>NC_090928.1:680243637-682728489 GCF_040938575.1 Ambystoma mexicanum
TAGCGCTTGCTGCAATAAGACAATGAACATTATTATTAAGCTTGAACTTTTGAACTTGCTACAGAATTCTTACAGCGCCTTACCTGAATAGTCAAGCTTATTTGAACTCCCATCAAACCTCAATCCAGTGAAGTAACTGGGTTTCAACGCGCCCCTGCATCAGAAGCAGGATGGAGAACTCATCCTTCCAGACCCTAAGGTGAGACTTCACTGGAAATCGTAGAAGGGTATCGTGGAGGGTTGGGAGGGAGTGGGAGGCTTGAGCATTATTCCGTCAGTAGGTAATACTCCCTTTTAACGCACAGGGGAATATTCCTGCGAGCCAGAGAAGCCAGAGTAGAGGGGCTCTACCTGTCCATCCTCAGAGTCCTGCGCTTCACCATTGAAGAAGCATCAGCACTCGAAGGCAGACCTGCGCCTCCGTGGGAATCAGGTGAGCGTGACACATCACAAAACATTCCATCGGCGTGTCCTCGGTCACTTGACAAAATTCTTGTGCCTACAAGCTTGTGTACAGTGTAGAAATGCTTGACCATAGCATGTAAAGTGGCCCTTGATTTAATTGTGTGACAATGCATGCATTGTTGTAATGTGTCGATCTTTCCCATCTCCATGGCATGTTGTTCAGGATGTGCGTTTGCATGTATGAGGTAACGAGTGCCCAGATTACGGTATGCCGTGTGAGGCCAACCTCTGAAGACTGAAAAGTAGATCCATGCAGGTTGGACATGTGGCCAACTTTGCACCAGACCGGCAGCGGAACTATCCTGCTGTTAAATCGGTTACCAGTTTAATGGTATCCACTACAGAGTGTAATTTGCTTTCTGACTTATAGAACATTCAGACATGCAATTGCTAATTTGACTATAGCCAGTAAGATAGCTATAGCTGGTAAGATAGCTGAGTGGATTGAGTGCTCGCTGCAGTGATGTGTGTGTGATCGGCAGGTTGTATATTTGTACTATATAAAGTGTGTAAGTTCTATCTCATAACACATTATCATTTGGTCTTGGACGTCTGCTTGCATTCACAGTAATTTGATAATATCGGCCTATACACACTGATATCAACAATACATATGGAGATACATTCTTATATGAAATGCATATCATAACCATATTTTTTGTAGTGTAGTAAAACAATGCTATGTGAAGCCACGTCCTGTTTTGTCAAGGGGTGAAAGGTTGTGTTCCATCGCTTCCCGTAATGTCACTTTATGGTGTGGTCAAATGATATCACTTCCTGTGATGTCATCAGAGGTCAATGGTCACATGATGTCACTTCCACTACCCCAGGCATTTCGGTGAAATGACATCCCTGCGAGGAGTTCCGACGGGTGATAGAGTGGTGGGGGGTACGCTTTCACATCACCCAGGGGATGGGATTTCAAACCCTGCCATACCAGGAGACTCAACACAGACGCCTCCCTGGTAGGCTTGGGAGCTCACACCGGACGTCTACACACCAGAGGGCTGTGGCTTCTGGAGGAGAATGATCTGCACATCAACACCCTGGAGCTCCGCGCAGTGTTCTGGGCCCTCAAGTCTTTCCTACCGTCTGAGAGGCAAGGTGGGGAGGATCTTCACGGACAACACCACCACCATGTTCTACATCAGGAAGCAAGGGGGTCCACGATCCCCTGTGCCCTCCAAAGAAGCTCAGGACTTGCGGCATTGGGCTTTCGGACAGGGGATGGTCAAGAACACCATTGTCGACTCCCTCAGCAGGGAGCTGCGGCTCAGCCATGAGTGGGAACTTAGTCAGGATCAGGTGGACCGCCTGTTTGTCAAATGGGGCAGACCTCCGATCAATCTTTTTGCCACGACAATGAACTTAAAATGCCAGAGGTTTGCCAGCAGGTTCCACCAACCGAGGAGCATGGGGGACGCATTCTCCTTCCCGTGGGAAGGTCTGTTTCTGCACGCCTTTCACCAGTTTCCTCTCCTGCTACATGCGATCAACAAACTAAGACAGTGTCAGTGTAAGATTATACTCATCGCCCCGGCGTGGCTGAGGCAGATTTGATATATAGACCTGCTTAGCCGGTCAGTGTCACCTCCGTCAAGTTGCCGGTACTTCTGGATCGGCTAGTAATGGAAGGAGGCGCAATCCCTCATCACGACCCAGGATGCCTGAACCTGAAGGCATGGCTCATGCAGCCTTAGAGTTAGGAAGTTATGAGTTGCCAGCGGACTGCAAGGAGGTCCTCGCCAAAGCCAGGGCATAATCGACTAAAGTGCTACGGCCATAAGTGGAAGCGTTTTGCTACATGGTGCCGGTCACAGAAGATTACCCCTCTGAGGGTCACAGCTCCACAGATTCTTCCATACTTGCTGTCCTTGGCAAAAGCTGGGCTGACTCTCACATCCATCAAGGTACACCTGGCCGTCATCTCATGCTACACCAGATCCCTGGGGAGTTCCTTGCTTTGCTGTGGTCCCACAGACTCTTCAATGAGTTCAAGGGGCTTTTTCGATCTTTTCCTCTCGTGAAGGCACCTGCCCCGGCATGGGAACTCAACATGGTCCTGACAAGGCTCATGGGGGCGCCTTTACGAAACTATGCATCGGGCCCCACTCATGTTTCTCTCGTGGAAGACGGCATTCCTGATGGCCATCACCTCAGCCAGATGTGTGGGCGAGATCCAGGCCCTATCCTGCAAGCTGCCATATCTGACTTTCCACGAATCAAGGTTGGTACTGCGTACACACCCCACTTTCATGCTGAAGGTTCTGTCAGAATTCCATCTCAACAAGTCTTTGATTTTGCCTGTTTTCTTCCCGAAACCTTTGCCGCCGGCGAAGAGGGCCTTGCGTTTGCTCAACGTTGCTCGTGCCTTGAAGTTCTACGCGGCACGCACAAAGTTTTCGGAAGACTTCACAATGGTTTGTGAACTTTGGACCCGTGAACCATGGGAAGGCCTTGTCCAAGGCTACCACCTCAAGATTGTTCAGCTAAACCTCTACACGGAATCAATCAGGTTGTTTCCATGACGATCGGTCTGGCTTTAGAGCATCCAGAGGCACAGAAACAGCTATTCAGAACACCAGTGAAGACCTGCTCTCAAATCTTGACACTAACGCTCCCTCTTTCCTCATTCTCCTTGATCTCTCCTCCGCCTTTGACATGGTTAACCACAACATCCTGATCTCACGGCTTCGTGACACCTTGGGAATCACAGGTCAGGCTCTGGCTTGGTTAATCTCTTCTCTCTGACCGCCCGTCCCTGGTCGAACTTGGTGCCTTTCTTTCGACTATCACCCTCGCAACCTGCAGCGTTCCCCAGTGTTCTAAACTATCACCCCGGTTCTTCAACGTCTATGGCTGCCCTGGCACGTGCGATTGCAACTTACCTCCAATTTCCGGTGTTATGCAGACGACGCACAGCTATCTTTCAGGCTACCTCCTCCTCCTCACTCATACCTGACTGTCCGCTATTCAGTCATGGTGTGCTGCAAACGACCTTTCTCTCAATGCCAGTAAAACTGAGATTGTTCGCATTGGGACACCTGCTCCCACTTTCCCCCTCTCAGTCTGGCCGGCCTCCATTGGCCCTGCGCCTACCCCCACCTGTGAGGCCAAAAAACTTGGGGTCATCTTTGACTCCACTCTCTCCTTCTCCTCTCACATTTCTGACATTTCAAAAAGTCCAACTATCAACTACACCTCCTTAGAGGCATTCTACCCTTTCTCACTTTCCCTCCGCGGCTCACTGTCTCCAGAGCCCTAGTTCTCACCAGGCTGGATTACTGCAACAGCCTCTTCCTCAACCGCACTGCTTCCGCTCTACGCCCTCTGCAACTCATCCAGAACAGAACCGCAAGACTTACCCTTGGCCTGAAGCCCAGGCACTGCATCTCTTCGGCGCTGAAATCCCTTAATTGGCTCCCCATCGCTGCAAGGATCAAATTTAAGACCCTCTGCATTGTCCACAAGGCTTTCTGGGGCCTGGGACTGACTTACCTTCAAAGCTGCCTTCTTAAATACTGTCCCTCTCGAGCCCTCCGCTCATCTACCTCCAACCTTCTGCGAGTGAGCCGGTTCTCCAAGAAGAGATTTGGAGGGAGAACCCTTTCCTCAGCAGGTGCCTCCCTATGGAACAGCCTCCCTGCCACCCTCCATCTTGAGCCTGAAATTCTCAAGTTTCGCAAAATCCTCAAGACCTTCCTCTTCTCCTCTTCATTCTCTTTCACCCTACCCTGCTAACCTAGCTCTCTGCTCTTCCTTCTCTCCCTCCTTCCACACAGCTTGTGTGGCCACCTGGTGTACCTCAGTCTCACAGGTCCCAGCACCCCTTCCAGTCCCTGTGCACTTGCCGCAAGACCCTACACCACACTGCACTCGTAATAAAAAAAACCTGAGAGCTTCTCTCCCCGCACTTCTCCAATCTCTACTGATGCACTTGGTCCCCTGCCCTCCCGCACTTGCACGTTCTGTATACATCCCTGCCTGAAGATCGTCTGTCTGTTCACCCTTGTCTTCACCCCTTAATGTGCACTTGGAAAAACCACAGAATCGCTGGCAGGCCTATTTGCTGTATCTAAACTGTTAAATGTTTTATATTCACTTCAACTGCCTGTGCAGAACATGATTGTCTCAGAAATTCAAAGGCTCTGAGAGACACTTGTTTTTCCCCCCGTGTTCCCTCCCTCCTTGAGCGCTTTGAAACACTTGCCTGTGTATAGGCGCTATATAAATAAACATTACCATACCATACCATACCAAGATGGCTCTCTGGCTGCATCATGCAACGTCATCGGCTGGCGAACCGGCTGCTACTGGGCTGTCCGAGAACCCACTCAACCAGGGTGATCCCTATGACGACGGCATTCCTTTCTGGTGTGCCCTTGCTTGTCATCTGCTGGGCTTCAATGTGGAGGTCCACGCATACCTTCACAAAGTTTTACTGCGTCGACAGGGATTCCAGAGAGGAGTCCAGAGTCGGCTAAGCAGTGCTTCGCAACCTGTTTGCTTGAGGTGCGTCTGTTCCAGGGGTAAGTGTTAATTGCTTCTGTTGAACCTTGCCACCGCCCGTGGTTGTGTAATGTGAACTGCTGTGTATTGGTTATTCAGGAGCATGTGAATCCATGCCAGACCCCATGCTGGAGAAGGAACAAGTTACTTACCTGTAACTGTTGTTCTCCAGCATGGGTCTGGCATGGATTCACATGCAAACCCTTTCTCCTATCCCTCTGCGGCTCTTCTTGGTCATACAGCCACTTTACGTGCTTATCAAATCTGAAAATGGCTGCCAGAGGCGGGGCTTAGGGAGAGGACCGTCATTGGATGGGGCAGTATGACCCAGAGGACAGGGATTGGTTTAGAGGAGAAATACAGTTTTAAAGCGAAAGTGAAATTGTTTTCTTTTACCAAGGATTCCCAGCCGGACAACAGAGAATATTCACAAGCATGTGAATCCATGCCAGACCCATGCTGGAGAACAATAGTTATAGGGAAGTAACTTAAACCGTCCATGCCAGTGTTTGTTATGTGCAATGCCAGAAACTTCGACACATCCCCTGCACCAGTCAATCAGGCTACCGGGCATGGCACAGAAACTGCCCTGCTTGATCTGAAAAATCAACTAAACTACAAAGTGTCAGAATCCAGTTGCCCACGTCGTGTAGCCGAAGAGTTCTTCCTCCCGATGGAACCCTCTGGCCCCAGGAACGGACAGCCAGAGCGATCAATCAGAGGAAAGAACGGATACCTGATGAGACCCAGAGGACGCAGGAGTTGTAATGTAGAAGTCAGGGTGGTACGAGTAGCCGAGGACAGGCGTTGGATCTGTAAGTGAGGAGTTAACACGATACAGATAATATAACAACCGCCCTTCTGACCAAACCCGAACACAACAGAAAGAATGCAATACGTTGATCCCAATTCTGATAACAACCCCTAGGCTTACCGTTACTCCGGGGAGAACCAGATGGAACCAGGAAGAGAAGAACTCAGAAGTCCACAATGCAGAATACCAGCAAAGCTCAACCACCTATCCCGCCGGCACGAGGACGCCTAATACACACTAGATAGTGTGCGTCACAAGGAAACCCCAGGTTGGAAGTTCATGAGTTCCAAGTTCAATAATCCAAAAGTTCAAGAGTTCCAAGGTCAACAATCCAAAGTTCAAGAAAAGTTCCAAAGTTCCTCAAAATACCCAGATGCAGTCCAGATGATTGATGATCCAGAAGATAACCGAAGAGCAACCAAAACCAATGGGCGAAGGCTAGGAAATCCGTGAGCGGTCCGAGGTCGAAGAATGATGCGGGCAGCAAACAAGAACAAGGCAGTCCAAAATCCAAAGCCAGGTAAACGGTCCGGGTCGAGGCAACGAGGTAATCAGAAATGCTGGAGGGAAGGGGAAGGGAAAGGGACAGAACCGGGATGATAAGGAAAGCTGGATACAAGGTACAAGATACGAGGCGCCACCAATTCTCAATCAGAAGCACCGATCTGGAGTGTAGGCGGAGACTATAAAGGTGAGGTCACATGACAGCGTTCCGCGGCTTCCAGCGTCGACCGTGGGAAACGCTGAGAGGACGCCAGAGTTGCCATGCCAACTTCCAAGCCCCTGGTTGTAGTGTTCTTAAAGGGCTATGCATCCGTTTCTTGACACTGCTTACACGCCGGTACATGACACAAAGACACGGGTAAACCGGCCTTGCTCCTCGTGCTGGATCTCTCAGCTGCGTTTGATCTCGTCAACCATCAATTTCTCTGCGATCACCTCACCACCAGAGCACACTTACCTCCTGCAGCCACTGACTGGATCAAATCCTTCCTAGCTGACAGATCCTCTCGGGTCTTCATTGACGATCATCCTTCCTCACCCACGCCAGTTACCTGTGGCGTCCACCAAGGTTCTTGCCTTTCCCCGACTCTGTATAACATCTATACAAAACCCCTCTTTGATTGCCTGGATGTCCTCAGCATCTCCTACACGAACTATGCAGATGACACCCAAATTCTCCTCTCCCTCGCAGGCTCTTACCACCAAGACGCTGCTACCATCAACCAGTCTACAACATCATCCAAAACTGGATGGCAAAACACATGCTATTGAAGGAAAGTCCCCGTTTACGTACACTCCAAAGTGAATTCAACCCTCTAGGGAAATAAGCCAGGAGTTGGCTTGCAAGGATAACAAGGTTTTAATTCTACAGAATACAAAATATCAGCAAAGGACTCTGCTGCTCGAGAAGGTTCTGCCTTCAGAATACATGTCAGTGCCTTATGAGGGGCCAGTGTTATAGGTGACATCAATTATCAGGTCTAAACTCACACAGTTCATTGGGTGGACGGTATATATTATCCTGCTCCATATGGGATGCCAGGCTACAATTGGTTGGTTCCTTGGGCTCATCTCGTCGTGCAGTGAAGGTCAGGTCGCTCATGAGATGCATTGTGAAATCCAAGCTAGCATACCAAGATAGCATATTAAGCCTACTACTACATCACTGTGGCAGTCACCTGGGTAGTGTGGGGAATCAGTGCCTGGTGGAAGGGTGGAAGAAATACAGTTATACTGACCCACACATTCTGGGATTCATCGATAGCGCTCTTCTCGCACCCAAGGTCTCCACCCTGGTTTTGATCTATAATTTATCCCTCCCTGTACCTCATGTTACAAAGGATGTATTTTATGCCGAGGAGTGAAACAGTCGCGCATGTTTAGATCTTTTATGGTCGTTTGGTTTATGCTGGGTGTGGGGGGGTTTCCTGACTTATCATGGAATTCAGGGATGTGGGGGCTGGGTCAGTGGTGTGGGCTCTGGGCTGGCTTGGGTGTTAGGGGCCTGCTGGTAGCTTGGTTGGAATTAATGGGCACTGCACGGAGCCTGGTGTTGTCTCACGCCCTTGCAGGGCGCATTCCTTCAAAAGATATGAAATGTTTGCAACAGTGAAGAGACAGGGGGAAGTGAACGTCAGTGAGAACTGGTGGCACAGATTCATTCTGCCATAATGATTTTGGGCATAGTCAAATCCTTCCATGGAGCTCGACTGGTGGAGCGCAGTCATGCAAGCCTGTGCTTCCGTCATAACTACAAAATTGTGTTATTTCTGTGTCTCCTAATGTTATGCATCGGCTGTTCGCGCTTGGTTACCTCCTCACTGAGTTTCATAGTGCGGTTCTCTCCCTCCTTATACACTATACTATTTCATAGGTGTTTCGCCTCACCTTGAAGCGCCTAGGGGGGTGGGATATACTCATTTCCATCCCAACACTATGCGTAAATGACGCTAAAACCAAGATTCTTATGGTTGGCTCCCCCGCCACTCTCCGCAACTTGGATCTGGCCTACAATTCCTTCAACATCGATGGCAGCCTATTCCCCGTTCTCACCTGCTGTCAAAACTCTGGGTGTCTATCTGGATGCCTCAGGCGACCTCTCGCATCAAGTTAACGCCATCTCCTCTGCTGCCGTTTACACAGCCAAACTGATCAATGTCAGTAAGCCTCTCCTCTCCATACCCAATCAGCTCACAATTGCCAGAGACATCACTGTGGCCAAGTTGGACTACTGCAACGCCCTCTTTGCTGGTACTTCGGAACGCAACCTGAAAAGGTTATAAATCATCCAAAACAATGCCCTCTGAGCTGCCCTCAGACTTAACAAAAACACCCAACTTCAAGATCCTCTCCATCATTTACAAGTGCCTCTCCGAAACTGCACCTGCCTACCTTTCTCAGTGCATGTAAAAATACACCCCCTCCCGCCCACTAAGATCCTCACATGTCCACTTGCTCAAAGTGCCCAGCTTCAATCGTCAATCTGCAGGAGACTCCAGCTTCCATGTCGTCGCCGCCAAGCTGTGGAACAATCTCCCCTTGTTCTTGAGAATGAACCCTCCTATTGGAGCTTTAGGAGAAACTTGAAAACCTGGCTTTTCGCCTAAGCTCCTCAGAGCCAAGACACTAGATTACTGCTGAACATCCTGAACACACGCTTCCTACTTTCCCCGTTTACCTTCATCTGTACACCCCATCTCCTTTCCTTAATGTAACTAGCAACTAGATACCTGAGGGTTCAGCGCGCTGCTACAAATGCAAAAATAAATAAACCTGCACAGTGACATATGATCGGAAATGCGATCAAGTCTAATATTAGCATATGGAAATCGGAACGAGTTGCCCGACTAGGTCAGTGTGGGATAAAAGAACTTTTGTGCAACTCTCAGTGTAGTGATCGGTACGATGGGTTACAGAAAATTGGTTTAATTTGGGCAAGGTATAGCAATGAGTAGCTGGGAACCAACCTATTCTGTTTACTTATAACAGCCACACACTCATGAATGTCTAATACAGGATGGCAGCATATAAGAAGATCTGTATGACTTTCAAAAGGGTGACTCGGTCCAAGTGTGAATACATTTTAAACCAATTGTGCTTACCTTCAGAAGTTTACATTCTCGTGAATCTGAAAAAGCAGGGAACATTTCTTCATATTTTTCAACAGCAAGCTGTAACGAAGAAGCAATTTTCAAATGCGACATAAAATAACAAGAATCTGGGTAATTGCAAACCCAGATTTCCGGTTTCTTATTAAATTAAATGCAAAATAAAAACTGCACAGTGACAAAAACACATTAACAAAAAGGTAATGTTTGTGTGCTGCAGATTGAAATCGGTCACGGAGGACGAGGAGTGATATGATCTTATTTGTCAGATGGTATTGGGTTGCCCATTTGAGGTGTTTATTTATCTGTTTCTTGGGGACAGGTGCTCTATCACCACAACTGTATAAACATGATCCTAACATGATTTCCTGCACTTGGAAAATGAGAGAAATGCATAGATGCACCACAAGACAAATTGGGGCTGACAAAAAGTACCGCCACCAGAATAGATCACGGGCTGTGAGGCACTACCCTGAGGTTTGCGGGCCCATAACATTTCATGGGCAATGTCTGTAAAGATAGAAGAACATACGTTACATACATAACCTTTTTCAGTCAGGGTGATTCAACATACACATTTAATTTGAGCAAGTCAGAAACAATACCTGAACTGCACTAGGAAGCCGTCATGCTCATGTAAAGCCATTGTGGTTCATGAGCTGGTTCTAACTATTCAAGGTATCTTCAAAAAGGAATACATGTAGTAGCCTGAAATGTCTACAGTGTTAAAATTATCAATGAACAAAAAAAAAAAACAACACAAAATCGGCCAGGGCTTTGCCAAGAGTTATCTACCCAGAAAAGTATTTATTCCATGTTAATAGGTACTGGATTACTGAGACAGCACCTCTATATAGGTCTCCCACATGAGTTCTAATCATTAAGCAGGCTAGTTTCAATAAGATTGTGCCATCGCCCCTTCCAAGGATGACAGAAAATCCTCTGTTCTAGCCTCTCTCAAAGGGGCCTTCCTGGTACCCCCAATCTCCCCTATTCTTTTACAATGCATATATTTATTGATTTATAGGAGTGCACAAAAAACTCTAGGGCGTTTAGGCGTTAGTTACAGGCAGGTAACGAACAGTGAGGAATGTTCATTAAACAGGTGAGTTTTTAGTTATTTCCGGAACACATTTTAAGATAGCTCTGCCCTCAGGGCAGGAGGACGTCAGTTCGAGTGTGGCGGCAGATATGGGAAAGCTGGAGCCTCTGGCTTTGGAATGCTTGAACCTGGGAACAATCAGGCGATTGCAGTAAGCGCTGCGTGTTGGTCTGTTGGCAGCAGGAGCGGGGTGGGGGCCATTGTTCAATTGACCTTATGCAGTACTAAAGTGCTTCAAAAAGTACAACTAAATGTATGGGAAATAGGAGGTCACCCATGATAATTTCAACTTCTGCATGAAAGTGCCATTTGTAGCTGCAGTGGGAGAGGGGGGGGGGGGTCAGCTTTTAATCATACAAACTAAACAATGTTCCAAAGCAGATGCTTCTGAGGGCCTCTACTCATTCTGCGTTTGATTACTTTAGCCCAGCCTTTTAAGTGGCTTAATCCGTTAATTAAAGCCAGCCCAAAAAGCTACTGTAAGAGTTTCCTGTGGCTGGAAACAAGACCAAGTGCTCCATATGGAGAAGGTTTTTGTAGACCCGTTTCCTCCAGCTCACTGTGCTTGGACGATCAAGCACTATTGAAATTTAGCTTCAGATCATCTGGTTTTCATGTCAGAGGCATAACCTATGCAACCACTTCCCTTTAAATAGGGGGGCTAAATCACCTAGCCTTCCTCAAAGGGGCTACAACACAGCCTCTTCATGAAATGTGCTTAGCCAGGTATAGTGCCTGGGCGCACACACAGAAATGTAAATCGAACATCAAGATGGTTTGCCCTGATTTAGACTGCCACAATAGATTCACTTGGTCACTCAGTGCTTCACAACTCCTACATAAAGGAAAAGTAAACGACCAGTCATATTTGTATGGCTGATTTTATAGTTTAACTGGTATCTTTGCCTCCCTCGTCTCCCACCCAAGCATGTGCAAATTCCCAACTAGTGCTTCAACCTTTTGTCCACAGGTAGCACTGGTTCACAGACATTGTTACTGAATTGCCTTCAAACCACCATTATTAAGTTGGCAGGTATTAAGAGCTTGGATGCCAATAAGGCTTTTAACTCTGCACAAGGGGAGTAGCTATACTTGGGATACGAAAAATGTTATGTTAGGACCTGTGCAGCATAAAAGGTGTTGTACCATGGTTCAATAGCTCCAGTATGAATCAATGTTTGGAAATTCTACCTTCTGTTGCTTGGCAGTGGGACAACGCAATGTTACCCACTTTTTGCTCTACTCTTTAATCTGGTGCTAAAGTCTCTGGTGATCGCTAATCTGAGCAAGCATTTGAGGGCTAGACAGAAGAAGTCATGCTATTCACTGATTGTATTTAGGACTGCACACACAAAATACACACACAGCTATTCCAGCCTTACCTAATCTGATGGTTTACTGGGGTTCAGGCGTGCAAAATAATCATCTCTAAATCAACGTAGCACCAGCAAAAACAACCTATACAAGTGACTTTTAAACATGGAATTTCAAATATGCAGGTCATCAGACTAAGTTCTTCAGAGTACCCATCAACATTAACTTCATATCAATACACCTTTTAGAACAAAAACAACTGGAGCCAGATATGGCAATGGGGACTAAGCTGACCCTAACATTGTGGGCAAAAATCAGAATAAACATGGTTAGTGTCCAAAGTTGTATATACACAGAGTAGCCTTTGTTATGCTTAGAGGAAGAGTGTGAAAATGGCCAGAGTCTCTCTGCTTGTGCCCCAGGCTATCTTCAGTCCTCTTGTGAATGGAGACCTGATTAGGCTTCATCATCCCTCAACTAACACTGCAAGGCTCATCCATGCGAGCAGAGGGGCAGAGCAGATTGGAGGTGAAAGTGAGAGGGGCTGCAGTATTCAGAAGATGCAGCTCGCTTGCAAGACAATCGGATCTGGAGGTAAAAGTGAGAAGGGGTGGTGCTTCAAGCACTAGACTCGCTGACAGACAGTTGGAGGCTCCTTTCGATTCCTAGGAGGCATGGAATTGCCTGCCTGGTACCTCAGGAAGTACCTAAGGGGCATGGTGCCTTAGGGACGTAGCATGATTTTACAGTACCTGGCGGTCTGATGAAAATTTTACTCGGAGCTACACAACAAATAGCTAATTATATAGTTTTAAAAATAACTTCATCCGGGTCAGGATGGGTAATGACATGAACGCCTAAAGGTTTTCTCTATGAAACGAAAGGGCATTTCCTCTCTAAACATACTGAGCCAAATGTGTAAGGATGGGATACACTATAGAGAAGTAGTGTTTAACGGTTTGGTGGGAATACTCGTCTTCCTCTAGTTCTCGTTTCAAAACAAAACAATGGATACAGGGCACAGGACACTTCTCCCCCTCTCAAATACTATGTCAGGGATTTAGCACCCAGCGCATTTCCGGTCTCTTTCAGAGCTATAGTGCCCAGCTTATTATGCCCCATAGGGACACAGCACCCTGCTCTGATACTGTCTCAGGAACATGCCCCGATTTGCAAGGGATGCTTCTCACAGGCATCTCTGAACCCTCAGTCTCCGTACCTGGTTAGAAAGCCTTGTCACCTCTCCAGGCTGTACTTGGCACTCTCCAGACTTTCAACTTTAACAGTTTGCCTAGCTCTCGGCTCACACCTCACAGCTTTCCCAGCTCTTTCGGGGATCTGAGCTAGGTTTACACCCTCAACTATCCTGGATCGTTCATGCTCTTGTTCTGCAGTTTCCTCATTATGGCCATACCAGGTGTGGTTTCCTTCAGCCTTTCATACAAATCCAGAGATCCTGTTTCCCAAACAAGGCTATGCATTGATTCTGCCTTGTAAAGGGCCTACTCAATCTCTGATGGCCTGTGTGTTTAGTTAATCAATTTGTTACCCTCTGCATGTACTCAAAAGGCTTAAATGGACCCAGGAGCTATTTTTGGATCAGGCTCATGTCTTGCCTGCTGCATGTAACTCCACATTAGTTCAGATTTGTTACCACCCCTCAACAATGCTTCAAAGCTGAACTGTTGGCCCATGGCAGCGACAGAGTACAGGGTCGAGGTGTTCTCCACCTGATGTTCTGCTCACAGAGCCACTGCTGACCTGCTCGTGTACTGCAAGTAAATCAAGTAAATATCCTTTCTAGGAGTATGCAGGTGACTTTGACTAGTCCTATCTACACTTGTGCTCCATAGAGATACTCTGCACCAAATCAGACCGGGACTAACCTTATATTTGTAAAAGAAATGAAAGAGCAATTTTGGGCGAGGGGTAGCAAGAATATGCAGGCTCTGGGTTTACTGGGAGATAGTCTCTGGCGAAGCCAACCATTACCAACTTTAGGTAGCACATATCACTGGGCAGAGGGCCTAAGGATGGGAGTCTTTCTTGGTCTCTGGAGTCAAATGTTAGTTCTTGGGTCTCCTCTGTGCCCCCATCTTCATTTATCCTAAAGTCTCAAGGTAGGGGACCGCACCAGCTTTGCACTGGCCCAGGTAGTATCTCTGCCAGTGTCGGCTAGTTTGTCATTCTGAACAACAAATCAATTTGACATATTTTTGCATTTGCCTTCTGCTGGAAAGGCAAGTACTTGTTTACACCGTCTACACTTTATCAATAATTAATACAAGCTAAAAAGTATCCAGGAACAACTGCCTATATAGCCAACTTGCACCATTGTAACTAAACCTTTCCTTGTGATTTTAACTAAATATCTTGAGGGTCTGTAGTTTAACTACCTCCACCACATAACACGTATAGAACTATGAAACGTAAGCAGCAGCTGTGGTTGTGCAGCCTGCCCTGGGTGCTACAAATGAATACAGGACTTTTCAGCCTTACATTTCTCATCATTATTCATTATTTCTGACAAATTGCACTTTCATAAACGATCCGAGTAAAGGTTTAATAGAAGACACACACACACGCCACTTTTAGACAGAACAAGGTACTCCGGTTTGGACTGGGCATACAATTGGCTCAGGTACCAATGTAAAAGTGGCCAGACTCAAATGGTGATTAATTAAGAAGCCAGGTACTGATTGTGTTGTGGGAAGAGGAGGTGGACTGTGTTCATACATTCTTTAGCAGATATGGAGAGAGTGCTGTATCGGAGAGAAAAGAAAGATGCATTATTTAATAAGATCTGGGGCAAATTTCTGTTACTGTATTAGATTTGTTTTATTGCTTGTATTGTGACTCCAGGGGGACAGGGGGGTGTTTCTGATGTATTTAGTTAATGTTGATTTGCTGTGATTGTATGATGTTTGTATTGTGTTTCTGTTCATATGTTATGATGTGATCTTTTTAAATCAATATTTTAAAAAATAAAAAAATAAAAGACAGCAGTGATTGAGATTTTAAGAGGTATTTGGAGTTTGCGGAGGTAAAATAAAAAAAACATGTGTATGTGTTGTACATTTTGGCAAGAGGGCGGGTACAGGATGTGCAATGGCAAAATAATGCAAAGAAGCAGATTTACTGGAATGACAAAAATAGTGAAAAATGAAACGCTGCTGTGGTATTTTCTTTAAAAGACGTAAAACCTGAATGATCTGAACATGCATGCAACAGGAGTTGTCAGTGTCTCAACAGCAGCAGTGAAAGATGGAGCATGGTATCTTTGAAAAAAAACATTAAAATAGAAAAGTCACATTAAACTAAAACAAGATCATCATAACAATTAAACAAGATATCTACGAATTATGAGCATTGTGTACCAGTTACACGTGCATGGGATTACCAACCTTGGCATTCAATTCATCAACTATAAAGTGGCACAGCGCTGCCTTGAAAAAATATTCTTTTGCACTGTACTTAAGCAAAGGATTATCCATGGTACTTGTTCCAATCTAGAAAAAAAGTGAACAATTAGATGATCAATAGGCACATATATATCATGTGTAAAGATGTGCAATATTTATTAGACAAGGCCAGTATACGTTTTATCCCAACAACCTAACCCTACCAGCAGCTCCCTCCCCCAAACCCTTGTTTGCTGCGTGATCAGAGTGCAATGAAAAACTCAGCTCGCCTGGCTACAAATCTCTTCCACGATTGTTGGGAACAGACTAATCAGTACAGATAAACTGCTATAGAATTTGGATGGACATCCAGCCACAACAAATACAAAAAATAGTCCAGACACTCAAGTAGTAAAAGTATGAGCCTCCTCCCCCCCCCTACTCAATCTGGTTTTCGCCCCAAACATTCCACCGAAACTACCCTCACCTCTGTTTTTTATTCCCTTCTCACTGCTCGCTACTCCAAACACTCTTCTGTTCTCATTCTCCTTGACCTCTCTGCGCCTTTGACACCGTTGATCACTCCTTACTCCTCGAAACCCTTTCCTAATTTGGTCGCAAAGGCTCGGTCCACAACTGGTTTACCTCCTAGCTTTTGAATCGCTCCTTTGCAGTCTCTTGGGGTGTCCGCTCCTCCCCAACCCACTCCCTCGACTTTGGTGTGCCCCAAGGTTCCGTGCTTGGCCCCTTCCTCTTCTCACTTTACACCTCCTTTCTTGCCCCAATCATCTCTTCCTTTGGCACCTCTCATCACTTCTACGCTGGTCATACCCAGCTCTTCCCTTCCTTCTCTTCCTTCACTCCTGACATTCACGTCAAACACTCTTCCTGTCTCACTGCTATCAAAAATTGGATGTCCTCCCACTTTCTCATCCTAAACACTGACAAAACTTAAGTTTTATTCCTTCTCACCGATACTCTTGCTCCCCCCTCCTCCCTCCTTCCATCCTCGTTCCCCCTACTCATCTCCCCATCTCTGCCTCTGTCGTAATCTCGGCCTCCACTTTGGCTCCAACCTTCTTTTCTCACCATATCTCTCTTACCTCCCACGCCTATCGCTACCATCTCTATAATATTCGCAAAATCCGATCCTCCCTCACCTTCCACGCCACCAAAATTTCCTCTCATCTTTTCTCGTCTCTTCTACTGTTCAGGTCTTCTCTTTGGCTTCCCTGCCTCTCATCTTGCCCCCCTCAAATCCCTCTACCATTCTGCAATCCGCACTATCTGCTCCCTCTCTCCTTATGACTATCTCCTCTTCGCTTTCCTCACTTGGCTGGCTTTCCTTTCAGTCTCAACTTATATTCAACTTCCTCTGTCTTGTCTTTAAATCTCTTCATGATCTTACCTCTCCCTACCTTTCCTCCCTCCTCTCCTTCTACTCTCCCCCTCGCCCCCTCCGTTCTGCTGACCTCTTCCTACTCTGTCCCACCCTCACCTTGCGCCCCTTCTCGCTTCCGATCCTTTCAACTCCTTGCCCCACTTCACTGTAACTCTTTACCTCTCCCTATCCGTTCCCTCCTCATACTCTTCTTTCTGCTCCTCCTTAAAATCCCACCTTCTTCAATCTCCCTCCTGACAGCCCTTTACTACTTCCTCCCCTGCTTCTCCCCAACCCCGGTTTCTACCTAATGATCTCGGCAAATTGTTCTGCATACTGTTCTTGTTAATTTGACCCACGAATTGTATTTTATTGCTTCCAGTGTATTCTTGTTTTATGTAAAGCGCTTTGGGGTAAAGCGCTTTGGGGTAAAGCGCTATAGAAAATGTAGCAAATATAAATGTTAAGCCATAAATCACGTGGGTTATGCAGAGTTGCAACAGGTATGGAAATTGCAGTTCCTAAACACATCTACATGACAGATGCGCAACACTTCTGACTATTTGAATCTGATTGAAGGAACAAAGTAGGACTTGTGAATTTGTTTTAATGAATGTCAGTTCTTAAACCAATATAGGGTATTAAAGACTGAAACAGTAACATAATGAATCACAGAAGACGCGCCAGAGTTTCATCACCTTAAAGATAAAGGTTATGCACAAAAAGTGCATATATTTAAAAAAAAAAATGCAACACAATTGGATTTGCCATACAACTTTGTACAGGCAGAGCTTTGCCAGACACTCGAAAATCGAAACCTCATTTTATGTGTGTATGTAGGTGTGTGGTCTTTTTTATTGTAATATAGAGCATTCCTAGCTGTGTAACAATGGAGCGCTGTACCCTAAGTAGCTATAGTAGGAGGAACAATAATATGGATACCATTAGAAGGACAGACGTAAGAGTACACTTAGAAAGACATTGAAATAGGCTATACAGGGGCTTATATGTTAGGAGGGAAAGGCGTACCCACATCTTAATTACATAGTGGCTATGCAGCTGTGCTCCTGCTGAAGCTAGATTCCTGGGAATTTCACCCAATATGATCTTCCTAAAATAGTTACATGTTTTTTGTCAGAGCACATCAATAATGCCATTAAAATAAAATGCACATAAAGGCACTACAATTCGGCATGGAAAAACCAGCAAACAGTTTTTTAACCCAAGATTTGGAGACACGAGTAAAACAAAATCTAGAGAAAGTTTTACCATCAAGAACATACAGAAAGCAAGAACATACAGAAAGTAAAGAACCTCTTTTTAGGACAATGCTTAAAATTCCCTTCACATTTTTCTCTTTTTACCTCCACTAATTTGGCTATTCAGGCACACTCCACGGTCTAATGGGAAACCTTCATAATTCAAACTCCTGTTTTCTGTGATGTTGCCTGAAACCTACAATAGTTTTATGTTGCTGCTCCAATTTATTTACACTTCGGTTCTAGTACTATAATCTATGAACATCCATAGTCCAACTTCTCACCACTGGTTTAAGCTATCTAATGTGTAAATGAGGTTCACAGAGTGTTAAAATAAAATACTTGTTTCATAAATTTAAAAGAACCAGTATTTTGACCCCATACAGATTTAATTCAACAAACTTCACAAATTGCCAATTACAATTTGGAAAACAAACGCACCATGTCTATAACAATCATGTACTACAATTCATAATAAAAATATTAGTTTAAAAATTATATAAAGTTTTCAGAATGCAAAAGCATAAATCAATCATTTTTCTAAACATCTTTTTGCTTCGTCGTCAATTCATCTGAATGAAGGCAGCTTTTTGCCTTTTCACACTATTTGAGACACACGATTCGTACACTGTTGACTTACAACTGCCTTTTCTTTATGAGCTATGGTCCAACATGTTTGGACATATGAGCGATTCTTTTCATGTCCCATCTTTCTCAGTGTAAACAATGGATTTATTAGTCATCCTTTGAGGTGTGGCACGCCTTACATGAGATGTATTTCTGAAACAAAGTCAATCTAAAACCACTATTTACATATGCAACTGTAAAATTGAGATGCGATGTTTGTAAACTATACATGCCAATAAAAACATTTTTAAATAAAATACAGAGCTCACAAGTTTCACTGCCATCCAGTCCTGCTTTTTTCCTCCTTTGGATCTGGGACTGTGTTTTTTCTTTCCGGGTTGAATTTGAAAAACACTACTAGGCACAGAACTCCAAGCAAAAACACAAGTGGTTGGCCTTCTCACGCACCGCCATGGGAAATATGAGGGCTTTGTCTTTAGTGGATGGAGTCCATTATACTTATTTGTAGAACATTTAAACTAAAGGCACTTGAGCAGCAGTGTTCGAAGCTATGATTCTTTCTTCGGTCACTTAATTTATTCTTTCGCCAGGTTGACTGTGTTTTGCTTTAGCAATAGAGGAATTACACTTTTCAGATCTTTTTTTGTTACGTAACTTGTAGAACATTTTTGTTACAGTTTTGAGTGATACGTTTTTTGGAATGAAACCCGTTTATATATTTTGGGGAAAAGAAATTCAGGCTTACTTTTTTAATAAACTCTTTATATGGAAAGTTATGAGGGGCAGGGTTTCCCGTCACATAGTCAATTTATGCCTACATGTGCTCAGGGTCGGTCTGTTTGAAAAGCAGTAGAGGCACGCCGTGTCCTTAGATAATGGCAAAAAGTTTAAATAATTTCAGCTTGTGTCTTGCTTATCACAAGTTATAGAATTATAGTGTTCTGGAGGAATTATTCAATTTTCTTTTAAGGGATGTGCAAAAACAGTTCTCTATTAAGGATTAAGGGCTAAAAAAGGTTTAGGAAACCATTCCTCTACAGTTGTGGCTAGCACTTACCCTTTGTTTATGGAACATTATCCTTTATAGCCACAGGGCTTTTGAGAGCATGGCCAAAAGTCAGGTGGCCATTTATTGTTTGAGAAAAAACACGGACAGCCAGATAATTTCTGGTGTCCGTATTGAAGGTAGAAAGGACTGCCCTTTGTGAACTTCAGAGTAATGAGGCTCTAAAACAGCAGCGCATGTTAAATAGTTAGTCTTATTCATCCTGTTCAGCAAAACTGACCATTCCACAGGTTCATTAAGGTCATCAATGCAACTTCTTAAAAGTAGGACCTACAGTTGTTCCTTCTTATAGATAAGTTGGTCAATGGTCTTGTAGGGACAGGCTGAATATATAACACATCCAACTGAGGAACTGTGCCTGATTTATCCAGCTAGCCCATTCATTACACTCAGGCCAAGTAGCAATGGTCTTCAAAATGTTTGTAACTATTTGAATATTCCTCAAATTCTTTTAGTTCTCTTAATGTGTAGTTCTTTTTTCGCAAAGAATGTTCTTTACGATTTGCATGCTAAATACAATTACTGAATAAAGCATATTGGGTGATTACACTCACTCAATCTCCTGTAAAAACTTCAAACACCATGTAATCATCAATGATCATTTTAATCCCAACTTTCCTCCCCCCAATCTTTCTCTTAAACCTTTCTCTCTCAGTACCCTTCAAATGCTATCCTATTTGTACTGCATCTAAGGTTCTAGTGTGTTTTTGGCCCGGTATTCCTTCATTCTCTTAGAAGGTATCCCATCAATGAACACATTCCCCTCTCCTTTCTTTGGCCCCAATGAACCAGGTCCGTTGTCACTGGTGAATGATCCAAGATTGATATCACTGCTGTCTCTGCATGGGTTATTTCCTTTAACAGTGTGGGAGAGAGGAACAAATGATTGATCTGGGAGGACTATTTATGAACATGAAAATGGAATATGTACCCTATACATAATGCGTCCATAGCCCCCCACCCCCAGGCATCCAAATGACCAGTTCTTCTAAAGTGTTGCTTCATAGCTTGCTTGCCATTGCCCCACGCCCACCGTAGATTCATTTGGTTGACCACTTATTGCATTAGGCACCGGGGGGGGGGGGGGAATCAGTGTTAAACCAGGAAACAAAACCTCAGAGGGGCTAGGTTGCAGTGGGACACAGGTGCAAAATTATAGTGGCTCTTGGAAACAAATTCAAGCAGACAGTCACAGTGGGACACCTGGGAACTGTACAAGTAGGAAGTAGAACGAGGATGAGCAAGCTAGTGAGGGACACAATCAATCCACATACAGCAAGACATGTCATGACATGGCATGATAGGCATTATCAAAATATTAGATGTAGAAAAACCTGGAATTGAATGGAGCCGTTTAGCCAGCATGGATTTAAATGTCAGTGAGTCATTGCTCCATGTAAGAGTAGAACATGGATGGGAAAATAGTTTACTAGCATTGTTAGTGAGAAATCTCATAAATGTGTTAATGTCCCTTACCTTTTGAGACCCCCAGCAACTTTGCTGGATTTCTAGGACTTTAATTTTTACCTGGAAAGAGTGAGCCTTTTTTCCCCCCACTCATGTATTTCGATGTGTATTTTCTTTTGTGTTCTTTGGATATGGAGTTTTAGACTACTCCATAGGCATCATCTTGTTCTTGTGTGTCACACAGCACCCTCAGTGCAGTGGCACAGGGATGCCTTTCAGACTTCCCAAGGTTTAAATACCTTCTCTGGGACTGACTACTGTATCCCAGTGAATGTAAAGTTAAATTGACCTTTCTAGTCTTTTTTAAATTGCTAGACCCAGCACACACTGCCTTACAGCAGAGTGCTGGAGGGAATACCTAGTATTCCCTATGCCTAGAAAACTCATGTAGCACTCAAAAGCTACCCTTTCCTCTCAGAATGGCTGGTGGCAGTGGTATTACCATAATTTTCCCGACCGCGACCAGTTTAAATGCTCCAGTAGCTGAAATCCACCAGAGCCATGTTTTTCAAGATGGCGTCTGAGTCCCCTCTGTAAAAACAGGTTCCGATCGACTTTTTTGCCATTTCTTTTTGGAATGATCCTTCTAGTTCTGTCTATGCGCGCCAAACCAGGTTTGGTCCCTTTGTTAGTTTGCCATTGGCGGGCTTCAGTACTGAAACCCCCCCTCTGGCGCCCGAGTGTCTGGGGTGGACAGGATGTGAGGGAGGTGCCCGAAACACCCTGTGCTTGGTCTCCTAGGAGACCTGCATGCACTCTGGCGGGATTGGTTGGCTGACTGTCTGGCAAGGACAGCCAACCTGCTGGGTGAGTGATAGCTAGGCTGAAATGAATGGGAGAAAATATTTAAAAGGCAGAGTCGACCACTGGAACGAAAGAACCGGAGATGAGCTGACGGTAGACTACTGCTGCAACTCCTGGACCGTTGGTTTGCCCGGTGAAGCACTGCTGCAGGTCCAAATAGCCTGAAACTACCTCGACAGAGAAGCCCCTTCAAGGACGACTTCTTCCCTTGAGCTGGTGGGAACAACCAACTCGCAAGCCACCTGGAAACCATCTCCATACTGGTCGAATTTTCTTCAGAGTGCTGTTGAAAACCGGATAGCCAGTGAGATGGATACCAGTTTGTGGACTTTAAGGCACTCGCACCTTAAACCGACGTTTTGCCAAGCTTGTGGATCTTTCCCCATGCAGTGCAGGAACCTCACGACATCCTCCCTCTTGTCCCAATGACTGAGGACCAGGAACAGCGAGATCTGCAGGATCTGCCAGGAACATTTGCCTCAGCTACAGCTTTTCTTCCTACAAAAGGTACTGTGCAAACGTGGTTGAGAAATCCTCTCTGCAGCGGTGAAAGTCTGTGAAACTTTCCCAACTTTGGAGTCTTGTTCGCTCCTGATCAGACATATCACTTTTTTTTCGTGCAAACTACTTCTAAGAACATTGGCAAAGACTTAACCGTTTACTACAAGAACTGTGCTATCCTATCCAAGACACTGATCCACTGACTTTGGGCCAGGCCTATTGAATTGAATTGCCTCTTGTAGTGACTATAACTATTTGCCCTGCCTGAGAAAGTATGTGTGTTTAATTCTTATAACCTTTGTCTTTTTACCCCTGAAGTGCCCTTTTGCTCCCACTTCAGGGGAGCCTAACTTGTTCAGAAACTTATTAATTTGGTACTGGAGTGTATAGTGTGATATTAAGCTGCTTATTACTAGTGGAATGTTTTCTAACTAAATGTGTCATTAAATTAATATTGGTTTACCAAGAAACCTTGAGTACGTATTTGTTTGAACCACTGTGACTGCACGTCCTTTGTGTAACACCTTGTACTGCTCACATCCCTCTTGAGATGAGCCTGGCTGCTCAGCCCCGCTACCAAAAAACTGTGTAGTACAGACTTCTACCAAAGGTGAGATTGTGCTTACACCTGTAGTCTTAATTGTGTGTAGTGTTCCCAAAGGGTGCTGCATGTAATTATGCCTAACAAGCATGTGAAAAATAAACAAGGTACACTTAACCAAGTAAAGAAATTCAGTGCAACTGACAGCCAAAGTTAGCAGTCTGATCTGAATGCCTGATTAGTCTGCCAAAGTTTAACAAAAATATACTTTGTCAGGTACCATTCTTTTGAATTAAAAAAAAAAGTATAATACACATGTAAATTGAGAACAAAAGTCAACTTTATAATTTTAGTAAGATTATATTTCAAACTGGACTTTAGTTAAACACATTTGAGAGGGTATTCATGAAATTGATAATTGTGACTAGGTCACATAATAGAATCATATAAATGGGTTGTAAATCTGCATGTTATTTTTTAAGACAAAGATTTAACCCAAAAATACATGGAATGAGAAGAATGAACAATTCACAACAAACTAGAGTTGTTAATTGCATACATTGGACTCACAGTCACGTGTCTAGCCTCTTCTCAGACAACCGTCATCAATGTTCCGCTTCAGTCAAGAACTTAGAAATAATTACTGAAATTCTTTCTGACCACAACCGCTTCATGTAGTCTCAAGATGTAAGTTACTAAAGATGGATTATTTCACAAGATGCTTAAGAATGGCCTTCAGTAGTTTGGGTTTGCTAGAGAGAGTTTTGGCTATAGTTCCCATGACTGACTTCTGTTCTATCTGGGGTCTAAAAAAAAATTACAAAAAAGAAGATTGTTCAGTTGGCATACAAATTCTCCTATTCTACATCTGTGGTACACCCGGAGAAACGCAAGCCACACCAGCCCGAGGACTTTCCAGTGACTCCTACAAGTGAATCAATTGATTTCAAGGCCTTGCACATTATGAAACAGAACTATAGAAAGGAGCTGTATTTGTGATCAGCAGAATTATGCATTGCTCCCAAAATAGGTCACTGAGGGGCCCAAACATGTTAATATCACAAAGTCCGAGATGCACAATATGACACAGGCGGATGTTCAGTCCGGAGTCTAGACTAACAAATCTGGAACTCCCTTCCATTAAGGGTACTGTGGCAAGGGTCAACATTTTCCTCAAAGAGCAATGAGTTTGAGAAGTCAGTTTTACAATTACTTTCTTTGGTGTCAGGTGCCATGATCAATTCAAAAGAAGCAACACTAGAAAAGGAGATGGGTGGGGGTACTTAATGTATCCAAGATGTGTAGATTCACTGCAGCATGTGGCTAGGCTGCCAGCAAAATAGGGTCAGAGATGTCAGAATGGAGGATTAGCAGAGCTAAAGAGACACCATCAGAAGAGTTACTGTCAAACGGGAACCAGCCAGGGTGCCATGATGCGCAACTGAAGCAGATCACTGTTTGAGAGAAGGTGAAATATAGAGACCAGAGCAGGTGGAGAAAGTAAAAAACCAGCTAAAGGCAGAGGGGCTGAACACTGTTGAACCAGCAGACAAGAAGGAAAAAAGGGAAAGTCCGTAGAGACAGACTGGGACACAAAGTATCGGAACTGGAGGAGCAAAGGAAAAGGCAGTGCAGGAAACAAAGGAGAGCAAGCAGGATCCAAGGTAGCAAAAGGATGAGGGAACCGCCAAGAAGGGAACCAACACAAGAAGGTGGGAAACTTAAGGTCCCTGAGAAAAAGAAAAGTCTGTATTAATGTATGCTGGGAATCGCGGTTCCAAATACTGGCAACCAAGGTATTGAGGAGGACTTGAATTTCCATGCTGGGATGTGTAATTAAAGGCCCCACAAAATTATAGGGACTGAACGAGAAGAGAAACCTGAATTGTACACTGGAAATAGAGGCCCTGAAATCAGTTAAATTAGAAGAATGGCCCACTTTGGAAAATACAGAAAATATCAAGCAGACCAATAAGCTATGAGATCTCTTGGATCCTTGAGGAGGATTAAAAAGAGTTATAGAACCAGCGGGTGACAACCAGATGTGATTTACTTTCTGGATTTGAGTGGTATGAAATTTGAGTACAGAAATTAAAAATGCCTGATCACCAATGTGAAACCATAATATAAAAAAAAAAACATTGAGTTTACAAAGCAGTGATGTCCTTATCTAAGAAAGTAAGGGAAATAGAAGGCACACAGCAGTTTGGGAAGTCTAAATTAACTGCTTTTTTGCTCTTCAGTCCATTTACTGTACACAATCCCTGGCACCTAACAATGATTGGGGGGGTTATTTTGTATGTCCACACAAATAGAGAGAGGGGACTACTTACAAATGCACTTACCTACAAGCAGTCGCCTCTTACACCATTATCAAACTGAATCATACATACTGTCTGCTATGTACATGCCTGGCAGACAACATTTACATGGAATTGTATAGAACACGCCTGGTTTTTACTGAACACGCCTGGTTTTTACTGGTGCAAATGCCCTGCAGATTCTATTGCAGATCAAAATTTGATGTAGGCAGAAATGCTGTTGAATTCCTAAAACTGACCAGTTGGAATGATAGACTTGTTAATTCTGATCTGTGCCCCTGTTCTGAGTCAAGAAAGCAGAAAAATATACCAGTTGTTAAAAAGCCTGCATATGCGATTTGAGGCCATACCAATGGGAATAGGCGCTATACAAATGCCATATTACATTACATGCTTACTACAAACCTGCTTGTGTACTGTTGGTGTTCAGACACCAGCAGGAAAAACATTCCTTCAGTGTCATAAAGCCATTCTTTGGTGACAAATATGCAATGAACATTCTGTACTGAGAAGACGCAAAGCTTCATGAAGTCTCAACATGCTGCAATACCTCACTTTCTCTTAATGAGAAGCCCCTCAAAAAAGTCTTAAGGAAATGGTATGCTTAAAACGTTCCTGGTAAAATTACCTTTTTTTGTTTGAATGCAAAATAAAATCTATTTCGAAAGACCGCTCCGTGACCATATGGAGCAGTCTTTCTAAATCAAACTGTCACATGTAAGGAACCCATGGTGGCAACAGTAAAGACTGAAAAGTGATCACAGTTCAAGGGTGTTTATTAAACTAAATGGGTTGGAAAAACGCCTAATGTAAACCTAAATCTATGATGGGAGCAATCTGCGACCATCAAATAACAATAAGGCAGTGCTAGTGGAGTCTTATAAAAATTAAAGGGCCTATACTAAATAAATAAAAAAAATAAAAACTATTGCCAATCCTAACTAAATACAGAAAAGCGTGGGATAAGGTTCTTGAGAAATAAAGAGGTGTTCACGAATGATAAGTCGGGGGTCTCCCTTCCCTACGTTTTTAGCATGGGACAAGGTGGGATTCCGGAGCACAGCACACACTCAAGCTTTTGTCAGCGCAAGCTTATAGTTCTGTTCTCAGGTACCGGGACCTCTGGCAATTAAGTCTCTTTTCTGCAAAACGTCTCTTGCCGCTGAGGACCTGCTGCATACAAAATACTAAACAAGGAGTATTTATCCTTCTAGAATTCTTAGCAATATCAGGACCTTCAGTAGATATCCATCTTGCTTCCGAGGGCCTGATGTGTTCTGAATAACTTGATTACACTTGGGTGATTCTTCACCCGGATCCCCCTCTTCCGGGCTCAGACCCCTCTTGAAGGTTAGCCTCCCTCTGCCGGGTTAACTATGGCTTGTATCAGGGCCCCCTCTTCCAGTCTCAGGCCCTGCTCCATAGTTTGCTTTGCTTTACTTTATTGCATTTGTAGTGCGCACAATGGACCCGGAGGCATAATGGTGCATACAGACAGAACAACATAAAAAGCTATAACATAAAACATGAAAACATAAAGGGAGAGAGGCCAGAAACTAATAGCAACAACACAATCGCTAAGAAGATAACTAAGAGAAACTAAATCTCCAAAGAATATATCAGTAGCATGGAGGGCAATTTGGCCGTAAATTAAAAAGGTAATTATTCGGAACGGGGGCCCGAGAGTATCAAATTGCAGTTCGAACAACCCCTGGGGAGGTATTTGCATGATCTAAAATAGGAGGGTAAATTACTAGACCCGCAACCCACTAGTACGCAGTCCTTGGATTGCTGTGAACACCAATTACTCCGACCAATCCTTCGTACGATCTTCAGGTCCGATGTTCTGACCACGCCGGGCCCAGTTCTTTGACGTAACCAAGCGAGTACCTTATTTTGCAGTGTTTCTCTGTATTTTTTCCCCTCCACTTTCTCAACATTGGTTATCACAAAGTTCCTTTGATCCAAGACGAATGGTTTAATACACGTATTATCAATATTGGGCCTTAGTGACTTCGTGTGCAAACTCCCGAAAGTCACCTATTTAGGGATCGACATTACAGATCGTTTAGCAGATATTTGACCAGAATTGAGGGCAGGCAAATCATAGGACTCCTGTAATGGTTCACCCACCAAGGAAGAGTTGGACAAGAGACTCCTCTTTCCAGGGCAAGCCTGAAGGGGGAAGACACACCACCATCTTTTTGGCAGCCCTGGTGGATACTGTACGGCTAAGGAGAAGTTTGTGAAGATTTTTCAGTTCCTTCTGGTTTTAATTGAGTGGGCTTCTGCTGATGACCCAAAAATGGAGTGCTCCTGTTGGAACCAACAGACATCAAACTCTGAAAGTCTTCCATGTTGGAGCAAGCTACAATATCCCGCAGTATTTGTTACTTAGACACCAAGTCGCTGATATCGCGGGGTCAGCAGCCCCCAGTGCTAGGCTTACTGCAGAAACACCCCCTATCTGGTCTTCATTTAGAGAATATTGCTGAATGTGCCTCCACGGGATATAACCTGCAACACTATCCGGTTCCTTGTTCTTAAAAGTAATCCCATTATTCGATTAACTACTTTTAACTGTGAAGGCATGGGTGTGCGAAAGGGAAGGCATACAACTTTATCGTCATTTTTAAAGTCGTACATAAGATCTTTGTTGATCTGCAGCATTTTGGTAAGGGAGAGTTGCTCTAGCTTGATCTTCTGTCTTCTTTTGGCACTTTGTGCCAAAACTTCTGATAGCCCGTTGTCTCTCCTACGGGGGGGTGAGGGGCGATCCTCTTTGGGTGATGCAGGCTTCACCACTAGGTCTCCCTCTTCCGGGCTCAGACCCTCCGCGATTGTTCGCTTCCCGCTTTGGGTGATGCTGGCTTCATGCCTGGGTCCCCCTCTTCCGGGCTCAGACCCCTCTTGAAGGTTAGCCTCCCTCCACCGGGTTCACTATGGCTTGTATTGTAAGGGACATTTAAACAATCTCCGTTACATTCATGATTCTTAATGTCTTTTTAAACAGCTCAGAGTGACCTCCCTTTCTCAGGTACACTCTCGTCAGCACAAATGTTCATTGAGGCATCAGGCCTTGCCCCTTTATGTTGGCATCCCTCCATCGGGTTCCCTCTTGCCAATCTTTTCTCTCATCTTGCGGGATTTGGCTCTGTTAGCTTTTCGTTACTTGCCGGTCAGACTTTGACTGTACGGCAGATGTTGCTAGACCTCTGTATGACCACTTTGAGACTGTTTCGCGATATTATTGCGGGGATATTAACACATGGAACCGTTATAGGCCAAGATAGGAGTTTTCCAACCCATTTTAAACCATCAATAAAGGTTTTGAAACTTGCAGCTCATGTCAGTATCTACTTGTGATACCATGCCTCTCACAGTCCAGACAGACGTGGTAAGAGACACTCAGAGGAGATGTGATCGGAAGAACTCAATTCCCCCTCATGTAAACCCAGGCAGATAAAACTTGGGTGAAATTCTAAATTGAAAACCAAGGGTTTTTCATGGACCAGTTGGAATGCAAAGGCCGGACGACCACCAGTAAGGTTTAGGTCTAAGAAAGGTGCCCCTCTTACATTGCAAAGAATGAAAAATGGACTGCAAATACGTCTGGCTCAGAACTCGGAAGAACAAGTTTTACACATTGCTTGCTAAGGAAGCTGCAAACTCGACTTACCAGACTGTTCACTGAGACATTTGGGAACCTTTGGGGGTTGGTGCACCCCATTACCTTGAAGGGAGAAGCTGTGCGGGTGGTGTCAAAACTACATACTGGGCCTAGGGTAAGAGGTCAGACAGGAGTTTAAAAAAAGAATATAAGACTGGGATAAATGAAAGAGCTATGCCCCTGTTACTATTATTCAAGATGAATGGAGATGCAAGGCTGTGTTTGGATTTGAGACAGCATAATAAAAATGTTAAGCAGAGCATCATCCATGCTCAAATATGGGGCAGATGCTGTATTAACAAATTGACTTACACCCAGAATCAAACAACGTCACTGTCTTCGTTACCCACAAAGGGGGGGTGGGTTCCGTTACCCTCAGATTGATACCAGCGCCTTCTGAGTTTCAGAAAGAGATGTTCAAACTTTTGCAGTATAAAAGATCTGCATTTCTCCCAGGACGATATTTTAATCGTGGAGAAAATATTGGAGGAATACGATACAACCCAGTGTCAATTCCACACGAGTGCTGTGGAGTACTGGAGTCATACATTTCGGACAAATGGATGTGTCCCAACAGGTAACCAGTATGAAGAATGTGGAGGCCCCAATGTCCAAACCATAATTAAGGTTGTTCGTGGGAATTATTGAACATCAAAAAGGCATCAAATTTCGCAAATAAAATTAACATGTGGGCCCTGATGCGGAAAAAAGGTGGAATTTGAATGGAGCAAAGAGCATGCTGAGAAGTTTGAAATTGTCAAATAAACTTTCCTTGCCTCTGGTTCAATTTGACACCGGCCTGAAAAATCACAGCAATGCCAGTGATGCACGCTTAGGTGCAGTTGTATTGCAGGTGAACAATGATGGTAATGAGGTGGTAATAGCGCATGTTTCCTGACTCATAAGGGGTACAGAGAAAAGATACTCTGTGATTGAGAAGGTTGTTAGGGTGCCGCTGGGCCATGGAGAAATGAAGCATATTTGTCATATTTTGAGGACATGGTATACTATGGTACATCACTTGTTAAGCGCAGACATACTTCATTCTAGATGCATGCCATGCTGAAACAGTGGGTACAGAGCGGCCCAGACCAAGACACTAGGAAAGGAACCCACCCCCAGCAGAACCCTCCGAGTGGCCCTTGACCAAGGTGGATCAGGAAAGTCTTCAACTTATGTCTGAAGTCTAGATTTCCATTTCCCCGCAAAACAGCGGGAAGTGATGCAAGCCATTAAAAGCCATCCTTGAGCCTTAGGTTTTGGATAAAGGCTCCAGGTGAATTGCAGGGTGGATGGCATGCATGCAATGTCAGAGTGAGATAGAGATAATTACCGGGGGAAGGACAAACGTTTTGCAGACCTCTTGCCATGGGATGATTTATTATTGTGCTGGTCGACCTTTTCTCCAGATGGGTAGAAATAAAAGTAGAACAAGAATCCAACTCCCAGGCATTCATCAGGTTTCAGCAAGAGGTGTTTGCACATGAAGGGTATCCCAGAAGTGTCATCACTGGCAATAGGCCACAGTTTGTGGGGAGAGCCGCAAAATAATACTGGGAGGGATGTGTGTGATGCACAAGAAAACTCTGCATCACCCACGAACAAATGGGGTGGCAGAGAAGGAGAACCGATCACCGATGGATGTCTTCCGATTGGCGGGGGAATGTAGGATAAGCAGAAAATCTGTAGTGGAAAGGGTAATGGCATCGCAGCAGTCACCAGGTGCTGTACCATTTAAGTTCCTAAGGGAGAGAAAGGACTATACCAGGACGTACCCCCCATGGCTAGGAAGGGCAAAGAATGTCACTGTAAATATTGATGCTGTGGAGAAAACTCTTCAAAATTAAGGAAAGGCTAAAGAGCAAGAAGAGTGTCAAAACAGTGAACCTCAATAGAGTGGTGTCACAGATGGCCCCAAGAATATACCAACTGACAAATGTAGTACAAAGGTATTTACTATGTTTTGTGGAAAGGGCTCTAATAGTCTACCTTATCCCTCTCTCATTTAGATAAAGTAAGACTCTCCTTAATCCAGGTGTCCCTGCTCCCAAGGTTAGTGTATATAGCTCCAAAAAGGGGTCAGGGCACCCCTCTGCAAGAAAGAACATGGCATGATAACCTGTTCTGTGGGAATATACCCACTCAGAGTCCGCAACCACATGTTTTAGCTCACAGTACCTTTCACAAAGGAGGAATAACCATTTACATATCAGTCTTTGTCCCGCAGCAGTCCAGCACCAAAATGCTATGGCAATCCTCCTTTGAGCAAGAGTACTAACAGCAACCCCAGACACATGTTTCGGCCTAGTCGAACCTCATCAGTGAGGTGGAGCTGTGCCTCTCTGAGCACAGTGAGCAAGGGTTCCACGTCTGGATAACCTAGGTAACAGAGTGAACAACCCCAAGTTCCTTTTACAAACAAAAAGAGGTCAGGGTGCCCCTCTACAAGAAAGAACACTGCATAATATCCTTTTCTGTGGGAATGTACCCACTCAGAGTCCGCAGCCACATGTTTTAGCTCATTTTTAACAGGACTTCAGGGAAGGACACGCAGAGTACTTATGGAGTGGCTGAATGCAGACCGCGTTAAAACATTTCTATTAGACCAGTAGTGTGTTTACAGCTCCAATTAAGTCATTACATCTCAAAAGATTCCATTGAAAAAAACACTAACAGTCACTTGAATGCAAAGTTTGATGGTAACGCTTGATTAAAACTAGATCAAAGATGTCCCATGTGCCAATGTTTTGGGCGGGGAGGGGCAGACAGTGGGTGGGAATAGCCATAGGGATTAGCATGACCATGGGCAGTCAATGGGTGGGCAAATGCCCAAACACACCTACAAGCTTAGTATCACTCATAAGCCATTTCCCCCAATCTGTACTCTAACGCAGTAGTTTCAGCTTATAGGTGGCACATTGGGAAGTGTTCCAGTTTGTGTCACAGGGCTGCGTATTGGCTAAATCTGTGGTAAGTTTTGGTAGGTCTCAAGTGCATTTCCTAGGAAGCCACTCTGTGGCAGGTTTGGAAAAAATGCATGTTGGGGTGCTCTTTTGCAGCCGCTGGACTGCAGCGTGCGCTGGTGTCTGCTAGCGGCGAGAAGCATTTCTTGTGCTGTGCAAGCTCTCCACTACTCTGCTGCACTCTATTCCCGCTGGTCGAAGAGATCTGATGAATGGTGTACACTGCCTCGGGGCTCTAGTGGACTATTATACTCCAGGTGCTCTGCCCAAGGCTTTATTTTTGGTTGATGCCAGAAATTACAAGAAAAACTATCTAGTGTTTTTTTTAAGCGGTATGGAGTGATTATCACATCTCTAATTCAGAATTTTAGGTATTCTCGTCCTTGGGTGTACTCAAATGATTTTTAAGTCTGGCTTTCTGAGCGCCTTACACACTAAATAAGGGCAATAACTTCCAATGTCCCTTTACATGTAACCATGTGGTTTATAATCAATGCATCAAAATCGATGCAGTGACATACCAACGCATCGAAAGAAACGTATCGACTATAAAAGCATCGACATGCCATCTTTTACAAGTAAAAGTGCCTTTTCAACAAAACCAGTCCATCGAAAATATAAATGGACTGGTTTCAATGGAAATGCACTTTTACATGTAAAAGATAGCATTTTTTGCAACGTCAAAACTTTACATGGAGCGGTCTAGTGCTGAAATTTCGGCACTGGCCAGCTCTGTGTAACGTTTTAAAGGTTTATTTGTATAATGGGGCATAGGGGGAGGTGCAGGAGGGGGGGTTCTCCCCCCGTTCCTCCCCACCCCCCAACGTAACCCGTAATCTAACCCTAGCCCCACCCCCCCAACGTAACTCGTAATCTAACCCTAGCCCCAACCCTAATGTAACCCTAGCCCTCACCCTAATCTAACCCCTAACCCTCAACACACTAATTTTGATGGATCCATCGAATTATATACAACAAATTGGCTATTCGATTGAATGGAATTTCGTTGCATATCATTTGATGGTTTAGTATTAGATGCTTTGGTGTTCGATGGATTGACCAGATACCCATGTAACCACATTCTGTCCATGTCCTTCAGTGTCTTAGACATCTTCTGCCCATATCTCCAGCACTCTGTTCATTTGCATTACTGCAATCAGCCGTTTATGTGCTGCTAGTGCAAATTCCAACTCTGAAACCCAACTTTCAGCTTCTGTACAAGCTTGCAAGTCATGCTTTTTCATTGTGCCATCTGTGCACACTACTCCAATTTCAACCTTCAGTTATTCCTGGGTCTTGGTCATTGCGTTCAATAAGTCTGCAAAGGAAACCCGTATTTTTTTTTAGATGCTTTGCAGAGTTTTATCATCCTTGGATGACCTCTGCTTCTCCCTGGTAGCTACATTTTGTGTGGATAAGCACTCTTCTGCCTTGCACATGAACACACACACCACTCTCTTACTAGATCAAAGTTTCTTACATGGAGTCAGCTGGTAGCCCTTCTGCTTGGTAACTTACTGCAAATTTTGCACCCATTGCATCTTCACTCCCTCAAGTTACCAGCTTTGCTTCTTTTGGCTTTTCTGTGCATGCTAAAATACCAACAGTTGCAGATGTCCTATTTTATACAATCCATTTCCATCTTTGGATTAGACGACATGTAGATCCCGTTCAAACAAGGCCAGTGAATTCAATAAGGCAAGCCTCCACAGAATGCCAGATTCAGCTTCCGAGACAGATCGATAACATGAGACAAAATTAAAGGTCGAGACAGATTTTAGTCACACAAAGGAGTTAGTGGGGCAAACACCCATCAAGTCCAAGTATGCATCTATAGCACACCTGGGAATGCCCCTTTGGGAATAATCTAAATTAATAGTATTAGGATGGTCAATTACAGTAGCAGGGTGTTCATACTCATAGAAATTCTAGTCTACTCCAGGTTCTCTAAACTAAAATGTTTCATGTACATACTGTCAAGCCACTTCTTTGCTGCACGTACTATGCACATGGATATAGTGCCCAGCCCACTTAGTGTATTCCAGGCAGGAGGCAAGTTCTTCGTCCACTTCATGATCTGGGGTTATAGTGCTCAAGTTCACTAGAAAGGGGTATCATGCCCTCCTCTCACATAGTAAGGGTAATGGTGCTGTGGTCATTCTCTCAGTAAGGGGTCTCCATTTGGGTTTATAGAGGAATGTGGGCACAGTGCTCTCCTCACTGTCTCAGTAAAGAATATAATTCCATTTCCATCAGCAAGAATTGTTCTCCCCTTCAGGCGACTAAGTGGGTCCAGATCTGAGGACCCTGCATCAGTACTTTCCAGAGCTGTTGGGTCTGCCTACGCAGGTTCCCAATTTCTCCCAGTAGGTTGTTGGTCTAGTTTCAGGCACTTTGCAATTGCCTTTGGGCCATGTCTTTCTCACACTCCTGGTGCCAATGGCTCCCAGGGAACTGCGTCTCTTGGTCATCTCTGCCCTGCTTTGCTTCGGCCTTCTCATTGATTTGCCGCAAGTCTTACTTGAGGAAATTGTTTTTGCTTTCTTCAGGTTTTCTCTGGGGCCTCTGGATTGGATAACTGGATTCCACGTTTGCCCTTCCTCCTGTGGTACCATGGTGATCCCTACTTTCAAATAGCATGGCAACCATTTTGATTTCAGGCAGAACTTCAGCCTTGCTGCCAGTTCCACCCTCCGCCGCATTCGCTAGTCGAAGTTTCCCATGGCTGCTATGTCCCCTTCACAGCATCTCTGCAGCCTCTTCGCTCCTCTGCCAGGTAGGCTCTGGGGACTGGCTCACAAGTGGAGACCCACACGCTCTGGCAGCAACAAAGTTTCCTTTGCAGTCTGGCATTCAGGGTCTTGATGGATGTAGATTTCACAAGTATGCCCTGAAAAACTCCACTCAGGCCCACTATGCCATAATATGTCTCCATTGACTTAGAGCTCCCTATAGAAAATGTAATAAATATTTGAAAACCCTATAGGACCCCTATATCGGATAGTCTCCGCTTGTACATTGATACAGGAATTAGGAACCAGCAAATCCCCAAAGACTAAAGATTTACTCCTGTACACAGTCTTGAAGTTTACAAGTCTCATCACTTTGGCGGTCTGGAGGGCCTGTGGATTGGCATGTGGGTTTTCCTACTCTGTTTTGCAGTTCCACGCCATTCTCTAACAGTATATGGACGTTGCCTCTCGCTCTCCTCAACACTGTTCATGTGTTCCTTGCAAGCTCTGCTGGAAGCACATTGGTCTCTTTCGGCTCCACCCTCTCTCCATAGCGGTGCTCAGCTGAGGTCTGGTTTCAGCTGGGTTGTCGTTCAAAGCTTTCTATATCATTTGCCTCTCAGAGTTTCTCTTCCTCTGTGCTGTTTGTGACTGTGATGCTGGTAATGCATCAGAGGGACAGGGCCTCCGTATCCTTGTCCTTTACTGCTTTTCATCGTGTGTTCTGTCGAGTTTTCCGCTCAGGAGTTCATGTGGGACTCCTGGCGGTGCAGCTCTTTCTTTTGGTTTGGTGAACGGACCTGTGGGATACCCTTATGGCACCCATGGATGGGTGTACAACCCTGTGCTGCTAGTGTATGTTTTTGGGCACCTGTGGGTGGCTCACAGAGCAGGATATGGGCTGGTGACAGCTCCATGCTGAATTTGACAGGTGCGGAGTATCCTCCATTTTGGGATACCCCGGCCCTGCCATTGGGGATCAGTTGATTCCTGATGGAAAACAAGACGGCCCCGGTGGCCTCTTGCTTTCTATTACCCCATTACCTTGTTTTCCCAAAGTCCTGGGAAGCCCTGACACTGTCCCTTCCCCCTGACTGGTTGTTGGGTGGAAATGCCATACATGGTGGTGTTGTGAAGGCCCGGTCAGACTAGCTGGAGCCTTCCCGGTGATGTATGTTGTGGGTACCTCCTGTGGGTGGGACCTGGGTGAATAGAGTGTGTGACGAATATGCATTCTGTGTTGTGGGTGTCTAGTATCTGGTGGTTGACACAATGACTGAGACAACCCTGCCCGAAACTGGTATGAATGCAGCTTGGAGTGTTGAATGGCTCAGTACTTGTCCCAATACACAACTTGTTGTGAGTGTCTGGAGAGAAGTTAATGGCCTGAATACCTTGTGTGCCTGATTGGCTGCCTGCCTGCATGAATGCCCGTAGTCGTGATTGGATGCTTGAGTGTGACCCAGCGGAATGAATGGAAGATCAACAGTATATCTGGGGACCTCTCACTGCTGGGAATCGTGTTCAGAAGCTGAAGTCCATTACGACGAGTAACTGGATTAACTGACGCTTGACCTTGAAGCCCTGCTGGACGAGAAGAATTGCTGTTGCTCTCCTTCACAATCCGAAAGCTGCTGTGCCTCCAAGGACTGACCCAGAGAGGACCTGGTAAGGCGCCCTCTTCCCGAGCTACGAGGGACCATCGTGCACAGCTGATCTTTGCCAAAGCTCCCTGGTAGACAGACCTTCGACAGGCTGCCGACCCGATACGGGGACTGCTGCGGAGAAGCACTCGGACTGTTGTCCGCCACTGTCGACGACCGCCGTCGCTGACTAGAGCCGCCGTGCTCCCGTTTGCCTAAGAACTTCCATTGATCATAGGACGCTCTCGTCTGCATCGCCACCCGCTTGCCTCCCGCTGGAGAAGGCCCGACCGTCGACGCGCCGAGGAGCATCCACCGGTGGGTTTCCCGCCACCTACAGACCGCAGAGACGCCGACGACTCGACGCCCTTGCTGGGCCACAGTTCTTCATCATCTCTTTGCGGTCCAGAACTATCGTCACCGAGGTGCCCCGCACGCCTTTTCCTTGCAGGACGCCAACGCTCTGTCGTCGACAAGCACCGCTAGGAACGAAGCTGCCACTTCATTGCCGTAGTTCACCCTGTTCACCGTCGGACGTTCGACGACCCATGACTCCTGCCTTAAAGGGAGGGCACTCAAAGGGCCGTCGATTCCCCGACACGGAACGCCAAGTTCCCCGACACCTCTCGACGATCTGTGGCTCCCGCCTGAAAGGGAGGCACTCAAGAAGGATCGGTCGGCGCATCGTCAGAGAACTCTACTCCACCAGGTACATTGGGGGGTAAAACCTTAATAGGAAGAAGTGAGACTATTGAACATATGGACTGGGCTTGTGCAATATATCTTTATTTACAGGTTGCCCAGGTGGGGGGGATCTCCACACAGAACTTTGCCTAGAGGTAGGGGCCAGTGTTCTGCCTATTGTTTCAACCATCTTACGTTCCTGCCTCTATGGCTGGTTTCCTCGTTATTGATCTGTGTGACATTTTAACCGTACAGTTGATGCACTTCAATGAGATTTGATAACATTGGTGGTACCACTTTAGAATTGTATATATTTATCATTATTGACTTCCGAGTACAAAGTGCGTTATTGTGATTGTGTACATACCTTTGAATATTAATTATATGAAGACTGTTTTCAGTAATACAGTGTGTGGACATTCCTTTGTGGGGGTTCGGGGACTACACTGTACTTTAGAACCAGCCTGCATCACCTCCTGAGAAGCTAGGCCTTGATTGCTCGACTACGTTACCAATAATAGAGAATCTTGGCTGGGGTCCTCTCTGCCTCTCCTCTACCATATAGAGAGCGGAAGTACAGACACCCCCTACCAGTCTTTACAGTGACCCTCGCTGCTGGTCATTTTCCCTGGGCTGGTGGCCTATGAACATGGAAAGAGACACTGGCAAGTACTTGAATCATGAGGCATAGCTGGAGACAACAGTGGTCTGCAAACAAGCATTCTGGTACAAGGGGTTTGGACCGGAATAGGGGCTCTCAAATATCTCAACCCTCAGGATTAGGGCTGGCTCTGGATCCCTTCTTACTCATCCCACGCCTACCTGAGAGTTCATCTAACCCTTTCTTAAAAAGGTCAGGGTATTGTCCTGGTCTGCTCCGATTGCTGTGCTTGGTAGTGCCAGGATTAATAACTTGGGGTTTATCGACATCAAGTAATACCTAAAACAGAGTGGCAAATCAGATGACATGCTCTAAGCGAACACTTAAGCACATCTCACTCCCTCCCAACCCTGTGCCCTCTTCCTGCTGCTTCCTGTGAGGCCAAGAATCTTGGTGTCATCTTCGACTCCACCCTCTCCTTCTGTTACGCTCACCTGGTATCCACGGGGACTCCACCCAGCCCTGGTTGGATGATTTGCACTCTCGAACCCTCTCCCGGTCCCTTGGTAAAGCCTCTGGTTAAAGATGGGTCTTAATATTGTAAAAGGTGGATTCTCCGTTCTGCTCCTTGTGGCAGGGGTGCGTAGATGTGGGGGGCGAGCAGCGACCAAGTTACTTCACTGGTGCAAGCTCCCGCCTGTGGGAATCCAGGCCTGCTGCGACTCCGTAGGTTTGCTGCTTTACAGTCTTTATATGCAGTTCTTATGTTCCTCTTAGTTCTAATAATGTCTGCCACACCCAAAGTAGCCCAGGTAAAGTAGTCCCAGGCCTGCCACACCCAAAAGACTAGTGCCTCCATGTTGGCTGAAACCCCCCCCCCCCCCCCAAAGTTAAATAGTCCCAAGTAAATAGTTCCATTCTAATGTGGGTCTTCATGATGGTTATGAGCCTGGCGCCAAAGGCGCCAGGACTGACTCCAAGAGTCTTGGATGAGGTTTTATGGCCTTTGACCTTACCCTAACTGGAAGGCTGACTTGCCAGTGAGGGTAAGGGGCAAGGGTCATGACACCTCCTCTCCTCACATCTCCAACGTCTCTAAAATGTCTCACTATCAGCTGCACCTACTCAGAGGTATTCTGCCTTTTCTCACTTTCCCCCAGAAGCTCACTTTCTCCAGAGCCCTGATCCTCTCTAGGCTGGACTAGTGCAATGGCCTCTTCCTTAATGTGATGGTCTCTACTCTTCGACCTCTACAACTTATCCAGAACAGGACTGCGAGACTTGTCCTTGGCCTCAAGCCCAGGGATCGTATCTCTCCAGCTCTGAAATCTCTCCACTGGCTCCCTGTGGCTGCAAGACCCCTTGCATCATCCACAAGGCTTTCTGGGGCCTGGGACCACACTACTACCAACTTTCTGTTCCTAAACACCTTCCTTCTCGAGCCCCCTGCTCACCAACCCCCAACTCTGTGAGGGTCAGACGCTTCTCAAGTAGAGAGTGGGGGGTAGATCTCTTTCTGCGGCTGGGGCCTCCCTCTGGAACAGCCTCCCTCAAACTTGAGCAGAACCACCTCCTGTTCCGGAAGCAACTCAAGACCTTCCTCTTTGCTTCCGCTTTCTCTCTTCCCCTCCCTTGCTGATGTCCCCGACTGCTCAGCACACTGGTCACCTGGCTACCCACTGAAACTCGGGCCCAAGCTCCTGCAAGTCCAGTCGCCCTCGCACTCTCACCAGGCTCACCTAAGGGTCTGTATCCGCAATCCTACAGGCACCGTTCTCTGCACTTACGGGCAACCCTCTGGCAGCACTTGAGTTACCTGCACTCCTCCCCCCGCACCCCACCAGCACTTCTCCCCTCCCCACACTTGCACGATCTGAATGACACACCCTAGCAAGATCGTTGTATTAGTCTCCTTCTGTCCTTCCCTCCTTGTCTTGTCACCTAGAAACACTTGTGTACAGGCGCGTTATAAATGACTTACCTTAGCACATTACTTACCGAATTCTACTAGTACTAGCTAGTGAATAGCAAGAAAATGCATTCAAGGCAATGGATGCCAGTCACACTGGGTAGTTAGTATGGCCCTGCAAAGTTTCAGCACTCATAAGACTTATCCTTGGCCTCAAGCCCAGGGACTGCATCTCTCCAGCCCTAAAATCTCTCCACTCGCTCCCGGTTGGTGCAAGGATCAAATTCAAATCCCTCTACATCATCCATAAGGCTGTCTGGGGCCAGGGACCATGCTATCTACAACTGGCTCTCACTAAATGCTCTCCCCCCAGATCTTTACGTTCCTCTGGCACCAACTTTGTGTGTCAAGCGCTTCGCTAAACAGCGAGCTGGTGGCCGATCTCTTTCCTTGGTAGGCTCCCTCCTATGGAACAGTCTGTCCTTCCTCTTGATTCAGATCGCCTCAAATTCCGGTAGCTCCTCAAGACCTTCCTTTTCACCTCCTTCCCTTCCTCTGCTAAACCCCACAGTTGCTGAGATTGGTGAACAGGGCCCTTATGTGACCTCCGGGTCCTGGCCTCCCACACCCAATCTCCTTCAGCTACCGCCCACTCCCAGCACTTGCCTTGGCACCCACTGGCCTATGCCACCACAGGCCTGCACTTATTTATTGGCAGTTGACCACTCTCACCAAGTCACTTAACAGCCACTTACTCCCTAGCACTTCCCTCTGTGGCACTCCGAGCACTTAACCCTCCCCACCCCCCACTCCCTCATCTCATCTGTCTTTCTGCACTTGCAGTCTGAAAGCTCACAAGGCCTAGTAGGTCTGCCTCTATCTTTCATTGTTATATTTGCTTTTCATTCCCATGTTCCCTCCCTGTTGCCCTGTGGGCGCGTTGAAACAATATACAAATGCACAATAAATAAATTAAAATCTTTCACCCAATATCACGGATTCCTCGTGCATCCAAACAGCATCCCCTGTCCTATACCTCTAAACATTGTGTTCATCTTTCTTCCTCCCCTCTTTTTCCCACCCTCTATCCCTCCCATCACATTACTGCTGGCAGGAGGCAGTACAGGTTATCATTTATGCAAACAATGGTGCTGTGAAAAAACCTGTCACGCTCACCTGATTCCCACAGAGGCGCAGGTCTGGCTTCGAGTGCTGATGCTTCTTCAATGGTGAAGCGCAGGACTCTGAGGATGGACAGGTAGGGCCCCTCTACTCTGGCTTCTCTGGCTCGCAGGAATATTCCCCTGTGCATGAAAGGGAGTATTACCTACTGATGGAATAATGCTCAAGCCTCCCACTCCCTTCCAACCCTCCACGATACCCTTCCACGATTCCCCGTGAAGTCTCACCTTAGGGTCTGGAAGGATGAGTTCTCCATCCTGCTTCTGATGCAGGGGCGCGTTGAAACCCAGTTACTTCACTGGATTGAGGTTTGATGGGAGTTCAAATAAGCTTGACTATTCAGGTAAGGTGCTGTAAGAGTTCTGTAGCAAGTTCAAAAGTTCAAGCTTAATAATAATGTTCATGGTCTTATTGCAGCAAGCGCTAACGCTTATGTCTTTTTCCCCTTAGGGGCTGGGGTTCGGAATGCCGGAGATATGGCGCCGACCCGAAGTGAAACGTGCAGTTCCAGTAAATGACAGGTAAGTTCTGGATGAGCGTTCGGGTAATGTCTTTGCATTCGCTCATTCAATGTCTTTGTCTTTTTTCCCCATAGTGGCCGGGGTCCGGAATGCCAGGAAGCGGCAGGACCCGAAATGAAATGGGAATGACCCAACAGGTAAGTCTTAGAAGGAAACTGAGCTTTTCCAATTCCCTTCCTTCTCTCACCTTGTGTTCTTGTCTTTTTCTCTCTATGTCTGGGAAGTGGCTGCGGATCCGGATGATCGCTGCTGAAGATGGAGGTGCCCAGGAAAGGTGAGTGAAATGCAGCGCTGCAGCGACCGAAGCGAAATGATTTTAAAAATGATGTCTTCCCTTTCAGGATCGTCGGTGTGATGTCTCCGTGATGCAGCTTTAGCAGGTAAGGTCTTCTTTCTCTCCAATTCTCTCTTAGCAGGTGACCCAGGATGCTGACAGGCGTGGCTGAAGTCCAGATGCAGGAGCTGTCACGGCGAGCGTCCAGCTGCGAGGAGCAGAACAACGCGAAGCGTGAGTTGCTGATCGGGCGTGGTTTAAATAGCTTTGGAAGAAGTTCCAGGTATGTATCCTTCCACCGATCAGGTATGTATCCTTCCCCGACCACACCCAGGTGGAAAGTAGTCCCACAGGTAAAGTAGTTCCATTCAGGCCTCAAGAGGGCCTGGATGTAGCAGCATGGTCTGCATCAGGTAAGTGCACATTAAAACACTTGAACACATGTCTAGCTTTATGAGCCTGGCGCCTAAGGCGCCAGGACAGGGGTCCAACATGAGCCTGGCGCCTAAGGCGCCAGGACTGTGTCCAAAGGGCCCCAGCTTGGGCCCGATGGCACTTCCCTGGGGGGAATGATGCCTGCCTCTGGGTATGCTGGGTCGGACCTGGCTCCTTGGAGGTAGGCATCATGACACCACCACAGGAGTAATTTTGGTGCAGTACAAACAACTTAACATAGCATAGCTAGAATCTGCATCTATATATCATGCTTGCAGACACATAGCTGATCATCTTTATTCTTGCTTTAGCAACATCAGAAGATCTTACAACCCTCAGTTGGACAGATCTCAAGTTTTTGTAGCCTTAGGGAAAGGATATGTTTGGATGCTGGACTGACAAAGGCAAATAAACCTCCACATACGATTCCACACATACAACAGTGAACAGGATGCGAGACGAGTACTTCTGAAAAGATTTTGAATATAAACAGTAATGTGTTTAGTCCCGTGGTGGGGTGTGTAAATGGGTACAACCTCCTGATATCTCTTCATCTAGAAGCTGTTCTAGTCAAGAAAAAAGTGGAGCCAGTCCCAGCTACAGCATGTCAAGGCCTCAAAGATTTGTGATGTATGCTTGGAAAAGAAGTTCCTATTAAGCAGGTGAAAGCCACTGAATGTTTGAGTATGAAATGGCTTCCGAAGAAACTGATTTTACAAAATGGGGGTTGTGTCCAGACATCAGGAGCCTGAACAGGGAGCTATCACCACCCATTCCCAGCATTTCAGAGTCTGTCCTCATATTGAGCAATACATTTGGATAGAAGTAATGCTCATCAAGTACAATTCCATGAAAGCTTGAAACTCCTTATGACCTTCACCACATCATTTAGGGTGCACCGATAGATGAAAATGACCTTTGATCAGTCCTCAGCTGTTTGTTATTCAGGGGATGATAGACCACATGTTATGTGATGTGATGGCCCCAATGTGGATTATTTTCAAGATGCAATTTTCATATAATCCAGAAGCTGGAGACGATGAAAATGACAGCACAGCATGGTACAAACACCAAGAAAATACCATCTAGGCCTACAAAAGAATGCGTTTTCGTGCTCTACAATCACATCTGGCTAACTCATCAAAATGACATTGCATTTGTCCTCTTATGGCACACAATTTTTACTCTCTCCCAGCTAGATATCCCCAGAAAGTAAATTGCATGGTCTCTGTAGTGCACAACAATTGTGCAGCACATCTGGGTACCTGCGTATTGCATTGTTCTATACTGCGCACCATTGTGTACCTGAGGTATCTTGAACCTAGGTACATATCTACGATGGCACACTGAATGCTCCATGTTGCGGTCTGTTGGGTTTCCATAACTAGATGCATATTTGTGAGCATGTTGCTCTAAAATGATATTCACTTCTGGATGCTGTTGTGGGTCAAAAAGGAGGATGCAGACTCCATAAGACATTTCAAATGTGTTTTAAATTACAGAAAAGGATAATGGCCTCATCTCCCTACTTCTATGGGGTGTTCTGTACGTAACAAACTAGCTAAGGTGCTAGTCAGTCATCAGTGAATGTCTTAAAAGAATCTGTATCCCGTCCAAACTAACCCTAAGTGACCCTACCAATATCTTAACTAAAGACAGGAGAATGACACCCTTCTCTTTTATTCAATAGCTGATTTTTTTAAATAGTCTCTCTTCACTTCTTTGATCAGTTCATGCAATTCTCGCAGTACTTCCTTACGCATTGGTTTCTTCTCAAAATGGGGTTTGACTCTAGAATCCTCTCCCTTGTAAATAGCTTGTTTATCACTCTGTTCTTTTGTTTTGCAACAAAGATGTAGTATTCTCTTTTCCCAGGGTATGGTTATCCAACCTTTCGGATTCTCTTGAGATTCTCTTCCTTCCTATATAGTTCACACCCTTTTTCCTCTGTACTGCATCTGTCTTTTAACAATAAATCTAATATTGGACCAACAGAACAGTGAATAGCTATTCATAACATTTATTTATTTATCAATACCAATAAATGTTCCATTTGTTGATTTCTAAAAACTTTTATTCACATATCAAAATTTCATAAAGAATAAAATCAAACATTTTCACAAAAACAAATATCTGCATCACGCATTCACACTGATTCACTCCTACCACTCTTTCTACTTTTTGCTTTATCATCACAGCATATAAATCTTATTGTCTCCTGGCCTCCTTCATGGGCGGCCTTTGTTTGTTTACACAGTGATCAAAAAAAGTCCTCTATCAAGTACTGTGATGGTACTATCTGCGTGTTCTCAATCACACAGACTTATGTCTACACGTGTTTCGGTTGTCTTTTCGGGACATCCACATTCGTAGCCCCTTTAGTCTTGCAACCTTCTTCAGGACGGAAATTCGGGGGTTATCTTATTCCCGTAAGCATCAAGTAGGGTGAGTGTCACCACCTAAAATACAATATAGAATATCAACATACCTTGCTAAAATATTGCTTCATCAATCATACATTCTATTTCATTAACAAAAGCTATTCCCTCTTATTTGTATCACAATAAATGTGTGGAAAAACGATTCTGATCAGTAATCATATCAATTTTATGAGTGATAAACAACAACACCCACGTCATAAATATATCTGTACTAACATCCACGTCATCAATATATCTGTACCAGGCCCGAAGGCCCTGGTACAGATCCCCTTGTTGTTTCAGCAGGCTCTGTTCCCCTAGGATATATTTCTCTTTGTACTCGGCCATAAACAGATTTGCAACATCTGGTGCAAATGTTGCCCCCATACTAACTCCCTTTCTCTGTTTAAAAAGATTTTGTTTAAAACAGGAAGAAGTTCTCGGTCATCGCGATGCGTGCACATTCTTGTATGAACTCTGTAGGTGGAAGATGTGGTTCTGTTCTTTTGTTCAGGATTGTACCCAGCACCTCTAGACATTCTGTCTGAGGGATAGAAGTGGAGAGACTCTACATCCATTGTGACCAGTATATCATTGGCCTCTATTGTCTGGTGTTGGGTTTTTCTGATCATATCACCTGAATCTTTCACATAAGATGGTATCTGTGCCACAAATGGTTTAAGAAAAAATTCCACATATATAGACAGTGGTTCCAGAAGAGAGTCTATGGCCGCCACTATGGGTCTGCCCGGTGGATTGATCATCCTTTTGTGAATTTTTAAGTAATGAAAGGTAGTAGTGAACAAAAACTAGGAAGGGCTGTGTAAGGCTATAATAGAAAGGTCTAAATCTGGCGATGAAAGTTGTCCATTTTTGTCCCCAATTTGTTTTTCTGGTCCCGCTGTAGGATCACTTTCAGAGCGGCATTCTTTGGTTACAGATAAAAACATCCCTCAGGATACTAAACGCCATTACCGGTGTAAGTATCCTGTTTATTCACCAGCAACAAATAGCCCTACTACTCCTGTATGTAGTAACTGCCAATATTAATACTATTACCAACTCTCCCTATAGGAGCCATTTTCAATCATATGGCCGGATCCAATCATGAAGAATTCCTCTTGAAGGAGTCCATAGAAATTACACTAATTCATGAATACAATTGATTTTTGAATTCAGCAACATAATTAATCTGAGTAATTACATGAACAAAATCATGTTAAAATGTGGGTTTATTTGCATCTTGGATGTGGACAGAGTAAAGTGGCCATTTTGCAGAGATGCAGATAGGATTAATCCGAGAATCAATTAAATGGGTGTTATTGAGTTTATCACTCATAAAATTGATATAATTATTACTGATCAGAATCGGTTTTCCACACATTTATTGTGATACAAATAAGAGGGAATAGCTTTTGTTAATGAAATAGAATGTATGATTGAAAAAGCAATATTTTAGCAAGGTATGTTGATATTCTATATTGTATTTTAGGTGTTGACACTCACCCTACTTGATGCTTACGGGAATAAGATAACCCCCGAGTTTCCGTCCTGAAGAAGGTTGCAAGACTAAGGGGGCTACGAATGTAGATGTCCCGAAAAGACAACCGAAACACGTGTAGACATAAGTCTGTGTGATTGAGAACACGCAGATCGTACCATCACAGTACTTGATAGAGGACTTTTTTCACTGTGTAAACAAACAAAGGCCATCCATGAAGGAGGCCAGGAGACGATAAGATTTATATGCTGCGATAAAGCAAAAAGTAGAAAGAGTGGTAGGAGTGAATCAGTGTGAATGCGTGATGCAGATATTTGTTTGTGAAAATGTTTCATTTTATTCTTTATGAAATTTTGATATGTGAATAAAAGTTTAGAAAACAAATGGAACATTTATTGGTATTGATAAATAAATGTTATGAATAGCTATTCCCTGTTCTGTTGGTCCAATATTAGATTTATTGTTATTACGCCTGGAGGACCAGGGACTTTAATCAGGCACTCCTTTTGTGTAGAATACTGCATCTGCCTTTTGACATATATATCAGTTAATTCTTCGCCTCCGGTTTTTCTCATAACTTCACTCATTCTTAACGATGCTTTGATGAGTAAGAGTTCTATTATAGCAATTATCATTCACTTCTGTTTGTTTCACTGTTATCGTCTCTTTATCTTGACTGAGATGAGTATGCATAGTCCCATAATAATTCTCCGTCTCCCGTTACCTGACAATCTCAGGGATAACCTCACTGAGGTTTCCCTTCATTCGGGTTTGGCTCTTCCCTTCACCTGACTGACTTCTTTTCTTCCTTCGGTATCTCGTACTTCGTATCTTTGTCCAGGCCGGCCTTCTGACATCCAAGGTACCAGGACATTACACGGTTCCACCTGCATAGTGATTTTGGCATAGTTGCAAGGACCAGCGGTCCACCAAAGGATCTTTGTGGTCACACCACCACTTGCTGCTTCTCTCCCTTTCCAGTGTACAGGACGCAGTGTGTTCAGCTCTTGGGTTTTGGCTTGGCAGCCATTTTGTAACTCGCTGGCTTCTCAGTGTTCACGGTGTCCTCCAAATTCAGTTGTGAAGTAGATGTGGGCTTTCACCCGCGTGTTTCTCTCTGTCTGCTGCAGCCCCCGTCTCCTTGCTTTCTCCTCCTCGTCCCAGTTAAATGGGGATATTTACAGTTTCAGTTCTGCAATAACACATTCTCGTCCTTTCTTCATATACATCCTGGTAGAATATGCCTGAAGAGGTAATGTTGGAAGGATCTTTAGGGAGTTCCTCACAGGAACGGGAGTCCTTCATCCCAAAGGGGGTAGTCTCTCCGGTGAGGTCAGGCATGCCTGACCCCAAGGGAGGGTGTTGTGGAGCAGGCTCACCTCACCTCCCCTAGCCTCACAGAAAGGGGGGGGCTCCAACTTGGGGAGAAGGGACAAATTCCTGTAATTCGTCACAATGCCCATAACAAAAGGCCTTGCATTATTGCATTTTGCATGCGGTTTCAAACCTAGGCATGCCTAACATCTCTGCATTATTTCTGAGTTGTGCAGTGTTGTGATCACAAGAAGGTGTGGCAAGGGCGAATCATATTTTCCGTACTGGGCCCTGATGGGTTTCACAATTAGGTATCCCAACAAGCCCACTAACAACCTCCTACTCAACTAGTTGCCTCGCAGTTACTTTTTGAGAAACCTTGTATAAAATTAGTTCCCACGCTATTTTTATTGTAGTGCAGACACTGTCTCATGGTGGTCAGCCAACACGTGTTTCGACCTCGAGGGGTCTTTATCAAGGCAAGAACTGAGTTGTAGGATGGGGATAATTTAAGGCTAGAATGTTCAGAAGGTTTCCCAGTTTTGGGTCTTGAGATTTGCCTCGGGATCGAAAATGCAGCTCCGGTGGCCCTGGTATGCTTCGAGTGATCTCAAGACCCGCAACTGGGAAACATTCTAGCCTTAAGGGGCATGACCAGGGAAATTATCCCCCATCCTAAAACTGAGTTCTTGCCTTGATAAAGACCCCCCTCGAGGTCAAAACACATGTCGGCTGACCACCATGAGACTGTCTTCACTACAATAAAAATATCACTGTAAATCACTGCAACTAGCGTGGGAAATAATTTATACAAGGTTTCTCAAAAAGTAGAACTGTGAGGTAACCAGGACTGTTTCTCTCAACTTTTCCAGGGGTGCGAGTTCACCCCTACCTACCTGTGACCTTGCACATTAATATCAGGACTAAAAAGCCACTGAACAGAACTTAGCACAGGAGAGTTCAAAAACTAGAACCAAACTTCCTTCGTAAACTCCTACTCAACTACGCTCACTCACCACATGCTGACCAACCATACCAACACAAATAGCTAGAGAAAACATTCTCCCTAAACACTACAAAACCCTTTAATTACTGAGCAAACCTTACAAACTTATTCAAACATCCTGACTGCTCATATGCTGGACGTGTCCCCACCTGGAAATACAACTGTTGTACACATTAAAACCCATCCAGAAAGCATATCAGCCAGTTACTCCTGGTTCTACACCAACAGCTAAGCACATCATCTGGCATTTCCCTCTTCTCTCCTAACCAACCAACTCCACTTTCCCTTTCAAATCTGCAAGAGTGCCTGGAGACCACGCAAATAGCAGAGCTGTATGGTATACATCCAGATAATACTCTGGTCCAGGTTTGGCCCCAGGCTACAGAGATGCAGCACTGTACCACCTCCAGGTAGCTCACAGCTCTGGCAGGATCAGGGTAGGCCAGTTTTTCATGGCTGCAGATACCCCTTCTTGCCTTGGCATGCAATCAGGAAGCAGACATTGTCACTGTGGCCTTCTAGCCCAATCAGGGGTGCTTGAGTCGCCCTGGGTGCCATCACTACAATCAAACAATCCCTACTGGAGACCAGTGAAAAGAGCCTTACCATACCACAATGATGAATTACATTCACTTTAGACTTGCACTATTAGACGGTTCAGCACCTATATTTTCATCGGGGTGCACAAATTAAAACAGGCATTACCAGGCCACTGCCTCGGTGAATACAATCAGCCAGGCCATCACACCTGGAGCAGTGGCCTGGTAATGCCTGCTTTCATTTGTGCTCCCCAATAAAAATATAGGTGCTGAACCGTCTTTTGCACCACTGAAAGATCGTCAGCCGTCAGTTTATGCGACCAGCTAATTTCGGAGGACCTCATTTCCCACCTCCCCCTCTGACATAGTGCTGGAAAGGCGTTACATTCTCCAGCAGGATCTGCAGTTACTGACGGAGCCTGTTAGGACAGTTTTTCTGAAGTCCAACTAAAGGACTGAGGGACTCAGTCCAACTGAGACAGTACAAGACTCCACTCTTAGTAAAAGGCTGTACCACTTGAGTATATGGTAGAGTAGACCGAGCAGCCAGGCTGATTTTAGGAGGGACAGAGGGCTGTAGGAAAGTACATTGAACCTGCAGTATACCAAGGATTCAAAACAAACATACAAAATAAAGTTTTATTATAAATACAAGTATGCCAAATTTAAGTCTTGTGGGTCAGAGTCCTAAATACATTATAAAAACACCACAATGCATGAAGGTACACAGACCAAGGCATAAACCTTCGTCAGAATGCTTAACAGTAATTCTAGAAAAGTCATACCATATCATACACATTTATTATAGGTCACACCTATTCATGGGGAGTAAAAACCAGATGTTACTTTCCGATTACTTACAATAATACAAGGGTAGTAGACCCTGTCAGTTAAGCAGTGACACTCAGCAAAGAAATCACAATTAACCAACCCTGTAACCAGGATACTTTTCTGAATAGTGGAACATAGATTCAAGGAACAGTATATAACTATAACGACATTTATGATCAAACACAGTTATACTACATGAGTAAGACCTTCTTGGTGTAATATACAATTACAGTTGCTTTTCAGCTCAGTGGAACACAGACTAAGATAAGCAAGAACTCTTCACACTAATTTAGGATTGCACCAGGCAGACCAGGGTCAGCGAGACCTAAAGAACACTTTTTAAGAATGGCACACAGCTATTCTAGGCAGGTAAAACCCCCTGTTGTAATATACTATTACAGTTGCTTTTCAGGTCAATGGAACACAAACTGATGTAAACAATAACTAACTTATTTTTGGATGGCACACAGCTAACTCAAGGTAAGTAAGCCATATATACTTTTTAAAAGGAGCTACCAGAAACTTAAAAAGGTAAGCATAACCTAAGGCAGACTTATTCTAGACAGGTTAACAGCAAGTATGGGGAAGCAAGACCCTATTGGGTTACTCATATATTTATATCCTAAAAGGAATAGTAAAGTGAAACCAACAGCATTACTTTTGGGGAAGAGGAACAATAAATGTGCAGGCAAGTAAAATAACCTTATACATACTATTCAGAATGGCACAACACACATTCAAGGTAAGTAAGAACCTTTGTAACTGTTCACTCTCAGGGGTTACAGTTACCAACTAACTTTCACAAATAGGTACTTTTCAAACAGTTGTTATTCTTTTCAAGACATAATCCTTTACTTATCCAGTCCTTCCCTATTCTATTGCATGAGTTCACTCAGAGGCAGAAGAGGGGCCCTAGTGGTCGAGGAGCCAGCTGTAGGCAGGGTGAGATAAGGCTCAGTTGAAGAAAAAGTCTGGTTCCTGTGGAAGATTGGGCAAACAAGTAAGTAGTTTAATTTAAAGTTAGTTAGGGTCCAGCTACTTCTGAGAAGACACCCTAGGAGGATTCCAGCAGTGGGCCTGGGTGAACTAGATGAGCGGACTCCCAATCACAAGAAACACCCAAAGGCTACACAGGAATCATAAAGGCTTAAGGTAAGTTAAATACCCCAGCCAACAGCGCACCTCAGCACGGAAGAAGAATTGCAGCAGGGGAGACTTGGGGTTCCGCAGCCAAAAACCCAGTCAATGGATTCTTTTGTCATGAAGATGGAAGACAGGACACTGGAAGGACTTTAGCAGCAAGGATCACTGGGAAAGCTCTAGGCAAGGTTTTCCTCGTGGCTGGACGGGGCTCTGGATTTGGAGCCTTTTTCAGGAGCACAGGAGAAGACAGAATATCGCTGGTCGGATTCTCATTGTTTGCAAGGTCCAGTACTCTGCTGAGGGGACTTTTCGGACTGAAATCGTGCCTCTTGAGATCCAGCACGATGGAGATCCAGCACGATGCCCACAAAGTTTCAGTGAGATTTGGAAGACCATGCACCGCACAATGGCTCGAGGTCCCAGGGTATTGCATCCACACAAGGTCGCAGCACGGTGTGCGATGGCTCAAAATGAAGGTCGTGAGTCTAGTGTGTTTCACCAGGCTCTGGGTCGGGGTTGTCCTTATCGGAGTCCCCAGGTCGATTGGAAGGGCTAAGCAGGTTCCGGTAAGACCGCAGGCTCTCGGTAGCTGTAAATCATTTCAACCGCAAATTCTTCAACTTACTCTTCGGTTTCAATTCCAGTGGTTGACTAACTCTTCAGTTTCCAGGATCAGACTTTTATGCAGGAACCCAGCCAATCAAACAGCCTTGCAACATTCAAACTTGGGGGGTGGGTGGGAGGAGGGTTGGCAATCCTTTCAGGACAGTCAGCCTCCCGGTTTGAATTGGATTCTCACACTTAGGCTGGAAGACAAAGGACTGCAGAGTTTTGGACTCTTCCCTCGCTTCCTGCCTTCATAGACACTCTGAAGCCTGGGCAGAGGGGGGGTCCACAGGACTTCCGCCGAAGATAAAAATCACACACAGGAATTTCCCACCCTGGAGGTTATGGGGAGGAACAAGAAAGGACAAGGAACACTAAAATCGCAACAAAACACGACAGGGGCCATTTTGGGAAAATAGGCACCCATGGGTGCTTTTAGCAGTGCTGTGCAAACATCCTGCGGCAAAGGTGCATCCAATTAATAAAAAGGTTCACGGCCACCAGCCATTAAAAGGTATGTTTGTCCTTGTAACAAATGTTTAATTTAAAATGAGAACAAGGGATACCCCAGTATCTCCCCAGCACTCCACATAAGGTGGGGAGGGAGGATGCTGGTCTCACCTAAGGAAATGTAAAAGTGATCGAAAGATCCTTTCTACCCTTGGGAACTTGTTCTCACAAGGTTAGCCAGAGAAAGTTAAAAGGGAAGCCCCTAGGGCAACCCAGCGACAATAGGCACTTAATGATAAAAAATTGTCAAAGAGGATAACTTTTTAAAAGGCACTATGGAGAGTCTTAATAATGACACCCATAAAGAGAGTAAAATAGTCTGAGTGTGGAAAAGTTTACCACGCAGAGGTACAAGGAAAAATTATCCACCAAAAGTTCTGGGGTTGACACAGGTCAGTTAGATTTATCATGGCTATGAAACTCTTACCCAACACCCTCGCCCATCACAAGTTATGCTCTTAACTAAATGAGGCAAATAAACAGCTGTTGCATTGTTTTTTTTTATACATGCATGTCAATCTTAGGGCCACATTATAGAGAATCCATCTAAATCATACTTTCATATTTTAATTTAAAGAAGTTACATTTTTGAAACATATTTCGATTAGTTTTTTTCTAATCTCCTCAATGGAAAATCTACTTTTTGTACATTTCCTGACATGCTTCAATCCAAGTGTGTCTTACCAGATCTCCTGCGGAGGAGGCTAGTTTGCTGTGGGCAAGAGACTGCCACCTTTTGGACACTGTTCTAAAAATTGACTTACTAAATTGCGATTAACCATATCTCAAAGACCATCAAGAGCATATTCTTTTTTTCAAGATACTTTACATTATTACTTCACTATTATGGATGTATTTGGAAACACAATTTTGAACCCATTAACCCCATTATTAGGTGTGTGGACCTGTGATTAGATGCAAATGGGCATACAATGGCATCTTGTATTTTTATAAATTCCTTTTGGTGATGAAGCCACAAAAATACCTTGTATGCTCCTTAAACGCAATGCAAAGGGGCTTCAAGAATAAATGCTGTTGCTTTTCAATACATACATGCACACTTGTACAGAACAGAGCCACATAGAGAATCAATCTAAAGCTCAGTTTTTTCAGAGCTTTAGATTGATTCTCTTTTATATGGTCGTGTTCACTATACAAGTGACATATGTATTAAAAAGCAAACCAATTATAAGTTTATATTGCCAAAGCAGCAGTTTAGTTGCCTGGCATTTTTTTCAAATGAAGAGCATGTTTTGTGTTGGTAATTAGTCCTTTGTGTTTCTATCTTTAGTATGCCAAATAACAATGCGTTGAAGGGGGAGGGGGCAGTGCAGTGCATAGGACTGTTAGGGAGAATTCTCAGAAATGTGCCAATTCCCTCCACCTTAGAGACCCCCAGGAACTTTGCTGGTTTTGAGGACTTGATTTTTTTTACCTGGAGAGAGAGAGACCCCTTTTTCCCCCCCACTCATGTATTGTAATGTGATTTTTGAACACTTTCTTTTGGTTGTGGAGTCTGACAAACTCCATAGGCATCATCTTTTACATTGTGTCACACAGCACCTTCAGTGCAGTGGCACAAGGATGTCTTTCAGATTTCCCCAAGGTTTAAAATACCTTTGCTGGGACAAACTGTTTCCCAGAGCAGTAAAGTGAAACTGACTTTACTAACCATTGTAACTTGCTAGACCCAGCACACACTGTCTTACAATAGGGTGCTGGAGGGGTTACTTAGTATCCCCTTTGTCTAGCGTCCCATGTAACGATGTTATGTTATCCTTTCCTCACTGAATGGCTGGTGGCAGTGGTTTACTTTTAACTACCGTGGAGTGCATTTACCGCGGTCTGCGTTCGCAGCTGCGGTAAAGCACCCAAGAAGGCCATTTTTGTCAAAATGGCCCGGTCTTCTTTTTTCACCATTTCTTTATGGAAAGGTCCTTCTTGAGATTTACTCTGAGCGCCAAACCAGGTTTGGTCCCTTGGTTCGCTTTGCCTTTGGCGGGATTCACGAGCAAAGCCCGCCTCTGGGTCCAGGGTGTCTGGTGGGGGCAGGAAGAGAGTGAGGTGCCCGAAATTCCCTGTGCCAAATGCACTCAGTAGTGATTGGCCGGCTGACTGTCCAGCAAGGACAGCCACCCTGCTGGGTGACTGACAGCTAGGCTGGAGTGAACGGGAGAGAACCAAATAAAAGGCTAGGCTTTTGGCTTGGAAGGCAGAGTCGACCACTGGACGAAGGAACCAAAGAACTTGAAGAGGACGCCTGCTGCAACTCCTGGACCGTTGGTTTGCCTGGAGAAGCCTTACTGCTGTGCTGAAACTCCAAATTCATATCGACAGAGAAGCCTCTGCAAGAACGACTTCTCCTCTTGAGTTGGTGGGACCAATCAACTCCAAAGCAAGCCACCTGGACATTCTCTCGGAACTGGTTGCATTTCCACAGAGTTGCTGCTGGAAACTGAAGCGCGAGGGAGAGGAACACACGATTGTGTGCGTTGCTTTTAAGTTGGCCAAGAGCTACAGGAAGATCCTCCAGACTCCCAGGAAGCAGGACTGACTGAGCCTGAGCCCCCTTAACAGAGTGTGGGACACAGAAGCAAGGAAAGTCCATCTCGACAGCCAGAAACCATGGTGTTGCTATTTGCGGTAGTCGCTAGGAGCTGAAACACTGAAGTGCTACATTTTTGAAGATTGCCGGTTGCGTGCGGTGACCGTCCCATTGCAGTGCAGGAGTCCACAGAAGTCCTACCTCTTGTCCCCACGACTGAGGCCCAGGAACAGTGAGATCTTCCAGAGCTGCACAGGAACAGGAGTCATCTGCTGCACCTTTTCTTCAATCCAAAGGTACTGTAAAGTCTGAGAGAACGTAGATCTTATTGCACAGTTGCTTGCATCTTCTACTACTCACAAGCCTAAACAGCTTGTGGCCCTACATTGATTCTTCTTTTCTTCAAAGACTTAGAAAACATTGTGCAAAGACTTTTCTACTTACCTACCAGAAGTGCTTCAGCTCATATAAACATTTGCCCATTGACTTTGGCTTAACCGGTTATACTGAATGACTCTGCTTAGGGGATCCAGAAGTATATGCCCGCTTAAGAATATTTGTGATCTCTTGTCGGTTCTAATAACCTTTTCCTTTGACAAAGTTCCAAGAGTATTCTAAATGCAAACAGTAAGATATTAATGTCCCCAGAACCCTAGCTATTGAAGTCCCCTGAGGGTGTAGGTTGTGACTGTGGGCCATCCCAAAAGGGTCTTTACTTATTTAGAAACTAAGAGGGTGTAGTTTTTAAGTGTATTTGTGTGTTGCTTTTATATTGCTCCCTTCTGAAGGATAATTGTTTATTCAAGAAACATTGTGTATAAGTGTTTATTTGAATACTAGTCACTGTGAATCTGTGCAACTCCCCTACAGCTCACATTGACCCTTCTTGGATAAGCCTGGCTGCTCAACACACTACCAAACTGTGTACTACAAGCTTATACCAAAGCTTGGGTTCCTATTGCCAGGAGGTCAGGGTTGTTGTAGTGCACCCAACGGGTACTGCATACAATCTTGCCTAACGAGGATAAATAGTAAAATAAATAAAGACAATAAAAGTGCAGCCAGCTCGTGGCAAGTGCTAGGGTAAGTGCAGAACATCAGGAGTCAATGTAGGGGGCTGTAGAGATACAGATACAGTCCTCGAGTGCAAGGGTTGCCAGGGGGGGCGGAGCAGTGCAGGTGTGCAACTGGCGGGGATCGGACCAGGGCCCGAGATCAGAGGGTAGTCAGGTAACCAATGCAGTTTCAGCTAGGAGATCAGCAGGGGAGAGGAGGAGAGAAAGCAGAAGCAAAGAGGAAGGTCATGCAAAAGCAGAGGCACGGCACGCCAGAAAACTGTGCATAAAAGAAACAAACCTAGAGTATTACTGAGGTGTTTGCATTAAAAACACTTTCATGAATTGATAGCTGCTTTTAAACAAATCAAAGCATTTTACTACGAGATTGCAAATAAAGGCATTCCTTACCTGCTCGTAGATTTCAATAGATTTCTGATATTGCTCCAGCTGGGCAGCATAAGTAGCCACCTTCAGCAGACACTTGTTAGCTGAACTGGAATCAAGAACAATGTTAAAAAGGTTTTAACAAAACAGCAGCCTTCATCCGAAAACCTCTCTGAAGTATGTAGGAGAGGCAACATTCTGTTCATGCGTTGTTTTTATCTTTCATTTTAAAATTATTGCAAACCAAGAACCAGAATTTAACAATATGAAACCAAATGTTTGGAATTTACTAGTACAGGGGACAACGCAGTTACAAGCAGGGGTTGGCTATGTTTTGGGGGAAGATACCTTTCTGTGCTTCAGTAAAATCAATTCTTAACGGAGATGTAAGAAATACAAGGATATTTTTTGCAAACAAAATACAACCAAAAAAAGAATCAGAGCGGTTCTGCTATAATAATTTCTCTTCAACAATTACTTTGTCCCAGTCTTTTTTTTACTACTTGGTTGACAAACCAAATTCCATTTGTTTCTTATTGTGCCAAACCAGACCTGTGTATTAGAAATAACCCCACGTACCTCATGCCCTGTCCCCAATAAACACACATACACTACGGGTAGCAGAAGTCCAAGATTCATAAACACAGCAGCTCTTCAGGTGCTCCACACACACGGAGAGGCACAATAAAAAGGAGCAGAAGAGCAAACTTACTCTTAAAGAGAAACGATATGGCATGGGAAGCACAATTACCAATGACCAAAAAGACACATTCCATGCAGGAGATGGTTGCCCAGTCTTGGTCCCTGCTTTGAATTTTGCCATTTATAGACTTGGATTACTTATTATACATACACACAGAGGACCACACATCACAAATGCAAAGAAACATTGTCTAATCCTGTTCGAACGGCCATGTTGGCATATATGGCAGTGCAATTTGTCTCAAATTCACAGTACATGCACAACATGGTTAGCAGGAGATGAACAACACCAACAGTAAAAGTGTTACCAACAAAATAAAAAAGCCACAGGTAGCATTTTGATCAACCTCTGCTGGATATGAAATACCCTGGATTGGAAACATTGTCTTGCTCTGGGCTAGGCTGTAGTGAAATCAAACACATTATGTTTGTACCAATTTCTGCAGTACACTCAGTTGCACACAGACTGCCTTCCCCCACCTCCCTCCCATACAGAGACCCACAAAAGAAAATAAAAAAAGACCTATGTACAGACTTTGTTTAGATGCTGGCAACAAGGCTTTGTCAGGCCCAAAACAAATACTGGAGGAGCCTGGCATGTCTGAGGTGGTGAGGCGGAAAGGTTGGCGAGAGCCAGGGATACTTGGTAATTAAGGGTGAAACCTGGGAGTCGTTGAAAAAAATCTGAAAGTCAGGGCGGAATCCTGGCAATCCAGATAAAAAGGCAGGAGAGGCACTGCCTGCATAAGCCCAGGCGGAGTAAGTCCAGCAGGATCCATGGAAGCTGGATCAGGGCTGGGAGGGACTAGCAATCAGCAGACAATGGGGCTAATGTTGGGGTTGTGAGAGGAGAAGGTCTGAGATCAAAGGGGCAGGTGGGTGACCATCTTTGGGATCAGGGACAGTAGGAACAGCACTAGAAGGGAGGCCAAGAACGAATTCCACTTGGAATCTGGGCATGGGAGAGCCCAGAGAGTAATCATGGTGATTCAGAACCTAGATTAACATGGTATTACAAACTCAATGTGAATTGGTTCTCCAAGAACAATGCATCTGCACAGAAGCACAATTGACCCTTTGAATTGGTGGATGATTTAACAATGTAACAAAATAATGTGCTTTGGACCAGCCGACACTCTACTGAAGAACAACTGTTTGAAAAAGGTACAAAACAGAGAAAACCAACCTATTTTTATAATCAGAACTCGTACAAAAAAAAACAGAACAATTGGAAGAATTGATCATGATTACAGAAAAACACTCATGATTTGGACAAAACTAAAAATAGAGTTGAGAACTTGCTTTTGAGTTGGACAGTGTGCACTTGGTTTGAAAAAAGTGCATCTGATTCAAGGTCTACTTCAACTGCTTTCAACAACCATTAATCAGGGCAGATTTCATAAAACACAATCGCCTACCAAAACAGGAAAGGCAAAAATAGGCTCCAAGACTCGTGAAAAATAAACAGAAGGGGCCTTGAAGAAAGTTTACAACTAATTCTTTGTAGGTTGTATGTATTACAAATCCCTCCAAACGTGTTTAGGTTGAAAGAGAACCAGAGAAGCTGCCAAGATATCTATACCCGACTCTTTGGCTTGCTTTCCTTCAGTTGTGCTACTGGGGCTATTCTGGTTCATGATTGGCATCATTGTACACATGTATGGACATATTTGAATATGCATGGCAGTGATCATCATTCAGTTCATCTACTGACACATCATGATGGAAACTACAGCTTCCTGTTAGCATTGTTATTCTGGCCCTGTATTAGGTGTACCAGCTTTGAGAACTTGTGAAAACTGATTAGACTAGCCTTCACCCGATATCCAGTATCAAGACATTTAGCTATCATTTTGTAAATGTGTGTCCAAAATGGTTCTCCAATGCATTCTAATGAGGTCCTAACTGTTGAATCACAAGGTCCTAAAGAACATTCTTGGATTGAAAGCAAAAAAACTTATTGCATGCTACATGGCAATACACCTGTATTCAAAATATTTTGGATCGCTGGGTCTGTGCTCATCTCGCACATGACTTTATCCTCATTTTCCTGTAGCTCCAGTCCCTTTTAAGGGGGACGAGAGGTACAGTAAACTGGAAAGGGGGAAATCGACAGACTTGAGATTGGTTTCCAGATCCAATAGTTTCTAAGCCCTGTTCTGGTCCTTACTCACATATTTGTTTCTCAGCCCCTCAAATGTCTTTCCTCCTCCAGATCTGCTTCAGAAGAAACCTGCTGCAATACACTGGTCTTCTCCTGCTACAGGCCTCCTCTGCTACACTAATCATGGTTCTCTCTTCATGGAGATAAACCAAGGTACATATTCTCTTTCCACTAGCACCAGTGTGGTTGTTAATGTTATTTTTTCTTTTGATAAATGATTCTCATTTGTTAACTGAAGTTATGTTTCCAATCACAGAAATTAGTAAGTTAATATACGTTCTGTCTGCTACCAGGCACTCCCCTAATGTGCCATAACTTCCAAGGAAGAGAAAACAATCTGGTTGGGAAACATTCATTGATAGCATGGGATACAGAAAGCCTGGATGAGGTATTAAGCTAAACCACAACGAAAATGCTGAAATTGTCCCATTGATAGAAAAAGTGGCAAATGGCATATTCATTTCCATTTTGTGTATTACTCATTAGCAAGTACCCATGCACACCATGGTATTGCAGCACTAAATGGCCTTTTAAACTATCCTGTCCTCCAAAGGTGACATTTCTACTCTTGTGGGATCAGAACGCTGTACTTCCCCAAATTATAATATTCTCACTGATATTCTCTCACATTACTCTGTTGTGGCTGTACTAGACGGAGAAAAACACTTGCACTGGCTCGTCCCTTTGGTCCTGGCTCACCCTTTCAAATTGGCTGCAAGGGGTCTCCATAATACATGGAGTGCTGATGATGTTTGCTATGGTTTTGGAATCTATTATATATGTTCGTTAGTCAAGTGTGCTTTTAAAATTTTGGGGAAGATGACTTAATAATCTTAAGGTGCGTATGAAGTGGTGATTAAAGAAAACCTCAGAATACATGTTTGAAAAAGACAAGTTTAGAAGTGTAAGGCTAGTGGTCAGTCTTGAAAGTGGGATTCATTTGGAGGAGAACTTAAGTTGCATGAAACGAAGCTCTAAGGGAAGATAGTTTGAAATGCAATTGTAAGTGAATTCAAACAAAGAAAAGGAGTACTGTACTGATTTAGGAGATCTTTGCCTATAATTTACTACCTCTTCCAGGTATAGCAAGACTCCATTTTGAATTACATGTTTGCTTGCTTCCAGATGGGGCTTCAAACCTTGGCTCATTGAAGCAGTGTTTTTCTTGCACAGTAACTTACTGCTGCTTCACCACACATCTGTAACCTCACACACGTTTGTTGTGATGAATGGAACACAAAAGTATTGCAAGAAAGCAAACTGATGAAAGAAGCAGTGCAGCTTTTTGGCAAGTGTGGTGCATGTGGTTCAATTTTTAAGAAATACTGCATTGATAAAGCAAGCAGATCAGGGTCACCTATTGTAATGGATAGCACCAAACAAAAAAGACATGGAGGCTGCCTCAATTTAAAGTGATGAGGCACTAGAATAATGCATTGCTCCCTCCATTAATGTTTCTCAACAGATACCATGAAAAGGGTACACCTGCCAATCATTTAAAGTGGCGCCTTGCCCACTTGAACAGTGTACTGAAAGCTAAAGAAAACCGGTGCCAGTTGCAAATAAGGAAAGCATCATTAATGTTGAAGACAATAACAACCTATGTATTCACATTTAATGTTATACATCAAAATGATGGCATGCATTCAAAATAAAGCATTAACGCATACCATCTTTCTATTTTATTAAGCGAGTATTATTCAGGTTATGTTGAACACAAAGGAGTGAAATCATTGAGTATTTGTTAACAATTGCTTACACTTTGTCAATACAATAGTAGTGAATAAGCCATTCACGCATACAAAAATCATATCGTGCCCTGAGACTGCTAACCAATGCTCATTTTGTGGTTTCTCTTGCTGACTGGACAACAAAAAACTACAATTCAGCCGTGCTTACATTTTCTAATGGGGAGGTTAATGTTTCCTGGAGATTTGGCTGGCACATCTTGAGTGAATAAAGTTAGTTTGCCTTTAATCATAAAAACACAGTGGGTTCGGACAACAAAGAACCGCCTACATATAGATCCCTGAATTAATGAGCTGTTTTCAGATATTAAGTCAATTTCGAGGAAGTATTTCTAATGATAGCATTTTGAAATTTCAGCAGAGGCGGAAATGGGGTGTCTGGAGAGACAGAAATCTGAAATGAACACATGCAAGTCACCAACGAAAACTGGGAACCCCACGCATTTTCGAAAAGAGGACACCCGTGGGAATCCACAGACATCTGACCTGCGCAAATCGGCCCAGAATTTATTACCTAGAACCCCCGGCAAAGTCAAAATTTGCTGGGGGAAGACAATTTCCGCACATTTCACTCTGCTCACCCACCGAAATACGCCGCCAACACATGGCCTACCGTCCCTCATTCCCACAGGTGTCCCGACAAAAACAGTACCTCACATGTGTGGGTGCACCTACCTGGGCACAAAGGGGAAAGCCTAAAACACGGTTAACCCCAAGTCTTTTGGCATTCAGGAATTCTGCGCATGTGCACACCCTACAGATTTGGGCCTAGGGTGTCCAAGCCACCAAGGCAAACGGGTAACCCCATGCATTTCCGAAAAGAGGACACCCGTGGGAATCCGCAGAGGTCTGCCTTGCGCAAATTCCCCCAGTTTTCATTACCCACAATACCTGACAAAGTGATATTTGGTGGGGAAAAAACACAATGTTCACTTTGTCGGGGGTGCTGGGTAATAAATTCTGAGCCGCTTCGCGCAAGTCAGACCTCTGCATTCCCACAGGTGTCCTCTTTTCATAAATGCATGGGGTTGCCAGTTTTCCTTGGTGGCTTGGACACCCTAGGTCCATATCTGTATGGTGTGCGCTTCAGCAGAATTCCACAAATTCTGCTGTGAGAAAAGACTTGAGGTTAGCCGCGTTTTCGGCTTTTCCCTTGGCGCCCAGGTAGGTGCGCCCACACATGTGAGGTATCATTTTCGTTGGGACACCTGTGGGCACGCGGGGAGGTAGGCCATGTGTTGTGGACGGCCTGTTTCGGTGGGTGAGCCGAGTGAAATATGCAGAAATGTGTTTTTTTTGCCACATTTTGGACTTTGCCAGGGTTTCTGGGTAATAAATTCTGGGCCGATTTGCGCAAGTCAGACCTTTGCGGATTCCCACAGGTGTCCTCTTTTCGGAAATGCCTGGGGTTCCCAGTTTTCCTTGGTGGCTTGGACACCCAAGGCCCATATCTGTGTGGTGTGCGCTTTTGAAAAAATCCTGAAATTCAGCTGTCACCTACCCTTGAAAAGGTCTGCCTGTGCTCTTTCAAAAAATGTATGCTTGCCGTTCCTCACCACATTGATTTTCCTGATTTACACATGCTAAGTACGTCTGTTCTGGCCGTAAGCATACAACTCCTGTGTACCATGGCTCCGTTTTTGGCTTGTGGTATTGCTTGTTTTGTGAAACACTACAAAAAATGTGTGATTTCCTAACTACAAGAGTCAGGAGGAATGTAGCAGAGCATTGTTTTTCTCAAAATTCATAGAAGCCATTGCCGTACCAAGACAACCATGTCCACCACATACCTTTTTTTAAGGTAAATTTCCTGCTTTTTCCGCAAACTACAGAATGTTCCCCACCTAGTTGTTGCCTGACCTGTGCAAATCACCCCTTCCTAAACTTGGAATTTTGTCTACTTTTCAGAAATGTATGCCTTTCTGTCTTCCCATTCGGCTTTCCTACCCTTTTCTTCCATTCTGTCCACGCATGTGCAATTGGCAAAAATGGCCAAAATGGCCTACCTCTCACAAAACGGTTGATAACCACATCAAAATAAAAAAAAAAAATCACGTTTCCACTCAACCTGTTCTTGAAAGCCAGGACATTGGGGAATGCACAACAGCAAACCATTTGTTCCTAGCTCTTACAAGGAAAAAATACAGGCTTCTTTGTACATCATTTTATTGGCAGTTTTTGAAAGAAAAAAAACAAATGTTCCTCCTTTTTGGTTATCATCTCTAGCCCCCCTACTGCAACATAGGACTAATGGGTGGCATGCCTACATGTGGGGAAAAAAAAGGGCCGAATTTGGCCAAGATATCTCATGTAACAAAAAAGTTACAAGGCATTGAATGGCGACATACCGAAATCACCAAAAAAGGCCTTGGCACTGGGGAAGGAGGGAACCCATGGCACTTAAAGGGTTAAAAACCCAGTTGAAACAGAACGTTTATTGTTTGTGTATGCTGCTGACACCACAGTCTCCTATTATGACCCAGTCGTGCAGATAAGGGTGTACTGGGATTGATTGTCTGCGTAGGTGTGCTGCTACTACAGCTAGTACCTTCGTAAAGACATGGGGGGTAACGCAATCCCAAAGAGGAGTACTTTGATATGGTAATGTGTGGACCCCACCTTGAATCTCATGTACTTGGTTGGATGATTTGCACTCTCGAACCCTCTCCCGGTCCATTGGTAAAGCCTCTGGTTAAAGATGGGCCTGCAAAATAGGAGAGCTGGATTCAATACCAGATTGTCCTTATGTTTTCCCACTTCCCTTGGCCTCAACTCCTTCCTCCCCCTTGGGCCCTCGCCTCACCTTAATATTGTAAAAGGTGGATTCTCTGTCCTGCTCCTCGTGGCAGGGGCGCGTAGACGTGGGGGGGAGGGGAGCAGCAACCAAGTTACTTCACTGGTGCAAGCCCCCCTGTGGGAATCCAGGCCTGCTGCGACTCCGTAGGTTTGCTGCTTTACAGTCTTTATATGCAGTTCTTATGTTCCTCTTAGTTCGAATAATAATGTCTTGCTTCTTTCCTTTTAGGTATGGAAAGGTATTTTGGTGTCATGCAGTTTGAAGATGAGCATGGGCCGGTAGGTGAAAGCGCGGTGTGTGCGATGCTGTCCGGTGAGTAATGCGCGATGCGTAGCGCTGTTTCGCCTTCTATATTGCTAACCTGTGTCTTTTCTCTCCTTGCAGGTTGCGATGTTCCTCGCTGAGCGCCGGAATGTTCCAGCAATGATACTGACCAGGAGATGACTAACCAGGTAAGAATTGTGTGGCTTTCTTCATTCGGGAGGAAACGTGAGTAAATGCTTACTAATGCTGTCTTTCTTTCTCCTCTTTCCAGGTTATGGTATTCCGGGATGCATGCGGTGCCGGATGACGGAGTTCGTACCTTCAGGTGAGTGGAACTGAAGTCAGCAATGGATTAAAGATAGGATACTGTTCCAGGTAAGTTTCATAGTGTTCTTTCTCTTTCTGCAGGTCCTTGGTTTCAGGTATGCTGGCATCAAAACTCTGGACACAGTGAGCATTACGCTGCCCACAGCAGAATGACGCAAAGTATGTTCTGCTGTTTGGGTGCGGTTTAAATAGTCTCACCTAAAGTAGTCCAGGTAAAATAGTCCCAGGCCTGCCACACCCAAAAGACTAGACCGCATAGCTCAGTTCCTTGTAACTGAGCTATGTGTGTGCCTCCATGTGTTGGCTGAACCCCCCACAGCCCCGCCCCCAAGATAAATAATCCCAAGTAAATAGTCCCATTGTAATGTTGGTCCTTGGCCAAAAGCACCAGGACTGACTCCAACAGAGTCTTGGATGACGTTTTAAGGCCTTTGACCTGGCCCCAACTGGAAGGCTTACTTGCCAGTGAGGACCAGGGGCAAGGCTCATGACACTTCACTTGGAGTATCTGCTGGTGTTCTAAAGACATGTTCTTGTGTCTTGGAGGATGATCGTGCGTTATCTCCAGAAACGCCACGCAATATCAGTATTTGACAGTTGTTAACACCCACCTGCTTGATGTAATCCCTTCGCATACGTAGGCGAATTGGGAAAAGCAACATCCGACTGGGGTGAAATGGGAGGGTAAATGAAGCACAGTCATTGCTTGGTGGGGTTAGCCAAACTTCTGATGGTTTGGCCTATACCCCTACTACGCCCTCGCCCACATTGCTAGTGGAAAGAGGATTTGATGAACAGCTAGACTGGGTTGATAATCTTACACATCCTTGTATTGTTGTATTGTTTATTTATTTATAGAGCGCACTGGGCAGTCAGGCATCTTGGCGCTTGCAAGAATTTAGGTTACAGGTACATCGGTGATAAAGGAAAGAAACCAACAATATACAGAGAACAATTACAGGCAAATAAATAAAAGTGCATGAAGAGCAGGTGCAACAATATACATTTATACATTTCAGGTAAGGACATCAGTGGTCACTGGCGTGCAACCATTGTTTAACATTTGTCTTGAAGGAAGGGAGGGAAGATGAGGCTCTTAAGGAGTCTGGTATCGAGTTCCAGAGTTGTGCTGTGAGGACTGGGAAGCTGGATCCTCCTGTTTTTTTAAGTTTGAAGTTGGGGATTCTAACACTGTTGGACTGAGCCTTTCTAATGGGCCGTTCAGATGTGTGTTTGATTAATATTTCCGTCAGATAGGCAGGTGCCTTGTTGTTTAGGCATTTCTATGTCAGGTTTAGTGTTTTGAGCTTAATTCTGTCTTTAATGGCTAGCCAGTTGGTGGATCGTCTATGATTGGAGATATGCTGTCCTTTCGGGATGCCTAAGACAGTTCTTAGAGCATTGTTTTGGAGGGTTTGGAGTTTATTCGTATTGTGATTACTAGTGCCCAAGTAGCGTGCGTTGCAGTAATCCAATTTAGATAGGATTGGTGCTTGTGAAATCGTGATGCAGGTGTCTGTGGTCAGAAATGGTTCACAAACTTAAATCCGTTTACACGTGTAACTGTTTGCAGACACAAGCAATTCCTTGCGTTTTTAGGTTGAATGCCGAATCCAGGTAAAAACCAAAGGTTTTTACTTCCTTGGCTACTTCAATCTTGATTCCGTTGATAATGATGGAATTGTATTGGTGTGTGAGTTTGCTCAGTCTATTGGGAGAGCCTATGATTAGGAGTTCGGTCTTGTCATTATTAAGACAAACCGTGGGTGGCCATCCAGGTTTGTACGATTTGGTAGATTTTATTGACGAGTCCTACATCTTTTTCAGTCTCCTTGAATAGGAATGAGGATCTGGGTGTCCTCAGCGTAATTAGTGTACGAGACACGCAGATTGTCAAGTATATCAAAGAGAGGCTTTGTAAATATATTATACAAAGTGGGGGAGACACATGACCCCTGTGGTACACAACATCTGATGGGTACTGGGTCCGCTGATGAAGGCGAGAAGACTCTTATAGTTCTGTTTTCTAAGAAGGACTTTATCCAGGTAGAGGCCTCTTTGGACATTACGGCAGCCGATTTGAGGTGGTTACATAAGACTTTGTGGTCAATCAAATCAAATGCGGTGCATAAGTCTAATAGTAAGAGCATGGAGTTTTCACATTTGTCTTTCGGTCATCCAGTTCGTTCTTGAGATCAATAAGGGCCATCTCGGTTCCAGGTCTAGGTCTGAAACCAGATTGTCACGTGCCTAGAAGGTTAATGATCTCCAGATAGGATTGGATCTGGAGATAGGAGGCTCTATCAAGAATTTTAAGGAGAAAAGTTGGTCGGGATGCTGGGGTCCAGGTTAGGTTTTTTTAGTGGTGGTAGTACCCAGGTATCTTTCAGATTGGTGGAAACCGAGCAGGATTTGAATGAGGAATTAATGAAGGTGGTGACGAAGGGAGTTAGGTCCTTAGCTGCTTCCTTGATAATAGGTGCTGGACAGGTATCCCCGAGACACTGAGGGTTTGAATGATCTGATATTTTCTACCTCAGTAGTTGAGATGATCTGAATTTGAATTGGTTGGGTGGTTTAGTTTGGTTGTTAGCAAGTTCTTGCAAGACGGCTTCTTGGGTTGCAAGAGCGATCTTATGAAGCATGGTTTTTTGGCTAGTATTTTATCTTGGAGCATGGCGATTTTGTTGCAGAGGGCATTTTGGATGTTGGTGCACAAATTTTGTTTTTGGTGCACAAGTCGTTCGGGGCAACAGGGGATTCTAATTCTCCGAGTATAGAGAAGATTTCCCTGGTGCTTGAATTGGCTTTGATTCCTTCGTTAAGTTTCTTTTTTTGTTAGTATGATTTCTTTTTTGTATCTGTTGAGGAGGGAGTTGAGATTTTTTTATTCCGAGTCGGCGTGCTCTTTTTCCAGCTGGTTTCTGCCCGTCTTTTTTCTTTTTTCTTTACAAAGAGCTTTTAGGCTAGGGGTAAACCACGTGTTGAGGTGAGCTAGTGGTTTTTCCTTACTCAGTTTTAGTGGAGCGATGAGGTCTATGGCGGAGTTGATAGTGTGGTTATACAAAGCAATCAGTTCAGTGGGGTCAGTAGGGAGGTGGGTAGGATTAGTGATAGGTTGAATCAGAGGTAGGAGGTTAGCAGTAGTTATATTCTTTTTGCATCGGGGACAGCAAGCGCAAGGGCAGGTCCCGCTGCTTTGTGGAGCCATGTTTCAGTGACCGCTAGGAAGTTGGTTGCAAGTAATGATGTCAGCAATTTCTGAGGCATGGGCAACAAGGGATTTAGCGTTGAGAAAGGCTCCTGTAATTTTAAGATTTTCCTTAATGGGGCTTTTGCTAGTAGTGATGGTGGTCAAAGGGGCTAAGCATTTTGCATTCGGAATAAATTCAGATTTGGGTAGGTTGTGAAAGCACCGCTTAGACAGTGACTGGGTGTGCCCATTTATGTAGGACGGTGTAGGGCTTAGTGAGTCTGGAGCAAAGTCTAAGGTTTCTCTATTTGATGGTACAGGGTTGGTTAGCAGAACGTGGTATCCACTGGGATTCTGCAGATTGTTGCGTGTAAACACTCCTGATGGCAGTTATCTTTTGACTAAAGATAATTGGAGGGCGAGTGGGAGGTTGAGTGTTTAGGTTATTGGGTTTCATACTAGTTGAGTTCAATTTTGGTAGGAAGGTGGTGGGTGAGACATACTGAGCTGTTGCTAGTTTGGTAGCCATGGACACATTTATGTGGGCTAGGGGGTGTTGCCAAGGTATTAAGAGGCAATGTGATCAAGGTAATAAGTAAGCCTGTGATGGTGATCAGGGGTGAGAGCATGACTAGGTTCAGTTACAGGGCGCCGGCGACAGAGTAGACTGTGTGACACAGTAGGCTAGGGTCGCAGAGGTATACTAGGTGTGGTTAAAGGTGATGACTGGAGAAAGCAAAGAAAGGACATAATGCCAAGGATAGGTACATGGTGCTAGTCTAGTAGGGCAGTCGACGCAGCGTTGGCAGCGGGTGCAGGTGGGTCGACTAGATGCAGTCGCATAAATAATGGCAAGACAAACATAACGGTTAGCAGCAGGTGCAGGTAGGTCTAATAGATAGTCGGATAAGTAGTGCAGAATCAACCACAAGGCTGGCAGCAGGGGCAAGTGAGCTTACTAGACACATTCACGTAAATAATGCCAAGACAACAATTAAGGCTGGCAGCAGGTGCAAGTAGGCCTAACAGGTGCAGTCACAAAAAGTAATGCAAAAATAACAGTAAAGGCTGGCAGCAGCTGCATGCAGTCACAAATGCAGAATCACCATCTGGAGTTTACAGCGGGTGCATAGAGGAAGGCAGGGCATAGTAATGCGCATGGTGACGGCGCGAGGAATGAGAGGGTAATCTGAAGGTGTTTGTTCTAAATAAGAATCATTGCTAACAGTGGGCGGGGCTAGCGCAATGGCGGCATAACATTAGGCGATAGATCAAGAGGATTACAGATAATAGCGGCGATGGACACACGCGAGGAGGCTAAGGAAGCCTAGTGCGAGGTCATGTTATCGTTCTGTGAGTCATGCACGACGATGATATTGAAACAGTAATGCGTAAATTATGTATACCGCAGAGACATGGCATTTGCCGTTGGTTTACCCTCAGCTAGCATTCTAAGAATTTGAGAGGCTTTGGCACCCCACAAACCTGCTCTTCTTTGGGCCCTATTGAAGCTAGCCATAAGGGTTATATTGCTAGCAATAAGCATCTGAACGCAGCTGAGGTTGTGACCTTTTTCCCCCAGAGTGTATATTCTTTTGCTTTCCTTATCTGATGGCGCCTCTGAAGTGGCTAACTGCATGGCAGCCCTTTTTTCGGGTGGTAGTTACCACTAGAGAATCTGGTGTCGTGTCCTTTATTGAAGAGCGGGTTGGTGGGTGCTGGTTTAAAGTGCTTGTCTATGTGCAGGTTGACTGCTTTAGTTTGTGCACGTGTAGAAAGGTGGGGTAGGAGACATATCCTAATTGATCGTAATAATGGGATGAATTGACCTGAGGATGTTAAGAAAATCAGCAGGTTTGTTAGAAAGGTCATTATAGATTAGCTGGTTATCAATAGGTGAGGATGAAACAGGGTCAGGCGTGACATCTCGAGGGGGTACTGTATAATCTGTATAATCATCTGGGTCATCGGGTCTGTGCCAGGGTGGTCTTCTAAAAAGGCGTCCTCAACCTTGTCTGCATCTAGTTCAATAAAAGGCTCCTCATATGAGCCAGACTGTTCTAACCTAGGAGCTTTCAGTGGGGGTTCCCCTTCCTCTGGAGCAATATGTTTGTGTTTTATAGGGTTCTTGCCTAAGAACTCCATAAACAAAGCCATCTTATTCATAGTACTCTCAAATGTGTCTTTAGCCCAGGGACTACCAGATGGAGTGTCTTGGAGAGGAAAACTAGGTCCTTCTCCTGCCTTCTGTGTGCTTTTTCTTTTGAAGCGCCTCCACTAGTGGGGAGGTTACCCCTTTGTATACCGACCTGGGTGTGGCAATAGGTGCTGAAATAGACTGTTTCAGCGGCTGTAAGGGGATCTTATCCAGAGAACCGCTCTTGTTCAGCATATGTGTGGGCTTTGGAACAATTGCCGAAATTCTAGCACTGGGCACAGAGGTTTTGTGAGGTGCTGAGCAGCCCGCTGAAGGGCTAGGTTCTGAAACAGATTTATAAACTTGTTTCGACAGGTGTGCCGAAGCATGCGGCGAGGGTGTGTGTTTGTGCTTTATGTGTGTTGGTGCCTCATGTGCAACTGCCGAAACTCCTGGATGTTTAAATAAGTATGCCCATTTCGCCAGAGGAACCCCCATAGCAGTGCGGGGTGCCTGCCTTCCAGAGCTGGGGACGGGCACCCGGGAATCATCTGCCTCCCAGTTGGCTGTCTCGCCGGCGTCACTTATGGACTTAAGACTGCCTTCTGATGTTGCTTCAGCTTGCATCGCATTGGCGGCCCAGTGCTTCAACCATCAGTGTTTAAGGGCTTTAGCCCCAAAGAGCCTACACAGCTGGCATCTATTTTCCTGGTGGTCTTGAGGGAAGACAATGGTTACACAAGTTAGGGGCTGGATGAAATTGTTAAATTCCTTTCCGTCTGCTGCGGAAGCGAAATTTCTGATTTTGATACGTTTCGCCAAATTCTGCCATTCTGTGAACACTGTGTATTAAAAAGCACGGTGCAAAGTTTCTCGTGCCTTCTTGTGACCCAAAATGAGATGGGCAAAGTTTCTTGTGCTGCTGCCCAAACCTAGCACGAATTGAAAAGAGCAGCGCAAAGTTTCTCGTGCAGCCTGCGTTCCTAGCCACCCGATTGGCAGGCTCCCCACCCATGGTGCTAATGGACAATTGTGTACTAGAGAAAAATATTAAAAGAACAATTTTCTGTCCCAAATACCTTTCTCTAGCATACAATCAGGACCACCATCAATCCACGGTCTCCACAGTCCCCTTTCCACGCCATGGGTCATTAAAAGACCAGGATGGCACGTGCACACCATCGCACAGGGAAGCCCTTCTACCCTTTTTAATTTTAGATTTGTGGCACTCCCTCAATGCCTGCTTTCAAACAGTCGCATATCCATCCACCACTCACTTCCAAAAACTGTACATATAACCCGATGACCATACTAAGCTTTCACACACCAAATGCCATTTAACAATCTTCTACAAATCATTTGCATCTGCATTTCCCTTACTTATACAAAGAAAATGTTACACACTGCTCCTATACATGCACATTGTGCAGTGAAAGAAGTACATAAATAGAAGGGGCACTAGGAATGGGCAGGTGCTCATGAGAATCCAAGAGGGAAATGCCAATGGATGCCAAGATGGGATGCCACTGGCTAACTACTAGAGCAGAGTTGTCCCAAAGGTGGGTTGCATCTTAACCGTAACATCCCTTTCACGTTTTTTCTGTCAATTTAATAGGTTTTATAAGTCAAAATGTTTCATGGTGTTACATCACTGTATACAAGTTATTAATAATTCCTCTTTTCATATATATGAAAGAACTATAAACCTCCTTTAAGAATAATTTTTTGCAACACATACTTATATCTGTCGTTACCAGCAGCGCATGTGCTGGGGATGGAAATCATCATTCAAATGCCTATGGCATAAGGCTCCACCATGACCCCAGCCAAACCAAACCACACCTATTAGTCACTGCACTTACCCTGCATCCTAGCTTAGTGTCCACTATATCCTAATAAGGTAACCAACGGCCAATGCTCATGGCTTGCAGCCGTGGTCAGTCTCCAAATCCATGGGGCATAGGCTTCGGCCATACCACATTCCCCAATAAGCAAATCAGAGTACACATTTGTGTTTGCCAAGGGCCAGGCCCACTACCCACACACCAAATGTATATCACTAGTTTTTCTACTTACATTCTTACACGTTTGAAAAATAAAACACAAGACATATTTCCAAAAACATGCTTTCAGGTCATTGCTAATACCCGTCACGCATGCTTGTTGTAGTCTACTCCACCTCTTCAGGCTGTAACCGCAAGCAGAATATTTGTTCCCATTGAAATCTACCGCTCCGGCCATGTCGCATGCCCCAATAAGCAAATGACAGTACACCTTTCTCCTGGCTAACGGCCAGGCACTTTGCCCAGACACCAATGTTATATCACTGTGTTGTGTACTTATTTTACAGTTTTGAGGGGTGTGGGGGGTGGAGAACACAGAACATATTTGCAAAACCATGCTTTCAAGTTCTTGCTGACCCTCCTCGTGTATTATGCTGCAATCCCATCCAGCACTTCAACCTGTACTCACGCATATTTTTGTTTTCCCATTCAAACCCATCGCAATTTCGAAAAACTTTACCACATACCCGGTCCCTCATGGCCATGCCCACTTTAACCCCATTACTGGTCCTTCATGGTCATTGCCAGTAGCCAGATTGTCCGGGTCATGGCCTAACGCCATGCCCAGGACAATCTGGCCACTGCACATGGCCACAGGCTATACCTCAGCCACCAAAGGTATATCACTATTTTTGTACCTACATTATGACATTTCAAAAAAATAAAACATGGACACATTTGCAAAACCATGCTTTCAAGTCCTTGCCAATGCTCCTTACATGTGTTTGCTGAAAATCCACCCATGTTTTATTTTTTCAAAAGTGTCAAAATGTACATGCATACATACAATAGTCATAACTTAGCCCCCACTTGACAAAATCCATTCAGACTCTGCACAAACATTCAAGGTTGGGTCTGTAATCTTTCTGAAAACATTTGTCCCCATTCGTCAGACGGGAACAAAGGTATAAGCCATCTAAAAATGTTAAGACCCCCCCTTGACACAATCCCACCAAACTTTGCAAAAACATTCATATATAGGTCTACAATCTTTTTGCAAACTGATGAGCAGATTTGTCAAATGGCACCACATTTATAAGACTTTAAAATATTTTGGGACCCAACTCTAATGTTGTTCCCTCTTGACAAAACAGCACTACGCTTTGCAGAACCAGTCAGGTCTAGAATGAAATTCCAATATTTCATGTAGTTTCATTGAGTGGCGCCAAAGTTATAAGCCATCCAAAAACGGATTTTCACCAACCCTGTAATGCACAAATAAGCAGAGATGTACCTGGATATCTCAGATGCTCGTGGACGTCACAGGACTGCCCCGGACTGTTCGCAGACATCAGAGACGTAACATGCCCTTTTTTTTGGCTTTTTATGGCCATATCCCATCCCCATCACCCCTCAGCTCCCCAGAGATTGTTTCATTAGTTTGACAAATGCAATGTTGTGATTTTTAATATGGTTTTACTGCGCTGTCCATGGATCCAACATGACAGACGTTTCCAAAATTTGGACGCACCTCATTTTTTTATTGACCAATCTGTTGCCGTGTCCGATGTCTGCGCACCTCACACTGCCCTCTGTGCCAATTGGGGGCCCGTCCATGGATTTTCTCTTTATTTTTCATTGTTTCCTGTTCTTTCACCACTATAGCCCGCTTGAATAATGTGTGAATTATCATTACTTTGTTTTTATTGTTATCTGTGCGATGACTTGATAAATCGAAAATGTATTGTCATGTTATGTTTTGTTCCTTTATCCATTAAATGATATATTGGTTGTCTATCTACTGATATGTAATTGACCAATTCGTTTACATAAACCGTAATGAGTGCCTTTTTAGCCCTGAAGACGGACATTGTCCGAAATGCATTTAAAACTTCAAAAGATGGCTACACAGTTGATAGTTAATTGAAATCAGATGAAGTATTTGATCAAGAAACTGGAATAGTTGTAATTGCAACTCCATAGGAGAGATGAACCAGAGCACACCTAGAATCGGATTAGGTCCCGATTCTTTCTTCTCAGTTATTGTAACCTTGTGCCTAGGCCTCAAGGTGTGTTCCGATACTTAAAATTCCATTATTAACGAATTTAAAAAAAACAGCGGTGCCTACTCTCGATCACCAAGTGGCCATTACTATTGCCTTGCTGACGTTTCTGGGACCTATGGGCAGAGTTTCCATAAAAGAACAATGAAAAATATTTTCTTTCTTTTCTTCATTCTCCTTTTAATCAATTATAATGTGAATTGGAGTTTCGAATTAATGAATTGATGTCTTGAATCAATGAAATGATGAATAATGTTTTTCATCTTCTTAAATGTTTAAATTCATTTTACATATTTAAAACCAATTCTGTTAATTCATAGTAAGAAAAATACACATAGTTTCAAGCAAAACCTTACCACACACTCAAAATACGAGAGAACACTGCATCGGCAAGAAAAATAAAGGTTTGATTTTTAATTTCTGAAAAACCACAGTTGCTGCAATGCACCACAAAAGGTCTAGAAAAATTTGAGCCAGGACCCCTCCCCCACTCACCACCTACATATAAATTTTAAAAATAGACAATTTTAAAGCAGCGTTCCTGTTCTGGCATTTTTCCCATTGGAAAGCACAAAATAGAAAATCACGTGTTATACCTTTTCTATCAGATGAATTTGCACTAAACGGTCACATTTTTTGGCCACAGGAACATTTCATACTGATGCATCAACGAGGCAAAAGTTAATAGCTGCAGAATTTTCAGAAAGTCAAAAGGGTCATAAGTTTCACCTTAACTTTAGGGTGACCACTGTCGCCCTATGATATTGCAAAGGAATTGCAGTTACGAGAATGTTCATCTCTGGTAATGTAACAGGGTCTTATACAGCACAGCTTCTGCAATTTTTGCTGGGTCCTACAAGAGGGGTGGTATGGGTTAGTAGAGCAAACTGTATTTTGTATTATTTTATATTCCTGCAGCCAACAACTCTTTTGGAGCATAGCTTATTAAATGATGATTGCGTTTCTGAAATCCGCAAAGGGCATATAATGCAGGCATAAAATGTGAATAATTTAGACAGATAATGTTGACATGTTTGTGAATATAAATTGCAGGTATTAGGATTTGTTTTTTAATCAATGGGCTTTTTAGATTCTAAAACCATGGGACCTTTTCCTATTACACGTAATTTCTTCTACATGAAGATAAGCTGAAAAATCAGAAATCATTATTCAAGCATACCTTTATATATAATTGGAGACTGGTGCTTGATCTTATGAAAAGTGCCAGAAATAACCAATCATGACATGCAGTTTGCTTACCTATTGGATTCTTCCCCTTTGTAGTAATCTGCCGATTGTTCATAATGCGCAATAGCCTACAGAGAAATGACAAACAGTAAAATAAACGCTCGCTTTGGCACATAAGCTTGAACACCATTTTAATTATCGAGGAAGAAGTATATATGCATCTTCGAAAAGGTTACAAAAGCTTGTAAAAACCACAATCTGTTTGAAATGCTATTTGAATGTGAAGATCTACATGTATTCAGTTTACACATGCTTCAAAGAAGATACCAACAATCAAGTCCAGCAGTGAAAGGTATGCAAGTGGTTGTTTTTCGATGTTCATTAACATAGCCAACATATCCAGAAAACCTTGAACAAATGTTAAATTAAAAAATGAATCGACACTGTGCGGGAGTGGTGTATCTACCGGGTGAAGCGTGGATGGGAATGTGAATCGTTTGCTGGTGAATTATTTGTAAGCCAACCCTAATGTGGTGGAATGAAGGGGATTTGAAAACCCATGCTGTGCGTTTGTGCTCGAGTCTAGTTACTGCTCCAAAAAAAATTGTTAACCTCTCTCCTCTCTCTACTTATGGTGTTCCCCAGGGGTCTGCCCTCTGTCCCTGGCTGTTCAACCAATACCTGGCACCTCCTGCCCACTGCATAGCTTCCTTCTGCTCCAACTTTCAGTGTTATACGGATGACACCCGGCTCACCTTCAGGCTCCCCTCAGCCGCCTCTTCTCTCATTCCAGATTGTCTGACCACAATTCAGAATGGTGTGCTGCCAATGATCTCTGCCCTAATGCCAGTAAGACCCAGATCCTCCTCATCGGAACACTAATCCCTCCTTTCCTCTCACTCTGGGTCCTCTTCCTGCTCCTACCTGTGAGGCTAAGAACCTTGGGGCCATCTTCGACTCCACCCTCTTGTTCTCTCCTCACATCTCAGACATCTCTAAGAAGTCAAACTATCTGACGTCTCTAAGAAGTCAAACTATCAGCTGCACCTCCTCAGAGGTATTCTTCCTTGCATCACTTTCCCCCAGAAGCTCAATCTCCAGAGCTCTGGTACTCTCTAGGCTGGACTACTGCAACAGCCTCTTTCTAAATATTCCTGCCTCTACTCTCGGACCTCTACAACATATCCAGAACAGGATTGTGAGACTTGTTCTTGGCCTCAAACCCAGGGATCTCATCTCTACAGCTCGGAGGTCTTTTCATTGCCTCGCGGTGACAGCAAGGATCAATTTCAAGGCCCTCTGCATTGTCCACAAGGCTTTCTGGGGCCTGTGTCCACACCATCTCCAACTCTCTCGCTAAAAATCTCCCATCTCAAGCTCTCCGCTCATTCATCTCCAACTCCCATAGTGTTAGTCGCTTTTCCAAGCAGAGAGTTTGGGGCAGATCTCCATCTTCAGCTAGGGCTTCGGTCTGGAACAACCTTCCTGCCTCTCTCAAACTTGAGCAGAACCACGCCAGGTTCCGGAAGCAACTCAAGACCTTCCTCTCCGTTTCCACTTTCTCTCTTCCTCTCCCCTGCTGATGTCCTGACTGCTCCGGTCACCTGGCTACCCTCTGAACTTGGGCCCAGGCTCCTGTATGTCCAGTTGCACTTCGCACTGCCTCTCGCCTCCTCTAGGACTTGTGGTCTGTATCTGCAACCCTACAGTTCCTTCTCTATGCACTTATTACCCACTGGTTGGCTGGGTTCTATACAAATTGTTCGTTTTACAACTGCTTGAATGACAATTGACCTTTTCACAATTGACCGAATTGTGAACGTCAATTGTACCATATATGTGGGGGAAACCCCCCCACAACCCCTCACCCAACGCCAAACCCTCCAAAACCCATATGTATATATATTTGGTCAATTGTGACCCTTTAAATTCGGTCAATTGTTCATTCGAACAATTGTAAACGAACAATTTGGATAATACCGTTGGCTGCACTTTGAGTTACTTGCACTTAGCCACATGCTGGCTGCACTCTTGCTTTACCTGACCCCACCCCCCTCAGAACTTCTCCCCTTCCACTTCCCTGCACTTGCGCGATCTGAATGACACAGGCCCTAGTAACATCATTGTTTTGTCCTCCGTATTTTTCTCCCTCCTGGTCTTGTCGCACCTACAAACACTAGTTTACAGGCCCATTATAAATGCCATATCATCATAACAAATTTGCATTGTAGGTCTGTGACCAATGACCAATGTGGCATTCAGTGAGAAAAAGGGTCTGCTTTGTGAAAACTAGGAGTGGTTGATGCTAGATAAGACTTTCATTGGACAGTACTTTGTGTGATGATGATGTTCTGTTTTACACAGTTTGTGGCACATGGTTAATACAGTAGCTCAACATAGGTTGATCAGCAAGTACCCAACATTAGTCTATTAAAAAATGGCTACGCCCTAGGGTTAGATGTCACATTTAGTATGATTTTTCCTTTCATACATCACCAGTGCATTATAAAAAGTACATATCAGCAATCCATCTCGAGTGTTTTGGCTGCCCCATCGTACAATTGCTACAGGCAAAAACATTATGCTGTATGCTCGGCAGCAAGTCTTGTCAGTATTTACATACAGAAATGATTGGTTGCAGCACTGAGATCATTTTATTGTGCGGTTTATGCACCATTTCTAGATACCCTTTCAGATCAATGAGATTCATGTTTGGTATACCCAGCAATGATCACACCTAATTTGCACACAGTAGATTCAGCTAATTCTGTAGCATGAATTTGCTGGGATTGTTATCCATCAAGTCAAGCCATTTGTGGTGGCTCTCGGGATACTTTTATTCATATACTTAAAAGCTTTTTATAAAATGTTATATAGTTATATAATAACTTAACATACTTAGACATTTGAAAAAGTGAATACAATCACAATAAATGTCCAAATATAAGACCTCTCATTCTCTATTCATAAAGTTCTAAAATTTCCCAGTTAAAATTCATGAATCAGTTACAAAAAAACCAAAGAACAATGAGCAACATAAAATGTAATCCGCAATATTATAAATTCACTCAAACTTTAATTACACATGTAATAAAACAATCAACTCATTTAAACTCAGTTCCCATAAAGTGCATTGTCCATGTCAGAGTGCTCGAACCGCAAGGAATTCAAGAAACCGGTTACTGCCAGCACCATTGAAGTTGTCCTTCCTGCCAAACAGTAACTCCATAAAATATACTTTATGATATTTAGGACTAATTTTAATATATGTCCTAATATTAGTTGTAATGCTAATAGATAACATCCCAACTCCTCAAATAGTAAGTAACTATAATGCTAATAAATACCTCCTATCATTGCGCATGTGCATGCGAAGGGGCTTTCCAACATTATAATAGCATCAATACCTCAGAAAGCCTTTTTGTTGAGAATTTTGCTACAGAGCCCTATTTAATCATATGGCATCTGTGCAGCTTCAATTTTTACTTTTGTAAGTTTTATAATCATGAAACAACATTATTATATGTATTGGTTTTATATGCACAGTATATGTTGTAAGTCAAGCATAGTCTAGTATGAATGATATGGAAACTTTTGTGTTTTTGTATATGCACGCACAGAGTGGACGAGCCAATAGACATTTCTGGTAGCACCTACAAGAGGCAGGATAAGGATTACAATACATTTTGAAGTAAGTACATAAGGTTACCCATACACTAGTATGGTTTTTGCTTGGTATCCCTGCCAGTGTATGGTATTACAGGGACTCCCCTGAGTAGGACGTAAACAGTCATTCCAAACCATACCATCCTCGCCCAGACTTAACAGATTTCGTTTTTTATTTTTTAATACATCGTTCACTCCCCTTGCACTGCTTTACACAATGTTGACAAATGTATCAAAGCCTCAATAGGGCCATTTGCCCTGCAAAAGCTGCACTCAGATAGCCCCGGCTGCGGCAAACCATACCAGACCATAACTTCCCTAGTTAAAATCAGATTCCATTTAAACCTTAAAAAACTCTGCTGAATCTTTCTGTCTGAGTAAACTGCAAGGTATGGTGCTAGAATTCCTGCTGGTTTATATTCTGAGCCTAAATGTTTCAAGGAATCCTATCAGTGCATTTCCTCCATGGTTACAGCCCAGTCAGTTCCATACAGAATCTGCTTTACTCTTACCAAATTCTCTACTAAATAATTTTTTGATAAACAAATTAGCCTGAGCAAGTCGTGCAAAATGCAGCAAATTCATATATGAATCTATCCCCGTTCACATCCATGATAGTTTTAAAATCATAAAACGGATTCCTTTAAGTGATTTAAAATCTTGTAATAGAAAATGTAAGATTTACACTGAGCCCTACATTTTAAGGAGTACAGGCCAAGTTCATATCTAACAGTTGCTAATGGAATAGAGCTCGGGTCCCAGAGTGCTCTCCTCCAAACCATTCCCTCTAAATATGGCAAAATATCTAAAACCCAGGCTGCATGAACTATTTAGATTTTTTGGGACTATTTTCCCCCTCATAAAACTTCAGTATGGGAACCAGGGAAAACTTGCCGAACCTTGGGCCCCCTCTACTCAGCAGGTTCAGTAGCACTCCCCCACGGCTTTCCAACCATTCTTTAATTTGCAATTTTGCACCCTGCCTGACTCCTCTAAAAGTAGGAACATTGTGTGCCAGAGACCCATTTAGATCCAACCATATCTGTGCAGTGGACCCTTTGTGCAGACCAATTATTAGATGCAATAGCCCCTGTGGGATTCCCCATTGTTCCAATTCTGCCCACAAAAGGCCACGGTCCACTGCATCACATGCAGCGGAGAGGTCAATAGTGGCCACAAAAACTGATATTTCTTAAACCAAACCCGGCACAGAATGCACTTTAAAATGCATCAATTTAGGGATGCGCCCAAAAACTTTTGAAAACCAGTCTGTCATTTCTTGATTTTACCCAAGCCATGTTGCCATTTCTCCAGATGCTCCAACAGCAAGGATGAGAAGACCTTGCTGTCAGCGTAGAGTATGGCAATTGGTCGATAGTTTTTAGGCTCCGAGCAGGCACCTTTCCTAAATATTAAAACTATGTATGCTGTTGACCAAGATCTTGGAAGACAGTTTGAATTAGCCAGATGCTCAAACAAAGATTGACAAGATCGATGCCCATGCAGAAGGGTTTCCCTTAAACAAGAGGTTAGATCATTTATTTGGGCTTGAGGCTCTGAAGGTGCTAATCTTCACAATTATTTCTTCATTGTGTTCCTGGTCCACCATCAACTTCCAGTCTTCAGCATTATGTGCCACAGTAACACATTGATTCCCTCCCTCTACCACAGGCAATGCAAATAACTCCTGATAGTGTCACCCAATCCGGCTCAGATACTGTGTTAGTCTGAGAATTAAAGACTGCACGGTTTCCAGATCGTTCATCAATCACCAAAATACTTGCACATTTTTATTTCATAAGGCCAAAAGCATACATCTTGCATCACATTGGCTCCTTAGAGCTCGGTTCCCCAGTAGCCAATTTTACAAGTCTGCTTTGCTCTTTTAATTCTACAACACAGTTCCTGCATTGAGATCCCAACAAAGCTCTTTAAAATTTTAATCTGCACTCATGTCTTTTTTCTTAACCACAATCAGTATCCTAGCCACTGAGCTAAACTAGGAGATCCTCAAGGAACCCCCCCCTCATCATTCTGCACAAACAATGCATCATGTTGTCAATCTCGTGAGGGCAGGCTGGGGCAAATTGTTTCAGGTAAATTAAATACTCACACTGTACCTGAATTACCAGCTGTATTAACCCTCAGTCCCACAGGCATATACTCTGGCACATCACAGTTCATTATTCCAACCTCAAAATCTGACAATGTACAGTGGTCACGAAATTCAGTTTGCAGTACATGGAGGGATTCGCATTTGTTGAAAAGTCCTTTACCTACAAAAATGTAATGAGGACAAACCATTAAACCAGGCAATATTGGTAGGAATGCCTCCCAGAAATCTCTTTTAAAAAAAAATAAAAACAGGGTGTTTATCCCTTTTCAAAAAAGAAGCCGTGACCATTAAATGTATCTAAACAATCCGAGCATCCTCTCCGAGTGTGGTAAAAGGTTAGTGATAGGGCAAGTTTCCCCTCTACTATCCCCTACCCAAGACAAGCGGAGCAACCAGCGCACACTAAGGCCAGCAAGACACAAGGGTTTAGTTTAGCATGGTTGGGCAAGTTTGACAAGGGCCACATTCTTGTGCCAATGAAAATTACAAAAATAAAATCATAAAAACTGAAGAAATGGTTTCAATGATGGACATTTCCCTACATGATTTAACCAAGGTTAATAAACCACGGAAAGGTATAGTGAATAGATCAGAGGGTAGATGGGGTTTTGTGGGGGTGGGCAGGCCCAAATAAAATAAAATTCAGAGGAATTTTTCAGAAAAAACATTCAGAAAAAAAATTCAACAAAAAGTGCTGCGAAATAAAAATGGGCAAAGAATGAACATAGAACCTGCCAAGCACCATCCTGTGAGCTGCTTTCCGGGGGAACAGTAGCGCCCGCTGTTGGGGCGCCAGCACAAGGCTCTTCACCAAACCTACGGTGGCCCAAGAGCGGGGTACAACTCTGAAACATACAACCATGTCCTGGCAACCTGGAAGCTCCTCTGGATTCACATTCAAATTTCAAAAACACAATCAGATGAACTCGGCAGTTGGGCAGGCTGATCTGTCTGCACAGAAGGGGACACATATGACCGGTTTGATCATGTCACAGGTGCTTTCTTTACAATGACACTATCGGCCACCAGCACCTCTAGCTCAGCAACCCCTCTACCATGATCCACCACAGTCGGAATCGCCACCGCCAATTTCTCCAAAATTGCCATCACAGATGGTTGTTTGAACACCACACACTTCCTGGAAGCTTGATTATTAAAGTTCAGTAAAGGCTTATTTTTTGACTTTTTGCCTGCTTATCAGGCTTTTTCTTTAAATTTTTCACAGTAGCGTTATTAGAACCTGCCATATGGTTATTAACCATCAGAGCCACTTCACTCACCCCACTACTAGGGTGAAAAAAATCATCTAGTGCTAGCAGACAGAACCCGATCTGGGGGCGACAAAATAAGTACAGCATCACACGATCGCTCTCCACCAACCACTTTATTCCCCCAAAAGGGGATTTCCAAATATAGGATTGAAAATGGGGCCCTTCACCAAATCCCACCCAATGATCATTCAACAACCCCACCCCAGAAGAACCTGGAGTCACAAATAAAACCCAGTTTATCTGTCCCAGCACCATCAGTCTTTGGGGCCGTGTGCTGCCGCTGGTTAAACAAGAAGTCCCACATGTTGCTGTAGACCTTGATACTCTCAAATTTAAACAAGAGGGACTCCAACAGAGCAGAGTGTATTTTAGTCTCTGCTTTGATTCATTCATACAAGGAGACCAATATGCATAGAACCTGACTGATCTCCGTTAAACTGCTGTCCTGACCCACCCCAAGTCTGTGTTTCATGTGTCTTAAAACACCTGAATGTCTCCTAAGGGGCACTTGGGTGGCGTGGACATATACGATGAAATAGAGGAGTCCGACTCCAAAAGAGCCATCGTTGATAAATCAGGGGAAGTATCCGTCATACAGGAAGTATTAGCCTGATCAGCCAACACACTTGCCAAACAGCTGGCCACAATGTCAACGAAAGCAATGTCTGGAACAAGACAGCAAGGCTCCCTTGACATGGCAGAACATGAGGAACCAGCCGAGGGCGAACCCAATTGCTCAATAACAGCCGCAGGGGATGTATAGACTGCTGGAGCCGACATAACCTTCATGGAAGTTGAAATGGTTATAGAGAGGAAATGCTGTGATTTTCCTCAAGTGTGGTGGGGGCACATGTTTCACTTGATGGGCACCTCCAAAACGGAAGCCAACAGAACAGAAGTGCCCAAGACCCTTCCCCAGGTGGCAGGTGCAAAGGGAGACTAACGGCCAGCAACATTTCCTGCGCAAGACAATTGCCGAAGCAGGAGCCATACCCATTCCACTCAATGGCTCCTTTAATCGTACCCATGCTATATTCAGCAAAAAATATGCTAGATTCAGCAAAAGGCAACCAAGTAATTCTGGCGAACCTCTGATGGAGAATAATGATACATATGTTGTTATCCTGTCGAAAATGATATAATATTGTTTCGTCTTCATTGTATATGTTGGCCTATGCCCAGGCGCTTTGCGAGGAAATCTGTATTGCAAGGTCGTGACCTTAAGTTAATCAAGCCTCCATTTTAGGTTAGATCGCCATTTTGGTTTATCGTGCAAAGTCACCCTGTGGCCTAAAATGGCCGACCTGTGTCCTCTTGTTTTCACTTTAACCTCTTCAACCTCTGTAGGCGAGTTAATGTCCAACCTGCCTTCAGGCTATATGTTAGGGTCATATAGACCTTGTCCTTTCTTGACCTAGGGATCAGGGGATTACTTGAATTGGCGATGTTAGGCTACAAGTATACAAGAACAATAATGCCATTTAAACATGATATGCGAAACATCTGTTTGACCTGCATTGAAGCAAATGTGTAAAGAGTGCAAAGTCACATCCAGAGAATAGTAGTACTTGTTAGTAAATGTATTAAAACCACATGCACGAGATATGTAAATTAGGAATGAACCTGGCGCGAACCCTAGCCCAGTACATGATTAACTCGTAAGAGGCTGGACATCGTTACGAAGAAACTGTAAAAATATGCTGATGTCCAGCTAGCAATCCCTGTTCACTGCTCACATTGAACCTGCTGGTGGTCTCTGAAGTACTGACAGCCAAATAGCTATTTGTGTACTTTGTTTTGTAAACTGTTCAGTGTTGCAATAAAGATTCTGGGAATCTTTACAAGCCCGTGTTGGTGTATTTCTCTTTGCATGGTGTAAAAGCCTCAATATTGTATTTTCTGATTCCACAATACCTTGGTCCACCACGTTATTGAGCTCATTCTCTCATGCTCACAAGAAGAAGCTCTAAATCTCCAGGGCTCCGAAGCGTAACCTGTCAGCAAAGACAGCACCAGCAGGATCTCGTTTCCTTGTCCCCCTGAACTGCTAAACAGTCCGCCATTGAACCAACTGGTAACAGAATGCCACATGCTGCAACTCAGAATGATGGGCTCCACAGGTACATATGCCTTTCACCTTCAAGTCCTTCTGGTCCCCGCCTCCATCCGATGGCGGACTGCAGACTATAGAGCCACTTGCTTGGCACTTCGGAAATGCACCTCACTTAGATCACTAATCAGTGTGCCTGACAGATCAGTATTCAACCTGTGATCTCAGATCACAACAGGGTGCAAGTCAGCCAAGATCACCCACTCTTACTGATCACACCATAGCCATAGAATGAGATCCAAAAGCCAGAGAACTAGACAGCTGGCAAACATTTGTGTTTGCACCATTTTCTTCAATTAGCGGGCCCCTAGGTGTTTCACTGCATCATTGTTTCTATTTTTCGGTAAACGTAAACACTTTAGGGGTAAATTAACACAGGAACTGGGTCAAACATGACATGATTGAGAGAAACAGTATTTAAATATACATGAATGTGTGGGGGTTTGAATTTCAAATAGGCTGCTCTTGCCCTGAAAGCTGCTGAGAAGACAAAGTGCCCTTATGTGTAAATGTGCCCTGCCAAATAGAACCTGCAACCTAGCACTCAAGAGCCGCACACAGTGGAGTAGCTTTGCTGAAAATGTTGAAGGGGTGGGAGGGCATGACATCTAAAAAGAAAGGGGCCCCCCAGCCAAATGCAGAGGACAAAATGGTGTGCCACGAAAGTTGGGGGGTTGGGGGGACCGGACCTAAATACCACATTTCAGAGTCACTGTTAGGGCAGAGCACAGCTTCAGAGCTGGTACAAAAGCTCAACGAATGCCACTTACCTTGATCCTCAAATAGAGGAGAGCGCCTTGACCTCAGAGTACCTACACCTGTGGCTTCTGCAGTTTTTGTTGGCCAAGGAGTCAGACTGACGAATGGAAGCCTGATGCTGGTTCCATGAGGCAGACCCGTAGGCTACTAAGAGTTGCTTATGGGGAATGCCGCCGTGGGGAGTAACCATTTTTGAAAAAGTGCGGGAGGGGAGAGGTGTAGAAATGTTCCATATGCAGCCCCTGAGGTGAGCAGGAGGGGCATTGTGAAGGCCACTCCCTACTCCTGGATGAAAAAGCAGGCCACAGATGGGGACACTCATCAAGGCACACTGGTAAAAGCTCACAAATACCTTGATGGGGGGCCATCCCACTGGAGGTGCTGTGAAGCAGAGGTTGGTGGCCTTGAAAGGCACTGGACTGCAGTTTGGAACAGGCATTGCATTGATGTTTTAGTGAGTTGTACCCTGCATTTTGGTGCAATGAGAAGTTACTTGTTCAAGCAGGTCTTTGAGGGGGGCGCTGTTGCGCTTGATCAAGATGGCCGCCTGAGCACGACACTCCGTGACGGGGAAAATCCTTTTTTCTGATACCGCCTCGATACTGCTGTGTTTTGGCCTGCAAATTGGCGGATCGCTCACTTAGGACCTGCTGATCCTCTCACTTAATTGGCATACTCCGGAGAGGAGCAAACACAGATCCCCCGCGGTGCAGCAGGACCCCGGCTGGACTCACTGCGCCGTCCCGCCGCACACATCCATAGAGGGTGGGCTCCCATCCACGCAAGAGCCGCCGATCCTCGGGCCGGTGGGGGGAGGGTTGACCGCTACTCGCAGCGGCACGGCTGCTCTGAACTGTTCTTCGCAGTTGTGGCTGCGGTCCCGGACCCCCCCTGGCTCCCTGCAATAACACTCACCACTACGGACCTGTCGGGGATTCTGCCTGTCTCCTCTAGCTCCTGCTGGTCTCCCGCCCCTCAACCCACCGCTCAGGAACTGCAGCCTTGGTGGCGCTGCCACGCGCCCCTGTGGCCCCAGGCTCTGCAATTTGCTCGGAGCCCCGCGGGCTGGGGGAAGCCTCAAGCTGCCGGCTCTACTAATACACATGGACCGGAGCTCCGTGGACGCTGATCCGCGTCGAGGCGGCACGCGGGAGGGTGGCGCTGCTCCCCCCTCCATCGGGACTCAAGGTAGGGGAGTCCCCATACTCCTAGCCATTCACTGGGTCGCCGCTCATAGGGAGTGGACTTTTTGGAGCACAGGAGGTTGCAAATAAAACCCTGCATAACGGTGCAGTGCTGGTCTGGCCCCATGCTGCACTAAACAGCATTTAGCAACCTTGAGACTTCCATTATCTCGCTCTTGGCTCCCCATGACCCTATGAGCCTACTGTCCAGGATCTATTTATGCACCAAATGCGTGGCTTGCTCCCCAAAGGCTGCTGGCCTGCTGACCTGAGAGCACCCTGCACACCATACTGCCTAAAAACCACGCAGTACAGCCTCCCTCGGCACCCATACCCCCCCCTGAAACTCGGCACCCACCCAAGGATACCCCCCCGACTGGGCTGGCCCCCCAATCGCTACTCTGTGATCCACAACAGCGACCCCGCTGATTAAAGACGGGACACCACAGAGAGGTACTGCGCTACCCACGCACTGGGGCACAGGGTGCATACCCCCACCACCCACAACACCAAGAGCTGCATGGGCGCACTCCCGGCACAAGTAACTTGTGATAAGACCCCAACACCACGGAGTCACCCTGGGCAGAGCCCACTACACTGCGCAGTACACAAGTGACCCACACCTGGAGAGGTGCTGCGGCACTCCATGGACTGGTGACCAGCGGGCTGTACTCCAGACCAGGGAGCCCCTATACTCTGAGAGGGACACCAGTGCTTGGGTGTAGCTAGCCACGTACACCAACCCACCCCCCCGGTGACCACCCTTCGCTGACACCATGACTGAAGGAGCCAGAGCAAGCAAGAAACAGAGCTCCCTAAATATGTTTGCTAAGACTCCAGCTAAGCCAACAGCGGAATCACCAGAGGAGATCCCCGCAGCATCGGCCACACCAACCCCCGAACAATGTTGGAATACATTTGCGAGGGGTTCACCACTCTTCACACCAAGTTGGCTGACATGAATGGCACCATCTCATCCATAAAGGCGCATATTGAGAAAACTGATGGCCGGTTGACAGAAATAGAAACAAGGGAGGGTGCCGCTGAAGATGATCGACGGCCACGGTCTCCTCGCTCTCTACCCGGATGTTGGCGGTGGAAAAAAAGAACGATGATTTAGAGTCCCGCTCAAGAAGCAACAATCTGCGCATAGTTGGCGTGCCCGAGGAAGACTTTGTGGAACATATGTTGCTGTCAGTTCTGGACTCTCCGAAACTCTCCCCGCAGTTTGCGATGTAAAAAGCCCACCGATCCTTGACTGCAAAACCCAAGCCTGGCGCACCTCCACGCCCCATCATAGCCAGAATCTTACATTTCTGCGACCGGGATGCTCTTCTGAGAGCGGCGAGACTCAAGGGGAGTTGCGGATGGGGGCTGTGAGGATCCATCTCTACCTGGATTTTTCTGTGGCGGTGCAGCAGGAACGTAAAACCTTCATGGCAGTAAAAAGCCTTTTGACCATGGAGTTAAGTACTCCATGTTATTCCCTGCCAAACTAAGAATAGAACACTCTAACCAAACCTTCACGATCCCTGAGGAGGCCTCTAAGTTCATAGATAAGCATTTCCAGGGCTGATACCTGACCGCCGACATGGCACTAATGGAGCCCGACCGCTTCGCCCCAACTCCATGCCTCGGAAAAGGCCCACAGATGCACTCACGCACACCTGAGGCTACTTTGCATGGAATGCATGGGCAATTCAATCTGGTTATTCCACCGTACTGCTGATCCTCCGGTTACGCAGACTATACTAATGTTGTTCAATCAAGACTGCGGTATTGAAAATCTCCTCATATGTCCCCCAGTCCGATGTGTCACCGCCAGGCCAGCCAGCAGGCCCCCAGGCGCTGATGCCGACGAGTTTGTTGTTACTATGGTTCTTTTGGGCTATCATTCCTCGAGTTGGGGGGAGGGATCCGGGTGGGGGAGGGGGAATTGGGAGTCATGTTAAAAAAGTCTTGACAACCACAGAAGATGCCACACATACCACTGTATTATGTCACGGGCTTGCGGAGGGCACGAAGGGCCCGCCCCCGTTGGGCTGGCAACAGCTACTGCCACTCTGGAAGTCAACCAACATCACCAAACAAATGGCTCATAGTAGTTTAGCATTCATGAGCTGGAACATAATAGGTCTGGGTAACCACAAAAAAATGGAGGCAGATACAATTGTATGTGGAACGTCATGGCATTAAAGTTCTATGCTTGCAAGAGACTCATGCCCATTCAGACAGTGCGAAAAGTTTGCTAAACAATGGGGGCCTCAAAGATACTATACCAACTATTCTACCCAAAGTCGAGGTGCCCCAACTTTGATACATAAAAGCCTAAAGTTCACATGCAGCCATTCAGTGATAGAACCGCAAGGGAGGTATGTGGTAATCCATGGTAAATTACAAAATTAGGTTATCCTAAATATCTATAGGCCAAACATCGATGACCCCGATTTTTACTTACATCTAGCTTCAGAGTTGGAGAGCTACCCCCTGATCCCAATCATATGGGGCGGTGATTTTAATACAATACTTGACGGCAACCTAGACAGATCGGGCTCTAGGCCCTGCCAACTATCCAGGGCAGCCCGGGCAATTTTGACTACGCTTCCTCGTTTGGCGATCGTAGATGCCTAGCGACTCATGTACCCAGACTCTCGCACATATTCCTACTATTCCACAGTGCATGATTCACATTCCAGAATAGATAGGTGGCTTGTATCGGATAGATTAGTCAAGTGCCTATCCCACCTAATGATCCTCCCTAGAACTTTATCCGATCACTCACCGGTGATTATCTCACTTAACTGGGAGCAAGACAGTGGAGAAAGACCTCACGCCCTACTCGACCAAGCCTTTGCGTCTGAACTTGAATCCTCCATCGAGGAAGTTCTTGAGATTAACACTGATTCAGTCACATCACAGGCTACTCTCTGGGAATCATTTAAAGCATATATCAGAGGTATTGCCATCTCCAATATGCCCTCGATCAGGCGCCTGAAACGCTTGCATGACTGGGTACGAAGCTAGACACTTTCCGCACCCTAGCAGAAGGGGAATTCAAATTCTTAGACAGCCCACACTCGGTTAGGAAATATGGCGAGGGAGAACAGCCAGGACAACTGCTCGCCAGGTTGATTCGAGAATTGGGAGCCCCCCAACATAACAGCGATAAAGAGACTAGACGGAACACTAGCCACGTCCCCACAAGATATCAATTCAGAATTCCTATCATTCTACACCTCCTTATACTCTAGAGTTGATGACCCACAGGTCTCTGAGATTGACTCCTATTTAGAAAATCTCCCTCTCTCGGTCCTCTCCACTGACGCTAGCATCTTCCTGGAGAGCCCGTTCACACCATAAGAACTCACGGAAGCCATTGAATCATTGGCATCGGGTAAAGCCCCTGGCCCAGATGGCCTACACATCGACCTGTACAAGAGCTTCAAATCGCTCCTAGTCCCACACCCATTAACCCTATGGGAAGAGGTGAGTGAGAGGGGTATACTCCCTCCCTCGCTCCGTGAAGCGAAGATAACAGTCCTTCTTAAACCCAGCAAAAACCCCACCCAATGCGGCTCACACCGCCCCCTTTCACTAATTAACAGTGATGTCAAAATATATGCCAAAGTACTGGCTATCCGACTGGCCTCATTTATGCCCCACATCATCCATCCTGATCAAGCAGGATTTGTCCCGGGCAGATCCACCGCCCTGAACCTGAGAAGGCTCTTCAATGTGATCAGTAGGATTGATCCGGAAGTACAAGCGGTGGCAGCCACCCTAGACATGCAGAAGGCATTTGATTCAGTGTCGTGGGAATATCTATGGCGAGTCCTCGAGAAGTGCAAATTTGGCCCCAACTTTCGCACCTGGGTTAGGCTGTTATATACTGACCCATCGGCCAGGGTCCGCACGGAAGACAGATGCTCTTCCCCCTTCCAGACAGCCTGGGGAACATGGCAGGGCTGTCCATTTTCCCCGCTTATATTCGCCATAGCCATGGAACCCTTTGCCGACATGATGCGCCAGTCACACTCTCAGAGGCCTACGTACTGCGGGTCAAGCCGATATTATTTCCCTGTATGCCAACGATGCCCTCCTTTATATTCGCTCCCCAGAAACCAACCTTGCCCCTATCCTGGAACACGTGGTCTGCTTCGGACATATATCTGGTCTAAGAATAAACTGCTCTAAATCTGTTCTTTTTCCACACATACTCCACACAACCCCCCTCCGACTTAGGTGGATTGATGTGGTCCCAATCCAACATTACCTACCTGGGGTCGTGGTCTCCCGCCATACGGCAAAGCTACGTGAAGATAACTACCATACTTACCTCACGCACCTTGCCACTAAAACAGAGTTGGACTAGACTCCCCATTTCCTTAGCGGGCCGGATAGGTATACTTAAAATGGTGGTACTGCCCCAACTCCTTTACCGATTTACAAACCTTCCCCCGTGGCCAGGCGATGATTTCTTCCGATCGCTGCACCGTATAACTAACACCTTCCTACGGCATTCCGGCACAGTCCAACTCAAATTGACCACACTGACCACTCCTAAGGAACTGCGAGGGTTTAGCGCCCCTGACTTTGCCAAGTATTGGTTAGTGGCCCAGGCACAATTTGCTTTCTACTGGTTTAACACCACTGACCCCCCTCCACATGTCCACCTAGAGCAGTGGTCTTCAAACTTTTTTGGCCAGGGCCCCCCTGAGCAAAATTTGGGCAGGTCGGGACCCCCCAGAAATGCCAAATGGACAGTATATATTGCGCGCCGTCACCTGCTCCCATCAAAGTCGCTGGGCTCCCTCATCCCACTCCTACCCAGTCGCTGGTCTCTCCCCACCCCATCACACACCCAGGGCTCTCCCCACTCTGCTCCCATCACTATCCCATGGTTCCCGCCCATTGTGCTCCCACCATAGTCCCTCGGTTCCCCCATCCCGTTCCCAACACAGTCTGAGGGCCAGTGGCGGCTGGTGAATCTTTTTTAAGTGGAGGGGCATTAAGGGGAGGTTCGGGGGGGGTTTCCCCCTGTGAATTTTTTTTTAAATAATAGGTTAAAATATTGCATTGTAGAGCATACTTTTAACAAAAAATGGGTAAATAGCCAAACAGTTTGCAATTGTTGCTGGGAGTCCAGGGGGCAGGCATTGATATTTTATTTCTATCGCGCTCGTACACAAGTGTTTCAGAGCGTGACAAGGCAAGGGAGGGGAACAGAGGAGAATAAAACAGCGATCTTACTAGGCCCAGTGACATTGAGAACGCGCAAGTGTGAGGGGAAAAGTGCATGGAAGGGGGGAGAAGTGGAAAGTGCGAAGCAGAGGAGAAACAGATAAATAACAATAAATAAATAATAAAGGCAACCAACAGTGGTAGTGCAGCCAGCAATTTGCAAGTGCTACGTTTAAGGCAGCAGACAGGGTAGGTCTGATAAGTGCAGGAAGAAAGATGGCTCTCCTCAAGTTTTAGAGTGGCAGGGCGCTGTTCCAGAGGGAGGCCCCAGCCGAAGACGGAGATCTACCCCCAGCTCGTTTCTTTGATGACCCCAGCTTCGTTTCTTTGATGACCCCAGCTGCTCTGTCCGTATGTGCGAGGAGGCGCAGGAGCTCCCCCTCGGACATACAGACATGCAGTGCCCCAGCCAGCATTTCCAATGAGCTATGCAATGCTGGCGAAGCAAAACGCCCCAGCACTTGCATGGCTCAGTGAGCATGTGCGGCTGGGGAACTAAACTGAACTGTCAAAGGGAAACAGTGTTTCCCTTTGACAGTTCAGCCAGCCCAGGAGCACTCCATTAGCTGGATAAAGCAGCTGAGGGAGTGCTCACTGTTTCACTGGGCTGGCTCCTTAGCTCCTCCATAATGGGTGAGGGGCCACTGGGTGGGCGCCTCTTGCCATTATGGATGAGCCGCCAGGCTCGGACAGGCCTATAGGGCAATGCCTGTACCAAAAATGTAAAATGCTAGTTTGGGCCAATCAAAATGGGCCACCATTTTGGCCAATGTGGACCATTTTGATGAGTTACTTAACTATGCAGTTAGTAATGTTGACCATTGTTGCTGAATATATCACAATTTACTTACATTTTAACACAAAGCACCCCTTTGGGTACTATTGAAACAGTGGGCTTCATAACTACTCTGGCGGTAGCTGTGCCGGTAAAACCGGCACGGCTGCCACTGGAGTTGCATCCGGGTCTGGCACCCGCGAATGGGCAATTACTAGGTCATGCCGAGTTAGGCGGACATGATAATTGCCCTTTCGAAGGTGCCGGTAGATCCCCATTCCCATTTGAGCCCCATATGGCTCAAATGGGAATGGGGAGCTCGGATGCACCGGCACCGTTAATAACGGTGCTGGTGCATCCGACGAGCTGAGGTCAGACCTGGCGGGGGCTGTCAAGCACCCACGAGCACAACTCTTACTATGGCGGAACGGTAGCAACGGTGCCGGTAGCTTACCAGCACCGTTGTTACTGGTCCGCCATAGTAGTAATGAGGCCCAGTCTGTGACTAAAGGAATGAATATCCATTTACAACTGTGGGCCACTTTTTCATTGTTGCCTGAGACAGTTTCATGCTTCAGCCCGCCCATGTGGGCCACCCCTGCCCATTTCTTCCAATCTAAAAAAAAAAATAAAATAAAAAAAAAAAAATCTTTTTTCATGCTGAGCTCTCAGGGCCCCCCTGGGATGCACCCGCGGACCCCTAGGGGGTCGCGACCCACAGTTTGAATACCACTGGCCTAGAGAAACTGTCAGTGAACGGGAAATCGGATACCTTATTCTTAAACTTGTCCCAGCTAACCCAGAATCGGCGGATCCTGTCGCCAGTACATCCTTAGCTCTCGCTAAGATCTGGAAACTGGTCGACACACCACACCCCTTCCACGGGGACCTCCCGCTCTGGAACTTCTTTCCTGGTGTCCCAAATATTCCACAGTCCATAGTGTCCTGCTGGGCCGATGCAGGCTTCCTGGCTCTCCGGGATATCTATATACAGGCAAACTTCCTAGAATGGACAGACCTCCCAGTTCCCCTCAGACGAAAGCCTTCTGTATGGTTGCAATACTCTTCCCTCCGGAGAAACCTCAGGGCCAGATAATACCCCGACTTCCCTACAATACCACCGGACGAGCCCATAATTGAAGAGCTGTGCACCTTTGATTGCTTTGGAGCGAAGGTATCAAGGCTCTACACCCTACTGCAAAATAAGGCCACCCCCTCCTTCAGTAAACTGAGATGTAGGTGGGAAGAGGACATGGGAGTTGAGATCACTGATTAAAGCTGATCCCAGATGTAAACTCGCACCCAAAATGTGTCATATAACTCCCGGTTTAAACTAATACAATTCAAGGTGTTACACAGGTATGATCACACTCCGGTCAGACTACACCATATGTTTAGCGAGCTTCCTTCCAGCTGCCCTAGATGCGGGGCAGACCATGCTCCCTACATCCATATGATCTGGAGCTGCCCGCGGCTCACGCAATATTGTACCGAAATATGCACCACATTGTCTGCCATTCTAGATCACACCATAGATTCATCCCCAATGCAATGTCTCTTCCACGACTTCCCCCAACTGGGTCGTGTTTTGAAAAAACTGGCTGGACTTGCAAGATACTAGCTGTACACTGCATCCTGATGAACTGTCTCCGCCCCAGAACACCCACGTATACACGACAGTCACATGGGCACACGACACCAAGGAGGCCTGGGGAGCGCTGCAACATCCGCACTCAAGGCCAAGAGACATTTGGCGGAAATTTCGTAATTGCATGTCTGCCACAACCTCGAACTCGGACACCGAATCCCCCACCTCTGCCCTTTCTCCGCACAAGGGTCACCCCATGAACGACGAGGCCTAAACTCTATACCCACTCCATCAACCAGTTCCCTGACCCTCCGGATGCACCCGAAAACCAGCACTGTACTGTGTAATATGCATTTTTGTAATGTTATGTCATGCTGTTATGTTGTGAGCATCTCTGTCGTTTTGTGTTGTCAAGTCGAATAAATAAAGGTTAAAAAAAAAAAAAAAAAAAGCAGGTCTTCGTGTCTCACCAACAGCTGGTGGACACTACTGTTCAGTGCCACTAAGGGATGAGAAGCCCAGGATACAGACAATATAAATCTTGGATTTCTAAGCTCAAATAGTTGGCACCCATGACAGAGCATGCAACACACTGAGATATCAGTACATTGCATAAAATGGGTAATGTTATTTTATGCAAGCCAGGAAACCATTGTGAATCTTGCAACATACTGAGGTAACATTGGAAATTGCACCAGATAACCTTCCAAGAGCATATTTTGAAGTGTCACGTTGCACATCAGCCAGGAAACCTTGTCCCGACGCTGCATACAGGCTGAGCAAAACATACTTTTAGACAGAGGAAAATGCCAACAATGACCCACTTTTTAACTGTGTTTTCGAACCTTTCACTACAATAGGTTTTTAAAAATCAGTAATTTTAGGAAACTATTGGCACTAAATTGAAGGCTGCTTGTGCACAACATTAAAAACATATTACATTCAACAGTTACATGTGAACAAGATTTGAGTCCTTAAAATGCAACTCTCGGTTGGAAATGCATATTGTTGTCAAACTGTTGTATGCGATACCAGCTTCCTGGAGTTTAAATTTTTAGAACAGCATTCCATGCATACCATTTCTTCAGCCAATGGAGTTTAAAATTCTCTTTTTCCCCCCTTTGAGAGTGAAATGTCCTACAGGATTTTAATCAATAATTTAATTGTACGCCACCTGATGAAGATGCTGAAGGGACTCCATTGTGCCAGCACTGCATAACATAATCTATCCAGTTAGTCCAATACAAGGCATCAAAACCTGCATTGTGTGAGAGTTTAAAACTGGACTAACAGTGGCACATTTTTCTTTATCTGTTTCACGTCTTCCCTATAGCCTTCCTGCCCTTCCTTTAACCTCATTCTTTCCTCCTACATCACCTTTTCCACAATTCCCCTATGTGGCATTATCATACTTGGTTCACAATCTCTTCCTCTTATTTCTCAGCTGGTACCTCTCGCTTTCCTTGCCAAGGTGGTACCTCCATTCTCCACTGACAATCTCTTTCTCTTCTTATAGCTCTTTCAAAGTTTGCATTTGTTTCACATTCCCTTCTACTTCCCAGATATTACACCTGGTTTCCTTCACCAAGGGGGTACCCTTCTCGCTTTCTTTCCAAACCACCTCTTACTCTCTTTAAGCACTTCTAATTCATGGTCTCTTCTCAGATGGTACCCCTTGCTGCACTATCCAACCCAGTACCCTTCCTTCCCAGTAGCTCCTCATCTAATAATCCCACTCAGTCTATACTGTTGCATGCTTCCCCCAATATACCTCTTCCAGGGTTTCCTACCTACAACACTTCCCCAATAGGCATCTTTCTTATTGGAGACCCTCAAGTTGCCCAGGGTCTCCTTTTCTCCTCTGGCAAGCTCTCCCCAGGTATGCTCTTCCTTTGCCAAGTCTCTTCACTTGGTATCTTACAGGATCTGCTTTCATGCATGTTCTTAACAAGATCGACCCTCTTCTGACCAAACCTTGTTGGGGGAGGAGGGCTCTTTTTCCAACATTCCTATTGGCTTTTCTCACAGACTGACAACTTCCAACTGGGCTGGCTGTCTTTTAAATGGTGTCTGCGCCTTCCTGGAGTGTGATCAATGATAGCCTGCAACTGCGTGTTTGGGTTGTGTTGTTCATTAGCCCATGTGAATCAGGTCAAGTGGTCTCTTAGAATGTTGGCTCAAAGTAGTATAAGGGTCAGCCACCATTTTGAATTCTGCAAAGGACTGGACAGTGGCCATGCTTTCATTCCCCTTCCTGTGATTTCTCCTTCCTCAAGCTGTCTGCTCCTCTGTGTGTTTACATGTTAGGTGTTCAGATGGATGAAGCTCCAACATTTCATCTCCCACAAGGTGTTTCCAGAGGAAGGACAACAATGCTCGTTACATCTTTACATGGGAGGCATGAATTTGTTTTCTAAATCTTTAGAGAGAGGGCACCGATACATTGTACTTCTGCGGGCCTTCATATTCGTTTTCGTTGGCGGTGGTGCTGGAGAAAGCAAATTAAGAACATCTGATTTGATACTTCGTTTACTGTTTTGCTTCACAATCTTAATCTTATTTTTAGGATTTTTACAAGACCGCATGACTGCTGGACTGAGCATCTAACGCCTCTTACAGTGATGAATAGCAGACCTGCATGAAGCAAAAACTTCTAGTCTCTTTCACTACGTGTCCCAAATTTACATCGATCCACAGACACAGATTGTTCTACACAGCACCTGTATTTTTTTGCTGGTACGTTATTTCCTATACTTATAATGTTCTCTTTGCCTGAATATATTTTAGCATCCCTGATTTGGATTTCTTAATGTTCCCCTATAGATCTAAGCTGTTACTTAACATGGACACACATGCCACCATTAACTAAGTGAACCCCTTGAATACCCACAGGGTAAGAATGTCCTTATCCTACTTGTTCGAATCAAGTTAAGGTTCTCCATTTCGAATTTCCTTTATACCCATGAACAAAGCAAATTATCTGAACTACTGTTCAGTTGCTCCCTTAGCAACAATCTGTTCTACTAGGATGATTCCCTGAATGACCGTTTCTTTGAACTAACGATTGTCACATTTTGCAAGTTGATGGGGAATTATGCTATGTGCCTTGAATTATGCTACTGATAAATGTCTAAGTGTACACTTTTGAAATTAGTTGACTTCTAATTACAAACATGTTTGACTGTTTTTCTAATTAGATTGAAAAGTCTGAAATTCAATTGGCCCCTGGAAGAGAGCACATCTCGAAACGCGTTGGGCAAACTACACCTATTGATCAATAAATCATTGTGTATTAAATTATATAACTTGTTCCTACTACTTATTCTGTTTTCTCTAAATTTGAGTTATGAAAATAACCTAAAAAAAATAATTTCATAATGTACAAAACTGTTACCTAAAAATGTTTGGCTTTCTTAGCCTTCGATAGTGTGCAGGGGATGGGAGTTCCCTAATTGGGAACTTCTGTTCTTCCTATTCATTATACTGCCCATATGCCAGGGTTGTTCTTCTCCCCCGCACCTTAAGCTTTTTGAAAAAACTCTTTAGCCTATCCCATAACATATAAACCATACTCCAGTTACTCCAGGTGTGCATGTGATAGATTTCTCTTTCTTAATACCATTCTCCACTGGATGTTTTTAGCGGCATGTTCCTTTGGGAGTTCATCAGAGCGGGAGTCCTTGACCCCAAAGGGGGGGGGCATTGACTCCCAGTGACGCCCCACTTGCCTATACCCCTAGTTCGGGTATTGTGTAGTGGGCTCACCACTCTAGTCTCACAGAAGAAGTGATGGATTCACGCGATTCACAGTATGCTAACCTTCCTAGATGTTCCAAATACATTTTTGGTGATGCCTGTTAATCTTCTCTAATGCCTGTGGAAAGGTCAGACAGATATAGATAAAAAAGAAAATGGGCCAGCACATGGCCATTTATTAGACCCTGACATATGTTAATCTTATTTAAAAGAGTTCCCTCCACACCTGGACATATTCTAACAGTTGCATTTTTCTGTAACAGTGTTATTAAACTTAATAACTCAGAATACATTTCCCATTTATTCAGTTCATTCCATAGGACTTCCTATCACATAACGTTGAATAGTCTCCCCTTAATGCTCCATTTGTGGTTGCGGGGCATTTATCATCAAACTGTGCACTGTGGAGTAGCCTTTGTGAAAGTCATTCTGGATTGTAAGGATTAATATGTTGTTATAGGCCCAATTCTTTAATTACTTTGAAAGAAAAAACAGGTGCAAACTCTCTCCACAGATGGACCGATGACCTTGGTTTGAAGCAAAATGGCAAAAGCGTCAATGACCGAAATGTTGGCGCGTATGTAGAATATAGCACATCAGAGGTGGCAGGGTTTCCTGCGCAGTTTTACAATGTTCTAAGGAAGCACAAAATATGCCATTGAAATTTGTCAGATATTGCTCAGTGAGAGGTGTATGTGCCTAGAACAGTACAGGGGCCGTGTAACAAGGTGGAACGAGATGCTAGCAACATCAAGAGTTATCTGTTTTCCTAATGTAAAATAAAGTGAGCTATAAAATGAGTGTCGCAACGAGGCATTATGAGGTGACAAGGTGAGAAGGCGTCTCATAGGATTGGATGACGTGAATGCATTGCTAATCTGTAATGTCATATCAAGGGTAAAGCAACAAGGTGTTGCAAGTTGGCGATATGCAAATTGATGAGCAGCAAGCTGTTGCAGGATGCAAGCATTGATATGAATTCTCATTGTAGGACTTCCCCGTATTGAGGACAGTCAGACTATGTGTCATCCAGTGAGTGGTGGATCTGTTGACTATCCACTATGGCGGAGTGCGATATTGGGTCCGGGTGTCTTGGTGGTCCCCGTTTTCCTATAGTTGGTTGGGACCACTTATCAGATTCCATTTGCACATGGTCTGTTATTAGGTGGCAGGGTACTATTTGCTCCAGTTACCCACCTTGCTATCTTTCCATAGGAGATGGCTCAGGCATGTCTTACATGCATGGGTGTGAGGTTTCGTCTGTGTATACACAGTAGGCAATAATTGGATGGTTCCACAGCAAGCCATGCAGAGGATGACTTTGCTTCGGCATACCCCTGTTGGTTTTAGTGCGTAATTGTTGGTGATATGCCCTTATGGGTTGAGTGGATGGGTGATGCATTGGTAGGTATGGAGTTGTGTGCTACTTGGCTTCCGCTTCCACTCCCTGTGTATGGATATGCCTGCCTGTATGATGTCAGCGTGTGTTGAGTCATGGATGGAATGTGTGCTTGTAAGCAGAAAGTTTGTACCTTTGGTGTTCCACTAGTGACCTTTGAGTTACCTGGGTGATGGGCTCCGGTGGATCCTCTTACATTTACTTTAATCTCATGTATTACTTAACTTAATAAAAGGGACTCACCTGAAGTACTTGCTTTAATGTTTCAAATATATTACCTTACCTTTTCTATATCTACCATCTCAGTTTCATAGATTTCTGCAATGGTTATGTGGTGCTTGGCTGCAATAGTGAATCTTCCCTGTGAAAAGTAAAACATTGAATTGCATTACCAGTAAAAGAAATTATGCAAATTAATGTTAGAAGTCTGTATGTGCACTTAGAGGTAATAACTATAAATTCTTACCATATCTGTGTATATATCGATGGCTGCATTTAAGCAGTTGATGGCCTCTGTTGCGTAAGCATTTAAGAAAAACATTTCTTTTATGTTTCATCATAACTTGCTTTGCTTTCATATCTACATTCGTCAATTACAAATTCAGGATAATTGATTAAAACAAACCCATGTGCCCGATGTGATTTTTAATGGAGGACAGAAAATGAAAAAGTATCCTTATTGATGAAGTCATTTTGATATGTGCCCTAATACTTGCAGAACATATATCAAGTTTTCTTAGCAGCACATGACAAATTGAGAAAAAGGATCAGATGCTTTTCGAGCTATATTTTAAACAGAGCGATACATTATAGCACTTTCTACCAGAGAATTTTCCGCTTGTAGCACTTCAAATTGGTGCCTTTTATTAACCATATCACTGGTACACAAATGCATTAGCATGCACACTTGGGATTTTTCGAACATGTAACCCACAGATCACATAGATCTCATTAGCCAGCACCCCCCTTAAGAAGTAGAGTTTCTCCTTTGTTTTTATTGTTAATGTGTTATGGTTACACAAGTTAATCTTTCACATAGTTAAACAAAAATCATGATAACACATTTCATTACATAGATCAATAACATTGCATTCAAGGTATGAGTTCATTAAAAATAAAAAACACCAGCAAGACTCTAGAACGCTCTTCAAAGCAGTTTAAAACGAGAAAGCGTACAGGGACTTGCCTTAGTATAAACTCTTATCTTAGCGAGTATAGATTAATGTTCCTTAAAAATCTGAGCATAGCCAAGGTCAAAGAGGTCTTGTGTCCTCTTGATAGGGCGTCCAAAAATTCCCCAGTCAACAGCCATCGGACATCATGTGTAAAACTACCAAACACATGAGATTCTAAAAAATAGCTAATGCCGGCATACTATCAATATAAGGTTTTGATTTTGTACTTCCTCTTTTCAGTCACACAAACTACAATTATTAAGAATCCCCTTGACCTTTGAACGTGAGGCCAATACTTCAGGGAGCAAATTCAACCTAAAACATGGGACGATGTACCTCCACTATGGATTAGGGGATTTTTTCAAATACGAAGGTACAACTCCCAATAGTTTATCTCCCTTGGAAAGGCTGTTATAGAGGGAATAAGCATGCACCTTATCAATGGTTTGAATCCAATAAGCACAGAACAATGCTTTTTTTTTAACCATAGTTGGGTGAGTTCTCAATCGAACGGGCCCGTTTTGCCAGTAGTTCATATGCACTTAATATCCTTGAATATTGAGCCTGGAGTGGGAACCCGAATCTTTTGGTACAGTGTAAGGACCTTTCAATGGTACCGTCCTCCAAGAATCAATGCCAAACTCAAATCTTAACCCGGATATAACCAAATAGCCTTTTTCCATATGCGTCCTTCTACAAGGTCCCAGGCCATATCTCTTACTTTATGCAGAATTTCCATTTTGTATAAAATAACAGGAGCCACTTTTGTTTTATCGAACTCAATTAAGGGCAAGACAGAAAATGTACAGAATGCATTGTTTAATCTTTTCATTTGTATTGCAAAAAGATTAGCTCTAGATTTTAGTCACAGGGGGATCATCACGGGTAGGGCCAGATGGGAATAATGCAGCTATTACCGCTGCATTACTGCTTTGCCAAATCTCGAGTTTGGGCGGAAAGTGGGAGATTTACCTCCAGCTTTTGGCTAGAGGTAAATCTCTTCACTTTCCGCCCATTTCCCACACTATTACCACAGCGCTAATGGTGCCATGGCAATAGTGCTCAGAATGTACCATTGGGTCAATGGGGACTTACTGCTCCCTGCAACTCTGAATCCGGCAGTAATGGAGCCGGGCCGAGGTGCGGTGATGCAATTTGCATTGGCGGTTTCCCGGTAGATTTACCGCCAAGATTGTAATAGAGGCTATAGTGGCTATCTGATTAGGGGTTGCGTTAAAATCAAAACCCAAATATTTTAAATGTGTAACTGGAATAAGAGTAGTGCCGTTTATTGACCATTTCAAATTAAAAAGCCTTCTGCCGTACTTGTTGAATCGAATCAGTCGTTTTTTCAGTTTATAACAAGATCACTGTCTGATGCATAGATTGCTACAGCGTCAATAAAACGAAGTCCCAGCTGGATAGGGTCTGCTAGGACAACGTCATCCGTGTATGCCAACCAGGTCACACGAAGAGTATGAAGTTGAGCACTTGCTCGAGCCACTGATGTTAAACATTGTTCGATATCTGCAAGGTAAAATTAAATAGGCAAGGTGAAAGAATGCATCTCTGTAGAAGGCCCCAGTGGACTCAAAACTTTACAGTCCAAGAGTCCTGTCTGTTTAGCTTAACATGAAGTGAGCTGTTCTCGTGGAGGTGTAGCAAATCCGGATTCCTCCAGGCCTTCAACTTGGATCAGAATAAAGACTGGTTAACCAGGTTGAAGGGCAGGGAGAAACGGATTGCCGCCACATATAGCACCAAGCCTTCTCTTGCAGACAACTCATAGTCCATTAAGGAGCGTACCAGTGCCTTTTCTGAAACCGGTTTGGTATTTACACATCTTCCCTATGGAATTCACCCATGCTTCTAATTCCATTAGCACCAATGACACAAACATTTAGGCATCTGCGTCAAATTAGCGGGATTGTACCATCACCCTCTTGGAACATTGGGAGAATAACAGATGTTTCCAAGTAGAAGGGGTGTTCTTTGTGGCTAGGATGTTACTGAATAATAAATAAAGAATATTCTCCCATAGTTTTATATCTCATTTTAAAATACTACTAAGGCCATTTAGGCCCAAAGCTCTACATTGTGTTTGAATAGCTCTATCTAAATTCTGTAAATCAGAATTAAGATGCCAATCCGTATTATTACAAGTATGCAAGTACGTTTTATCAGGGATCGTATACAAGTCGAGAAAACGCGATGTCCCGGAACTCTCTGAAACAGGATTACATTGTAAGATGTCTTGGCCTTGGTGAGTACATTTACTAGAGACCAAAAGTTACGTGAACTCTTTGTTGTCACTGCCCTCAACATACGTTCCCCATCTTTTTGAGCTGTATGATGAAGGTGGGGTTTTTTGTACCGTTATTTGATTAATCTAACTTTTGCAATACTTTTTTGTTATCTCAGTGAACGCCTCCATTCCTTTTACTTCTCGCAAATTAACAATCAGGGGAATGACTATGCCAGAGTCTCAGACTACTACATTGGTCTGAACAGTTCCCTACAGGCCATATAAAGCAAGTGAAATTAGAAGAGTTCAGAGTTTCTATATTTGTTGCCAATGTGGATTGTCAAAAAATTAGTTCAGACCAGTGGTGTGCCCTGGGTTGACATGTGCTACTCCTGGAATCTGATTGGCCACCCTACGTGCCACCTTTTTAATCCTAAATCATGATCATTATTGTGTGTGTGCGCTCGTACTTCATGCCACCCCTGCATAAGTCAGTGCCCAACTTGGACCACCACAGTCAAAAGGAGTCTGGACATGCAACTGGTTCAGATGTTCCAAAATGAACTTCGCCTCTCCAAAAGGACTTAATCATTCTATTGTTTTTTAAACAATTTTTATTATTTTAAACATGCACACCAAACATTACAACTTTTTACGACGTTCATAATCAATATCAAAACATATTATACAGTGTTTTTCCTCGGTCCTCCCCCCTCCCTCCCCACAAACTCGAGCCGTCTCATTCATGCCATCTAAGTGAGCGTTTTCAGGAATCTCAGTATTTGTCGACTCGTCTGAGTCTTCTGTTCCACGATTGGCCTGGTGGGGGTTTGCCATTGAGGTCACCAGTTGCCTCCAGGCTATCAGGGGGCCCACTTCCTCCTCTCCCCCCTGGTAACAGCTTCAAACCATACCGCAGTTTCTGCATCAGCCCATTTCAAGAGGTCCGCCCACCAAATCTCCACTCTAGGCCTATGGGCCGCTTTCCAACACATAGCGATTCTACGCTTGGCCAAGATATAGGCCAGATCCTTCATTTTACAGATATGCTTTGAAGTACGTGGCCTGGGCAAACTCCCAAGCATGCATGCCCAAGCAGACTCCACGTCAAGCACCACTCCCCCGCTGGCCATTCTCGTCTATTTCTTCCCAGAATCTCTGCACCTCAGGGCAAGCCCAGAACATGTGCAGCAGCTCTGCTTCCTCCTCCCCGCACCTGGGGCATTTCTGTATTTGAGTCTCGCATTCCGGGACACCTTTTTATGGCACCTTTGAGCTCTACCCCACTGTGCCTCTGTCATGGGTTCTCCTACCTCAGCTGGAGCAGCTCCTTCCCTGCCTTCGCTCTCAGGAGCTCATATATCCTGGATATCTCATGCCCACCCTCCGAGACATCATACATAATTTCCATGGTGGCATCAGGTTCTTCCGCCAACGCCGTCTCAGGCCACCTCTCCCGCACCAGTTTCATGAGCCTAATGTGAAGTAATGTATTGGCCTTCATGCACCCCGGTCTCCTCCTGAAGCCTCTGAAATTCCAGTGCCTCCCCTTCCTGCCATATATCTCCAAGGGTGGCCAGGCCCACCGGTTCCCAGCATCTCCGGACCACTTTAGACAGTTGGGAGTCATCCCCGCATAGCACCACCAGCAGGAACTGCTGGGAAAGCGGATCTGGGTCACCCACCGTTCTCCATGCCCTGCGCCAAACTTCCCAGCCCAACTCCAATAGTCTCCCCATCCCCACCACTTACGTTTTATGCAGCCACACTGTCTCTTTCAGAAAGTATGGAGCCGAAATACCTTGCAAAAGCCTAGCTTCTGCCGAGTCCTCTGCAGACAACCACCTAGCCACATGCAACAGCTGTCCCGCCAAGTAATGCAGATCAAAAATTCGGCAGGTTTATGCCCCCCTTATGACATGTATTCTGTAGTTTCCACGGGGCCACCCTATTCCTGGAGTTGCCCCATATGAAGCCCCTGCACATGCCATGGAGTCCCACAAAGAAGCGTCTGGGATCAAGTACGGACATTCACAAAAAAATGCAAGAGTCTGGGCAAAACCACAATTTTTAGCAGAGCTGCTCTCCCCATCATGGCTAAGGGTAATCTAGACCAGAACGCCATGCTATTCTTGATTCCATCAATTGCTTTCCCTGTATTGTGTTTGTACTCCGTCTCTATCCTATGGTAAATGCTTACGCCCAGATACCCGAATGTCACGGTCTGCCAGGGTATCTGCAGGATGGGTAGCCTCTCCAATGGGGTACTCTTACACCTTCCCAAGGGGAACAAACTAGAATTCCCGGGGTTCACCGATATGCCCGAGAGGGTGGCATAGAGATCCATCACCTCCAGCACATGTTGCAGGTTCTCCTCCGGGTAGCGCAAGTAGACGAGCATGTCATCTGCATTCAGTGATATCAGGTGTGTGCCCCCTATCGTACGAATCCCCACCTCCCGGTATTGTTGCCGCAGGCATATTGCCAGCGGCTCTAATGTCAGGATGTATAACATGGGTGACTAAGGCCATCCCTGTCTGGTCCCCCAACTGAGTTGCCATTTATCTGAAATTATGGTTCCTGCTTTAACACGCAATTGGGGAGCTATATAACATCTGGACCCACCTGATATAACCTGGTCCCATTCCCTATCCCTTCAGGGTCGCTTTCAACCATGGCCACGGCACTGAGTCAAAGGCTTTAACCGCGTCCAGTGACACGATAGCCAACTCGCCCGAGTCTCCCTCGGTTTGGTCAATGATATGGTGCAGCCTCCTGTGGTTGTCTGTGATATTTCTACCAGGGACATAACCTGTTAGGTCTGGGTGTATCAACTTGCCAATTACCCTCTTTAGTCTGTTGTCTAGCACTGCCGTGAGTATTTTTCTGTCCTGATTGAGCATGGCCAAGGGCCTATAGGACCCACATTCCACGTCCGGCTTGCCTGGTTTCAGGAGCGGGATGATCACTGCCTCATGGAGGAACGCCAGCAGTTCCCCCTGCTCATAGGCTTCATTAAACATGGCCAGCAGCGGCTGGAGTAGCTCCTGCTTATACGTTTTATAAAACTCACTGGGTAACCCATTCTACCCGGGCGCTTTACATGTGGGCAGGTGCTGGATCACCGCCTCCAGTTCATCCGAGGTGATGGGGCGTCTAGATCTGCGCGTTCTAGGTCATCTAAGGTGGGCAGCTCTATATCCTCTATTGTTTCCAGTATTTCATGGCTCATATCCTCTCCTGTTTCCTCACATAATCGTCTGTAATACTTGAGGAACTCCTAGTTTACCCCCTCCTGGGTATTACAGATTTGACCTTCCGCGTCCCTGACCTCTCTGATCACCGAGCGGGGGGGGTTCATTTTTGTATAATCAGGCCAGTAATCTACCCGGCTTATTCTCCCCCTGCATGTAGCCTCTGTGTATTTCTTATAATTTAGTTTGCATAGACTGTCCCAGAGTTCACTACAAGTCATCTGTAAGTCCTTTATCTTGACGCTGTTCTCTCGGGTGATCCCCTCACTTTGTATTAGGCCCTCTAGCTCTCTTTCTGTTTCTTGCAGTTCCCGTTCAATACCCCCTTGGAGCCCTTTGGATTTAGATATAGCTACCCCACGCACCACCACCTTAAATGCCTCCCATACCATTCCCACAGAACGTATACTGCCTTTATTAATTTCAAAATATTCCTCAATGGCCTCCCTCCGATCCTCTCGGAATCCCCCATCCTGTAAAGCCTCAGTTCTGACACTCCATGGCGAGTGGTCGGCTAATCCCCGGGCTTTGTATTCCGCGCCCACCAGTTCTCCAACTATCTCGGCGGCGGCAAACACATAATCCAGCCTCGTGTGCAGGTCATGTGGTGCTGCATAGTGCGAGTATTGCCTATCCGTTGGGTGTAGCCGTCTCCACACATCCACTAGGCCGAGGTCCGTCAACAGTGCCCTCAGCGCTTTAGCTGCTGGCGCCGGCTTTTCTGATTAGTCGTCCGACCTGTCTATCCTGGGGTTCAGGGTGCAATTGAAGTCTCCTCCCCACACCATCGCACCACCCACCAGGGGGCTGATTTTACTATACAGGCACCTAAAATATGCCGCTCTATCATGATTAGGGGCATACAAATTTATGATGTTCACCTCCCTATTCTCCAGGAGTCCCGCCACCATTCTGCCCTCTGGGTCTATTGTCGAGCTGAGCAACTGAAACGGCACGTGCGGTGCCACCCAAGTGAACACCCCTCTTGCATATGCCGAGTATGTGGTACCTGTGACATTACCCTTCCATTTTCTCCTGACTACCTCCAACTTCTCCTTGGTGAGGTGGGTCTCCTGTAGCAAGGCTATGTCAATAAGCATCCTCTTTAGATATATCATCACTTTGTTGCATTTCAGATAACTATTGAGGCTCCACACATTCCAGGTCATCACTCTGAGATTACCCGATGCCATCTACTCGACATACTCCCCACCCACCTCCCCCTCCAATGTCTTCCCCGATGGCCCGTTGTCCGACTCGTTTCCCTCCCAACCTCAACAACTCCCCGACCCTTCCCCAACTCCGTCCCACTGCACACAACCCTTCCACTCCTTCCACCCTACCCAGCCCCAACAAATGCCTAGCTCCATCCCTGGATCTCAGGCTCACCCGCGTCTGTTCCTATCTCGTAACTAGGACCCCGCGTCTGTTCCTATCTCGAGGACTAGGACCCCGCGTCTGTTCCTATCTCGAGGACTAGGACCCCGCGGGGCGTCACCGGTCTAACAGTGACCTAACTAAACATACTACTAAGGGGTGCAAGGATTGACCCCCAGGAGCTCCCGCTCACCCGACTAGGATTATTGCATTTCACGGATCCCGCCGGCACATATTTGCTGCAACACATTCCCCACAAGCTTTTTTTCTTTTTTTTTTTTAAACGCTATATTCAAGTCCCAAAGTCTTAGCTATGTCACTAGAGTTGACCCATTTGCGCACTAGTTATCTTCTGCGACTCCCGTCTGGACATCCGGTTCCTGAGGGTGACCATGCATGTCCAGCCATTCCATTGCATCTCTCGCTGTCTCGAAAAACAGGGTTTTGCTCTTGTAGAACACTTTCAGTTTGGCTGGGTAGAGCAGCATATAACAGTGGCCTTCAATCTCCTTTTCACCGCCCCATAGTTCATCCTGCTGCGCTGTATGTGCAAAGTATAATCCGGGTACGCTGTGATTTTCGCAGGCCCCCTTTCGATCGTTCCTCCCCACTGGAAAAATTCAAGCATCTTCTCCCGATCTCGGTAATTCAGAATCTTTGCAATCAGCGGCCGCAGGGGAGGGGGGGCTTCCTGGGGGCGGTCTCCTCGTCAAGGCCCTGTGCGCCCTCTCAACTGCAAACCCCTAGGTCAGTGCTCCGCCATTTATCTCCTGCAGGACCATGGTTTCCACATATTCCGTCGGGTTAGGTCCCTTCATTCCTTCCGGTAGGCCAACAATACGAATGTTATTGCGCCGGGCGCACCCTTCTGCCTCCTCCGCCCTGCTCTCCAGGTTGCCTACCCGCTGCACAAGGGCATGGAGTTCCGATCCATGGGCGGCACATGCCGCTGTGTTTGGGGCCACTTCCTTTTCCAGGTTTCTAGTGCACTCTGCAAGCGTCCGCACGTCCTCAGCGAATTAACTTCCTCCTGGACCGCTCCGATCTTGAGGTCCAGGCCCTCTTTCAGTTTGGTCATTGCCAGGCCCAGTTTGGTTTCCCAGGCCACTTTCAGGTCAGCTATCGCCGCCAGCACTTCCTGAATCATGCCCGGTGTCTCCGCTGCTGCCGTGGTAGTATCTTTGCTTTTGCCCCCCTCTGCACTTAGCATAGGCCTCCAGCGTGTGCTGTTTATTCCTGGGTCTGACAATTTACAAGACGCCATGCTATATTGTCCAGGCGTAAGCCAGCAATACCACCCTATGTGCAGAAAGTCCACGTGGCGCCAGGCCACTCTTGGCGTTTCAGGGGCCGTTACAGCTGTGTTCGGGTGTGCCCTTATTGCTTGCCCCCATCCAAAATGGGCTGCGCCCTCCGACGTATCTGCGCTCCCGCCGTGTAGCGCTGCCTGTCTCTACTGTGGTACTTCAGTATCCAGTGGTCATGCGCACCCAGTGGCCCACCGCACTCCCCCTTCGACACTTCATCGGCCCCGAGGCCGTCCAGACCAAGGTGTTGCCCTCACACTCCTAAGTTGAGGAGTCAGCCTTATGTTGTATCTGGAGACCAGCAAGTGCCCCGGGTTGGTCTCCTCTACTGTCTCGCTTCTGTGAGTAATGCATCCAATTCTCCCAGGAGGTGGCACCCCAGAGTGTGCCTGGTCCCCTATGTACTGGCACGCCTCACAGCACTGGCCACCAGACTTTCCACGGGCAGCACGGCTTGCTGTATTATGGGTCGTGTGGGGCTTCTGTGTTGAGCTATAGGTAGCCCCTTTAATGTACAAATCAGGTCTCCAGTGTTCATGTGTACTGCCACTGCCGCTCTTTCCCCTCCTCCAGTCCCAGGGACCGCTGCAACCTTGTAGCCAGCCTGTTCGCCGGCACCATTCGCCAAGCGCAGCGCTCGTTCACTTCTCCACTCAGAGCTTCTGATACAATGCGTCTCCAGCGGCTTCCACCGACGTCGCTCGCACTGCACCGCGGGCCCGGCGCCCGCCGCCAGTTAACTTATGATCTGCAGATCTTGTCAGCCCCAAGCCGTGTGTGCGACCGCTCCGGGTGCACACGTCCCCTTGCTGTGCCGTGTAGCTGCTCTCCTCAGCCCCCAAAGCTGCGACCAAAAGCAGGGGTGTTTGTCCACGCTGGCAGGCATCCGCGCACGCACTTTTCCCAAAGGATCAACACAGGATCAGAGGAGCTCCTCCGGAGTACGTCCTCTTACATGGCCACTTTAGCCACGCTCCCCCTAAACATTCTATTGTTTTGTTGATTTGTGAGCAAATTCATATGATCACTTCACCTCATGCTTTACCTTTAAATCATCTGACAAAACATTATGATCTATGTCTCTTATCCTAATATTCACACACAAGTTAAATAAACCTGGTGTTAGAATTAAGAAATCAATAGTGCTTTTTAGAGTACCTGATTTTCAAGTATGGCGACATTCCAGTTCTCCCTTAATAAATCCATTTGCCATCATAAGATCCCATTCTTTAAAAAAGGTTTGCCACGGTTTCTCATATCTATGTTGAGGGGCCCAGCCTACCTTTCTTCCTTCGACAGTATTACATGCTGCATTGAAATTCTCACTTAAAAGAAAGTCATCTCCACACAGATCAGCCAAATAGATTAAGGACTTTGGTCAGGGCAAACAAAAATACATCAAGATTGGAACTCAAAGGGTTCCAGTATATATCTATCACAAGGAAGGACTTACATGGGGTGTCTCCTTTCAGAAATCCTAGTTTCTAATAGCCCTGGGGTATCAATTCAAATGTATCCACCATTGTCTCCAGAAGGGGGTCACCTCTATAAGGTGTCACCAATTGTTGGATAGTCGTGTTCCCGTCCAATACAATTTCAGAAGTCAACCATACTGCCTGTAAACAAAAGAATACTAAAGTGTTCCAAAAATATTGACCATCTCAAGGATTACGGAAACCATTATAACCCCTCGGGTATCAGCTCATTATAGTACAGTTCACCACAGGCAAGCGTGCAAAAGGACCGTTCCCTTGTCACCTAGCTTACTAAAACCATTGTGGAAAGATTTTGGTAACCAAAGTCAATCCTCATTATTTCTTTGATAGTTGTCGCCTGAGGGAGTCTTCAAGGAGACGTTCGACCAGCAAAATCACCCCTATGATGGGGCTTACATTACTGCAGCTTTTATTCGTATTATAGATGTTTGACTGGCCTAGCAAGATGTCATACCCCATCTGGTGAATGGTATCATCCTGGTCCATCAACATTTTGAAAACAAGCTTAAATGGTATATTACTACAACAACATCTGTTCTACGGTCATCAAAAAGAAATACATGTCTTTTGTCGTCAAGAGGCAAAGGTGTGGTACCTAATGGAATAATCGTAGCACATTGGATCTGTTCAGGATCACTTCCACCTCATTTGTCTTTTGGGATCTGCTGATGAGTTAGTTGTGGGTATGGAATTATACAATGATGAGTAACACTCACAACGAATAGTGACAGACGGGAATGATTAACTCCCCGGCCAGTCTCGTTTGTGTTGCTATCAAGGGCATAGGGCCAGAATGTTAACTACTTTTGAAGGATTGAAAACAATACTAGAAATACATGGTATAGAAAGAGATGGAACTGTAACAACTTTTGTTAAAGTCAAACAATCTCCCACGCGGTTAGTCACCAGACTAATCGGGGAGGTCCCAACTGCAACGCTATGGCCGCTAGCTGTAGAGGACACCCCATACGGCATTGCTGCATCCATTTGAGACTAACCCTCTCTCAATCCACTCTTATAGAGCCACCCAGAGTCACCGACATCCGAGGATTAATTAAGGTTTTGGATGGAGTTTGATCTGGCTTACTAGAATGTGTGTCTGCAACAGTCCGCGCCACAGCGGCATGCAAATTGTGCAACAAAGGTCTTAAGCTCCGATTGGTTTTGCGTTTTTGGCAATTTCTTTTTTTTGTCACCTTCTGAGGACGCAAATTATTTTTGGTAATTGATTTGAATGGTTGCTTAGTTCTTTGTTATTAACACAGGATAATTGGCAAGTCAGCTCTTTATTGTTGAAGCAGAGTTTCCATAAAGTTAGAAACAAGTTTATTAGAGCATATATGGCAGCTATGCACCTTGCAACAAATGACTTCAAAGTGTACACTCTAACATGGCAGAATGAAGCATTCCTGATTCTGTCAGCGATGCCCATCAATTATTCCAACCAATTTTGAAAGATAGATATGGGCAGCTTCCGCGTAGAGATCAGAGAAACAAAAGCAGACCTGTTAATGGCCCCTGCACCATTTGACCTTGTGCTGGGTCAACAACACAAACCTATATGGTGTCAGCAATCAGATATAAACTCAAAGACCTCAGTTAAAAATTGGGAGAGTAGCTTTAAATAGGAGCACTTTTGTTAAGTAACATGTAATGTTTAAATCCATCCACAGTTCATATCCAGCAGCATCTCAGTTTTTCGCATTGCATTTTTCATTGTCTAAACAATGGCAATCATTTTTTAGACGTGTCCTATTCTTTTTTTAAGTTTTTTATTAAGGAAGGGTGCATACCTCAAGTTAAATAAAAGAAATAAGATAAATGATAAGCTGAATATGAGGAAGGAAGAAATGATGAGGTGAGAGGGCGATAGTCTTGGAGGAACTTCCTTGACAGTATCATTGTAGCAATATATGTGTATCAGTGATAGGTCTCACTGTAAGGGTGAGGGTCTGTGACTGATTATGACAAGGATATTGGAGATGCATAGTGCTTTACAGTTTCAGTCAAAATTGGTACATTCGGGAAGCGTTCCATGTGCAGGTTGGACTTGTTTTCCCCCTGTGTAGGCAAGGTGCTGATATCACTCCTATATTAAACTGTAAATATGGGCTGTCTTGATCATCCTGGAGTAGTGGATCCATTGGGATCTCACCTTTCTGATGTAGTCTGAACAGGTCTTGGTCACCCAGGGGAATGAGCGCCAATCTGGTCTCTGAGGCCTGTAGGGGTACTTTTTCTTCGAGGGCCCTACCCATTTGCAGTAATTATAGACTAATGGCTTTGTTGGCAGTCCTCGCAGCCCATGCAGGCCCCAATGATCGTTGTCCTTGGTGACTCCATGGTCCCTGCTGACCCCATTGTCTTTTGGTCTCGCTGTGCTGTGGAGCCCTGCTCTGCCTCAAAGTCCTCCCAGGCCCATTTGTCCTTGGGGCTAATCTCCTCCTCCTGTTTCACGGTCCAACCCACATTTCAGCAGTGTTCTTTGTGATTTGCATCTGTTCCTGCACCTGTCCAAGCTTTGCATCTGGAGGTTCATTAATTTACCCTCAAAAGTCTCCTTTTGGTCCTGGCACGCCACACAGTGGTTCACAACTGCCACTAACTCTGCTAAGGGTTTAGTCTGCCATTCTATGGCCATTTTCCTTAGTACCTTGTCAAACGTACCACCTGCCTACAAAACAATGTGGTGAAAGCTGCACCAGCCAACCAGGGGGTACTCCCTCCCCAATATGATCAGTTTGTAGGCCTCCAGCTAGACTGCGACCAACTCCCCCGATGTAATAACTGGCAGCACATTGTTTTTCTAGTTATGTTCTATGGAAGGAGAGCTACCCCTGCAGGAGAGAAGGTGATATGATTGTTGTAATGATAGTTGTGCCCAGAATTGGAGTGCCAGTTATCAACAGCAATCAGTGCTCTCATTTTGTAAATAGCGAGGTCAAATCGCTCGTGTCCACTTCTAGATTGCCCACACTGCTCCCAATCAGCTGGGACAGTATAAAGACGTAATGGAGTAATTAAGAATAAACTGATCAAGCTCTGTCAAAAGACTGGCTTGTCGTGTCCCAAAGTCATTCCCCCTGTTGTATTATTCAGTATGCAAATAACCCCAACAGAAAGACTGGCCTCAGCCTCTATGAGGTGCTGTGTGGCAGAACTATGAGTTTTCCTTTGTCCCCACCTGTGGAGGCTGTTAGAGAGCTTGCACTTAACTAGTGACAGATTACTAGGGTATGCAAAGTTCCTAATTTCATCTGTCAGTTTTGTCCACAAACAGGTTAAGGATTCAGACTAAAGAACCCCTTATGCCCGGCTATTCGCTGCAACCAGGAGACCTTGCACTACTGAAGAAAGATAAGTTAGCTTTGGGCCCAAGGTGGAAAGGGCCACTGCAGGTCTTGCTAGTATCCAATGCTGCTACAGAATTTCAGGGAAACGCGACTTGGATCGATGTAAACCGTTGTAAATAGGATGCACCACCAGTGTTTTGTAAAGAAAATGATTGTTCTGCAAGTTCTTTTTTGCTCTCTTTTCTTGGACGACAAATGTCTTTACTACGTTCTATGAACTGATGCAGTCTTATAACCGCTCTAATATAGTCACTACCTCAGAAAGGGGGACGTGGCCATGTTATCGGAGGAGGTATATAATCCACTGGCAGGGAGGGAGCTGTGGGTTTATGGGAAGTTGTGAGTGTGGGTGGATTTGCTGTCCTTCACAAACCTGCCATGTGCCCCCACAGTGTTCTTCCCTACCCTTTGTCCGACGAGGACTAGAGCTCTGTGCTTGAACTGCTGAATCCCATTCTTCCAAATTGGCCAATAGCATTATGCCCATGTGCAGCGCTGCTGCCACTAGACCTACCCCAGCAACTGCAATACTCTGTACTATAGATTGGGAAGAAAGGAAATCCTGAATATCATTTACTGTTTGATACCAGACCAATAGGATTGTGGTGATGAGGGAAAGGACTCGGACTGGTAATGTAAGCAGGGCCACTTATGTGGTGCCCTTGCCAAGCCAGTTTTCATACAGTGGCTGTACCAGACGAGTGTAGTATAAAAGATGAGTAGTGCTAGGAAAGGACTGCAATAAACAGGAGTTATACTGCTATTTACCAACTACTTTGAACTCTAGAAGCCGTGTATGCCATATGCCAGAACAATGAAAATGTAGCCAACCGAACCTGTACCCTCATACATTAACTTGGGTCACCAACCTTTGGGATCATTGTATTTATACATACTAATCAGATGCATAGTCAGTCCGTATGGTATGGTGAATAAGATAGATCGGTCATGTTTCTTGTATGTTGTTCTGAATATCACTATATCTATGTCGATTTTTACCATTTATCTGTGTTTCAGGTCACTACTTAGTTTCCAAACTGCAGTGAGGGGGGCTGCCTTTCATCTTCAACAACAGAAGAAGGAATTACACAGAGGAAGACAGAAAAGGGAAGTAGCTGAACGTATCTGGGATGGGGTAAACCGTCCTTGCAGTTTGGGGTATTTACAATGGTCAAGATTTAGATGGCCATTTAGGTAGCCCTGAACAAGCTACATGGTTCATCTCTTGGGCACAGCTCACCAATACAAATACCAACTTTGGAGAGTTCCACATTATCGGCACGTTCAGCAAGCGCACACGAAATGCCCTGATCCAGCTAATCTGTGGGGTGATGACAACAGGAGGAATCTACAATAGGACATGGTCTGTGAGGAGGGACAGGATTGCGCAGTGTGGGACGGTGTTCAGAATCAGCCGCTAACAGTCAGGCAGGTGACTGAAGTAGGTGCAATTTTAAAGAAGAGCGGAAGGAGGAGTAGGAAGTAATGGAGCAGAGAGAGGGAGAAGGTTCCAGTGAAGAAGAGCAAGAAGTTGGAAGGTTCGAAAACAGGATTGTGCACAAGGGGCGCATGGTACAGTAAGTTGGAAGTGATCAGTGGAGAGAATGAGAGGGAGAATAGGAGAGGAGGGATGCAAGATAGGAGGGGGCGAGTCTGTAGAGATTTGAAGACAAGACAGAGGAAGTTGTACTTGAGTCGAGAGTGAAAGGAGAGCCATCCCCAGAGTGTAAGGGATGAAGAGGTAGAGTTCTGATGGGAAAGAAGACGGAGAATGAATGGATGGAAGAATAGTAGATTGATTTAAGAGGGGCTAGACGTGAGGAAGGAAGGCCAAAGCAGAGAACTGAGCAATAGAAAAGTCAAGAGAAGATTAAGGAAGATATTAGAATTTAGCGGCGTGGAAAGTAAGGAAGGGGCGAATTTTGCGTATGTTGTACAGATGGAAGCGACAGGACCGGGAAGTAAGAGATGTGGTGAGCGAAGGAGAAATTAGTGAAGACCAAGATTGCAGGCAGAGGGGGAGATAGGGGGAGATGGGAGGGAGGAAAGAGAATGGAAGGAGGAGGAGGAGAAAGAGGGGCGAGGACAATAGTAGGAAAAAAATAGAACTTCAGTTTTCCCGGCATTCAGGGTAAGAAAGTGGGAGGTCATCCAGGATTGGATGGCAGTGAGGCAGGATGAGAGTTTGTGATGAATGCCAGGGGTGAAGGATGAGAAAGAGAAAAAGCTGAGTGTTGTCAGCATAGAAGTGTTGAGATATTCCAAAGGAAGAGATGATGGGAGCAAAAAGCGAGGTGTACAAATAGAAGAGAAAAAGGCCAAGTACGGAGCCTTGGGGGACGCCGTGGTCGAGGGGGGAAGGAAGGGGAGGTGCAGCCGCACCAAGAAACGGCAAAGGTGCGGTTAGATAGATAGGAAGTGAACCAGGCAAGGACAGAACCACTGAAGCTAAAGGAGGAGAGAGTCAAGAAGTAAAGAGTGATCTACTGTGTCAAGGCAGCAGATAGGTCAAGAAGAATAAGGACAGAAGAGTGTTTAGAGGAGCGGGCTGTGAGGAGGGAGTTAAGGATGGGGGTAAGAGCTGTTTCAGTGGAGTGGCGGGGCGGAACCCTGAGTAGGAGGGAGAAGAGATAGATTAGAGACATATGCGGAGAGTTGGGAGTAAACAAGGTGTTCAAGGATCTTGGCTTGGAAGGGTAAGAGGGAAATGGGGTGAAAGTTTGAAACCAGAAGGGGGTTTGCTGTGGGTTTTTTCAGGATGGGAATGATGATTGCGTGCTTGAAGGCAGATGGAAAGGTAGAGGTAGCAAGACAGATATTGAAAAAAAGAGGTAAGGAAAGGTACCAGGAGTGGGTAGACTTTAGGAAGGAGTGGTGGGAAGAGGATTGCCAGGGGCAGCGATAGGGCGGGTTTTGGACAGTAGAAGGAAGACTTCCGAGTCTGAGACAGGAGCAAAGTTAAGAACGGTGGTGGAGGGGGTTGGGAAAGATGGAGCGGGGGGGAATATATGAGGGGGGATTGTAGAATATCTTGAAGTAGAGTGTATACCTTAGAGGAGAAGAAGTTAACGAGATCAGTGGCTGATAGAGGAAGCAATAGAAGGGTCAGGAGTGGGAGGAGAGAGAAGGCGACTCAGGGTTTGAAAGATGCGACGGTGGCGAGTAGATGGAGTGTGGAGACTGTCTGAAAATTAAGTTTGTTTAGCAGATTTAATGCAGTTGTCATAGAGAGTGTGGTAGGAGAAGTAAGTAGCCTGGTTGGCTGGAGAGCAGTGTTTGTGCCAACGTCTTTCAAGGCGGTGGAGTAGGCGGCGCATAGATGAGAGATGAGGAGAGAGCCAGGGTTGGGCAGGTATGCAGGTTGGGTGGAAGGTGGCGAGAGGGTGGAGTTGGTCAAGACTAGAGACAAGGGATAAGCTAAGAGTGGATGTAGCCTCATTCGCAGAGAGTGGAAAAATGAGAGGGGGGAGGGAGTTGGTACAGGTGTCATAAAAAAGTGAAGAATGAAAGTTGCGCAGGTCGCGTCAGGAAAAGGAGGTGGAGTGGGAGTTTGAGGGATAGAGGGGGGTAAGAGAGAGAGTAAGGAATGGTCCGACAAACAACTAGGGAGGTCAGATACAGAGGAAGTAGTGAAAGAAGAAACAATTAGATCAAGAGTGGTGCCGGAAGTGAGTGGATGGAGTAGGGGGAGGTTTAAGTAGGTAGCAGTCAAGCATTGAGAGGAAGGGGGATGTTAGGTGAGTGGTGGAGAGATGGAGGTTAAGTTCACCAAGGAGGTGGTCAATGTCTTCACAGAAAGACCCTAGTGGGCCACGTGGGTGGTAGATAATGAGGAAGGTTATAGCGTGTGGCGAGGTGATGATTTTGTACATTTATTCGAAGGAGGGAAAGTCTGGTAGAGGTACTGGACAGGTGTCATGATCTCTGCTTCCAAAAGGTCAGGGTTTTCCCAACTCCCTTGGAAGCAGATCCATAACCCAGGTTCCGAGTGCCAGCCAGTCCCAATTGGGACCTTTTGGACCCAGTCCTGGCGCCAGTGGCACCAGGCTCATAAATATGCCCAGTCCCAGCGCTGGAAGCGCTGGGCTCATAATGCTTGGGTGGACTTACCTTCAGCAGACCATGCTGCTTACTTGCCTGCCAGTTGAGCCTCTGATCCTCTTCTGTTTGGAACTACTTTTCCTGTTGGGTGGGGCTGGAGCCACTCCCTAGATTCAGAACACTGGAACTCTTCTGGAAGGCAGGAACTCTTTTCTTACCAGGAACTCTTTTCTTACTTAGGCGTGGCTGTGGAAGGAGACACCTAAGCACTACAGGAGGCTATTTAAACCACACCCGGTGGATGAATCTTGCTTTGCGTTATTCTGCAACCTCTGCAGCAGAACGCTCATCGTGTCTTCTGCATCCGGTCCTGGGCCTAAGGAAAAAGGCTTACCATCCTGAATCCAGTCTTCAGCAACACCTATAAAGACAAGAAAGAACAGGTTAGCATTCCGGCATCTGAAAGGCAAAGGCTTACCATCCTGAATCCAGTCTTCAGCAACACCTATAAAGACAAGAAAGAACAGGTTAGCATTCCGGCATCTGAAAGGCAAAGGCTTACCTACTCTTCGTGCGCTCCAGAGGTCTTCACACTGCATTCCGGCATCTGAAAGACAAAAGTTTACCAACTCTTCGCACGCTCCGGAGGCCTTCAGCGCTGCATCCCGCATCTGAAAGACAAAACAAGGTGCGTTTAAAGACATTGGGGAACTTTAATACTCACGTGCCATTACTCCTTTCCACATCTAATCCAGTGGGTATTCCGGCACCCTGCAGCCGCTCCGAACTCGTACCTGCAAAATAAAAAGACAGTTAGAGCGCATAGTGAAGCAGGCAACAAGCGCTTACTTACGTGCTTCCAGGCGCTTCTATTCATCACACGGGCTCCATCTTCAACTCACTTCAGCCCGCCATCGCCGGAACCCTGCAAAACAAGAGACATCATTACTAAAGACTTTAAAGACATTTGAATGACTCGAAACTTACCGTTCGTGCAGTAAACGACGGACAGCAGTCCTCTGAAGTCAAGAGGCCTGCGCTACCTATCCAGTGAAGAAACTGGTTACAGCACCCTGCCCAGAGGCAGATGGAGAGCTCGGCATTCACTTACCTAAGGTGAGAGCGTTAACCTTTGGGGGTCTACAGCAGAGGAGAAGAGGAAAGAGATAGGGACACCCCAATAACCCCAGTTCATTAACCCCATATTTTCTATCTGCAGACATCTTACTCTACACGTCAGGCATACAGTGCACAGAGGTCCAGCCCAAAGAGCCAACCGGGTGCTACACATCACCTTTGAAGATACGGTAGTCGCCCAGTCAAGACCGGCGCCTCTGCGAGAATCAGGTGAGCGTTACAGAACGCAAAGCCTACCGCAAAACTCTCGCCCAGGCGCTATGGAAACCTCGGATACTGACCCCCTAGCCCGGTTACTTGGGGAACTAAGGGCAGAAGTGCATGCAGCTCGTCAGGAAACGAATGCTCTAAGAAGGGAACTAATTATTTCCAAGGAGAGAACAGACAATCTTGCTAGACAAGTGCTACAGTCACAAGCCGGACAGACCCCGTTATCCGCATCAGGGGCAAATCTTCCTTCAACATCCTCTATGAATCCAGTGCAGATCAACCTACCTGGGAATGTACCTCTGGCTCCGCCCGAACGATTTTCTGGTGACCCAAAGAGGTTTGCAGTATTTATCAATCAGTGCCGGTTGCACTTCTTATGCCGGCCAGCAGCCTTTCCAACTGATCAAGCAAAAGTAGCTTTTGTACTTTCGTACCTTAGTGGCAATGCGGCAGACTGGTCGATCCCTCTAGTTAATCAAGATGATCCGGTTCTCCATGATTTTCAAGCCTTTCAGCTTAGTATGGAAAAACTGTTCGCAAGACATTCACAGGGGCAGGCCTTGGACAATGAGCTTCTTTCGTTGCGACAGGGTAATCAAGACCTTTTGGCTTATATTGCATCTTTCAATAGACTAATAGTGGAAACTCAATGGCCTGAGGACAAAAGGATTACGCTGTTTTATAGAGGTCTACGTGGAGAGCTCAAAGACGTTTTAGCCCAAGTAGTGAATCCCCCACAAGACTGTTCGGATTATATAGACTTGGTCGTTCAAATAGATCACAGGCTGCAGAACAGGAAGGCCGATCGTTCCAAGTTTGATGCTCGAGTATTTTCCAAACCGCCAACTCCTTCCAAAGGAGTAGACTCCGGGGAACCCATGCAAATAGGGGGTCTGAAAGGTCCTCTAACACAAAGGGAGCGGGAAAGGAGGAAACAGTTGCAATTATGCCTATATTGCGGAAACTCAGGGCACTTTCTTCGAGACTGTCCGGTGAAACCTGCCAAGAAGGCAGTAGGAGCTGCAGTTACCAAAGTTACAAACTCTGAGCAGGGAAACGACCTCGCCAGACAAGAATAGAGGTCCTCTTGCAGAGCGTGAAAACCAGTTCCGTGACCTCGCATTTCGTGATACCTATGGTCCTCATTAGCCCTGATAATCCAGATCGATTACATGCAATTGAAGCTTACGTCGACAGCGGTGCCATCGGCAATTATGTGGATCATGAAATGGTTTTGAGGATGAATCTAACTCTTTGTCCCAAGGCTGTAAAGGATGTCATTACTACGGTGGATGGTACGGAGATAGCCTCCGGGCCAGTAACGCATACCACTCAAGAGGTGACGCTAGTAAGTCAAGATGGACACCATGAGAAGATCGTGTTCGATGTGATCAAGGCCCCTCAGTTTCAGATTATTCTAGGAATACCTTGGTTAGAGAAACACAATCCTCTGATCGATTGGCGAGCAAGAACGGTCCAGTTTCCAGAATGTGTCTCTACTTGTCACCCTCCACCTGGTGTTGCACTGGCCGCAATTTCTTCAGAGACTCCCCAGTTACCTCCCGAATACCTAGAATACCAAGATGTTTTCCGGAAGGATCAGGCTAACTCTCTACCTCCTCATAGGTCTTATGACTGCCAGATAGACCCGATACCTGGATCTACTCCTCCTTGTAGTAGAATTTATGCCCTCACCGAGCCTGAGAACCTTCACCTTTGACAATACCTGGATCAATACCTGGCAAATGGGTTTATTCGTCCTTCCAAGTCCCCTGCTTCTTCAGCTTTGTTCTTCGTTCCAAAAAAGGAAGGAGACCTTAGAACTTGTATCGATTATCGCTCCCTGAACCAGATCACCGTTAAGAATAGATATCCGTTACCTTTGATCCCTGAACTCCTGGACCAAGTCAGAAAAGCATGCATATATACAAAGCTGGATCTTAGAGGAGCTTACCACTTGGTACGAATAAAAGAGGGCGATGAATGGAAGACGGCCTTCCGCACCAAGTATGGGCTATTTGAATATCAGGTCATGCCCTTCGGACTTTGCAATGCCCCGGCCGCCTTTCAATATTTTATGAACGATGTCCTCAGAGAGCTCATAGATGTATGTGTTGTTGTTTACATTGACGACATCCTCGTTTATTCTTCATCGGAATCTGAACATCGGAAACACGTGAAAATGGTCCTCGAAAGATTGCATCAACACAAACTTTTCGCTAAGTTGGAAAAATGTGTTTTCAACGTGACTGAAGTTGAATTCTTGGGATTCATATTATCCCCTGGCGGAGTGCGTATGGATTCAAAGAAGGTCGATGCAGTTCTCAAATGGCCATCACCATCCTCCGTAAAAGGTGTGCAAAGCATGTTAGGCTTCGCTAACTTTTACCGCAGGTTTATCCCCGAATTCTCTCGAATAGTCCAGCCCATCACTGCCTTGTTAAAGAAAAACAAACGTTTTGAATGGTCTACCGAGGCGGAACAAGCTTTCCAGGATTTGAAGACTAAATTTATCTCTGCACCAATCTTAAAACACCCTCGCCCCGAACTCCCCTACATCGTGGAAACTGATGCTTCAAGCCTTGCCATGGGGGCAGTTCTATCACAAAAGGACCCGGTAACCAATCAGTTGCATCCCGTGGCATTTTGGTCCCGCAAATTCTCGCCTCCTGAAATCAATTACACGATTACTGACAAGGAACTTCTGGCTATCAAGTCTGCCTTTAAGGCTTGGCGGCATTATCTGCTGGGGGCCCGACACACCGTTACTGTGATTACGGATCACCGAAACCTGCAATATTTGAAGACCGCAAAAGCCCAATCCTCTAGACAACTCCGTTGGGCATTATTCTTTGCCGAGTTTGACTTCATAATTACCTATCGACCTGGTACAAAGAACCGTAAAGCCGATGCCCTTTCTCGGATGGGAGTGGAAGAACACTTGGTCAACCCTAAACCTGTACCAATCATTCCCGAACAAAGAATTCTGGGTGTAATCGCCACACAATCCATAGAGGAAGTGAAGGATAAAGCCAGGCAACTTGTAACTCCAGCAGACATACAGAATTGGCATCTGCAGGGAAAGGACTTTGCAGTAAAGGACAACTTATTGTATTTCCAAGAACGATTATACCTACCCAGCACAGATTTACAGAAAAAAGTAATCTCTTGTTATCACGACTCTTTAATGGAAGGTCATCCCGGTATAGCCAAGACCTCAGAAAAGATCAAGCGCTACTTCTGGTGGCCGTCTTGGAAAAAAGATATCAGAGACTTTATAATGTCCTGTGGAGTATGCGCCCAAAACAAGAGTCAAAAGGAAAGACCAGCAGGCCTCTTACGCCCTATTGACATCCCACCTCGCCCTTGGCATACGCTTTCTATGGACTTCATCACCGATCTACCTCCATGCTCCGGATACAATACGATTCTAGTAATCGTGGACTTATTCTCCAAGATGGCGCATTTCATTCCGCTCAAAGGCTTGCCAACAGCAGCAACTCTGGCCCGAGAATTTCTCGAAAACATCGTCCGACTGCACGGTTTTCCTTCGGTTCTAATTTCGGATCGAGGTAGTCAATTTATTTCTCATTTTTGGCGAAGTTGCTGTCGGTCGGCTCAAATTGATGTGAGACTATCGACCAGTCACCACCCTCAGACCGACGGACAAACCGAGAGGACCAATCAAACTCTGGAACAGTATTTACGGTGCATGCTGCAACAAACTGAAAAAACTTGGAAAGATATCCTTTGGATAGCCGAGTATGCCTACAATAACTCTGTCCATTCGGGAACTGGGAAAACCCCGTTCTTTCTTTTGTACGGCAGTCACCCTCGCACCTCGGAGTTGGATCCCCTCCAAGATCTTGAAACACCAGCAGTAGACTACCTGCATTCTACAATCACCCAAGCCTTTAAGGAAGCTGTTTCTCACCTTCAAAGGGCTAAAGAACAATACAAGAAAGGAGCAGATCAACATCGGAAGGAAGCCCCTCACTATCAATTAGGGGATCAAGTCTGGTTATCCACCAAATATCTATCTCTAAAAGGGCCACGCACATTCAACCCAAGATACCTTGGTCCCTATTCCATCACTACCATAGTAAACCCAGTAGCGGTCAAGTTGGACTTGCCCCCGCACATGAAGATACATCCGGTCTTCCACGTCTCTCTATTAAAACCTGTGCAACCTCAAACCAGACTAACCAAATCTCCAAAACCTATCCTAGTGGATGGAGAACTCGAGTTTGAAGTCAAAAGCATTCTGGACTCCAAGATCTCCAAATCTAAACTATTCTACCTAATTGACTGGAAAGGCTACGGCCCCCAAGAGAGATCCTGGGAACCTGCTGAATATGTCCACACTCCTCGCCTAATCAAAAGATTTCACCGAACATTTCCTGACAAGCCAAAACCCCCGGAGAAGCCCGGTTTGGGAGGGGCCTTGAGGGGGGGTACTGTCATGATCTCTGCTTCCAAAAGGTCAGGGTTTTCCCAACTCCCTTGGAAGCAGATCCATAACCCAGGTTCCGAGTGCCAACCAGTCCCAATTGGGACCTTTTGGACCCAGTCCTGGCGCCAGTGGCACCAGGCTCATAAATATGCCCAGTCCCAGCGCTGGAAGCGCCGGGCTCATAATGCTTGGGTGGACTTACCTTCAGCAGACCATGCTGCTTACTTGCCTGCCAGTTGAGCCTCTGATCCTCTTCTGTTTGGAACTACTTTTCCTGTTGGGTGGGGCTGGAGCCACTCCCTAGATTCAGAAAACTGGAACTCTTCTGGAAGGCAGGAACTCTTTTCTTACCAGGAACTCTTTTCTTACTTAGGCGTGGCTGTGGAAGGAGACACCTAAGCACTACAGGAGGCTATTTAAACCACACCCGGTGGATGAATCTTGCTTTGCGTTATTCTGCAACCTCTGCAGCAGAACGCTCATCGTGTCTTCTGCATCCGGTCCTGGGCCTAAGGAAAAAGGCTTACCATCCTGAATCCAGTCTTCAGCAACACCTATAAAGACAAGAAAGAACAGGTTAGCATTCCGGCATCTGAAAGGCAAAGGCTTACCATCCTGAATCCAGTCTTCAGCAACACCTATAAAGACAAGAAAGAACAGGTTAGCATTCCGGCATCTGAAAGGCAAAGGCTTACCTACTCTTCGTGCGCTCCGGAGGTCTTCACACTGCATTCCGGCATCTGAAAGACAAAAGTTTACCAACTCTTTGCACGCTCCGGAGGCCTTCAGCGCTGCATCCCGCATCTGAAAGACAAAACAAGGTGCGTTTAAAGACATTGGGGAACTTTAATACTCACGTGCCATTACTCCTTTCCACATCTAATCCAGTGGGTATTCCGGCACCCTGCAGCCGCTCCGAACTCGTACCTGCAAAATAAAAAGACAGTTAGAGCGCATAGTGAAGCAGGCAACAAGCGCTTACTTACGTGCTTCCAGGCGCTTCTATTCATCACACGGGCTCCATCTTCAACTCACTTCAGCCCGCCATCGCCGGAACCCTGCAAAACAAGAGACATCATTACTAAAGACTTTAAAGACATTTGAATGACTCGAAACTTACCGTTCGTGCAGTAAACGACGGACAGCAGTCCTCTGAAGTCAAGAGGCCTGCGCTACCTATCCAGTGAAGAAACTGGTTGCAGCACCCTGCCCCGAGGCAGATGGAGAGCTCGGCATTCACTTACCTTATGTGAGAGCGTTAACCTTTGGGGGTCTACAGCAGAGGAGAAGAGGAAAGAGATAGGGACACCCCAATAACCCCAGTTCATTAACCCCATATTTTCTATCTGCAGACATCTTACTCTTCACGTCAGGCATACAGTGCACAGAGGTCCAGCCCAAAGAGCCAACCGGGTGCTACACATCACCTTTGAAGATACGGTAGTCGCCCAGTCAAGACCAGCGCCTCTGCGAGAATCAGGTGAGCGTTACAACAGGGAACAGAGTGGTCATTTGGCTGATGAAGTAGTCCAATGCCGCTGCCACGTCCGGTGGTATGGGGAACGTGGGTGAATGAAGAAAAGGAGGAAGTGATGCAGGAACTGTAGTATATTGGGGAGGAATCCATGTTTCAGTAACGCAGAGGAAGTGAAGATTTAGACATAGGAATAGGTCCAAAACAGCAGTGGTCTTGTTGCATAGAGACCTTGTGTTCCATAAGGCAAGGTCAATGATGGGGATAGATGAGGTTGTAGTGACGAGTTGGAGCGGTGGACTGTCTGTGGGTTGGGGGGTGATGGACTGCTGAGTGTGGAGACGGTCATGGTGATTAAGCACAGTACCTTGAGGGAAGGCCAGGCGGCAGGACGGGATACTGTGGAGGAGATCGGAAGGAGCAGGCGGGCGGGATGCTGCATGCCTGAGAGCCCTTTAGGCGCGGAACTGCCGCAGACAGTTATGTAACACTTTGCAGCAGAGGCGGATCTTACAAGCCGGAGCGAGCAGGATGACAGCGAGGCTGGTGGGCGTGGCCTCCAACTGTTAGGTGTTGCCTGGCGATCTGATGCTGCTCCTGGTGATGGTTGGGCAGAAGGGCGCCAGGTGGTGTGGGGGCCTGGATTGAAATGGCCCAAGGGCAGCTAGGGAGGTGATGGAAACACTCCCCAGCTGCGGGCTGGTATCTCCACACTTGTTCCCCCTTCGCCACGGCTTCTCCTGTAATATAAAACTTTATAGTTATATTACTTGGATAACACATTAATTGGAGTGTTGGTGGTAGACACAGGAATACACTTGTGCATTGGAACTCAAGTCAATGTACCATCACTAATAATGCATGAGTATGATTAACCAATTAGTAGAGTACAATTTTATCAGCTAAGATGTCAACTGTAATGAATTGTCATTGTGTGTATTTTTACTTCTCTATGTGACCCATCGCTGGCGTGGCTTCTGGTTTGTACTATTGTAATCTTGAAATATGCTTTTGTATAAAATGAATTATATATATATATATATATATATATATATATATATATATATATATATATATAAAAATTTGTTTTTGGATGGTAATACAGGAGTGATGTACAAATTGAAGCAAGCTTTCAATTGAGAGCACCTTGAACGCCCTGCCCTGACGAAGACCTGTGGTTCAAGGTCGAAACACGCATTAGCAGCAGCTGAAAATTATATAAGAATTGTTTATTAGCCATTTTTGGTTGAATTTTTGTGAGAGGACTCCTTGTGTCTGGCACATTGGGAAGATACATCTGGTTGAAGCAATTCACTTATGTGACATTGGGCCTAAAGTCACAATCTAGAACCAATGCTGCCTATTCACGTTAAACAAAATAGGATTCTAGTTTAATATATAAAATGATGTTCTTTCATGTTTGAATCCAAGATGGTGAGTGGAGTACTAGCCCCCCTCCCCCGCCCCCATCTCTCATCCAATTTTGCACTGCCTTCTCTCAATTAAGGGGTTTCCATTGCCAGAAGTGGTTTATCTCCGATAAGAGGAAGAGAGCCTTGACAAGAGGTGAGAAGCAGCAGGTTTTTTTCGCGAAGCAGCAGATCTAGTGTTTGCACAGCTTTGAGCATCTCTAACTGAAATTCCTTTAAAGATTGGGCAGGAATGTCATCCTCTTCCTCAGAAGAAGTGTTATCAATCCTCAGAACCTTTGTAGGAGGATTATCCAAAGGTGCATCTGTTAGTACCAGAGCTGGAACAGGAGGCTCCCTGGAGTCTACCCTTCATCTGAACGTTTTGAAGCGAATATTTAAAAAATGAAAATCTGACAAGACAGATTGCATAACAGCATTAGTAATGGACAATCAAATCCATGGAGGGTACACAAGGACTCGGGGTAGGCACTCCTGATGAGGCCATAGGGGACATGGCCACATCAACTAAGGCTAGGTTATGAGCCCTGGGCAAGGAAGTGTTGACAGTGTTTTGATACTCGTTTAAAAGTACAGGTCTCTGTACCTGCACATGTGTTAAAAAGATTAGTATCCAAGACTGAGAGGCTGAAAGAATGGCCTACCCTGGGGAGAAATGTGTTTTAGGAGATAGCTCTTCTCTAGCAGAAGTGCCAAAAAGCTCTTGCAGTACTGTGAAATAATCCGAAGTATCAAATGAATAAGCTTCTATGCCCGAGACCTGAATCTGTTGGGTAAAGAGACGGTGGCCCTCTGCTTCCTTAAGAGAGTGTCAGTGTTCATACTTGTTATGCTTTTTGTGTATTCAAGAAGCTTCCTTTGGTACCAATGCCAAATTAGGTCTGTGGTTCTTCCTCTTATGGTGGGTGTGACGCAAAGAGGAAGAAGATTTGGCAATTGTTTGGTTAGCCAGTACCAACGTTGCAGACATAGAAACCCCAGACACCAGCTTAAGTGTACCAAGACCCTGGAGGGAGCTAGACTCAACTACCAAAAGAAGGGCGATGTACTCGACATTCTTAGAGAAAATGCGATCTTTAAGAGTGACCTATGGCGGTTTAAGACAGCGCTGAGGAAGGAACTCTCCTCTCTGGTATCTTTGGGACCATATCTGGAGTGAAAAGGACTTCTGGTACCGAAGGCCAAGCATTGGAACTTGGGGCTTTCCCACCAAGTGTTATCAGCAAGTATGTATGTCCAGGGTGACCTCCTGTATGGGCGGTGGAAGGTCCCTCGAGAGAGATCGGCAATGGCAACCTTTACTCTGGTACCAATAGGAGATGCTGAATCCGAGACCACACCAGGTTCTGTCTCCATTTTACAGCTAGGATGCAATGTCTTCGGCCCCACCATAGAGCACACGGTGACCTGTGGTACCTAACCCTTCTTGGGTCTAAGCAAGTTCTCAGTGATCTGGATTTGATCCCAACATAGAACTAGGAACCCATCCCGTGTAGAGTTACCATTTGTATCATCGTAATCTTGCCTAGCCATGATATGGCGAGGGGCTCCAATTTACCCAGTTCTGCCTTCGTTAAGTTTAGTAATGGTTTGTAGTTTGCCTCATAATAATCCTAGCGACTTTGTTATGGTAATCTCCAGATACACAATCCTCCTCCTTAGCCCATCGGAAAAATGGAGAACATCTACGTGTGCGTTCTAATAATTCTCCTTTATTGATAAATTGAGTATTTCAGATATAATATTTATTCTCAGACCGCCACTTGCCTGAATTTCTTGCAATACCGCACCGAGCGAGCGGGTTCTGTTAATGCCAATATGTCATTAGTAAACACTACTATTTTGTGTTCCTCTTCCTCTAAATGGTTTTCCCTTTAATACCATTTGTGATCCTCATCTTTGCTAGAAATGGCTCCAAGTAGATAGCAAATAAAAGGGTGACAACGGGCAACCTTGCTTAGTCCCTCTTCTAATTGGGATACTTTGGGATAATTGACTATTGATTAACCCCTTAAGTGGCAAGGACGAGTATGCTCGGCCTTTTTGCATAAACTTGCATAATAGTCTGCCACTTAAATAATCCAACTGTAGGTGACTGATAGTTTGCCTGCCCCATTTGTATACATTCGGTTCCAAACCCCATATAGTCCATTGTGTGAAACTGGAACAACCATTCTACCCTGTGGAAAGCCTTCTCGGCACCCAAAGAAAGTAAGAGCGCAGGAATTTTAACCATAGTTCTTTTCTTTACCAAATGATAAACTCATCTTGTGTTATCAAATCTTTGTCTATGTCTTATGCATCTCAATTGGTCGGGATTTATTAGCTTAGGGAGTATTGATTCTAATCTATCTGCTAATATTTTTGCATACATTTTTGCATCAATATTTATCAATGCTATGGGACGATAGGAGCCACATATTATTGGGTCTTTATTTGGTTTGGGAAACAATCTTGGCTTCTTCCATAGTGGGAGTTATTCCTACCGTTGATTTGAATGAGTTGAACAGCACTGTTAATTTTGGAATCAAGGTAACCCGATATGTTTTATAATATATAACACTTGCGTACAGGTGCGTTATAAATGCCATATCATATATCAATGTATGGCGGGGAAACTGTCTGCTCCCAGGGCATTAATTGTTGGGAGTTTTTGATCACTCAGTCTACCTCCTCTTCCACCATGCTTGTCATTTTCTGGATGAGAATATTTTCCAAATATGATTTTGGAGGTGCCTCTTGTGGGCAGTTGGATAGCGAGGTATAAAACGTGAATTGTTCTATTATTTTTCTGTTAAGCGATCTCCCTTGTTTATTTTTACAATAATCTGTGCTCTCTTTTGCAGCCTAAGCCGACTGGCAAGTAGGCAGTGCGCCCTATTGGCTTTAATGTAATACCTCGGTTTAATATTTAATAAAGTTTTTTCTGCTCATTTAGTGCGCAGTAGTTCTAATTGTCCTCTGATGTTTCTAAATGCTTTCATGGTGGCTCGATTGGGTTGTGTCGCCATTGCCTGCATAGTAATTTTCAGTTGGTTCTCTAGGTCTTGAATATATTTCATCTGTTTTTCTCTAAGTGCTTTAACTGCTATTGATTCTCCCCCGATAACTGCTTTAAACCGGTCCCATACTATCTGAGGAGCTCTATCCGGTGTTGCTTTATCTTCAAAATATTGCTAATATTATCCCCCATCGTGTTTCTAATAACCGTATCTCTAAGAATTTCATTCGGAAAGGACCACTTCCATAGTCCATTGTATTTTAGCGGCAGGCTAATAGGACCTCAGCTCCATTGATTCTACCTTCCCCAGCAGCTATTGTGACGAATCCCAAGCTATCGTCACTGCTTTTGATGGGAGAGCCCCTTTACATGAGGCCAGGGAAGTAAGGCCACTACCCGACAATCCCCCTCTGGGGAGTACTCCACTGGAGGATCTCATCGGAAGCAAAAATCTCATTGAGAGTAGTGACCATAGCGGGGAGACGTAGTATCCCCTTAACCCTCCCACCTTCTCTTCAGACCCCTTAACATCCTAATTTCCTAGTGCCCCCATGTATTATTCTAATACATCCTAAGTACAAACCACTAGGACAAAGAAGAGGCCACGAGTAATGCGGATAAATGACCAGAACAAACTCATGCACTCTAGTCTTTCAAGCGCTGCCATTTGTTCAATGCCATTCAAAGGAAGAGAAGGAAGAAAAATATGGGAGTCTTCATTCTCTGTGCTACGTCGGCTGCCGAAATGGAGAAGCCAAGTACAGAGAACCAGAGAGGGCTCCGGTAAGCAAGGAAGCCTACCGAACCGCAAAAGTAATGTGCAAAAGCACAGAAGGCTGGGAGACCCGCAAACCAAGAGAGGGCAATGGCCAAGACCCTACAGGTAATAGGTTGGCTAGACCCAGGGTTGGGGCGAGACAGAGGGCGGGGGAAGTACAAAGCCAAGCACAGAAAGCTCAAACAGTCTTAAAGAGAAATACAAACTTGATATGTAGTAGTGATACTCACAGACCTTGGCAGGGAAGTAAGCCAAGGCGCTGCTGGGAAAGAGAACCAGATAAGAACTGTAAGAGTGAACAAGTTTCCTTTGCAGATTAATTATACAAAGCCCAAGATAAAATTAAGAAGGAAGCCTTGGCATCCCCATCACTGACCTTCACACTCATCAAATCCCGACCAAGATACAAGAAACAGCTGTTAACATCAAAAACCCTGATAAATCAGATAACTGGAACTGTAGTCCCACCTGATTTGCCTGTAGGTTTCAGATTTAAGGAAACCACCATAGCAGATATGCTAAGTACACTTAAAAACATGCATCCCACCAATTGTCCGGGAGAATTGCTGCCATCAAAATACATATTAAAACACAAGGAATTGTTTGCACCCTTCCTTTGCAGATTCGCAAATTCCTCCTTTCAGACCGATGTCCTTCCCCAGTCAATAAAAAATGTACGGGAAGTGTGCTTGTGCCCGCACCCTACTGCGCCAAGATAGATAAGTAACAAAATTGAAACAGCGACACGTGTTTCGGCATATATACTGTGCCTTTCTCAAATCCGGGCTATTCTTGTTCAAAAAGGAAAACAAATGGAGAAAAAAAAACACCACATTGCAAGAAATATAAAATCATATGTATAAACCTACTTGGTTATTAAGCATGTATTGCTGAAAGTGACTTCTTGTGTGTGTAAACCACTTCTCCCGTATTAAAAACATTTTTCAACCGTATCTTAACACCATAACACCTCGTGCATTTTTCTGGTGAGTTTTTTGTAAAGCTAAGGTAGGAGAGTTACAGGTCATGATTCTTGATATAACATATTGTTTGTGCAGATTCATCCATAATTATGTCACTTCTTACCCTTTGTATGATGTTGTGGTTTCCCCTTAAAGGTACAATTTTATATCTCATCAGGCAATTCCTGGGTTCAATCCCACCTATGTTGAAAAGCAGATATTTAAGTATCAGCATCCATTTAAATCTAGTTGAGCCTATCACTAGTTAGATATGTTCAAAAAACAAATTTTGGCTCCAGGTCTCATGCCTGCTTTAAGTGAGTACCTATTTATATAATCTGAATGCCCAATCACGACCATTTTTTGCCATTTCAAAATTTTCCGCGGTGACCTGCAGCGTCCACCGAATTTATAAAGTGCTGTTTGCAAAACCTTTATTTTTGCATTGACAGCTCCCATTCTAATTGTAACGCAGTGCCTGCAGCGCATGGCCAATTTATGAAGTGCCGTTAACAAAGCCGTCATTTTCAATTTAAAAATCCCCCATTTTGATTGTAACGCAGTGTCTGCAGTGCACGGCACCTTAAAGTAGTACTGTTTCCAAAAAACGTCATGTTCACATTATTACATTGACTGCACACAAATTCTGATCTTCGTGTGCCTCTGTTTACTCTAGCCTGCTAAACAATTTTTACAAGCAACACGGTCTAAAAACGTGCCTAGACCTGCAGGTGGGCTTCCCACCTCCTTAAAGGGCTTACCTCAAAATTCCAGTGCTCCTGCTCCAAGCGTTGGGTACCTTCTGCCCGAGGCTCTGCAGTTCGTAATTGACAGCTCTCAGTGTCCCCCCAAGTCCCTCATCACTTTCTATTCCCCACTAGTAAACTGGTGGCCATATTTTGGGATGCTTCTCCACATTTTACACTTAGGTATATTTGTTTTAGCCCTTTCCTCCATTTCCTATTCATTCTTGGAAATTCTATATTCGATTTGGAAAACATTTTAACCTGATAACACTCCAGGTATCATTAATTTTAGTGATTAATACATATATAGACCATTGTATTTATTTAGATTCCCACACGCCCACTGTTTCTGATGCTTGTAGTTCTAACTCTAAATAGCGTGCCCTACACGGCACGGTCACGGTAATGATCTGAAGAGTTATAATTATGGTGGTTGCTTGTTAAAAGCTCCCCAACTCAATACTTTTGTTGCTCATATTTCCTGACTATTTATAGTGCCCCATTCGGCACTGTCGTTAGTAAGATGCAAGGGATTATGGTCATGGTAGTTCCTTATTATCTTAAGGTTTATTTACCAAATGTGTATGTGTTTTGTCACGTTGTTTAATAGATGCAGCTAATCTAAGACCTATAACAAACACTATTTTTTATTAAACTTATAGATAAAGTAGCTACTATTCAGTTGCAGGTCCACGTACAGACTGCTGGAATTTGCATGTGAAACAATCGGGATTCAGGAGTCATCACTCTATTGGACCTCCAGACACATATGTTGTCCAAATTGGAACATAGCAAGTCAGGGCTGCTGATGCTGTTAGATCCATCAGCAGCCTTCGACTTGCTGGACCATAAAATCTTACTTTATCGTATGCAAAATGTTGGGGGCTTTCCTACGGATGCCATTATGTGGACGAGATCCTTTTTGGAGGTCTGTCAGTCACGAGTACATTGGGGGGACAGGGCCTCTGGGCCACAAACCATAATGTGTGGAGTGCCTCAGGGGGCATGTCTTTCTCCCCTGCTGTTTAAGATCTACATTATCCCCTTTTGTAGTGATCTGGAATCACTATAGTTATTTTTTTGTAACTACGCCGACTTCCAGCTGGTGCTTGATATCACTGGGAATCATAAGAAAGACCAATGCAAGCTGGACACGGTTAATCACATCATAAAATGCTGGATGTCGACAAACTGGTTGCATTTAAGCAAAGCCAAGACCAAGCTTATGCTATTTGGTCCTAGGTAGGCTCAAGTTAAGCTAGGTAAAGAGTACGCCAGTTTCACGATAGACGGCAGCCAAATAAGTGTAGTGCAGAAGGTAAAGACCCTAGGCACATATATGGATAATGGCCTGGACTGTGAAGCTCATGTAACAGCCATTACCACTAGTACCAATTATCAGCTCAAGGTACTTAGGCAAGTACCACCACTGGTCTCAATTGAGAATCGTACGAAACTCGTGAGAGCAGTGATCCTCCCTCGTATGGATTATTGCAACGCACTCCTAGGAGGTGCTATAAAGCCGATATTAAACTACAGAAAATCCAAAATGAAGCCATATGCATCATCTTTCAGATGAAGCGTTCGGAGCCAACATCCGCAGCATGGAAAAAACGACATTGGCTCCCAGTGGAAGCAAGAATCCAGTTTAAACTGCTAACCACATGCCATAAATGCATTTTTGGTAATGCACCCATTTACTTAAAAGATAAAGTCAACATTTACCAGCCTAAAAGTAATCTAAGATCAGCAGAGGGCTCTCAAATGGTTTTGTATAGGGTAAAACGAGCTTGCGGCTTTGACCGGGCTTTCCACATTCAGGGAGCTAAGGCATGGAATGCCCTACCCCTGCAGCTGCGTAAAACCGAAGATCATTTTGTCTTTCGGAAGCAATTGAACTCATCTTTTCAATTAGATCTAAACATCCGTAAGTCATTGCTGTCCTCTACCTGTCTCTCGGTGCCTGGATGCCCACGGGCTTTGGTGCGGTTCAAGCATAGTAACATAACAAGTGAAGAGGTCTGGGACCCATACTGGGGTGGTGCAACCCCAACTATAACAAGGAGAAATACAAACTTTGCTAATACCATTGCACAGACCCTGGCAGGAGAGCAAACCAGGTATAAAGTGCAATCTGCTAAAAGGAACTGTAAGACCACTCAAGTGAAGGGGGATGGGAAACCACACTGGGAAGATTTACCCTAAAAAGATAACTAAGGCTACAAAGTTTAATCACGTAAGACCCACTCAGAGACCTTAGCAGGAGAGTAAACCAAGGCTGTGGGTGAGAGTGAAATTGGAGACAGAACAGCGTGCAGGAGGCCATTGCGTTTCCTACTTCAGGAAGGTGGACCAAGAGAGGGATACCGAGGATAACAGCAGAGCTTGGGCAGTGAAATACAGGCTATTTTGCCTTATTGCAGTACCTGGGAGAAGGACTTGCTCATAAGAGAAACTTGGGATAAAGTAGAAAGAATCTGGGCAAAGAGCGGCAACCCCTGGAGTCTAGTGGAATTTATTTTATTTTCTGCTCCTTTTTGGAACTTTTGTGTTTGGTCTACAAGGTTGGCCTGCAGGTCGGCAGTCAAGAGACATTTCCCTTTTAACCTTATGTTATGTTTAGTTTGTGTACAATAGGTTAGGATTTGGACACAGGAAGGCAAACTTTACTTTGGACATTCTTACACTGACAGTTTCATTAGTTAGGTTTTGTTGAGGCTGGGAAACCCCTCTTAGAGCTAGGGTTAGTTAGGATTTACTCCAACTACCCCCTCTGATAAACCTTTAGTACCCGGTGAACTGTCATTCAGGTGGCCACGACACAGCCATCGCTTTTGGATCCAGTTCCTGGGGGTTGACCAGTGCGGGAGGATCACCTGGGTTAGGGGTCCTCGGGGAGTGGGATACCGGATGGTGAGACGCGGTATCCCTCTCTTCCCTATAACACCTTTACACCATCCTACCCGAAACTCAACCCCGGCAGTTGGACAAGGGGAGAAAGACGGCAGGCACGAGAGGTTTGTGAGAAGGGCAACACCCTTAACCCTTTTGGCAGGAAGTTGTTACTTTCAAGAAATCTTCAAGGTAAAAAAGACCAGGCTGAAGAATCCTGCACTGAGTGTCGGAGATACCGAGGATCCTCCTGCTTAACTGACCAAGGCGGGGAGGAGCAGCAGACGCTGTGGTATCGTCATTGGCGCTAAGAAAAAAGGTGACGGAGAACACAGTCGGTGAGTTGGGGAGACCAATGCCAGACCAGTCTGTGCTGAAGTCAAGGTTGCAAGTGGCAACATTGTGAAACAAACATTGTTAAATGCGTGCGATGAAAGACGCGAGTGAAGCTAAATTTAAAGATACAATACCGTTGACAGAGCGGGTCCGGCACTGTGAATGTGCTCAGTCAAAGGTCTCTGTACGGTATCCTGACAAGAGAAAGGAAAGTAGAAGATTGGTGTGAAGTGAATCGAAGTGGTCCTGCAACCATTTAAGCTAAACCCATCGCACATTCAAAAGTCTTCAATTTTGGTATCAAAAGGGATCCGAGTCCGAAAAAGGGGGATCCATGGTCTGAGGGAGACCAAATTGTGAACATGGTAGAAAAGGGGTCTGAACCCAGACAAGGGGGACCCATGGTCCGAGCCCGATGGAGGGAGACCAGCCTTGAACTTGTGAAAGTAAAAACCCTGACAAAGGAAATTAACTTGTGTTTTGTTTGTTACATCAGGCCCTTTGCAATAAAGACGGTCATTGCGAGAGACTTTGGCGGATGGCCCTGATGCCTATGTGTTAAACTGTTATCTCGCGGCCAAGAAGCCAGAGTGCGTGCGAATCCCGCACGTGCTGCCTTGCCCCGTGCTGAAAACGTGGGGAAGGGAAGCCAACTGCTCAACTATTCCATCATTTCTTGAACACTTTTCTTTTGCATACATTGTTATCCCACATCATTTTGTATTTAGAAGGATGGCAATAAGTTTATTAGAAAAGGCACTTTTATTTTGAAAAGACCTCACTAGGACTGCGTTATTATTGGATGGTAGTGGCTTGCTCCCATTTTTAGATTGTGTCTGTCTTCACTGTTTGATACCATGCCTTCCTTAGACACCCACCCATTTTTGTTATTAATAAAAGTCTTTGCCACAACATGCCACCCTTGTGTGTCTCTTACTCCTACCACCTCACACTGTGTTGATAGCCATATGTAATCTATTCGGGAAAAGGTTTGGTGTACGAGAGTAGAATATGTATTCCCTCTTTCCTCTCTTGACCACTCTCCCAGCATCTGTGAGACAAATATGTTCTAAACTTTGTTTGAGCGCTTTTATCAGTGTGTTTTGTCCCTAGTATGTCTCCTTGCTTCGTTCTTCCCTGGGTGACCAAGCGGAGTTAAAAATCCCCTGCAAGTATATTGTCCGTCATGGCATTTATTTTGAGTTGGGCTAACACTGATCTCATGAACCAGTTTTGTCCTGTATTGGGAGGCTAGACTGTCACAATCATGAGAATGTATTCATCTATTAGTATCTTGACGAACAGATAGTGATACCATCTCCCTGCGACCTCAGAAATGTTATACTCTGGATAGTCCGGAAAGTGATGAAAACCCCCTCTGTCTTGGTGTCCACATTAGCCTGAAATATATATGAGGATATTGCCATAACTTGAGCTTTCCTTCATCTTTTCTCCATATGTGCGTTTCCTGAAATTCCACAATGTTGCCTCTTATCTCTTTTTATCAGGGAATTCAATCCCTGGCATTATATGTTATAAGTTTGAAAGGGCTTCCTCAGTGTTTTTACAATCTATCCCTCTGATTTTTACTTTTGTATAACTTTTGTTTTGCTGTGTTGTGGTCATGAACCTAAGAGTTTCCTTCTTTTCTCCCATCTCACTGTATATCCTTCGATGGGAGCTTTTGAACCCCTTTGTATTTCCCCCATCCCTTGTTCAACATTTCCCCCAACTCCACTTCCCAAGCCAACAAAACTAAACCATTATCCAGGCCGAATCAAAGTTCTTATTGACTCCAAAGACAGATGCCCCACCGGAATTAAAGGTGCTTCAACTTTCTTATGACCACTGCCTTCTGTGCAATTTGTCTGTGTGAGATGATTCTCCATGTTACTGTTGCCACTCTTCCTCCTTAGCTCCAATCATCCCAAGACACTGGAGGATCCTCGAGGGGGTTCTTCCTCCCATACCCTCTCCCTCCCCCAGAAACCTGCGACCATTCCCATGATCTATTTCTGGTTGAAAGCGAGCCTGTGTTACAAGGTGCGTCTTCCATTTTTTTTGTCCCCAATATGCGCAATAGACAAGCTTTCACTGCAGGTGGCTATCCATCTTTGCTTGCCTTCCCAAGGGAACAAGTGTCTGAAAGGGAATGTCCATTTGTGCAGCATCTGTTTTTGATCGAGTGCTCTTATAATCTTATAACCAGGCCCATTGCCCTTCGTTTCTGCAGCGTGGACCGTGCGAGATCTTGATATAATTATATTTCACCTCCATTCATTCTTGTGGGACATGTGGACCGTGCTGCGCTCAGTATATTTTAATTCTGACCATAAGAGGTCAGAGCTACAAACGCATCTCTTGTCTGGATCCTGTTTTGGATCTTCTTGGCTCAACTCGATGGATTCCATCTATGTGGATATCTTCCACTGGTTTATCTCCGAGCAAATCTCCAAAAAGTGCTATATTGCATCTTTTAGGTCTTTATCTCCCACATCTTCTGGTCAATTTTACAGCCATATGTTGGATCTTCTAGACCCGTTTGAGTTCCTTGCACTGCATTTTCAGATTAAGGGAAAGACTTGAGCGGTTCCTGTGTTACATCACTTTTCTTTGTATCACCGCAGACTTATTGTAGGGCCCGTTCCGAAGTGTCTATGTGTTCCTCCATTTTAGAGATCGGTACGACGTCCTTTCATCGGCAGTAGTTTTTTCGATTCGTTTAACAATTTACAATGAAAAAACTCATAGGAAAATATAGGGGTGGGGTGGTAAAGTGCAAATAAGGGTTGAGGGGGGTTGGGAATATTGAAAAAACTGTTGGGAATCGGGGGCAAAGGGGGAACCCCCAAAGATACAAATATTTCAATGAGTTTTTTTTCATAGAAAATGGATGAGTCAATGAAATGACATAGAACCTAGAGATCTACCCATTCATCTCTTGCAGGGATTGTTTCACTTCTGTTTTCGATAAGGGGAATTGTTCTTGGAATGATGCCGTCATTTTTACTTGAAACACTTTCAAAAACAGAATCAGCTCTTTCTTATTACCTGCCATTTGCATCTCTAGATTTCATCTGGCCCCGTTTGTGCGATTCAGTCAGCTGCAGGTTTTTAATGATCTTACTCCTTGACACCAGCAGTGTTGGAGACCACCTTCAACTGGGAATCTTTGTGGCTTCGGACGGACAGGGAGTTTCCTTCCCCTTTCCTTTCAGCATCAAGATTCTGTAGGAGTATTGTTGAACATGGGTGTTCTTTTCTGTAGACACTTACGGCGGGGAACCCATTATTTTACTGGGGTCCCTTATGCTGACCAAGTAGTCTGTCTGCTCTTCTCGATTTCAGATTCACTGGTTCACTTACAGATGACACACAGATAGTTTCCAGTGCTGCAACCCCTTGCAAGGAATAGCAGGAAACTGATTCTATTTTCACTTGCAACTCCTTGGGGCCTCTTGTGTAATCCTCCCGTTTCCTTATGTGATTCTTGCTGACTGTTGTTGCCTTCTTACGGTTTATTGTTCTTGCCTTCCTCCATCTGCCAACTTGATTTTGTTTAACTAGGCATATTGGAGTGTGTTACAGTGTTTATATATCCTTCCCCTAAATGTTATCGGAGCAAGTGACCCCGTGGAGAGCATCAGGTCCTCACCGCCTTACTGCTTGTTATTTTCCTCCCTTCTGCTCCCCGGATCCCCACTATGCGGAGCCCTGACCCAGTTACCTGGAGTCAGCTCTATGCTGTCTCATCTGCCGCCTGCTTCCTGTCGTATGAGGCTGGTCTTGCCTTTCATTTGCACTTTTGAGGTCACTACCAGCGATCCCACTTTCTTCTCTCCATGGAGGGCTTTATCCGTGGACACTCCGCTGCACCACATCGAACTGGCACGTCCAATCCCTTTTCTGTGCTGCTGGGCTCCCGAGAGCTTCTCTGGTCCCCTGCCGACCTCCGGTGTTTACTCAAGATAAGCGGACGGTCGCAGGTGCTTCGGGGGGGGGGGGGTGGAATTTTATTGAGCCGTGGCCCTTCCAGTTGTCAAATCGTGCATTTTTTTAAATGTTCAAGTAATCTGTTGCTATGCATCTCATTGTTTGAGGCCCTCCGGGGACTCCACGTTTACATCCTCCTCCGAACGGACGCCATCTTGAACCTGCAGCACTTATTTTAAATACATGTAATTCACTGCTCTAGCTGATGCTGTGTTAAGCATGGTTTGTTTTGCGTCCAGTTCCAATACTAGGAGTCTTTATTTAGGGTTCTGCCTGGGTTTCCACTAGGAACTTTTCTCCTTTGGATATTAAAATGCTCAGCAGCCATTCAAACGATGCTATAATACTTAGTTAGGGCATCATTAAATCAACATCAAATTCCACTGAAAAGATCCCAGTTTTACCTCTTCTGCATGCATGTCTTACATTTTTATCTGTGTACAGTTTCAATGCTGAAAATTTCAAAACAGACACGAGTTTTGGTGCCCATCCTTTGTTGAAAGTATGCTGCACCACAGATTCTAAAGGTTGATGTGTTTGTGGAGGAATTCTAGGCGAGAGTGGAGCGACAGTGGCGCAGGAGTGGTTTTGCTATGGTTTGACTGGGTTTGATGGGGAGTTCCATGATCTAACTTTATTTTCTCCCGTGCCCCATTTCTAAGCCACAGACTTTGGACTCGACGCTTTGTGTTACTGTGCACATACCGGATTGTGGCGAGCGTTCACACTTATACACTTTTTAGTGATGCGCTCAGCCTATTGCCTAATCTACTGCGCAGAGTATAGCCTACACGAAAATGAAGTCAAACAAGGGGTGGAAACCCGTCCTCTGCAGCGCTGCGGCTGAAAACGGGAAAAACATTAATCTGCCCATGGGCGTTCCTGGTGCTCTGCCGGATCTCTCTACCGGCTGTGAACTGGGAGCCGCTGGCAGGAAAGTAGCCCTAAACAGGATCACAGGCTACTATGGAGTCGCACATGTTACTGCTCCTATGATTGTTAATAACCAAGATTCCCTACCCTCCTCATAGACACCTCTTATCCAACCACAGGCGGCCGACACATTGGTCCACACTGATCTCACGATAGTGAGATATTGCCAGCCGTGCGTATTGATCCCGTTCTTATACTGGAAACGATGGTTCAAGAAAACTATAGCCCATAGCGGCCAAGTCATTCTTCGGGGGATCAGATTGCCCAGTCTTCACCCTCTATTGACAATAACAATTCCTTAATCTCCAACGAAAATAATTTCGGCCTCTTGAGAGTATCGAAACTGAGTGCTTCAGCTGTACACAACAACATAATTGGAATTCAACTTTCTACAACTCGCGATCTACAATGTCTGGTTTCTTCGAGTTTTTCCAGCAACTATGATAGCACAATTGAAAGCAACAGTGATGCTGATGAGCATGGCAGGGCATTGGCATGCAGTTCCTGCCCTACTGTTAAATCCCGGGGAAAGCCGGTGGAATCATTGCAAAACAAACAGAAATCAGTTGTGGCATCTCTTGAATCATTACTTACATTGTGTGCCAGTATGGCAAGGGAACAGTTGGAACTCAAGTCGATTTTGGCAAAAGTAACCAATGTCTTTTTGGTACCCTATGTTTCAACGTGCAAGCCTGTGGCAGTTGCCCAATGTGTCCATGCAGCAGATGTACCCTTGCCTAGTAATCCACAGCCTTTTACATCGCAAACTATGAATCTGCTAAATTCTGTCCCAGACTCACAGTGTTCTGTTATTGACATTACAACCCAAATACAATCAAGGGCAGACAACCAAAATGTGGCCATGGCGCCTACTGCCTCGCCGCCAATGGAAAATGTGTCTTTACAGCGGCGGAGATTACGGAGTGTGACTTCCATTGTATGACATTCCAAGAACCCTATGAAGAAAAAGAGCCAAAGCTGTTCTCTTTCACATTCCCCTAGAAAACGTATTTACCTTGAGACATGCCCGAAGAGCTCCAACACATTTGAACATATCGCTCTTTGTGACAACCCTGCCAGCCCTTCATTACTATCTGAGCTGCATGGAGGGCTTAAAGTCTCTACCTGTGGCCCTGCTTTCATTGCCACCAATGACTTGGCTGATGGCACAATCCGACGGACAGACCTGCAAGGCCCTCTTTAAAGATGGCGGTATGTCAGCCAAAAACATGAGCAACCTATTAACACTCATTTTTACCGCGCACACAGCCATGGCCGATTTTATACCTGAAACCTGTTCTGAATGAGTACTTTGCACCAACAAGAAGCACTTCCCTAAAATCCTACCTCCTCCATTCACCTCACCAACATCTATACTTCCTTACCTCTCCTCTCTCTCCATATCCTCCACTCCTATTGCTGCTCTCACCATAGTCCTTCTCCACTCATGCTTAACCACATCACTCATGTAAATTGTTCCTTGCATTGTTTTCTAGTACTTGATTCAAATGTTACTATGTATTGCTTATTGTAATTCTTGTTGTCCTTTTGTAAAGTGCTTTGGCGTAAAGCGCTATATAAAATGTTAATAAATACAAATACAAAAAGTGGAATATGCCACTGATATTTTGAAAACCCAGGGCAGGTCTTCCACGCTGGCCAATTACAATGGTCCTTGAATGGAACCTTCTAATCTCGGGACCGACCTTTCTCACGAGAAAACCCGGATATTGGGAAAAGGGGTGAAGCTAGAGGAAATCTTGCCCTCTGCGTCGAGCCCTTTTTTTTAATAGGACCCAACTGATGTCTATATTTGAATGTATTCCATCGCTTAAAAACATCTGCAGACATGATATTGTAAGACTGGTCCTTCCCAATGTATATAGCGACACCAATTAGGACATCATTGAATTCGTCTCACCTACCATTACAGCCTCGCTATGCTCCTATCAAGTTGAGCTTAAGAAGATGGTTTTTTTCTGGCTGTTGGACGAAGCAAAACTCTGCTTGGTGAATACATTCTGATATCTGTGTGAAAGATACTGCATCATTTGTTCCTGTCCTTACTGTTCCTTTTTCTTCTGGTGTATGGGCAGGTGCCTTCAGCACTGATGGGGGATCCTTAAACTCGCGGATGATGGAACCACCTATTCATCTTGGTTCGCACCCTGTATGAATTCCTGAGGAAAAAATGAAAAATCAGCTGGGTCTCCTCGAACACACAGGGTTTTAATTAATTTATGAAAAACCCCTTAGGTCCGCATACCTTGATGTCTTATGACATCTTTTTGTTGCAGTAGACCTGGCTAACTGAGGATTTTCTGTTTGATGGCTATCATTTTATTTGCTCAAGAGCTAAGCAAAATGGTAGAGGAAGACCTTTTGGCGGTTTAGCCATAGGGTCTAGGGTTCATTTATCTAGGACACTCCCGTCGATTGGCTTCTCCACATGTTTGATCAGTAATCCTGCATGAGGGGCCCTTTGTGAAGACTCCAATTTTGATTGTTATAATCCCCCGATGGGGACACAGGAAATGTTATATGCAAGGTGGTTAATAAGACATTGATTTACTTGCATAGTCAATTTCCTCTGGGCCATGTGATGATTGCTGGGGATTTTAATGACATTTATTCTGACAACGAAGACAGTGGGTAATGCTAAGGGCCCTGTACCATGGTGGATGACTTGGACTACTGGGAAACGCTCTTCCTGTATGGATTATGTGTTTGTAAGTCTAGAACTCTCTCCCCTTCTCAGCCCCGTGGAGCATGTCCAAATGAACCTGAGTGACCATCTGTTATTGACCTGGACGAGCACTTTGAGAGATAATGGAGGAGGGGCAGGGAGAGGAGGGGTGCTCTTTCTGGTAAGTTTTTGTTTGAAAGTACTGGCCAACAACCAAGGAAACCATATTTGTTGGTCTGGAATTAATATTGAAACATTGAATTCATTTCGAGGTAAAAATCCCACATGGTTTGTGCATAGACTCACTTTTGGGGGAGACATTAATGCAGCTTTTTCATAATTATTCAATCAACTAAAATTGTGTATAAGGATGAATGCACGACAGACCTTTACGTGACACTTGATGGTGCCATACAAAAAAGGAAGGAGGCTTATTTGGGAAATCGCACAATTATTAGGAAACGGATTGACCTATCTGAACCGGTGCGCTAGGCTTTGCTAATTTCTCTCAGTACCAAATACAAAAATTGTATACGCCAAAACGGTCACTCATTGCATAGTGCTAAGTGGAAACATATGTTTGACCTATTACACACTAATGACAATAGAACGTTTTGGTCCTCCTTCAGATCCTCCTTGGCTGGCACCTCTATCCAAGAGTTGAACCCTATCTCAGTGGCAACTTGGACATCCTACATAGCTTCTCTGTATTATAACCCAGTAATTATCTGTACTCTGCCATCTCATGGCAGTAGTAACAACAAAAAACTAGGTTTGATTACAACGATATTGAGAAGATAATCAAGAGACAAAAAAGCTCAAGGGCTCCTGGTCTGGATTCTATACAAGGCAAATCCATCCCTTTGGGGCCGATTATTGGCGGACTGGTTTCATAGGATATTTTCTTTGGGGTTGCTTCCAGATAGCTGGAGAGAATCAGTACTAGTTCCCATTTACAAAAAAAACACGGCCCTGGTGATCCCTCCAATTATAAACTATTGGCCATGGTGGACACCAGTGGTAAAATCTTTGCATACCTGCTTTTGAAAATGTTAAGTAAGTAGGCCGAGGATACCGGTCGCTTGAAAAAAATTCAAACAGGCTTTCGTAGAGCCCACAGTACCATCCACAACCACCATCTCCTGCACATTCAAACTGTATCTAAGCCTGATTGACTACTGTAAGGCATTTCATACAGTTTGTTTGAATCTTTGGCGGAAATTAGAGAACTGGGGTAACGATCCAGATTTATTGTATTATATCAAGGCCCTGTTTAGCCACACAACTGTATCCATACGCCTGACATAAGAGGGAAATTTATTGCACTCAATCAGGACAAATGTAGGTCTGAAGCAGGGGTACGCATTAGCGACCCTGCTTTATAACATATATGTTTCAGATCTTTATTTCTGTTCAGATGGTGTGTGAAACTTTCCTCCATGAACTGGAACGGAATCTGTGCCTTGGCTAATGTATGCTGATGACACGATTCTCAAGGGCCATACATTGGTCGGATTACTTTCCACAGATGCCTTGTCATTATATGCAAAAGAAAATAATCTGAGCATTAAATCTGCTAACACTAAGATCATGGTGCTTGTTTGTAAAACCAAGTACCAGGGCCCCTTTGCTTGGAAGATGAACAACACTAGGCTAGAAGTGGTGAACTGTTAAGTTTATCTTGGATTCACACTTTGTATCTGTCCCACTCATTCTTACTATGGCGATTTTTCATCATTCCTCGTATATTCAGGAAATGGCTAGTGATAAAGCGTTGTTCTACTAATATTGGTGGCAATAATGTAGATACCCTACTCAAGATATATTTAATGTGGACAAATCCAGAAATAACTTTTGGCCATGAATTATCTGAACCCTACGCAGGATGGCTGGAGCAGCTTCAGAGGAAAATCCTTAGAACTATATTGAACGTCCCCAAAACAATAGCCGTCGGGGTCTTGAGATGCGAGCTGGGCCTCATTTCACTTAACGCCTTATTTTACTTGACGGCTGTTAAAGAGCTGCAAGTTATATTTTCTATTACTCCTTAGGAAACCTCAAGACAGCACTTTGATTGCCTTTATAGAGACTAAACCTGAAGTAGACGATCCCAATATATTTCTAAAGGCACTTAAAACAACAGTGTAAGTGTGAACATATTCATTTTCCAGTGCTTACAATATCCGACCTGCCAGATTAGATCAACATTCTTTTTTTTTTAAAACTTTATCAAATGGCATTCGCATTCAAGGTGCATTCAGTTCACAATACTATATTTATTCTCAGTTGTACATGACTTTGGCATTCTTTTTATATATTTATACCACATTATTGCTGTACGTATTATCGGTATTTCACAGTTACATACTTCCAATCTTGACATTATGTTCCAGGTGCTTTTTCCATATAAGTTCGGTATGGGGCCCATATGTCTTTAGGCCGCGAGGGCGCTATCACAGTCTGTGTGTACCTCATCTCTCCATCATTCACGCATGCCATTTCGGTGAGCCATTGATTCAGTGTCAGAGCCATTGATTCAGTGTCTGAGTCTCCTTCGCCTTCCATTTTAACAGTACACACTTTTTGGCGACTATGCAGCCGAGATTAAAGAGCCTGCAGACTTTAATTTTTGCCTTGCAGATCTCTCCCAGGAGATATTTCAATGGTAGAGGCATCGGGGGTATATCAACCATTTCATATAGCGTATTTGCAATGTGGTGCGAATATTCCGCAATCGGTGTTGACGGGGGGGCAATTCCAGAGCATATGCATAGTGTCTGCATTGTCAGAGTTACATTTCGGCAGTGTTTTATCTGTTGAGGGTTGAATCCGGGGATGCGTTAGGGGGTGTAGTGGAGCCTATTCAATACTCCATATTATGAGACGCAGGCTTGCATTGAGTGAAACCTCCCTAGTCAGACTGCACATTTTCTGCCATTTGTGTTCATCAATAGGAGTTCCTGTGTATCCCTCCCACTTTTAATGTATTAGATAAGGGCATATCCTGTTGTATCTTAGAGTAGTGTCGCCAGCAGCCACCTCTTATTATCGTTTTGTGTAATCATTTCCATGATTATATCAACATTCGTAAAAGAAAACCTCGGCATAGGATAGAGCAGAAACTATGCACAAGCGGAGTAGTAAAAGTCTCTATTGTGAATATTGTCAGCAACGATTTATTTCTCTTGGCCCATGCTCATATCTGTTCAAGACCTGTGAAAGCAAACTGCGGGAATTCATTATATACCTTTGTTTAAACATCCTGCCCACTTTGTTCTACACCGTTAGTTGGCTGGTTTTGCTGCTAGAGGATAGGCTATGCAGACTGCCAGGGAACAGTTGAATCAAACAGTCATATTCTAACACAATGTCCCATTCTGAAATTGTACTACCAAAAAGGCATATTCTGCTTGTGTAAGCACATTTTCTGATGTGAAGGAAGACCAATTTTGGAGTACTTTATATGGAGTGTCCTCACTGGTCATCACAGGAGCAAGTTACTATGTATGCAAGGAGGCTGTTAAACATCTACTGGGAGAATAGGTTGATTCAATCATATTGTTCTGTCAAGGAACTGGTCTATGGTAATAATTCAAATTTGATATTACTTTTATATTTTGTAGCTTTCTAAAATTGAACACAGTAAAATTATTATTACTTTGAAGCTAACTGTTTTTGGTAGAGATATGCTCCACTTAAAGGATGTGTTTATCATTAATTCTTTTAACATTGTTTATAGGACTAATGTGCAATTCTGATTTGTTGGAAACTTCTGTGAAATGTATTTAACAATTACTATAATATTGTATTGTTCTTCTTTTAAACTTGTATAATTGTGTATAAGGTTTTGTTTTAACCAAGTGCACAATAAAAAAAATAAAAAAAAAGAATTGTAGGCCACATTTGGGCTGATAAGTGGAAATAATTTGAGGTTGTGAGCTTGTAGGGCAAATGGAACCAATCCTTGTTTTTGTCCAGAAGGGTCATCCATAGTTTTACCTTTTGTTGCAGAGATGATCACAGAGGCCATGTATTTTTCTGCTTTTTATTTTATCTACTTTGGGGTGTTTGCACCCCATGAATTTTTCTCTGGCTGTTTGGAAGTGTCCATAAATTCTGAAGAGACTTTTTGAGGAGCTGTTCTCGGGATACCTTTGCTTAATACCAGTAAGGAGTCTTCAGCTCGTTCTTATGTTACTCAGGCTCTGCAGCAGTATTGGCCTGTAGTACCTCCCACCTCGTGAGGTATTCGGTAGACACCGAAAACGTGGACTGCTCGATCTCCTTATGTTCATGTGGAAGACATGAGTTCTTTTCATATTTCATCCTTTAATACCTATTGATCAGGCGAGCACCCTTTTTCAGTTTGTGATATAAAGGGGGTAATGTACCTTGTCCTGTAGACACTGGAGTGAGCTGGTAAGCTCTCTGGTCGAAAGATCCTTTTGATCAGCTTCTTCTGATTTTGAACACAAACCCAGTCAAACACCCTATAATCAATTTCTGTGTGTCTGGTAGAGGACAAACATGCATTCCCGTTGAGCCCATAATTGCCTGTCAATTTTCTAGGAAGAGATATTTTATGTAAATTGAATTGTACTATTCACTGCACACTCGGGGCATCCTATATGACAATACAGAAATTGTGATTGCCACAAAGTGGGTAATTTGCACTGCGAACCACTAAAGATACAAGCCTTAGCAAAGACATATTTCAGATATTATCCAAAGTCCCTGATGGTCTCTGAATACAACTTAATTCATTATGTTGATACCATAGTATATAGCCACTCATAATTTGAGTTGATCCCTTCAAAAACACTCCTGAAAAATTCCTCAGTATTCATTACACCCACGAGCATAGAAGGTATAACTATTGTCATGCAGTGGGGGGCGTGGCTAACTGGCCATGTAGCAAGACGTGCCTGCTGAGAGCTGCTCCGGTGATCCAACACTGATCCAAAAATGCGCATACTGAAAATTGACAATTTACTCCAATAATGGAAATACGGGCATGTGAATGGATGCCCTGCCACCACTGAAGATATTGGACAGATTGAGTGAACAGCAGCAGTGAAACTGACATAGAAACTTGTGGCGGCTGGAAACAAAGTATCTAAAATGGCGGACGACAATGGGCGAGTGACGGTGAAAGCAGGATCAACAAAATAAGCTGAAGCGCGGCGTGCACAAGAGCACAAGAACACATTGTTGCCTGAGATTGTTTGGACCCTCGCCGCTGGAAGGAGAGCGGCTACTTGATACAAAGTTACGTCGCATTGATAAGATCGGAGGGGCGGGCGAGACCAGGCCGTGAGCGAGGTGGCCGAATATGAAAAAGATGAGGGGCCGGTGACTGGAGCCTGGGCGGCACCCCCCTCCGACAACGTGGGCACGCCAGGCGAGCGATTACATGCAGCCCGCAAGCGCTAACTGAATGTGCGGGTGCTTTATAACCAAAACGAAAGCGCGGCGTGTGGCTCGGGCAGCGAACAGCTGCCGAGCGCTGCAGGCGAAGGGAGAGGAGGTCCGGTGTGAGCAATATAAGCACCCCACGAATACACAAGGACACCCGCATGTGCGGGACTATGGTGCATAGCCGGAGAGTAGGAGCTGCACGGCTCCCCTGGGGACATTTCTTTGTCCCCTCTGCACGGTGGATAGAGGGAAGGGCTACCAGCGCCATTCCAAAATGAAGCGCCACTGTTGCACAGCAGGAGCTTCCGTGCCTGTGAGGGCGAAGTATAGGGGCCTGCTGCCTCTAATCACCAGCAATGTCTGGACCAATTGTGAAGTGAGACCGAAGTTGATTGCTGGACGCTTCTCCCTTAGGACAGGCGAATTAGAAGAGAAAACACCTGGGGTGCAGCGCTGCTTATAACAAGGAGGAGATATCCACGACACCAACATAGTGGGGACCTAGGGTCTGGGGGCCGGACGCTCACTGTGGCAGATATTGAACACGAGAGGGGCCCAATGGAGCGCCTAATATAAATGGACTGTGCCCCTGTGTTGTTGGATGAAAGAGCAGGAGGCAAGGAAAAGGGGAAGCTCACCCGCTCGATGGGGCGGCACAACTGCGTGGCTTCCGTGCTAAGCGAGTCTCGAGGTGCCGGGTGGAAGCAGAGAAATTTCGCTGTGTGTTGGATAAGCTAACCGGAACGTGGGAGGACATAACCCACTAGAGTACATTGCACAGCGCGCAGTGGGCACTTTGCAATAACAGCCAGAATTAGCAGGAACCTGCAGACATCGAGACAGACTAAAGCAACCTAATTGTTGTGCCACGGACGGAGCGGCGTGAGGCACCCATCTTAGATCACAAGAAGACGGGGAGAGCGACCAAAGGCAAGAGCAAGCAACACACCATGGAAACTAACGTAGGGGCTCCTTTGGGGTAACCGCCCCACGGTTGGGCAGGCACAGCGAGGCAGAATCAACACGGACAAGCAAGGCTTTTTTTTTGCCCCTGTCCCCATATATATGGTCACCCAAATAATATCGGCACGACATTTGAGCAGCGATATTATTTACGGCGACCATATATATATGGCGATATTATTACCCGATACCGCAGAACGGACGAGCAGCCTGGAAAGTGCGTTGAAAACCAACACGAACACCAGCACCACCAACGCAAAGGAGATCCACGTACTTGTTAAACAACAGGTAGCCAACCTGGAGTCTCGGGCGGAGGAAGCGGAAGGGAGAGCGAGAAGGAACAATATCCGCGTGGTGGGCTTGCTGGAGGGAGAGGAAGGACGGGACCCGACAGACTACTTCGAGAACCTACTCTTACAAGGAATAGGGGCCGAAAAACTCTTGCACGGATTTGCAGTGGAGCGTGCACACAGAGCCCTCATGAGGAAGCCGCGGCCAGGGGCTCCTCCCCGTGCGATAATCGCCAAAATATTGAACTATAAAGATTGCGAGAAGATACTGGAGTACTTCCGAAAAGGTGGAACAATTGAAAGGGCCTCAAGCACCATCACGGCGTATCCGGATTACACAATGTTGGTCCAGAGGCAACGCTACAACTATGTGGCAATCAAAAGGAGGCTACGCGCGGCTGGGATAAAGTGTATGCTTCTGTACCCCCACGAAATTGAAGGTGGTGCATAGGAGCAAAATATATTTTTTGATACTCCGGAAGATGCAACATGGCTGGATCTGCAGGGTTGCCCGGAACGAGACATGAAAGAGGCCCAAGAGGAACACGATAAGTGACAGATATTGTATACACATTGTTAAGGCGTAGGAAGGGCACCCTAGGGGTGTCTGGATTAAGATCGAGATTAATGGGTGTGGCTAAGTGAGGCTGATATTTTGGATGCCGCCGACTGTAACGAACTTCAAGGACTAGAATATAGTAGCGCGTACATATACGCAAAGTGTGTAGCAATGCGTAGTTAATCTGAAGTGAAATAGGAGCGGCAGGACGAGAGCACCCTACCCCCCCCGAATTGTAGTAGTAGTAGGTTAGCCATTAGGGCAACCACGCCCTGCGGAGCTTCGAGTACAGGCGAGAGTCGGAAAGAGCTAGATGCGGGAGAGCCTGAGATCCAGGGATGGAGCTGGGCAACAGTTAAGGGGAGAGATGTTAGGAAAGGGATGGGAGGCGGGGGGGGAATGGGAAGTTCAGGGTGGTTTGTTGTTTTTTGTTATGGGGAGTTCAAAAAGGGAAACAAGCCTATACAGATTGGATTGGAATTCAGAGTCAGACTGCACCTGTGGGAGGAGGTATGGAATTTGCATAGGCCATGGGTGATCTTAAAATAGTTACATGGAACGTACAGGGACTCAACAGCTATTTAAAGCGGAATAAAGTTATGTTGTACCTGCGCCGGCAAAAAATAGATATTGCATTGCTGCAGGAAACCCACCTTACACAGGAGAAAATGGACAAGATTGCTAGGAATTGTAAGGGAATGCTAGCGGGCTCAGCGTACTCTGCTTATGCGAGGGGAGTGTTTATTTGGGTGGCGCCAGACATCCCTTTTCAGCGATTGCAAGTGATAGCCGAGACAGACAGGAGAATGGTTATACTGAGGGGACTGGTGGAGAATAGGGAGATAAGCATAGTCAACACGTATGCCCCAAACCAGAACACAGCGGCATACATTAGAACATAATGTACTAATCTGAGCACATGTGTAGGAAGCACAGTGATCTGGGGCGGGGACTTTAACTGTGTATTGAACCCGAGGTAAGACAGATCGGATAGGAAGATGGATAGACCGGCCCCTGCAGCCAAAGCGTTACAGTCGCTAAGCGATTTTGGTCTGGAGGACACGTGGAGAGTAAGACACCCCCAGGAAAGGCAGTACTCACATTATTCTGCCCCACAGCAATTATCCACAAGGCTGGATTATGTTTTCACACTACCCGAAATAGTGGCGGAGATTACACAAATGGAGTATAAAGCCAGGATCCTTTCGGACCACTCGCCCCCGATTTTCGAAATGGCAATACCACCCCCCCGAGAGCGAGGATCCCGACATGGCGTCTACGAGCGGAAGCGTTGAGACCCCTATTTTAGAGAGGACATTGTAAATTATTTTGAAATAAACACTGGGAGTGTGGACTCGGCGGGAACGCTATGGGAGGCCTTTAAAGTTGTGATACGGGGGTAGCTATAGCTAAATCTAAGGGGCTACAGGGCGGGATTTTGGAAGAACTACAGAAGGCGGAGGAGGAACTCGAAGAGGCTTTAAGGGGTGGAGTAGATGCAGCAGAGAACCCCTAAATTACACTCATGCTACAGCAAAAATGTGCAGAATATTGGGATAGATTGTGCAACCTCAATTATAAAAAAATACATAGAGAGACAGCATGCGGGAGGTGATAAACCGGGGAGACTTCTGGCGTGGTTATATAAAAGGGAGACCCCCAAAGTTATAATAAGGACCATAGAGCGAGAAGATGGTAGAGTTGAAGACACCCAGGAAGGAGTTAACCAGGCGTTTGCGGATTATTATAAGGTATTATATGAGGACGATGGGGGGAGTAGCTGTGCTATGATGGGAGAAACGCTGGCGGATATAGGGTTGTCCAAGATAAGCGAGGGAGAGAGAGAGAGAGGAGCTAGATGCCCCGATTACCTTAGAAGAATTAGGAGAGGTGGTGAGGCAATTGCCTACTAGTAAAACCCCGGGGTCAGACGGACTCCCAAGTGAGTTTTACAAGGCATACATGGGTCCTCCCCCCAACGTTAGAGATGTTAAACGAAGCGTTTGAGACGGGACGCTTACCAGAGTCGCTGAGAGAGGCTATCATAATACCGCTCCCCAAACCTAATAAACCTGGGCACAGCTGCGGCTCCTATAGACCCTCATCAATGCTGAATCAAGACAGCAAGATATTGACCGCTGTCTTAGCAAATAGACTGAAGAAGGTTATTGGTAAATTAATACACCCGGATCAAACGGGCTACGTTCCAAATAGAAATATTACCAATAACCATAGGCGACTCCAAAGAATTATTGAGTGTGGCAGGGGGGCAGAGGACGAAATGGCAATTGTGTCTTTGGATGCAATTAAGGCCTTTGATTCAGTTAAGTGGCCATGGCTGCTTGCGGCCCTGGAGTGCTATGGACTGGGGCCTGGATATATAAGGTGGGCAAAAATATTATATAGTGAACCACTGACTAGAGTGAAGAACGTGGCAGCTCAGCAGAGGTAGCAGACAAGGATGTCTGTGGTCTCCAATGCTTTATATACTGGCCCTGGGACCCCTGGCAATATACCTGAGGCAGCAATATGACGCTATAGGTATTGAGGTGAGAGGGGAGCGGCACCTGATTTCCCTATACGCAGATGACATGCTACTGTACCCGCGATTCCCAGAAGAAAATCTCCAGTATATTCTAGAAGCGATGGAAAGATACACTGTTTTGTCTGGAATAGCAGTGAACCCCCAGAAGACCAGCATGTTCCCGTTAGGAGGGGTACATGGGGATCCCATCGGAACGATTACCTGTATTGCAAGTACCATGGGCGATAAGCACATTTCGTTATTTGGGTATAAACATATACCACATCGTGGATGAGGAGCATAAGTGCAACACAGAAGTAGCTATTAAAAACATTGAGAAGGGCATGCAATTTTAGGCAAAACTACCCTTGGCAATGATGGGGCGGGGAGCAATGCTAAAGATGGTGGTACTGCCAAGGCTCCTACACTATTTTGGGAACATACCGTTCCTGATACCCAGGAAGTTCTTCACTAAACTGAATAGCATGTGCAGGGACTTCTTGTGGCATGGCACGCGAAACAGAGTGGCGTTATGGAAGCTACAGAACTTCCATGACAAAGGAGGGATAAAACTGCCTAACTATGAGGTGTATTACGTGGCAGCCAGCTACAGTATGTTGCTAAATGGCTCTGTGACGAAGAGACCTCGGAACGTAGGCTGTTTGGGCGTGATTGTGCACCATTTTATCTGAAAGAGATGATCTGGATACCCAAGGAGGAAATGAATGGGCGCCCTAAAATGTTGTTACTATGGTGGAAAATGTGGCGCAGGGCATGCCAGATGATGGAGAACCCGACCCCATGCTCTCCGCAGATACAATTGGTTGCATTGACGGGGACAGATGTGCAGCTACGTAGGATGCCTAGGAACCACTAGGAACCGGTTGGGGTGGCAAGAATGGGTGACATCTGGCGGGAGGGCTCTAGCATTACTTTTGAGGGGCTGCAAGAAGAAGCTGGGCCAGTACATTACATATCACAGAATGGTACAAAGGATTAAGAGAACATGGCCCGAAACTGTGCTGGAAGAGGAAGCAGACACTACCATAGATATGATATATGACATTGCTGAGGGAGGCCACGAGATCTCTAGACTATATGAAATGCTGATGTTTAAAGTGGGGAAGGAGATCACGCAGTTGAGACTAGATTGGGAAACGGAGGCAGGAGCTCCGATGGAGGATGCGATGTGGGAACGGGTGCAGGGATATCATAAGAAGGTGTCTAGAAATGCGAGACTGAAACAGATTCAACTGTACATAACGCATAGAGCATATATGACGCCCTGGAGGATATCGAGGTTTGCAAATGCGGGACGGCAAGCATATCCCAAATGTGATGAGAACGCCGGCATGGTGCACATGCCCGGTCATGGAACGCTTTTGGAGGGGAGTGAAAGGGAGACTGGAAAAAAACGGGGTAAAGATCGTAGTGGATACAGTGTGGGCCTGTCTGCTGGGGGGGGGGGGGTTCCCAAGGTCACAGAAGCTCAAGCATGTAGATAAATTGAGGGACGTGACTTATGTGCTGGCTAAAAGAAGAATTGCCATGGGATGGAAGATGTGCCACATGCCAAATGTGGAGGTGTGGTGGAGAGACTTGCAAAAATGGGCGGAAGCGGAAATCATGATATGGCAAGAAGCGAGTAGCACGGGGGAGAGGAAATGACTGAGTCCCTTTTGGCCTGGAAATTATTGGTAGCTGAGCTGTTTGGGTCAATAGATGACCCGGCGGAACTGGTAGAAGAGGAGACTGCACCACAGGTTGCGGAAACAGAATGCTTAAAGTAATAGACTTGTATAGGGGGGTGGGATGAGGGAAGCAGTGACTAGAAGTTACGAAGCATAATGAAACTGTTGAAATATGTACTGTTTGTTTGGTGTGTATTGTTTGGTTGTTATAAATCAATAAAAACATTAAAAAAATTCTATTGTCATGCTGTCCCTATTGCGCCAGGGAATTTGAATTCCGACTACCAGCATTTGCCACACTACCATTCTACCTGAGAAGACAGCAAAACGCGTATCATTTTGTGCAGGGTCACCATACTGTGAATTATTCTGCAAGGTTACCCTACTTTCCCCAGTGATGCAGATCTTTCCTGTACTCCACCCTCTCTCTGGTATCTGTTGCTCTATAGCAGATCTCTGGGATGCTTTTGTCTCTATAGCCATTCACCTAAAGTGTCAGTATTTGTTTGCCTTCACTTACCGAGGATTACAATGCACCTGGAAAAGGTGACCCCAGCGATACACCAGATTTCCCCACTGTGTTTTTTCCAAATACTCATGAAAGATTCTGAGAACATAATCTTCCCTGGAAAATCAGTACAAGTGAAATATGTAGATCTTTTGCCGGCCTCACTTTCATACAAGGCCTGCAAACACAACACTAAGGTGCTAACAGCATTAGCAATGAATTGTCACAAATTATCCAAAATGTGGAATTGCAACTATGTTGACAACCAAGAATCCACTATTTGCGTCATGCCATCTGTGTGTGCACACATTTTACAGATTCCCATATGGCTGTATATCATGAAAATGCCCAAACCTACCATACTCACTCAAATGTTTATTTCGTAGGAATGGCTAGATATTGCAGATAGTTGATATTCGGTCATGATGCGCTTTTTAAAACTAATTTAGTGCTGGGGTGGGTGCAGACTACAATGATTTATGGGAATCCTAAACCATTACATGATCTAGCCCACTTAAATATCCCTGAACCACTGGTTTGATCTTTAGAAGCAGAACAAGCTTCACCGCTGTTAGACATGTCCTCTATAGTGTGCAAGCATTAGGTTTGCCCGCCTACAGAAAGCAATTTACACATTTGCCACAAAATGTAATGGTTTTGCAAAGACTGTACTGACAAAAAAGCATGTGAACAAACACCAACCAATAGCATATTAAAGCACTACTCTTATTGCCTTGCCACATAATTTCCTCCAGTCTTAGGTCCCTGGCTGCCAATATCAAGAAAACAACTGCTAAATATAGAATCATTCTGAGCAGCTAAGGGAGAGATCAGAGTAAAATTTAAAGCCAAGATTGGAGAGAGTGTAACCCAGGATGGGAATAAGCAATGCTTTCCTGGGCCAGCACCTTCAGTGTTGCTGCGATTTAGTTTGAGAAAAGTGGCTGGCCATCCATTGCTCAATGGGCCAAAGGTATTTTAGGTGCCTGGTCTTGTAATCATCCAACTCTGGGTCTAATCTTGGTAGAATCTGGTCCTCATGTAAATAAGAATAAAAACAAAAGCCAAACTCATGAACCAGTCATACTCGATCACTGTATTGTAAAATTGCAAACATTTACGTACCGCCTTTTATTCAGCATTCTGCTCTGCAGACTTGCCTACCTTACTCAATGCTTTTCACTTAATCGCACTACTTCATAGCAATTCTTCTTGTGACTAAAAATGTGAACCAGCAGCTAATCTAACGATCCTGCCAGTGCATGGCAGCATGCGCAGCATTTTAACATGATCAGTTTAACATTATATCGAGTGTTTTCTGACACCTCACTAAGCGAAACTACCTCACTCGCGACGCTTCCTACCATATGATCAATCGTCTGCCTATAGTCTACTTATGTGCTTTTATCTACATCGAAACCCCAAACTGATCGCTTATTGCATTTGTGTACCTCGTGTGTTCTACTCAAAACCAACTACACGGATGCATAGATGCATTTTATTCTAATTGAGCAGCTGCTTGCTTAAAGCGTATCTAGTCCAACTGTACCGTATTTCTTATGTACTGCTTGCACTGTAGATCTGTATTGCTGCTTAGATGTATTCTATTCCAAGTGAGCATCCGTCTGCATACGGTGTACTCAGCCCAATTGTCATGCATATCTCTACCTGATCTCATACGAACGTTGCTTCTTAATTTGTACTCACTCCGCTACCCTGACCCACTCAATTGAATCTAGCCATGCATCCACCCCACCATATCATAACTCTCATCTTAACTTGCCTATTTTGTTTGAATTTGTCCATTTTGGTACTCCCTATAGTCAGTCCTCCGCTGACATCTATTATGGTCCACCTCACCAACCATAGAGTGTCTTACACTCGCCTGTCCATGGCATCTAGTCTCCCGCCATCAGCCATTATTCCGCCATCTAGATTCCTACAACCCTGTCTGAATATTGAACATATCCTCCCACAGAGGCTACTACCTCCTTGCAAACGCACTGAACTGAAAGCCCAACATATGCCTAAAGCATTTACACATGACATGGTAGCACCACCCCACATATCCACCTCTCTGCAGTACCCACAACTACACCACTGACCACCTCCCTGTGCCCTACGGTATACAGGAATCATAGACTTGGTTCCAGACTACGATGACGGCACAATACCACTACCACCAAAAACACCAATGCAGCTATATACACACACAAGCTACCCTAGCTACCTCTCCCCTGCATCCAAGCACAGTCCTAGGCCACTTAAGGGGAAACAGGATAATCTGTCACCTACAATCAAAGCTAGTCTCATCAATTCCAGATCCCTACCTGCACACGCACTAGATATCGCTGACATTATAACATTACATGACCTTGACTTTACCGCTATCACTGAGACCTGGCTTCATAGAGCCTCAAGACCATCTCTAGCCCTTGCTATCCCGGACAACTCCTCGAACCTCTCTAAAGGAGGAGGCATTGCTATCTATAAGACTGCACTATGCCTAATAAAGGTTAACAGCCATCCCATGCCGTCAGCTGAACTATTATCAATCAAGTTACCCACCTCACCTACATCTACTATCACAATCCATCTCATCTACCGTCCACCAGGACAGACCACCACCTTTGAAAACGATCTCACACCTCTTGTCTACTGTCACACTCACCTGTGTCTCTGCAGGAGCGATGGATGAGCCTCCCTTGACCCCGAGTTCTCACTTCCCCAGTTTCACCCGGAGGGATACCTGTTAAATACAAGATGTACACTCAGACCTGAATTCACCCGATTCCCCTGGGCCCTTCCCTTCTCTTTACTGTGTGCTGTGAAGTCCCCTAAGGGCTTACCCTGATTTTTAGTAGGGTGTGCACTCCATGCTGCATTCGCAGGGGCGCGATTCACTCATATGAATGATGCCAATGTCTGTTGGCGGAGTTCAGATGCCACACGCTGTTATATGCCTTCACAGCGAGGCCAAGTGTTCAAGGTGCCAGTTTCTTCACTGGCTAGAAAGTCCTTCCCACAAGTGAACGTTGCGGAGGATGTTGAGTGTCCTGAATTGTCCGTATTGTCGTCTTTGTTTGCCAAGGTATTTTATGGGTGAGTAGCGCTGCGAGTAGAAGTCAGCTGCTGGTAGGAATGCGCAGCGTCTTAAATTCAAGCGTGCCTGGTAATGTCTCTCCCTTTCCCTTGCAGGAGTGGTTTATGTGGTATTAGGCGGGTTCAGCGCTACTGGAGACTTGGTGGACTGGTAAGTATGCACGGAGGCTTTGGTAAGTATGCACCGCGCTATGAGAGAGAGCGCAGTGAAATAAGTCTATGCGTTATTTGGGCGAGTGCAATGAATAATGTCTCGTCTTTCTTTTGCAGGGGTTTTAGCGCTCGTACAATGTACCTGGATCCAGCGTCGCCGGAAGATACGTTACTGAAGTGCGCGTGCTAACGCAGTTCTTCTTTGTTCATACAGGTGCCGGTGTAGAAGTCCCCTCTTGACCGGAGATAGCTACGGCGTGGAGAAAGCACGGAGGTTCCTCCAGAGCAGGTAAGCAGAAGCTGGAGGATCGAGAGCACAGCAAGTGTGTTGCTGATGCAGCTCATAGTAAGCAACACGAAGCACTGGAAGAATCTTGGGTGTGGCGTATATAGCCAGCCACACCCAAACACTAGAGAGCTAATGAATTGTCATGCACTTCCTGTTTGGCAACAGGAAGTGGTAACCAGGAAGTTCCTACAAACACTAGGAAGGAATTAAAAGGAGGTATCTGCTATGGGTCTTTTGTGTGCCTATGCCAGGCCTCCCAAGCCTCCACCCAACTACCTGCCTGGTACCCATTTACTAACACAAAAAACAAATCACAATTCCTTAACCTGGGAAATTTCAATTTAGGCCTCCAAGATACTAAAGACCCTAAAGCTTGCACCCTTACAGACATTATCACCGAAGTAGGTTTCACACACACCGAATAACAGAACCTACTCACAATAAAGGCAGAACCTTAGATTGGTTAGCCGACTTAAACACATTGATATCCCATCCAACAACCGATGCGCCTCGACCGACCACCACCTAATCACGTTCACCTTTAAAGAATCTGACTCAACTCTCAAAATCATGCCCCAGCGATGAGGACTAGAAACAAATGCAACCTGACCCATGAGAAACTAATACCATTACTCCAACCAATCATTAATCCTACCACAGCCCTTTCTGATCCCAAGGCCTTAGTCGACCTGTAGAATCATACCATACTTAAGGCTATGAACACCCTTGCGCCACTTAAACTACGCACATCTAAACCTTGTGCACATCTCAACATGTGGTACACCCCACATCTCAGAAGCTTAAAAGTGCAGCCTCCTTCAATTACAAGATTGCTATTATCCAAGCTAAAAAAAGACAACGATAACTAGCGCATAACCAAATCTAAGTCCAGCACGAAGGAACATCCTGAAAGAGTTAGAATCACCTGCCCCACCTCCTGATATCTGCACCAAAGACTCTGTGGTGCACTAATATCCAGAATGCACTCCAAGCCAAAATAACCATGCTCCAAAACAAAATAGAAAATAAAAATTCTCTTATTACTAATGCCGAGTCCACTCAGCACCCTCCCTCTCTCACCAGGAAGGTGCAACCCCAATTTAACTTCACACCCCTCTCCATCAAAGAGGTGGAGACCATCATCCTAAAACTTAAACCGTCTAACTGCCAGGGAGACACCTTTCCTGCTCCTCTTATCAGGGTGGCCGTGAAGGAACTAGCCCCTTTCATCACATCTGTCATAAACGCCTCATTCAAATCCAGTACAGTACCTAAGAATTTGAAAGACGCCTGGGTACTCCCACTTCTAAAAAACCCATCTTTAGACCCAAAGAACCCATCAAACTATAGACCTATTAAGACAGTACCTTTTCTGTTAAAAATACTGGACCGTGCAGCCTATCTGCACATACAGCAATACCTTGAATCAAACAACTTATTAGGCCTTATACAATCGGGATTCAGACCTAGACATGGAACTGAAACTGCATTGATCAACCTTAAGACTCAAATTCAGACTCTGAAAGATACAGGAGAATTGGCCTTGCTTCTTCTACTAGACATCAGCGGCATTTGACCTGATCAACCATAAAATCTTATGCAAACACCTCATCTGCTGCACACTTCTCTGACCAAGCAAATGCTTGGATTGAGTCCCTTAACAGATCCCTGAGGGTCTTCACGCCTTCTTGTGTATCTCCTACTCTCTACAATGTGTTCACTAAGCCACTTTGATGATCTCGACTATCTGGGTGTCACTTACACTAACTATGCGGATGACACCCAGATACTCATCCCCCATCACCGGTGATTACACTGTGGATAGCAAGACTCTCAATGACATCTATCATTATACAAGCCAGGATAGCGAAGCATGGGCTCTGTCTTGACGATAAGACAGCTGCTCCTCCTGGGATCACCAGCCAATCTAAACAAACTGGATGTGCTATTCACCTCCTTTAATATCGACAGCAATATAATCAAAGTCTCCAAGGTAGTGAAAACACTGAATTTATATTGATTTCGCACTTACCTTAACGAGACAAACTAATGCCATGGCTTCCTCCTCTGCCTACACATGCAAGCTCATAACTGCTTGCCGTCCTTACCTGACAACAGCTAATTGCATCACAATAGCAAGAGATCTGGTACTCTCCAAGCTCGACTATTGTAATCTCGGCACTTCACAACAAAACCTCAATAAAATGCAAGTCACACAAAACAATGCCATCAGAGCAGCTCACAACACATCTCGGAAACCAGACACGCAATAAACTGGTTTAACATTAAGCAAAGGACAGCCCTCAAAACACTGCCCCTCACACATAAGTGCTTATCTAACCAGGCTCCCATCTACCTTTCTAACTCCATCACACGCCACATGTCAACACAGCCTACCGGAACTGCCCAGACGCACTGCGTGAACATCCCACACTACAAACTACAAAGAGCAGGAGGAGTCAGTTTCATAGTCCTTGCTGCAAAGAAATGGAATGCCCTCCCCACTATCCCCAAGAGAGGCACCGTCGTACCTCTTTTTCCGGAAAAAGGTAAAAGTGTGGCTCCATGAGCAAGACCCTATTTCGGTCGTCTAACCAAGACCCACCTTGTAAATATGTATGTAAACGTCTGCCTGATGTATATATGCAATTCTTATGTATTTTCCTTTGTATTATTTTGTTGAAATTTCATGTTTTGTACATGCTGTAACGTTTAAGCATAGCGCCCTGATGCCTCGGGGCTTGGTGCGCCCTACGAATAAATAAACTAAGTTGTGCCATGGTTTGAAAATAAATATTAAATAGCAAAGGAGAAAGGAACACTGCACTGAAAGGGGACGATCCTCAGATAGAAGAAAGACAGCTTGAGAGAACTTGTGAGATGCCACTAGTGTTAAGAAGCAGGTAGGCCATGATGCATTGTGTTTTGAAGTGGTAGGGCCCGTTAGCCACTTAGTGATGAAATATGGAGCAAGTGGGCATGCAACTAGATGAGGCAGAATGTTTAGACTAGAAGCGAGACTGCCTGGGAGAGAAGCAAGGCATACTACTGTGTCAGACAGGAAGTGCAAAAAGACAGTTCTAACTGTGATAAGATGTCTGTTCGGAAGTTCATTGGCATGAGGTAATGAAATGTTTTTTGTGATCAAGTCCCATTAGTTGGTCAGACGTGAATCTGCTTCTGGTGTATTCCTTTTTATTGCAATGAGAAATAAACTGACAGTGACCCATTACAACCTGGAATTGAAGCCTCGAGTTTATTTGCTTCAACGTAGCATACTTAACACTAAATATATGGAACACACACAGTGGTTTAGATTGAATACATTATGTTTCTTAAAGATAGATTAATACTTTGTGTACTTTCAAAGTTATAATAGAATGCAAATTTGGGGTTAAGCATGGGTGTAGGCCTTACCGGGGGCTCTGTGCATTTGAAAGACGATCAATGGTTCCCCCGAGGTCCGTGAGGGGGGGAGAGAGGATGAGTCGCATTCAGTTGAAGTGATCCATTAAAGATCACACATTTGCTCCCTCAAAGAAGTTCACAGCATGGAAAGAAAAATGGGGTTATGAACCAAGAAGGAGTTTGCACCCATTAGTTTACACCAACCAATACTAAGATGCGTCTCTGCATGAAGGTTTCATCCTGAATTTGACAATGGCAACTGAAAGGAAGGGTCAGTGACTGCCCGATATCTTGGCACTCAGCGACTTTCCGCTTAAGTACATATGATACAGCGCTATGAGTTTTGAGTGGCTTGAGATAGTCCATCCAGCTTTCCTCTGGCCTGCTGCAGAAGGGGACGCATGTACCCGCCTTCGGCATCTCCAGTGCAGACACGCTGGATAAGTGAATATACCTTCCCACTAAACCATGGTCCTGATGAAGATGGCTCATCTCTCTACCGCCATCGAAACCGGTCGAGCTTTCGTGTCATGAGGGAACTCATGATCCTGATGGGATCTCCTAGAGATACTAGACAAATAACTTAGAATCTATACTCACCCAGATTGAGTGAGCCTTTTACATGCTCAATTTGAATGAGCCTTCTTTTTAATTAGTTTCCTTGAGTGAACATTCCAACTGTATTCGTTGACTCCAACACCTAGGGCAGAATTAAATATAGAATATTGTTTGTTATCGAATCAGCCTCCTTGGTGACAAGTTGCTACCATCACCATTTTTGAGCCGTTAAGGTAGAATCTTATGCACAGTTCTGCCGTCCTTACAACAGCTGGTTGGAATTGTTCTTAATGTATGTTGAATCATTTTGTAATGTACATGCCATAGTTGTAGCAAATTAGGGACAGCTTCCCCTTAATCTCTGTTAGATAGGCGTGGCATCACACGCCATCTAGGGCGAGGCAGCCCCGGTAGGGACAGTGTTCTTCCCCAGGGTCAGCTTACAGCATGGTTGTCTCCTTTTATACTGTGTGTTAATGTATGATTAATAAGTGCACTGTAGTTTTGAACGACTTCTCTCCTTAAGAACCGTTGTTTTGTGATAACATTGTCTTCAGTTAATGGTTAAGGAACGCAACTGTTCTTCCGTATTTCTTTTGAATTTACCCTGTTTTTAAACAACTGAAAGGAAGACCAGAATAACATGTTTGTCTATACATGTGTTTTGTCCTAATGGAGGTTCATACAGAATAGGTTCTGAAATAATGTGGGAGGGTGAAAGACTGTTGGCATGTTTAGCTTATATTTCAGATACTTGGGAACAGATATAGGCATGGTCCAAATTCATAGAGTACGAGATCTGTGTTTGCATAAATAGATCGACACAGGTTAAAAAATGAATATTTTGAGGTCTCTTTAAGCTATATTTGTCATCTGTATGTGTAAATGTGTTCCTTTTGTTATTTACTGCATATATGTATGTGTAACATTTTTTACAAGATTTGTTAACAAATTTGGAATCTGTGATTATTTTTTCAAATTTATTTGAATTATTATTTGTGCCTTGGTGAGACATTAGATATGTGCTTGTATTTCTTAACTACACAAAAAGGAATTAACTTGCCAGATGGAGAGTAAATCTCAGTCTACTTTACAAATCTTAAATGATCCTCTGAACCCTTTTTGCTGTTCGCCTTTTGATCTTTGGGTGTTCATACGTTGCATACTATGCAGCATTAGTGAAACCATTATATGACTTGTTGAAGCCCAACTTCCGTCCAGCACACGGGAAGATAGCACACAAGCATTTTCCACCATGTCTACCAACAATTGACAAAGTAGTTCTCTTCAGGACAAACGCAAATAAGGATTTAGAAGTGACATTATTTTCTGGTACAAATGCTTTTACATACGAAGTGTGTAATTATGGAGAGATAAAACCCATAGCATGCCATTCACATACAATTCCAGAGCCGAAATTTGTTCCAGAAGAAACGATTCTGACTGCAGTTCAAATAGTGCAGAAGGAAAGCACATTAGCTACAAACACAAAAATGCACATAAATGCACCATAGTGCAGTTGGAGGCAGCTTCACACTTTAGTATTGTAAATGCAAAGGCATGGGTAAAGAGGGCCTTCACGCAGACAGTTCTGGTTTATAAAGATTTTGTATATCTTGTGCTTTGTGCTATTACAGATTTATGAACTCAAATGGCCTTTAAAATCAGAAGCAGATGCAGCAGTACCAGAAATTCTACTTTGGATCTTTGCAAATGTGATATATTGTGATGGAAGTGCTGTTCCAGCAGTTGGGACACTCGTGCAGGATGTAGACAAACTTTAGTAAAGAAATTGTTGTCTTTGCCTATAGGTACTGAACCATTGAGCGTCAAGAATAGGAGGTAACCTTTTGTCCTTTGGTTGTACAAGCTAAAGAGGACCTTAACACCACAGGAAAACTTACCTCCGTTTTGTTTTTGTTCTGTCTTTTGTATTTAATGTAGACGTTCCTGAAGGAACTTGACGAGGACAACACCACCTTGACTTTCCATGCTGCTATATCATTTGCTTCAAGTCTTGGTGAGTAAATAATATTGAGGCATAACCTTTCTGCTTTAACTACAATTAGGTAGTTGCAGATGAAGTATTACACATAATGGTTCTAATTTAATGTTTTTTCGCCAATAGATTGATTCTGACCTTTCTGAATTCTGAAGAATTGTCGGGTTTGTAATAAGATTTACACGTGGATGCAAGGTCGCCATCAAAATGTGTCTTGGATAGGTCCTGAAGAGAGCATCCAGCAAGGAGAATATGCTGAAACGTCAGTTTTGATGTCGACCAATCCCCCTATAGATTGTACTAAGCCTTTGGGGGAAAATAGAGGATTAGTTCTAGAAGGGGATATTTTTCGAAATTGAAGTAAATGGATTATGCATCTGTGTGTTTAATGTTCTAGGTATGCACTTGTGTCTGAATGTTTTTTTGGTCAGACTCGACTTAGCACTAGCACTTTAGGTGTAACTATCAGGGATGCATTTGCACTGTAGTGTGAAAACAATGATGTGTTTTTAATGCTATATGTGTTGTGTCTGGTTTTGCACACACCTGTTTAGCGAACACCTGTTACGGATATACTTGTATCTACTGTAAAAATATCTTTTTGTTTAACTGCTGTTTAAGCTGCATGTGTTTTTGGTTGCCTCAACAATGAGGCAGGGTTTTTACTTTTCTTGTAACAAATAAATTGATAAATCGGTATTTGTGGTTTCAACAGGAACGTGTTGTAGTAGGTTTTGTCCTTAGTAGCTATGACAGCACTGAAATTACTCCAAGCTGACAATGGCCAGTCTTTTCAGGCAAATCCTTAAGAGAGGTCCGGTCAAGCTGTGGTTGTACCCTGCACTACTCTAGTCCATTTTGCCCAAAGACCGTAAAGCCAAGCGCAGAGACCATCTGAAGGATTTTTGACTGTCCAAATTGCACCAAGACCTAACATTTATATTGGAGCAGTAATCCTGTTCTATACTTTGCTGTGGAGAAGTCTTCTCACCTTTTCTGTCCTGTTAACCACAGGAATTTGTTTTCTCCCAATGATCAGCAGACAGCTGAACATTTCAACTTTAGATGTAGCACATGCACTACACCCAATGCACAAGATGGAGGTGCAGGCTGCTGATCTGGGAAAAGTCTCAATACAAGCATATACCTACTATTCTTAGGGCACATTCTTGACACTCCAGTAGAAAACCTACAGCGGACTCTGCATGCCACTCCAGGTACATACACTATCAGTGATGGAGGAATCTAGGATAGTGTCCACTAAGATGCATGACAGACACCTAAAGGAACCTGTTGAGGGCCCAAATAGAAGCTTTTGCTGAAGGAGCACTGTTAGATCCCGAAGATGACGTGGGAAAGTTAGATGACATGGCAGACCATGTATGTTTTGTGGCATATTTTGACACCTTTCTTATTTTCCAAAAAAAAAAAGACCAGTTGAGTGGCCTTAAGAAGTTAACGGAGTACTGTCCTGTTCCATCACCAGACTTCACCACCAGCGTTTAAGCCACAACTTTTTATATATGCACTGAAACACCCATCAGAGGGAGAGTTGGAGGACTATATATTTCCCCCACCACCTGCAAATAGCCAGTTTGCGTGGTCTACACATTTTGTGGTGTATGACAAAACATTCTATGTCACAATGACAGAAAACATGGCAAGATTCCCTCCCTCTCAACATGACAGGGGGGAGAGGTGATCCTTGGCAAGCACATGGAACAGACACTCTAGAGTTAGCATGTAGAAATCTGCATTTATTATGCTTCCTCAATTGCACTCATTATGCAGTAATCTGTAGTTCATACCATCAACCATAATATCCAGATTGGATAGCCAAAGAAGATGCATTTTGTTTGACAACTAAGCAGGCTACCAACACAATGCAGGAAAACAGATATGAACATATTCAAACCTCCTCAGGCATTCCAATATGCTGGAATCTTGGCACCATTGAGTGTTATAAGAGACACAAAGGAATAGACGTAGGTCCCTCTGCAGCTTATGTTTCAAAAAACATTTCAAAACCCTATGCCATTTCATAGGCAAAGCTTGTCAATTAATGAAGTACCAAATCCATGGTTCGGGTGCGCTCAGTTTAAAGAACGTAGGAGTTCACCATGTAAGTTTCATCTAACCTTAGTTTTTCTTCATCAACAATGTACCCAAGTGCCAACATTCACCCACTAGTGCACATGCTAACGTTCTGCCCCTTTTGGGCTTCATCTAGGCCCAGAACATGTTTTTCTTCACAAATGTTTGCACTAAAGTTATATACATGATCCTATTACAACATACATAGATCGATCCAAGCGGAACGCCACTCCATTTTGAAAGAATTGGACAAGTACCAAACAGAAATTGAAGCACACAAGGAATCCCAATTTTGGATACAATTCCATGAAGTCAGGAACATATACAAAACCACATTTGCAGGGTTGATATTTTATTGATTTATTTATTTATTGGGTTTCTATAATGCGCCTATTCACAATGTGTTTCAAGGCGCAAGGAAGGTTCCAGGAAGATTTAAAGGCGATTTACACCTCCAATTAAGCAGACAATCAAGAAGACTAGATGCACATGAGGGAGCCATCCTGAATATCTGAACGTTGACTCGAGTACACATTAGCGAAAGTTACAAGACAGCAGGATTCAAAGTTCTCCACAGACACAATGGAGCTGGGTACATTTATTTTTGCACTTTTAAAGCGCATTAAACCTGTAGGCATCAAGGTGCTGTAGCATACGTGTAACTTACATTGCTTAAGGTTATGGTTACAGTTAGATGCATGTTACTTATATAGCTTACGGTTATGGTTGCAGTAGATAATTGCTTAAAATGATGGTTACATTCATGTTATTTACATAGCTTACAATTATGGTTGGAGTAGAAAACATTCCTTAATGCTACGGTTACAGAGCATCATGTTACTTAAGGCTGCAGTATATCACATTTGTAGAGTTAAGATTGCATTGCAGAATGTTACAACGGGCAAGTGGAGCAGAGAAAGGTTGCCCTATCAGAATCGGGTAGGTAGGAGTACAAATTAGGAAGGATTACCGACAGGAATTTTCACATCTCTGCCTTTAGGTAGGATACAGTACAGCACGAGGATTCACGGATAGAAAAAGTCTTTGGAAATTAAGTCTTGATGTGCAGTGTGGAGCTGAAGGGAAAGAACGGTGCATTTCAAGTACAAGATCCTCATGCAGCACAAGGCTGCAGGATAAAACAGCCAGACAGGGGTCTTGCGGTGCAGTAGGTGGATGCAGGAGCATTGAAGTGGCTTATAGTCAAATAGTTGAAGGAGGCAAAGATGCGAAGGCAGCCACAGAAATCAAGAGGAGGGGAGGGGGGGAAAAGGAAGGTGGAGAGAGGACTAGAGGGTGAATAAAGTGGGGAGCAGATTGCGTCTGTGTGCCTGATGATCAGTCATGATCAGTCATCCAAGGCTCTGCACTATACTCTAGTGGCATGGATATCTTGGTGCAGTGGCCGGAGGGTGAGTGATTAGGGAGTTATTCCCCCCACGCTGCCCAAGATTCCCAGGCAGGGGCTACCATTATAGCCGCTGTCCATTGAATCTCAGGTTTCCTAGGCCTGCAGATTCTACAAAGTGGCACCTGAGACAATCACCATAGACACAAATTCTCATGCAGTACTCCCTGTCAACGAGCAGGCAGTCTGGCCATCAGCCACCATCCCACATTAAACAGTGCTCCCATTCAGTTGTGCTGTAGCTCGAGACACATTCCGCATTCATAATACAGCAGGGTAGGGCTGTTCACCCCACCAGTTTTGTTTCCATGTTGCTTGTGCGTAATTGGAGAAGAAAAGTAAAGGTTTATTCCTAGATTGTTTGTTCTTGAAATGAACAGGGCTTTTAGCAGCTGGTCACTAGAGTGCACATTTAGAACAATGTCAAAGGGCACAGCTAATCCAGGGAGTCCTCTTGCACTGCAGTCAGCCACATAACATCCATTCTGTTTTTTTTGTTTTTTTTTTTTAATGGCAATTTGCACACTTGGAATAAAGGCATGTAGTCCTTACTTAAGCATAAGCCCCAAGCCGCGGGGCCATTATCGAGTCAGGTAATGCCCCGGGGCCCATAGTTACACGAACGCCCTGGGGCATTACCTGATTCGGTAATGGCCCTGCGGCGAGGGGCTTATTGCCATTAGTACCCCGGCCGGCAAGACCAGGGTACTAATAGCATTTTTTCTGTTCCGAACCACTTCAGCGTTTCGGAAAAGAAAAATAAAGAAATAACTAAATGAGAAAATGGCCACCGGGGAAGGTAAAACGGAGTCAGTTTTCCCTTTCCATGGCGGCCATCGGGAGCGGACGCGTTGGGAACAGGCGTGTTCCCAGAGCGTTCGCTCCCGAAAAAGGAGAAATAAGAAGGTAATCGGGTTTGGGAGGGGAATGTTTCCAGGGGAGGACTTTTTTTTTTTTTTAAAACAAAATGTACCAGAATCCCTGGCGGGGGAGGATGGTAGCCTCCAGCACTGTGGAGGCTCGGAGCGGGCATGGCCCAGTTTCGAGCCTCCTCATTGGCCGAGGGGCTGCCACACCCCCTTGCCGTGGATGAACATTCGAGGGAGTGTGTGTGGGGTATGGACCAGGCGAGAGCCAATCAGATTGCATCCAACAATCGGATTGTCTCTCGCTGGGTATTAATATTGCAACTTATGTCTTCCTTAATAACTTTCCTCCAGTAGTGAGCAGATGTACTTCTTTCCTTCAACTCAGAGTAGAGGCTCTGCTCCCTGACCAGTTGATGGGTCTCCCACTCCATTACAGCCATAGTGCTTAGTCTCCTAATGATTCATTCACCAAGACTGGTTCACTTCTTCCAATGTGCCAATTTATTCCAGACTGTCCACCTACCTCACCAATCAGTGCTTATGTGTCACACTCCCTCCATTCCCATTTGCCCTTATTTACCTCCAAATCCCTCACCTGCCTGCAGCCCCAGTGATACAAGACGTGCTTCAGCACCACCCGCCCTGTCGAAGTGCTGCTCCCTCCTCTACTGCTCTTGATAAACTTAGATCACCTTGGGTACCGAAGTAATCTGTGACCTACTCCCTCTGCACTCCTTGGATTTTCCTTCTCCCCTTCTTGACTCACTGATTTGATTCGTACCTTGATTTGCACAGGTTAAAGGATTGGTGTTGCAGCTTTTCAATAGGCTATGACCCAATATGTACGCTACAAAATAATTCCATCATGATGGCATATGCTCCAGTGCTTATACAAAAAGCCAGATCATTCACTGACAATGACAGTAAAATCGGATTGTTGATATAAAGGTTTACAAATCATCTCAATAAAAAATCATGACGCAGTGGATGCAGCAAGTCCATTAACTGCACCAGTAACAAAATCAGTAAAAGAATATTACTGGGTGGTATGAAATATCAAACACGCATATAGTCCGAGAAATGTAAATATTTCTCTACGAAAGAAAACAATCCATGTTCTACGCAGGTTGAAAAGAACAGTACATTTGTGCGTTTACTGAAGCAAGGCCAGTATTCACTTTTGTGAATTTTGTCCAATGCCCGCCTCAATACAATACATGTTCAAAAAAATACCATCACTTCATCTTACCTTGTGGATCTGCCTTTTTGTAAGCATTGCCCGCATCTACAAAACTGGTGGCTGAATCATGCTTGTTTTGCAGCTGCATATGTATTTTCGCTGCTTGGCAAAATGCATTCCCCGCAGCTAACAAAAAAAATATATATATTAATTTACAATGCGTTATACCAGCTCGGTGATACAAAAGTTCTTCGTCCTAATTCTTTAATCTATATGGCTTTGTTGAAACGCTACTCACCTGTTAAAATATCTAACCGGAAATAATCTTATTTTGCAAACATGGCCGCATACATGTTTGTTTCCAATGAAATCCTATGGCATTTTATGCAGGAAAATCGCGTTTATAGTTTAGAGAAAATGTAGACTGGCTGTAAACAGGACACATTTATCAAGATGTGTTGCTTAGCATGTTGAAAAGAAATGATACAATACGGAGATCCTGTACATATTTTCAGAATTCCTACAGATCTGTGCTAAATTTTCATTTTGAGAAGAAGAACTGAACAAGGAGTAATTAAAGCAAACAATCAGATTAGGGATATGTTATTTCCCCCATTTGATTAACCTTCCAGGACGACAGCATCAACAAACAACTACAAAAACACAATATTAACTAAACCGTTAGTGTTATGATAGCGGTGTGTGCTTGCATCTGAGAATCACTTCAAAGAAAACATATGCCTTGCTTCCACTGTTGTAGGTCATCATGACAAACGTGTCTTGTGAGAAATTGCCAGGTGCACTCCTTGATGACCTACGCTTTTGTTATTTATTCATTTTTTAGTTTGGGCTATTAGGTGGCGCTGAATGCGCTACCTTTTAGTCGAAACCTTTGTCATTAAAATAAGAGCTTTAAATATGGGCTTTGAATGGGATCTAGGTTAAAAAACTGCATTCCTGAGTTTCAAAATTGCAGTCGACTTTCTCGCATTTTGAAATACGAGCTTTTGGGAATCTGTTCATTTGACCCCAGCTTTCCCTTTAAAGAAGTGGGGGGGGGGGGACACCCGCAACCCTCGAAGGCCAGAATGGTGTAGAGAAGGAGCCAAGTACTCGCACCTCAATCACTTCTCCCATACTGCCCATCTGCTGGAAACCAGAATGTGACACAGCCATTTGAACTACAGATAACGAGGAGAATCCTGGAAGCAAGGTTCCCATTGAGGCAACCATACCCGTATGATGACTGTCCGAGTGAAATTCCGGAAGAAAACAGGACGGTTGAATAACCAAGAGACAAAACGACGTTACACAGAGGAGCACTGACATATACAGAAGAGATGCAGAGACCAGAGAATGCAGACAATTTGATAAGGCATCAAGAAAGGATCGAGATAAATGACATCTTGGGATCAAGATGAAGAAACCTGGGCTACAGAAATAATGAAGACATGAAGCCATTTCACACGTGTAAATATGCAAAGAAACGCAAGCAGGCAAAGTATTCCTAAGGTTAGCTTTATAATCAATAGAGTGCGGCATGCGCCAACATGTACATATATTTTGGAGTCAGTAAAAGAGGGATGTTCCCACTACATACGATAGCAGTGCTGAGCAGAAGGAAGGCTGCTTTTTCATTTTGTCGCAGTTAGAAAACAAGCAAATTACAGGCGGAACTCAGAAAGGCGAGGTTGGATGAGCCAAGAAGCAAAGGCCATATCAGACTGGGGTGAGCCGACATTGGATACAAATCATGTGAAAGAACGAAGCTCCTGTTCAGAAGGCAGGAATAGAAGCATGAAGACGTCAGAGGTCCATTAGAAAATAGCATTTTAATACACTGAAAGCTCGATTTTGTGGTCTTAATTCACATGGGGAGAAGAAGTTGGACAAGCACGATGGTCACACCTACGCACAAAGGCAGAGCGTGCCTTCACTCCGCTGAATTCTTCAGTAGCCAGGAACATTTCCAAGGAGGAGTTCAAAGCTCTAAGTGACGGCAGACCACTCAGGTGATGATGGATGATCATGCTAATTGGCAGGAAGCACTGTTAAGATGAGCTCTCCAGCACCTGAACGCTCAGCCTGTGCGCTGCTAACATAGGTGGGAAGGTGCCGACGAAGGTTAGAAAAGTGACCAATGATAGAGGAACACATAATCAAGGATCCTATAGTTGTGTAGTCAATTAGACGTTGTATATTTAGTGACTTTCATAGTGACATTTTGGGGAAGGGCTTAGTTGCCCCACCTGATGTTAAGAAGCAAATCACTTTATTTCACTGTTCAAACGAGTATGGATCGTATATTTAGATGATCCGTTTAGACCCGATCACATTCACCCTTAGGTTTTGTAGTTTTGCCACGTAGGATGACGTTAGTGATATGTAGGTTAACATCATCAATGACAAATATGTACTTTAAAAATGTAGTTTATGAAATGCTTTGAGAAGTCTCAAGAGTCATTATGCTGAGACGTCCGTTGTATTCCCCGTTTTAGATAATTGATATTAAAAACAGTTATCCTTTTGCCAACTACCTGAGTTGTTTCGATTATTGATGTTCAAATAAATTCTGCATCCCCATCCATCTCAAGGGTTGTTGGGTGTTCTGACCCACGTTTGGACTATTATGCTACAACATTTGGTGCTGTGGGCTTAGGAAATCCAAGATGGCCGAAAAAGCCCACATGTGCGCCAGAATCTATGAAAACCGCGCAGTTTGTGCGCACACCAAAATGGTCGCCTGACTTGCCACCCCCCGGTGCGGGTGTGCTGGGTCAGAAGAGCCATGAGTGAAATGGGGTGCCAAAGAGAAAAACAGCAGTGCCTGTTCGCTAGAAAGCACTTTAAAAATCACCTTTTGTTTCTCTGAATGCCAGCTCAAGATGCCTATTTTCAAACATTGCAACACATCCAAAAATCTCACTGGACACCAGCGGACATCTGGCAGAATGAAGTATATGTGCATACTAAATCTGGGAAGATGAAGAGCCCAAAACAATGTTCATAACAAAACTGGCTGAGCTATGCATGTCAGCAGCCTAACTGAAACTGGATTAAAACCACCAAAATCGAAATGTTTAAATTAACTGAGTGACCTACTTTTGAGTGTCACATAGTTTGTAACTGTTAAAATGTCATAGTTTTGAACTTAGAATCAGCATTCTAGCTGCATGTGTAAAAATTGTTAGTTTATTTGAATGCAGAAAACTGGGTAACTAGAAGTGACATTAGCTGGGGCCTGGCTTAAGGAACTGAATTCTGCCTGACATCTACCCCCACAGGAGTTAAAACCTGCTCAGCCACTCTTCCCCTTGCCAAAAGGAGTTGTCACCTCTCTGATTAGATTAGGGGTGGAGCAGCTACAGGGAGTTGAACAAAGGCCTGTCCTGGGCCCAGGCAGATGGTTTATTAGGGTAGTCGTAAATGGCTTCCTTTTGAACAATGGGCCTTCCAGGGCCCAGGCAGATGGTTTATTAGGGGGACCGTAAAATAGCTTCCTCTTGGCAGAAGCTGGGAGGGGCAGGGTCTCTGAGCTTGGCAGAAACTGGATAAACTGGTTTCTACACCATGTGACCTGGGAAACCACACCCCTTTGGGGCCAGAACATAAATCAGAACATTCATAGAGCGGACTTGTGAAAATTTTATAAGTGATATCATTATTCTTGTGATTTTTCTGTGCACATTTGAAGACGTGTTAGGACCCGGTTGTATGTTCAGGGGAGTTTTTAGCGGAAAAGAGGATATTACTCTAAATGTATGCATGTTAAAAATCTGACACTCCACCACCTAATGCCCACATGCTTTGCGAACATTGGTGTAAATGCAGGGACAAATCCAATATTGGTAACCCGACCAAAAAGTGAAATATGTTGCCATTTTTGAACCCAAGCCCCCAGGAAGAGCAGAGTTTGAACAGGGTATACCTCATGTGATATGTGATGGGTGCATATAATTTCAAACCACTGTGTATCTATGAAATATGTCTTTAGGTCAAATATAGATTGTGTGTAATTTGACAGGGGAGTGTCCTTTCTGCAAGCCATTAAATGACATCGCTCTGACACTACACTTCTTTTCCCCAATCAAGAGAGAAAGGAAAGCTTGACCAATGGGCAGTTGAGAGAGGGGCTGGCTAGTGATGCTGCACACACACACCCACTTTCAAAAGACATAAAAAGAGCCACTGGAAGCTAGAGAGGGGATTCTATTCCACCTGCTGCGGGACGCTCTGCCGGGAAAATCCATACTTTACCTCCATCAACCTCCAGAGAGCCAACATAGAGACTTCAATCTATCCACCTTCAGAGACCAAGACTTTACTTCAGAATTTGTAGCAGAGAGGTCAACTACAAGCTAAATCCCTCTTTAGCAGGCCTCAAATCATTGGCACTATTCACAGCCAGACGAGCTGTTTGAATTTTTTGCAAGAACTCTTGCCATTTGCCAGAGAGCAGTGTTGTATCCAGAGAGACCAGCTGAACCGGAGACCGCTGTATCCGGACCCACAGACCTGATCAGAACCAGAGACCCAGACCAGACCAGCAGAGTAGAGCTGACCCAGACGCTGTGCGCAGAAACCGTCCGTGGCGAGTGAAGAAAACCTGTTGACCAGATCCATGGCGAGGCCCATTCCTTTTAAAATTATATTGTGAGTACCTAGCAGAACTGTGCAGAACCAATCTCTTAGTTAAAATAATCTAATTCAATCTATTTTAATCTAACCAGAACTGCCTCCTAACCGTCACCTGTCATTTGCAAAGCTGTCACTTGTCATTTTCTAGCTGCAAGCTGTAACCTGTCGCTTTGAACGTTTAAAATTTCAAATCCGAACAACTACCTTTATTTAATCGTCCGTATCTCTGGAACCGTTTGGGCTAGGAACTTGGTTTAACTTTCCTCTGAAAGCTTAGAATCTCAGCTTTCCAACAAGCCTAGAACCGACTTCCTCATACTTCCGCCGTAATCACGATTCTCGCACTCGCGAATTTTACCGCGATTTGCAATTTGGTTAAAAATCCAGCCACGTGTGAAAACAGCAGCTTCATTGCTTTCCTTTGCCAAAAATTCGTTTAACCTGCTAGTTACTCATAGATCCTTGCTAAAGTGAGCCTGAACTCATCCCAAGTATATTTCACTCACCCTGAACCTCCTAAAGGGAATTAAAACCATTTTCAGCATATTTCTCACTGCATTGTCACCATATTCAAAGCATTTTGCCTGTGTTTCAAAACTCCTATCTGTTGTATAAGCTGCTGGGGGGGAATTGAACTGAATTCTATTTGATTGCATTCCTAAGAACTGTGTCATCTTCATCTCCTTACAGTGCATAAAAGGGGGGGTGAATTGTCCAAGAAAGTGATTACATTGTCTTTTGCTGAAATCCTATCAAGTTATTTTCTGTACTGCATTTCATTCCACATCGCATCCATTTGAAACCATAAAAGTATTGTTGCTATCGTATCCATCCTATAACCACTCATCATTGATTATAAAGAAGTGTGCTAGTGCCGGACTATCCATTATTGATTAATGCTCAGATTAAGTGTGATATTCAATTATTAATTTATTATAAAGTGTGATATATATATATATATTGTTTAAATGATCAAATAAACCGTTTAAACTTGTAAAACAGAACTACTTCGTGGCTCAGTGGGGTCAGGGGGATTCCAAGAGAGGGGTGTTATATAGGGGTAGTCATCCAGAACGCATGAACTGGACGTAAAGATATATCAATAAGGGTTTCCATTCAGTATCCCAGACTAGGCATTGACTTAGCTGTAGTGTTGAATTGAATCCTCTTACAGGGTATTGCTACCTCATCTTAAAGGGCTGGGAGCTCCAGTTCACATGGTAGCAGAGGATGGTTCGATAATCCACCATATCCATCATGATAAGTAAGCTTTTGAGGTCCCGGGAATATCACATGACCTCTGCCATTCGGCTGAAAGGACGCAAGGCTCCCTGTAGATAGCGGTTTTTAGAGTAACGCAAAGTCTTGCAAGACAGGTTAGACGGGTCCCCTTGTTTTCATGCAGAAACCCCTCCCGGTGTCTAGAGGAAGCTGAACGGACGGAAAGTTGAAGAGGCCACTGAGGAAGCATGCGATTCCGATATTAGGAAGTTGAAAATTTAATGGTGAGTAGAAAACTGAGCAACGTGGCAAAAGAGTGAATAGGCAGTGGGTGAAGAAAGTGATAAAAGAAAAAACGAGTAACGGAGGGAGGTGGTGTTCAATATGGAGAACAATTGACTTGAGGGGAGGCCAAGCAATTAAGAAATATCGCGAGGAGAAGCCGTGATAAAAAGTAAATTTAAAAAAAATAAATACATTTTTAAAAAAAGAGTACGCCTAGGTGCCTTCGTTATAAAGAACATAACAGAAGGAACAGCACCTAAATCCCATAGCGGATGACATAGGAGACTGGTTCGAGTAACGTACCCAAGGAGGGCTGTTCCAACTCTGTAGGAGTATTTTTAGGGGCAGGATTAGCCTTATGAGAGAAGACTAGGATACATGTGGCCGGCTTAGTGCGTTTGTCTGCCTTATGTGATTTTATAAAAAATGATGAAATGGTAAAACAAAATTGATGAAAAACGCGAGAGTTGCTAAGGACTAAGTGTATATTTTATGAACTTGAATTGATTATATTTTTAGCAGAATAAAGTAAAAAAACTGAATAAAAGGTTTTGAGCCTGCGACGATCACGCGCATATTCTTTTGACAATATTAAAAAGTATCAGTATAAATTGCAAGAGTAAACGGTGAGTATTGACAGAGTGACGTGTCAAAATGGAGGATATTACTCTGCTTATACACCTTTACAAGCAATTGCCAAAACACGCAGCCAAGCTTAGACAGTATAGTGCGGAATGGGTTAAAGGAACCGCAGACAAGATGTTCATGCCATGGCCACAAGGGGGATCGCCATCGAAGGCAGTCCTGTAGCATATGACATTTGCATGCTGCATATACGGGAGACAAACGACTAGCGAGCTTAGTGCTCTGGAAAATGTACCAGGAGCAGAGAAGATCTGCCTCCTGTAGATAGGATACTTAATGTATGCACAGAGGGGGGGGGGGGTGAAGAGGCTTCCGCTCCACTGGCCGCATCTGAAGCAGATGGCGATAGCAAGAAGGATGACGGGCTGTCCCCACGAAGGGAGCTCAGGGTATAGCAACCCGGCATACGAGTCACCTGCGCAAAGCAGTGACAGGGCCCGGAGAAAAATACTGAGAGAGATGGCATCTCGAAAGACAAGGAGAGACGCGATAAGGAGAAAAGCAAATCAACCAAGTACATCTATAGATTTAGGATGAGAAATAAAGAGATGGAAAGGAGAAAAGGACAAGACTGATGCGTTAACACTTATACAGAATGAATGGATGGGTGGTCAGATTTTGCTCAAACGCGATGGTAAGAGCATTGAGGACACGTAAGGCAAAGGGAAGATCAAGACGATCAGGACAAAAAGGATAAAGAAAGGAACGATTGAAAGACGATAGAACAAAAAGAAAGGATAGACTGAGATAGGAAGAGTTGTACCAAGAGGAGCAACTGAGAAAACAGGAAAGAGCAGAGGAGCAGAGAAAGTATGATAACGGACAGAGGGCGATCAAAGAGCAAGAAAGGTTAGAAAGGAAAAGAAAAGAAGAACGGAAATTAAAGGATAAAAGAATGCAAAGACGTAGAGATGAAGAAATACAAAGGGCAAATGAGAGAAGGGGCATGAAGATGAAAGAAGACAGGGTAAGGTAGGAAGCAAGGAAGCGAAGAGAGTTTGACGATGACATGGAACGAAAGAGAAGACAGAGAACACGCAACCTTGATCGCATGGAAAAGGAGGTAATGGATCCTAATTCATCAGTGGCATGGGAAGATTTAGAGGAATTACTCCAGCCAATAGCAGGTCCATCCAGAGCAAATCTGGAGGAGGAGTTTGACTCTAGAAGCACTGGAGGTGCAATCGATAAAGTTTACCATGATATGAAAACCAAGAAAGTACTGCAGGGGAAAGGTAAAAATGATCAACGAGAGTGCGCAGCCGTACAACAAGGAAGGAGCCTCATGGAGAACCAAATGAGCTGTTTTTAGATAGACTGACACTGAATAAAGACGAAGAAAGAAGTCACACAAGCTGGGGACAAGAGATGTCAGATGAAGATCGAGAACCCACTCATGGGGAAGAAGGCAATATATGTGGGCTTGAAGGGTGTTTGTCAGTAGACAAGGAAGTAAGATGGTCAGATTTAGACCTCCCTATAACACAGGCATCAGATTCCGTGATGCAGCTAAATTGACCTAAAGAGAGATCCCATGGTCAGAACAGGGTGGGGGGACTCACCACCATATGTGAACAGGCTAAGGTCACTACGAGGTAGAAGATGCTGTGGAACCATTGTCAGTGCTATGGACAGGAACGATGGGTGATGAATGCGAGTTTGGGATTTCAAAGTTTCCTTTGTTGGAGAAGGGAGGAACGAGGCAACAGTATATACCCTGGCCGCAAATGGATACGAATAATTTAAAGTGCAAGCTCCCGAGTTTAACTTCTGGCGCTGGGAAGTGGATACATGAGCTAGAGAAAATGACAGGAGGAAATATGTTAGCTATAGGGGACATCCTGATTGCCATTCTTGGGGAAAGAGCTGATGATGTCTGGTCGAGAGCAGGATATTCTAGTGTTACCACGGGTAACACTGCACATGATGGAGATCCGATTAATAATTGTAGAGCGGCTGTTTGGAAAGCACTTAGCGTGCTATATCCGGATACATCAGATATGGGAGCTATATTGACAAAAAAGATACAAGAAGGGGATGATCCGCTTGTTTATATTCAGAATTTTCAACAGCAGTGGACTTTGGAGACTTGCGTGGCTTGGGGAAATCTATAACTGTTTTATCATATACTATGCCAAGTTGAATATGACAATTTAATTTACTGACAAAGGCATAGTGTGCTCGGCACCATGAATGTATTATTTAAACGTAAAGGAGTTGGTTATGGCATTTATAGGACAGAAAGCTATACGAGGGAGTGCCATTAGAACCAGGTGTTTTTCCCTATGGGGTACGCATTCTGACATGGCTACCAGGTTTAGTGGGCAAAACCGTGAGAATACCTGATGAATTTTTATTCAGGCCAAAGATACCCATGTTTGAAGAAGAAGGAAGAGTCTTTCTTTAGAGTTACAAGCAGCTATAGTACGAGAGTTTGCTATGCTTGACAGAGTCAGTTATGATGGCAGACGATGGAGCACTGTGATTGCCATTGGTGAGGGCTATAGATTGACTGACGTCATGGATGAAGACTTGTTTAGAGATCATCCATCAGATGACGAAGTAATCTTTGAAACCAGCATCACATATTGGGTAAGAGCAATTAAACAAGAGGTTACTCAGAAAATGATGTTAGCACTAAAACGCCCTGAGTATTACGAAGAAGACATGGCGAAGATACCAGCTTCTTTATGGACAAAGGGACCCTATGATGTAGGCCCTATTGAAGGGGGCTTGGGAAGTAAAGATCAAATTGAAACCAGGAGCAATTATACCTTTAGCACAACAGTATCCCATGTCTCGAGAGGCAGATAAAGGTATTTTTAAGACGATATCTGCAATTATGGACCAGGGTATTTTAGTGACGTCAGAGTCACTGTGCAATATCACAATCTATCCAATCAAGATAGGGAAAGGGGGTTTGTGGCATTTAATCCAAGATTTAAGACTTATTAACCAGATTGTAGAGGCCGAATGTCCTCTAGTTCCTAATCCGGCAACAATTTTATGTAACATACCTGTTGAGGCACAATATTTTACTGTGATTGATTTGAAAAATGCGTTTCTCAATCCCATTGCACAAAGATTCGCAAGATCTGACGTCATTTACATTCAGACAAACCGGCCTGAAAAGTACTCTATTACCACAGGGGTACTGCGAGTCCCCATCGATTTTCAATAGGGTCCTACAGATGGACTTAAGCAATATGGACTTAGAAAGTATTGTATTGCAGTATGTGGATGGCATATTGGTCTGCAGACGCAATTCAGTTCAGCTGATTATTCTTGCAGACAAAGGATATAAAGTGGACAAGGAAAAGTTCCATACTGTCAGGAAGAAGTGCTGTACATAGACCAGTTAATCTCGCATGAAGGAAAGAAGGTTACTCTTTAGAGGGCTGAGGCTATATTAAAGGCAGTAAAGCCAGTCACGATAAAACACATGCAGAGATATTTAGGATTAGAATTATGTAAGAGCATGGGTCTTTGATTACAGTTCATACATAAGGCTCTTGTTGCAAGCTCTGAAGAAAGCACAGGTAAATCAGGAAATAATTGTATGGAATGAGGCGATGGAAGAAGGGTTAGATGAATCAAAAAAGGCAATTTGTACAGCTTCAGTTCTAGGGATTCCTTATGCAGAGGAATTCTTCCTGTTTTCACATACGACTGGCACGGTTATGAAAGCTGTACTCACGCATATAAATAGATTGGGGTATAAGTCCCTTGCGTATTACAGGGGTATTTTAGACCCAGTAATGAGGTGTCACTACCCGTGTTAACAATCTTTGGCAGCCGCCGCCCTCGCCATTGAGAAGGCTGCCAGCATAGTGATGGGGAGTTCTGTGATGTTATTTGTTGAGCATGCATTGTTTGCCATTCTGGAAAAACCAAAAAGGTACATTGACATCTCAATGGGCTTCTGCCTATGAAGTGGTCATATGTACTCCAGCGATCAAAATAGTTTGATGCAGAATAGTGAATACTGCCATGTTTGTAGAGGTACCACTGGCAGAGGGTGAGCACATGCATCATGGTTCAAACTATGACGAGTTCTATGACAAGCTCCCAAGGGATAAGGAAAATGCATTACCAGCTGAGGAGATTCTCTTTATTGACGGTTCGTCTAGAATCGATCAAAATTGACAAAAATACACAGGTGCCGCTGTGGTAAAGCACATGGCCAATGGAGAGTTTGAAGTAGTGTCAAGTGCACGACTACCGTCTCACTTTTCAGCACAGGCTGCAGAATTAGTGGCGCTGATTGTCGCGCTTGAGAATCACACAGACCAGGAAGTAACAGTGTACAGTGACTCTGCCTATGTGACGGCAACAGTGCACGCAGGACTAGCATGTTGGAAGAGGAGGGACTACCTCCGAGCGGATGGCACTCCAGTACAACGCGCAGCCTTATTGGACAGACTCCGAGCATTACAGCTCCCAGTAGCCATTGCAGTCTTAAAATGCACAGCCCACACTAAGAGCAGATTTTATTTTGATGTGGGAATCAAAAAGCAGAGCAGGAAGGCAAAAGCATAGCATGTACAGAAGTAATCTTGTCTTTTGATATGCCTGATGTGAATGAAAGCATGGTGGTGATGAATGTGTCAAACCTGTCTAGAACACAATTGGGAGAAATCCAAGTGGAAGTGCCAAAAGACGAAAAAGACTTGTGGACGCGTCAAGGGTGTTCTTTAAACCCCTCTGAGGCATTGTGGTGACAAGACAGCACTGGCAAACAGGTGATGCCTGAAGCCTCATTAAGGGTCGCGTTGGAACAGCTACACTACCCTGCACACGTTACTAGAAAGCCTTGCTGCAACAATAGCAGAGGATTGGTTTGCTCCAAATATAGTAGAACACGTTGCATTTTTTCTAGTATATTGTATCATATGTCAAAAGTTTACTGCTGGGCACACATTGCGCACCATTAGAGGAATTATCCCAAGACCTAATGGTCCCTTTCAGCATTTACACATGATTGTAGTAGTATGTCCCTTTTCAAGGTGGATCAAGGCTGCACTGTGTACTCACCCAGACGCCACCTGTGCAGCCAAATTATTTGTACGAGAGGGTTCCTAGATGGGGAATGTGAAGTATTGAGATCAGATAATGGCCCTCGCTTTGTCAATGAAGTCTTTGAACAAATAAGCTTGTTGCCTAGTATAAAGCACAAGTTTTCATCGGTGCATCACCCGCAAGCAAATGGTGTCTGTGAGAGACTCAATGGCCTGCTTAAAGAGGGAATAGATAAATTGAAATTGACCCTGAAAAAAAGGATGGTTGCATCGTCTACCACTGGCATTGTATGCGTTAAGAAATCAGCCAGGTTCAGACCACCCTTTTACCCATCACGAGATAGTGACAGGGAGGCGGATGAGGACACCCCTCACACCTCCGTCTAGAGTTTGAAGTGATGCCCAGCCAACAGCAGAATTGTTAGGAAAGGGGCTATGTGAAAACATTACATGTAGGACTTCAAGTATCTCTATCATTTCAGCTCAGTTCAGTTCAAACAAAAGGGGTCTAGGGCAATGCAGAACACAGAAGGAGATGTTACAGCAACAGGAGCTAATCAGCTGTGTCTTCCTAAACTTTTTACTGGAGATGCAGTACTAATTCACAATTTCACTCGAAGGTGGCACGAACTGCGTTTCAACGGCCCCTTCTCAGTGGAAGACGTAATACAGTCTGCAAAGTGCAAGGCAGACGTGCTTGGATATTTCTCAGCGATGTAAAGATCTACACTGGAGAGCCTGTCTCACCTTCACCCCACCCGAAGAGAGCATTGGAGTAGAACCACAGCACGTGCAGACTAGTTCTATGACAAGGAAGAAGGACGCAGAAGCTGTTGCCGAGTAAAACAGAGTTCTTGTTGGACTGTGGCTTAAGTCACTAAGAAGGGGTTATGGGAAAATAATTGTTCTTAAGCCACAGAAACTTATTGACATTGGACTGAGGCACACTTAAGCCTTTAAGAAAAATGCCAAATTCGGAGTTGCTTTTCCAACATCGGGAAGAGGGGAAAAGGTCCCCTATTACTGCCTTATTGAAATTCCTTTCTAGGGTGGCTATGGTGGTGCCTAACGACAAGGCTCTCCGGATCATTCTTGCAATCTTTGTGTTCATCTTACGTGCTTACCCTTCACTGGTAGGTTAAACTACTAATGTTCACTAGTTCTTGCAAGATCCCAAAAAATTGCCCAGTTTCGAGAAGGCTGCTCATAGCTATAATCTAGCAGATCGGTGAAGAACACAAATGCCCCCGTCACTGGATAATGCTCATAGACTGGCCAGCACAGCATTTCTTTTTCTGATAGAGGAATGCCGACATCTTGTTGGGAGACAAACCGACATCCGAACTTTCGAGAGACCTGAGAAACGATGCAGTACTCAATGAAATATTGACAGACATCAACGATGATACACCGAGAGAACCTTAAAGGATGGAGTGAGACTTCCAAGGAAGATGATCAAAAAAGGTTTACCAAGGGAGGAACTTTTGTTTCATGCTGAAAGAAAATCTTCATGTCATCTGGTTGGAGGCCAATTCATGGCATTCGTTGGGGATTTTAGTATATCACTGTATGCTCAGCCTGATAAAACTGATCGAGGAGCTTTGAGCCGATTCCGCAGATTCCAGAAAAGTGCATGATGTTCCCCATTAAAAATACTTTTTCTTTCCTTAAACGTAATATGGGCAGCATCAGTAGCAGCTTCATCATGGAAGATCATGCCATACGTCCATGATGTATTAAAAGTTATTGCTTTAAGTGGTTCTGTTTATGCACAATTTACACCTGTATTTTGTTCATAGTAATACTGCTCTCACTCACAGTACGCACGTCTTATTATGTAGTCATAAGTAAAGTGAAAATTCCTGTGTATCCTCCTGTGCAAGAAAAGAAGGATACAGACGTGGCAACTACTAGACATGTGATTGTTCCTACAATAGAGATACACACAAAAGCACCTGGTCCTGTGATTACTGAGCCAGGGTTAGTTTCTTAAAAGAAATCACACATGGAGAATTTGCAAGACATATTTATGCCTATGCTGAGAGGATGAAACTCTTAGAACTTTCTCCTACTAAAGTAAATCCACCCAGTTTACTGCTGTCACGATTCCTGCTCCCAGCCCCCCGGCATATCAGGCTGGAGCCAGGTCACGACCACCTAGTCGGCCCCTAAGGGCCTCTCCATCTCCCCAGACACCTACTTGGACTCGGACTTGGCGCCTTTGGCACCAAGCTCACGAACAGTCCTGAGATCCACTTAGCATTGGACTTGCAATGTATTATGGGGCAATGGATACCCCATGTAATTCAGTTCCTTGAACTGGATGAGCAGTCTAGTCTTTCGGGTATGACTCAGCCCAGGGATACCTGGGATACCTACAGACTATTTAAACCACACCCTGCCTGAGAAACATGCTTTGCGTTTCTCTGCACCTGCAGCGTGACACTCACCGTGCTCGGATCTCCTAGAGGCCCACTTCTTTCTTCAGTGCCAGCGCACCTGCAAGAATAAGATCATCATTGGCAATACTCATCTCGAAGAGCATCCAACTTCTGTCCGGCTCTTCCCAGTCTTGAGGATTCCTACGGCAGTCTCATCTCCATCTCGGCATGCCGCGCCCTACAAAAGGGGAGAAGAATAGAAGAGAAGACGTTAGTAAGCATTCAGCAATACTTAGCTCACTCGAATTTGCAAATAGAGTTGAATCCTTACCTGAACTCCCGTCGATCGGACAACTTCTGCTCCGGAGCATCCCGCTGATCTGAAAAAAGGGGAAAAGACACCAGGTTAGCGCAAAGCACATTGCACTTTCTCACTGCCGCTCATCTCCTCAGCACGCTTCCATGCTAGGTAACTGCGGCAGCTAAAAGAACACGGAAAAGACGAACATTGGTTAGTGCTAAGGAAACCAATAAGCATCACGCTCCGCATTCCTACTTACTTCAGCAGCGCGTCACCATCCTCAAGACCTTCATCACCTAAGGAAAGAAACACAGTATTAAAGGGACTAGAGCCATCAGAACTTTTGTAAGACTCATTCCACTTACCGGCCGGGCTGAAGTCGCAGCAAGCCCCGTCCGCCGGGTCCGTACCAGTGAAGCAACTAGGCACCCTCCAGCCCGCAACACCCAACGCACCCCTGCACCGAAGGCAGGACGGAGAGCGCCCCACATCAAAAAACAAGGTGAGGAGAGGGCCGGGGGAAGGTTGGGACCCACGGAAGAAAAGAGGGACCAGACAAGCAAGACCAATAGGGAATTGACCTCTGGTAATACTGTGTTTCAGGCCCAGTGCTTGGTTGAGCAATGTCTAGGGAAGGGTTCGAAGTGGTCGGAAGTCCGGACCGGCTGAGTGGCGTCCCCGTGGATATCAGGTGAGCGTTACAACTGCCTAATGGTTCTAGGATTGGTCCAGTAAGGAGAGACTATGCTGATGAACGTCTTGAAGAAAGAACGAGATCCAAGAGAAATGCTAGGGAGGATGCTAGGGAGGATGATCATGAGTTAAATGATTACCTGGACAGCACAGCACACTTAGGGAACATTTGGTATCAGCATATGAAAGAAGTGGGAAGGAGAACCTCAAAAGGGGGAATGCTTTGTATGCGCACTTCTGCCTTTTAGCATGGGGAAGTCTAAACTCATAGCTTATGAAATAGACGTCCAGACAGCACATTGTCCATCACACATAGCACTCTGCAAAACAAGAGGCCAGTTCATGGGTCGAGATGCCCATCTCAAATGGGCAATTGAAAAGACAGATCCTGATGAAGATGACCATGTACTAGATACAAAGACAAGAAACAGAGCTCACACCAAGAATCACGTGATCAGATATGAACAGCCGGGAGTAGAAGGAGCTGGAATCAGATGGGAAGTAAAACAAAAGACTTGAAGAAAACATCTGACATTGGAAAAACAGAGGACAGATGCAGATCTGGGGATCAGTATCACCCGAAGGACGGGAAGAAGTGGTTATCAGCAGAGCCTGGATGATATATGATCGCCCTGAATCAACTGTTTGAAATGCCCAGGTGGGGTGCAAACCGTTGCGGACAAAACTCGCTAAATTATTGACCTGGGTCAAGGACAGAGGAGGATCCTTGCAGATAGTACCTTTAGAAAAGTCTAAGTTGTGCTTTAGAAATAATAGCACAAGAAAGGTCGGAGATGAGAACTACAGTCGGATCTTTGATGCACCTAGGGACAGCAGTGATTATGGATCACTGTTGAGCCTGTGGCGCCAACGCTTAAATGAGATTACCCAAAGACTGGGGAGGAATATGAACCTGCATTGGTGATTCCTAAAAGGGATCTAAAAGTGACCTGAATATTGACAGTTTCCCAAAAGCAGATGCTCATCTGAGGAAGACGTGATCTGTGGAGCGGATGCATCAAATAAAGAGGGAGAACTACTTATCTGCCAAGTCAACAGAAGCCTTTTTTTCCAATTTATTTTATTAGGCTTTGTAAAACATAGTATACAACTTTTGCATCTCAGTTTAACGATAGACACTGGGAGCCCGCCCTCCCCGCTCCCATCTTCCCAACATGAAAATATTAAACCAACGTGTCTCCCCCCCCTCCCTCCTTTCCCCTGGAACATTGTCCTTTCTGCTAGCGTGTGTGGTCCTGGTGAACATTCTCAGAGTTAGTAACTGTCTCTTCTACATCAATTATGAGAATGGTTTCATTATCGGTTGGCCTTCAAATGGCAGTCCCTTTCAGTATGGGCCCTACAGTGTGTTTTGTAGTCGTACACTCGAGGGTAAAACAGTGTTCATGTCCCCTCAGGTGGTTTCTATGGGGTACCGCCGATGTATTTATTCACAAAGTCGCTCCACATCATTTCGTACTGTGCGGCTTTCCCGTGGAGTGATGCTGTAATTCTTTCCATTACACAAATATTTGTGGTGACTGTAATCCATTGTTTCTTGCTCGATAGGGATTCAGCTTTCCATTTAGTCACCAGGCAAGCCTGTGCCGCAAGAAGGAGCAGGGCCACTATTCCTGTTAACCTTCCCACCTCTCCGTCATATTCTTCCAGGCCAAATAGAATTGAGAGGGGAGACCTCTCTGGTGATCCCATCCACCCGTCTGATCCAACACAGGACCTCGTCCCAGTACACCTTCACCCGGGGGCATCCCCACCACATATGCTAGTAGTTGGCCTTCTCCCCACATGGACGCCAGCACATGGGGCTGGTTGACAAACATTTTGGATAGTCTGTCTGGGTCATATTGCCACCTATGGAGATGTTTGATGGCATGCAACTTATATTGTGCCGCTATAGATGTTTGGGAGGCCCCTCTACAGATCTTTACCCATAATTCCTGATCAATTTCCATTCCCAAGTCCCGCTCCCACCTTTCCGTCAAGTGAGCAGTGGAACCCTTCCCTGCCTCTATCAAGGCTTTATACATGGCTGAGATAAAATTTCGGGTTTCTGTCGTAGTATCTAGCAATTTCTCAAACTGTGTAAGATCGCGCTGTATCTTTTCCTTCCATTCTTTACTCGTGAGGATCCCCTTAAGTTGCAGAAAAGAGAACACTGATATTGGATGTACCTCCAAAGAGTCCTCAAGTTCAGGGATTGTAAGAAAGTGTCCCCCTCTCCAGAGTTGCCCCACTCTCTCAAGTCCTGCCTCGAACCATGTCTGGAATCGATCAAGATTTGGGATCTCTTCACGGACTCAGGGTGCCCATATACGGCTCAGAGGCCATGTAGTTATTCCTCTCTTATCTACCCCTTCTCTCCATATCCCCCTTAACGTGCCCAATATTGGATGGTTTCGGAGCCTTCTGAGCAGTTTATCTCTCGGAACCCATAACCACTCTGAGACAGTGGCCGGTGCTAGATTGTAATTGTCAAGATCCACCCACTGCAACTGCTTTCGTCCTCCGGTGGGGAACCATAACTACCTTGGACGGCCTGATAAGATCTTTTGAGGTCAGGGAGGCCACTCCTCCTTTTTCTTTAGGTAGAACGAGAGTATCATAGGCTATCCTTTCTTTTCCCTTGCCATAGGAACTTTAAGATGGCTTTCTTGGTCTCGCTAAAGAATGTTTCTTGAAGTTGTATGGGAAGCATCTGGAACAGATAGAGGAATTTTGGGAGGCACACCATTTTGACTGCATTGAGCCTTCCGATCCACGAGATCGTGATGTTTTGCCATTTCTTCAAATCTTTGTGCAAATTATTTTTGAGGTTAGGGTAATAGGCTTCATATAGTGTGTTCAGATTTCGGATCAGATTTAGAGTGGAACCACCAATTTTAAGACCAAGAGTGGTCAATCTGTTGGTTTCTAGGTCAGGTTCTCCTAGGGGAGATAGTATTGACTTGGATCTGTTGATTTTAAAACCCGAGAGTGCTCCATAACTATCTATTAGTTGCATCACCTTTGGTATTGAGATCATGTTTTTTTTTATATGTATATGCAGGAGAATATTGTCTGCATAGAGGGCCACTTTATATTCCTTCCTGTTCACCTGCAGGCCTTCAACCTGTCGATCCATTCTAATCTTCTCAGCGAGAGGCTCAAGGGAAAGTGCAAACAATATGCCGAGAGTGGTCAACCCTGTTGTGTGCCTCTCTCCAAGTGGAACCATTGCGAGTACTCCGAGTTGGCCAGTACCAATGCTTTTGGTTAAGTGTATACAGCCTTGATCCCTTTCCTGAACGTATGACCCAGTCCCACCTTCTCTAGCACCGCCTCTAGAAATCCCCATTCCACTCTATCAAACGCCTTTTTGGCATCCACTAATAGGAGAGGGGGGCGGGGGGGGGTCCCCTGTCATTTTTGCAGACTCATGAATCAAGTGTAATGTTTTGCACATGGTATCCGCTTCCCTGCTTTCCTAGGCTGAATCCCACCTGATCAGAATGCATCAGTCGGGACATGTGTATCTCAAGTCTAGCAGGCAATACTCGTGTATAGATTTTAGCGTCAATGTTCAACAGCGAGATCGGTCGGTAAGACCCACACTGATGGGATTTCTACCTTCCTTGGGGATCACCGAAATGAGTGCCTCAGAAAAGGAGTCTTGGGCCACCCCCATCAAGAGGATATCATTAAATAGTTCTACCATAAAGGGGAGCAACGAGGACATGAACGTCTTGTAGAAACCGACCATATACCAGTCATTGCCTGGCGCTTTCCCCATCGGTAGCCTCTTAATTGCCTTCTCAATCTCCTCACATGTAATTGGGGCATCTAATAATGCTCTGTCTTCCTGAGAGAGCTGTGGCATGTCTACCTCTTTCAAGTATAGGCCTAGCTCTGTTTGTTCTTATGGTGTTTCTGACTTACACAATCCCTCATAGAACTTTGCAAACGTCTCTAGAATCTCCTTCGGGTCTGTTAGCACATCATCCTCCCTCTCTATGCTATGGATCGCTCGTTCAGCACGTTGTCCTCTTAACCTGGCCGCGAGAAGGGCATCTGCCTTATCTCCCTTTTCATAATATTTTTGCTTCAGAAACTACTGTTTGCGAACAATCTGGGCCTCCTCCAAGAGCCGGAGCTCTTCTCTTTTCTTCCTAGCTTCAGCTACCTTTTCTGTCCGATCCTCTCTGGATTCACGGGCAGCAGTATCTAGCTGTGTAATTTCCTCTCTCAGTCTGTTCTCTATTAGTGCCCTCTCTCGCTTCTTTCTTGCACCCTCCCTAATCAGTATTCCACTCCATGTCGCCTTATCGGCTTCCCAGACTGTTCTCTTGGGCACTTCCCCTTTATCGTTGAATTCAAAATATTCCTCCATCTCCTTCTTCATTTCCTCTCGGAAGACTTGATCTTTCCACAGGCTTTCGTTACAGTGCCATTTCGCTCCCCTATGCGGCAAAGTCTGCAGATTATTGTTGACAGTGACCATGTCGTGGCTTGACCATGAGATAGGAACTATTTCGGAGGCAGTCGCTACTTGGTCTACTCCCTTAGAAAGGATATAAATCTATTCTGGTGAACGTGGAGTGAGGTGCTGAATAAAAAGTGTATCCTTCCTCGCCTGGGTGTAGTGTTCGCCAGATGTCCTGTAGTCCGTACGTCCTGAACATTTCCACTAACCCTGCTCAGCCACCGTCCGCGGGTTCACGCGCTTGCGGGTTGCCAGATTTTCTATCTAATTCGGGGTCTGCCCATAAATTCCCCACCAAATACCATGTAACCTTTGGCTTCTAGCATCATCTTTGGTATAGTACGCTGCAGGAACCTGGATTGTCCCGTATTTGGAGCGTAGAGGGTCGCAAATGTGTATATTCTGTCACATACCTTCACCGTGATCACGAGAGCCATGCCCTCTGTATCCACCCACACCTTAGCCTCTTCCAGCTTCAACCCCTTCTTTATTAGCATTCCTACCCCTGCCTTCCGTAGGGGGCCGGAGCCCCAATATTCCGTTCCCAATCTGGATGTAGGATCCTGTGTTCTTCCCCTCTCATGTACTTGGCCTCTTGAAGGACGAGCACATCCAATCGTGCCCTCTTGAACCCCCTGACCAGTGATCGCTTTGTGGGTGAATTCAGGCCCTTGACATTGAGAGTGCCCACTCTGAAAGGTCCACCCCCCCAGGAAATCAGGTATTGGCGTAATTTCTTGTATGTACCATTCACCCCATGAGCCCACACCGCTATCTCCATCACTTTTCCTCAATGTCCACAACCCAACTCTGGGGCAGTCGGTTCCAGTTCCCCCCCCCCCTCTCCCCTTACCCCCTCCCTATTCCCTCCCTCTAGGCATCCGATCCCTCCGGGTCATCTGCACCAGGCTGGTCTCTGACCACCAGCGGAGACCGCACTGCTTGCGGTCCCCATCTAGTAATGTTCCAATTAACCTTGAGCCCCAACCCCCCCGCCTTCATCAAACATACAACAAGTCATATGTATTCGAGAATTTCTCGCCCTCCTCGCTATGGGTTATGTCCTGGACGGATCTGTGCCCCCACCAGGACGATGCCTCGCGAGAGCGGTATACTGAAGTGCGCATGTCTATCGGTGGCTCTCAACTAGTTGTAAAGCTGGCACCTTGACAATCCTGGTTCTCTACCACCGGTAATTCCCATCTGCCTCTGCAAAGTCATCCGATAGTCTTTCATCTCAGGTTTATGTGCGCAGGTTCCTACTCCCAGGGCGCACCTGTCATACACAATTAATGTTCCATGTCTGGGGATGCATTCATCCTCCTGAATTTCCTCGATCCAGGTATCAGTCTTCGTTTTGGGCCTTTGATTCTCCATTCCCTGTCATCTGTCCTTTAGGCACTTAGTCAGTTCTGAAAGTGCTGACAAAAAAGGGCCAACATATACAGTTTATGAATTACAGATGGATTTCTAATTACATCTGTCAGTAAATGTTAAGTCAGTTCTATCTTTATTTTTGTTCTTTGACATTTTTGGATAACTTGTTTATATGGATATAAATTTAGATGTACTTTATGTTATGGTGTGAATATAATAAATATTTTTATGCTATTATAATGACTGATAAATATTAAAATATGATGTTTATAATCTATTTATCTGACTGAGCCTTTTTCCTATCCACACTTGGAATCAATTGCGATTTACAAAAATTGTATTTACCCGTGTGACCTACATCCTGTTCTTTCTAATCTGTCCTTTCTTCGCCATTTGCCTCTCCTCCTTGTGTGCCTAATAAATCAGATGTACAGCTCTGGATATCTCTCACTGATTTAAGTCTAATTGTGCTTCCTTCCCACTCAAATGTAAGCGAGAAGGGGTATCCCCAGCGGTATCGGACACCTTTTTCCTTCAGACATTTAGTGAGCAGAGCATATTTTCTCCTCATTGCCAGTGTGAGGGCCGACAGATGCTGGTAAATTGATACGTTGGCTGTATCTAGGGCGATTTGGGGACTTCCCCTGACCTTCTCCAGTACTCTGGCTTTGTCAGCATAATTGTGAAATCGAGCCAAGACAGTCTTAGGCCCACTTACAGAACCTCTGGCTCTGTGTATACGATCTACCTTAGGCTCATTGATGGAATCATCTTCAAACAAGAGCTTCATATGTTGGTGTAATGTCCTGTTTAGGTCTAGCTCTGTTTCACCTTCCCGTTCTTGGATACCAAAATTGTGTATGTTATTACGACGTTCGCGGTTCTCTAGGTCCTCCATCTTTAGGCGGAATTCCTCTTCTCTCGCTTCAATGTCGGCGATTCTCTGGTCCATTTGAGATTCTAGCGTGTTCAGTAAAGATTGGTTGTGTTCCACCTCTTCAAGTCTCTCTTCCATCTTGTCCATTCTTTGCATCATTTTGTCCAACTTCGCGCCTATGTCGGCTCTCATACTTTTGATTTAAATCAGTGACATCTGCCTTGGTCGCTGCCGCTTCCGTTCCTGAGGTGGCCAGGCTGATATTTGAGGAGCTGGTCATATCAGAGCTGTGCGGGAAGAATCTGTATGGTGCGAGCTTCTCCCTGATGTCCATATAATCATGATATCTGGTATTTCAATTATTTGGTCCCGTTATTGCGAGTCTTTCATACAACTCACGTGACGACCAAAGGAGCACGTGGTCCCCCCTGATGGAGAAGAGCGCACACGCCCCAAAAGTGGGGGCCCAACCTTCTCGATGTGATTTTTATAGTTCAAGAATTTGCATGGATTATCCTGAGTCACCTCAGGCGTCTATTCTGTGTCCGCCAGGTGAGCGTCCTTGTGAGGAGGGCACAAGCCCTGCTGCGCAGGGGCCCAACCCTCTGTCACCCTCTGGTGGTTAGGGCTGGGGTAAGTACTCACTGCAGAAGGTCCTTTCTACTTTGTCTTAGGGATTGTTTTCTCTTGTGTGTGATCTCTTACAGTCGATTGAGTTCATTCGTACTCCCCCGGGGTGGAGTGTGCCTACTTTGGGTGCGTCAGTGGGTGGTTTTATCCTATGCCTGGGTTGCTGAGATATGGCAGGGTGTTTCGTTGGAATGACGCACCACTTTTTATACGTTGTATTGTGCGCATCTACTTCGTTACATCGCCTTCTTCTGCACACTGGACACCCAATACCACCCACTACTGAGGTACCGGAGGGGCACCTTCTCGCAATCCGTCTCATCTCTGTTTGTTTCCAGAATGGTTCCAGTAGTCCAGGCAGTCTCAGGGCCGTGAGGTTGCTTCTGGGGTCACCATGTGGTCTACCCCTTGTCAGAGCATTATAGTGCTGTCTCCGTCTGTTGTGTGCACCAGATCCCCATTTGTCTGCACATATGTGCAGTGTGTTGGGCTACTGGTGCTTGCTGTAGTTGGCATTGTTATGGGGGTGGAGGGGCCCCACCCTGATTACCGGGGTATTTTTGGTGGGTTGGTGCGTGGTTAACTCTGCTCCCCTGGGCCCCGGGACCACTCTCCACTCCGTTGTGACTTGCCTGTTGCTGTTCCCGTCTCCCCTCCTCTGCGTGATATAGTGAATGTTGACCAAGCGGCATGCGCTGGGCGGGGGAGGTTGCTGTGTAGTTGTAGTGTGGTCTGTTGGAGGTCCCGGACTGTCGAGGAGGTCTGCGTGATTGTGAGGTGAGGGCACTGCGTTGTGACCGTTCTTTTTCCTGGGGGAAGAGAGAGATCCACATGCAGGTGGGCAGTTCCGCTGTAGATGGGACTAGGTTTGTGGATAGTTGCAGGCCCGTTTCAGCGTCCGTGCTGTATCGCCTTCGTCTGGGCCATCCGATGCGAGGCCCGGGCTCTAATGGAACACGCCCCTCGGCGGGAGACCTGCGGAGGCACATCAACAGGGGGCAAGAACGAGACTCGCTCAGCCAGACGGCTGTGCGCTGCTTGCGGGTCTGCAGGCCCTGGGTCCCTTCTACATGGAGCCGTGTGGCGGGGGGTTCTCACTCTTACGGACCAGTTCTTGGTCGTGGGAAGGTCTGCTGCTCCCTGCAGTTCTGCTGGTGCACCGACTCCGGTCGGGAGTGCCCCCTCAGTGGTACAGTGGTGTTGGTGCTCTCTGTATGGTAACCACCCAGGCTCGGGGGCCTGGCGCTCAAAGATTAACTGTGTGTGGTGCAGCTTTCTGTCGAATATTGAAATGGCAATATCTCAGCGAATTCTGCTTTTCTTTGAGTTTTCTCCCGGGTGCTTGGGGGCACTTTCAGACATTTGGTTCTTTGATTTTCAGCGGCAGGGGGTGGGGGTCCCTCAGCGGGGGCTCAAGCTGCTTTTGGGGCCTGCAGAGCGGAGCTTAAACCGAAAGCATGCTCATCAGTGCGCCTCCTGGTGGCCAGTCCAATAGAAGCCTTTTACTCCATCCCGTATGAAAATAGACTGTTTAGCCAGACTTAGTCAGTGCTCACGTTGATCTTCATGCCGAGAATCCAGGTTGGAGCAAATACTAAATGGCTGCAGACGATCCACACAACCATAAAGGGATTCAATGCTATAAAGGAGGAGCCGAGAGCCATAAGACTGATGACTCTTTAGAATAGATACGTCTTGGACACAATCACAGCTATGGATGGAGGGGTTTGTGCCAAAATCATGTTGCACATTCATACCTTCTCACAATGACGAGAATGGCACATTGACTGATACCATAGAAACGTTAACCAAGCTACACGTACAAATGATATACGAAGTAGAAGATAATGCCGATGACAGCTGGTTTGGATCACTTTTTTCTTTGGTTCCACAATGGATGGCAGACATGTTCAAGTTCCTTGTAGCCCTGATCGTGTTAGTATTGCTGGGGTTCTGTGTGATCAAGATAATAATCACACAGTGTAAGAAGACAGCAAAGAAAACCATAGGGAGGAAGATCATGATTCATGTTGAAACAGGATGGAAGGCCAGAGACTTGACAGATGAAGATCTCAGATTTTTTGAAGGTCAGTGTCCATGCACCTGAGGGAACGAAGTTCCTGTATCCAAAGAACCATAAGGAGTATGCGGTAAGTTGGATCTATTGTAGTCCAAGTGGGCTGTGCATGCTCATGACTTGGAACAAGGATGAGCATGTGAAATCAGCAGGATGCCTGAAAGGAGTCATAAAGATATGGATCCTAAAGAAGCATTTCTTCAGACAAGGATGTCTAGATGTGAGGAATGATGAGAGAGTGGTCGATGAATCACACAGAGTGGGGGGTGGGGAAGTGTAGAGAAGGAGCCAAGTACCCCCACCTCAATCACTTCTCCCATATTGCCCATCTGCTGGAAACCAGAATGTGACACATGCAAAGCCATTGGAACTACAGATACCGAGGAGAATCCTTCCTGGAAGCAAGGTTCCCATTGAGGCAACCATACCCGCATATGAGACAGTATGATGACTGTCCAATTGAAAGTCCGGAATGTAACAGGACGGTTGAATAACGAAGAGAAATAACAACGTCACACAGTAGCGCTGACGTATAGAGAAGAGATGCAGAGACCAGAGAATGCAAGCAATTCAATAAGACATTAAGAAAGTATCGAGATAAATGACATCTTGGGATCAAGATGAAGAAACTTATGCTACAGAAATAATGAAGACATCAAGCTATTTCACACGTGTAAAAATGCAAAGAAACGCAAGCAGGCGAGGTACTCCTAAGGCTAGCTTTATAGTGAATAGAGTGCGGCATGCGCCAACATGTACATATATATATATACCAGCGTCTGTAAAAGATGGATGTTCCCACTATGTACGATAGCAGTGCTGAGCAAAAGGAGGAAGGCAGCTTTTTCATTTTGTCGCAGTTAGAAAAGAAATGAATTACAGGCGAAACTCAGAGGACGAAGCAAGTAGCCAAGGCCATTATCAGACTGTGGTGAGCTGACATTGGATACAATTCATGTGAAAGAACGAAGCTTCTGTTCAGAAGGCAGGAATAGAAGCATGAAGATGTCAGAGGTCTAGTAGAAAATAACATTTTAATACACTGAAAGCTCGATTTTGTGGTCTTCAGTCACGTGGAGAGAAGAAGTTGGACGAGCATCATGGTCACACCTACGCATGAAGGCAGAGCGTGCCTACACTCCCCTGAATGCTACAGTAGCAAGGAACATTTCCAAGGATGAGTTGAAAGCTCTAATTGAGGGCAGACCACTGAGGTGATGACGGATGATCATGCTAATTGGTGGGAAGCACGGTTAAGATGAGCTCTCCAGCACCTGAACGCTCAGCCTGCGTGCTGCTAACGTAGGTGGGAAGGTGCTGACGAAGGTTAGAAAAGTGACCAATGAGAGGACCGCATGATCAAGGGTCCTATAGATGTGTAGGCAATTAGACGTTGTATATTTAGTGACGTTCATAGTGGCACATTTTTTGGGAAGGGCTTAGATGCCCCACCTGATGTTAAGAAGCAAATCACTTTATTTCACTGTCCAAACGATCGTATACCTAGATGATCCATTTAGACATCATCGCATTCACCCTTAGGTTTTGTCGTTTTGCCACGTAGTATAACGTTAGTGATATGTAGGTTAACGTCATCAATGACAAATATGTACTATAAAAATGTACTTTATGATATGCTTCGAGAAGCCTGGAGAGAGTCATTACGCTGAGATGTCCATTGTACTCCCTGTTTTAGATAATTGGTATTAAAACTGTTATCCTTTTGCCAACTACCTTGTTTTGATTGATGCTTGAATAAATTCTGCATGCCCATCCATCTTAAGGGTATTGCTACCTCATCTTAAAGGGCTGGGAGCTCCAGTTCAATGCCAAACAAGTTGAGCGGGGGACACCCCAGCAAACCCTGCTCACCTAGTTCGCCATTTTCGGATGCAACAATTTAAACTATGCCGAGTGTGTCGAAAACGTGCATTCAGTATTTATTTTCCGTTATTTTGGTGCAATACCTTTGAATGAGGGTCCATTATACTTTTCTAATGGCTATACCCACTCATTCCTGCCCATGTGGGAACTCTGAGCTCCTTCATGGAGGCAGCCATCTTGGACGACTGTCTCTAAGGAAGCTCTCTGGAAACAAGCCAAAACTACTGCCCATCTTTGAATGGGAAAGATGCCATGCATCTTCCAAATAAAACGATACAGTGAATCATGCGCGTATAATCTTCTTAAAAATAGCAAAAGTAATTGGCATTTTGAGAGCTCGTTCTGATTTGCAATGAAATGAGGGCTCGATAAGGGCGAGAACAGTAAAAGAAAGCTGAAAAATATTTTTGGGTTTACATTCAAGAGGATTTCGCAATAATACAGGGGTTGCTTGTTTATATGCAACCTGCTGGACAGGTGTCAAACGTAGGTTGGGAAATATGCTGTGCTGCGCTCTGGGAGGCATTAATTCAGTGTCACATGCTCGGGGTTCCCCAGCCGTCTATGTGTCATGCAGATTGCTCATAAATCGTATGTCATTGTTGGGCTTCCTTCCATCGATTCATCGAGACATTTTACATTATAAAGTGGCAGTGCTGGTGTGGGTGGTCCTCCCAACTATAGGACCCTAGATTACTAGGGCCATTGTGATTGGGTTGGCACCAACCCCACTCATACTTTTCCACTTTGCTTAGCAGCACGCAGAATGGTCGGCCAGGTGCAGGGTGCTCCCCTAGCTCCTCCAGACTTCATCCAATTATTGTTACAATCAAAAATCACTTTAGTGGCCATGTGTCAATTATTTCACTGTGGTTGCCCTCAAGACTGCATCTCCTGTTTGGAAAAGTTACTATATCTTCGCCTGGCCTATTGCCATGCATAGGTGTGAGGGTCCAACTCTCCTTGCTCGGCTGATCACGTGATTCAGACACTGAATTTGCCTCTTCTTCATATAATTCGCGTATTTGATTTTCGTTTCACCCACCACGTGCCTTCCTCTTCTTATCTTGACCTTTCAGAAGCAGGATATTCTGTTCTTAGCTTCAATTAATTGTAGCTATTGTTCGTCTATTCTACTGATCCATCCTTGGTTGTCCTGGCACGGGTTGCCTCTGCCGAGTTTCGTTTCTGCTTCTTATTCTTGATTTTGCTAAATATGAAGCTCTCCTTGTGTGGCCTTTAGTAATCTTGGTTAATTTCGCTCCTTGTGCAAAGTGGATGTATACATATATAATGTGCTTTGTTTGAGGTAGATATGTATAGGTGGCACTTGCCGCACTATCTTTCTACTAAGCATAGCAAGCTGCACGATTTTCTTAGCTTTCTTGCGGTTCCAAGCATATGTACATGCGTAAACTGGTTGAATATCTTCAGCATGCTTACAGCTTAAGTTTCTTATATTTGACATCGTCCTTTCACTTTAGGTTCATGATATCCCTTGTTCATGGCGTTTCATCTCTTTACTTCATTCTCTGGTTGTCATTTCTTCTGTATGCGAGTCAGTCTGGGTTCTCGTGACGTCACCATTCATCTTCCATTAAGACCTTTTTGGCTTCTTCAGGGACTGTACTTAGACTATCTTCATTTCGTTTCATTTGTTGATGTGGTTTTCTCAATGCATACCTTACTGTCCATGGTTTCCTTGGTATCGGTGCTCCAATAGGTGCTGTTCTTCTGATAGGTACTGGCCAGAGCCCCACATACGGCTCTCTGCTGGTTTATTTGCTCATCATACATCACATATTTTGGTGTGAACGTTCCTGGTACTTCAAAATGGACGGTTGGCGTGCGGGCTGTATTTGGGACCTCCTCTACAATAGTAATTTGCAGACATACAGCTGTGGGGTGAAATATAGCCCCTGGATGCCAGAAATCAAGAGGCCACAGTCATTGGTGGGCATGCCCCTAAATAAAAGGCCAGCGCAGAAAGGATGTCCAACATAAGGCCTATGGAACCAAAGCAAAAACGAGAGAAAGTGAGCCTAAAAATCTGAAGATGCTAAAATGTGCACAAAACTTGAGACATGTGGCCAGGATGTGTTGTCAAATGCATGATATTTCCATGAAACATCAGTCCACAGAACCCTAAATAAAATACCAGGATTGTGTGTTCCAGTAGCTGCATTGAAACAGAGCATTTTTTTTAAATGTACATTAAACAACAATGTCATTTAATTTTTCCCTCTAGACTAATAATCTGCTCAGCAAAATGTTCACCAGACTGTCAAAATGTGAATTTGATTCCTGCCAATCATAAGTTCATCCGCCTGGACTATGTTAAAGAAACTTGCATTCATACTTTGTAAAGTGTATGCCTTAAGATCATTTAATATGTATTAATGTCCGAGTTACAGACTGAGCTTGAAAGGCCTTGTGCTGTGGGCCATTCCTTCAAGATGTACAATTAAACTTCAGGGTCTCCCTTGGTTGCCTTGGAGCTTCAGCCCTGGTTGTCTTCAAATATCAGGGCCTTTACTTAAAAATACAATCTTTACCTTTTGAGATGGGAATTGCAGTGTAAGACTAGATAAGACCGGTCTGCTCTGCAACACTGGTGACCTGCAGGTCAGAGGCCCCATAAAAAATGCATTAGCTTAGCCATTAACCTTTGAATGGGGAGGCAAAATCTAAACAAATATCCCTCTGCTGACGTCATGTGCTCCAGGAGGGTGGGGGTCCAGCAGATGAGGAGTGAAGCTGCCCATTGCTTAAAATGGGAGAAAGGCTTTCTATCATGTAATATTGACAATGTACATCGCACAACAGTCATTCGAGGCTTTTATGAAAGTTGACAGTTGACCCCTTCTAACCATGCTAAAACGATGTTTGTGGGATAAACACAACTAAAGTTATTCATGAAAATGAGTAGCCCTCCTTGTGAATTCCAGAGATATAAAAAGTTGATTAAAGCATGTCAAATAGGATACCCATAAAGTGCCATGATTCTGACCGATATAGTTCCCGAGTAAATGAAGAAAAACTCTCTACACAGGAATGACTTAACGACTTCTAACTAGTCTCATTGGATTCACATTAAAATGTGGTGCTCAAAAATGTATTCATACATTTTTGAGATGTGAAGATTAAGGGCACTTGCCATGTAGTGAGATTTCTATGTCCCCAAAGCAGACTGAGCCCATCTGTCAAAGTGGGATGATGAAGTTCTCTCCTCCGCTAGTTGTCCCAAAGCACGCCTCCGTCCTCTTGTCCCATCAGCACACAGGTGGGAGTGGAGTAGCATTAACCAATCCCTTTTGCTGGAATTATGACAGGTTAGTGATGTCATTTGCACTATAACTAAGCCAGCTTGCCTCAGAGCTGGACTTCTCCCACTAATTCCATGAGGTGACTTGCTGCCGAAATCTGGAGTGAACATCCCAGCAGAGAGAGGCTTAACCTTGCAGTGGAGCCCGGAGACAGACTGATTGGGACCCTTTGAGGACTCAGGAAATCCTTGACTGACCCCATGTTATCCCAGCAGTGTGCCCGACGCTCGCTGATGCCCAGTCCAGACCTCTCCTGTAAGTAGAAATACCCCAAGCCATAGATTGTGTGTATGCCCTGTATTCTTTCGGCATGGCCTTAGTTATTTCCCCATTGAAAAATCCTGTTTGCCGGTGTAGATCCTTAGCATATGTATCAAAGTAAATCAATTAATTCCCCCATTTAATCACAGGATCTGTATTGTTGGCATTCGAGCCGGTAGAGTCATAAAGATTTGCTAAAATAATTCATTTCAAAAAGCCCATTTTCCCTGTGTCCCCATTGTAAGGTGCAAAAACGAAAATTGTCCCCGTGTCCCATTGTGCTCTGAAAAAAGAATTCCCATTTGCATTTTCTTTTTCACATTGAAATTGTGCTAATCATCCCAAAATTGATTTTCTCATTCTGTTCCGACTATAATCCAAAAGCCCTGTGTGTTATTGTCAGGCGCAGCAAAACACATTTTCCCTTCCCTTTCTTGCTTTCATATTGTTTCTATGAATCACAACCCAAAACCAATTTTCTCCATTGTGAGATGACCAATGTCCCCCCAAAGCCTGCCTGTCCTTTTTGTCAGAACCTGTTGCTGTAGGATCCTGCAGGAGTGAAGCTGGCCCTCCAGACCCCCCCCTAAGCCTGCCAGCCCAACAATCCTGTTACTATAAAACTATTGGACAGGCAAACCCAAGGGGAAAGGGAAAATAAAATAACTCAGGAACTTCTACTGCTCCTATTTCAGTCTATCTTCACTGGAAATGGCCTGTTCAGTAGTGATCCTAAAAAGAAAGTACAATTTTAAAATAATAATTTCCAATCTCACCACTTAACTGAACTCTCTCTAAGGTAAATAACTTTTCTTCAATTTTATTCTTATTACCTGTTGCCTCAGCTTGATTGCCTTTAGGCTGCTTCTGAAGGAATTCTAGTTCTGATTGCAGATTACTGTTAAAATGATTTTCTCAGCTTGTACTTGCTAATACTGAAAATCTCTCAAGCAATCTTCCTCTTCAATTCGTCCTCTCTCCTTCTGGAAGTCCTTCAAAACGATTTGCCAAAAGATTACTATTACTACTAATTTTCACTCAACTCCTGCGTAATCCTTTTCAATATTTTTCTTTTAGATTACCTCTTATCCAAAACTTGAAGTCTCTTCTTCCGTTTGTCAGCTTTTTAAAAAAAATGTAAACACTACGTCTCTTCCAAGAGTAATGTCTTTCATCATAAGAGATTCTCGTAACAGAGAGTAACGAAGAAAAAAATAAATAAATAAGTCGAATGAAAATCCAAAATAGCCACGACGTACAGCGACGTCGTAAGGTCTTTTTTTCTAACTCGCGCGCTTCAAAGATCCTTCGTACAGCGCGTGATGTATACTCCAGTAAAACTACTGTTAGTAAGTTAAATTAATTCAATGTTAAAAACACGGCGATTTTGTTCCGCACGCCCTGTTAACGCTTATAAAGAATTACACGCAATAAAAGTATTGAAGATAAACTCAACTTTCTTTCTGTTATATCCTTTACTGTACACCGTTTCTTTCTAAGAAGATTAGCTAATCCTTTCTCAAGTCCTTTATACTATATTCACAGTTCCAAATTCTTAGATTATTAACTCTATTCGGATGATAGAGATTTTTTCTTAAAAAAGGTTAAAACTTCATATTCTTCAAAGTTTAACTGTAGACCACTTAGCTTAGTCTGTATTCTGTGGACATAACAGATCAGCTGCTCAGCAACCCGGTTCTCTCCGTCTTATCTTCTGCTGCAGACTTCTCAAACTTCCTTCTTGACTACTATACTAAGATTGGGCTAGAACTTAACAGTACAAATAATCTACATCCTTTATATGGGAAACTTTAAACTTTATTTTACTGGAGCCAACTATTCTATGACCAACTCAGAGGATAACTCTGATGAAAGGCAGTTTAGAATTACACTGAAGATTCCAAGTGACAACACAATGATGATTACACAAGTCTGAACCAGTCACTGTTGAGAGGTAGTTCCAGCATCTTGGGCTGGGAGAGCTAAGTCTTTCTGAATGATGAACAGTTAAGGAAAACAAACTTTAACCCTTAAACTGCTACACTAAATCCAGACTCAACCGAGTACTTAAACCAACCTCCCCCTTCTATTTCTCCAGAATGAATGCCTGAAATGCTCACATTTCCTAAAAACCTTGAAAATGTGAAGAACATAATGTGGAAACCTGACAATTTTAGTGCAAGAAAAACGAATTCCCAATTTCTATCTATTCTTTCCCACAGCAGTGGTGCTAAATAATTAAAAAACAATTTTACTGTTGTGCTTTGCAAAACAAATGTTCCCATTACCTTTCTGTCTCCCGTATTGTCTCTGTGAACACTAACCCAAAAAAATAAAATACAAAAAAATACAAAAAAAAAAACTCCTTGCCACTGTCTTCCATTCAAAAGAGTCAAGCCTAGTGGATGTTTGGGGTGTGAGAGTTGCTGGGAGAAAAGTATAACTCCGTAAAAACAAAATGTGTGTGCTTTGAACTGTTCTTTGCTTGTATTGGGGGGGGGGTGATGTAAAAGGAAACTATTGTACTGTATATTCTAGTGTGATCTGTGTGTGGCTACTTTACTAAAGTCATATGGTTTTTGTGTTGCCACAACATTGGTGGCTGATGTAATCTGTTTGTTTTAATTTGACTTAAATTAATTAATAAATATCTTATTAATACACACCGGCCTGGTTCCTAGTCCATTGTGGCACTGGGGATTTGTTGAGGTTGTGTGCGAGACGAATTGGAGGCCTTTAGGACCTGAATGATATGAATAAAAGCGTTTTCATTGTGCGCCACACTCATTGGGGGAAAGGAGCTCTCCGACTTGGGCGTGACCGTATAATTAACCGCGACACAGCCTAACGGCTAATGTGAAGTTATAAACTGGTAACTTACAACTTTTTGAGAGCCCTTCTATAACCCCATTCCCTCCACCCCTAAACCTCTGCCCCACCACATTATTTTTCGTTTGAGGAGTAAAGCATCCATTTAGTATTATTTAAACCCACTGGCAACTCAGCCCCCTCTACAGAAGATGCATCCACCAGGATAATTCATTAGCAGTGTTATGCTGTTGGATACATTTGAAGAGAAATATGTTGTGGGATAAGAGGATCTTAGTACGACATTCTCTGTATGGATGATAGAGATTGTGAGATCTAGTTGTTTTTGATTTGTCGCAGCGCGCGTGAGCATGAGAATTGTCCCACTGCACTCTATGTAATAATATATCAATAATTCCACCATGCTTTCTGCGCCAGTTAACTTGTAAAAGTGTAGTCACTGGTTTATTGGAGGATAGTTATGCAGTGTGTCCAGAATGCAACACGTGTTTCGGCCGACATTTCTTCTACAGGTTGCCCAGGTTGGGTGGGGGGGGGGGGGAGGGATCTCCACACAGTTGTGTCTAGGTAGCAGGACCCGTATTCTGCCGATTGTTCAACCATCTTGCCTTCCTTCCTCTCTCTACTGCTGGTTTCCTTTATTCGATCTGTGTATCATTCTGACCGTATGCACTTTAAAGATCTAATAACGTTTGTGGTACCACTTTAGAACTGTATATATTTACCATTGTTGATTTCGGAGTACAAAGTGAGTTATCGTGATAGTGTACATCACCTCGAATATTAATTATATAAAGACTGTTTTAACAGATCCAGTGTGCGGACATTCCTTTGTAGGTGCTTGGGGACTACACTGTACTTAAGAACCAGCCTGCATTACCTCCTGAGAAGCTAGGCCCCGATTGCTTGACCACGTTTACCAATAATAGAGAATCTTGGCTGGGGTCCTCTGTGCCTCTCCTCTACCATATAGAGAGCGGTTGCTTTACACAGAGGTGGTGGAGACTGATAGTTTGTGCATAGAAGCAGAGAGGGAGTGTAAATAGATGCAGTCTGAAGTAGTGGGGAGCAAGAACATGTATGGATTTGTAGAGGTGTAGCAGGAATTTAAAGAGCCATTTTGTAGTGAGAGACATCAATAGAAGTCTATTTTGTTCCGCACAAGAGTGGAGCAGAGTGTTTTACTTGAATGGTGTGGGAGGTGTGTATGGATTTATCAAAGGTTTATCAGGTCGAGTCTGGCTGCTGTGGCAGTGGATGTGATGAACTGGAAGAGTCTGACATTGCTGTCAAGGACAACCCCAAGGTGAGCAAAGAATGAGGGGTTGATGCAGTCAGGAAGAGAACTTGCATGTTTGAGGAGTGGTGGAGCATGACGCACCGTAGAGGCATCTAGTGTTGTTTGATGGTTCTTTGGTTATGCATTTAGAGATTGCTAGGGGTGCAAGGGGGGGGAGGTGAAGATCTCAAATGTGTCAGCAGATAGGTGACAGTTAAAGCCAAAGGAGTTTGCAAAGAGGTGGTGTATAGTGTTAAGAGAAGTGAGCCAAGGACTGATTCTAGTGGGCCCTCAAAGGGGTAAGGGGAACGGGGGGCAGGTTCTGTAGAGGATATGCTGGATACCCACGAGATGAAGGATTGCTCAGAGGGATAGGATGCCTAACTGAGTAAAATGACCTCAAAGCCAAGGATGAAACTAGTGTTGGTGGGAGAGATTATCCACAATGTTCAATGCAGTGGAAAGCTCTAGATTAGTGGGAGTGGAGAAGTGAATGGTTGTGAGTGGTAACAATTTTATTTGACTCAAACCAGCTTGAATGGATCTATAGATTTACTACTTAAAAGGAAAAAGTCCGAGTTGCCTAGTTACTGTAGAGACTCCTTTTTGATCACAAAATACATGTGTGGGAGGGGCCCTGGAGAGCCCGAGCAAGATGGCCATCGACTAGTGGAGCTCACGATGGGGAGATGCAGTTGCACTGAAACAAAAAGATGGCTCTCAAATGGTGTTCAGCCATGAATGGGAACATTTCTGAGACTCTACGGCACACAGCAGTGCAAAGGTGACTTGAACTGCAGTGACAAAAAGATGAAGGCAGGCTGTGCGGAAGGCCTGCACCAGTGCCGGCACCGACCCCGCGAGGGGTGAGGGCGACGGAATGCATGCATAGCCCTTCCCATCTGTGCCCGTTAGGTGGGGAGATGCAGACGGAGGCTAAAACCCTGGATGACCGTGGGCTGCTACTATGGCCGGGGGTTTAGACTGCTGTGAGGCTCTGGGGAGCCAATCCCTGGTATGCTGCGAGGGGTGAGAGCTGAGCCCTATGTTGATTGGCGATGACAGCGCACCGAATGGCAGTCCCGGCTGTGGAGATGGGGAAGAGTGACGACATACAGGTGCAGCCTTGCAGATCTCTCTTCTTATGGAAGGGTGACCGAAGTGAGGCATACAGGAGATGTGCTCACGGGGAAGGGCAATCCCACCGGCTACCTGTCATGATCTCTGCTTCCAAAAGGTCAGGGTTTTCCCAACTCCCTTGGAAACAGATCCATAACCCAGGTTCCGAGTGCCAACCAGTCCCAATTGGGACCTTTTGGACCCAGTCCTGGCGCCAGTGGCACCAGGCTCATAAATATGCCCAGTCCCAGCACTGGAAGCGCCGGGCTCATAATGCTTGGGTGGACTTACCTGCAGCAGACCATGCTGCTTACTTGCCTGCCAGTTGAGCCTCTGATCCTCTTCTGTTTGGAACTACTTTTCCTGTTGGGTGGGGCAGGAGCCACTCCCTAGATTCAGAACAATGGAACTCGTCTAGAAAGCAGGAACTCTTTTCTTACCTAGGCGTGGCTGTGGAAGGAGATACCTAAGCACTACAGGAGGCTATTTAAACCACACCCGGTGGATGAATCTTGCTTTGCGTTATTCTGCATCCTCTGCAGCAGAACGCTCATCGTGTCTTCTGCATCGGATCCTGGGCCTAAGGAAAAAGGCTTACCATCCTGAATCCAGTCTTCAGCAACACCTATAAAGACAAGAAAGAACAGGTTAGCATTCCGGCATCTGAAAGACAAAGGCTTACCTACTCTTCGTGCGCTCCGGAGGTCTTCACACTGCATTCCGGCATCTGAAAGACAAAAGCTTACCAACTCTTCGCACGCTCCGGAGGCCTTCGGCGCTGCATCCCGCATCTGAAAGACAAAACAAGGTGCGTTTAAAGACATTGGGGAACTTTAATACTCACGTGCCATTACTCCTTTCCACATCTAACCCAGTGGGTATTCCGGCACCCTGCAGCCGCTCCGAACTTGTACCTGCAAAATAAAAAGACATAGACTTACGTGCTTCCAGGCGCTTCTATTCATCACACGGGCTCCATCTTCAACTCACTTCAGCCCGTCATCCGCCATCGCCGGAACCCTGCAAAACAAGAGACATCATTACTAAAGACTTTAAAGACAATAGAATTACTCGAAACTTACCGTTCGTGCAGTAAACGACGGACAGCAGTCCCCTGAAGTCAAGAGGCCTGCGCTACCTATCCAGTGAAGAAACTGGTTACAGCACCCTGCCCCGAGGCAGATGGAGAGCTCGGCATTCACTTACCTAAGGTGAGAGTGTTAACCTTTGGGGGTCTACAGGAGAGGAGAAAAGGAAAGAGATAGGGACACCCCAATAACCCCAGTTCATTAATCCCATATTTTCTATCTGCAGACATCTTACTCTTCAAGTCAGGCATACAGTGCACAGAGGTCCAGCCCAAAGAGCCAACCGGGTGCTACACATCACCTTTGAAGATACGGTAGTCGCCCAGTCAAGACCGGCGCCTCTGCGAGAATCAGGTGAGCGTTACACTACCAGACCCTTGATGTCACACCAACTGCTAGCCCTACATATGCAGGGAAGGCATGGCAGAATTGTTCACTTCACAACACGTACAGCTGAAGCAGTGTGTGAGTGAACCAGTAAGAATGAAGTGAAGTGAATTTACAGGGGCTGACCCTATTCCTGTCGCTCTCATCACCAGAGTGGCCTAGAGGAGACACCTCTTGCCAATCAAGAAGGGCAGAAACGACGGCACAAGGATGGTAGGTGGTTTGCTGCTGACCGGCTTACACTACGCATAGCTGAGGCACACTGAGGGAGTGGCATTGGATCAGCTTTATCACCTCAGAGGAAAGCTTGGTGCCCGTCACTGTAGGCCCAACTGCCCCAAAGAAAGGACGATAATAGCCCTAGGGATCCTACAGATGACTGCACACATATTGGACCATGTCCATTAATCCGTCCGGTTCAGACACTGCCGATACATCCCAGCATAAAAGCTTTGAATCGATGCAGGTCCAACAAATGCAAACTTACAAAGTAAACATCCATTCAGCTCCAGGTGATATTGGCTGAGATGAAGACGAGGAAACAGCGCACGCAAGAAACCAACACCACAGTCCAGGATATCATGAAAGAGATCTAAGATGAATGTTAACAGCTGCATCAATTTACAGGCCAAGCACACTACAGAGAATGAACAATGTATAAGCGAAGGTTAAAGACAACCAGGATGCTCTCTCTACACAAAGATAAAGGACTAAGAAAATAGCTGTAGATGAAACAATGTATGAATGGTCTGGAAGGCCAAGACATGGAAGGCATCCTATATATTATGTGGCATGAGGGATTGGAAATTGATACTCCTTGTGAATACATGATTGAACGAACGGCCGAGAATAATGACTATATGCTTCCTGAATTTCCAACATAAGCTAGCAGTGATGAAGGCCTACCGCACAAAGGTAGCAAATCAAAAAGAAGGCTTGCATATACATATATTCAATGACTTAACAATGGAGGTGTCTAGGCAGAGCAGGGAATTCAATCCGATGTGGAGGCCCTCAAAGGAGCGGACAATCAATACCATCTCAAATTCCCAGTGAGATTGTTCTTCCAGCATCTGAAACAGTGGCACTCGTTTCAGTCCCCGGATGATTCCTGGCATTTCCTGGGCCAGCACAACTTAGTGTCCCAGACTCGGGGGGGGGGGGGGGGGGGGCGATCCGACCCACACAGGAGTCCCCAGCAAAGAAAACAAAGCTTGACTGTCACAGATTCACTCACAATGGCCACCATTGACATGAGGTGAGGTCAGACAGTATGGACTGGACAAGATGTGAGCATTTGCTTTGATAGTATACTCGACGGCACTGATCACCTGCTCCACATTGCCAACCAGTATTGTCACTTCTGGCCCAAAGCAGACTATCAAAAGGGGTTGTGCTGCCTCCAATGGCCAGGGATTAAGCTCTTTATACTGCGTCTCCCACCGAAGGAGATATTTCCAGTTTTTGAATGGCGGCTCATCTTTCTCCTCCAATTGAGATACAACAGCATAGTGGTTTAATTAAGATTACCACTGACCGAGGGTCCAATAAGGCCTTATCTGTGGGTTGTGCATTGGTTGTACCAATTGCTTATTCAGATTCTTCTGGAAGATCCCAATTTTACTGGGTTTCGACATGTTAAATTTGTTCAGGGCTTTTATTATGTAACAGCCATGGAACGGTGTACCGATGCAGGGAATCACATAGCCACTGAGTGTCTACAAGGGGATGGAAGCGTCAGGAATATATTACTCAATGCTGAGCTGTCTAGGATGCCCTATTCACACACCCCAATGGTGATCTACACGTATGCACATCGGAGAGGGGACAGGGTGATCAATTACTCACCGTGGGAGTGCGAGATGGTATGGCACTATCTCTGGCATAAGATGACTTTGATTACATGTATAACACTGAATATACAGGGATTGGGGGATATGATTAAAAGATGGTTACTAAACAACATGTGACATCACCAGGGTGATTTGATATTTCTACAAGAGACACACCATATTATGATATAAAACAAGTGCAGGGGATCGGCCACCAGGGGGCGCACGGCTGGAGACGTTCCCCGTGTGAGCTCTGCGCAAGGGTCCCGGAAAGTGGGTTGAGCCCCCACCACGAGACCCCCCGCCGGCTGAAATAGCGTCGGAACCTGGTGTCGGAACCACCCAGGCACCGTCAGGTTCCAACTCCGATCGAAATCGGACCTTGCATACTGGAGAAATACTCTCCCGCGTCACATCGAAGGGGGACAGATGAGGCCTGGAAGCTTCCGGCACACGTCGCATCGACACGATTCCACAGAGCCTGCTGCGACGCGGACTCCCGGTTCGGCTGAACCCCACGAGAAGGTACGTGCAATCAGAAAGACGCACGGACCTGCAGTGGGTTTACAGGGAGTGAGCCACCCACGGGCTTGAACGCGGGAGACTCGGTCCCCGACTTCAGGCTGTGGCCCCTCCTGAGCCACGCGACGCACCTCAAAATCAGTGGCCAGACCGCAGCAACCCCCACGTCGCGGTGGCCTCACGCAGGTGGAGACCACATACGCGCCCATAGTGGACCTCCCCCGGGCGGCGGCGGAAGGCCCTTTCTACGTGGATTTGCCAAACCCTCCCCCGAACTTTCAGCTCTTCTGTGGGCTCAACTGAGGAAAGACACACTCAACGTGGGGCAGACACAGCCCCATTCCGGGGTACTGGGACTACGCGCGTTGCGCAGCACGGCGCTTCATATTTCCACTTTCCCCAGGCCTCAGTGGGCTGAGGTCTGGGCCCCTGGTGTCCAGGGCATGTGCCCTCCTCGGCCCCCATCGCGACCCTAGCACCTGCTGGTCCCATTGAACTAACACCCCGCCTGGCCAGGACTTTTCCTGTGGGGACCCCCGGACACAGCTACAGGCACCGCTTGGAGGTGGCTCCTTTACAGAGGCCCCCGCCCTCATACAGCGTTCCAATACACCATCTATTGGCCATATAAGAGATTTGACCTACCTCAACAGGTCTCAACTGAATCTATCTGGACCACAAGACGCACTGCACTACTGGAACTCTGCGCAGACGTTGACCTGAGAACACCCCACTGTATGGTTGTGACCCCACTACTCATGGACACTAAGGACAAACTGGCAAAGTATAAGTTTGCCCCCTCGCAGGAAGACCCCCAGGGCCCCGACGAGCGAACGATGGCTTCCCAAGGGTCTGAGGCCGCAGCAACCAAAGGGGACGTAGCTGACCTACTCAAAGAAATGAGAAGTATGAGGGCAGACATAGGGGGTCGGATTGACAAGATTACGCAAAGGATGGATAAAATGGATGACAGAGTGGAGCAGCTCGAACACAATCAGACCTCCTTAAACACGCTGGAAGCCCAGATGGACCTTCGTATTGCACAGTTAGAGCACAGGGAAGAAGAAATAAAGTTGAAAGTGGACGATCTTGAAAACAGAGAACGCCGCAACAACATACGTGTCCACGGTATTCCTGAAAAAGAAGGAGAAACTGACCTTGATTTGAAACAAACCATTCACAGCATCTTAAAACTCCTCTTTAAAGACGATCTGATAGACAAACCCAAAATTGATCGCATTCACAGAGCAGGAGGCAGGGCAGGGGGCCCACGTTCAGTCCTAGTCAGATTCCATAACTACGCTGATAGGACCCGCATCTTGGAAAAAGCTAGAAATGCCCCGCCACTCACCATGGGTGACACAACTGTCTCTCTTTATCAGGACTTATCATCACTCACGCTTGCCCTGAGGAGGAAATGTATCCCAATTACAAAGATGTTGAAGGACAAGGGAAACAGATATCGCTGGGGTTACCCGTTCTCTCTCACCTTCGAGTGGCAAGGCTCGACAATAAAGCTCGCTTCGGAAAAGGAAATTACAGACTGCACAGCTGATCTCCTGGGCGACCAAGCAGAGGACTCCTCCCAGGGAGATCCAAACAAAAAGGGAGCTGAATGGCATATCAAGGGTCCCCGTCGGAGGCGGATCCAAGGGTCCAGGAAATTTCGGCGGATGAATAACTCGCAAGACATGGAACATTAACTTGGACAGAGGACTTGTGTGCACAATTGCTGAGGGTAATAGCTTCTTCTGATGGGGTCTCTTGCCCGACCATGCCACTTAGGACCCCGCCCGGGGTGGCGCGCAACCAGGTCGCAGTGTCGACTGGGATGGTACTCGCATACTGAAGATCATTGTTCCACATGTCTCCCTCGAGGCGCTCCTCAACTGCAATATGTTAACCTGCCCGAGCGCATGGAGCACTCGATTCTGTATGCATGAGAAACTTGGCGAAGGATATGAAGTAATATCCACGCAGTAAAGACACCCTGGGGGGAGTTGATAGTACTATTCCGAAGCTGCGGATTGTTAAAGTTTTTGTATGAGTTGTTTGTTGGGGGCTCACTGTTATATATGCTTGTAGTAAGATGGGACCGCTTGTTTTTGCGGTCACCACTGATGGTCCGAGTTCGACTGGGTGAGGTTAACCCAGACGGATCGGGCGCCGATCATAAAGAGGATAGGGGGGGTGGTGAGGGGGGGGCGGGTGGAGAATATTTCATCGAGCACAACTCAGACTTGGAGAGAGGAACAGCACAATACGCGTAAATGTGAGGGCTCCACACACGAAAATGGCATGGAGACAGGCATACTCGAGGCGCACATACACGTACATAACTTAAAATGGCACATACACTCTGCACGGACACGATACGTATCTGCACACTTAATGTCAAGGGACTGAACTCCCCTACCAAAAGATCCATGGTGGCCAGAGAATTTAGGAGATCGAAAATTGACATTCTTTTCCTTCAGAAAGCGCGATAATCGAAAGGGTGAGGAGAGAACGATCCCATCCCGGGAAGTTGGACCCACCTTTTGGAGCTCGGGCACTTTGAAGAAAGCGGGAGTTGGGATCATAATCCGCAAAAGCCTGCGGAGCACAATTATGGAGACATGGACAGATCAGGAGGGGAGGGCTCTCATAGTCATTGCTAACATAAGGGGCACGATAGTCACCCTTGCTACACTTTACGCACCTAATCAGGGGCAAAACAGATTTCTGCATAGAATCAGTGAGAAGGTCTTTGGAATGGCCAGAGGACACACGGTCCTCGGCGGGGATTTTAACACATGGATGGACAGCTCCTTAGACAGACAATCTAAAGCAGATACAGTAGATCCGCCCGGTACCAAAAACGAGGCAAGCATCAAACTGTCCCTTGACCTCTTTGGCCTCACCGATTCCTGGCGACACTTACACCCGTTGGAGAGAGGCTTCACTTTCCATTCCCTCCCCCATGACACACTTACGCGCATTGATTACATTTTCCTCTCAGAGCACCTCTTGCGCATCTTGCAGGCAGCTAGTATACAAATCTCTGCATGGACGGACCACGACATGGTGATGGTGGATATACCCTGGCACGATCTAGCCCCACGAAACTCCAAATGGAGATGTAATGATTCCTTATGGGCTGACTCGGTCTTCAGGGAAAACCTCGAGACTGAAATCAAGCAGTTTTTCCTTATCAATGATACAGGGGAGGTGGGGAAGACATACGTTTGGGAGGCCGCCAAAGCAACGCTGAGGGGAATACTAATAAAGGAGGGAGCCGAACGTGAACGTGCCCTGGTAGAGGCAGATATAAGGGGAAGGCTGGGGAAGGCCCAGGATATGGCACAGTCATCTCCATCCGAGAGGTCTGTATATATTGCTGAAGCCCGCCGTCTCAGGGAAGAGTTGAAAATACTCATTGCCGGTAAGATGGCCCAGACCCTGCAATATCTCAAGCAAAAATACTATGAGAAGGGCGACAGGGCGGATGCTCTCTTGGCTGCCCGCCTTCGCGCGCAAAAAGCGGAGGGATGGGTTGAAACGATCGAGAGACTGGATGGCACTCTCACGGACACGGTAGTCACAGCCCCCGAAGATATACAGGAAGCATTTGCCAACTTTTATGAAGACTTATATATGTGCGACCCGCCTACCCCCCATAGGGAACATAGACACATATCTGGAGGATTTGCGGATCCCAACACTAACACCCACTGAAGCGGATTCCTTAGACATGCCTGTCCTTGAAGAGGAAGTCATAGAGGCCATCAAGAGGTTGAAGACGGGGAAAGCCCCGGGGGACGATGGATTCACACCTGGGTTTTACAAAACTTTTTCCCCCTTTATTGCCCCTTTCCTTACATCATTGTTTAACCACATCTTTGTCACAGGCCAAGCACCTCCATCCTTCTCACAGGCCCTCCTTGCTGTCATTCCAAAAGAAGGCCGTGACCCCAAGCACTGTAGCTCATACCGCCCCATCTCCTTACTTAACATCGATGCGAAGATATACGCTAGAGTGATTGCGGCCCGGTTAGAAACATTCCTCCCTAGATTGATAAATTCCGACCAAGTTGGATTCGTCCTTGGCAGACAAGGCGCGGATACGATGAGGAAAACGCTGCATATAATCCATGAAGCGCAGGAGATGGAAGGAGACCCGTCCCTTCTGTCTCTCGATGCCGAGAAGGCCTTTGATCGGGTCTCATGGGAATTCCTGGAGAGGGTACTGAGTTCATATGGGCTAGGACCACAGCTCTCCTGTGCCATTAAAGCACTCTATAGCTCCCCCATAACGTCAGTGGCGGTGAACGGGGGATACTCTCGTTGGTTTCCCCTTGAGAGAGGCACAAGGCAAGGTTGCCCACTGTCAGCAATCCTATTTGTGATGTCTCTGGAGCCACTGGCACAAAAGCTGAGAAATTACACCAGAGTTAGGGGTATCACAGTGGGCGACCGGGAATATAAATTGGGCCTATACGCTGATGATATTTTGCTACATGTGACTGACCCCTCAGACTCGATCCCTGCAGCATTTAGTATTATTGAGGAATATGGAGAGCTTGCGGGACTGAAAATCAATACAGGGAAATCTGTCCTCCTTCCGATAGATAAACGCAGAGACTCGGATGCCAAGCGCTTCGCCCCTTTGGGAGTAAAAGTCAGCCTCACTACGCTCCGATACCTGGGCATCAATGTCACCCGTGACCTTGGATCCTTATATGAGGCCAACTTTCCCCCAATGTCCCTTGCTCTTCAGAAAGATGTCCAAAGATGGTCCAAACTTACCATTTCATGGCTAGGGCGTTTAAATGCTATAAAAATGGTCCTGCTCCCTAAGATATTATGGGCCTCATTACGACCCAGGCGGTAAGTTACCGCCTGGGCCGTGACTTTACCACCATGGCGTAAACTACGTTTACGCCATGGTGGTTGGCGGACTTACCGCCCCATTCCGACCTTGGCGGGGCGGTAAGTCCCCAATCCCCATTTACCCTTCCCCATTCCCATTTTTGCCCCATAGGGCATAATGGGAGTGGGGAAGGCGTTAATTACGCCACCGTAAATTACGGTGGCGTAATTAACTCCATGGTCCCTTAGCGCCATGGATTTTAACACCCGCTAAAAGCGGGTGTTAAAACCTCCATGGCGCTAAGGGACCTCGTAATTGGCGGTAAGGGGTCGGCGCAGCTAACGCTGGCGTAAACCCCTTACCGCCAGGGTCGTAATGAGGCCCTATATCTCTTTCAAATGCTCCCAATTAAAATGCCCCCAGAATACTTTACAGATACGAGGAAATTGATATTAAACTTTCTATGGCACAGCCAGAAGCCAAGAATCCCGAGATCCCTCCTTCAACTCAGAAAAGATAACGCTGGGGTGGGTCTTCCAGACATTGAGACATATTATAGAGCCACTCAGCTTAGAGTCCTTGTCCCACATTTCAGGCAGCAGTCTGAGCCCCAATGGATAGCACTTGATAATTATCACCTTCGTCCCTTCATCATGTGTGAATGGCTATGGGTGCCCAGACCACAACTACGTAATACTGTCAAATCTCACCCCATCATAGGCACGATATGGTCAATATGGAAACCAGGGAGGAAAATGGTGGGTGTCACAACATGGCCCGCCCCGCTGGGGCATCTCTGGTCACCTGGGATCCGCGACGCAATTCCCGAGCCAGGAAGTTTTGAAACATGGTACCAGGCGGGGCTAGAAAGGGCAGGCCAATTGCGCCGAAATGACTCCTTCATTACCATTCAGGAGTTGCAGGAAGCCCTAGGCATAGGTAACCTCTCGGTCTTCCTGTATCTTAGACTCAAGGGGGTAATGACTAGATCAATATGGAAACAACAGTTACAGAGAGACCTCACACCGTTTGAAAAGATCCTTGATTCATGCACAAGCTCCAAAGGCCTGATCAGTGCTATGTACCTTGCACTCATTGAAATTGATATTAAACCCTCCTTGACACTCAAGGGCAAATGGGAAGGAGATATGGGCAGGCAAATCTCTCCAAAGCTATGGTTACAAATGTGCAGACGAACGGCGAAATCATCCCTATCGTGTCAATACAAATTACATGCTATCAAACTACTATACAGGTGGCAATACGACCCTGCCCGGCTGGCCAAAATGTACCAGGGAGTAAGCCCGAATTGTTGGAGGGGATGTGGGAGGCGGGCCAATTACTGGCATATGTGGTGGGGATGCGCACAGGTCCAGATCTACTGGTCAGAGGTCCTTAGCTGGATCAGGGACCTTGACGGAGAGGAAAGAGAGAAGCACCCACTACTCGTTTTGTTTTCCTTAACTGAAACTGGGGATAGGATGGTGGTGGCGTGCAAAATGGTGCAGGGCCTACTGATGGCTGCTCGAGCATGCCTTACCATGACATGGAAAAGGCCCACGCTCCCCAGCAAGAGTGAATGGCGAGCAGTTGCATTGAGCATATACAGAATGGAATGCTTGACTGCAGCATTGCACGGGGACCGTGCCACTGTAGAGAACACCTGGTTGGAGTTTCGCTCCGCATATGCTTCGTGAAACGTGCCTGAATTACGCTTTACCTAAGGTTATTATGGTTTAGTGCCTGAAATGACTCGAGTGCGTGTCAGCTGAATCAATACATGACTTCTATGCCCAATGCCATGACTAAAATGGCGGTTTAATGGTTTTGTTTAACGCTCTCTTTACTTCCAGGTCTGATATCATGTGCGGGGGGTGGGAGTTGAGGGGTGGGATATAATTAGAAACAAAGGTTCGGTTTTTTTGTTATGCGAAATAAGAGATTGTAACTCTACTTACATGCTCGCTTTCTTTGTAAACAAGAGATGTAAGCTGCATTTATGTGATTGTTAAGCTTTCGAAAACCAATAAAAGTGAAATTTAAAAAAAAAAAACAAGTGCAGGGGTTTGAGGACTGCTTCGACTGGATGGCCCCCAGTTTTGCTTGTGCATTATTTTTTCAGCTTGGCACTAATACGCCTAAACTAGCACTTTATACAGTTAAGTGGACACCACAGAATGTTACATCATGCAGGGTTTGTGGGGCGCTTGAGGAGTCAGTTGGTCATTTTCTCCTTTTTTGTTCAGGCTATTTGGACCCTTCAAAAGCGGCATCTATTCATTTTAGAATCAACATCAGGTCGACCATACAAACTTAATTTCTGTAAATGCACTGATGGCTATAAAAAAAAAAAAAAAATATATATATATATATATATATATATAAATATATATATATATATGGGATACATTACTCACCGTAATCGTATTTCTGATGCTTGTATCTGCTTAGATTCACATGCTGTGCATAGGCCGACATCTAGTGGAAGCTGCGGAGTATTACAGTTTGTTTTTCGAAAGTCGAAAATGGGCGTCGACACAGGCGTGCCAGTAATACTATCCCTAGTGTGACGTCCACTGTACCCAAGATCCCTCACGCGTGTAGGATCCTCAGATTGTATTTTTTCTGACATGAGGAAGCATGAGGAGTAGCGTGAGTACAGATAATCCAAGCAGATAGACAGAAAAGGTAAGACTACAAGCAATCATGCGCCTTCTCTCGGAGGGGAGGAAGGGTGGGTCGCATGTGAATCTAAGCAGATACAAGCATCAGAAATACGATTACGGTGAGTAATGTATCCCTTCTGAGGCTTGTGGAATCTGCTTAGATCACATGCTGTGCATAGATTAGCGAGCAGTACCAGAAGAAGGAGGTGGGATGTGAGAAGGGTCATGAGCAAACAGGTGTCTTAGAACCGCTTGTCCCACTTGTGTATCTGTCTTGGAATGAGTGTCAATGCAGTAATGCTGAGTAAAAGTGTGAATAGAGCTCCAAGTAGCCGCTTTGCAAATGGTGTCGAGGGGAACATTTGCAATGAAAGCCAGAGTGGCACCAATGCCTCTAGTAGAGTGGGCCCTTGGCGTAAAAGGCAGAGTCTTGTCAGAAAGAGAGTAACACAGCTGTATACAGTTGATAATCCACTTCGAGATAGCGCCCTTAGAGACGCGATCCCCCTCTCTGCCTGTAGCTACGGAGACAAACAGTTGATCTGTTTTCCTTAGCGGTCTGGTTTTATTTACATAGTATAGGACCGCCCTACGCACATCTAGGGTGTGTAGTTTCACCTCAGCCGAGCTTTGCGGGTTCTGGAAGAAAGCCGGAAGCTCGATGGACTGGTTTACATGGAACTTGGATATGAATTTAGGTGAGAACCTAGGGTGTGTGCGTAAAACCAGTTTGTCCTTGTGGATAGTAAAGAAAGGATCCTGCACTGACAGAGCCTGAATTTCACTGACCCTTCTTATGGAGGTAATGGCTACTAAGAAGGCCGTTTTATAAGTCAGGTGTTTGAGACTACTTTTATGCATGGGTTCGAATGGGGGTCCCATGAGCTTAGCTAGCACCACGTTGAGGTCCCATCCTGGCGGTGGGTTCGAAATAGGAGGGTGAAGTCTCTTTACTCCTTCCATGAAGGCTTTAACCACTGGTACTTTCCACCACGAGACCTTGTTATGGGATGTGGTGTAAGCCGAGAGGGCTGCCAGGTGTACTTTCAGCGAGTTAAAAACCAACCCTGCATCCAGCAGGTGGAGCATGTATGTCACAACGTTGGAAGGAGTGCAATCAACCGGGTTGATTTGTTTATTCTGGCACCAGATAACGAATCTTTTCCACTTATCAAAGTAACAGTGCCTTGTATTTGGTTTCCTGGACTCCTTTAGAATGTCCATACACCTCTGTGGTAATTTGAGATGTCCAAACTCTATGACTTCAGGAGCCATGCTGCTAGGTTCATAGAGTTGGGTTCCTGATGCACTGTTTGACCCTGTTGCTGGGACAGTAGGTTGTACCAGGCTGGGAGTCTGATGGGTTCGCACACCGCCATCCTGCGTAGGTGTGGAAACCATGGTTGTCTCGCCCACATGGGAGCAACTAGGATGAGCGTCATAGATTCCTTGTTCATCTTGTACACCACCTTCCTGATGAGAGGAGTTGGTGGAAAAGCGTACGCAAACATCCCTGACCAGTTCATCCACAGGGCATTCCCTTGGGAGTCCGGCTGGGGGAACCTGGATGCAAATCCTGGGCATTGTTTGTTTTCGCTTGTGGCGAATAGGTCTATAGTGGGGAAACCCCACTGAGAGAAGAGATTTCTTACTACGTCTCTGTGAAGGACCCATTCGTGTTCTTCTGGGAGGGAGTCTCTGCTTAGAGCATCCGCTAGGGAATTGAGCTCCCCTGGAACATGTTGCGATGACAGGAAGATGTTCCGTCTGAGTGCCCATATCCATATTTTCTGGGCAAGCTTGGACAGATTTGGCGAACGAGTCCCCCCTTGCTTGTTCAGATAGAACATGGCTGTCGTGCTGTCCGTCCTGATCTGCACCGACAAGTTCAGTAGATGGGGCTCGAACGCCCTTAGCGCTCGGAATACTGCCAGAAGCTCTAGCAGATTGATGTGGTTCTTGGCTACTGAGTGAGACCAGAGACCCTGAGCTGTGTGGTGGAGATGGTGAGCTCCCCACCCAGTCAGGCATGCATCTGTAGTCACCACGGCTTGTACTTCGGGATCGTAAAAGGGTTTCCCCTTTGCGAGATTCTCTCTTGTCCACCAGTGTAGGCTCTGTACGAGTGTTGGCGAAACGACCACTAGATCGTCCCAATGACCACTTGCCTGAGACCACTGTTTCGCCAACCATTCCTGCATGGGACGCATGCGCAGACGCGCGTGGGGGACCAGGTAAATGCATGACGCCATCATGCCCAGTAACCGCATAGCTTTGCGTACTGTTATCTGTTGACCTGACTGATAATGCGGAATTTGCAGAAGTATATTCCGAATTCTCTCTTCCGAAGGGAAGGTCAATCCTTTCTGAGTATCTAGGATAGCTCCTAGAAACTGTTTTGAGGTGCTTGGCACCAGACTTGACTTTTTCTCGTTGATGGAGAAGCCTAATTCGTGGAGGAGGTCGATAGTCCTCTGAATGTTTGACCTGCAAATTCCTGGGGTTTCCCCCGTTATGAGCCAGTCGTCCAGATAAGGGTACACCGGGATTGCTTCCCTGCGTAGGTGTGCAGCCGCCACCGCCAGTACCTTGGTGAATACCCTTGGTGCTGAAGCTATCCCGAAGGGCAGTACCTTGAATTGGTAGTGGCGACTGTCCACCTTGAAGCGCAAGTACTTTTTGTGCGCTGGGAGCATGGAAATATGAAAATAAGCATCTTTCATATCCAAGGTTGCCATGTAATCCCCCTTTTTTAGGAGGGGGATTACCTCTTGTAGCGTGGTCATACGGAATTTTTGGGGCTTGACATATTTGTTGGCAGGCCGTAAGTCCAATACTGGGCGCATTGTCAAATCTTTCTTTGGCACAAGGAAGTAAGTTGAATAGATACCCTTGTTTACCTGGTGTCCTGGGACGAGTTCTATCGCGTCCTTTTCTAGCAGAATGGCGATCTCCTCGAGAAGGATTCTTTGATGCTCTAGGGAGTGCACTCTTTGTCGTGGAGGATGATTCCGGGGACGCTGCAGTAGTTCTATACAATATCCTGCGGATACTGTTGACAGCACCCATCTGTCTGAGGTGATCCCTTCCCAAGCCTGGGTGAAGGTGGAAATGCGTCCCCCTACTGGGGTTGCGTGGCAAGGGACCCTGAACTGAGCGTCACTGTTTTGGTGGAGGCGTGCCACCCCCCTTGTTGGGGCTGCCTCTGCCTCTTCCACGACCTCTCTTGTTACCCCTGCCGTAACTCTGGGTAGACTGCTGGTTGTTATTCCATTGTGTACCTTGTCCCTGGGCATAGTTGCCTCTTTGTGAATTTTGGCCGCGTGGGCGACGAAAATTATTGTTCCCCCTCTGGTTAGGGGGTTTGTTGGTAAGCTGGCCAAGGGATTTGAGAGTCTCATATTCATCTTTGGCATTTTTAAGTGCGTCTTCGACCGCTTTCCCAAACAATAGGTCGGGTTCCACTGGCTTGTCTATTAAGAAGCCTGGGTTTCTGTCTTGAATCCCGACTGCCGTAACCACGCATGTCTCTTGATAACAGTACCTTCTGCTATCAATCTCCCTGCGTTGTCAGCGGCGTCGAAAGTTGCTTTTAAAATGCAACCAGACACGGCTCTCCCCTCTGCCGAGATCCGAGCCAGCTGGCCCTTTAACGGTTCTGGAGCAGAGGCAATGAGCGCCGCGACTTCTTCCCATTGATGGCAATTGTAACTAGCCAACAGGGTGGTGGAATTCGCAATCCTTGCTTGGTAGGCGGACGTTGAGGCTACCTTTCTGCCAAACCCGTAAAGTTTTTTGCTCTCCTTGTCGGGAGGAGCTTCTGATGAAGATAAGGGCGTGCCAGCCCTCTTTCTAGTGTTGGTCACCACTAGGGAATCTGGTTTAAGATGTCCCTTTATATACAGAGGGTCAGACTGGGCTGCCCGGAAAATCTTTTCAATTCTGGGGTTGACAGCTCTGGTGAGGTTAGGATTCACCAGGGAAGGATCTATTCTTCGTTGGATGGATTTGAGGATAGGGATGGTCTGAGCGACCGGTCTTCTCTCTCCTACAAACTCCTCCGCGAAGTCCCTTTCCTCCTGTACACCGTGGGTGTCGATGTGGAAGTGTTCCGCTGCTCGAGCGAGAACCTCGTTAAGGAGGGGCTGGTTATCAACTGGAGAGTCAGTAACTGGGGCTTCGCTTTGTACTGGGGAATCTACTCTGTAAATTTCCTGCTCATCTTCTCCCTCCTCCAGGTCCTCATCCTCTGCATAGTAATCTGTCCCGGTTTGTTCTTCCATAATTGCAAACTCCTGGTCCTCTTCAGGGAAAACTTGTCCCTGATAACTGGGGAGTGGAGTAGAATATGGAGTGGAGTAAGGCTGAACCTCGAAGGGTTCAGGTCTTTCGACCCGGGGCTTTTTACTTAGCGGGATAGGATCGGAGGAGCCTGAGGGTGTGGCCCCTTGAGGGTTATATGAAAGAAAGTGTTTTGGGTTCTTATCATAAAAATTAGCCAAGGAAGACATCCTAGACATAACCCTGTCTATGTCTTCACTGGACCATTCCCTGGAACAGGGTATTACTTTAGCAGGTGATTTATTTTCAAGGGTAGACTTGTGTTTGCTTGTCTGCTTAGGCTTTACAGGGGTGTAAGGCTGTGCTTTCCGCTGTTTCCCCCCTTCTCCGTGCGTGGAAAAATGTTTTCCCTGTCCCTTGGGGGCCCCAGAGACTTTCGACGCCTGGCGTCGAGGGTCTGGAAAGGTATCTGTGTGCTTCGGGCGTGGGGCCTCACTGGTGTTAACCGCGGTCTCGGTATCTTGGAGCGCGGCCTGGGGGTGGAAGTCGTCTTCGTCTCCCGACGATCGAACTTCCGTTAGTGTGTGTAGCGAGGCACTCTTGGCAAGAGTGGATGATTGCCTTGCGTCGTGAGGCGATCTCGATCGAGAGCGCCCAGAGGACACCGAGTCGGACCGTTCTTTTTGTGCCTCTTTCCGGGAAGTCGACGTCGTCGAGGTCCGGTTGGTCTTAGTGTGTTTAGTGTGTGTTAGGTGTGTAGCGCTTGCGTCGCCGGGGGTCTTCCCCATAGCCGCCTTGCCGGACGACCTTCCGAGGTCGGGGACCTGCGCTCGTCGGCTGTCTTTCGACGCCGTAATGCCCTCGCCGTCCGAAAGTACGGCGTCGCTGCCATCGCTGAAGGCGCCCTCCGCTGCCATGGCCTCCTGCCTGGCGTGGTGGGCCCAACGCTTTGTCGAACGGTCCTTAAGTGTCTTAGGTTTAAACCTACTACACGCTCTGCAGTTCGCTTCGGGGTGATCCCTCGGCAAGCAGAGATTGCACGTGGCGTGCCTGTCGACCCAAGGGTATTTGCGATTGCACTTGGGGCAGAATTGAAAAGGGGTACCCTCCATACGCACCTTAAGGCAGCGGGCTGCTAAGTGTAGGAATATATATAAATGTAACTATATATCAAGAGTGAAGAGTATGTACCACCCCCCACTCTCCCTACTTGTAAGGGCCGAGGCCAGCGGCCTACTAGGCCCGGGCCGAGGCCAGCGGCCTACCGAGGCCCAGATCCGTCGTGCAGCAGTCGACGGTCGATGACTTCTCCAGCCGTCGTCGAGGTTGAGGGTCGACGTTGGGGTGGGGAAGGGAATGAATAAGAATTAAAATTATAATAACAGCAAAAGTATGGCTAAGGCCAGGGAACTCCGCAAGATGCTTCCGACCAGTATGGCGGAAAAAAACAATCTGAGGATCCTACACGCGTGAGGGATCTTGGGTACAGTGGACGTCACACTAGGGATAGTATTACTGGCACGCCTGTGTCGACGCCCATTTTCGACTTTCGAAAAACAAACTGTAATACTCCGCAGCTTCCACTAGATGTCGGCCTATGCACAGCATGTGATCTAAGCAGATTCCACAAGCCTCAGAAATATATATATATATATGTGTGTTTAGAGCCTGGCTGAGAAGATCGTGTATTTTAACAATGACGTGAAACCTGTTCATTTTATTTTTCAATGCATTTGGATGGGTAATATTCCCTGAAACTGGTCTTATCTGTGTTTTATCTTAATCTATTGTATTGCTTTTATGCCGAATAACGTTTTGTTACAACACAAGAGACACACCTAGAAAGTCTAGAAGCATAAAAGCTACGTAGGGGTTGAGTGGGACAAGCGTTTCAAGCACCATGGCATAGAAAAAGGGTGGGTGTACAGCCTATGCCACAAACAGGTCCTTTTCATTGCTCTCAAGTCTCTGATAGACCCAGAAGGGAGATATCCAATGGTACCTGGAACACTGTTTCGTCGAGTCACTATGATACATATCTATGGGTCAATGGAGGATGAAACTGGATTTCTCCACACATGTACTTACAATATGTGCATCATATATGGAACAATTGACACTCATTGGTCGGGATTTCAACGTTGCCTTGTCGCACACACTTGATAGAAAATCAGCAACCACCACACCCCACTATACACTGCAGAAGAACAGGACACTGTTGGTCCATATGGAAGAATTATGAATAAAGGATGTGTGTACATCCCTCACAGAGGGACGTCACTTTTTATTCACTTCACCACTGAAGCTACACACATTTGTTTTATTGGCTACTGTCAGCCAATGTAATGCATATGGTTGAGCTCTGTGATATCCTCCCTATGATACTATCCAATCACGCTCCGAAGGTCTCACACGCAACCGAACCTAATCAAATCCAACCCTGGAGGCTTAATCTGAAGACACTGCAACATTCAGACCTTGTAGAACATATCTGAAAGCTCAGTGCCTTTCTGGGTCAAAAAAAATGTGAGATGCGTATAAAGCCTTACTTACTTAGGGGGCAGTGCATCTGACAGTGGGTGTATAAGCTCAAGCAGTGGAAGGCTCAAGAATTGATCCTGATGACTCAACTGTGTGACTCAGAACTTCTGCATAAAAGAACCAGGGATCCTTCCCTCTTCCCAAAATTGAAAAACGCAGATTGTAGATCAAAACCATCGACACTGCTCGGGCACAGAGGTTTTTCTCTTTTATGGGGAAGGAGACAGACCTCAGAGGTTAATGGCCTTATCTTTAAAATGACATCAACATGCCAATTAATTGAAGATTCAGATTAAATCAGGGGATGCTGCTATAAATAACTGCTTTGCCGACTATTACTTGGAAATGTAGGCACTCCCTACACAAATCGCAGACAACACAATTCATGCCTCTCTACAACATTTACAAAATCCTAGTGTCAAGACAGAGGAACTTGTGCCATTGAACGCCCCAATTACAGCAGCAGAGATGCTCGAAGCTATTGCTGGCCTGGCTGGGGGAAAAGGGTGGAAGTGGACGGCCTGCTTATTGATCTTTATAAGTTACTAGCAGAGAAACTCCAACCCAGATTAGCAGCAGTGTATGCCAAGGCACGTGAAGATGGACATCTCCCAGAAACAATGCTTACAGAAAAGAGTTGTCTTTCATAAGAGCGGAAGGAGCCCTACGGACTGCAGCGCATAGAGACCAATTTCTTGTATAAATTTGGACGCAAAGATATTGGCCAAACGCTTAGCGAGGGGACTAGAATGACTACTGCCCAGTATCATGCATCAAGATCGGACATGTTTCATGCTCAATTAGGAATAATATGTGACGCTTACTGAATACTATTGCCACCCGGGAGGATCCTTAGGATAGCCCTAAAGCTTTGGTGGTTACTAATGGCCAAACAATGACCCCCATTTCCATTACATGCAGGTCCACTGTTGTATGCGCTAGCTATTGAACCACTGACCCTCCGAATATGTGCAAATGATGTCCTGAGGGGCATAACCAGGACGGGTATAGAACACTGCATCTCCCTTTATACGGACAATGTGCTGCTATATATTAGAAAATGGTATAGGAATCTCCCCTCCGCATACAAAATACTGGAAGAGTTCAGCCCAGTCACAAGGTACAAAATTAATTGCGAAAAGTCAGAGGTATTGCCATTGCAGAGGGTCATACCCTGGGACCCAGGATTTGTTTCTCTGTTTAAACTACAAATTAGGGCAATCAAATACATCGGTGCACACATGCGTGCCAACTTTGACAAACTGGTCCAAAAATAATTCTACCCTATTGTAGACAAAATCAAAAATGATCCGACTAGGTGGAATATCCTCGCACGGTCTCTCGGGCAGAATGAATGTAGTGAAGATGAATACCTTACCTAATCCGATATATTTAGCTCAAATGATTCCGATACCCATGCCCGCAATTATGATCAACTACCTGGAAATATCAGATCAGTAGATTCATATGGCGACACAAAAAAGCAAGGCTTAACGGTAGAGTACTACAGGCAACCAAGCAGCGCCCTTCATGGAAAGCCTATTTCCTGACATCGCAAGCGTGCTGGGCTAAAGGATGGCCGAGTGGAGATGATACAGCTAGTTGACACGCCACGCAGATGGCCATATTACAAACCCCCTCGTCCCAAGAAATCATTGCTCTACCACCGACTAAACTGCCAAAACATTGAGAAACACCCCATAGTAGGGCCCATCTTAACAAACTGGCATCACATGCTCAAACACACTAGGTGGATATAGGGTGCATTCCTCCGTGTCTCAGCTTAGTACCCTCACAAAAAGGCAGACTAGGTTTAGATGTGAAGAGGACTGGCACGACTTTCGTATTATGGATATATAGGACGTTACCTCACCTCTTCCAGAAGAGATCAAGGGGACACTATGCCTCGCTACAAATGACAGGCTGTCGCACAGAGCACTATTAGGCAAGATTGAATGTAGGAACCCTGTGGGAGACTACACCAGCTTTGTCCTCTTGGCAATAGGTAACCCAACCTTTGGTATAGGCCTGTACTATACAGGTTAGTAGTGTGACAAGTATTCAAATAACTCTTATACACAAGGTTTCTTGATTAAATAATTATTTATTAATTTAACAGTCAGTTTTAAAATAAGCCTTCTTTAGAAGGGAGCAATTGGCAACAATAAAAATACACTCCTTCAGTTCAATTAAGTAGGATAACACAGATTACCTACACCCCCCTCAACCCCTGAGGTGACTTCAATAGCTAGGACACCGTGGACATTTATACATTACTTTTCACACTTAACTGGTAATATTGAAGTTGTGACAAAAAGGAAACTGTTAGGGAAGGAAACAATGATTAACAAGTTTCTCAAAAAGGTAAGCGCTTTTGAACCCCCAATGCAACGTAGATTCTTTCCCAGCTATACAAGTAAAGTATGTATGACTTCTTGGAGGGACAGTTAAATACAAGGTCAGAGTTTAGAAGAATCTTCAGGGAGCCAGGACAGCCATTGTCAATTGAGTAAAGTCTAGGGGAGCTGAGGCACTTCTTGAAGGTAGGTAAAAAGTCTTGCAATGTTAGAGAGTTGTTTTTTAAAAAAAAAAAAAAAAAAAAAAAAAAAAAAAAAATCACTGTTGGGCCACAAGCTGGGGGGCTTGAGAAGGGCAAATCAGCAGGCAATGGGCAAAAGGCAGCAAATGAAAGTCTCAACCGAGAGCAAGCTAGCTACACAAACAAGAGGTAAGTAGGCCTTAGTTCACAGTACCTTAGGTATGAAGAAATGGTTCCAGCTGGCTTCTGTTCCTGTGTAGGTCTGCAGATCCTGTTCCTGGGCTTCAGTCGTGGGGACAAGAGGGAGGACGTCTGGGGACTCCTGCACTAGGATTCGAAGGTCGGCGGCAGCAATGGGCACAGTTCAGATCAGCGGCACGCGGTTTCAGCTTCTCGCTAATAGCACCACCGCGGTTTTTGGACACCTTGTGGGCTTTCCTTGCTTCTGGGGTCCAGCACTCTCTTGAGGTGACTCGGGCTTGGTCAGCCCTGCTTCAAGGGAGTCCGGAGGATCTTCCTGGAGCTCGTGTCGGCTTAAAAATGATTCACTCTATTCTGGTGTTCCTGTCCCCTGGCACTCAGTTCTTGCAGCAGCAATGAAAGTACAGCCAGCAGAGAGAGGGGTTTCAGTCGAGTTACTCTTGGGGTCAATTGGTCCCACCAACCCAAGGGGAGAAGTCGTCCTTTCCAGACTTCTCTAGTCAATGTCAAAATAGGAGCTTCAGCACTGCAGCAGGGCTTCACCGGGCAAACCAACAGTCCAGGAACTGCAGCAAGCTGCTCTTCCAATTTTTCTTTGGTTCCTTCGTCCAGTGGGTGACTGCCTTCCTTGCAAAAGACCTCGCCTTTTATGCAAGTTTCTCTCATTCATTCGCAGCCTAGCTGTCACTCACACAGCAGGGTGGCTGTCCCCCAAGGACAGCCAGCCGGCCAATCACTTTTGGGTGCATTCCTGTAACCAAGGAGACTAAGCACAGGGAGCTTCGGAACCTCCCTTGCTTCCTACCCTGCCAGACACGCTGGAGCCAGAGTCAGAGTCAGGCTTCACCAGTGAAACCCACCAAACATAAAATGAACAAAGGGACCAAACCTGGTTTGGCGCACATAGTAAATCTCAAGGAGTGCCTTTCCAACAGGAAATGGCGAAAAAAAGAAGACCAAGGCCATTTTGACAAAATGGGCACCCATGGGTGCTATACTGCAGCTGCAAACACAACCCACGGTAAAACAACTGAATGGTAGGAAAAAGTAAACCACTGCTACCAGCCATTAATTGTAGAAAGGGCAACATAAAAATGTTACACGAGAAGGTAGACAAAGGGGATACTAGGTACCCCCTCCAGCACCCTATTGTAAGATGGTGTGTGCTGGGTCTATAAAAGGAGGAAAATGCAAGTAAAGTCAATTTCACTTTACTACTCTTGGAAACTGTAGTTATCCAGGAGAAGGTATTTAAACCTTTGCAGAAATCTAAAGGATTTCTCTGTGACAATGCACTGAAGCTGCTGTGTGTCACAATGTAAAACGATGATGCCTATGGAGTTTGTCAGACTCCAAAACCAAAAGAAACACCAAGTGCAAATCAAATAAAAATGCATGAGAGAGTGGGAAAAAGGTCTAAGTCCCTTCAGGATAAAAATTCAAAGTTCTAAAGTCCAGCAAAAGAGCTGGGGGTCTCTAAGGTAGAAGGGAATTAGCAAATTTCTGAGAATTCTCCCCAACAAGCACTTATCTCAGATTAACTCCAGTGTCACTGCAGCTACAAGCGAATGGGAGCCATCGAGCTTCCCCAAAATGGAGGCCTTCTACCTGCTGACTGTCCTGAATAATCTAGGGAGGAATTCTGTTCTAGCAACCAAGTGTTCGGAGCAGCTAGAGATCTCAATAGATAGTGGGGATGTGTGTTCTTTCTACTCGCTGATCAATGAAGTTTCATTTATTCTCAGGAATAGGGAAATACAATACAACATAATACAGCGCATACGTTACACCACGGTTAAGCTCCATGCTATGAAACTATAAAACTGCTGAAAGAACCTCTATGTTGGAGGGGTGTGTGGTCAAAAGGGGACAATGGGACACTCATTTTGGTCTTGTCCAAAGCTACAGTCATACTAGGGAATGTTACTCACTGGGGTCGCACGCATTCAGGACTACACTACAGTTCTCACACCAATGTCCATGTTTTTCGGATAGGAGGTGGAGGATTGGCACGAAGACACTCTGGTCAGGAAACTAATGCATATCTTGCTGTTTGCATCCCTGAAAGTCATTCCGATTAAATGGAAATCAAAAGAAACACCTAATCGGGTGTTGTGGGAGGGGCTAGCGTCAGACATGCTCATGAGAGATGTGTGTCTATAGGAACAGACATGGCTCCCGAGATCAGATTCGGATTTTAGAACTGTTCAAGCAATACATCCAGACTTAGTATGTCCAAATCTCAGATTGCACCTAAAAGTAAAATGCACTCGAATAACCCCGTCACAGAGCTTGAAATGAACACCCGACTCGGAAACGAGAGTGTGTGCAATATCTGAACTGTTTTCATTGCCATAAACTCCCACAACGTACATAATGCTGCACACATTGCACCAGAATCAAGTGAACGAAACTACAGCGATCCTTGATAATTGTACATTTTGCATGGCTTGGGACACATGATTAGCTGGACCGTGCCGAACTGGCCCTGACAAAGTTTTACTGAGATTTTTATGTTGTGGGATTTTTTTTCTCTGTGCCCTTCTAGTTTTGGGGGTCGCAGGGTAGGGAAATGTAGGGATGCAGGTCTTCTTGGACTATTGCTGTGCTATGTGCAAATAGATTCAATTTGATGCATCTTAAATGTATTCCCCCCCCCCACCCCATCAAAATGTCAATACTAAGATTTTTTTGTTTAAATACATGTGGTTGTCGGCAGTATACAATTGCAAAGAAAAAAGCTTGCTTGTGCCTCTTTATGGGACCATAAAGTGATTGTTAGGCAGAAACCTGTGCAGTTCCCTTGGGGACCACTGCAAAAGATTTAAGACTACAGGTATAGCAGTAAACCCACTTGGTAGCAGTCCGCACCACCCAGATTTACCTGGTAGCTGTGGCTGAGCAGTCAGACCTCCCTCAAGAAGAGTTAGGCAGTATGTAAAGTATACACAATAGGTACTCAAATACAATAACACAAGCAAACACTGACCAGAGCTTGGTTTCAAAAGTATATAGTTATTTATTTATTAAACACACATAAGTTGAAATCACTCTAGCAAAATATAGTAAAAACACTTCAAACACAGTTATAATGAAAGCAGTTTCAACCCTTACTCCTATCTAGACAACTCTAGGTTAACACCACATAATTAAAACAGAGGTGAGCGCTTAACGTTAGATGACACTCTAGTAGGTTCAAGAAAGGGATAAAAAGAAACAGAAATGGGTTAAACACACCACTCTAAGGTCCAGAACACTTGCAATAGGCTCAAAGAAGCACAAAGTCACAGGTGAGCAAAAGTCACTAGGCAGGGCCCACTCTTAGAGTAGCCGGAGCGAAAATGTGCCCAAGATCACACTGTTATTAGGGATTCAAAGTCTTGCAAAGAGTTAGAAAGAGTTTAGGGTGGCTTAGAAAGTTTAGCCAGGGTGTTCCAGGCACTCCCAGGTTCGAAAGCCGGGGGCTAAATCTACCCCGTACAGTCGGTGGCAAGGGAAGCCAGGCGGAACACGGTACCTTAAGCGGAAAGGATCCTCCAGCGGTGGCAGTTGTTCCAGGCAGTGGCAGCAAGGCTCGACGTCGGTCAGGGGAGAAGAAGTTCTCGCTGAAGAGCAGAAGAAGAGGGTCGTTGCACTGCCCGGGAAGAAACCAGCCGCGGAGTCCTCCATTTAAAGGGTTGTACCGACTTTCGTGGTTGGGGTAAAAGTGGTGGGGATCCGGTTGCCGGGGTGCTTGGCACTGGCAAGGCGGCCACGAGATACCTCCAGAAGCGGAAAGAAGGTGAAAACTGGTTGTCCCCACCAGTCAAAGGAAGGAGCCACTCCGTTAAGAGTTCTCCTCGGTCGTCGGGAAAAGTGGTGAGACGGTTCAGCAGGGCTCCACCGGGTGGTGTCGTCGAAGCAGGTCGGCTCAGCTCTTCCCTCGTCGGATTCTTGGTCCTGTGGCGACTTCTAAAGTTCCAGTCCCCAAAGCCCTGCTTTTATGCAGCAAACCCCCATTCACCCAGCCTAGCTGTCACTCAAACATGCTAAGTGGTGAGCCGGCCGGCTCACCACTTGGGCCAATCAGGACGGAGTGCGACTTGAGTTACCAAGGTAACTCAGTCCAGGGTGCCTACATCCCCCTCCACCCCTCCTAAGTACCCCAGACAGAGTGGCACCGCTTTGGAGGGCTTCTGTGGAGAAGCCCGCCAAAAGTGGAACAAAGGGCTCCACTTTGGGTCAGAGTTACAGAGGCGAACGCCAACGCCATTTTAGAATCAAGTTTTGGCAAAAAGTCCCAACCGGAGTTATAATAATAAATATATAAACCGGCGGTATGTTTAAGGCTACCGTAAATAAATAATTAAATGTGTTAGCCTAAAACAATGGGAAATCCCATAGGGAAATATTCGCGGTCGAATATAAAAAGTAGTTTCCACTGCCACCAGCCAAAATTCGATCAGGGGGGACGGAGACGTGCCCCCTCGACTAACAGACCCTGGGGCAATCGAATTGCCCCAGCCAGTACGTCCACAATATGATGGTTTGTACTGGTTCTGTTCAGGATTCAAGACTAGCAAAGTCTTTGGTGACTTTACATGCCCTGGGAGACAGTAGTCAGTCCCAGGGTATGGAGTCTATGTTGGGGAGTCCCTAGGACACCCCTGGGTCACGGCACAGAGGGTGCTGTGTAACCCACATCACAAAAATACATGAGGCCCTATGGAGTAAAAGACCCCATAGCCCATTCAACACAAGGTTTAACCAAGAAAACACACTTCAACATGTCCAAGAGTGAGGGTAAAAGAGTCTCACTCTTGGCAGGAGAAAAAAAGAAACCCCAGAAATCCAGCAAAGCTGCTGGGGGACTCACTAGGTAGGGAAATTCAGCCTAAACAGAGAATTCTCCCTAACACTCGCCCCCCCAGACTAAGGGACAGGAGGATTTAATCCACTCCTGGATGAACCTCATACCTCTAGTCGATGATATACATCCTAGAGAGTCCATCAGCATTTTGATGGTGACACCCTGACCTGTGCTCAATGGTGAAATCAAACCCTTGCAGGCAGATTGACCATCTCAATAGTTTTGGATTTTCCCCTTTCATTTGCATTAACCATCTCAAGGGTTGGTGGTCAGTCTGAATAACTAAAGTAGAACCATACAAGTATGGCCTAAACTTCTTCAGTGCCCACACAATAGCAAAGCATTCTCTTTCGATTGTTGCCCACCTTGTCTCAGGATCCTTCAGTTTTCTACTGATGAAGCAAATGGGGTGCTCCCTACCCTTCTCATCCAGTTGGCTTAGAACTGCACCTATACCTACATTGGAAGCATCAGTTTGTACAATGAAAGTTTGGTGGTAGTCAGGAGCTCTCAATACTGGAGCTTGGCAAAGAGCTCTCTTCAGTTTTTCAAAGGCCTGATTGCACTCCTCATTCCATTTTACCTTTTTAGGGAATTTAGGAGAGGAGATTACATTCAGTGGAGAAGCTATGGTCCCATAGTTCTCAATGAAATTCCTGTAATACCCAGTGAGGCCTAGGAAGGCTCTCACTTGGGTTTGAGTAGTTGGTGTTGTCCAACTTTGCACAGCTTCAATCTTGCTGAGCAAAGGCCTTATTTCTCCACCTCCTACCTCATGCCCAAGGTAGACCACTTTACTTTGACCAATCTGGCACTTACTGGCTTTGATTGTCAAATGGGCCTGTTCCAGAGCCTGCAACACATGTCCTAGGTGGTTCACATGTTCTTCCCAGGAGTGGCTGAAGACTGCAATGTCATCCAAGTATGCCATGCAGAAATCTTCCATCCCAGCCAGAACTTGGTTCACCATCCTTTGGAATGCGGCAGGTGCATTTTTTAATCCAAAAGGCATGACCTTAAACTGGTACAAGCCAACTGGGGTTGAAAATGCAGTCTTCTCCTTGGCATGGTCTGTCAGGGCTATTTGCCAATAGCCTGACGTAAGGTCAAATGTGCTGAGGTACTTGGCTGCACCAAGTTTATCCACCAACTCATCTGTCCTGGGCAAAGGGTGGGCATCAGTCTTGGTGACTGCATTTAGAGCTCTATAGTCCACACAGAATCTCAAGTCTTTGGATCCTGCCTTTGGTACGAACACAACTGGGCTAGACCATGGACTAGTAGAGGGTTCTATTACCCCGAGATCAAGCATCTTCTTGACCTCTCCTTTGATGTGGGTTCTGATATGTTCTGACATTCTGTACCCTCTGCTTTTGACTGGCAGACAGTCACCAGTGAGTATCTCATGCTGGCCCCAAGGGGTCAAGCCTGGTGACAGTGAGAACAGGGAGGCAAACTGATTTAACATAGATTTGCACTCCTCTTGTTGCTCAGGTGTCAGGTCTGAAGAGAGATTAACTCCTTCGACTTTTTCATCTAAAGGCACCCCTCTGAGGAGATCAGGGAGAGATTCACTCTCTTCCTCCTCTGCAGCTGAAGCTAGAAGCAAGGCTCCTACGTCAGGTCTGGAGATGTATGCTTTTAGTCTGTTGGTGTGGAAGACTCTAGGAGCTTCCCTGGGTCTGCCCAGATCTACCAGATAGTTGACCTCTCCAAGCTTTCCCACAATCTTGAAGGGTCCCATCCACTTTGTCTTGCAAGGCCCTCTGCCTTGTTGGGAGCATAACTAGAACTAGCTGGTCTTGAGTAAACTCAACCATGTTAGCCTTCTGGTCATGCCAATGTTTGACCAGAGCTTGACCAGCTTTCAAGTTGTCACTTGCTTCTGCCATCATGTGTGACATTCTCCTCCGGAGACCTATCACATAGTCAGTCACTCTGACTGGCTTGAGGGGAGGAGCACCTTCCAACCCCTCCTTAATCAGGGCCAATGGACCTCTGACCGGATGGCCATAGAGAAGCTCAAAGGGAGAATAACCTACTCCCTCCTGAGGGACTTCTCTATAAGCAAAGAGCAGGCATGGCAGTAGAAGGTCCCATTTTTTCTTAAGGGGTTCCTCTAAAGCACCTATCATGCTCTTCATGGTTCTGTTAAACCTTTCAACCAACCCGTTTGTCTGAGGGTGGTATGCTGTTGAGAACTTGTAAGTAACTCCACAGGTTTTCCACATGGCTTTCATGTAGTGGGACATAAAGTTTGACCCCCTGTCAGAGATTACTTCCTTAGGAAACCCAACCCTGGTGAAAATACCAAGGAGGGCCTTAGCCACAGCCGGAGCTGTAACAGTCCTCATAGGAATTGCCTCAGGGTACCTAGTAGCATGGTCTACTACAACAAGTATAAACCTGTTGCCTGAGGAGGTTGGGGGATCAAGGGGACCAACAATGTCAATCCCTACCCTCTCAAATGGGACTCCCACAACTGGGAGAGGCACTAAAGGTGCCACATTCTTGGAACCAACCTTACCAGAAACCTGGCAGGTATGGCAGCTCTTACAATATCTATCTACTTCAGCCCCCATCTTTGGCCAATAAAAGTAGAGTGAGAGCCTTTCCTTGGTCTTCTTGAAACTCAAGTGACCAGCCAAAGGTATCTCATGGGCTAGTTGTAAGAACTGTTGTCGGTTCTCTTGTGGGACTACAAGGCGTTTGTAGTCTCCAGGTTCAGACTCAGTGGGTTCACTGTAGAAGAGGCCATCTTCCCAGTGCAACCTATACTTCCCAGGCTCTTGCCCATCAGCTTGAGAAGCTGCCTGGTGGCGGAGACCTTCCAGAGTTGGACATTCTCTTTGCCCCTTACGGAAAGCAGCCCTGCTAGGCCCACCTTCTGCCAGTAAAGACTGCAGCTCAGGATGGTCCTCAGGGTCCAAATCTCCAATAAGGTTTGGGCCTCCCTCTAGCTCTTCCTCAGAGTCTAGCTCAACCACACAGGGTTGTACCTCCCTCTCAGCCTCAGCTGGAGGTGGAGTTACAGGTGTAACATTGGACAACCTAGGGGAAGTCCTTGTTGGAAGCACTGGAGTGCTTGCTGCTGGCTTTTTCCTAGGAGTCTTGGGTTGCCCCTTTGCTCCTGATCTGGTTGTTACTGCAGTAAGTTGTTCCAGTGGGAGAGGAGTGATTTCTGTCATCTCCTGAGATAACCCTCTCAGGGTTTTCTCTCTTGCAGGTTTTGTGAGCTCCTGTAACCTTTTGCTAGGGGGTCTGGGGGTATGAGATACAACTCCAAGAGCTTTGAGGTCATTACCCAACAGAACCCTACCTGGCACTTCACATTGTACACTGACAGGTATTTTTACAGCCATATCATTACATTGGATGAGAACTGGTAACTGGGGACACATCTGCACAGGCCCACCAGCTAACTTGGTGAGGCATTTGGGTGCCTTAGCAACATCCTCTGCCTTGAAAAATGATTCGTCCACCACAGTTATGCTGGCCCCAGTGTCCCTAATGGCAGGAGTCTCCTGGCCATTCACTTGGACACTGTCTTTATAATACTCTTTAGTATTATCTGGGATAGAGTTATATACATCTAAATTCTGTTGTTCCCACAACCCCAGAGAGACTAAAGAAACACTAGCTGAGACTCCAGTGGGTTCATCAGCCAGTAATAGAAAGTTTCCACTTGCCATATGTACTTCCTCTTCTGGAGCGAAGGCTAAGGAGGCAAGTTGGACCCCTGAAGGTTTACCCTTACATCTGGGATCTCCTTTCACATGGTCAGTAGCCTTACAAACAAAGCATGAGCCAAAGGCTCGCTGGAATGGAGGCTTGTTCTGACCTCCTTCTGGTCTGGGACCAGAAGGTACACTAGCCTGATTCGGTTTCCCTTGTGGCTTACCCTTATAGTTTTGTTTGGGGCCCTCTTTGGAATTTGTAGTATTTGAATTCTCTTTGGAGTCCTTTTTAGGCTGTCTCTCCCCATCCTTTTTCTGAGTTACCCCAGAATCCTTGTGAGTGGCCCTGTTGGCAACCCACAAGTCAGCAGCCCTAGCTAGTTTCCGGGAATCTAATTCCTTGGAATCAGCCAAGTGTTGTCTGAGCTCAGGAGAGCAGGCATCATAAATAGTCTCCAACATAAACAAATTCTTCATACCTTCATAAGTGTTCACCTTGTAACCCTTAATCCATCCCTCTAAGTTTTTCAACCCTTCACTCACCCAGGTAGCCCAAGGGGTACCATCATGCTTTTTGAGGCTCCTAAACCTCTTAAGATACTGGGAAGGGGTCTTCCCAAACCTAGCTATCAAAGCTAGTTTCACACATTCATAGTCCTTCTTATCCTCCTCCCCCATCTCCATTACCACATCAGTTGCAACAGGGGGAAGCCTAGAGAACAACCAGGTGAGTAAGTCATTTCCTGTGATGTTCTGGAGCCCATGGTTATATTCAAACAGAGACAACCAATCCAACACATCCAACTTAGGCTCATACATACCAACCAATTCTTTAGGCATCCGGGGTCTTTTAGGACTGGAACTTCTAGAGGAGCCGGAGAGAGAAGCATTCTCAACAGATAATTTCTTCATTTCTAGCTCATACTTGAGCTCCATTTCCCTTAGCCTTAGTTCTTTGTCAGTTTGAGCATTCAGTTTCTTATACTCCAATTCTAGTTTCATTTTCTCCAGTTCAAAGTACTGAGGACTAAATGTGGGACCTGGTAAAGGCCCAGTAGGTACAGCAGGTAGAGCAGGTAGAGGCCTAGGGGGGACAGTCACAACAGCCTCACCCTCCTCTTCTGACTCTTCCTCAGAATCATCAACATTTTGCTCCATGTTAATTTCAATACTGTCATCTACAGTTGCTGGAGTGGTAGGTTCCTCTGAGCCCTCACCCAGACTTTGGTTAGCTAACAATCTTTCAATCAGCTCCATTTTCTTGCCCTTAGTCAGGAGGTCTTTATGTTTACAGAGCACTCTTAAACAATCAGCAGTTTTGGCTGCAAGGGACTCTTGACTATAGCTTTCTATAACTGACATGTTAGAGGTTTACTTTTATAGTGCTAAGCTTTGTGGTTAGTTGCACTAAGGCATCTAAAGCACACTAAAATGTATACTTAATACAAATCCCACCGCTGTACACCAGTGTTAGGCAGAAACCTGTGCAGTTCCCTTGGGGACCACTGCAAAAGATTTAAGACTACAGGTATAGCAGTAAACCCACTTGGTAGCAGTCCGCACCACCCAGATTTACCTGGTAGCTGTGGCTGAGCAGTCAGACCTCCCTCAAGAAGAGTTAGGCAGTATGTAAAGTATACACAATAGGTACTCAAATACAATAACACAAGCAAACACTGACCAGAGCTTGGTTTCAAAAGTATATAGTTATTTATTTATTAAACACACAAGTTGAAATCACTCTAGCAAAATATAGTAAAAACACTTCAAACACAGTTATAATGAAAGCAGTTTCAACCCTTACTCCTATCTAGACAACTCTAGGTTAACACCACATAATTAAAACAGAGGTGAGCGCTTAACGTTAGATGACACTCTAGTAGGTTCAAGAAAGGGATAAAAAGAAACAGAAATGGGTTAAACACACCACTCTAAGGTCCAGAACACTTGCAATAGTCTCAAAGAAGCACAAAGTCACAGGTGAGCAAAAGTCACTAGGCAGGGCCCACTCTTAGAGTAGCCGGAGCGAAAATGTGCCCAACATCACACTGTTATTAGGGATTCAAAGTCTTGCAAAGCGTTAGAAAGAGTTTAGGGTGGCTTAGAAAGTTTAGCCAGGGTGTTCCAGGCACTCCCAGGTTCGAAAGCCGGGGGCTAAATCTACCCCGTACAGTCGGTGGCAAGGGAAGCCAGGCGGAACACGGTACCTTAAGCGGAAAGGATCCTCCAGCGGTGGCAGTTGTTCCAGGCAGTGGCAGCAAGGCTCGACGTCGGTCAGGGGAGAAGAAGTTCTCGCTGAAGAGCAGAAGAAGAGGGTCGTTGCACTGCCCGGGAAGAAACCAGCCGCGGAGTCCTCCGGTTAAAGGGTTGTACCGACTTTCGTGGTTGGGGTAAAAGTGGTGGGGTTCCGGTTGCCGGGGTGCTTGGCACTGGCAAGGCGGCCACGAGATACCTCCAGAAGGGGAAAGAAGGTGAAAACTGGTTGTCCCCACCAGTCAAAGGAAGGAGCCACTCCGTTAAGAGTTCTCCTCGGTCGTCGGGAAAAGTGGTGAGACGGTTCAGCAGGGCTCCACCGGGTGGTGTCGTCGAAGCAGGTCGGCTCAGCTCTTCCCTCGTCGGATTCTTGGTCCTGTGGCGACTTCTAAAGTTCCAGTCCCCAAAGCCCTGCTTTTATGCAGCAAACCCCCATTCACCCAGCCTAGCTGTCACTCAAACATGCTAAGTGGTGAGCCGGCCGGCTCACCACTTGGGCCAATCAGGACGGAGTGCGACTTGAGTTACCAAGGTAACTCAGTCCAGGGTGCCTACATCCCCCTCCACCCCTCCTAAGTACCCCAGACAGAGTGGCACCACTTTGGAGGGCTTCTGTGGAGAAGCCCGCCAAAAGTGGAACAAAGGGCTCCACTTTGGGTCAGAGTTACAGAGGCGAACGCCAACGCCATTTTAGAATCAAGTTTTGGCAAAAAGTCCCAACCGGAGTTATAATAATAAATATATAAACCGGCGGTATGTTTAAGGCTACCGTAAATAAATCATTAAATGTGTTAGCCTAAAACAATGGGAAATCCCATAGGGAAATATTCGCGGTCGAATATAAAAAGTAGTTTCCACTGCCACCAGCCAAAACTCGATCAGGGGGGACGGAGACGTGCCCCCTCGACTAACAGACCGTGGGGCAATCGAATTGCCCCAGCCAGTACGTCCACAATATGATGGTTTGTACTGGTTCTGTTCAGGATTCAAGACTAGCAAAGTCTTTGGTGACTTTACATGCCCTGGGAGACAGTAGTCAGTCCCAGGGTATGGAGTCTATGTTGGGGAGTCCCTAGGACACCCCTGGGTCACGGCACAGAGGGTGCTGTGTAACCCACATCACAAAAATACATGAGGCCCTATGGAGTAAAAGACCCCATAGCCCATTCAACACAAGGTTTAACCAAGAAAACACACTTCAACATGTCCAAGAGTGAGGGTAAAAGAGTCTCACTCTTGGCAGGAGAAAAAAAGAAACCCCAGAAATCCAGCAAAGCTGCTGGGGGACTCACTAGGTAGGGAAATTCAGCCTAAACAGAGAATTCTCCCTAACAGTGATTTATCAAGATGTGGGATAAAGAGGGTCCTGGGCAATACTACATGCACTGGAGATCAGGTGCCTGGCAAAAACTCTTGATAAAAGGCTACCCCCACAGTATAGCCACCTCATCAATCCTAGCTACTGCGCTCGGATCCTTTCAATGAGCAAACCTTACTTTATCATTAGAATAGTTTGCTCTCCTGTGTCTGCAGCAACGATAACATATTCCCAGACTCAAGAACGTCAGGTGTCCAGATTTAAACACTAATTGGATTGGGTCCAGATGCCTTTCTACATTCGGAGGTTTTTGGATGTGCTGACCCATTAAACACTTGTTCATTTTGGCTCATGCTTGGAAGCAAACAATGGGACTGCAGTGATTCAGTCCTGTAGTGTCAAAAACACTTTTTTGTGTTAATAGTAGGGAGTTCTTTTGAGACAGTGTGGTGCATTGACTTACAAAACAGTGAAACATTTGATAATTAGAAAGTGTGTAAAGAAATTCACCCTAAAGTATACACGCATTGGCAAAGGCAATCGTTTTGACGTTTGCAGTTGGTCATTGCATTTTACATTTACAGGCATATATTTGAGGCGGCTACAAAAGTAACCAGCCTAGATTTAAAAAAAAAAATGCAAACTGAAGGGTCAGTCATCACGTGGGTATCTATATGTGAGCGGTTAACCTCTGCTGGATTATTAAATACTTCTAAGATTTAAATTGGCATTTGAGGCACCAAGTCTGCAGCTTACACAGCCTGTTAAGAGACCTACGAAATGCTTCTGATCACTATAGTACTCTGCAGGACACCATCGATAATGGTATAACAACTTCAAGCCCTAGTACCCAGGGACATGGCCCATGTCCAACAGAACTGGGGAGGGTAGAGAGAGAAGTGGAAGAGAGGAGGGAGAGAGGGGGAAGCGAGGGGGAGTGGGAGGTAGAGGGAGGACAGGGAGAGAAAGAAAAAAGGACACGAGTGGTAGGGCGAAACAGTGAGTGTGTGAGAGAGAGAGAAAGATCCACAGTGATGGCAGACTGACCAGGAGTAGGAATGTGACATTAGGATGGACAATGGTACATTTTTGGACTATAACTAGTTCGAGGACAGACGAGGACTAGTATTGCACAAAGCTAAGATGGTAGGTTTATTTTGTTTACCAATGCCTACAATGAGACAGGACCACAGAAGAAAGAATGGTACGTGGCAGTACCCAAAGTAATCTGTAATGCAGCCAGTACATGCCAATAGCATTGCCAGTTGCCGTGCCTACCAGATCAAAACACCCCTTCATTGCTCATTTCTCTGGAGCACCACTGTGGCCACAATACATGTGTTAAAACGAATAATGGGCTAACGGTAATCTATGATGAGATCAGGTGTACCTGAACGCAGCTAACATACATAGCAATGCTCGTCTGCGTGAAAAGGTCAACAATCAAATACAATGTAAACGGATTTTTAAAAGGACAAACCCACCAAAGCAGCCCGAGGTAAATACTGAAAGGTAGCAGTCTCCTTCCTGTCAGAAGTGGTGTACAGCCATACAGGAACTCTGGAGACTCCCTGGTGAGTCTCTGCATCATAGGGCTCTTGTGTGGGTTTTGTAGTTTTCTGCTCCTCTTGCCCTCTCTCCCATGAACCCAGCCCACTTCCTTTCATCTCTCCTCATCCTGAAATTCCTTAATCCACAATTTGGAACAATTAATTCCAAATCATCTTGTGCCAGAATCCTTCTCGCCCAACTAAAAGGGGTTGGGCTTGCTCACACAGTGTAATACGGGACCACTTTGAAAAACATTTCCAGGGCTGCTTTTGGTTCCAAGTCCATCCCGACTGGTTAGGGCCAAAAGTCCTGATCAGACACCACGCCAGAAGTGGTTTAACGTTGTTCTGCTCCCCTTCTTGCTACAAACTTTAAATAAAGCAAGTTTTAGGTGACTCAAAGTTTGCCAAATCACCAAAAAATGTTATGTCATTTGCAAGAAACTGTTCAGCCAGAATGGCATAGTGGCTGAGAGCATGTTGCCAATTCCCTGAATAGACCACATTTGGAAATCCTACACGAAACAACTATGGGTAGGTAGCCTTTCCTTCACCAACAGTGATGAATTGTTAATGCGGTGCAAGAGGCTCTTGCCTCTCAAGGTGAATAGAGCACCAGGGCTTGGCTTTATACCTGTAGATGGATTGAAACATGCACCCCATATTGGGGTACCTTTTTTTGGTGAAATTCTTTACTGATCTTGATTCACTAAGGGTGGTTCCCCGTAGCTGGCAAGGAGTGGTAATTATGCCAGTGTATAAAAAGGGGAATGACTCTCCTTCAAATTACTTACTTCTTTTGCGGACTATGCTGTTCTAATTTCAAAGATTCCATGTGGCCTCCAATGATTACATCATTTTAATACTATATGTTTAGTAACAGGGGTTTACTATACATCTTACAAAGACCATGTTAATCCAGCCAGGGTTATGCAACCATGTTGATCACATCTTATATATTTGTGCAGTATTTGGACACATTTGATTACTTGGGTAATCGGTTTCATGCATCCACTCTGTGGACTCTTCAGATTGAAAAAAGTAGATTGACCTTAGCAAGATGTGGAGAAGTAACAGTGACATTTACAAAACGATTCAAGGGTCGAGCAAACAGAACTCTCAACACGTAATGCATGCGTATGAAGGTTGGAGAGAACGAACATGACTTTTACACTATTCAACAGGCACAACGTTCTGCAACCACTACACACTACACAAAAAGGGTGCACTGTAAGATCAGAGGAACACCAGTACAGGTATATGCTGTTCAACACAAAATAAATCCAAAGCATTTGCCACACACAGAGAAGAAAGGTCACATTATAAAACAAGACAACTCAGACATAAAAACAAGAAATGCATTGTGGAACAGACTAATCCTCACAACTGCATGCTACAGAGGAATAGAACTGAATGCAAAGGTTTCCCAAAAGTCAATATTACGTCACAGAACCTGACTGAATCGATGTATAGCTTCCATGAGGAGCATTCGAGTCTTGATCTGTGCCACCCATGCTGAGCAGTGGCGACACCCCCACTAAAAGAAAACTCAGCTGATCAGTGCTGGTTTTGCATCATTGCACTACTCCCTGCAGTAGCCTAGATGGCCGAATGGATAATAATGAAGGACATTCAAATCTATACATATCTGTAAAAAAACACTGTTAAATCAACATTATGGTTGCAGGGCAAAATGCAAAAACCAAAAGAAATTGAACCGTAACTCACGCCAGCGCCATGCACTGCTAAGACTAACACCCAGGACAAAGATGGCATCATCGATGACATCACATACTGTGTTAAGCTGCGTTTATTCAGTGACAGTAAGAATTTTAAGCAGGTGACTTGAAACAAGATACATATACTCTAGGTGTTGTAAATGTAGACCTTAACCGCGTGCTATGTTTTAAAGTTGCCTTCCTTAGGGTTTGGCCTGAGCTCATGGTGCACATACATGAAACAATAAGCAGGACCAGACAAATAATACAATTTGTATACATGATGGACTCTAATCTTAGTTTCCTTTTCTGATCGTAGCCATAGATTGGTATGCATTGTTGCTCTACAAATAATCTATATAGATAGATTCTGATTGGCCAGTAAACTGAGAATACTCTAGTTCTACGGTCATGCTGCAGCCATTGCCTAGGTTTATGTATTAACAACTTCAGTAGAGCGCTTGGGTTTCAATAAGTGCCTTTTGTGATGTTCATAAGAGGCCTACCGATCATTCTTCATATGTTGCTAGCAACACACCAATTAATACCTCTTGTAGAGACTTATTGTTAGAGTAGTGATGTCACATGCAATGTCATCAGTGATATATTGAGTGTGAGTCTTACCAGTGCATGCTGGTGGTGTGAGTTACGGTTGCATAGCGTACCATAGCTGCTGAATTTATTTGGTTTTTAGATTTTGCCTAGCAACTATAATGTTCCTTTAACAATGTTTTTCCACTTAATTTCAATGGTTTTTAGAACTGAAAAAAGTCTTATTAATAACTTGTATACAAAGCTTCAACATCATAAGTCCTTTTTTAACATGTATGAAAGGACTAGAATATTCCCTTAGCAAAAAGAATTTGCAGAGCATTCTCATATGTGTCATTTTCAGAAGCGCATGCTGGGGATGCAAGTCATGGTTAATTTGCGTATGGAATGAGGCTCAACCATGACCCTAGCCCCACAAAACCACCCTCCTTATCCATTGCACACTGCACATAGCCTGCATACTAGGTGTTTGCTGCAAACCCATCCAGCCCTTCAGGCTGTAGCCGGGAGCAGAATTGTGTATCCTCATTCAAGCTTGTCCAGATACATTTTCTTTTACCACATAGCCGGTCCCTGGTGGCCATTTAGCCATGTCCGGGACAATCTGGCCACTGGCCATGGACACAATCTCTGCCCCAGGCACCAAAGAAGTGGTTTCATTCATGCTGCATCACTCCAACTCCAAGATCTGTTGGAATCTCTCCATCTTCTAGGGGATCGGCAATCTGGCTTTCACCCTGGTAGAGGCATGGAAACTACTCTCTTAAACATTAAGGATTCCCTTCTACATGGAATAGAGCAGGGTCATGTGGGGCTAGTGATGCATTTGACAAGGTTGACCATTCAATATTGTGTAGGCGCTTTCAGGAGGTTGTTGCGGGGGGGGGGGGTCCGATGCAGCAATGAAATGGCTCTTGTCATTCCTATTGCAGCATACATCCCACGTGAAGGTGTGACCTTATACATCTGGATCAGAGCCAGTGAAATTTGCAATCCACCAGGGGTCATGCTTATCTCCAATCTTGGTAAACATCTACATGAAACCCTTGCAAGACCCCTTAGTCAACTTGGGTGCAATATTCCAGAATAATGCTGACGACACACAGCTGGCCTTTGCTTGTGCTAAGACCCAGCAACTAATATTGAACATTTCTACTCTATTCTTTCATGTGTCGAAAGGTGGATGGCTCATAATTGGCTGAATCAAGGCAAGACTGAAATATTGCTCGTTGCTTCAGCCAATGCTCTTACTAAGTTACTCTTTGCGTACACAGATTTTACACCATGGGAATACCCCATCAAAATAAAAACCCAAGTTAAAACTTGGGGAATTCTTTTTAATTGTACCCTCCCCATGGTACCCCCAATTAGTTACACCCTGAAAAACTCCAACTACTACGTAATGCTGCTCTGTCAAATTAGACCCTCTCTTTTTGAGCACCAATCTCTCCATTCTGTCCAGAGTTGAAGTTGGATCTAGACTAAATTAGTGAAATGTATGATATGCAGGATCCTCTCAGTCCTCCATTCATAAAAATGTTCTGCAGAACTCCCTGGGCAGAATTATTACCAACACGGGCAGGCGCATATCACTCCTGTTCTTCGGAGATTACATTGGTTACCTATCGGATTTCCTTCAAACTGATCACCATGGCTCAAATCTCTCTATGGGTCCTCCCTGCTTTATATTAAACATTTTATTTGGCTGTATTCAAGGTCTCACTGCTCCTCTTACTGTAACCGTATGCTGGTTTATTCCTCTAAACAGGTGAGAGCCAATGGCAGAGCCAGTGCGGTACTGTCAGCCAAATTGTGGAATAGTCTCCACTGGACCCTAGCAAGACTAAGAGATCTGAAGACCTTTCCTTTTTACAAACACTGAGAAACCCAAGGGTAGTTGTGCCTTGCGTTTGTGTATATAAAAAGAATTAAGTGTAATGTTTATTTTTTTTAATATGTTTTTACAGCGATGTTCATATAGTACGAACTAGGTTCGTGAATCCAACATGGCGTTGGTTTCAAAACATGTGAAGCACCTCACATTTCTCAACTGACCAATCAGCAGCCACGTACGATGTCCACAAACATTATACAGCTCCCCAATTGGTCAAAGCCGACAATGAACCAGGAAGAGGGTAACTGGACATTGCAACAATTTCTTTTACCTACTATTTGAATTTTTTTTTTTTTAAAGTTCTACTAGACGGATTAACACCAAATTTACAAATGCACGATTTCGGGACCAGGCTTCGACTCCTCAGGCGGGTTTGGTGCATATACATCCAGCGGTTTGAGCATTCATGTCTATCCGGATTTCAAATGCTTTGGACCCCCTCCTCCCCCTTACAAGTTTTTCCAACTAAAAAAAAAAACTGAGTCTGTCTATATGTTTTTTGCAAAGTTCCGTGTGGATTCGTCGAACGGCACCAAAGTTACTAGCCACCCAAAAACTGCTCTTTCTATAGGAAAGACAACTTAACCATAACTACAGGGTCACCATTGTGGACCCTGTAATAAATAAAAATATATATGGGATGCATTACTCACCGTAATCGTATTTCTGATGCTTGCATCTGCTTCGATTCAAATTCTATGCATAGGCTGACATCTAGTGGTAGCTGCAGATTAGTACAGTTTTTGTTTTCGAAACTCGAAAAGGGACGTCGACGGGGCGTGCCAGTAATACTATCCCTAGTGCGACATCTACTGTACCCATGGTCCTTCACATGGCGAGGACCCTCAGATTTTGGCATTTGTGACATGAGGTAGCATGAAATGTAACACGAGTACAGGTGTAATAAAGCAGATGAAACCAGAAAAACATCCATGCACCTTCTACTCCACAGGCAATGAAGGGTGGGTGCATGAGAATCTAAGCAGATACAAGCATCAGAAATACGATTACGGTCAGTAATGTATCCCTTCTGAGGCTTGTGGAATCTACTTCGATCACATGCTATGCATAGAATTAGCAAACTGTCTGGAGAAGCTGGTGGGTTGTGAAAAGATACAGCAGCAAATACATGTTTTAGCACCGCTTGTCCCACCTGTGAATCTGCTTTAAAATGTTTGTCAATGCAGTAGTGCTGAGTAAGTATGGATGAGCTCCATGTAGCCGCTTTACAAATGGCATCCAAAGGGATGTTTGCAATAAAGGCCAAGGTAGCTCCTGTACCCCTGGTAGAGTGAGCTCTTGAGTGGAGTGAAAGGCAAAGTTTGATGGAGTTTGTTTGAAACATGGTCACCTTCCCTGCCAGGTGCTATAGCGAGACAAACAGTTGGTCTGTTTTCCTTAGTGGTTTTTGTCTTGTTTACATAGTAAAGGACCACTCTCCTCACATCTAGTGTATGGAGTTTTTCTCAGCCGAGTTTGAAGGTCTTGAAAGAAAGATGGTAGTTCGATGGACTGGTGGATATGGAACTTAGATGAAAACCTAGGGTGTGTTCTTAGTACCAACTTGTCTTTGTGGATAACAAAGAAAGGGATTTGCACTGACAAAGCTTGTAGTTCACCGACTCTTCTTATGGAGGTGATCGCCACCAGAAAAGCCATTTTATATGCAAGGTGTTTAAGGCTGGACTGGTGCATAGGCTCAAAAAGGGGATCGTAGGAGCTTTGCAAACACCACATTTAGGTCCCACCCTGGAGGTGGGTTTGAAATGGGAGGGTGGAGTCTTTTTACTCCCTCCATAAATGCCTTAATGACAGGGATTTTACACCAGGACACCTTGCTTTGAGAAGTGGTGTACGAGGATAGAGCTGCTAAGTGAACCTTGATGGAGTTAAATGCTAGCCCCAAGTCTAAAGTGGCGCATGTAATGGAGAACATTCTATTGGGTTTATATTTGTTGACAGGCACTATATTACAAATCCTTTCCATTTGTTAAAATAACAGTGTCTGGTGTTCGGTTTGCGTGCCTCCTTGAGGATGGCCATACACCTTTGAGGTAGTTTTAAATGGCCAAATTCTATGATTTCAGGAGCCAAGCTGGCAAGTCCATAGAATGAGGTTGTCACGCCCACATAGGAGCAACTAGGATTAGTGGCACTTGATCCTGGTGCATTTTGTTCACCATCCTGCTCTGTAGCAGAGTTGGGGGGGGGGGGGGCGAAGGGGTAAGCGTAGCACATTTCCCTGATCAGTTTATCCACAGGGTGTTCCCCCCCCCCCCCCCCTGGACCTGTGTTGAGGAAACCTGGATGCAAAGTCTGGGCATTGCGCGTTTTGGCTTGTGGTGAACAAGTCTTAAAAGGGGGAGGTAACCCTATAGGGGGAAGATATCGTTTAGGATATCCCTGCCGAGCTGCCACTCACGCTCTTTGGGTAGGGGATCTCTGCTTAATGAGTCTGCCAGAGAATGGAGTTCCCCTGGAACATGTTGCGATGTTAGGAACATCCCCTGCTTGAGTGCCCACTTCCAAATATTTTGTGCCAGACAGACAGTGTGTGCCTCCCTGCTTGTTTATGTAAAACACAGCAGTTGTGCTGTCCATGAGGACTTTTACTGTTTGGCAGGTGCACTTGGAAGGCTTGCAGTTCCTGAAAGTTCATGTAATTTTGGGATGTGATTTCCGTCCACAGGCCATGCGCTTTGTGGTGAAGGTAATGGGCTCCCCACCCGGTGTGTGATGCATCTGTTGTGACAACTGCTTGCACTGTAGGGATTTGAAAAGGTTTTCCCTTTAACAGGTTCTCCTTTGTCCACCAATGTAGTGCTTGAACCAGGGTGAGCGAAACAACCACTAGATCGTCCCACTGACCGCTTGCCCGAGACCACTTTCGCTAACCACTCTAGCCTTGGATGCATGCGCAGCCGTGCGTGCAGAGCCTGGTAAATGAAGGATGCCATCATCCCGAGCAAGCGCATTGGTTTGCGTATGGTTATTTGGCCACCGGCTAGATACAGAGGTATTTTCAGCAGTATGTTGTGTACTCTTGTTTGACGGAAAGACTAGACCCTCTTCTGTTTTTATGACGGCCCCCAAGAACCTCAGGGTGGTCATCAAAGAAATTAATAAAACAGGACATCCTCCTCATAACTTTATCAAATTGCTCTGTGGTCCACTGTGAGGAGCTTGGGACTACAGAGTGTGTAGGAGGAGCAGGTGTAGGTGGAGTCTCTGGGACAGGGGTTTTCTTATTGTGCATAGCCCCTGAAAGCGTGCCCTCAGGGGTAGTGTAATCCTTGGTTTTACTAATGTAATCCTTGACTAACCTGAACCTTTTTATTCTGGGACGTCAAAGACTTATGGTTTTTCGACATATGGGCCTTAGGGTGTCGGGAACGTGATTTTGAATTAACTCGCTCATTTTGTAGCCCTTTGTGCTTTTTCTCAAGGCCGTCCATGCTTCGTTCAACACCCGGTCGTCGGCACCTGAGGACTTCACAGGTTTAGACGCAGTGTTGGAAACCAACTTTACTGTCTGTTTCGGGGGCCTGTTGTGTGGTGATCGCGACCGCGATGGCCCAGAGAACAGGGAAAGTTAGGACCCCTGGTCAATTGGTTGGCGGTGTGGTCGACCGTCGCCCGTGTTGGGTGGGCTTGGTGTGATGTGACTTGGTAGTGCTTGAGCCGCCAGGTGTCGTTCCCGTAGCAGAACCGCCAGTCTGCCTGTTGGGTTTGGGGGCTCGCAGGCAGGAATCCGATGGATCCTGATCGCCCTCAGTGTCACTTAAGATGTCAATGCAGCCGTCGCTGGAGGCTCCCTCGACGTCCATGGCGGCCTCAGCCTGCATGGCAGACCCAGAGTTTGGTCTTGCTGTCCTTTAGCGTTATACCTGAACAGTTTGCAAAACGTGCACGGTCCCTTGGCGTGATCCCTGGGGAGACAAAGATTGCACACCCAGTGCAAGTCTTTCCATGGGAACTTCCTATTACAGGAAGGGCAACATTTAAAAGGCGTGTTTTCCATGATATATGGGAATGGCAGCCCAAAATAGATGGGAGTAAAGGGGAATATCCATTCTCTTAAGGAGACTAGAATATGAACCCCCCCCCCTCTCCCTACTATGCAGGGCCGAGGCCCAATGGGGCTTTCAGAGGTCGTAAACAAAGGATTGTCGAAATGGGTGTTGCCGTTGTCTATGTTTGGAACTTGTCCTTGAAGCCGTCGCCTCCCCCACTAGCCTTTCCCATCCATCCTTGGCTGCTCATCCATAACCAGGACTAATGTCTGGCAGAGGGACTCCCAGGACCCCCCTTGTTAATTTGCATTTTTAAGTAACTTTGGGTCTCACCCTAGGTTACTAGGGGAATCCAGACGTGGACCCCTTGCTCACTACTCTTAGAGAGGCACAGATCCACCCTACTGATGAGGTCCAACCAGACCGAAACACATGTCTGGGGTTTCTGTCGGTACTCTTGTTCAGAGGAGAATTGCCTAGCATTTCGGTGCTGGACTGCCCCAGGGCAGGACAAAGACTGATATGTTTGGGATATTTCTTCTCTGTGAAAGATAGTGAGCTAAAGACTCTGGGTAAGTCTCTCGTAACCAGGACTAATGTCTGGCAGAGGGACTCCCAGGACCCCCCTTGTTAATTTGCTCATCGGCTCCTACTACCGAGCACCCATAAAGTAATGCTTGCAGAATGACGACAGTGAAGACCACAACGTTGTGCTGGAAAGCGACAGCTGTGGCTTTAACCTGGATGGTGCGAGTATACATGCCCTTTGATGGGTTTGGGGGATATGCTTTTGCCTGGTGTAGCAGTGATTGATGCCTGAAACCAGCAATCTGACAATTGTGGCCTTGGATGCCTAGAAGCCAGGATGCAGAACTACAAATGTAACAAAGGTGTCTGAACTAAACTGCTTACGTCTGTGTAGGCAGAATTAAAGAAGCTCTACTGACATCACGCGAGTGAAAAGTCTGCAGGTGATTGAGGATTTGAAGAAAAGATGGGCAAGACTATTTCCTCTTTGATATGGAACGAGGAAAGTACTTTAGGTGAAAAAGCTGCACACATCCTTAGAATCACCTTGTCTTGGTGAAAAACAGTATAAGGCTCACAAGCAGACAGTACCTGGATCTCACTAACTGCACAAATGTGAGCCACCAGAAGAATGAAATACCAGGTATGAAAATGAGCCAATGCCGCGAGAACATTAAAATCCCCAACTGTGCGAGATCTCTTAACCCGAGTGGGAGACTGTTGCAGTGGCGGGCAAGCCTTGTTAGGCCATCCAGCGGCCTATGCACCACCGGATTGGGAGTGGCAAAAGATGTGTGCGGAGTGTTGCAATAAGACCAGATAACTGCTAGGTAAGTGCGACAGGAATCAAAGATTCCAGATGCTGCCAGCGATGAGAAACAAATGAGGATCGCATTAAGCAGGCAAACCAACGGATAGATGCCATTGTCCGGGGCTGAATAATAGAATCTAGTCCACTTACTTTTTTTAAAAATGGGACAGAGTGGAGACCTTCCTGGCCTCCTGAATTATGACAATGTTGTCTGCTGATAAACCAAGATGTTCCAAGGTCAGCTGCTCAGAACTACCAGGCTGAGGGGGGACCTCACCTCTGGAAATGACCTACTGCTAACAAGATGTCTGAACCTCTGCTGTGAAGGAAAGATTCTCACAGCCTGCAAGTCCCTTATGAATTCAAGAACAGTCAGTTGCTAACATGGAGCAAGAGTGGACTTCTGAAAGTTGATGGGAAATCCCAAACTGAAAATAGTGCTCACCAGTAACTGGGCTGAAGAAGCTGCTTGAGGAGCTGATGGGCCCAGACCAACCAGTCATCCAAAAGAGGGTAGATGTGCCCTCTGGAATGAAGTAAGCTGCCTTTTAAGCTTGGCTAACAAATTAGGTTAAAAAGGGAATGCTCTGTGTTGATTTGCCTCCTGCTGATGGAAAACAAGAAGAGCCTCTGGTGGGGCACCAAAATGGGAATAAGCAGATATGCATACTTGAGGCCCACTGCACAAAACTAGTTGTCCTTTATGATCCCAAGATCTAAACTGGTGTGATCAGCAGGATGGTAGGTAGCTAGAATCACTGGCAGGCCAGTCTGGTTCTTTCCAGGCACAGTGAATAGATGCCCAGGCCCATCTCAACAGGGAAAACAGGCTCTTTAGCTTCTATTGCCAGAGGTTTGTTGACATTCCACAGAAGCGGAGTAGAACCCATATGGATGAGAGGGGGTGCATAAAGAGGAGGAACAGAAAGGCCTTTTGAAACAATAGAAATAATCCCTAGTTCCTGAGAGATGACCCACCAGCAATCCACAAGCTGAGGGAGCCTGCAGCAGAATGGCGTTTGTTCATCCCATCGTTGTTTCTTAGATTCCGAAGAGGCTGAGTAGGTGGAGGAACTGGAAAAAAAAGGGGGCATTTGTCTGCTTTAGTCGGTGAGTGCTGAGCGATCTGTGTGGATTTCTGGCCTTCCTGTCTTGGTAGTCACGAAATCCCCCCCCCCCCACCCCCCCAACACCAACAACCTCTGTCTGGCATCTCTTGAGTAGGATGGACGATGAAAGGATTTGTGTCAGGGTTTGGCTAACACTGCCATCGATTTGGCGGTTTCAGTGGAGGTCTTCCTCTTGTTGACCTCAGTACACTGGTGGAATATGTCCAGACCATCGAATAGCAACTCCAATATTTTTTTTTTTGTACCTCCCGAGGAAATATGGTGGTGTGCAGCCAAGCAACCGTGCACATGTTGGTGCTCAATGACATAGCCCTACTAGAGATCTGTGTGATTGACTGAAGACTCCAGTAAATCCTGAGCACCGAGCTTGGCCTCAGCGAGACCTCTTAAAACCCTGTTCCCTCTCCAGTCGAAAATCTGCCTGGAAGTCGCTGACCTCTCCACAACCTTTGGTTGGAGATTGCTAGAAGCGTATGAGCATTGGCCTACCTGAAATGAAGCCATATGGCCATATGACTCTAGTAGCTTGGCTGACATGGCGCAACAAGAGCTGGCTCCCAGGCTTAAGGAGTGCTGGGCCCCCATTGTAGTTGTGAGTTGGGCCGGAGTCATAGCTGGAGGGACCCGAGGCATCCTACTACCCTCCCTCTCCAGCCCTCAGTCCTCCCTTGGCCTTCCTCCACTTCCCCTTTACTCTCCTATTTCTCGACCATACCATCGCATGAGTTCTCTAGGCAAGTCCTCTCTATGAAGGTCTCCTCCAAATAGGTGCCCCCCCTGCTCCTCCAGAACTACCAAGGACAACATTGCCTCTTGCTTGCACCATCCTGGGCTGATTTCTGTAATCATTCCTTCACCTCTGGCTCCTTCCCGCTACCCCTTAAGCACTCCCTTGTGCATCCGCTCCTCAAAAAGCCCTCTGCTGATCCTTCCTACCCAGCTAACTACCACCCTATCTCCATTACCCCCTTCCTGGGCAAACTCCTGGAGAAGCTGGCCATCTCCCAACTAATCCAACACATTGAATCTATTGGTTGTCTCCATGACCACCAGTCTGGCTTCAGAGCAGCCAGAGGCATCATGGGCCTCGCACTGGACTGGCTGACCTCGTTCCTCTCCGACCGACCTTCTCAAGTTCAACTAGGCCCTTTTCTCTCCCCCATTACATGCTCCACCTGCATCTATCCTCTCGCCATGGCTCTTCAACATCCACCGTGCCCCTCTGGCCGATCTCATCTTCTCCTTCTCTCCTCACTTGCAGTGTTATGCAGACGACATGCAACTCTTCTTCAAGCTTCGATCTACTTCCTCCTCTTCCTCCACTCTCATCCCTGACTGACTGCTATTCAGGCATGGTGTGCTGCCAATGATCTCCGTCTTAATTCCAGCAAGCCCGAGATCCTTCTCATTGGTACCCCAGCTCCCTCCTTCCCTCTGGCCGCCCTCTACGGGTCCCCCTCCCCTCATCCTCTCGTGAGAAAAAAACAGACCTTGGTGTCATCTTTGACTCCCCTCTCTCCTCACTTTGCGGACCTTGCCAGGAAGGCCCACCATCAGCTAAACCGCCTCAGAGTCATTCTTCCTGTCCTCACCTTCCCCCAGAAACTCAATGTCTCCAGAACTCTGTTCCTCTCTAGGCTGGACTATTGCAACAGGCTCTTCATCAATCTTCATTAATCCTCCCATTGCCCACCTTCAACTAATCAAGAATAGGACTGCAAGACTTATCCTTGGCCTCAAGCCCAAGAACCACATCGCTCCAGCCCTAAAATCCCTCTACTGGCTCCTGGTTGGTGCTAGGATCAAGTTCAAGACCCTTTGCATCATCCACAAGGCTTTCTGGGGCCTGGTTCCCCACTACATCCAACTCTCCCTTCCTAAATAGCTCCCTGCTAAAGCAGCACAATGTAAACCATTCTACAAGTCTCCCTCGTTGGAATCTGCAAAACGTGTATTGCAGAAGTCAATTTCCATTATTAGAACACAACCTCAGATTTGAATACCAGAATGATTTATTTAGAAATAATAAGTATGCCTCGCATTATTGTTGGACAATTGTATTTCCCATAGACTGGTTCCCAATTGGTACCACATTTCCCATGGAGCTTCGCGCGCAGAGACGTGATGACATCATGCTCGTGTGCACTAACCGAGACCACAATAATAACAATAACACCACCACCACCACCACCACCACCACCACCACCACCACAGATGGCTCCTGCGTGAGGCTGACACGCGGAGCACATTCGAGGATTTTCCTTACAGGACACCTCTGCTGATATCTTAGTAAGTAAACAGAGGGGGCTTACCACCAACTATAATGATATTTGGATTCCATTCTAATAATGGAGGGTGACTTATGCAATGCACTTTTTGCAGATACCAACGAGGGAGACGGGTAGAATGGTTTACACTTGCTATTATTACAGGCTAATGAGGACAACTTACTAAGGTAGGATAAACTTATTTTATATTTTGCCTATTATAGGCAATCTGGCTACTTACAAACAGCTAGTAGCATTGCAATACAAAATTCTGATGTCAAAATATATTTTATTTTCTGTCCACTTGGTTTACCGGACATTCCAAAATGAAACCATTGGGTGAGCCCTCAACCGGTTTAGATTTGTTAGCATCACTTTCAATTTTGACCGGTTTAGTGGCACTGGTGCAGAGAAGTACACAATATGGTTAGATGCTAATCATTCCTAAATGTAAATCATAATGGAATTGGTGGAGGCACAACTCAACAATGGCACATAAGTGACAACACCTCACATGAGAAACACTACCTTAGATGACTGACAACGCATGTGCCTTGTAAGGGACTAGGGTAGTTATAGTTCTCACTTTACCAATAACAATATCACAATGCCCAACACGGCCCGATAACTGGATGATGAATAACCTTTCCAATACTTCTGTTTCTTTCCTCTTTCCGGGACCCTGACCTTCTGCGGTATATACAAACCTTTTGAACTTTTTTCATTTTATGTTATGCTCTAAACTAAGTACTAGCTATCTTTTGTTAACTTTTACGCCGTATTGATCTGTGCAAAATGTTTAATGTGAAACGAATATTAACATTGTATCTATTACTGTACAGCTGGTTTGCTATAACAATGACGCACAGCCTTGAGAAAGACATCTTGTCGAAACACATGTTGGCAGTTTTTGTGCAATTAAACCACCAGGAAATAAACTGCATGAGCAAACTTGCAAGACTTTGGGACACCAATTTCATGGACAATTTTCTAAAGGGCATTGTACAAAAGTATAGGCCGTGCGCGAAGTGCGAGTGGTTTAGCTCAATTTATCTTTAGTGGCATAAGGGTTTACCACATATCACTCGCTACACAGCAGGAACACCTTACATTCACTTCCCCAGTGTAATATAACAGTGCACCCTTACCCTTTTTCTCCCTGCTAGAGCCCTTCGGTCGTCTAGCTCCAACTCTCTGCAGATCAGACACTTTTCTAAGCATTGAGTGGGGGGGGGGGGTGAATCCCTTTCCTCCGTAGGAGCGTCCCTCTGGAATAGTCTCCCTGCCCCTCAGGCTTGAGCTGGACCGCCTCAAGTTCCGAAAGCTCATCAAGACCCTCCTTTTCTCCGCTTCCTTCCCTCTCCCCCTCCTCTGCCAACACCCCCTGTCTGCCTCAGTGACTGGCTGCTTTGCTTCCTCCGAGTTTGACAGGCCACCTTGCCTCCCCAACCCAGTCCAGCCCAGCCCAGCCCCCCTCCTCGCACCTAGCATGTAGACCCTCTCCCCCTGCACACCATGCACTCACTTGCCCTCCTGGCCTCCCCTCAGCACTTGCCCAGCCCCGTGGCCTTCCTCCCCCCGCCTCCTCCACCACCCTCCATTTGCTCTTGCACACCTTGCCCTTCATTTCCCTTCCCAAACTCACACTTCTTGTTACTGCACTTGCACGATCCGAATGTCACAAGGCCTAGTAGGACCGCTTTTTGTTATGTTTCTCCCTTGTCCCCCCCTACCCACACCACCCCCTACCCTCACCACCCCTCAAACGCCCGTTTTTGCCTTGTGGCGCCTTGAAACACCATTTGTTGTATAGGCGCCTTACAAATATCCAGTAAATAGTCAACCATTGATTTAGACCTCATTAAAGCCTGAAATCTTTTGAAAACCCTGTCCTCCTAACTACTGGTCTTCGAGTCTGTGGAAGCCGATATCAATTTAGGCATCCACATAGCTGCAACTGGTATCCGAGGAGGAAAATGAGTCCAAGACAATCTTATAGATGCAATACAGTTGCCTGTGCTGTGGAGTCCACGATGTAGACATGAAGGAGCATGTAGAATAAGATGGTCTGAAATCACTGCACTGCCAGGCAGAGCGAGGAGTGAAGGTCCCAAATGGTACTGTTGGAGGAAGTTGCACCAGAGAGTCTCAGAAGCAAATCTCAGAGCCAGCTTTCAAGGGAAGAGCTGGCTGGAGCTCCAAAATATTAATTGCGGGGATCCAGTCTAGCTAAGGGCTCGTCAATCTTGCAGGAGGGCTCCCTCTCTGGGATGTGCCAGAGTTCCTGGAGTAACATTTTCTTTTATTTGGCCATCTTGCAAGTTCCTCATCATGTAATGTCGGGACATGATGGCCCGTGCTTACCAACATGGAGTCCTTTGAAGCAGGTTTTGAGAGACCCTCAGGAGTCGTCCCAGTAGCAGGGATGAAAAGTCTTGGATGTGTACCAGTGAGGTCCTAATGTTACCTTTGGCAACATCACCAGTAACTCCTTACCCCCTTAGAATGAAGTTGGTACTTGGTCCCACAGAGCCCTCAGCCCTAGCGCTGGTGCTGGTGCAAGACTTCATGGGCTCAGGGCCACCTACAGTTGGTCTTGAAGTATCCGTACAACCCCCCCCCCCCTCACATGACGGTCTCAGGGAAGGAGTCCCCAGGGGAGGAAGCAGTGGGGTGGGTGCATGGGCAGTGGATTCACCTCAGACAAGTGAATACCGCCAATGTTGGTTCCAGACAAATTCCTTCATGAGACGCGGGGAGAACCATCAAAAAGATTCCTCCATGACTGAACCTATGATGGGGAGCACATCTGCTGTTGTCCTGGTGCAGGAAGCGCAAGCTTTAAACCCAGTTATCACAAGCATAAGCTGACCTTATGACAGTAAAGGAGTAATGGCAATGAGCGTTGAGATCACAAACTAAAAACATTCTTAGGGAAGCGAACTGCATCAAAGAAAACAACAAAACACACCAAAGTGGCACACGGCTTCCTGAGCGATAAAATGGACTGGAGGGCAAGGCCAGTGGATTAGTCCACGTGGGCAAACTCACCTAAGCACACTTTGGCGCATGACAAATTTAAAGGGAAAGTTGTTTTTGAGGCACAAAAGGCTCTGGTCTGGCCCCAGGGGGATGACCGCCCATGAGTATGGAGGAAAGTGTATTGAATGTAGGAGTAGAGAACCTCTATAAAGAGTTAAAAAGTGGGCATGGCTCGGTGCCGCCGTGACTGGTATGGCTTCCTAGGAGCTCCTGCATGGCACGCGGCGCCACCACAATCTCTGCCGCTTCCAGACCCCGACATGGAAAGCCATTAACAGAGATTGTACATGAACCCCCACCCCCCCCCCCGCCGCACCTATCACCCGAGCGGGTCCTCGCTCCGAGGCCGATTTTTAGCAATTCGCCTCGTTTTTCTTCCCGGGACCCGCTCGGATCCAAGCTGGCGGCACTGCTACGAACTACGGAGGCTTCCACATAGGGGGGAGGGGCAGGCGCGCTTATGCCACTAAAGCCGCCTAATGTTCCCAGCTCACCCTCCTGCCCTGTCGGCCTACTATCATACACCTCCTGACCGTGCCTGGCGGCGGCAGTTAAGGATCCCCTGTGCAGCACCCGCCACGCATCAGTTGCATCGGTCTCAATGCAGCGAGCCCAGTTACCGGCACACATCCCGCTGCAAAGGCGGGGGAAACCCATCGACCTCGAGGTGTCCCTGGACCGGCCTCACCTGCTGAGACTCGGAGCCCCATGCTCCTCTCACCCTTCCTCCCGCATGAAGACTAAAGCACTGGCGGCCCCCCTCCCCCGCCCGTGAGCGCGGGTCCTGGAACCCGCCGGGGGCCCCGGGCAGAGGGAGGCTACATGGTGTCCAGGCTCCGGTCCATCACCCTGACACTCATAGGACCGTCGCACAAGGGGGCCTCTGTCTTTGCAGCATTATACCCATGACTCAGCGGGTACGGAACGAAGAGCTCCCAACACTTCAAATGCCTACCGCACCGGACTGCTGCATCATCCTCGCGGGGCCCCCGACTCCTTAACGCCCTCCGCCGTCATCGCTAAAGCAGTTCCTGTGAGGTGAGGAGTGGGGAAGGGTGGTTGGATCCGCCTGCGCCATATTCTACAGCCCCACACCCCTCGAGCCCCAGACCAGCTCACCGATCGATCACTCCTGGATCGCCTCAGCCGGTCCTAATCACCCCTTATCTACCACCTGGCTGGGCTGGAACTCAGCAGGGGCTCCCGAACTCTGCTCTCGCAAGGTGACACTAAAGACCCTGTCCGAGAATACCTCCACCACAGAGGCCCTACCACATCAGCAGGTCTAGAAGCAGCAAAGCTTCCAAACAATCGGACAATGTCTCCCTGATGGCCATCTCAACGACCGACGGATCTAAAAAGGGGGACCCCCCCAGAAGACTCCAACAATCCCACGATTGCGGCACCCACCTCTCTCCAAGATCCCTCCCAAATGGTCACCAAAACCGACATACAAGACCTCCTATCAGCTCTAACTAAAGAAATATACAAAAGCACAGAAGAGGTCACAAAGAAAAATCACAATCGTGGACAAACGGGTGGGCGAAATAGAATACCGGACGTCCGAACTGGCATCTGAGGTCTGCGACCAAAGATTTGAAGTGGAACTGGACAGAGACCGGATAACAGCCCTGGAGGCGAGATGCAACCTCCTAGAATCCAAGCAGGAAGATGCAGAAAATCGCTCTCGGAGGAATAACATCCGCCTACGAGGCATACCTACCTCAATCACAGACGCAGAATTAAAACTCTATGTCTCTGAACTCCTCAGGTTCATAATCACCCTCCCGGACACCTCACCCCTGCAGCTGGACTGTGTACATAGAACATCCCAGAGACGCGAGTCCAACCTCCCTCCAGACGTCCTTGTCAGGGTCCACTTTTTCCAGCTAAAAGACGACATCAAGACTTGGCCCCCTCCACACTGCAAAAGCGAAAAGCCATGAGACCATTAACCGAATGGGTACGTGAAAAACAAACTCTATACCAATGGGGATTTCCTGCCTCGGTCAGATTCAAAATGGGATGGATCTCAGAAGCTAATCAGCTCACCAAAAGAAGCAATGAAATTCATGGGCCTCGGAGGCACGGGCGACAAGTCCGGTTCCGAGGAACCAATCCACCCCCAGCAGGACAAACCCTCCATAGGAGAATGGTCAAAAGCGGGAAGGCGACGCAGACCACGAGGTCCCCCCAAGAAAGACAACAAACCAGGATGATCAACCACCAACAACCTTACAACGCCCCTGCTCTTAAGCCTCCGACACATATCCCTTGTGGACCACCATGTTCAAGTTGAGACACTCTACTTAACCCACACAAGCTTGAAACTATGTCCTCAGAAGGAGGAAGCCCACAAGGAACACCACATGCATTTTCGCCGACAGTGCGGGAGCAACGTTCGAGCTCCAACACACTCCTTATCAGCAGCCCAGTTGGCCATTGTCATGCGCTTAGGTGCCAATAGTTCCCCAGTGGCAGTAGGATGACAGTTCTCCTACCTGTTCTTGTTCATGGGAGGAGGGGGGAGGGAATAATTGGGTTTCATCGGAACCAGGCTATAGAGGGGGGGGGGCACCTGCCTCTCCGGACATCGGCCTTACACTCAAGACAGCAGCACCTCGTAACAACGATATCTCCACGAGCTCAATGCAGCAATCACCCTTCACCATCAGACTCTCAAACCCGGTGGGGGGGAGGGGGGAAATCATGGACAGAGGCACATCTATCACGATAAACAAAACCAATGTCAGCAGCCAATGATACAATAATCCTCTCCTGGAATGTCCAAAGCCTAAACTCTCCACGCAAACGCAAATCAGTGGAACACAGATTGGGCCAACTATCGGGAGACATCATACTTCTCCAAGAAACCCACTTGCTGCAAGACGACGAAAGCTGGGTGAGATTCAGCAGGTATAAAAAGGAGATACTTCGCCTCCACGGGACAAAAGAAAAGAGGAGTAGCAATTCTCCTAAGCGACAAAATCCCATTGTCAAAGATCACCATAAAGAGACCCAGATGGGCGCTTCCTCCTCCTAAAACGGCCTCTTCGAAGAACTCCTGATCACCATTATCTCGATCTACGGCCCCAATACATATCAAGTTAATTTCATAGCAAACCTAACATCTACCATCACAGCATTCCGCGAAGGCCACCTCATCATGGGCGGGGACTTCAACTGCATGCGAAATCCACAAATGGACAAGACTCCACCTGTTACAAACGCAGACTTTACTCATGCTCTATCCATTGCCAAGCTGCTCAGTGAAACCGAATCTGTCGATGCATGGAGATTATTCAATGCATCTGCGAGAGACTACACCCACTACTCCTCCGTCCACAAAGGATTCAAAAGAATAGACCTCATACTAATCTCTGGAGTCATATTCCCCTGTGTTAACGCAGAAATCCACACAGGTAGGATATCGGATCATGCCCCAGTCTCAGTTAATCTAGCTATCTCAGGTCAAAAGCACCCCCCTCAAAGACACTGGAAGATCAATCACTCACTGTTATTAGATATATGTATCAGAGCAGAAACCGAAGAAACTATTCAACATTATCTGGGATGCCATGAAAGCAGTTGTCAGAGCACGTTGATCAGTGCCGGTGCAGAACAGAGAAGCATCTCAAATATCGTGTTGACCAGGCTGGAGGAAAAAGTAAAACAACTAGGGAATTAACTGAAATTACACAGCTCCAGAAAAACAGAAAGAGCCCTGAGAAAAGCAAAAACGGCACTTGAAATGCATTGCGCCGACCGCACGGCCAAATCCTTAGCGTTTACAAGGCAATTGTATTACAGTAAAAGTAATAAGGAAAACAAAGTGCTAGCGCAAAAACTGAGAAAGATCCGCACCCGGAACAACATCCTGAAACTACAAGGGGAAGACGGAAAATTGCATTACTCCGAGGCAGAGAAAAATCGAAGAACTACTCAATCACCACAAAGCTATTATATCAGGTAATCCCACCACACTAGACAACCTGCCGGATTACTTACGTGCAACACTGTCTAATGACACACCCCAGCTTGAAGCTTTAGAATCCCACATCACCAGTGAAGAAGTTATGGAAGCCATAAAAACTCTCAAAACCGCCGCCCCGGGCCCTGACGGCCTGTTAGCAAACTTCTATAAAAAATTTGCCAGAATCCTCGCACCCCAATTGGCAGCCCTATTCAACTCCTTTCTATCCTCGAAGTCAGTCACCGGCTCAATGGCAGAGTCGCTCACAGTCTTGCTACACAAACCTGGGAAAGACCCCGAACTGGCCGCCTCTTACCACCCAATCTCACTCCTCAACAACGATGGCAAAATCTTCGCCAAAATGCTGGCTAGCAGGCTGGGCCCGATCCCGCCATCCCTGATTGACCAAGACCAAACAGGCTTCATACCAGGGAGAGCGACCCACGATAATATTAGGAGAACGATAAATATCATCAAAAGCGCCCATAGACTAAAGGTGGGAATGGCGGTCGTTTCCCCTAGACGCTCACAAAGCCTTTGATCTGGTTGACTGGGGGTACATCCGGGCAGTTCTCGGTCACTTCGGCTTCGGCCCAAATTTTATCACATGGGTAATGGCCAACTACCAGTCTCCCACCACGCAGCTGCGTGTCACTGGCATCAGGTCAGAGACAATTCACATATTCAGGGGCACCAGACAGGGTTGTCCACCATCAACACTAATCTTCGCTCTCTCCATTGAGCTCTTCGCAGCAAAAATCAGACAAAACCCTACCATCAAGGGGATACTCGTGGGTAATCGAGAATACAAAATAGCGCTATATGCGGACGAGGTTTCAATAACGGCATCAAATCTAGGGGCGCCCTGTGGGAGGAGATAGATTTCGGGACACTATCAGGGTTCAAGGTGAACCTCAAGAAATCTGCTGCACTCACAGTCAACCTATCTAAACAAGAAAAAGCCTCCCTCAGTCCCCTCATGCCGATCCCATGGTCAACGGGCCCAATCGCGTACCTCGGGGTACAGATCCCCAATGACCCACTACGCCTGTACTCCAGCAACTTCCCGCAACTGATTAAAGAGCTCCAAAAGGATCTCAAACGATGGAAACCCCAGGAAATTTCCTGGTTTGGGCGAATTACCGCCATTAAAATGAATTTACTCCCTAAATGGCTATACCACTGCACAGCACTATCAATGCAGATCCCCGGCCCGGCCCCAATAGCCCTACAAAAGAAAATATGGGGTGGGGGAAGAAACCCAGCATCGGCAAACAAATAATGTTGAGGGGGATAGCACAGGGCGGATTGGGAGTCCCAGACCTGGCCAGATATACCCTAGCGGCGCAACTATCCCACGCATTCTCATGGGTCCAAGAATCAGACCCACCGAAATGGACGCATCTTGAAGCGTGGTGCCCGGTCCCACCCTCCGCACTGCCACACCTACCCAACATCCAACTCCAAGCTACCACTGGCCCCCTACTAACAACTAGAACTACCGCCCGCTGCTGGAAAGCTGCAGCCCGAAAATGGGGCGTTTGTGGCTCTCTAGGCCCCATAACCTCCATATGGAACAACCCAGAATTCTCCCCAGGCATGTCCCCACAGAACTTCCAACCATGGAGGGAGGGAGGATTGCAAATAACCAGGGACTTCCTAGAGGCAGGTACACCCATCTCATTGGAAAGGTGCAAAGCAAAATTCGGGTTGAATGAACGAGAAAGATTCCGGTATGCCCAAATCCGACACTGGCTATCCCACAGAGCAACCAGAGAGAAATGCTCCAGAGAACTAACTGCATTGGAACTCTCTCTCACGACCCCTACCAGCAAAGGCAGAACCTCGACCCTCTACCGACTCCTAGATAGGACAGACCCAGCTATATGAGAAAGATACATGCTTGAATAGGAGAAGCACCTGGGCAAAGAAATCGATATTGAAAACTGGGGAAAAATCTGGACTAGGCTGCATAAAAGCTCGCAATGTATCACAAATAGGGAAGGGGGCTACAAACTCTGGTACGGGTACTATATAACCCCCGCACAAAACAACAAAACCAACCCGAACATCCCCAGAACATGCTGGCGCGGTTGCGCAACACCAGGCTCACTATTCCACATGGTATGGACGTGCCCGAAGGCTGAACTGTATTGGAGAGAGGTAATCAAACATATCAAGGACATCTCTGGCCTCTCCATCCCTGGGACCCCGGAATCATCCTACTGGCAAACAGTGGCGATGGCGCTTTCCCACTCTCAGGCCATACCTCCCGACTGCTCACACCTACTCCTAGCAGCGAAAATCGCAACGGCCCGGGTGTTGAAAGATAAGGAAGGTCCCTCAGTGGCACTCTGGTGGGTGAAATGCTGGGACATAGCGGTCGCCGAGAAAATCACGGCGATCCGATCTGACTCTCTCAACAGACCCTTAAACATCTGGGACCCATTCATGGACTATGCTGCCAAATTTCCAGCTCTCACCAGAAGGCCTCTACTAGCCAGATGGCTCCAAATCAACCCTCCCCACTGATTCCCCATCCTTGGTCCCCGGCCCACAGACATGATCACTTATTCCATCAATATGACCCTCCTACCCCCACCCCCACTTAATGCCCCCCACCTACAGTCAATGTCATTTTACTATGCTCTGTGATTGTTGATCTGTCCTTGTACTCATTGTAATGATCTTTTATAAAAACCCAATAAAATGGTATGAAAAAAAATAATTAAAAAAAATAAATTTTAAAAAAAAGTAAAAAACAAAGTCATTGCAGATTAAGAAAATAACTGCGAGATGTCCCTTTTGGGAATACCACAGGATTTGCTAAAAGAGCAATCCAGGAAGAAACACCTGGCTGAAGAAAAGACACCATGAACTGTTAAATTAACCCTCAGCTTAAATCAGATCCGACTATTTGGCTAGTCCTGACCATTTAGTTGATATTTGATCCTTCCCAGGTTTTTTTTATTTTGTCCCACACTGCAACGAAACCCTATTAAACCATGTTAAACTTCAGTTTCTGGTCTTGTGATCAAGGTGCACAATGTAACAGTCAAGTAGGGGAGCTGTAGGAAATTGAGGAAAAGCGGGTGTTCTTGCAGAAAACAAGGAGGAGAAAAAGGAGAATTTGGTCCAGATGGGAGATGGCAAAAGGGTAGCAGCGGGGTGCAAGGATGCATAGGTAGCATAAAGATGAAGGGGTGCAGGAGGATTTTGTTAGGAGAATAGCAGAGAGCAGGAACGTACCTTGGTAGGCTGACGCAGAAGAGTGTGCCGCTTACCAGTCCCAAAACCGGTGCCCTTTTCTTTGCCCCCCACAACCCGATCTCACGCTAAGACAGGAACAGGGCACCGGTTTTGGGGGGGGGGGGGGAGCCCAAAAATGGAATCCCCTTTGCTACTTTTGTTTATTGACCGTGGATGCCCGTGCTGTAATTCGGTTTAAGCAGGGCGTATGCAGTGCTATGATCACAAAGTAGCGCTGCCTTTGTATATGCAAAGTACTTTCGTGAATCTGCTGCTTGTTTTTTTCCTGTTCATTTAGTTTAATTGGACTGATGCTTCAAATAAAGATGTAAAGAAATTAACTGATTTAAATGTTCATTGTAGATCAGGTTTAGAAATGGACTTAAAAAAAAGAATGAAGCTTTGGCCATATGCTCCAACAACTACTTGTTACTTTTTGCGACTAACATATAGGCTATTTGGTACACACTCAGTATCGTTGCCTATTGGGTCAGCAAGTAAGGCAGTTTCTTGGTGCATGACGCATGTTAGCAGCCATCTCAGAATGGAAGTCCATTAATTCATAGGAGGTTTATTAGTGCTACACGTCACTTAGATAATTCAATCATGCATGCTAGACTAACATTGGAAGACTACTTAATGTTACACATGCTCTTGTGCTTTAGACTTGTAGCAAGCACTTTTGAGATTGGAAACTTAAAGGACAACACTTCTGGAAGGGCGGCTTACACTTTACATTAGAGGAAACACACAAGCACTTACCAGTCCAATTTTTTGCCATCTTGAACATGTTGGCCGCTCTGGCATACATTTCACAAGCCTCCTCAACTTTTGTGTTCCCACTATAAGACGTGAGAGAAAAAACAAAAAAAAGGAGGATGAGGCAAACAATTTAGTGTTAACATACAGGATAAATGTATGCCCTTTACACCAAGATGGCGATTAAAAGGATAGAGTTTTGGGTTCTCTGTGAAAGCACATAAAATGAAGCCAGCCAAATGTTTTTTTCCTCAAAAGACGTAGTAGTCTCAACCGCAATGTTACACAGAAAGAAATGATCTATTCTTTACTGAAACCAAGTTCATTAGATGGTAATAGAAAAGTTATCAAAGTACAGACAATGCATTCAAACAGATGGAACAGTTCCCAAATAACAGAAAATGCATCCCGTTGTCCTTACCCTCCCTATTCCACCATAACACCCATCTCCGAAAATGCAGGGGGAATGGAGAATGCCACAGAGACATATGGTGTTTCCAAACATATCACTTAATGATCTTTGTTAAGACGGATTTCTGAACTCTGTCCTGGTGGCGCAGAAGTTCAGAAGGCCAACCTAATTACTTGGAACAGGGTAACCTCTGGACGAGCCAGACCAATCAAGGTAGCGATCGCGGCGGTCAAGACTAGGTCTCAAGAGGGGTGAGGGTGACTGAAGGCCCGCAATGAGCACACAAAGCAAGAGCGCTTACAAACTACTCCAAACAGTTGTTATATCAAAAATAGATACACATTTATTTTAAGGCCTTTAAAATAATGACCGTAGCGAGAAAATCACAATATCACAATATTAAGCCAACACATACCATATCAACACAATATATATACAAATACGATAGTCATAAGAGTTACACGCACGAAATGTGTAGTCCACCTGAAAGGGAAGGAAAACAGGCAGTGCGATAATGCTTTAGACTCAGTTCGCCTTCAGAGGCACCTAACTAGATGGAAGTCCGAGCCCTGCGAAGAGTGGAGCCTTGTGCTCAAAGTACCTGCACACGCCGGTGCCAACGGGCAAAAGGAGAAGTTCTTCGGAGGAAGTCAGGCAGTTCGGGTTAGTGCACAGCAGAAGAAGAACAGGTTCCGCAACTCAAACGCAGCCTCCACAGCGGGCAGAAGCAGAGCGAGAGTACGGCAAAAGGGTGCTGTTTTTACACAGCAGGGAAAAGCAATGGGATACTGCAGGAGGGCGACCAGATCCTAGCTATACTACTCACCGGTCCCCGAAGCAAGCAGACCCAGGCTTCTGGCAGGTTCAGAAGAGCAGGGAACGCCTCGTGGTCGTGTAGAGCAAAAAGACGTCCCAATCGACGAAACCGGCACAGTTTGTTGCCGCAGCAGGACAACGGAGCGGCCGTGTGTATTCGAGCCAAATGTACACTCCTCCCTTCAGACCTGGGAACGCCAAGTGCACGAAGCGTGGGAGAGTGACAAGGACTCGAAATACAACACAACCTGGCGGCGGTTACAGAGCAGGACTCCCTTGTAAGCTGGTCAGTCAACTGGATGGCCCAGAGACACTTCCGAAGGCTTACTTGGCAGGAGAGGATGAAGTCGCCGGGAATAGCTGTTCCTGCTATTCCAAAGGTCGAAGCACCAGTACAGGCCTTCTGGTTCGATCAAAGGAGGAAAGGGTTTCACAGGGCGACAGCAGTGCAAAGGAGGATTCCTTCAGCGGGTCACCAGCGATTCCTCGGTCCAGCCTCGTGGTTGCAGGATACTTGGCTCCTGTATTCCTTCGTTCGTGAGAACTCAGGAGATCGACATCGTAGTGGTGTTTCCAGCCCCCTCTTATCCACGGTTCCCTTCGCGCCAAAACGGAGGGGAGCAAATGGGAGATTCGCTCATCAACACACATACCATACGTGGACCAATCACGGACCACGGTGGTCCCAGGCATTCACACCACCCTAGACTCTCTGGCACCCAGGATGTGTATTGGGACCAGACATCCCAGCCCACACCCTGGAGGCACACAAACGACATGTAGAAGCCCGCGAAAGCATCTGCGTTTCGCGGGAAAGTACATGCCCAAATAAGGAAGGCCCCGGGTCGCCCGACCTGGGGAAGGTGAAGGGAGCAAGACGGTCAGTGGACAGGACAAAGGAGCTTCGTGGTCTGGCCATTTTGGGAGCCAGGCCACCATTTTGGGTTCAGTGCGAAAAACGTGCTCAGAACGCCAAAAGGAGCTCAAAATAAACAAAACGATCGCTGCCACCATTCCAGTCCCTGAATGACTTGCACCGATCAAATACCATCCTAAAAGAGTATCTAGGGCCCGTAGAAGGCTAGAGACCCAAGAGAGCTGTAACTTAGCTTACAGTGCCCTCTTGTGTCGTGTTGCACTAAAGCTGCGACACGATAAAAGAAACTACGGGAAACAGCGTTCCCCGGCACTGACTGTCTTAAGGGCATGTCAGTTTCCCCGTAAGAAAGGAGCGAAAGCCCAGAGGAGTGCGGCAGAAGGCTGCACTTCTCTGGCAAAGTCAAGAACAAGGTGAAAAACAACAGCAAAAAGTTTAGGGGTTGCCACATGGAAGGAAAATTACCTACAATTATGAAATCTTTCCTAACACTCGCCCCTCCCAGACTATGGACAGGGGGAACTAATCCACCCCTGGATGAGTCTCTTGTTCAGGTCGGTTAAACATTCTGGACAACCCATCAGCATTGCTATGTTGGACACCTGGCCTATGCACAATAGTGAAGTCGAAGCCTTGTAGACTTATGGACCACCTAAGCAACTTTGGATTCTCCCCCTTCATGTTCATTAGCCACTTTAACGCTTATGGTCAGTTTGCACAGTGAAGTGGGTCCCATAGAGGTAGGGCCTCAGCTTCCTTAGGGCCCACACAACAGAGAAACATTCTTTCTCTACCGTGGACCATCTGAGCTCTCTGTCCTTAAACTGGCGACTAATAAAACCGATAGGGTTTTCCTTACCCTTCTCATCTACTTGTGATAGTACAGCTCCTATCCCAGTGTCAGAGGCGTCCGTCTGCACGATAAAAGGTCTTTGATAATCAGGGGCCCTGAGCACAGGGGCCTGGCACAAGGAGTCTTTTAAGCCATTGAAGGCCTTCTCACACTCGTCGGTCCAAGTTACCTTCTTGGGTTTCTTCGGAGTTGTGAGGGCAGTCAGAGGGGCAGCTATGGTACCATAGTCTGCCACAAAATTGCGGTAATACCCCGTGAGTCCTAAGAAGGCTCTCACTTGGGTTTGCGTAGTGGGGGTAGGCCAGTCTTGTACTGCTTGTACTTTACTGGGTAGAGGCTGTATCCTCCCTCCACCTACTTCATGTCCAAGGTAAACCACTGAGCCTTGTCCAATCTGGCATTTACTAGCCTTTATGGTCAAGTGGGCTTTCTGAAGAGCCTGGAGCACAATCCCGAGGTGTTTCAGATGGTCTTCCCAGGTGGCACTGAAAACTGCTATATCGTCCAGATATGCAAGACAGAATTCGTCCAACCCATTCAACACATGATTCACAAGCCTCTGGAAAGTGGCAGGTGCATTCTTCAACCCGAACGGCATTACCCGGAATTGGTAAAGGCCGTCTGGAGTAGAAAATGCTGTCTTCTCCCTGGCATGTTCTGCTAAAGCTATTTGCCAATAGCCAGCAGTGAGGTCAAACGTGCTGAGGTACTTGGAGGCACCCAAAGTATCCACCAGCTCATCTGTTCGAGGCAAGGGGTGCGCATCTGTCTTGGTGACAGCATTCAGAGCCCTGTAATCCACGCAGAACCTCAATTCAGAAGTGCCTGCCTTTGGAACCAAGACCACAGGACTGGACCAAGGACTACTAGAGGGTTCAATCACCCCAAGGTCTAACATTTTGTTGACCTCGGTCTTAATATAAGACCGTACTTTATCTGACATCCTGTATCCCCTACTTTTGGTAGGTACACTGTTTCCTGTGTCAATGTTATGTTTGCACCAAGGTGTCAAACCAGGCGACTGTGAGAACAGGGGGGAAAACTGCCTAAGCAAACTTTTCACCTCAGCCTGCTGATCAGAAGTCAGGTGAGGGGCCACTCGGACACCCTCAATGGAGCTATCTGAAGGAGCGCTTTGGAACAGGTCGGGGAGAGGTTCTGACTCCTCTTCCTCAACGTCTGACGCCAGTAGCAGTGCTGCGATTTCGACTCTTGGGACGAAAGCCTTCAGCCTATTCACGTGGAACACTTTTGGAGCCTGTCCAGGCCTTCCAAGGTCCACTAAATAGTTAACCTCACCCAGGGGCTCCACCACTGTGTAAGGGCCTGACCATTTGTCCTGTAAAGCTCGAGGCCTTATGGGATTCATGATCAGGACTTGCTGACCAGGTGTAAAGTTGATGAGGGAAGCCTTCTGGTCGTACCAATGTTTCACCAGCGCTTGCCCTGCCTTCAATTTATCACTAGCCAAGCCCATCAGAAGTACCATCCGTTTTCTGAGCCCTAGCACATAATCAACTACATTGGTAGTAAAAGGGGGAGTGGGCATCTCCCATCCCTCCTTGACGATGGCTAAGGGTCCCCGTACGGGATGACCGAACAGAAGTTCGAAGGGGCTGAAGCCAACACCCTCCTGTGGTACCTCTCGGTAGGCAAACAGTAAGCATGGTAAAAGAAGATCCCATTTTCTTCTCTGAGGCTCCTCCAGAGCCCCAATCATGCTCTTTAACGTTCTGTTAAAACGTTCCACCAGACCATTGGTCTGGGGGTGGTATGCAGAAGAGAACTTGTAGGTGACCCCACATTCTTTCCACATAGCCTGCATATACTTCGACATAAAGTTGCTGCCACGATCTAACACAACTTCTTTAGGGAAGCCAACCCTAGTAAATATGCCGAGTAAAGCTTTTGCAACTGACTTGGCAGTTACAGTTTTCAATGGGATGGCCTCAGGATACCTGGTTGCATGGTCGACCAGCACCAGGATAAACCTATTGCCCGAGGATGTTTGCGGGTCAAGGGGACCAACGATGTCGATCCCTACCCTTTCAAATGGTACCCCCACAACTGGGAGCGGTACCAACGGAGCTTGGATTGTCGCGCCAACCTTACCAGATAACTGGCAGGAGGCGCAACTCCTGCAGTGACTTTCTACTTGCACCCCCATCTTGGGCCAGTAGAAGTGCATGGATAACCTTTGCTTGGTCCTCTTCATACCAAGGTGACCAGCAAGGGGAACTTCATGCGCCAACTGCAGGAGGAAGGGCCCAACAGCAAGGGGAACCACCAACCTCCTATGGTCTCCTTCTGTAGACTCTGTGGGCTCACTATACAGGAGTCCACCTTCCCAATAAATCCTATGCGTCCCAGGAGGTTCACCCTCAAGCTGGGAGCAGGCCTGTCTCCTTAGGCCTTCCAGAGATGGGCACTCACGTTGGCCTTTACTGAATTCGTCCCTATCAGGACCTCCTTCAACTAACAAGTCTTTTAGTTCAGGATGATCGTTGGGGTCGAATACTTCAGGCATCGCCACCTCCTCGTCAGGCCCGGGCGATTGACCAACTTCCTCCACCGCAGTGGTAGGCGAGCTCGGGGGAATATTCTCTTTCCCTCGTCTTGACTTGTCAACTCCTTTCGCCTTGGGTTTCCCCTTCGGCTGGGGCGGCGTATTGGACTTGGCCAATGCTGCCCGTGCTTGAGACCGTGTGTAGGGTCGTTCGGCAGTGTCTCCTACGAGCCCTAAAGCTCTGAGATCATTACCTAATAAGACCTTTCCCGGGACGTTTCTCTGAATGCTCACTGGAATCCTGACTGCTGTACCATTTAAAGTAAGATTTACAGGGATCACGGGAAACATACGGAGGGGGCCGTCAGCCAACTTAGTGGGCATCAGAGTAGCTCTGGCAACTTCCTCTGAGTCTACCAAGGTAGAATCCACTACAGTGCGACTGCACCCACTATCCCTAAGAGCTGGAGTATCTACTCCATTGATCAGCACACTGTCTTTAAAGTAGTGCTTGGCATTATCCGGAATCCTAGCATAAGCCTCTGCGACTTTAGGAACCAGGGACACTAAAACTACCTCAGCCTCTATTCCGCTGGGAAATGAGTCTGAGGAGAAGGATGCTCCCGTAATCTCTTCTTCCTCGTAGGAGGAGAAGGCCAGATTAGCGGAGTGGACCCCCAAAGGTCTAACCTTACAACGGGGATCCCCCTTCACATGGTCAGTTGCTCCACAAGCAAAACAGGTTCCAATGGGTCTGTTTACATAGGGAGGCTTATTGTGAGTTCTCTTGTGTCTTACCCTTGTTTTTCTTTTTGTGGCCCTTATGGGAAGAAGATTTAGCAGATTCCCCACCCTCCATATCTTTGGACTTTTTTCCCTTCCTCCTGCTTACCAGGATGAGTTTTGTCCTTATGGGACACTCGATGTGACACCCATAAGTCCGCTGCAATGGCCAGCTTCTTAGGATCTATCTCCTTCGAATCGGCCAAATGCTGCTTAAGCTCCGGGGAAGAAGAAGCAAAAATGTGTTCCAGCATGACAAGATTTATCATGCCTTCAAAGGTAGAAACCTTATAACCTTCGACCCAGCCAGTTAAGTTTTTCAAAGATTCAGCGACATAAGATACCCAAGTACCACCTTCCTTTTTCTTATACTCTCGAAAACGCTTTAAATATTGGGCCGGAGTCTTCCCAAACTTTAAAATGAGAGTTTGCTTTAACATTGCGAAATCAGCTCGCTCAGCCTTCGACATTTCCATGATGGCACTACAGCCAGAATGGGGCAGTCTACTGAGTAACCACGCAATCTTATCAGCATTGTCAACTTCTTGAACCTCGCATGCATACTCAAACGCATTCAGCCAGTCCATAATGTCATTCCTTTCTTCATACACACTGAGCAGATCTTTTGGAAACCGTGGATGAGAGGAGGCCCCAGACACATGTCCAGGACCCTTGGACCCATTTGCAACCTGAAGCTTGGCCAGTTCCAACTGGTGATCCCTGTCTTTTTGTTTTTCTGCCTGTTCGATTTTTAGTTTGGCTATGCTGAATTCAAGCTCCTGCTGCCTAAACCGCAGCTCTTGCTTCTTGAATTCAAGCATAGCCTCCCCATCAGCACTGGCAGAGGAAACATTAGACATCTCGTCCTCCCTGTCCTCGTGGTCGCGGTGGAGCAGTGTGGCGGCAGAACCGTCGGTTCTACCAGTGAGAGCAGCCCCACCACCTTCCGCACTGTCCTCAGAAGTTATAGCGTCAAGCTGCGCTTCTTGCCACGCCACGATTCTTTGGATCATTTCCAATTTCGTGCCTTGAGAGGAAACACCTCTCTCCGCACACATCTTTTTTAGTGTTTCTGATTTAGAAGCATTTAAAGTTAACAAGGTACTTGTTTCCATACTGTTTGATAGGACTATGGCCTTTTTAAAGTTATACTACAACAATTCACTACGTGTACTGGTTGGAATAACCTGAAATGCCTTAGTTCGAGCGCAACACTGGATACCTTCAGTCGTATCCCACCGCTGTACACCAATTTGTTAAGACGGATTTCTGAACTCTGTCCTGGTGGCGCAGAAGTTCAGAAGGCCAACCTAATTACTTGGAACAGGGTAACCTCTGGACGAGCCAGACCAATCAAGGTAGCGATCGTGGCGGTCAAGACTAGGTCTCAAGAGGGGTGAGGGTGACTGAAGGCCCGCAATGAGCACACAAAGCAAGAGCGCTTACAAACTACTCCAAACAGTTGTTATATCAAAAATAGATACACATTTATTTTAAGGCCTTTAAAATAATGACCGTAGCGAGAAAGTCACAATATCACAATATTAAGCCAACACATACCATATCAACACAATATATATACAAATACGATAGTCATAAGGGTTACACGCACGAAATGTGTAGTCCACCTGAAAGGGAAGGAAAACAGGCAGTGCGATAATGCTTTAGACTCAGTTCGCCTTCAGAGGCACCTAACTAGATGGAAGTCCGAGCCCTGCGAAGAGTGGAGCCTTGTGCTCAAAGTACCTGCACACGCCGGTGCCAACGGGCAAAAGGAGAAGCTCTTCGGAGGAAGTCAGGCAGTTCGGGTTAGTGCACAGCAGAAGAAGAACAGGTTCCGCAACTCAAGCGCAGCCTCCACAGCGGGCAGAAGCAGAGCGCGAGTACGGCAAAAGGGTGCTGTTTTTACACAGCAGGGAAAAGCAATGGGATACTGCAGGAGGGCGACCAGATCCTAGCTATACTACTCACCGGTCCCCGAAGCAAGCAGACCCAGGCTTCTCCACGTTAGTTTCAGCAGCTGGCAGGTTCAGAAGAGCAGGGAACGCCTCGTGGTCGTGTAGAGCAAAAAGACGTCCCAATCGACGAAACCGGCACAGTTTGTTGCCGCAGCAGGACAACGGAGCGGCCGTGTGTATTCGAGCCAAATGTACACTCCTCCCTTCAGACCTGGGAACGCCAAGTGCACGAAGCGTGGGAGAGTGACAAGGACTCGAAATACAACACAACCTGGCGGCGGTTACAGAGCAGGACTCCCTTGTAAGCTGGTCAGTCAACTGGATGGCCCAGACACACTTCCGAAGGCTTACTTGGCAGGAGAGGATGAAGTTGCCGGGAATAGCTGTTCCTGCTATTCCAAAGGTCGAAGCACCAGTACAGGCCTTCTGGTTCGATCAAAGGAGGAAAGGGTTTCACAGGGCGACAGCAGTGCAAAGGAGGATTCCTTCAGCGGGTCACCAGCGATTCCTCGGTCCAGCCTCGTGGTTGCAGGATACTTGGCTCCTGTATTCCTTTGTTCGTGAGAACTCAGGAGATCGACATCGTAGTGGTATTTCCAGCCCCCTCTTATCCACGGTTCCCTTCGCGCCAAAACGGAGGGGAGCCAATGGGAGATTCGCTCATCAACACACATACCATACGTGGACCAATCACGGACCACGGTGGTCCCAGGCATTCACACCACCCTAGACTCTCTGGCACCCAGGATGTGTATTGGGACCAGACATCCCAGCCCACACCCTGGAGGCACACAAACAACATGTAGAAGCCCGCGAAAGCATCTGCGTTTCGCGGGAAAGTACATGCCCAAATAAGGAAGGCCCCGGGTCGCCCGACCTGGGGAAGGTGAAGGGAGCAAGACTGTCAGTGGACAGGACAAAGGAGCTTCGTGGTCTGGCCATTTTGGGAGCCAGGCCACCATTTTGGGTTCAGTGCGAAAAACGTGCTCAGAACGCCAAAAGGAGCTCAAAATAAACAAAACGATCGCTGCCACCATTCCAGTCCCTGAATGACTTGCACCGATCAAATACCATCCTAAAAGAGTATCTAGGGCCCGTAGAAGGCTAGAGACCCAAGAGAGCTGTAACTTAGCTTACAGTGCCCTCTTGTGTCGTGTTGCACTAAAGCTGCGACACGATAAAAGAAACTACGGGAAACAGCGTTCCCCAGCACTGACTGTCTTAAGGGCAGGTCAGTTTCCCCGTAAGAAAGGAGCAAAAGCCCAGAGGAGTGCGGCAGAAGGCTGCACTTCTCTGGCAAAGTCAAGAACAAGGTGAAAAACAACAGCAAAAAGTTTAGGGGTTGCCACATGGAAGGAAAATTACCTACAATTATGAAATCTTTCCTAACAATCTTCACAGATCGTTATGCCAGTCATATATACGTAAATTCTAATGCTTGCAACTGCCCAGGATAAAACAGCTGTTACAGTCTACAAAGGTATAGTTGAAGAAGGGGTCCACTCTCTACAAAACATGGTATGTTGCCATCTCAAAGACATTGATATTTTCTCCATATAGAGCATTCAGAGCCAATCGCCATAGATACCAGAAAGATCCTTCTCATTCCCATTAATAGTCACACTATGGACCTCATTACACATCTGGTGGTATCCCACTGATAAATTCGGTGGGATAGCACCAGATGGTAATACTGTTACCGGCACATGATCTGCCGGAATTACCAGCAGATTACAAGTGCCAGTAAGTGAAGGTATATTGTCAATTCCATAGATTGCCGGTATTACTGACACTTGTAATCTGGTAATACCGGCTTTTTTGCCGGTGGTGTGCCCGATTTACCTCCAGCCAACAGCTGGAAGAAAATCAGGCAACCCCACCGGCATACTTGTTTGCTGGTCTGGAAACGTGCCGGTAAACGGAATTACTGGCACGTTAATACCGGATCGGCAAACATAGAATGAGGCCCAATATTTTGCTGTAATTACCAATTTACATAATCGAGTATAATGGTGCAGCTGAAAAGTGCCAGAAGTGGTCAGTAGCTCCCATCACAAACAGCCCTTGATCAATAGGTATGGATTGTCTGAAAAGATTTACTATTATATCAAGGAGTGGACTTCGAGCCACAATCATCTACATTCTGTGCACTCCCACCAAATATGTACTTAAGCACTACCTTCGTCACAACCCCTCCAACAGGTCCTGGGGATATTTTGTGTCCATTGCATGGAGCCTAATTGGGTTGTAGTGCTGCCTATGTTGGATTTCATATTGAATTTCAGCACGTTGCATGCTAGTGGGTGAATTAGTTATTCCTTTTCATATTTCCTTCCTATTTCCTCTGCAGGTGGAAGGTCTCATTCCCCAAACAAATAACTATCCACAAACAGCATGGACGATGTGAGAAGGAGTATTGAGGATACTGTAACCAAAAAAGTAATGGGTGGAAGGTTTTGAATAAATCTGAACCGTTGGCACTGCTCTGGGCAAACCTTCCACCCCACCATTTTTTAGAACGTCTCCGCCATTGCAAACGGTGGTCCAGCCATATGCAAATCAGTCAGGTACTGCCAAGGATAACCCACACACTTATTTATAGTCATCATATGATCTGCCTTTGACGTAATCCAAAATCCTTTTTTTGCAAGACTCCTCATTAAGAACATTGTCCAATTTAAGATAACCTCCCTGCTACCAGTTATTCATGTATACCCACTTTAATTCCATCTCTAATCTCATCCACTCCACCGCAACTTTAAGATGGCACCTAATAATATTTGGGGATATCTGGACAGATATACATAAGGACCTTCCTAGTTACCCTGGGTTTCTTACCCTTCCTGATAAACTTTACAGGTTTATCCGGCAGGGACTCGAGCAAGATTTGCACTGAAAGAAATATAAAAGACAAGGGAGAATATTCATTATACTAATGGCCATCCTACCCAGCCAAGAAGTCGTTTGCTGCCAACAGTCATCTCAATCCAAGAAGTCTATATATCGACTATGTACCTTGTACAGATGTATGTGTGATACGTATATATCACATACACACTAAATGCTGCTCACTGGCCCTTGGCCGTCTGCATCATAACCATTTCAAATTCTACACTGCATCCTTCCACATACGGTACAGGTTCAAAATGCCAAGTATCTGGCACCAGCTTGCGGAAATGGTTTTGACATCTGCAATGTTTGTTTACATAGTTTTTCAGGTTGAAAAACCATGTCTTTACAAAATACGCAGTAAGGTGAGGGGGAGAGTGAGCAAGCAGGGAGGAAAGAGCAACAGAGAGTGTTTAAGATAGCTGCCAACCAATACCAATATGCTTCTCTACGCATCGTATCAAAGGCTCTTTAGAGAGCGTTTATCTGTCTCTGCTGTTCCTCTGCAGTCTCTCCTCGCTCACAGTTTTTTTTTCTGTTGCCTCACCAGTCGCCTGGGTCCCATTTGGGGTTGGTAAATCGATTGCTAGGTGTTTCATTGCCGTTTGGAAGGAAAAGTTCCAATCCATTCCCTTTCAGTACTTTATTCCATTTCCCTTGGTTCAAGTCAGGGTTTTCTTGGTTGCTCCAAGGTGTATTCTGGGAGTTTTTGTTCTGAAAGAGAAAACAGAACACTTGGCAGAAACAGTACTGGCGTATGTCTGGGTAACTGCTCCGCCCCTTTCCCAGGTCGCAGGGGCCGGGTCACACCCCCACACATCACCAAGAATTTAGAAGCCACACTAGCATTACAACTTAGCCTATGTTGCTGGGACTACCATTATGGACCTACCCCTTTGCTGGGATAAGCAGAGCTCATTTCCATTACCCATCTCCTTTGAAAGGATGCACAGGAAATGCCCTGTCTTACAGACATGTTCTGCGTATTCTTCTAAAAACCTCATCCAACATCACCAAGAGACATAGGCCAGTGCAACACAGCAGGCCCGTCTCTATCCTAGATGGTGGTCGGCAAACAGTCTCTATGGTGTGCCTGCACAACAACAAGCACGATAAAACAGCCAGCTCACTGAAAATCTGCATGTCCTGCTTGTGCACTGAACAATTGCACTTTTCTAACTCTTGCTCTAATCTGAAGAGCATGTTTGCGCTGTGTATTCCTTTGTCAATCAGTCCCTACATAGGTTGTGCTGGGCCTATGAAGGCAAGGGCCCCATTTCCACTGCAAATGGATAGGCCCACTATGATCAATTGACTTTTCACAGCTAATACACGTCAGAATTCCTACACAGCCTCGCTATTAAAAAAGAAAAACCTATTGATATAATGGATGTGCAGCACGAGTGGCCACATCTATAGGTTAAGCTTCTTAATCTGTTCCGTGCGTCAATGCTTTTTAACAACATATCAAATGTAGGTTTATTTTTCCCCTTCCACCAACGATAACCGAACATACATTCTGCATTTATATTGTATGCAATGGAGTGTAGAAACTTCATTCCAGAGAACATTTCCCACCCTCAACTAGCATCTATTGAATCATTCCAACCTCTCACGTTAAGGTGATTGCTTCCACCCCCTCGCTGTTCTGGTGGTCCTGCGCACGTCTGCACATTCCCATCGATCTTTCCCCATCTAGATAGTGCTTAAACAGTCCTGGCAAATTCTTTACTCTATGCCTAAACACTTTCCAATATTTCATACACAGCCTCCCTTTAGAACCATACAGTTGTACATCCTTTTGAGCCAGTTCCCGGGTGTAGTTGTGGCTAGATCCTTCCACTGGGCTGCTGTGGCACGTCTTGCTATTCCTAGACACATAAAACCAGCTTTTAGTTGATCAGTTAACTTCTAGATCTCCCATAAGCCCCAGCATTGCCATAGTGAGTCCTAACTAACTCCAATGAGCATCTCCCATACTTCTTCCCAGAAAAACCTGTCTCAGCACTCTCCACGTGGTATGCATTAAAGCTGTTATATGTTATATATCGAACATCTCTGGCCCCTATCTCAACACACATCTTTTGCTTTGAGTAGGCATTGTAGGAGGTGAACTAACTGTGTGCTTGTTCCTCATCGGCAACTGTGACCAGGTATTTTCTTTATTTGTGTACAGGATTAACTGGAACGATACTGGTTTTTAGATCTTACTCAGACCTAATTGCTCCACTCGTCATGGAATGTAAAGGTCTAGTGGGATTACGAGATTTCAACCTGTATGTGGACTATCATTATGGATCCTCCTTAATAGCATGAAAGAACTGCTTCTCTTTCAACAGGTTAAAGAACCTACCATTTGGGCCAGGCATATTTTGGCATGATTATTTCACTTATCATCTGGTTCTACTCCCCACTTCTTGTGTGGACAGTCCATCTAGCCAGATAATTGACCTTACCGCCTTCGGCCCTCTCATAGCCTACTGAATTTTGTCAGTAAGGCTTGGGGATCCTTAGACACATTGTCTCTCTCATAGAACACACACTTCACAAGAGGCGAAGATGTGTGATCTGGACTTTAATTTCTAAATAGGACTCCTTTGTGCTGAATTCCAAAACATGTTTCCATCAAACTAATAATGAAAAATAAATCTCTAGTTCACAAAGAGCATGCTTAAAATTAAAAACCAATAAGAAAAAGGCATGCAGAATGTAAGGGTGCAGAAGTAGCAGATTGACACATGTGGAAAGGTTTTGGTTATAGACTTATTTAAATATATAAGGAAAACCCTACCTATACCCATTTCTAAGAGGGGTTTCTCTACCTCAAACGAAGGATTCGGTCAGGATTGCCTGTCAAAAACAAACAGTCCACCATCGGGTCAAAATCCTATTTCCTTCCCTTAAACTCTAAAACTAAGGAAAAGGATGTGATCTTCTTGGTTCCAAATCGCTCCCTTCTTCTGGACAATACCACAAAGTTCACTTGTAGGAAGAGTTCTTCTTCAATGGCAATACTCAAAGTCTCAAAGTCTCAAAAGGATTCCTTGGCGTGCCTCTCTCCCCCAAGGTAAAACAAAAGGTCTGTTAACTTCAGATTAAAGTAGATGGCTTCTTCCCCTTAACTTTCCTCAGGTTTCTCATCAGGCCAAGAGTGTGACACTCTTCTCTTGGCTTGCCTTGGGCTCTTTCCCCTTAATATTTGTGAACATTGTAATTACTACCTTCCCCTGGTTTTTCTTAACTTGGTTTTAATCACCCACCTGGCCAGGACATCTCACAATGTTCACCAGACCATCAAGCGTAACGGTTGGTTCCCTTTGCTTTTGCTCTTGGGGGCACAGTCAACCAGTCACATTGCCAGGTACTGAGACCACGAAGATCAACAAAGATGCACTGAGCTGTTCGTGTGGGTCCCAGACCCACACTTTTATCACCTCTACTATAGTCCACCTGGTGTACTATCCTGCCAAGTAATGCGACTATGAGGAACAGTGAGGATACTTCAATGGCCGCGGGCCCCAGGCTTGCATGCACAGTCCCCCTAGTGTACTCTCCTGCCAGGTAATGTGTTGGGTCCAAGAACCTTTCACTGTGACTTTTCTTCTTTTGGGTCCAAGACCCCTTGGTTTGTCGCATTCAAATCCCAGGCCCCTTTGTTCATGATACTGTTACCAACTAGTTTGCAGCCCCAGCGCCTTCCCAACCACCAGTGTACCTTCGCTCTTGGTCCGCAGTAGTCTGGGACCTTTTGACTGCATGTGATCTACCGTGGGGCTCAAGTGAGCTTCCTTTGGTCTGCGGCGACTTCGCAGCACCAATCTTCCTCCCCGTAGCGGCTCAGCTTCCCATGGTGCTAAGTCACCTGAAGGCTGCTTCCACCAGCCTGCCGTTCCTTCTCTGCCTCAGGAATCTACTCTGGAGCATCCAGCTTCTGCAGCAGCATCCTGGTCCTTCAGGTCCACGGAACCAGCTCCTGAGGCTCCTCCAGGGAGGTCTTGCACCTCTCCCGAGCCCATTCTTCCCCTTTTATGTCACCAATGGATTAACTGAACCAGATTGTCTAGTCCGCTCACTTTGATTCCACAGTGTACTTTTTAGTACTCTGTGCTTCTTCCTCGTTGCAGTACTAGATTGACTAGTCTCCCATAATCACCAGAGCTCTTCCTCTTCTCAGTACTTCCTACAGTAGAGGTATAGGAAAAACCGATAGGTACAGTAGGAATGGTGGGGTTTGGTGAGGAAGGTGGGCTATGGGGATAACAGGTTCTCCCCATGTCGTCACTAACCCCATAGGGGGCTTCCCTCCCCATGAGATCCATCCGCTGAGTACCACCCCCAGGAGGACTATCGGGTATTGGCCTCACCTTCCTTGCCTCATAGGAAGGGGCTCTGTCTAGGCTAGAAGTAATGACATCTGGGGATTTGTCACAAGAAGTAATTTTGATCCTGGACTTAAATGTCAGCTCCTCATGCGTAACAGGTAATACAAAAGAAATAAATTCAAGCTGAAATTCTAGGAGTATCTGGGAACACCTAGAAGGAACTGTATTCCATAATTAGCGAGTTTCGCTTTCGGACTCAACCAAAAAAAACAAAAAAATAAAAATAAAGAATAATTATGCCAGAACAGATGCTATGTAATAGTTAGAATACACAAAAGGCACTTTACAGTACCCCCATTAACTTAATGTCCATACTGCTCATTTTTCTGTAGTGATTCACCACCAGTGGTTACTACTGATGCTCTCAAACAAATGTACATATTTAGCAACATTTTAATAGCTTCACATATTAATGTATCACTTTAAGAAGCTTCTTAATATCCCACACTTGTTTTTACACACCTACTTCTAAATATGTTTTTGGCATGATAGCCGTCAATTAAGAAGAGATATAAAAAAATCTGATAATTAACTCTGACTATTATCTATACTCGCAGAGCAAACCAGAGGGCTAGTAAGATCCTGTGAGCACTCACCTCGAGTTCATTCCATTCGAACATCTTATTTGTCAAATTGTGCATAGCACTAAAAGCAAGCAAATAAGGAATCCAGGAAGTTCACCTTCATCGGCCAGATTTAAAACTCATCTCAAAATTGCCAAACTACTACAAAACGTCCTTATGAAGGACCATCCCGACATCCTGTTGAAAGCTAAGTGGACGGAGTTCCAATAGACCCGGCAACCAATGGTCGAGCGTCCCCACTCACCATTTGAGCAGTTACCATGCGATCGTGTGTGGTGCACTCCGGGGTCTAAGGGCAAATAGAAAAAATAAAACTAAACCGTGAGTGAATAACACAGAAGTTTTATTGAATCCAAAAATATTTAACCATTAGCAGGGCACATAGGGAGAAAAGAATTACGTATTTCGCACTTCCAGAGTGCTTGTTCACACAGGGTTCAAAAGAGCACATAATCTAACAAGTAGTCCCACTATTGGAAACTGTCAATGACATAAATAATGAAATTTCCAAGTCACAAAAAAATATGTGCAAGTCATACATGGGCATACAAATAAATAAACAATTAGTTTGCCAGACCATAGAGCTGTAATATAAACTGACAATAATACAGTCAAAGTGATCAAGATCCTACTACATTGTATGTACACTGAAAATCCTAGAGTCGAAATGCATACAATATCGAAATTGCCAGCATCTGACTGGGCATGCTAAAGTGCAAAGGATAGTGCTGGTGCATTAAAAATCAATAAAATAAAAAAAGTCTCAATGGAACAATTGATAACATGTACAACAGATACCTAAATACAAATGCGGATAGCTGCCCTGAAATAAAGTGCTAATGCAATAAATAATGAAAGGAATATCAATACCTTAGTGGTAAAAGTTGATCAAATACACTTGAAAGAAAAAGGCAATACAAAACAAACCCAAGTAATACACTCATTCAAAATGTTAAAAAAGGAACAAATTCCTCATACATGTTGGGTAAATGCTGGGGTCCTAATGAACATGCTAAAGTGCAAATGCTGATAGCTACCGTGGAATAAAGTGCCAAATGCCGATAGCTGTCTTAAGATAAAGTGCTAATGCAACAATTGCTAAAAAAAGCCCACATGAATGTGAATATAAACTGCAACAAAAATAGAAAATGTTCTTATTCTAAGTACCAAACTTCAAATAAATACCAATGCCAAAAAGAGTAAACTGGATATAAACAGAGGGGAAAAGGAGGCAGATAAACCCTGTGCATACAATAAGTGATCCAGGTATTCCTGGATATTGTGACGGTGCTTTTGGTTTCTGAACACTCGTTCCAGTGCACAACAAGTTTTTCTCTGAAGCAGCATTGCGAGCTTTACTCTTGCTGCTCGCCGCTTCCTCCAGGGGGCGGAGCTTCGGCGAGACACGTGACCTATCACGTGACAGTACTCGTCCTGAAAACCAGCGCCCAGCCGCCCGAGCGGCGTTAAGCCCTGGAAGCAGTAAGGGCTGGAACTGCTGTTGTGCTGTTTGGCTGTGACCTGTGAGTAGATTGGTCCTGGTTTGAGAGTTATATACACCTTTATACCAGCTTTTCAAGTCCTCAGGGTTAGAGGTGGAGAGTCGGACTCTGGCAGCTCCATAAGCTGTCGGGCGTTCCCTAACCTGTGACTGAGTGTTTTAGTAACCTCTATGGAAGAATGGAGTTATTGTAACCTGATCCCGTTCTGATAAAAGGACATTTTTAACACCAATTTATTTTAAACTATATTTGCTATCGCAATTTGCTATTTTTACACGCACAGATCCATTTCGAATTGCTATTTCCAATTATAAGAGCGCTTACGGGGCAGTTTTAGACTTGTTGATGTTGTTTTTGGTTTCAGTGCAATATTTTATATATTAGTGTTTACTACCCTATTGACTGCTTTATATGCTATTCTCTGTTTATCACTAATCTAATTGTTGCATACGGAAATTTTTGTGAAAGCATTACTGTATAAGGGTAGTCTGCGGCTGTCTTGGGCTGCTGGAGGGCTGCTGAGGCCCTTCGTTTGATTTACTTATCATTTTCTGTTTTCTTTTAACCTTGAATTAGATTTTTCTTATATTTCTATTTTTAGCTTTATTTTTTTCTGCAATTATTTTGATTTGTGCCTATTGCAAAGGTTAGGAGTAGAATGCAACGTGTACTTCCGACGATCAAAACAGGTATGCCACCCACAAAAATTCTTCAGAATAATCTATTAAATTCATGCTCTCTAGCTCGTACTAACCAAAGACCCCTGTTCAAGGCAACAAGTTCTACGCCAAATAAAAAATGTACGCCAAAGACAAAGAAGCCTCTTTCTAAGATGGAGGTTATGGCAGACATTCGTAAATACTGTAAAGAGTCCCCAATAGCACAGAAGTCGCACTCAAATGCGGCAACGGTGATGTGTAAGTCTGCTGTAACAACGGCGCCCCACTCAATATTAACAAAGGTGACTGTTCCAAGCCTTACGGAAATAAGTAATCCGGCAGCTGCTTCACTGAAAGAACTAGCTGCAGTTGTGCATCCCTCACCGGCCAGTGTAATGTTGAAAAACACAGGTGACCTAGGTGAGTCTGATGAGGTATTACCATTAGTACTGCCAGTGCCACAAACTGTAGAAGAGCAAGTGGCTACTGACATAGATGCACATAATATTAGCCATTTAAACGAAGGCTCCCACCATAACCTGTGTAGGTCTCCAGTGATGTTTCCAGACACCTCAGACTCCTCTATCAGCTCTATTGAATTTTATACTGCACCAACACTCCGTAACCTAAAGAAGGCGGGGAGGTAGCTAAGAGTGATCAATTTGATCCAATAACGAAAGTGCTGGAAGTGACGTTCACTACGATGAATTTAGCACTACAAACAATGACAAAATTATTTGAATCACTAGAGAGCAAAATAGCGGTGCAGCACACACAAATGGAGCAAATATTACTTTGGCAGAAGGAGACGTCTGTGTTATTACAAAACAGGAAATGTATGTGCCATAAAAACCATGATAATGAAGTTAAGAAGTTGCAAACAAAATCTTCTCAAACCATGCAAAAAGCGGTGGAAAATACGGATATGTTCTGTGCTGTAGCTTCCCTTCCTGGAACAATCTATGAAGTGCTTGAAAAATCTAAACAATCCAAATCAGCGAATATGTCTGAAATAGTGTTACCTCAATGAGAAATAAACTCTAGCTGTGTGACTGTTGATTCCCAGTGAAATCCAGCAAGTCCTCTCACCACTAATATAAACAATAACAAAAAAACAGCATACACAATTTTTTCCAAATCTAAAGCTATAGTTAAGAAAGTACCGAATCCAAGTAAGTCATCAAAAAATCTAAAAGATCCTTAAAAAAAGAATGCGTCTACGTCCAAATAGTTTAAGGCATTATCCATGCCAAACCAGTAAAAAATACTATCTTGATTTCTAAAGCAATTTCCAAAAAATATCAAAATTTGGAGAAGAAAAAAAAAAAACGGTCTCTATTTGCACCCCAGGCGTGGAGAAAGTGATTACTGCCTATGCTCCTCTAGACAATTTGGTGGAAATGTCAAAGAAGCATGATAAACATGCTTCTCAAAAAAATAATAAAGACAAGATTAACAAAGTGCAGTCCGTTGATGAAAAAGCTTTACAACGAAAAGAGATTCGAAAAGCAGTGGGCCCGTACATGGCGTCATTCCTTAACTAATACAAAGCCCGCTAGAGTAATTGAAACACGTGATGAGTTTCAATGATAATGCTGATTCACAGGGCAATAACGGAACACACCCGTGTAAGTCTGTCCTCAGCAAGTCAGCTCTGGTGCAAAAAAAGCAAGTGAGCAAGTTATCAAAACAATCGAGCCGGAGCCCACTCCAAATTCGGAAATGGACCCCGGACCGAGAGCTGCTTTCTCTCTGCAGAATGAGACTAATGCTGTACAAACACCTATGAGTCCTATGCAGGCACTACAACTTTTGCAGACGGCACTTGCAGGGCTCTTACCTTGTGAAATCCAAGAGAATTTGAGAATGCCTAGTGCTAAGAATCCTGAATTAACACAAACTAATCTGTTTCCAACTGGTATGAAGCGTCCGGCGGCATATGCATTGATTCTCTTGTGCCGTCTAGCGCCTTATCCACAGTATGATAGCAACAGACATACTGCTTTAGCTATTTTTTCTGATTTACCGCAATTAGAGGACATATTATCCACTGATTTAGCACTAATAGAATTCCCTAAAAACAAAATAGCAACTACAGTAAAAATCTGGATGAATTCGAGAGTGGTGCAAAACACAATATGGATGGCAAAAGAGGCTCTATTCAATTTGGGTTTTATAATTTCAACAGAGGATCCACAAGAAACGATTCCTAGTACAAAACATAATAAAAACTGTAATAAACCCTATAAAGCCATTAGCCAAGAGCAAATGATATTTGAGGAAAAACGATTGAATAAGCATCATTTGTCCACTAACACTCAGAACTAGCTAGGCTCCGAACTTCCATGTGATACACTTGCATTAATTAGCTGGAACACAATTAAATCAAAGCTTTAGTGATCTAATTAAGTATGACATCATTATGCTTCAGGAAACATGGTTACAGGTTGTATCCTTGATGGATGGCTATAATGTATGTTTAAATCCAGCTCACAAAGCTGAAAATGGTTGCCCCATGTCAGGCCTTCTCATTGCAATTAAAATTGTTTCAGATACGGTTATTGATCCATGGTTCAACCCAAATAGATTTATTCAAATGATCAAACTTAAACATCTGAATATACAATAGCCATCATTAATTTGTACTGGAATCCGGCTGGTATTGTTGAGACACGATTTATTGAAGATCTGTCTGATTTAATGCTAAAGATCTCTCAAGACAAATCCATAATGCATATAATCATGGGTGGCGATTTGAATTTGAATTGTCTATATGCGAGGTCATCAAAGTCTCAACCAAGACTAAAAGCATGGAACCAATTTATATGGCTCATGCGCGTCTGACATCCCAGCACATCCAACATGGAGGCGGGGGAAAACAGAATCTACAATTGATCATTTATATGTGAGCACTTCAGTATTCCCATGTATTGTTGATTTTTGTGTTATGCAATCGGATTATAGTGATTATGATCAGCTAACAGTCAAATGGACAACGTGTAATCCATCTAGGCAGACAGAAAGAGAGCATGGTCTAACAAATCTGACCACCAATGCGAGAAGCACAAGACTATGATGTTCGGATAGGCAGCTGCATGAATATCATGATTATGTACAGAATTGTGTGAGCTTGACCAAACAGGGCGAGTCATTGGATGATTATGATTATACAATGATGCCTTATTTTCTTGATAAGAAACGAAACTTGGATTTGCGAAACCATTTATACACACATATAATGATGAAGTGAAAAAGCGGAAAACTTTGTATAGGATGGAAAAAATAAATGCTGCTAAGCTTCCCATGATACTAAGAGGGCCCACAATAAACAAGATAAAGACACGGTATAAAAATTGGCTGAGAGCTAGACGGGCTAATCTATATCAGATAGATGGTCAAAACATGCTTAGTTTAATACATGCTTAGTTTAATACCATCTAAAAACTCTGCAAGAACATGGTTGATCTTGAATGGTGCTGTGAATGGACCACAGGGGCTCATTCAAGGCAATAGCGTTATGGAGTCTGACTGGATATCTTATTTCACTAACTTATATGCTCAACCAACAAATAATGCAAGTTTGGATTCAGTCGAGTTCACAACCAAATTTAATCTGGAATTTGATTTATTAGATATCCAGCTATGCATCAATTCTATAAGTCGGTCGAGAGCGTGTGGTAGATGGGCTGTCAAATCAGACACTAAGACAAAGCCCTCAAATATGGGCCCAAATTCTTTATGATATCGTAACTATGGTGAATGTTTCTCAAACTATCCCCCAGTCATGGAGACATTCAATTACAGTACCAATTTACAAAAAGGGTAATCGTCAGGCTCCTAACAGCTACCGGCCAATAGCATTACTAGACACACCAGGGAAGATCTTTACGCGTCTCATCTTGAAAAAAAAACTTAAATATTGGGCACAAAAAAACACAAATGGTAGATCATCTCCAAGCTGGCTTTGTCACAGGAGTGGGCACAATTCCTAACATAATGATCTTGAACTTAATTAAGGACAAGTGTGCAAATCTTGGTCAACCGATTTATCTAGCATTTGTTGATTTCAAAATAGCTTTTGATTCTGTCGACCGCTTGCTACTATACCAAAAATTAAAGCGCTACAAGTGTCCCGATACTCTATCGGCTTTGATTGGCTTGCTCCATTCTAATACTTTCATGCGAGTAAGATTGACTCTAGATGGAATTCTATCAGGTTACATCCGTACACAGAGATGTTTGAAACAGGGATGTATTTTGGCATCAACATTGTTTAATCTGTTCATTTTAGATATAGGCTGTGTGTTTCAGAATAGAATTTGTGATGCTCCTGAACTGGGTTTGTATTCGATAAATTATCTGCTTTCTGCAGATGATCTCATTTTATTATCCTAAACTCCGAGTGGTTTACAAAACATGCTGAATGCACTAAATTTATATGCAGTAGACAACAATTTGGTGATAAATACAGCAACGACGCAAGTATTGCTGTGTAAACCAAAAAGGCAGTTGAAGGTTAGTTCGTATCAGTGGTATCTGGGAAGTGAACAACTTGAAAAAGTTAGTACGTGTAGATACCTGGGCATTATGATATCCAACTCTCTGAGAAAGAATGAAAACTAAATAGGAACCTCTCAAATTACTTCCACTAATTGCCCAGGCAAGGTTATTAACATATAAATATGCAAAATTCTCCTACTCCCATATACCGCTATTTTATAAACAAAAAGTGACTCATATCCTCACGTATGGGGTCGAATCTACATTACCTAAACAATGTAACTTTTGGGACAGGATAGAATCCAAGTTTTGGAAAAAAAAAAAATCCTAAACATTCCTATGTCCATGTCCAAAGCTATATTGCGTTTTGAACTGGGTTTGACATGTATGCACAGGATCAATGGAAGAGATGTGCGCTGTTTAGGAAATGTTTGTTAAATATTGGCTCCTTAAATGTTGTTGGAATATTAGCAATGTATCTAGCCACTACAAATGATTCTTACTCCAAGGTATGGACACAGAATATTATAAATATTCTAGCAGATGCTGATTTCTCTTTAAACATTCTGCTGACTAATCCGGCTAGAGCAAAAATGAAGCTATTCCAAATGGATTGGATTATAACAATAGAACAATGCTCTAGAATGAAAGATTTTGATATATCGATATTTGGGCACAAAAAATTAGGAATAATGGCAGAGTATCTACAGAAATATCCTTCGCAGATGCGCAATCAGTATCTGTGCTTTAGATGCAATCTATGGCATACTAGATCGGTATTAAGAAAGCAAATTCCGGAGAATGAAAATATTTGTAGATGGTGTAAAGTACCGACACAGGAAGAAACTCTAAAGCATTGTTTAATTGAATGTCCTAATCTTGATATTGTAAGAAAAAAGCATTTTTTCCAGAATCACCCGTGATCTATTGCCTATGAACCACACTGATGCATGGAAATGGTTATTTGCGACTAACAAACTAACGGTTCAAATTGCCGCTGTACAATATCTGAATGAATTATTTAAAAACGAAGAAGTTGTGAATTAAGAAATATACTAAGAAATGTAAGGATCTAAATTAGATGGAAATCCATTTATACATAGGATGTAGATATGTTGTGTAAAGCAAATGTTTAATAATGTTTCTCGAAAGGGAATTGTAAAAATGAAATCAATTTTATAGGATTGCTATGATACTTTCTGATGAAATTATATATTTTTTAATAATGGACATACATTGATAAAGTTGTATGGTTGACCATACTGAGAAAAAAAAATGTATTTTTAAAAAGGTTCAATGAAATGAACTAACCAAATAAATAAAAAAAAATAAAAAAAATAAAAAATAAGTGAAAGAAAATTTCACCCAAAGCTATTCAGCACACTAAAGTTAAAATGAGCAGCAATAAATCACACAGAAACAATAAATGAGTAAGTCACTCACTACAACAAAAGGCACCTGAAAAGAAAATTATATAATTAATGATAATGAAGTTTGAAATGCATTGATTTTAAGTGTATATCTCCTCATCAATATTATGACCAAGTGGCAGTATCAAAATCCAAAATGAGCTTAGTCTCCAGCTGAAAGTCCTATCATCACTTCGAGGTTAACAACTGTGCATGGTCATCATGGTACTCCTTAAAATGCTTTGCCATGCAATAAGACAGATCTGAAGTTTTTATAGCTCTTAAGTGCTGCAAAATCTTTAACTTGCATGTGGTGTTGCCCACATACCATTTATTGCATTGACAGTACATATACAACGAAGGTGGCGTCACAGGTAATCAATTTTTGGATAGTATGTGGTAAGTCAGTGAAGTAGGCAGGCACTGAACAACTCTCCCCTCTGCAGTCCAGAACCTTCTAAGGAAGGCAGGCCTGTCAGGGCCAAGACTAAACTCCTAAGACACATTCAGGTTTGCCAGCAGCCATGTGTGAGGTCGCAGGCTTTGTTAGCTCCTGCCGGATCCATCTAATTGATTAGCCAAGCAGCACAATAATTACCTTAAAACGGCCAGTAAACTGGGTGGAGTGAATCCCAATGCGGGTGGCACGTTAGTGTAAGAAAATGAGGAACGCCTGAGTTGGAGAGAGCCAGAGAAGCTGTGTCGAGGCGGCAGAGAGGCTAGAGAAAGATGGCTGCACTGGCAGTCTCAGCAGCAGAAGAGTGGTGGCTATGGCAGCAAGTGTGGAGTGTGCCCAGACATGCAAGCACGGTGCCCTGGAACTCAGTGAAGGGCACGTGGCGACTGGGCAACGGGCTGGCTGCTGCTGGGAATAAGTGAGGGCAGCACTGGGGCCAGCTTCCCCGAACGGGAGGACCTGCGGGGCGAGTGGACAGCGCACAGTGAAAAGCGGAAGGAGCCCTGGGACAGGGAGCGGAGGCAGGCGGAGATGCAGTGCATAGCCGTGTACAGCCAAGTGAGGGGACACGGCCGCCCGGAACACCCGTGGAAGGTGAGGAGCAGCATGGTCCAAGAAGGACATGCACGCACGGCTGGTGTGAGTGGCAGGACACCGTTGGGCTCGCTCCCGTGCTCCCAGCCCCCTCCCCCTGCACCCAGGCCTTGAAGGCCCTCAATCAAACATGAGAGTGGCCCTGCTCTGCTAGGGGCAGGGCGAAATACGAGCGCCAATATTGGGGTCTCTCTGGAGGGTCTCAGCACCCAAGAGCAGGAGGTCAGACCCAGACCCTGAGAACTGGGGACATGCACCGCTCTTTGCAGAGAAGGGGACATTGAGGGGACATTTGTGAGGCAGCAGAGACGGGACACAAGAGGGCCGCACATAACCCGGACTTGCCGTGAAACATTACGCAGAGGCGAGACTAACAGGGCGGCTTGGAAGAACATTGTATGTGCAGGAAGGCAGAAGACCCTGGCAGAGGAGTGTGCATGGTGCCCCCCCCCCCCCAACACTGGGGGCGGTGCTGGCACCCCCCATCCCCCAGGAAGCAATCCGATTGACTGATACGGTGTTGCACGTGGCTGCCGCCAGTCGTGCCGAATGCTGCAGTGAGTCAGCCCGCTGGGACGGGGTAGAGAGTGTAGGGCGGTGCTGTAGAGGCCCCCTGTGGAAGGGAAGCTGCAGTAAGCGTAGAACAGACTGATAATCTGAAAACCCTGCCCCACAGGTGGGACCCGGTGAACGACTGCCGGCTAGTGCAGCGCAGCAGGAAAGGACATATTGCAATCATGCCCGACAGGCAGAGCAAGGGTAAATCCAAGCAGGCCAAGATGGAGGCATTCACATGTAGGGGAAGGGGTGGCCTAACGGAAGTCTGTGCCTCGCATGTCACGATGCCTACCCCCGGGGACCCAGACCAAGTCCAGCAACCCTGGAAGCAGGTATCAAGTTATCCCAAGCAAGCCCAACAACCCCTGCTAGGGGCTATTTGAGTGCAGTACTGGCGTCTATGGCACCAGGCTCATATGGAGAGTCAGTCCTGGCGCCATAGGCGCCAGGCTCAGAGTAAAACTTACCTGATGCAGACTATGCTGCAAGAGCTCCAAGCCAAAAGAGGCTTGGAAAGGACTACTTTACCTAGGGACTAATTTTTACTCGGGTGGGGCTGGGGAGGAATACTTAACTGGGACTACTTTGGAGGCTATTTAAACCACGCCCGAAGAGCAGCACACGCTTCGCGTTATTCTGCATCCAGCAGCGTAACGCTCACAGTGCCTGCAAGTCTGCATCCAGTCTTCTGCCACGCCCACCTCGAGTCTGGAGCTCCTAGAAAAAGGGAGAAAGAAGGAGAAAAGGTTAGAACAAGAGCAATACCTTTGATCCTTACCTGAATTCCCGATCCATCGCGCCTTCGAGCTGGAAGAAAGAAGTTATTTTATGCGCGTCGCCTCGCCTGCTGCAGCGCCGCGCTGAACTCACCGGCCTTCGCAGCATCTTCACATTCCACCGCATCTTCCTGCATGTTCCCGCCGCACTCTGGCACCTAAGGGGACGATAAGAACAGCAAGGTGAGCCAAGGGAATGAATACACAGAGGCACTATTAGTTACCCCCCCATAGACTTACCTGACACCGGGGGTACTATTCCTCGTCACAGGTCGGCGCAGCTTCCACTGCATCTTCGCCAAACCCCGGCCCCTAAGGGGAAACAAAAGGACAGCAAGGTGAAACCAAAGGACAAACAAGGGGAAGCCTCCTCACCACAATAGACTTACCCGATTTTACCGCCGGAGCCATTATTCCCCGAGACTTCATACTTTCTCTCTGCGCCTGGATAAGGGAGAAAGCAACAGGTTACATATTGACATTATTTATCGAACTCCGTTGGATAATACAAATCCTTACCGGAATATTACCGGTTGCCATGAGGAACTCTTCGCTAGGGTCAAGCTGCAACCTGCAAGGAATCGGACAAGAGTGAAAGTCAGACATTTGAACTCTTACGAACTGCATACTTACGGCGTCTTGCTGGAAAACTCAGAGTCAATATTGTTCTGGAACTCACCAATTCCTTCGAGCCAGTGAAGCAGCTGGTTATCTACGCGCCCCTGCGCTCAATGCAGGATGGAGAGCTCATCTTTCCAAACCATCAGGTGAGACTATAAGAGGAGACATCAAAGGTGATCAGTGGGGAGAACAGCGGGAGTGGGGGGGTTAACGCTCAACTCCACGGGTGGTTAATTCCCTTTCTCCATTTGCAGAAGAATATTCCTACGGGCCAAGCAAACGAAGCTAGGTGGGCCTGTCCAGTCTGTCATCTCGGCACTACGCGTCACATTGGTGGAGACCGCAGCTGTCCAGTTCAGATCGACGCCCCTGTGGGAGCCAGGTGAGCATAACACTTGCAGCAAGAAGCTAAAGTAGAGGACAACCTCATCCTGAAAGCCATTGCAACTTTGCAAAGCACCCTGGAGAGGGGAATTGATGAGGTCAAGATAGATGTATGGCTGCTGCGGCAGGACGTCTGAGCAATGGCAGACAGGGTACAGGTGGTGGAGACGCATGCCAACAAAAACAGGCAAAATGTAGCTGGAGCTCTGTCTGAGGTACATGAGTTGAAGCTGAAGATAGCCGCACTGGAGGGAAGAGCGGAGGACGCCGGGGGAAGATCGTGGCGGAACAATTTCAGAATGCTAGCCTGCCAGAGGGGACGGAGGGCAGGGACCCCACTACATATGTGGAAAACATGTCGCAGGAGATTGGGGCAGTAACCCTGTCACAGGGGTTCCCGGTGGAGCGAGCCCACAGGTCCCTGGCTAGAAGATCTGCACCGGGGGCACCCCCAAGTCCACAGATAGCAAAGCTCCTGAACTATGGGGAGGCTATACAGGCCTTCTCTAGACAGGGACGTGTCATTGAGAGGAGGTCTGCTAGGATCACAGTGTACCCAGACTACACGTTGAAGGTGCAAAGACAAAGGGCGGCTTATGGACCCACGAAGGCAAGACTAAGACAGGTGGGCCTGAAATATAGGTTGATTTACCCTGCCAAATTGAAAATTCTGCACAACAGCACTTCCCATTTCTTCAACAGCACCGAGGGAGTGCATGCATGGATGGACTCAATTGGAGTGGCGCCCCTCAGGAGAAGGCAAGAGGCAGATCGATGATGGGTTGTACAGGGACTGATACGCTTGGCCCAGACACTAGCTTCTGGGCGCATAGCTATCAACAGCTGGCAGGAGGTGGAGACAACAAACCACACTGGAGGAGTAAGACAGTCACACGCTACTTTGGAGCCGTTAAGTGGTGGTCCACAGGTAGGCGACTTTGCTCCTGTTCCGTTCTAGGGGTGCCCAGGAGGGGCACCCTGCTTCTGCATGCGAGATCAGTGGAAGGGAGGGATACACTTGTTAAGCGTGAGAAGCAGCTGAGCCTGAACGGCCTCAGCGCTGTTGGGCACAGTAGGGGAGGTTGGGTGTTTTGGAAAGCTAAGTGTTAGGTTGAATTGCATGCCGGCCATTCCTGCGCCTCGTGCACCAGCACCGGGACAGGGCTAGTTTCTGTGGGGGTTGCCAGGTTGGAAATGTGCAGGAAGGAACATAAGCTCTCTCACAGTCAGGCGGGCGAGCCTACTTGGCCTAAGCAAGGGGCGAGTGCATGGAACAGGAATAACTTGAGAGGGTACGTGGGACTACTGGACGTGGAGGGGACAAATGACATGAGAAATATCAGCGTTGTCTCCTGGAATGTGAGGGGACTTAATAGTTACATTAAGCGGAACAGGGTGCATACATACCTGGTCAGCAGGCGAGTACATGTGGCCCTCCTGCAGGAGACGTGCCTTATGGCAGCCAAACAGGCAATGCTTGCTAAGAAATGGGGGGTAAAGGGGGGGGACCAGTGCCTAGATTGCCATATTCGGCGTATGCCCGTGGTGTGGGTGGTCCCCTCGGTACCCTTCAGATTACTGGAGTGCAAAAGTGATAGAGAGGGCAGGCTAACCATCATACATGGGTTTCTGGAACAAAGGGAAGTCTGCATCATTAGCTTGTATGCCCCCAACCATAACGCTGCTGGCTACTTTAGGTATCTGGGTCCTTAGTTGGTGCCATACAGAGGGTCCCTGTGGTTGGGAGTGGCAGGGGGACTTCAAATGCACCCTGGACACTGTGCCAGATAGGCCGGATGTCAAGGGCAGGAGACAAGCGCTGTCAGCCAGGGCGCTGGGGACACTACTGTGGGAGTTGGGGATGGGCGACATCTGGAGACAGTTGCACGGGGACAGGAGAGGCTACTCATTCTACTCGAGCCCACATGGGTTGAATACACACATTGATTATATGTTTATGGGAGTGAGGGGAATTTACTAGGGCCAAGTATCCGGCGAGAGTACTCCGAGATCACGCACCACTTGCAGTGATATGCCAACATACATCAGGCACATACCCAATCCCGACATAGTGGCTGAGAGCGGAGGCAATACTTGATGAGCCGTTCAGAACCCACTTGGGAAGTAGTATAGAGGAATTCTTCAAGCATAATAAGGGGAGTGTAGATGGAGCGGGAAGCCTTTAAGGTGGGGATGAGAGGGGAAGCTATTGGGAAGATGGGGGGGCATGCGCAAAGATCTGATGGGACACATAACCAGCACGGAAGAGCGGATGAAGCGATGGGAGAACCAGGGGTACAAGCAGCGGAGCATAAGAAGAAGCCTACTGAGCTTAGGCAGGACAGCATAGCGGCCTGGGAAAGACTGGGCAAGCCCGACCATAGTAAATATATGGAGAGACTGCACGAGATGGGAGACAAACCGGGCAGGTTGCTGGCCTGGTTGTGCCGGGCGGAGGAAGACAGGAGCATGATCACCTCCATTAAAGATGAGTGCGGGGGAGAAGTGCAGAGCCCAGGGTGATATAAATGCTGTCTTTAGTCAATATTACCAGTGTCTTTATGACGCCGCCAATGATCTGAGCGACGTATGGATGGAAATCGACCTGCCCCGCCTGAAGCAGGAACAGGATGAAATGCTGGATGCTCTGCTCACAGAAGAGTAGCTGGAGGCAACGATAGGTGGGCTGTCCTCAGGCAAAACGCTGGGTGTCCATGGGTTCGTGGCAGAATTTTAGAAGGAATTTGCAGGAGACTTAGCATTGCCCCTTGTTAGGAAAGATTTCATATTTGTATGTAATTTTCCCTCCATGTGTACACCCCCAAACTTTTTGCTGCTGTTTAGACACCATAGACTGACTTTGCCAAAGAAGCACAGCCTTTAGCTGCACTCCTCTGGGCTTTGGCTCACTTTTTAATGGGAAAACCGACATGTCCTTAAGACAGTCAGTACTGGGAGACTTTGTTGGTCTTAGTCCTTTTCCAACGTTGCTACTTTTCTGCAACATGTACACAATTTACCTTCCAGTACAGTGTACTTGGGTCTGTAGTCAATTTCCAAAGGCCCTAGATACTCCCAATGGACTTTTATTGAGATGTGTCATGGACAGGGCTGGTGGCAACTATCTTTTCGCATTATTTTCTTTACCCTTTCCTGGCATGTTAACCGCGTTTGGCACAAATAGGTGGCCTGGCTCCAAAATGGCCATGCCACGAGGTTCTTTGTCCTGTCCTTTGGCCATCTTGCCCCTTCACCTTCCCCAGGCCTAGTCGACCCGGGTCAGTCCTTAAACGGAAATGCAGTTTCCCACGAAACGCCAAGCTTTCACAGGCTCCTGCATGCCTTGTATGTGCGCCTCCAGGAAGTGGGCTGGGGTGTCTGTCCCCAATAGGCATCCTGGATGCCAGAGAGTCTAGAGTGCTGTGAATGACTGGGACCACCGTGGTCCACGATTGGTCCATGTATGGAGAGTGTGTTTGTGAGCAGATCTCCCATTGGGTCCTCTCCGCTTTGGCGTGAAGGGACCTTTGGATAAGAGGAGGCTGAAAACACCACACCATGTCACTGAACAAAGGATAGGATCCAAGTATCTTGAAACTAAGAAGCCGAGTCGAGGAACCACTGGAAGGTTTGGCACCCTAAGCCCACTGTCGTCCCGTGGGACCCCTTGGCATCTGTTCGTCCTAGAAGGTCTGCGAAGACGCTTCGACCCATTAGAATAGTGGGACCAACTATTCTCTGCACCTTCATCAAAACCTGCAAGTAAGCTTTCTCAGAAGTGTCCCTGGGCCAACCAGTGGGCTGACCAGCTTACAGAGTTGCTTTGCTTCGTCACCACCGTCGTTTCGAGGAGGCCCTCAAAACTTGGTATACTGCTAGCTCTGTGTCCACGGCACCCTCATCCAAATTTCTTACACTTGGCAGTCCCAGGTCTGAAGTGAGACGAGTGCACCCGGACCGGAGCATACGCGGTTACTGTGTTGCCCTGCCACGGCAATGACCGTTGCAGGAATGCTGCCTTTGTGACTCTCTTGCCCCTGAAGCCTGCTGCAGTGAAACTGGGTCAATTCATCCACCCGGAGCGGAGAAATCGCCACTATCCTGTTTGGGCATCATCACTGTATTGTAAGAGGATTCAATTCAACACTACAGCTAAGTCAATGCCTAGTCTGGGATACTGAATGGAAACCCTTATTGATATATCTTTATGTCCAGTTCATGCGTTCTGGATGACTACCCCTATATAACACCCCTCCCTTGGAATCCCCCTGACCCCACTGAGCCAAGAAGTAGTTCTGTTTTGCAAGTTAAAAGGTTTATTTGATAATTTAAACAATGTATATATGTATCACGCTTTATAATAAATTAATAATTGAATATCACACTTAATCTGATCAGTAATCAATAATGGATAGTCTGGCACTAGCACACTTCTTTATAATCAATGATGAGTGGTTAGAGGATGGATAAGATAGCAACAATACTTTTATGGTTTCAAATGGATGCAATGTGGAATGAAATGCAGTACAGAAAATAACTTGATAGGATTTCAGCAAAAGACAATGTAATCACTTTCTTGGACAATTCACCCCCCCCCTTGTATGCAATGCAAGGAAATGGAAGGAAGGCACACAGTTCTCAGAAATGCAATTAAATGTGATTCAGTTCACCCCAGCAAGCTTAGACTACAGAAGTTGGAAACACAGGCCCAAAATGCTTTTATATGTGCTGGCAATGACGTGAAAAATATGCTAAAATGCTTTTAATTCCCCCTAGAGGTTCAGGGTGAGTGGTATCTAGTTAATATTAGTCCAGGCTCACTCTTGCCATGATTCAGGAATGATTAGCAGGTTAAACGAATTTCTGCAACGGAAGGCAAAAACAAACTGCTGTTTTCACACGTGGAGAAATTTGCAAATCGCGGTAAAATTCGCGCGTGCGTTTTACGCGATTGCGGCAAAACTATAGGGGGTAGGCATGCGGTTCTAGGTTCCTAGGAAAGCCACGATTCTCAGCTTTCAGAGGAAAGTTACTGCAAGTCTCTAGCACAAACGGTCACGGAGATATGAGCGATTAAATAAAGGTCGTTTTTCAGATTTGAAATTTTAAAGTTCAAAAAGACAAGTGCAGCTTGCAACTAGAAAATGACAGGTGACAGTTAGGAGGCAGTTCTACTTAGATTAAAATAGATTGAATTATATTATTTTAACTAAGAGATTGGTTCTGCACAGTCTTGCTAGGTACTCGCACTATATTCTTGAATTAAATGGGCCTCGCCACGGATCTGGTCAGGTTTTGGACTGGACTCCGGTCTGGCCTGGGTCTCTTCACAGTGATCTGGGTCAGCTCTGCTCTGCTGGTCTGGTCTGGGTTTCTGGTTCTGGATATTGATAGATTTGAAGTCTGGATCTTTCTGCACAGCTTTCTCTAGAGATTGATGGAGGTAAAGTATGGATTTTCCAGCAGAGCGTCCCGCAGCAAATGGATTTGAAGGTCCCTATCTGTCCTGTCTGTCTGCTTTTATGTGTTTTGAAAATGGGTGTGTGTGCAGCATCACTAGACCCTACCCCTCTCCACTTATCATTGGCCAAGCTTTCATTTCTCCCCTGATTGGGGGAGCTAAGTTGTGTCAGAGTGATGTCATTTTACAGCCTGCAGAAAGGACACTCCTCCTGTCAACTTGCACACAAATCTAGATTTGAACCAAATACATATTTGCAGAGGTACATATTGTTTAAAATTACATGCACCCCTCACATATCACAGGAGGTATCCCCTGTTCAAACTCTGCTCTTCCTGGGGGCTTGCATTCAGAAATGGCACATATTTCACTTTTTAACTGATTTCGCAATGTCGGACATTAACCCAAATTTACACACATGTGCGCAAGGAGTATGGACATTAGTTGATGAAGTGTCAGATTTTTCACATGCACACATTTTGAGTAATATCCTCTTTTCCGCTAAAACCCCCCTGAACATACCACCGGGTCCTAACACGTCTTAAAATGTGGGCAGAAAAATCACAAGAATTATGGTGTCATTTAAATAATTTTCACAAGTCCGTACTATGAGTTATTCATCTTTTTAGAGTTATGTTCTGGCCCCAAAGGGGTGTGGTTCTCTCCCAGCACAAGGTTGAATTTCTGGTTTTTCCAGTTCTGCCAAGCCAGCTTGCTCTCACAGGCAGTGCCCCTCCCCTTCCCTTCCAGGAGGAAGCTACATTTACGACATCTGTAATAAACCATCTGCCTGGGTGAAGGGGGTTGCATTGTTCAGAGCTCCTGTATTCTGTGGGGGCTTCCCTTAATTCAATTATCAGAGAGATGGCATATCCTTAGTGTGGCCAGCAAAAGGCAGATAGGCCTGGGAATACAGCTGTGACTCAAGTTTCACTCCTGATGGGGGTAGTTGACAGGCAGAATTCAGTTTCTCAAGCCAGGTTTCAGATAAAATGTCACTTTTTGTTCCCCAGTTTTCTGCATTCAAATAAAACTAAACATTTTTACATATGCAGCTAGAATGCTGATTCTAAATTTAAAACTATGACATTTAAACAATTGAAACCTATGTGACACTCAAAAGTAGGTCACTCAGTCAATTTAAACATTTAGATTTTTAGTGTCTTTCAGTCCAAATTTACTTAAACTGCTGAAATCCACAGCTCAGCCAGTCTTGTTATAAACCTTCAAGTCACTTCAGAATATAACTTTACATTGGATCCACCTCTCAGTAAGTCTTTCTTTGGCCTGCTTTGGGTTCATTTATTCAGTTTTATACAAAAAGTAAAATCTGGTGTCGTTTTAAAACGCCGGCTTTTGGATAGTGGCGAGTACTGGTACTGCACCCCTTTTTGGGATTTAAGAAAATGAATTCCCAACAGTTATGGGTTTGCTTTTGGCAATCAGCATTGCCACTCCCAATGGTTTCAGACTACTGTGTGGGTAGTCCAATGGTGGTTTTAGGCAGTGCCCTTCTGTGCCCATAACATCGGCAAAAATGGGTGGCAGCCTATTCTTCATGCATTTCCCTGTGCATTTTCTGGGAAGCTCTGGCCATCCTGATGTTTTCCACGTCAGTACTGCACAGTTTTGAGGTAGGGCTCGGATGCATGGGTAAATACATCCCACAAGCCCCCCTCTTGTGATGGCCATTCGGTTTCACTGATGGGACTCGCAAGACCTGGGATGTTTCCTCATCTTCTTCCAATAGATGGCACAGTTCAGCATCTTTTCCTCCATCCGGTACTGATCGATCGGTTCTCCTCGCCGGTCCTGATGGGAATATTGGGCGGTACACTGGGCCCCCTTGCGTCATCCTCCCAGTCTCCGGATCGTCCTCCTTGTCCCGTCTCCAGGTTTTCTTTCTCCTAGGACGACAAAGGAAGAGCGGCAATACCTACTCATAGACGTTTTTCCACCACTGTTGAGATAGTGGGGCAGCATACGCATTTCATCATAACGAAACATTACATTCTTATTTTGAGAAAAAAAACAGTATAACTAAGACAGTTTCATGCAAATCACAATATTTTAGAGACTAGATGTGGTATGTTTTATGATTGGAACTGAATTAGTCTGAGACAGTACCCGCTAGGATTCCAGAGGATTCCTCCAGTTGTTGCAGAGTGTGCCTGGGATGGCAACATTTCAACTGGTTTATGTGGACCTACTTGTCTTCCCCCGCTGCCAAAGGACCTTTGGGGATGTGGATTTTGTAGGCCACAGGGGAGATCTTGTCGATGATCTCAAAGGGTCCCTTCCATGTAGGCAAAAATTTGCGCTGCTTGGCCTGGTTCCTTTGGAAGTTGTATAGATAGACCCGGTCCCCCACCTGATATTCCTTCCTGGAAGTTTTCAGGTCATAATGGGTCTTCATGCTATCAGCCGATCTTTCTAGATTCCGCTGAGCATAAGCAAAAGCATGTTGAAGGTGTTTCCTTAAATTCTCCACATACTCATGAGTTGTGGAGGCATTTATCAGTGTCTGCTCTTGGGTCCTGTAGAGCAAATGCTGCAGAAGCACCATCTTGCGTCCAGTCATCAACTCAAATGGTGACATTTTGGTTGCAGATGAAGGGGTAGATCTGATGGCCATTAGGACCAGAGGTAATCGGATATCCCAACTTGGCCCAGAATCTGCCACAAACTTCTTTAATATGCTCACAATTTTCCGGTTGTATCTCTCTACTGCCCCAGAAGAAGCTGGCCTGTAAGCAATATGCAACTTCCTTTTGACCCCCAGTATCTCCCACATCTTTGTCATTACTTCACTGGTGAAGTGGCTAACTCGGTCTGACTCAATCCTTTGAGGTAGACCAAAACGGGAAAAGATGTGGTTAATCATCAAGGCAGCTGCAGTTTCTGCCTTGCAATTTGGGGCTGGGAGACATTCCACCCACTTGGTAAACAAGCATGTCACAGTCAACATGTACTTATTCCCCCCTAGCAGAGCGAATCACAGGGCCTACAAAGTCGATTTGTAAATCTGACCATGGCAGTGTCATCCCCCTCTTTTGGAGAGGCGCACAGTGCGTGAGGGATGATGGCTGAAATTGTGCACACACAAGACACCCCTTCAAGTATTGGTCGAGGTCCTGCCCCATGTGTGGCCAGTATGCAACCTCTCTTAAGATTTCCAATGTTGTGTGAAACCCCCTATGACCGGCGGTGGCCGCATCATGGGCGTGACTTAACATCAAGCTTCGGAATGAGGTAGGAACCACCGACTGATCGTGGCCAGCTTTGGATTTCCTTACCAGCAAACCGTCTTGGATCCGGAACATTTTTGGACATTTCATCCTCTTTCCCAATGTAATCGGTATCCGTCAGGGGAAAGTTCTCAGGGTCCTCAAGGTGTTGGTAAAACTTACCAATAATTGGATCCCCCTTCTGAGCTGTAATCAAATCAGCATCAGGGGTCTCCTTACTCCATTGTGCAATTGAAAGGTCGTTGTGAGCATTTGTCTGGGACCTAGTGATAGCAGTGACCTGGATTTCCCCCAACAGGGACTCAATCTCAATTAGATCCCCTTGGATAGCCCCGGTTTTGGCCAGCTGATCAGCTAAGTCATTTCCAGTTTTGTCTGGTCCCTCTACTTTGGAATGACCCTTGATCTTTTTCCAATAGATGGTCATCTGTTTTGGATCAACTTCTCATGTTTCAAGGGTTTGTTATTAGCACATAACATGCCTCTGGTTTTCCAATTAACCAGGTGCTCCACGAACCCGTTCCGTACATAATCCGAATCTGTGATTATGACCAGTTCGCGGAGTTGATGCTGGACAGCAGTGAGGATGGCCTGATGCACAGCCATCAATTCTGCCACCTGACTACTTCGGGGACCAATTTTGTATCCAGCTGAGGGTTCTGGGGACTCATTCACCCATGCATTCCCTACGCCAGCCACCAGTTCTTTTTCCCCGTTGTTGTCAACATGGTAAGAGCATCCATCCACATAGACAGTGGGCATTCCCTCACACTTGTCCTCTTCAAAGACTTTGTGTGGGGAATTAAGGTATGCCTCCATGTTGTCCTTTATTTTTAGACTTTCGTCCTCGAGACAGTTTTCTCTGGCACAATCATGCAAGTCAGCCAGACCTTGCGCGAGGGGACTCTTCTTGTTTTGGCCATATCTGACCTCCACAGGAAAGCCTTGCATTGACAGAATCCAGGAAGTAATTCGGGAATTACTCACATTTCCGGCCCGGATTCTGTCACTTTGGAGATATTGCAGATGCTGGTGTGGAGTCTCCACTATGATGTGTTCCCCCTGGATAAACGGGCGGTAATTCTTCAATGCCCACACCGTCGCCAGGAGTGCCTTCTCAAAATCGTTGAATTTTTCCTCCACTGAGGATAAGGTTTTGCTCGCATAGGAGATTACTTTATTGACCTTGTCATGCTTTTGGTATAATACTGCCGTCAAGCACGTATTAGAGAACCCCGTCTCCAGGAAGAACTCCTTGTTTCTGACAGGGTAAGCTAGGCAAGGCGCTTGTGAGAGGCTTCTCTTGAGTTGTCTTACTGCCTCGGCTTGTTCTGGACCCCATTCCCACTTGACCCCCCCCTTCAGGAGATGAATCAGGGGTCTGGTGATCTCTGCGTAGCCCTCAATGAACTTTCTGCTGTAATTAGTCAGTCCAAGGAGGCTCCTTAGTTCCCGCAGAGTTGTGGGGTCTTTCAGTTTTTGAAGTGCTTCCACTTTCTTTTCCTGGGGACAGAGACCCTGAGGAGTAATCTCATGCCCCAAGAAATTAACACGGGTTCTACACCACTGTGCTTTCTGAAAGGAAAGTTTTGCTCCGGCGGCCCTCAACTGTGTCAGAACATAACGGATCTCCGCTATGTGTTCCTCCACAGATGAACTTTTGATGAGGACATCATCTACATAAGCCAGGTTACCCCTCGCACCCAGGTCGGGCATGGCCTTAAGTAGGAAAATGTTGAATTCATTGCCGGAGTTGAGGTATCCAAAGGGAGTCCGGGTCCATGTGTACTGCTGGCCCCCAAAGGTAAAAGCCAGTTTGTATTGGTCCTCCCTACTGACAGGCACGGTCCAGTATCCATTTGTCAGGTCTATTGCAGTGAATACCTGTGACCCCCTGGATCTGGGCCAGCCCTTGGTCAATGTAGGGCAGAGGCCATCAGGAAGTATGGACCCGTTTGTTGAGCTCTCTGAGGTCGGCGCAGAGTCTCCACTGGCCGTTTGGCTTCAATATTCCCAGCACCGGATTATTGAAGGTGCTGTGGACCGGACGGATTATTCCCCTGGACTCAAGGTTCTTAATTATTTCAGTAAGGGACTCCATTGATGCGAGAGGCAAGCGATATTGCTTCACAAACACAGGAGTCATGCCAGGGTCCGTGGGGATTGTTATGGTGTGGATGTCGGTGCGACCACAGTCATATGAGTCTACCGCAAAGAGATCTTGGAAATCCAAGAAAACTTGTTTCAACTTTTGCTTTTGTTCCAGAGTCACACAGGCATCAGCTAGGTTGACTCTCTCTTCCACCATCTGCCTGAAGCCTGGAAAGACTTCTGGTTTGGCTATCTCCACGGCCTCCTCCAGCTGGGTGGAGAAGTCCCTGGTCAGAGTGCTGATTTGGACTGGAGGCTTCAGGTGGGAAAGGCAGCCCTCATGGACCTGGAAAATCACCTCATCCCTCCTGAAGTCACAAGTCACATCTTCCTTATCATAAGGGCAAGAAGTGTACACCAGGAAGTTCCCCCCCCATGCCGGGTAAAAATCCTGTCTGGTGTTGTATTGTCATCCCTGCCACTGTCAAAACAGTCCTTGGGGATTGGTCCTAACAGTTCATTTCCAAGATCAATGGAGAAATGTCGGTCATCAACCGCCATTCCAATAATGGTGCCTGCGGCTAGAGTAACACTCTTTAAGTCGCTGTTATCCACCTCTATTGGAATGGTGTCATGTTCTATGTTGACTAATGGAGTTGGGTTTACCCCCAAACCCTTGCTGTTGGAGAGAAGCATTTAGATGTATGTAAGCATCAGGGTTTTTCCAACTCTTGTCCCCTTTTAACTTTCACTTCCAGGGAGAATTGTCGGGTCCTTTCTGGGATGGTGACTTCCTCTTTAACCTGAATTTCAACTGCATAAGGTAGCAATTGAGCTGACCTAAATGCTTTTTCTGGATCATCAAAGCCCACGGAATTATCCGCTAATCGGGACCAAGCTTTGAAGTTTATTAGGTCCAAACTAATGGTAAAGCGATTGAGAATGTCACTGCCTAAGTAAAAGGCGGCAGTGACGTCTCGCACGACCCAACAATTATGGACTATGCTCTTGTTGCCAATGGAGATTTTGAGCATACACCTGCTTGGCAGGAGATGTTTTGAATTGGGTGCTTCCAGGTCCATTTCCCCTTTGTCTATCAGTTTGAAGGTGGGAATGGCTGGATCTTTTGGGAGTTGGCGAAACATGGCTTCGCTGATGAAGCTTACCATTGTTCACGCACACTCGAGCGAGAACAGAGTCCTTCCCATCATATAACTGAACAGGGATGAACAACTGCTCTCCAATTTGCTGAATATCAGCCAGGCTCTGAGCTGATTTCACATCTTTCTGGACTATAGGAGTGGGAGTTTCAGATTGTGGATTAGTATAGAATTTCAGGGTGTTTCCTTCCAGTGTGGAATACCACCTTAACCTTTTAAGTGCCAAGGACGAGGTATCTCGTCCTTGGAAGTGCACACGCAGTGCCAAGGACGAGATAGCTCGTCCTTTTTGGCACCTTGTTTTGAGCGATCCCTGCAAAGCAGGGATCGCTCAAAACTGTAATCCAACCCCCGGGCTATGTGAGGGGGAGGTCCCCCCTCACTGCCCGGGGGTTGGATTTCCTTCAGTTTCACGCCGACGTGCGTGACGCACGTCGGCGTGAAACTGAAAGTAATTCCAACGCAGCAGCCATTTTCGGCTGCTGCGTTGGAGAGAGAAGGTGAGTCCCCTTCTTCTTCCGCCTCGATCTCCGGCTGTATTTCAAGCCGGAGATCAAGGCGGGTACCGTTGGAAAGGGGAGATTCTCCCCTTTCCAACGGTACCCATTGTGTGGCTTTGCTGCCCGCGGATCGGGCGCAGGGCGCCTCGATCCGCGGGCAGCAACGTCACAGATCAAAGAAGATCCTTTTGTGACGCGTGGGGGAGGGGGGGCTGCTTACTAGGTAAGCGGCCCCCTTCCCCCGTGGCCCCAAAGCATGGGGCCACAGCGCCAGGGACCCCTGGGGGCAGATGATCACTGCCCCCAGGGGTGGGGGGAAAAAAAGAAAAAAAAAAAAAAAAAGAAAATCGAGAGAAGGAGGGAGGTGGGAGGGGGTTTTGGGCCCTGGGGCCCACTGGGCCACCAGCGATTGACCTAAAAGTGGTGTCCCTGGAAAGGGGACTTTCTCCCCTTTCCAGGGACACCACTCATATGCCGCATTGCTGGTCACGGATCAGCGCAGAGCGCTCGATCCGTGACCCGCAAACCCTCTGAACCACCATGGATCTGTTTGTGAGTTGGGGGGAGGGGGGCTGCTTCAGGTAAGCAGCCCTCTCCCCCCCCCCCCCCGGTCAGCAAAGCATGGGGACACATGAAAATGAACCCTGGGGGCAGATGGCTGACCATCTGCCCCCAGGGAAATGTATAAAAGAAAACGTGAAAATAATCCGAGGGATGGGGGGAGGTGGGAGGGGGTTTGGGGTCCTGGGGCCCACTAGGCCACCAGGGATTGAGCAGAAAGTGGTGTCCCTGGAAAGGGGACTTTCTCCCCTTTCCAAGGACACCACATATGAGGCATTGCTGGTCACGGATCGGCGCAGAGCGCTCGATCCGTGACCAGCAACCCACTAGACCACCATGGATCTCTTTGTGAGGTGGGGGGTGGGAAGGGGGCTGCTTCAAGTAAGCAGCCCTCTCCCCCCTCCCGACCCCAAAGCATGGGGGCACGTGTATGTGAACCCTGGGGCAGATGGCTGACCATCTGCCCCAAGGGAATGTAAAATAAAAAATAAAAATGAAATGATGGGAAACAGGGTTGGGGGAAGGGGTGGGGGCCACTAGCCACCATGGATTTTTTACTGAATGAAAGGGAGGGGATGTCCCCCCATAGGGGGGGGTGCCCCCCCAACCAAAGTAGAAAGGGGGCACCCCTTGTAACCCTCCCTGGGGGCAGATATCTGTTCCTAGGAAGGGCCATCTGACCCCAGGGAGGGATGCATGAGGTGGGGCCCCCCCTATCTGCCCCCAGGGAGGGTTGCATGAGGTGGGGCCCTCCGTTTGGGGTGGGGGGGTTGAGGGCCACCCTGAATTGGCAGCGCATGATGTACCGCAACGGGGGGTGGCCCTCAACCCCCCCCACCCCAAATGGAGGGCCCCACCTCATGCAACCCTCCCTGGGCGCAGATAGGGGGGGGCTCACCTCATGCATCCCTCCCTGGGGTCAGATGCCCCTTCCTAGGAGCAGATATCTGCCCCCGGGGAGGGTTGCATGAGGTGGGGCCCTCCGTTTGGGGTGGGGGGGTTGAGGGCCACCCCCCGTTGCGGTACATCATGCGCTGGCAATTTAGGGTGGCCCTCAGCCCCCCCTAAAAAGCAGCCTGTGGTTTTGTATATTTTTTTTTGTTTACCCAACTTTGCTTGGTGCAGATGGCCACATTAGTGTGGCTATCTGCCCCCAGGGTGCCCAAACCCTACTGCCCCATCTATTGGGGGTCCTGCCCTACCTTTTGGGGTGGCCCTCTCCCCCCTCACCCCAAATGGAGGTGGGGTATACCTCACGCAGCCGTTTGGAGGAGGCCCAGGGAGGCCTGCATGAGGTGTGTCCACCAGCCATTGGGGGTGGGGTGGGGGGGCACCCCAAAAGGTGGGGCAGGACCCCCAATAGATGGGGCAGTAGGGTTTGGGCACCCTGGGGGCAGATAGCCACACTAATGGGCCCATCTGCACCAAGCCAAGTTGGGTAAACAAAAAAAAATATACAAAACCACAGGCTGCTTTTTAGGGGGGGCTGAGGGCCACCCTGAATTGGCAGCGCATGATGTACCGCAACGGGGGGTGGCCCTCAACCCCCCCCCCACCCCAAATGGAGGGCCCCACCTCATGCAACCCTCCCTGGGCGCAGATAGGGGGGGCCTCACCTCATGCATCCCTCCCTGGGGTCAGATGCCCCTTCCTAGGAGCAGATATCTGCCCCCAGGGAGGGTTGCATGAGGTGGGGCCCTCCGTTTGGGGTGGGGGGGGGGGTTGAGGGCCACCCCCCGTTGCGGTACATCATGCGCTGGCAATTTAGGGTGGCCCTCAGCCCCCCCCTAAAAAGCAGCCTGTGGTTTTGTATATTTTTTTTTGTTTACCCAACTTTGCTTGGTGCAGATGGCCACATTAGTGTGGCTATCTGCCCCCAGGGTGCCCAAACCCTACTGCCCCATCTATTGGGGGTCCTGCCCTACCTTTTGGGATGGCCCTCTCCCCCCTCACCCCAAATGGAGGTGGGGTGTACCTCACGCAGCCGTTTGGAGGAGGCCCAGGGAGGCCTGCATGAGGTGTGTCCCCCAGCCATTGGGGGTGGGGTGGGGGGGCACCCCAAAAGGTGGGGCAGGACCCCCAATAGATGGGGCAGTAGGGTTTGGGCACCCTGGGGGCAGATAGCCACACTAATGGGCCCATCTGCACCAAGCCAAGTTGGGTAAACAAAAAAAAATATACAAAATCACAGGCTGCTTTTTAGGGGGGGCTGAGGGCCACCCTGAATTGGCAGCGCATGATGTACCGCAACGGGGGGTGGCCCTCAACCCCCCCCACCCCAAATGGAGGGCCCCACCTCATACAACCCTCCCTGGGCGCAGATAGGGGGGGCCTCACCTCATGCATCCCTCCCTGGGGTCAGATGCCCCTTCCTAGGAGCAGATATCTGCCCCCAGGGAGGGTTGCATGAGGTGGGGCCCTCCATTTGGGGTGGGGGGGGGGTTGAGGGCCACCCCCTGTTGCGGTACATCATGCGCTGCCAATTTAGGGTGGCCCTCAGCCCCCCCTAAAAAGCAGCCTGTGGTTTTGTATATTTTTTTTGTTTACCCAACTTTGCTTGGTGCAGATGGCCACATTAGTGTGGCTATCTGCCCCCAGGGTGCCCAAACCCTACTGCCCCATCTATTGGGGGTCCTGCCCTACCTTTTGACGTGGCCCTCTCTCCCCTCACCCCAAATGGAGGTGGGGTGTACCTCACGCAGCCGTTTGGAGGAGGCCCAGGGAGGCCTGCATGAGGTGTGTCCCCCAGCCATTTGGGGTGAGGGGGGAGAGGGCCCCAAAAAATGGTGGGACAGGCCCCCCCCAGTGGGTGGGGCAGTAAGGTTTGGGCACCCCGGCGCCAGATTGGCACACCAATGTGACCCTCTGCACCAAGGGGAGTTGGGTTACCAAAGGAAAAAAATGAAAATGGTGGAACGCTTTTTAGGGGGGGCGGTGGGGCACCCCAAAGGGTCAGGGAATTTTCTAATGGGATGGGGCGTTGACCCCCTCCCCCCCACCCGCAATGGAGTGGGTGCCAAGTCATGCAGCCCTTCCTGGGACCAGATATCTGCTCCTAGGAACGGACGCCTGAGCCCAGGGAGGAGTGCAGGACAACCCCCCCCCCCTATCTGCCCCCGGGGAGGGCTACATTTTGCTGGTGTGACCGTAGGTAACACATGTTCTTTGTTTTGTTTACAGCTTTTTCTACCCGAGCAGCTGCAACGTTATGTGAGTACTGTTTTTTATTATTCTATGGTTAGGGCCCACTGTCAGTGGGGTGGGTGAGACTGGGGCTGGATTGTTGGTGGTGTGGGTGGGAATGGCCCGTCTGGGCAGATCACCTCCAACTGTCCTGGAGTTGCGGCCGGGCTGCATTACAGCTTTTCCCTTCGGGGAGGTATTGGCACACTGCCGAGACTCCTTGGTGGGGAGAAGCTGTAACGCAGGGCAGCCAGGGCTCTAGCAAAGTCGGCGGTAATATCCCTGGCCTTGGGCACCCTTCTCCCATGTGGGTCTTTGCTGGTGGTTCTGGGTATTACATTCTGGGCCGATTTGCGTAAGTCAGACCTCTGGATTCCCACGGGTGTCCTCTTTTGGGAAATGCATGGGGTTCCCTGTTTCCCTTGCTGGTTGCGACACCCTAGGCCCAAATCTGTAGGTTGCCCACATGAACAAAATGGGTAGTGGCGAATGGCTTGGGGTTCCCAGTCGGTTACCCTTTTCCTTTTGCGCCCCCGGTAGGTGCACCCACACATGTGAGGTACCGTTTTCATCGGGACACGTGTGGGGACACGGGAAGGTAGGCCACGTGTTGTTGGCGGTGTGTTTCGGTGGGTGGCCAGAGCGAAATGTCTGAGAATTGTCTTCATTTCCGGCCAATTTCAGAGACATTTCCCTGTGTCCACTCACCGAAACACGTCGCCAACAGCAGATGTCATACCTTCTTGTGTTCCCACAGGTGTCCCGACGAAAAAGGTACCTCGCATGTGTGGGTGCACCTACCGGGGGCGCAAAAGGAAAAGGGTAACCCGCTGGTAACCCCAAGCCTTTCGCCACAGCACAATTTGTTCATGTGGGCAACCTACAGATTTGGGCCTAGGGTGTCCAAGCCGGCAAGGAAAACGGAGAACCCCATGCATTTCCCAAAAGAGGACACCCGTGGGAAAGCACAGAGGTCTGATTTGCGCGAAGCGGGCCAGAATTTATTACCCAGAACCCCAGACAAAGTGAACATTGTGTTTTTTCCCCACCAAATATCACACTTTGTCGGGGATTGTGGCTAATAAAAACTGGGGCAATTTGCGCAAGGCAGACCTCTGTGGATTCCCACGGGTGTCCTCTTTTGGGAAATGCATGGGGTTCCCTGTTTCCCTTGCTGGCTGCGACACCCTAGGCCCAAATCTGTAGGTTGCCCACATGAACAAAATGGGCAGTGGCGAATGGCTTGGGGTTCCCAGTCGGTTACCCTTTTCCTTTTGCGCCCCCGGTAGGTGCACCCACACATGTGAGGTACCGTTTTCATCGGGACACCTGTGGGAACGCGGGACGGTAGGCCATGTGTTGTGGGGGGGCGTGTTTCGATGGGTGCGGCGAGCGAAATGTGCGGAAAAAGCGTTTTTTTCCCCACATTTCCGACTGCAGGGCTGTCTGGGTAAAAAAATCTGGGGCGATGGGCGCAAATCACACCTCTGCGGATTCCCACGGGTGTCCTCTTTTCGAAAATGCATGGGGTTCCCTGTTTTCCTCGCTGGCTTGGACACCCGAGGCCCATATCTGTAAGTTGCGCCGGTCGGCAGAATGTCAGAGATTTCCCTCTGACAACAGACTTGGGGTTACTTGTGTTTTAGGCTTTCCCCTTGGCGGCCAGGTAGGTGCACCCACACATGTGAGGTACCGTTTTCATCGGGACACCTGTGGGAACGCGGGACGGTAGGCCATGTGTTGTGGGGGGCGCGTTTCGATGGGTGCGGCGAGCGAAATGTGCGGAAAAAGCGTTTTTTTTCCCCACATTTCCGACTTTGCAGGGCTGTCTGGGTAAAAAAATCTGGGGCGATGGGCGCAAATCACACCTCTGCGGATTCCCACGGGTGTCCTCTTTTCGAAAATGCATGGGGTTCCCTGTTTTCCTCGGTGGCTTGGACACCCGAGGCCCATATCTGTAAGTTGCGCCGGTCGGCAGAATGTCTGAGATTTCCCTCTGACAACAGACTTGGGGTTACTTGTGTTTTAGGCTTTCCCTTTGGCAGCCAGGTAGGTGCACCCACACATGTGAGGTACCGTTTTCATCGGGACACCTGTGGGAACGCGGGACGGTAGGCCATGTGTTGTGGGGGGGCGTGTTTCGATGGGTGCGGCGAGCGAAATGTGCGGAAAAAGCGTTTTTTTCCCCACATTTCCGACTTTGCAGGGCTGTCTGGGTAAAAAAATCTGGGGCGATGGGCGCAAATCACACCTCTGCGGATTCCCACGGGTGTCCTCTTTTCGAAAATGCATGGGGTTCCCCGTTTTCCTCGGTGGCTTGGACACCCGAGGCCCATATCTGTAAGTTGCGCCGGTCGGCAGAATGTCAGAGATTTCCCTCTGACAACAGACTTGGGGTTACTTGTGTTTTAGGCTTTCCCCTTGGCGGCCAGGTAGGTGCACCCACACATGTGAGGTACCGTTTTCATCGGGACACCTGTGGGAACGCGGGACGGTAGGCCATGTGTTGTGGGGGGCGTGTTTCGATGGGTGCGGCGAGCGAAATGTGCGGAAAAAGCGTTTTTTTCCCCCACATTTCCGACTTTGCAGGGCTGTCTGGGTAAAAAATCTGGGGCGATGGGCGCAAATCACACCTCTGCGGATTCCCACGGGTGTCCTCTTTTCGAAAATGCATGGGGTTCCCTGTTTTCCTCGGTGGCTTGGACACCCGAGGCCCATATCTGTAAGTTGCGCCGGTCGGCAGAATGGACAACAGACTTGGGGTTACTTGTGTTTTAGGCTTTCCCCTTGGCGGCCAGGTAGGTGCACCCACACATGTGAGGTACCGTTTTCATTGGGACACCTGTGGGAACGCGGGACGGTAGGCCATGTGTTGTGGGGGGCGTGTTACGATGGGTGCGGCGAGCGAAATGTGCGGAAAAAGCGTTTTTTTCCCCACATTTACGACTTTGCAGGGCTGTCTGGGTAAAAAAATCTGGGGCGATGGGCGCAAATCACACCTCTGCGGATTCCCACGGGTGTCCTCTTTTCGAAAATGCATGGGGTTCCCTGTTTTCCTCGGTGGCTTGGACACCCGAGGCCCATATCTGTAAGTTGCGCCGGTCGGCAGAATGTCTGAGATTTCCCTCTGACAACAGACTTGGGGTTACTTGTGTTTTAGGCTTTCCCCTTGGCGGCCAGGTAGGTGAACCCACACATGTGAGGTACCGTTTTCATCGGGACACCTGTGGGAACGCGGGACGGTAGGCCATGTGTTGTGGGGGGCGTGTTTCGATGGGTGCGGCGAGCGAAATGTGCGGAAAAAGCGTTTTTTTCCCCACATTTCCGACTTTGCAGGGCTGTCTGGGTAAAAAAATCTGGGGCGATGGGCGCAAATCACACCTCTGCGGATTCCCACGGGTGTCCTCTTTTCGAAAATGCATGGGGTTCCCTGTTTTCCTCGGTGGCTTGGACACCCGAGGCCCATATCTGTAAGTTGCGCCGGTCGGCAGAATGTCGGAGATTTCCCTCTGACAACAGACTTGGGGTTACTTGTGTTTTAGGCTTTCCCCTTGGCGGCCAGGTAGGTGCACCCACACATGTGAGGTACCGTTTTCATCGGGACACCTGTGGGAACGCGGGACGGTAGGCCATGTGTTGTGGGGGGCGTGTTTCGATGGGTGCGGCGAGCGAAATGTGCGGAAAAAGCGTTTTTTTCCCCACATTTCCGACTTTGCAGGGCTGTCTGGGTAAAAAAATCTGGGGCGATGGGCGCAAATCACACCTCTGCGGATTCCCACGGGTGTCCTCTTTTCGAAAATGCATGGGGTTCCCTGTTTTCCTCGGTGGCTTGGACACCCGAGGCCCATATCTGTAAGTTGCGCCGGTCGGCAGAATGGACAACAGACTTGGGGTTACTTGTGTTTTAGGCTTTCCCCTTGGCGGCCAGGTAGGTGCACCCACACATGTGAGGTAACGTTTTCATCGGGACACCTGTGGGAACGCGGGACGGTAGGCCATGTGTTGTGGGGGGCGTGTTTCGATGGGTGCGGCGAGCGAAATGTGCGGAAAAAGCGTTTTTTTCCCCACATTTCCGACTTTGCAGGGCTGTCTGGGTAAAAAAATCTGGGGCGATGGGCGCAAATCACACCTCTGCGGATTGCCACGGGTGTCCTCTTTTCGAAAATGCATGGGGTTCCCTGTTTTCCTCGCTGGCTTGGACACCCGAGGCCCATATCTGTAAGTTGCGCCGGTCGGCAGAATGTCTGAGATTTCCCTCTGACAACAGACTTGGGGTTACTTGTGTTTTAGGCTTTCCCCTTGGCGGCCAGGTAGGTGCACCCACACATGTGAGGTACCGTTTTCATCGGGACACCTGTGGGAACGCGGGACGGTAGGCCATGTGTTGTGGGGGGCGTGTTTCGATGGGTGCGGCGAGCGAAATGTGCGGAAAAAGCGTTTTTTTCTCCACATTTCCGACTTTGCAGGGCTGTCTGGGTAAAAAAATCTGGGGCGATGGGCGCAAATCACACCTCTGCGGATTCCCACGGGTGTCCTCTTTTCGAAAATGCATGGGGTTCCCTGTTTTCCTCGGTGGCTTGGACACCCGAGGCCCATATCTGTACATTGTGCCGGTCGGCAGAATGTCTGAGTTTTCCCTCTGAAAACAGACTTGGGGTTACTTGTGTTTTAGGCTTTCCCCTTGGCGGCCAGGTAGGTGCACCCACACATGTGAGGTACCGTTTTCATCGGGACACCTGTGGGAACGCGGGACGGTAGGCCATGTGTTGTGTTTGTGTGGTTTTCATAACGTTTTGACCCATTTGCTGGAGCCCTTTGTCTCACAACCCTTTCTTTTCCCAAATGTGACCTACATTTAGTCGCTGCTTTAGCCACCATACACTTTTGTAACCTGCACAAGTCACCTACCCTTGAAAAGGTCTGCCTGTGCTCTTTCAAAAAATGTATGGCTGCCGTTCCTCACCACATTGGTTTTCCCAATTTACACATGCTAAGTGCGTCTGGTCAGGCCGTGAGCGTAAAACTCCTGTGTACCATGGCTGTGTTTGGCTTGTGGTATTGCTTGTTTTGTACAAACACTACAAAAATGGTATGCTCTCCTAACTGCAAGAGTCGGGGGAATGTAGCGGAGCATTGCTTTTCTCAAAATTCATAGAAGCCATTGCCGTACCAAGCCAACCATGTCCAACACATACCTTTTTTTTCAGTCATTTTCCCGCTTTTCCCCCATTCGATGGCAGTTTCCCCTACCTAGTTGTTGCCTGACCTATACAAATCACCCCTTCCTAAACTTGGAATTTTGTCTACTTTTCAGAAATATATGCCTTTCTGTCCTCCAATTTGGCTTTCCTGCCCTTTTCTTCCATTCCGTCCATGCATGTCCAATTGGCAAAAATGGCAAAAATCGCCTACCTCTCACAAAACGGTTGATATCCCCATCAAAATAATTTTTTTCCATTTCCACTCAACCTGTTCCTGAAAGCCAACACATTGGGGAACTCAGCACAGCAAACCATTTGTTCCTAGCCCTTACAAGGAAAAAACCACAGGCTTCTTTGTGCATCATTTTATTGGCATTTTTTGAAAAAACCCAAAATTTTCGCACATTTTCCTTATTTTCTCTCACCCCCCTACAGCAACCTGGGATTCCTGGGTGGCGTTACGACCGCCTACATGTGGGAAGAAAAGGAGCCAAATTTGGCCGAGATATCTCATGTAACAAAAAAGTTACAAGCCATTGAATGGCCACATACCAAAATCACCAAAAAAGGCTCTGGCACTGGGGAGAAATACCCATGGCACTTAAAGGGTTAAACTGGAAGGAAGGTTGATTTTCAGAAATAGAGAGGACCCCCCATCACCAGTCTGTTGTCCTACTGCTATTACTGTCACGTCTGGAATTTGGCTATTCTGGAAGTGAAATTCTACTTGGTCAGGTTTTTGTTCAACCATGTGGCAGGTGCCGTTTAAACTAACATGGTTGACACTCTGTTTTAAATTTTATTGGTCGGCTAGTCTGGGTCCAGAGGACCTTGTTTACACAATCTATTAGGGGTGACAACCTTCTCAGGAGGTCATTCCCTAGTAAACAAGGGGTGCCCTCTGGAGTCACAACTATGACCGGGTGTTTCAACTTGTGTCGCCCGATCTTAATGTCCAAGTCTGCAGTCCCCTCAACGGGAATTTCCTTCCCGTCAAAGTTCTGCAGTTGTCCAGGAAGAGAGGTGAGAGGAATTTGGTAATTCTCTCCCCTTCCTGCATTCAGTTCGTCAAAGGCCCTTCTGGACAGAAGGGTAGCTTGAGATCCAGTGTCCACCAGTGCCAAAATTGTACCCTGCCCCTGTACTTGTACCGGGGCATAGTATCTTCCCTCCTTCTCCTCAAGGGGGCACAGATAATGCACATTTTTGGACAACTGGTGGGCTAACTTTCTGGTTTTGAACATCGCTAGCGAAGAGATTTGGGCAGAATTCTGTGGAGAGCCTTGGGAATCTGAAAGAAAAAGTTGGCAACTGGATATCTGAGCCATTGTGGGTTCCCCTGGCTCTGGTTCTGGGCCGCACCCCCCCTTTTTGGAGGCAGTCAACAGGATGGGTTTGAACCCGGGGATTTTCTTGCTGTTGGTTCTGGGATGAGATGGTGGGCGGCGGTAGCTCAGTCTCCACATCTCCCCAGTCTGGATTTGCATCCCTAGGGACCCATTTTTCTTTGGGAGGAGTTCCCCCCTCTCTGAAGGAGAAGATCCTTTTCCCAGGATCCTCTGAGGATCCCTCTCCCTCAAATTGGAAGATCTGTACCTCCTCCTCAAACTGAGTCTGTTTGGGTCTTTTGTTTCTCCTACCCCCCCTCTGCTCCTTAGGAGGCAGACTTTCAGGGGCAAGAGATTTTGTTTCCGATTCCTGGGTTTCCAGGGGCTGTTTACAAGTGAGGAAGGAAGCTTCCTCCAAGGCTTTACACCCCCCTTCCCTTTGTGCCTCCTCCCTGGGAACCGGTGAGTTATCAGGGTGCTGCCCCGTCATTGTTCTGGAGCACCAGGTCCAGAGTTGGGTGCGTTCTGCACCGGCATGCCGATCTGAGGGTTCTGCTGAGCCCTCAGTATGTGACCCAGATCCCGCGCCATGTTTTGAACCTGGCGCTCTAACTGGGAAACCCGCTCGGGCTGATACAGTTTTCTCCCCTGGGCTGATCCCGGGAAGGGTAGCTGTCCCTCCTCTGGTAATACCCCGGGTTGGGAAGATTTGGGTACCCCTCCACCTTTGGCCTCCCCTCTCCCGGATTCAGTGGTCTGGGCTCAGGGAATTGGGGAAAGAAGGATGGATGGTTTTGGGGCTGGAAGTTGGGTGGATACCTGGGGAAAAAGTTCTGCCCAGGATTTGGAGAATTTCTGCCCTCCGGTGGGAAGTTAGGAGGGAAGTTCCCTGGGTTAGGTGCTTGGCTGGATTCCCCCCCCTTGGGCTGGAGGAGTCCACACATAACCCAGGATGGGTCGATTTCCCTTGTAACGGGGACTTACATAGTCAGGAGAGCGAGGGACCCCATTGGGGGGGGACTACCTCTTTCACTCCCTGCCTGTAACTGTCCCGAGGGATTTCTGGGCTTAGGATTATTAGGTGCAGGTAGGTTTTTAGGCCCCCCCATCTCCAAATCCAAAACGGGGGTGACCTTTACCTGTGCCACCTTGGCAGCAGCAGGGGTGCTGTTGGCTTTGGGGTTTTTCTGGGCATTACTTTTGCTATCTACCGGTTTCTGCACCTCATAGATCCGGGTAGCCTGTTCAATGACCCAGTCTAAAGATCTTTTCTCGTGAAAATCCCTCACGAGCTGGGTCATTATGTATTTGGGCAAGGCATGAAAAAATGTATTAATGAAGTCTCTACTGTCTGTGCGCACCCTTCTGGTGGTCTGCGCAAAAGCACGTTTCAGTTCTTGCACAAATTCTTGTGGGGCCTGACCCTCCCCACATTGCAAATTGTAGGCTGCCTTGCGAGCCTCTTGAGGATTTCTGTGAACAGAAAAATGTTTCAAGATGGCCGCCTTATAGGTGGACCATCTTAAATGATTTTGGTCCTCCAGCCCCGCAAAGAAACTGGAGTATTCCGGGGAGAAGGTCCACTTTACATATTGAATACAGCTTTGGCTGTCCTTCAAATGGAAAGTCTCCATCATTTGCTCAAACAACTCCAAGTGCTCCCAAACAGAATACTTAGCGTTCTTATGGTAAGGCGTGATGACGCTCCTGATCGCCTTAATCTGCTTTAAGGGGTCCTTAAGCAAGGCCCTTTTTGCCTTATTGGCCTTTTTGGTTCGGGTAACCCTTGTCCATTCATCCTCTGACTCAGAGGCACTGCTCCCAGAGGTTCCTGTCTGTTCTTCCAGGTTTTCCCGGATTCTGCGAGCCTGGGAATGGCTGGCAGAATGTGGGGACCTGGTCTCCTGTTTCCTGTGGTGCTCAGAGGAGTCCTCAGATCCCTCCTTGCTGCCAGGATTTGCTGGGTACCCCCCCCACTGACCTAACTGGGCAGAGGTTTTCAGAATGCATTTAATGGGCCTACTCTCCTGGGGTTCCCCACTAAATTGCACTGTGCTTGGGTGCCCATACCCGGATGCCCGCCCCTCCATTCCTGGGTGGTACTGGCCTATAAGCCCCATGCTTCTGGCTGGATAGTAATCTGCCATCCCTGTGGCCCTGTGCTCATGTGCGCCAGGGGACATGGGGGTGGCAGAGTCCAGGGACTGAGAGATATAAAGGCCTCTGGTACTAGGGCTCCTGAGGTTATGCTCAGGAGTTTCCCTTTCCCAGCGAACCTGGTCTCCATCCGCCCCTGCTCCCTGTTGCAATGCAAGAGCCTGCATTTGTGCCTTCAGTTCCTCAGTTAAGGCCTTACTAGACTCTATCATTCTCTCCTGCATCGCTACCTGTTGTTGGAGCCTATCATTGTGTTGAAAGAGGGCCTCATTTTCCCTCTGTGCTTCCTGGTTGGTCCTGGAGAACTGGGCCAGTCTTTGCTGCAGGAGGTTTACCTCCTGAGTCCCATCCCTACTGGCCTGCTCCTTTCTTGCCAGAGCATCTTCCACCCTTCTGGTGTGCTCTACCAAGTTCTGGTTTTCTTTTTGGAGGTCACCCAGCCCCTGGAGGGCCAGGTGATTTTCTTCAATTTCCTTTTTTAAGTGGCAGACTTCCTGGCCTAAAGTGTCTCTTTCCTGACTGAGAGCCTGCATCTGTGCTGCCAGGTCGTCTCTCTGTCGTTGAAAAGCACCAGCTTTTTGGCGCTCCTCATCAAACTCTGCCTGGGTATCCAGGTCTTTCAGAATCAGTTTATTGCTCTCCTCTTTCTCTCCATCTAGCTGGCTTTGCAGGGTGACTACCTGCTCCGCGCATGCCCTGTTGAAATTGATCTGTTGCTCCAACTTTTTCTGGTTCTGCAGTAAGGAGTCCAAACTGTCTTGGTGCTCCTTCTGCAGGGCCAGAAATCTGGTATCCTGGTCTGTCTTTTCCTGTTGTAGGATGCCCATATCCTCTTTTATTTTAATGATATATTGCCTACTATCATTTTCTGACTCCTGGCTCCTCTGCAGCCTCTGCTCAGAAGAGGCCAGATCAGATCGGGCCTTCTCTAACGCCATCTGTCGCTTATTCGCCAGATCTTGGCTTTCAGTACATTTATCCTGCATGTCTCCCATATATAGGTACAGGTATGCCGCTATCCTAACCATCTTGTCTTGTTCATCTTTGGCTTTAGGAGCCATATATAGTTCACTCAGGGCCACATGTAATGGACCCTGATCTCTCCATAGGTCTGACCCTGTTTCAGTGACCTGTCGCGTGATGGCCTGCAACCAGGCATCCTGGCCCTGTTCAGTCCATTCACCTCTCACAAATAGTTTATGTAAGAGGTGCTCTCTGGCTATTTTCATGTCTACTAAGGTCGTCATTCTAGAGATTGGTCTCTGTCCTGACTTACAGAAGTTTGTATTTTATTTTTGCAAAACAGACCTTTTCCTAAGAGCGTTCCTTTGAGGAGTGCTTTACAGCGTAACACAGCGTGGTGATCCGACCGGATATGTGTATCTGGTCAGCTGGCACGCTGTATTAATCTGCACAAATGGTAGATCTAACCCAAACGTCCGGCACGAGCCCCCAATTTGTAAGAGGATTCAATTCAACACTACAGCTAAGTCAATGCCTAGTCTGGGATACTGAATGGAAACCCTTATTGATATATCTTTATGTCCAGTTCATGCGTTCTGGATGACTACCCCTATATAACACCCCTCCCTTGGAATCCCCCTGACCCCACTGAGCCAAGAAGTAGTTCTGTTTTGCAAGTTAAAAGGTTTATTTGATAATTTAAACAATGTATATATGTATCACGCTTTATAATAAATTAATAATTGAATATCACACTTAATCTGATCAGTAATCAATAATGGATAGTCTGGCACTAGCACACTTCTTTATAATCAATGATGAGTGGTTAGAGGATGGATAAGATAGCAACAATACTTTTATGGTTTCAAATGGATGCAATGTGGAATGAAATGCAGTACAGAAAATAACTTGATAGGATTTCAGCAAAAGACAATGTAATCACTTTCTTGGACAATTCACCCCCCCCCCTTTTATGCAATGCAAGGAAATGGAAGGAAGGCACACAGTTCTCAGAAATGCAATTAAATGTGATTCAGTTCACCCCAGCAAGCTTAGACTACAGAAGTTGGAAACACAGGCCCAAAATGCTTTTATATGTGCTGGCAATGACGTGAAAAATATGCTAAAATGCTTTTAATTCCCCCTAGAGGTTCAGGGTGAGTGGTATCTAGTTAATATTAGTCCAGGCTCACTCTTGCCATGATTCAGGAATGATTAGCAGGTTAAACGAATTTCTGCAACGGAAGGCAAAAACAAACTGCTGTTTTCACACGTGGAGAAATTTGCAAATCGCGGTAAAATTCGCGCGTGCGTTTTACGCGATTGCGGCAAAACTATAGGGGTAGGAATGCGGTTCTAGGTTCGTAGGAAAGCCACGATTCTCAGCTTTCAGAGGAAAGTTACTGCAAGTCTCTAGCACAAACGGTCACAGAGATATGAGCGATTAAATAAAGGTCGTTTTTCAGATTTGAAATTTTAAAGTTCAAAAAGACAAGTGCAGCTTGCAACTAGAAAATGACAGGTGACAGTTAGGAGGCAGTTCTACTTAAAATAATATAATTCAATCTATTTTAATCTAACTAAGAGATTGGTTCTGCACAGTCTTGCTAGGTACTCACACTATATTCTTGAATTAAATGGGCCTCGCCACGGATCTGGTCAGGTTTTGGACTGGACTCCGGTCTGGGTCTCTTCACAGTGATCTGGGTCAGCTCTGCTCTGCTGGTCTGGGTTTCTGGTTCTGGATATTGATAGATTTGAAGTCTGGATCTTTCTGCACAGCTTTCTCTAGAGATTGATGGAGGTAAAGTATGGATTTTCCAGCAGAGCGTCCCGCAGCAAATGGATTTGAAGGTCCCTATCTGTCCTGTCTGTCTGCTTTTATGCGTTTTGAAAATGGGTGTGTGTGCAGCATCACTAGACCCTACCCCTCTCCACTTATCATTGGCCAAGCTTTCATTTCTCCCCTGATTGGGGGAGCTAAGTTGTGTCAGAGTGATGTCATTTTACAGCCTGCAGAAAGGACACTCCTCCGGTCAACTTGCACACAAATCTAGATTTGAACCAAATACATATTTGCAGAGGTACATATTGTTTAAAATTACATGCACCCCTCACATATCACAGGAGGTATCCCCTGTTCAAACTCTGCTCTTCCTGGGGGTTTGCATTCAGAAATGGCACATATTTCACTTTTTAACTGATTTCGCAATGTCGGACATTAACCCAAATTTACACACATGTGCGCAAGGAGTATGGACATTAGTTGATGAAGTGTCAGATTTTTCACATGCACACATTTTGAGTAATATCCTCTTTTCCGCTAAAACCCCCCTGAACATACCACCGGGTCCTAACACGTCTTAAAATGTGGGCAGAAAAATCACAAGAATTATGGTGTCATTTAAATAATTTTCACAAGTCCGTACTATGAGTTATTCATCTTTTTAGAGTTATGTTCTGGCCCCAAAGGGGTGTGGTTCTCTCCCAGCACAAGGTTGAATTTCTGGTTTTTCCAGTTCTGCCAAGCCAGCTTGCTCTCACAGGCAGTGCCCCTCCCCTTCCCTTCCAGGAGGAAGCTACATTTACGACATCTGTAATAAACCATCTGCCTGGGTGAAGGGGGTTGCATTGTTCAGAGCTCCTGTATTCTGTGGGGGCTTCCCTTAATTCAATTATCAGAGAGATGGCATATCCTTAGTGTGGCCAGCAAAAGGCAGATAGGCCTGGGAATACAGCTGTGACTCAAGTTTCACTCCTGATGGGGGTAGTTGACAGGCAGAATTCAGTTTCTCAAGCCAGGTTTCAGATAAAATGTCACTTTTTGTTCCCCAGTTTTCTGCATTCAAATAAAACTAAACATTTTTACATATGCAGCTAGAATGCTGATTCTAAATTTAAAACTATGACATTTAAACAATTGAAACCTATGTGACACTCAAAAGTAGGTCACTCAGTCAATTTAAACATTTAGATTTTTAGTGTCTTTCAGTCCAAATTTACTTAAACTGCTGAAATCCACAGCTCAGCCAGTCTTGTTATAAACCTTCAAGTCACTTCAGAATATAACTTTACATTGGATCCAGTCTTTCTTTGGCCTGCTTTGGGTTCATTTATTCAGTTTTATACAAAAAGTAAAATCTGGTGTTGTTTTAAAACGCCGGCTTTTGGATAGTGGTGAGTACTGGTACTGCACCCCTTTTTGGGATTTAAGAAAATGAATTCCCAACAGTTATGGGTTTACTTTTGGCAATCAGCATTGCCACTCCCAATGGTTTCAGACTACTGTGTGGGTAGTCCAATGGTGGTTTTAGGCAGTGCCCTTCTGTGCCCATAAGATTGGCAAAAATGGGTGGCAGCCTATTCTTCATGCATTTCCCTGTGCATTTTCTGGGAAGCTCTGGCCATCCTGATGTTTTCCACGTCAGTACTGCACAGTTTTGAGGTAGGGCTCGGATGCATGGGTAAATACATCCCACAGTATCTTCGGAACTGAAAGCTGCAGAGACGTCCTTTTTTGTCGTGTACGAACCTGCAAGCGAAGTGGACTGAACTGGCGAAGTTTGGGTCCGAGTGAGCCTGGGACCGGTGAGTACTTACAACAGTAACCGGTGACCCCTAGCACCAGGGCCCCTTTTTACGCACGGGTTTGCCCCCAAGGGTCCCTCTCCTTTCCACTGTTAGTGCGAACTAGCGACTCCATCCCGCACTCTAGAACTGCCTCTGCCTTCAAGTGGAGGTCCTCCCTGAACAGTGGGAACTTATTCTGCATCACCTCAACCACCTTCCTGAGCTGCTAGAGACCTCTGAAGAGACCCTGTGCGCTTGCAATGCATGTACTACTGAGCACAAGGCTCTTCTCTTCTTAGGGCATGGACTGCCTCTTTATCTTTGGCCCCTTCGACAATACACCTAACTATCTGCACTGCCTGTTTTCTCCCTATCTAGGTTGTGAACATATTTCATGTATTTAACCCTTTGGACCCTATTGGTCTTGTATATACATTTTATTGATATTGTTGTGTTTACTTAGTATTGGTGCGAATGTTTTGCTATGGTCTGAGTTACAAAAGCCTGGTAATACATGTGTCTATATTTTTTATAGAACACCTATTCAGGAGTAATTTGCAAGTGTCCCTGCTCTGTGTGCTCATTGAGGTCTTTCAGTCGCCATCACCCCTCCTGAGACTTAGTCTTGACCGCCTGTCATAGCTACCTTGATTTGTTTGGCTTGTCCAGAGGTTACCCTGTTCCAAGAAACTAGGCTGGCCTTCTGAACCTCTGCCCACCAGGTCAGAGTTCAGAAATCCATTTTAACACCCCTCCTGCAGATGCTAGAGGAGTCATACGAGACGGGCCTGCTGCCAACGAGCATCCGGGAATTCATCATAGAGCCGATTTTGAAGTCGGCCGAGCCACTGCTAGAGTGCAGGTGGTACAGACCGCTCTCGATGATTAACCAAGATCGTAAAATTCTCGCTGCAATGTTGGTGACGGGGCATGGGGGGGGTGGGGGGAGCTCATTGGCATCTTAATACACCCCGATCAGACCGGTTATGTTCCTGGGAGGAATACATACTGGAATTTGCGCAGGTTGCACCACATAATTGACAAAACCAGGGAGGAGGTGGAATATGCTGTGGCTTCTCTAGATGCTATAAAAAGGCATTCGACTCAGTAAGATGGGATTGGCTGCACACCATTGCGCGTGGGTACAATTAATGTATGAAAATTCACTGGCATGAGTGCAAACTGGGAGACACTCAACAGCAGTGTGGGAAATGGGCAAAAGGAACCAGACAAGGGTGCCCGATCTCACTCATGCTCTTCATATTGGCTCTGGAGCCGCTTGCGGTCATTCTCTAGGCAGAATACAAAGACATGGGCATACCAACTGGGGGAGCATGCATGTGGTCTCGCTATATGCGGATGACCTGTTGCTTTATGTGCAGGACCCAGAATCCAATCTACCATATGTTGGAAGTACTAGACAGCTTCTCCAGACTGCCGGGCATAACCATAAGCATATTGAAATTTAAACTGTTTCCGCTGGGGGCCTGGCAACGCTGGGGCAGCAGCGCCTGCCTGACTTAAAGATACAGTGGCCGGTGGACTCCATCCGATACCTAGGGGTGAACATTTATCACGCTCCCCAAGCGGAGAAGTAGGCGAACACACTGAAGGCGCTTGGCAGGGGTTCAGAAGTTCATGGAATTCTGGCAAAAGCTCCCGTTGTCTAATAATTGGTATCGTTCTTTCATAGACTAGACTCAGTGAGGAGAGGGAAGAGGTGTGGGGGCAATTAGGCGGGACTACAAGGAGGAGGGTATTAGGTTGCCGCATTTTGAAGCATGTTACCTGGCTCGAAAACTACATTTTGCTGTGTCCTGGCTGGCGGATGAGGCCTCCCTAGACACTGAGCTGCTGAGGGGTGACGTGACACCGTTTCATTTGAGGGATGTGCTCTGGGTGCCGACGATTGATCAGGAGGGAAGGTCCGGCATGGTCTCCTTGGGCAAGAAGCTGTGGAATAGATGGTGGAGGTTGATGGGCAAACGGGACCCGTGTTCCACTAGTATATCCCCGGCTCAACTCACTTGAGGGATCGGGAGGTTGTTTGTAATGTCAGAGTGCATTGGGAACCGAATGGAGTCATTACCTTGGGTGACCTGTGTAAGGAGGGGACGGGGATGGGCTTTTTTGAGCTGATAGAGATCTACGGGATACCGAAATGACAATTTCTGACGTATAAGTGAGTCCTCAAAACAGTCACGACTAGGTGGCCAGACATTAAAGAGGGTTTGGAGGGGGGAGAAAGGGCTTGACTCCCTCTATGACCTGACGGAAGGAGGGCATGTCATATCCACACTCTATGATTTTATGCTAGATTCAGACCTCAAGGCTCAAGCCAAGTGGGAGGAGGCGGCGGGCCGGGCCTTCACAGAAGGTGAATGGGCCGAGTGATGTTGTACACGTGCAGGGTATCCAGGAACGCCAGATTTAAACAGCTACAGCCATTCCTCACACACAGATCTTACATGACTCCACATGCTACCTCACAGTTCCCAGGGAGCAGAACTGCCCGAGATGTCCGAGTAAGTCAGCAGACATGCTACACATGTTTTGGTCCTGCCCGGTAGTCCAGGGGTTCTGGCAGGATATCGCGAACCGGGCCCCCCAGAGGTGGGATATGAATAAATGGGTGGCCCCCAAAGGCATGCCTGTTGGAGCTGTTCCTGAGGCAGCGCAGGGAGGCACACGCAGCAAAGATGAAGGACCTCATCTGCATTTTGGCAAAGCGCAGGATAACACTAGCTTGGAAGTCGGGAGAGAGCCCCCGCATAGAGGCATGGTGGGGAGACCTTTAAAAGTGGGCTGGCCAGCGGTAGGGTGGGTGGAAACTAGAGAGGATTAGGACAGGGGGGTTGGGAGGAGGGGTTAGTTAGGCTTGCATATGTTTTGTTGTTTATATGTTTAGCAGCATCGGCTGTTATGTTCAGTTTGGTTAGCGCAAGCAGGATGACAAAGGCTGAAGGCTGGGTGGAAATGTTGGACACTGGAGGGTCCACTATGAACAGAGACGTTGACGACCAGATGGGCGCTGTTAGGCCAACAGAGATTCAGTACACGAGACTTAGACATTCACACTTACGGTGTCAATCTTCGGAAGAGCACAGCCATTTGCTGACAGTGGTTTGTGTGGGGTTGGGAAGGTTATTTTCATCTCCTTTTCTGTTTAAAAATGTAATAAAAACAAGTTTTTTTAAAAATTTAAAAAAACACTCATTGAAGAAATGGGCTAGCATGTTGACTGTTCAGTTAAAAAGGGGGGTGGGGGAGTTGTCATGTTGGTGACTCCACATGAGTTATGTGGAGGTGGTACTAGGGTGGGGGGTGGGAAGGGCAGTTGAAGGGAAGTGACGTGTTTGAGGCAGGAAGCCTCAGTTTATAATAAAGTGAAGACAGGTAATACCTGCGTGGGCCACCATTATTACCTCATGCGCAGTGTAGCGACCCAGGCCTGTCGGGGTGACTGCCAGCATGAGAGCCGGCACTGTAACAATAGTAGGCTGCACTGCCATACTCTGCAGCTCAGAATAGGCCCAAAGCATCAAAAGGTTCGGCAACAAACGCTATAACTAGCTAGTCCCCCACTAAGTTAGAGAGCTCACCGACCGCGGAAAGATAAAACGTTTATTTTTTTTATGTTATTTTATTGGTTAAAGGGCAAACCTAGAACGAGAGCAGTGAAGCACTGTGCAGGGTTTAGGTAGCAAGAGTTTGGGCTGGCATCTGTTAACAGTAGTGCAGTACTGTGAGTTGCAGTTTGTGCATTGAATAAGTCTGGCTAAAAGATGAACCTGTATCATATGTGTTGCATACATAACCTTGAGACGTCCAAAGCCTTTTCAGTGACGCTCCCCTCATTGAGAAGCCAAGCTGCCCACAGAAGGGAGAGCAAACCCCCTCAAGAGTTACACAAGCTCTGGTCAGTAAAATGTATATATTTCCTGCAGTAAAATGGCACGCTAACCTGAGACACACAGGCACCCTACCCCACCTTGTTGTGGTGTGCCACTTTAAGGGCTAGCGTGACAGCTGCAACCAATAAATGAGGGTCCCTGCTGGACATGCACATGTTTTGAGCACGCAACCCATCAGAAGCACTTGTGGTGTCAGTATCTGCTTATATGTACGGGGCCTCACCAGGATGAGGCCCACCACATTGGCGAGGAGGGCAGAAGAGGATCCTGTTCCTGCGCGCATTTTGGAGTTGGGGAGATCCCACGAGCTGGCAGATGTTCATGTGGACAAAATGTGCTCAGCAATGAAGGCCATTAAAGTGGAGGATGCATGCGCTGTGGGGAGGCGCCAGTTTCAAAGAGGAGACAGGCGCCAGCCATGTAGCAGGAAAGACGTAAGGGTGGGGGAAGACCACCTCATGCCTTAATTGCAGTTATGATTTGCCCCATGCCAAGGAATGCCCAGCAAAGGGCCACATTTGTGGACGCTGCGGCATAGCCAACCATTTTGCGCGGGTCTACAGGGTGCCAGCTCCATCAACGTACGCGAGAGGACAGGCGTCCCAGAGGCCAGCAGTGCTGAGACCGCAACGCATGGTGACCCAGGTAGAGCAGCAGGAAGAGGACGTGCTGGATGAAGACGAAGAGGATGTGTTCTTCTTCTAGAGCGTGGTGGTTCTGCAGGGTTCAAGGCGAAGCCAGCCCAAGTGCGTGATCCATATTTGCGAATTTCCAGCCCCTGTGTTGATCGACAACGGGGGTTTCGGTGAGTGTCATGGTAGATGACCACTACCAACAGCTGAACAATGCACCACCCCCAGAGTAAGACCCACATACGCATCTTCACATTCGGGGGGGGGGGGGAGGGAGGATGAAACACCCACTGCCCCTCGAGGGTGTGTTCATGGCCCACGTCCATCATGAGGACACATCCATAAGAGCCCGTTTCTTTGTCACCAAGGTGAGCGAGGTGTGCTGAGGCACTGCAAATAGTGACCGTTGCGTTCAGAGGTTACTTGGAGGGCATCCAGTCTCTGCTCGCCAGATATGCCTGCGTTTTCAGCAGGAATCGGGATGCTGGTGGGTGACCCAGTGCAGCTGCACATTGACAACACGGCCCAACCCGTTGCTGAAGCATTGGAGAGTGTCGTTCCATCTAAGGGAAAACGTGGACAAGAACTGGACAACCTGGTGAAATTGGTCATCATCGAGAAAGTGGAAGGGCCAACCCCATGGAATCCTCCATTGTGGTTGCAAGAAAGCCCAACAGTCTGACGCCATATGCATCTGTGTGGACATGCGCCTCCCAAATAGGGCCATCCGACGGGAGAGACAGATAACGCCCAGCCTGGTAGACACCCAGGGTGCGTGCTATTTTTCCACGTTGGACCTCAGGTCTGGATACCATCAGCTGGTGTTGGACCTCGAAACCCGCTACGTGACCACATTCACTACACACAGAGGCCTGTACAGGTATAAACGCCTGAATTTCACAATATCATCGGCTGCAGAGGTCTTCCAGAATACAATCAGGGGGGCGCTCGCTGGCCTGAAAGGATCGCTAAACATCAGCGATGATAGAACGGTGTACGTTGAATCCAAACAGGAACACTTGAAGAGCATCCAACACCTGGGTCTCACCCTGCACCAGGACAAATGTGCGTTCATGCAGCAGAAAATCAAATTTGTCGGATTCGTGTTCCAAGAAGGAAGTATATCCCCAGAATCGCCAAAGATGAAGGAATGTGTTGGAGGTGCGTAGTTTCCTGGGGATGGCCACGTACTGTGGCAGGCTCATACGGAACCTGGCCACCCTGGCGTAACTGCTCAGAAGCCTTTGAAAAAGGAGGACATTCCGTGGAGGTGGACTGCACTGGAGCAAAGCGCGTTCGATAGAGCCATGACAGCAGATGACACAATTCGTTTTTTAACCGAGAGCAAAAGTCGGAGATCAGCGTGGACGCCAGCCCATTTGGCCAAGGGGCGGTGTTAATACAGCCCGATGAGAGTGGATTGGATAAACCAGTGACATTTGCCAGCCGGGCACTGTTGGTGACCGAACAGCAGTATTCGCAAATTGAAAGGGAGGTGATATGGGGCTCCAAGATGGTAATTCCTTCCAGCCTCGTGGAAGGAAAAGTCTTTGGAACTAGTGTACCAAGGTGTTGCCAAGACCAAGGCGTGCCTCTGACAAAAGGTATGGTTCCCAAGCTTGGAAGAGCTTGTGGAGGACTTTGTCAGCAGCTGCGTGTGGTGCCAGGCGGCGTTGCCAAACCGACGGGAGCCACGCATCAAGTCGATGGAAAGGAGTTGTGTGCCATGGGGGACTTTGGATCAACTTGCTGGGACAATCATTTTGGGGTCATGGTCGACCAGTGGTCGAGGTACCCTGAGGTTGAGTTTGTCAGCTCCATGTCTCTGGAGGATGTAATACCGGCGTTGAAGAAAGCATTTGCCACTCATGGCCTTCCAGTTGAACTATGCTCCGATAATGGGCCCCCATTCCAGAGCTGAGGGTTTGTGAAATGCCTGCGAGTCCATGATATTGTGCACCGGAAGATCACACCGCTGTGGCCAAGGGCAAATGGAGAGGCAGAAAGACTGATGCAGACACTGAATAAAGTCTTCAGGATAGCCCACGACAGGGAGAATGTGAAAAGAGAGCCCTATATCAGTTCCTGTCTGAATGGAAGATTTAGAGTCAACGAGAGGGAAATTTATTGCAGGAGGTTGTGAAATTAGTATCCGAAGATAGGGGGCCGGTTGCTAGAGAGGACCAGGAATGCGAGAGAAAAACTGTCTCTGCCCCACGAACCGACCCCACTCAGAGTGATGGGAACACAACCGTGACGAGGAACTCCTGCTTCTTCCGTAAATTGGGACAGTCGCCGTAGTCGAGCCCTGAGCGACGCTTGAGGCCTGTGCATCCGCCGAGGTGGCGGAGTCAGGGGAGAGAGGATGCCAGCCCGGAAGGGTCAGCAAACTGCAGCGGAGAAGAGGACCTGGTAGATGAAGGAGGTGGCATAAACTCTGCACAGGAAGATCCTGGTGGGGAGGGGCGCTACCCTATCCGAGCGTGGTGCAGGCAGCCTACCTACCTGCGTGACTTTGAAGTAGATCTCCCTGATCGCTGACCGCACCTAGGGGTGCAGTTATAATGGTGGTGTTGTTGAAGCTATATGTGCGAGTTATACAGTTATGGTGTGACAAAATATAGCATGTTTTCCATTCAAAATATGAAAAAGGAGGGGTGTGGTGTGCCACTTTAAGGGCTAGCGTGACAAGTATGTCACGTGTCGCTGTAATCAATAAATGGGGGGTCCCTGCTGTGCATGTTTTGAGCATGGGACCAGTCTGAAGCACTTCTGGTGTCCGTGTCTGCTTATATGTATGGGGCTTTTAAGTATGACCCTCCCATGTGTATTGCCCCTTTAAGGGGATGTGTCCCTCCCACGTGTATTGCCACTTTATGGCCCAAGCTAATAAAAGGAGCACCTGCAGGCAGGGCCAGCCTTAAGGGCAGCAGCGCCCTGGGCGGGCAATTGCCAGGGTGGGCAATTTTTTTTAGCACCCCATTGTCGTTGAATGAGCCTGCCGCCGCGGGTTCATTCAATGACAATGAGGTGCCTGCCACACCTGCCACCACACCAGCTCGGGGGAGCCCTTGAAAGACTCCCCCCGAGCTGGCGTGGGGGGGCTAATGGTGCCTTTTCTTATGAAAAGTGCCAGCGGCAGAGGGGCACATTTCAATGCACCCACCGCCGTGGGCACCTTTTACAGTAAAAGGCCACCAGCCACGCCTTCTCCCACAACGCCAGCTCGGGGGAGCCCTTGAAATACTCCCCTGAGCTGGCGTGGCGGGGGCAAAAGGCGCCCTGGGGGGTGTGGCACTCCAGGCGGTCTCCAGGCGGTCGCCCGGCTCGCCCCCCCCCCCCCCCAAGGATGGCTCTGCCTGCAGGCACGTGCAGCAGAACAGCTGCAGACTCCAACCATGGAACATCTGTGTCCATCTCTCATTGTGGGCCCGCAGGCCTACAACGTGTGATCACGGTCCTGCGGCCCTGGCCTGCAGGCCCCATGCTGTGTGACCACAGCCCTGCAGGTCATTGCTGGTCTGGGCCCCCAGACCAGCCTGGTGCTGTGGGTCCAGCCCAGGCACCCACCATCCTGGATGCTCCAGGCAACCATGGTGCTCCGGCACCCAGGCTGTGCCCCCACAGCCTTCCAGGGCCCTGCCCTGCGACAACCAGTAAGTCTGGGTAACCCCGGCATAACAGCATGGTGCTGGGCTCCCCTGTATCAAAGAGGCCGGCCGCGTGACCGCCACCAGCCCCACAACAGAGGCCTCACCAGGGATTAACTATGGAGTGGTGGAAAGGGAGACTGAGGGAACGAGGCGATGTGGTTGCATGGTGCAGGCGGGGCATGACAGCGCTAGTCTTGATACACCACTGGTCTCAGTTGCCGGTTTGTAAAAAGAAAGAAGAAAAAAAATATATCAGGAAGAAACACTCTCCATAAATGAGTTGACGTGATTGGAGCTGGGGAGTAATCTAATTTTGCAGATGCAGGTTTCATTCCCAACTGTCAGATGAAGCCTCGCCTCCCATACCCCCTCCCACTCCAAGCCCAAAAAGCTGAATCATTCACAAGTGCAGCGGACAGGCCCTCCTGGGTCACGACACCAGGAGACACGCGGGGACTCAGTGGAAGGACCAATCTGGCAAATAAATCATCCTGTTTATCATATCTTCTTTTAGTTGGTTTAACGTTACCAAAATATAAGATAGCTAAACAAAATATAGGTAATAGTGGCGGATGGAAGCCTTCAGTTAAAGATGTGTAAACATCAGCATGGAATGGAAACACCAATGATTTTCCTGGCCGTGGGTGCGCACGCGCAGGCCGGGCATAGAAGCGGAGAGCACCCACGGCTCACCCATAGAGCTCTATGAAGCACCGCCTCAATAAAGCAGCGGATTATAAATGCACATCGTTTACTGCTTCCCGCGGGCGGATAACACACAGGATGCAATTTCCTCCACTGCCATCTAATCTCTTCTTTTACGGCGACATGCCCACAGCTGGGTGATGGGCATGCGCCTTCCAAGTCAACCCACTGGGAGGGCCCCGTGAGGACAGGCTCGTGCATTCGAGGTAGGCGCCTAAGCTGCTGGGGGAACGTCAGAGCTTTCTATGAGCAGGACAAAGGGTAAACATGTCATAACTGAACGCACAGTGTTCCCAGAAAACACGGCCCGGGCCCTAAATCCTCGTAACTCTGGAAACAAAATCGCTTTTCTATGTGCATTTTACCACTTTGTCCATCACGGCAGCATGCATTACAGAATAAAATGGTATGCCACAGAACCTTCTCTTCATAAGAAGAAAGCCTCAGCACATTGCCTGACATTTGTAATGTGCAGGTGAGGGCTTGTTTTTTCCTGGCGTACCACATGCAACCGACGCAGCGTCAGACACCGCTGTGAGGCCAGTGCAGGCAAGAAAAAGTACATCCGTCATCCATACAGGTGGCCATGTATTTGGCATATGTGTCCTTCGCATGTGGGTTATAATAGCAAATATATAATACAATTCTTAAAACGTTACTACTAAACGATTCTGGGCATGTTTGACACGCACACGCCGCTTACTTGCTTCTCACCATCCCGTGAATGGGAATCACCGAGTAGAAATCCAGGTCAGGTGGCTAACCAGAATATTAAATACAAGTCTGGATGTGGAGAGGTCCATGAGAGAGTAGCTCTGATCTTGGGTAACAACACTACACCTTCCAGCTTTTCTGGCCTGTAGGAACGGAATGACAAACTCACCACTAATCAACATTTAGTAACATATTAAACAGAATTGCCTTTTCAAGAAAAACTACATGGCAAATATGTGCTTTCCCCAAGCCCCAATTTGTTGGCCTTGTAGCGAACACAGATCATGGGGAACAAGGTGGACAAAAAGAACTAGGGAAGCTGTGCTAACAATAAAAAAGGGGTAATGTATTCAAAGACCGGTCCAAACATACAAAGCCCCATCCTTGTCCTCATCCCCAAACCTACTAAGATCTCCCTAAAGGACTATATTATATGATAATCTCGATACATCTTTCTAGACTTTCTGCTACCTTACTGTACATTCTCCTGGAACAAATCAGGCCCATGGCCAGCCTGCCCTCTGCAGGAGGAAGGTGGCACATCCTGCTGTCCATTTAACCCCCCCCTGGCATTCCCTAGCAAAATGTTCCCCCAATGGAGCCATATAACAGTCCATCAAATTCTTAGAAGCGACAACTACTGCCTCTAGCAACCAACTGTTACTAAGCATTGAAACTTCATCGTTTCCCGTTTGACTCTTATAATGAACACAGCAAAGTTCTTATCCAAGACGCTGGGATCACCCATTTCAGCGGAAGGCAATGTCTAACATGCTGGGCCTTCAGGCTAAACTGATTCCCAGCACGTGCTGGCCCCAAATGTTCAGTACGAGAGGTAGCATCATGGCAGGCACCCCGCCAGACTACACAGCTCCTGGGTGGGGGGTGGATGGTTCCCCCCACTAGAGGAGTCTTGATATGGGTCCCGCTAACAGCTATGGGAGTGATTAACAGTAACTCTAGTCAACACTGCACCTTGCTCTCAGTCTGCTTACGGAAAGGCTGTCTTAACTGCACTGAAACTGTGGGCAGATCACAGTTTTAACAGCACATTGGTAGTTCAGGTTGCCCATGGAAAGGGGCTGAAAGATCGAATGTCAGAGAATGCAGCATAAACTTGTAGTAGCCTCCTACCCCACAGCCACAGATAGAGTGCGTCGTAGCTATTCTAACAAATTATGTTTAAATATAGTTAGCTAAAAAATAAAATCAAAAGGGATCCCAGCGTACCATACAGCCACCCATGTCACAAATTCGTACACGCTACAGCCTACAAAGGCATGCCGAAACTGCAATGTTTTACAATAACTATAAGCAGGGTCGAAGTGGAACAAAAATTCCACCGGGCACCAATACAAAAAAAATGGCCCACAATTGGAGAGGTAGGTTAGTACTGCCCAAACGTTGTTGCAAATGGTGCCTTTTAAAGGCCTATTAAGTCAGCAACATGGGTTAAAAATACAAACTGCACACAACCTTCCCCACCCAAAAAACAAACCAAACAAAAGCACAAAAAGTGCCCATACTAGCATGCTGGCCCTGTCCGTTTGGGCACTGTTCTTTAGGCCAGTCAGAAGACAACAATAAGAAACATTTTCATCACACGATAGCCTGAGTTTGCAAGACTGAGCTCAAGGAGGGGCGTGGTAAAGGATGAGTAATAACTAATTTACATAGGGCAACTCTCAAAAATAAAAACTTATTCTCAATTGTTTTCCAGAAGTGATTTGGTGTGAATGGAAGCTCCATCACAGGCGGTATGTAGTTTGATCGGCCAGAATACTGTCTTTTGCCTGACATCAATCAGTAATCTGGGGGTTGGGGCTGGTCAATTCACCAAACTAGCAGGGATAGCACACGTGACATCACACATCTGATCACATCACAGGAAAAATCATGACATCACAGTAATTGATGTCCTATGACTTGGTGAGATCACAAAAGATATATATTTTTTGAAACAAGAATTGTACGTTAAAAGACACATTAAAGCAGGCAAAGTTACTTTCGTTTTCAAACTTCCTTTAACATTGTTCCCACCTCAATATGCCTTGGGTGCGGTAAAGATACGCCTGGGGAACACCAAGCAGAACCATCATAGGCCAGTAAGCACCTTCGTATGCCAGGGCTGAAACACGTGACAAATACCACTCTAATGCACGTTGAAGCCTCACCCAAGTATAATCATAATATGCTAAATACAGCCTCACATGCCAGTTACAGTTATAAGTGCAGCCTCATATATCCAAGTAATGCCATAATTTGCCAGTTTAAGCCTCATGCATTTGTGCTTATTTTGTAAGAAAATGCCAAGGCCCAAATATTTTCTAGCACTCTACAGACCGGCAGTTCCCCACCATTGGGGAGCAGCTGTGGGTGGCACTAGCAATGTCGACACATTTGGGTTTAAACTAGAGCTGCACCTGCTCATTGGGGTTGATGGATGCTCTGGTTGTCATTACTTCATAATCAATCCGATCCGGAGACCATAAGTGTCAGGGCTCAGAAATAAGTGCCAGGGCTGAGCCCTGGCAAACCCCCACACATTAAGCACAGCTAGCGAACCTATGCAAGCGACAAACTAAGAGCTGTGAACATATGCCAATTGCAGCCTTAAAGTCTGAAATGCAGCTGTAGTCCCCTTATGCAAGGTACAGCCTCATATACCCACGTGTTCCCAGTATAGGTCTGTGTAGACTGGTTTACTTCAACACAGCCTTACATCACTGGGTCCGCTGTGCCATCCAGCAGTAAGAAATTTAACACAAGGCCTGTAGTCCTGCATGTCAAAAAGAGTTTGGAATGGACAACGTTTGGCGGTGGGGCTAGCAATGGTAGCAGGCTTTGGGGTGGATAGACTGGTGTGCTGATGATGCATCTTAGGAGTGAATGATTCAGCCTCTTTGCTTTTCATATAGTAAAAATGGAACTGAATAAATTCTAGGTGATCTCATTTTGGGAAGGTTAGGAAAATAATAGCCATTGCAGATAAGTGATTGCCCATGACCAGTTTGGCTAAGTAGAGAAAATTGGATATGTGCCCAGGTGTTCTAATTTCAAAGTCTCAATTTTACCTAGTAAACCACATCTCTTGACCTCCCATTTTTACATCTTATGCTTACACCAAGAGGACTACCTTGTTTACTTTCACAAGCATAACCCATTGTTTGTGCCAACAGATACAATTCATAATGTTGGGAAGGAAATTAACCACTCCCACCCCCTTAGGAGCTTTAGGATGAGGCGATTCCCATGAAGACACCTGTGGTATGTTAGGGGGCGTGCCAAGAGACCCTGCACAGACATAATATTACACGAACTGTAGATGTTTGGACTTAGTTCCTGCATATAAACAGGCACCATTTTCTAACTATAGCAGAAACATTGGGCCTGCATGGCAGCGCGATAGACACTGGCCGCAAACCCGAATAGGCACAAGCGATGACGAGAGAGACCTGCGCTGTTAATTTCCACAGAAACCCTCCTTTGTTCTACAACTGTTGCCAACACGTGTTACCTCCGAGAAAGAATGTGCACTGCAAAGCTGGCGATAGACATCTTGCTGCACGTGTTATCACAACTAGGCCAGAGCAAACCTGCAACCCCCACCCAGCCAACTACGAGTTATAGCCCGTACAACTGTCCGAGTCCCAAGACCCCTGAATTCCAAGATACCAGCTGACCCTAGGCCACCGACCATAAACCAGAAGGTCAGCAGATGTTCACACACTTGTGGAACACTCCCGTCACCTGCACACCTGTTTGTATTGTATACCAAACAATATCTTTTTTTTCTTCTTTTATGTATTCAATAATAACAAAGATTCTGCTTTTTTCTAAAAGGAATAGAAGTTTCTATGTATTTTTTAAAAAAATAATAATAAATCCACTTACAATCATACACATTTCACAGATTGAACTCCAAATTCTCAAATATCCAGAATTGCAATAATGACATTTTTATCTTGGAACAGAGATATTCTAAATACATATAGAAATGGTTTCTTGATTTCTTGTGGTTTGCTCTATGCGTATCAGGAAAAGAGACTTCCCTTCATCTGGAGCTGTCTATTCATTTCATTCAATTCCAATTCCATGTATGGAAAAAATAATAATGTGAGGTATTTATCAATTCTCACTTTTGTCTACGATTCTTAATATTTCTGTAATGATTCTTATATTGATAATCACCTGGATGTGTTCTGTTTCAACTTCTACATTTTTCAATGTAATTTCTTCTACGTCAGGGATCAACCTAGGAATAAAAATTAATCTTACTTAATACAAATTACCCCCTTTGACTGTAGTATTGATAGGTTATATTTCAGCATTAAAAGATTATATTTTAAAAGGTAGGAGGTGTAAACCATTACCTGTATACTGGTGGTAATGTTTTCCCACTGGTGCAGTTGTGGATTTTCTCCCTTCAGATCTGGCTTGTCACATACAGCGGAATGCGCTGTCACGCTCTGTCTGTAGCTCAAAAAGCCCAGAACGAGTCCACAGTGGGTGGAATCAGGGTAATGTTTACTGAGTCCATACTTGGTTTCTATTGAAGCACCTTACTGTTCCCAGCATTTACCCGCTTCTGCCTACTTACCAGCGCTCTTAGTCTCCGCTCTGTACCTTGTCTACCAATCATCACAAACTGCACGTTTTCTTTTCAAGATGGACGGTTTTTGTTTACTCACGTCATTGCAGTGTTTGTTGTTGCATGATCGCATCATGTATGATGTTCGGAAATTATCAAAATTCTGGAATGTTTACGCGGATACCCACATTAAAGGCTTGCATATTATCATTACTCTTAGTTGTTTATTATTGTGGGTATAATGACTCCAAAGTTATCAAATATATAACTATCACTCAGAAACTGAAATCATCTATTTAGTTGAAGTTAAAATTCCAGATTAGTAGCCAACCATAGCTACGGTCAATGTAGTAATTCTCTCATTACCAGGAATGTTAACTGGGTATCTAACCTAAATGTTTGGAAGCCACTATCTTTTTTTTTCTCCATTGAGGTGGATCTAATAATTGTTTGGGTTCCATGGTTGTCTAAACTCAATAGTATGAAGCAACTTTTACTTTGGTAATCCCTTAGGGTGGTGTCCTGACCATAAACCAGACAACCATAAAGATCTAAAAGAATGGTCCCCCTATAGGTACTCTACAATGGCATGATTTGTAATGTGAGCTGCAGGGAGGGATAAATTATAGTCCAAAAGCGAGGGTGGAAGCCTTGGATGCCGGACGACGCAGCAGGGATGAGTGAAATGTGTGCGGGTCACAGTGACCTTGAACCCCTGTACCAGACCATGATCATGCGAGGTGCCCTGTGTACTAATAGAGTAGCATTTTTATAAAAACACATTTAATTGTATTCTCGACCTTGATTCCCTGGAGACGATGAGCCCAGCTGACCACCCGTGATGGAAGACAGACGGATGGGTTGGAGTCAATGCCCTGGAATCCCCTATTGGAGTAGGCTGACCATGCATAGGGTCGCACCAACCAGCCATGCAGGATTTTACTGTATACTGATGACGCTGTGCCACTTTTAAAGCTCTTGCTTGCACCCCTTTTGCTCAGAACGTTCCTGAGCAGCAGATTTCTTTGCTAGCACACCTATTTACGTATCATTAAAACTGGTTATCCTTGCAAGAATATCTGGCCTTTTTGCCCTAGCCAGTTGTATTTTTTCTGTTTGAGCGTTTAGGGGCATGCCTTCAATACTCCAGCAGTAATTGCTCCTGGCTCCCAGTGTACAAGCAGTTGTAATTTTGAAAAGACGGAACGGGGCAGAGCACAGTTAAAATCAAAGTGGTTAATTTCAGCCAAAAGTGTTTTTGTAACCTGCCAATAAATCATTTTACATCCAGGTGTAAGGGTCATTAGGCTGGGAGTTGTAAGGGTAGTGCTAAAGGCATCAATGGGATTTCCAGGGCTAGAAGCTACTACCCCCAGCCCCCCAAATTACGTCGATGGATGGATGGCGTGAGGCGGAGAGAGTTATAAGTACGTTTCAAAACATGTGAGTGGGGAAGATGTGTAAAAGAAAAAAATGAAGTACAGGAGAAATGATTTGTGGGAGTGGACCTGTGCGCGTAAAGAAAGGGGTACGGTATTCCTCGGTTTTGGATAAGGCAATGAAGGAGTGTTTGGTTTGTGTATACAGCAGGGTGGTGTGGAGGAAAGATGGAATTGGGTCTCAAGTGGGTGCGTCTGAGATGAGGGGGTGACAAAGGAGCGTTGCCACTAGATTGGACTTGTGAGGAGAAGCCGTGTAAACACGTCGCGTTTAAGAAGGCAGGGTGAGAGGTAGTGTGCGTGCGCAGACTACGTTTAATGGGGCGAGGATGGTGAAGTGTGTAATAAAATGGGGTGTGTATGGATCGCTGGATACGGTCAATAATACTTGTCGTGGGGGCAGCACACTGCATGTGGAGGGCCGTCGGGAGTGCCCCCACTATCAGCCGCCCTGCGACCGCTCCCTCACCTGAAAAGCCCCCGCAGGAAGGATTGCGAGGACTTGACCCGCTTGTCGGCCTCTGCCATTAGTTGCACGGCCTCGCGCTCCTTGCCCGAGTTGTCCACCATGGCCGCCTCTGGCACGCTCTTGTAGCTGAATCTAGTGGGTTTGGCAAGGCACCGAAAAACCAGAGCCCCCGCCGCTTCACACGCAGGTGGTAGAAATGATGCTGATGCTGGCTGCTTTGCCGCAGCTGTCCCTTAGCTTAGTCAGGTGACGCGAGAACTGGCATGGCGCTGGGCTCGATGGGAGTTGAAGTCCATATCCACCACTGTGATGGGTGTGACTGGAGACCAGCCGTAGATGATAATAATAGGGTCGGCGAAACACACAGAGCGGCCATATATGTGGTAATGTTTGGGATGTTTCGTGGTAGGGGGTCAGGCGGAGTGAAGGGGCGGTATTTTAGTCCCAGCTTCTTCAAAAAAGCGTGCCGTTCTTTATTCAATTCACTCTCACACGTAAACCCTTCTCCTGTTAACTGATCAATAAATGTAACAGTATACATTTAACGCGGACATTTTCCAACGTGACCTAAACATTTTAAATAGCTTAAAATGGTAAACAATATCTTATGCTAGATCTAGTAACGAATTTTCAATAGCAGAACATTTCTATGCTGCTGGTTATGCCTGTGCTGCATTTTCTAAAAGTAACACAGAACCGACTAAACACTGTGCTACAGAATCACAGTTAAGTGGCAATTCTGCTGCCATTTGATAATTACCAGATGATCTTTTCTGATGAATCTGTACATTGATTAAGAATTCAGACTCATTGCAATGTCTGGAGAAGACGAGCCTAGCAAGACAAGTGGTAAAAAGATAGGCGGCTGAAGCGACAGCCAGAAGGGGGGTAATTCAGGGAGCGAGGCAGACTGGCTGGGGATTGGGGACATCAGAGAAGTCAGGTCACTAAAAGATAAATACAGGAATCGCCAAAAATAACTATTCTGTCTTATATGTGGTCCATTGGTCTCTAATGCAGTGTTACAAGATAAGATTTGGTATTCAAGACTGAGACATAGTTGATTTGTTCTTCAACATCATTCAGAGGAGATTGAGAATAGAGGTGGGCTATGCAATCTGGACTCTGAAAATTACTCTTCGGCCACCTGGCTCTTTGGTTCCCTGGTCATGTAGAAAGCAGAGCTACTCTTTTCTTGATTTATAGGCTACCAACCCTTTATTTATAGGCCGCTGATGGAGGTTTTTTAGAGATTTATGTGGCTTTGCTCAATAAATGCAGACTTTAGCAGTTTGGAGTGCAACACAATATGGAGATCCCATCAGAACCCAAGCTTCTCACTGCCATTTTCCCTATTTATAGTCACTCTTCTCCTTCGCAGACTGTACTCCTTGGTCAGGTGTAAGCCCTTTCCTTTACCAGTTGAATTAGAATGGGTGGTGCCATCATTGCTCTCAAATGACCCACATTGATTGTATTGTATTTTACTTGTCATTTGTACAGCGCCTTTTCCCATTATTAGGGTCTCAATGCGCTTGTTAGTGGGAACGCCCTCAGAGGATCGAAGTCCAGAGTGTTGGAGGTCATGCAGTACAATTACGATACGTGTGTGCATTTGGCCAAAAAAGGCATAGCAGGGCTGGCCAGGCTCTGGTACAGAAGCAACCCATGTGGTGAGGCATGTGGATATCTACTGAGGGGAGTCGCGAGGTGGTGTGAATGCTTGAGACGTGCTATGTGTCTAGCTGTCCCGAGTTTGTCATAGGTCTGCACTGCATTCTGCTGTTGGAGGTGTTGATGCGTAGTCTGGTGTAAGTAGGCAGATAATTATGTGAACAGCACAGCCACATTTTGTCATAGTCCTTGCTGTATACTGATGTGTGTGGATAGTCATGCCTGCGGCCAGTGGTGTGTTATTCGCACCTTGCCGGAATTGATGGCGCTTTGTTGTTGGGCACCCACTCAGGTACTTTGCTTCTGATGTCAGTTCTTGCGGCTGTGATAAACAGTTGCAACAGCGGCACTCTATGCTCCAACTATTTGCCACAAGAGGCGCACGGGTTGTACTTCCAGATTCTTGTAGGCAGATAGGGTGGCGAGTCTACCCTGATATCGAACGCTTACTAAATATTTTAAGAAGTTATCTTTACCATGGGCGGCCCATCCTATGGTTCATACGTGCGCAATACCTGCCCACCCCCCCATTCCTGCCAGAGCGATGCTGGTCTGATTCTTGATTGCCCCCAGAGGCGTTGCTAGGGAGTTCTAAAGGGGCTATAGCCCCAGGTGTTTTGGCTGTATCCCCGGATAGAAGCTCAGGGGGTACAACCAAAAAGCCAGCTAGCCCCGAGTCCTGACAGTCCCGACATTAGCGCAGCTCCGTATCTTTTCCATACCTAGCAATACCTCTGATTGCCCCCCTGTAGTGTTGCACAGGAGACCCACACCTGGCCTGCTGTTTCATGTAAGAGGTATGGAGGTTTGACCGTCAATTTGGTCACAAAGAGCACTTGGAATGGCATGCTTCCTTTACTACTCCTTCAAGTAACACTCTGTTTCTTCCTTATCAGCGTTACTCTTTCCTCCATCAGTGATACAGGCCCCATCAGTGTGAACATTCTCTCTGCAAGACAAGGCCCTGGAAAAATCTATAGCACTGAATGAACACTGCTGGGGTCCTGTAGGCCTTGCCTTGACAGAGTACTGTGACCAGTAAGTAATTTCTGGGATCACACAGCACTGGCATGTACTACTGGAGGCAGAAATATGCACTGCTCAGGGATTTTGGGTCCAACATCACATGCTGAATGTATTGTCGGAGCGTTATTGCGCATCTCTTGTAAGTAATTCGGAGGTTACTGGACAGCTCGGCGTGTTTGTGTGTGTCTGTGTACCTATTGTTACTGCCCAAGGAAGTGTAAGTTGTGGAAGCACTGCTGAAAACAGTTGTTTCTTTCTTTAGATAATTTACTCTGCATGGAATTGTGAAGAGCTACCTATTTAGGTATTTGTGTTGCATTGCGCTAAGCAGTATTTGTAAAGTGTAGCGTTCCCCGATTATCATGGCTTCTTGGTGCTGATGACTGACACAGAAGTGAGGGGGTTGCTTGCTTCACAGGGGTTGAGCTATCTTGGGAAGTGGGGAGGGGGTGAGTGCAAAAGCAGCCCTGCTACATTCCTGACAACTTAGAATGTGATGCAAGTATACTTATGATTGGGTTCACTGGTGGTCTGTAGGAAATGTGGGGGTGAGTAGGCACTTTGGCCACTACTCATCCTTGTTCTCCTGCAGAGTAGAAGCAATTTATTCACAGGAGCAACAGGTGGAGTGTTCTCCTGTTGATGGGGCCCGGCCCCTAAACAATACAGGTGCTCCTTATTGTACCCGTGCCTTATGCCTGCCATTTTAAATGCAGAACTAAAGGTAGCACTGGACTTACTGGGATGATGGCACGAGACAAGTGAATCTGCCACAGGTATTTGCAGGACATGGTGCACAGCATATACTTAAAAAGTAAACTGATGTGTGTGCAGAATGTAATATCCCGATACAGCATTTGTTGATCGCATGTAAAGAAATGTGTATTTTATATTTGACCAAGCTGTCTAGGTTTGTGCACTACAGCCTCCATCTGTAGTAACGAATTCTGGCACTATTGCCTTAAAGGGAAAGTGCGCTCAAAAATGTTATTGTCACTAGCGATCGGACATGTGTTTTTAAGCATAGTGTGATTGATCGTAAACAAATTTCCTATGCATCTTACCTTAGTTTTCCTCACTTTTAAACATGCGAAAACAACGGGTTGGGTGTGGCCATCTTGTGCCAATCTTATCCGTTGCTCCATCGCCCTAAGTTCAAGTGGCTTTGCGGCACTAATTCATATCACCCACCCCTGAAGTTGGCATCACTATTACAAACGATATGCTCCATCTATTTTCATGAGATTAGTGGGCAACGTAGCCAAATGCACCCAGTCATTACCCACGCCATAATGTCAGTTAACGCAGAACCCGGAAGATCAACACACACATCCTCTCACAACGCGTCCCAAATCAGATTTTCCACCAATACTTTTAAAGAAAACATAATTAATCTGCAATTTAGCAAGTATTTTTATTTAACAAAGAACGCTCCAAAAACCACATTATCATGATCCGCTGATTTCGATCAACGACCAATTGATGTGTGTCCTTTGGTTGGATAAGCAAAACTTTATAATGACGCACATGGTGTTCCTTTCGGGTGAAGATGCAGATTCGACACACCTTCAATCGCAAGGCTTTGGCGTCAGCTTCTTGCTACACCGTAAACGATGACAGGTTGCTCCTTGTCACTGGTACTGCGAAAGGGCATATCGGTCCCGGTCTATCGTCCCACAAGAGGGTGATGCAAATAAATCTGTTTAGGCGTATCTGCCATTGTTGGCTGAAGAAGCCATCCCATGGTAGCTGAAAACTATGGCATTCACAGAACGTTAGAATATATCTGTGTAGATAACAGAATAAAAATATATTTTAGTAGCAGTTCTTTATTCAAATGTATCCATTTACCCTATAATTCTTCATCGGATGAAACCTAATAACGAACACAAACCACACATAATGAACACACACATACTACATGGGGGAATATTTTAGACTACGATGTCCACGAAAGGTTAGTGCTGTGAAGTAGGTTTAGCTCCCAATGGGATGGAGAAACTGACGGAGAAATGGAACAACAGACAGATGGCATTATAACAGAACTGGGAATATTATCTATAGAAAAGCAAACCAAATTCACTCAGAAAATGTTCTGCCCCCAGCACATCCAATAATGCAACCTTGATAGCACACCCTGATATTCCATGGGACAAAGTGGCTTGGATATCGCTAGCCTGCATACTGGTTGTGGATGCGTGTTGTCGATGAATAATCTTCACAATATGCACCAACTAACAACCCATAACAATATCAGTAAGCAATACCGGCCAAAAAATCAAACCTTTACTCACTCCTCTTTAAACTATACACAAATAACAATTATTAGTAAACTTATAAACAAACCGCGATTAACACACTTGGTTTTTTAAATATGGTGCAGTATATATTAAATCAACAAAACAACGTATTGTGTCCTCTATTTTTGTCAAATGGCATATTCGCACATCACTGAATAGTTACATATGCATACAGCACAAATGCCATTTTTTATCGCAAAAATATTACGTATAGTTGAACTTACATCATGTTTGTTAGTTCCATTCTCTTGGCGCAACGCAGAGTGTCCACTCAAAACAAGAGTTTGCATGAATTGAAACTAAACGTTGCAATGTCCACTTTCTATATTGTCAATGTTATCATTTTTGCAGGTATTCAATGCCTTCTATCCTTGTGGCCTAGCAATTGCTCCCTTTTGTTCAATTTCACATAACAATTGAACCTTGTTTTGAGCTTCTATGCATGGTCGGTTTCGCTTTTGTGAAAGAATGCCACAATGAAAAACATACCGGACAAGATGTGTCAGTGTGAACTGATTAATTTCTTCTATTATCAGACGCATCATCCCACTAAGTGACCTTCACTCCATGGAGCGATGAGCACAGCGGACCTACGTGGCATTCGAAATATGCCTGAAAAACAAATTAATTGTTGGCTGGCATCCACCAATGCCGCGCAATCATGAATAATGATAGGCTAAGTCATTCATTTTGGAGTCTCAACGTTCTCGAAGAGCAGGCACCTCTGATGAATTATTTTTAATTTCTGAAAAAGTTATCCTTTTGAAATCCTGCATGCTATCTCTTGGCTTCTTATGCATGTCCGTTCAGACTATCTATCCCACCTGAGGCAGCCCTGTCTACGTTCAAGCGAGACAGGCTACATTGCTTGCCCATACCAAGTTTGCTTTCATTCATGATTCGGCTAGGCCTTGTGTCGATCTGCCGTCCGAGTGCATAGGGTAAACAAGTAGGAGCGTTAGACAATATTTCTCAGTCGTTCCATAACTTTCGAATGCGGACCTGAGAGGTCGTTAGCCTTCGGCTCGAACAATGCAATAGTGCGCGAAACTGCACAATCGCAACAGTCAAACAAAAAGCATTTCTTCCGGGATGGCCAAGCAAGTCAAGAAGGGGCCTGAGGCGATGAAGAATTGGTTGCTACTATTCCAGTAGGACGTGCCATTAGTGGCAGATCAGTTTTGAAAAAGGTGAAAATAGCTGGTGAGCGCAGGCTAACCCAGCCAACATCGAATTCCTTTAGTAGACCCTATCGGTTCTACCGTGACTCTCAGGAAGAAATCACATAGTGTAATAATCTGGACAATACGTTTTTCTGATCTTCTAAAACACATAATAGGCATGGTGGAAACCTATGAATTGTATTCTGGATAACTGGCATTCTCAGGGAGTTGGACCTTGGGGTGTGATATTCAATTACAGTTGCTTTTCGGCTCACAGAGTAGGGGAAACAATAACTTCAACTTAGTTAGCCCCACAGGTGGGAGCAGGAAGAGGGCCAAGAGAGGCCAGCCAGAGACTGACAGAAAAGGAGGGAGCAGGTCTGCCGATGAGGAGAATCTCGGTCTTACTGGCCTTAAGGCAGAGATCATAGGCTGCACACCACTCCTGGATAGCAGACAGATAGTCAGAGAGAGATGAGAGAAGGAGAAGAGGTGGCGAAAGGGAGCCTGAAAATGAGTGGAGTGTCATCCACATAGCACTGAAAGTTGGGGCAGAGAGCGGCAATGCGGTGGGCAAGAAGTGTTACGCTCACCTGGCTCCCACAGGGGCGTCGATCTGAACTGGACAGCTGCGGTCTCCACCAATGTGACGCGTAGTACCGAGATGACGGACTGGACTGGCCCACCAAGCTTTGTTTGCTTGGCCCGTAGGAATATTCTTCCCCGCAGGGGCGCATAGATAACCAGTTGCTTCACTGGCTCAAAGGAATTGGTGAGTTCCAGTACAATATTGACTCTGAGATTCCCGGCAAGACGCCGTAAGTATGTAGTTCGTTAGAGTTCGAATGTCTAACTTTCACTCTGTCCTATTCCGTGCAGGTTGCAGCTTGACCCTAGCGAAGAGTTCCTCATGGCAACCGGTAATATTCAGGTAAGGATTTGTATTATCCAACACAGTTCGATAAAATAATGTCCATATGTAACCTGTTGCTTTCTCCCTTATTCAGGTGCTGAGAGAAAGTATGAAATCTCGGGGAATAATGCCTCCTGCGGTAAAATCAGGTAAGTCTATTGTGGTGAGGAGGTTTCCCCTTGTTTGTCCCTTTGTTTCACCTTGCTGTCCTTTTGTTTCCCCTTAGGGGCCGGGGTTACGGCGATGATGCAGTGGAAGCTGCGCCGACCCGTGAAGAGGAATAGTACCCCCGGTGGTAAAATCAGGTAAGTCTTTGGGTGGTAACTAATATTGCCTCTGTGTATTCCCTTGGCTCACCCTGCTGTTCTTGTCTTCCCCTTAGGTGCCGGAGTGCGGCGGGAACATGCAGAAGGATGCGGTGGAATGTGAAGATGCTGCGAAGGCCGGTGAGTTCAGCGCGGCGCTGCAGCAGACGAGGCGACACGCATAAAATAACTTCTTTCTTCCAGCTCGAAGGTGCGATGGATCGGGAATTCAGGTAAGGATCAAAGGTATTGCTCTTGTTCTAACCTTTTCTCCTTCTTTCTCCCTTTTTCTAGGAGTTCCAGACTCAAGGCGGGCGTGGCAGAAGACTGGATGCAGACTTGCAGACACGGTGAGCGTTACGCTGCTGGATGCAGAATAACGCGAAGCGTGTGCTGCTCTTCGGGCGTGGTTTAAATAGCCTCCAAAGTAGTCCCAGGTAATTATTCCTCCCCAGCCCACCCAAGTAAAAAAATAGTCCCTAGGTAAAGTAGTCCCTTCCAAGCCTCTTTTGGCTTGGAGCTCTTGTAGCATGGTCTGCATCAGGTAAGTTTGCAGCATGGTCTGCATCAGGTAAGTTTTAATCTATGAGCCTGACGCCTATGGCGCCAGGACTGACTCTCCATATGAGCCTGGCGCCATAGACGCCAGGACTGCACCCAAATAGCCCCTAGCAGGGGTTGTTGGGCTTGCTTGGAATAACTTGATGCCTGCTTCTGGGGTTGCTGGACTTGGTCTGGGTCCCCGGGGGTAGGCATCATGACAAGAAGTGCCAAGTATTGGTTGAACAGCCTGGGTGAGAGGTTGGACCCCTGGGGAAGACCACAGGTAGAGATATATATATAGAGGAGAGGAAAGACCCAAGTTGCACCTGCGAGGGTCGATCGGAGAGGAAAGAAGTCCTGCCCGTTCTGAGCAACGTGCAACGCCTGAAGATTCGCCTTGGATGTCCCTACCAACGAGCTGTTACAGTAATCGAGGCGTGAGTGGATTAGGGCCGTGGCTAGGAGGGATCTCTTTTTTTACTGAAATGTATTGACGAATGTGGTTTAATAATTTCAAGAGATACCCACATGAGGCCCGGACAGAGGCAACATGGGTTTTCATGGAAAGCTCTGCATTCAGCACAACACCCAGTGTTTTCACCTTCCTGTACACTTGAATTTGATTTCCTGCTATAGAAAAGCTGTTGTAGTCAGGAGACATGGTTTTTAATCTTTGTCCTGATACTAAGATCATGAGTTCAGTCGTTTCAGGATTGAGTGCAAGGGAGTTCATGGTCATCCAATCCTGAGTAGCGTTATAGATGTGAGTGTTGGCATCAGAGGCCGTTCTGTGACATCCAGTTAGCCTTACGATTACCTGTGTGTCATCTGCGTAGTTAGCATAATGTACACCCAGGCCATCCAAGAGAGTGAGAAGTGTTTCAAAAAATAATACACCGCCAAAGCAAAACGTTCTGGAACTTATGGGGTTGACACAGGCCAGGCAATTGATCATTGCTATGACAATCTTACCCACCATAGGCCATCAACGCCAGTGCCATGCACTGCATGTGCGGATGTGGTTTGGGTCTAGCAGAGGGTTTGACAGACACCAAGCCTCAGTGTACCTTGGACTGGTGGCAAATATCCATTTGCCCATCAGTACTTCAGCAACCCAAATGGGTAGTGCAGCACCGATGTGATAAGGCAATTCTATTCTGAAATATACCACCAATAGCAACCACAGACATGTGCCTTATTGATCGAGGACCAGTAATATAAATGAAGGGAAGGTAAAAGATATACATTAAGGAATCATACACACGATTAAATCTGCATAATTAAATACTTTTAATTACTTTTTATAGCATTGAAATTGAGTTTAATAGCATTCTATTGTTGACGTACATTGTCCAAACATTGGTGAACATATCAAACATTTTATTGTGAGCAGATTATGAAGACAGCTACAAATAATTTAAATCGGGAAGTCATCTTTTCAACAAGTTATGCTTTTGGTGGACAGGGCTCGTTTGCAATGTTTTGTGGCATTGTATGTGTCCTAGGAACAGAATCAGGATCGATTCCATGAGTATGCATGGCCAACACAGCCAATGTCAAATCTTTCACAAATTCGAATTCCATTTCCTGATATATTGGCTTGGCCACCCATTGTTTTCCTCGTTTTGTAAAGGCCAAGGGGTAACAAAGCATCCCGAAGTTTTCAGCAGTTTTCGCTTGTACCCTCCCAACATTCTCGTTGTGCGCAAGTACAGCTAGTCTTGTTCTGGCCGCCATACTGTCTATGCAGAAATGCAACCTTTTGGGCCTGTAATTTAGGCACATATTAAGGAACACCTCCAAATCTCCGGTATGACAGAATTCTGTGAGTCCCTTCAGGTCTCTTGAAAGCATTTTACTGTACACAATCTTCTCAAGAGCTTTGTGTGGGGGTGAACATAGCACCAACCACTTCCTCTTGCATTCCTGCTCGTTCGAGAAAGGTCCATGTGCACATTCGTGAAAATGTTGTTTTCTGTCCAAGAGTGTACATTCGAACAATGGTGCATCAATGAACGCCATTTTTCAAGTCGAATTTCTATAGACACAGTACAAGTTTTGGAGGTCCACCAAAGATGGTTGCTGATATACTGACACCACTTTGAAATATTTTCAGAACCCTTTTTTTACCCGCAGCTGTAATTTTTTTATTGACTGATTTGGCAACGTGCCCTACATCAAATTGATGACGAATGTGTGGAAACTGCTCTAGCATGTCCTTGGCTATTAAAACATGCCTGTCAGTGGCTATCAGGTCTATTTGCATTCCCCTCGATTGAAGGTGTTCGACGGATATGATGAAACCATGTTTCTCCATGGCCACACAGGATGTACATTGGGAAACCTGCGCGATCTCCGAACTCACATTTCTTTTACTTTCCATGTCTTGAAAGTGGTATATGCAGTGCTTTGCTGAAAATCCTGGGCTGTCACACTGTCCATCGCCAGCTAGCCAGAAACGCTTGCCAGAAAATGTGCTTTCAATTGACATCTGTTCAATTTTCCAGGCTTGACTAATACCGGGAAATAAGAATTCCCTTTGATATTTGTAGTACTGGGTTTTAACAAGGAACTCAAGTCCCACACATTTACAGAAACTGGAAATGTTACCATAAGTCGACCTGCTGAAAAGTAAAGCTGCTGCACATAGTAGATTTACAGCTGGCACTTTGCCCAGCATCGGTTGAGCGGAACATGGAAATGTATTATGGAGGTGGACACAACTGGCTTGTATTTTCAGGTTAGTGCCTTGTAATACACAAGACACATTCACCAATCGCTCCCTGCATATGTTCCCCCTCAATGTATGGACACATTTCAGCATCTGTATAATCTCTAGCAGGGAGCTGTCGAATACAATGTATTTTTGCTCCTTTATTAGCCAATCGTCCGGCATGAATGTGGGTTGTGACTCAACTGTGGTGGACAAATCGGGCAAACTAGACAAACTGAAGTTGAGATCTTTAGCAAGTTCCTCGTTCAATTGCGTTGAAACTTCAGTCTCTGTTAGTTCAGGTTGTGATATTTGCACATGAATTGGAGAAAAAGGTCCAATGGCTGGAACATTTTTAGCGGGTGTATATTGTGTCAAGGGGTCTGCGTGGAATTGTAATGCATCTTCATTGTATTCGGTTTCATCTTGTCGAGTTGTCACATGGTAGCAATGGTCATAAGCATTACAAGTCTGCTTATTAACTGGACCACGCTGCATCCCAAATAGTAGTTGCTCCATTGTCAAATCTGTTTGGCTAGCAACATCTTTTGTTTCATTTGTTGTCTGTGTCTTTATGCTTCTCTTCCTTCTGGGTATCTAAGAGATGTGTTGAAAAGCATGCTCAATGCATAGCACGCATACAGCAGATACCACTTTAAAAGCAAAAACATTACATGAATAAAACAGCAGCCTAAAAACTCTTGTTTTCTTTATTTTCTTTGAAACCGTGGGCTGCTCTTTTTCCACCGCACAAGCAAGCTGAAAAAAAGAGATTTTGTTTATGGTTTAAATGAAGCACATTTATTTTCCACGCAAACAAACATATGTATATATCAACAAACAGATCCAACTTGATTGAAAAGAAAATATTACAACATAAAAATGTATTCCAGATGCAATGTGATGTACAATTTATATTAAATATTAGGTTATGTTCACCTCTGGTCCATGTGCCGCCTCTTCTAATTCCACACCTTGTGTACATTGAATAGAATATTCATTAAAAAAATAAAAAGTCAATCGTGCTAGAAATTAAAATCTTTCATCGCACAGAACCCTTACCCACATATCCTCATAAATAGTGTACGTCATTTAATCATAATATCAATTTCAGATTTCACCTGATAACTTTCCGAGTTGACACATGTACAATCATGACACATTATTGTAATGTTGCCCTAAAACCTTTTATAATGTATTTTGCATTCGGGAGGAAGTGTAACGTTAGACCCGAAATCAGAAAAGTTTCAAACAGTGCACGTTTACATGCATTTCTCTCTCTAGTAATATCCTTTGTAGGATTTACTTCCATTCTTGCAAGGGAACTGTAAATTGGCATACCTCAAACTCTGGACCAGTTGCAAAGGAGGAAGTGATTGTATTCGAAGTTCCAGCATCCCCCTGTAACATAGTACTTTTTTTTTAGTACGGACAAAAACAGCGAAATGGAACTGAGACAATGAGATGCAGACAATGGTACATAGAGAGAGAGACCCACACATGCCACTTAGTGTAAATAACCGATAGCATACATACACATTTAAATTTGATTTGAAATTCCAAGCATAACACATTCACGTAAAGGACAAGTACAACAAATTAATTGATACGCGAGTGAACTTGATGTTGACTCCAGCAAAGAAATTGATGCAGAATCTTGCTTCTTCATTTTCAATGCATTGTCATAAAGGAATACAAGGGAAAATTAAAGTTGTATTAGATATGTGGGCAGATCCAAAGCTCGAGAATATCACTTGGTGGATGTCGGTAGGGCTCACCATTGGGATACTGGATGTGTCTGTGGTTTCTTCACTTGTGAAGGTCTGTGCTTCCATCAGTGTGCTCTACATAAAAAAGGGACATGTCAAGCAACCGAATATGAAAACATTATGCGACTTTAAAAGGGCACTATGGCATTGTTTTCTAATGGTCATCATTCCTTGATTTATTAGAGGTTCTAGAAAGCGGGGACAGATGAAGTATAGTAACATTTAGATTAGTACAAATTAAATACAATCTGGTAACTATGGGAACTTTAGTAAGACACATTTCAAGTAAATATACACTGAAAGATCCTATACGTTCATGAAGTTACCTTTTAAAAAGCCTACCCTAATTAGATCGAGAGATCGTAGATAATACTTATTTATGCAGACCATGGTCCTAGATAACAACAAACGCAGCTTATTCAACATCCATGATTCACCAGGGGCAGCGTGTGTATACATTTAGTTGGAATTGCATTTGGAAGCAATTTACGAAGAATTCTGGGTCGATTTTTTTGAATACTTCAATTGTTCGTACATATCTTCGGTAAAGTGCAGGCTACAGATGCCGAACCGATTGGCCCTCACGTCCTTGAAGACATTCTGTGCTCTACTTTGAATCTCGTCCACCGCAAAACCACAATATTTAACCCATCTTCTTACTAAATCAATATCTTTTGAAAATTTATGCAGGACTGTGCCGGGACTTTTGGCATGGCTCTTGGAAGGGCAATCAAAAACCATACAAGCAGGCATTCTTAAAAAGTCTGTAAGATGTGTATAAAAAAAATAATAATTAAATAATAATACTGTATGCATGTGATTGATGGAATTACATCACAGCTTTCTAGACAGTATTTGTTTTAGTCAAAGAAGGAGAACATGTGTAAGCTAGTCGAAAAGAACACAGCAAAAACTTTCTTACAGAATTGATTAGTATACCACAAATCGTACTGTGTTACTCATCCGTTGAATGTACTTTCATGCATCAAAAGGAAACATGCTTACAAACATGGACCACAAAAGATTCTATTCCATTACAATGGACATTGATGCAATGTGCTATTTATCGAGATCAAAATACTTGAAACAGACAATGGTGAAGTCATTGAGATAAATGAAATTACAATCCTGGGTACATTAGGTTTAAATAGATTTAAAATTTGTGATCATCAATCGATTAATATGGAGAAGTAAATTGGTGACCTACCCTTACCTGGACAAACAAGCAAGCCGTTTCAGCAAGCAGGGGAGCAAGTAGCTGGAGAACAGGTAGCAAGATAAAGAGATACCCTGCAGAGCTCAGAGATGTTCTCTTGTAAAATATCAAGGTGTCTATAAAGGATTAGAAAAGTGGGTGTGTATGTGAATGTGTGACGTGTTTGTTGCGGGGTCTTGAAGAGGGGAGCCTGGAGACACTGGGTCTGGGTAGGCCATGAGAACAATGGTGACCATGCAGAAGAACCCTTATGAAGTGTACATGGTGTTTGGCACCTTGGCCGTTCACCTCCTCCCAGCCCCCTTGCGAGCGCATGGCCACAGGTGCGAACTGCCATTGATACTGGGGTGGGGGGGTCGATGGATGGATTGATGGGCATGAAGCGAATGCAAAAGGTTCGGGACACTGCTGAAGCGAAACACAATTATTGGGATTGCAGGGGTCGGGTCTTGAAAAGGGGAGCCTGGAGACACTGGGTCTGGGAGGCCATGAGAACAATGGTGACTGTGCAGAAGAACCCTTCTGAAGTGTACATGGTGTTTTGGCACGTTGGCCGGTCACATCCTCCCAGCCCCCTTGCAAGCGCATGGCCACAAGTGCGAACTGCCATTGATACTGGAGGAGGGATGGATGAATGGGCATGAGGCGAGCGCGAATGGTCCGGGACACTGCTGAAGGGAGACACACTTATGTGGATTTCAGGGGTGGGGTCTTGAAGAGGGGAGACTGAAGACACTGGGTCTGGGGAGGCCCTGAGAACAGTGGTGACCGTGCAGATGAACCCTTTTGAAGTGTACATGGTGTTTGGCACCTAGGCTGTTCCCATCCTCCCAGTATCAGAGCGGTGTATAATGGAGTGGATGATGGATTTATGCAGATGAGGTGACCGTAAAAGGGCAACAACCATTCTTAAAAAAAAAAAAATATTTGGTTTGTTACAAACCTTTAAAAAATGTGCATTGGCATTTTCTTCATTCAATTTTTAAATGTAACATTTAAAACATTTTGAACTAGTAGAACTAGTAGACTGTGTATTATACTAATATACTGTACCCAAATCCGCTAAATAAAAATCAATTTTTCATTAAATCTCCTTATTATGTCCTCTAAGAAAAAAGTCAGTGCAATTGTCAGTTTTCCATTTGAGTCTTCAAAGCACAACCAATGCCCACCAATCTTCTGCACTCAGCATTTGAAGTCCAGATATAATGTTTCCGAGCTGTTTCGTTCTTTCATCGGTTAGGGCGGTGCAAAATAACGTCAGATGTTTTAAGATCTCCTACTGCAAATTGCATAATCAACACTTTTTATCTTGAATCACGTTCTTATCCCAATATCTAGTATTTCTTTAGTCTTAAAAACGTTTAAGTGAAATTTCATGAATAACACCCTGCGATGTTTGTCATGGAATCTTTCCAAATACCTCTGAGTCACATCTAGGGGGTAATTCATAGAATTCAGCGCACAAGTGGCGCACGCGGCTGGCGCACAGTGTGCGCGTGCGAATCCCTGCACCAGCCGCGTGCGCTAAAATCCATTTCCACGCACAGCGTATTCATGGATTCCAGCCACCAAAACCAGCCATGGCGCACAGTGGCGCAGTGACCCTGCAGCAGCGCCAGTTACGCCCCCAAGAACGCCTCTCGCGCAGGGAAAAGCCATCAATATACCCAATCCAGCGCAAAGGGCTGCGCTAACCCTGTACCAGCACGGCAAGCGGGCTACGTGTATCACTGGGGTGCGCGGGAAGTACCTCACGCGATTGGCCCCGTGCGAGCAGGGTACGCGTATTTCAGGGGTGCTCGGGAAGTTCCACACGCGATTTCCGCAGGGTACGTGTATTTCAGGGGTGCGCGTGAAGTTCCACACGCGATTTCAGCAGGGTACGTGTTTTTCAGGGTGCGGGGGAAGTTTCACACGCAATTTCAGCAGGGTACGTGTATTTCAGGGGTGCCCGGGAAGTTCCACACGCGATTGGGCCCGTGCAAGCAGGGTACGCGTATCTCAGGGGTGCGTGGGAAGTGCCTCACGTGATTTCAGCAGGGTACGTGTATTTCAGGGGTGCGGGGGAAGTTCCACACGCGATTTCAGCAGGGTACGTGTATTTCAGGGTGCGGGGGAAGTTTCACACGCGACATCAGCAGGGTACGTGTATTTCAAGGGTGCGCGGGAAGTTCCACACGCGATTTCATCAGGGTATGTGTATTTCGGGGGACGGGGGAACTTTCACACGCGACATCAGCAGGGTATGTGTATTTCAGGGGTGCGCGGGAAGTTCCACACGCGATTTCATCAGGGTACGTGTATTTCAGGATGCGGGGGAAGTTTCACACGCGACATCAGCAGGGTACGTGTATTCCAGGGGTGCGCGGGAAGTTCCACACGCGATTCCATCCGGGTACGTGTATTTCAGGGGTGCGCGGGAAGTTCCACACGCGATTGGCCCCGTGCGAGCAGGGTACGCGTATTTCGGGGTGCGCGGGAGGTTCCACACGTGATTCCATCAGGGTACGTGTATTACAGGGGTGCGCAGGGAGCACCACACGTGAATTGCACGTGTGGGTCCTCCCAGGTGTTCCCTCTACACCCTCCACGGCCCCTGCAGGTGGCTCACACCACAGGGGCCTACCCTGCCCATGTCCTGCAGGCACCCCATCCACCATGGCCATGCCCTCCAGCCAACCCACATGTCAACTTGCACTACTGCCCACCAACGCATGTCCCCCTGCACCCCCAGCCACCAAGGGCACCCTCCACCAGGCCCCCACCCATGTCTCCCACCACCCCCACCCCCCAGCAGTGCAGGGGCAGCCTCCACCAGGCCCCCACCCATGTCTCCCACCCCCCCACCCCCTAGCACTGTGGGGCACCTGCCAGCAGGCCCCCACCCATGTCTCCCACCACCCCCACCCCCCAGCAGTGCAGGGTCACCCTCCACCAGGCCCCCACTCATGTCTCCCACCACCCCCACCCCCCAGCACTGCAGGGTCACCCTCCACCAGGGCCCCACCCATGTCTCCCACCCCCCCACCCCTCAGCACTGTGGGGCACCTGCCAGCAGGCCCCCACCCATGTCTCCCACCACCCCCACCCCCCAGCAGTGCAGGGGCAGCCTCCACCAGGCCCCCACCCATGTCCCCTATTACCCCCACCCCCCAGCAGTGCAGGGGCAGCCTCCACCAGGCCCCCACTCCTGTCTCCCACCACCCCCACCCCCCAGCAGTGCAGGGTCACCCTTCACCAGGCACCCACCCATGTCTCCCACCCCCCACCCCCCGGCACTGTGGGGCACCTGCCAGCAGGCCCCCACCCATGTCCAACTCATGTTCCCCTGCACCCCCACTGCCCAGCACTGTGGGGCACCTGCCAGCAGGCCCCCACCCATGTCTCCCACCACCCCCACCCCCCAGCAGTGCAAGGGCACCCTCCACCAGGCCCCCACTCATGTCTCCCACCCCCCCACCCCCAGCACTGTGGGGCACCTGCCAGCAGGCCCCCACCCATGTCTCCCACCCCCCAGCCCCCAGCAGTGCAGGGGCACCCACCACCAGGCCCCCACCCATGTCTCCCAGCACCCCCACCCCCCAGCCACCAGGGGCAGCCTCCACCAGGCCCCCACCCATGTCTCCCAGCACCCTCACCCCCCAGCCACCAGGGGCAGCCTCCACCAGGCCCCCACTCATGTCTCCCACCACCCCCACCCCCCAGCACTGCAGGGTCACCCTCCACCAGGCCCCCACCCATGTCTCCCACCCCCCACCCCTCAGCACTGTGGGGCACCTGCCAGCAGGCCCCCACCCATGTCTCCCACCACCCCCACCCCCCAGCAGTGCAGGGGCAGCCACCACCAGGCCTCCACCCATTTCCCCTATTACCCCACACCCCCAGCAGTGCAGGGGCACCCTCCACCAGGCCCCCACTCATGTCTCCCACCCCCCCCACCCCCAGCACTGTGAGGCACCTGCCAGCAGGCCCCCACCCATGTCTCCCACCCCCCCACCCCCCAGCAGTGCAGGGGCACCCACCACCAGGCCCCCACCCATGTCTCCCAGCACCCCCACCCCCCAGCCACCAGGGGCAGCCTCCACCAGGCCCCCACTCATGTCTCCCAACACCCCCACCCCCCAGCACTGCAGGGCCACCCTCCACCAGGCCCCCACCCATGTCTCCCACCACCCCCACCCCCCAGCAGTGCAAGGGCAGCCTCCACCAGGCCCCCACTCATGTCTCCCACCACCCCAACCCCCAAGCAGTGCAAGGGCAGCCTCCACCAGGCCCCCACTCATGTCTCCCACCCCCCCCCCACCCCCCAGCAGTGCAGGGGCACCCACCACCAGGCCCCCACCCATGTCTCCCAGCACCCCCACCCCCCAGCCACCAGGGGCAGCCTCCACCAGGCCCCCACTCATGTCTCCCACCACCCCCACCCCCCAGATCTGCAGGGTCACCCTCCACCAGGCCCCCACCCATGTCTCCCACCCCCCCCAACCCCCAGCACTGTGGGGCACCTGCCAGCAGGCCCCCACCCATGTATCCCACCACCCCCACCCCCCAGCAGTGCAAGGGCAGCCTCCACCAGGCCCCCACTCATGTCTCCCACCCCCCCCCACCCCCCAGCAGTGCAGGGGCAGCCTCCACCAGGCCCCCACCCATGTCTCCCACCCCTCCAACCCCCCAGCACTGTGGGGCACCTGCCAGCAGGCCTCCACCCATGTCCAACTCATGTTCCCCTGCACCCCCACCCCCCAGCACTGTGGGGCACCTGCCAGCAGGCCCCCACCCATGTCTCCCACCACCCCCACCCCCCAGCAGTGCAGGCTCACCCACCACCAGGCCCCCACCCATGTCCCTTATTACCCCCACCCCCCAGCAGTGCAGGGACAGCCTCCACCAGGCCCCCACTCATGTCTCCCACCACCCTCACCCCCCAGCACTGCAGGGTCACCCTCCACCAGGCCCCCACCCATGTCGCCCACCCCCCCACCCCCCAGCACTATGGGGCACCTGCCAGCAGGCCCCCACCCATGTCTCCCACCACCCCCACCCCCCAGCAGTGCAGGGGCAGCCTCCACCAGGCCCCCACCCATGTCCCCTATTACCCCCACCCCCCAGCAGTGCATGGGCAGCCTCCACCAGGCCCCCACTCCTGTCTCCCACCACCCCCACCCCCCAGCAGTGCAGGGTCACCCTCAACCAGGCCCCAACCCATGTCTCCCACCCCCCAGCACTGTGGGGCACCTGCCAGCAGGCCCCCACCCATGTCCCCCACCACCCCCACCCCCCAGCAGTGCAAGGGCAGCCTCCACCAGGACCCCACTCATGTCTCCCACCACCCACACCCCCCAGCCACCAGGGACACCCGCCAGCAGCCCCCACCCATGTCCAACTCATGTTCCCCTGCACCCCCACCCCCAGCACTGTGGGGCACCTGCCAGCAGGCCCCCACCCATGTCCAACTCATGTTCCCCACCACCCCCACCCCCCAGCACTGTGGGACACCTGCCAGCAGGCCCCCACCCATGTCCAACTCATGTTCCCCACCTCCCCACCCCCCAGCAGTGCAGGGTCAACCTCCACCAGGCCCCCACCCATGTCTCCCCCCCCACCCCCCAGCACTGTGGGGCACCTGCCAGCAGGCCCCCACCCATGTCCCCCACCACCCCCACCCCCCAGCAGTGCAAGGGCAGCCTCCACCAGGCCCCCACCCATGTCTCCCACCCCCCCCACCCCCCAGCACTGTGGGGCACCTGCCAGCAGGCACCCACCCATGTTCCCCACCCCCCCACCCCCCAGCACTGTGGGGCACCTGCCAGCAGGCCCCCACCCATGTCCAACTCATGTTCCCCAGCCAACATGTCATCACAATCTAGATCCCTGGTCCCTATGGTCAGCCTCCAAATGCAAAACACCCACCCGAGTATTGCATCCACCCACTCATAATTGGCAATTACATGACAGAACACCAATTGCAAGTTACGAAAAAAACACATTTCCCTCACATACACCCAATGGGTGTCAGTGAATCTCAAAACCCATATCATGAAATGCATGAAACCAATGAGATACCACACATAGAAGTTCACTAAAAAAATATGTATTAAAGGAAACATAAATAGAATCAAAAATAAAGAAACAGAAATGTGAATGTACAAAAATGAAAAGAAGCATGTCCGTGAAAAAAAGCAAAACCAAAAATCTAATTCCAAAGTAATGGTGTCCAAAGTCACTGTCCACAAAACAAAATCCAATGGGAAATAAAAAAGAAAGCCATTGCTCCATGGTTAAAATGTGAAAGAAAAATACAATCCAACAGTGAACTATGTACATGGGAACAAGCCAGGGTCCATTATCCCAACAAAAGAAAGGAAACCTATCTAACTACACTAACTAATAAAATAAACTATATACAAAAATGTCGCCAATGTCCGGAAGGTCCAAAATAAATCCCAAAAAAATGAAACCTAACACTGCCTACATAACTATGTACAAGGGCAGCGGGCTAGTTTGACGGCTCACTTGTGGATGTCCCGGGCCAGGGCATCATCGAACTCCTGCTCAATGTCCCGGAGGCGGTCCTCCTCCATGGCCCCGAGGGTCCGCAGGGCCGTCGACGTGTCCACTTCCAAACCCCTGCGGATTGCCTCGAGGCACTCGGCCCGCCTCAGGGCCCTCCGCATGGAGTTCTCCGCCCTGACCATTGTGAGCCGTGCCTCTTCCGCCTGCTGCCGCTCCGCATCTATGGCGTGGTCCAACCGCTGCCACACGGAAGACACTCTCTGTCCTGGGTCCTCCTGCCCTCCAGCCGATGCCTGCCCCTCCGATGTTGAAGGCCCCGAGCCTTCATGGCTCCCACCACGTTGCTGCTGCTGCTGTGCCTCTCCCCGTGCACTGCCTCCTGCTGCCTGCACATCCTTCGCCGGCTGGGGTGCAGTCGTTGATGTGGCCACCCCTGCTGGACGTCCGACTCCCGACTGTGGCAGGGATGCCTCCTCCACCAGCCTGGCCGCACCGTCAGAGGCAGCTCCACAGGGCACCCTATAGCAGATTGTTATCGGCAGATTGAACCAGTTCAGAACAAAGAATGAGCAAAGCTTGGAGGCGACCCAGCGGAACGGAGAGGATTAAGACACCTCACTCGAACCGAACGAAAGTGAAGCCCGGCGGACATGGTACCTTGTTGTGGAGGGAGGGCAGCTCCGGCGGGGGCAGTTGTTCCTGGTGGTGGATGCACGTCGGGTCTTGGACAAGAGTAGAGATGATCTTGTCGTCGAAGGAAAGTGAAGTCCGGTGCACCACCAGGGAAGAGACCAGCCGCGGAGTGCTCTGTCACAAGGCACCACCTTTTGGTCGCGGTACAGGGGTAGTGGCTATCCGGTTGCCGAGGTGCTCTGCACGGGCAATTCGACCACTGCATCCTGAGGCGAATAAAAAGCAAAGGGGACTGGTTGTTCCCACCAGTCAGGGGAAGAGACTCTCTGGCAGGGAGATCTCCTCTGTCGTCGGGAAGTGGTGAGTCGGCTCAGCAGGGCTCCATCGTTGCAGGTCGGCTCAGCGTTACCCTCGTCGGATTCTTAGGTCCTGTGGCGACTTCTGAAGATCCAGTCCCAAAAGCCCTGCTTTTATGCAGAAGACCCCCATTCATTCAGCCTAGCTGTCAATCAACACATGCTAAGTGGTGAGCGGGAAGGCTCACCACCTGGGCCAATCACTCCAGAGTGCGACCGGAGTTGGCAAGGCAACTCGGTCCAGGGTGCCTAAACCCCCTCCCACACCCCTGTGGTAACCCAGACAGAATGGCACCACTTTGGAGGGTCTCTGTACAGAGCCCGCCAAAAGTGGAACAAAGGGCTCGACCTTTGGTTTAGGAGTCACAGAGACGAACACAGACGCCATTTTACAAACCGAGTTCTGGCAGAAAATACCACTCGATAAACTTATTTAAGATAAGTAGATCGGTGGTACGTCAGAGATTAATGAGAAAAGTATCAATCTCCAACAATGGGACGAATCCCATAGGGTTATGTTCGGGGTTGAACATAACAAGTAGTTTCCACTGCCACCAGCCAAAACTCGACGAGGGGGGACGGGACAGTGCCCCCTCGAGTAACAGATCCAGGAGTAATCGAATTACCCCTACTAGTACGTCCACAATAAGATGGTTGGTACTAGTTCTGTTAGTAAATTTAGGTCTAGTAAAGCCAATGGTGACTTTACATGCCCGGGGAGACAGTAGTCAGTCCCCGGGTATGGAGTCTATGGTGGGGGACCCGCTAGGGCGCCCCCGTGTTACGACACGTAGGGTGCGGTGTAACACACATAGAAAAACATATGAGACCCTATGGAGTAAAAGACCCCATAGCCCATCGAACACATTGACATTTCAAAGGAATTACACACATACATGTCCAAGAGTGGGAGAAAAGAGTCTCACCCTTGGCAGGATGGAAAAAAACAAACTCCAGAAATCCAGCAAAGCTGCTGGGGGACTCACTAGGTTAGGAAATTCAGCCTAAACAGAGAATTCTCCCTAACACTCGCCCCCCCCAGACTAAGGGACAGGAGGATTTAATCCACTCCTGGATGAATCTCATACCTCTAGTCGATGACATACATCCTAGAGAGACCATCAGCATTTTGGTGGTGACATCCTGACCTGTGCTCAATGGTGAAATCAAACCCTTGCAGGCAGATCGACCATCTCAATAGTTTTGGGTTCTCCCCTTTCATTTGCATTAACCATCTCAAGGGTTGGTGGTCAGTCTGAATAACAAAAGTAGAACCATACAAGTACGGCCTAAACGTCTTCAGAGCCCACACGATAGCAAAGCACTCTCTTTCGATTGTTGCCCACCTTGTTTCAGGATCCTTCAGCTTGCGGCTGATGAAGCAAACGGGGTGCTCCCTACCTTTCCCATCCAGTTGACTGAGTACGGCACCAATCCCTACATTGGAAGTGTCTGTCTGCACAATGAAGTGTTGGCGGTAATCAGGAGCTCTGAGTAGTGGGGCTTGGCAAAGCCTGATTGCACTCCTCGTTCCATTTAACCTTTTTAGGAAATTTGGGCGAGGAGATGACATTCAGTGGAGAAGCTATGGTCCCATAGTTCTCTATGAAATTCCTGTAATACCCAGTGAGGCTTAGGAAGGCTCTCACCTGGGTTTGAGTAGTCGGTGTTGTCCAATTTTGCACAGCTTCAATCTTACTGAGCAAAGGCCTTATTTCTCCACCGCCTACCTCATGCCCAAGATAGACTACCTTACTCTGTCCAATTTGGCATTTACTTGCCTTTATGGTCAGATTGGCTCGTCCAAGAGCCTGCAAAACATCTCTCAGGTGGATTACATGTTCTTCCCAGGAATGGCTGAACACTGCGATGTCATCCAAGTATGCCATGCAGAAGTCCTCCATCCCATTCAGAACCTGGTTTACCATCCGTTGAAACATAGCAGGTGCATTCTTCAGTCCGAAAGGCATTACCTTAAACTGGTATAAGCCAACTGGGGTAGAAAATGCAGTTTTCTCCTTGGCATGGTCTGTCAGGGCTATTTGCCAATAGCCTGACGTCAAGTCAAATGTGCTGAGGAACTTGGCGGCGCCAAGTTTATCCACCAACTCATCTGTTCTTGGCAAAGGGTGGGCATCAGTCGTGGTGACTGCATTAAGAGCTCGATAATCCACGCAGAATCTAAGTTCTTTAGATCCGGCCTTTGGTACAACACAACTGGGCTAGACCATGGACTAGTAGAGGGCTCTATTACCCCGAGATCAAGCATCTTGCTGACCTCACCTTTGATGTGGGTTCGTACGTTTTCTGACATGCGGTATCCTCTGCTTTTGACCGGCAGACAGTCACCAGTGAGTATGTCGTGCTGGCCCCAAGGGGTCAAGCCTGGTGAAAGCGAGAACAGAGAGGCAAACTGATTCAACATAGATTTGCACTCTTCTTGTTGCTCGGGTGTCAGATTGGAGGAGAGATTCACTCCTTCAATTTTTTCATCTAAAGGTAAGCCTCTGAGGAGATCCGGAAGAGCTTCACTCTCTTCTTCTTCCTCGGATGATGCTAGAAGCAACGCTCCTACATCAGGTCGTGAGACATACGCTTTACGTCGGTTGGTGTGAAAGACTGTCGGAGCCTCCTTGGGATTGCCCAAGTCCACCAGATAGTTAACCTCTCCGAGTTTACCCACTACTCGGTAGGGTCCCATCCACTTATCTTGCAAGGCCCTCTGCCTTGTTGGGATCATAACGAGAATGAGCTGGTCTTGAGCGAACTAAACCATGTTAGCCTTTTGATCGTGCCAGTGCTTGACCAATGCTTGTACAGCTTTCAAGTTATCACTTGCTTCCGTCATCATGTGCGACATTCTCCTCCGGAGACCTATCACGTAGTCAGTCACTCTGACTGGCTTGGGGGAAAGAGCACTCTCCAACCCCTCCTTAATCAGGGCCAATGGGCCTCTGACGGGATGACCATAGAGTAGTTCGAAGGGAGAGTAACCTACTCCCTCCTGAGGGACTTCTCTATAAGCAAAGAGAAGGCATGGCAATAGAAGGTCCCACTTACGCTTAAGGGGTTCCTCTAGAGCACCTATCATGCTCTTCATGGTTCGGTTGAACCGTTCTACCAATCCATTGGTTTGTGGGTGGTAAGCCGTTGAGAACTTGTAAGTTACTCCGCAGGTTTTCCACATGGTTTTCATGTAGTGGGACATAAAGTTTGACCCCCTGTCAGAGATTACTTCCTTAGGAAACCCGACCCTGGTAAAAATACCAAGGAGGGCCTTAGCCACAGCCGGAGCTGTAGCAGTCCTCATAGGAATTGCCTCAGGATACCTAGTAGCATGGTCTACTACAACAAGTATAAACCTGTTGCCTGAGGAGGTTGGAGGATCAAGGGGACCAACGATGTCAATCCCTACTCTCTCAAATGGGACTCCCACAACCGGGAGAGGCACTAACGGTGCCACGTTCTTGGATCCAACCTTACCTGAGATCTGGCAGGTGTGGCAGCTCCTGCAGTGTTTTTCTACTTCGGCCCCCATCTTTGGCCAATAGAAGTAGAGCGAGAGCCTTTCCTTAGTCTTCTTGAAACTGAAGTGACCAGCCAAAGGAATCTCGTGGGCTAACTGCAAGAACTGTGGTCTGTTCTCTTGGGGTACTACAAGGCGTTTGTAGTCTCCAGGGGCAGACTCGGTCGGTTTACTGTAGAAGAGGCCATCTTCCCAGTGCAACCTGTATTTCCCAGGCTCTTGCCCTTCAGCCTGAGCTTCTGCCTGATGGCGAAGACCTTCCAGAGTTGGACATTCTCTCTGTCCCTTACTGAAGTCTGCCCTGCTGGGTCCACCTTCTGCCAGTAAAGACTGCAGCTCAGGATGGTCAACAGGATCCAGATCTCCAATGAGTTCCTGGCCTTCCATTAGCTCTTCCTCAGAGTTTAATTCTACCTCGCAGGGTTGTACCTCCCTCTCAGCCTCGGCTGGAGGTGGAGTTACGGGTGTGATGTTGGACAACCGCGGGGAAGTCCGTGTCGGCTGCACTGGAATGCTGGCGGCTGGTTTCGGAATAGAAGTCTTAGGTTTCCCCTTCGCTTCTGATTTCTTGGAGACAGCGGCCGACAATTCCAGTGGAGCAGGAGTGATTTCTTTCTTCATCATCTCCTGGAGAGTACCGTGCATGGTCCTCTCTCGTGCGGGTCTGGTTAGCTCCTGTAACCGTTTACTAGGAGGTCTGGGAGTATGCGATACAACTCCGAGAGTTTTCAAATCGTTACCCAACAGTACGCATCCTGGTACCTCACTCTGTATGCTGACAGGTATCTTCACAGTCATGTCGTTACACTGGATGAGAACTGGTAATTGGGGAAGCATCTGCACAGGCCCTCCAGCTAACTTGGTGAGGCGTTTGGGTGCCTTAGCAACATCTGTAAATCCAACAGATTGTCCACAAGATTGTGGAACTCTCCCGTCCCCTGCACACCCTTTATACTGTAGAAACAGTCAATATTTCTATACAATGGTAATATTCAGTTTCTTTCAGAAAAAAGAAGAAATTAATGAGAGAAGCTAATTCATGACACTATTATAATAAAACAGAATGATGGGGACCATCGGTTTTAATTGAATTTTAAATTAATTGTTATAGATATGAATTTCAATTCATTCATCATCCAGTCTTTGTAAACATAATAACATAAATGTGTTCATTTTGAGGTTACATTCAATATTATAATACAAGGGCATACAAGGTACTCATCACACTTTCTATACAATAGGCTTTTCACATGGTATATCCACAGAAAGTAATGATGAATATTTTCTCGACGCGTTTCGGGGTGTCCCCTTCTTCAGGAATTGATAGCCCTCTTCATTGCCGTTAATCTTTGTTTCGTCTATAATGTATGATACAATGATCAAATTTTAGATTCTCACTGATAACTGTCATTTAACTCTTGGGAGAAATTTTTAATAATAATCACCTGGATGTTCAATGTGGAATGTCCTAACTGGATTTATTATCAATAGCAATATCAGCCCAATAATGGTTATTCAACCTGTAGATGTGATAAAAAGACAATAGGGAAAGCTCAATTAAAAACGGGATCTTAATTCATGAAGGAAAATCTAGTCATGTAATATCTAAGAAAAAATATTACCTTTCGGTATTTCTGTAAAAAGCTACTACATCCATGGAATGGGTCGCTGTGGTATGTAGAGAGTCCTCAGGTACGGAGGTAGTGCAGTAATGGGCGATTCCTCCACTCGTGTCTGTAAAAACACGTATATATACTATATTAGATACACGAAAACAATGGGGTGGGATCATTCTGTGGAGAGTATTCTGTGAAGGCCTCTAGGCTCATGATATGCAATTGGGGAGCTGTTTACAAAGGATTCTCTTACCTCCTTCCTGAGAAGATGGCCGGTGCTGTAGCTCGAACCGTTCTACACGGTTTTCGCTAAAGATGGCCACTATTTACATTATGACGTCATCACGTCGAAGCGTGACGACGTCACTATGTTTAGAACGTCAGCGTGTGACGGGAAAACAGACGTCATACGGACATATTTTAGAAAACAATGTGTAATTAACCAATAGTATATAGGTGTATATCTATACTGGTGCAGGGAGTTTGAGTCAAATGAAATAAAGGTGAAAAGAGTCGAAAGATAAATGTGAGGAGTGTCTCATGTAACTTCTGGGAAATCTATTGTTTACCACGGACAAAAGTTAATCGAATATTGGACATCCGTGTGTTTACTATTTCAAGAGAAGCATGCTCACATTCTATGGTCTGTAACTTAATACATCCTATGTCAGTAAAAAATCATCCTAAGTGAACTGAACAAATTCAAAAATGTATTTAACAGCAATTGATATTGTATCCACACTGGGTTTCTGATTGGGTCAGGGGAAACAGTATTTAGTTACAAAAATGAGGCTAAACTGTAATCTTCGTTCATCCCATTGGGAGCTAGGCTGTTTAGTCTCTCTATCCAGAAGATTTCCCTCTGGTTCATACGTCTGGCATGATTGCCACCTCTTGGGGCTCTGTTCACAATTTCCAAAATCACAACCTTTAGTTGAGAAATATTATGTTTCTTTATGGAAAAATGTCTTGCTACAGGTGAGTTAACACTGTTGGTACGTATGTTACTTTTGTGTTCATTCCAGCGCTCCTTGGCTTTCCTTTGTGTCTGTCCAACATAGTAAATGCCGCATGGGCAGCTTAAACCATAAATGATTGATTTCATGTCACAAGTGGCAAAATCCTTTAGTGGGATTTTTTGGCCATTTGATGGGTGTCTTACATAGCTTCCCTTCATTATGTTGTTACAATTGCCACAACTGAGACAGGCAAACGTACCTATTTTCCTCTTGGTGAGGGTTCTTTGATTGTCCACTCTCGGTCTTTCTGCTTTAACTAGGCTATCCCTGAAGTTCCGACCCCTCTTGTAGGCGATTATGGGTGGTTCAGGAAATAGTCTCTTTAGTTGTGGATCCAATTTGATTATACCCCAAGAAAAAACACTCACATTGGAGAGGAAAGACCTCCGTATATCAAGAAATAGATCTAAGGAGATCCCATTTCTCTACGCTTTAAGATATTCAGCACAGAGTCATCACATAACAAGGATGATCAAGAAGAACTGGGGTATAATCAAATTGGATCCACAACTAAAGAGACTATTTCCTGAACCACCCATAATCGCCTACAAGAGGGGTCGGAACTTCAGGGATAGCCTAGTTAAAGCAGAAAGACCGAGAGTGGACAATCAAAGAACCCTCACCAAGAGGAAAATAGGTACGTTTGCCTGTCTCAGTTGTGGCAATTGTAACAACATAATGAAGGGAAGCTATGTAAGACACCCATCAAATGGCCAAAAAATCCCACTAAAGGATTTTGCCACTTGTGACATGAAATCAATCATTTATGGTTTAAGCTGCCCATGCGGCATTTACTATGTTGGACAGACACAAAGGAAAGCCAAGGAGCGCTGGAATGAACACAAAAGTAACATACGTACCAACAGTGTTAACTCACCTGTAGCAAGACATTTTTCCATAAAGAAACATAATATTTCTCAACTAAAGGTTGTGATTTTGGAAATTGTGAACAGAGCCCCAAGAGGTGGCAATCATGCCAGACGTATGAACCAGAGGGAAATCTTCTGGATAGAGAGACTAAACAGCCTAGCTCCCAATGGGATGAACGAAGATTACAGTTTAGCCTCATTTTTGTAACTAAATACTGTTTCCCCTGACCCAATCAGAAACCCAGTGTGGATACAATATCAATTGCTGTTAAATACATTTTTGAATTTGTTCAGTTCACTTAGGATGATTTTTTACTGACATAGGATGTATTAAGTTACAGACCATAGAATGTGAGCATGCTTCTCTTGAAATAGTAAACACACGGATGTCCAATATTCGATTAACTTTTGTCCGTGGTAAACAATAGATTTCCCAGAAGTTACATGAGACACTCCTCACATTTATCTTTCGACTCTTTTCACCTTTATTTCATTTGACTCAAACTCCCTGCACCAGTATAGATATACACCTATATACTATTGGTTAATTACACATTGTTTTCTAAAATATGTCCGTATGACGTCTGTTTTCCCGTCACACGCTGACGTTCTAAACATAGTGACGTCGTCACGCTTCGACGTGATGACGTCATAATGTAAATAGTGGCCATCTTTAGCGAAAACCGTGTAGAACGGTTCGAGCTACAGCACCGGCCATCTTCTCAGGAAGGAGGTAAGAGAATCCTTTGTAAACAGCTCCCCAATTGCATATCATGAGCCTAGAGGCCTTCACAGAATACTCTCCACAGAATGATCCCACCCCATTGTTTTCGTGTATCTAATATAGTATATATACGTGTTTTTACAGACACGAGTGGAGGAATCGCCCATTACTGCACTACCTCCGTACCTGAGGACTCTCTACATACCACAGCGACCCATTCCATGGATGTAGTAGCTTTTTACAGAAATACCGAAAGGTAATATTTTTTCTTAGATATTACATGACTAGATTTTCCTTCATGAATTAAGATCCCGTTTTTAATTGAGCTTTCCCTATTGTCTTTTTATCACATCTACAGGTTGAATAACCATTATTGGGCTGATATTGCTATTGATAATAAATCCAGTTAGGATATTCCACATTGAACATCCAGGTGATTATTATTAAAAATTTCTCCCAAGAGTTAAATGACAGTTATCAGTGAGAATCTAAAATTTGATCATTGTATCATACATTATAGACGAAACAAAGATTAACGGCAATGAAGAGGGCTATCAATTCCTGAAGAAGGGGACACCCCGAAACGCGTCGAGAAAATATTCATCATTACTTTCTGTGGATATACCATGTGAAAAGCCTATTGTATAGAAAGTGTGATGAGTACCTTGTATGCCCTTGTATTATAATATTGAATGTAACCTCAAAATGAACACATTTATGTTATTATGTTTACAAAGACTGGATGATGAATGAATTGAAATTCATATCTATAACAATTAATTTAAAATTCAATTAAAACCGATGGTCCCCATCATTCTGTTTTATTATAATAGTGTCATGAATTAGCTTCTCTCATTAATTTCTTCTTTTTTCTGAAAGAAACTGAATATTACCATTGTATAGAAATATTGACTGTTTCTACAGTATAAAGGGTGTGCAGGGGACGGGAGAGTTCCACAATCTTGTGGACAATCTGTTGGATTTACATAGGTTAAAACAACCCAGTGTCAAGGTTGTTATTCTCCCCGGCACCCCGTAAATTTTCAACAAATCCTGTAAAAAAACCTTAAACCTAGGTGTGCGCTAGGCAACACAAATATTGGATTCTTGCCTTAGCAACATCCTCAGCCTGAAAAAACGATTTATCCACCACAGTTATGCTGGCCCCAGTGTCCCTAATGGCAGGAGTCTCCTGACCATTCACCTGGACACTGTCCTTATAATACTCTTTAGTATTATCGGGGATAGAATTATAGACATCTAAATTCTGTTGTTCCCACAACCCCAGAGATACTAAAGAAACGCTGGCTGAGACTCCAATGGGTTCGTCAGCTAGCAGTAGAAAGTTTCCACTTGCCATTTGGACTTCCTCCTCTGGAGCGAAGGCTAAGGAGACAAGCTGGACCCCTGAAGGTTTACCCTTACATCTGGGATCTCCTTTCACGTGGTCAGTCGAGCCACAAACAAAGCATTTACCGAATGATTTCTGGAATGGTGGCTTGTTCTGACCTCCTTCCGGTTTGGCACCAGAAGACACACTATTCTGCTGTGGTTTTCCCGGTGGCTTACCCTTCTGGTTTTGTTTGGGGCCCTCTTTGGAATGTGAGTTATTCAAATTCTCTTTTGAGTCTTTTTTAGGCTGTTTTCCCTCATCCTTTTTCTGAGTTGCCCCAGAATCCTTATGAGTAGCCCTGTTGGCAACCCACAAGTCAGCAGCCTTAGCTAGTGCCCTGGAATCCAATTCCTTCGAATCAGCCAAGTGCTGTCTGAGCTCAGGAGAACAGGCATCATAAATAGACTCCAACATAAAAAGATTTCTCATACCCTCATAAGTGTTCACTTTGTAACCCTTAATCCAGCCCTCTAAGTTTTTCAATCCTTCACTCACCCAGGTAGCCCAAGGGGTACCATCATGCTTTTTGAGGGTTCTAAACCTCTTAAGATACTGGGAAGGGGTCTTCCCGAATCTAGCTATCAAAGCTAGTTTCACACTTTCGTAATCCATCTTATCCGCCTCCCCCAACTCCATTACCACATCAGTCGCAACAGGAGGGAGCCTAGAGAACAACCAGGGAAGCAACGCATTCCCGGTGATGTCCTGGAGCCCATGACAGTAGTCAGTCCCCGGGTATGGAGTCTATGGTGGGGGACCCGCTAGGGCGCCCCCGTGTTACGACACGTAGGGTGCGGTGTAACACACATAGAAAAACATATGAGACCCTATGGAGTAAAAGACCCCATAGCCCATCGAACACATTGACATTTCAAAGGAATTACACACATACATGTCCAAGAGTGGGAGAAAAGAGTCTCACCCTTGGCAGGATGGAAAAAAACAAACTCCAGAAATCCAGCAAAGCTGCTGGGGGACTCACTAGGTTAGGAAATTCAGCCTTAACAGAGAATTCTCCCTAACACTGGGGGGTGGGGGTGGTGGGAGACATGGGTGGGGGCCTGGTGGAGGGTGACCCGCACTGCTGGGGGGTTGGGGGGGTGGGAGACATGAGTTGGACATGGGTGGGGGCCTGCTGGCAGGTGCCGACAGTGCTGGGGGGTGGGGGTGGTGGGGAACATGAGTTGGACATGGGTGGGGGGCCTGCTGGCAGGTGCCCCACAGTGCTGGGGGGTGGGGGGGTGGGGGACATGAGTTGGACATGGGTGGTGGCCTGCTGGCAGGTGCCCCACAGTGCTGGGGGGTGGGGGTGGTGGGAGACATGGGTGGGGGCCTGGTGGAGGGCGACCCTGCACTGCTGGGGGGTGGGGGTGGTGGGAGACATGGGTGGGGGCCCGGTGGAGGGTGCCCCTGCACTGCTGGGGGGTGGGGGTGGTGGGAGACATGGGTGGGGGCCTGGTGGAGGGTGACCCTGCACTGCTGGGGGGTGGGGGTGGTGGGAGACATGGGTGGGGGCCTGGTGGAGGGTGACCCGCACTGCTGGGGGGTGGGGGTGGTGGGAGACATGAGTTGGACATGGGTGGGGGCCTGCTGGCAGGTTCCCCACAGTGCTGGGGGGTGGGGGTGGAGGGGAACATGAGTTGGACATGGGTGGGGGCCTGCTGGCAGGTGCCCCACAGTGCTGAGGGGTGGGGGGGTGGGGAACATGAGTTGGACATGGGTGGGGGCCTGCTGGCAGGTGCCCCACAGTGCTGGGGGTGGGGGTGGTGGGAGACATGAGTTGGACATGGGTGGGGGCCTGCTGGCAGGTGCCCCACAGTGCTGGGGGTGGGGTGGTGGGGAACATGAGTTGGACATGGGTGGGGGCCTGCTGGCAGGTGCCCCACAGTGCTGGGGGGTGGGGGTGATGGGGAACATGAGTTGGACATGGGTGGGGGCCTGCTGGCAGGTGCCCCACAGTGCTGGGGGGTGAGGGGGGTGGGGAACATGAGTTGGACATGGGTGGGGGCCTGCTGGCAGGTGCCCCACGGTGCTGGGGGGTGGGGGTGGTGGGGAACAAGAGTTGGACATGGGTGGGGGCCTGGTGGCAGGTGCCCCACAGTGCTGGGGGGTGGAGGTGGTGGGGAACATGAGTTGAACATGGGTGGGGGCCTGCTGGCAGGTGCCCCACAGTGCTGGGGGGTGGGGGGGTGGGGAACATGAGTTGGACATGGGTGGGGGCCTGCTGGCAGGTGCCCCACAGTGCTGGGGGGTGGGGGGTGGGGAACATGAGTTGGACATGGGTGGGGCCCTGCTGACAGGTCCCCCACAGTGCTGGGGGGTGGGGGTGGTGGGAGACATGGGTGGGGGCCTGGTGGAGGGTGACCCGCACTGCTGGGGGGTGGGGGTGGTGGGAGACATGGGTGGGGGCCTGGTGGAGGGTGCCCCTGCACTGCTGGGGGGTGGGGGTGGTGGGAGACATGGGTGGGGGCCTGGTGGAGGGTGACCCTGCACTGCTGGGGGGTGGGGGTGATGGGAGACATGGGTGGGGGCCTGGTGGAGGGTGACCCTGCACTTCTGGGGGGTGGTGGGAGACATGGGTGGTAGCCTGGTGGAGGGTGCCCCTGCACTGCTGGGGGGTGGGGGTGGTGGGAGACATGGGTGGGGGCCTGGTGGAGGGTGCCCCACAGTGTTGGGGGGTGGGGGGTGGGAGACATGGGTGGGGGCCTGGTGGAGGGTGACCCTGCACTGCTGGGGGGTGGGGTGGTGGGAGACATGGGTGAGGGCCTGGTGGAGGGTGCCCCTGCACTGCTGGGGGGTGGGGGTGGTGGGAGACATGGGTGGGGGCCTGCTGGCAGGTGCCCCACAGTGCTGGGGGGTGGGGAACATGAGTTGGAAATGGGTGGGGGCCTGCTGGCAGGTGCCCCACAGTGCTGGGGGGTGGGGGTGGTGGGAGACATGAGCTGGACATGGGTGGGGGCCTGCTGGCAGGTGCCCCACAGTGCTGGGGGGTGGGGGTGGTGGGGAACATGAGTTGGACATGGGTGGGGGCCTGCTGGCAGGTGCCCCACAGTGCTGGGGGGTGGGGGGTGGGGAACATGAGTTGGACAAGGGTGGGGGCCTGCTGGCAGGTGCCCCACAGTGCTGGGGGGTGGGGGTGGTGGGAGACATGGGTGGGGGCCTGGTGGAGGGTGACCCTGCACTGCTGGGGGGTGGGTGTGGTGGGAAACATGGGTGGGAGCCTGCTGGAGGGTGCCCCTGCACTGCTCGGGGGTGGGGGAGGTGGGAGACATGGGTGGGGGCCTGGTGGAGGGTGACCCTGCACTGCTGGGGGGTGGGGGTGGTGGGAGACATGGGTGGGGGCCTGCTTGCAGGTGCCCCACAGTGCTGGGGGGTGGGGGGGGGTGGGAGACATGGGTGGGGGGCTGGTGGAGGGTGACCCTGCACTGCTGGGGGGTGGGGGGGTGGGGAACATGAGTTGGACATGGGTGTGGGCCTGCTGGCAGGTGCCCCACAGTGCTGGGGGGTGGTGGGGAACATGAGTTGGACATGGGTGGGGGCCTGCTGGCAGGTGCCCCACAGTGCTGAGGGGTGGGGTGGTGGGAGACATGGGTGGGGGCCTGGTGGAGGGTGACCCTGAACTTCTGGGGGGTGGGGGTGGTGGGAGACATGGGTGGGGGCCTGCTGGCAGGTGCCCCACAGTGCTGGGGGGTGGGGGGGTGGGAGACATGGGTGGGGGCCTGGTGGAGGGTGAGCCTGCACTGCTGGGGGGTGGGGGTGGTGGGAGACATGGGTGGGGGCCTGCTGGCAGGTGCCCCACAGTGCTGGGGGGTGGGGGGGTGGGAGACATGGGTGGGGGCCTGGTGGAGGGTGACCCTGCACTGCTGGGGGGTGGGAGGGGTGGGGAACATGAGTTGGGCATGGGTGGGGGCCTGCTGGCAGGTGCCCCAAAGTGCTGGGGGGTGGGGGTGGTGGGGAACATGAGTTGGACATGGGAGGGGGCCTGCTGGCAGGTGCCCCACAGTGCTGGGGGGTGGGGGGGTGGGAGACATGGGTGGGGGCCAGGTGGAGGGTGACCCTGCACTGCTGGGGGGTGGGGTTGGTGGGAGACATGGGTGGGGGCCTGGTGGAGGGTGCCCCACAATGCTGGGGGGTGGGGGTGGTGGGAGACATGGGTGGGGGCCTGGTGGAGGGTGCCCCTGCACTGCTGGAGGGTGGGGGGGTGGGGAACATGAGTTGGACATGGGTGGGGGCCTGCTGGCGGGTGCCCCTGGTGGCTGGGGGGTGGGGGTGCTGGGAGACAGGAGTGGGGGCCTGGTGGAGGCTGCCCCTGCACTGCTGGGGGGTGGGGGTAATAGGGGACATGGGTGGGGGCCTGGTGGAGGCTGCCCCTGCACTGCTGGGGGGTGGGGGTGGTGGGAGACATGAGTGGGGGCCTGGTGGAGGCTGCCCTTGCACTGCTGGGGGGTGGGGGTGGTGGGGGACATGGGTGGGGGCCTGCTGGCAGGTGCCCCACAGTGCTGGGGGGTGGGGGGTGGGAGACATGGGTGGGGGCCTGCTGGCAGGTGCTCCACAGTGCTGGGGGGTGGGGGGGTGGGAGACATGGGTGGGGGCCTGGTGGAGGGTGACCCTGCAGTGCTGGGGGGTGGGGGTGGTGGGAGACATGAGTGGGGGCCTGGTGGAGGCTGCCCTTGCACTGCTGGGGGGTGGGGGTGGTGGGGGACATGGGTGGGGGCCTGCTGGCAGGTGCCCCACAGTGCTGGGGGGTGGGAGACATGAGTGGGGGCCTGGTGGAGGGTGACCCTGCACTGCTGGGGGGTGGGGGTGGTGGGAGACATGGGTGGGGGCCTGGTGGAGGGTGCACGTGGTGGCTGGGGGTGCAGGGGGACATGCGTTGGTGGGCAGTAGTGCAAGTTGACATGTGGGTTGGCTGGGGGGCATGGCCATGGTGGATGGGGTGCCTGCAGGACATGTGCAGGGTAGGCCCCTGTGGTGTGAGCCACCTGCAGGGGCCGTGGAGGGTGTAGAGGGAACACCTGGGAGGACCCACATGTGCAATTCACGTGTAGTGATCCCCGCGCACCCCTGTAATACACGTACCCTGATGAGATCACGTGTGGAACTTCCCGCGCACCCCTGTAATACACGTTCCCCTGATGGAATCTCGTGTGGAACTTCCCGCGCACCCCTGGAATACACGTACCCTGCTGATGTTGCGTGTGATACTTCCCGCGCACCCCGAAATACACGTACCCTGATGAGATCGCGTATGGAACTTCCCGCGCACCCCTGTAATACACGTACCCTGATGGAATCGCATGTGGAACTTCCTGCGCACCCCTGGAATACACGTACCCTGCTGATGTTGCGTGTGATACTTCCCCCGCACCCTGAAATACACGTACCCTAATGAGATCGCGTGTGGAACTTCCCGCGCAACCCCTGGAATACACGTACCCTGCTGATGTTGCGTGTGTAATTTCCCGCGCACCCCCGAAATACACGTACCCCGCTCAATCGCGTGTGTAACTTCCCGCGCACCCCCGAAATACACATACCCCGCTCAATCGCGTGTGTAACTTCCCGCACACCCCCGAAATACACGTGCCCCGCTCGCACAGGCCCAATTGCTGTATGTTGCCACTTTTGTAATGCGCAGGGACGCTACCGCCTGCCTTCGTGTGGCAGACGTGTTTCGGCTTGTGAGTGTCTTTGGCTGTGCGTGGCTTTGCCCTATTCGATTCCATGAATACGTGTGGTTCGAGTGCGTGTGGGCGTTCCGTCTGCTTCCCTGCAGTACATCCCCAGTTACGCCCTTATTTTCGCGCGTTGTTCCCCATTCCGCGCGTTATGCCCCGTGTTCCGCCCACTTTCTGGTGTATGCGCCGAGGTTGTGCGCTTTCACTGTGCGCGTCGCGCACGCCTTTCGGGTTGTTGCAGTGACTTGTGCGCCATGCACGGGTTTGGCGCACATCCCGAGGTAAACACGCGCAGGGACTTCCATGAATCGCACGCGTGCGCCTGTTTTTTTGCACTTGCGCCTGCTTGCGCCTGCTTGCGCCAAGATTTTCGGCGCACGTTTGTTCCATGAATCGGCCCCTTAGTTTCTTTGATTCCAATGGTATGATCTGCATCTGTTTTTGTGTACATCTCATAGCACCTGTTTCAGACCAATCCTGCAACCATCATTTTTTTTCCGCTTGGTTTGTTTGAAGCATTTCCATGTTTATGTCAAGTTTTCCATTACTTTCTCGCAACGTTCTGACCACTGTGAACTTATATTAAATTTTTCCCCTCCGCCTGGGTGATGAAGTATCTTAAATTGGGGCAGGACAGGATCCATGGTCATTTTCCGATAGACGGACAGCATATTCCTGCATACGCTAGCGTGGATAGATAGCAGATTTAGTTTGTATCTTATGCATACGGTTGGGATTCCCTTAGGGAGCCACAGCACCTGGGACCAAAATTCCAATGTATTCCAAAGCGTATTTAGGCATCCCAAGGCGCAATCTGTGCCATGAATTAGGGCCGGGAGTGCTTTTTGCTTGTAAAACTTTATTGCTGGGAGCAATGAGAACTTTCCAAATTTCTTCTGTAGACCAGCTGCCTGTATTGCTAATTGATGGCATTTAGCTTTAGACTTTTCAACCCACGTTGTATCGTTTACACTGGAATTAATTGTCATGCCCAGGTATCTAGTGTTTAGCACACTCTTAACAGACACCTTAACTAGATACCATTTGAATTTTTTTGCCTGAGGTTTATTTTTACTTTGATCTTGGAGAATCATGATTTCCGACTCGCTGGTATTAATACATAACCCGTTAGCAATTACATACTGTTCGATTGCATGTAACTTGCATTGCAACCCTATTGGGGTGGAGTCCAACAAGACTAAGTCAGCGGGTACAAAATACAGCTAATTTCTTTGCCTCCTATTTTTGGATGGAATGAGGGGGTGTTCTCAATAACGTCTCGTACATCGGAGATAAATAGGTTAAATACAATGGCTGCCAACGGACAGCATTGTTTTACCCCACAAAACGTTTTAATTGAACTTGACAGGGTGCCACGCCGATCTAATCGAATTTTTATATCGGTGTTCTTATGTAATTCTTTGATTGCCAACAACAGGCTAATTGGACTATTCTACTTTTTCATCTTCTCCCATAAGATCTCGCGATTAATGTTATCAAATGCGTCCACGAGATCGATGAATGCGAGGTAAACACGTTTCCCAGCTCTTATAGCTTCCATCTTCATGATGTTATGTATTAAAAGATTTAACCCGCATCCAACACCTTTCACAAACCCGGTTTGTCTTGGGTCAAATCGCTGCGCTGACTTAATCCAGTGGGTACGTTTCTGTGGCAAAAGACAAGTGAATCTGCCACAGGTATTTGCAGGACAGGGTGCACAGCATATACTTAAAAAGTAAACTGATGTGTGTGCAGAATGTAATATCCCAATACAGCATTTGTTGATCGGATGTAAAGAAATGTGTATTTTATATTTGACCAAGTTGTCTAGGTTTGTGCACTACAGACTCCATCTGTAGTAACGAATTCTGGCACAATTGCCTTAAAGGGAAAGTGCGCTCAAAAATGTTATTGTCACTAGCGATCGGACATGTGTTTTTAAGCATAGTGTGATCGATCGTAAACAAATTTCCTATGCATCTTACGTTAGTTTTCCTCACTTTTAAACATGCGAAAACAACGGGTTGGGCATGGCCATCTTGTGCTAATCTTATCCGTTGCTCCATCGCCCTAAATTCAAGTGCCTTTGCGGAACTAATTCATATCACCCGCCTCTGAAGCTGGCATCACTATTACAAACAATATGCTCCACGTATTTTCATGACGTTAGTGGGCAACGTAGCCAAATGCACCCAGTCATTACCCACGCCATAATGTCAGTTAACGCAGAACCCGGAAGATCAACACACACATCCTCTCACAGCGCGTCCCAAATCGGATTTTCCACCAATATTTTTAAAGAAAACATAATTAATCTGCAATTTAGCAAGTATTTTTATTTAACAAAGAACGCTCCAAAAACCACATTATCATGATCCGCTGATTGCGATCAACGACCAATTGTTGTGTGTCCTTTGGTTGGATAAGCAAAACTTTATAATGACGCACATGGTGTTCCTTTCGGGCGAAGATGCAGATTCGACGAACCTTCAATCGCAAGGCTTTGGCGTCAACTTCTTGCTACACCGTAAACAATGACAGGTTGCTCCTTGTCACTGGTACCGCGAAAGGGCATATCGGTCCCGGTCTATCGTCCCACAAGAGGGTGATGCAAATAAATCCGTTTAGGCGTATCTGCCATTGTTGGCTGAAGAAGCCATCCCATGGTAGCTGAAAACTATGGCATTCACAGAACGGTAGAATATATCTATGTAGATAACAGAATAAAAATATATTTTAGTAACCGTTCTTTATTCAAATGTATCCATTTACCCTATAATTCTTCATCGGATGAAACCTAATAACGAACACAAACCACACATAATGAACACACACATACTACATGGGTGAATATTTTAGACTACAATGCCCATGAAAGGTTAAAGCTGTGAAGTAGGTTTAGCTCCCAATGGCATGGAGAAACTGACACAGAAACGGAACAACTGACAGATGGCATTATAACGGAACTGGGAATATTATCTATAGAAAAGCAAACTAAGTGCACTCAGAAAATGTTTTGCCCCCGGCACATCCAATAATGCAACCTTGATAGCACATCCTGATATTCCATGGGACAAAGTGGCTTGGATATCGTTAGCCTGCATACTGTGGATGCGTGTTGTCGATGAATAATCTTCACAATATGCACCAACTAACAACCCATAACAATGTCAGTAAGCAATACCGGCCAAAAAAAATCAAACCTTTAAGCACTCCTCTTTAAACTATACACAAATAACAATTATTAGTAGACTTATAAACAAACCGCGATTAACACACTAGGAGGGTAATTCATAGAATTTCGCAGAAAAGTGTCGCAAGCGGCTGGCGCAGAGTGTCCGCGTGCGATTGACTGCGCCAGGCACGTGCGCTAAAACCGATTTCCGCGCACAGCGTATTCATGGATTTCAGGCTTCCAAACCAGCCGTGGCGCAGAGAATCGCAGCGACCCTGCAGCAGCGCCAGTAACGCCCCCAAGAACGCCCTCACGCAAGGAAAAGCCATCAAAATCGCTAAATCATCGCAAAGGGCTGCGCGAACCCTGGACCAGTTCACCGGGCTGCCAAACAGCAAACGCCAAGCGGGGAACGTGTATTTCAGGGGTGCGCGGGAAGTTGCATACGCGATTGCAGCAGGGTACGTGTATTTCAGGGGTGCGCGGCAAGTTCCACACGCGATTTCAGCAAGGTATGTGTATTTCAGGGGTGCACGGCAAGTTCCACACTCGATTTCAGCAACGTATGTGTATTTCAGGGGTGCGCGGCAAGTTCCACACGCGATTTCAGCAAGGTATGTGTATTTCAGGGGTGCGCGGGAAGTTCCACACGCGATAGTCCCAGTGCGAGCAGGGTACGTGTATTTCAGGGGTGAGCGGGAAGTTGCACACGCGATTGTCCCAGTGCGAGCAGGGTACGTGTATTTCAGGGGTGCGCGGGAAGTTCCACACGCGATTGTCCCGGTGCGAGCAGGGTACGTGTATTTCAGGGGTGCGCGGGAAGTTGCACACGCGATTGTCCCAGTGCGAGCAGGGTACGTGTATTTCAGGGGTGCGCGGGAAGTTCCACACGCGATTGTCCCAGTGCGAGCAGGGTACGTGTATTTCAGGGGTGCGCGAGAAGTTACACACGCGATTGGGCCAGTGCGAGCAGGGTACATGTATTTCAGGGGTGCGCGGGAAGTTGCACACGCGATACCAACAGGGAATGTGTATTTCAGGGGTTCTGGGGAGTACTACACGTGAATTGGCCGTGTGGGTCCTACCAGGTGTACGCTCCACAACCTCCACGGCCCCTGCAGGCAGCCCACACCACGGGGGACTACCCTGCACCCCTGCCCATGTCCCGCAGGCAGCCCATTCACCATGGGCATGCCCCCCAGCCAACCCACATGTCACCTTGCACTACTGATCAACAATGCATGTCTCCCACCACCCCCACCCCCCAGCATCCAGGGTCACCCTCCACCAGGCCCCTACTCATGTCTCCCACCACCCCCACCCCCCAGCATCCAGGGTCACCCTCCACCAGGCCCCCACTCATGTCCCCCTGCACCCCCACCCCCCAGCATCCAGGGTCACCCTACACCAGGCCCCCACTCATGTCTCCCACCACCCCCACCCCCCTGCCACCATGGGCATCCTACACCAGGCCCCCACTCATGTCTCCCACCATCCCCACCCCCCTGCCACCATGGGCATCCTCCACCAGGCCCCCACTCATGTCTCCCACCACCCCCACCCCCCAGCATCCAGGGTCACCCTCCACCAGGCCCCCACTCATGTCTCCCACCACCCCCACCCCCCAGCATCCAGGGTCACCCTCCACCAGGCCCCCACTCATGTCCCCCTGCACCCCCACGCCCCAGCATCCAGGGTCACCCTACACCAGGCCCCCACTCATGTCTCCCACCACCCCCACCCCCCTGCCACCATGGGCATCCTCCACCAGGCCCCCACTCATGTCACCCACCACCCCCACCCCCCTGCCACCATGGGCATCCTCCACCAGGCCCCCACTCATGTCTCCCACCACCCCCACCCCCCAGCATCCAGGGTCATCCTCCACCAGGCCACCACTCATGTCCCCCTGCAACCCCACCCCCCAGCATCCAGGGTCACCCTACACCAGGCCCCCACTCATGTCTCCCACCACCCCCACCCCCCGGCAGTGCAGGGGCAGCCTCCACCAGGCCCCCACTCATGTCCCCCTGCACCCCCACCCCCCAGCAGTGCAGGGGCAGCCTCCACCAGGCCCCCACTCATGTCTCCCACCACCCCACCCCCAGGCAGTGCAGGGGCAGCCTCCACCAGGCCCCCACTCATGTCCCCCTGCACCCCCACCCCCCAGCAGTGCAGGGGCAGCCTCCACCAGGCCCCCACTCATGTCTCCCACCACCGTCACCCCCCAGCATCCAGGGTCACCCTCCACCAGGCCCCCACTCATGTCTCCCACCACCCCCACCCCCCAGCATCCAGGGTCACCCTCCACCAGGCCCCCACTCATGTCCCCCTGCACCCCCACCCCTTCAGTATCCAGGGTCACCCCACACCAGGCCCCCACTCATGTCTCCCACCACCCCCACCCCCCTGCCACCATGGGCATCCTCCACCAGGCCCCCACTCATGTCTCCCACCACCCCCACCCCCCCGCCACCATGGGCATCCTCCACCAGGCCCCCACTCATGTCTCCCACCACCCCCACCCCCCAGCATCCAGGGTCACCCTCCACCAGGCCCCCACTCATGTCTCCCACCACCCCCACCCCCCAGCATCCAGGGTCACCCTCTACCAGGCCCCCACTCATGTCCCCCTGCACCCCCACCCCCCAGCATCCAGGGTCACCCTACACCAGGCCCCCACTCATGTCTCCCACCACCCCCACCCCCCTGCCACCATGGGCATCCTCCACCAGGCCCCGACTCATGTCTCCCACCCACCCCACCCCCCTGCCACCATGGGCATCCTCCACCAGGCCCCCACTCCCCCCAGCATCCAGGGTCACCCTCCACCAGGCCCCCACTCATGTCTTCCACCACCCCCACCCCCCAGCATCCAGGGTCACCCTCCACCAGGCCCCCACTCATGTCCCCCTGCACCCCCACCCCCCAGCATCCACCCCCACCCCCCAGCATCCAGGGTCACCCTACACCAGGCCCCCACTCATGTCTCCCACCACCCCCACCCCCCCTGCCACCATGGGCATCCTCCACCAGGCCCCCACTCATGTCTCCCACCACCCCCACCCCCCAGCATCCAGGGTCACCCTACACCAGGCCCCCACTCATGTCTCCCACCACCCCCACCCCCCTGCCACCATGGGCATCCTCCACCAGGCCCCCACTCATGTCTCCCACCACCCCCACCCCCCTGCCACCATGGGCATCCTCCACCAGGCCCCCACTCATGTCTCCCACCACCCCCACCCCCCAGCATCCAGGGTCACCCTCCACCAGGCCCCCACTCATGTCTCCCACCACCCCCACCCCCCTGCCACCATGGGCATCCTCCACCAGGCCCCCACTCATGTCTCCCACCACCCCCACCCCCCTGCCACCATGGGCATCCTCCACCAGGCCCCCACTCATGTCTCCCACCACCCCCACCCCCCAGCATCCAGGGTCACCCTCCACCAGGCCCCCACTCATGTCTCCCACCACCCCCACCCCCCTGCCACCATGGGCATCCTCCACCAGGCCCCCACTCATGTCTCCCACCACCCCCACCCCCCTGCCACCATGGGCATCCTCCACCAGGCCCCCACTCATGTCTCCCACCACCCCCACCGCCCTGCCACCATGGGCATCCTCCACCAGGCTCCCACTCATGTCTCCCACCACCCCCACCCCCCAGCATCCAGGGTCACCCTCCACCAGGCCCCCACTCATGTCCCCCTGCACCCCCACCCCCCAGCAGTGCAGGGGCAGCCTCCACCAGGTGCTCACAATCCCCAATCATGTGCGTAATGGACAGCCTCCACAGCCAAAAAGCCCTACCAAGTAACCCATTCACCCACATGGAAATGGAAATCACATGTTACACCCCCAATGTTCATGAAGCAAATGAACCCATGTCCGTCACACACAATGGTTGCAATTGAATGGGAAAACACACAACATGACATGCATGAAACCAATGAGATGATACCACACAGTGAAGTATGCAAACAAAATTGTATTGAAAAAAATAAAGAATGCTAAAGAAAGAAAACAAACTACAATGTGAATGAGAAAAAAAAAACATGCATGTCCGTATAAAAAACTACCAAGGGTCCATGAGCCGAACTGAACAAAGGAAACATACTAAAAAACCTACCTAAAAATCAACTATATACAAAAAGTGGAGCAGTGTCCGTCGACTCCAAATCATAATAATAAAGAAAGGAAACCTAAAACTAAAGAACTATATACAAAGGCGGCGGGCTAGTCCAGCGGCTCACTCCGTGGTGTCCTGGGCCAGGGCATCATCGAACTCCTGTTCGATGTCCCGGAGACGGTCCAGTTCCATGGCCCCGAGGGTCCGCAGGGACGACGCTGTGTCCTCCTCCAACCCCCTGCGGATTGCCTCGAGGCACTCGGCCCGCCTCAGGGCCCTCCACATGGAGTTCTCCGCCCTGACCATTGTGAGCCGCGCCTCTTCCGCCCGCCGCCGCTCCGCACCTATGGCGTGGCCCAACCGCTGCCACACGGAAGACACTCTCTGTCCTGGGTCCCCCTGCCCTCCGGCCGATGCCTGCCCCTCCGATGTCGAAAGCCCCGAGCCTGCATGTCTCCCACCATGTTGCTGCTGCTCTGCCTCTGCCCGTGCACTGCCTCCTGCTGCCTGCACATCCTCCGCCGGCTGGGGTGCACTTGTTGATGTGGCCACCCCTGCTGGACCTCCGACTCCCGACTGTGGCAGGGATGCCTCCTCCACCAGCCTGGCCGCACCGTCAGAGGCAGCTCCACAGGGCACCCAGGTGACTGATGGGTGGGAAGATGGCACAGAGGATGACTGGCGCGTAGGGGGTCCAGTTGAGGAGGGGGTCGGAGCAAGCCCCATCAGACAGCGGAATCCGGCCTGGGTGACCTGTCCCAGCAGGCTGACGTGGTCAACGAGCCATTCGAGATGACGTGCAGTCTCTCCATGAAAAGACTGCAGGTCACCTCGCATGGCCCGTTGACGCAACGCCACACCAGCCAGGACAGGCTCAACCCGGACCTGGCTGGCCACGTCCGCAGGCAGAGGAAGGCCAGTTGACGTCAGCTCATCCCCTGCCTGAAAACGGGTCTGGACGTAGGCATCCCTGCTGGTGCAAGATGATGCAGGGACAGGATCGGGGACAGGATTGCACACAGGCACCTCCGCGGCCGCCTGTGCTGCCTCCTGTCCCTGGTCCTGCACTGCACCACTAGCACCAGTGGGATCCCCATCTCCAGACCCCGTCTCTGGTGCTTGCGCGGCCCCCTCCTCCACCAAACCCCCCACCAACCTGGATGACTCCGTGCCATCTTCCCCCGTTGGGCCCTGTGGGGTCCCAGCTGCCCCTTCTGCTGCCGAGGAGTCCAACTGCAACCTCCGCCTCTTGGACCTCCCCCCGGCAGCTGCGGCCTGGGACGCGGCACCGGACTCCTCACTCCCCGACGAGATGACAACACGGGAGGGGAGCCGGGCCTTGCGTCTCCGGCTGGCGGTCGGATCCCCGCCGCTGTGCTCCACAGCACCTTCTCCGCCCTCTTCATCAGTTGACGCTGCAGACAGGGAGAAACAAAACACAGGCATCAGGGCACTGTACAATGGACACATACACGCATGACAGTTGCACATGAGTGGCATTGGCAAACCTCAGACATGTCATCACAATCCCCAACACACATGTCATTGCAACTGGCACACATGAGCCATACCACAGCCATATCGCAACTGCCACCACCATCCCTACACATACAACAGCATCAGCAGCCAAAGGGGAGCCAGACATCACATGCAACACAGGAAGTGCACCACACATGTACACACACCACCACACTTGCATGCATGTCTACACCTCTGCCAAGTGTCGCACTGTTCAGACGGGCATCCATGTCACATCTGCCAAACAGGCTTCCACATACTGCTGTCACATGCATCCATGTTGCATCACTGTTGCACCCTTGTCAAATACACACACATGCACATGTACACAGTGCTCATACATGCAGCCGAAAACAACATACATGCCTGACATCACGGACATGTCTACTTACATACACATTCATCCAAACATGTGTGCACGCACAACTGCATTTGCCATGCAAGCCCACACACACAAGCACCATCCATGTCTCACACATTACAGCCCTCGCATGTGTCAGCCCCATGGCCCTGTACACCCCCACCCATACTCGACCCCATACAAACAGATGTGCAACCGGCACAATGGCGAATGATCACCACACGCACTGCTCACAATCAGGATGCATGTACACTCACCGCTCGACTCCAGACGGGTCTGCTTCTCTAGGACCTGGACGTGGAGCTCTGGGGATATGCGTTCCAGGACCCCCATCTGTTCTTCCGACAAGTGGCCCCGGCGCCCCTTGGCATCCGCTGCCTTCAAGAGGCGCCGGGCCTTGTTCAGGGTCCTGGACCTGAAGTCCTCCCAGCGCTTCCTGACATGTTGTAAGTCCCGGACTGCCACCCCCTCCGCGTTGATGGCAGTCACGATGTCAGTCCAGATCCGAGTCCGTCCTTCCTTGTCGGCGCGGGAACTTCCAAAGAGGGCATCATACTGCCCCAGGACTTGCTCCACCAGGACACCAACTTCGGTGGCACTGAAGCTGGTGCCCCTCTGCCTCTCTGGCCGGGGGTTGTCAGTGGTCACAGATGGTGTTTGCCCCGACATGACAACCCCAGAGGCAGGAGTGGGTGGGCAACTGGGTCCTGGGGCTGGGCTGTGGAGCGATGGAATTCCAGTCGGGAGTCTTTGGTTCCAGCAGGGGTGGTCACAGCAACAGCACCCCTGGCTGATGTGCAGGCAGCAAATGGCAGTGCACGTGGGCAGCTGGCAGTCAGGCAGCAGCAGATGGCAGGTGGGAGCGTGCTCGGGGCTCTGGGGGGCAGTAGTTCGGCCTTCTGGGCAGGAGCGTGGTCTTCCGTGTGCTTACGCGTGGCCAGATTGGTACGGAGTGATTTGGCACGTGAAAATCCTGCACCTCAGCGTGAAAACCGAGGAAAGGCCCTTAGCGCGTAAGCACGTCAGCACGCATACGCGATTCTATTGGACCAAAGGCCCTCAGCGCGTAAGCGCGTCTGTGACGTGAGCCGCACGGGTGTTTCCCACACAGCACGTGATGACAGAGCACACGTGGAAAGACTGCACGTCAGAGTGTCATCGTGTGTGATTGGTGTAAATGGCCGTACACGCAGAAGTGACAAAGCGTGTAATTGGTGGAAATGGCCGTACACGCAGAAGTGACAAAACGTGTAATTGGTGGAAATGGCCGTACACGCATAAGTCACAAAGCGTGTAATTGGTGGAAATGGCCCTAGCGCGTAGACGCAGCATAAGTGACGCTGAACGTGTGGGCCTGTATAAAAGGTACGCGTAGAACACCATTTCCTTGTACGTGCTTTTCGTGGAGAGCGAGTGGGTGAATTCTGTACTTCTTGTCGGTTCACACGCGATTTACTTCACGGCGTTTCAAGTTCGTATTCCCTGTTACCTCTGACAGATTTTTCTCCTTTTTCTCTTTTACTGGTTTACCTGGGCCTGTTCCCTCAAACAGTGTTCCCTTCTACTGTTGTCCTGTCTCCTCAGACAGCGTACATATCTTCTTTTGGCGGGGGTGTTGCCAACCAAACGCTCTCCTTTTTCACGCTCTTTTACCTGGCAGACGGTGAGTCACGCACGTATCTAACATCTGTGCTTGCCCCGTGTGTAGCCTACCCCTTCAGAGGTCATTCTAGGCTGCGTGTGACACGCATACGTTCATTCTTGTGTTACTGGGTGCCACAGCGTAGTGCAGGTTTTACTTTCTGCACACGTGGTCTAGGAGGGGTTGCGTGCACGTCATCTCCCTTTTTTGGGGCTCCTGTGCGTAGCGTGACCCGTAATCTTTCCCCAGGGGTTACAATCAGCCTTGCAAGAGCACTAGGGTACAATTACCATCTGGTACCCAACCCCTTTGACCCCCAATTGCCCAGGACAATATTTTACTGCCACTCCCATACGCACATTAACATCAGTGCCATGGCTGGGAGGCGAGGATTCCGTAAGGGTGGCAAAGGTGGAAGAGCCACAAGTGGTGGCCGTGGTGGATCCGGTAGGGGACGTGGTCGTTACTTGCAGGGTGAGCCTGTCCCCCCATGTGTGGAGGACCAGTCAAGGGCACCCATAATCCCCCCCCCTCCCGTTGAGGCTGATGTGGCTGACACCATCCATGCTCAGCCCTTGTTGGACCAGCCCATTGTGGCACCAGACATGGCTGACTCCATGGCTGACTTCCAGGTCAGCAGGCCTATGAGACATGCGCTGGTGCACATTGATGTCACCATGCCACGTGCATCTGGGGCAGCAAGGTCATCTGCTGCACCAAGTAGGCAGGGCGGAGAGGCTGCAGGGGCAGCTGCGGCTCCATCCACCCCAGCCCTCACACACCCAGCACGGACAGTGTCGGTCCTAGTCCATGCTGCTGATATACCCCCTGACACCATCACACTAGAGCCAATGCCTGCACCAACTCCCATGCTGAGTGTGCAATCCCACACTCCTGATACAGAGTCCACCAGGGCTCCTGCCCATAGTGTCCAGAGCGGCGCAGGACACTCAGGATCATCACCACCTTCCAAGCGGAAGAGGAAGAGTGCTCGTCCGGCACAGGCTGATGCCCCAGACACGGCTACACAGTCCGGCCCGTCCAGGAAGCCCAGCTTCACGGATGACGAACTGAATGCACTTGTCGAGTATGTGTCCGCACATGACAACGAGATGGTCATTGTTGCAGGATCCAAGACCACACCTGCACAACGCCAGGCACACTGGCAGACCGTTGCGGACATCGTAAGTGCCCTTGGAATCGTGAGGCGCACAGCCAATGATTGCTATAAGCGCTGGAATGACCTAAAGCGCAGGGCAAAGAGTAAACTGGCCTCAAGTCATGCCCCAACTCTAGTGACTGGAGGTGGGTCTCCAGTAGTAGACATGGAACTCACTCCACATGAGTCAGTCGCTGGGACCTACGTCACGGAGGAACAGATCCAAGGCGTGGGAGATCTGCCTGATTACGAGGCATTGTCCGGTGAGTGCACATGCATGTGTGTGTCATCCATGTTCATGGTGTGTGTGTGAGGGCTTCTGTTTGTGTGCCAGGTGAGAGTGTGTGCGCCTGAGTTGTATGGGTCAGCCATGTGCTTCATGCAATACATCCTGCGCAGCTGCATTAGGCCATAGCAGTATCCCTTCTGCCAACAGTAGACATCCAGCCCAACTGCACGCCAGTTGCCCTTGAAGTGTCACCTTGCCACAACATTGTTGCTTATTTTTCACTGTTCATTCAGGCAGATTGTTTGCATTCCACCACTTTTACTAGGCATGTCGCAGTCCTCTAGTCACATGTCTGACATGGCTATGGTAAAGTGGAGTGACTTTGTTACCTGGATATCATTTGTTCAAACATGTCCCTGTGCAATTGGACCATTTCGGACTGGCAGCTCCAGGTGAAGAATCTGACCTGTTTGAATTAGAAAAGCTATTACATGCGGGAACTGGACAGAATGAATAGGTGCTGCCCTCCTCCCCATCTTCACTCAATAGCAATGGTACATGCCATCTGTGTGATGGCATGTGTGTTTCACCTGCCAATCACAGGCCAATGTGTGATGCCACTGCCAGGCAGCATGCAGAAAATTTGTTCATCTTCCATCTTGGTGTCATCAGTGTGTGCCATTTGCCTGCCCTTCATATGCAGTGAGGGTGCATGCATGGGAGGGTTTTAGTCATGTGGGACATGTGTCAAACAAGTACTGGTTCTCTTGCTTCTCAGCCCTCATTGTGTGCCATGGTGCTAATGCCTGTTTCCATTTCTTTGTTTTTATGTCTTTGCAGGGGAAGACGCACCTGATACTGCTGGGGTTGTGGAGATGGTGCAGACCCAGGAGGGGTCCGAGGGCCGACCAACCACCAGTGAGGGACGTGGTGTGGTGGTGGGTGAGAACCCACAAGTGCTGCAGGTCGTGCTCTCAAGGGGTGTCTCTGGCTGCACCTCCCCCGAGCTGTACTCAGGTGTTGATTCGGATGAGACCTACGTGCCGTCGCAGGTGAGTGTTCCAGGGAGGGATTCTCTTCTGTCTCACCCACCTGCACCAGGGTCAGAACCCTCAATGGGGATGTCAGTGTTGGCAGCTACGCCTTTGGTGGTTACGGATGCAGGGTCACACTCCGTGACATCTGATCCTGTTCCTGGGCCAGCAGATCAGAGGGGGAATGCAGTCCTGCAGCCTCAGGCAGTGCCGGCACAGCAAGGCGCAGTTCGCCTTGCCCCAGACAGGTGTGGTGCCCGCCGACGTGGTGGCCGTACGCCACCTCGCAATACTGCATGGGAGCAATCCATTTACGGTATGGCAACCCAACAGGCAGCATCATCCGAGATGATGGCTCAGGCCATGGTTAGGGTGGCCACTTCCATTGTCCCCCCTGAAAGGCTGATGGAGCGACTAGAGCAGGCAACCGACTCCATCTGCCAGTCACACAGGGAGGACATGTTGGGGTCCAACAGGGACAGACGGGCGGCACTGGCGACTCTGCAGGAGGCCATCTCCATTGAGTCCCAGGGCCACAGGGAAGCCCTGAGGCAGGAGCTCCTTCACCTCAGGACGACTCTTGTTGAGCTTGAGGCTTCTACACACCAAAGGACAGAACAGCAGCTGGAGCGTCTCACCCGTACGCTCTCAGCTGAGATGCAGGCAACGAGGGCGGAGGTCCGGGCATCCCGTGAGTTGTTGCATGGGGACCTCCGCACACTCATCCTCCAGAACCAGACCTACCACACCCGCATGCTTGCAGCCATGGAGGAGCAGACTAGGGCCTTGCGTGGGCTGCCTCCCATAGTGCAACCACCTCCCGATGCAGCTGCACAGGGTGATAATAGCGACAGCAGTGATACTCCCACAATAGGGTAGCCGTGTGGGCCATGAGCCCATGGAGGTGTTTTTTTTTCCCAGGATCCACGCAGGTGGGTTCTGGTGTGCATCCTGTCCTCGGACCTCCTGGGTGACCTCCCCAACCCCCCCGGGCCCTTCAATGGCCATTTTTATTTTTTCTTTATTTTTATTTTTGTTTTTATTTTTATTTCTTTTATTCCCAATTTTTTTGGGACGATTTGTTGGCTTCCGTGGTTCCTGTGGGCATACGCTGCATTGTGGCTGGGCACATGCAGGCTTGTAATGTATTTGGTTCAGATGCTCGGGTTTGAGTCACACACACCCCTCCTGCTTCCCGTTTCCATGGGCTTGCAAAGGGTGTGCCCAAGTGACAGTGAATTACACAGTGACGTTGGACTCCCATGAGCTGTGTGGGCAGTCTGTAGTCAATACTGTGTATACATTCCTAGTGCATATTGCTGTTGTGTTGTACACTGCATGTTGCATTGATGTGTAACTCATCTTCTGTGTCTACCTCCCAATTTGCAGGTACCTTCCTCATGTCTACACAAGGACCTCTAGTCTGGAGATGTGGTCCATGTTGGCAGCAGTGCACCTACAACTCTACAGGCGCCAACACTGCACAGTTGGTAGTGGAGGGAGTGCAGGCATTTCCAGGTGGTGAGACTACTAATATTAAACATTAGTGATGTCAAGATAATGGTAGTACGTGCTCAAGTTTGTTGTTGGTCCGCCATTACTGTGAGCATTTCACGTGTTGCAAGTTTCTAATAGGGACACTGTACATTGTGACACTAGTGTCATGTTGTGGGGATTACTTTGTTTACCTGCAAATGCCATGACATGGCACGGTGTGTCGTGTGGCGGTGCTGGGGTTGGGTTGGCTGACATGGCACTGTCCTCTTGTTGCATTTTGCAAGTGGGTATTAATTTTAGCTGCTTGAATGTGTAACTTCACAAAACTGCATTGGTGGTGTCAGTGTGGGTAGGGATGCACACATTGTGACACTTCCAGGTGAACAATCTCAGGCTGATATGGTTTTCACGGTTCTTTCTCCAGACATTCAGGATCAGTGTCAGGTTGAGTCATCATTGATTGTCAGATGGAATGTGCCAGGGCAGTGTGCACCCCACAGGGGTGTGATTTCTATGTGAAGTAATTAGCCACTAGCTGTGTACGGGCTGCCTCCCCCCGTGCCCTTTCACCTCCCATGCGCAGCGGCTGTGCATGTGGTTAGGGATGGGGGGCACCACCATGTCCACGGCCAGGCCCCGGCGTGTTGCAACGTTGTGCAGGACACATGCTGCCACTATGATCCTGCACACTACTGGGGGAGCGTACAACAGCTGCCCGCCAGAACGGTCAAGGGAGCGAAAGCGTGACTTCAGCACTCCGAATGTGCGCTCCACTATGCCCCGGGTTGTAATGTGGGCAGCGTTATATCTTACCTGGGGTGGCGTGGTGGGGTTCCGAATTGGCGTCATCATGTGGGGGCTGAGAGGGTAGGCACTGTCCCCTGTGGAGGTGGTGATTGGTATCATTGGTGGGGTTGTGACCTTGCTCAGTATCTGACATGCATGCATGTGCAGTGGCATTCATACTCACCAAGCAGCCATGTATCGCCATGCCGGCCAGCTTCTAGGTCCCGGCTTAGGGTGGACATTCAGTAAATGAAGCTGTCGTGGGTTGACCCAGGATAGTTGGCATATACTGAGGTGATGATTCCCTTGGCATTACATACTACCTGCATGTTGATGGAATGCCAGTGCTTGCGGTTCCTATAGATGTGCTCAGATGCCCTGGGGGGACGTAGAGCCACATGGGTGCAGTCGATGGCACCTAGCACTTTGGGGAATCGTGCCACAGCGTAAAAATCCAGGGCGGCAGCATGCCTTTCTGCAGGGGTTCTGGGCAGGTATATGTGCCTGCGGACTGATGGGCGTGCAGTGATGATGTTCAAGACCTGGTGTAGGCAGCGTGACTGGGTGGCCTGTGATACACCACCCACAATGGCACTTGTCCGCTGAAATGATCCAGTGGCTAAGAAGTGCAGTACATTGAAGACCTTCTCCAGGGGGCTGAGTGCTTGGGAGCACAGGGTGGGTGATGTGAGGTCGTCCTCCCACTCACTCACCAGGTCCAGTATGATGTGTGGTGGAAACCTGTACCTCCCATGCACCTGGTCATCAGGCATCCCGAAAAGGCTGGTTCTGGGTGTGAATATTCTGGCCCTGACTATCCTCCTCCTCCTCCTTTGGTAGGCCACGGCCACTGCTGCTAGGAACGGTATGTTCATCCTGGGTCTGAGCTAGTTATTTTGGTAGCGCGCAAATTGATGCGTTGCGCGTGTTGTAGGCGAGCGTGTGACCCGCGCACCCATGAAATCCAGTGCACAGTCCAATAGCGTGTGGAAATTGCCCGCACACCGGGATACAGGTGCGCTGACGTACTTGCGTGTGTAAGTGTCCGCGCACACCTGATATACACGTACATAGGCCAATCGCGTGTACGCGCACTTTTGTCCAATTACACGCGATGAGAATCTGACGTGCTGTCCAATTACACGCGATGAGACTATGACGTGCTGTCCAATTACACGCGATGAGACTCTGACGTGCAGTCTTTCCACGTGTGCTCTGTCATCACGTGCTGTGTGGGAAACACCCGTGCGGGTCACGTCACAGACGCGCTTACGCGCTGAGGGCCTTTGGCCCAATAGATTCGCGTATGCGTGCTGACGCGCTTACGCGCTAAGGGCCTTTCCTCGGTTTTCACGCTGACGTGCAGGATTTTCAAGTGCCAAATCACTCCGTACCAAGCTGGCCACGCGTAAGCACACGGAAGACCACGCTCCTGCCCAGAAGGCCGAACTACTGCCCCCCAGAGCCCCGAGCACGCTCCCACATGCCATCTGCTGCTGCCTGACTGCCTGCTGCCCACGTGCACTGCCATTTCCTGCCTGCACATCAGCCAGGGGTGCTGTTGCTGTGACCACCCCTGCTGGAACCGAAGACTCCCGACTGGAATTCCATCGCTCCACAGCCCAGCCCCAGGACCCAGTTGCCCACCCACTCCTGCCTCTGGGGTTGTCATGTCGGGGCATACACCATCTGTGACCACTGACAACCCCCGGCCAGAGAGGCAGAGGGGCACCAGCTTCAGTGCCACCGAAGTTGGTGTCCTGGTGGAGCAAGTCCTGGGGCAGTATGATGCCCTCTTTGGAAGTTCCCGCGCCGACAAGGAAGGACGGACTCGGATCTGGACTGACATCGTGACTGCCATCAACGCGGAGGGAGTGGCAGTCCTGGACTTACAACATGTCAGGAAGCACTGGGAGGACTTCAGGTCCAGGACCCTGAACAAGGGCCGGCGCCTCTTGAAGGCAGCGGATGCCAAGGGGCGCCGGGGCCACTTGTCGGAAGAACAGATGGGGGTCCTGGAACGCATATCCCCAGCGCTCCACGTCCAGGTCCTAGAGAAGCAGACCCGCCTGGAGTCGAGCGGTGAGTGTACATGCATCCTGATTGTGAGCAGTGCGTGTAGTGATCATTCGCCATTGTGCCGGTTGCACATCTGTTTGTATGGGGTCGAGTATGGGTGGGGGTGTACAGGGCCGTGGGGCTGACACATGCGAGGGCTGTTATGTGTGAGACATGGATAGTGCTTGTGTGTGTGGGCTTGCATGGCAAATGAAGTTGTGCGTGCACACATGTTTGGATGAATGTGTATGTAAGTAGACATGTCCGTGATGTCAGGCATGTATGTTGTTTTCGGCTGCATGTATGAGCACTGTGTACATGTGCATGTGTGTGTATTTGTCAAGGGTGCAACAGTGATGCAACATGGATGCATGTGACAGCGGTATGTGGAAGCCTGATTGGCAGATGTGACATGGATGCCCGTCTGAACAGTGCGACACTTGGCAGAGGTGTAGACATGCATGCAAGTGTGGTGGTGTGTGTACATTTGTGGTGCACTTCCTGTGTTGCATGTGATGTCTGGCTCCCCTTTGGCTGCTGATGCTGTTGTATGTGTAGGGATGGTGGTGGCAGTTGCGATATGGCTGTGGTATGGCTCATGTGTGCCAGTTGCATGTGTGTTGGGGATTGTGATGACATGTCTGAGGTTTGCCAATGCCACTCATGTGCAACTGTCATGCGTGTATGTGTCCATTGTACAGTGCCCTGATGCCTGTGTTTTGTTTCTCCCTGTCTGCAGCGTCAACTGATGAAGAGGGCGGAGAAGGTGCTGTGGAGCACAGCGGCGGGGATCCGACCGCCAGCCGGAGACGCAAGGCCCGGCTCCCCTCCCGTGTTGTCATCTCGTCGGGGAGTGAGGAGTCCGGTGCCGCATCCCAGGCCGCAACTGCCGGGGGGAGGTCCAAGAGGCGGAGGTTGCAGTTGGACTCCTCGGCAGCAGAAGCGGCAGTTGGGACCCCACAGGGCCCAACGGGGGAAGATGGCACAGAGTCATCCAGGTTGGTGGGGGGTTTGGTGGAGGAGGGGGCCGTGCAAGCACCAGACACGGGGTCTGGAGGTGGGGATCCCACTGGTGCTAGTGGTGCAGTGCAGGACCAGGGACAGGAGGCAGCACAGGCGGCCGCGGAGGTGCCTGTGTGCAATCCTGTCCCCGATCCTGTCCCTGCATCCTCTTGCACCAGCAGGGATGCCTACGTCCAGACCCGTTTTCAGGCAGGGGATGAGCTGACGTCAACTGGCCTTCCTCTGCCTGCAGACGTGGCCATCCAGGTCCGGGTTGAGCCTGTCCTGGCTGGTGTGGCGTTGCGTCAACGGGCCATGCGAGGTGACCTGCAGTCTTTTCATGGAGAGACTGCACGTCATCTCAAATGGCTCGTTGACCACGTCAGCCTGCTGGGACAGGTCACCCAGGCCGGATTCCTCCGTCTGATGGGGCTTGCTCCGACCCCCTCCTCAACTGGACCCCCTACGCGCCAGTCGTCCTCTGTGCCATCTTCCCATCCATCAGTCACCTGGGTGCCCTGTGGAGCTGCCTCTGACGGTGCGGCCAGGCTGGTGGAGGAGGCATCCCTGCCACAGTCGGGAGTCGGAGGTCCAGCAGGGGTGGCCACATCAACAAGTGCACCCCAGCCGGCGGAGGATGTGCAGGCAGCAGGAGGCAGTGCACGGGCAGAGGCAGAGCAGCAGCAGCAGCAACATGGTGGGAGACATGCAGGCTCAGGGCTTTCGACATCGGAGGGGCAGGCATCGGCCGGAGGGCAGGGGGACCCAGGACAGAGAGTGTCTTCCGTGTGGCAGCGGTTGGGCCACGCCATAGGTGCGGAGCGGCGGCGGGCGGAAGAGGCGCGGCTCACAATGGTCAGGGCGGAGAACTCCATGCGGAGGGCCCTGAGGCGGGCCGAGTGCCTCGAGGCAATCCGCAGGGGGTTGGAGGAGGACACAGCGTCGTCCCTGCGGACCCTCGGGGCCATGGAACTGGACCGTCTCCGGGACATCGAACAGGAGTTCGATGATGCCCTGGCCCAGGACACCACGGAGTGAGCCGCTGGACTAGCCTGCCGCCTTTGTATATAGTTCTTTAGTTTTAGGTTTCCTTTCTTTATTATTATGATTTGGAGTCGACGGACACTGCTCCACTTTTTGTATATAGTTGATTTTTAGGTAGGTTTTTTAGTATGTTTCCTTTGTTCAGTTGGGCTCATGGACCCTTGGTAGTTTTTTATACGGACATGCATGTTTTTTTTTTCTCATTCACATTGTAGTTTGTTTTCTTTCTTTAGCATTCTTTATTTTTTTCAATACAATTTTGTTTGCATACTTCACTGTGTGGTATCATCTCACTGGTTTCATGCATGTCATGTTGTGTGTTTTCCCATTCAATTGCAACCATTGTGTGTGACGGACATGGGTTCATTTGCTTCATGAACATTGGGGGTGTAACATGTGATTTCCATTTCCATGTGGGTGAATGGGTTACTTGGTAGGGCTTTTTGGCTGTGGAGGCTGTCCATTACGCACATGATTGGGGATTGTGAGCACCTGGTGGAGGCTGCCCCTGCACTGCTGGGGGGTGGGGGTGCAGGGGGACATGAGTGGGGGCCTGGTGGAGGGTGACCCTGGATGCTGGGGGGTGGGGGTGGTGGGAGACATGAGTGGGGGCCTGGTGGAGGATGCCCATGGTGGCAGGGGGGTGGGGGTGGTGGGAGTCATGAGTGGGGGCCTGGTGGAGGATGCCCATGGTGGCAGGGGGGTGGGGGTGGTGGGAGACATGAGTGGGGGCCTGGTGGAGGATGCCCATGGTGGCAGGGGGGTGGGGGTGGTGGGAGACATGAGTGGGGGCCTGGTGGAGGGTGACCCTGGATGCTGGGGGGTGGGGTGGTGGGAGACATGAGTGGGGGCCTGGTGGAAGATGCCCATGGTGGCAGGGGTGTGGGGGTGGTGGGAGACATGAGTGGGGGCCTGGTGGAGGATGCCCATGGTGGCAGGGGGGTGGGGGTGGTGGGATTACATGAGTGGGGGCCTGGTGGAGGATGCCCATGGTGGCAGGGGGGTGGGGGTGGTGGGAGACATGAGTGGGGGCCTGGTGGAGGGTGACCCTGGATGCTGGGGGGTGGGGGTGGTGGGAGACATGAGTGGGGACCTGGTGGAGGATGCCCATGGTGGCAGGGGGGTGGGGGTGGTGGGAGACATGAGTGGGGGCCTGGTGGAGGATGCCCCTGCACTGCTGGGGGGTGGGGGTGCAGGGGGACATGAGTGGGGGCCTGGTGGAGGCTGCCCATGGTGGCAGGGGGTTGGGGGTGGTGGGAGACATGAGTGGGGGCCTGGTGGAGGCTGCCCCTGCGCTGCTGGGGGGTGGGGGTGCAGGGGGACATGAGTGGGGGCCTGGTGGAGGCTGCCCATGGTGGCAGGGGGGGTGGGGGTGGTGGGAGACATGGTTGGGGGCCTGGTGTAGGGTGACCCTGGATGCTGGGGGGTGGGGGTGCAGGGGGACATGAGTGGGGGCCTGGTGGAGGCTGCCCCTGCACTGCTGGGGGGTGGGGGTGGTGGGAGACATGAGTGGGGGCCTGGTGGAGGATGCCCATGGTGGCAGGGGGGTGGGGGTGGTGGGAGACATGAGTGGGGGCCTGGTGGAGGGTGACCATGGATGCTGGGGGGTGGGGGTGGTGGGAGACATGAGTGGGGGCCTGGTGGAGGCTGCCCCTGCACTGCTGGGGGGTGGGGGTGGTGGGAGACATGAGTGGGGGCCTGGTGGAGGATGCCCATGGTGGCAGGGGGGTGGGGGTGGTGGGAGACATGAGTGGGGGCCTGGTGGAGGATGCCCATGGTGGCAGGGGGGTGGGGGTGGTGGGAGACATGAGTGGGGGCCTGGTGGAGGCTGCCCATGGTGGCAGGGGGGTGGGGGTGGTGGGAGACATGAGTGGGGGCCTGGTGGAGGCTGCCCCTGCACTGCTGGGGGGTGGGGGTGGTGGTAGACATGCATAGTTGATCAGTAGTGCAAGGTGACATGTGGGTTGGCTGGGGGGCATGCCCATGGTGAATGGGCTGCCTGTGGGACATGGGAAGGGGTGCAGGGTAGTCCCCCGTGGTGTGGGCTGGCTGCAGGGTCCGTGGAGGTTGTGGAGCGTACACCTGGGAGGGCCCACACGACCAATTCACGTGTGGTACTCCCCAGGACCCCTGAAATACACATACCCTGCTGAAATCGCGTGTGGAACTTCCCGCGCACCCCTGAAATACACGTACCCTGCTGAAATCGCGTGTGGAACTTCCCGCGCACCCCTGAAATACACATACCTTGCTGAAATCGCGTGTGTAACTTCCCGCGCACCCCTGAAATACACGTACCCTGCTCGCACTGGGCCAATCGTGTGTGGAACTTCCCGCGCACCCCTGAAATACATGTACCCTGCTGTAATCGCGTGTGGAACTTCCCGCGCACCCCTGAAATACACATACCTTGCTGAAATCGCGTGTGGAACTTCCCACGCACCCCTGAAATACACGTACCCTGCTGAAATGACGTGTGGAACTTCCCGCGCACCCCTGAAATACACATACCTTGATGAAATCGCGTGTGTAACTTCCCGCGCACCCCTGAAATACACGTACCCTGCTCGCACTGGGCCAATCGTGTGTGGAACTTCCCGCGCACCCCTGAAATACACGTACCCTGCTCGCACTGGGCCAATCGTGTGTGGAACTTCCCGCGCACCCCTGAAATACACGTACCCTGCTGAAATCGCGTGTGGAACTTCCCGCGCACCCCTGAAATACACATACCATGCTGAAATCGCGTGTGTAACTTCCCGCGCACCCCTGAAATACACGTACCCTGCTGAAATCGCGTGTGGAACTTCCCGCGCACCACTGAAATACACATACCTTGCTGAAATCGCGTGTGTAACTTCCCGCGCACCCCTCAAATACACGTACCCTGCTCGCACTGGGCCAATCGTGTATGGAACTTCCGGCGCACCCCTGAAATACATGTACCCTGCTGTAATCGCGTGTGGAACTTCCCGCGCACCCCTGAAATACACATACCTTGCTGAAATCACGTGTGGAACTTCCCGCGCACCCCTGAAATACACGTACCCTGCTGAAATCGCTTGTGGAACTTCCCGCGCACCCCTGAAATACACATACCTTGCTGAAATCGCGTGTGTAACTTCCCGGGCACCCCTGAAATACACGTACCCTGCTCGCACTGGGCCAATCGTGTGTGGAACTTCCCGCGCACCCCTGAAATACACGTACCCTGCTCGCACTGGGCCAATCGTGTGTGTAACTTCCCGCGCACCACTGAAATACACGTACCCTGCTGAAATCGCGTGTGGAACTTCCCGCGCACCCCTGAAATACACGTACCCTGCTGAAATCGCGTGTGGAACTTCCCGCGCACCCCTGAAATCCACGTACCTGGCCAAATCGCGTGTGAGACTTCCCGCGCACCCAGGTATACACGCACACGTATTTTTTGTCAGCGGGTGTCCGTGTTTGTGGGTACCCCTTTGCACGTCATTTGTCCTCGAGGGCCACAGTATAGGACATTGATCATGGCAGTATATAGGTGCTATTTGTTGGCGCACCTTTTGGCGCACATTTCTTACAGCCGCAGAGACGCTACCGCCTGCTTTCTTGTGGCGGTCGTGTTTGTGCCTGTGCGCTGGTTTGAGCGTGCGCTTTTTTGCCCTATTCTATTCCATGAATGCCTGTTGTAGGTGAGCGTGTGGGCGTTCTGCGCACTTGTGCCCTGTACTTCCTCCGTGACGCCCACGTTTTGGCAAGTTGTTCCCCATTCCGAGTGTTACGCCCGTGTTCCGCCTACTTTTGTAGCGTGCGCCGCGCTATGTGCGAATTTCGCTGTGGCCTGTGCGATTTTCGCTGTGACCTGGCGCACGCTGTTAGATGGCCTGTGCGCCAACGTGCGCCGCGCACTTTTTTATCGCACATCCGCTGGTTTTCTCGCGCACGGCCTTCCATGAATCGATGTGCGCTGCTTTTGGTGCGATTTTCGCACCTGCACTGCGATTTTCGCTATTCCACTGCGATTCGCACGTTTTTGCCCACTTGCGCCGCGCTAATTATTCCATGAATCGGCCTGTAGGTTTTTTAAATATGGCGCAGTATAAATTAAATCAACGGAAAAACGTATTTTGTCCTCTATTTTTGTCAAATGGCATATTCGCACATCACTGAATAGTTACATATGCATACAGCACATATGCCATTTTCTATCACAAAATTAATACGGATAGTTGAACTTACACCATGTTTGGTAGTTCCTTTCTCTTGGTGCAACGCAGAGTGTCCGCTCAGAACAACAGTTTGCATGAATTGAAACTAAACGTTGCAATGTCCACTTTCTATATTGTCAATGTTATCATTTTTGCACTTATTCAATGCCTTCTGTCCTTCTATCCTAGCGATTGCTCCCTTTTGTTCAATTTCACATAACAATTGAACCATTTTTTGAGCTTCTATGCATGGTAGGTTTCGCTTTTGTGAAAGAATGCCACAATGAAAAACATACCGGACAAGATGTGTCAGTGTGAACTGATTAATTTCTTCTATTAACAGACGCATCATCCCACTAAGTGACCTTCACTCCATGGAGCGATGAGCAGAGCAGACTCACATGGCATTCGAAATATGCCGAAAAACAAATGAATTGTTGGGTGGCATCCACCAATGCCGCGCAATCATGAATAATGATATGCAAAATCATTCATTTTGGAGTCTCAACGTTCTCGAAGAGCAGACACCTCTGATGAATTATTTTTAATTTCTGAAAAAGTTATCCTTTTTAAATCCTGCATGCTATCTCTTGGCTTCTTATGCATGTCCGTTCAGACTATCCCACCTGAGGCAGCCCTGTCTACGTTCAAGCGAGACAGGTTACATTGCTTGCCCGTACCAAGTTTGCTTTCATTCATGATTCGACTAGGCCATGTGTCGATCGGCCATCCGAGTGCATAGGGTAAGCAAGGATGAGCGTTAGACAATATTTCTTAGTCATTCCATAACTTTCGAATGCGGACCTGAGAGGTCGGTAGCCTTCGGCTCGAACAATGCTGTAGTGCGCGAAACCGCAAAATCGCAAGATTCAAACAAAACGCGTTTCTTCCTGGAAGGGCCAAGCAAGTCAAGAAGGGGCCTGAGGCGATGAAGAATTGGTTACCACTATTCCAGTAGGACGTGCCATTAGCGGCAGATCAGTTTTGAAAAAGTTGAAAATAGCTGGTGAGCGCAGGCTAACCCAGCCAACATCGAATTCCTTTAGTAGACCCTATCGGTTCTACCGTGACTCTTAGGAAGAAATCACATAGTGTAATAATCTGGACAATAAGTTTTTCTGATCTTCTGAAACTCATAATAGGCATGGTGTAAACCTATGAATTGTATTCTGGATAACTGGCATTCTCGGGGAGTTGGACCTTGGGGTGTGACATTCAATTACAGTTGCTTTTTGGCTCACACAGTAGGGGAAACAATAACTTCAACTTAGTTAGCCCCACAGGTGGGAGCAGGAAGAGGGCCAAGAGAGGCCAGCCAGAGACTGACAGAAAAGGAGGGAGCAGGTGTGCTGATGAGGAGAATCTCGGTCTAACTGGCCTTAAGGCAGAGATCATTGGCTGCACACCACCCTGGCTCAATGGTTTTCTGTCGCAGGATGGAATGCAGGAGAGCAGTGACTACGATTCCCAGAAGGCTCTTCTGATAATCCAAACAATGCGGAATCCAGGCACAACGAAGAGGTAAGAGATTGGAATGTTGCAGAGAGGAAGCGGCTACTGCACACGAAGAGGAGCGGGGACGGAGCAGGCAGAGCAAGGTAAGCAAGGACGAAGTCTGCAGACGGCAAGCGGGAGGCGCGGAGAAGGAAAGTAGAAAACAGCACACAAGCGAGGAAGCAGCAGGAGGGCAGAGGATACTCACTAGGCAGGCGCGTAGTAAGAAACTCAGCATGTAGACCCAAAGCGGAAACAAAGGGTTGCAACGCACCTGCGTAGCTATCCGGTGCGTGGTTAACGTCAAGCCTCAGGGGGCGTGGCAAAACAGTCAAAACACTAGACTGCAGCAGATGGTTCCGTTAGTGTTTCTTCCATCGTGTCCACAACTTCCAGGACGGACGTGTCGTGACAGTATAACCCCTCTTCCATTGGACCCCCCTCCCCGGGCTTCACTGGATGGTTTCTATGGAAGAGACGTAGTAGTCTGGGTGCACTGAGGTTCTTAACTGGTTCCCAGGATCTTTCAGTCCAAGGGTATCCTTTCCAAAGTATGAGGTACTGGAGAACCCCGTGTCTGTAACGGGAGTCCAAGATGCGAGAGACTTCATATTCGGGATCTTCTTCTAAGTTTGGGATGCATCTCTTGTAGGGATCTTTTTTGTATTCCTTGAGAAGGGACACATGAAATACTGGATGGATCCTTCGTAAGGAAGAGGGTAACTTAAGTCGGAAGGCTACTGGATTGATTTGCTGTTCAATGATATATGGGCCAATATACCTTGGAGTAAATTTCCCTGGACGTATCCGCCTTGGTAAGTATTTTGTGGATAACCAAACCTTATCTCCTGGCTTCCAGATCGGGTTTGCTCGTCGATTTCTGTCGGCCCATTTCTTATATGATTGACGGCTGGCCGATAATGTTTCCTGAGCTCTCAAGTGGGTTTGTTTGAGGGTGTCTAACATCTGATCTACAGTGGGTATGTTAGTGGTTAGGATCACTGACTGTGGGATATGTCGGGGTTTGTATCCATAAGTACACTTGAAAGGACTCATACCAATTGCCGAATGCACTGTGTTATTATAAGAGAACTCGGCAATGGATAGAAGTTGACTCCAGTTATCCTGTGTCTGATTGCAGTAACATCTGAGATACTGTTCTAGCGTAGCGTTTAGTCGTTCTGTCTGCCCGTTGCTCTCAGGATGAAATCGGAAGACAACGCCCTTTGGATCCTTAACTGTTTACACAACGAGGACCAGAATTTGGAGGCAAATTGAGTCCCTCGATCCAAGACTATTGTGTGTGGGAATCCATGTAGTTTGACTAAGTCTTTCAGAAATACTTCTGCAGTCTTGGTGGCAGATGGAATCCCCTGGAGGGGGGAAAAATGAGCAAGCTTACTGAATGAGTCTACTACTACAATGATGGCTGTGAATCCTTCGGACAGAGGTAAGTCCACGATAAAATCCATGGATTTATGTTGCCAGAGACTAGCAGGTAACAAATCTTGTTGGAGAAGGCCCAGCGGCTTGGCTGTACTGTATTTGCTTTGTGCACACGTGGGACAAGAGTATACATATGCATAAACATCCTTGACCATTGTCGGCCACCAAAAGTGTCTCCTCAGTAGATGTAACGTGGCCGCCCGACCCTTGTGACCCTCCGTAGGTAGATCGTGACACCAGGCAAGTGCTTGAGACTGAAGTAATGAATTCGGTATGAACAGCAGATCATCTTTAAACAGGTATTCACCCTTCTTGATTAAGGATGATAAATGTGTGCCAGTGGATCTTGCTTGGGCTTCTAACACTTGTTGTAAAAAGGTGTTGACAGTTCCTATGAATTTCATCCCTTGAAGTAACTGTTCGTGATTGGAGTACGAACCCGACTCTTCCCCAAAACTCTGGGAGAGGGCATCCGCCAGATGGTTCTCCTTTCCTGGTAAGTAGGTTAGTTCGAAATTATACTGAGAAAAGAAGTATGCCCACCTGGCATGGCGAGAATTTCGGCATTACATGCTCTTGAGTACGCTAAGAGTCCGGTGATCAGTGCGAACCTGGAACGGGAAGTTAGCTCCTTGTAAAAGGTGCCGCCATTCTTCACAGGCCTGTCTGATGGCCAACAGTTCTTTTTCTACTACAGAATAATTATTTTCGCTCGGCGAGAGTGTCCTTGAATAATAAGCAATGGGATGCTCCAGTTGATCTTCCTTTTGTTTGTAGGAGAGCAGCTCCAATAGCTCCTTGGGAGGCGTCTGTCTCTACAATGAAGGGTAAGGCTTAATCTGGTTGTCTGAGGATTGGTGCGGAATCAAAAGCCTCCTTGAGATGTTTGAAAGCTAAATCGGCTTGCTGATTCCAGCAGAATCTTGTGCCTTTCTTGAATGAGGCTGTGATGGGCAGGACAATGTTAGAAAATCCCGGTATAAATTTACGATAAAAATTTGCCAGTCCTAAGAACCTCTGTATATCTTTCACTGAGTTTGGAGTTGGCCAGTTTTGGATGGCTGAGGTCTTGTTGGGATCCATTTCTACCATTCCTTCCGACAAGATAAATCCGAGATAGGGGACTGAAACAGCCTCAAATACACATTTTTCTGGTTTGGCTAGTAGATGATGGATACGGAGCCTTTGGAGTACCTCCAGTACATGCCGACGATGTTGTGTTAGGGTTGATGAATATACTAAGATGTCATCCAGATAAACTACTACTGAGTTGAACAAAAGATCGGAGAAAATCTTGTCCATAAATCTCTGGAATTGAGCTGGTGCGTTAACCAACCCAAAAGGCATCACTTTATACTCGTAATGACCCAAGGGAGTCCGTAAAGCGGTCTTCCATTCATCTCCTTTTCGTACTCTCAAGAGATGGTATGCTCCTCTTAGGTCCAACTTAGTAAACCACTTGGCTCCTTGCACTGCTTCCATTATATCCTTGATCAAGGGCATGGGGTATCTATCCCGAATAGTCAAGCCATTGAGGCCCCTATAGTCGATACAAGGTCAGAGCTCCTTGGTACCTTTCTTGGGGATGAAAAATAAAGATGCTCCGGCCGACGAGGTGGATTCTTGTATAAGACCATTTTTAATATTGGTATCCAAATATTCTCTTAGCGCTTCCTTTTCAGGAAGAGACAACGGGAACATACGTCCAAAAGGAACCACAGCATTCGGTACAAGGTCGATCTTACAATCCTCATTGCGATTTGGTGGTAGAGGTCTGGGTTGAATGTCTGCAAACACATCTGCAAAACCTTGATAATGCATTGGTATGGCGTTGATACTTCTTACAGATAGAGAAATCTCTTGAGGACATATTTGTTCTTTGTTGGATAGGCAGGATTGAAAACATCGTTCTGAGCGAAATTCCACTACATTGGTTGTCCAGTCAATGCCTGGATGATGCCTTCTTAACCATGGGATGCCTAAAATAATCGGGAAGTGAGCAGCTCTTATTAAATCAAACACCATTACTTCCTGATGTGATTTCATCCTGACTCCCAGCTCCTGAGTCTCCTGACTGATTAGGCCCGAGGACAAGGGGGTACCATCCACCCCTTCTACAGGAATTGGGAGAGGTTTCTCTCTTCTGGGGATGGCATGATCTAAAGCCCATTGATCGTCCATGAAGTTCCCTGCCGCTCCACAATCCAACATGGCTAAGCATTCTACAGAGCGTCCTTCTTTCCATTCTAGAACTACTGGTAGATCCATCAACTGATGAGAGACATCTGACACTTGGGGTGTATTAGTGATACAGGGACCTGCCGTTTGAACCCCTTCCATGTCCCTGTTCAGGGCCGGGGTCTTTCGTTTCCCGATCTCCTGGGAGGTACCTCGGGACAATCTCGCAGGAGGTGTTTCTCAGAACCACAGTACATACATAAACTCAAGTCCTTTTGTCTCTTTCTCTCAATTGCAGATAGGGGTCCTCGTGCAGTTCCGATTTGCATGGGTTCTTCTGGTTGTTGCACGGTTCTTTCCGGTGGTGTAGGTATATAGGAGGTTGAGGAGGGTGGAATTCCAGACTTGTACCTTCTTCTTTCGGTGCGTCGCTCGGCAATGCGATATTCTATCTGAGGAGCCAGAGTAACCAGTTCCTGGAAGGATTCTGGTCTAGCCACCCTCGAGAGTTCATCCTTAATCTCATCATGTAAACCCTGTCTGAAGAGGGTTTGTTTGGCGGAATCCGGCCATCCGGTTTCTGGCGCAATCCTTTGAAAGGCTGACACAAATGTCTGTACATCTTGAGGACCCTGTTTGGTATCCAAAAGGTTCTCATATGAGGTGTACAAGACTTCTGGTCTTTCAAACCTTGTGTGAAACTGTTGAACAAAGGCTCCATAATCAGCTAGAATAGGGTCAGAATTGGTCACCAACGGTGTTGCCCAAGCTAGGGCATTGCCTCCTAGATTGGAGATAAGAAACCCAACCTTTGCTTTGTCGGATGCAAACATCTTTGGGCAAAAGGTAAAGTAGACCTGACATGCGTCGAGAAATTCTTTCATTCTTTTAGGATTACCTTCGTACTTGTCACATGGCAAGGGCATAGGGGGAAGGTCATCTCGTGCATCCTCTCTCTGTGTAACTTGTAGACGTAAGGCAGCATTATCCGCCTTTAATGCATTATTATCAGCCTTTACTGCCTGTAGCTCAGCTGTTATTCCTTGAATGGCATTGACGAGTTCCTGGTACTGCTCCAAACTGGCCATCTTTGGGCATTGCAATCTCTCAGATATGGAAGGTTTTATGTTCAGGTCAATGCCCGAATAGTCCACCCCCTCTTCCTCCTCACCTGTCTCTTGTTCCTCAGAGGAGCTCTCTGTAGAAATCGTCCTTCTATTTCTCCAGGTTCCCTCTTGTCTTTCTTTGCAGGGTTTGGGACAAACTCATCTGGAGGCCACCTTGCCAGCTAGTAGACTGCTCGGCAGTGGGACCCCCAGGGAGTCCGCCCCTAATTCCAGGGAAAAAGGCGGAGGCCGGAAAAAACCCTGGCGCGATGGTTTTCTGTCGCAGGATGGAATGCAGGTGAGCAGTGACTACGATTCCCAGAAGGCTCTTCTGATAATCCAAACAATGTGGAATCCAGGCACAACGAAGAGGTAAGAGATTGGAATGTTGCGGAAAGGAAGCGGCAACTGCACACAAAGAGGAGCAGGGACGGGGCAGGCAGAGCAAGGTACGCAAGGACGAAGTCTGCAGGCGGCAAGCGGGAGGCGCGGAGAAGGAAAGTAGAAAACAGCACACAAGCGAGGAAGCAGCAGGAGGGCAGAGGATACTCACTAGGCAGGCGCGTAGGAAGAAACTCAGCATGTAGACCCAAAGCGGAAACAAAGGGTTGCAACGCACCTGCGTAGCTATCCGGTGCGTGGTTAACGTCAAGCCTCAGGGGGCGTGGCAAAACAGTCAAAACACTAGACTGCAGCAGATGGTTCCGTTAGTGTTTCTTCCATCGTGTCCACAACTTCCAGGACGGACGCGTCGTGACACAGAGAGAGATGAGCGAAGGAGAAGAGGTGCCGCAAGGGAGCCTGAAAATGAGTTGAGTGTCATCCACATAGCACTGAAAGTTGGGGCAGAGAGCTGCAATGCGGTGGGCAAGAAGTGCCAGGTATTGGTTGAACAGCCAGGGAGAGAGGTTGGAACCCTGGGGAACACCACAGGTAGATATATATATATAGAGGAGAAAAAGGACCCAAGTTGCACCTGCGAGGGTCGATCGGAGAGGAAAGAAGTCCTGCCCGTTCTGAGCAACTTGCAACGCCTGAAGATACGCCTTGGATGTCCCTACCAACGAGCTGTTACAGTAATCGAGGCATGAGTGGATTAGGGCCGTGGCTAGGAGGGATCTGTCCTTTTGCTGAAATGTATGGACGAATGTGGTTTAATAATTTTAAGAGATACCCACATGAGGCCCGGACAGAGGCAACATGGGTTTTCATAGAAAGCTCTGCATTCAGCACAACACCCAGTGTTTTCACCTTCCTAGACACTTGAATTTGATTTCCTGCTATATGGTTTTTAATCTTTGTCCTGATGCTAAAATCATGAGTTCAGTCTTTTCAGGATTGAGTGCAAGGGAGTTCATGGTCATCCAATCCTGAATAGCATTATAGATGTGAGTGATGGCATCAGAGGCTGTACTGTGACATCCATTTAGCCTTACGATTACCTATGTGTCATCTGCATAGTTAGGATAATGCACACCCAGGCCATCCAGGAGAGCGAGAAGTGTTTAAAAAAATAATACACCGCCAAAGCAAAAAGTTCTGGAAGTTATGGGGTTGATACAGGTCAGGCGATTGATCATTGCTATGACAATCTTACCCACCATAGGCCATCAACGCCAGTGCCATGCACTGCATGTGCGGATGTGGTTTGGGTCTAGCAGAGGGTTTGACAGACACCAAGCCTCAGTGTACCTTGGACTGATGGCAAATATCCATTTGCCTATCAGTACTTCAGCAACCCAAATGGGTAGTGCAGCACTAATGTGCTAAGGCAATTCTATTCTGAAATATACCACCAATAGCAACCACAGACATGTGCCTTATTAATCGAGGACCAGTAATATAAATGAAGGGAAGGTAAACGATATACATTAAGGAATCATACACACGATTAAATCTGCATAATTAAATACTTTTTATTACTTTTTGTAGCATTGAAATTGAGTGTAATAGCATTCTATTGTTGATGTACATTGTCCAAACATTGGTGAACATATCAAACATGAAGACAGCTACAAATAATTTAAATCGGGAAGTCATCTTTTCAACAAGTTCTGTTTTTGGTGGACAGGGCTTGTTTGCAATGTTTTGTGGCATTGTATGTGTCCTAGGAACAAAATCAGGATCGATTTGATGAGTATGCATGGCCAATACAGCCAATGTCAAATCTTTCACAAATTTGAATTCCATTTCCTGGTATATTGGCTTGGCTACCCATTGTTTTCCTCGTTTTGTAAAGGCCAATGGGTAATAAAGCATCCCGAAGTTTTCAGCAGTTTTCTCTTGTACCCTTCCAACATTCTCGTTGTGCGCAAGTACAACTATTCTTGTTCTAGCCTCCATACCGTCTATGCCGAAATTCAACCTTTTGGGCCTGTACTTTAGGCACATATTAAGGAACACCTCCAAATCTCCGGTATGACAGAATTCTGTGAGTCCCTTCAGGTCTCTTGAAAGCGTTTTATTGTACACAATCTTCTCAAGAACTTTGCGTGGGGGTGAACATGGCACCAACCACTTCCTCTTGCATTCCTGCTCGTTCGATAAAGGTCCATGTGCACATTTGTGAAAATGTTGTTTTCTGTCCAAGAGTGTACGTTCGAACAATGGTGCATCAATGAACGCCATTTTTCAAGTCGAATTTCTAGAGACCCAGTACAAGTTTTGGAGGTCCACCAAAGATGGTTGCTGATATACTGACACCACATTGAAATATTTTCAGAACCCTTTTTTTTACCAGCAGCTGTAATTTTTTTATTGACTGATTTGGCAACATGCCATACATCAAATTGATGACGAATGTGTGGAAACTGCTCTAGCATGTCCTTGGCTATTAAAACATGACTGTTAGTGGCTATCAGGTCTACTTGCATTCCCCTTGATTGAAGGTGTTCGACGGATATGATGAAACCATGTTTCTCCATGGCCACACAGGATGTACATTGGGAAACCTGCACAATCTCCGAACTCACATTTTTTTTACTTTCCATGTCTTGAAAGTGGTACATGGAGTGCTTTGCTGAAAATCCTGGACTGTCACACTGTCCATTGCCAGCTAGCCAGAAACGTTTGCCAGAGAATGTGCTTTCGATTGACATCCGTTCAATTTTCCTGGCTTGACTAATAGCAGGAAATAAGAATTCTCTTTGATATTTGGGTACTGGGTTTTAGCAAGGAACTCAAGTCCCACAAATTTACAGAAACTGGAAATGTTACCATAAGTTGACCTGCTGAAAAGTAAAGCTGCTGCACATAGTAGATTTCCAGCTGGCACTTTGCCCAGCATCGGTTGAGCGGACCATGGAAATGCATTATGGAGGTGGACACATCTGGCTTGTATTTTCAGGTTAGTGCCTTGTAATACACAAGACACGTTCACCAATCGCTCCCTGCATATGTTCCCCCTCAATGTATGGACACATTTCAGCATCTGTATAATCTCTAGCAGGGAGCTGTCGAATACAATGTATTTTTTCTCCTTTATTAGCCAATCGTCCGGCAAGAATGTGGTTTGTGACTCAACAGTGCTGGACAAATAGGGCAAACTAGACAAACTGAAGTCGAGATCTTTAGCAAGTTCCTCGGTCAATTGTGTTGAAGCTTCAGTCTCTGTTAGTTCAGGTTGTGATATTTGCACACGAATTGGAGAAAAAGGTCCAATGGCTGGAACATTTTTATCGGGTGTAGATTGTGTCAAGGGGTCTGCGTGGAATTGTAATGCATCTTCATTGTATTCGGTTTCATCTTGTCGAGTTGTCAGATGGTAGCAATGGTCATAAGCATTGCAAGTCTGCTTATTAACTGGACCACGCTGCGTCCCAAATAGTAGTTGCTCCATTGTCAAATCTGTTTGGCAAGCAACATCTTTTGTTTCATTTGTTGTCTGTGTCTTTATGCTTCTCTTCCTTCTAGGTCTCTAAGAGATGTGTTGAAAAACATGCTCAATGTATAGCACGCATACAGCAGATACCACTTTAAAAACAAAAACATTATATGAATAAAACAGCAGCCTAAAAACTTCTACAAAACAAACTTGTTTGTTCATTATTCTTGTTTTCTTTATTTTCTTTGAAACCACGGGCTGCTCTTTTCCCACCGCACAGGCATGCTGAAAAAAAGAGATTTTGTTGATGGTTTAAATCAAGCACATTTATTTTCCACGCAAACAAACATATGTATATATCAACAAACAGAACCAACTTGATTGAATAGAAAGTATTTCAACATAAAAATGTATTCCAGATGAAATGTGATGTACAATTTATATTAAATATTAGGTAATGTTCACCTCTGGTCCATGTGCCTCCTCTTCTAATTCCACACCTTGTGTACATTGAATAGAATATTAATTAAAAAAAAAAAAGTCAATCGTGCTGGAAATTAAAATCTTTCATCTCACAGAGCCCTTACACACATATCCTCATAAATAGTGTACGTCATTTAGTCCTAATATAAATTCCAGATTTCACCTGATAACCTTCCGAGTTGACACATGTACAATCATGACACATTATTGTAATGTTGCCCTAAAACCTTTTATAATGTATTTGGATTCAGGAGGAAGTGTAACGTTAGACCAGAAATCAGAAAAGTTTAAAACAGTGCACGTTTACATGCATTTCTCTCTCTAGTAATATCCTTTGTAGGATTTACTTTCATTCTTGCAAGGGAACTGTAAGTTGGCATACCTCAAACTCTGGACCAGTTGCAGAGGAGGAAGTGATTGTATTCGAAGTTCCAACATCCCCCTGTAACATAGTACTTTTTTAGTACGGACGAAAACAGCGAAATGAGATGCAGACAATGGTACTGTCAGGAAATGGAATTGGGGCAAGCCCCGGCGACCGTACCATCGGAATTAGCTGTGAAAGCTGAAGAAACTACATTTCCCAGTAGGCTAATGGGGCTGGAGTAGTTCTTCCCTCCTCGTGCCATTCACTAGCTGGGGATAATTGAGACAGCAGCTGGGGGTAATTGTGACAGCTATCAAACCGTTGGCTGCCCGTGCACTGGTGCTGATTATTGTTGATTATGCAGCACGGGCGGCCACGATGTGTCGGAGCAGCAGGAGAAAATACGGCATGCTGATCTTCACGTGTACTCATTGAATAAGGAGAAAGCCGCGATGCCGTTCAAACTCTCGGTTATGAGTAACAAGAACATTGCATTCTGTTTCATGCTGCGGCGGTGAGAGCATCCAGTTCACGGCTGCTGACTACAGCATTTCAAGAAACCCGGGTGCACTTGTGAGCCGCCCGGACACACAGATAAGTGTTTTTCTTCTTATGGTTAAAGGACACCTGAGTATCTGTGATTTATTTAGCGGCTGGCTGCATTGAAGCTGGTCTGTTATGTCCACGAGCAACGCTATTGATTTCCCTGGACATTTTTGTTAATATGTATTCCGCTATGTGTTCTGCAGTCCTTTCTTAGGAACTGAAACTCCTTGAAGTACAAGAGCACACTTTTCATTTACGTTCATTCAGTGTGGGCAGAGTTTTGTCACCCTCTCTGTAATGTTCATGTTGCCTGCATACAGAGGGCAGAGTCTTGTCACAGTCTCTGTGAAGTTCATGTGCTTGCTTAACTAAGGGCAGGGTTAGTTTCACGTTTGACTACTGCTTTGCTATCCCAATGGGCCATGTGTTCACGTTAATTCATCATGGAAGCAGCTTTATTGTTTGTGTCATTCCGCTTGCTATTACTGTGGGGTCATGTCATTGTTATTTGTGGCCATCCTTCATGTTTGGTGTAATATGTAAAATCAGGTTTCAGGAGGAGGTTTAGGTATGCTATGCATAATTCTGAAATAGGTGTAGGATCAGGAGTAGGTATTCAGAATTCATGGTATTAGTAGGTTGTTATGTGGAACAATTGTGAATTGTATGTTATATCCTCTTCTTTCCTTTGTCTATCCACCCCCTTTCCCTAATTCCTTCTTCCCCCCATTGGCTGCCACGTGGTTCGCTGTGATATTATATTCAGACGCCCATGCCAACCACGGTGGGAGGGTCGATTCATTCGGCTTCTGTGGTTCAGGAGAGGGGGTCGATCCCCTATTATCCCTTACAGTTTTTGACAGGTACATATAGAGAGACACCCATACATGCCACTTAGTGTAAATAACTGATAGCATACATACACATTTAAAGTTGATTTGAAATTCCAAGCATAACACATTCACGTAAAGGACAAGTACAATCAAATTACTTGATACGCGAGTGAACTTGATGTTGACTCCGGCAAAGAAATTGATGCAGAATCTTGCTCCTTCATTTTCAGTGCATTGTCATAAAGGAGTACAAGGGAAAATTAAAGTTGTATTAGATATGTGGGCAGATCCAAAGCTCGAGAATATTACTTGGTGTATGTCGGTAGGGCTCACCATTGGGATACTAGATGTGTCTGTGGTTTCTTCACTTGTGAAGGTCTGTGCTTCCATCAGTGTGCTCTACATAAAAAAGGGACATGTCAAGCAACCGAATACGAAAACATTATGCGACTTTAAAAGGGCACTATGGCATTGTTTTCTAATGGTCATCATTCCTTGATTTATTAGAGGCTCCAGAAAGCGGGGACAGATGAAGTATAGTAAAATTTAGATTAGTAAAAATTAAATACAATCTGGTAACTATGGGAACTTTAGTAAGACACATTTCAACTAAATATACACCGAAAGATCCTATATATTCATGAAGTTACCTTTTAAAAAGCCTACCCTAATTAGATCGAGAGATCGTAGATAATACTTATTTATTCAGACCATCGTCCTAGATAACAACAAACGCAGCTTATTCATCATCCATGACTCACCAAGGGCAGCGTGTGTATACATTTAGTTGGAATTGCATTTGGAAGCAATTTATGAAGAATTCTGGGTCGATTTTTTTGAATACTTCAATTGTTCGTACATATCGTCGGTAAAGTGCAGGCTACAGATGCGGAACCGATTGGCCCTCACGTCCTTGAAGACATTCTGTGCTCTACTTTGAATCTCGTCCACCGCAAAACCACAATATTTAACCCATCTTCTTACTAAATCAATATCTTTTGAAAATGTATGCAGGACTGTGCCGGGACTTTTGGAATGGTTCTTGGAAGGGCAACCAAAAACCATACAAGTAGGCATTCTTGAAAAGTCTGTAAGATGTGTATAAAAAAATAATAATTAAAAAATAATACTGTATGCATGTGATTGATGGAATTCCATCACAGCTTTCTAGACAGTATTTGTTTTAGTCAAAGAAGGAGAACATGTGTAAGCTAGTCAAAAAGAACACAGCGAAAACTTTCTTACAGAATTGATTAGTATACCGCAAATCGTACTGTGTTACTCATCCATTGAATGTACTTTCATGCATCAAAAGGAAACATGCTTACAAACATGGACCACAAAGGATTCTATTCCATTACAATGGACATTGATGCAATGTGCTATTTATCGAGATCAAAATACTTGAAACAGACAAAGGTGAAGTCATTGAGGTAACTGAAAATTACAATCCTGGGTACATTAGGTTTAAATAGATTTAAAATTTGTGATCATCAATCGATGAATATGGAGAAGTAAATTGGTGACCTACCCTTACCTGGACAAACAAGCAAGCCGATTCAGCAAGCAGGGGAGCAAGTAGCTGGAGAACAGGTAGCACGATAAAGAGCTATCCTGCAGAGCTCAGAGATGTTCTCTTGTAAAATATCAAGGTGTCTATAAAGATTAGAAAAGTGGGTGTGTATGTGAATGTGTGACGTGTATGTTGCGGGGTCTTGAAGAGGGGAGCCTGGAGATACTGGGTCTGGGGAGGCCATGAGAACAATGGTGACCATGCAGAAGAACCCTTATGAAGTGTACGTGGTGTTTGGCACCTTGGCCGTTCACATCCTCCGAGCCCCCTTGCGAGCGCATGGCCACAGGTGCGAACTGCCATTGATACTGGGGTGGGGGGTCGATGGATGGATTGATGGGCATGAGGCGAATGCAAAAGGTTCGGGACACTGCTGAAGCGAGACACAATTATGGGGATTGCAGGGGTGGGGTCTTGAAGAGGGGAGCCTGGAGACACTGGGTCTGGGAGGCCATGAGAACAATGGTGACTGTGCAGGAGAACCCTTTTGAAGTGTACATGGTGTTTTGGCACGTTGGCCGGTCACATCCTCCCAGCCCCCTTGCAAGCGCATGGCCACAGGTGCGAACTGCCATTGATACTGGGGTGGGGGGTCGATGGATGGATTGATGGGCATGAGGCGAATGCAAATGGTCCGGGACACTGCTGAAGGGAGACACACTTATGTGGATTGCAGGGGTGGGGTCTTGAAGAGGGGAGCCTGGAGACACTGGGTCTGGGGAGGCCCTGAGAACAATGGTGACCGTGCAGATGAACCCTTTTGAATTGTACATGGTGTTTGGCACCTAGGCTTTTCCCATACTCCCAGTACCAGAGCGGTATATAATGGAGTGGGGATGGATTTATGCAGATGAGGTGACTGTAAAAGGGCACCAACCATTCTTTTTTAAAAAAAAAAATTATTTGGTTTGTTACAAACCTTTAAAAAATGTGCATTGGCATTTTCTTCATTCAATTACATATGTTATAAAAATGTAACATTTAAAACATTTTGAACTAGTAGACTGTGTATTATACTAATATACTGTACCCAAATCCTCTAAATAAAAATCAATTTTTCATTAAATCTCCTTATTATGTCCTCTAAGAAAAAAGTCCGGGCAATTGTCAGTTTTCTATTTGTGTCTTCAAAGCACAACCCACGCCCACCAATCTTCTGCACTCAGCATTTGCAGTCCAGATATAATGTTTCCGAGCTGTTTCGTTCTTTCATCGGTTAGGGCGGTGCAAAATAACGTCAGATATTTTAAGATCTCCTACTGCAAATTGCATAATCAACACTTTTTATCTTGAATCACGTTCTTATCCCAATACGCTAGTATTTCTTTAGTCTTAAAAACGTTTAAGCGAAATTTCATGAATAACACCCTGCAATGTTGTCATGCCCAGGTATCTAGTGTTTAGAACACTCTTAACAGACACCTTAACTAGATACCATTTGAATTTTTTAACCTGAGATTTATTTTTACTTTGATCTTGGAGAATCATGATTTCCAACTTGCTGGTATTAATGCATAACCCGTTAGCAATTATATACTGTTCGATTGCATGTAACTTGCGTTGCAACCCTATTGGGGTGGAGTCCAACAAGACTAAGTGAGCGGCGTACAAAATCCAGCTAATTTCTTTGCCTCCTATTTTTTGATGGAATGAGGGGGTGTTCTCAATAACGTCTCCTACATCTGAACTTGACAGGGTGCCACGCTGATCTAATCGAATTTTTATATCGGTGTTCGTATGTAATTCTTTGATTGCCAACAACAGGCTAATTGGACAATTCCACTTTTACATCTTCTCCCATTGGATCTCGCTATTAATTCTATCAAAAGCTTGCGAGAGATCGATTAATGCGGCGTAAACACGTTTCCCAGCTCTTATAGCTTCCATCTTTATGATGTTAAGTATTAAAAGATTTAACCCGCATCCAACACCTTTCACAAACCCAGTTTGTCTTGGGTCAAATCGCTGCGCTGACTTAATCCAGTGGGTACGTTTCTGTTGGAGTAGTGTGGCATACACCTTCCCCAGGACATCCAAAAATGCAATTGGCCTATAGTCTTTAGGATTCGCTCAACTCCTTTTTTAAAAATCGGAACGACAATTGCACTTTTCCAATATTTTGGTGTTACTCATTCCTTGGTAATTCTAGAAAACATCAACATACATATTTCAGACCATTTTTCAGGATGTTTCTTGAGGGTGAAATTCGTCAGGCCATCGGGTTCTGGGGCTCTAGAAGAACTAGAGCTTTTGATAATATCAAAACAGCACTTGCACCAGGCCGATTTAAGTTTCTGGTGTTTGCTGTTGACTGTTTTTTTTTCATGTGAATTCCAAAAATGATTTATATTTTTAGTCTGTGAACGATTGACTGTAGGAGATGAGCTCACTTCAATTATTCTCCGTTTGAGAGCTCCACTCTTCCATTTAGTCACTACAGGCTCACATACAGTTAGCGGACTTGGCTCTGGCAACACCCCTCCCTCAATTCTTTCCAAAGATCTTCAATCTTTCATCATTCCTATCAATGTTATTATTTTTCCTTTTGTTCTTGATTTGAATTTCAGAATTTAGCTGTGTTAAGCCAAAAAGTAGTTTATTCACAACCTGGACTACCTTCGCTCAACTACTGAGCATGTATCTTGCCCCAATGTAGGCGCCAGGGGCTCCCTACCGTCTCTCGCATCTTGAAGCCTTACCGGATGCAGAATATCATTGTTTTCAAGGTCTTGTAAAGGAAAAACCTCAAATGAATCGTAAAATACAGAACTGAGCCTTCTCACATTTTGAACTTGATTAATTGCACCGTTCACTTCACCCACCTCAAGTAGTTTCTTTTTGCCTCTTCTCGCTCCAGAATAGTGGAAGTCGTACACAATAGGATATCATCCTCAGTAGTAGCATTTTTGTAAACAGTTCTACTGTTACGTTCAGTGGGCAAATTCTGTTCCTCAAGACAGTGGTCCTGCAAAACTGTTTTTTTTAGGCAAAAGTTCCACTGTACTAACAGTAGATTTGTTGCAAGCATACATTTTTTCTGCTCTTATCTCGCGCAGATCTTTGTACGTATTTTGCTTGTTTCTCCGCTGATTTTCACTGAAACTAGAACTATTTTCAAGTGACCACGTATCCATCGGCGGAAGTCGTTGGTAAACTTAATTTGGGGCCGTTGCGTCTTCCATGGGCGGGTGGAGCTCCACCGCCAAGCGTACAACCTCACATGCTTGCCAGGCAAGAACATGCAGGTGAGGAATTTCGACCTGGTCAAACACCACAGATGTGTTGTGTGTGTCCTTCACCCTTAATAGAGCACGCGTTTCCTGCACAGATTTTTTCAATGCTCACCCACATCGTTAAGTCTAAACTGTTGTAACAAGTCTGCATTTGACAGTCTAAATAATTCCTCTGTCATCCCAATGTATCTGCTGTAAAACTTGGTTCCAACAAGGCTTGTGTACTGGATATTTCAGTTCCAATGTCACTTACTTGTACACTAGGTGAGGTCTCTTCCAAACCTCGATGCAGTTGTAGTTGCATTTGGAGGCGTGTCATGGGCTGAGTTAGTTTCGCCTTTGTTCATTTATGCATCAACGTCGATTCAGACGCCGACCTCAGCCGCGCTCCACTCTGTTAGTTAGAATCCATGGATCACAGCAAAAGAAGCAAGAGTCTCACGTGCCGTGACGACTCCTACAGCTCCTAAGACTCACAAGACTCTGGGCCGACTCTGCGTCCGCTGCGCGGAGGATCCTGAGTCTTAACAGTTAGCTCCGCATCAGAAAATAGAAAGGGTAAAGTCACTGCAAAGGAGCTTCCACACTGCTCCACTGCAAGCTCAGAAGACTCTGGTCCGACACCACGTCCGCTCCGCAGAGGACCCTGAGTCTCAACAGTTAGTTCCGCCTCAGAAAATAGAAAGGGTAAAGTCACTGAAAAGGAGCTTCCACACTACTCCACTGCAAGCTCACAAGACTCTGGTCGGACTCTGCGTCCACTCCGCGGAGGACCCTGAGTCTTAACAGTTAGCTCCGCCTAAAAAAATAGAAAGGGTAAAGTCACTGAAAAGGAGCATCCACACTGGCCCACTGCAAGATCACAAAACTCTGTGGCTTCCCCAACCATTCTTTTATGTCCCTCATAAACGAGTGAGCGTTTTCTTGATGCACTGAAAAAATTAAACAACTATTCATATATGATCATTTGGATTTTATTTAGTTTGGTGATGTTGATGGCTCAAAAAAACTACAAATTGTATACTTGAGGTTGCAGCACAATTTGTGAAAATCCCCTGTACTGTATGCTGTCACTGGGGAATTTGGCACAAATGGCTCCAACGACACAGGCGAGTATTACTCGTCGAATGCGGAATCCAAGCCTCCCATAAAGCCACCATGTAAATGAACGGTAGGCCACCAGCCTGTACCACCTGTGGAAGAGAAACATACATACTGTAATTAAATGAACCTGATAAGTGTACAACCGTTACTTGAAAATGCACCCTGTATTCTATGGCATAGTTGCTCGTACAAAAGTTACTTCATGGATACATGGCATTCATTTGTCAGAGATCAATCAAAGTTACGACAATGTAGAAGAAAAACATTAACAAGTCATGGAATTAAGGTGCGATTTCCACCTCACATAATACTCGACCTGGTGAATGAGTGGGAGGATGAACTCACATCACCCACCCTGTGCTCCCAAGCACTGAGCCCCTTGGAAAAGGTGCTCAATGTACTGCACTTCTTGGCTACTGGGTCATTTCAGCGGACAAGTGCCATAGTGGGGGGGGTGTCACAGGCCACGCAGTCACGCTGCCTACACCAGGTCTTGGCCATCATGACTGCATGCCCCTCAGTCCGCAGGCACATATACCTGCCCAGAACACCTGCAGAAAGGCAGGCTGTTGCCCAGGATTTTTATAGGGTGGCACACTTCCCCAAAGTGCTAGGTGCCATTGATTGCACCCATGTGGCTCTATGTTCTCCCAGGGCATCAGAGCACATCCATAGAAACCGCAAGCACTGGCATTCCATCAACGTGCAGGTAGTATGTGATGCCAAGGGAATCATCACCTCAGTATATGCCAACTATCCAGGGTCCACCCATGACAGTTTCATATACAAAATGTGAACCCTAAACTGTGACCTAGAAGCTGAGCGGAATGGCGATACATGGCTTCTTGGTGAGTATAAATGCCACTGCACATGCATGCATATCAGATACTGAGTAATGTCACAACCCCACTAATGATACCCTTCATCACCTCCCCAGGGGGCAGTGCCTACCCTCTGAACACCCACATGATGACGCCAATTCGGAACCCCACCAGAGGTAAGATGCAATACAGCCCATATTGCAACCTGTGGCATAGTGGAGCGCACATTCGGAGTGCTCAAGTCACGCTTTCGTTCCCTTGACTGTTCTGGTGGGCAGCTGCTATACGCTCCCCCAGTAGTGTGCAGGATCATAGTGGCAGCATGTGTCCTGCACAACGTTGCAACACGCCGGGGCCTGTCGGTGGACTTGGTGGTGCCCCCACATCCCCAACCACATGCATGGCCACTGCGCATGGGAGGTCAAAGGGCACGTGGTGAGGCAGCCCGTCCACAGCTTGTAGCTAATTACTTCACCTAAAATCACACCCCTGTGGAGTGCACACAGCCCTGGCACATACCAGTTCACAATCAATGATGATGACATAAGGGACAGTCAACTGTCACAACTATACCAGCCTGAGATTGGTCACCTGGAAGTGTTACATTGTGTGCATCCCTAACTACCCAAAGACAACCAATGCTGTGTCATTAAAAGACATACATTCATGCTGCATGAATGACTACCCCCTAGCAAAATACAACATGAAAATAGCGCCATGTCACCCAACCCCTCCCCATCTCCGCCACCCAACACACCATGGTATGTCATGCAATGTGAAAGCAAACAAAGCAATGCACAAGACCTGACACAAGTGTCACAAAGTGCACTGTCCCAAATGGAAACAGCCCACAGACAATATGCTCCCAGTAATCAATAACAAACAGCACACATGACCAAATACTTACCACCAACACAATACAGCAACACAGCATGAAATATTGCAAAAACATGACAGTACAAAGTCAAAGTAGTGGTAGTCTTACAACCTGAATAAGCCAGCACATCGACCCCTTCCAACTGCAGAGTGTTGCTGCCACGCAAATGTGTCAGTGTACTGCATACACATGAACTCCATCTGCAAAGGAGACGGCCTTGTGAAGATATGAATAAGGTACCTGCAAATTTTGAGGAAGACATGGATGCACAAGCACATATCAATACACCATGCAGTGTTCAATACAACAACAATACCCCCTAGGGATGTCCACACAGTATTGACTACAAACTGCCCACACAGCTCATTGGAGCCCAATGTCACTGTGTAAGTCACTGTCACTTGGTCACACCCTTTGCAAGCCCATGGAAACGGGAAGCAGGAGGGGTGTGTCACGAACCCAAGCATCTAACCCAAACTCAGGACAAGCCTGCATGTGCCCAGCCGGAATACATAGTGGATGCCCACGGGAGCCACACAAGGCAACACACTGTAAAAAAAAAAAATCAAAAATGGCCATGTGGGGACCAGGGGGGGGCACCCAGGAGGTTCGAGGACAGGGTGCACACCAACAACCACCTGCGTGGATGTTGCAAAAAGAAAAAATACCTCCAGGGGCTCATCTCATGCCAGGCACGGCTATGCCATTGTGGGAGAACTGCTGTCGGTCTCTTCACCCTCTGCTGTTGCATCAGGAGGTGGTGGTGCAATGGGAGGCAGCCCACACAAAGCCCTGGTATGGTCCTCCATGGCAGCAAGCATGCAGGTCTGGAAGGTCTGATTCTGGAGGACGATAGTGCGGAGATCTCCATGCAGCACCTCATGGGTTGCCTTCATTTCTGCACCCATGGCCTCGCGTGATGCCCGGATCTCCTCACGGGTTGCCTGCAGCTCAGCTGAGAGTGAACGTGTGAGCTGCTCCAGCTGCTGTTCTGCCCTAAAATTTCGGGAAGCCTCAAGTTCAAGCAGAGTCTCCCTGAAGTTATGGAGTTCTACCCTCAGGGCTTCCCTGTGGCCCTGTGACTCTATTGATATGGCTTCGCGCAGAATCTCCAGTGCCACCCGTCGGTCCCTGTTGGACGCCAACATGTCTTCCCTGTGTGATTGTCAAATGCAGTCTGTTGCCTGCTGTTGTTGCTCCATCTGACTTTCAGGGGGGATAATGGAAGTGGCCACCCTCTCCATTGCCTGAGCCATCATTTCAAATGATGCTGCCTGTTGTGTTGCCATACCGTACATGGAGTTTTCCCATACAGTATTGCCTGGTGGCGCACGGCCACTGCGTCGGCGGGCACCACACCTGTTTGGGGCAAGGCGATCTGCACCTTGCTGTGCTGGCACTGCCTCAGGCTGCAGGACTGCATTCCCTCTCTGATCTGCTGGCCCAGGAACAGGATCAGATGTTGTGGAGTGTGACCCTGCATCCGTAACCACCAAAGGTGGACCTACCAACACTGACATCCCCATAGAGGGTTCTACCCTTGGTGCAGGTGGGTTGGACAGAACAGAATCCCTGCCAGAAGCACTCACCTGCGTCAGCACATAAGTCTCATAATCCGATTCAGCACCTGAATAGAGGTCTGGGGTGGTGCACCCAGAGGCACCCCTGGACAGTATGGTCTGCAGTAACAAAGGGTTTTCACCCACCACCACACCACGTCCTCCACTGGTGCCCGGTCGTGGCTGAGATCCCTCCTGGGTCTGTACCATCTCCTCAACCTCACCAGCATCAAGTGCGTCATCACCTGCAAAAACATGAAATACACCAAATGCAAACAGACATGAGCACCATAGCACACACATAGGCCTGACAAGACAGGGGTCCTGTACATGATTTACACATGTCCCACATGACTATAACCCTGGAATGCATGCACTGTCAATGAGTTGGAAGGGGAGGCAAAAAACAGACACTGAGGACACCAAGATGGAAAAGCAACACACTTGCTGCATGGTGGGTAGAACTGGCGTCACGCATTAGCCTGTGAGTGGCATGTCCAATACACATACACGACACATGCCAGCACACAGATGGCATGTAGCATAGCCATTGTACATTAGACAACTACACTGATATGTCAGTGAATGAGTACTGTCACCCATCCATGTGAGATGGACATGATGAGATGAAAAATGCTAAATAGTGTGGCAAAAGATTCATGTGCCACACACTGCAACACATCCAGTGTACAATAATACAGTGATTGTAGGCAGATGTACACATCAATGGTTGGCCACTTTAACATGACAGCAAACAACTATCATGTTTCACATTCAAACAGGCCCCAAAAATTAATGTGAGCAGGCCAATACTCAATCAGCCTGAATGGTCTAATCATTCACATAACAAGGAAACAAATGTGGGCCAATGTGGGATGTAATCAATGACAGAAGCATGTCACATATGTGGCATTAGGGCTGAAAAATGCATAACAAAAATGGGAGAACTGAAACAATCAGCCAGAATGAACACTGAAAAAATCTGAACAATGTTGTTGCAAGATGACAGGTCAAGGGAAACTGCAGTAATGTGGCACTAATTGGCTCCTGTGGGCAGAAGGGATACTGTCATACCCAAAGGCACGTGAATGTATTGGAGGAAGCACATGGGTGACCCATACCACGCTCACATGCATGGGCATTCACCGGACAATGCGTCGTAATCAGGTAGGTCTCCCACGCCTTGGATCTGTTCCTCTGTGACGAAGGTTCCAGCAACAGACTCATGTTCAGTGAGTTGGTTGTCCTCTGTTGGAGACCCACCGCCAGTCACCAGAGTAGAGGCATGATTTGAGGCCAGCTTGTTCTTTGCTCTGTGTTTCAGGCCATTCCACCGCTTGTAGCAATCATCAGCTGTGCTCCTCACAAATCCAAGGGCACTAATGTGGTCCGCGATGGTTTGCCAGTGTGCGCTACGTTGACCAGGTGTGGTCTTGCACCCTGCAGTCACCACCATTTCGCGGCTATGTTCCGACACATAGGCCACAAGTGCATCAAGTTCGGCGTCATTAAAGCTAGGCTTCCTTGACGTGCCGGAGTGTGTAGCCGTGTCTGGGGTCTCAGCCTGTAGTGCCAGAGCATGCTTCTTCTTCTTTTTCAAAGGTGGTGTGGATCCTGAGTGAATTACGCCGCTCTGGTCAGTAGGGGCAGAAGTGCCGGTGGACTGTGTACTAGGAGTGTGCAAAGGCACAATGACCATAGTTCTTGGTGCAGGCATTAGCTGCAGGGTGATGTTGGCAGGGGCAACTTCAGTCTGATGGAACTGGACCGACACTGTCCCGGCTGGGAGACTCAGAGCTGGGGTGGATAGAGCTGCAGCTGCCCCTGCAGCCTCCCCACCCTGCCTACTTGGGGCAGCAGATGACATTGCTGCCCCAGATCCACCTGGCCTGGTGACAACAACTTGCACCGTCACACGTGGCTTAGACTTGCTGACCTGGAAGTCAGCCTGGGAGTCTTCCTGTGCCGGTTCAGGTGCCACAATGGGCCGGTCCAACAAGGGCTGAGCTGGGATGGTGTCAGCTACGTTTCCCACAACCATGTGGGGGTGGGTCATGGGTGTCCCTGATTGGTCCTCCACACATGGGGGTCTAGGGGCACCCTGCAAATCCTGGCCACGTCCCCTACCGTGCCCACCACACCCACCTTTGAAGGTCGGCCACCTTTGCCTCCCTTACCGCTTGGTCGCCTCCCAACCATGGCGCTGATGTTGTTGTGCGTATGGGAGTAGCAGTAAACTATTGTTCTGGGCAATTGGGGGTGAAAGGGGTAGGGTATTAGATGGAATTCGTACCCTAGCGCTCTAGCAAGGCTGTCTGTGACCCCTGGGGGAAGATGACGGGTCACGCAACACACAGGCAACTCAAAAACAAAAATGAACATGCACGCAACCCCTTGTAGACCACGTGCGTGGAAAAATGAACACGCACTACGCTGTGGCAGCCAGAAACACAAAAATAAGCGTACACGTAATACACGCCGCCTACAATGACCTCTGAAGGGGTACGCGACACACGGGGCAAGCACAGTTGGCAAATACATGCGCGACTCACCGTATGCCTGGAAAAAGAACGTGAAAAAGACGCGTGTGTGCACGTTGGCAACACCCCCGCCAAAAGAAGAATTGTACGCTGTCTGAGGAAACAGGACAAAAGAAGAAGTGAACGCTGTTTGAGGAAACAGGGCCAACCAAAAAATGGAACGCTGTCAGAGGTAACAGGGAGTACGAACTTGAAACGCTGTGAAGTAATCGCGTGTGAACCGACAAGAAGTACAAAATTCACCCACTCGCTCTCCATGAAAAGCACGTACAAGTAAATGGCGTCCTACACCTACCTTTTAAACCGGCCCACACATACAACGTCACTTACGCGTGTACGCGCTAAGGCCCTTTCCTCCAATTACATGAGCTGACACTCGGACGTGCAGTTTTTACACGTGTACGATGAACATGCACCCGTGTTGAGGCAAACGCCCTTGCGCGTCACGTCACAGACGCACTTACGCGCTAAAGGGTCTTTGGTCCAAAGAATTCGTGTACGTGCGCTGTATTCACGTGCTGATTCACTATGCACTCGTCACGAGGGAAACACCCGCGGATGTAACGTCACAGACGCGCTTATGCGCTAAGGCCCTTTCTTCGAATTACACGCTGACGTGCAATTTTTTCACGTGCCAAAACACTCCGTATCAAGCTGGCCACGCGACAACACACGGAAGACCACACTCTTGCCCAGAAGGCTGAATTACTGCCCCCAAGAGCCCCGAGCACGCTCCCACCTGCCATCTGCTGCTGCCTGCCTGCCTGCTGCCCACGTGCCCTGCTATTTGCTGCCTGCACGTCAGCCAGGGTGAAGTTGCTGTGACCACCCCTGCTGGAACTGAAGACTCCCGACTGGGATACCATCGCTCCACAGTCCAGCCCCAGGACCCAGTTGCCCACCCACACCTGCCTCTGTGTTTGCCATGTCGGGCACAACACCATCTGGCACCACTGGCAACCCCCAGCCAGAGAGGCAGAGGGTCACCAGCTTCAGTGCCAGGGAAGTTGGTGTCCTGGTGGAGCAAGTCCTGGGGCAGTATGATGCCCTCTTTGGTAGTTCACGCGCCGACTATGAAGGACGGACCAGGATCTGGATGGACATCGTGACTGCCATCAACGAGGAGGGGGTGGCAGTCCGCGACATCAAACATGTCAAGAAGTGCTGGGAGGACTTCAGGTCCAGGACCCTCGACAAGGCCCGGTGCCTCTTGAAGGCAGCGGATGCCAAGGGGCGCCGGGGCCACCTGTCCGACCACCAAATGAGGGTCCTGGAACGCATAAGCCCAGCGCTCCACGTCCAGGTCCTTGAGAGGCAGACCCGTCTGGAGTCGAGCGGTAAGTGTACATGCATACTGGTTGGACGTTGTGCGTGTCGTGGTGTGCCAGTAGTGTGCAGGTTGCACATGTGTTTCTGTAGGGCCATGTATGGATGTGTATGTACAGGGGCGTGAGGCTGACACAAGCGAGTCCTCTCATGTGTGAGACACATGGATGGTGTATGTGTGGATAAGCATGCAGGCCAAATGCAGATGTGGGAGTACACATGTTTGAATTACTGTGTATGTACGTTGGCATGGTTGTGGTGTCACACATGGATGTTGGTTCCAGCTGCATGTATCTGCACTGTGTACATGTGCATGTGTGTGTATTTGACAAGTGTGCAACTGTGGTGCAACATGGATGCATGTGGCACTGACATGTAGAAGGCTGAATGCCAGATGTGACATGGATGGCGATCTCATCACTCTGTGGGGGCCTGCTGGCAGGTGCCCCTCACTGCTGGGGGCTGGCGGTGCAGGGGGACATGAGTGGGGGCCTGCTGGTAGGTACCCCTCACTGCTGTGGGGTGGGGGTGCAGGGGGACATGAGTGGGGGCCTGCTGGCAGGTGCCCCTCACTGCTGGGGGGTGGGGGTGCAGGGTGACATGAGTGGGGGCCTGCTGGCAGGTGCCCCTCACTGCTGGGGGGAGGGGGTGCAGGGGGACATGAGTAGAACATGAGTGGGGGCCTGCTGGCAGGTGCCCCTCACTGCTGGGGGGTGGGGGTGCAGGGGGACATCAGTGGGGGCCTGCTGGCAGGTGCCCCTCACTGCTGGGGGGTGGGGGTACAGGGGGACATGAGTGGGGGCCTGCTGGCAGGTGCCCCTCACTGCTGGGGGGTGGGTGTGCAGGGGGACATGAGTGGGACATGAGTGTGGGCCTGCTGGCAGGTGCCCCTCACTGCTGGGGGGTAGGGGTGCAGGGGGACATGAGTGGGGGCCTGCTGGCAGGTGCCCCTCACTGCTGGGGGGTGGGGGTGCAGGGGGACATGAGTGGGACATGAGTGGGGACCTGCTGGCAGGCGCCCCTCACTGCTGGGGGGTGGGGGTGCAGGGGTACATGAGTGGGACATTAGTAGGGGCCTGCTGGCAGATGCCCCTCACTGCTGGGGTGCAGGGGGACATGAGTGGGGGCCTGCTGGCAAGTGCCCCTCACTACTGGGGGTTGGGGGTGCAGGGGGACATGAGTGGGACATGAGTGGGGGCCTTCTGGCAGGTGCCCCTCACTGCTGGGGGGTAGGGGTGCAGGGGGACATGAGTGGGGGCCTGCTGGCAGGTGCCCCTCACTGCTGGGGGGTGGGGGTGCAGGGGGACATGAGTGGGACATGAGTGGGGACCTGCTGGCAGGCGCCCCTCACTGCTGGGGGGTGGGGGTGCAGGGGTACATGAGTAGGGGCCTGCTGGCAGGTGCCCCTCACTACTGGGTGTGGGGGTGCAGGGGGACATGAGTGGGGGCCTGGTGGCAGGTGCCCCTCACTGCTGGGGGTTGGGGGTGCAGGGGGACATGAGTGGGACATGAGTGGGGGCCTGCTGGCAGGTGCCCCTCACTGCTGGGGGGTGGGGGTGCAGGGGTACATGAGTGGGACATGAGTGGGGGCCTGCTGGTAGGTGCCCCTCACTGCTGGGGGGTGGGGGTGCAGGGGGACATGAGTGGGGGCCTGCTAGCAGGTGCCCCTCACTGCTGGGGGGTGGGTGTGCAGGGGGACATGAGTGGGGGCCTGCTGGCAGGTGCCCCTCACTGCTGGGGGTTGGGGGTACAGGGGGACATGAGTGGGACATGAGTGGGGGCCTGCTGGCAGGTGCCCCTCACTGCTGGGGGGTGGGGGTGCAGAGGTACATGAGTGGGGCATGAGTGGGGGCCTGCTGGCAGGTGCCCCTCACTGCTGGGGGGTGGGGGTGCAGGGGGACAAGAGTGGGGGCCTGCTGGCAGGTGCCCCTCACTGCCGGGGGGTGGGGGTGCAGGGGGACATGAGTGGGGGCCTGCTGGCAGGTGCCCCTCACTGCTGGGGGGGTGCAGGGGGACATGAGTGGGACATGAGTGGGGGCCTGCTGGCAGGTGACCCTCACTGCTGGGGGGTGGGGGTGCTGGGGGACATGAGTGGGGGCCTGCTGGCAGGTGCCCCTCACTGCTGGGGGTGCAGGGGGACATGAGTTGGACATGAGTGGGGGCATGCTGGCAGGTGCCCCTCACTACTGGGGGGTGCAGGGGGACATGAGGGGGGCCTGCTGGCAGGTGCCCCTCACTGCTGGGGGGTGGGGGCGCAGGGGGACATGTGTGGAACATGAGTGGGGGCCTGCTGGCAGGTGTCCCTCACTGCTGGGTGGTGGGAGTGCAGGGGGACATGAGTGGTGACCTGCTGGCAGGTGCCCCTCACTGCTGGGGGGTGGGGGTGCAGGGGGACATGAGTGGGACATGAGTGGGGACCTGCTGGCAGGTGCCCCTCACTGCCGGGGGTTGGGGGTGCAGGGGGACATGAGTGGGACATGAGTGGGGGCCTGCTGGCAGGTGCCCCTCACTGCTGGGGGGTGGGGGTGCAGGGGGACATGAGTGGGACATGAGTGGGGGCCTGCTGGCAGGTGCCCCTCACTGCTGGGGGGTGGAGGTGCAGGGGGACATGAGTGGAGGCCTGCTGGCAGGTGCCCCTCACTGCTGGGGGTTGGGGGTGCAGGGGGACATGAGTGGGACATGAGTGGGGGCCTGCTGGCAGGTGCCCCTCACTGCTGGGGGGTGGGGGTGCAGGGGTACATGAGTGGGACATGAGTGGGGGCCTGCTGGTAGGTGCCCCTCATTGCTGGGGGGTGGGGTGCAGGGGGACATGAGTGGGGCCTGCTGGCAGGTGCCCCTCACTGCTGGGGGGTGGGGGTGCAGGGGGACATGAGTGGGACATGAGTGGGGGCCTGCTGGCAGGTGCCCCTCACTGCTGGGGGGGTGGGGGTGCAGGGGTACATGAATGGGACATGAGTGGGGGCCTGCTGGCAGGTGCCCCTCACTGCTGGGGTGTGGGGGTGCAGGGGGACATGAGTGGGGGCCTGCTGGCAGGTGCCCCTGACTGCTGGGGGGTGGGGGTGCAGGGGTACATGAGTGGGACATGATTGGGGGCCTGCTGGCAGGCGCCCCTCACATCTGGGGGGTGGGGGTGCAGGGAGACATGAGTGGGGGCCTGCTGGCAGGTGCCCCTCACTGCTGGGGGGTGCAGGGGGACATGAGTGGGGGCCTTCTGGCAGGTGCCCCTCACTGCTGGGGGGTGTGGTGCAGGGGGACATGAGTGTAACATGAGTCGGGGCCTGCTGGCAGGTGTCCCTCACTGCTGGGGGGTGGGGTGCAGGGGGACATGAGTGGGGGCCTGCTGGCAGGTGCCCCTCACTGCTGGGGAGTGGGGTGCAGGGGGACATGAGTGGGACATGAGTGGGGGCCTGCTGGCAGGTGCCCCTCACTGCTGGGGGTAGGGGGTGCAGGGGGACATGAGTGGGACATGAGTGGGGGCCTGCTGGCAGTTGCCCCTCACTGCTGGGGGGTGGGGGTACAGGGGGACATGAGTGGGACATGAGTGGGGGCCTGCTGGCAGGTGCCCCTCACTGCAGGGGGGTGGGTGTGCAGGGGGACATGAGTGGGGGACTGCTGGCAGGTGTCCCTCACTGCTGGGGGTTGGGGGTGCAGGGGTACATGAGTGGGACATGAGTGGGGGCCTGCTGGTGGGTGCCCCTCACTGCTGGGGGGTGGGGGTGCAGGGGTACATGAGTGGGACATGAGTGGGGGCCTGCTGGTGGGTGCCCCTCACTGCTGGGGGGTGGGGGTGCATTGGGACATCAGTGGGGGCCTGCTGGCAGGTGCCCCTCACTGCTGGGGGTGGGGGTGCATGGGGACATGAGTGGGGGCCTGCTGGCAGGTGCCCCTCACTGCTGGGGGGTGGGGGTGCAGGGGGACATGAGTGGGACATGAGTGGGGGCCTGCTGGTGGGTGCCCATCACTGCTGGGGGGTGGGGGTGCCGGGGTACATGAGTGGGACATGAGTGGGGGCCTGCTGGTGGGTGCCCCTCACTGCTGGGGGGTGTGGGTGCAGGGGGACATCAGTGTGGGCCTGCTGGCAGGTTCCCCTCACTGCTGGGGGGTGGGGGTGCAGGGGGACATGAGTGGGGGCCTGCTGGCAGGTGCCCCTCACTGCTGGGGGGTAGGGGTGCAGGGGGACATGAGTGGGGGCCTGCTGGCAGGTACCCCTCACTGCTGGGGGGTGGGGGTGCAGGGGGACATGAGTGGGACATGAGTGGGGACCTGCTGGCAGGTGTCCCTCACTGTTGGGGGGTGGGGGTGCAGGGGGACAAGAGTGGGGGCCTGCTGGCAGGTGCCCCTCACTGCCGGGGGGTGGAGGTGCAGGGGGACATGAGTGGGGGCCTGCTGGCAGGTGCCCCTCACTGCTGGGGGGTGGGGGTGCAGGGGGACATGAGTGGGGGCCTGCTGGCAGGTGCCCCTCACTGCTGGGGGGTGGGGGTGCTGGGGGACATGAGTGGGGGCCTGCTGGCATGTGCCCCTCACTGCTGGGGGGTGGGGGTGCAGGGGAACATGAGTGGGGGCCTGCTGGCAGGTGCCCCTCACTGCTGCGGGGTGGGGGTGCAGGGGGACATGAGTTGGACATGAGTGGGGGCATGCTGGCAGGTGCCCCTTACTGCTGGGGGGTGTAGGGGACATGAGGAGGGCCTGCTGGCAGGTGCCCCTCACTGCTGTGGGGTGGGGCTGCAGGGGGACATGAGTGGAACATGAGTGGGGGCCTGCTGGCAGGTGTCCCTCACTGCTGGGTGGTGGGGGTGCAGGGGGACATGAGTGGGGGCCTGCTGGCAGGTGCCCCTCACTGCTGGGGGGTGGGGGTGCAGGGGGACATGAGTGGGACATGAGTGGGGGCCTGCTGGCAGGTGCCCCTCACTGCTGGGGGTTGGGGGTGCAGGGGGACATGAGTGGGACATGAGTGGGGGCCTGCTGGAAGGTGCCCCTCACTGCTGGGGGGTGGGGGTGCAGGGGGACATGAGTGGGACATGAGTGGGGGCCTGCTGGCAGGTGCCCCTCACTGCTGGGGGGTGGGGGTGCAGGGGGACATGAGTGGTGGCCTGTTGGCAGGTGCCCCTCACTGCTGGGGGTTTTGGGGTGAAGGGGGACATGAGTGGGGGCCTGCTGGAAGGTGCCCCTCACTGCTGGGGGGTGGGGGTGCAGGGGGACATGAGTGGGACATGAGTGGGGGCCTGCTGGCAGGTGCCCCTCACTGCTGGGGGGTGCGGGTGCAGGGGGACATGAGTGGGGGCCTGCTGGCAGGTGCCCCTCACTGCTGGGGGTTTTGGGGTGCAGGGGGACATGAGTGGGACATGAGTGGGGGCCTGCTGGCAGGTGCCCCTCACTGCTGGGGGGTGGGGGTGCAGGGGTACATGAGTGGGACATGAGTGGGGGCCTGCTGGTAGGTGCCCCTCACTGCTGGGGGGTTGGGGTGCAGGGGGACATGCGTGGGGCCTGCTGGCAGGTGCCCCTCACTGCTGGGGGGTGGGGGTGCAGGGGGACATGAGTGGGGGCCTGCTGGCAGGTGCCCCTCACTGCTGGGGGGTGGGGGTGCAGGGGTACATGGGTGGGACATGAGTAGGGGCCTGCTGGCAGGTGCCCCTCACTGCTGGGGGGTGGGGGTGCAGGGGGACATGAGTGGGGGCCTGCTGGCAGGTGCCCCTGACTGCTGGGGGGTGGGGTGCAGGGGTACATGAGTGGGACATGATTGGGGGCCTGCTGGCAGGTGCCCCTCACTGCTGAGGGGTGGGGGTGCAGGGAGACATGAGTGGGGGCCTGCTGGCAGGTGCCCCTCACTGCTGGGGGGTGCAGAGGGACATGAGTGGGGGCCTTCTGGCAGGTGCCCCTCACTGCTGGGGGGTGGGGGTGCAGGGGGACATGAGTGGAACATGAGTGGGGGCCTGCTGGCAGGTGCCCCTCACTTCTGGGGGGTGGGGGTGCAGGGGGACATGAGTGGGGGCCTGATGGCAGGTGCCCCTCACTGCTGGGGAGTGGGGGTGCAGGGGGACATGAGTGGGACATGAGTCGGGGCCTGCTGGCAGGTGTCCCTCACTGCTCGGGGTGGGGTGCAGGGGGACATGAGTGGGGGCCTGCTGGCAGGTGCCCCTCATTGCTGGGGCATGGGGGTGCAGGGGGACATGAGTGGGGGCCTCCTGGCAGGTGCCCCTCACTGCTGGGGGGTGGGGTGCAGGGGGACATGAGTGGGACATGAGTGAGGCCTGCTGGCAGGTGCCCCTCACTGCTGGGGGTTGGGGGTGCAGGGGGACATGAGTGGGACATGAGTGGGGGCCTGCTGGCAGGTGCCCCTCACTGCTGGGGGGTGGGGGTGCAGGGGGACATGAGTGGGACATGAGTGGGGGCCTGCTGGCAGGTGCCCCTCACTGCACGGGGGTGGGGGTGCAGGGGGACATGAGTGGGGGCCTGCTGGCAGGTGACCCTCACTGCTGGGGGTTGGGGGTGCAGGGGTACATGAGTGGGACATGAGTGGGGGCCTGCTGGTGGATGCCCCTCACTGCTGGGGGGTGGGGGTGCAGGGGTACATGAGTGGGACATGAGTGGGGGCCTGCTGGTGGGTGCCCCTCACTGCTGGGGGGTGGGGGTGCAGGGGGACATGAGTGAGGGCCTGCTGGCAGGTGTCCCTCACTGCTGGGGGTTGGGGGTGCAGGGGGACATGAGTGGGACATGAGTGGGGGCCTGCTGGCATGTGCCCCTCACTGCTGGGGGGTGGGGGTGCAGGGGTACATGAGTGGGGCATGAGTGGGGGCCTGCTGGCAGGTGCCCCTCACTGCTGGGGGGTGGGGGTGCAGGGGGACATGAGTGGGGGCCTGCTGGTAGGTGCCCCTCACTGCTGGGGGGTGGGGGTGCAGGGGTACATTAGTGGGACATGAGTGGGGGCCTGCTGGTGGGTGCCCCTCACTGCTGGGGGTGGGGGTACATGGGGACATGAATGGGGGCCTGCTAGCAGGTGCCCCTCACTGTTGGGGGGTGGGGGTGCAGGGGGACATGAGTGGGACATGAGTGGGGGCCTGCTGGCAGGTGCCCCTCACTGCTGGGGGGTGGGGGTGCAGGGGGACATGAGTGGGACATGAGTGGGGGCCTGCTGGCAGGTGCCCCTCACTGCAGGGGGGTGGGGGTGCAGGGGGACATGAGTGGGGACCTGCTGGCAGGTGCCCCTCACTGCTGGGGGGTGGGGGTGCAGGGGTACATGGATGGGACATGAGTGGGGGCCTGCTGGTGGGTGCCCCTCACTGCTGGGGGGTAGGGGTGCAGGGGTACATGAGTGGGACATGAGTGGGGGCCTGAGGGTGGGTGCCCCTCACTGCTGGGGGTGGGGGTGCAGGGGGACATGAGTGGGGGCCTGCTGGCAGGTGCCCCTCACTGCTGGGGGTTGGGGGTGCAGGGGTACATGAGTGGGGCATGAGTGGGGGCCTGCTGGCAGGTGCCCCTCACTGCTGGGGGGTGGCGGTGCAGGGGGACATGAGTGGGGGCCTGCTGGCAGGTGCCCCTCACTGCTGGGGGGTGGGGGTGCAGGGGTACATGAGTGGGACATGAGTGGGGGCCTGCTGGTCGGTGGCCCTCACTGCTGGGGGGTGGGGGTACAGGGGGACATGAGTGGGGGCCTGCTAGCAGGTGCCCCTCACTGCTGGGGGGTGGGGGTGCAGGGGGACATGAGTGGGGGCCTGCTGGCAGGTGCCCCTCACTGCTGGGGGGTGGGGGTGCAGGGGGACATGAGTGGGGGCCTGCTGGCAGGTGCCCCTCACTGCTGGGGGTTGGGGGTGCAGGGGGACATGAGTGGGCCTGCTGGCATGTGCCCCTCACTGCTTCGGGGTGGGGGTGCAGGGGGACATGAGTGGGGGCCTGCTGGCAGGTGCCCCTCACTGCTGGGGGGTGGGGGTGCAGGGGTACATGAGTGGGGCATGAGTGGTGGCCTGCTGGCAGGTGCCCCTCACTGCTGGGGGGTGGGGGTGCAGGGGGACATGAGTGGGGGCCTGCTGGCAGGTGCCCCTCACTGCTGAGGGGTGGGGGTGCAGGGGGACATGAGTGGGGGCCTGCTGGCAGGTGCCCCTCACTGCTGGGGCGTGGGGGTGCTGGGGGACATGATTGGGGCCCTGCTGGCATGTGCCCCTCACTGCTGGCGGGTAGGGGTGCAGGGGTACATGAGTAGGACATGAGTGGGGGGCTGCTGGCAGGTGCCCCTCACTGCTGGGGGATGGGGGTGCAGGGGGACATGAGTGGGGGCCTGCTGGCAGGTGACCCTCACTGCTTGGGGGTGGGGGTGCAGGGGGACATGAGTGGGGGCCTGCTGGCAGGTGCCCCTCACTGCTGGGGGTTGGGGGTGCAGGGGGACATGAGTGGGACATGAGTGGGGGCCTGCTGGCAGGTGCCCCTCACTGCTGGGGGTGGGGGTGCAGGGGTACATGAGTGGGACATGAGTGGGGGCCTGCTGGCAGGTGCCCCTCACTGCTGGGGGGTGGGGGTGTAGGGGGACATGAGTGGGGGGCTGCTGGCAGGTGCCCCTCACTGCTGGGGGGTGGGGGTCCAGGGGGACATGAGTGGGGCCTGCTGGCAGGTGCCCCTCACTGCTGGGGGTGGGGGTGCAGGAGTACATGAGTGGGACATGAGTGGGGGCCTGCTGGCAGGTGCCCCTCACTGCTGGGGGGTGGGAGTGCAGGGGGACATGAGTGGGGGCCTGCTGGCAGGTGCCCCTCACTGCTGGAGGTTGGGGGTGCAGGGGGACATGAGTGGGGCCTGCTGGCATGTGCCCCTCACTGCTGGGGGGTGGTGGTACAGGGGGACATGAGTGGGGGCCTGCTGGCAGGTGCCCCTCACTGCTGGGGGGTGGGGGTGCAGGGGTACATGAGTGGGGCATGAGTGGGGGCCTGCTGGCAGGTGCCCCTGACAGCTGGGGGGTGGTGGTGCAGGAGGACATGAGTTGGGGCCTGCTGGCAGGTGCCCCTCACTGCTAGGGGGTGGGGGTGCAGGGGGACATGAGTGGGGGCCTGCTGGCAGGTGCCCCTCACTGCTGGGGGTGGGGGTGCTGGGGGATATGAGTAGGGGCCTGCTGGCAGGTGCCCCTCACTGCTGGGGGGTGGGGGTGCAGGGGGACATGAGTGGGGGCCTGCTGGCAGGTGCCACTCACTGCTGGGGGGTGGGGGTGCAGGGGGACATGAGTGAGGCATGAGTGGGGGCCTGCTGGCAGGTGTCCCTCACTGCTGGGCGGTGCGGGTACAGGGGGACATGAGTGGGGGCCTGCTGGCAGGTGCCCCTCACTGCTGGGGGGTGGGGGTGCAGGGGGACATGAGTGGGGGCCTGCTGGCAGGTGCCCCTCACTGCTGGGGGGTGGGGGTGCTGGGGGACATGAGTGGGGGCCTGCTGGCATGTGCCCCTCACTGCTGGGGGGTAGGGGTGCAGGGGGACATGAGTAGGACATGAGTGGGGGCCTGCTGGCATGTGCCCCTCACTGCTGGGGGGTGGGGGTGCAGGGGGACATGAGTGGGGGCCTTCTGGCAGGTGCCCCTCACTGCTGGGGGTGGGGGTGAGGGGGACATGAGTTGGACATGAGTGGGGGCCTGCTGGCAGGTGCCCCTCACTGCTGGGGGTGGGGGTGCAGGTGGACATGAATGGGGGCCTGCTGGCAGGTGCCCCTCACTGCTGGGGGGTGGGGGTGCAGGGTGACATGAGTGGAACATGAGTGGGAGCCTGCTGGCAGGTGCCCCTCACTGCTGGGGGGTGGGGGTGCAGGGGGACATGAGTGGGGGCCTGCTGGCAGGTGCCCCTCACTGCTGGGGGGGTGGGGGTGCTGGGGGACATGAGTGGGGGCCTGATGGCAGGTGCCCCTCACTGCTGGGGAGTGGGGGTGCAGGGGGACATGAGTGGGACATGAGTGGGGGCCTGCTGGCAGGTGTCCCTCACTGCTGGGGGGTGGGGTTGCAGGGGGACATGAGTGGGGGCCTGCTGGCAGGTGCCCCTCACTGCTGGGGGTTGGGGGTGCAGGGGTACATGAGTGGGGGCCTGCTGGCAGGTGCCCCTCACTGCTGGGGGGTGGGGGTGCAGGGGGACATGAGTGGGACATGAGTGGGGGCCTGCTGGCAGGCGCCCCTCACTGCTGGGGGTGGGTGTGCAGGGGGACATGAGTGCGACATGAGTGGGGGCCTGCTGGCAGGTGCCCCTCACTGCTGGGGGTTGGGGGTGCAGGGGGACATGAGTGGGGCCTGCTGGCAGGTGCCCCTCACTGCTGGGGGTTGGGGGTGCAGGGGGACATGAGTGGGACTTGAGTGGGGGCCTGCTGGCAGGTGCCCCTCACTGCTGGGGGGTGGGGGTGCAGGGGTACATGAGTGGGACATGAGTGGGGGCCTGCTGGCAGTTGCCCCACACTGCTGGGGGGTGCTGGGGGACATGAGTGGGGGCCTACTGGCAGGTGCCCCTCACTGCTGGGGCGTGGGGGTGCTGGGGGACATCAGTTGGTGATCATATTGGAACGTGACATGTGGCTTGGCTGGGGGGCATGCCCATGGTGAATGGGCTGCCTGCGGGACATGACCAGGGGTGCAGGGTAGCCCCCTGTGGTGTGGGCTGCCTGCAGGGGCCATGGAGGGGGCAGAGGGGACACCTGGGAGGACCCACACTGCCAATTCACGTGTGGGACTCCCCGCGCACCCCACTGGATACACATACCCCGCTCTGACAGCAAAATCGCGTGTGAAACTTCAGACGCACCCCCGAAATACACGTACCCTGCTCTGACAGCGAAATCGCGTGTGAAACTTCACGCGCACCCCCGAAATACACGTACCCCTCTCTGAGAGCAAAATCACGCGTGAAACTTCACGCGTACCCCAGAAATACACGTACCCCGCTTGCACAGGGCCAATCGCGTGTGAAACTCCCGCGAACCCGAGTTATACACGTACCCCGCTCGCACAGGGCCAATCGCGTGTGAAACTTCCTGTGAACCCCAGTAATACATGTACCCCGCTCGCACAGGGCCAATCGTGTGTGAAACTCCCCGCCCCGGGGTGTACATGTATTCGGAGGGGTGCGCGGGGAGTTTTACAGGTGTTTTCGTGGTTGGGGGCATGTGCGCCATGTACAGGACTTGTGCGCTGTGCATGGCGCACGGTGAGGGGTTGGGAGCGTAACTGGCGCTGCTGCAGGGTCGCTGAGCCACTCTGCGCCACGGCTGGTTTTGGATGTTAAAATCCATGAATACGCTGTGCGCGGAAATGGATTTTAGCCCACGCGGCTGGCGCAGACTGTCGCACGCGCACACTGTGCGCCAGCCGTGTGCTCCACTTGTTCGCTGGATTCTATGAATTACCCTGTAAATGTTAGTCGTATCGGTGTTCAAAATGACATGATAAATTATGATATGATATGCCATTTGTAACACGCCTATACACACATCACATCTAGAGTACACTTACTCGTTACTTGGATTTCGAGGGCGAACTGTTGCGCAAAGTTCGTGCATAAGCGCCATCATAATCCTCAACACGAACCTTGTGAGACAGGCTGCCTTGAAGTTGTGCAGCTCGGTAACGCATAGCGGTGGTGTGTCTTCAGATATGTAGGCCGAGCATCCAAAGTTTTCTTTGCAGCAGGAGTTCTCCACCTCGGTTGGCATGACTTTGCAGCAATTGCAGGTACACCAGGTGGAAATGTCTTTCTCTTTCAATTACTTCCTCCTCAGAATACTCAGGCTCGTACTGGTAGGGCTGTATTGTTGCCATTATACGACACATTTTTAAATAAAACGCAAGTAACGATTGAAATCAATAGTAATGCTAGTGTAAGTATTTGTTCGCAGGGGCTTCCTGCAACAAAGATACGTGAACAGAGCACAAACGAGTCACACGTGATCCAAAAAAAGACAGTGAAACAATTGAAAAAGCAACTCTGATGTTGTCTGATGAGAAGGGGTCTGTTTATACTTATTGAGGAAAGAGGCATCCGGCCATTGCCATGGAGACACGCCAATAGCTTGCGCGCAGAGAACCTTGACACGAGACGGGCATTGCATTGTGGAAAGGGGCCTAAGCGGCTATTGATGTCAGCTTCAGGGCCGGGTGATATGAATTAGTGCCGCAAGGGCACTTGAATTTGAGGTGATGGAGCAACGGATAAGATTAGCAGAAGATGGCTGCGCCAAACCTATTGTTTTTGCATGTGTAAAAGTGAGGAAAACTAAGGTAAGATGCATAGGATTTTTTTTTAGGATCGATCACAATGTGCTTAAAAACACATGCCCGATCGTTTGGGACAATAACATTTTTGAGTGCACTTTCCCTTTAATTCTTGAAATACTGCATTACACCTAGCCTTATTCAAAGTCTGGCAAGCCTTAGAAAGTAAGATAAACTCCTGTGCGGGTGGCAGACATTCTGGTTTAGGGGCTGCATCTGAAGAGAAGTAAATTAGGATTTTCTTACGTTTTTATATCATATTATGGCTGTCAGTACATGCATTTTACTTGTCCTATGTGATTGGTTGAATCTTGTTTTATTCACGTATGTTGATTATAAATGTTACGGTCTCTTATCTATATTTTAATTGGTTTTATAGAATAGCAATACTTTGTATGTTCATGTTTCAATGTGAAAAGTTCTTTAGAACTGAAACACATTAAATAAATAAAGGAAATAACACAAAAGGTCTAAATATTACCTATGCTAGGAACAAGTGGATTATATCTATGCACACTTGGAATTGCTGCTTTGTTTTTGCGTTATAAAAGTTGAGGCTATAAGGGGCAGAATGCAAAGAAAAGAGCAAGGACCTGACGTGCTATTCACATGTAACCGGTTCCATATAATAATGTCGCCACAAAAATCTCACCATGCAAAAATATCGCCGACAAAATTGCCGTTTTTTTGTGGCGACATTATTGCATGGAACATGCGGGGGACACCCCCGCAACCCCCAAATATTTTTTTTTTTACCCTGTCCCCATATATATATGGTCACCCAAGTAATATCGCCACGACATTTTCCCGGAGATATTATTTACGGCGACCATTTAAATGGCGATATTATTACCTGATACGCAAGTAACCTGGGATAACTTGACACATCTGCAAACTCTCCTCGGGGCTGTATTATCAAGGAATTGTCACCTGCGTTTATCCTGGTTTGAAAACAGGTATGCAGCTTGCTTTCATGCATTTAGTGAATAAAAGGTTCAGTGTCACAAATAAAAGTAACTTTGTTGTTGCTTTTGAATCAAGTTAACAGCTCTGTACGTTTTAAAAATAGTTTAATTTACATTTTCTTTCACAAATGAAATCTAATAACTCCAGACTGCTGGGTGGATTTAAAATACAGATTAACTGTGTATATCTTAACTAGACGAACATTAGCACTTTTCATAAAATTGCATAACTGTTCACATAAAAGGGTCATTGAAGATGAGCTTACTCCCATGTCCCATTTCCCATGAATTCCTGCCTGATGGGCAGTCATTGGGTGGCACAAAAGCTATACATTAGCACAAGAAAGGGTGTCAGAGAACACAATAGGAATCTTTGATGGAGGAACCCCAGTCATGTCCACACACCGACCCAAGATACTCCTGACCAGATAAGATCCTCTTCACCTGACACCAGGGAAAACAGAGTCCATGCCCAGACTCACTCGTACATCAGAAGTGCTGGAAGAGGGAGGAGTGCCATCTTTGGTGGTGACCTGGGATTACCTTTCAGAATGTAATGGCATACATGTCTCGTTTACCACCCCCCCCCCCCAGCCTCCCCCATAACCTCCCCAGGCACACACACACGAGATTGCACGTAAGGGCATCTGCGAGGATAGCCCACACTGGCCTCCCTCCACCGCTCGCCCTGAAGCAGGAACCAAAATAACTAAATGCCAAGAAATGGTGACCTGGGATTACCTTTCAGAATGTAATGGCATACATGTCTCGTTTACCACCCCCCGCCCCAGCCTCCCCCATAACCTCCCCAGACACACACACACGAGATTGCACGTAAGGGGGTCAGACTTCCAGTAAAAGTTAACAATCCTATAACCAAAAGTGGTGTTTGGGAAAGCAGTTTCAGGACATCTCTCCAAATCTCTGCCTCAGCAGAGTCCCGACATTAGCGTAGCCCGGCTCTCTTCCAGACCTAGCAACCCCCCTGCATACTGCTATATTTATGTATCAACCAGTGTGTTTTCTAAACAGGGTTGTAAGTGGCTCCATGGCAGACTGACACACCTGCAGAAAGCCCCAAAACACTTCATTTAATCTGAGGTCGACCTTGGTAGTGACAGACCGTGCACGCTTCCTTTTTTGGGGTTTTAATTTATTATTTAATTATGCTTCACATTAACTGTGTAGAGTTGACTTGACATAGACAATTTGCACACTCAAGTGACAACTCAAACACGTACATAAAAATACATGTCTATATAAATAGAATACATAATTTCAAATGCCATAATTTCTCGGCGTAAGACACTTAACCATTTGGAAATCTATCCTTGAATATCTCCCATCTTTTTTTTATAATAGTCTTGACAAGATACAGTCTTGGAGCAGTCATTTAAGTGACCATTGCTTCTTCTGCCAGCAGAGAGTCCCCTCTCAGAAACGTATAGCGAAACAGATCTGTCCAGCCATGCAGCTCCACACTTCCCAAAGGTGTTGTAAACATTCCGCTGTTGCCTCAAATAATGTACTCTCTCGCTTCGCATGCGATGTCTTTTTTCAAACCCCTTCTAGCGCAAGGTTTCTGGGCTGATTAAATCGAGATAGCAAGTACTTTTGTCTCATTTCCATGCCCAGAAGGTGCCATAAATCCGGCTGGGTAAACTTAAAGCCAATTAAGTATCTATACATTCCCAAGGTTGGTAACCAGGTTGGAAATATCACTGCATGTTCAACCTTCACGGGAAAGTGTTCAAGGATCTCTTGCAACCTTTCGAGCCACGCCTGGCAGGAGAACTATAAGGGCATCTGCGAGGATAGCCCACACTGGCCTCCCTCCACCGCTCGCCCTGAAGCAGGAACCAAAATAACTAAATGCCAAGAAATGGCAGAAAATATAGGGAGGAATGTGTACAAGTAGTCCAACCCCGAGATGCAGAGAAAAACAGAAAGGTAAATGGTTAGTATCAGTAAAGTATTTACCCATGTAGTGCGATTCCCAGCTCACACAAATAACTGGTGGATGCTGGAGATAGCAATAGACCCAGTGGACGTGGTGAGGGGTATTCCGAGACGGGTCAAAAGTAGATCTGAAGGTAAGATGAAGTCCAAGAACCCATTGGAATGAGGACAAAGAACAAAGGGATTCCCCAAAACAAGCACACAGAGACTGCAGTCCACAATTCCCTGACAGAACAAGGATGCTGACGGGAAGTCCACAATTCCTACCAGAACGAGGGCGCACAGAAAATTAAAACGGGGAAGGAAGAGAACACAATCAACAGAGAGTCGTGGCAAACCGAAGAAGATGTCACCAGTGGTAGTCCAGGCATCAGGCAGAGGTCAGCAGCAGAGAGTTACAAAACATTATCCAGGGAAGAGGCGAAGACAGCTCGGTCAGCAGGCAGAGGACGGCAGGAAAGATGAGATAAACATCAGGATATAGAAGGGACAGAACCAACGGAGAAACACTTGTGGAGGAGCAGTGGTGATGAGCATTTCCCGGTTTACATAACCCAGTCTTGTCCACCGCTCATGTGCATGCATGTGGTCATCCAAGCATGCTGGCAGATGTAGCCTGCGGACAATGAGAAACCATGGGCAGGGATACGGATCTGGCAGAAGAGCCAAAATGCAGATGTGATAGAGAAAAACGTGCCAAAAGCAGAACCGACAAGTGGCCTGAACAAACCCTTAACCATGCTGAAGCCGCCAGCTGAGTCTTCACTCCCAGGTGACATATGGTATTTATATGGGTAAAGTACAGGGTCATGGCAGCCTGTGGGGCACAGCAATCCCAAAACAGTTTCAAGTTTGGTATGGTCGATCATGAAGACACCATTGCTATAAAGTCATATGAGGCAAGCAATGGATGCCAATGACCTCAGAGATCATTGATGCACAAGTACAGGGAGCCAACCGGTTCTTTTGATGGGACTGGTGTCTAGTTCCCTGAAAAGAATGTCCTCGTTTAAGGAATGCTCAGGGCCATAGCAGCAGGAGGGGGTCAGGGGTCCCGGCCAGTGCCAATTCTTTTGTGGCCTCCCCACAAGATTGACAAGACAGTGTTTATTTTGAGGCAGGGACTTGGATGCACAATAGTTTTCTCCTTGGATATGCGCAGGGTGGGATGGGCACAGAGAACTGAAGCAGAAGTGACATTTAGATGTGCCACCGACAAAGGTTGAGGGAGAGAGAGAGAGCCCACAACAGAAGTGCACACAAACTATGTGATAGGCACAAAGTAAGATCGGTTTGGCAACAGAGACAGGGCGGGGAGGTGGGACACACTGATTGAACAAAGGGAGATTGGCCCAAAAAGAAATGGGACACAGATTAAGCTTAGAGCAGAGAGTGCAACGGGCAGAGAGACATCATTATTGTGAGAGACAGATGGGCACAGAGAGCGACTTGCAAATACTGCGGGGAAAGAGGGGGAGAGAAATGTGGAGACATAAGAAAAAGGGAGCGCAGTGCCAGGAGTCAAAGAGAGGGAGAAATAAATGGAGACTGGGAGAGAAAAAAGGGGTGGAACCTGGAGAATAAGAGACAAGAATGAAAGGAAGACTTAGGTGCTAGGGGAAAACAGTCACGGAGAGATGGACTACAAAGGGAAACCAAGAGCGAGAAAGGGGCAATGATAAACAGGATGGAGGCTAAGACAAACTAAGAAATGGAAGAGATAAGATTGAGAAAGCGAAGGAGCATTTGATTAATGTTCAGACATTCTGTGGCATGAATAAACAAGTATTGCATGAAGATATCTACACATATTTCTTTCATTTCGCAAGTAATTGTTTTCACTTGGTGTTAGTCTCAGCAGACAGGGCAGCAATTGACTGGGCGTGTAGTCTGATGTCTTCCTGAGCTGGTATAAAGCACGCTGCTGTGGGAGAAACTAGCATTACCTTTCAGTTAACACTCTATGCAATTAGTGGCAGAGTATCAGCACTTACCAGTGCTTCCATACTTTGAATTTGGAAGTAATTAATGCATCACATTCAGGCTTTTATTATTTAAATGGAACATCAACTAGTTAATCTTCAATACGCCTGATATACGCCCAGTGGGACAGTACAGTGCTGTTGCCACAACATTGTTGCAGTTTATTACGTGGTCACACTCAACTCAGGGAGTTCCTTCCCCACCAATGGATGTGGCGCACAACAAATCACTTTTAGTTTGTTTGGTTCACTATGGTAAGGCCTCCAACCCGTCTCGCACACAACCCCAACCAATACCTGGTCCCACAATGGACTAGGAACCAGGCCGGTGTGTATTTAAAATATATATTTATTAATTAATTTATTTCAACCAAATATCACAAATAGATTAACATCAGCCACCAGTGCTGTGGCAACACAAGAACAAAATGACGTCCGTAAAGCACCAACACAGAGATATGCAGTCATAATTATTTCCTTTTAAATCAACCACCAATACAGGAAAAAGAACAATTCAACACACACAGTGATTGCCGATTTGGGTCAGAATACTTTTCTCCCCAACCCTCACCCTCCAAACATCAATTAGACTTAACTCCTGAGAATAGAAGGCCAGTGCAGAGAGTGGGAACACAATGGGAAAATCGGTTTTTGGGGTATTGATCACAGAAAAAATATGGGAGACAGGAAAGCAATGGGAACATCGTTTTGCTACACCTAACCAGAACAGGTAGGTCTTTGGGGTTTTGGTCAGAGCACAATGGGAAAATCAGATTTGGGATATAAGCACAGCTGCAATGTGAAAGAATGAAAAGCAAGGGGAAATTGGTTTACTACACCCAACAAGAACAGGCAGGGCTTTGGGATTTTGGTCAGGGCATAATGGGAACATCGTTTTTTGGATTATTATCGCAGAAGCAATGAGAATGAAAGAAATGCAAATGGGAAAATTTGTTTTTCACCTTGCGCACTCATGCGAAAACAGGGGTTTGAGATTAATTCTTTTGGCAAATCTTTATGTCTATACCAGTTCAAAACATACATGGGAAGAGTTTGTTAGTTTTGAACATCAACAAACAGATCCTGTAATAGCAATAGGGAATTTAATTGATTTACTTTGATTAAATATGCTAGGGATGTACCCAAACAGGATATTTTCTATGGGGAAATAACTAAAACAATTCTGGAAAAATGTAGGGCCTATACAATCTCTGTCTTTGGGGTGGTCTTACCTACAGGAGAGGCCTTCAACTGGGCATCAAGAACATTCTATGTATCCTGGCTACTGTCTACAATGCAAGCTTTAGGCCTCTTTGCTGAGATGTTGTTCACCAGATTTTAGCAGCAGGTCACCTCTCGGAATTATTGGAAGAAGTCCAGTTCTGATGCAAACTGGTTTATTTATAGGGCAATTGACATCACAAACTTGTCATGATTCTCGCAACAGGGATTGGTTGATTATCTCTACCCCACCTCCCACCTGTGTGCTGATAGGACAAGAGGATAGGGGAGTGATTTGTGACGGCTCTGGGAGGAGAAAGCTTCATCATCCCACTTTGACAGGTGGGCTCAGTGATGTTTTAAACTCACAGAATCTCTCAACATGGCAAGTACCCTAAATTCTCAAATCTTTACATGTATGCATATATTTTTTAGAACTACATTTGAAGGCGAATCAGATAACACTACTCTGAAATGTGCATGCCCTTCCTTGGCAGAGATACAGTTTTTCTTAATTTACTCAGGAGCCATGTCAGTGAAAAATATGCCACTTTACAGTCTTCGTATAAAATTATTACTGGCATGCTCATACCAACTTCCACATCTCTCGGAATCAAGGGAAGACCCAAATCACATTTTCCTTAATAACTTTAGTTATCTTTATCACATCAAAATCGTTTTAGCATGGTTACAAGGGGGTGACAGTCGCCTTTAATAAAAGCCTGGAATGCCCATTGTGACCCGTACGCTGCCCATGTTATGCAATATAATGTATTTCTTCCATTTTAATCAAAAACTGCCGTTTCACAAGTCTCTTTCCCTCCTGCCCCTACCTTTTTTTATTTCTCTTTTTAGGCATATAACTAGCAGAGCCTGTTCTGTTTATGTTATCTTACCCCTTCAAGGCATGTGATGTCCTGATAACAGCTCCTAATGGACACTTTATGGGCTTTGTGACCTCAAGGTCAATCCTGCTGCAAGAACAGACATGGCTTATCAGTTTTCCACCGTGTTTCTGATCTAAGAAATATATTCTTTCTTGTATTTTTAAGAAATGGTTCTGATTGATGATGACAACCAGGCTTGTCTTCAGGACAGCAGACGGGTGATCCTGGAGCTTAGTTTCATGTTTGGAGAAATATCCGGCTTGTGTACCCAGCAGCCCATAGCCTTTAAACTTGCACACAATTGCACATTTTAAATGACTTCTTATAAGGCTTGCTCAGTTTCCACATACATGAGTGTCACTTCTAAATTGTCCTTTATCGGCGGTTGTATGCAGAAACCATGTTAAAATTTTGAAAGTGTAGTGAGCATTTCACTTAACATATTGTCAATTTGGAGGGAAAAACTGAAATGACATTATTTTATTTAATTTACATGCAATGCTCCGTTTCACTTAAGCTGCTTAAAGCACAATCTGGTAACCCATTGAAGATAGTGCGCACTGCATTTTCTTTATATGTGTGAGTGCAGCTCTCCATGGATTTGTCAAAACATCAGCCTGCACCTGAGTGTTTGGAATACTGCAACATGTTGCTGCCGCGGGGGGTGCTGGAGGCCGCCCCCCCTTTTTGTGGAGCGTAATCGAGGGACGACGCTTGCCTCGCGGGCGGCCGGTCGCCGCATGGCTGTGACGCTGTGGCCTGCATTGTCCGCCCCTCCGTACCATCTGCTTACCTCAGCGCTGAGTTTCCTGTTAAGCGGAGGGAGGCGGACCGGCGCTGTGGGCTCTGCTCCCTGCGGGCGCTGGCCAGCATGCTGAGGAGTGAGTGGGTGCGGCGCTGGCCATCGGAGGTCTCCGCCCTACTTGGGGGCTGCGCCTGGGCTCAGTGCTCACCGCGGTAGGGTGCGCGGTGGACCGGCGGCCCCTTGGTTGGAGTCGTGGGCCGGTCCGGGAAGCACCCTCTGGCGCTTGGAGGCTGGGAACCCACAACAGCAAGTAAGTGACCCGGCGGGGGGGCGGCCCCATTACCACCTTTGCCCCCTGCTCCGTGTTGGGCCTGCTCCCTGCGCCACGCCTACGGGCGTCTCTGCACCCTGCAGCAGCACCATCCTAGCACATCACTGGGCTGAACCATCCCACGGACACACTGCCCCTCTGATCACCTGTGTACAGCCGCAGCGGCTCCTGCTACACTACCTGATGGCACACGCTGACGCGGCGACCTAATACGCAGGACTCCATCCCTGCCCTTCAGATAGCCTATGGGGATCCCTGACTTCCTGGCCCAAACACCATTGCTCCTGGCCTGTTACTCGCTGCTTAACCTCTGGGCCCTTCCCCACTTGGCTGTTGTACTATTATCTACCTAGAAAGGATTGCACTGTGCTGGGACTCCCTAGCTTTGCCCGCGGTGACCTGTGACACAGCCCCAGACCAGATTTACCCACGGGGCCCCTCCCCCTGCCTGTGGGCCTGATGCTACAGGAGACAACGGATGCTGGACTTCTCGTTGCCCTAACTATCTGAGGCCTCATTGCTTGACTGCTGACTTCTCGGGCTGACCCGCTGCGCCCAGCCCCTGGCTCATGTCTGGGTGCTGGTTGGGTCTCCTCCTCTGCCACCAAAAATCTTGGCTGTATTTGGCAGGAAAACCTGGGTGGTGAAGCGCAAGTAGGGGCTAAAGGGAAGGCAGTATCCTACTCACTGCCTGTGTTAAGAAATGTGCTCCCATTTGTCCCAGAGGATGATCAGGCAATTGTGGTAGGAGCAATGACAAACTCACATTTAGACTATTGGAATAGTCTGCTGGCAGGGCTCCCAGCAAACCAGATCAATAGATTAAAGAAGGCCCACAATGCAGCAGTCAGGCTTATTGGCCACCTAGGGAAGTGGGACCGTGTCTCTGCCCTACGTAGATCGTTGCACTGTCTGATGGTCCAAGACAACATTCAATTTAAAGTTGCCTGTTTGATGTTCAGATGCATCAATGGACTTGCACCTGAGTACCTTGCAGCCAAGGTGTGCGCTTATCATCCAACAAGAGAACTACGATCAGGAGACAAACTATTGATGTGCATACCCCGTGCTAAACAGGTATACAAGGGAGATAGGAGGTTTGCTGTGTATGGCCCCAACACCTGGTACCAGCTACCCTTGGATATCCGAGCCTGCCCGTCCATGGAACTCTTCAGGAAGAGGTTAAAAACCTTTCTATTTAAATAATTCGGCTAGAGCACAGTCCACCTGCAATACATACACACTCTATGCTTGATACATAGTGATCATCTGCGCCCGAAGTCTGTTTGGTGCGCGTAAGAAATTTCAAAATCAAAATCATTTAAATTACTATCACAGACATGTTTGATAAATTGGTGGTGATTCTTATGTACCCAAAATACACTTAGTTTTTTATGGAAAGCAGCCAGCATTTTATATTCAGGGCACCCACATTATTGGACACCTAGCTCTGCCCCTCACTCCCAGCCACAGCCCTGACAAATACCACCAGAGAACATCCCCCCACCCAAATCATGTTTTTGATTTGGACCGTTTAAAGTGTATGCGCCTTAACAAACTAGAGCCTGCCTACAAGTCTTTTGCCATTGACGGCAACACCATCCAAGTCTCGAAGGACACCAAAACTTTAGGTTTCTACCTAGACGCCACCTTATCCTTATCTTGACAAACAAACGCAATCAGATCAGCCTCTGCATACACATGTGAACTCATTGCAGCCTGCAGACCGTTTCTGACCACCCCCAACACTGTCACACTAGCTAGAACCCTCATCATAGCCAAAATTGACTATTGTAGTGCCCTCTACTTAGGAACTAGCCAAGAGAACCTGAATAAACTTCAAACAACCCAAAACAACGCTATTAGAGCTGCCCTAAACATCTCTCGAAACCATCACATTTCCGAATCCAGAACCAATCTAAAGTGGTTACCTGTGAAACAGAGAATCTCACTGAAAGCACTGGCCCTCTCACACAAATGCTTGGCGAACAAGGCCCCCTCCTACCTCTGCTGCCGGTTGTCCCGCCACTCGACATCCAGACCTCTAAGAACCGCCCAGACCCACTGTCTCGCGATCCCGAGGTTCAAACTCCAAAGAGCGGGGGGCACAAGCTTCCCTGTGTTAGCTTCCAAGCTATGGAACGCCCTCCCCGTTACAATCAGAGCTGAAGACTCTTTCAATACTTTCAAAGCCAAAACAAAATCCTGGCTCTTCAACCAGCACTAGACTCGCTCCTCACATCTTGCCGTCAGACCCCTTTTATCTACATAGACATTTGCCATGCCCCATGTCTTACCTGATTTGTAATTTATGTATATAGATCTGCTTGCTTATTATCTTATGTTTTAGTCTTATATATGTATATATGCGCTGAAATGTAACCTTGTACATACTCGTAAATCTTTTATGTATATCTTTATGCTCTGTATGTAACCTGTGCTTAAATTGCACCCTGATGCCTCTGGGCCTGATGGTTTGCGCGTTATAAATAAACACATACAAATACAAATACATATTTTCAGATGTGCTTGTTACAATGACAGTTAATGTACAATTGGAGGGCTTGTTTTCCAATTCCATTATGGACGCCACATGTCATCTGCATTGAGGCATCATCCAATCCGATATTCAGGACACCCACATTATTGGATACCTAGCTCCACCGCTCTGTCCCAGCCACACGCACCACTGACAATCTGCCTCCCCACAACACTCAGTCTCTCATAATCACACCAACAACCATACCTCAAACACTTGTTCAGTCACACGCATGCATAGAACCACCACACAGCATACACTCACTCAATCACATACTACATTGCATAATTCACTCGTACATGCATGCATTCATACATCCATCAAACACATGAAAACACCCTCGCACGCACGCACACATGCATGCACATACATTTAAATAAATGTATTTTTTGTTCTTACTTGCTGCTGGCACAAGGGACTCCTCTCCCAGGCAGGCATCCGGCCGAGCTCCATGCCAACAGGTACAAGGAAGCAGGGGCTCCCTGCTTCCTTGTTTCTGACATGTGCAAAGGAGCCAGGGTACAAATAAATGCTCCGGTTTCACAGAGGGAATGGATCTTTTATTCTGCGGTGCAACCAGAACATTTCTTTCTGAAAAAAATCATTTCTTTCAGAAGTTGAGCTCCGACTTCTGAAAGAAATGATTTCTTTCAGAAGCCTCTGCAGGCTGGACGCTCTGCCAGGGCATGGTGCGGCGGGGTCCCCCGCACCACAGGGGCTGTGATTCCCTTTACGCCAGTGTCTCTGCCTTGCCGTACCACCATGACCATCCTTGACTGCTGCTTCTTGAAGGACCTGCCTTCCCACTGTGAGAAGTCTGCTCACCCAGACGAGCCTGCTCACCCTGACAAGTATCCTCTTCTGGAGATAGCTATGATGGTAATTGGTTGGGATTTGAGCAGGGCCGGTGCAAGGAATTTTGGCACCTTAGGCAAACTGTCAGATTGGCGCCCCCCCACTCCGGGTACTAACTCTTCTCAACCAACCGCCCCCATTTTGTTACTGATTGCTGCAACCCATTACCTACACGTAACACATTGGTCACATATTCTGCTGTAGATGTATCCTATTGCACATTCCTCACCTTCATGTCCACTCACAGTGTCAGGTTTCAGAAGTCAAATTAAAGCCTCTGTGTTTCATAAATACGGGTTTATTAAACCAGTCAATTATACTATATCAACAACACATGTAATAAATACGGAGGCATGTGGATCTAATAATATCTGTAAATTGTATATAGACCTACAATGCAGACAATAGGAATTCTATTTTGGTAATACATACTAGACACCTGTAAGCACATAAGCATCACTACCTGGTACAAAATACTAAACCGGTTCCAATACTTGCTAAGTATGATATGTATTAATTCAACAATAATTTGCAATATGTCTCTTATTAATAGTCTTAAAACACCTAAAAAAAAACCCCAAAACCATCCAAAAACCCAAGAAACGCTGGAGCAGAAGTGGTGGCCCACCTGTTGACATAAACAATGAAACATATGTGTCTGGGTCACCAAATCCATCATGTATGATACATGTTGGCTTTGGTAAACCAGACGTATACAACACACATATATGGCCTGTTTGCTACTTCGTACCAGATGTTTGTTAAAGCAAGTGAAAATGCACATTAGAAATTAATTTTCTGAGCTTCTTCACAAATGTAGACACAAGGTTCTTGATATCAATGTTTTGAGCAACGTCATGCTCTATTGACAAGGTTGCTAGCCCAACAAGTCTTTCTTGCATCATTTAAGATCGAATATAACGTTTGATCAACTTTAGCTTTGAAAATCTTCTTTTGTCACTTGCCACTGATACAGGAGGGTCAAGAGAATCTGGAGAGCAATACACGGCTGGGGATACTCTCTGCCAAATTATTATTGTATACACATTTCAGTACATTTTATGGTAATGAACAATTTGGAACTCTTCTTGCAATGACTTGCAATTCATTGCACAAATCTGACGCATCAATGTCCTTTGAGAAGCCATTTTATAAAGTGGTAAAAGATTTGATGTGACGCCTTAGTAGTCAAACTGTGTATGTTATGGAGGGAGCCAAGCACAGAACTAATTTGATGCATTTGACTAAATCTCTCGTCTAGAGATTGAAGGGCTGTGTCACTTTGAATTTTTCCTTGGGGCTTTGACTAGGCTCATCATCTGCTTGATTTCCTCTTCAATGGCTGTGGCTAAGAGTGAATCAGTTAATTTTGTATGTCTTTCCCGAGGTAGTCAATATGTGTCTTTTGGTCTGTTATTTTACAAAGATGCTCATCCTCGAGTGGGTAGAAATTTCAGGAAGTTTCCATTACCAAATGTATGCAGTTTTTCAATCATTCTACAAAAGGCCAGATTTTGCATACCGAGAACTCTTACTAAAACAATCAATCGTTCTAAGATTTGCTTCCAATACTTCTCTTCTTGCTTAATGAGGTTCACATTTTCTTTATCAATTGTTTTCTTCTTTTTCATTCGTAGTGCCAGTTCCTTCCACTTTTGAATATGTTCTAAATGCTCCTTGCCTTCTTCATGCACTGCTAAAATTGCAGACATGTTTTCCAGTCCTTTGGCCCTTTATCCGCACAAGATGATGTGAAATACTGTAGCCACTGGCAGTGCAAATCATCTCTGTTGGGAAGCCTCCTTTTGTAATGATTTATGGAAAACGTTCTTTTATTGCTATCTTTAGGGAAAATAAACTGCATAACCTGTTCTGGAGAACTGGATGTTGAAGGTCCCTTCCTCTAACGGGGTTGCCGACGGTGTGGAAACTCTGTGAGGATTGCGAATGGAGAACGGAGGAAGAGCTGCGTTCTCTGCAGTCCAGGGGAGCTGTGGACGGTACTCTCCACCATCCTCCGCTATCCTTTGGAGCACTTGGGAACACTTGGGAGCACCAGCCCCCTGAGCCCACTGAGGCTCCTGAGAGCGGGACTCAGACCGGCAGAGTTTCCTATTTGCAAAATGCAAAACAGTCAGGTTTTACTGTTTGCTTTAACCCGTGGCGGTGGCAAAACAGTCCGGTTTTACTGTCTGCTTTAACCCACGCTGTAAATCACAGACAAAACAGTTTGGGTTTTATTTGGAGTTCTGTGTGTGTGTGGACACTAATTCTGGCAGCACACTATTGTAAAAAGCAGAACAGTCTTAGTAAAAAGCAAAACAGTCGGGTATTACTGTTTGCTTTAACCCCTGCGGTGAACACGGCAAAACAGTTGAATTTTTCTGTTTGCTTTAACTGCATGTGAATAAGGGCAAGTGGTGCACAAGTGGTGTTATCGGTGGAGGACCCTGGTAAACTGCTGCTGGACTTTTGAAACGCTACGTTTTGGGCGTTGTTTTTTTGTTGTTGCAGAAACTGACTGTTTCCTGGCATGCTATTGAGCCTGTGTGTTAATAGCATTTTGTGCCATAAGGAAAAAAAAAAAAAAAGGAGGAGCCACCTGTAGCCAGCACAACACCCAAAAGCGCCCACTCCCGCGTAAGTGGAGCGGAAGCGGTGCGCAAGTGGATAAGGAGCACGGTGTAAATTGTAACAAGACGCGATTGAGAGGAGCTGCACTACGTGAGCAAGGATGCGCGCGACCAGCGTCTCAACAGATCTGGAGGAGGACTCCCGATTAAAATAACGCCAACAGGTAAGACAGCGCCTAACCTCCTGCCCAGCTGTGCAATCCCTGATGCCATCACCAGCGAGACAGAGAGATAAAGCCTTATACAAACCCGACTCCCGTTTAAGAGTTTGACCTCTGGGGACGAGGGACTTGACTTTTTAGAAATAGGCATTGGGGGAGGCAGGGATGAAGACCCCATGCGGGTGCCGGAAATTGAAGTTTCGTTAGAGATTGCACCCGCCGAGAATAGGCAGCAGATTGAATCCCTGCAGAAAGAATCCATCGAGGTGATCCAGCCCTCTAAGAACATTGGGGGAAGCAGGGATGAGGACCCTACGCGGGTGACGGAAAGTGAAGTTTTGTTAAAGAGTGCACCTACTGAGAATAGGCAGCAGACTGAATCCCAGCAGAAAGAATCAACATAGAGGAAGAGGAAGGCAATAGTAGCCATAAGTCTGCAATGCTCGATACGGTGCCTGCTCTCTCTCAGGACAGGATAACAAACAAGAACGACAAAAGTCCATTAAAAAGGGATGTTACTGAACATTTAGGGGAGATGCCAGAACAAATACAACAGCCGACTTTAAATATACTGGCTCAGCTATCCATTGAGTGTGATACAATAAATAAATGATCATACCAACAATTGAAGATCCCCAGGCTGATAGAAGTACCTTTGCCCCTGGAATTAATGGGAGCCGTATCAAGGAAAAAGATATTACCCCACAACAAGAGAAAAAAATCATATCAAAACCCAGAAGGAAAAAAATAATGATGAACAAGAGGCAGAGCTGCGAGACGAGACGGTCGACCCTGAGGCAGAGGTAGCGCAGACAGAGGGTGACTGGCCAACGCAGAAAAATGAACATCATGAAAAGATACAACATCAATTAGAGGAGCACCTGAACAAACAATCTCTATCTATCACGATCGTCTATGAAGATGATAGGGAGATAATTTCAAGCCCCTTAAATGAACCTGACTGGCAGGAAGATTTATGGCAGCACTCAATACAGCAACCTATAACTCCGCCATCTACAGAGTCGGCAAAAGCTTGCACTAAGAGCTCTCGGGAACTATGTATGGAGAAGGAGAAAAGGGGGAGAATGGAGCGCTCGGCTTTGGAAGAGGAATATATCCGAAACCAGGCTAGTAGAAGCCATATGGTCCCAAACCACGGACGGAATAGCCCGGAATCACCGACCCGGAAAAATTCAACCTTGCCAACAAATTAATCCAAGATATCTCAAACCTAACAGGAAAAATCGTGAGAGAAAAAAGGAGGAGTTTCTCTTTCATTATGGAGAAGATCACTGCGCTGGACGAAAAGGAGCAGCTCAGTCCGGTCACCCAGAGGGGTCTATTCCAGAAGGAAATTATGAACCAAACTAAAGGGCTTACAACCAATAGTTCACTGGATGGGACTACTACAAGAATGGAACATACTACTCAGCCTCTGTTGGTTGACGACGTGACTTTGAGGAAACTTAGCGAATATTGCAACAAAGGGAGGTTGAAGGATCTTGCGCACATCCAAAATGTAATAATGGCCCCCTATCTCAAACTCTATGAAACGCTAAATGTGTAACTTCGACCTATGCAATGAATTTGGAAATGAAGGAGCAAATCAAGGAATTGGCAGGTTTTAAGGAAAGATTGGACGTAAGGCTCGAGAAGGAGTCAGACGCCTCGTGCCAGTGGCAGAACCGCCTTTGCGATCTGGCTTGCCAAGATTGAAATGATAAACATCTGCTAATGGAAGCGATCTCAGAAGATCCTAAATTGATATGGAAGTCCTGCGAGTTGAGGGCAACTGTAAATGAAATCCCTAAAGATACACAGAAGAATAACTTACCAACTAAGGATACAAGACTAGATCAGGGATCTGAACTAAAAGAAATAAAGAAACGAAAAGGGGGGCCATTGAGCTTGGGGAAGGAGCAACCAGGCTCAAAGCAAAAGAAAACAGTGCCCGACAATACTTCAGGTGATAAGAACCCAGTATCAACATATTCTTTATTTCAAGAGGCAAATATACTACCCCAGGCGATGATAAAAGGGAAAGAGAACACTCTACCGGCATCTCCATGCCACATTCCCAACAAGAAAACGAAAAAACAAGCAATAAAAAGAAAAGCAAATGGATCCTGAGCTTTCCTAAGAAATATAAGAACTTCATCACGTGAAGATACAAGACCCCCCTCTAAGAAACCAAGGCGTGAAATGACATTAATCTCCAGCACCAAGATTTTCGGCAAGAACAAGCCACTGAAAGAAAGGATGAGATGGATTCAAGATCAATAGTCAATCTGGATGCTTCTGAATGCCTGAGTGATCTTACCGAAGTTATCAAAGATAACAACGAGGATGAGACATGGGCGAACATCAGCATGACGGATTGGCAAGTGATTGACAAATATTCAAATCTGGAGGAAATAAAAGAAAGAAATCTAAAAGAGAAGCCTACTGCTAATAAAACGGAGATGAGGAGGAAAGGGACGAAGGTATACAGCGAAACATGGAGAAGGTACAGTAAGGACACAAAGACAATAAGTTGGCTGAGGGATCTAGAAGATCAAAGGACCTCACGCACAAAATTTCAATCATCTAAGCAAGATGAACCGGAAAATCAAAGATATTCAAAGAATCAAGAGCGCCAAAAAAAAGAAATCATAGACTTGACGATGGGAACCAATAAGAAATCGCAAATAAAACAGGACGTCAGAAGAACGGGGAGAGAGGCTTTAACCCTTTAACTGCCATGGGTATTTCCCCCCAGTTCCAGGGCCTTTTTTGGTGATTTCGGTATGTGGCCATTCAATGGCTTGTAACTTTTTTGTTACATGAGGTATCTCGGCCAAATTTGGCTCCTTTTTTCCCACATGTAGGCGGTTGTAACGCCACCCAGGAATGCTAGGTTGCTGTAGGGGGGTGAGAGAAAATAAGCAAAAAGGGCGAAACTTTTGTTTTTTTTCAGAAAATGCCAATAAAATGATGTACAAAGAAGCCTGTGGTTTTTTCCTTTTAAGAGCTAGGTACAAATGGTTTGCTGTGCTGAGTTCCCCAATTTCCTGGCTTTCAAGAACAGGTTGAGTGAAAACGAAAAACAATTATTTTGATGTGGTTATCAACCGTTTTGTGAGAGGTAGGCGATTTTGGCCATTTTTGCCAATTGGACATGCATGAACGGAATGGAAGAAAAGGGTAGGAAAGCCGAATTGGAGGACAGAAAGACATATATTTCTGAAAAGTAGACAAAATTCCAAGTTTAGGAAGGGGTGATTTGTGTAGGACAGGCAACAACTTGATAGGGGAAACTGCCATAGATTGGGGGAAAAGCAGGAAAATGACCGAAAAAAAAGGTATGTGTTGGACATGGTTGGCTTGGTACGGCAATGGATTCTATGAATTTTGAGAAAAGCAATGCTCCACTACATTCCCTTGACTCTTGCAGTTAGGAGAGCACACATTTTTTGTAGTGTTTTACAAAACAAGCACTACCACAAGCCAAACACTGAGCCATGGTACACAGGAGTTTTACGCTCACGGCCTGAACAGACGCATTTAGCATGTGTAAATCGGGAAAACCAATGTGGTGAGGAACGGCAAGCATACATTTTTGAAAGAGCACAGGCAGACCTTTTCAAGGGTAGGTGACTTGTGCAGGTTACAAAAGTGTATGGTGCCTAAAGTAGCGACTAAATGTAGGTCACATTTGCGAAATGGAAGGGTTGTGTGACAAAGGCCACCAGCAAATGGGTCAAAACGTTATGAAACCCACACAAACACAACACATGGCCTACCGTCCCGCGTTCCCACAGGAGTCCCGATGAAAACGGTACCTCACATGTGTGGGTGCACCTACCTGGCCGCCAAGGGGAAAGCCTAAAACACAAGTAACCCAAGTCTGTTTTCAAACCTGAATTTGAGACGCTCTGCCGACCGGCACAACATACAGATATGGGCCTCGGGTGTCCAAGCCACCAAGGAAAACAGGTAACCCCATGCATTTCCGAAAAGAGGACACCAGTGGGAATCCGCAGAGGTATGATATGCCCAAATCGCCCCAGAATTTATTACCCAGACACCCCTGCAAAGTCCGAAATGTAGGGAAAAAAACGCATTTTCCGCCCTTTTTGCTCGGCTCACCCATCGAAACATGCCCCCAACAACACATGGCCTACCGTCCCACATTCCCACAGGTGTCCTGATGAAAACGGTACCTCACATGTGTGGGTGCACCTACCTGGCCGCCAAGGGGAAAGCCTAAAACACAAGTAACCCCAAGTCTGTTTTCACACCTGAATTTGAGACGCTCTGCGACCGGCACAACAAACAGATATGGGCCTCGGGTGTCCAAGCCACCAAGGAAAACAGGTAACCGCATGCATTTCCGAAAAGAGGACACCCGTGGGAATCCGCAGAGGTATGATATGCCCAAATCGCCCCAGAATTTATTACCCAGACACCCCCGCAAAGTCCAAAATGTGGGGAAAAAATGCATTTTCCGCACATTTCGCTCGGCTCACCCATCGAAACACGCCCCCAACAACACATAGCCTACCGTCCCGTGTTCCCACAGGTGTCCCGATGAAAATGGTACCTCACATGTGTGGGTGCACCTAACTGGCCGCCAAGGGGAAAGCCTAAAACACAAGTAACCCCAAGTCTGTTTTCACACCTGAATTTGAGACGCTCTGCCGACCGGCACAACATACAGATATGGGCCTCGGGTGTCCAAGCCACCAAGGAAAACAGGGAACCCCATGTATTTCCGAAAAGAGGACACCCGTGGGAATCTGCAGAGGTATGACATGCCCAAATCGCCCCAGAATGTATTACCCAGACACCCCCGCAAAGTCCGAAATGTGGGGAAAAAAACGCATTTTCTGCACATTTCGCTCGGCTCACCCATCGAAACACACCCCCAACAACACATGGCCTACCATCCCGCGTTCCCCACAGGTGTCCCGATGAAAACGGTACCTCACATGTGTGGGTACACCTACCTGGTCGCCAAGGGGAAAGCCTAAAACACAAGTAACCCCAAGTCTGTTTTCACACCTGAATTTGAGACGCTCTGCCGACCGGCACAACATACAGATATGGGCCTCGGGTGTCCAAGCCACCAAGGAAAACAGGGAACCCCATGTATTTCCGAAAAGAGGACACCCGTGGGAATCTGCAGAGGTATGACATGCCCAAATCGCCCCAGAATGTATTACCCAGACACCCCCGCAAAGTCCGAAATGTGGGGAAAAAAACGCATTTTCTGCACATTTCGCTCGGCTCACCCATCGAAACACACCCCCAACAACACATGGCCTACCATCCCGCGTTCCCCACAGGTGTCCCGATGAAAACGGTACCTCACATGTGTGGGTGCACCTACCTGGTCGCCAAGGGGAAAGCCTAAAACACAAGTAACCCCAAGTCTGTTTTCACACCTGAATTTGAGACGCTCTGCCGACCGGCACAACATACAGATATGGGCCTCGGGTGTCCAAGCCACCAAGTAAAACAGGGAACCCCATGCATTACCGAAAAGAGGACACCCGTGGGAACCCGCAGAGGTATGATATGCCCAAATCGCCCCAGAATTTATTACCGAGACACCCCCGCAAAGTACGAAATGTGGGGAAAAAAAGCATTTTCCGCATATTTCGCTCGGCTCACCCATCGAAAACTGCCCGCAAGAACACATGGCCTAACGTCCCGCGTTCCCACAGGTGTCCCGATGAAAACGGTACCTCACATGTGTGGGTGCACCTACCTGGCCGCCAAGGGGAAAGCCTAAAACACAAGTAACCCCAAGTCTGTTTTCACACTTGAATTTGAGACGCTCTGCCGACCGGCACAACATACAGATATGGGCCTCGGGAGTCCAAACCACCAAGGAAAACAGGGAACCCCATGCATTTCCGAAAAGAGGACACCCGTGGGAATCCGCAGAGGTATGATATGCCCAAATCGCCCCAGAATGTATTACCCAGACACCCCCGCAAAGTCCAACATGTGGGGAAAAAAACACATTTTCCGCACATTTCGCTCGGCTCACCCACCGAAACATGCCCCCAACAACACATGGCCTACCGTCCCGCGTTCCCACAGGTGTCCCGATGAAAACAGCACCTCATATGTGTGGGTGCACCTACCTGGCCGCAAAGGGGAAAGCCTAAAACACAAGTAACCCCAAGTCTGTTTTCACACCTGAATTTGAGACGCTCTGCGACCGGCACAACATACAGATATGGGCCTTGGGTGTCCAAGCCACCAAGGAGAACAGGGAACCCCATACATTTCCGAAAAGAGGACACCGTGGGACTCCGCAGAGGTATGATATGCCCAAATCGCCCCAGAATTTATTACCCAGACACCCCTGCAAAGTCAGAAATGTGGGGGAAAAAACGAATTTTCCGCACATTTCGCTTGGCTCACCCATCGAAACACGCCCCCAACAACACATGGCCTACCGTCCCGCGTTCCCACAGGTGTCCCGATGAAAACAGTACCTCACATGTGTGGGTGCACCTACCTGGCCGCCAAGGGGAAAGCCTAAAACACAAGTAACCCCAAGTCTGTTTTCACACCTGAATTTGAGACGCTCTGAGACCGGCACAACATACAGATATGGGCCTTGGGTGTCCAAGCCACCAAGGAAAACAGGGAACCCCATGCATTTCCGAAAAGAGGACACCCGTGGGAATCCGCAGAGGTATGATATGCCCAAATCGCCCCAGAATTTATTTCCCAGACACCCCTCCAAAGTCAGAAATGTGGGGGAAAAAACGCATTTTCGCACATTTCGCTCGGCTCACCCATCGAAACACGCCCCCAACAACACATGGCCTACCGTCCCGCGTTCCCACAGGTGTCCCGACGAAAAAGGTACCTCACATGTGTGGGTGCATCTTCTGGGGGCGCAAAAGGAAAAGGGTAACCCACTGGTAACCCCAAGCCTTTCACCACTGACCATTTTGTTCATGTGGGCAACCTACAGATTTGGGCCTAGGGTGTTGAAGCCAGCAAGGAAAACAGGCAACCCCATGCATTTCCCAAAAGAGGACACCCGTGGGAATCCACAGAGGTCTGCCTTGCGCAAATTGCCCCAGTTTTTATTAGCCACAATCCCTGACAAATTGTGATATTTGGTGGGGAAAAAACACAATGTTCACTTTGTCTGGGGTTCTGGGTAATCAATTCTAGGCCGCTTCACGCAAGTCAGACCTCTGTGCATTCCCATGGGTGTCCTCTTTTGGGAAATGCATGGGGTTCACTGTTTTCCCCGATAGCTTATACACCCTAGGCCCAAATATGTAGGTTGCCCACATGAACAAAATGTGCTGTGGCGAAAGGCTTGGAGTTACAAGTGGGTTACCCTTTTGCTTTTGCACCCCCGGTAGGTGCACCCACACATGTGAGGTATCTTTTTCGTCGGGACACCTGTGGGAACTCGACAAGGTATGACATCTGTTGTTGGTGACGTGTTTCGGTGAGTGAACACAGGGAAATGTCTCTGAAATTGGCCGGAAATGAAGACAATTCTCAGACATTTCGCTCTGGCCACCCACTGAAACACACCGCCAACAACACATGGCCTACCTTCCCGCGTCCCCACACGTGTCCCGATGAAAACGGTACCTCAAATATGTGGGTGCACCTACCGGGGGCGCAAAAGGAAAAGGGTAACCCACTTGTAACTCCAAGCCTTTTGCCACAGCACATTTTGTTCATGTGGGCAACCTACATATTTGGGCCTAGGGTGTCGAAGCCAGCAAGGAAAACAGGGAACCCCATGCATTTCCCAAAAGAGGACACCCGTGGGAATCCAAAGAGGTCTGCCTTGCGCAAATTGCCCCAGTTTTTATTAGCCACAATCCCCGACAAAGTGTGATATTTGGTGGGGAAACAACACAATGTTCACTTTGTCTGGGGTTCTGGGTAATAATTTCTGGTGCGCTTTGCGCAAGTCAGACCTCTGTGCATTCCCACTGATGTCCTCTTTTGGGAAATGCATGGGGTTCCCTGTTTTCCTTGCTGGCTTCCACACCCTAGGCCCAAATCTGTAGGTTGCCCACATGAAAAAATGGTGCTGTGGCGAAAGGCTTGGGGTTACCAGAGGGTTACCCTATTCCTTTTGCGCCCCCGGTAGGTGCACTCACACATGCGAGGTACATTTTTCATCGGGACACCTGTGTGAATGCGAGAAGGTATGACATCTGTTGTTGGCGACGTGTTTCGGTGAGTGGACACAGGGAAATGTCTCTGAAATTGGCTGGAAATTAAGACAATTCTCAGACATTTCGCTCTGGCCACCCTGTGATGCTGGAAATGCATCGGAGGGACAGGGCCTCCGTATCCTTGTCCTTTACTGCTTTTTATGGTGTGTTCTGTCGTGTTTTCCGCGCAGGAGTTCATGTGGGACTCCTGGTGGTGCAGCTCTCTTTTGGTTTGGTGAACGGACCCGTGGGATACCCTTATGGCACCCATGGGTGGGGGTACAACCCTGTGCCCCTAGTGTATGTTTTTGGGCACCTGTGGGTGGCCCAGAAAGCAGGGTATGGGCTGGTGGCAGCTCCATGCTGAAATCCACAGGTGCGTGGAGTATCCTCCATTTTGGGATACCCCGGCCCTGCCATTGGGATCAGTTGATTCCTGACAGAAAACAAGATGGCCCCTGTGGCCTCTTGCTTTCTATTACCCATTACTTTGTTTTCCCAAAGTCCTGGGAAGCCCTGACGCTGTCCCTTCCCCCTGACTGGCTGTTGGATGGAAGTGCCATATATGGTGTTGTTGTGAAGGCCTGGCCAGACTAGCTGGAGCCTTCCCGGTGATCTATGTTGTGGGTACCTCCTTGGTGAATAGAGTGTGTGACGAATATGCATTCTGTGTTATGGGTGTCTAGTATCTGGTGGTTGACACAATGACTGAGGCAACCCTGCCCGAAACCGGTATGAATGCAGTTTGGAGTGTTGAATGGCTCGGTACTTGTCCCAATACACATAACTTGTTGTGAGTGTCTGGAGAGAAGTGAATGGCCTGAAGACCTTGTGTGCCTGATTGGCTGCCTACCTGCATGAATGCTCGTAGTCCTGATTGGATGCTTGAGTGTGACCCAGCGGAATGAATGGGAGATCAACAGTATATCTGGGGACCTCTCACTGCTAGGAATCGTGTTCAGAAGCTGAAGTCCACTACGACGAGTAATTGGAGTAACTGACGCTTGACCTTGAAGCCCTGCTGGATGAGAAGAATTGCTGTTGCTCTCCTTTACAATCTGAAAGCTGTTGTGCCTCCAAGGACTGACCCAGAGAGGACCTGGTAAGGCGCCCTCTTCCTGAGCTACGAGGGACCATCGTGCACAGCTGATCTTTGCCAACGCTCCCTGGTAGACAGACCTACGACAGGCTGCCGACCCGATACGGGGACTGCTGTGGAACTCCAAGGAGAAGCACCCGGACTGTTGTCCGCCACTGTCGACGACCGCCGTCGCCGACCGGAGCCGCCATGTTCCCGTTTGCCTAAGAACTTCCATTGATCATCGGACGCTCTCGTCTGCATCGTCATCCGCTTGTCTCCCGCCAGAGAAGGCCCGACCGTTGACGCGACGAGGAGCATCCACCGGTGGGTTTCCCGCCACCCAAGGACCACAGAGACGCCGACGACTCGACACCCTTGCTGGGCCACAGCTCTTCATCATTTCTTTGCGGTCCAGAACTATCGTCACCGAGGTGCCCCGCATGCCTCTTCCTTGCAGGATGCCAACACTCTGTCATCGACGAGCACCGCTAGGAACGAAGTTGCAACTTCCCTGCCGTAGTTCACCCTGTTCACCGTCGGACGTTCAACGACCCATGACTCCTGCCTTAAAGGGAGGGCACTCAAGAAGGGCCGTTGATTCCTCGACACCGAATCCCAAGTTCCCCCACATCTCTCGACGATCCGTGGCTCCCACCTGAAAGGGAGGCACTCAAGAAGGATCGGTCGACGCATCGTCGGAGAACTCTACTCCACCAGGTACATTGGGGGGTTAAAACCTTAATAGGAAGAAGTGAGACTATTGAACATATGGACTGGGCTTGTGCGATATATCTTATTTACAGGTTGCCCAGGTGGGGGGATCTCCACACAGAACTGTGTCTAGTGGTAGGGGTCAGCATTCTGACTATTGATTCAACCATCTTACGTTCCTGCCTATCTCTATTGCTGGTTTCCTCGTTATTAATCTGTGTGACATTTTAACCGTACAGTTGATGCACTTTAATGAGATTCGATAACATTAGTGGTACCACTTTAGAATTGTATATATTTATCATTATTGACTTCCGAGTACAAAGTGCATTATTGTGATTGTGTACATACCTTTGAATATTAATTATATAAAGACTGTGTTTTCAGTAATTCAGTGTGTGGACATTCCTTTGTGGGGGTTCGGGGACTACACTGTGCTTAAGAACCAGCCTTTCTCACCTCCTGAGAAGCTAGGCCTTGATTGCTCGTCCATTGCTACCGTAATAGAGAATCTTGGCTGGGGTCTTCTGTGCCTCTCCTCTACCATATAGAGAGCGGAAGTACAGACATCCCCTACAAGTCTTTACACTGGTGGCAGCGGTGGGATGCTTATGGTTTTAAGAATCAGTGTATAACCGTGCCACTTACAAAATATCTGCACTTTATTCGATTAAGGTTTGGGTGTGTACAAAAGAACTGCATTACAAGCAATGGAGTCTATTGCGAATGGTAAATTGACTCGGATGAGCTTAGAGGCTCTCCAGAGTGCTTGTGAAGCCAGGGAGTTAGACTTTGTGGATAAGTCTAGGGCTGAGCTGATAGCTGCCCTGGTGGACTACCAGACCGATGGTGAAGTCTAGGGCTGAGCTGATAGCTGCCCTGGTGGACTACCAGACCGATGGTGAAACTCTTGATGAAGGGGGGAATGCAACCAATGAGGACTCTGCCCCTGGGGTTTCTACTGAATCTGTTTCTGGGAATGCCGCCATTCCTGCTGCCTCTCTTCCGAACCCCAGCAATACCTTGGAACTTGCGTTATTATGGATGAAATTGGCCTTTGAATATCGCAAGTTGGAAATAGATGCTGAACTTAAGAAAGAGGAGTTGGCTCAACAAGTGGAGCTCAAGAATAGGGATCTTGAACTCAAAAATAGGGATCTTGAACTCAAAGACAAGGACACTGAATGTCAGAGAATCCAGCTAGAGAAAGCTCGAGTGGAGACTTCAGCGAAACCCAGTGAGAGTGTCAGGTACCCGGCAACTAAATTTATGAAGGATTTGGTTGGTGTGTTTTCGGAGGGTTCTGATATCCTCCAATGGATTGAAGCATTTGAAATGGCTTGTGCAATTCATGATGTTGACAAAAGAGATTGGTTAAGTGTTTGCTAAGCAGAGTGCCTCAAACTGGATATGACTGTATTCTGAAGCTGAGTGTGGAAGAAAGGGGTCAGTATGAGTGTATGAAATTTGCTTTGATTGCCAAGTTTGGCAAGACTCCTACCCAATACCTTAAAAGGTTCAGGGATTTTAAGAAAAGAGAGAATGTGTCTTAGGCCGACTTGGTGAGTGCTGCGCACATGAATATGATGGGGTGGATTGATGGCTACAAGGTGAAAACTTTTGTTGAATTGTCCCACCTGTTGTTTTTTGAGAATTATTCTGAAGCCTGTTCACCAGAGCTCCGTCAGTGTGTTTCTGACCAGACCATTTTGGATCCCTTTAAGCTGGCTAGGTTGGCTGACAAGTGGATCTCCCACCCGGTGTCCCCTAAGGACTCCCGTGGGAAGGACAAGGACAAAGAAAAGGGGGCCTCTTAGAAAGCTGAGGAGTCCCAAAAGCAGTCACAGTCGAATAAACCTAAACCCTCCTCTCCTAAAACCCAAAAATCTAGTGGGGATAAGTCATCTGTGGGTGGGAATAAGAGTAGTGGTCCACCTGCTGCAAAGCAGGCTCCCGGTGGTTCCAGTACCGTACCCCGCACTCCCGGCACTTGTTGGGACTGTGGGGCTCTGGATCACAAAAGGGGTGACTCCAAGTGTAAAGGTAAGGCACTCGGAGTACAGGTTGTCAGCCTGACCTACCCTTACCCCATGTCTGAGGTGGAGGCCACTGTCTTCCCCTCCTCTACAGGGGTCACATTTGGTGCTCCCGTAGAGATTTTCTTAGTGTCCCTTGGGGCATGGGACCAGTACGCGGAAGTACTGGCAACTATCCCACAGAACACCCGTAGATTTTTGAGAAGTGTCCTCCTGAATGGCCAGCCTTCTACTGGTTTGAGAGACACTGGGGCAAGCATGACAGTGGTGGACAGGACCCTGCTCAAGCCAGAGGACTATGTAGATGCTCCTCTGAGAACCACCAGGTTAGCTGGTGGGCCTCCCAAATTATCGCCTGTAGCCCGAGTCACACTCGTAATTGGAGACAAGACAGCAAAGCTTCCTGTCCTGGTTCAGGACAACGTCCCTGCTAACATTCTGTTAGGTAACGATTGTGATGCTGGAAATGCATCGGAGGGACAGGGCCTCCGTATCCTTGCCCTTTACTGCTTTTTATTGTGTGTTCTGTCGTGTTTTCCGCGCAGGAGTTCATGTGGGACTCCTGGCGGTGCAGCTCTCTTTCTTTTGGTTTGGTGAACGGACCCGTGGGATACCCTTATGGCACCCATGGGTGGGGGGGTACAACCCTGTGCCCCTAGTGTATGTTTTTGGGCACCTGTGGGTGGCCCACAGAGCACGGTATGGGCTGGTGGCAGCTTCATGCTTACTTTGACAGGTGCGCGGAGTATACTCCATTTTAGGATCCCCGGCCCTGCCATTGGGATCAGTTGATTCCTGATGGAAAACAAGATGGCCCCGGTGGCCTCTTGCTTTCTATTACCCATTACCTTGTTTTCCCAAAGTCCTGGGAAGCCCTGACTCTGTCCCTTCCCCCTGACTGGCTGTTGGATGGAAGTGCCATATATGGTGTTGTTGTGAAGGCCCAGTCAGACTAGCTGGAGCCTTCCCGGTGATGTATGTTGTGGGTACCTCCTGTGGGTGGGACCTGGGTGAATAGAGTGTGTGACGAATATGCATTCTGTGTTGTGGGTGTCTAGTATCTGGTGGTTGACACAATGACTGAGACAACCCTGCCCGAAACCGGTATGAATGCAGCTTGGAGTGTTGAATGGCTCGGTACTTGTCCCAATACACATAACTTGTTGTGAGTGTCTGGAGAGAAGTGAATGGCCTGAATAACTTGTGTGCCTGATTGGCTGCTTGCCTGCATGAATGCCCGTAGTCGTGATTGGATGCTTGAGTGTGACCCAGCGGAATGAATGGGAGATCAACAGTATAGATGGGGACCTCTCACTGCTAGGAATCGTGTTCAGAAGCTGAAGTCCACTACGACGAGTAACTGGATTAACTGACGCTTGACCTTGAAGCCCTGGTGGACGGGAAGAATTGCTGTTGCTCTACTTCACAATCTGAAAGCTGCTGTGCCCCCAAGGACTGACCCAGAGAGGACCTGGTAAGGCGCCCTCTTCCTGAGCTAATAGGGACCATCGTGCACAGCTGATCTTTGCCAACGCTCCCTGCTAGACAGACCTATGACAGGCTGCCGACCCGATACGGGGACTGCTGTGGAACTCCAAGGAGAAGCACCTGAACTGTTGTCCGCCACTGTCGACGACCGCCGTCGCCGACCGGAGCCGCCGTGCTCTCGTTTGCCTAAGAACTTCATTGATCATCAGATGCTCTCGTCTGCATCGTCATCCGCTTGTCTCCCGCTGGGGAAGGCCCGACCATTGACGTGCCGAGGAGCATCCACCGGTGGGTTTCCCGCCACCTACAGACCGCAGAGACGCGGACGACTCGACGCCCTTGCTGGGCCACAGTTCTTCATCACCTCTTTGCGCTCCAGAACTATTGTCACCGAGGTGCCCCGCACGCCTCTTCCTTGCAGGACACCAACGCTCTGTCGTCGACGAGCACCGCTAGGAACGAAGATGCCACTTCCCTGCCATAGTTCACCCTGTTCACCGTCAGACGTTCGACGACCCGTGACTCCTGCCTTAAAGAGAGGGCACTCAAGAAGGGCCGTCGATTCCCTGACACGAACGCCAAGTTCCCCAACACCTCTCGACGATCCGTGGCTCCCGCCTGAAAGGGAGGCACTCAAGAAGGATTGGTCGGTGCATCATCGGAGAACTCTACTCCACCAGGTACATTGGGGGGGTAAAACCTTAATAGGAAGAAGTAAGACTATCGGACAATATATGGACTGGGCTTGTGCTATATATCTTTATTTACAGGTTGCCCAGGTGGGGGGATCGCCACGCAGAACTGTGCCTAGCGGTAGGGGTCAGTATTCTGCCTATTGTTTCAACCATCTTACGTTCCTGCCTATCTCTATTGTTGGTTTACTCGTTATTGATCTGTGTGACATTTTAACCGTACAGTTGATGCACTTTAATGAGATTTGATAACATTAGTGGTACCACTCTAGACGTGTATATATTTATCATTATTGACTTCCAAGTACAAAGTGCGTTATTGTGATCGTGCACATACATTTGAATATTAATTATATAAAGACTGTGTTTTCAGTAATACAGTGTGTGGACATTCCTTTGTGGGGGTTCGGGGAACACACTGTACTTAAGAACCAGCCCGCATCACCTCCTGAGAAGCGAGGCCTTGATTGCTCGTCCATTGCTACCACAATAGAGAATCTTGGCTGGGGTCCTCTGTGCCTCTCCTCTACCATATAGAGAGCGGAAGTACAGACACCCCCTACCGATCTTTACACTGGTGGCAGCGGTGGGATGCTTATGGTTTTAAGAATCAGTGTATAACCGTGCCACTTACAAAATATCTGCACTTTATTCGATTAAGGTTTAGGTGTGTACAAAATAACTGCATTACAAGCAATGGAGTCTATTGCGAATGGTAAATTGACTCGGATGAGCTTAGAGGCTCTCCAGAGTGCTTGTGAAGCCAGGGAGTTAGACTTTGTGGATAAGTCTAGGGCTGAGCTGATAGCTGCCCTGGTGGACTACCAGACCGATGGTGAAAGTCTTGATGAAGGAGGGAATGCAACCAATGAGGACTCTGCCCCTGGGGTTTCTACTGAATCTGTTTCTGGGAATGCCGCCATTCCTGCTGCCTCTGTTCCGAACCCCAGCAATACCTTGGAACTTGAGTTATTATGGATGAAATTGGCCTTTGAACATCGCAAGTTGGAAATAGATGCTGAACTTAAGAAAGAGGAGTTGGCTCAACAAGTAGAGCTCAAGAATAGGGATCTTGAACTCAAAAATAGGGATCTTGAACTCAAAGACAAGGACACTGAATGTCAGAGAATCCAGCTAGAGAAAGCTCGAGTGGAGACTACCGCGAAACCCAGTGAGAGTGTCAGGTACCCGGCAACTAAATTTATGAAGGATTTGGTTGGTGTGTTTTCGGAGGGTTCTGATATCCTCCAATGGATTGAAGCATTTGAAATGGCTTGTGCAATTCATGATGTTGACAAAAGAGATTGGTTAAGGGTTTGCTAAGCAGAGTGCCTCAAACTGGATATGACTGTATTCTGAAGCTGAGTGTGGAAGAAAGGGGCCAGTATGAGTGTATGAAATCTGCTTTGATTGCCAAGTTTGGCAAGACACCTACCCAATACCTTAAAAGGTTCAGGGATTTTAAGAAAAGAGAGAATGTGTCTTGGGTCGACTGGGTGAGTGCTGCGCACATGAATATGATGGGGTGGATTGACGGTTACAAGGTGAAAGCTTTTGTTGAATTGTCCCACCTGTTGTTTTTTGAGCATTTTTCTGAAGCCTGTTCACCGGAGCTGCGTCTGTATGTTGCTGACCAGAACATTTTAGATCCCTTTAAGCTGGCTAGGTTGGCTGACAAGTGGGTCTCCCACCGGGTGTCCCCTAAGGACTCCAGTGGGAAGGACAAGGACAAAGAAAAGGGGGCCTCTTAGAAAGCTGAGGAGTCCCAAAAGCAGTCACAGTCGAATAAACCTAAACCCTCCTCTCCTAAGACCCAAAAATCTAGTGGGGATAAGTCATCTGTGGGTGGGAATAAGAGTAATGGTCCACCTGCTGCAAAGCAGGCTCCCGGTGGTTCCAGTACCGTACCCCGCACTCCCGGCACTTGTTGGGACTGTGGGGCTCTGGATCACAAAAGGGGTGACTCCAAGTGTAAAGGTAAGGCACTTGGAGTACAGGCTGTCAGCCTGACCTACCCTTACCCCATGTCTGAGGTGGAGGCCACCGTCCTCCCCTCTACCGGAATCACTTTTGGTGCTCCCGTAGAGATTTCCTTAGTGTCTCTTGGGGCCTGGGACCAGTACGCGGAAGTACTGGCGACTATCCCACAGAACACCCGCAGATTTTTGAGAAGTGTCCTCCTGAATGGCCAGCCTTCTACTGGTTTAAGAGACACTGGGGCAAGCATGACAGTGGTGGACAGGACCCTGCTCAAGCCAGAGGACTATGTAGATGCTCCTCTGAGAACCACCAGGTTAGCTGGTGGGCCTCTCAAATTATCGCCTGTAGCCCGAGTCACACTCGTAATTGGAGACAAGACAGCAAAGCTTCCTGTCCTGGTTCAGGACAACATCCCTGCTAACATTCTGCTAGGTAACGATCTAGTCGAGTTGGGATTGATCACGGATGGTCTTCCCATGACTGCTGCTGCGGTCAGTAGGTCACAGGTGACACCGGGTCTGGCTGTGAGTCAGGTACCCGATCCGAAGGCGCGGCCTAAGGCACGACGAAGGAAGAGCAAGAAGGCCACCTCTGTGGAGGGAGCCCCTTCTCTTCCTGCTGTTCCTACAGCACCCATTGGGATCCATGCTCTGGACGGGCTGGGTCCAGTGGTAAACCTTGTCTCAACTCCTGTGGGAGAAGAGCCAGAAGCCTCTCCTGTGGGAGAGGTTCTCAACCCGGAGGATCATTCCGATCTTCAATGCTTGTTAGCTGAAGGGGGACCCTCCCGGGCAGACTTCTGTAAAGGACAGAGAGAGTGTCCCTCTCTCGAGGGTCTGAGGAAACAGGCCCTGTCCCAGGCACAAGGCGAAGTGCCTAGGACTTTCTGGATTTATTGGGAGGGTGAGCTCCTTGTTGGTGAGCCCACTAAGCCTGAACCTGGTGCCCTCAAGAGGTTGGTGGTACCGCAGGTTTACCGGCCCTTCCTACTGCAGTTGGCCCATGAGGTACCCTTGGCTGGTCATCTTGGTACCAAGAAGACTAAGCAGAGGCTCTCTTCCCATTTCTACTGGCCTCGGATGGGAGTAGAAGTGGAGTCCCACTGCAGGACCTGCCCAACTTGTCAGTTGTCTGGCAAGACTGGAGGCAGGGTCATTGCCCCACTGCAGAAATTGCCAGTGGTTGGCACACCGTTTGAGAGGGTGGGCATCAACATCGTCAGTCCCCTTGACCCTCTCACGTCAGGTGGACATCGGTTCATCCTGGTTTTGGTAGATCATGCCACCAGCTACCCTGAGGCTATACCCCTTCGGACTGTTACTACCAAGGTGGTTGCCCGGACCCTCCTGGGCATTTTCACCCAAGTTGGATTCCCCAAGGAGGTTGTCTCTGACCGAGGATCCAACTTCATGTCTAGTTAAATGAAAACCATGTGGAAAGAGTGCGGGGTAACCTACAAGTTCTCCACTTCTTACCACCCCCAGACCAATGGTCTGGTTGAGAGGTTTAATAAAACTCTCAAAGGCATGCTAGGTGCTTTGGAAGAGCCCCTAAGGAGGAAATGGGATCTCCTCCTGCCATGCCTGCTGTTTGCTTACAGAGAGGTACCTCAAGAGGGTGTTGGTTTCAGCCCCTTTGAGTTACTCTTTGGACATCACGTGAGGGGGCCCCTCGCCTTGATCAGAGAAGGTGTGGAAGCCACCCCTCCCGGTCCCGCCAAGCAAGTGGGGGGACTATGTGTTAGGCCGCAGACGGAGGATGACACAGATGATTAGTCAAGCAACGGCGAATTTCAAGGCCAGCCAGGAATTGAACAAATACTGGCATGACCATAAAGCATCGCAAGAGGATTGGACTCCGGGACAGGAGATCCTCGTGATGGAGCCTACCAAGCCTCGGGCATTGGCAGATAAATGGACTGGACCCTTCCGGATAGTCTCCAAGATGGGCGAGGTCAATTATCTGGTTGGTATGGGTATCCCAGGGGTAGCCCCTCAGGTATTCCATGTTAATAGGCTCAAGCCGCTCCAGAGGCGATCAGAAGTCTCATGTCTCTTGCTGGCTTCAGAGCAAGAAGAGGATGAGAGTGAGCCCCTTCCTGATTTGCTGCATAGCAACCCTCAGGATGGCTCCGTTGAGGGAGTGCAGCTCTCTCCAGATTTGACAACCGAGCAGCAGAGGGCCTGCAGGACTTTGCTCCAGCAATATGCCTCTCTGTTTTCGCTGATGCCAGGCCTTACACTGTGGTGTAAGCATGGGATTGACACTGGTGACAGTGTGCCTGTCAAGAGCAGGAGCTACCGAATGTCAGATACGGTAAATAACCACATCCAGGCTGAGGTCGCCAAGATGTTGGATCTGGGTGTTATTGAACCCTCAACCAGTCCCTGGTCCAGTCCAGTGGTTCTTGTCCCCAAGGCAAGTTCCCAGGCCGGTACCAAGGATTGGTGGTTCTGTGTGGACTACCGAGGAGTCAATGCCGTCACCAAAACTGACGCGCACATACTGCCCCGTGCTGATGAGCTCGTGGACACCATAGGTGCTGCCAAATTTGTGAGCACCTTTGACCTCACCTCAGGCTATTGGCAAATAGCTCTGACGGACCATGCCAAGGAAAAGACGGCATTCTCAACACCAGAGGCACTCTACCAGTTTAGGGTCATGCCATTTGGGTTAAAGAATGCCCCTGCCACCTTCCAGAGATTGGTCAATCATGCTCTCAGTGGGCTGGAAGCCTTTTGTGTGGCTTATTTAGACGACATTGCCGTCTACAGTTCCACTTGGGAAGAGCACTTGACACATCTGGGTAGAGTGTTGCAGGCCTTAAAAAGGGCTAACCTCACTATCAAGGCCACCAAGTGCCAAATAGCTCAGGGGAAAGTCACGTATCTTGGTCATGAGGTAAGAGGGGGTCAAATCCAACCTCTCCCAAGTAAGGTACAGGATGTACAGGACTGGGAGACTCCCACTACTCAAACCCAGGTGAGAGCCTTCTTGGGTCTCTGAGTACTATCACAATTTAATGGCGGACTATGGAACCATAGCTGCACCACTGACAGCTCTGACTTCACCCAAGCAGCCTAGGAAGGTCAATTGGACTGAAGACTGTCAGAGGGCCTTTAAAGGCTTGAAAGAAAGTCTGTGTCGGGCACCCGTGTTGTGTGCACCTGACTACAGCCGACCCTTTATCGTCCAGACGGATGCCTGCGACACCGGAATTGGAGCCGTCTTGTCCCAGTTAGATGACAAAGGGAGAGAATATCCTATCATATTCATCAGTAGACAACTCAAGGGTAGAGAACTTAGGTGGGCTACTGTTGAAAAGGAGTGTTTTAGTATAGTTTTGAGCCTTAGGTGTTTTAGGCCCTACCTTACGGGGTCTACCTTCAAGGTCCAAACAGATCATAAGCCCCTGACGTGGCTTATGCAGATGAAGGGTGAGAACCCGAAACTGCTCAGGTGGTCCATTAGCCTGCAAGGGCTAGACTTCACCATAGAGCACAGACCAGGGAAGAGTCACGATAATGCAGATGGCCCTTCCAGAAGGTATGTTGACCGTCTGGATGAGGGTGTCTATCCCGTGGGAGATTAGGCACCCTCCACCTCAGTCTGGGGCGGCGACTGTGATGCTGGAAATGCATCGGAGGGACAGGGCCTCCGTATCCTTGTCCTTTACTGCTTTTTATCGCGTGTTCTGTCGTGTTTTCCATGCAGGAGTTCATGTGGGACTCCTGGCGGTGCAGCTCTCTTTCTTTTGGTTTGGTGAATGGACCCGTGGGATACCCTTATGGCACCCATGGGTGGGGGGTACAACCCTGTGCCCCTAGTGTATGTTTTTGGGCACCTGTGGGTGGCCCACAGAGCAGGGTATGGGGTGCTGGCAGCTCCATGCTGAATCTGACAGGTGTGCGGAGTATCCTCCATTTTAGGATACCCGGGCCCTGCCATTGGGATCAGTTGATTCCTGATGGAAAACAAGATGGCCCCAGTGGCCTCTTGCTTTCTATTACCCATTACCTTGATTTCCCAAAGTCCTGGAAAGCCCTGACTCTGTCCCTTCCCCCTGACTGGCTGTTGGATGGAAGTGCCATATATGGTGTTGTTGTGAAGGCCCAGTCAGACTAGCTGGAGCCTTCCCGGTGATGTATGTTGTGGGTACCTCCTGTAGGTGGGACCAGGGTGAATAGAGTGTGTGACGAATATGCATTCTGTGTTGTGGGTGTCTAGTATCTGGTGGTTGACGCAATGACTGAGACAACCCTGCCCTAAACCGGTATGAATGCATCTTGGAGTGTTGAATGGCTCGGTACTTGTCCCAATACACATAACTTGTTGTGAGTGTCTGGAGAGAAGTGAATGGCCTGAATACCTCGTGTGCCTGATTGGCTGCTTGCCTGCATGAATGCCCGTAGTCGTGATTGGATGCTTGAGTGTGACCCAGCGGAATGAATGGGAGATCAACAGTATATCTGGGGACCTCTCACTGCTAGGAATCATGTTCAGAAGCTGAAGTCCACTACGACGAGTAACTGGATTAACTGACGCTTGACCTTGAAGCCCTGCTGGCCGAGAAGAATTGCTGTTGCTCTACTTCACAATCTGAAAGCTGCTGTGCCCCCAAGGACTGACCCAGAGAGGATCTGGTAAGGCCCCCTCTTCCCGAGCTACGAGGGACCATCGTGCACAGCTGATCTTTGCCAACGCTCCCTGGTAGACAGACCTACGACAGGCTGCCGACCCGATACAGGGACTGCTGCGGAACTCGAAGGAGAAGCACTCGGACTGTTGTCCGCCACTGTCGACGACCGCCGTTGCCGACCGGAGCCGCCATGCTCCCGTTTGCCTAAGAACTTCATTGATCATCGGACGCTCTCGTCTGCATCGTCATCCGCTTGTCTCCCGCTGGAGAAGGCCTGACCATCGATGCACCTAGGAGCATCCACCGGTGGGTTTCCTGCACCTGCAGACCGCAGAGACGCTGACAACTCGACGCCCTTGCTGGGCCACAGTTCATCATCTCTTTGCGGTCCAGAACTATTGTCACCGAGGTGCCCCGCACGCCTCTTCCTTGCAGGACGCCAACGCTCTGTCATCGACGAGCACCGCTAGGAACGAAGCTGCCACTTCCCTGCCATAGTTCACCCTGTTCACCGTCGGACGTTCGACGACTCGTAACTCCTGCCTTAAAGGGAGGGCACTCAAGAAGGGCCGTCGATTCCACGACACCGAACGCCAAGTTCCCCGACACCTCTTGACGATCCGTGGCTCCCGCCTGAAAGGGAGGCACTCAAGAAGGATCGGTCGGTGCATCGTCGGAGAACTCTACTCCACCAGGTACATTGGGGGGGTAAAACCTTAATAGGACGAAGTAAGACTATCGGACAATATATGGACTGGGCTTGTGCTATATATCTTTATTTACAGGTTGCCCAGGTGAGGGGATCTCCACACAGAACTGTGCCTAGCGGTAGGGGTCAGTATTCTGCCTATTGTTTCAAACATCTTACGTTCCTGCCTATCTCTATTGTTGGTTTACTCGTTATTGACCTGTGTGACATTTTAACCGTACAGTTGATGCACTTTAATGAGATTTGATAAAATTAGTGGTACCATTCTAGACGTGTATATATTTATCATTATTGACTTCCAAGTGCAAAGTGCGTTATTGTGATCATGTACATACTTTTGAATATTAATTATATAAAGACTGTGTTTTCAGTAATACAGTGTGTGGACATTCCTTTGTGGGGGATCGGGGAACACACTGGGCCTCATTACGACCCTGGCGTTGGACCATGGTGCTATTAGCACCATGGTCCATGCCGGATTCCGCCATGGTGGATGGCGGAAATACCTCCCCATTACAAGGTTGGCGGGGCGGTAATTCCCCATTCACCATGGCCCCTTCCCCATTCCCATTTTTGGCCCATAGGGCACAATGGGAATGGGGAAGGCGCTAATTAGGGCACCGTAAATTACGGTGCCGTAATTAGCACCAAGGTCGCTTAGTGCCTTGGACTTTAACGCCTGCAAAAAGCAGGCGTTAAAGTGTGAATCTGGCGTTAAGGGTTTAACGGCGATGCAGCCTTTTACGGCGCCGTTAACCCCTTAACGCCACGGTTGTAATGAGGCCCACTGTACTTAAGAACCAGCCCGCATCACCTCCTGAGAAGCTAGGCCTTGATTGCTCGTCCATTGCTACCACAATAGAGAATCTTGGCTGGGGCCCTCTGTGCCTCTCTTCTACCATATAGAGAGCGGAAGTACAGACACCCCCTACCGGTCTTTATAACGATCTAGTCGAGTTGGGATTGATCGCGGATGGTCTTCCCATGACTGCTGCTGCGGTCAATATATCACAGGTGACACCGGGTCTGGCTGTGAGTCAGGTACCCGAGCCAAAGGCGCGGCCTAAGGCAAGACGAAGGAAGAGCAAGAAGGCCACCTCTGTGGAGGGAGCTCCTTCTTCTCCTGCTGTTCCTACAGCACCCATTGGGATCCATGCTCCGGACGGGCTGGGTCCAGTGGTAAGCCCCGTCTCAACTCCTGTGGGAGAAGAGCCAGAGACTCTCCTGTGGGAGAGGTTCTCAACCCGGAGGATCATCCCGATCTTCACTGCTTGTTAGCTGAAGGGGGACCCTCCTGGGCAGACTTCTGTAAAGGACAGAGGGAGTGTCCCTCTCTCGAGGGTCTGGGGAAACAGGCCCTGTCCCAGGCACACGGAGAAGTGCCTAGGACATTCCGGATTTATTGGGAGGGTGAGCTCCTTGTTAGTGAGCCCACTAAGCCTGAACCTGGTGCCCTCAAGAGGTTGGTGGTACCCCAGGTTTACAGGCCCTTCCTACTGCAGTTGGTGCATGAGGTGCCCTTGGCTGGTCATTTTGGCACCAAGAAGACTAAGCAGAGGCTCTCTGCCCATTTCTACTGGCCTCGGATGGGAGTAGAAGTGGAGTTCCACTGCAGGACCTGCCCAACTTGTCAGTTGTCTGGCAAGACTGGAGGCAGTGTCATCGCCCCACTGCAGCCATTGCCAGTGGTTGGCACCCCGTTTCAGAGGGTGGGCATCGACATCGTCGGTCCCCTTCACCCTCCCACGTCAGGTAGACATTGGTTCATCCTGGTTTTGGTAGATCATGCCACCAGGTACCCTGAGGCTGTACCCCTTCGGACTGTTACAGCCAAGGTGGTTGCCGGGGCCCTCCTGGGCATTTTCACCCATGTTGGATTCCCCAAGGAGGTTGTCTCTGACAGAGGATCCAACTTCATGTCTAGTTACATGAAAACCATGTGGAAAGAGTGCGGGCTAACCTACAAGTTCTCTACCTCTTACTACCCCAGACCAATGGTCTGGTTGAGAGTTTAAATAAAACTCTCAAGGGCATGCTAGGTGCTTTGGAAGAGCCCCTAAGGAGGAAATGGGATCTCCTCCTGCCATGCCTGCTGTTTGCTTACAGAGAGGTACCTCAAGAGGGTGTTGGTTTCAGCCCCTTTGAGTTACTCTTTGGACATCACGTGAAGGGGCCCCTCGCCTTGATCAGAGAAGGTGTGGAAGCCACCGCTCCCGGTCCCGCCAAGCAAGTGGGGGGACTATGTGTTAGGCCGCAGACGGAGGATGACACAGATGATTAGTCAAGCAACGGCGAATTTCAAGGCCAGCCAGGAATTGAACAAATACTGGCATGACCATAAAGCATCGCAAGAGGATTGGACTCCGGGACAGGAGGTCCTCGTGATGGAGCCTACCAAGCCTCGGGCATTGGCAGATAAATGCCAATATGGGCAGATAATCTCCAAGATGGGTGAGGTCAATTACCTGGTTGACATGGGAATCCCAGGGGTAGCCCCTCAGGTATTGCATGTTAATAGGCTCAAGCCTTTCCACAGGCGAGCAGAAGTCCCATGTCTCTTGCTAGCTTCAGAGCAAGAAGAGGATGAGAGTGAGCCCCTTCCAGACTTGCTGCATAGCAACCCTCAGGATGGCTCAGTGGAGGGAGTGCAGCTCTCTCCCGATTTGAAAACCGAGCAGCAGAGGGCCTGCAGGACTTTGCTCCAGCAGTATGCCTCTCTGTTTTCGCTGACGCCAGGCCTTACACCGTGGTGTAAGCACAAGATTGACACTGGTGACAGAGTGCCTGTCAAGAGCAGGAGCTACCGAATGTCAGATACGGTTAAGAACCACATCCAGGCTGAGGTCGCCAAGATGTTGGATCTGGGTGTTATTGAACCCTCAACCAGTCCCTTGTCCAGTCCCGTGGTCCTTGTCCCCAAGGCAAGTTCCCAGGCAGGTATCAAGGATTGGAGGTTCTGTGTGGAGTACCGAGGAGTCAATGCCGTCACCAAAACTGACGCGCACCCATTGCCCAGGGCTGATGAGCTCATGGACACCATAGGTGCTGCCAAATTTATGAGCACCTTTGACCTCACCTCAGGCTATTGGCAAATAGCTCTGACGGACCATGCCAAGGAAAAGACGGCATTCTCAACACCAGAGGGACTCTACCAGTTTAGGTTCATGCCTTTTGGGTTGAAGAATGCCCCTGCCACCTTCCAGAGATTGGTCAATCATGCTCTCATTGGGCTGGAAGACTTTTGTGTGGCTTATTTAGACGACATTGCCGTCTACAGTTCCACTTGGGAAGAGCACTTGACACATCTGGGTAGAGTGTTGCAGGCCTTAAAGAGGGCTAACCTCACTATCAAGGCCACCAAGTGCCAGATAGCTCAGGGGAAAGTCACGTATCTTGGTCATGAGGTCGGAGGGGGTCAAATCCAACCTCTCCCCAGTAAGGTACAGGATGTACAGGACTGGGAGACTCCCACTACTCAAATCCAGGTGAGAGCCTTTTTGGGCCTCACCGGGTATTATCGCAATTTCATGACGGACTATGGAACTATAGCTGCACCACTGACAGCTCTGACTTCACCCAAACAGCTTGGGAAGGTTAATTGGACTGAAGACTGTTAGAGGGCCTTTGATGGCTTGAAAGAAAGTCTGTGTAGGGCACCCGTGGTGTGTGCGCCTGACCACAGCCGACCCTTTATTGTCCAGACGGATGCCTGCGACACCGGAATTGGAGCTGTCTTGTCTCAGTTAGATGACAAAGAGAGAGAACATCCTATCATATTCATCAGTAGACAACTCAAGGGTAGAGAACTTAGGTGGGCTACTGTTGAAAAGGAATGTTTCAGTATAGTTTGGAGCCTTAGGCGTTTTAGGCCCTACCTTACGGGGTCTACCTTCAAGGTCCAAACAGATCATAAGCCCCTGAAGTGGCTTATGCAGATGAAGGGTGAGAACCCGAAACTGCTCAGGTGGTCCATTAGCCTGCAAGGGCTAGACTTCACCATAGAGCACAGACCAGGGAAGAGTCACGATAATGCAGATGGCCTTTCCAGAAGGTATGTTGACTGTCTGGATGAGGGTGTCCATCCCGTGGGAGATTAGGCACCCTCCACCTCAGTCTGGGGGTGGGGGGTGACTATGATGCTGGAAATGCATCGGAGGACAGGGCCTCCGTATCCTTGTCCTTTACTGCTTTTTATGTGTTCTGTCGTGTTTTCCGCGCAGGAGTTCATGTGGGACTCCTGGCGGTGCAGCTCTCTCTCTTTTGGTTTGGTGAACGGACCCATGGGATACCCTTATGGCACCCATGGGTGGGGGTACAACCCGGTGCCCTTAGTGTATGCTTTTGGGCAGCTGTGGGTGGCCCACAGAGCAGGGTATGGGCTGGTGGCAGCTCCTTGCTGAAATCGACAGGTGCACGGAGTATCCTCCATTTTGGGATACCCCGGCCCTGCCATTGGGATCAGTTGATTCCTGACGGAAAACAAGATGGCCCATGTGGCCTCTTGCTTTCTTTTACCCATTACCTTGTTTTCCCAAAGTCCTGGGAAGCCCTGACTCTGTCCCTTCCCCCTGACTGGCTGTTGGATGGAAGTGCCATATATGGTGTTGTTGTGAAGGCCCAGCCAGACTAGCTTGAGCCCTCCCGGTGATGTATTTTGTGGGTGCCTCATGTGGGTGGGACCTGGGTGAATAGATGTGTGACGAATATGCATTCTGTGTTATGGGTGTCTAGTATCTGGTGGCTGACACAATGACTGAGACAATCCTGCCCGAAACCGGTATGAATGTAGCTTCGAGTGTTGAATGGCTCAGTACTTGTCCCAATACATATCACTTGTTGTGATTGTCTGGAGAGAAGTGAATGGCCTGAATACCTCGTGTGCCTGATTGGCTGCCTGCCTACATGAATGCCCGTAGTTGTGATTGGATGCTTGAGTGTGACCCAGCAGAATGAATGGGGGATCAACAGTATATCTGGGGACCTCTCACTGCTAGGAATCGTGTTCAGAAGCTGAAGTCCACTACGACAAGTAACTGGAGTAACTGACGCTTGACCTTGAAGCCCTGCTGGACGAGAAGAATTGCTGGTGCTCTCCTTCACAATCTGAAAGCTGTTGTGCCTCCAAGGACTGACCCAGAGAGGACCTGGTAAGGCGCCCTCTTCCCGAGCTATGAGGGACCATCGTGCACAGCTGATCTTTGCCAACGCTTCCTGGTAGACAGACCTACGTCAGGCTGCCAACCCGATATGGGGACTGCTGCGGAACTCCAAGGAGAAGCACTCGGACTGTTGTCCGCCACTGTCGACGACCGCCGTCGCCGCCGGAGCAGCCGTGCTACCGTTTGCCTAAGAACTTCCATTGATCATCGTACGCTCTCGCCTGCATTGTCATCCGCTTGTCTCCCGCCGGAGAAGGCCCGACCGTCGACGCACCGAGGAGCATCCACCGGTGGGTTTCCCACCACCTAAGGACCACAGAGACGCCGACGACTCAACGCCCTTGCTGGGCCACAGTTCTTCATCATCTCTTTGCGGTCCAGAACTATCGTCCCCGAGGTGCCCTGCACACCTCTTCCTTGCAGGACGCCAACGCTCTGTCGTCGACGAGCACCGCTAGGAACGAAGCTGCCACTTCCCTGCAGTAGTTCACCCTGTTCACCGTCGGATGTTCGATGATCCGCGACTCCTGCCTTAAAGGGAGGGCACTCAAGAAGGGCCGTCGATTCCCTGACAGCGAACGCCAAATTGCCCCAGTTTTTATTAACCACAATCCCGACAAAGTGTGATATTCGGTGGGGAAACAACACAATGTTCACTTTGTCTGGGGTTCTGGGTAATAAATTCTGGCCCGCTTCGCGCAAGTCAGACCTCTGTGCATTCCCACGGGTGTCCTCTTTTGGGAAATGCATAGGGTTCCCTGTTTTCCTTGCTGGCTTCAACACCCTAGGCCCAAATCTGTAGGTTGCCCATATGAACAAATTGTGTTGTGGCGAAAGGCTTGGGGTTACCAGCGGGTTACCCTTTTCCTTTTGTGCCCCCGGTAGGTGCACCCACACATGTGAGGTACCTTTTTTATCGGGACACCTGTGGGAACGCAAGAAGATATGACATCTGTTGTTGGCGACGTGTTTCGGTGAGTGGGCACAGGGAAATTTCTCTTAAATTGGCTGTAAATGAAGACAATTCTCGGGCATTTCGCTCTGGCCACCCACCGAAACACACCGCCAACAACACATGGCCTACCTTCCCGTGTCCCCACACGTGTCCCGATGAAAACGGTACCTCACATGTGTGGGTGCACCTACCGGGGGCGGAAAAAGAAAAGGGTAACCCACTGGTAACCCCAAGCCTTTCGCCACTGACCATTTTGTTCATATGGGCAACCTACAGATTTGGGCCTAGGGTGTCGAAGCCAGCAAGGAAAACAGGAACCCCATGCATTTCCCAAAAGAGGACACCCGTGGGAATCTACAGAGGTCTGCCTTGCACAAATTGCCCCAGTTTGTATTAGACAAAATCCCTGACAAAGTGTGATATTTGCTGGGGAAACAACACAATGTTCACTTTGTCTGGGGTTCTGGGTAATAAATTCTAGGCCGCTTCGCGCAAATCCGACCTCTGTGCATTCCCACGGGTGTCCTCTTTTTGGAAATGCATGGGGTTCCCTGTTTTCCTTGCTGGCTTCGACACCCTAGGCCCAAATCTGTAGGTTGCCCACATGAACAAATTGTGCTGTGGCGAAAGGCTTGGGGTTACCAGCGGGTTACCCTTTTCCTTTTGCGCCCCCGGTAGGTGCACCCACACATTCGAGGTACCTTTTTCGTTGGGACACCTGTGGGAACGCGAGAAGGTATGACATCTGCTGTTGGCAACGTGTTTCGGTGAGTGGACACACGGAAATGTCTCTGAAATTGGCTGGAAATGAAGACAATGCTCAGACATTTCGCTCTGGCCACCCACCGAAACACACCGACAACAACACATGGCCTACCTTCCCGCGTCCCCACACGTGTCCCGATGAAAACAGTACCTCACAATTGTGGGTTCACCTACCGGGGGCGCAAAAGGAAAAGGGTAACCCACTTGTAACCCCCAGCCTTTCACCACTGACCATTTTGTTCATATGGGCAACCTACAAATTTGGGCTTAGGGTGTCGAAGCCAGCAAGGAAAACAGGGAACCCCATGCATTTCCCAAAAGTAGACACCCGTGGGAATCCACACATGGCCAAATTGGAGGGGCGGCCCATCTCATGTAGCCCTCCCCAGGGACAGATAATGGGGGGGCTGTCCTGCCCTCTGTGATGCTGGAAATGCATCGGAGGGACAGTGCCTCCGTATCCTTGTCCTTTACTGCTTTTTATCGTGTGTTCTGTCGTGTTTTCCACACAGGAGTTCATGTGGGACTCCTGGCAGTGCAGCTCTCTCTCTTTTGGTTTGGTGAACGGACCCGTGGGATACCCTTATGGCACCCATGGGTGGGGGGTACAACCCTGTGCCACCAGTGTATGTTTTTGGGCACCTGTGGGTGGCCCACAGAGCAGGGTATGGGCTGGTGGCAGCTCCATGCTGAACTTGACAGGTGTGCGGAGTATACTCCATTTTGGGATACCCCGGCCCTGCCATTGGGATCCGTTGATTCCTGATGGAAAACAAGATGTCCCCTGTGGCCTCTTGCTTTCTGTTACCCATTACCTTGTTTTCCCAAAGTCCTGGGAAGCCCTGACTCTGACCCTTCCCCCTGACTGGCTGTTGGGTGGAAATTCCATATATGGTGTTGTTGTGAAGGCCTGGCCAGACTAGCTGGAGCCTTCCCGGTGATGTATGTTGTGGGTACCTCCTGTGGGTGGGAACTGGGTGAATAGAGTGTGTGACGAATATGCATTCTGTGTTGTGGGTGTCTCGTATCTGGTGGTTGACACAATGACTGAGACAACCCTGCCCGAAACCGGTATGAATGCAGCTTGGAGTGTTGAATGGCTCGGTACTTGTCCCAATACACATAACTTGCTGTGAGTGTCTGGAGAGAAGTGAATGGCCTGAATACCTTGTGTGCCAGATTGGCTGCCTGCCTGCATGAATGCCCTTAGTCGTGATTGGATGCTTCAGTGTGACCCAGCGGAATGAATGGGAGATCAACAGTATATCTGGGGACTTCTCACTGCTAGGAATCGTGTTCAGAAGCTGAAGTCCACTACGACGAGTAACTGGAGTAACTGACGCTTGACCTTCAAGCCCCGCTGTACGAGAAGGAGTGCTGTTGCTCTCCTTCGCAATGTGAAAGCTGCTGTGTTTCCAAGGACTGACCCAGAGAGGACCTGGTAAGGCGCCCTCTTCCCGAGGTACGAGGGACCATCGTGCACAGCTGATCTTTGCCAAAGCTCCCTGGTAGACAGACCTACGACAGGCTGCCGACCCGAGACAGGGACTACCGCGGAATCTCAAAGAGAAGCACCCGGACTGTTGTCCGCCACTGTCGACGACCGCTGTCGCCGACCGGAGCCGCCGTGCTCCCGTTTGCCTAAGAACTTCCATTGATCATCGGACGCTCTTGTCTGCATCGTCACCCGCTTTTCTCCCGCCGGAGAAGGCCCGACCGTCGACGCACCGAGGAGCATCCACCGGTGGGTTTCCCGCCACCTAAAGACCACAGAGACGCCGACGACTCGACGCCCTTGCTGGGCCACAGTTCATCATCATCTCTTTGCGGTCCAGAACTATTGTCACCGAGGTGCCCTGCACGCCTCTTCCTTGCAGGACGCCAACGCTCTGTCGTCGACGAGCAGCGCTAGGAACGAAGCTGCCACTTCATGGCCGTAGTTCAACCTGTTCACCGTCGGACGTTCGACGACCTGTGACTCCCGCCTTAAAGGGAGGGCACTTAAGAAGGGCCGTCGATTCCCCAACACCGAACGCCAAGGTCCTCGACACCTCTCGACGATCCGTGGCTCCTGCCTGAAAGGGAGTCACTCAAGAAGGATCGGTGGACGCATCGTCAGAGACCTCTACTCCACCAGGTACATTGGGGGGGTAAAACCTTAACATGAGGAAGTGAGACTATTGAACATATGGACTCGGCTTGTGCTATATATTTTTATTTACAGGTTGCCCAGGTGGGGGTATCTCCACACAGAACTGTGCCTCGTGGTAGGGGTCAGCATTCTGCCTACTGTTTTAACCATCTTGCGTTGCTTCCTATCTCTATTGCTGATTTCCTAATTATTAATCTGTGTGACATTTTAACCGTACAGTTGATGCACTTTAATGAGATTTGATAACATTAGTGGTACCACTTTAGAACTGTATATATTTATCATTATTGACTTCCGAGTACAAAGTGCGTTATTGTGATCGTGTACATACCTTTGAATATTAATTATATAAAGACTGTGTTTTCAGTAATACAGTGTGTGGACATTCCTTTGTGGGGGTTCGGGGACTACACAGTACTTAAGAACCAGCCTGCATCACCTCCTGAGAAGCTAGGCCTTGATTGCTCGACCACGTACCAATAATAGAGAATCTTGGCTGGGGACCTCTGTGCCTCTCCTCTACCATATAGAGAGCAGAAGTACAGGCACCCCCTATCAGTCTTTACACCCTCCTCCCTGGGCTCAGGCGTCCGTTCCTAGGAGCAGATATCTGGTCCCAGGGAGGGCTGCACGACATGGCACCCACTCCATTGCGGCTAGGAGGGGAATGGGTCAATGGCCCATCCCATTAGAAAATTCCCAGACCCTTTGGGGTGCCCCACAGCTCCCCCTAAAAAGCGTTCCACCATTTTCCATTTTTTTCTTTGTTTACGATACTTGCCTTGGTGCAGAGGGGCACATTGGTGTGCCAATCTGGCCCCAGAGTGCCCAAACCTTACTTCCCCACCCACTGGGGGGCCTGGCCCACCATTTCTGGGGGCCCTCTCCCCCCTCACCCCAAATGGGTGGCGGGGGCACCTCATGCAGGCCTCCCTGGGCCTCCTACAAACGGCTGCGTGGCTGAAAATACAATTAGATGGATAAAATCAATGCATGTAAAGAAACAAACTACGAGTAACCATGCACTGATAGAAGTAGAACTTATATGGCCCTCTAAGGAACTGACAAATCCCATGAAGCAACAAATTGAACTGACATGGGGCAGAAACAGAATACGGCTTAAAACTGCTGTTATCCCTCAGCTGACGGCCAACTTGGATAACAACATAAGGGAGAATCAAAACGGCAATACGGTGGAGTATAGATGGCTCCTGAAAGATTTTGAGATGAAGAGAGACATAAACAAATCTACAAATTCTATAATAGTGAGGTGGCAAAAAAGAAAAGGGAACATAAAGCTGAAATACGTAGAATTAACCGAAGTAATCTAACGGACAAAACAGAATTGTTGAGGCTGACAAAGCAGAGATATAAGAACTGGTTAAAATCGACCATAATTTGGAGAGCGCAGTGTGATGCAGAAAAGATGCTGGCTGCGATTTCAACTGCCAATGCCTGCTCCCTTTGGGAAATAATAAACAAAGGAGATGGTCTACAACCTGCATTAACCAACAACCAAGTATCTAAAGAAAACTGGGTGAATCACTACACTGCACTCTTTAAGGAGGAGAGGACTATAACACCACCGAGCAAGAAGCCTAATTTGAAACCGTGGGCCATTGATATAGACCAAGTGGATATATCACTAAGACTTTCTCAACTGAGCTCTTCAAGAGCAGCCGGCCCGAATGGCATATCGAATAAGATGTTAAAAGAAAATAAGGAGGAGTGGGCGGATTTCATTCTGATCCTCTTTCAACAGATCCTGCGAGAGAGAGTAATACCTGCATCTTGGAAAGCAGCGCTGATAGTTCCAATTTTCAAAAAGGGGGACCATACGAACCCCAGGAACTACAGACCAATATCTCTGTTGGACTCTATTGGTAAAATCTTTTCATCTATCTGTTAGGGGATCTAAAGAAGCGGGCACTGAGTACTGGCATTTTGGACAAATGCCAGACGGCCTTCATGAAGGGGGTGGGCACCCCCCTCAATCCGTTCCTACTAAATCTACTAAAAGCCTGGGCTTTGGAGACAAAGAGGAATGTTTACCTGGCTTTATAGACCTCGGGCAAGCGCTCGGGCAAGCGCTCGCCGCAGGGAACAGAGAGCGACTGTGGACAAAACCAAAAAAATGGAATTGCCCGGAAGACCTATTAGAAGCAATCCAAGAATTGTATACGAACACAACAATTCAGATAATTGTCTCGAAAGGGGGAGACACCACAGAAAAGATCTCGACAACAAACGGCATTAAACAGGGCTGTGCCTTAGCCCCCTTTTTATTTGTCCTATATATGGCGGACATGCAAACCTCACAGGAAAATATAAGAGCTTTTCCACCGAAATTTGAAAGAGCAGAACTTCCATGGGTCCTGTATGCGGACGATGTCGTCTTCATCGATCAGACGGCAATAGGGCTACAGAGGAGAATCAAGGAATTTAAAAAATACCTGGACGAAAACAAAATCAAAATCAAAATCCATGATTCCTATAATGCAAAGAACAATGGGTAGAAGGAAGAACATCCCTTTTACCTGGACAATTGAAAATCAGGCTCTAAAAACTGTGGATACCACTATTTATCTGGGAGTCAAAGTAAACAAAAACAGTAACGAACAAGCTCAACTGAATTTCCTTAAGGAAAGACTTATCAAATAACAAATCAAGGGAGATCATTGCATCGAAGATATGGCGTATACACTATAATACCGATCATAACATTCTGGAAACAAAAGGTAACACCTATCCTTACACATAGAGCTGAGACCCTCTTAAATTGACCATGTCCTCAATAGTACTCTGGAAAACAATCTCTGTATTCTGGAAATGTGTCCTGAAAAAACCATCAATCCCGTTTGAAATCCTGGTAACTCACCCGAACATCAACGAGGACAAATTCCTCGGAGCATGGAAGCAAAAATGTCTTGACCAATTCCAGCATAAAACATCAACCTAGAAATGCTTAAAACAAATCCTGAAAAGGTGAAGAGATGCCTAAAAGAAAGAGACTGGCTAGAACCAGATACATTAAAAGCTGAGAATGGATACTGCCTCAACATTGTATGGGAAAAGAAAGCTCTGAATCATCTCCCATCATATATTACAAAATGTCCATCTCCCCACTACAGAGATCTGTTGATGCGATGTCGACTACCCTTATTACCATCAAAGGAAGTGACATTTCTAAGGAAACAGCTAAGTGAACAAGCGACTCTCTGCTGCTTTTGTAAAAATGGGGAAAGGATGGAATCAACAAGGCATTTGGCGTTATCATGTCCAAAACTTCAAAATTTAAGAAGAAAATATCTGAAGGTGATACCCACACGAATGGAGCACAGTACAGAAGAGCGGTGGGAACGATTAATGACGGTCGATAAAATCGGCCAGACTCTAGATGTACTGATGCTATTGGAACGGATATACATAGAAATAAGGAAAGATGACAAAGATGATGACCTGACCTCTAAAGTGGAGGAGGAAGGAGGAATTTAAAGGACTCTGAGAAGGACTCTCTCCTGTACTGTTCTCCTCCTTGTAGATGGAAAGGATCATTACACGTAACATTTATTAAAGGTTGACAATTTGTTTAACCAATAAAACAATTTAAAAAAAATACTAACCTGTTCTGGCCCATGTTCTACCAGGATTTCCTGGACATGATCACTGCTTTTGAAGGGAAAATTGTCACAGGTTGCAGGATAGCTATAGCTCACGCTGATGGATGCAGCAGCACTTTCACATCTTGTCAAATCCTGAACCTGCAATTGTTCATTTGGTTCATTTTCTACATTGAGAGTTTGCACTTCCAATTCTTCTTCCACTTTTGAGGCAGTAGTTATATCTGCCATCTAAACTTCAGTGTCAAGTGGATCCTTTGAATGAACGTCATCTTGATTTTGCAGTGGATCACCTCGAAAATACTCAAGAAAAGGCTCTTCTGGTTTTGCTTTTTCTTTTTCCCTTATTATTCTGTGTTTACTAAACTGTGACCCAGACAATTTCTTCTATTTGCCATGATTCACAGGAGCTGAAAAAAAAAAAGATTTACCCAATCAATTACTCATGCTTCTAGTAAATAAAAGGTTAACAATTCAGTTTTCTGCCCAGGTTTCCAATACAACATACTGTGATGAATCTAGCAATGTCCTTACCACTTTCCCTGAGGCTGCTTCCTCCTATGTGGCCAGGAGTTGGCAGCCACTACCTGATCCTGACCCTCGGGGGTGACTATACGCGGAAGGACCATCTGGGGGAAGTAAACCTTGGAGAAATGATGGGACATGATTGGAGGAAACCACATACACCATCTTCCCTTTCAGGGATGTCCCCTCGATTCCCCATACCTTAATGGCATATTGTCATATCCCACCCCAAAATTTTAGTAGATCCACTTTAGTTTCCCCCCAAGATCCCAATAGGGACCACATATGAACTACTGAGATAAGGAAGAGATCTTGAGCAGTAAAGATGACTCCCAATGTAGCTCAATGTTCACTTCCTCAATGTCATTCAAGAGGAAAATCCACCGCCACTGACACAAGGAAGAGACCAGTAGTAATACATATTACTCCTAATGAAGTTTAACAGTTAGTCCCTCAATGCCATTCAAAAGGCGGGACCATGGCCACTGACACGAGGAAGAACAGAGGAGTAATGATGATTTCTAAGACCGAGTATCAAACGCAACAGTGTAGTTTTTGGGAAAGAGGTAATTTGACCAGGAAGTTTAGATACAAGCCAAACCCAGCTGACAGGAGTAAAGGGAAAGAGAGTCGAGGGAAGGAGAAAGATTAGACAAAGCTGCAGACACGGCCTAGTTGGGGATGCCGCTGAAAACCATGCGGAAGGAAGACGTGCAGCGGCAGACAGCAGAGAGGCCGATCCGAGGCCGACCCAACTTCGGGGAGAAGAGAAGGAGGCACCAGCAGTTTACTGCGAGGAACAGAAACACTGCAGGAATTGCGCACAGAGAAAACAGGAACAGTGAGTAGCAAGGCTGCGCTTAACGGGGTGCACACTGAGTGAATAGAGCAAAGCAGGCAAAGACGAAGCAGCGCCAGAACAACCAGTAAACCTAGGGAAAGTAAAATGGATGCTGGGTTGACGGCACACCGATGATGTCACTTAGAAACAGATCGAAAGGAAAGTGCAAGCAAAGGGAAGCTTGTGACTAATGAGGAACGTAACATACCCAAGTGGGAATCCAGATTCTATAATATAACTTATACTGCCTCATGCAAACACAAAGAGAAAGAACATGCAAAGCCATTAATAAAGTGAAAGTATTTGTTAAACAAACTGAAAGTGGATCAATAAAGTCATACCTGGAAAAGTAGGTATTTGTGTAGAAAAGTCCTGGCAGGAGAATATACCAGGTGAAGGCAAGTTAAGTGTTTCATATACAAAGTTCTGGCAGGAGAGTATACCAGGTGAAGACAAGTTTGTGTGAAATATTGTGTGAATTGTTGAAAGGAAAGCACTATGTACGAACTGTAAAGTAGTAGAAGAGGATGTTAAAGAAAGATAATAACATGGTGAAGTGGGAAATGTGAACTAAGTGCTTAAAAGAAAGGAAAGGTCCTTGGGAAGAAAAGCACTTTTGGGACTGGAAGTAAAGACTCCCTCCAAGATCTCAATAGGGACCACATATGAACTATTGAGAGGAAGAAGGGATCAGTAGCAGTAAAGATGACTCCCAATGTAGCTCAATGTTCACTTCCTCAATGTCATTCAAGAGGAAAATCCACAGCCACTGACATGAGGAAGAGGCCAGGAGTAATAAAGATTACTCCTAATGAAGTTCAGCAGTTACTCCCTCAATGTCATTCAAAAGGTGGGACCATGGCCACTGACACGAGGAAGAACAGAGGAGTAATAATGATTTCTGGGACCAAGTATCAAACGCAATGGTCTAGTTGTTGGGAAAGCGGCAATTGGGCCGGGAAGTTTAAATACAAGCCAAACCCAGGTGAAGGGAATGAGATACGAGAGAAGGAACGAAAAAACTGCAGACACGGGTCTGCCGGCCGGTCAACATACTGTGATGAATCTAGCAATGTCCTCACCACTTTCCCTGAGGCTGCTTCCTCCTATGTGGCCAGAACTTGGCAGCCACTACATGATCCTGACCATCGGGGGTGACTATATGCGGGAGGACCATCTGGGGGAAGTAAACCTTGGAGAAATTATGGGACATGATTGGAGGAAACCACATACACCATCTTCCCTTTCAGGGATGTCCCCTCAATTCCCCATACCTTAATGGCATATTGTCATATCCCACCCCAACATTTTAGTAGATCCACTTTAGTTTCCCCCAAGATCCCAATAGGGACCACATATGAACTACTGAGATAAAGAAGAGATCTTGAGCAGTAAAGATGATTCCCAATGTAGCTCAATGTTCACTTCCTCAATGTCATTGAAGAGGAGAATCCATAGCCACTGACACAAGGAAGAGACCAGTAGTAATAAATATTACTCCTAATGAAGTTTAACAGTTACTCCCTCAATGCCATTCAAAAGGCAGGACCATGGCTACTGACACGAGGAAGAACAGAGGATTAAAGATGATTTCTAAGACCGAGTATCAAACGCAACAGTGTAGTTGTTGGGAAAGAGGTAATTTGACCAGGAAGTTTAGATACAAGCCAAACCCAGCTGACAGGGGTAAAGGGAAAGAGAGTCGAGAGAAGGAGAAAGATTAGACAAAGCTGCAGACGCGGCCTAGTTGGGGATGCCGCTGAAAACCATGCGGAAGGAAGACATGCAGCGGCAGACAGCAGAGAGGCTGACCTGAGGCCGACCCGACTTCATGGAGAAGAGAAGGAGGCATCAACAGTTTACTGCAAGGAACAGAAACACTGCAGGAACTGCGCACAGAGAAAACAGGAACAGTGAATAGCAAGGCTGCGCTTAACGGGGTGCACACTGAGCGAATACAGCAAAGCAGGCAAAGACAAAGCAGCGCCAAAACAACCAGTAAACCTAGGGAAAGTAAAAGGGATGCTGGGTTGACGGGCAACACCGGTGCTGTCACTTAAAAACAGATCGAAGGGAAAGTGCAAGCAAAGGGAAGCTTGTGACTAATGAGGAACGTAACATACCCAAGTGGGAATCCAGATTCTATAATATAACTTATACTGCCTCATGCAAACACAAAGAGAAAGAACATGGGAAGCCATTAATAAAGTGAAAGTATTTGTTAAACAAACTGAAAGTGGATCAATAAAGTCATACCTGGAAAAGTAGCTATTTGTGTAGAAAAGTCCTGGCAGGAGAGTATACCAGGTGAAGGCAAGTTAAGTGTTTCATATACAAAGTCCTGGCAGGAGAGAATACCAGGTGAAGACAAGTTTGTGTGAAATATTGCGTGTATTGTTGAAAGGAAAGCACTATGTATGAACTGTAAAGTAGTAGAAGAGGAAGTTAAAGAAAGATATAACATGGTGAAGTGGGAAATGTGAACTGTGAACTAAGTGCTTAAAAGAAAGGAAAGGTCCTTGGGAAGAAAAGCACCTTTGGGACTGGAAGTAAAGATTCCCTCCAAGATCTCAATAGGGTCCACATATGAACTATTGAGAGGAAGAAGGGATCAGTAGCAGTAAAGATGACTCCCAATGTAGCTCAATGTTCACTTCCTCAATGTCATTCAAGAGGAAAATCCACAGCCACTGACACAAGGAAGAGACCAGGAGTAATAAAGATTACTCCTAATGAAGTTCAGCAGTTACTCCCTCAATGTCATTCAAAAGGTGGCACCATGGCCACTGACACGAGGAAGAACAGAGGAGTAATAATGATTTCTGGGACCAAGTATCAAACGCAATGGTCTAGTTGTTGGGAAAGCGGCAATTGGGCCGGGAAGTTTAAATACAAGCCAAACCCAGGTGAAGGGAATGAGATTCAAGAGAAGGAACGGAAAAACTGCAGACACGGGTCTGCCCGGCCGGTCGGGAATGCAGCTGAAAACCACGGGGAAAGATGATGTGCAGTGGCAGACTTAAGAGAGGCCAACCCAACTTCGGAGAGAAGAGAAGGAGGTGGCAGAGGTTCACCATGAGGATGGGAAGCGTTGCAGGAACTGCACACTGAGGAAACAGGAACAATAGCAAGTCTGCGTTTAACTGGGTACACACCGAGCCAATGCAGCAAAGCAGATGAAGGCGAAGCAGTGCCAAAGACAATCGGTAAACCCAGGGAAAGTAAAAGGGTTACCGGGTTGTCAGCGCATCGATGCCGGTACTTAGAAACAAAATCAAAAGGAAAGTAATGAAATGGAGGGGATGTTTGTGACTAATGAGAAACATAATATACCTAAATGGGAATTCGGATGCTATAAATTATACCGCCTCATGAAAACGCAAAGAGAAAGAACATGGGAAGCCATTAATTGAGTAAAAATATTTGTTAAACACACTGTAAGTGGATCAATAAAGTCCTACCTGGAAAAGCAGGTATTTGTGTAGAAATGTCCTGGCAGGAGACTATACCAGGTTAAGATAAGTTAAGTGTTTTATGTATAAGGTCCTGGCAGGAGCCTATATCAGTTGAAGGCAAGTTAACTGTATCATATATGAAGTCCTGGCAGGAGAGTACACCAGGTGAAGATAAGTAAAGTGTTTCATACACAAAGTCCTGGCAGGAGGTTATTGTCATGATGCCCGCTCCCGGGGAGCCGGTTCAAGCCCTGCGTCCCCGAAAGCGGACATCTAGTCCCCAAGGAAGGACCCAGCAACCCCATATAGGGGCCCTTTGGACAGTGTCCTGGTGCCTATGGCGCCAGGCTCATAAAAGACATCAGTCCTGGCACCATAGGCGCCAGGCTCCTTATGGGAGTGGTTGGGTGCACTTATCTGATGCAGACCATGCTGCAGGATCCCGGCCACCTTGAGGCCTGAAAGGAACTACTTTACCTATGGGACTAATTTACCATCCGGGCGTGGTCGGGGAAGGATACATACCTGATTGGAGGAAGGATACATACTTGGAACTTCTTCCAAGGCTATTTAAACTCCACCCGAACAGCCACATGTGCTTCGCGTTGTTCTGCATCTAGCAGCTGGACGCTCACCGTGTCTGCTCCTGCATCCTGACTTCTGCCACGCCTGCCAGCATTCTGGATCACCTGCAAAGGAAGAGAAGAAGAGAACAGAAGAAGGAAAAGTCCTTACCAGCTAAATCCGCATCCCGGAGACATCTCGCCGACAATCCTGAAAAGGAAGACTTTTATTTAAAAGCTCATCGCGTCGATCGCTGCAGCGCCGCATTCCACTCACCTTTACAGGGCGCCTTCATGTCCAGCAGCGATCATCCGGATTCGCAGTCACGCCCCAGCGCCTGGGGAGAAAAAGACAAGAATAAAAGGTGAGAGAGAGAAGGGAATAAGGAAAGCTAAATCTCCATGTTAAGACTTACCTGTTGATTCATTCCCTCTTCATTTCGGGTCCGCGCCGCATCCTTGCATTTCTGGTCACCGGCCCCTAAGGGGAAAAAGAGACATCAGCGTTAATGAGCGAATGAAAAGACATTACCAAAAAACACTCATTAAAGACTTACCTGATTTCTACAAGGATTTCACCTCTCATCTCGGGTCGGTGCCTGTTCCCCGGCATTCCGTACCCCGGCCCCTATGGGGAAAAAGACACTAGCATTAGTACATTAATGCATGGACACAAGGGGAACCTCTTATCAAAAAACTTACCTGGAAGCCAAGCAAGTTTGGTTCTCACCAATCTGAAAATCCAGTGAAGTAACTGGATACTAACGCGCCCCTGCATCAGAAGCAGGATGGAGAGGTCGTCCTTCCAGACCCTAAGGTGAGACGCTACGGGGAATCACAGTAGGGTTTCGAGGAGTGTGAGAGGGGAAAGCGGGAGGCCGATTGCATTACCCCGCAGACAGTTAATCCCCTATTTTCGCCTACAGAAGGATACTTCTGCGAGCCAGACAAGCCAGATTTGGGGGCCCGGTCCAGTCCGTCTTCCGAACCCTGTGCATCACCTTAGAAGAGGTCACAGCAGCGCGAACCAGGCCAGCGCCTCTGTGGGAGTCAGGTGAGCGTTACAGGTATACCAGGTGAAGACAAGTGTGTGTGAAATATTGCCTGAACCATAAAAAGGAAAGCAATATGGGGGCTCCTTGTAGGAGTGGTTGCGAGTGCTGTTCGGCTGGATTTGCCACCCCAGTGTGCCCCGTTTGTAATTTTGGAACTTCATTCATCTGTGGGCCATTGACTGCTGCTAGACGTGACTCCTATTGACTGCCTCTGGTAAGCTCATTATTGACTTTTAATTGCTACGTCCAGTCATGTGACCTCCAGAAGAAATGCTCTAAAACAACTGTATATTTTCTTAATTTTCAGTAGTCCGCTAAGCCCCACCCCACCATCCCGAAGCCCTACTAATACTCCAGCGCGTGCGCATTGTGCACGCACATTGTGGGAGTGCTTGCGAGTGCTCTTTGGTTGTTCAGCTGAGCAGTTAGCTGATAGGACCTTCTTGCTACTTTTATTTCAGAGCCTCTATCAGCCACATCATCTACACTTACATGATTGGAAGTGGCCAAATTATACCCCTCAGTTCAATGCCAGTATATAATTTACACACAGCGATGCCCCTAAATGTAGACGGTTTCCACCAAACACAAATACCAGCACAAGGGGTGGATATTGAGATAAAAAACAACAAAAGCAAAAAACTTAAAAATCAGCACTCTAAATCCTTATCATTGGATACTAGAAACTATTGGCAGCCTGGATTGTGAGGACAAAATGGCACCATGCCGGGTCAACCTAGTACCAACATTAGACAAGAAACTATTAGTCAAGATTCTATATTGAGATGAGTATAACAGTGAACTGCGCCAATTTACAATGAATATAACAACCAGTTGAGTTGTAATTTTAATTCCATTCCACAGCCTGACACCGGTTTCCAGCGAAGCTCTTTTTCAAAGGCTGTACATCAGATTGCAATTTCAAGCCGTTACCATGTGCACCAATATATATACACCATAACATTTGGGCAAACACAAAAAAGGGGGGGTGGCAGAAAATACAAGAGCATAATTGTGTAATGCATAACATTGCAAAAATTGTTGAACCAATATGATGAGATAAAATTAAAGTTTGTAAATTAATTACCGTTTCCAGTGGAGTAAATCCAATTACGCAACCAATGAAAAAGAATGACAAAATCAACATGAGAGAATGAGTGTGGTGCGGTGACTAGACAACTTGGGATGAATTATTTGGCTTAATCGCCAATAGTATCCCTAAACAAATTTATTTTATTTAAGGTAAAATTACCCTTGGATACGGCTGTTGCCGGAAGGACGGTGAGGCAGATGTTGCTCCTTGATACGCTCCCTGTTTTTCAGGTGGCACTTACAAATTAACTAATTCCGGGCTTCGTTTTTGTTTCCTATTGTCCGGTATTGTCAAATTGTCAACTGATATGGATTACATTGGTCACATCGAATTGATAAATCGGTTATTTCTTCGTGGGCAATATTTCCCATATTCGCGGATCGTTGCAGGCAACCTTATTAGTCATTGCACTTGCAATTTAAATTAAGGTAAACCCTTTACTCTCAATTGACTTTGGTTGTCTATTGTATTAATATCGTGATTGAGTTATGGTACTGAACGCTGATTAAAACAATTAATTTATTTTTGTTTAGTTCGGGAACTGTTCCTTATACTTAATCTGCAGTATTGGTAAGTGCAAACTATCGGCATTAGGTTTTTGAAAAATGGAACACTTGCATTTGGTAACAATTTTGCAGTAATTGTGTGGTTTTGGGCTTTATCTTGTTCTGTATAGATTACTCCTCTGGACAAGGATCTAAGGTAATTTTACCTTAAATAAAATACATTTGTTTAGGAGTACTATTGGCGATTAAGCCAACTAATTCATCCCAAGTTGTCTAGTCACCGCACCACACTCATTCTCTCATGTTGATTTTGTCATTCTTTTTCATTGGTTGCGTAATTGGATTTACTCCACTGGAAACTGTAATTAATTTACAAACTTTAATTTTATCTCATCATATTGGTTCAACAATTTTTGCAATGTTATGCATTACACAATTATGCTCTTGTATTTTCTGCCACCCCCCCCCCCTTTTTTGTGTTTGCCCAAATGTTATGGTTATTTATATTGGTGCACATGGTAACGGCTTGAAATTGCAATCTGATGTACAGCCTTTGAAAAAGAGCTTCGCTCGAAACACGTGTCAGGCTGTGGAATGGAATTAAAATTATAACTCAACTGGTTGTTATATTCATTGTAAATTGGCGCAGTTCACTGTTATACTCATCTTGCTATTACTGAGGGTTCTTGATCTAGGCACCCTCAAACATTTCATGTTGAACGCTGCCTTTTTATCCTTAAAGAATTGGCACTAGCGCTGGCTGCTCACAGTGACCTTTTTTGGACCACATTGTTCTACTAAGATTCTATATTGATCAATGAAATTGTCCCGCCTGAAAGTGTAAACCCTCCCCATCATATATGAGATGCAAAGCTGTTGGACTGTCCTTCGCAGTCCCACACTGTGAAACAGACTCAACCCAAGGCCTTGTTAGGGGACCCACACAAAGACATGGTCACAACAAGAGTAATGACCACAGTGGTGGATATTCATGCGATCGAAAAAACAGCAGTTGCCATTCTATATTCAAAAGTGGTCTCAAGCATGGCAAAGGAAACAGCTCGGTAGCAGATATCTCCATCACAGCCCAATACAAGTTGACCTATAGGCAACACCCTTAGCGTAGAACTTCCCCAAACAAAATTAAGCAAGCCTATTGCCGCCTGTACAGTTTGTGAAACACAATTAGACGTGGCCTCTAGAAGGCCACTGCTCAATTTGTCCAATTCCCTAATTCTCTAGCCAGAGTCCACCAATTCGACTTTTAACTCATCTGCATCCTCGCCAATGTCCTTTGTAAAACCTACTGATTCCTCTGCTTGAAACTACCTCATCGGCCATGAACAATGGTCTATTCAGACTATCAACATTTTTTGAAACAATGGAGAAAAAAAATAGATAAGCATTCCTCTATTTTGAGTATAATCGATTGATATTGATTGATATTTTATTTCTATCGCGTTCATACACAAGTGTTTCAGAGCGCGACCAGGCAGGGAAAGGGAACAGGGGAGAACAAAAACAACGATCTTACTAGGCCCAGTGACATTGAGAACGTGCAAGTGCAGGGTAGAGGGAAAAGGGGGAGAAGTGCATGGAAGGGGGAACAAAAGGAGAGTGGGGAGCGAGAAGGAAAAAAAACAAAAATAATAATAAAATAATAAATCAAAAGGCAACAAACAATGGGAGTGCAACCAGCAAGTGGCAAGTGCTGGGTTTATGGCAGCAGGCCGTGTAGGTCTGAAAGTGCAGGAAGAAAAGGGGAGGGCTGTATGGGTACAGATACAGACCCCGGTGCAGGGGGTGGCCAGGAGGCAGTGCGTGAAGGTGGCAAAATGAGCAGGTACCTGGGCCCAGAGGACAGAGGGTGGCCAGGTGCATGGGGCCGAGGGAGAGTAGAATCAACAGGGGAGAGGGGAGAAAAAGGCAGAAGCAAAGAGGAAGGTTTTGAGGTGCTTCCGGAACCGGAGATGGTTCTCCTCAAGTTTTAGAGTGGCAGGGAGGCTGTTCCAGAGGGAGGCCCCAGCCGAAGACAGAGATCTACCCCCAGCTCGTTTCTTTGAGAAACGACTGACCCTGAGGGAGTTAGAGGTAGAGGAGCGGAGTGCTCGAGATGGGAGGTATTTGCAGAGGGATAGCTGAAGGTATGTTGGACCCAGGCCCCAGAAAGCCTTGTGGACAATGCAGAGGGTTTTGTATTTAATCCTTGCAACTAGGGGTGTCACGGTATTAGTTTTATGACGGTACGATAACCTTCTTGCCAAATGACGGTATATCATGGTTATCGCGGTATAGCAGGTGGAGTTAACCAATCTTAAAAAATATTTTCTAAATTGTCAGATTTATCCTCACAAAAAAAACCTGGCACCCAGGGCCAGAATTGGGCTTTTCAACATACTTTCCACTGAAATGCCACCCCTTGCTTCCACCAAACACAAACACGCGTGTGGAGAGGAGGGGGGGGCCTGCTATGACTGGCAAAGCAAACTGAATAGCTTTTCTTAAGTGGTCATTTAGGCTTTTAGCTCCCCCAATGGCTACTGGTGAAGATGAACATGTTGCCATCTTTATAACCTGAATGCCACAGATCAATGGAGGCTGATGGTAGTATATGCTTGTGCGCATACACACACACACACGCTCACGCACACTCTCTTTACGTTACAGCCTTTAGTTTACTTGCGGGCCAAAAGGTGTTCAGTAATCACGGACATGTTACCCTTTGGTATGGCAGCAGGGAATACCCACAGAGATTAGTGAATTTCACGGTGTGACTTATTATATTTAAATTCAATGATAGAACCAGGGAAATCCCCCATTGTCATATGTTTAGCAAACATTATCCATTATAAATATATAGACCTCAAAGCCGCCAACCCAAAGTAAACCCTTTTCCTTCTTGGCACTGTATTTATTCTTCCTATTGCTAACATATTGATTTTGTGTCAGGCATGTGTGGTTTATGGAATGGCATTAAAAACTACCCCAACTGAAACTACTTGGCAGATGGCACATCCAACAGTGCAAGACCAAGACTGCGCAGCACTTGCTTACTTCAGCCTTTGCAAATCAGATTGAAAAGCACACTTAACGGTATAAACGGTATACCAGTATAAACAATGTGACGGTTATTATTGTTCAATTGAGTGGTTCACGGTATCCTTAATGGTATACCGTTATACCGTTACATCCCTACTTGCATCCACAGGGAGCCAATGGAGAGATTTCAGAGCTGGAGAGATACGATCCCAGGGCTTCAGGCCAAGGACAAGTCTTGCAGTCCTGTTCTGGATAAGTTGTAAAGGGCGGAGAGTAGAGGCAGGTAGATTAAGAAAGAGGCTGTTGCAATAGTCCAGCTTAGAGAGAACCAGAGCTTGGGAGACAGTGAGCTTCTGGGGGAATGAGAGGAAAGGAAGAATACCTCTGAGGAGGTGCAGTAGGAGGTTTGACTTTTTTGATACATCAGCGATGTGGGCAGAGAAGGAGAGTGTGGAATCAAAGGTGACACAAAGGTTATTGGCCTCGCAGGTGGGGATAGGAGGAGGAGGGACAAGGGAGGCTATAATGTCCTCTAAGATTGATTGGATAGCTTCAGAATTGATCTCTTAGCACCAGCTTCATGTAAAATAGCCCCTAAGACAGACAGGCAGTAATTCCCCAGGCGAGGATAATTTTATGGCTTTGCAACACAGCGGAACTATTGGGATAGGTTCCCAGACAACAGGGGATGTAGAAATCATGTGTCCAACAAATGTTATTATTGAATGTGATGCAACACTGTCCTCAAGTATTGTGGAAGTAATCGAAACGCAAGATCCTGTGTTTGAAGTATTTCACAAAAATGAAAAAGAAATCCAAATGAACAAATGCTTTAACAAACAAACAAAAAAGACGAAGAATCTACCGTCAGTCAGTAGGTCGACAACTAGCCAATCTAAACAATTTATAGATTCACTGACTACTCCTAGGTGCTCCACCTCAACCACCTCCGGAGATAAACCAAGCCACACTAAATCTAAAACAATAATTGAAAAAGAAATTGGCTCTCCCAGCTTGCATGCCCTCCCTCCAGTCCAGATACATATTACTAATGAGGAACGTGTCGACCTACTCTATCTCCTCTTTACCCCAAGGTATATGTATCCAACAACCTGTGCAGTCGTTAATTCCATCAAACTTGGGTAAAGATACAAGCTGGGAATCGAGTGATGACGTACATTTTCTCACAATGGAGTAAAAAAAGAACACGAGCCTCTAAGCTCCAAAACATCCCTGCTGAGTCAGGCTCAAAAAGGGAACTCTATATCCCTTGATTAAGTCCAAATCTAAATAATCGTAGGAATTTCCATCTCCGGGATTGCTTGTATTCTACACCAAATGAGAGACAGACAGCAACACTAGGAGCTTCTAACAGAGATGACTTTACTACAAAAACTGTAGCTCTCGAACAAACAGACACACTAATGCTGACCATGAAAGACAGGCATAAAGGAGATCCCTTCCCTAATAGGACAAACATATTAACAGTCTTTAAATCCATATCTAAGCTAAAATTGATCCAGTCTCAAGACATCAAATATATTCAATTAATTGACACTGTAAAAATGGACACAGTGAAACTGTCTATTCCCTCACAGATTGTTAAAGAATTGATATGGAGTACAAGAGATAAACTATATCACCAGGGTTTTAATCTAGAAGTGAGCAAGGCAACCCAATCAGTAAGATGGAAAGATGTGACTGATCAAAGATCCAGCAGAAGGGATCTCTCTCTAAAGATGAATCTTTAGAACCACTAACAATTAACTATGAAGGCAGACAAGGGCACTTAAAACTTGAAGTTTACTTCAACGATGCGCAATAGTTATCCCAAGAAACAACATGATCATGGCTCAAAAAAGCCATTAATGATACCAAACATGGCACAAATCATTAGTGCCAGATAATCCCAAGACCTCTCCTAAGGATGGCAGTGTGGAACACAATGGGTTTTAAACACTTAATGAGAACAACTGAAAAAAAAACCATTGGTTGACTATGATATTATCGCATTGCAAGAAACCTGGATAACCCAAGCACCTACATGGCCAAGTTACGCAATATCCTTGGTCCCTGCTATTAAACACGATAAAGACAAACCCTCAGCTTTAATAGCGATAAAATTGAATGCAGGCATTACATTACTAGCTTGGGCTTCTCCCCACCTTTGCATCCAATTGGTAAAACTATATTCACGTATCCCTTTGTTCCCTCTGGGGTCCCACACAGCCATCCTTAATCCGTACGCGAATATGAGGCCCCAAACAGAGGGTGTATACACTGGAGGGTAAATCCCCTACTCTGTGGGGGTCTGGGGAAAAAATACAACAAAAACAAAATAATGATGACCCCACAGGGTGTAAAATGCAGGTGATATGGTATACCAATTACCAATACACACCTCACTTTTTCCAACCTCAAAAAGCAAACAACTGGTATACCACACTGTAGCATACAAGAAAAATGCCACAGGCTAGTCAACAGGTCTAACACAAGGTTTCCCTTGGAGGATCGCTCTCATTAGGGCCTCCTATTCTCTGGTTCCAAAGAGTGTCCTCATTCACTCTGGCTCTGTGTTTTTTACCTCTAGTTAGCAAGTGATCATATCATCATTGCTATAGATTTAACACTTGAATATTGACCAGAGTCTTAGCTACAATTTTTCATTATTTTAATAGAAAACATAAAACAACTTTTGGTGCAAAAACTTCACTGACATTTTACACAAAAATTATCATTTCTCAAAAGATGCATTATTTTGAATACAATCCTTTGATCAAAATATCAACATTTGAATTAATCATGCACCGTAGAAGACAATAAAAAGTTAAGTACACGTAAAGCGAACAGACCATACAAACATTTTTGACAAAGAGACCCCATAAGGCAAAGTTTTCATTTGGACAAAAAAGTTGTGGATGAACACAAAAAAAGTATATTCTATTCCTATGGCAAAAGGATATTATAGCATTATTTAGTTTTCATCATCTTTTGAATTTACATTGCTTAGTTTTCAACCTATTTTGATTCTGAAAATCCACATATGTATTCGCCAAAGAACCCCGGACAAAAAGAAACAAAAACCAATTATTGTTCCTTTATGGGGTTTTAGGAATAGATAACTAGTGTAAACTAGACTTATATATTCACACTAGTCTGCTGTTTCTTACAGTACTGCTCAGGTCAAACAGAGGGTGGCAGGATGTCTATCCCAGAGGTTGGCCCCTGCTGACGATAAAGATCTCCTGCCAAAAATCTCCATCAATAACTGGCTCACCTGTAGAAGATAAGAGTAACATGATGAAATGGCTCTAGAGGGATAGCATTGAGGTATGAATATCAGCAGATAGGTAGTATGCAGGCCCCACACATCCATGTGTACAATGCATACTTCCTATGACTCAACGCTTTTTGCCATGTCTAGCCAGTGTCAGACAGATGTGGTCCCTGGCCTTGATGTCAAGCATACTCCTTGCGATCTTGTTCCAAATGAATTGCACAGGGTGTGGATTTGAAGCATGGAACTTGAGCAAGAGGCAGTAGCAGTAGTGCAGCCTGCCTGAAATCATGGCTGTGGAGACAGTGGCCTCTTGGTGGAAAGTGAGAAAAGGCAGTACCTCAGAGGAGGTGTAGCAGTTAGTTGTACTTCCAAGAGATTACAGAAATGGGACATGAGAAGGAGAGATATGAGGCAAATATGACCACAATCATTAACATCTGTGCAGGTGGTTGTGGCTGCACGGCCAAGGGAGTCTGGCCACAGAGAAAGTGGGAAAGCTGATTCTGGGGCCACAATGCAAATGAACCCAGTCCGGCTGGCGTCAACGATTATTTTGACCACACCATGAATGAATCGTGGACAGAGCTAGATATGCGTGATGAAGATGATGCGACTGAGGGTAGCATGAAATTAAGTACTGTGTCCTCAACATCACGCTTCAATCCAGTGGTGAAAGTGCCTATCACACGTGCAAAGTCAGCCATGTACACATACATTCACCACAGGGATCGCTAACATCCCTGTTTAGCGCAACTGTTAGAAAGAGCCATAGAAGATTGAAAGCTTTAGTTGTGCATGTGGTATGGGTGGGCAGAAAGTAATGAGGATGACCACACCATAGCTTGATCCCGGAACCCTGTCCACCATACACACAGTAGTGTACACAAGCTGCATTTGTGGATGCCAACAACTAACATGCCTGTTAAAACTGTAACCTTACCTAACGATCATTGTAAAATACCATCTTACCTGTACCCTTGACATGCAGTTCACACTTCAATTTGCAAACATGAAATATCTGTCATTACCAGACTTGAGGATCTGCAGACAAAGAAAAACATCAAACATCATCATGTACCACAAAATGCATAAAATTACTTCAATACGCACGGGCACCGCTCAGTGAACTGAAACACATGCAAACCACAAGTCCCAATTCAGCCAGTAAAACGTGTCCCTGCACACAAGCCGAAACACCTATACACTCCATGCTATACAAACACACAATACACATACACCCAAAACATTCCTCACACACTGCCTGTCCACATCAATGACATGCAGCAAATGAGCCTGCAACACAACCACAATCATTACACGTTGTCACATACCAATGCACACTTCACTCCACATGTCGCCTGAAACTGTGAAGATAACACAGATGAAAAAAATGTCAAAAATAAAAAAAATATGGGACACCCTCCGAACAATACCAATGTCTGGATATACACCTGCGTTTCATCTGGACATTGCACTCCACACAGTCATGTAAACACATTAGAAATGAACAAATGTGTCATGCATAGCTCAGGCATACATCCAATAACCAAATAAATTTCAAGGTGCGCACACTAGAAACAGATGGAAACAGGTGAATGTACACAGTCATTCACTAACACAGATCAGACAATCAATACTTCCAATAAACCATGAAAATCAATTGATGGCATAGACAAGGTCACAATTCCTTGTCAGTGTTTACAATGTGCAAGTGTACAGGTGATGTCGTTAAGGCTAAAGGTTGGGATTAGTGGGTGTCCGTTCATCATTTCGAATTCAAAAGGATCGAATGCAATACATTTGAATGAAAAGGACGGAAAAAAAGACTGAATTCCTTTTTTTTTATGTGTTTCTTTTTGTTTGGTTTTGGTATATGTAAAATTTGTGGTTTTTGGCCAAAAAACGGGGGTTTGGGTGGGGACCCCAAAAAATAAAAAATAAAAAGTGCATTCCATTTTTTTTTCCGATCCTTTTGTTTCGAAAGTATTGCATTTCGAAACTTTGCATTCAAATCTTTGACCCTGAACCGGATTAGTGCATGTAGAACATATTGTGCAGAAATGGCAAGAAAACAATACACTAATGGAAGTGATTAGTCAGGTGTCTATGCTGATCGTGAGCAAGTACACCATATACACAGTACCTCACATGGTACATGTGGTGGGTCAGCGCACCAAGGACACATAAGGCACATGGACATGAAGCACGCTACTGCATCAATAGCACTGAATACATTGAGAGATGGACGTGAAGAAGAGAAAGGACTACATGATCAATGTGACCTTAAGGAGTACTTGCTGAATGTGCAGGGGGAGAGTGAGTCTACTACACAGGAGGCATCACACAGAGCAACTTGAACCACCACCATCCCTTCCAATACCTAAGTGCTTCACACACAGGGAGTAGTTGCCAGAGGAATGCAGGAGTACAGAAGGGTAGTATATCATCATGACGTGTAGAAGACGGTACAGGGACCCAGACATCCATGTGGATGAGATCCTGGTATCACAATGTAATACATGCACAGTGTGTGAGCTTCGCAAGCAGTCATATTGCAGGATAGATGTTGGCCTTGGTCCTGAGTCAACTGACGAGTCACGCATACATAATCTGGCTAAACTGTAGGTGTCACAGGGTAGAACAAGGAACACTCCTGAGTTGGATGCTGCAGCAGTGTAGCATGGACAGTACCACAGCACATGTAACATTGCACCTCTGCATAATGTTGTGAAATTGTACATTAACTGTGTGCATCAAGACCTGCAAGTCGGACTCCTTGACAATCACACGAATATGTGGCAGTATGGGAAGGGGGTAGTTTGCGAATTTGTCCATGGCCCCGGTCTTGCTGGTGTTTCTGGACCTACTGGCCATCGTGTGGTGCGGAGTCCGAGAGCCCGAGTGCCGTGGTAAGACTAGTGTGGTCACAGGGACGTGATGGAGGGCCGCTGTCTTGGCGGCGGGCAGAGCTATCAGGGGAGGGTCACCTCGAGCCGGGGCTGACCAGGTAGTTGGCTCCCGTGGGTCTCGGGAGGTGTAATGGGCACACGCCGCGCCGCGGGGCCCAGTCCTGGAGAAGAAGCAGCCGGGTCGGGCCAGGGAATTGCAAATCCTCACCTCATGAACAGCCGCCCGGCTGTGCGCAGGAACAGGATGGCGGAGTCCCAGCGAGACCACGCAGGGCCCCCGCGGCCGTCACACGCGGCCGATGACCCAGCTCCAGCGGCGTCCAGCGAGGCCTCCGGGATGCCGGGCGGTGTCCTCCAGGTGGGCCGCAGCGCTCCAGCGGCCGCGGCGCAGAACGAGGCGAGGTAGAGGCACCGCACGAGCGCAAGGCAGCGGGCAGGGAGATCCAGGCAGCAGGCGGCGGTACCCCACTCCGCCGGCGTGGGTCACACAGTCAGCCCCCTCGCATCAGCCCAGGGCAGCCGGCCGCGGCGGTCCAGATAGAGGGCCAGACAGGCAAGCGAGCCGCGGAGCCGCCAGCAATGGCAGGGGCCCAGAGCGGCCCAGCGCGGAGGGCAGAGCCCGCGGCCAAACCCAGAGTCAAAAGGTCCGAATCAGGGTCAAATTTCGCAGGTAGGTGGCTCCGGGTATCAGCAGGGCAGGAGCTGGGTCTCAGATCGGGGGAGAACAGCAAACCGCAGATGGAGCCAGATTCGCAGCAGCGGCACACGGAGCTGAAAGGCTAGGCAGCCATTTTGTCGGCTGCTCAACAGCGCCCCCCGGGAAGGGGGTAGTTGAAGATTAATCCAATATTCCTGCCTTGGGATGAGTGTGCAGGGAGTGAGCACATGTAGGAAGGACAGAGTCAATGGCAGAAGTAGGATGCAGTGGAGCTAATTGGGACATGCAATTTTGTAAATGGCGCACAAGCCAAGGTCATTTTGAGGGCACCAGTCCAGGATGGCTGTGCGGCAGACATGGTGATTAAGGGTGCCAATGTGTCACTAGGAACAGTGCTGAAGAGTAGTCAGTCCTCACCATAGCACATTAAAAATGTTGACAATGGATAGAATATGTGTTGCAGCAGGCAAATGTATATGTCAAAGATGCATGGAAAAGGAAAGGACACCTGCATGATGCCACAGGTGGCGGCTGAAGTAGGGTAGAAGAAAGGACACAGTACGAGGTTTAAATGGAATTGATTTTCTGGAATGACATAAGCAAGTCCACTGTCCATTCATGGAGCATGAAAATGAGGAGGGAATGCATTACTGTGTGAAAAGCATGTGAGACATCAAGGTTGATGAGGACAGCAGGCCATTCTGAATGGAGGGATGCAACCATTCATCATGTGACCCCAGTGTCTGTTGCTCCAGACTGTTTCAATCCACACTGGTGTTGCCCTAATGGGCGTACATTTGTGTGTGGACCAACTTGGCAAGCAGTTACTCACGGAAGGTGTATAAAGCTATTCCCCAGTATGGTGGTCAGGTAAGCTGTGAATATTTCATATTAACGATGGTGTGCACAAGTGAGTGCCTGATGGAGGATTGAAACTAAACACCAGTAAAGGAGAGTATGCATAGATCAGCAATAGCATTAGAGAGAGAGAGTATATGTTGCCAATGATGGTTCTGTAGGAGCAGCTGTACACCAATAGGGATGACACCTTCATGTACTTGTCAACTCGGTTGACTACTTCAGGGGAGACATGAGCGAATGAGGAGTATTAATAATAATGACGATGGTGAGTGTCAGGGGGCGCCGATGTGCGGTGGGTTGTGTTTGAACAGCTTGTCACTAGTTGGTTCAGCTAGGCATGTGTATTATCAAAACATATGTTCTGCGAGCTCATACCAAAGGTACTGTGAAGGAGGTCTTGGAGAATATACAGTGGATGTCTTCACAATCAATCAGCCAACCACCTCTTGCTTCTCTGCCAGAACCCTGCTTGATGGGCCAAAGTACTTCTGCACATCGATGCACATCGATGGAGCGGCAAGGGAAGACATAAGCCAACAACACCAAGCAAATATATAAATTCATCAACAATTAAATAATGGTAAACGTACACTGTTAACCACCAGACCATGGTCAATGCAGACTTTATTGTCACTGCATACCAATGGTGTAATGCTGCATCTATTCCAATGCCGCACCACCATGCACCCAGACACGTTGCATTAGAAACTGCATACACCATGTTGCCACATACCTGAGAAAAGGAAAAAAAAACACTAACAACACAAAGCATGTTGTGCTGTTAGACCAAATAGCCCACATACCAGCAGACATGGAAACATGTTTGTGGCTTCACAATGCTATAGCACACACTAATAGTTGAACCATATTTGTAACCCACCAAATGTGAGAAACATCCCTAATCCCACAAACCCTGATAGGAGTCCACGGCCTGGTTTTCAGATGTACCATGACGTGCTGCAGAGCACAGTTGGTGCGCCCATAGAGGTATCCACATAGGTAGGTTACACAGTGACATGAGCAACAATCCAATTACCATAACGCCATGTGAGCATGTAAAGGACATATAAGACAACTGACAGATGCAGCAAACATGTCCAACAATGATGCATGCTCAACATGTATGACAGTGCAAAAGCTTACCCAATGACTGTGTCTGCATGGTGTAAATCACAACATGATCTTCACCAGTAAGTGTGTTTCCTTCTAGTGTCTGGTGGAGGGCATGGGCAGCGTGGACTTCTAACGTTGCAGGGTGCAGGGTGTCTCCCCAGGACAGCAGTCACAGCCACATCACGGATTACTGGAACAATATGGGAGAACATATTAAAACAGCCATTGTGCAGTACTATTGACACAGTATATACGTGCAACAGAACAACAAATCTATAATTACCTGCACATGCCATCCTGGGCACCCCCATGCAAACATGCTAGTTGACTTCACTAGGCATGCCTGCACGTGCACCACAGTGCATGTGCAGTCCATGAGGAGTTAATGGCACACCTCAAGGGCAATCAAGACAAAAATCAACAAACAACACATCCGGGAAAGGGCCAAACAAAAGATGATATGCCAACATCTGGTCAGGGGGGGTGTAAATAAATTAATAAAACAAGAATAACAATGTCCAACTTGGACCGGGGGGGGGCTACCCAGGAGGAGGCTGGGGGAGGGTGAACGTCAACTCCCACATGGCTGGATGCTGAAAAAAACAATTCCCTCCATGGGCTCATGGACCGCATCTTGGATTGGGAGGCCGGTCTGTGCTGTGGCCACCTTCCTGTGTAGAATCAGAAGGTGGTAGTGGTAAGGGAGGTTGAACACGTAGGGCCCTGGCTTGGTTCGCAGTGGCCAGGTTGGACTCAGATTAATGCATCTGAAAAATGAAGCCTCAGAGGTCCTCATGCAACACCTCACAGGATGGTCTGCCTCAATAGTAGCATCTCCTGTTGGTACTGTGGGCTGCCTCTAGCACTTCTATTGAAGCTCTGAGGGCCAGAAACTCTTGCCTCAGGGCTTCCCTGTGGGCCCAACCCTCTGCAAGCAGGGATGCCTCCAGAGACCTCAGATCGGCCCATCGGCTCCTGCTGCTGGCCTCCATGTGCAGCCTGTGTGAGTGGCATGTGGACCACAATGCCAGCAGCTGGTGCACTATCTGCGTTTCTGGGGGGGGTCATGGAACTAGCCACCCTATCCATGCCCTCAGCCAACATCTCATAGGCAGCACCCTGTTGTTGTGCAACACGCAACATTGACTGCTCCCACGCCTGCCTTAAGCAAGAGAGCATGGCCCTTGATGTGATGATGCTGTCTGTGGCTGCAGGACTGCATCCCTCCCTTGGTCATCCGTCCCAGGACCAGAAACCAATACTGTGGAGCATGACCTTGCAGCCATAACAACCGCAGATTGATGTGACACCACTGACTGGCCCTGTGAGGGCGGGCACCTGACCCCCTGCAGATGCACAGGCTATAACAGCTCCAACACTTCGTACACTCACCCCTGACAGCATAGAGAATTGGATATATCTCGTTCAGCACCAGAGCTACTGGTTTTATCGGAGTCAGTGTCGGAGGCGTACTGAGCCATACCCCGGATGACCTGGAGCACCAGTGGATTATCATAGACTGCCACACCACGTCCTCCACTGGTGGTCTGTTCCGGCTCAGACTCCCGTTCCTCCTCTACCGCCTCCCCTGCACCTAGTGCATCATCATCTGTACAAGGACATAAAAAGACATGAAGAATCATGTTAATTGCTTCAACAATATACATTTGTATCACAATGATGTCCTGCAACACATTGACATGCATGTTACCATGCCATGAATTGCATGCACACACTATGTACGAAAAGGTTTCAGATCATGGCGTATGCACACTTGTCACAACATCCCATGTCCCTGACCATGTAGCCACTGCACACATTGCCAACAGACATGGATCTCTGACTGCTCAATCTGTCCCATGGCACAGCAAACATTTGACTAAACATGCAAAATGTGACTCATCATTTGGCTATGCCACATGCCATTACAGAATATGTCAACACGTGCAAACATAATCACAGCCAAGTCCACTACCATTACATTAAATGCCAGTGTACCACTGGCACAGGGAATGCACACAAGGTGCACATGGCCGGAGTGTGGAGTCCAAGATGTGTGATGTGGAGAGAGTAATGACATGCACTGTGAGATAGGAAGAGGGAACAGTGACACACAAGAGGGACATGGACATGGACCCATGAAGTGTGTGTTGAGTGTGGGAGGTTAACAGGGATGTATCATAACAAATATTTGACAACAGGGTCAGTGCAATAGCTTCAGCGTGGATGTGCACAGTGTACAGAAATGCAATGTCAATCATGGCACACTGTTATGCCCACTGCCAGTTATCTGTAGCATGGAACCACCTACGTACTTGTGTGGATGGACTATCTACAACATGCAGTGCATGATGTATTACACGTGCTTCGGACACAAGCACTTGTCTAGCATAGCAGAGTCACTAATATCACTGATGCAACTATCCAGGTGCCACGTTGTAGTGGCATGTAGAAAATGTCTTTCTGTGTATGACAGTTGGTGATGCCTACTTTTGCAAAGCCATGTACTATGGATGTACGGCACATGGGTTGTATACACTCTGCAGTACACTATGCACTAGTCAGTACACCATGACATGGTTCACCTAGGGCAGTAATTCAAATGCAGGCACAAGTGCAACACATTCATACTTCTATGTTTCAACTAAATACACATATTCAGGATGCACACGGTTGATCACTACCCGGACGTGTCCTCTTAATCTGGCAACCCTCCCATGACTTGCACCTGATCCACATGAATTAGCGTGCTCATGGCCTCTTCATGTGGTGTGAGCTCCTGCTCCTGTGGTGACCCCCCTCCAGTTATCAGAGCATTCCACTGCTTCATGACCTGAGCGGCGGTGCACCGCTCATTCCCTAAGGCGTTGATGGCATCTGTGACTCGCTGCTAGTGCACCATAAGGTGGGCAGGCATCTGTGTGCTCCCTGGCTGCGTGCACATGTCACAGTGGTGTTCGCGCATGTAGTCCACAAGGATCTGGAGTTCTTCATCATTGAAGCTCCTCTTCCTCGATGTGGCGGTGTCCTCTGCCATGCACTGGGGTGAAACCTCTTCCTGTTGTGCACGCTTTGCCTTCTTGGCAGGTTGTGCAGACCCTGTGTGGCTGGGACCACTCAGGGCACAAGATGCTGGACAACTATCATGTTGGAGTACCTCCGAAATGGGATACTCCTTCAGGGACTCGTTGTCAGAAATGAGCCCAGGCCTTTTCTAGATAATAAGAACTTCATAGCACAATGGAGTTACATTGCCAACAAGTGTGAGAGGGATTGGGTGATCCTGATTATTCATACAACAAGGGAGGTGACTGAAATAATAACAATAGATTTACAAACTTTGGAGGAGGAAATACAAAACTAGCCCCTTTAGAACTATATAAGAAATGAGCAGACGCCTTACTTAAAGAAAGAACCGCATTTAAGGAAGATCTCACAAAGAAGAGGATCAAAAGAATGAAAAAAGATGTACAGAATTTCAGTCAGAAAAAGGCGTTCAGGTACACACAAGAGAACTATAATCCCAAAGAACAAACAGATTGTTAATATTGCCATTGATTTGTACAGTCTCTTGCCCGTACAAATCAGGAGAGGCAATATTAACAACAGTGGTGGTCAAGATAGATACACACCCTATAGTTAGACATAGAAAGGGTTTGAAGTGTTCTTTTGTCAGGTGGACAATATATATACACATAGATATGTGTTTCAGAATGTGTTCTGATTATAATGTCGAGCTTTTTTAGAGAGATATATTGTAATGTGTAATGTGTGTTTGATGAATATTAAAATATGTATATTTTTGATAATTACATGGTTATTCACCCCTTTTTTGGTTAGGAGGTGAACATGACGAAGTGCATATGCATCTATAACTACTCACTCTGAGCAGAAAGGGAAGGAAGCTGTTTGTGGGATTTTGTAGTCTTTGTAATATTGTGCTGACAACTTCGCCTCAGCATGCATGGCACACGTCCTTGCGATGTGTGTATTTAGCCACACTTTGCCCAAACTATACATCAGGGATGTCATTTCACCAAAATGCCAGGGGTAGCGGAAGTGGCATCACAACACCCTTGACCCCCCTGATGACATCACAGGAAGTGATGTCATTTGACCCCACCCCAAATTGATATCGTGGGAAGCGATGGAACACGACCTTTCACCCTTTGACAAAACAAGAAGTGGCATCACATAGCATTTTACACTACGAAAAATACGGTTACGATATCACTATAATGTGATGTACATTTCATACAAGATTGGATCGTCATATGTATCGTTAAGATCAGTGTGTATAGGCCCATATTTCCAAATTACTGTGAATGCACGCAGACGTCCATGACCAAATGGTAATGATGTGTTATTATATAGCACTTATGCTTAAGCGCTTTGTATAAAAAAAATTTACACCCAATATCACCCAACCTGTCCTGGTACTCATTTATCGACCTCAGAAGGATGAAAGACTGAGTTGAGGCGTTTAAGAACAGACTAAATCAGTAACTCACCCCCTGAAGTATGCCTGAAATAAACCTTTAATGAGTCTAGCAATTATTGTATTGAATTCCAGAAAGACACATTATTTGGTATTCTTATTCTTTCTTATTTAGGGTCAGTGCTGAAAGTGTTAGTCTTGTGGCACTCCTGTTCTTATTTTTCTTCTTTTTTTTAAGGGACCTGAACAAGAAAGCCAGCCACTCCAGAAGCAAAGAGCCACATGGCGGTGGCCACAGCCCAGGAGCTTGCATTACAATAAAAAAAAAAAAAACTTTTAAGTGTGGTAAAGTGCATGCGGATTGCTGGAAGAGTGGTGGTTGTGTGGTTTTGTGTGGGTTTAAGTATGTAGAAGATTGAGGGTTGGGTTAGTGGGGCCTGTATCCTGATTTAGGTGCTTATGGTTCCGTTACCGTTGTATACCTATGGATTGGGATGTTGCTGGTTCCTCGTGGGCCGACTCGCGTTGGTAATGTTGCGCTGATCTAACTGTATCCTATTGAGTATAGTTCGGATTGGTAGTTGCGTCTGAACCTAATCTTCCGGTGTGGGACTGGGTGGGTAATATCTATTCTCAGGTTATCTAGTGTGACCCTGGTCGGTTAAGGCTTTGATTAGTTCAGGGTCAGAGTCGTGTTGGTGTGTTGTCCTGGTGGATCCGTATTGGTGAGCCTGTGTATTCAGACGTTCGTATCCTTCTATCCTAACTGGTTCTTTGGTTTTCGTGGGGTGAACATCCTTGGGACTATTGTTTAGTTGTAGTTTTGTGTGGTGCGGCGTTGTGCTTCCTGCTTTGTATTGGTGGACAGTGTGTAGTGATGATCATTCTGTTTCTCACCCATTGCATTGGGGCACGTGGTGCAGTGCTTCCTTACCCCCTCTGTATTTTGTCCTTGGGGCAGTTGGGGAAGGTAATAGTTAAGGTCATGGTCCTCTTGATGATTTGTTCTAGTGTTTCTGTCTTAGTTTGCTATGTTAACTGTCTTTGGTCGTATTGCCGCTGTCTCCCGTTTGGACCTTTAGTATGTTGTGATGTTTACCTTAGTTTTTCCCAATGATTGATCGGTGTGTATCGCGGTCGCACTACGTTCATTGATTTTTTTTGTTTTTGTTTGTTATGTCGGTGCCCCAGTGGCCAGTCTTTCTACTTATGACGTGAAGAGCCAGGTTTTGAGTGATTTCCTGAATAATAGGTGGTTTCTTGTGTTACGTATGTACTTTGGAAGGTGGTTCTGGGTTTTCGGGGCTTGGTGAGAGAAGGAGGATCCTCCAAGTTTTCTTTTGTTGTACTACTAGACCAGGCTTCGGTTCCAGGTGGATGTCCATGCTTGATTTGAGCGTTCTTGTTGGTTGATGTAGGCGCAGTTTGTCTCTTAGGAACTCAGCGCCTTCGTTGTGTACTGCTCTGTGCGTAATGCACATTGTTTTGAATTTTAGTTGTTGTTTTATTGGTAGCCAATGCAGTGTTTTCAGCGCTGGTGTGGTGTGTTCTCTTCGGGGTAGTTTCAGAAGTAGTCTGGCTGCCACGTTTTGAATGCGTTGTAGTTTTTTTAGGAGTCGTTCAGGCATGCCTAGGTATAGGCTATTGGCGTAGTCTACCTTGGACATGACGAGTGTGATGATGGTGGTTGTTTTGTTGGCGAACGATAGGTACGGTAAGATTCTCTTTGCTGCTCGCAGGAGGAAGAAGCATTTCTTGACGAGAGCGTTTACTTGTGGCTCTAACATGAGATTATTGTCCATCAGAACCCCCAGGTTTTTTACAATCGGCAATGGTGCTGGGGTTGTCCCGAGTTCCCTTGGCCAAGGGATGAATTGGTTTTCTCCTCCATTTTTTGTGACGATCATTATTTCAGTTTTGCCTGGGTTGATTTTGAGGGAGTTGGAGTTCATCCAGAAAAATACATCGCAGAGGCAGTTTTCTAGCGTTGAGTTTCTTTCCGGGTTGTCTTGTATTTTGAAGATTATTTGTGTATCGTCAGCGTAGTTGTAGCAGGTGAGCTTTTGATGATTCTGATAAGTAGATACAGGTAGATGTTGAATAGTAGCGGGGAGAAGGATGATCCTTGTGGTACTCCACAGGTGGTATCTCTCGGGGTGGATTTGAAGGGTTTCATCCATGCGGTTTCTGTTCTGTTTTTTAGGAAAGATTTGATCCATTGTAGGGCGGTGTCTGTTATTCCAAATCCTTCTAATCTTGTTATGAGGGTGTCATGGTCGACTGTGTCAAATGCTGCTGATAGGTCTAGGAGTATCAAGGCAGTGCTGTTGTCCGAGTCTGCGTTGAATTTTAGATCGTCCCATATTGAGAGTAGAGCTGATTCTGTTCCTCTCATTGGTCTGAAGCCAACTTATGCCTGGTCTAGTAGGCCGTGCTCTTCTATAAACTCTTGGGTTGTTTTGTATATGTAGGTTTCGAGCAGCTTGCCTGTATACGGTATGTTGGAGATGGGTCTGTAGTTGGAAAGGTCCTCTACGTTTCCCACTGTATCTTTGAGTAGTGGCCTGATGTATGCAGTTTTGAAGGCTTGTGGCACTTTCCCAGTTGCAATGAAATGTTTGGGGACGTTCCTGTGATATTCCATGGGTGTTCCTTGTTTAAGAATCGATTTGTATATGTCTGGTGGGCAGGGGTCTTCGGGGGACCCTGAGTTATTGCTTTCATTCACCAGTTTGACGAATTTCTCCACTGATATTTCTGGAAAGCTTCGTTTGGGTGCTCCTCCCCAGTGTAGGTTGGGGTTGTGGTCAGATCAGACGGTTTGCTTTGTATGGTTTGTTGGATGTTGGTTATTTTGTTTTTGAAGTGGTCTGCAAGGTCGTTGCAGAGTTTCGCGGACGGAGTTGGTGTGTTGTTACACCCTGGAGGGTTTTTGATTTCGTTTATGATTTTGAAGAGCTCTTTTTGGGTGTTTGGTGCTTCGAAGATTCGGTTGTCGCAGTGTTTCCTCTTAGCTTTTTGTATTTCCTTTTTGTAAGCCCGGTTGTGTTGTAGGTATTTCAGTTTGTTCGCTGCGTCGTATTCAAAAGGCACTCCTGGATAAAATATCCATGCTACAAAATAAAATTAACACAAAAAAAGTAGCTTAATCCCTGATCCGGAATCCAAATCAGTTAAGGGTAATATTGCGACTCTAGAACACTTACTCAAACCTTTTAGCTTCTCACCCTTGTCCACATGGCAAGTGGAAAACATTATCAGGAAGCTTAAACTTTCAAATTGTCAAGGCGACTTGTGCCCCGCTCCTGTTATTAAAGCGGCGGCACACGACCTTGCTCCCTTCATCACCACTCTCATCAACACCTCCTTCAAAACAGGAACTGTGCCTGATAACCTCAAAGACGCCTGGGTCATCCCATTAATCAAAAAACCTGCCCTTGACCCTAGCAACCCGACCAACTACAGACCTATTACAACAGTGTCCTTTCTACTAAAAATTCTTGACCGGGCAGCCTACCTACAAATACAGGATTACCTAGAATCCAACAAACTCCTTGGCCTCAGGCAATCAGGCTTCCAGCCTAGACACGGTACAGAAACTGCTTTGATTGACCTGATAACACAAATCCAAGATATAAAAGATAAGTGCAAATTAGCCCTCTTGCTTCTACTTGATTTATCAGCACATTTTGACTTGGTCAGACACCAAACCCTTTGCCACCACCTAAAAACAGCTGCTCACTTCTCAGATGACGCCACATCCTGGATAAAATCCTTCCTGGCAAACAGAACCATGAGGGTTTTCTCACCATCTGCCTTTGCTGAACCTTCACCAGTCCTCTGTGGGGTCCCGCAAGGGTTGTGTGTCTCCCCCACTCTCTATAATGTGTTCACTAAGCCTTTCTTCGACATTCCCGACTATCTGGGTGTCACATATAAAAATTACGCAGATGACACCTAGATACTTAACCCTATAACTGGTGACCACGCAACTGACACTAAAGCTCTTAATGAAGTGTACTTAGTCATCCAAGCCTGGATGGCTTATCATGGGCTTTGTCTAAATGATGAGAAAACTGAGTTACTAATCCTCGGTTCTCACATCAGATTTAACAAATTGGACACTGCCTTTAAATCCTTCGTTATTGATGGCAACACTATTATGGTTTCCAACAACACTAAAACGATAGGTATCTATCTTGATGCCACCCTGTCATTTAACAGACAAACCAACGCTGTGGTAGCAGCGTCAGCTTACACATGCAAACTAATTACTGTGTGCAGGCCTTTCCTTACTGTACCTAACTGTATTACCCTTGCCAGAACCCTAGTCATGGCCAAAACTGATTATTGTAACACCTTGTACCTTGGGACTAGTCAAAGAAATATCAACAAGTTACAAGTAACACAGAATAACACCATCAGATCCGCCCTCAAAATTCCAAGGAAATACCACATTTCGGACACAAGACGATACCTTCACTGGTTGTCTGTCGAGCACAGAATCTCCCTTAAAACTCTAGCACTGACTCACAAAGCCCGGCTTACCTTACCAACCGGTTCTCGGCTCACACATCCACGAGACCCCTTAGATCTGCTCAAACTCATTCCCTATCTATTCCTAGATTTAAGCTCCAAAAAGATGGTGGTTCGAGTTTTCCGGTTTTGGCTGCCAAACTTTGGAATACACTACCCTCTTACCTGAGATCTGAACCTTCCTTTCAACAATTTAAGAAAAAAACGAAACTCTGGCTTCATGTGCTGGACCACGACAGTTAGCATTCATAAAGTACATTTCCTATCGGCCGGTTGAGATGGAGGGCTCTCCTCTCTTCCACGCCCCCTCACTGGACTTACCTTTCCTTGCATTGCATAATTCACACGGCTACACTTATGTACCTGTATTTACCTGCTACTGTTATTCGGTATGTACCTGCTCTTCCCGTTGTACACTCTCAGCCATCACATGTAACTGCAGTATAATCCTTATGTATACGTGGTCTACATTTTACATCAACTCAATACTGTGTATTGACCTGCTATTACGATGTAATCTATGAACAATCTTGTCTGCTTATGTAACTTTATGTATTTCTGTACTTGTTTTTCTTATGTAACCCTATGCATCTATGTAAGACATGCACCCAGATGCCCCAGGGCCAGGTGCGCAATACAAATAAATAAATACAAATACAAACTAAAAGTAACCAGCAGCTATCTACTTTTGGAAGACAATCCGACTGAGAAGTTGTCAAAAATGATTAGTGGAAAAGTTGAGAAAGCCCTAGGGAGTGGGTGGATCTCAAATTAGGAAGCCGATTTCTTGTGCACAGAAAAACCTATAACACCTCAATTTTATATACTCCCTAAGATACACAAGACACAAGAAAATCCACCAGGGCGTCCTATTGTGACAGGTCTAGACTCTGTACTCGATCCTCTCTCAAAATGTGCAGATTATTTTCTGCAACCTTTGGTCCGAAAAATTACATTTTACATGAAGGACACCACACAGATGATCAAAGAGAGTGAAGGCTTAGAATTTGGCTCTAACAAAGAAATGTTTATAAGTCTCGACATGGTGACTCTATATACAAGCTGCTAGGCCATAAAGACTGTATATGGAAATGAAGGCACAATAACCATATACGCTAGTGACACAACAGACACAAGGTTCGATTTCCAAACAAGCCCGGTTTATTTCAAAGTATTCTCAGTCGGCCGACTGGGGTCTCAATGTCTCACAACGTGTGTACCCAGACCTCGTGAGATGCTAGAGAGCGAGCAACGCACAAGCAACAATATATATACATAACATGCAATCTTTTGAAGGCAATTCAATCCACCCATAAATGTATCGTTCAGACTAGGGTTCGATGATTGACAATTATGACAATTATGACACGTTATGACAAATTTCTATTCAGTCTAAATATAGTTATTCAATAGTAGCAGAGACAGCTTTCTGTTATGGGGAACATAGAGCTCTTAGTTCGGCAAGGATATCATGTTCGTAGGAGAGAAACATTCCTTAGCACGTTATCTATGTGTTTCGATTCATGAACCAAGGGTCAGACAGTTCTGAGGCAGAAAATACCAGTCTTCGCGAAGGAGTACCGGTAAAAGAATATAATTAATGCTTTAACTGCCTTTTACTACAGCGTTTGCAAGACAGGCCAGCACCTGGTCTGCTGATTAGATGCGGCTTCTGCTTGCCTTCAAGGACTTCATGAGGGAGAAAAACAATGTATCTCTGATCTCTGTATCTTTTGACATTCCTGTCTGTGTTAGTCTTTCAGCATTCAGGCCGTGGCCTTGCACCATGTGTGAGTTCGAAGCATAGAATACATTTTGAAAAGCGTTTTGACAGAAAGGAAAAAAGCAAATGGCTGACATTTCACAAAATGGACGCCCTCTGGTTACATTGACGATTCTGCGATTGCGATGTTTGTCACATGATGCGATTGGTTTCTGGCCAACATTCTATACATACTATAGGGTTGTTTCTGGTCTAACAAACCCTCCTTTTGGCCGTAAGCCAAGAGCATCATCCATACATCGCATCTTCATCTGACCACGTGTCTGATTCTGAACTACCCATACTACTGTAATCGTCATCAGAAATATTAATTGCCATGAATTCTTTGATTGTTTCATTTTCGTGTTGGGCACCTTCACCTAATATGCGAGGAGGTTTCGATTTGATTGCGTGTACACACTCATTTGTAATTTGGGAGCAGAGGATTGGCAGGCATTGTATGCAACAACAGCAGAACATGAGGATTCCAAATATCATGACCAAAATTGTTATTAGATTCCATCCTCATGATCGCAGCAGTTCCCAAAACCATGAATTTATATTCAGATTCCAACCACCTGTGGGGACATGAATATCAGAACTCAGGACATGCAATTTCTTGATTGCTTCAAATATCGTGGGGGAGGAGTCACTTACAAATACACAGCACGCTGACCCCACGATTTTGCATACCCCTCTACGATCAGCCAAAATTATATCAAGTACCATTCTATTCTGAAGTGCAATTAATCTAATTGCTTTCTGTTCTAGTGTCATATTATATAGTATATCTGTAGTTCCATGTATCGTCTTTTCTAATACCCTGGACAGTTTCCTTATATTCCATGAATGTATTGCTTGTCCCCAACATGGTATGAATGCCTTCGCAATATCCCCTGCAATCTGCCCTGCGGTATCATCTCGTTGTGGCCTAGATCTGGATAGTTGTGATATATCAGAGGTTTTGGAAGGAAATACAACCGGAAAGAGTATACCTAAATAACAGGTCCCTTCCCAAGTTCTAGGTAACCATGGATAGGCCTGATCTCCACATACAAAATAAACAGAACCTCCTATATATAATGGTTTCTCTTCTTGCTCAAGTATGGCAGTATTCATGCATCTAGTAAACATTCCCACTGAATAGAAACCCTTTTTCCGTAAGCAAAACGGGACAGAACGTGGACTTTGATTAATAGTATAGGAGGGAGGCACAGCATCTTTGTTTCCTACTGGAGCCATGTTAAAAGTAATTAGCGATTTGTAAGGCCTAGAGAGCCTATCTACTGGATTGGTTGTTACCGTGTTTATTTTGCTTGCGCTTGTAAATATGGAACAACCCACCGGTTCCAATACCACTCTTTCAAACTCATTATGTTTGTTCCATCAAACTGACCAGTAACACTGTCGTTCCATTTTCCATAAAATAACGCTCTCAATGATGCATAACATGCAGTATTAAGTGGCAACAGATGTACATACCAACCCATTCCTTTTCCACCATGCTGGGGTAAATGGGAACAGACCCAACAATTGGACCTATTCAAGATAGCATGTGTCATATTCATAATCAATAGCAATGTATTATTGTCATAACCTTTTCTATGTTTCACTTCTTGTGAAGGGAGAGTATAAGAGAGCGCATGCACTGGGCTGCTCGTAGTAAGAGCATTGGTAGCAGGCAAAGGATACACAGTTTCCAGATACCAGAATATTGGGATCAGCGTAATCAAAATGCAAAGCGGTATAATAATCATTAGCATATTATTTTTTCCGAACCAAGTTTTTCTAAGAGTAGGCTTAGTCTCTGTTTCTACAATATCAACAGCGTTGGTAAAGAAGGGAGCAGGAGTGAGTGTAGGCATTGTCTGTAATGTTTATCTCAGGAAAAGTTTTCAATGTTCGTCGCAGAAAAGTTCTCCACAGCAACACCTGTTAGCAGCAAAGCGTTCAGGTAGCAGCAAAACATTCAGGCCAGTTCAGGCTAGCCTGCTTAATAAATGACAGCAAGCTGATGTGATTTTGCACAGAGCTCCAAAAAGGCAGGAGCAAGCATCAATTGTGCTGGTACCATTTGCCCCCCGCTCATCCACACAAGGTTGCACTGGTCCTTCACTTTTCAATGGTAGCACCGGGAAACCGCATGTCAATTTGATGCAGCTTGATACAGCTCATACGCTCCTTTTCCCTAGGCCTCCGTTCCCACTTCATCCACGTTGGGAACAAAGGCAAAACAAAAACGCAGATCACTTCCGATTTTATGAACGTAGATTGTACCTTATGGCTCCAAGTACAGTATGATCGATGAACAATGCACTCTCATTTCCAGATGCAGGATCAGTGCCAGCTTGCAATGCAATGAGTGATGATGCGGCAGTAGTTGGACAAGGTTGAGGCACCTTTGGCCTTTCAATCTTTGTTGCAATCTCCCCAGGCCCTTTCTCGGGCTTAGGAAGCACTTCTGGCAGAGAACTGGCGATGGTATCTTTGTGATCAGGTGCAGCTGTATTTCTTTCGACGTCAGGATCAGGCAGCTCTTTCAAAGGAAACGGAATTCTTTTTGTGTGTGTTGCGTGGATCCGAGACTTGCGGCCATCCACTCGGACTGTAGTCTGTTTAGCCAGTAGCACCTGGTAGGGCCCCTTCCATCGCGGTGCGAGTGAAGATTTTCTCTCAAAATCTTTAATCAATGTCCAGTCCCCAGGCTGCAGACAATGTCCTGGGCCGGTAGATCTGACAGGAAGAGCCTCCTGCACCTGCTGATGAGTTAAACGCAAGTTTTGAGTTAACTGTTTACAATAGTTAATAAGCAGGGGGTATTCTATGTCCCTCAGCCGTTTCGGGTGCGGAGCATTCCAAACATTTGCTGGTCTCCCCATAACCATTTGATAGGGGGAGAGTCCAGTCCTTGCTTGTACAGATGTTCTCATGCATAACAAAGCCAGCGGTAATGCATCGGGCCATTTCAAATTGCTCCCCTCACAGATCTTACTCAATTTATTTTTCAAGATACCGTTCTGATGTTCCACCAAACCGGCACTCATCGTGTGTCTGCCCGAATGGAATTATTTCAATTTGGAGGCCTGCACAAATTTGTAATATCACGGCTGCAATAAAGTGCGGACCGTTATCTGACCATATGACACGGGGCTGGCCAAAACGGGAAACGTACTCTTTTAGCATAACTTTAGCTGTGGTCATAGCTGTACAATCCTTCAGGGGATAGGCCTCTACCCATTTGCTAAATGCGCAGACCACCACGAGGACATACTTATAGTTTTGGCACCTTTACATTTCTATGAAATCAAAATGGATGACATTAAACGGCATAGAGGGGGGGGGACTTCCTACTGGCCTCGCTGTTCCTTTTCCAATGTTATGTTGTAAACAAGTCATGCAATTTTGAACCAATCTGTCAGCAGTTTTTCGAATATGTGGATTCTGCCATACTGTATCTAGATGTTGAATCATTTTTCTAGCACATGTGTGTGTTGGACTGTAGGCCATAGTGACCATTGCCATTACATAGGGATTCTGCAATATCCATCTTTTGTTTTCTTTGTCCACCCAACAACCTTCGGAGTCTAATTTTGCTAGACCCTCAGACCAGGTTTTTATTTCATCTACAGTAGCTTCTGCTTGCATTTCCTTAACTGTAGCAATCCATTTTCTATCCTGCCGGGTGCTTCTTTCATTTTTTCAACATACATTTTTGTGTGTAAATCAGTGGCAGTTTGTTTCGCAATTCGGTCTGCAACCGTGTTTCCCTTTCCAACATTACATGTTACTTTTTATGTGTTTCACATTTCATTATTGCTAATCGTTTGGGAAGCGCAAGTGCAGACAACAGTCTCACTATCAAAGTGCCATGTTGGATTTTAGTTCCATGTGATGTCAGGAAACCCCTTTCAGCCCATAATTGACCAAAATTGTGTACCACCCCAAATGTATACTGACTGTCAGTACATATGTTTACATTAAGGTTTGCAGAAATTTCACATGCTCCGGGTTAACGCTATTATCTCTGCGGCTTGTGCTGAGTTGTATGGGATTATTTTGCTTTCTACAATACTTTTCAGTGTAGTGATGGCATATGCAGCAGTTGATGTACCATCGGGTAATTTAAAACAAGAACCGTCACAAAACAGTTCTCCATCTGGCTCTTTCTGTGGGGTATCGGTTAGATCAATTCTTCCTTTTGTCTCTTGTTCAGTAACCATTAAACAATCATGGGGGAATTCTTTTTCACCCCCTTTGTCATTGGGAGGGGGCATCAACTCGGCCGGATTTAAAGCGCAACACCTCATAATTTGGATATGCGTTGCAAACAGGACAATTTTGTACCTTGTTAATCTGGCTGATGTAAGGTGTTGCATCTGCGTTCTATTTAAAAGAATGCCCACTGAATGGGCCACCATGAAGGTTAAAGCGTGACCTAAAACCATAGCCTCAGTTTGTTTTACTGATGCGGCGGCTGCAGAAACAGCGCGCAAGCAGCACGGCAAAGCACATGCAACAGGATCCAACATGGAAGAGAAGTAGGCGCATGGTCTATTTTTCCCTCCTTGTTCCTGAGTCAAGACAGCCAAAGCACAACCATTATTTTCATGCACAAATAACTTGAAATTCTTGTCATAATTTGGCGTGCCTAAAACCGGAGCTGAACATAATGCAGCTTTGAGCAGGTCAAATGCTTCTTGACATTCCATGTTCCATGGCAAAGGTAAGGTAACATATTTCCTTGTCAATGCCACTATCGGTTTCACAATCATAGAGAAATTTGCGATCCACTGCCTACAATATGAAGCCATGGCAATTAAAGCCCTGACTACTTTCTGCATCTTTGCAATAGGCATATCAGAGATGCTTTCTATTCGTTCTGGTGTCAATCTTCTTCCCTCCTAAAAAAGGAGGTAGCCCAAGTAGGTTACTTCCTTTCGACAATATTGGAATTTCTTTAGCGAGGCTTTATGTCCATCTGCTGCTAAATGTGTCAATAGTGCAACTGTACTTTCTTTACAAATTTCTTCTGTGTCTGCTGCTATCAATAAATCGTCTATATATTGTAACAAAACACAACCTGCTGATAATTCTACCATATCTAGTTGTTCCTTTAATGCTCTACTATAAATACTCGGACTCTCAGTGTAGCCCTGTGGAATTTGTGTGAATGTAAATGAACGTCCTCCCAGAGTAAAAGCAAATAAATATCTGCTTTCTGGATGTACTGGAATACTGAAAAACACATTCTTCAAATCTACAACACTAAAATACGATGCAGATGCTGGAATCATAGTCAAAATTGTAGTCACAACTAACGGAAATTGTGGATCAACAACTTTATTCACTCCGCGCAAATCAATTATGAAACGGTACGGTATGTCATTACCTCCTTTCTTATAAAGATAAGACATAAGACATCATGGAAAATAGCCACAAAGGAAAGCTGCAGAGACTGACCACATACCTAGGCCCAGACGAAAGCCCTCAAGTGACTGTCCCACTCGTACGCACCGGACGAACATATCCAGACCGGCAGATGCATCTAGATAGATGTTGGCCTGCATCGCATCTGGATAGGATCGATTGAAGGATAACATGCCTGCGCCTAGAAAAACGTGAACGCTAGCATGTGCCACACTTAGAGTTGTGAACACCAGCCAGCCGGGAATGTTAGCATGCCCACACCTGGACGGATCTCTAAAGACTAGCCTGCGCCGCATCTAGATAAAAGTGTGAATGTTGGCATGACCACACCTGAATGGAGTCCTTAACATTGGCCTGCGCCGTGTCTAGATGGGCATGTGAGGGCCAACAAATGCCACACTCAGACAGAACTGTGAATTTTAGCATGGTAAAGGTCAGGTAACCCACTAACCAATATAAGCTCAAACTCTGCATACTTATCTCACTTAGAAAACTCACACAACCATCTCTCGCACAAGCCGCACGCACTACACAACACTGCAACAACACATAAGCCAGAACAACAGCACACGCGGACTGACTCCGATCCGATACCCGCACCCGCACCAAAGCTCAGCACCCGGTGTATACTGAGTTGAAGCTGCCAACAGAACACCACTCCTCTCACTATCCTACTCCCTTCTTCACCTTACTAACCCATCCCACCTTTGTCATTTACAGATCCCCCTGAGGGCCTGGGGACCAATTCCTTTGGTGACGGTGCGCGGTACAAATACCTTTAACATTTAACATTAACATTTAACATAAACTAGAAGGATCGGACTATTGCAGGAGCTACCAGAAGTTTCTTCAATTACGTTTCCTTTAATCAAATCTGACACAATGAATGTCAATGCTTTCTCTCTTTCGGCCGAAATTTTAAATTGCGGAATACGCAGCAATGTAATTCCTTCTTTCAAAACAATTTTCACTGGCTCTACTTTTAAACAACCAGAATCATTATCGTTCGCTGCCCATTTACAAGCCGGTACTTTACTCAATTCATTCGGCAATGGCTTAGATAAAAATTGTGATACAGGAGTCTTTTGTGGCGATATCGTCAAATACACCCCATCAGGAGAACAATAAATAACGGCATTCAATTTCTTCAACAAATTTAATCCCAACAAATTTTCACCACAATTTTTCGTCAAAGGAAATGGGCAAGATTTAGTGAATGGACCTAGTGTTATATGTACTGGTTGTGACACTGGACTAATTACTGGTGTACCTGAGAACCCTACTGAGACATTGTTATGCCCTGACAGTGGTATATCTGGAACCTGCTGATGCTCAATTGAAAAATGTTGTGCACCTGTGTCCACTAGAAAAATGAGTTCCCTATTCCCAACCTTCATTTCTACATAGGGCCCTTTCTGGTCTACATGAATAGATACTGGTTCCAAACCCTGTCTCGGGCTGTCCTACTAAAACAATACATCGTCAGATGTAAAGTCGCCAGTGTAGTATGCATTTGACTCATTGTCAAAAATATTTACATCACTTGTGCTGTTTCGCTGTTGGTTCTGATTCTGATTCAGATTCTGATTCCCCTGCTTATTCTGAAATTGTGGCACTCTTTGGTTTCTATTCTGTCCTTGTGTTCCCGGGTGACCTCTTCTCGGGAAAGTCCCATTTCGATACTGTATCTGCGGGCACTGTGCTCGCCAATGGTCTTCTTGTTATGTTATGTTACTTTGCATTTGTATAGCGCCTTATGTACCATTGGTATGGTCTCAAGGCGCTGGTAGGTTGAACACCCTCGGGAACCGAAGTTCAAGTCAGTAGAGAGAATAGAGAGAGTCAAAGGTGCGTGTGAGCACCGGATATGTGTGCAGCTGGTGTGGAATTCGTGTGATAGCTGCTTCTTAGCGGTAGTTGTGGTGGTTGAGAAATCAATGTGTATGTGTTCGTTCTGGCAGATTTTATCCAGATCGATTCTGGCTGTGTTAGGCCTGAGGAGAGCGCCTAGGCTGGAGGGTGTGTTACCAGCAGTGTTTTATTAGGGTGATGGGGAGTATGAGGCAGATGATGGTATGAGAACAGCTATACCGAATGGTGTCATAGTATTGCTGTGTTCTAGTTGAGTGGTGGTGTAAAGAAGAGAGTAAGTGTGGAGATGTGATATGGTGGTTTACCTTAGGTGTTTGAGATCGGGCCCACTCCAATAGTTCCATGTACTCATCCGTTCCATATACTGAGACTGTTCCATGCATTACTACTGTTTCAGGCACTCAGAACCGTTCACTTCCATGCTCTTTCAAATGTTCCATGCATTCCAAACCATTCCATCCCGCGGATATATCACCCATTTGCTCCGTAACACGACACCCGCTCTGTGCTCTACACTTGCTCCGGACCTGCACCATACCCTCTATACGCTCAACACACAACATTGGCTCAACACCACCACACCCTACATCCGCTCAACACCCTACATCTGCTCAACACCATCACACCCTACATCCGCTCAAAACCATAAATCCGTTCAACACTCTACATCCGCTCCATTCTATTATCCACTCACACAATCTACATCACAACCTAAAACTGCACCACGCTGTAAGAGGATTCAATTCAACACTACAGCTAAGTCAACGCCTAGTCTATAATACTGAAGGAAAACCCTTATTGATATATCTTTATGTCCAGTTCATGCGTTCTGGATGACTACCCCTATATAACACCCCTCTCTCAGAATCCCCCTGACCCCACTGAGCCAAGAAGTAGTTCTGTTTTGCAAGTTAAAAGGTTTATTTGAGAAGTAAAGCAATATATATCTATCACACTTTATAATAAATTAATAATTGAATATCACACTTAATCTGGTATGATAAAGATTAACAACGGAGAATCTGGCACTAGCACACTTCTTTATAATCACTAAGGAGTTGACATGAAATGGATAAGGTAGCACACTGGTAAATAGGGACAGAAGAATAATGTGATAGAGAATGCTTTATAGAGTTCAAATGGATGCAATGTTAAATGAAAGGCAGTACAGAAATTACTTGATAAGATTTCAGCAAAAGACAATGTAATCACTTTCTTAGACAATTCACCCCCCCTTTATGCAACGCAAGGAAATGGAAGGAAGGCACACAATTCTCAGAAATGCAATTCAAATGTAATTCAGTTCACCCAGCAACTTAGACTACAGAAGTTGAAAACACAGGCAAAAGTGCTTTGATATGTGCTGGCAATGAAGTGAAAATATGTTAAAATGCTTTTAATTCCCTCTAGGAGGTTCAGGGTGAGTGAAATCAAGTTAATATTAGTCCAGGCTCACTCTTGCAATGATTCAGGGATGATTAGCAGGTTAAACGAATTTCTGGCAAATGGAAGGCAAGCAGCAGCAGATTTTTACACGTGGAGAAATTTGCAAATCGCGGCAAAATTCGTGGGTGCGCCGGGCGCGATTCCAGAGGAACTACAAGGACTATCACTATCATTTTGGGGTCCTAGGAAAGCCTAGGATCTCAGCTTCCAGATGAAAGTTACTGCAAGTCTCTAGCACAAACGGTCACGGAGATATGAGCGATTAAATAAAGGTCATTTTTCAGATTTGAAATTTTTAAAGTTCAAAAAGACAAGTGCAGCTTGCAACTAGAAAATGACAAGTGACAGCTTTACAAATGACAGGTGACAGGAGACAGTTCTATTTAGATTAAAATAGATTAAATTATATTATTTTAACTAAGAGATTGGATCTGCACAGTTCTACTATGTACTCACACTATATTCTTGAATTAGAATGGGCCTCGCCACGGATCTGGTCAGGTTTTAGACTGGACTCTGGTCTCTGCACTTCACAGTGATCTGGGTCAGCTCTCTCTGGTTCTGCTAACAGTGGTCTGGATCAGCTCTCTCTGCTGGTCTGGTCTGGGTCTCTAGTTCTGGATAGATTGAAGTCTCCAGTTTGGCCCTCTGAAGGTTGAGGAAGGTAAAGTATGGATTTTCCCGGCAGAGCTTCCAGCTGCAAATGGATTTGAAGGTCCCTATCTGTCCTGGCTCTCTGCTTTTATGTGTTTTTAAAATGGGTGTGTGTGAGCAGCATCACTAGACCCTACCCCTCTCCACTTATCATTGGCCAAGCTTTCATTTCTCCCCTGATTGGGGGAGCTAAGTTGTGTCAGAGTGATGTCATTTTACAGCCTGCAGAAAGTCCACTCCTCCTGTCAACTTGCACACAAATCTAGATTTGAACCAAATACATATTTGCAGAGGTACATATTGTTTTAAAATTACACGCACCGCTCACATATCACAGGAGGTATACCCTGTTCAAACTCTGCTCTTCCTGGGGGCTTGCATTCAGAAATGGCAATATTTTGCACTTTTTCACTGGTTTGCAATACCGGACATTACCCCAAATTTACACACATGTGCGCAAGGAGTATGGACATTAGTTGATGAAGTGTCAGATTTTTCACATGCACACACTTTGAGTAATATCCTCTTTTCCGCTAAAACCCCCCTGAACATACCACCGGTTCTAAAAACCTCTTAAAATGTGGGCAGAAAAATCACAAGAATTATGGTATCATTTATAAAATTTTCACATGTCCGCTCTATGAGTTATTCATCTTTTCAGAGTTAGGTTCTGGCCCCAAAGGGGTGTGGTTTTCCTCCAGCACAAGGTTGAATTTCTGTTTTTTCCAGTTCTGCCAAGCCAGCTTGCTCTCACAGGCAGTGCTCCTCCCCTTTGTTCAGAGCTCCGGTATTCTGTGGGGGCTCCCCTTAATTCAATTATCAGAGAGATGGCATATCCTTAGTATGGCCAGCAAAAGGCAGATAGGCCTGGGAACACAGCTGTGACTCAAGTTTCATCTCCTGTCGGGGGTAGCTGGTGGGCAGAATTCAGTTCCTTAAGCCAGGTTTCAGATAAAATGTCACTTTTTGTTCCCCAGTTTAAGTCAAGACAATTTTTTACATATGCAGCTAGAATGCTGATTCTAAGTTTAAAACTATGACATTTAAACAATTGCAACCTATGTGACACTCAAAGTAGGTCACTCATTTCTTTTAAACATTTAGATTTTTTTAGTGTCTTTCAGTCGAAATTTACTTAAACTGCTGAAATCCACAGCTCAGCCAGTCTTGTTATAAACCTTCAAGTCACTTCAGAATATAACTTTACATTGGAACCACCTCTCAGTAAGTCTTTCTTTGGCTTGCCTTGGGTTCATTTATTCAGTTTTACACAAAAAAGTAAAATCTGGTGGTTTTAAAACGCCGGCTTTTGGATAGTGGTGAGTACTTGTACTGCACCCCTTTTTGGGATTTAAGAAAATGAATTCCCAACAGTTATGGGTTTGCTTTTGGCAATCAGCATTGCCATTCCCAATGGTTTCAGACTTCTGTGCCCATAACATCGGCAAAAATGAGTGGCAGCCTATTCTTCATGCATTTCCCTGTGCATTTTCTGGGAAGCTCTGGCCATCATGATGTTTTCCATGTCAGTACTGCACAGTTTTGAGGTAGGGCTCGGATGCATGGGTAAATACATCCCACAAGCCCCCCTCTTGCGATGGCCATTCGGTTTCACTGATGGGACTCGCAAGACCTGGGATGTTTCCTCATCTTCTTCCAATAGATGGCACAGTTCAGCATCTTTTCCTCCATCCGGTCGGATCGATCGGTTCTCCTCGCCGGTCCTGATGGGAATATTGGGCGGTACTCCGGGCCCATTGGATCTTCGTTCCCGGTCCCTGGGTCATCTTCCTTGGCCAGTCTCGAGGTTTTCTTTCTCCTAGGACGACAAAGGAAGAGCGGCAATACCTATTCATAGACATTTTTCCACCACTGTTGAGATAGTGGGGCAGCATATGCATTTCATCATAACGAAACATTACATTCTTATTTTGAAAAAAAAAACAGTATAACTAAGAGACAGTTTCATGCAAATCACAATATTTTAGAGACTAGATGTGGTATGTTTTATGGTTGGAACTGAATTAGTCTGAGACAGTACCCGCTAGGATTCCAGAGGATTCCTCCAGTTGTTGCAGAGTATGCCTGGGATGGCAACATTTCAACTGGTTTATGTGGACCCACTTGTCTTCCCCCGCTGCCAAAGGACCTTTGGGGATGTGGATTTTGTAGGCCACAGGGGAGATCTTGTCGATGATCTCAAAGGGTCCCTTCCATGTAGGCAAAAATGTGCGCTGTTTGGCCTGGTTCCTTTGGAAGTTGTATAGATAGACCCGGTCCCCCACCTGATATTCCTTCCTGGAAGTCTTCAGGTCATAGTGGGTCTTCATGCTATCAGCCGATCTTTCTAGATTCCGCTGAGCGTAAGCAAAAGCATGTTGGAGGTGTTTCCTTAAATTCTCCACATACTCATGAGTTGTGGAGGCATTTATCAGTGTCTGCTCTTGGGTCCTGTAGAGCAAATGCTGCGGAAGCACCATCTTGCGCCCGGTCATCAACTCAAATGGTGACATTTTGGTTGCAGATGAAGGGGTAGATCTGATGGCCATTAGGACCAGAGGTAATCGGATATCCCAACTTGGCCCAGAATCTGCCACAAACTTCTTTAATATGCTCACAATTGTCCGGTTATATCTCTCTACTGCCCCAGAAGAAGCTGGTCTATAAGCAATATGCAACTTCCTTTTGACCCCCAGTATCTCCCACATCTTTGTCATTACTTCACTGGTGAAGTGGCTACCCCTGTCTGACTCAATCCTTTGAGGTAGACCGAAACGGGAAAAGATGTGGTTAATCATCAAGGCAGCTGCGGTTTCTGCCTTGCAATTTGGGGCTGGGAGACATTCCACCCACTTGGTAAACAAGCATGTCATAGTCAACATGTACTTATTCCCCCTAGCAGAGCGAATCACGGGGCCTAAAAAGTCGATTTGTAAATCTGACCATGGCAGCGTCATCCCCCGCTTTTGGAGAGGCGCACGGTGTGTGAGGGATGATGGCTGAAATTGTGCACACACAAGACACCCCTTCAAGTATTGGTCGAGGTCCTGCCCCATGTGTGGCTAGTATGCAACCTCTCTTAAGATTTCCAATGTTGTGTGAAACCCCCTATGACCGGCGGTGGCCGCATCATGGGCGTGGCTTAACATCAGGCTTCGGAATGAGGTAGGAACCACCCACTGATCGTGGCCAGCTTTGGATTTCCTTACCAGCAAACCGTCTTGGATTCGGAACATTTTTGGACATTTCATCAACACTCTTAGGTCCTCTTTCCCAATATAATCGGTATCCGTCAGGGGAAAGTTCTCAGGGTCCTCAAGGTGTTGGTAAAACTTACCAATAATTGGATCCCCCTTCTGAGCGGTAATCAAATCAGCATCAGGGGTCTCCTTAGTCCATTGTGCAATTGAAAGGTCGTTGTGAGCATTTGTCTGGGACCTAGTGATAGCAGTGACCTGGATTTCCCCCAACAGGGACTCAATCTCAATTAGATCCCCTTGGATGGCCCCGGTTTTGGCCAGCTGATCAGCTAAGTCATTTCCAGTTTTGTCTGGTCCCTCTACTTTGGAATGACCCTTGATCTTTTTCCAATAGATGGTCATCTCATTCGAGGTGACCAGATCATCAATGTTTTGGATCAACTTCCCATGTTTCAAGGGTTTGTTGTTAGCACATAACATGCCTCTGGTTTTCCAATTAACCAGGTGCTCCACGAACCCGTTCCATACATAATCCGAATCTGTGATTATGACCAGTTCGTGGAGTTGATGCTGGACAGCAGTGAGGATGGCCTGATGCACAGCCATCAATTCTGCCACCTGACTACTTCGGGGACCAATTTTGTATCCAGCGGAGGGTTCTGGGGACTCATTCACCCATGCATTCCCTACGCCAGCCACCAGTTCTTTCTCCCCGTCGTTGTCAACATGGTAAGAGCATCCATCCACATAGACAGTGGGCATTCCCTCACACTTGTCCTCTTCAAAGACTTTGTGTGGGGAATTAAGGTATGCCTCCGTGTTGTCCTTTATTTTTAGACTTTCGTCCTTGAGACAGTTTTCTCTGGCACAATCATGCAAGTCAGCCAGACCTTGCGCGAGGGGACTCTTCTTGTTTTGGCCATATCTGACCTCTACAGGAAAGCCTTGCATTGACAGAATCCAAGAAGTAATTCGGGAATTACTCACATTTCCGGTCCGGATTCTATCACTTTGGAGATATTGCAGAGGCTGGTGTGGAGTCTCCACTATGATGTGTTCCCCCTGGATAACCGGGCGGTAATTCTTCAATGCCCACACCGTTGCCAGGAGTGCCTTCTCACAATCGTTGAATTTTTCCTCCACAGAGGATAAAGTTTTGCTCGCATAGGAGATTACTTTATTGACCTTGTCATGCTTTTGGTATAATACTGCCGTCAAGCACGTATTAGAGAACCCCGTCTCCAGGAAAAACTCCTTGTTTCTGACAGGGTAAGCTAGGCAAGGCGCTTGTGAGAGGCTTCTCTTGAGTTGTTTTACCGCCTCGGCTTGTTCTAGACCCCATTCCCACTTGACCCCCCCCTTCAGGAGATGAATCAGGGGTCTAGTGATCTCTGCGTAGCCCTCAATGAACTTTCTGCTGTAATTAGTCAGTCCAAGGAGGCTCCTTAGTTCTCGCAGAGTTGTGGGGTCTTTCAGTTTCTGAAGTGCTTCCACTTTCTTTTCCTGGGGACAGAGACCCTGAGGGGTAATCTCATGCCCCAAGAAATTAACACGGGTTCTACACCACTGTGCTTTTTGAAAGGAAAGTTTTGCTCCGGCGGCCCTCAACTGGGTCAGAACATAACGGATCTCCGATATGTGTTCCTCCACAGATGAAGTTTTGATGAGGACATCATCTACATAAGCCAGGTTACCCCTCGCACCCAGGTCGGGCATGGCCTTATGTAGGAAAATGTTGAATTCATTGCCGGAGTTGAGGTATCCGAAGGGAGTCCGGGTCCATGTGTACTGCTGGCCCCCAAAGGTAAAAGCCAGCTTGTATTGGTCCTCCCTACTGACCGGCACGGTCCAGTATCCATTGGTCAGGTCTATTGCAGTGAATACCTGTGACCCCTGGATCTGGGCCAGCCCTTGGTCAATGTAGGGCAGAGGCCATCGGGAAGTATGGACCCGTTTGTTGAGCTCCCTGAGGTCGGCACAGAGTCTCCACTGGCCGTTTGGCTTCAATATTCCCAGCACCGGATTATTGAAGGTGCTGTGGACTGGACGGATTATTCCCCGGGACTCAAGGTTCTTAATTATTTCAGTAAGGGACTCCATTGATGCGAGAGGCAAGCGATATTGCTTCACAAACACAGGAGTCATGCCAGGGTCTGTGGGGATTGTTGTTGTGTGGATGTCAGTGCGACCACAGTCATATGAGTCTACCGCAAAGAGATCTTGGAAATCCAAGAAAACTTGTTTCAACTTTTGCTTTTGTTCCAGAGTCACACAGGCATCGGCTAGGTTGACTCTCTCTTCCACCATCTGCCTGAAGCCTGGAAAGACTTCTGGTTTGGCTATCTCCGCGGCCTCCTCCAACTGGGTGGAGAAGTCCCTGGTCAGAGTGCTGATTTGGACTGGAGGCTTCAGGTGGGAAAGGCAGCCCTCATGGACTTGGAAAATCACCTCATCCCTCCTGAAGTCACAAGTCACATCTTCCTTACCATAAGGGTAGGAAGTGTACACCAGGAAGTTCCCCCCATGCCGGGTAAAAATCCTGTCTGGTGTTGTATTGTCATCACTGTCACTGTCAAAGCAGTCCTTGGGGATTGGTCCTAACAGTTCATTTACTAAGTCGATGGAAAAATGTCGGTCATCAACCGCCATTCCAATAATGGTGCCTGCGGCTAGAGTAATACTCTTTAAGTCGCTGTTATCCACCTCTATTGGAATGGTGTCATGTTCTATGTTGACTAATGGAGTTGGGTTTAGCCCCAACCCTTGCTGTTGGAGAGAAGCGTTTAGATGTACGTAAGCATCAGGGTTTTTCAACTCTTGTCCCCTTTTAGCTTTCACTTCCAGGGAGAATTGTCGGGTCCTTTCTGGGATGGTGACTTCCTCTTTGATCTGAATTTCAACTGCATAAGGTAGCAATTGAGCTGACCTAAATGCTTTTTCTGGATCATCAAAGCCCATGGGATTATCCGCTAATCGGGACCAAGCTTTGAAGTTTATTAGGTCCAAACTAATGGCAAAGCGATTGAGAATGTCACTGCCTAAGTAAAAGGCGGCAGGGACGTCTCGCACGACCCAACAATTATGGACTATGCTCTTGTTGCCAATGGAGATTTTGAGCATACACCTGCTTGGCAGGAGATGTTTGGAATTAGGCACTTCCAGGTCCATTTCCCATTTGTCTATCAGTTTGAATGTGGGAATGGCTGGATCTTTTGGGAGTTGGCGGAACATGGCTTCGCTGATGAAGCTCTTACCGTTGTTCACACACACTCGAGCGAGAACAGAGTCCTTCCCATCATTTAACTGAACAGGGATGAACAACTGCTCTCCAATTTGCTGAATATCAGCCAGGCTCTGAGCTGATTTCACATCTTTCTGGACTATAGGAGTGGGAGTTTCTGATTGTGGATTAGTATAGAATCTCAGAGTGTTTCCTTCCAGCGTGGAGTACCACTTTAGACTGGAAGGAAGGTTGATTTTCAGAAATAGAGAGGACCCTCCATCACCAGTCTGTTGTCCTACTGCTACTACTGTCACATCTGGAATTTGGCTATTCTGGAAGTGAAATTCTACTTGGTCAGATTTTTGTTCAACCATGTGGCAGGTGCCGTTTAAACTAACATGGTTGACACTCTGTTTTAATTTTATTGGTTGGCTAGTCTGGGTCCAGAGGACCTTGTTTACGCAATCTATTAGGGGTGACAACCTTCTCAGGAGGTCATTCCCTAGTAAACAAGGGGTGCCCTCTGGGGTCACAACTATGACCGGGTGTTTCAACTTGTGTCGCCCGATCTTAATGTCCAAGTCTGCAGTCCCCTCAACGGGAATTTCCTTCCTGTCAAAGTTCTGCAGTTGTCCAGGAAGAGAGGTGAGAGGAATTTGGTAATTCTCTCCCCTTCCTGCATTCAGTTCATCAAAGGCCCTTCTGGACAGAAGGGTGGCTTGAGATCCCGTGTCCACCAGCGCTGAAATCGTACCCTGCCCCTGTACTTGTACCGGGGCATAGTATCTTCCCTCCTTCTCCTCAAGGGGGCACAGATAATGCACATTTTTGGACGACTGGTGGGCTAACTTTCTGGTTTTGGACATCGCTAGCGAAGAGATTTGGGCAGAATTCTGTGGAGAGCCTTGGGAATCTGAAAGAAAAAGTTGGCAACTGGAGATCAGAGCCATTGTGGGTTCCCCTGGCTCCGGTTCCGGGCCGCCCCCCCCTTTTTGGAGGCAGTCACCAGGATGGGTTTGAACCAGGGGATTTTCTTGCTGTTGGTTCTGGGATGAGATGGTGGGCGGCGGTAGCTCAGTCTCCACATCTCCCCAGTCTGGATTTGCATCCCTAGGGACCCATTTTTCTTTGGGAGGAGTTCCCCCCTCTCTGAAGGAGAAGATCCTTTTCCCAGGATCCTCTGAGGATCCCTCTCCCTCAAATTGGAAGATCTGTACCTCCTCCTCAAACTGAGTCTGTTTGGGTCTTTTCTTTCTCCTACCCCCCTCTGCTCCTTAGGAGGCAGACTTTCAGGGGCAAGAGATTTTGTTTCCGGTTCCTGGGTTTCCAGGGGCTGTTTACAAGTGAGGAAGGAAGCTTCCTCCAAGGCTTTACACCCCCCTTCCCTTTGTGCCTCCTCCCTGGGAACCGGTGTGTTATCGGGGTGCTGCCCCCGTCATTGTTCTGGAGCACCAGGTCCAGAGTTGTGTGCGTTCTGCGCCGGCATGCCGATCTGAGGGTTCTGCTGAGCCCTCAGTATGTGACCCAGATCCCGCGCCATGTTTTGAACCTGGCGCTCTAACTGGGAAACCCACTCAGGCTGATACGGGGCCCTGTTTTCTCCCCTGGGCTGATCCCGGGAAGGGTAGCTGTCCTTCCTTTGGTAGTACCCCTGGTTGGGAAGATTTGGGTACCCTTCCACCCTTGGCCTCCCCTCTCCCGGATTAGGTTGTCTGGGCTCAGGGAATTGGGGAAAGAAGGATGGATGATTTTGGGGTTGGAAATTGGGTGGATACCTGGGGAAACGGGGGTGACCTTTACCTCTGCCACCTTGGCAGCAGCAGGGGTGTTGTTGACTTTGGGGTTTTTGGGCGCATTATTTTTATTTTCTATTGGCTTCTGCACCTCATAGATCCGGGTCGCCTGTTCAATGACCCAGTCTAAAGATCTTTTCTCGTGAAAATCCCTCACGAGCTGGGTCATTATGTATTTGGGCAAGGCATGAAAAAATGTATTAATGAATTCTCTACTGTCTGTGCGCACCCTTCTGGTGGTCTGCGCAAAAGCACGTTTTAGTTCTTGCACAAATTCTTGTGGGGCCTGATCCTCCCCACATTGCAAATTGTAGGCTGCCTTGCAAGCCTCTTGAGGATTTCTGTGAACAGAAAAATGTTTCAAGATGGCCGCCTTATAGGTGGACCATCTTAAATGATTTTGGTCCTCCAGCCCCGCAAAGAAACTGGAGTATTCCGGGGAGAAGGTCCACTTTACATATTGAATACAGCTTTGGCTGTCCTTCAAATGGAAAGTCTCCATCATTTGCTCAAACAACTCTAAGTGCTCCCAAACAGAATACTTAGCGTTCTTATGGTAAGGCGTGATGATGCTCCTGATCGCCATAATCTGCTTTAAGGGGTCCTTAAGCAAGGCCCTTTTTGTCTTATTGGCCCTTTTGGTTCGGGTAACCCTTGTCCATTCATCCTCTGACTCAGAGGCACTGCTCCCAGAGGTTTCTGTCTGTTCTTCCAGGTTTTCCCGGATTCTGCGAGCCTGGGAATGGCTGGCAGAATGTGGGGACCTGGTCTCCTGTTTCCTGTGGTGCTCAGAGGAGTCCTCAGATCCCTCCTTGCTACCAGGATTTGCTGGGTACCCCCCCCACTGACCTAACTGGGCAGAGGTTTTCAGGATGCCCTTAAGGGGCCTACTCTCCTGGGGTTCCCCACTGAACTGTACTGTACTTGGGTGCCCATACCCGGATGCCCACCCCTCCATTCCTGAGTGGTACTGGCCTATGAGCCCCATACTTTTAGCTGGATAGTAATCTGCCATCCCTGTGGCCCTGTGCTCATGTGCGCCAGGGGACATGGGGGTGGTAGAGTCCAGGGACTGGGAGAGATGAAGGCCCCTGGTGTTAGGGCTCCTGAGGTTATGGTCAGGAGTCTCTCTTTCCCAGCGGACCTCATCTCTATCCGCCCCTGCTCCCTGTTGCAATGCAAGAGCCTGCATTTGTGCTTTCAGTTCCTCAGTCAAGGCCTTACTAGACTCTATCAGTCTCTCCTGCATCGCTACCTGTTGTTGGAGCCTATCATTGTGTTGACAGAGGGCCTCATTTTCCCTCTGTGCTTCCTGGTTGGTCCTGGAGAACTGGGGCAGTCTTTGCTGCAGGAGGTTTACCTCCTGAGTCCCATCCCTACTGGCCTGCTCCTTTCTTGCCAGAGCATCTTCCACCCTTCTGGTGTGCTCTACCAAGTTCTGGTTTTCTTTTTGGAGGTCACCCAGCCCCTGGAGGGCCAGGTGATTTTCTTCAATTTCCTTTTTTAAGTGGCAGACTTCCTGGCCTAAAGTGTCTCTTTCCTGACTGAGAGCCTGCATCTGTGCTGCCAGGTCGTCCCTCTGTCGTTGAAAGGCACAAGCTTTTTGGCGCTCCTCATCAAACTCTGCCTGGGTATCCAGGTCTTTCAGAATCAGTTTATTGCTCTCCTCTTTCTCTCTATCTAGCTGGCTTTGCAGGGTGACTACCTGCTCCGCGCATGCCCTGTTGAAATTGATCTGTTGCTCCAACTTTTTCTGGTTCTGCAGTAAGGAGTCCAAACTGTCTTGGTGCTCCTTCTGCAGGGCCAGAAATCTGGTATCCTGGTCTGTCTTTTCCTGTTGTAGGATGCCCATATCCTCTTTTATTTTAATGATATATTGCCTACTATCATTTTCTGACTCCTGGCTCCTCTGCAGCCTCTGCTCAGAAGAGGCCAGATCAGATCGGGCCTTCTCTACTGCCATCTGTTGCCTATTTGCCAGATCTTGGCTTTCAGTGCATTTATCCTGCATGTCTCCCATATATAGGTACAGGTATGCTGCTTTCCTGGCAATCTTATTGTGTTCATCTTTGGCTTTAGGAGCCATATATAGTTCACTCAGGGCCACATGTAATGGACCCTGATCTCTCCATAGGTCTGACCCTGTTTCAGTGACCTGTCGCGTGATGGCCTGCAACCAGGCATCCTGGCCCTGTTCAGTCCATTCACCTCTCACAAATAGTTTATGTAAGAGGTGCTCTCTGGCTATTTTCATGTCTACTAAGGTCGTCATTCTAGAGATTGGTCTCTGTCCTGACTTACAGAAATTAGTATTTTTATTTTTGCAAAACAGACCTTTTTCTTAGAGCGTTCCTATGAGGAGTGCTTTACAGCGTAACACAGCGTGGTGATCCGACCGGATATGTGTATCTGGTCAGCTGGCACGCTGTATTAATCTGCACAAATGGTAGATCTAACCCAAACGTCCGGCACGAGCCCCCAATTTGTAAGAGGATTCAATTCAACACTACAGCTAAGTCAACGCCTAGTCTATAATACTGAAGGAAAACCCTTATTGATATATCTTTATGTCCAGTTCATGCGTTCTGGATGACTACCCCTATATAACACCCCTCTCTCAGAATCCCCCTGACCCCACTGAGCCAAGAAGTAGTTCTGTTTTGCAAGTTAAAAGGTTTATTTGAGAAGTAAAGCAATATATATCTATCACACTTTATAATAAATTAATAATTGAATATCACACTTAATCTGGTATGATAAAGATTAACAACGGAGAATCTGGCACTAGCACACTTCTTTATAATCACTAAGGAGTTGACATGAAATGGATAAGGTAGCACACTGGTAAATAGGGACAGAAGAATAATGTGATAGAGAATGCTTTATAGAGTTCAAATGGATGCAATGTTAAATGAAAGGCCGTACAGAAATTACTTGATAAGATTTCAGCAAAAGACAATGTAATCACTTTCTTAGACAATTCACCCCCCCCTTTATGCAACGCAAGGAAATGGAAGGAAGGCACACAATTCTCAGAAATGCAATTCAAATGTAATTCAGTTCACCCAGCAACTTAGACTACAGAAGTTGTAAACACAGGCAAAAGTGCTTTGATATGTGCTGGCAATGAAGTGAAAATATGTTAAAATGCTTTTAATTCCCTCTAGGAGGTTCAGGGTGAGTGAAATCAAGTTAATATTAGTCCAGGCTCACTCTTGCAATGATTCAGGGATGATTAGCAGGTTATACGAATTTCTGGCAAATGGAAGGCAAGCAGCAGCAGATTTTTACACGTGGAGAAATTTGCAAATCGCGGCAAAATTCGCGGGTGCGCCGGGCGTGATTACAGAGGGACTACAAGGACTATCACTATCGTTTTGGGGTCCTAGGAAAGCCTAGGATCTCAGCTTCCAGATGAAAGTTACTGCAAGTCTCTAGCACAAACGGTCACGGAGATATGAGCGATTAAATAAAGGTCATTTTTCAGATTTGAAATTTTTAAAGTTCAAAAAGACAAGTGCAGCTTGCAACTAGAAAATGACAAGTGACAGCTTTACAAATGACAGGTGACAGTTAGGAGACAGTTCTACTTAGATTAAAATAGATTGAATTATATTATTTTAACTAAGAGATTGGTTCTGCACAGTTCTACTATGTACTCACACTATATTCTTGAATTAGAATGGGCCTCGCCACGGATCTGGTCAGGTTTTAGACTGGACTCTGGTCTCTGCACTTCACAGTGATCTGGGTCAGCTCTCTCTGGTTCTGCTAACAGTGGTCTGGATCAGCTCTCTCTGCTGGTCTGGTCTGGGTCTCTAGTTCTGGATAGATTGAAGTCTCCAGTTTGGCCCTCTGAAGGTTGAGGAAGGTAAAGTATGGATTTTCCCGGCAGAGCTTCCAGCTGCAAATGGATTTGAAGGTCCCTATCTGTCCTGTCTCTCTGCTTTTATGTGTTTTTAAAATGGGTGTGTGTGAGCAGCATCACTAGACCCTACCCCTCTCCACTTATCATTGGCCAAGCTTTCATTTCTCCCCTGATTGGGGGGGCTAGGTTGTGTCAGAGTGATGTCATTTTACAGCCTGCAGAAAGTCCACTCCTCCTGTCAACTTGCACACAAATCTAGATTTGAACCAAATACATATTTGCAGAGGTACATATTGTTTTAAAATTACACGCACCCCTCACATATCACAGGAGGTATACCCTGTTCAAACTCTGCTCTTCCTGGGGGCTTGCATTCAGAAATGGCAATATTTTGCACTTTTTAACTGGTTTGCAATACCGGACATTACCCCAAATTTACACACATGTGCGCAAGGAGTATGGACATTAGTTGATGAAGTGTCAGATTTTTCACATGCACACACTTTGAGTAATATCCTCTTTTCCGCTAAAACCCCCCTGAACATACCACCGGTTCTAAAAACCTCTTAAAATGTGGGCAGAAAAATCACAAGAATTATGGTATCATTTATAAAATTTTCACATGTCCGCTCTATGAGTTATTCATCTTTTCAGAGTTAGGTTCTGGCCCCAAAGGGGTGTGGTTTTCCTCCAGCACAAGGTTGAATTTCTGGTTTTTCCAGTTCTGCCAAGCCAGCTTGCTCTCACAGGCAGTGCTCCTCCCCTTTGCTTCAGGAGGAAGCTACTTTTACGACATCTGCAATAAACCATCTGCCTGGGTCAGGACAGGGCTTTGTTCAGAGCTCCGGTATTCTGTGGGGGCTCCCCTTAATTCAATTATCAGAGAGATGGCATATCCTTAGTATGGCCAGCAAAAGGCAGATAGGCCTGGGAACACAGCTGTGACTCAAGTTTCATCTCCTGTCGGGGGTAGCTGGTGGGCAGAATTCAGTTCCTTAAGCCAGGTTTCAGATAAAATGTCACTTTTTGTTCCCCAGTTTAAGTCAAGCCAATTTTTTACATATGCAGCTAGAATGCTGATTCTAAGTTTAAAAATATGACATTTAAACAATTGCAACCTATGTGACACTCAAAGTAGGTCACTCATTTCTTTTAAACATTTAGATTTTTTAGTGTCTTTCAGTCCAAATTTTCTTAAACTGCTGAAATCCACAGCTCAGCCAGTCTTGTTATAAACCTTCAAGTCACTTCAGAATATAACTTACATTGGAACCACCTCTCAGTAAGTCTTTCTTTGGCTTGCCTTGGGTTCATTTATTCAGTTTTACACAAAAAAGTAAAATCTGGTGGTTTTAAAACGCCGGCTTTTGGATAGTGGTGAGTACTTGTACTGCACCCCTTTTTGGGATTTAAGAAAATGAATTCCCAACAGTTATGGGTTTGCTTTTGGCAATCAGCATTGCCATTCCCAATGGTTTCAGACTACTGTGTGGGTATTCCAATGGTGGTTTTAGGCAGTGTCCTTCTGTGCCCATAACATCGCAAAAATGAGTGGCAGCCTATTCTTCATGCATTTCCCTGTGCATTTTCTGGGAAGCTCTGGCCATCATGATGTTTTCCATGTCAGTACTGCACAGTTTTGAGGTAGGGCTCGGATGCATGGGTAAATACATCCCACAACGCGCTTATCTGTTCCACGCTCTTATCTGTTCCACGCTCTCATCCATTCTATGCCCTCATTCATTTTGCGCTCTCATCCGCTCTATGCACTCATCCGCTCCACGCACTCATCCGTTCCACGCACTCATCTGTTCCATGCACTCATCCGCTCCACGCACTCATCTGCTCCACGCATTCATCTGCTGCACGCACTACCCCCTCGCCCGCTCTACGCACTCGCCCGCTCTACGCACTTGCTTGTTTTACGCGCTCACCTGCTCTACGCACTCATCCGCTCTATGCATTCATCCGCTCTACCACTCGCCCACTCTACGCACTCATCCACTCTACACACTTATCCGCTCTACGCACTCATCCGCTCTACGCACTCATCTGCTCTACAATAGGCACATTGATTAATCCCTATTGGACCACCTTGCATGTTGGAAAATTGGACTCTGGATGGTGCGTTCCCGCCATCTCTATTATTGTTTGCTACTTGCTGCAACAATATTCTTGTTTTCAAATTCCCTTTGTCCCTTATTTCTTTGTCCTTCTCTGCATTTACTCTATTTTCATAACACTGGACCATGTGTAATACTTCACTTTGTGTTTTTGCTTGCCATGCACTTTCAGATGTCATTATTAAATTTTGAATTTTCGGTAACAACCCTCGCACAAACTTACCAACAAACAATCTCTTCCTGGGTTCAGTACTCAAGTCTTGACCACTAAAATCTGCAAATACTTCTTCAAATCGATTAAAATAATCAGTGGCTCCTTCTTCTTTGTCCTGTAAACAAGCAGTCAATTTATCCCAAACTATTCTCTTCTCAGGTACCAAAGTTTTCAATTTCTCTACTATTCGCGATGGTAAAGCCAACATAACTTGCAGCGGTTTTTCTCCGGCCTTTCTCTCACCATCAATCTTAATCAAATTTTCCCATGTTTCACCTAATATCAGCACATCATTTATATTTCTAACCTGTTTCCATATATCTACAGGAAGAATCACGGGAAACAATAAATCAATGTCACTGAATGTAAAAACAGATGAATTCAAAACGGATTCAATTTCTTTATAGAATCCTGACGGGTTTTTCCTAATATCAGGGATCGTCTGCCTGATATTATTTACCTCTTGCCTAGAAAAAGGGACAGGTACAAACTGTGCAGTATAATGGGCTTCTATCGTTCACGCTGCAGTTGTTGCAGTGGCAGCAACTTCTACTTTCGGGACAAACGTGGGAGGCACCTCCCTCATGGGTAATGGCAAACTAGGTCTTTCTACATTTGTTCTTTTATTGAGCTATAAAGCTAAATCAAGAGAAAAAGCAGTCGTTCCAGTTTCAGGTGAAAACGTTCTTTTGTAAATCGTCATTAAATCAGCGGGACAACATGTCTTATTCTTCATACATTCATCTTGCAAATACTCTACCATTAGCTGTAATACCTTTCTCTGCCTTTCTAGTGTATTCTGACTAACGTTTCATGCACTTCCATTGGAGAAATGGCGGCATCTGTAATAAATCTAAGGGCCTCTCGCGTTCAAATTCTCATCTCTTCACTAACAGGTTTCAACGGCGGAAAGAATCGTTGCTGGACATATCACATATGTGGTTTATCTTTCTATATTAATTCTCTATGCAATCGATCAAGCTTGTGCTTAAACACAAATATTCAGCCTACATGTTCTCGTACTTTCGTCGTATTATCTCACAAATGAGAAAGAACAACCAAATCACGCAACTCTTGCGGTGCCAATGTGTCAGTCAAATCACTCCATATTTTCACAAGATAATTCCCCATGCATTCTAACAAGGCCTGCTGTTCCCAGGGCCTCTATGATCAGATATGGAACTTTTCACAGCTGCTGGATCGCCACCTTCAACATATGTTTCTGCCCAATTTCTCAGCTCTTCTTTCCTGTCTTTGCTAACCATACTACGGGTCACTCTACTGCTTCCTTGCACAGGCCCCCTCTCTGTAGAACTGCCTACTAAAGCGGCTAACTCATGCTCTGAAGGCGGTGGAGGAAATGATGTCACAAGCACAGGGGGAGAGGAACTTACTACTGGTGCAGATGGAACAACGGGAATGGGAGGTACATAAGGAGGAGGTGCAACTGGGTCAGTACTTTGATGTTCGTTTCTTCGCTCATTCAATATTTTGTTTATTAGCTCATCTGATGTATGCAAATCTTGCCGCAGATATATTTTCTGTACACCTAATTGGAAAGCCCTGTCCATGTTCCTAAGGGCTTCTGTCTGTTGATGCTGATCATGCTCTAGCGCTTTCTTTGCATTTGTTTTATGTCTGCGTGCGTGTTTCTCTCTACTTCTCAAACGTAGATTAGCTTCCTTCCTCCAGTCTCTCACAATGTCGAACGATGCTGGTCTGGCCTTCATGTGTAGCAATTCTGATTCGAAGTGTTCTATACATGCCAATTCAAAGCTCCCATCATTAGGCCACTGTATGTCTAATACATGTCTGGTCTGCCTATGCCAAATTGCATTAAACACTATTGCCCCTATACCGTATTTTAAGTACATTTCATATGCAGGCGACCCCGTGGGTGGCGCGACCTGGCCAGTTTCCAAAGATTGTCTACTGCAGTGGAAAAATCCCACTAAGCAGGAAGACAATATTCCAGGCATGGTTAATCCTTACCCTTTTCTTACCCTGGGCGTTTGATCTTGCAAGAGCAACTCTCGACCAATATCAGGATGTTTAAGAATCGGGGCACGACTCACCTGATCAATCAATTCGTCACTCAGGATGCAATTTGTCCATATACAGACGCAACCAAGAATCGTCGAGACTGTGTGTCTGGCTCAATCTGCCTCGTTCCAGGACCCTCGCCTCGATGCTCTCTGGGCGCTGCTCGTCGATCAGGGATCGGCTGTGTACAGATCTGCAAAGGAGTCTCATCATTTCTACAGGAGTGCCCTGAACACCTTTCGATCCTGGCTCGTCAGCTTCGTCCTTAACTCGTTTTTGCCTTCTTCAAACTCAACGTATACGATGGAGCAAAAGGGGGAGGTTCCCTATTCGGGAGCCATATTTGCTAGGCCAAAAAGACTGCATATGGAAACTAAGGCACAATAACCATATACGCTAGTGACATGACAGACACAAGGTTCGATTTCCAAACAAGTCTGGTTTATTTCAAAGTATCCTTAGTCGGCCGACTGGGGTCTCAACGTCTCACAACGTGTGTACCCAGACTTCGTGAGACGCAAGAGAGTGAGCAACGCTCAAGCAACAATATATATACATAACATGCAATCTTTTGAAGGCAATTCAATCCGCCCATAAATGTATCGTTCAGGCTAGGGTTCGATGATTGACAATCAGGACAATTATGACACGTTATGACAAATCTCTATTCAATCTAAATATAGTTATTCTAGCAATAGTAGCAGAGCAGCTTTCTGTTATGGGGAACATAGAGCTCTTAGTTCGGCAAGGATATCATGTTCGTAGGAGAGAAACATTTCTTAGCACGTTATCTATGTGTTTCGATTCATGAACCAAGGGTCAGACACTTCTGAGGCAGAAAATAGCAGTCTCCGCGAAGGAGTACTGCTGAAAGAATATAATTCAAGGACTTCATGAGGGAGAAAAACAATGTATCTCTGCATCGTTTGACATTCCTGTCTGTGTTAGTCTTTCAGCATTAAGGCCGTAGCCTTGCACCGTGTGTGAGTTTGAAGCATAGAATACATTTTGCAAAGCGTTTTGACAGAAAGGAAAAAAGCAAATGGCTGACATTTCACATAATGGACGTCCTCTGGTTACATTGACGATTCTGCGATTGCGATGTTTGTCACATGATGCGATTGGTTTCTGGCCAACATACTAAACATACTATAGGGTCGTTTCTGTCTAACAAAGCATGCCGCAAGATCTCTCGTTGGAAGCCATACAAGAACGTTTGACAAAAGACGAGCTCGCCACTAACACACCGGTATAATTTTTTCTCTGGTGTGCCAAAATGGCACTGAAGGAGAACTACTTTCATTTCAATGGACGATTTTTAAACAAATCCAAGATACAGCAATGGGGGCAACATTAGCCCTGAGTATAGCGAACATCTATATGAAGTTCTTCAAGGAGAAACACATCTATAGCTAAATCAATCCCTTCAGGAAACACATACGCCAATTGCGTCGGTACATAGATGACATTTACATTCTATGGACCGGGAATGAAGAGAAAGCAGAACAACTATTCGAGTGGATAAATAGGCAAGACAGACACTTGCAGTTCACACATACTATGAACCGCCATGATTTGAACTATCTGGGTTTAACCATCAAGATGGACGACGTGAACAAGACACTATATGTGAAGCCTTTTCATAAATTGACTGACAAAAATTCACTTTTGCATTACACCAGTTTCCACCCAAGACACATAAGAAATAATCTCCCTTTGGGACAATTTTTAAGATTAAAATGAAATAGTATAAAACAAGGAGACTATAAACAAGAAGAAAGATCTCCTAGAGATAAATTGCACGGAAGGGGATATCCTGAGAAATTGACAACAAAAGCGATGAAACGGGCAAAGAACAACGACCGGGGTGCCTTGCAAGATGGAAGCAGACAAAAATAAAAAGAAAATGGCAATAAATTGGTATTTGTTAACACCTAATGTCATTTGTCCAACCAAATCCAGAAGATCATTCACAAAAATTGGAAGCTGTTGGAAAAAGGAAGAAATCCCTTGGAAAAACCGCTAATAGCATTCAAAAGAAGTAAGCACATTTGAGACCAATTCATGTGGAACAACATAGTATTGAGACCAATGAGGCAGCATACGCTAACATAGAGTTGGGGTATGGCATGGACAGTAGGGCATGTACCTTTTGGACATTATTCTAGCTGTGTACAAACGAAAAGAAGCACAGCAGTAGACATAGGACTTGAGAGACCATGGTCCCAACAAACCTTAACTAACTGCAACTCTGCAACGGTAATTTATGCCATACAATGCCCATGTGGAACGATATATATAGGAAAGACGGAAAGGAAAAATAAGGTGCATATAACAGAACATAAAAGCTGCATTAAGAAACGAGTACACACAGCACACCTAGTTGGTCACTTTTTAGACTGGATCCACAAAGCAGAAGATCTGAAGTGGACAGTACTGTATCAGGTGAAATTCGGAGGAGAATTATATATGAATAAAAGGAGACTGATGCAGAAGGAAAGTGAGATGATTTTCTTAACGAAAAGTGCTATCATTTGTCTCAATGAACGCTCAGAGGAATAGGTCTATCTGCCATAGTAGGACGATTGAGTGGTACCATAAGGTCTAAAGAATTGGCAGTGGCTGATATCAATTTATCGGACTGACTCACGTATAGACCTTAGATTATTTCAATTGAGACAGTGCGAATAAGAATAAAAATATCTACATCCACCCCGTTGGATACTGAGAGAAAGAACTACGATTCACATGAGTATGACCACCAATGGGCATCGTAGGCGCTTAAGAATATACATAGGGTGAATGAAACAAACCCCGACAAGCCTTTATAGCCAATTGCATTAAAGGACCAAGCGATGAGAAGCTAGTTAAGAAGTAAGGGTAGCAAAACCTAACTATGATGGACTCACACTAGATATGGGAATCGCAGGAGGCTTGCACCCTAATACTGAGCTAGCAATTACGGATTTGAATAAATCACCAATGTAAAATCACACTGCGTATGGGTGTAGGTGTTTGTCTCTATGTGAATTAGGATCAATCTTACTTACAAAGTGGAAGCGAAGCAATTGGTGCAATATATAAAAGCATATTCTGATGCATAAGCATAGCGAATTAAGAACAGTGCTGTTTCCATGAGAGACAGAGATTAGACAAAGCTAGAGGAATGGACCTTTTCTCATGACCCTTGCCCCTGGCCCTCACTGGCAAGTCAGCCTTCCAGTTAGGGCCAGGTCAAAGGCCTTAAAACCTCATCCAAGACTCTCTTGGAGTAAGTCCTGGCGCCTTTGGCGTCAGGCTCATAACCATCATGAAGACTAACATTAGAATGGGACTATTTACTTGGGACTATTTAACTTGGGGGGGTTCAGCCAACATGGAGGCACACACATAGCTCATTTACAAGGAACTGAGCTATTCGGTCTAGTCTTTTGGGTGTGGAAGGCCTGGGACTACTTTACCTGGACTACTTTGGGTGTGGCAGGCCTGGGACTATTTTACCTGTACTACTTTACCTGTGACTATTTAAACCGCACCCAAACAGCAGAACCTGCTTTGCGTTATTCTGCTGTGGGCAGCATAATGCTCACTGTGTCCAGTTCTTTGATGCCAGCTTACCTGAAACCAAGGACCTGCAGAGAGAGAAAGAACACTAGGAAACTTACCTGGAACAGTATCCTGTCTTCAATCCATCGCCGACTTCATTTTCACTCACCTGAAGGTACAAACTCCATCATCCGGCACCGCATGCATCCTGGAATACCATAACCTGGAAAGAGGAGAAAGAAAGACAGCATTAGTAAGCATTTACTCATGTTTCCTCCCGAATGAAGAAAGCCACACAATTCTTACCTGGGTAGTCATCTCCTGGTCAGTATCATTGCTGGAACATTACGGCGCTCGGCGAGGAACATCGCAACCTGCAAGGACAGAAAAGACACAGGTTAGCAATATCAAAGGCGAAGCAGTGCCGCGCATCGCGCATTACTCACCGGACAGCATCGCGCACACCGTGCTTTCGCCTACCAGCCCATGCTCATCTTCAAACTGCATGACAACACCAAAATACCGTTCCATGCCTAAAAGGAAAGAAGCAAGACATTATTTTTCAAACTAAGAGGAACATAAGAACTGCATATAAAGACTGTAAAGCAGCAAACCTACGCAGTCGCAGCAGGCCTGGATTCCCACAGGGGGGCTTGCACCAATGAAGTAACTTGGTCACTGCTCACCCCCCACATCTACGCGCCCCTGCCACGAGGAGCAGGACAGAGAATCCACCTTTTACAATATTAAGACCCATCTTTAACCAGAGGCCTTACCAAGGGACCGGGAGAGGGTTCGAGAGTGCAAATCATACAACCAGGGCTGGGTGGCGTCTCCGTGGATACCAGGTGAGCGTAACACCTTTCAGTCCAAAAAGGTTTAAATGCGGTTACCTTGGATACCACATGAACGTAACGAAATCCTCAGATAAGCAGACTTGATAAGCCGGCAGAGAACGCCATTAGAGGTAAGTGTGCAAATCAGGAAAGGGAAATCCTGGTTTTAAGTTAACCATTGACTAAATGTTTTTGTCTGCGTGTATGATAAATAAGAATACGTTTGTTTGCAGCTGGGTACCCGGAATACTGGATAGTTTTGAACAAGGTGAGAGTTCCGATCTGAGAACCTGTTAAAAGCACGGCAGCGACTGAATGTTAAAGCCGGTGACAAGCAACTTACAAGGTAAGTGAGTACTCGTGAAGTAATTAATTTAAAGGCAGCAATGGGAGACACAGTGGGCACTTAGTGAAGCTAGGGTGAAGCACAGTGCTAGATGGACTGATTCAATGGATATATATTAAGACTATATGGATAAGGTAACTGAATAGCAACCAAGCGTAAACATTTATTACGAGTTCAAATGAAGTTCGGATGAAATGCTAAGGGAAGCAGTCCAGGTTATAGTAAGGTCTAATAACTCATATAGATGCATAAGCTAAGCATAATAATTCAAAAGGGTATAAAACCGAAGTTGGTATGTGCACCAAAATGGACACGAGATGCATAAGGGCAAGCAAGAATGTCAACTAACTGCTAGCACGTATAATCTTGTTTTTAATGGAAGTTGCAATAACGAATTGAAGAGGACTGGAGTAGTATGATATCATTATAAAGGAATATAGTGAGGTTAACCGGAACATTTTTTTGTGAAAGTGAAGTGACGGCTGGTCCTTTCTGTTTCTTTCCCCCTAACCGTCATTCATTAGGGGTGAAGTCGACCATTAGACGGAAGACACGAAGACACAACGGCGATTACTGCAAGACAACCCTAGATGTGGCTGAGTCCTGCAGAGCATGCATCGTCAATGGGCCAAGTGAGTACAAATGCATAACTAGCCATGCCTAATATAAATAAGAGAATCAGACGCTTGTGGATTAATGACATTGGATAGCCTGTAGCACAATGACAAAGAAACGGCTAATGAATACTGTTTTTTTCGGTTTTGTAGATCCCATTGTAGATGGTGTGACGAGAAGAGAAGTTAAGCAAAGAAGTAGAAGAGCTAGATGGAGAAAAAAGGGTCAATCCATTAAATAGGATACTTATATAAGTGGAAGAGTGTTGTTATAATCACAGCATTACTTGAAAATGTGTACAAATAATGTGGAAGTGCGAGTTAGTGTTCCCCTGATGAAATTCCTGTGTATTGGTTCTTAATCAGAGTGAATGAGAAATGAAACATGTTGGGCTGTGTTTGAAAATAACGAGTGAATGGTTACAATAGAAGTTATGTGTGAAAACATACAATTTTAAGGAGGTGTCTAAATAGTGTCTGATGGAACAGCCATGTGTTTGACACTATCGCTATTTCCACGGTGTAATGAAAATGATGATAATGTTTTAGAATTTTGTAATTGATTAATTAAATTGTTTTGTATTACAATTAGAAAAGAGTGGGAGTTAATGTTTGTGAATACATGTAAACTCTGTAGCTATGCATTACTAAGTCTGGCCTAAATAGAGTTAAAGCCAGAACTTAAAATCTAGCCATTCTACATGGATGTACAACACAGGACTGGAGGAGAATGCTATTGAAGTTTGATCCACTAGTGGCCTGGGCCATGCCGACCCTGGGTGGTGGGCATAGGTGTTTTACGTGCACGTCCCTTCCTCTTTGAGGGATGGACAGCATCTGCGTGTCCATGTACCTGGGGGTGATGAATACAGCTATTGCTGCAGCTCCCTGACCCTGGGTGGTGGGGACAGCAGCTGCCCCTGCAGGTCCCTGAACCGGGGTGATGGGGACAGCAGCTGCCCCTGCAGGTCCTTGAACCGGGGTGCTGGGGACAGCAGCTGCCCCTGCAGGTCCCTGAACCTGGGTGCTGGGGACAGGTGTTTTGATTGGACGTCCCTTCCCCTTTGAGGGACGGACAGCATCTGCCCTGCACGCCCGTGTATCTGGGGGGATGACTACAGCTATCGCTGCAGCTCCTTGACCCTGGGTGGTGGGGACAGCAGCTGCCCTTGCAGGTCCCTGAACCTGGGGCGGGCACAACAGCAGCGGCCCCTGTAGCTCCATTGCCCAGGGTGGCGGGGACAGCAGCATCACTTGCAGCTCCCTGACCCTGTTGGGGATGCACAGCTCTCTGTGCACGTCCCCGACCCCAGCCACCTCTGCCACCTTTCCCTCTTGTGGCCTTCCCACTCATGGTACAGATGGTACAGATGGATTTGTACAATCGAAGGCACGCTAAGCAATTGGCCTGGGCAACCAGAGCAAGGTACATGATGTAAAACATACTTTTGTGGTCCAGCAAGGCTCAATATTACCCCTGGTGAAAGAAAATTGGATGCGTAACACACAGACACCCCAAAAATAAAAAATGTCAGTATGCAGCACCTCGGTAGCTCCCCTGAAAAGAATAAGCATTACGCGATACGCTGTGGCACCCAGCAACACAAAAAAGGCGTACGCAAAGCCCAGGAAAGCTACTGTAATGGTAATAATGAAGGTATGTGATACACAGGGGCACCCAGAGTATGAATAATGCATACGCAACTCACCATTAGCCCTTGCAAAAAGAAAATCCCCCTCCAAAATAAGCTTGCATTGTCACAGTAGTGAACGAATTGCGTGGCACCCCAAACGTCTCTGTAATGCACTCGTCCATCCACTCTAAATCACACGTACGGTTGGATTTTCTACTACGCATTTATTTATTCTGAATCTGAACGCCAACGCCCAGGGTGTGTCACCGAAGTTACGCGATGAGGGACTTTTCTCTGATTTCACGTGTCCATGCTAATTTCAAACATGCTGAGTAAACGTCACTCTGTTTTGGCTGCCCACGCAATAGACACGGAAGACCCACTCTCCTGCCTACAAGTCTTTTTACCTGCCTCCTACTACCCTGAGATGCCTCCTACCGAGCCATCTGCTGCTGCCTGACCACTGTGTGTGCCTGCTGCCCACCTGCCCTGCAATTTGAGTGCCTGCTGTTCAGCCATTGCCAATGCTCTTGTCCTTGGCCCTGTGACCACCTCAGCTGATTCTGAAGACTCCCAACGTGCCACAACATTACAACCGCTCCACAGCCCAGCCCCAGGACTGCCCACCTACACCTGCCTCGGGGGTTGCCATGTCTCAAGCAACATCATCAGAGGTAAGTGGCAACCCCACTGCAGCGAGGCAGAGGGCTGTCCACTTCAGTGCCAATGAAGTTGACATCCTGGTGGAGCAGGTCCTGAGGCATTATGATGTCCTCTTCAATGCCCCAACACAAGTCGGCAAGGAAGGACAGAAGCTGATCTGGGACTGGATCGTGGATGCCATCCACGTGGAGTGGGTGGCATCCCATGACTTCCGACACGTGCACAAGTGCTGGGAAGACCTAAAATCCCAGACCCACACCAAGGCCCTGCGCTTCCTCCAGGCCGGTGCCAACAGAGGGGGGTGCAGGGGCCGGATGAACAACACCGACATGCAGGTCCCGGAGAAGTTCTACCTGGTGCTGCACACCCAGGTCAGCAATTTGCAGCAACGTCTGGAGTCGTCAGGTGGGTGTCCATGTGTTGCTGGACTCCACAGTGCATGAGCATGTTCATATATGTTGGGAGTGTGCAGCTTGGGCTTACAACAAGTATGTGCCTTGTACGGATGTCTGCGTGCATGTCACAGACAGTGCTCTACATGTGTGCAGCGAAACATGCGTAATTTCAATGGTATTTAATTTGCATTGTGTGTTGTACTGCAGCATTTCATAACATGCACATGGTTTGTCACATATGTCTGAGATATACCCGTGTGACAGATGAGGTGGTGTGGCAACCTCATGTGCATGCATGCCGTTCATGTGTATGTGTCAAAGATATGATTGTGTGACTGGCCATCACTCATGGATGGATGAAACAGATGCATGTCAATGCGTGACGTAGTCATGTTGCGGGATTGGCGTGGTGGGTACTCTGATGTTGTTGCTCATTGCAGTGCTTGAGGACTGACTGTCAGGTAATGTGTGTGCATGACATGTGTATGTGCCCATGATGCATGTGTGTGTGTAGCATGCACGATTTGTCAGTTGTGCCAGAGCCATGTCTCCGGATGTGATTGTCTGTTGTGATGGACAGACATGTATGTGCATGTATGTACATTGCATATACATGTGTGTTGTGGAGGGGGATGATGGTTGTACCCTTTAGCAGTGTACTTCATGTGACATTTTTTGATGCGAAGTACACATTGGTGCAGCACCCTGATGTTTGCATTCTATGTCTCCTTATCTGCAGTTGCGTTGGAAGAAGAGGGCGGAGATGGTGCTGTGGAGCAATGCAGCAGGGATGCCTCCACCAGGCAGAGGCACAAGGCCCAGCTATGCTCCCTGGACACATCACCATCGGGGAGTGAGGAGGCTGGTGCCGCGTCTGGGCCATCGACCAAAGCTGCTGAGGGGAAGTCCAAGAGGGCGAAGGTGGATTTGGCCTCCTCGGCAGCAGGGGGGACAGGTGAGGCTACACAGGGGCCATCCAGTGCAGAAGATGCTCGGGAGTTACCCAGGATGGCGGGGGAGGAGGAGCAGGCCATAGTAACCCAGGCCATGGGGTCAGGTTGGGCTGGTGAGGTGTGTGTGACTTCTGTAGTCCTGCTCCTGGGGAATGCGGCTGTGCAGGTCACGGTGGAGGTGCCTGTGCAAAATCCTGTCCCTGGAACAGCGGCTACAGCTGTATGCACCTGCCGGCATGCCTCAACCCGGACCCAGCCTCAAGTGTCGGAAGCTTCCACTCAGACCGACACCCCAATGCCGGCGGCTGTTGCCATTCGGGACAGAGTGGTAGCCCTGCTGGTTGGTGTTGTGAGGTGTACTGGTGACATACGTAATGAAGTGCGGGCTTCCTGTTGGGTGCTTGCACATCATCACGATGACGTCTGGCATCTCCTCAACTGGCTAGCAGCATTTCTGGTCTTGGCTGTGCTGCGTGGCCTGTCCACTAATGCGACCCCCTCCTCATCTTACTCCTCTGTGCTCCAGTCGTCCTCCAGGGCACCTTCCGGCCCAGATACCACCAGGGCCCCCTGTGCAACAGTCCCACCAATGTTGGCCCGTCTGGTGGAGCAAACATCCCTGCCTGAGTTGAGAGTCGACAGTGGATCAGCTGAGGTGGTCACCATGCGATCCAGGCAACGACAGGAGCCATGGCAATGGAGGGACAGCTCGCACCAAGGAGCAGTGCACGGCCAGCCACCCCCGGGTAATGTCATCAGCCCGGAGGCTGGCCACATGAAGCAGGCACCAGCGCTATGGCAGCAGCAGCCTCTTAGGAGGAGGCTTTTGTACTCAGGGCATACCATTGCTAGGGGGCAGGTATCTGGTGTCAGGCAGCAAGCAAATGTGTCAGTGCGTCAGGCACTATGGGCAGCGTATCGGGGCAGAGAGGCAGGGGGCTCGGGAGGCGAGATTCACAATGGCCATGGCGGATGTTGCACTGCATCACGGAAGGAGGCGGGCTGCCACCCTGGAGGAAACTTGCAGGGAGGCGGAGGGGATGGAGGGACCATGCTGGAGGCCCTGCAAGCCCTCCAGGAAAGAACGGAGGCCCACCTGGAGGTATTGGACGCAGTGTTTTATGATGCCCTGGTCCATACATTGAGTGAGATTGGTGACGAGGAGGACTAGCCCGCTGCCTGTGTACATAGTTACGTAGATGTAAGTTTCCTTTGATTTCTTTTATTATTTGGAGCTGACATTTTGGACAATACTCATTTTTTTGTACATAGTTCTGTAGGTGTAAATTTCCTTTTGAATTTCTTTTGTTTTGAAGTGGACTACTTGGACAATCCTCCATGGTTATTTTGTACATAGTAGTTTTTTATGGTGTGTTTGACTTTTCATGTTCACCAGACTTTATGGACCTCTCTTTTATTTTTGGATTGTACAAATATTTTTACCCATGTAGATATCTATTTTTTGAAAAATGTTCATGGACACCGTTTTGATTTTTGTTCACAGTCTGTAATACTACTGTATAATATATTATTTTATTTACTCACACTCTAGTTTGTAGGCCTGATTCTGACCATTGGTAGTCATGTGTGTGGTTTTTTACATGCCTGTGTATTGTTGCTGGGTTTATTTCCAAGGCCAGGATACACATTTGACTGACTGCACTGTCAAATGGTATTTCCTTTCACATGTGCTGCATCACTCTGTGTTAGCCCTCACTGTGTTTGGGAGGGATGTGGGTGGGGTGACTGTGGGAGTGTTACATGTTCAGGATAATGGCACATGATTTAGTTAACACTGTGTAACACAGATGTAGTACCGTCCACTTCACCAGCATATGTTTCTACAGTATTCATTATCTCAGGTATTGCTCAACCTCTTCCACTGGGATACACTAGTGGCATTTATTTATATTCCACAGTGGCTGACCAATGCAGCTGTCTCTGTGAGTCGTGCACTCTCTGATTGCCATGCCCTTCACACATGCCCAGACCAGTGATTTGTTTGTTAGGGAATCTCTTCTGATAATAGCAGCTCAATGAGGCTCAGGCTGTGAGACACCTGTCCATAGATTTTTCTTGTGCCACAGATTGAGGGTATGTTTGCTTGTGTCATTTGTAAAACATTTGGTCCTTGGGGATTGATGACATGACATTGTCACATGGGCAGCAGGGCCTTACTTTCACAATCACATGTCACATGTGTATGTTGGGAGATGTTTACAGCCAGCAATGGTGTGTGAGCAGATGCCGCACTCATGAAAGTGGCACAGGTGAATGCTTTCATTTTGGTTTGCAGGATACATGTTCCTGTTAAGCGGAAAACCTGTGCAGTTCCCTCTGGGACCACTGCAAAAGATTTAGGCTTACAGGTGTTGGCAGTACACCCACTTGGTAGCTGTCTGTACCACACAGATTCACCTGGTAGCTGTGCCTGAGCAGTCAGACCTCTCTCAAGAAAAGTTAGGCAGTATGTGGAGTATACAAAATAGGGCAATTTACACAGTAGAACAAGCAAACACGGAACAGAGCTTGGGTGTAAAGATATATAGGTATTTATTTATAACAACACATCTATAGAAAACACTCTGGCACTAATACGGCAAACAACTTCAATTACAATTACTATAAGTAAATCAATCCCCCTAACAATAGTTCGACAAGTCTAGGTTCATCTGCACCACTTATTTGCAGACAGAGGTGAATGCTTTAACCTAGATGGCACTCTAGTATTCATTAGGACGGAAGAGAAAACGCAGGGTATGAAATCAACTCGGTACCAACACTTTTACGAACAAATGCAAGGCAAGTAAGGCAGGGTCTACTGTAGATCGCAAAGTTCAGACGCCAGGCCCACTCAGAGAGAGGCAAGGCGAAATGTCCCAAAAAGTATCACAGTGGAAATGCACTTCGAGTCTTTGGCGCAAATTGTTATGGAAAGATTGGACCAGTTCAGAACAGAAAGTTAAGAAGGCTTGGAGGCGACCCAATGGGGAGGCAAGGATTAAGACACCTCACGCTAACCGACACATGTGAAGCCAGGCGGACACGGTACTTGTATGTGGAGAGACAGCTCCGGCGGGGGCAGTTGTTCCTGGTGGTGGATGCAAGTCGGGGCTTTGCCAAGAGAAGAGATGATCTCGTTGTCGAAGGAAAGTTGAAGATCGTTGCACCACCAGGGAAGAGACCAGCCGTGGAGTGCTCCGTCACAAGGCACCACCTTTTGGTCGCGGTACAGTGGGTAGCGGCTATCCGGTTGCCGGGGTGCTCAGCACGGGCAATTCGACCACTCCGTCCTGGAACGAAGAAAAAGCAAAAGGGGACTGGTTGTTCCCACCAGTCAGGGGAAGAAGACTCTCCAGCCGGGAGATCTCCTCTGTCGTTGGGAAGTGGTGAGTCGGTTCAGCAGGGCTCCACCGGAGGTGTCGTTGTTGCAGGTCGGCTCAGCTTTACCCTCGTCGGATTCTTAGGTCCTGTGGTGACTTCTGAAGATCCAGTCCCAAAAGCCCTGCTTTTATGCAGAAAATCCGCATTCATTCAGCCTAGCTGTCAATCAAAACACGCTAAGTGGTGAGCAGGGTGGCTCACCACTTGGGCCAATCACACCAGAGTGCGACTTGAGTTGGCAAGGCAACTCAGTCCAGGGTGCCTAAACCCCCTCCCACGCCCCCTGTGGTACCCAGACAGAATGGCACCACTTTGGAGGGCCTCTGTGCAGAAGCCCGCCAAAAGTGGAACAAAGGGCTCAACCTTTGGTTTAGGAGTCACAGAGACGAACACAGACGCCATTTTAAAAACCGAGTTCTGGCAGAAAATACCAACCGATAGATTTATTTAAGATAAATAAACCGGTGGTATGTTAGAGATTAACGAGAAAAAGTATTAACCTCCAACAATGGGAAAATTCCCATAGAGTTATATTCCGGGTCGAATATAATAAGTAGTTTCCACTGCCACCAGCCAAAACTCGACGAGGGGGAACGGGACAGTGCCCCCTCGAATAACAGATCTTGGGGTAATCGAATTACCCCTACTAGTACGTCCACAATAGGATGGTTTGTACTAGTTCTGTTAGTAAATTTAGGTCTAGTAAAGCCAATGGTGACTTTACATGCCCTAGGAGACAGTAGTCAGTCCGAGGGTTTGGAGTCTATGGTGGGGATCCACTAGGACGCCCCAGTGTTACGGCACGGAGGATGCGGTGTAACACACATAGAAAAGCATATGAGACCCTATGGAGTAAAAGACCCCATAGCCCATAGAACACATTGACATTCAAAGGAACTACACACATTCATGCCCAAGAGTGGGAGAAAAGAGTCTCACTCTTGGCAGGATGGAAAAAAACAAACTCCAGAAATCCAGCAAAGCTGCTGGGGGACTCACTAGGTTAGGAAATTCAGCCTAAACATAGAATTCTCCCTAACAGTTCCTTGGGATATTCTGGCTGATGTCACAACATGGCGGTCCAGGGGCACAACACACAATTGTTGCAGTGATGATGTGTCACAATGTCAGGGTACAGCATGCAGGTGATGTCCCTTGTGGAGGGGGCTGCCTGCAGGGTGGTGTCACAGGTAATCGGGGCTGGGGTGGGGGTGTCCTGTCTGGTTGGGGCTACCTGCAGAGGGGCAACAGGTGATGGGGCTGGGGTGGGGGTGTCCCGTCTGGTGGGGGCTGCCTGCAGGGGGGGCAACAGGTGATTGTGCTGGGGTAGGGGGGTGTCCAATTTAGAGGGGGCTGCCTGCAGGGTGGTGTCACAGGTAATGGGGCTGTGGGTGGGCTGTCCCAACTGGAGGGGGCTGCCTGCAGGGTGGTGTCAAAGGTAATGGGGCTGTGAGTGGGGTGTCCCATCTTGAGGGGGCTGCCTGGAGGGTAGTGTCACAGGTAATGGGGGCTGTGGTGAGGGTGTCCCATCTCGAGGGGACTGCCTGCAGGGTGGTGTCACGGGTAATGGGGACTGATGTGGGGGTGTCCCATCTGGAGGGGGCTGTCTGCAGGGTGGTGTCACAGGTAATGGGGGCTGTGGTGAGGGTGTCCCATCTGGAGGGGACTGCTTGCAGGGTGGTTTCACGGGTAAAGGGGGGCTGGGGTGGGGGTGTCCCATCTGGAGGGGGCGGCCTGCAGGGGGGGCAACAGGTGATTGGGCTGGGGTAGGGGGTTGTCCAATTTAGAGGGGGCTGCATGCAGGGTGGTGTCACAGGTAATGGGGCTGTGGGTGGGCTGTCCCAACTGGAGGGGACTGCTTGCAGGGTGGTTTCACGCGTAAAGGCGGGCAGGAGTGGGGGTGTCCCATCTGGAGGGGGCGTCCCATCTGGAGGGGGCGGCCTGCAGGGGGGCAACAGGTGATGGGGCTGGGGTGGGGGTGTCCCATATAGAGGGGGCTGCCTACAGGGTGGTGTCACAGGTAATGGGGCTGTGGGTGGGGTGTCTCATCTGGAGGAGGCTGCCTGCAGGGTGGTGTCATGGTTAATGGGGGCTGTGGTGGGGGTGTCACATCTGGAGGGGCCTGCCTGCAGGGTGGGGTCACGGGTAATTGGGGCTGGGGTGGGGGTGTCCCATCTATATGGGACTGCCTGCAGGGTGGTATTACAGGTAATGGGGACTGGGGTGTAGGTGTCCCATCTGGTGGGGGCTGTCTGCAGGGTGGCGTCACAGGTAATGGGTGCTGTGGTGGGGGTGTCCCATCTGGTGGGGGCTACCTGCAGGGTGGTGTCACAGGTAATGGGGCTTGGGGTGGGGGTGTCCTGTCTGGAGGGGCTGCCTGCAAGGGGGGCAACAGGTGATGGGGCTGGGGTGGTGTGTCCTGTCTAGAGGGAGCTGCCTGTAGGGTGGTGTCACAGGTAATGGGGCTGTGGTGGGGGTGTCCCATCTGGAGGGGACTGCCTGCAGGGTGGTGTCACGGGTAATGGTGGCTGTGGTGGGGGTGTCCCATCTATATGGGACTGCCTGCAGGGTGGTGTTACAGGTAATGGGGGCTGGGGTGTAGGTGTCCCATCTGGTGGGGGCTGTCTGCAGGGTGGCGTCACAGGTAATGGGTGCTGTGGTGGGGGTGTCCCATCTGGTGGGGGCTGCCTGCAGGGTGGTGTCACAGGTAATGGGGCCTGGGGTGGGGGTGACCTGTCTTGAGGGGCTGCCTGCAAGGGGGGGCAACAGGTGATGGGGCTGGGGTGGTGTGTCCTGTCTAGAGGGAGCTGCCTGTAGGGTGGTGTCACAGGTAATGGGGCTGTGGTGGGGGTGTCCCATCTGGAGGGGACTGCCTGCAGGGTGGTGTCACGGGTAATGGTGGCTGGGGTCGGGGTGTCCCATCTGGTGGGGGCTACCTGCAGGGGGGCCAACAGGTGATGGGGCTGGGGTGGGGGTGTCCCATCAAGAGGGTGCTTCCTGCAGGGTTGTGTCACAGGTAATGGGGCTGTGGCTGGGTTGTCCCATTTGGAGGGGGCTGCCTGCAGGTTGGTGTCACAGGTAATGGGGGCTGTGGTGGGGGTGTCCCATCTGGAGGGGGCTGCCTGCAGGGTGGTGTCATGTGTAATGAAGCTGTGGGTGGGGTTTCCCATCTGGAGGGGGCTGCCTGAAGGGTGGTATCACAGGTAATGGGGGCTATGGTGGGGTGTCCCACCTGGAGGGGGCTGCCTGTAAGGTGGTATCACGGGTAATGGGGCTGTGGGTGGGGTGTCCCATCTGGAAGGGGCTGCTTGCAGGGTGGTGTCACAGGTAATGGGGCTGTGGGTGGGGTGGCCCATCTGGAGGGGGCTGCCTGCAGGGTGTTATCACAGGTAATGGGGGCTGTGGTGAGGGTGTCCCATCTGTAGGGGGCTGCCTGCAGGGTGGTGTCATGGGTAATGGGGCTGGGGTAGAGGTGTCCTATCTGGGGGGCTGCCTGCAGGGGGGCAACCGGTGATGGGGCTGGGGTGGGGGTGTCCCATCTGGAAGGGGCTGCCTGCAGGGTGGTGTCACAGGTAATGGGGCTGTGGGTGGGGTGGCCCATCTGGAGGGGGCTGCCTGCAGGGTGTTGTCACAGGTAATGGGGGCTGTGGTGAGGGTGTCCCATCTGGAGGGGGCTGCCTGCAGGGTGGTATCACGGGTAATGGGTCTGTGGGTGGGGTGTCCCATCTGGAGGGGGCTGCCTGCAGGGTGGTGTCATGGGTAATGGGGGCTAGGGTAGGGGTGTCCTATCTGGGGGGCTGCCTGCGGGGGGGCAACAGGTGATGGGGTTGGGATGGGGGTGTCTCATCTGGAGGGGACTGCCTGCAGGGTGGTGTGACAGGTAATGGGGGTGTCCTGTCTGGTGGGGACTACCTGAAAGGGGGGTAACAGGTGATGGGGCTAGGGTGGAGGTGTCCCTTCTAAAGGGGGCTGCCTGCAGGGTGGTGTCACAGGTAATGGGGGCAGTGGTGGGGTGTCCCATCTGGAGGGGGCTGCCTGCAGGGGATTGCGCGGTGTTGGCATGTGATTTGGCTGGTGTAGGGACTGGCCTTGCGTGGTATGACACACGTTTTATATGGGGTGCGCCCGGGGATGGCCAGGTGTTTTTGCGTGATTATGCTGAGGTGCGGCCAGGGATTGCAAGACGTTTGTGGTCGATTTGGCTGATGTAGGGGCTGGCCTTGAGTGGGAGGGCATGCATTTTCTATGGGGTGCAACCGAGGTTAGCGGGGTGTTTTTGCACGATTACGCTGGGATGCAGCCAGGGATTGCGAGGTGTTGGCATGCGATTTGGCTGGTGTAGGGGCTGGCCTTGCCTGGGAGGCTATGTGTTTTCTTTGTGGTGTGTCCGGGATAGCGGGGTGTTTCCGTGCGATTTTGCTGGGGGGGGCTGTATGCTGGGCCAGGGATGGTGCGCTGGCTTGCACCGTGTTAGGCATTTCACTAGCATTTTGGGTGTGCGTGAAGGTGTGTTGGGGGCGTTCCTCGCGCACCTTACTGTTACTTGGAAGTAGAATAAGATGATACCTTTCATCAGCAATTAATTAACGCTTGACAAGTGGACATGCCCCGTGACCCAGAAGTCACACCCTATTGGAGGTCCGGGTCGGGAAGTGACATCATGCAGGTGACCTGAAAGTCCCACCCGAGCCGAAAGCCTATCCCGGAAGTGATGTAATGATTTTTCCCCGCAACTTAGTCCCTAGCGGCTTTGTTACCCCGGATGCGACATCATAGGTGCTAGCTGTGAGGCCCCCACAAAGCCTGGAGTCCCTAGGGCCCCCACTGGGATTCCCCCGGAAGTCCAAACATGATGGGTGACCTATTCCGGGAGTGGCCTAGTGTGCTTCACCTGAAAGACTCACCTCTTTGAGGTTATGGGAATGTGGGTTGACCATTCTGCCCCGGATGTCCCCCCAAAGACCTGGAAGTGTGTCGCAGTTTATGCACGGGGCACCTGTTGATTATGTCTGCGCGGAGCAACCTCTAGGGGTGCAGCCTGAAGGGTGTATATATAAAGATGGTGTTTGGGAGTGAAATCCTGTTTGCGCAGAGCCTGCAATGCCTGGAATTATGAAGCGCTACAGCTACTACTCTAAGAATAATATTGGGGCCGATGATTTGAACACCATTCAGAATTACGTCAGCCCTGAAAGTTCACCGGCAACAATTACAACTGCTGATGGAGAGCCTGATTACGCAACGGCTATGGATAAGCTGTATGAGCGCCTTGATGTGATGACTTTTGATGACATGTCACAGGCTGTTTCCCCTATCAAGGCTTCTGATGAATGAGTGGGTGGTGTAGATGCAGCTATAACAGATGCTGACTACACAGATGCAGACTACGTAGATATGGCTGAGTCTATTAAGTCTCTTAAAAAGCCCCTGTACGAGGACCTCAGTGTTTTAGAGGAGCTTTTTCCATAGGCAGCCATGACACCGGAGTTAGAACCTTTTTCCGATGAAGGCAAGTTGTTTATGGATTTTGCTAGCCCCTGTGAGATGGAAGATGGTGGTTCTGAAATGTGCACTATGGTATGTAATAAAGTATGTCCGGGTGTGTGGTTGTGTGTGAAAAAACCTATAAAAACACATGTTATAAAGTTAAACTTTTTTCTTTTTTGAACTGCAGAAAACACCAGATAAACTTGACAGAGCTGAGAGTCAGAGTTCTTCATTCAATAGCGTCAATTTTTACTGTGTGTGCTGTTAAAAAATGATCGAAAGTACAGCATCCAAAGGTCGTAATACATGTAAGAAATGTGACGGTTTAAAACGCTTTGAAAAATCTGATGAAGAAGAAGAAGAGGAAACTATGACCTTTGGTTCAGGCTTTTGCAGCGTGTGTTGTGAAAATATGTTTGAAGCGTGAGTATTACACCTGGTGCTACGGGCATAAATGCAAAGACCTGCAGCAGGATGCATATGATTGTTTACTCCCGCATTATCATGCTAGAGCAATACAGCAGATATGTTTTATGTTGAATTCATATAAAGTTTTTCAGATGCTTAAAGGTGTTTATAAAGCCATGGGGATGCATGTACATGCTAGTGTGGAGGGTCTACTATCAAAAACATTCCTAAAAATGTACACATGTCACAATCCGGAGAAAGAAATGAGATTTTTACAATTGGCCGAGCCCGTGGTTTTTAGAAACCGAGTAGCCCGTTTAATGCACAAAGACTTTTCTAACCTATACAGTTTTGGGAAGAGCCATAAGGAGTGTCTGGTACGCCAAAAGCTTTTTTAAATATAAAAATACAATAAACATGCTCATTATATTTGTGCTTTTGTTGCTGGGGTAGCCTTTTTGGAGGACAAGCCATGCGTTTGGAGCGTGACCTGAAGCCTGGACGCTTGTGTGTGGAAAAACTGTTATACGCTATGCTGAAAGAGAGAATAGCTGTAAATGCCCCACGCACATTGAAATATCTTCTGATACCTACACTGCAACATGAGAGAATTTGTAAAAGTGCAATCTGTATAGGGGACATCTGTACCATCATCAAGATGCCTGCTGGGAATGAATACGGTTATGTATTCCAATATGTGGGATCTTTATACCTGTGCCCTAGAACAGTATTGAAGCAACACATGGATGAGCGGTATGCTGGATACTTCTGCATTAAAGGTTATGTTTTACATGCCCCTGAACTATCTGAACTTTTAAATGCTATGAGTATCTGGTGTCTGTAGAGTTATAGAAGTGGCACCCGGGAGGATGTGTATAGCGTGATTATAAGGTTGGTCGAGAAAATATCAGAGCTGGCTACACTTCATCACGCCCTACATGTATAATACCCGTTATTAAAAAAAAGTCTTACACCAGTCTGGTCTGTGGTTATTTTTTTGCAGTGCTGCAATGGATAACAACACATGTTCAAGACTGCATTAAAGCTATTATGATAAAAGCAGTGTTTGGAGTTATGGGGGTGTTGATGCTCTTTATCGAAAATTACAAGGTGATAAACACCCCGTCACATGTGGAGCTGTTAAGGCCTGGCTATCGGGTCAGTAGACATATACCGTTCATAAAAATGCTAGAAAACGTTTTAAAAGAAAGAAGAATGACCATGGTATCTGCCAGAGACCAGCAGTGGCAGTCTGATTTAGTGGATGTATGTCCTTTTGAAAAGCAGAACAATGGTGCACGGTACATATTGACGGTGATAGATGCTCTATCAAAATACGCTTTTGCCGAGGTCTTGAGGGATAAGACTGGTTCAAGAATGACAGTGGCTTTCAAGCATATCTTTAGCAAGGGTCGAGTACCTGTAAAATTACAAACTGATGCCAGTAAGAAGTTTTTAAATAGACCCCTCCAAAACCTTCTAAAGCAACACAGCATGCATCATTTTATAACACACACAAAGAGTAAAGCAGCGGTTGTAGAACGTTTTAATAGAACCTTGAAATTTAAACTATGGAGATATTTTACAGCCTATAATACACAAGGCTATGTGGATATATTACAATCTTTTATAGATGTGTATAATGACAGCTATCACCAGTCTATTAAAATGACTCCAAAGTCTGTAACGTCTGAAAACTCATTAGCAGTGTGGAGAAACCTGTATGCTGAAAGGTTATAGGAGAAGATCAAGAAAACAACCTTACGTGTAGGGGACCACGTCAGAGTATCCAAGTTAAAAGGTGTCTTTAGAAAAGATTACCATAAATCCTTTACTGATAAAAATGTTTATAGTTGCAAAAGCATCGGTGAAAGAGGGGGTATTCATATACCAGTTGACTGATTATGCTGGGGAAGTTGTAAGTGGTCATTTCTATACTGAGGAGTTACACAAGGTGGTCGACGGTCCCCAGCATCTTTATAGGGTTGAGAAAATTATTCAGAGTAAAGGTAAGGAGCCTAAGAAACAGCACCTGGTAAAATGGAATGGCTGGCCTGAGAAATTTAACAGTTGGGTTAACGCTGTATCTCTAGAGGATCTAAAAAGAAGAGCTCCCTGAGAAGAAGATGGAAAACATAGGATTTTATATCACCTTGCCCAGTAATGCCTCTTTAGATACATTCCCCAACAACGAAATATCAAATTATACTGTTAAATTGGCTAAGCCTGTTAATTTAGAAGGATTGTGGGAAGCGGGTCTGTTGGAGATTCAGTATCCCCATACGTGGACACCGTGGACAAAAAAGAGGCCTGGTATACCATCAAGCATGGAGAACCTGCTGAATTGTTACACATGGGTTTTCCTCACAGCTTTTCCCCATAATACAAATGCTGCTAAATACTCAAGCATCAAGCGCTATTCAGATATACGGCTGTTTCTGAATAGCTCATGACGGAACGTATTTCTAAGACCGGCCAATCTTACGGTGGAGTTTATGTGTAGCAGGAAACTTTCTAGGTTGCTGGGAAGCGTTTAACATGTAAAAAGTAATAAAGCTCTAGACAGAACATGTGCTGATATTGATGGTGGATTTCACAGTCTCATGATCTACAGCGATATAGTAGAATATCAAAGGGTTGTGACTCATATGCCCACCTGATGAGAACCGCCCTAATCAATGGTGTAAATAACAGCATTGTTGATATACAATACATGAAACCTTATTATATTCCTGTTTCTAAGTGTCATTTTGACACCATCAATATACAGATAAGGGACGATCAGGGGGAACTGGTATCATTTAAATAAGGGAAGGTCCTAGTGAAACTACACGTGTGCCCTAGACAGGAGAAAGACATCTAGAACAAGGTAATTATGAAGAATTACGGGGAGCTGGACACCTATAGGGATTATTACCGTAGACAGGCTGGTTATGGAGAGCCACCCTACTTCCAAGGAGCACCTTTTATGTATGGTGTGGGTCTAGGGAGCATTTTCCGAGGTCTTTTCCAGAGAGCCATGCCCTTCCTGCGCAAAGAGTTTGAATAAGCCAATGAAAACCGCTGCTACAAATATTGCTAAGGATGTCGTGTCTACTGCAACAGCATCCATCGCAAATCGTTTCAGCCAACCAACACAAGAGGGTTCTGGCTTGGTTTACGTGGGTAAAATCCCAGTAAAATGAAAAAGGAGTGCTTTGAACAGAAGTGGACCTCCGAAGCCGCATAAAAAATGAAGATCAACATCTAGAGTCGCTCAGAAGAGAAAATGCATGCCGAAGAACAGAACGAGCAAGCGAAATTAAAACAGACCCAATATCAATATTTTCTAAAAGATTACTTTTATCCACTGTGCCTTGGGGGAATGTGGGAAATTGGAACTAGGCCTGTTTGTCATACCCCCAACACAGACAAGCATTGAAAACTGTTTTTTCAGGGAAGCTGCACTATCTCCTGTAGCACCCTTAGAGGTTTACATATCTGGCTCAATGGAAACGTACCTGGATCAGAATGACACTTTACTTTACCTATCCTGTAAAATAACAAAAGCCAATGGGGTAGCTATTACAGCCGCCACTAAGGTTGCCACGGTTGCCTAACCCAATGCCACCCTTTTCAACCAAGTTGACATTACTAGGCAACCATCTTATTACGCAAAGTGACAATATGTACGCCTATAGAGCGTACATAGAAAGAATTCTGAACTACAGCAATGACGCTTTGGACACTCAACTCACTGCAGGGCTTATTTCTTCTCTGTGAAAGATAGTGTGCTAAAGACTCTGGGTAAGTCTCTCGTAACCAGGACTAATGTCTGGCAGAGGGACTCCCAGGACCCCCCTTGTTAAATCTGCATATTTAAGTAACTTTGGGTCTCACCCTAAGTTACTAGGGGAATCCAGACGTGGACCCCTTGCTCACTATTCTTAGAGAGGCACAGATCCACCCTACTGATGAGGTCCAACCAGACCGAAACACGTGTCTGGGGTTTCTGTTGGTACTCTTGTTCAGAGGAGAATTGCCTCGCATTTCGGTGCTGGACTGCCCCAGGGCAGGACAAAGACTGATATGTTTGGGATATTTCTTCTCTGTGAAAGATAGTGTGCTAAAGACTCTGGGTAAGTCTCTCGTAACCAGGACTAATGTCTGGCAGAGGGACTCCCAGGACCCCCCTTGTTAAATCTGCATATTTAAGTAACTTTGGGTCTCACCCTAAGTTACTAGGGGAATCCAGACGTGGACCCCTTGCTCACTATTCTTAGAGAGGCACAGATCCACCCTACTGATGAGGTCCAACCAGACCGAAACACGTGTCTGGGGTTTCTGTTGGTACTCTTGTTCAGAGGAGAATTGCCTCGCATTTCGGTGCTGGACTGCCCCAGGGCAGGACAAAGACTGATATGTTTGGGATATTTCTTCTCTGTGAAAGATAGTGTGCTAAAGACTCTGGGTAAGTCTCTCGTAACCAGGACTAATGTCTGGCAGAGGGACTCCCAGGACCCCCCTTGTTAAATCTGCATATTTAAGTAACTTTGGGTCTCACCCTAAGTTACTAGGGGAATCCAGACGTGGACCCCTTGCTCACTATTCTTAGAGAGGCACAGATCCACCCTACTGATGAGGTCCAACCAGACCGAAACACGTGTCTGGGGTTTCTGTTGGTACTCTTGTTCAGAGGAGAATTGCCTCGCATTTCGGTGCTGGACTGCCCCAGGGCAGGACAAAGACTGATATGTTTGGGATATTTCTTCTCTGTGAAAGATAGTGTGCTAAAGACTCTGGGTAAGTCTCTCGTAACCAGGACTAATGTCTGGCAGAGGGACTCCCAGGACCCCCCTTGTTAAATCTGCATATTTAAGTAACTTTGGGTCTCACCCTAAGTTACTAGGGGAATCCAGACGTGGACCCCTTGCTCACTATTCTTAGAGAGGCACAGATCCACCCTACTGATGAGGTCCAACCAGACCGAAACACGTGTCTGGGGTTTCTGTTGGTACTCTTGTTCAGAGGAGAATTGCCTCGCATTTCGGTGCTGGACTGCCCCAGGGCAGGACAAAAACTGATATGTTTGGGATATTTCTTCTCTGTGAAAGATAGTGTGCTAAAGACTCTGGGTAAGTCTCTCGTAACCAGGACTAATGTCTGGCAGAGGGACTCCCAGGACCCCCCTTGTTAAATCTGCATATTTAAGTAACTTTGGGTCTCACCCTAAGTTACTAGGGGAATCCAGACGTGGACCCCTTGCTCACTATTCTTAGAGAGGCACAGATCCACCCTACTGATGAGGTCCAACCAGACCGAAACACGTGTCTGGGGTTTCTGTTGGTACTCTTGTTCAGAGGAGAATTGCCTCGCATTTCGGTGCTGGACTGCCCCAGGGCAGGACAAAGACTGATATGTTTGGGATATTTCTTCTCTGTGAAAGATAGTGTGCTAAAGACTCTGGGTAAGTCTCTCGTAACCAGGACTAATGTCTGGCAGAGGGACTCCCAGGACCCCCCTTGTTAAATCTGCATATTTAAGTAACTTTGGGTCTCACCCTAAGTTACTAGGGGAATCCAGACGTGGACACCTTGCTCACTAATCTTAGAGAGGCACAGATCCACCCTACTGATGAGGTCCAACCAGACCGAAACACGTGTCTGGGGTTTCTGTTGGTACTCTTGTTCAGAGGAGAATTGCCTCGCATTTCGGTGCTGGACTGCCCCAGGGCAGGACAAAGACTGATATGTTTGGGATATTTCTTCTCTGTGAAAGATAGTGTGCTAAAGACTCTGGGTAAGTCTCTCGTAACCAGGACTAATGTCTGGCAGAGGGACTCCCAGGACCCCCCTTGTTAAATCTGCATATTTAAGTAACTTTGGGTCTCACCCTAAGTTACTAGGGGAATCCAGACGTGGACCCCTTGCTCACTATTCTTAGAGAGGCACAGATCCACCCTACTGATGAGGTCCAACCAGACCGAAACACGTGTCTGGGGTTTCTGTTGGTACTCTTGTTCAGAGGAGAATTGCCTCGCATTTCGGTGCTGGACTGCCCCAGGGCAGGACAAAGACTGATATGTTTGGGATATTTCTTCTCTGTGAAAGATAGTGTGCTAAAGACTCTGGGTAAGTCTCTCGTAACCAGGACTAATGTCTGGCAGAGGGACTCCCAGGACCCCCCTTGTTAAATCTGCATATTTAAGTAACTTTGGGTCTCACCCTAAGTTACTAGGGGAATCCAGACGTGGACCCCTTGCTCACTATTCTTAGAGAGGCACAGATCCACCCTACTGATGAGGTCCAACCAGACCGAAACACGTGTCTGGGGTTTCTGTTGGTACTCTTGTTCAGAGGAGAATTGCCTCGCATTTCGGTGCTGGACTGCCCCAGGGCAGGACAAAGACTGATATGTTTGGGATATTTCTTCTCTGTGAAAGATAGTGTGCTAAAGACTCTGGGTAAGTCTCTCGTAACCAGGACTAATGTCTGGCAGAGGGACTCCCAGGACCCCCCTTGTTAAATCTGCATATTTAAGTAACTTTGGGTCTCACCCTAAGTTACTAGGGGAATCCAGACGTGGACCCCTTGCTCACTATTCTTAGAGAGGCACAGATCCACCCTACTGATGAGGTCCAACCAGACCGAAACACGTGTCTGGGGTTTCTGTTGGTACTCTTGTTCAGAGGAGAATTGCCTCGCATTTCGGTGCTGGACTGCCCCAGGGCAGGACAAAGACTGATATGTTTGGGATATTTCTTCTCTGTGAAAGATAGTGTGCTAAAGACTCTGGGTAAGTCTCTCGTAACCAGGACTAATGTCTGGCAGAGGGACTCCCAGGACCCCCCTTGTTAAATCTGCATATTTAAGTAACTTTGGGTCTCACCCTAAGTTACTAGGGGAATCCAGACGTGGACCCCTTGCTCACTATTCTTAGAGAGGCACAGATCCACCCTACTGATGAGGTCCAACCAGACCGAAACACGTGTCTGGGGTTTCTGTTGGTACTCTTGTTCAGAGGAGAATTGCCTCGCATTTCGGTGCTGGACTGCCCCAGGGCAGGACAAAGACTGATATGTTTGGGATATTTCTTCTCTGTGAAAGATAGTGTGCTAAAGACTCTGGGTAAGTCTCTCGTAACCAGGACTAATGTCTGGCAGAGGGACTCCCAGGACCCCCCTTGTTAAATCTGCATATTTAAGTAACTTTGGGTCTCACCCTAAGTTACTAGGGGAATCCAGACGTGGACCCCTTGCTCACTATTCTTAGAGAGGCACAGATCCACCCTACTGATGAGGTCCAACCAGACCGAAACACGTGTCTGGGGTTTCTGTTGGTACTCTTGTTCAGAGGAGAATTGCCTCGCATTTCGGTGCTGGACTGCCCCAGGGCAGGACAAAGACTGATATGTTTGGGATATTTCTTCTCTGTGAAAGATAGTGTGCTAAAGACTCTGGGTAAGTCTCTCGTAACCAGGACTAATGTCTGGCAGAGGGACTCCCAGGACCCCCCTTGTTAAATCTGCATATTTAAGTAACTTTGGGTCTCACCCTAAGTTACTAGGGGAATCCAGACGTGGACCCCTTGCTCACTATTCTTAGAGAGGCACAGATCCACCCTACTGATGAGGTCCAACCAGACCGAAACACGTGTCTGGGGTTTCTGTTGGTACTCTTGTTCAGAGGAGAATTGCCTCGCATTTCGGTGCTGGACTGCCCCAGGGCAGGACAAAGACTGATATGTTTGGGATATTTCTTCTCTGTGAAAGATAGTGTGCTAAAGACTCTGGGTAAGTCTCTCGTAACCAGGACTAATGTCTGGCAGAGGGACTCCCAGGACCCCCCTTGTTAAATCTGCAATTTTAAGTAACTTTGGGTCTCACCCTAAGTTACTAGGGGAATCCAGACGTGGACCCCTTGCTCACTATTCTTAGAGAGGCACAGATCCACCCTACTGATGAGGTCCAACCAGACCGAAACACGTGTCTGGGGTTTCTGTTGGTACTCTTGTTCAGAGGAGAATTGCCTCGCATTTCGGTGCTGGACTGCCCCAGGGCAGGACAAAGACTGATATGTTTGGGATATTTCTTCTCTGTGAAAGATAGTGTGCTAAAGACTCTGGGTAAGTCTCTCGTAACCAGGACTAATGTCTGGCAGAGGGACTCCCAGGACCCCCCTTGTTAAATCGGGCTTTTTCATAAGGACACGCTGGGGCCTATGGAGGATTATGCTCTAGATGGCACCAACACATGCTTTAAAAAGAGAGCATTGTATGCGACAGTTAGCATAAATTTTGATTTACTAGGGCATCTACACACAGATCTATTTTTCCAGGAGAAACTTATGGTGAAGGGTGTCGATCTGAAAATCAAACTCTCTCGAAATAAAGACACCTTCTGCCTTAACAGTGATGATGCATAAGCCTACAAGCTTGTAATAGTATCTGCGAGTTTATTTATCAAAAGGGTCAATGTTTCACCTACGGTCAGACTCGCTCATGCTGACGCTCTACAAGTATCTGACTTAAAATATCCTGTGGACAGGAAATCATTGAAAATCTTCAGTGTACCAAGGGGCAGCCGTGTCGCCAGTCAGGATAACTTATTCTTGGGACCAATATGGTTTTGTGGATAACACCGCCTTTTCAGGGGATTATGCCAGCAACCCTTTTAATTTTAAACATTACAGCATTAACTATGCTGCTCTTTTTAAGGATGGGGTCATCATACCTGCCAAAGCCTAAAGTCCCGGTTATCAACACAAAAATACAATTAGGTAGTATCTGGGTCTAGTCTCCATCAGCAGCAAGCACATGCGTGATAAAGGCTTTGTGATACCTTGTGACGATTATGACGGAGGTTACACATTGCTGGCTTTTGATTTGAGAGCCGATAATGCATCATCAGGCCATTTTAATCTGATTAGATATGGTAATTTACGCATAGAGGTCCGGTTTGCTGCAAATTTACCAAACACTGTGAATCTTATTGTTATGGCTCTATTTGACTCGGTCATAGAACTCAACAATCAGCATCAGGTGTTGTACGATATGTAATAGATACCTACCAGATCATGCATTTCCTTCATAAAGACAAACATGCTATGAAAACCTTCCGTGGCATGTGATAACATTCCATGGGATATACTTGGTGATTGGATTGTCAGCGTTGTGGTGTACACGGACCCTCGGCATCAAGAAGGCACACATTGGATGGCAATTTTTATAGACAATGGTGCAATAACTGTCTTTGATAGTCTGGGGTACTTCCCAAGCCACCCTATATACGGAGGTGTTTTATTGGACTATGTTAAACATATAGCCCCCGTATTCCATTATAATAGAGCCCAGGTGCAGCATTCTGAAGCTGTGACATGTGGACACCACGCTTGTTACTGTGTATCTAAAATGTCTGAGAAACAGTCATTGAGGGGCGTTATGCAAACCTATTCTCTTGATCACAGACAAAATGATCGGATGGTGGCAGATTTTGTGAACAAGAGCAAATATTGCAGACTCCCTGTAAATGTATTTAGCTTTTGTCAGAAATGCACTGTTACTAAACACTAGAGATGTGTACATGTATAAATAAAAAACATCTTGTGATTTTGAACAACTGTCTCTTTCTTGTGTAATTTTTCATTCATATTTTAAAAAACAAATGCTGTGCTAGACATGATTGAAAGGATTAGATGCAAAACGTTTGGTTGGTATAAATAATCAGTGTATTTTATTACAATCAGAGCCTTTGTTTATGCAGCCTGGAGGGTTATACTTATAAAAACAGTTACATAAACACACATATATATACATATTACAATTGTTAAAGATGGTTCTTAAAATTGAAAAACACACACAGTTATACACTAAACCAGTCCGAGCGTTTGGATTTCTTTTTCTTTTTCCTTTTCTTAAAGGCAATATCTAGAAAATCAACATTGTCTGACGTTGTTTTAACACCAGAGTCTTTCAATGTCTCGAGCAGTTCACAATGACCCATATTTCCTTCCTTAACTAGCGGGGAAATTTAAATCGGCAGTGGATTGCATGAACAGATCCTATCCTCTAGGTTTTTTGTATCTTCCAAAGGCCTGAGGATTGGTAATGCTGCAAACTAAATCATGGACGTTCGAACCTTTGACAACCACCCCTTTATATACAAACTCCCCCTTTTTGTTCCAGGGTACCACCCCCTTGTCACTCATCATCTTGTTCAACAACAGTTCAGCATTTTTACGATAGCAGGGATGATTGGTGTTCAGGACTTCCACCACCAGGGTGTCTGAAACGGGGGGGCTGGGAGTTGTGCTGTCAAGACTTGTGGACTTGTGAGACTCCTCCATGCTAACTAGTTATGCGACCCCCAGCTTGGCTTCGACCTCTTGTTCAACAATCCTCATGGAGCTTACTAAAGAAGGTTTACACAATTAGGGAATAGTCAAGAGGTGACAGGATTTTTTTGTATAGAATATTATGGTATAAGGGGCTCAATTCTGTCCTCTTATTTAAAATGAATAAAACAGTCCTCTGTTAGTTTATAGGAGACTTCTGGGCTCTTCAGGGGGCATGTACAAGGCTAGTTTACTCTTCTCATTTTCGGTTTGTCTAAAGTATGTTAAGTATTTTTGAAGAATAGCTGAATAGAGGGTAACCTTGTCATAGTCCGATAAATGATGACGTCTCAGGACCTCTTGCGTTTCAGAATCGAACGGCAGGGTGGCTGAATTTTGAATATCAGGTTCTTGACAGTTCTGGGTGCTCAGGCCATCCATCTTACGTTTGTCAACCAGATACATCTTCTGACTGTACTCCATTAACTGCCCCGTAGAAGCCTGGTTATCAGAGGCAATGCAAAACCTAGCAGCGAGCCTATGAAACCACCGGATTGCTTTAAAATTTTATTTTAGCTTTTAGGGAGGCCCTATTGTTAGCCAATTTCTTGAGGATGCACTTTTTTTTTTTAAGGGTCCTAACTGGAGGCTGGATAGTGAAACGTTCCCCTTTATGGTGTTAAGGCAATTTTGGCTATAGCCGATACGAAATCATCAGAAGCTGACCACAGAATGGCCTTGCATTGCTGTGGTGGTGCTGTTACTAGTATTTTAAGGAGAACATAGTTCCTACGTAGACACGCCGTCATGATAGACTGTCGCAGGTGCTAACGAGGGAAGTGTTTCTCTTCATCAGGGTTTTCTAGAGGCCTTTTGTATGTAAACAGCTAGTAAATCAGGATAGAAAAGACATGTGCGCAATTTGTAGTCCCCTAAGGTGTTTGTTTTTAAATCCACCAATAAGTAACCATAAGGTTTCCGAGTAGCGTCTTCAAAGGCCTCCATGAAAAAGCGGCTGTTACCCAGATACATTTGTCTTACTAGAACAGAGAGTTGTTGTTTATCTCTGGGGTTCTTAAACAGAACGATATAGCTGGTGTTTAATGTTATTGAACGGTTGCCCTTGCCCTTGTAGAATACATTCTGAACAATCTTTCAAATATTACGGTTACAATTATGCGAATACTGCATGAATGCTTTTTCCAGTTTAGAGCTATGCCCACCCTCCATCATAAGATCATCTGCGATGATCATATTAACATGGCCTGGTGGTAGCAAACGGTCATCATTCAGAGGATCTGGTAAGCCCTCCACAAACTTCAGGTGTGGTATTTTAGTGGTCAGCTCATTATACAAGGGTTGCCAGCAAGAGTAAAACCAAATGACATTATCTGGTATGGTCATCATTACAGTGGGGGCCTTTTCTAGTAGTTGTTTAATAAAATAGCTTTTACGGCAGCTGCAAGGACCGGCTTACACGCATCAAAAAGGGTGCTGAAATTGTGTGTCCATCTTATGCAATGCGTCCTTTTCAATAGCCGTAGGCTAATATTGTAGTCATGTGTGAGCACACGTTTATCAAATACTACCCTCAAAGTCTCCTGCAACGTCTGGGTACTAAATTCCCCACGCTTTTTCTCACACACTATGGATGGTTGCTGCACCACAATAGTCTTGGTAGTGTTTTTAAAAGTGTACTCACGCACTAACACTTTCAGACTGTCAAAATTGGTTTTCATGCTGTTGCTGACATTCAAAGTGATGCCTTTTACTTTCATGCAGACCGTACCCGTGGATGTCCGATACAAATTGGTTTTGGGCCCTGCAGAAACAAATTCTATAATGTGCTCACCTGGTGCTAATTCCCTTGTTAAATTACCCAGATAATCACCCACTGAGGGGGTTCTCCTGCCCGCTTGCACTAACAAAAATGACTGAATCAGTGTTGTGGTACAAACACTGCTCTTCGAGTGTGTCAATTACTGTATACAGTTCCAAATGGGCATGCGTGTTTGTGAAACAAGCAATAAATATGTTTATATTGTTGGAACACCTTGGGTACTTCCAGCAGTGGCACCGCGTTTCCTCGTTTATATACTGCAGGCTTGAAATGTCATAACCGGCATGAAAAAGATAAGGTGTCAGCTCATCAGGGTTGGTTATAATGGCTGTGTTTGGTAAACTGGTTCTCCGAGCAAACTTACCCCATAAGGAATTTAAACATAGCTTAGCTTAGCTAGTTGACATCTGGAGGTGTTCTCAATGAATTCTGGTCTTAAACAGATACTCTGATGCTTGTAATACTCATCTATGTACTTCTGGTGGGAGGCGGGGTCCTCGCAACCCTCAGGGTATCCTGATGCTTCCTGTTTAATTTGAAGGAACAGATGAATGTACTCACAGAAGAGCTATACTCTGATGTTATCAAAGTGCCATCTGTGGGAGTACCGGGAAATAAAGCTTCTTAGGCAGGTACACCTGGCATTTGATCAGACCAAAATACTACTTAATATCCCCAAAATCTTTGTAGATTATAGGGGGATGCCCTAACAGGTAGGGTTTTGAATGGTTGACAAAGGGGTAGAGGCTTGTAAAGTCGTAGTAGTGTATCTTCTCAACTGGGGCTGTTTCGTGATAGAGCTTGACAGCATGAGTCATGCCTCCAAAAAGAGCATCACGTGGTTCTAGGGGTTCTGGTAAATTCTTCTCTTTAAGAAAAATCTTTAATTCAGCATAGTTTTTCAACATTTCTGACCATTCATGCTCCCAAAGCGTAATAACGCGCAGACCCCGGGTCTCAAGATTTTTCTTTTTTAAAGTGTTCTTCCAAATAGATGATCATAGGTACACCCCTTATTGGCAGGCATCATGAATTCTGAACCATAACACTCAACAGGGGGGATGGGTCCCTTATAATTTTGATTCTGTTCAGTGTTGAAGAAATGTGGGCAGTAACCTTTGAACCCCGGGAAACCAAAAGCATTAGGCAGTTTGCTTAACTTCATGGGTAGAAAATTCAAGCTGTCGATAAAGTGAATTTTAAGGTCTGGTACCCCGAGGAGCTTCAGCTTTGCACCCTGAGTTATCAGTTTGACGGCGACTCTCTCTTTAATCAACTGCTGTATTAAGAAGAAGCCATCATATCCCTGACTGTTGTGAGCCAAAAAGCTATACCTCTAGAATTTCTTAGCCACAAACATTGTGATAATCAGCTGACGCAGTCAGGGCCATCAAATTCCCAATTGTTTTCCCTAGTCAGATGTTTGGCATAAATATTGTTGGGCATGTGTATACCTGTCTCTTGCATGCACTCCATGTCAAAGACTATTTATTTCTGTGTCTTGGGTACATCTTTTGGGGGTATCATATAACACATGTGTTTATCCATTGAGACAACTTCCACCTCACAGTGGGGACGGATCCTACCCTTAGAATTATGGTTGACCTTTATAAAATGGCTGCAGGACCCACAGTCCGTTTTAAGTTGATATTCTGCTAAACCTCGAGATGCTTTCTCAATGTGCTTTTGGAGACATTCTTCGGACCTGGCAAATGTTTTACACTTGGGACATTTAAAGCCTGATTCACTGATCACGACGCACCCGTCTCTTTGACACATGTTACAGTGAATAGTGGCACCGGTGAGACATCTTATTGCTGTATATGTGACAACAATGAGGGCATACATTTTGCGCCCCTAGGAAGCCCTGAAAATTTAAGAAGCCATAAAAGTGATGCTCGTGGTCTAAAATATATATACTGTTATTAACGGAGTCACATGCCGGTAAGTATTTCCAGAGCCTATCCTCATTATACAGTATTTTGATTGGTACTCTGAAGTAGTCTTCAAATAAATGCAATTCTTTAAAACCAACCATGATATCAGGGATTATTCCCAGAACTTTGTGAACCTCTAAAGCCTTTGTCTGTATGCAGCCATCAGTAACAGTTCTAGCCTCCAGCAGCCCTATAATGCTCGCAGCCATACATATGTTCAAGGACCCATAGTTAAAATCCAAGAGCCAACGTTTCTTCTTGCCCACAACCATACTGTAAAGTGTTTTCTTCAGGGGTCTGTACACGCCTCCCTCTCTAAATCGGACAACCACAGACACTGGTCTCAACGGTTCTATTACGGTTAGCTCTACCTTACTTTGTAACAGTTTTCCTATGTTTTCTAGAAACTCCAAAACATTAAAGGTCTGACTAAACGAGCGCCTGTTGAAAAGAGGACGGTTTAAAACCTTACTGTCTAAACGGATCTGGACAAAATCATTAGGCCCGACTGTTTCAAGGATTTGTGAGACAAGCCTTTCAACAGCCTCGGTTATCATTAATAAACCTGTCCGGTAGATCTTAACTGATCTAAATTTACAAAGCGGAACACTTCATAGTATTCAACCCTTCTAAACTTTGGTAGATCTCTCTGGTATGTTCCCGTACTCTGCCCGTTTTGGACGGCTGGGGTTTGCTTAGGGGTTGTGACTCTAGCAGGGTAATTCATGGAATAAATGTGTTCTGAAAAGGGGAGCGCAAGCGTGAAAATCGCAGCGCACACGTGCCAAAGCCGCGCACGCAGCCATTCATCGATTCATGGAATGCGCTGTGCTAGTAAAACCTGGCATGTGCGCCAAATCCATGGGTGGCGCACACGGGCGCACACGTCACTAAACGGCATGCACTACGCGCACAGGGAAAGCACACATCGTGTAGCGCACACAAGAGAAGTGGGCGGAACACGGTGCGTAACACGCGGAATGGGGAACAACGTGTGAAAATGTGGGTGTTACGGGGGAAGTACAGGAGGTAAATGCTCGCAACACCCACACGTGCGCTACACAACACGTATTCATGGAATCGAACAGGGTAAATCTGTGTGCCAAAAAAGACGTGCTAATCCGGAAACACGTACGCCAGCAGGAAGCAGGCGTAAGCGGGCCCGCGCAGCATAAAAGTGCATGCAAACAACAACAATCTCAGACGCTAGGATGAATATACCGTTCCTCGCAGCAGTGGTCGTGGGACACCTCAGGAGGAGGAGGAGAGCCAGGCCCCGCATTTTTTCACCAAGGACTAGCCTTTTTGGGATGCCTGATGACCAGGTATATGGGAGGTATAGGTTTCCACCACACATAATCCTAGAACTGGTCAGGGAGTGGGAGGATGACCTCACATCACCCACCCTGTGCTCCCAAGCACTGAGCCCCTTGGAAAAGGTGCTCAATGTACTGCACTTCTTGGCTACTGGTTCATTTCAGCGGACAAGTGGCATAGTGGGGGATGTGTCACAGGCCACGCAGTCATGCTGCCTACACCAGGTGTTGGCCATCATGACTGCATGCCCCTCAGTACGCAGGCACTTATACATGCCCAGAACACCTGCAGAGAGGCAGGCTGTTGTCCAGCAATTTTACGGGGTGGCACACTTCTCCAAAGTGCTACGTGCCATTGATTGCACCCATGTGGCTCTATGTCCTCCCAGGGCCACTGACCATATCTATCGTAACCGCAAGCACTGGCATTCCATCAACGTGCAGGTTGTATGTGATGCCAAGGGATTCATCACCTCAGTATATGCCAAATATCCAGGGTCCAGCCATGATAGTTCCATATTCAGAATGTCACTCCTAAACCGGGACCTGGAAGCTGGCCGGCATGGCGACACATGGCTAATTGGTGAGTATAAATGCCTCTGCACATGCATGCATGTCAGAGACAGAGAAATGTGAAAACCCCACTAATGACAACCATTATCACCTCCCCAGGGGACAGTGCGTACCCTCTGAGCACCTACATGATGACGCCAATTCGGAAGCCCACCACATCACCTGAGGTAAGATACAACACAGCCCATATTGCAACCCGGGGCATAGTGGAGTGCACATTCGGAGTGCTCAAGTCACGCTTTCACTCCCTTGACAGCTCTGGTGGGCAGCTGCCATATGCGCCCCCAGTTGTGTGCAGGATCATAGTGGCAGCATGTGTCCTGCACAACGTTGCAACCCAGTGGGGTGTGCCGGTGGACATGGTGGTGCCCCCACATCCCCAACCACATGAACGGCCGCTGTGCATGGGAGGTGAAAGGGCACGTGGTGAGGCAGCCTGTACCCAGCTTGTGGCAAATTACTTCACCTAAAATATCACCCCTGATGAGTGCACACAGGCCTGGCACATACCAGCTCACAATCAATGATGATGACAAAAGGGACAGTCAACTGTCACAACCATACCAGCCTGAGCTTATTCACCTGGAAGTGCTACATTGTGTGCATCCCTAGCTACTCAAAGACACCCAATGCTGTGTCAGAAAAAGGCACACATTCATGCAGCATGAAGGACTACCCCCTTGCAAAATACCACATAAAAATAGTGGCATGTCACCCAACCCTTCCCCATCTCACCTACCCAACACACCGTGGCATGGCATGCAATGTGAAAGCAACCAAATGAATGCACAACACATAACACAAGTGTCACAAAGTGCACTGTCCCAAGTGGAAACAGGCCACAGACAACTTGCTCTCAATAATGAATAAAAAAACAACACACATGAAGAAATACTTACCAGCAAGAGAAAACATCAGTACATGATCAAACAGTGGCAATATATGACAATAAAAAATAAAAATAGTGCAAGTGTCACAGCCTGACTAAGGCAGCACATCATCCCCTTCCAACTGCAGATTGTTGCTGGAAGGCAAATGTTTCAGTGAACTGCATACAACATGAACTGCATCTGCAAAGTAGATGGGCTTGTTAGACATGAACAAGGCACAAGTATATAAGGAAAAAGTCATGGATGTAGAACCATACATAAATCCACCATGTAGTGGAGATTTCTACAACAATACCCACTAGGTATGTATACACTGTTTTGACTACAGACTGTCCACACATCTTATGGGAGCCCAATGTCACTGTGTAAGTTACTGTCACTTGGTCACATCTTTTGCAAGCCCATGGAAAGGGGAAGCAGGAGGGGTGTGTGTGTCAGGAACCCAAGCATCTAACCCAAAGACAGGACAAGCCTGCATGTGCCCAGCTGGAATACACAGTGGATGCCTACCGGAGCCACACAAAGCAACACACTATAAATAAAAAAATATATATATTTTTTAAAAATCCTAAATGGCCATGTGTGGACCGGCGGGGGGGGGGCCACCCAGAAGGGACGAGGTACATGGTGCACCCCAATACCCACATGCGTGGATGTTGAGAAAAAAAATACCTCCATGGGCTCATGGCCTGCACGGCTACGCTACAGTGGGAGAACTGCCGTCGCTGTCATCACCCTCTGGTAGTACATCAGAAGGTGGGCGTGATATGGGAGGCAGACCACGCAAAGCCCTGGCATGCTCCTCCATGGCAGCAAGCATGCAGGTCTGAAAGGTTTGGTTCTGCAGGATGATGGTACGGAGATCCCCATGCAGCACCTCACGGGTAGCACGCATTTCTGCATGCATGGCCTCACGTGATGCCCGGATCTCCAGACGGGTTGACTGGAGCTCAGCTGAGAGCGTAAGTGTCAGCTGCTCCAGCTGCTGTTCTGCCCTTGTACACCGGGACACTTCAAGTTCACCCAGAGTATCTCTGAGGGACCTGGGTTCTAACCTGAGGGCTTCCATGTAGGCCTGTGACTCTACAGATATGGCTGTGCGCAGAGTCTCCAGCCCAGCCCGTCGGTCCCTGTCAGACGCCAACATGTCCTCCCTGTGTGAGTGTCAAATGGAGTCTGTTGCCTGCTGCTGGAGCTCCACATGCCTTTCAGGGGGGAGAATGGAAGTGCCCACCCTATCCATTGCCTGAGCCATCATTTCACACGATGCCCCCTGATGTGCTGCTATAGTGTAGATGGAGTTCTCCTGCACAGTATTGCCTGGTGGCGCACGGCCACCGCATTGGCGGGCACCAAACCTGGTTGGGGCAAGGTGATGTGCACCTTGGTGTGCTGGCACTGCCTGAGGCTACAGGACTGCATTCCTCCTTTGATCTGCTGGCCCAGGAACAGGAGCAAATATTGTGGAGTGTGACCCTGCATCCGTAACCGCCACAGGCAGACTTTTCAACACTGAAATCCCCATAGAGGGGTCTACCCCCGGTGCAGGTGGGTTGGATAGAACAGGATCCCTGCCAGAAACACTCACCTGCGATGGAACATATGTCTCAATGTCCGATTCAGCACCTGATTCATAGAGGTCTCTGGAGGTGTACCCAGAGACACCTGTGGACAGTATGGTCTGTAGGAGTAATGGGTTTACACCCACCACCCCACGTCCTCCACTGGAGCCCGATTGTGGCTGTGAGTCCTCCTGGCTCTGCGCCATCTCCACCTCAACAGCATCAAGTGCTTCATCATCTGCAAAAACATAAAAGAAAAGTAATGAAAACAGGCATAAGCAACATAGCCAGGCAGACATCCAGTACATAAATGACACATGTCACACATGACAATAACTCTGGCCTGCATGCACTGTCAATGAGTTGGAAGGGGAGGCAAAAAGCAGACACTGAGGACTCCAAGATGGAACACCAACACATGTGCTGCATGCTGGATAGCACTGGCATCACACATTAGCCTGTGAGTGGCATGGTCAACACACATACATGACACATGCCAGCACACAGATGGCACGTAGCATAGCCATGGCAGATTTCACAAGGACACCCTGATGGTAGCAAATCAGTACTGCCACCCATCCATGTGAAATGGACATCATGAAATAAAACATGCAAAATAGTGTGACAAAACACGCATATGCCACACGCTGCAACAAAGCCAGTGTTCACTGATGCAGTGATGTCAGGCACATGGATACATCAATGGTTGTTCACTTCGACATGACAAGTCAATTGTCATGATCAACATTCAAACAGGGCCTCAAAATGATATAGTAATGTGCACCTACACATGGCCGGCACACAATCAGCCTGATTGGTGAAATCATTCCCATAATAAGGTAAGAAATGTGGGCCATTGTGGGGTGTAATCGATGACAGAAGTATGTTACATTTGGGGCAGTACGGCACAAAAATGTGTGGTACAAATGCTAAGGATTTCATCAATCAGGTAGAATGAACAGGAAAACAGTATGAACAATGTTGTGGCAAGATGACAGTTGAAGGGCAAGTGCAGTAATCAGGTGCAAATTGTCAACTGCGGTCAGAAGGGATACTGTGAAACCCAAACCCAAGGCGGGGGGATGGTTTGGAGGTACAACATGGGTGACAGATAGCAGTCATGAGTACACAGCCTCACCTGGCACTCAATCAGAACACATCACCCAAGCAACATACACATGGATTGCACACACATGCATGGGCACTCACCGGACATTGCTTCAAGATCTGGTAGGTCTCCCACACCTTGGATCTGATCCTCTGTGATGAAGGCTCCAGCGACAGACTCATGTTCAGTGAGTTGTTCCTCCTCTGGTGGAGACCCACCGCCAGTCACCAGAGTAGAGGCATGATTGGAAGCCAGCTTGTTCTTTGCTCTGCGTTTCAGGTCATTCCACCGCTTAAAGCAATCATCAGCTGTGCACCTCACAAATCCAAGGGAACTAATGTGGTCCGTGATGGTCTGCCACTGGGCCCTACGTTGAGCAGGCGTAGTCTTGCACCCTGCAGTCACCACCATTTCGCAGCCATGGGTCAAAATGTAGCCCACAAGTGCATCTAGTTCTGCATCATTGAAACTAGGCTTCCTTGACGTGCCGGAGTGGGTAACCGTGGCTGGGTCCCAGCCTGTATCGCAAGAGCACCCTTCTTCCTCTTGAGAGGTGATGCGGACCCTGAGTGGCTCACACCACTGTGGTTGGTAGGGTCAGGAGCGCAGGTGGACTGGGCACTGGAATTATCCCAAGGCACGATGACCAAAGGTCTCACTGCAGGCATTGGCTGCTGGGTGATGTTGGCAGGACCAACCTCTGTGTGCTGGACTTGGACCAACACTGTCCTGGCTGGGTGACTCAGAGCTGGGGTTGATTGATGTGCAGCTTCCCCTGCAGCTTCCTCACCCTGGCTACTTGGGGCAGCAGATGACATTGCTGCCCCAGATCCACGGGGCCTGGTGACAGCAACTTTCACCCCCACATGTGGCTTTGACTTGGTGACACGGAAGTCAGCCTGGGAGTCATCCTGTGCTGGTTCAGTTGACAATATGGGGGGGATTAACAAGGGCTGAGCTGGGATGGTGTCAGCTGCATCTTCCAGACCCATTGGGGGGCATAGGTGTCCCTGATTGGTCCTCCACACATCGGCCTCTTGGGCCACCCTGCACATCCTGGCCAGGTCCCCTACTGCGCCCACCTCTTGGAGGTCGGCCACCTTTGCCTCCCTTACCGCTTGGTCGCCTCCCAACCATGGCACTGATGTTCTTGTGCGAATGGGAGGTGCAGTAAACAATTGTCCTGGGCAATTGGGGTGAAAGGGGTAGGGTACTAGATGGAATACGTACCCTAGTGCTCTAGCAAGGCTGTCTGTGACCCCTCGGGGAAGATGACAGGTCACGCAATGCTCAGGCACCCCGAAAACAAAATTTAACGTGCACGTGACCCCTGGTAGACCACGTGTGTGGAATAAATAACCCGCACTACGCTGTGGCACCCAGAACCACAAAAAGGAGCATACGTGTGTTACACGCAGGCTACAATGACTTCTGAATGGGTACGCGACACACGGGGGCAACCACAGTTGGAAAATAAGAGCACGACCGGAAAAAGAACGTGAAAAAGAGGCACGTGTGCGCGTTGGCAACACCCCCGCCAAAAGAAGAATAGAACTCTGTCTGAGTATACAAGGAGTACGAACTGGAACCGTTGTGAAGTAATCGTGTGTGAACCGACAAGAAGTACAAAATTCACCCACTCGCTCTCCACAAAAAGCACGTACAAGAAAATGGCAACCTACGTGTACCTTTTAAACCGGCCCACATGTGCAACGTCACTTACGCGTGTACGCGCTAGGGGCCTTTCCTCCAATTACACGCATTAATGCGCGTAAGTGCTGTGTGTTCACGTGCTGATTCACTATGCACCCGTCACGAGGGAAATGCCCGCGCGCATTACGTCACAGACGCGCTTACGCGCTAAGGGCCTTTCCTCGAATTACACGCTGACGTGCACTTTTTTCACGTGCCAAGTCACTCCGTATCAAGCTGGCCACGCGACAACACACGGAAGACCATACTCCTGCCCTGAAGGCTGTTTTCCTGCCCCAGAGCCCCGAGCACGCTCCCACCTGCCACCTGCTGCTGCCTGCCTGCTGCCCACGTGCCCTGCTATTTGGTGCCTGCACGTCAGCCATCTGCAGGGGTCCAGTTGCTGTGTTCACCCCTGCTGGAACAGAAGACTCCCGACTGGTGTACCATCGCTCCACAGCCCAGCCCCAGGACCCAGTACCCACCACACCTGCCTCAGGGGTCGCCATGTCGGGGCAAACACCATCAGAGACCACTGGTGACCCCCAACCAGAGAGGAAGAGGGCTACCAGCTTCAACGATAAGGAAGTTGGTATCCTGGTGGAGCAAGTTCTGGGGCATTATGATGCCCTCTTCACACAATCGCGCGCCGACAAGGAAGGACGGGAGAGGATCTGGGAGGATGTAGTGGTTGCCATCAATGCGGAGGGGGTGGCAACCCGCGACATCAAACACGTCCGGAAGTGCTGGGAGGACTTGAGGTCCAGGACCCTCATCAAGGCCCGGTTCCTCTTGAAGGCAGAGGATGCAGAGGGGTGCCGGGTCAGCCTGACCAACATCCAGACGAGGGTCCTGGAACGCATAAGTCCAGTGCTCCACGTCCAGATCCTTCAGAGGCAGACCCATCTGGAGTTGAGCGGTAAGTGGCCATGCATTGCTGTGTGAAACAGGGCATGTAGCAGTGTACTGGTAGTCATCTACTTGCCTGTATGTGTGACATAGGCCATGCATGGATGTGTGTGTGCAGGGACATCATGGTGCTGCATGTGAGACCAGTCATGCGTGAACCACATGGATGGTGCATGTGTTACAATGCAACATGGGGAGCAGCATGCGGAATGCACACATGAATGCATGTCTGTCTCTGTTCTTGGACATGGATGGGGTGTGAGAGATGGGTGCTGCTGTCATGGACATGTATGGTGTACATGTCTGTGTGTCTGAGTAGCCTGTGTGTGACTTTGAAACGCCATGGATACATGACACATGTATGTGATGATGTGTTGATTCACTGATGCAGTCTAGTCATCCTTGTATGCATGAGCCTCCGGTGATGTGTGTGCATGGGATCAGTATGACCCATGATGCATGTGAGTTTGAAGACAACATTTTATGGCAATAGAGGCCCTTGAACAAGGATGCAAATGTTGATTGCATGTGCCGTGCCTGTTTCTGCATGTGTGTTGCCTGCATGGACCCATGTGTTGTGGAGGGACAGGATGGAAGTGACATTTGACAGTGCCACTCATGTGCTATTGCTTCCTGTCTAGGGGACTATTGTACAGTACCCTGATGCTTGTGTTCTATGTCTCCCTCTACACAGCGTCGAGTGAAGAAGAGGGCAGAGACGGTGCTGTGGAGCAAAGCGGTGGGGATGCCTCCACCGGCCGGCCCAGCCACCCTCCCAGGAATTACCATCATCTGGGAGCGAGGGGACTGGTGCCACGTCTGCCACTACGGCTGCAGCAGAAGGGCCGGGTGAGCCCCCACAGGGGCTTGCGATGGCAGAAGACGGTGCAGAGACATCCAGGTTGGTGGTCTACACAGAGGAGGAGGAGGCCGCTACTGAGCCACACATGAGGCCTGGTGGGGGTGGTACCACTGGTGCAAGTGGTGCAGTCCAGGGCCAGGGGCAGGAGGCAGCACAGGTCGCCGTGGAGGGGAGTGTGCATGTCACTGTCCCTGACCCTGTGACTGCATCACCATGCACCAGCAGGGATGCCCCGTCCCAGGCCCTTCCGCAGGTAGGGGGAGGCCCACGTCATCTGGCACTCCACTACCTGCGGACGAGGAGACCCATGACCGAATGTGGTCCGTCCTGATTGGTGTCGTGTTGCGCATGTGTGACATTCGTGATGACGTGCGTGCTTCCTGAGGGGACCACGCATGCCATCACGAAGAGCTGTGTGGCAACGTGGCCCAGTTGGGAGGGGCCTTGGCCGGAGGGTTCCTACATGTGTCGAGCACTCTGGCGGCCCTCTCCTCCTCTGTGGAGACTATGCGCCAGTCGTTCTCCCTGCCGTCTTCCGGCCCAGATTCCACCAGGGCCCCCTGTGGACCTGGCCCGACCAACGCAGCCAGCTTGGTGGCGATCACATCCCTGCCACAGTCGGGCGTCGGAGGTCCAGCAGGGGTGGACACCCCACCAACTGGAGACCTGCAGATGGAGGATGTGCCAGCATCATCGGGCAGGGCACATGGACGGCAGCAGCAGGCTCAAGGTGGGAGCGATGATGGCTCGGGGCCATCAACATCAGAGGGGCAGGCATCGGCCGGAGGGCAGGAGGACCCTGGAATGGGAGTGTCTTCCGTGTGGCAGCGGTTGGGCCAGCGGATAGATGCGGAGCGGTGGCGGGCGGAAGAGGCATGACTCATTATGGTCAGGGCGGAGTTCTCCATGCGCAGGGTGTTGAGGCGGGCTGAGTGCCTCGAGGCAGCTCGCAGGGAGTTGGAACAGGCCATGACTGCATCCCTGCGAGAGCTCGGAGCCAGGGGAGAAGCCCGCCTCCGGGACATCGACATGGAGTTCGATGATGCCCTGGCCCGGGATATCACAGAGTGAGCCGTAGGACTTGCCTGCCGGCATTGTATATAGTTAATTAGTGTTAGGTTTCCTTTCTGTTTTTATTTCCTTTGGGGTGTTTGGACAATGCCCCACATTTTTGTATATAGTTGTTCATTAGGTAGGGTTTTTTGTAGGTTTCCTTTCAATAGTTGGGCTCATGGACCCTGGATTTGTACTTTGTATATAGTTCAACACTGGATTTCACTTTTTTTGTATGTTCCATGGATCAATGGTTTTGTTTTATTTTTTCACTTTGGATTTGTTTTGACAGACAGACACTTTGGACCCATGTGCTTTTGGATTGATTTGGATTCTGCTTTCACACATTTTTATTTTATATTTTGGACATGCAGCTTTTTTTTAATTATTTCCATTAGTGTGTGTTTCATTTCATTCCCTTGCTTTTGTGTTTAATACATTTTTATTTCATACTTCAATGTGTGGTATTCTCTCTTTGGTTTCATGCATGTCATGATGTGTGTTTTCTCAATCACATGCACCCATTGTGTGTGTGTGACGGAAATGTGTTGATGTGCATTCTTGCCATTTGGGATGTATCATGTGATGGGTATTTCAATGTGGGGTGGATGTAATACTTGGTTGTGTGTTTGGACTGGGGTGGCGTGGGATGTGATTTGGGTGGCCATAAGGTCCATGATTGTGGATCGTGATGGCATGTTGGGGGTCTCATGAGTCGGGGCCTGTTGGCAGGTGCCTGTCACTGCTGGGTGGGGAGGGTGCAGAGACATGAGTCGGGGCCTGCTGGCAGGTGCCTGTCACTGCTGGGTGGGTGGGGGTGCAGGGACATGAGTCGGGGCCTGCTGGCAGGTGCCTGTCACTGCTGGGTGGGTGAGTGGGTGCAGGGACATGAGTCAGGGCCTGCTGGCAGGTGCCTGTCACTGCTGGGTGGGTGGGGGTGCAGGGACATGAGTTGGGGCCTGCTGGCACGTGCCTGTCACTGCTGGATAGGTTTGTGGGTGCAGGGGGACATGAGTCGGTGCTCACTTGTCCATGGTGACATGTGGGCTGGCTGGGGAGCATGGCCAGGGTGGATGGGCTGCCTGCAGGGCATGGCCAGGTGTGCAGGGTAGTTCCCTGTGTTGTGGGCTGCCTGCAGGGCCTGGGGAGGGGGGACAGGGCACACCTGGGAGGACACACACTGCGAATTCGCATTGGGGCACCCCAGGAATACACGTACCCCACTCGCCCAGCGAAATTGCGTGTGGAATTCCCCACACACCCCTCAGAATACACGTACCCCGCTCGCACAGGGCCTATCGTGTGTTAAACTTCCTGCGCACCCCCGAAATACACGTACCCCGCTCGCACAGAGCCTATCGCGTGTTAAACTCCCCGCACACCCCCGAAATACACGTACCCCGCTCGCACAGGACCTATCGCGTGTTAAACTCCCTGCGCACCCCCGAAATACACGTACCCCGCTCGTGCCATGCCTATCACATGTTAAACTCCCTTCGCACCCCTGAAATACACGTACCCCACTTGCACAGGGCCTATCGCGTGTTAAACTCCCTGCGCACCCCCAAAATACACGTACCCCACTCGCACCAGGCCTATCGCATGTTAAACTCCCTGCACACCCCCGAAATACACATACCCCGCTTGCGCCAGGCCTATCGCGTGTTAAACTCCCCGCGCACCCCGAAATACACGTACCCCGCTCGCGACCAGGCCTATCGCGTGTTAAACTCCCCATGCACCCCCAACACTAGCATTGGTGTCTTAGGCTCTGCGCTTAAGTCTGCATTGTCTGTACACAGCCAGGGGTCGACCCAGATCTTAAAGATGTTGTGGGGCCTGCAAAGTCAGGGCTCGTCTGTATAAGATTTTTTAACAACTGTTTCTTTTTTTGTGTGCGTTTTTAAGAGTAGGGGTCTTTTATTTTTCATTATTTTTTAGGTGGGGTATTCACTCTGTTTTTAGATTCCTTAGTGAAGAGGACGTGTTTGGCCTTAAAAACATGCTTACGCATAGCTGCTAAAGATTAGTGTCTGACTCTACAGGCCTGGCATCATAATCTAACATTGTTACGCTGCCCTAATAAATGTTTCCTTTTTGACTTTTTAAAGCTTGTAACCGAAATAATTGTTTAACAACACTAACCCTTTTAGATCTCGAGTATTTACACAAAAGTTCGGTGTGTTAAGATGTTTAGACTTTGGGGACTTTAAGGTCTGTTTATTGTGATCTGTGCAAAAAATGACAGTTGTCCGGCGCTGTTTGTTTACACCATTGGGCCCTCTGTAGGAAAGATCAAGGGGTTTTGGGACATATCCTGATCCACAGATAAAAGAGGTGTTTACAAAATCTTGAGGCTCTATTTTTAAGGGGCAGTCTGAAATAACTATGACAAGCTCTTTTTGGGGTGAATCAGTAATTATTATAACAGGCTCAGAATATAGGGCGGCATTGGTACTCTGGTCAACACTCAGGTGCTCTAGATCTTCAGAATTAGTAACATACAGCTGAATGTTGGAGCTCGTTGGTGAGAACGCATGTGGTGGAGTGATCTCTCCAGAACCGGGGGACCACAGGCAGGGGCTGTCCGAGTCTCTGACTAAAAGGGTTTTGAAGCTCACAATTGTACAATGCCACCCCCGATCTGTGCCGCATTATGTAAACCCCGGGCTTCCCCATAAGCATTGCTGTTTGTGGTGTACAAGGGTTGTGTACAGAGGCGTTGCTGGGGGGGCTAAGGGGGCTATAGCCCCTGGTCTTTTGGTTGTAGCCCCAGATAGAATCTCAGGAGCTACAATCAAAAGTCTAGCTAGCCACCCGTCCCGACAGTTCCGTCATTAGCTTAGCCCCTGATCTTTTCCAGACCTAGCAACACCCCTAGTTGTGTATGCATCTGACCTGTAGTCGTTGGGGTGTGCGCGGGTAGGGACACAGAGGTTTCTTGTGCTAGAACTTCTTCCTCCTGCGTAACACCAGACTCTAAAATTAAACGAAAGAAAAAAACAGCTTTAAAGTGGTATTACAGAATAAAATAGCCCAAGCAATACTCTACAATGAAAAAAGAGTGTATGCCTAGGGGAGGTTACAACACCACATTGACATATTAACGGGTGGTCTGAGAACAAAGGGTATAGACCAAGCGATACTCTTATTGACGGGCGTAGCTGTGGAAAAAGGCTTTGTTCGTTAGTAGGCATACAAACGTACAATGTGTATCCCCCGCAGGTTGTTTCTGCTTTAATGATGAGGCCAATAGTGATGATCCTTCAGAGTGTGAATCTGAAAAAAAAATAGCTTCCAACCTAGCCTCCATACTACTTCCTTTCTGATTTTTACACAGACGACCAGAGTTTGGAAAAACATTCAGGTTTTACACCCTTGACCTTTAACTAGCAAATCCCTAGTGACAAACATCATTACCTATTAAGTTGACCGATGCCTCTCTCAAACGCTTCGAAAGCCCCGGATGCCTTTTTTGCCTTTGGCGTAATTGTGGTCACCAGACTCTGGCTCTAAAGTAAAAAACACATACCACATACATTACTTAAATAAAAAAGCAATGCATTAAAACTCACTGGTTATCTAACTAAACAATATTTAACTACTTAATAACACCTAACTAGTTAATGAAAACCGCCCTAGAAAAAAGAAAAAACCTTAATTTACAGCCATAACCTCTAATACACCTGGGCTATTTTCAGACAATACACAGAATTGTTAAAATGCTCACCATAAGTCTGTATGTTCTGAACTCCGTTTTCGTCCAAAATATCAAGCAGTAATTCTGACCCCATGTAGCAGTCACTCAATCCCACGTCAACATCCCCTATGGTGTGTAAAAACACATGCCTATTGTGCATCTGTGCAACTTAGTCATTGTCTATGCTGATCTATGCCTATTGTGCCTCTGTGCAACTTAGTCATTGCCTATGATGATCTATGCCCACTGTGCAACTTAGTTCAATGCCTATGCTGATCCATACCCACTGTGCAACTTAGTCATTGCCTATGCTGATCTATGCCCACTGTGCCTCTGTGTAACTGAGTCACTGCCTATGCTGATCCATACCCACTGTGCAACTTAGACATTGCCTATGCTGATGTATGCCCACTGTGCCTCTGTGCAACTTAGTCATTGCCTATGCTGATCTATGCCCACTGTGCAACTCAGTCATTGCCTATGCTGATCTATGCCCACTGTGCATTGGTGCAGCCTATTCATTGCCTATGCTGATCTATGCATACTGCGCCTTTGTCTACTGGAATTAGTTTCACATCATGAGTAGCACACCTTGTAGCATTCTATTGTACTCACTTCTTATTATCCTCCTCCATAGAGAAGACAGTAGCTTCCCCACAGTGCTCATGAGACCCCCAAATAACTCCACCATGACCATCCGCTCTACCAACACCAATATGGATCACTCGGATCCGAGTCCCTCTACCGAGTTTCCTAGCAACCCATGTAGTCTACTGCGCAGAAATTCCAGCCTTAGAGCTAGACTCTCGAAACTCCATGAGCCTCTGACTAGAATCCTACTTCCTACTAATAAAAGATCTAACACCCAGAAGGCCATTATCGTCCATCTCAATAACAGGAGACTTCCTCCTATCCATACCAAAACTGAACCGTCTCATCCGACAGCCCCCCCACTCAAAGGGGGATTAGTAAATGCCAGATCCCTGACAGCACATGCCACAGACATCTGCGATTTGTTAGTGCTCGATAACTTGGACTTCCTCGCTATTACAGAGTCTTGGCTGCACGACGCAGCAGGACCCCTACTCTCCTTAGCTATCCCAGAAGACTTTACTATACTCAGGCAAGACAGAACCAATATGCGCAGCGGCGGTATTGCTATCATCGCAAAGACTAGTCTAGGTATGAGAATCCTACCTACAATAGCAGCCGATTCATGTGAATCGCTTACCATTAAACTACCACTAGCTAGCTCCCAAACATTAATTATCCACCTCATCTACAGACCACCTGGTCCCCTAGGGACATTCGAGGATGATCTCCACAACTTACTCTCCAACAACCTCAAAACCTCCTCCCATCTACTCGTCCTTGGGGACTTCAATTTAGGCTTCAATGTCCCCTCAGACAAAAATGCCACCATCATCGCCAATTCCCTCTCCAATGTAGGCATGATGCAAAAAACTCTAGAACCCACCCACAATAAAGGAAAAATCCTCGATTGGCTAATAGATTACAACTGTACTGCCAATATCAAAGCCATTATCCCTCAACCTTGGACAGACCATTTCTTCCTGTCATTCAAATTATCTACCTCCAGACCACCTCCACCAGCTCCCATCATGGCCCCGCCCTGCCTTACAGGAAATAAAAAGAGCATCACCAGAGATAAAGCGATCCCGGCCATTCTACCGACACTCAACGCATTAGAGGATCATTTAGACCCAGAAACATTAGTCAATGCGTATAACAAAATTATGTTAACCAACTTGACAACATCGCACCTCTGAAACTCAGACAAAGCAAACCCAAATCTCACCTAAACAAATGGTTTACCCCTGAACTAAAGGACCTGCGACTACTTAAGAGGAGTTGCGAAACAGCATGGAGGCTTGACCCTTCAGTAGATCATAAAATGAAATGAACAGAAATCTCCTCCCAATATAAAAAAGAAATCCATTTGGCTGAACAGAACTCTTTCAATAAGCGCATTTCCAATGCCAACTCTAGCATGAGGGAACTATTCACCATCCTCAAGGAACTAGAGTCACCCATCTCCATTCCGGATATATGTACCAAAGACAAAACTTGGTGCACTGACATTCAGCAAGCCTTATCTAATGAAATGTCCTTACTCCAAACTAAAATAGCCAAAAAGAAAGCCTCCCTTACACAACTATCTAAGACCAACAACTCCATCATAGACCCTGCCCCAAAGCCTCAGGACGAAGCTACATGGTTCATGTTCTCCAAAACCTCTATTCTTGAGGTGGAGAAAGTGATCCTTTCTCTTAAGCTATCAAACTGCCAGGGCGATTCCTGCCCTGCCCAGCTGATAAAAGATGTGCCGCGGGGCCTGCCGGATGGACATGGCAGGCCCTGAACTCCCACAGGCGCTGGGCCTGTTTGGGTGCGGTGAGGAAGCAGCACCCCAGGGGCGCCTGCCAGATGGACCTGGCCGGCGACCCCCAACACTAGGGATCTCTCCCCGTTTATTGCCAAACTTGTCAATTCTTCATTCATGTGCGGCACGGTGCCCACCAATTTAAAACAATCCTGGGTACTACCACTGCTCAAAAAGCAAACGATAGACCCTCTTATACCCACGAACTACCGCCCCATTACGACAGTCCCCTTCCTGCTTAAAATCTTGGACAAGATTGCCTATAATCAAATACAATGTTTTCTGGAACAACATAAACTCCTAAGAGAGCGCCAATCAGGATTCCGGCGGCCCCAACATGGCACAGAGACTGCCCTCATTGACCTAAAGGCACAAATAGATGAACTAAGAGATAAAGGAAAAATGGCTCTCCTCTTGCTGCTGGACCTCTCAGCGGAATTCCACCTCGTGGACCATGGGGTACTTTGCAGCCACTTAGATTCTGCCGCTCATTTCTCTAGAGAGGCCATAATTTGGATTGAATCCTTTCTTAGTGACAGGACCATGAGGGTGTTCTCCCCATCGGCAGCGGCTGACCCAATCCCCATCCAGTGCGGAGTTCCTAAGGGGTTGTGTCTCCCTGACTCTCTACAACATATTCACTAAGCCCCTTTTTGATGATCTGGACCATCTTGGTATCACCTACACTAACTATGCGGATGATACCCAGATTCTCCTCCCACTTTCCGGGGATTACAACAAGGATTTTGCCTTGGTGAATAGGGTGTACATCATCGTCCAGGCATGGATGGCAACCCACGGTCTATGCCTGAACGAGGACAAAACAGAGCTGATCATCCTAGGGACTCACTCTAACATTAATAAACTTAGCCAGGACTACACCTCATTTGAAATTGATGGGAATATCATCAAGGTATCTAAAGACGTGAAGACACTTGGCTTCTATTTGGATGCCACCCTCTCTTTCGACAAGCAGGTGAAGTCACTGGCCTCGGCCACCACCTACACATGCAAGCTCATTAGAGCAGGCAAGCACTTTCTCTCTGACAACAACTGCCTTATTCTAGCTAGAGCATTAATCCTCTCGAGACTCGACTATTGTAATACCCTCTACATTGGAGCTAATAAATCCATCACCCACCGAATTCAAATTCTACAAAACAATGCACTACGTGCCTCCCTCGTCGTGTCTAAAAGATCGCACATTTCAAAGATCAGGCGTCAAAATAATTGGCTGTCCACCCAAAACAAAATCCATTTAAAAGTAGCTTCCCTGGTTCACAAGGCCTTGAACAACGCCGCACCAAGCTATCTTTGTAACAAACTCACAAAAAGAAACCACACGCGTCCCGCCAGAACTCCAAATGCCACTAGCCTCATCATTCCAAGATTCAGGCTATCTAAGGCAGGGGGTAGCAGCTTCCAGGTTCAAGCAGCCCAACTATGGAACTCACTGCCAAACACTTTACGTGAGGCGAAGCCCTTTCTGAAATTCAGAACTAACAACACTAATCTGCTGAGGTCTGCCAACGATTAGCCCTAGGCGCCCACTTATCCTCACACAACCCCAGCATATACACATCATTATCCTATTCGCCTTTGATCTCATGGACCCCCTTACTCTGCCTAACTGGCCGATGAGCTATTGTCCACTTCATGTCTGCATATATACTGTCTTTATTGTATTTGTATGTATTTTGCGTGTAAATTTCAAGTGCCACCTACTTGTGATGTATTTTGTATTTGTACACTGTATGCATCCCATAACCTGACCCTGTAACTCAAGCTTCGCATTTTCTTTTCTGCCTCGCCCGGCTACCTTCGGGTCTGGTGCGCATTATAAGTGAATAAAACAAACAAACAAACAAACAAACAAAACATCATACACACAACACATACCCAGGTCAAACACATTTTAAAGGCATTTGTTTTTTTATAAGGGATGGTCAACAAAAATCGTAAAATGAACAAACCTTTAAATATACTCCATCACAGCCCTGGGTGCACAACCTGCTGAGCTACGCCGGCTGCTTCCCTCTGTAGAGCGGGTCTTTGGGCCCCTTAATGTAGTAACATAAGCCCTGCATTACCAAAAGTATTTTGTGTGCACCCCTCCAACATGCATGCAATATCACAACTGCGGGCACACAACCTGCTGAGCTACCCTCGCTGCTTTCCGCTGTAGAGCGTCTATAGACCCCTTAATGTACTAACATAAGCCCTACATTACCAAAAGTATTTTGTGTGCACCCCTCCCACATGCATGCAACATCACAGCCATGGACGCACAACCTGCTGGGCTACCCCAGCTGCTTTCCGCTGTAGAGCTTGTCTATGGGCCCCTTAATGTACTAAAATAAGCCCTGCATTACCAAAGTATTTTGTGGGCACCCCTTCCCATGTGCATGCAACATCACAGCCGCGGCCGCACAACCTGCTGAGCTAACCCGGCTGCTTTCCGCTGTAGAGCGTGGCTATGGAACCCTTAATATGCTCAAAAACACTGCATTACCAAAAGTATTTTGTGTGCACCCCTCCAACGTGCATGCAGCATCCCTGGTTATATTTATAAAGATGTTAGATGCTTGTCAATATGTTTAATAATAAAATAAATGTCTGGCAGTGTTTGCACCCTCTTGAAAACAAACGAGCGCAACATCCTGAGGGCTGTAAATGCAGGGGGACGTGGATGATTCATTCCTTTTCAGCCCCCAAGATGTTGCGCGTGTGTGCTTTTTTTCAAGACTGCAAGCATAAAACACAATCCTTAAAACAAAATAAAGGGCTTGCAGGGGAACTGACAGCCCTTGATAATTACTACTAACAAGGGCTTCTAGCTCACATTACTGCTCTGGAGCAAAACACAGGCAGAGCACAGATGACAATCAGATTTTCCACTCAGAAGCGCTGATCAGCGTATTGCAAAGGCCCCAGTTTGTGCATGCCTTAGTTATGGGCTCTGACACCAGAGTGAAGAAGTCATACTATGTTAAAATAATCACGTTCTGAAAGGTTGATCTGATAAAAGTAGAGGTGTTTTGGGAAACTGCAGAATTGCATGTGGATGCCCAGCTCTCTCTACTTTTAACAGATAATTGCTCTGCATGCCTGAAGGGCACTGCCATCTAATCTACCCTCTGCCCAGCCAGCCATGCACACATAGCCACCTGCGGTATTAGCAGTATATACACAGTTAATGTGTGGGTATGCCTTTAAGAATACATTTTTTCAAAGTGTGGAAAATTCACTCACCAGAGCTGGCTGGCCTTATGCAAATGCAGTAGGGGGGGGTCAATTTACAGGTAGCTACATGCGCTGTTTAGTATTTACATGGGCTATCAATACTGTGCATAAACAATTCCTGTGACAGGATCGGAGCTAAATCGGTGCACATTTTCAACTCACTGAGCAAGAAAAGAAGGTTTGTTACGTTCAGATAAAAGCATATACTCCTGGTGATATGCTGTTGAGGCCAACATGCCGTAATTCCCCTCTAAACAAAACACTATCAGGAGGATGTACTTAAAACATAAACAGCTCTCAAACCAGTTAAAAACATTACAAGAAAAAGGCATAGTTGGGCTGGTTAGGGTAGAAATATATGTTGTCATAAAAAGATGGTGGTGGATAAGCCTATACAAAATTACATGAAAAAATACATCACTCAAGCTGTACATTTATTTAATTATTTATTTTGTCATTTGTAAAGCACACAAACCCAGAGGCATCTACATATGTTAGCTATCTGTTACATCTTTTTTTTGTAGAAAGGGTCTGTGGGCCCTTACTTCATGATTTGGAGTATTATCCTGCATTCTGTCTTTCACCCCAGGTGCTCACAAGTGGCTGCAGCAATGTAAAATGTCTGAAAGACCTGACAATGGGCCAACCCCCTATATATCATTTTTAGAACCGGAGGGATTTCTGGACAAAGGCCTTAGGGGGTCATTCGACACCAAGCCATCTGTTTCCTTTTGAAAAATTCCCCAATAGGTCCTGGGCACTTGGCACATCCTGTGCGATGTGCGCCAAGATGTGTTTCACTTTCAAAATGCTAGGGATGCAAACACGTATATATCAAGGGCACCTCTGTGGCTCGCAGCTGTTTTTCAAAACTGAAACCACCCTGTAACATGAAGCCATTATATCACGGGTTTGTTTCACAGCCCGGACAAACATTGCCTACAAATACAACCAGCCCGAGGCCAAAACCGTTTGCGCAGGCCTGCAACATTCATTAGCTGCTGTGCGTGGAGCACCTTTGCCTTCCGGAGCCATGCTAGAACCTCAGGGCACAGAGGCTTTTCAAAGAACAGCCACAATGATTCACAAAAACTTGTGTGTTCAGAACTAGCACACCTCTTTACCCCATTATTATTTCTAATGAATTATCTGATTCATGGTATATAAATATTTTAAGAAACCTGATTTAATAATTCTCAGAATATTTCGTATACTATATAAATATTGATATCTTTTTTATTATATCAATATGATTTTTTATAATTTGTATATTACATTAATATTTTTATATAAAAATATTACAAATCATATTTAATATAAAAATATCATATATTTGTATAGGGAATATTAAAATGTATATATATATATGTTTTCCTTTTGGAAAAAATCATTTTATGCATGCTATGCTTTTATTTTAAGAAACCTGATTTAATAATCCTCTGAATATTTCGTATCCTATATAAATATTAATATCATTTTTTTATTATGTCTAATACGAATTTTTATACTTTTTATATAACATTCATATTTCTATATAAAAATATTACAAATCATATTTTTATATAAAAATATTAAAAATCATATATTGTTATAGGGGATATTAAAATTCATATATATATATATATATATATATATATATATATATATATATATATATATATATATGTTTCCTTTTGGAAAAATGCATGCTATGCTTTTTTATTTTCATGGTTGTTACCAAAGAGAAACACACAACTCTGAAAAATACTAAACACCCCTCTTTAGCAAATTGACCATCAAGATACCCCGTGATTCAACAATAAGCATACCTTTTCAGACATTGGTGTATCGCAGGCTCTGTGCAAGCGGATTTTCCCAGGGCTTCAGGAGCTGCATATACCTCCCTCCCAAACACCATCTGTATATATACACCCTTCACGTCACACCCCTAAAGTTGGCCCCGGGCAGACATCATCTTCAGGCGCACCCGTGCAAAAACTGTGACACACTTCCGGGGCTTTGGGGGGACACCCGGGGCAGAATGGTCAACCCACATTCCCATAACCTCAAAGAGGTGATTCTTTCAGGCGAAGCACACTAGGCCACTTCCGGAATAGGTCACCCATCATGTTTGGACTTCCGGGGGAATCCCAGTGGGGGCCCTAGGGACTCCAGGCTTTGTGGGAACCTCACAGCTAGCACCTATGGTCTCACATCCGGGGTAACACAGCCGTTAGGGACTAAGTTCCAGTTAAACATCATTACATCACTTCTGGGTCCCCCGATTGATGTCACTTCCTGACTGGGACGTCCGCTAGGGCGGGACCTCCAGGGTCACGGGCCGTGTCCACCTGTCAAGCATTAATTAATTGCTGATGAAAGGTATCATTCGATTCTACTCTTGCGCGTGCCGCGCAAGTATTTCTCTGCGCCATGGCTCCCATAAAGTCCTTCTCGGGGCGCGGCCCTTGCACCATTTCGGCGCCCGATTCCATGAATATCAATCTCGGAAGGATGAAGGGCTGTGTCGGCTCGACCTAGGATGCAAACTCATGTCCCAGAGCACTGGACTGTTCCCCAGGGTTGTGCCTTTCATGTGAGTTATACACCCGGATGCAGTTTGACGCAAATACTGTAGAAGTGTAGTATACACTTTATAAATACAACAGTGTGGAAAGCACTAACTACGATATCTATTACAAGCAATAATAAAGATCTGGAATATTCGGCACGGCAGTAGCATATACTGCATAATATATTGCAGTATACTGGAGACGCAATTCATGTACATGTGTTTCTTTTAGAACTGGCTGCAGTTTAGCAGCGAACACTGTAGAACACTTATGCATGCAATATGGAAGCCATTTGCCACAGTATTTACTCCAAACAATGGTACACATCTGCCATATTCTACACTGAACTACCATATAGTACAGAATATATTCCAGCACACTAGAGATGCGACTGCTATACTACATTTCTTTATAAAAATGACTGCAATTTAGCCTTAAATATGCTATAACACTAACATATTCGATACATTTGTGAAAAATACTGCAGTGTGGAAGCACATTTGCCACACTATTTTAGTACAAGCAATTGTACAAATCTGCGATAGCCTGCCATGCCCTATCATATACTTATTTATTTATTGTTCATTTACAACACGCTTAATACCAGCAAGTGGTATCTAAGCGCAGGATCGGGATTCCGGCCTGTGTTGCGCCGTGTTGACTTGCTTCCAAGGCACCCGCGTTACCCCTGAGCTATCCTTCCTCCCTCCTTCAGAATGTATTGCAGTACACTACAGATACAAATCATATACTACAGTTTCTACTAGAAATGGCTGCAGTTTAGATGTGACTGCTTTAGTACGCTGCAGTTTGTACCATTAATTTGTACACATACTGCAGTACGCTAGCCAAATACTACAGTATTTATCCCAAACACTGCATAATTGTATTGTTTACTACAGCATGCTGCAATATATTGTGCGACATATTATAGTATACACAGTAGACTATTTCTGTAAGGGAATAGGTGCAGATGTGAAGAAGAATGACAGGATCCTCATAATTGAATTGGGGAATGACTTGAATAATTGGTGAGACAGTGCCTCCATTTAACCTCCATCTTTTTTTAGTTTGGGCTATTAGGTGGCGTTTAAGCCAAAACGATTGCATTAGAGTACAGATGGGTAGAATTGGCATATGAGGAGGGGACACACAGCTTGTAGATGTTGTTTGGTTATTTGCCCACCCATTGACTGCCCAGGGCCATGGTCATCACTTTGGCCATTCCCACCCAGTTCCTGCCCCTCCCCTCCCAAAACACCTCATGGGAACTCTTTGAGCTCACTTTTTTTCAAGCCTTACCATCAAACTTTGCGCTCACAAAGCAGACTTCTGAGAGATAATGGGCCTCATTAAAAGTCTGGTGGTATCCCGCCGGTAAGTCCAGCGGAATACAACCAGGCGATAATACCGTTACTGGCACCTGGTCTGCCGGAGTTACCGGCAGATTACAGTTGCCAGCAAGGGCATGTAAAGGGGCATATAAAACCCCATTCCATGGAGTTCATAGGTCTCCATGGAGGGGATTGCCGGTATTACTGGCAGTGGTAATACCGGTGCCGGAAATACCAGCTGTTTTTTGCAAGTGGGGTGCCTGAGTTACCTGCAGCTCTTGGCTGGAGGTAGATCAGGCCTTCCCACCGGCAAACTTGTAGTTTGGCGGTGCAGGAAAAGTGGCGGTAATGGAATTACCACCACTTTCTTCCCGCTCCGCCAATCTTGTAATAAGGCTCAATAACTTAATTGAAGATTTAAACCCACAATTGGTGTAATAAATATGTCTTAACCAGGTCTGCCTTCAGCCACTTGATTTATGTGGCCTTCACTGAAGTCCTGTTAGAGACAATTTAGTAGAGATGTTTGGGCACTAGGTCTTGACTCCACCCCGCGCTCTTAATTCAGCCAAATGAATTCTGCGGTCCGACACTCTGACACATAGTTACTGCACGTAAGACGAGGTATCCCGACTTTCTCCCATATTATCTGCTTATCTCAAACGAGAGCTGCACATACATTGAGGGTATGGCAACCAAGTGTTGAATACTCAATTACAGAGCAAACGCGGAGCCAAGATATGAGCTCTCACCACAGAGGCTTGTTATCAAGGGAACGGAGGTGCTGCCTGGATCCCAGTTGAGGGTCCGCAGAAGGAGTGACACCTATGCTTACAATACCTGGTCCTGAAGAAGATGACCCAAATGAATATGGTCACCCACCAGTGCATGAGCTTTCTCATGTGCAGAATGATGCCCAGCTAAACAACCAGTGCACGTTATTACTTCTCTGCCTAGACAGGCTTAATGCCTCTAGGTTTGTTGTTTTCCCTCCATAGAGGGTCTATTGTTTTACCAAGATCAGAACAAGTTCCGAACAGACAGGATTACTATACTATGTGGTGAATAAAACATAGACAGAAATTCCTAGTAGTAGTACCTAATCATAGACGGGAGAGACACAGTTAGATGTATAGTGCCTCGATGTAACATCTGCATACTTGTATCTGGCCTTTTTTTTACCACATATAGCGTTTTAGGTATGTGTGTATACTTGTTGGGTAGGAAGAGCCTCTCCGCTATCCCTTTTAGATAGGCGGTGTACCAACGTAATCCTAGCGAGAGATCTATGGAATAGGGACAGGGTGTTCTTCTTTGTAGGGACAGCCTGAATGTGTGTGGTGTTCTTTGTTATTTAAGAGAGGATTTTCCTCCTCAGTGACAACATGTGCTCCTAATACTGTTCTCTGTGTTATCATACAAATGTCTTAACCAGGCCTGCCTTCAGCCACTCAATTCATGTGGCCTTCACTGAAGTCCTGTTAAAAACAAGCATTGTCAAAGCCAACTATTTGGCTTATGCCTAGTTATTATGCATTTGTCAGGTACTGCTATTAGATGCCCAGGTACTCACACCATTTTGCACCTGCTACCATAAATGGCCAGTTAATACCACTACTGTGGTGCCTGGCAAGTGCCGTATCCATGCCTAACAGAAACCCAAACTGTTGGCATTGCCAATGCTTTTCATATTCTGTTTTTGTCAATTTAACCTGCATCTTCTCACCATCGGCACATGCATTCAACAGTAATGGTTGAATTGCAGCTGAACACATTTTATGAATGATATTACCTATTTGTTCACCAACGAGAAACGTTTTATTTATTTTTTTGTTTAGCAAGAAACAGTTTATGATTTAAAGAGCTTCGTAAGCACCAGTGCTGCAACTAGAAGTGCATTCAGAGTGCCTACGTGCAGCGGCCTCCAGAAAATGGCGGACAGTCTTCCCCAGTGGGCAAGTGTCGCGCAGTCTTGCGGTACTCTTTGGAGCAAGACGTGTCAAGTTACACGCTTCTATTCATCACAACGAAGGAAAGATAAGTAATTGCACATGAATAATTCATTGTCCTCAAGAATAAGAGCAAAGCATGCAGTTAATGTTTCTAGCTCATGGGTCCCCAGATTTTGTCGCTATTTATGAAGGGCAACTGAACAAATAACGGACAGCGCTGAGTGAAGTACGCTTGGCCCTTTTATTAAACAACCTATAACCGCCCCAATAAGACATAGTTCCGAACAACAGTTCAGCAGGCATGCAGTTCCCCTCTACAGCAAGAGCGACTGGACAATATATGAATGTGGCGTTGGGGGAGGGGACTCCTGGGGGAAGGCTGCAGGGCGATTAGGAGTTCCTGTCCAAGCCCTTGCCTCATATATCTTTCATGGAGATTGCACTCAAGTTCCACATTGGGGCCGAGTTCAATGTAAGTTCTCCTTGAATAAAATCATATGTCAAGAAAATGAAGCTCTGTGGCGGACATAGGTACGTAGCCGTCATTTACAATTTCAACCAATAGCAAATGAGTTATGGAATAGCAAATGCGTCATTTAATCGGGTTATTTAAGGACATAGACGAGGACACGGGCGAGGACAGCTCACATTAAAAACAAAAAAACTAAAAACATTCTTAATGTGCACTGCCACCGCAGCCAAATGAAAATGTTGGCAACCAGAATGACGTTATAACACCAGCTTAATTGTATGCAGCATTTAATCAATTCTGTTTATGCAACTGTACAGGGTGTAGATGGAAAAATGTGAACACATTCACAAAAGGAGCGCGCCCCACTATATAACCCATTTCAGAGCGCCCACTTGAAGAGGGATCACCGATTGTTAAGCCAACAGGAACTTTCCGTCTCAATGCTGCCCGTGCCGCTGTCAATAGATGATCCTGTGCCAGCAACCAACTGGGCTTTCACTTGTGGCGCAGCAAGAGTATTTCCAAGGGATCAAGGCCACTCTATACCCAAAGACTGTGGCAGAGGGTGGACACAAGGAGGCTTGCTGGTGGACCCCGGCTACTGCTGCTTTACGTGTGTCCACATTTCCTGGTGTTCATAACAGCAGGAGAGTGACGCTGGATTCTGGGGCCCAGCCAGAAGGTTCCCTGATGAGTAAGTGCAAGTAGGGAGCAGACTGGATGGCAAAGCTTAGGTGATGGTCAGAGCAGAGGCGGGAGAAAGGGCTCGCAAACAAGTGCCCGAAGCATGAGGAAGAAGCCGGGGCAAAGTCCCTATGGTGTATGTATTGTCTGACAGAGAGTCAGAGCTCCTAGAGCACCCAGAGGAAGTGAATTCAAAGAGAAAGGAAGCAAGAAAGGACACATGTAAAATAATGGAGTTCCTAAACCATAATGGGAAAGTGAATTTAAAGAGACTCTGTGCATGCTAGAATCCAGAGTCAGAGTTTGTAAACAAAGAGACAGCATGTTGGAGCTTCCTAGATGTAGTGTCACGTGCCGGAAAGACTCCCGGTCACGGGACAGCGGCGGGGAAAAGAAATAAAGGTATCACGGGAACTGGCGTACAAGCGCCAGTCCGGGTTTATGCATCACACAGAGTGGTCACGTGTGATTTCAGCGCAGTGTTGCGCAGCGCCATCAGGCCGCCTTGCCAGGCTCTCATCCCACGTCGGGCCTCCACCATCAGGAAGGCCCGACATCACACTGGCGACGAGGAAGCGAACCCCCGTGCACTCGAACACGGTGCTCCAACACGGAGGGCGGACGCTCCTTGTGGAAGGAGAGCCTCGTTTTCAGGCCCCCAATGTTCCGGAAGCCCCGGCCGAGCTTCACAACTAGCTCGCGTGTATATAAAAGGGGAGTGGGAGCCTCGTTCCGGCACCCCCAACGTTCTATGGGCTTCCCCACCGACGAACGAGGAAGCAGAGCCTCGTTTTCATAACCCCAACGTTCCATGGGGTCTATCTACACGCTAGATGATAGCACACACAGAGGCCTTCAACGCTCCACACAGGCAGACGTCACCACTCAGGCCCAGGCATCGCCATCCACCACAGCAAGCTACAAGCTGCTCAGGCACCCAAAGACCTCAACCACAAGCCACCGGTGAGTGCAGTCCCAGGGACGGGGACAAGTCCTGGACTCCATATTCCCCCTCTCACCCGGGGAAGAGTGCCGCCCCCGCAACCACCAGTATAACACCCTCAGGAACACATGGTCGCCCCTGCAGTAAAGGGGACACCTATTCCCCACAGAAGGAAACCCCAAAGCTCCAACCATGTCCAGTGCCAACACAAACCCCTCGAGGTCTAGCGCAAGCCCGTCAGTGGGGAGGAGTGGCAACCCAGAACACCGTGACCCAGCACTCACCACCCTCATGCCATCTTTTGACCCTTTCACCACGGGAGCAGCCATTCGATGGGAGATCTGGCTGCAGAAATTCAAAGTGCATCTCGACGCAAGGGAGATCACAGTAGCGAGGAAGAAACGCACATTCCTCCTGCTCAACATCGGAGCAGCAGCGCTCCGCCGATTCAATGCCATCCCGGACAACAGAGACGCGGACATCTATGATGCCGCAAAGAACGCACTCACCAACAACTTTAGACCTGACCTCAATCCCGACTACGAGCGGTTCCATTTCTGCATGGCCAGGCAGCGGGAAAATGAGACAGTGGACAAATTCCATGCCCGCCTGCGCGAAATGGCAGTCGGCTGTGCGTTCCCCAGCGAAGTGTTCGCTATCCGTCTCCAAATAATAAACGGGATATCAGAAAAACTGAGGAGAGCCATCCTATCGGAGAGGAATATACGCCTGTCCCGCATTCTCGAAATGGCGCGCCTTCGTGAATGCACAGATGACCAGGTAGCGGTAATTGAAGCTGCAATCCAACGACTTCTGCTCGACAACCCCAAGCCAACAGAGGACATTGCAGCCATGTCGAGACCCCAGAGCACCCGAGAACAAGGGGAACGAAGAGGGAACCCCTCCAAACCCCAAACGCCCCAGGGAAGGGAAAGCGCATGCAAATGGTGCGGTGGCCCATGGCACAGAGGGGAATCATGCCCTGAATGGGGATCAACCTGACGCAAGTGCAACCACCTCAACCACTATGCAGCGGTCTGCCTAAATCCACCAAACATAAGCGACCGAGAACAGACACTGCGGCAGACACAAGAACGCTGGAAGAAATGTGCTCCACGAGAAACATCTCCCCAACCAAGCAAGAAAGGGAGAGCGAGATCGGTAGATCACACCCAGAGGTCACCAGACACGAGCGAAAGTGAAGACAGTGAAGACAGCGCATCCCCCGACAGATGGGACAAGGAAAGGCGGAGAAAAGCCAGCAAGAGAATACACCGCGTACACCTCATCTCAGCCGTAGAGCCTAAAAGGTCCAAACAATGGAAAAGGCCATCATGCACCGTCATTTCTGACGGAGAACCACTAACAGTGGTCATAGACACGGGCGCAACTGTTAACGTCATGCCAGTATCAGCTTTCGACACGCTCCGCCCAAGACCCAGACTCCAAGAAAGGAAAGTTTGATTATACGCATACAGTTGCAAGAGACCCCTGCCAGTGCAACGGTCATTCAAATCAGACTTCTCCCACAACAACGCCACGTGCCGTGCACAAATCTATGTTGTCGATGCTGGCTGCAAGACACTCTTAAGCTTAGAACCGCCGAAAAGCTGCAACTAATACAATTCGCCTTCAGCATCCAACACACGGAAATCAATGATCTATTAGAACAACACCACAAAGTATTCCAGGGCATCGGGTGCCTGAAAGGCAGATCTATCAAACTTCATATTGACCCTACCATCGAACCAAAAGCTGTGCGTCATCACCGAGTACCATTCCACATGAGAGAGGCCATGGATAAAGAACTTGACAAACTGGAAAAATCCAGCATAATCGAGAAGACCTCAAGGCCAACCCCATGGGTATCCCCCATGGTAGTTGCGAAGAAACCCAAACAACCCAACGCAGTACGGATCTGCATTGATATGAGGCTCCCCAACGCAGCCATCGGGAGGGAGCGCCACATCACACCAACAATAGATGAACTCATTGTCGACCTGACAGGGGCAACAATCTTTAGCAAGATTGACCTCCGGTCCAGATACCACCAACTCAAACTGGCCAAGGAGTCGAGATACATCACCACATTCTCCTCCCACCTCGGACTGAGATGATACAAGCGTCTAAACCTCGGAATATCGTCAGCAGCTGAAGTATTTCAGCACGAAATCCGAAAAGTTCTCACCAGCCTGGAAGGGACAACAAATATTAGTGACGACATCATCGTATATGCCACAAATGAAAAAGAACACCTCAAGCGCCTCGCTGCGGTCCCACGCAGATTTGAAGAAGCTGGACTGACCCTAAACGCTGAGAAGTGTGAATTTGGAAAGGAAGAACTCTGTTTCTTTGGATACATCTTCAACACAAGAGGAATGTCGCCAGATCCTGCCAAAGTCAACGACATCAAAAGCACCAAGGCACCACAATCCGCCACAGAAGTCAGGAGCTTCATGGGAATGGCAACGTACTGCACAAGGTTTATCCCAGACCTCGCCACCATCGCAAGCCCCTTTCGAGAACTAACAAAAAAAGATGAAGTGGGAGTGGTCGTCCACTAACCAACAAGCATTCCAGCTAATCAAGGACTCGCTGTCCGCCTCCGCAACAATGGCATTTTTTGACATTGAGAGACACACTGAACTCCTGGTTGATGCCAGCCCGGTCGGCCTAGGGGCCGTGCTCACCCAAACAGACAAAGAGGGGAACATACACCCTATCGCTTTTGCCAGTCATGCGCTAACCAAAACTGAACAAAATTACGCGCATATAGAAAAGGAGGCCCTTGCAATCCTGTGGGGGTGCAGACACTTCAAGGTCTATCTGCTAGGCAAACAAGCTAAGGCGTTCTCCGACCACGAGCCACTCATTCCAATATTAAGAGGGTCAGAGCCACATCCCCCAGCGCGCATCGAGAAGTGACTGCTACAACTCCAGCCCTACAACATAGAGGTAGAATACCAAGCGGGTGCGGATAACCCAGCCGACTACCTGTCCCGCTACCCGCGGCGGGCAACCGATCAGGAAGAACGCCACGCAATGGAGACAGACGAACACGTGTGCCACGTGGTAGCCTGTGCACGACCACTGGCCCTGACTCTGCAGGAGATAGCCAATGAGACTGAGGCCGACGCCATCTTGACCCACACCACTCTCGCCATCCAATCTGGGAACTGGAAGAACTTCCTAACCTCCATGGCTCAGCGCACCACATCCGCCCAAGAGAAACTACAAACACTGTTCGGGATCCACCACAAACTTACCATAGCCCCCGAAGGAGTGATACTCAAAGGCCACCGAATCGTGCTGCCCACAACACAGGAAGAAAGGGCCCTCAAACTAGCCCACAGCGGGCACCAAGGAATTGTGAAAACCACTGCATACCTGAAGTCCAGGATGTGGATGCCCAACATGCAACAGCGAGTAATAGACCTTGTGGGGTCCTGCGCAGCCTGCCAAGCCACTAGGAGAGCCGAGAACCCGGAACCCATCATTAGCGATGGGAAGCTGTCAGCATCGATTACTGCACCATCGCAGGAGAAGGCTACCTACTCGTCCTAGTCGACAAATTTAGCCGGTATCCCGAAGTCGAGCACGTGGTATCCACCAACGCGGAGACCATGACTCTAGCCTTAGAGAAAATATTTGCAATACACGGAATCCCATCAAAAATCAAAAGCGACAACGGGCAGCACTTCACCAGCCAAGAGCTATGCCAATTCTTCCGGGACTTCAATATACGACACAAGCGGATCACCCCAGGATGGCCACAAGCAAACGGCGATGCCGAACGGTTTGTGGCAGCGCTCAACAAAGTCATCTCCATCGCAAAGGAATGAGGACACTCCTGGCTGAAGGCAGTATATCGCTTCCTGAGGACCCACTGGCAGACCCCACACTCCTCCACAGGGATCAGCCCCGCGGCGCTCATGTTTGGGGTACCCATACAAGCAGAACTCCCCATACACCCGAAGTGGGTGGCAACTGATCCAGGAGGGCCAAACGGAATGAACAAGAGAGCCTCACTCGACGAGCCAGCCACCGAGAACTGATACCCAGAGACACAGTCCTAGTCAAAAACCATGCCACGCCCAAGAAAATATCCCTGAACTTCGAGTTCCAGCCCTGGACAGTCAGTGCAGTGAATCACAGCATGATTACTGCCACCAGAGGGAGTGAGACAGTGACCAGGAACATATTGCACTTCAGGAAAGTACCGACTGAACTGTGGGAAGAGAGCCCAAGAGCCCCAAGTGAAGAAACCAAATAACCCCGTTGGCCACATGGCCAGGAGACACCCAGAACTTACGAATTACCCTGAGAGCCAAGGACAGCCAACCGGCACGAAGATGAAGCCGGGCAAGAGGGCCATCCGGCGGAAGATCCCGAGAGGAGCCATCCCCGATACCACCTGCGGGAAAGGGCGAGACCATCCTCCCGCCTCCAAGGGTACGTCATAGATGGATGGAATCTACCAGTAGGTGAGCCTGCCCGGACGGGCTTGGAGAGACTAGAATAGACTACACCTGTTTTGATATGTTATCGTTAAGTGTTGTGGAAAACATTCCAAGTTGGGGAGGAATGTGGTGTCACATGACGGAAAGATTCCCGGTCCTGGGTCAGGGGCGGGGAAAAGAAATAAAGGAATCACCGGAACTGGTGTACGAGCACCAGTCCAGGTTTATGCATCACACAGAGTGGTCGCGTGTGATTTCAACGCAGCGTTGCGCAGCACCATCAGGCCGCCTTGCCAGGCCCTCATCCCGCGTTGGGCCTCCACCATCAGGAAGGCCCGACATCACACTAGAGAGCAAACTGAAACAATGAGCTTAAAGAGTACAGCAACACGCTGGGACAGGGAGTCAGAGAAGATGAGTGCAAAGGGAAATGGCTTGCTAGAACATGAAGTCAGAGTTCCTAAACCATATTGAGAACATGAATTGAAAGAGAATCTTTCCATGTGAGAACACACAGGCAGAGCTTGGAGACAAAGGGGCATCATTTTGGAACATCAGTGAGAAAGCGATCCTAAAGGGAAAGGCTGTATTTTGGAACTTGTAGTGAGATTTCCAAAAGAACACGGAGAGATTGAACCAAAAGAGAGCCAGTGCCTGCTGAAACCTGGAGTTGAAGTCCCCAGACGTCCTGGAGGGTTAGATCTGCCATGGGAAAGTGAACACAAAGAGAAATACTGCAAGCCAGAACTGGACGTCACAGTCCCCAAAGAATATTAAGAAAGTAAGACCTAAACCAACAAAAGTCTGGGCATGGAGGCAAAGGACATGGTGGAGAAAAACAGATGCGATAACTGGAACCCAAACGCCATAGTTGCAGACCACCTGACAACTTACATTCAGAATGCTACAAAACCATTAAAATATATATCTCGGTTTCCATCATCAGTTTGTCAGTTTTGTGACACAAAAAAAACATGCATCGCATTCTTGGACTTGTTCGCGTGAATCGCAAAGAATTTTATGACACAAATAAGAAACTCTGTATTCTGGGAATTCGAGTGAAAATCCTAAATCATTCAAGGGTGCAAAAAAGACAATAAAACAAAAGTAGAATACATTGTCTTCAGGGAGATGGAAAGAGAACCCCCAAAAGGGTTTCAGAGTGAGAAAGACTATTGACCCAAGTAAGGTAAGTATATGTTAGGGAGAATTCTCAAAGGCCCTCATTACAACACTGGCGGTAACCAATGGCGCTATTAGCACCATGGTTGCTGCCGGTATTGTAACAAGTCCTCCAGTGTTAAATGGGGAACTACCGCCCCATTCCAAGGTTGGCAGGACGGTAATTCCCCATTTAACATTAGCCCTTCCCCATTCCCATTTTTGCCCCATAGGGCTCAATGGGACTGGGGAAGGCGGTAATTACAGTACCGCAAACTGCGGTACCGTAATTACCTCGAAAGTCCCTTTGCGGGTCCCTACTTTAACGGCTGGTTCAGACCAGCCGTTAAGGTCGGGACCCGCAAAGGGACCTCGTAATTAGGCGCTAAGGGGTTAACGGCGCCGCAGCCTTTTACGGCGCCGTTAACCCCTTAGCGCCAGGGTCGTAATGACCCCCAAAATGTGCTAATTTCCCTTACCTTTTGAGACCCCCAGCAACTTTGCTGGATTTCTAGGATTTGATTTTTTTTTACCTGGGAAGAGTGTGAGCCTTTTTTCCCAGCTCTGCCATGTATTTTGTGTGTGTTTTACTTGTGTGTTCTTTGGTTATGGAGTTATAAAACAACCCCAGTGGCATCATCTTTTTATGTGTGTCACACAGCACCTTCAGTGCAGTGGCACAGGGATGTCTTTCAGACTTCCCAAGGTTTCAATACCTTCTCTGGGACTGACTACTGTCTCCCAGAGTATGTAAAGTTAAATTAACTTTCCCAGTCTCTTTAAATAAATGTACTGACCCAGTGCACACTATCTTCCTATAGAGTGCTGGAGGGGTTGCCTAGCTTCCCATGAGTCAAACCACTCATGTAACAGTCAAATGCTACCTTTTCCTACTTTAAATGGCTGATGGCAGTGGTTTAGATCAACTACCGTGATTTTTCCCAACCGCTAACAACTGTAGCTAAAAATCGGGTCAGCCATGTTTTTCAATATGGCGCCGCAGACCTATCTGTAAAAACAGACTCTGGTAATCTTTTTTCACCATTTCTTTTAGGAAAAGTACTTCTTGTGTTTGTCTCTGCCCACCAAACTAGGTTTGGTCCCTTTGTTCGTTGGCCTTGGGCGGGCTTCAATGCTGAAGCCCTCCTCTGGCGCCTGAGTGTCTGGTGTGGACAGGATTTGAGGGAGGTGCCCGAAACCCCCTGTGCTTAGTCTCTTAGGAGACCTGAATGAACTCTGGCGTGATTGGCCAGCTGGCTGTCCGGCAAGGACAGCCACCCTGCTGTGTGAAGGACAGCCAGGCTGGAATGAATGGGGGAAAACTGTTTAAAAGCAGGTCTCTGGGACTTGGAAAGCAGAGTCGACCACTGGAACGAAAGAACCGAAGACGAGCTGAAGGAAGAGGACTGCTGCAACTCCTGCACGACCAATGAAGCCCTGCTGCAGGTCCTAATTGCCTGAAACTCCAATCGACAGAGAAGCCCTTCAAGGTTAACTTCTTCCCTTGAGTTTGATGGTAACAACCAACTAGCAAGCCACCTGGACACCGTCCCCATCTGGTCGAATTGTCATTAGCGTGCTGTTGAAAACTGGATAGCCATAGGGAAGGAAGCCAGCTCGTGGACTTTAAGGCACTCACACCTTAAACCGACGTCTTGCTAAGCTTTTGGCCTCATCCCTGGGCAGTGCAGGAACCTCCCGACATCCTCCTTCTTGTCCCCATGACTGAAGCTCAGAAACAGCAAGATCTGCTCGAACTGCCAGGAACAACTGCCTCAGCTACAGCTTTCTTCATTAACAAGGTACTGTGCAAACGCGGTCCGGAAATATTTTCGGCCATCAAGAAAGTGTGTGAAACTTTCTTCAACTTCGAAGGCTTGTCCTTCCCTAAACATCGTCAAACCTTTCGCCTAGCCAAATTCTTCTAAACTCAGTGGCAAAGACTTAACCGTTACTACCAGAACTGTGCTATCCTATGAAAAGAATCTGAACCATTGACTTTGGCCCAGGCCTATGAGAAGAATTGCTGGTTGTAGATAACTGAAGCCCTTTGCCCTGCCTATGAATGTACTTGGGCTGACTATTCTTATAACCTTGTCTTTTTACCCCTTTAATAAGTATCTGATGTGCCATTTTGTCCAACTTCAGTGGAGCTAAACTTGTTCATTTACTTACTGGTTGTATTTTTGTGGTTTATTAGTGTGTGATATTGAGCTGCTTATGCTAGTGTAATGTTTTCTAACTGACTGAGTAAATAAATGTGGATTTGTTTACCAAGAAACCTTGAGTAAGTGTATATTTGAATCACTGTTTTGGTTGGTCCTTTGTGTAACTTGTTCTACTGCTCACTCAAACTGATATAAATGAGATAAGTCTGGCTGCTCAGCCATCGCTACCACTTTACTCTGTAGTACAGGCTTGTACCAAAGGTGAAATTGTGCTTACACTTGTAGTCTTAATTGCATGTAGTATTCCCAAAGGGTACTGCATGTGATTCTGCCTAACAGTCTAGATTTGGGGAATTGGGGTTATACACCCAAACCGTTGGAAGTATAGAAAAAGACAATTGAAAAAAGTAAGAACATGCTTCAGCCTGGAAAGTGGAATGCGAATCCCTAAAGTGCTCCAATCGTGTAAGGGATAATTAAATACAGTTGGTATGCCCTGCTGTATTCTGCGAAGTGAGAATCTGCAAGCTTTCCAAGTCTGAGAAAGACATTTGAACCAATCAGGGAAACACTGCATTCTGGAAATTATTGTCAGAATCCTACAGCATTCTAAGCCTTACAGCACAAACTGATTGAAGTAAATGGGACAGGTAAAGCGTCATTTACGGGGAGTCAGTGCAGAGTCACTGGAGTGAGTGGAAGCGTGGACCCTTTCTGCTCTAGACTTGTGTTTGCCTATCCTGACCATTTGGAGTCCCTTTTCTCTCTTTACTGCAAGAAGGAGGTTCCAGGACTCTTAAGCTACCTAGACCCGCGGAGCGGAGTCGGTGCAGGGTCGGTGCAGAGTCACTGGAGTCCCTGGAAGTCAGCGGAAGTCCGCGGTGTGCCCCTAACACCTACAGCACCTACAATAACAGCAACACGGTCCAACGCTTCCATTACATTTTGCAGGTAAACCTGTGCCATCCGGCACCTTATTGAACTCAATACAATTAGAAGCCAAGGCCGCGTGGGGACTGCAGGGAAACCTTCGACCCACGTGGCTTTATACCATACTGCGTTAAGCAAAGTGCTGGATAACGTATAACGCATCAAACGAGCTGAAGTGTGGGACACACATAAAGGGCCTCATTACGACCCTGGCGTTAACCATGGCGCTATTAGCGCCATGGTTGACGCCAGTATTTTACCAACTCCGCCATGGTGAATGGTGGAATTACCGCCCCATTCCAAGGTTGGCGGGGCGGTAATTCCCCATTCACCATTGACCCTTCCCCATTCCCATTTTTGCCCCCATAGGGCTCAATGGGGAAGGCGGTAATTACGGTACCGCAAATTGCGGTACCGTAATTACCTTGAAAGTCCCTTTGCGGGTTCCATCCTTAACGGCTGGTAAAACCAGCCGTTAAGGTCGGGACCCGCAAAGGGACCTCGTAATTAGGCGGTAAGGGTTTAACGGCGCCGACACCTTTTACGGCGTCATTAACCCCTTACCGCCTGGGTCGTAATGAGGCCCAAAGTCTTTTGCTCTCCCACAGCGTTCTAGGAGCACATTTTTCCACTTAGACCCACGACAAATAAATATTTACACAAATGTAAGCGACCGCGAGGGGACTACGAGAAACTATCCTTTGACCCTTGCGGCCTTGATTGTCATTAACTCTTTTCTTCCCTGAAACCCCCGGAAATCTTGGCTTCGCTTTGGAACCAGCCTGTTGCTCCATCAGACATACTTGGGCTCATCCAAGTACTACCAGACAGCAGTAACCTCGACCCCCCGACTCACCTCTTCTCAGCGGACCGGGCCTCCTCCCATTTTTGCTGCTCCCGGAGTGCTGTGATCGCGGGGGCGGAGGGTGCCCCCCGGTGCCGCGTGTCTCTTTTGAACCGTTGGAGCCCCCCTGTGTGCAGAGGGGCTATGATCTCTGACCCGGCGGCTCTGCGGGCGGCTGACCCTGTGTTGGACGCAGGGTGCGTTAGGAGACCTGTGGCCCCCTGTGCCTGCTGGGCTTCCCATCCCGGTGCGGAGACTTGAGCGACCGCGGCGGCTTCCGAGCCCTGACGAAGCCCCGTCTACGAACCAACGACAAGATCCTGTCATGCCAGACAAGCAGGGCATTTCAACAAACCAGTCCCCTAGTGTTCAACTAGGTGCACTCTGGATGCAAACAAGACAGCAATCCGGCAAATTGCACACAATGCACCGCCCAAACTACACCTATCAAAACACTCCAATTATGCCCAATGACAATCTCTGTTTCATAGAAAAAACAATAGTCAGCGAACCCACTACAATCATAAAGCCGATAGAAGGCCTCCAACAAACCTGCACCTAAGATACAATGTCTAAAACAGCAATTACTGATGATATTTCCTCTGTGGTGTGCAGTGCATTGCAGACAACACCTTCACAGCTAACCAAGTCAACATCACAAATAGACACACTGCTAGGCATTCATAAAATTGAACTCCGGCACACAGAAGCTGCGACCCGGACAAGTGACTTGGAGAAGATAGATGCCCCAAGTATAGACCCAAATAGCAGTCAGCAACAAGATAATACAAGCTCAGTGGACCCTGAAAACTCTGTTCTCTCCAACCTACAACACGCCGCTTCTCATCAGCCAAAAGTAACTCTACCCCCTAGCCACCAACCAGATTCTCAACTTAGCACAGCTCCCTCACAATCTTGGGAATACCAAAAAGACAGAGCAATGCTGGTCAAAGCTAGATGGAAATCCCTGCATGAGCGCAGAACGAAATCAGAACTACATGATTTGCTGCCTCAAGCAGTCTCGAAGCAACGACTGCAGCGCCTATCGCTGGACCTAACTGAAATTGAAGCCCTAATGGAGCTTCAAGAAAACAAAAGGAATACATCCAAAAACACTTGGGACCAACTACAAACCTCACAAAATTATAGCTGCGGACCATTCATAAATGCCAAAACACATCAAACAACAAGCACACCATTGCCGGCCTTGAACGCAAGTATGCACCACCTACCACAGCCTGTGAGGATAAACCTTCCCTATCTGATCCCTATCAAACCTTTCCTATGCCTAATCCACCTCAACAGCAAGAGTCGATTCCTACGACGATGGTGGACCTTCAAAACATGCTGGTAACAGTCTGCACTGAAGCCCTAATTCCGTATATGAAACTACAAGAAGCACAGGCTGATACAGCACGCGACCAAGCTTCAATCTTAGCTTCAATCTACTGGAAGCAAAAAATCCAGGAAGTGCTGATGATTAAAATAGAAGGCCAGATCCAAGCGGAGGCTGAAACCAGTGCATCCTGGCAACAAAGGCTAGCTGATATAGCACAAAATGAAAGAATTGAAAAAGCACACATCACTGATGCACTGATACAACTGATGCACACCAACATAGCTAATTCTGCACGAAATCAAGAGTCTCAGCGAGACACAATATATAGTCTAAAAAACATGGCAACACATCATTTGGATCCCTGCACCCATGAGACAGAGACTGGACCTTCCTCAGAGTCAAACAATAGAGGAAACATTGTAGACTGCTTAATCGACCTAACTATTGAACCTCAAGCTGCAATAAGAGACCTAGCTAACTAGTACTCTCCGAGTGCTCCTCAAAAACAAAGGACTCCTATAGTATCTTCGATCCAACACGGCCACACATCAACGCCAATCCTAGCCACCAGAAAACAAAGAAACAATTTAAACAATAACAAAAAGGCTCACAAGCTTTCCTACGCAATCTCAATTTCCCAGCAAATCACGCCACTAAACCACCAAGACCTACGCCACAACAAACCTCGATCCGACCCATTACAGAACCGGATCCCACAGTCAGGCCTCTGCAGCAACAGAAAGTGCCGCCACAACCATCAAGTATTACTAGGGAAGTATACTTACCTGATACAGAGAAGGCTGATACAGAACTATTATTAAATTAATCCACATATTCAAGCAATCATAACGAAGTCAGCGATCAGGAAGAGATCCAATTAGATGAATCTGCTCAACTTATCATCGATCAATATGAACAGACACAGTCAGATCTACAATCCATGATAGATCCTGCCGATGAGAAGAAAGAGGACGCTTCTCCCCAAATCCCTACTATCGACCTAGACGGCTCTGCCATTTCGCAAACCTCGTTAGGTGTTTCAATTCTCAATCAACCGGTGTCCGCCACCTTGAAATTTCCTTAGTTCATTGATCCACGAGAGAAATCCTCAAAGAACAGACTCCAACTTGAAAGAATTGACACCCAATATGACAATTTAATCCTCAATAGGACAAATACCCTACGTCTCTTTCATGCCATTCCAGCGCTGAGAATAGTTACTACTAAAGACATACATCTAATCGAATGTATGGATCATAAAAAACTTGACATAATTGCGATCGAATGTGTTACATTGAAGACTCTATGTTTGATTGAAGCCCACACCGAAGATCTCCGAACGTTGGGATTTCACCTCAGCGTCACAGACATGAAACTTGATTTCAAGTTTGAACAAGAGAAAGATGAAACGATTAATACAAAAATATATTCATCACTAACCTCTAGTGAAAGTCATTACTCAAAAAACCGCATCGCCTTCCAAGAGCGATCAACAAAACTTGTGACAGAGTCCGCCCATTATGATAGACACCAGCTGGCGAAGGAACAACAACCAATATGGAGAGATGAGTTACTCAACCACATCTACCAACGTGAGCATCTAAGAAGCCACTTAGCAACGACCGCATCAACACTTCTACTCTTTGACAATTTGCTCATGGAACACCTGAGGTCATATTCATCTGTACCAAGCGACGCGACCTGAAGTAACAAATTCTGAGATTATATGTCTCCAAGATACATGACTTCATCAAAAACCAGTATGTGATGGCTACACTGCCTACATGAATCCAGCGATTTGCTGGCAAAAAGGACGCTCCTCTGCTGGTCTTCTAATTTTTATCAAAATGGGCACTCACTTAAATGTAATAGAACACAAGACATCACTCCATGGATCCAGAGACTCATCATACAACAAGATCGGATTCCTGAGAAGAATTCCATACAAGATCCTCTGATACCCGGCCACACCCAATACATGGGTCTTTTCAATTTATATTGGAATCCCAACAAAATACCTGACAACCTTTTCTTAGATTCCTTCTTTACAACAATGGACGAAGACACTTTGCAACATCCTGGAATTACATTTATCACATGCAGTGACTTGAACATCCACCTTTTTTCCTCCAATGGCGAAGAGCTTGCAGAACATCTGCTAGAACCCCGTACCCGGTGATGGTCTAAAGAAATGCCAGACAGAAACAGGATGCGGCTTGACGCCCTTAATGCACCCTCCAACTCCTTTACTCCAACGTGGTCACGCAGAACTAGTACTAGGATCATCGATTATATATACCGTTCAGGAAACACCAAAGATCCGATATGCCGGATGGAAAATATTGCCACAAAGGACGGTGATCATTACATCTTGGTCAGATCATGGTCCAACAGCAGAGAACCACTACTGCAACTTCAACTACCAGAGTTAGAAGCCATCTCTAGGGCAACAAGATTGAAATTATCACAACCTGAAATAAAGTCTCTCCCAGATATCTTCAAGAACACAACGATGATAGATGAATCCAAACTAAATTATGAATGGATACTACAAAATTTTCACCAACGCCCAACTGCCGGACACCCACTGAGAAACAAACACCACCATGCCTATGGCCGCTTGATAGCTCTAAGGAAAAAAGTTCTGAGAACTCAGATCAGGCAACTAAAGAAACAACCTAATCCAGCTAAGAATATTCAGATCAAACACCTCAAACAAAGACACAAGAACTGGCTAAAAAATGCAAAGATGACCCTTGAACAAAATGACGCAGAGACCATGCTAAGAGCCATAGGGACGCGAAACACACGAGATCTCTGGAATCTCTGGAAATTGGAAATTGCTGAATGAAACAACAAATACATCCGACCATATGATCTCAGAGGTCCCTGAAACAAGCTGGATAACCCACTACCACCATCTACATCAAAAACGACCACCGGTCGGATGCGCTGAACCAACAACCCCGCAACCAAACTGGACGTTGGAGTGTATCTTGCGGATATAAATGATGCAATACGCTATCTAAATGTATCTCGGGCCCCTGGGCCAGATGGCCTATCAAATGCCATTATAAAAAAGAACCCTGACACATGGGCAGCCTTTTGTGGCCATTTAATTTGCCTTGATAAATCGTACGAAACATATTCCTGCCTCATGGCAAAGAGCAACAATAATCCCTATTTACAAGCAAGGATCAACTGAGAATCCATCTAATTACAGGCCCATTGCACTCTTGGACCCATTGGGAAAAGTGTTTGCAAACATCCTTCTTTTGAAACTGAATCAATGGGCTACCGCAGCAAACAGACATGCCATTCGTCAAACTGGCTTTGTAAAAAACGTTGGGACCAACATTAACTTACTCATCTTAAATCTGCTCAAACATGAAACCATCAGATCCAGTCCGACTTATGCGGCCTTCATCGACCTGCATCTCGCTTTTGATAAAATTAACAGAAACATCTTATGGGAAAAATTGTCAAAATGGGGCTGCCCAAACAACATACTGGAACCAATAAAGTTGCTATATTCATATACACAAGTGCAGATCCGTTTAAGAAAGAGTGGCCTTGTCACGCAACCAATAAAAACATGGCATGGGCTCAAACAAGGCTGCCCACTGGCTGCAGCCCTGTACAATTTGTATACCTCAGACATTGAAGAGACTATAGCTATTCCTCAAATGAACCCACCAAAATTAAACTCAACAGCAATTCCAATGATTCTCTATGCTGATGATATTGCTATCTTTGCCAAAACACAGAGAGGCCTGCAGACTGCCCTGAATAACATCCAAGAATACATGGATACAAACCAGTTGGAAGTAAATACCAGAAAAACTAAGATCATGTCATGAACTAGTCAAAAGGACCCTACTCAGAAAACACCATCATTCTTTCTACAGAAGGAAAAAATTGAGCAAGTTCAAACAATTAAATATCTAGGGGTCTGGCTCAATAAATCCTCTGTCGAGCAACTATGGATTGATCACCTGAAAGGCAAAGCACACTCTCTAGCGCGTCAAGGCCTAGTACAATATAAGAAATTTGGGAAATATTCCACAAAACCAATCGTAATTTTCTACAAACAAAAAATTGTACTCATCTTGACATACGGCGGAGAGTCAATGATAAACCTACCAACAGTTGTATGGGACCAATTGGAGCAAATCTTTTGGGCAAAGGTTTTAGCCATCCCAAAATCCATTCCTTCATCAAGAATTCGATTCGAACTTGGCCTACAATCCCTGCAATCAATCATACGGTGGAAACAACTTGACCTTCTCAGGAAAATAAGCAATAACGAGAAGATTCCCTCCTTTGACATTCTTCGTCCAATCGCTGGAAACATCAACGCAATGGCTCTGAATAAATGAAAGGATTTCCTTAATCAAGAAAGGATAAGATATGATATATCAATTGAAACCCTAGTTTGCAGACCCCAAGGAGCCAAAATCCAAATTGAAAGATTCGACTGGATATCAACAATGAAAGAAAAAGACTGATACAAACGTACGTTAAACTGTATCACCAAAGTTAGAGCCTTAAATGTGATCCCTCGTTATCTGAACCTGTTTCCTGACCGTCTTATTCGAGACACCTTCATGCGGCTTCGTCTTAATGCACTTCCAACACAGCAAATTCTTGGGATACGAGCACAAAAAACCCTTTCGAAATCAAACATGCAGGCATTGCAGGGAAGAAGACACTATTGAAAGTCTCCATCATCTATTAATGCAATGTCCAACCTTAGCAGACGAGCGCATTGTAGTTTGTAGGCTCTACATGAAATCCAACAAACCCATGGACCCTGAAGAACGATGGGCACATATCTTATCTGGCAACAGCAATTCCATGACGACTGCGGTTATTCGCTTCTGGCAAGCAATCCAGACACAATTAATCCCTGGTCATAAACAATTATCTCTCCTTGGATAATTCATATTAATTTGTCAAATCCTTTTGTGTGAACTGATGTAATGAGATTAAGATAAATGTAAGGTTTAAAGCTATAAACTATATGCATTTTAATTTAAAAAAAAAACATCATTAAGGAAAACACAAGATCCTTAAAACTGTTAAAAGTAAACACTAACAAACAAAAATATGTTTAATGATATTCTGTCACACCTGTGTAAGTTTAATTAACAACATTCTTATGCAACAAATTCTTGAGAGATGGAGCCAAACGGTGTAACTAGTTTCTTCTTTTGCAGTGGACACATCTTGGAGGCAGGATTGCACAGTGCACCACCCTCTCCCCTTACCCCTTTTCAGTCAGTTTATGCAACCAGTGTCTGAGGTAGTTTAAAGCAGCAGTTGTAAGCAGACAATATGCAGCTAACCTTGCAGTTGTAAAGGTGGGGGATCCATAAGTTTCTCCACTGGCCTATATGCCTGTATGTGACACTGTGTAGGAATGAAATGGGAGTAAAGCAGGTACATGGTAGTTATATCTGCAGTTTTCACTGCACTGCCATTTGAATGCCTAATGGTCCTGGAACCAGGAGCTTTCACAACTCCTGATGTTAAAAAACGTATTATTTCTGGTTTGCTGCAGCAATGTTGTTAAAGGGGATCCGTTTTAGTTAGGACTAAGGCCACAAAACTAAATTGAGTTTGCGAGTCCTAAGTACTTGATCCCTTTGTGAATTTACATACTGAGCACAAACCCAAGGATCCGATAGCCTTGGTGGCTACATTTCTTATCAGCCACCTAGCCTTAGTGATGCCTTTTATACTTCCTTGTTACCAAGAGTTCAAAAGAGTCTTTTGTAGTACAGAAGCCACAGTGTTACCCCACACCAACACTAAATCTGGTGCCAGGGTCCTAAATCCCATTCGGAAATGGAAAAAGAAGATCAGTACCTTTGCTGTTTCCTGGATGACTGTCTCTGTAACGGGTTTAAAAGACACTCCAATTCTTCTATGTCTTCTCTTTTATTTTTTGTGATACCGATAAATTGAGACCATGTACCGATAACCATGTATCGAACAACATAACTGTAAAAAACAGATACCCTCTTCCACTAATTCTGGGACTACTTGAGTCTGTAATTCCCAGATATACACCAAATTGAATTTGAGAGGTGTGTGTGCCCAATTTGGTATGCTTCCGATCAGGGGATGAGTGGAAAACTGCATTCTGTACTCAGTATGGGCTTTTTGAGTACCAGGTTATGCCTTTCGGGCTTTTCAATGCCCCAGCCCTTTCTCAATGATATATTTTGAGAAGCACTGGATCATTTTACTGTCTTCTATTTCGACGGCATCCTGGTGTACTCTAAAATCTTACCTGAACATGAAAGCCACTCTTCCTGGTTGTTGAGAACATTAAAGAAAAACTTGAAAAGAGACAATTTTATCAGACGAGTATAGAATTATTTGGGTTTATCCTTTCCGCAGAAGGGATCAGTATGGATGACGGGAAAGTCAAGGAAGTACTTTAGTGGAGCACACGCTTGAATCTTAAAACCCTACAGGGCTTCTTGGGCTTTGCACATTTTTATCATACATTTAAAGGGTATTCAGAACTAGCCCATTCATTGACTAGCCTAACACGAACAAGCATAGCGGTTCAATGGAATAAAGAAGCCCAAGAAGCATTTGACACCTCAAAGATCGCCTTTAGCATGGCACCCGTATTGCTCCATGCAGACCCTGTAATACCGTTTAGAGTAGAAACCGATGCTTCATCCTATGCCGTTGGTGCAATATTATCTCAACTCTGCAAAAACACAGATCTTCATCCTATTGCATTTCACTCTAGAAAACTCAATCCGGCTGAGCCAAATTATTCCATAACTGAAAAAGAGATGTTAGCCATCAAGTATGCATTAGAAGAATGGCGTCATTTCCTGCTGGAGGCACGTCATCTGTTCACAGTGTACACCAACCACAGGAACCTTTTATGCCTCACTAGTCTTAGATGTACTAATCCACGGTTGGCACAATGGCATCTGTTCTTCTCAGGGTATAATCTAATTGTCACTTATAGACCAGGATCTATGCATAGAAAAGCCAACACCCGATCCAGGTTATCAGTGGAGGGTATACGTCCTGGTGTAGAAAAACCAGTAACGGTGCTCCTACATGGTAGAGTCATATGCTTGTGTCAGATATCAAATACTGACACCCAGGAACTGAATAGATGGGGCAAAGAAAACTTGCATGACATGTAATGGCATGCAATACAAGTCCATCAAAGAATGCTGTGCTATCAAGACCGCATTCTATTATCCACAGAACGTATGAGACTATGGGCATCATTACAAGTTTGCCGGCACCCTTGTTTCCGGACCAGCAAACTAGGAGTCTGCCTGCTGGGGCCACTGTGCCTGACAGGTCTGAAGGGCGCAGAGGCTGTGGTAGGCAGAACCGTCATGGAAGCACCGGCACGTTAGCAACAGTGCCAGTGCTTTCGCATCCCCATAGGAATGGGGACATACATTTTACCGGCGCCTGCCTTCCCGGGACGCCAGATCTGTAATCTCCCAGTGGCATCGGGATGTCATGCACTGGTCAAGTTTTACAAGTCCAGTGGCAACACGCCGATAGCACCGGCAGGGTTACCGCTGGACTTGTAATGAGGCCCTATGTCACAAACATAAAACCGTGGTTCATCCTGGGGTCCAAAAGACCATACAGTTACTCCTACAGTGGTGTTGGTGGCCAGAATTAAAAGCCCATACCCGAAAATATGTTCAGATATGCTGCACATGCGCTCAAGCTAAAACCATCCCTGGCAAAAGAGCCTCATTACACGGTATGCAGTAACCATGGCGCTATTAGCGCCATGGTTGCCGCCGGTATTTTACCGTGTCTGCCTTGGTGGATGGCGGAATTACCGGCCTACTCCAAGGTGAGCGGGGCCGGTAATTCCCCATTCACTAAGGCACTTCCCCATTCCCATTTTTGCCCCCATAGGGCTCAATGGGAATGGGGAAGGAGGTAATTACGGTACCGCAAATTGTGGTACCGTAATTAGCACCAAAGTCCCTTTACGGGCCCGTTCCTTAATGGCTGGTAAAACCAGCCGTTGAGGTCGGGTCTGGCAAAGGGACCTTGTAGTAAGGTGGTAAGGGTTTACCGGTACTGGTGCCCTTACTGGTACCGGTAAACCCTTACCGCATACCGTATAATGAGGCCCAAGGTCTGTTACGGCCACTACCTGTACCTCCAGATCTCTGGCACACAGCGAGTCTTGACATTATTGTAGACCTCCCAAAGGACAATGCATGTACCACTATGGTTGTTATAGTGGACTATTTCACAGAAATGGGTAATTTCATGCCATGGGCAAGGTTACCAAACACAGCTCAAACCACATCCCTTTTAGTGAAACATGTGTATCGACTACATGGTCTGCCATCAGCCACTGTCTCTGACTGAGTTTCACAATTTTCTGCCCATTTTTGGCATGCGTTTGCCCAAATATTGGATATGGATCTTCCTCTATCAACAGCGCACCATCTACAAACCAACAGGAAATCCAAAAGAATCAATTGCTTGCTCGAACAATATCTGTACTTTTATTGCCTGGAACAGATGGTTCATTGGTAGACATTGCTGCCATTAGCAAAATGTGCATATAACAAAGCCACTCATATCTCCATGGTATGTCACTGATCTGCGCAATATACAGTACCAATCCTAGAACCTTCCCGATGACCTTTTCACGGGTTTCAGAAGTTCTCCAAGCTAAAACGACTGTGGACCTTCTAACGTCTGTACACAAACAAGTGCGAGAGCATTTGGAGAAAACCTGACAACAATACAAACATCAAGCTGGAAACATAGAAAGGACATCTTTAAGATTGGTGATAAAGTGTCATTATCCACCAAGCATTTATGTGTTTTAGAATCAAACAAACTAAAGCCACGTTTTGTTGGATCATATCTAATCATTAAGGTCATCAATGCGGTAGCCTATGCACTACGACTACCAAAACAATGGCGAATCCATCGGGTATTCCACATATCTTTACTCAAGCAATGCCATCCTAAAACATACTAAAACACATCTTTCCACTAACACCGGAGACTACACCGCTTTTTCTGATGCTGAGTATGAAGTTGCTGACTTCCTTGACTCTCGTTGGTACAGAAAGCAGTTGCAGTACTTGGTAGACTGGAAAGAATATGGTCCGAGGACCATACATGGGAACCTGCTTACAATGTTTCGGCTCCTTGGTTGGTGGCCCGGTTCCATCGTCGATATCCTTTTCGTCTGCACCTTGTGTGTGCTTTGAGGAGGGGAACTGTCAGAGCTGCAAGATTATTTCACCGCTATTGTATCACTCCTTATTGGGTGAGAAGAGTGTATTTCCTCGACCAGTCCAGGTGCCATCATGGGGGACGAGTATGCGCTATCACGGACCTTATGAGGACTGTGGGTCCCAGCAGGACGGCGGCATGTGTCGATGATGTCATGTCTGAGTCACATCGCGGGTGTCGCGACCCTGGAAACATTACTGCTAGATTGTTTATCTAGCCAGAATAGGCTTGATGCCCCTCAACATTTTTTCATTGTTGTTGCTCACAGAGACCCTTTTTCCTTGGAAAACGTGTTTTTTTCTACCTTCTTGGACTATTGGTTGTCGAACTTCTTTTCTTACTTTGCCCTTGGATGTTTGGAACCTTCACCTGTAGCAACAATTCTCTACAATTAACATGGGAATTTTGGGAACTGTGGTTGGTGGTTCATTAATTGATGTCTATTCCTGTACTAATCCAATATTCTTGTCTTGCAGCTCTCTGGGGCCAGTGCAGGAGCAAAATGATCCTCCCCACCTTAGTGAATTCACAGTAGTCTAAAGATTGTTATTTTGACTCTGTTAGTCTTCCATGGTCAATTGAGGATTGCGGGTAAAAGTGGTAGCCCTATGTCAAGCCTGACAATAGATTAATCTTTCTAACAACAAGTCATATCAGAGGCCCCAAGGAAGCGATTGTGTGGAATGAAATATAATCATTTTTATTATGATGGTGCATGATTATTGTACTTGATGTCTGAACATATCTGCCTCAAAAAATGTTGTACAGTGTATAATATATATCTTTCTGTTTGTAAAGAAAATGCCCTGTTTTCAACATAATTGCATACAAACATGTATAACGTGGAGCTACATATTGTCATATATGCTGAATATATATTTAAGATACATATGTAGATGTTTCAATTGAATAACATGTTATTTACTACTGTTATTGACCAGCCAAACTATAACAATTGTTTCAACAAAATGAATTACCTTTAAGTGGTATATGTTTTATGCGCAGGGTATGCAGAGATGGATATCGCTACCAATAGGTTATCCCAAATAATTGTCTTGAAGAATAAAATATCAGATTACTAACAAATTAAGTTCCTGGTTCATGAGTTACGATCTAGATCCTTCACAATTATGTTTTGACTTTACACAACATACGTGTGATGTCACGGCACGTACATGATGGCATCACACATACACACATACACAGGACATCCACAAACAGAACACATCTATATTTTAGTTGCTGTTCTGGCACACATGTGTAGTAAGTGCAGAAAGAGATGCCACTCTGCATTTCATGTCCTATAAATTACTCTGTGAGGTAAGGACATTCTAATTAGCTCGGTCACTAAGAAATGCTTTTGAGAGTGAAATATCCATCATGAACAGACATTTCTGTCCTGCTTGTTGTGTTTTTAACGTGTCGCATTTCCTTAGATAGTTACTCCTTCACTCAGAGCCACAGGGTTTGACTGAATGTTCTAGGTCCATACCTGTTTATCTCTTTGTGTCAAAGCATGGATGTTTGCACAAGAGAATGTTATTTAAAGTAAATGTCCTTATTATGGTTTTTGTGTTTCTATTGTTTTCACAGGAAAGAGTGTAGTCACTACAGGTTTGAGCTCAGTCCAGGATAGATCTGGCCGGATAAACAATTTTGTGTTGGTGAGGTCCTGATTCCTTTGAAGATTGTCCGGGCTTTAATCATTTTGTCTAAAGCTAGGGTTGTGTTTCCCATCTTTTGCCCTCAGCACAATCTACGAAATCCTGTTCTTTAATTATATGAAAGTCAGTGATATTTACAAATCCTACAACGTATTTTTGTTTTTAGTTCTTTTTTCTCATGATGGCGTCTTGCCTCTTGAAGAAGGTCCGGAAATGCCCAATGGGAATGAAACATGTTAGGCATATGATTACTCGTTGCTCAGAGAGATGTCATGCCAATTAGAGAGACAATGGGCCTCATTACGACCTCAGCGGTAGCCATGCCGCTACTGGCGGCATGGCTGCCGCCGAAATCGCATCAGGGTCCGGGTCCTCAGAATGAGGAATTACCGGGCCATTCCGAGTTCGGAAGGCCTGGTAATTCCTCCCTCCAAGGACCCGGACCCGGTCCTTCCCCATTCCTATTTCCGCCCCCATAGGGCTGAATGGGAATGGGAGAGGGAGCAAACAACGGGCCATTATGAGTTGGCTCGTTGTTTGCTCCCTCTTCCCCTCGCGGGACCCGGTAAGCACGCCTGGTTTGACCAGGCGTTGCTTCCTGGGTCCCGCAAGGGGACCTCGTAATGAGGCGGTATGGGGTAAACGGCGCCGGCACCTTTTATGGGGCACTTTACCCCGTACCGCCAGGGTCGTAATGAGGCCCAATATATGTAAATTCATGATGCACATGTGAACACTTTATATAAACATTACCCATCCTCCCAGATGCATTAAATTTGCCAGAAATGTCTATCCTTATGTTCTGCTCGTTTTAATATATGAATACAGCATTGTTAGCTTGTGTAAAAAAGGATTTTAACTTTTATTATATCTGGATGTTTTGACAAAAATTGTGAAATTGTTTTGAAATGTCTAGATATAATTGATGTTCTTAAAGTTGTAATGGACTTGTGCTTCAGACCAGTTGTTTCACCTTGTTTATCAAATATGTATCATACATGTGCGTTAATACACAGGCTCCATTAATGATAGGATAGTTTAAAACATTAGTGTAGTTTGTTTGTCTTAGAACCTGGGTTGATCACCTTTAAAGTTCGCTCTTGGTGGAACGCGGTAGGAACCCATCAAGAGCAAGTCGAACTGCTCTGACAAGTGAGACGAGCGTTGAAAAGGGAACAAGCAATTTGCTTGTCTGGCAAGCCTACACCTTTCGAGCCCGTAGAAACCACACCAGGGCCCTAACATCATGGATTGGCTGCCAGATCCTATATGATGGATGACAGCGATTGACTTTGGTAGATCAACCATTGGTCCGGAAGAAGATGACCCCAATAAATGGAGTCATCGAACCGGTCGACCATTACCAGTGCCGATATCCACAAAGGAATATTGTTGTAATCAACACACAATACCGGCTTAAGGGCTGGAGTAGCGAGTTCCTTGAAATAAGAACGTCGAAGCTGTGGTTTGGCACAGCATTTTAGTCAACAGTTAGCTCTCACCTCGCATTTCTTGTACACACTTCATTGTGGGTGAATACAAATGGCTTAGTTTCTGTACAAATAGTCCCCCTTGAAATGTCCAGAGGGTTATGTGATGAGACAACAATCGTCTCTCTCTTCTGAGGGTGTGCAACTGCACTGGTGTTTTTATAATAATTGTTTATCCTTATGTACCAAGCATGCTAGATTGGATTAGGTAGATAGGGAAAGTTTCTCTACCTCTCTTCTGTTAGATAGGTGGCACATCACCGATGGCCTAGGGTCAGCATCCCCTGATGGGGAAAAGATGTGCTTCTGTTTAGGGATAGTGGTAGTGGAACCATAGATTGAATTCAAGATAAATTACGGATGGACTTATATGTGCTCCATAACCGTTTTCGTGTGCTAAAAGACTTAAAAGGCCCCGTCAGGTACAGGCCATAGAGTTGGTGTTGTTGGTGGAGCATGAAGAAGTCAGAAGCAGAAGCAGCGTGGTTTGTGCTGGCAGCCCAGGTAGAATCTGGAGGAGATAGAGGACGCCGGGACCATTGCTGGACAGATAGCAGCTGCTGGTCCTAAGAGGGTCTGTGCTCCCAGAAATCTGAAGTGCACAAGTCGTGCTTTCCCCTTTGTGGCCTGGTCTACAGAGGCTCTGCAGTGGGCAGCATGCCAGAGGCTTTCTCAGATGGCTAAAGTGTACCAGACGGTCTCGAGGCTGTCTCCGGTGGCTGGCGTGCACTAGAGAGCCTCAGGAGCAGGAGGAGCGCCAATTGGAAGTGGCTGGGTGACGGCAGACTTACCAAAGCAGTTTTCCGGGTCGCAATGAGCCACAACAGCAGAAGTCCTGTGAGTGGCAAGGGGAACAGAGGTGCACGTCTGATCCGGTGAGTTCCCAGGTTGTCAGTGACACCGGAGCGCTCTGTCCCCGCTTGTCTATAGGAAGTAAGCACCTGGCTAGTGAGCTGCGCTCGTATAGAAGCAGGATTATTGCAAAGCAGCAGAAGCAGCACTTGCCTGTAAATGAAAGTGAGTCACACGCTGCTTGTGAATGGTGAACTATTGTAAAACAGAAGAAGCAGCACTCACGTGTCAGTGAAGGTGATTCACAAGTTGTTCTTGAACACCAAATCTGGGAAAAGCAGCAAAACTCTAGTAAATCAAAGCCAAATGACTGTAACTTTGAAAGTGTGAGTCTGTGGAAAACCCAACCATCCGTGGGGGCGACTTTGTTAAAAGATAATAAGCATTGCCCAAGTCAAGAGAAAGATGAAACCAAGTCAAATACAATCTAGCCAATATTACCAACAGCAGAAGGGGGCTAATGCAAGCTCTATAAACTCTGAAACCTGTTGCCTATATTGTGTACAACATCCGGTACAGGCTGGGATACGCACACACATTGGCAAAACTAGGGGAGATGCAGGAAGAGACCCTATCCCTATCAGTCTTTGGTTGCTTGTGCAGCGGGCAACCAAGAGTGGCAAAAATGCTGCCCTTCTGGAAACTGATATCCAGAAGTAGAGGAGCATCATTTGCAGAAGAATATTAAAGAGCATCAATGTGAATCTTGGTTTTCCTGAAAAGTTGCTGAAAGCTACAATTTGTTGAATGCTGTGACGCTGTCGTAACCTAATGTCAGTTGACATTCACCACAAAATCACTTGTAGTAGTGAAAAGCTGTTCGGGCAGGGTAGTATACCCAGATGGTTAACATTTGGAGATAATAGGCCTGGCATGGAAGCAGGCCAATTGAAAGTTGAAGGAGTGCTACAAGGTTGTCTTGATAGAGACACTCTATGTTGTTAGTAGTGAAGGAGGAAGATCTGTGCAAGGCTGTTACAGAGTAGATGCATTTCTTTGAGTTGTTAAAGTGGCAAATCATCCTGACTGAGACAATCAGTGTTGCTATTGAGGAGCTGAGAACCTGTTTAAAGAAGAAGAGACTTATAGCTTCTGTGTTGGAACTTTCTGTTGACAAGTTGAAGTTGCATTGAGCAGTATCAGAACTTTTGTTCCTTCTTGAACTGTGAAGCAGAATCACGTTTAAACCTGTGGAAGGGGAATTCGCGCGGGTTATAAAGACATTTTTAATTGAATCATTATTGTTTTGAACTGCCATATATTTCCTTGTTTATTTGTTATATGTATACGTGTGAGGGACAGATATCCTTTACTAGAGTGTTTCCTTTAGTTTATTTTAGGCAGGTAAATCCTCGTCAGGGTAGGGCTAGTGAGGCATTCATCCAACCTTTTAAAATAATAAAATGGCATTTGTTAAGAAAACTTCCCAACGTGGTCTGCCTCACATTTCTGACCCCTCACAATCCCCCCACAGCTAACCCCTTTATATCTACATTATAGACAATGTTTCAGATAAATGTGAAGAAAACAGAGCAGAGATCTTGTGATGACTGGGCCTCGAATATGGGAAGAGAAATGAATGAAGAAATATGATGAAAAGCTTGTGAATTGACATTCAACTCTAAGTTCAGACTGATCCAGTTTAAAGCCTTGCATAGATTACACTGGCAGTTGTAAATAGGTTTGGAGCTAACCTGAATGCATTTAGTATGAGGTGCAATCTACTCAGTACAAATTATCTCCACATGCTGCGGTTATACGCTGGTACTTGTGGCTTAATTAACCAATGTCATGATGAGTCACATACATAGTTGCGCAAGTGTGCACTCCACCAGAATAAGAGCCCATAAGAGGGGTTGTAGCATTAGTTTCTGATCAACCAATGATAGCGCAACTTGATGAAGTCTCTGCAGTGGCAAGTGTGAAACAAAATGTGGCACATGTCCAAAAGGGGGCAAGAGGGGTGGAAGCCCCTGGGCCTAGTGCGGCAGGGAACATTACAGCATTCTACCCCACATTAAAACCTATGGATCATACAAAGGACCAGAGAAAGGAGGCTGAAAATTGGATCTATAATCTGGTACCCAGCACATCTATAGAGCAACCGGGAGATGGTCAAATAGCAGTAGGGGAGCAAGATAAGTCCTGCTTAATCGACAACAACTCGCTCCTTAACTTGTGCTATAACCTTCAGAGGGAAGCCGGTGAGCCTTCAGAGGCATATTATTATAACAATAATACCCATACAAACCTGAGAGAACATCATTGGTCTTAACGAGCCAAGTACACAGAACTTGGAGGTGACCTTTGAATCAAGCTTGAGTGTGGTTAATACCACAGTTGACACTGATTCTTCTTGAAACAGCGTGGGACAGAGTACTTCCTTGCCTACAGAGGATCTCCTTTCCCTACTAAAATACTCTTTGGCATTGTGCATCAAAATATTTAAAGGGCAAAGGTAGTGCATAATAAGGTTGCAAGCCCTAGAGAAAACAAGGGAGCCATTGGAGATTCACTCTTCTACTTTCTTGGGCAACAAAGTGGATAATGAAGAGGAAGGTTGTCGCTCGTTAGTGAGCTGTTAATTACATCTGATGACAGAGAGGTTCTATCTGTCATCGCAGTGGAATCAGAACATGGCAACACCCAAATGAATCAGGGTAAAGAGGCTCAGCAAGCTAATGGGCAAAGCAGTCTTGGTGACAACTGCCCATATGAACTATATTCTAGGGAAATACATGGGAAGCCTGAAGATCATTTGGCTCCCATTGATGTGGACTTCTACCATCCAAATCGAGAGCTGGTCCAACAAAACAAAAAGAGTAAAGCTAATGTTAGGGGGACACCTACACAAGACAAACAAGTTGAGTGAATTAAAAATGCTGGTGGATTGGCAGAAGTGGACTCCTCCTGATTTAATTGTGTCAGTACTGAGGAAAACATTGAACTGAGGATGGTACTGAACAAGCAGAAAAAAGGGAAATAGAAAAAACAAAAAAAAAAATGTAAAGAAAAACAGCCGGTAACCTGGATGATTGGGTATGCCCATTGTACCCATGTCCAATCCAGCTATGGAGTTGCATGGAAGCCTAATGACGAACAATGAGGTGCAGGATTTAATTGAAACATCTAAAGCTTCACTGGATGAAGACAGTTTGGGAGTTTGATGAATCTGATGATATCATCACTTCTTTCCCAGAGTTAACCTCTTCCTATGTGGTAAGGGGACAGCAGTCGCTACCTGATCCTAACCCTGGGGGCGGCTACATGAAGGAGGACCACCTAGGGGAGGTGACCCTTGGCGATATAAGATGACATCATTGGAGACAGTCACCTCCCCCCATTCCCTTCCAGTGATGTTTCCTCCATTCCCCCTACCTTACTGGCATATTGCCATCCTCTCCCCCAACCTCTTGGTAAATCTACTTTGACTACTCCCCAAACTCCCATTATGGACAAGGAAGAGGCAAGCAGCAGTGAGGATCACTCCCAATGAAAATCAGTATCCACTTCCGTCCACATCATTCAAGAAACGGTCCCATAACCATTGGCACGAGAAAGAATAATAGAGTAATGAATATCACTAGGACCAGGCAACCAATGCAGCAGTCTAGCTGTTGGTAAGGTATAATCAAGCCAGGAATTTTAAATACGACTACAGCTGACAGAGAGAGGGAGAGTAGAGAGCTGCAGACGCCGGTCTGGCTCACAACCCGTAACAAAGCTGAACACCACTCTGGAGGAAAACACACCACAGCAGGCGACATGAAGACCAACCTGAATCCAGGAAGAAGAAGCCGAGGTGCAGATGGTTCGCTGCTCGAGGCGAGAGAGCAGCGGGAACCATGCACTGAGAAGGAAGGCACAGTGAAACTGCAGCGCTTAAACAGGTGCATGTGAGGCCAATACTCTGAAGCAGAAGGAAGCGAAGGAACGATGGAGGCAAACAGTAAGCCCAGGGAACACAAGTGGGTTACCGGGATGCCAGCGAGCGTATGATGCTACACCGAAATAACACTGAGTGAAAGAAACCGAAGCGAGGAGAAGCCAGAAAATACCGGTAAACCCAAAGAACAAAAGTGGATTATCGGGTTGTCTAACAAATTGTGTTGCTTCATAAAAACACAGCGAGAGACCAAAAGGAAGGTCATTAAAGAAGTGAAAGTATTTGTAGAACCAGTTACGAATGGGTTGTTAAACACCTACCTTAAAGAGCAAGTGTTATGTACAGTAAATTCCTGGCAAGTAAGTATACCAGGTGAAGTTAAGAGGTGGAGTAATAAAGTCCTGTCAGGGGAGAATAACAGGTGAAGTTAAGTTAAATATTTGAACTCCAAAGTCCTGGCAGGAGAGTATACCAGGTGAAGATAAATATAAGTGCATATTGTAGTGAATCTCAAGGAAGAATCATGCCCTTCAGAGTACGAACTATTAAGTGAACTGTTGGAAGAATGATTTCAAGGAAGCTCTTGCCCTTGAGTTTGTGAACTGTTCTGTACAAAGGAAAATAGAGTCCTTAGGAAGAAACATTCCTTAGGGATTTTGAAGTGAATACAAAGCTTGGGGAAGCGGGCGATTACCCCAAAAGAAGTAAATCCAGGGGAGAGAGTCATTCTCTGGGAAACCTAATTATTCTATTTGAACTTGTTTTCTTTGGTACAATGAGTCTGGGGGAAGGAAGCTGGGCACTGGAACTGTGGACATTGTCCATTTGGAAACCTTTTAGTTGGATTTGAACTTTTGTGTTGAACTTGATAATCTGAGCACTTGGAGTAATCATGAGACAATAGCCTATACACCTTGGAGTTATGTTAAAGTGTGAGGGCCGGAATAAGATTACGGACACAGGACATAGCTTTGTTAAGACATCTTGACACAAGGCAGACCCATTTGTTTTGGTTAAGGTAGAAACATTTCTCCTAGAGTAGGGATAGTGTGGAATTTTCCTACCCCCATTTGTTTTAATACATGTTTGTAGCAAAAACATGTCTCCTCTGTGTTCGCATCCCACTCCTGGCTCCTCACAGGAGATATAGGTTTGGAGGAGCGGATAAATCCAGAATCATAAAGAACTGATAGTGGAAAGCAGTGGTAAGAAAGTGTAGAGAAGCAACTGAAATGCACTCCCCAATGCTAAGAGGCAGATAAACCAAACATTACAATTAATGCAACTTTGGGAACACTGTTCCTAAATAGACACGATGTCCTCAAATTGTTATATGTGTTTCCCCACTTAAGAGTTACCACCTCTAAAAATGTGACTAATGTTGAATTCCTGGAATCAGACTTGGAAGGCTGATTTCGCTAGGCCAAGTGGGGGTCTGATTATAGGATTGAGGAATGCAATGCAAACAATGCAAAATGAGGTTAAAGCTTCAAAAGAAAGTATTCGGGCAGTGCAATTCAATGATTATGATGTAACAGCAGTGGTTTGTACCTTAATGGTTAGTGTGTTTGACCCCCTCAGGGCAGGAAAACACATGCGATTATGTCCGCTTTGGCTGAGATCCTTACAGAGTGCATGGGGCATTACCAATTAGGATTGATTAAAATAGGAGGTGATTTCAATGCAGAATGCAATACGGCTAAACAGAATTTAGAAGAAGCTATGTTTGCATCAAGGGCATGTGTATACAAGGGAAACAGTAAACAAGGTGTAAAAATGGATGAATTACATCATAACTTTCAGCCTTGATTATTTGACTGTGACGGTAGAGGGTAATCAATTAACTAACTTTACCTGGTCCAATGGGAAACATACAAGCTGGATTGACTATCTAATCATGAGCATTGGTTGAAATCATGCCTGGAGATCATTTGGTTTGATAAATACTGCTCTTAGTGATCATAATGCTCTCAGGGCTGAATTGGAAAAATACCCCTGAATCGTACCATGGGGGAAATAGAATCAGGTGGGCGAGACAAATGTGACAGTTGTAAACAATAGGCTAATAAGGGATAGAGTTGTATTGGAATTTCTGTCAAAAGCTGTTGAGGAACCAGCAGTTCTGCTGTCAGATTATGCAAATAGATACAGCTCATTGACGGAAAGACCCAGTACAGTGTGTGTAAAACAGAGAGCTAAAGTGTCTGATATAGACATTGCTAATAAAAGAGGGAAAAATAAAGGAACATTAGAAAGATTAAGCTGTTGGTAAATAGGGGGTGCTTGGTTGCTTCTGAGTGTGCCGTACTAGTCTCAAACATCCAAACTAAATATAAGAACTGGTTAAGAACCCAAAGAACATCTGGTAGGACTGCTAGGTGGCAATTAATACACAAGCTCCTAAATAAGAATGACTACAAACAATTTTGTCAGGAAGCAAGAGCCATCACAGACTCCAATAATAGGATCATGATTAACCCTATTAGCAACATGGACTGGGAGAAATATGTTGAGGAATTATAAATTTGCCCTGCCCCAAGAGAACGCAGCACCATATATCATGGGGATAGAATAATGTTCACACAGGTATTCATGAGATATTTAGGAATTTGAAAGATTCTAGAGCCCTGGGTCTGGATGGGCTATCAAATATGTTAATGAGAAGCGATCCGGAATTATGGGTATCAATATTATATGATTTGTTACAGAGGGTAGTGAGGGAAGGCAATAAACCTAGCTCTTGGAGGACATTTCTGTTAGTACATGTGCATAAAAAGGAGGGCTGGGCTATCCTGGCACACTATAGGTTACTTGCTTTGTTAGATGTTCCCGGCAAACTATTTTGTAACCTACTCCATGAGAAACGTAGACGATGGGCTGAACCACAGCAATTATTATCCATCCAGCATACAGGCTTTAGAAAGAATATGGGTCCATATCATAACATATGAGCATTGCAATATCTGATAAGCAAACCCTATTTGACAGTAAAATGAGCCTGTATATCGCCTTCATTGATTTTACTAAGGCATTTAATTGGGTAGACAGAGCCAGATTATGGAGCAAGCTCATGGGGTATAGAACTGGATTAGCTATACATGATTTGCCGCTTCTATATAAACACATCATCAGCAGTCCGGATCAAGCAGGAAAGGTGTATAATGGATTACATCAAAACAAGGAATGTTCTGAAGCAAGGTTGTGTCCTTGCACCCGCATTGTTCAATCTATATGTGGCAGACCTAGGTAATAAGTTAGACTCTTGGCGTTCATTTCCAGCCAAAATAGGTCCAAGACCTACTGGCTGATTCATATATGCAGATGACATAATGGTCTGATTAATTATCTTTCTTTGTTTTTAGTTCATAAATTAACTTTTACAAATAGATATACATATACAGTATCATATTTACAAAGAGGTTTTGAAACGTAAGTGAATTTATCTATGTACAGGATTGGTAAAATATTTAACAATTTAAGATTTAAGATAGTCCACAAACAAAGAATACATTGTGATAATATGATCATATGGTAAAATAAGAATGAAATAAATTAATAGATACAATAACCAATAGTGGTCAAAAAACTTGAGTTCCCAGAATGCATCAATGGGCTCCCATCGGTCTTATCTCTTATCTCGCGGGTTTTATCTAATCAGACAATGTCACTAAGTACCATGAGGAAGTAAATTGTTTAGTTGGTTTCACTACAATATACACAGAATAGGCACACAATCGACTTAATATAGTTCCTATATGGTTTTGACAGTAGCATTATAAAATAAGGCATTCAGAAATTATTGGTTTTGTTAATTACTTGACCTTGGCCCATAGTTACTTGTATGTTGCCTTCAGTTTGTGAGTAAAGGATTTATCTGTATCCAGAGATTGAACAAAGCAATAGGGACGGCACCTGAGTCTGTATTTAGGCAATAATGCCAAAAATGGTCCGACTTGATGGCGCTATATTCACCTACAAAATTACCCAGTGTACACATATATCTCAGACCCAGTTTCTCACATTGAGTTAAGAAAGCCGTGAGCTTTCCAGCTTGTCTGGTATTTTGCAAAAACGACAAGTTTGGGATTCTCTGGGCATTTTTATCTATGCACCTCGTGTCACAAGCAGGGGGAGTTGATTGGTTCTAAGGCGAAGAATGAAACTGTGTACACTTGGGTTAGGGCACTTAATCAGATAACACTCTGTTTGGAAATATTTACGTGCGATTCCCGTCACAAATATGTAGTTATGTAGCATTTCCAAATTTAAGTAGTTGTTTAACCAGTCATGTTGTTCCATCTTATTTTTGAATATGGATTTTAGCATTGGAAAACCGGTACCGCGTTCAAAATCAGGTACCCATCCAATTTCACGAAAACATTCTTCTTTAAGACACTGGTAGTCTGGGGTTCTTGTCTTAGGGAACCAGTGCCAAGTATACTCAGCAGGGGACATTTGGGTTTATTTTACATATAGCAGTCCACGATGAATCAAGGCCTACACTCTCAGGGAAGTCAATCTGAGTCTCACATAAGCCATCGGTGTGGACTGAGGAAGTGCCAATATTTTTCTCCAGAAATTTCCCTTGAGGAAATCAAGCCACTTTAAGTCTCTGATGGCCAGAGCCCTGAGGCCATATGATATAGCAGGCACCAAACACTGATTGTATAGTTTGATAATTCCTTCAAGGGAAAATCCTGTTGTGGATTTCGAAAAAATGATAGGTTGCATATGTCAGCTGGCGGGCCTTACGCTTTTTTAGTTTGCTGACATTATAGTAGTTGCCCCCAGCAAATATCTTAACACCCCCAGGTAGACGTAACTATCCACATATTCAATAAGTCCCAAACCTGTTTCCAATCGTACCCTGTGTACCTTGCCCCCTGAGATTACCATCATTTGGGTCTTATTCATATTGATGGCCAGCTCGTTTTTTTATAGCTTAATCTATCAGGGCTTTAAATTTAAGTTTGACACCTACTATGGTGCGATCAATCAAATCAAGATCATCAGCGAATAAAACGCTACAGATAACAGAGTCTCCTATTTTGGCAGAACAACCCCCGCCAGAGACCAATACGAGGAGAAGATCGGCCAAATACAGGTTGAACAATTGGGGGGCAAGGCACAACCTTGCTTGACCCCTATGTTTATTGAAACCCTCGGGGAGAGTGTTCCTGCATCATCCAGCCTTACTTGGACGCCAGTGTCAGTGTGGAGAGTGATAAGTAAACTCACAATCCTAGTAGGGCAGCCCAAGATTCTGAGTCTTTGGCACAATATTTCCCGGGTTTACTGAATCGAAAGCTGTGCTGAAGTCAACAAATATGAGGTATATAGCTGGATTACCTCTCATTACTGCTTCCTGAATCAATCTGTCTATACCCCTGATGTGTGAGTGGTACTAGATCCTGGTCTAAAGCCTGTTTGTGTGGAGTGTAATATGTTATGATTTGTGACCCAGTTTTGTAAAGCAGCCAAAACAAAAGAGGCAAGAAACTTCCTGGTAATATCAAGGAGAGAGGAGCCCATCGTTTTCAGGCCTCTCTCTGTCCCCTTTTTTGTAGACAGGTTGCAAGATAGCCTGACGCTATAGGTCTGGGACCATTCCCTCATTGTAGACTTTATCAAATAGCGTCTCAACGATCTTAGCCCAGACAGCCGTGTTCCCCTCTAGGACAGAGTTTGACAGGCCATTAGGGCCTGGTGCTCTTGAACTCTTTAATTTAGTAATGGCCTTAAAGATTTCATAAAAGCCAATTTTCTGAGTAAAAGGGCTACCCCCTACATTTTCTCCTGCGGTAATGGGTGTCTGCACAATTTTCTCTCTGAGGAAAGTCAACCATTTATCAGCAGTGATGGGGTTAACAATCTGCCGCTTTGAGTCTCCTTTAGCTTCTGATAACAACTGCCAAATTGACCTAGAATTTTTACCACTTAACGTGGCAAACATCTGTTGCCACCGCAGGGTTAAGTGAGATGCTTTCCTTCTTTTAAGCCAGTTCCTGTAGTTACTTTTGATCCTCCGTGTCCTGGCTTCCACCTCGCAGTTCATACCCCACATATATACAGCCTTTCTGATGTGGCAGTGCATTTGTCGTTTGTCATTTCTAATTTCTGTATCAAAATCATGTTTATGTAGAAAGGTGTATAAACTAATAGGTTTAATATCCAAAGTACCTGTTTCCAGTGCAAGCAGATGTATACGTACTGCCATTTCATTCACTTCCAAGGATTCAAATTACGGAATTCCAATTGTAGGAGCCTAAGTGCAGCTCTGGAAGCCTAAATATATTTCTGGGTATCCAACTTAATCTGTTCCCAGCATGGTTAATGTCAACCCAAATGGCTCCAACTAAGCATTTTTGCAGGTTTGGCAGATGTAAGGATAGGACCAGGAAGTGATGGTCACTAAACACTGTTCCCTGAGTCACCAAGGATTCCACCCTCTCGGCACAGGTGTTGCTGGTGAAGAAGTAATCTAAGGTAGAGAGCTTTTTCGCCATCTGCCAGGTATAATGGCCAGGTATATCACCCGGGGTTCGGCCTTTCAATATTATAAGGCCGCAATCCTTAAGAGAGGAGACCCACATGGCACCCTTGGGTTTCCACTGCTCTTCAGCATAGCACTGGCAGGGAACACAGAACCATATGCTTCACTTATATCTTCGTCAACACAGCTGGCATTCAAATCTCCCCCAAGAAGGAGGAAATCATGGGTCTCGGTCATTAGCCAGTCTGCACATATTTTATCAATACATTCATGTAAATTATCTAAATTGGAGTTGGTGGAGCATATACATTTATCAAAAGTAGTTTCATCCGTTCCCTGCCTCCAGTATCCAAAGCAACATCACTTGCCAGAACATCGGTTGCATTAGAAATCGTTTTTAAGCTATGGACAGGGAGGGTCTGACTAACTCCTACAATAAGACTCCCGATGGACGACCACATACCCCCTTCATAACTAATGACTGGTACAGAGTGAACCTTTCTATATAGATTTTCTGGATGTATACGATTTGGCCGTGGCACAATTTTGGCACAAAGCCAATTTTGCCACGGCCAAATCCGGCCATACTGAAACCCCCCTCTTACCCTCATACACTCCCCCACCCACCTCCTACTTACCTTTTTGGCGTCTGCTCATCTTCTGACCCTGCGGCATCAGATCCATCCCTCCTACGTGGGTTGGATCTGACAGCGCAGGGTCTGCTTTTCTTTCCTTTTTTTTTCTTCCCGTTCCCCACCTCCAAACCTCTGGAAGTGGGGGACACCCCTGCCACCCCCACAGTCCATCACTACCAAATATGGGGAGCGGGGGACACCCCCCTACCCCGCTCCCCATGTTTGGTAGTGATTACCCAAATTGATAGTTTCCAAAAGATCAAATGGTACTGGCCAAATTCGGCCAGATTAACCATACGGTCAGTTAGAAACTATCAATTTGAGTACTACTGATTTTCTTAGTCAACCAAGTCTCCTGTAACAAGATAATATCACAGTTCTGCAACAGCCATTGGGGCTCACAAAGTGGCTGTGCCCACGGGTATTCCAAGATGCCACCTTAAACAATCAGTTTGGCTGTACTAGATGTATCAGCAGAAATGTTCTAAACGATTCCCATCCCATGGCATCTTCAGGCAGTGATGGGGTGGAATGTCCGACACCCAAAACTTCAGTTATGGTAGTAGTCTGGGCCCTATTTGCCAATTGGGTGGCTGCCAGATCATCTGCCAGTTGTTTAAGGCTGACACGTGTTGGGCTATCAACCAAATACCCCACATTCTCAATTTCAGCCTGGTGTATTCTCACAAGAGCAGTGACTTCCAGGGTCACACAATGGACCCGCACAAAATTACCCACTGTGTTTTAACAAGTTCAACAAAACTGAAGTCAGAGGAAGAAAGTACACGCAGGGCCAGAACTCTTTTGCAGACAGATACCACATCTGATCTATTAGTGGCTTTTTTTTTTAAACCTTTATTTATTTAGCTTGACAACACAGAGAAGAGGTGAAAGCCCAACACGGGCAGGCCTCGGCAAATGCAGTACATACAGTCTGGATTCAACAGTGTACATTTGCTTTACGGTCATGAGCATGAGGGGCACAACAAAACAGGAGAGAGCCTGGGTAACCAAGAAATTCAGGCAGTGGTGGAGGCGGGAGAGGAGGAAGAAGCAGGGGATACAACATCAGAGTCTGTAGATGCGGAGGCCATATAGGAGCAAAACTTCTGCCAAATGTTCCTGGGTCTAGAATGCGTCAGCTGTTGAATAGACCAGGCTTCTTCTGTGTCCAATGCCCAGGTGACCGCCCTAAGCCATGGCGTGTGTGAGGGTGGTCTGGGGCGGAGCCAGCATAGTAAGATGCAGCGAACAGCAAGAAACATACAGAGGCCAGCCAGTTTTTTGGAGTCTTCTCCCATATCAGGGAAGTCATGAAAGAGACATAATACTGGGGACGAAGCGACTGTGTGGTCTAAAATAGCAGACATGGTAGCACATACCTCCTCCCAGTACTGCGCCAGTTTAAGACAGGACCAGATCATGTGTATGCATGTGGCACTGTCAGTTCCGCACCTGGGGCATCTGGGGGAGCGGTCCTTCGACATGCAGTGCAGCCTAATTGGAGTGAGGTGATACCTGTGCAAGACTTTGAACTGGATTAACTTGAATCGGGAGTGAAAGGACACGTTATGGGTGCGTGCACACATGAGACTCCAGCGTTGGTCAGACATTACCACCCCCAAGTCCTCTGCCCATATGTGTTTCAGTTTGTCGAATAGGGGGGTCTATCTGGTTTCGCAACAGGGTGTATAGTCTGGATTCCTTTCCCCTAAAGGAATTGAAGCTGTATAACTCTACAACTACAGGGTCGTTGGGAGGTATCATGGGGAAATTAGGGTATCTGATTTTAAGAATTTTTCAGAGGGATGAGTATTGGAGCCACGCGGACGATTTCCGTCTGAGAATGGGTGGAAGATCTGGCCACTCAAGAAAGTTACCATTCTCGAAAATGTCTCGGATCGCTTCGTAGCCTGCTTCGGCCCACCGGTGTGTGATGGGTGATGGTATGCGTGGAACCCCTGGGAGGAAGTTCCACAGTGATAGATTGCTGTGGAAGGGATTGGGCATGCCTGATAGTTTCTATATTTTGGAGAGGGCAAGGGATGTGCTAACAACAGGGTCTAACGACTGTAACATGATTGGCAGAGGAGAGAGAATCAAGGATCGGACATCTCTGCCACTGACTGCCATTCTCTCAAGTCTTACATGCGGGGGGGGGGGGGTCCTGTGTGTTAAACCAGTGCGAGGCGAAATGGGCCTGCGACACCAACCAGTATTTGAGAAAATTGGGGGCGTTGAATCCACCGCTTTCCATAGGGGTGGTCAATGTCCCTAGTTTTAGTCGAACTGCCCCAGAATGCCACAGAAAAGCATTAAGAGTACAGGTTAGCGTTTGAAAGAAGCCGTCGCCCAGCCACAGGGGTAGGTTGATGAACCTATATTAGTTGGGGGAGTACGACCATCTATAGGACCCCAATCTGACCCGCCAGGGAGATTGGAAGTCTCACCCAGCAAGAAGCCTTTTCAGCAAGCTTCGTAAGGTATTTCTGATAATTCTCCTCAAGCAGTGTCTCAGGGCGGCAAGCCACCTCTATACCGAGGTAAGTGAAGTTTGTCTGGGACCATAAGATCGGGAGGGGGCTCTGGTGCATCATATCAGCGAACGGTTCAATGGCTATAGCAAAGATTAAGGGAGAAAAGGGGCAGCCCTGCCTCATACCTCTGGCAATTCGAAATAGGAACAAGCATCTGTCCTCGGTGCAGACCCTGGCCACCGGATTGGAATAGAGCCGCCCAACCCAAGAACGGAAACTGGGCCCAAATTTACATTTTTCGAGGACCCGCCAGAGGTACTTCCATGACACGGAGTCAAATGCTTTTTGCATGTCCAGTGTAGCAGCCACAACTTGCACGTTTGGGTTAATTCTACTAATAATATTAAAGAGGCGCCTCAAGTTCAGGGAGGTGGAGCTCCTGGAATAAATCCCGCTTGATCATGGTGGAGGATGTGTGGCATAAAGGGGACTAAACGTAGGGCTAGAAATTTGGCAAACATTTTGACATCGCAGTTAATTAGTGAGAGGGGGCGGTACGAGCCACATTGGGTAGGGGGCTTGCCAGGTTTAAGTAAAACCATTATTATGGCTTCCCGGAGAGAAGGAGGGAGTGTGCCCACTTCACAAGCTTCGTCCCACAGGGCCATCAGGTGAGGGATTAGGAGAGATTTGAAACATTTATAGAATTCTACTGGGAGGCCGTCCGAGCCCGGGGACTTACCAGATGACAGCAAATTGATGGCCTCTGAAAGCTCCTCAGCAGTGAATGGCCTCTCAAGAGAGCCATTGGTTTCAGCTAAAAGGACTGAAAGGGGAAGGCTTTCTAGGTAGGCATCGATCTCGGCTGTTGGGATGCTCTCATCCTCTGAATAAAGGGCTTCATAGAAAGCCAGGAATTCAGAGTTAATGTCCTGTGGGAGTGTGGCTAGAGTGCCGTCGGATCTCTCAACAGCAGGGATGTTGGAGGATCCAAACTCTCAACGGATGAGTCTGGCTAAGATTCAGCCTGGCCGTTCGCCCTCCCCATATTTTCTCACGAGCTGAGGGTTGTCAAGGAATTTCACCTCGCATTCCGCATGTGCACAACACGTATCTAGTTCAGTGCCTAAGGATGCCAGGATCTTGGGAGATTGAAGGAGAGCGTATTAGGGACTCGAGAGAAGCGAGAGCCGACTCACTTTTCAGAATATCTCCTCAAATCACTTTCAGAATACCACTTTCCTTGGAGATGGCAATACCCCTGATGTAGTCCCTACACAATCCCAAAGAGTGGATTGTGTAGGGACCGAATTAGTGTTGAAGTCTTCTATGGCAGTCTCCAGTTCAGAGCCAATGGCTGTATCTAGCAAGGAGTGTGGTTTCATTTTCCACTACCGAGTTCCTTCGTAATCTGGACCCCAGCAGAGGGAGATAGTCACCAGGGAGTGGTCGGAAAGGGTTCTAGGGAGAATCGATAACTGTAAAACGTTACTTATCAGTATATCTGATATCAGCCATCTGTCAATCCTAGAATGTGAGTCGTGTACTGAGGAATAGAAGGAATATGTGCGGGAGTCAGGGTATATCAGTCTCCATACGTCTACGATAGCCAGTCGGGGAAGTGATGACAGAATGGTGTAGGCTGCTCTGGAGAGTTGGCGGGATCTGGAACCTGATCTGTCGAGGTCCACGTCTAGTATTGTGTTAAAGTCGCTCCCCCCACAGTATCGGGACCATAGGGAAGCTGTCTAAGGCAGAGGCTAGGTGGAGGTAAAATTTGGGGTCATCCACATTGGGATCATAGATGTTCAACAACACCAGCTCTTTATTTTGTAGAACACCATGGAACAGTACATATCTACTCAGTGGGTCGACCTGTGAGGACTTACAAGTAAATTTGAGGCTTCTATGGATCAGGGTCATAACCCCCCGACTCTGGGTAGAATAGTTGGTGTAATATCTTTGGGGACCCCACACTTTAGCACATTTTTCACAGTGCTCAGTGCAAGCGTGCGTTTCTTGTAAGAGAAGGATTTTGACGCCATGGCGTTCAGCATGAAGTTGTAAGTGTTGCATTTTCTTATAATTACCCAGCCCTCGCATATTCCAACTCATGAGTGTTACATTATTGTCGCCCATTAGAGTAGGAGTACTGCATAGACTTTGAGCTTCGGTGGGGTGATAGCCTAGGGCCTGGAGCCCAGGATAGACAAGCAAGCCCCCTCTCTGCATGCAACTGACCTAGCACTGTCTCGCACTCCACCTTCTTTGTGAACGTCAAGACTTTTTTAACATAACACCCAACCTAACCCACCCACATCCCTCCCCCAATCAGAGGAATGATAACCCCATAACCCAGTAACCAAATCCAAACCAATGGCATCAACGTCTGGCGGCATGTGTGCTAGCCTGGTGGCAATGCTCCGGGCTGGGGGCCCATTAAGGATAGACAAGATGCATTGAAAACCGATAACATGTAGGATAGGTAGGACCTTATGACGGGGAGATCAAAACTTCGTAGAGCCAGAGTAAACAGTAAGCACATGACTGAAGGATGGATCTCCTATGCCCATGGGCCGGGGGAACGCCCATCCAAATAAGTTTGCAAATGTGTACCAAACGCTAACAGAGTGATGCAGCCATGAACAGTCAACCAGGGAAGTGATCGTTTTTGAATTTGGAGGCTTCTTCCAGGATTGTGAAAAAGAAAACCTGGTTGGAGTGTTCAATTCTTAGCTTGGCGGGATACAGCATGGAATATTTGACCCCCAGATCCCGCAGTCTCTTCTTGACTGCCAGGAAGGTTTTGCGTTCCTGTTGAACAGCCACAGAGAAGTCAGGGTATAAGTGGATCCTAGAGGACCCAGGTAAAGTTCCCCTTTGGCTTTCAATGCAGGGGTGCATTGATTGATGCGGGCTCGATGCTGCCTAGTTACTTCACTGGCAAGAGTCCGACAGATAAGTATAATGAGTCTTTCGAACAGTTCTCTAACTTCGTTCCTTTCCTTCCTTAGATGATGGCCGGCGTCCGGGGATGGCGACGTGCTGCTGAGATGAGTAGCGCTGAAGGTGAGTGAGAGCGCGATGCGCGATGTGACCCTTTCGGATTTGTATTGAACTGAGTTCTTTTTCTGTGTCTTTTAGGTGCCACGAAGTTTTCAGTGTGGATGCCGGTTATGAAGAAATGCAGTGAGTAAGCGCGGTATGCAGCGCCTCTAGATGTTTCCACGCTAACCTGGAGTGTCTTTTGCCTCTTGCAGATGGATGAGAAGTTCCGGAGACAGAGTTCCCCCAGAGCGGCTGGGATTCAGGTAAGCGTTTGAAGCTCGTACAGTCTTTAAAAATAAGTGAAGATTTGCTGAATGCTTACTAAAACCTTTTTCTGTTCTTTTCCCTTTTCCTTAAAAAGCGGTGTGCCGGGATGGGAATGAGGGATGGGAATGACACCGCCGAAGATGCCCGCAGAACAGAAGGAGCGATGAATGATGGGCAGAAGCGCCGCAAGGTAAGGCTGTTCCTAACGGTATTCTTGTTCTTGCAGGAGCTGAGCGCAGAAGAAAGATGCAGGCCTACTGGAGACTGATCCGAACACGGTGAGTGTCACGCTGCAGGTGCAGAAAACACAAAGCATGTTTCTTAGCCTGGGCGTGGCTTAAATAGTCTCTGGGTATCCCCGGTGTCTCTGGGCTGAACCACACCCAAAAGACTAGACTGCACATGCAGTTCTGGGAACCGAAATATGTGGGGGCATCCATCTTGTCCCCATCAATGCGCTACAAGTCCAATCCCCAATGTTATCCTAGGGGAGTAAGTGAGTCTGGTGCCACAAGCACCAAGTCTGACTCCAAGTGGGTCTTTGGAGGGATGGAGAGGCGGTTGAGGGCCATGTAGGTGATTGTGGCCTGGCTCCAGCCTGACATCTTGGAGGGCTGGGGACATGAGGGGCAGGAATCATGACACCTGGCTATGAAGGGGCGCGGGGGTGCGCCAGGTCTGGGTTTTGTTGTTAAAGCTCGGTGGGCTCTTTCTATTGCGAATTGTGGCCAGAGCCTGGGTGAGTCAACACGTGTAAGTAGAGTGTGCTCTAAATAGTCTTCCATGGGTTCCTTGATGCCGACCTCGGGTACCCCAATTATACAGAGATTATTGCGTCTAGAGCGCGATTCGAGGTCCTCATTTTTTTTTCGCTACCTCCAGTACACGTCTAGATAGTGAGGAGTCTTCCGCCGAGCGAGCCCAAGTCGTCCTCCGTATCACCCACCCTCGTCTCAATTTCAGCAACTCACCTGTTGTTTTTTCTCAATGTGTGCTTTAATTGAGGATATGGAGCCATTCAAGTCATCCAGTTTGGAGTGCAGAGTGGTGAACCCTTTGCGGATATATTCCAGCATTTTCTGTGAGTCTATAGAGTCCAGAGGGGTTGAAGTGGTGGTTTCAGGCTCCGGTACCTCCTCAGCCTGTTTAGGTGGTGTTTTAGTGAACATGTTGATGGAGCTCTGTTTTTTCCCAGCGCCTTTAGTCATGGTGAAAACTGGGGGCAAACCTGAGGACTTGGGAAACCAGAATGTGAAGAAAGCGTGCAAGAGGGAGGGAGAACCACAGGCAATTGTCAAGAGGGTGGGTGAGGGTGACTGGAGGAGCCTAACAGATCATGAACGGCCTATAGGGACTTGGCCCGTTAATAGATTGTGGGGTTCCAGAATATCCAGCAACGGGCCCGGCCTATAGCCCAAGTCACCAAGCCAGGTGGTAAGTATATAGGTGCGCTGGGAGCTCGGTGACGGGGATGTCCGGGAGGAACCAGCCCAGTAGTGCTTCAAATTAGAGAGCAGGACCAAGAGAACCGCAGTGAACAAGGGAACGCTGAGATCCAGAGGCTTTTTGGTCTCGGGGGTACCAGGGAGGGTGTCTTATGAGCAGCTGTAGGGTGTCAGGTAATCAAGGTGGGAAGGGGGTCGCTGGGTGGTTAAGGTTCAAGGGCCGGCTGGAGTTCAGTTAGAGCACCCCAGGTTGCTGGCCGGCCGGTGCCCACAGTGCGCGTGGATTGGGCACGCAAGCAACTGTTTCCTGGGTTGCAGAGTGAGTAGGTAGTGCAGCTAGTTTAGGCTTTGCGTATCTGGGCGAGTCAATGACACCCGCTACACACAGGTGGCCACCATGTTGAAATTTACGAGTCGGGAATACAGCAGTTGGGTGAGGGTAGCGGAGGCACAGGGATCCAAGGACACTTATCAACAGCCCCTATCAGAACCTCTTATATCCGGGCTTATACAGGGGGATGGGGTCCATTCACTGATGTAGCAGTTTGAACTGGAATGAGGGTTGTTGGAGCTTTATGGATGCTTGAACGGGCTGTGATCTCCAATGTAGAGTTGGTATTGAGATGCCCCACCACTAGTGCAGTGGGGTGTTGATGGCCATCCAGTTGTGCCCCCTATGGCCCGACTATAGCAGTCCACATGGCTCATGGAGCCTAAACTCCTATGCAGCTACAGAGGAGATGCAGATTGTGGGGGAGTCAGGAAAGGGCACAGCACCCGCCGCGTGGCGGCACCTCCAGGAGGGGCAGGACAGGTCGCAGTGAAGTTCGCAGTGACCCCGGGGGGGGGGGCAGGCACGGGATAGATGGGGCTTTAGTCGTGGAAGAAAGGATCCAGGCTCCCCCAGCCCCAGGGACTCACAGTCGATGCCATAGGCTCCAGACCCCATCCATCAGGAACTGCAGGAGTATCACCCCACCAGATGCGCAGATGTCAGGGGGCCTGTAGCGGTGCCTCCCGCCAACACACCTCGAACCCGGGAAGCGGCAGAGCAGACTCGCTCGATGCTGGGCGGTTGAACGTGGCGGCAGCCCACGCCGCATCTCAGCAAGCCGCAGGATCCAGTGGCCAGGAGTCAATGTTCACTTGGATGGTGGCTAGGCAGGGTACACCACTGTAATCTATTGATGTCCCCTGGGTTGTATACCAAGCTCCGGTGCAGATTTTTACAAGGATGTCGCCTCCCAACGCGGAGTTCTAGCTCAGGAGGCCATCTTCTCTGAGCGCAACAGCGCCCCCATCTATTAGTGGCTTTATCTCAAAAGGTCTGTGCCCCTCTACCAAACGTAAATAGTTTAGGATCAATGCTAACATTTTCTGGACCTACTGTAGCAGTTTCTGGATGATTTAGAGACAAAAGAGGGGTAGTTTGTTTTGTCTGCACAGAGGAAGGCGGTCCTGTCAGAATAGCTTCTTGCAGGGGAACCAGAGGCCGTGGTATACAGGATAACAAAGCCAAAGGGGTTGAAGTTAGATCTCCTTCTGTTGTTTGCATGTTGTGGGGGAGGGACGTCACCTATCAGCCAACTAGTAAGAGTACCTGCTGATTTCTGTCTCTTTTTCCTCGTGGCCCTCTTCTTGTCCTTCTGGTTTTTTCCCTGTCTAAACGGTAGAATAGTTGAATTTAAGTGAACCGTTGTCTGAGATTTTGTTTAAATAGATTTTACTGATGAGGATACAGCCCGCTGGCGGGCTTTGGCCCGCTTGGCCAAACGTCTTTCCTTTGCGAGTCATGTAGATGGTAGCATCCAGCACACTGGTTTCAATCCTATTAGAGGGCTTAAGGGTGGCTCATTATCATTGGAAAATGACAGTTGATGCTGTAGATCAATAATAGGATCGCTAGAAGATGTCCTATGTGAGGCCACATCTGAAAACTTGATATCCAATAAGGAAACCGGTTTGCCCAGCTTTAGAACTTAGTTCAAGGTTAGACCACAATGTTTTTAGAGGATCTTGATTGCAAAATGAACCGCATCGTTGTGCCCGCTGTTTATGTCCAGGGGCTCACTACCACCACTGTTTCTTGAGTCACTTTCGTTACGATCCTCATTTAGTGTATTTGGGAACAGATTGGGGAGGCTGAGAGTCGTGGGGTTGAGGGCAGGGTGAAGAGTGTTGGTTGAAAGGTGAATGGAGGTCGGGGAACACATGATTTGGGACCTGGCTCTCAATTGTAGGTTCCTCTAAGAGCCCCCTGTTGTTCTCCATGCCGCTCTGTAATGTATAACATAGCCCCAGTAGTGAGTTGTTGCCTATATCACAGTAATCATATTTTGTATGGTTAAAAGTTTCAATATCCATATTGTATTCTGTAGTGTAGAGGTGGAAAGATGGACACTACACAGGGTAAGTTATAGGGGATGAATATGTATTTAATAAATATACAAAACATATAAGTATTAATGACTAGGGAAAGAGGAGGGAGACTGCTCAAGCCTGCAAACAAAGATGACTGTTGCTTTTCAATTAGAGTTCCATATTCCAGAACACAACAGGGCTTGTGTCAGATCCACCAATGAGATGCAGCTCGTGGAACCATGGTGAAGTCAGGCATGTCTCTCTCACGCCAGGCAAACTCCCTTTAACATAGCTGAGCTGAGATGCTACATATTCCTTACACATTTATTGACATGCACCCATACAGCTAGGTGACAGTAGTCTGTAATTTTCACCTCAGCGGGTGGGGGGGCATGAATATCAGTCTCTATTACACCACTTTGATTAGATTGGAGGCCCGTCTGGGCCGACATGGTTTTCTTCCCTGATTTAGCTTGGGTAGTTACTTTACAATAAGGTTTCCTTGAACGCGGTGTTGCGTTCTTCATGTTGGAGGCTGCTTTGCCGGGCACGTCCTAGAGGGTATAGCTGCACTATGAGCGACTTGATATAAACCCGTATAGGGGCTGAGGGGAGCTGGCAGCCTACAAGCTAGGCACCAATTGCTCTCCTGACTCACTCCACTGGCAACAACCGGATGAGGCAACAGGGCGCACCGTAGTATCACTCACAATCGTCGGGTCGCCCACAGCTCCCAGGGGCCATTGCCTCTATGCAGACTCTATCAAAGGTCGGAAACAGAGGCTCAAGGGATCGGATTCCGTAGTCACCTCAGAAACTATAACATCTCCAACCAGAGGGCTCTGCCTCCATATACACTGTATAAGAGGATGGTAACAGAGGCTCGAAGGGTCAAACCCTGCAGTCACTTCTGAAATGCTTTGGTTCCTACAATTATCGTATCGATTTCAAATCGTATGATTGGTGGAAAGACAGAAATGTGATGCAGCAAAGAGGCAAGAAGGGTGGAGCAATCACAGTGTCAATGGGCTGGTTCCACAATTCCACTCCATACAAAGTCCACTGGCCGTGTCTTACTCCTTTATGCTTGTTGCTCCTCTGCTCTTTTCACACCAAACCTGCAGCGTGTGTTGCAGAGGCTGCTGCCGTCCTCATGACCTCAGTGATCACACTAATCACTTTGCACACTTCACCTTGTTTCGCTCCCGCGAGAGGCTTTTGTGCAGGGTGCAATTTTTTTTCTCCTTAAAGGAAAAGGTACCAAATGAAGAAAACAGTCACCAACCAAAAGGCAGCTCTGCAAACATCCGCTCAGCTCAGGCTCACTAATCACTCTGCACACTTCACCGCAGATGATATAATACTCCTTGACAGAACTCCAATCAGTTTGCATAGGGCCTTGACGGTGCTCCATAAATATTATTTAAAAAACGGGCAAGAGCAGAATTGTGCGAAGACTACGATTATGAAGATAGAAAATAAGCAAACAGCTAAAAACTTGGTATGGAAAATTGATGGAGAAAAATATATATGGGTGTTCTTATCTCACCCGCTTGCTGCATTGCCCTAAATAAAGAAAACATCACTTTAAGGGCTTTGTGCAAGTTTGCAGTTATTTGTAAGATTGCTACGACCGAGTGGGGATGCTCCATTGAAGGGCTGATTCATGTCTATTGTACAAGGTGTTGGAGAGGAAGCTCTGGAGAATTCCTGTGGGGTGGCCCCAGGGGTCTCCTGATGAAGTGATTCACATGGAACTTTGCTTGGTCTCCCTGATAACACCTATTAAAATCAAAAGAAGTATCCTTCTCCATAAGATAATGAATGATTTGGGTGATACTCAATATGGGGGGTACAGTGCTAATGGCAACAATTTAGCGAGGGATTTCACACAGATGAGAGAAGTGATGATTGCATGCAATGGGTTTCCATAGGGCAATAGGGATGGACATGGACTTTAATGAAAACACTAGAATAGTCAAAAAACGGTTAACAAAGAAGTCCTATGAGTGGGACCAAATAAGGAACATTGAATAGCTATATGGAAAAAAAAAAACTTTTAAAGATTATGTGGGACAAAGATTCTTATATCTATCACAATAAACCTAATTAATAACATAGGGGATCCTATTTTAAGGAACTTTGGTTTGAAGTTAAGATTACATTTTCTGCCATCACTCATGATACAGAGGCCGAGAATATGCATACCACATGATTTGAGGAAATGTAGAGGAATTCTATATGGAGAACTATGAAGTGATGGGCACACTAGGGGGATATGAATGGCAGATGTATTGTGGAAATCTATATTTACTATGACTTACCGGCCATTGACTTTGGCTGCATATAAGGTGTGGAAATTTGCAATTGCTAAGATCGAGATGTTTATAGTGTGCCGGTAGGAATTTAAATATGAAACTATAGGCTCTACTCATCCATGCTGCTGTAGAAGATGCAGCAAAAAGAGTGACACAGTGCTACTGTGCAAATAGGAATGTAAAGCATGAAATAAATGTAATAGCTTTTTATGAGTATTGAATTCTAGGCAATAATTGCACTGATTTTATGGATAGAGTGGTACAGTGTAAATAGGAATGCAAAATACGAATTAAATGTATTAGTTTTTGTTGGTACAGAGTTTTATTTAATGATAGTACAGATTTTTGCATATTGTTTATTTAATGTTAGTACAGATTTTAGCATATAGTTTATATATTGCAAGGAATTGAAAGGAATTATCATGGTAACAAATTAAAGTGCATGGCTGTGCACCGGGAAAAAGATGAAAATGAGTTCACTGCCCCCAGCCTATTCAGTAAACGTCACACAAGTAACTGGAATGTTATTTAGAGAAAAATAAATGGGACACATAGTGTCCCTGTAGAACTACACTGAAAGCGGCCTGCAATACTTGGTAAAATGTAAAGGTAAAAATATAAAGAGAGACACATTTGCTGCACTGGTGACCATAGGGACTGACCAGTGCACCCTAAACAAAATGAGAGAGGCAGGTGAACTCACTCCAAAAATGAGTCACGATCAGACAGAAAGATGATATGCTGCGGACGCCATTGAAGTCAATGGAAGAAAGTTGCAAAAACAAACTCTTTCCTAACTCTGGCCCATTTGGAATTTGATCCAGGTAGCATCTTGGTGAGTGTGCAAGTCCAGTTCAGAATGCAATCATTCCATCCTTTATGTGGAAGCCAGTATTCATTATGAATGTTTCCTTCTGTTGCTCCGCCCCCGTAACTTTTACTATTTGTGAGTTTGCAGCAGACTGGGAAATGGTGTGGCCCAGTGATGTCCATGCAGGCTTAAAACTGCTTTAAAGTGGATTTTCTGCTAATGTCACTCTGCATAGATGTAGATCTAATTGAAAACAGTATTGGAAAAAGCACTGTTATGAAGGGAAATTGATCAGCACCTTTCAGTAAACCAAAACACAGTAACAACCTCTGAAATGGATTATCTTTATTGGACTGTTAGGGAGAATTCTCCAGAATGGCTAATTTCCCTTACCTACTGAGTCCCTCAGCAGCTTTGCTGGATTTCTAGGATTTATTTTTTTCACCTGGTAAAAGTCCGAGCCTTTTTTCCCACTCTTACATGTGTTTTGCTGTGTGTGTTTAACATTTGTGTCTTCATAGACTGTGGAGCTTCACCTACTCCATAGGCATCATCTTTTTACTTTGTGTTACACAGCACCTTTAGTGCAGTGACACAGAGTTGTCTTTTTCAGACTTCCCACTTTTAAACTCAATTTTCTGGGACGGACTACTGCCTCCCAGAACATGTAAAGTTGGCATTGACTTTATTGGTCTTTTTAAAAGCACAGACCCAGTACAAACTATCTTACATAGAGTACTGGAAAGGATTAATAGTTATCCCTTTTTGTCTGTCTCTCTTGGAACATTATTTCATTCCCCTTTCTTTTAGATTTGGCGGGTGGCAGTGGTATCTACCCTATTTTCCCTACCGCTGTCTTTGTAAATTTTCTTGGTACTGTTTTAGGCTAAGTTAGTAGCCTCGAACTTAAATCCGCTGGACCCCATTTACTTTTATTTGGTTCCGGCTGGGTTTATTCACCATTTCTTTTTGTAAAGGTCTTTCTCGTGTTTTACTCTGCGCGCCAAACAAGGTTTGGTTCCTTTGTTCACTGTCCTTTGGCGGGCTTCTGCACAGAAGCCCTCCTTGGGCACCTGAATGTCTGAGGGGGTCAGGGTGTGAGGGAGGGGTTTGGGACTCCCTGCACAGGGTCTCCTTGGAGACCCATGTTGCACTCTCTATGATTGGCTGTGGTGACTGTCCCGCCAGTACAACCACCCTGCTGTGTGATTGACAGCCAGGCTATGTGAATGGGGGAAAACTGCATAAAAAGCAGGTCTCTGGGACTTGGAAGGCAGAGTCGCCACTGGATCGAGAGAACCGAAGAGAAGCTGAAAGAAGAGGACCACTACCACGACTGAACCTCCCGGTGAAGCCCTGCTGCGGGTCCGAATCTCCAAACTTGGATGACAGAGAAGATCTGCAAGGAATCTTCTTCCCTTGAGCTGGTGGGACCAACCAGTTCACCAAACACCAAGCAAGGCCTCCCTCCCCTGGTCGAATTTGCTGTGCACAGCTGCCATGAACCGGATAACCAGGACGACCGGACCCTGTTTGGGTTTTAAGGAGCACACCTTTTATTCGTTGCTTTGCTCTGCTGCTGGTTTCTTCCCTGGGCAGTGCAGGACCCTCCAGTCTTCCTACTTCTTGTCAGTCTGATAGTCGCTTCAGGAACCGTGAGCCTGCAGGATCTGCCAGGAACTTCTACCTCGGCTACATCCTTCTTCTTCATTTAAGGTACTGTTCAAACCCGGTTGTTCGTTCTGTCCGACCGCAGTGAAAGTGTTTTAAATCTTTCGTCAACCCGAGCGTTTGTCCTTCTCTACTCTTTTAAATAACTTTTCCTGCGACCAACTTCGTTTCAAACTCTTGTCAAAGACTTAACCAAAATCTACTCTGAACTGTGTGATCCTCTGCAAAGACTCTGAACCATTAACATTGGCCCATGCCTATTGATTTGAATCCTTATTGTAGCAAGCCTTTTCTAGATTGCCCTGCCTATTTACTTGTTGGTGCTGTTTAATTTTGTGTAACCTTGTCTTTCCCTCCCTTTTAAATTTCCAGAGGGCCATTTTGCTCACACTTCATTGTGAGCCTAACTTGTCCAGAATTGATTGGGTGTTGTGTAGTATATTAAGAGTGTGATTTTTCTGCTGCTTTATTTAGTGCACTGTTTTACAAATTAATGTGTAGATAAATGTATATTCTTTCACTCAGAAACCTTGAGTCAGTGTTTGTTTGAACCATAGTAACTGCTGTCATTTGTGTAACTATTAATACTGCTCACTTTACTCTTGAGATAAGTCTGGCTGCTCAGCCATCTTTACCACTTTACTGTGTAGTACAGGCTTGTACCAAAGATGAATGTGTACTGTCACTTGTAGTCTTAATTGTGTGTGGTGTTCCCAAAGGGTACTGCATATGATTCTGCCTAACACTGGTGTACAGTGGTGAGGATCAAGTATAGTGATTACACTTAGAGTGCTGCTATTACCTTGGATCAACTAACCACAAGGCTAAACATCACTAAAAAGCTAATTTTATTCATGCCTGATATGGAAAGCTACAGTCAGGAGACTCTCCTTAGTTACACTGTGGATTATCTGAAAAATCTCTGTAGAGAAAGGAATCTCTCTGTTAAAGGCAAAAAGTCATAATTAATTGAAAGGTTGTAGAAAAACAAAGTCTGGAGAGTGGGTCTGAAATACCTGACCATCCAGAAAATGTGGAAAATGATGAGGATGATAATGTGTCTGTTATTATGGATGAGTTAGATGAGGCAGATGTGTCTCACAATGTAGGCCTTACTGCTCCTTTACCTTCTCAGCAACCTCAACCTTTGTCCACTGGGACCCCATCAGGTCCTACACTCAGTCCTGAATTCATTGCTCTAGAAAAGATGAGGCTTGAATTGGATTTCAAACATATTAATGGTCAAACTGAACAAAAGCATCAATAACTTAAGCTATGAGAAATGGAGTTGAATCATGCCTTAGAAATGAAAAGGTTGGGTATTGAAAATGCTTCTCTCCCAAAGTCTTCTAGTCTTCCAGTCCTAAGAGACCCTGTATGCCTAAAGAAATTGTTGTTATGTATGAGGCTAAGCTTGATATTTTGAATTGGTTGGCAATGTTTGAATATAACCATGGGATTCAAGACATTACAGGGAATCAGTTGTTTCCTTGGCTCTTCTCTAGGCTACCCACTGTTGCATCTGATGTGATGGAGTTGGGGGAGGTTGATAGGATGGATTATGAGTGTGTGAAGCTAGCATTAATTGCAAGATTTGGGAAGACCCCTTCCCAGTACCTCAAGAGGTTTAGGACCCTCAAAAAGCATGATGGTACCCCTTGGGCTACCTGGATATGTGAATGTGTGAAGCACTTAGATGGTTGGGTTAAGGGTTACAGAGTAAACACTTATGAAGGTATGAGAAATCTTGTTATGTTGGAGTCAATTTATGTTGCCTGCTCTCCTGAGCTCAGACAGCACTTGGCTGATTCTAAGGAGATAGATCCCAAGAAGTTAGCTAAGGCTGCTGACTTGTGGGTTGCCAACAGGGCTACTCACAAGGATTCTGGGGCAACTCAGAAGAAGGATGAGGGAAAGCAGCCAAAGAAAGATAACAATGAGAATTCTAATACCTCCAATCCAAAAGAGGGCCCCAAACAGCAACATAAGGGTAAACCACAAGGTGCACCGAATCAGGCTAGTGTACCATCTGGACCCAAACCAGATGGAGGTCAGAACAAGCCCCCATTCATCAAAACATTTGGGAAATGTTATGTTTGTGGGTCAACTGATGTAAGAGTAAACCTTCAGGAGTCCACACTGTCTCCTTAGCCTTCTCCCCAGAGGAAGAAGTACCTATGGCAAGTGGAAACTCTCACCTACTGGCTGATGAACCCATGAGAGTCTCAGCTAGTATTTCTTTAGTGTCCCTGGGTTTGTGGGAACAACAGAATGTAGATGTCTAAAATTCCATCCCAAATAATACCAAAGAGTATTATAAAGATAGTGTTCTTGTGAGACGCGGGTTCTAACGGTTGTTCGTTACGTCCGACCGTGGTAAAAGTGTTTGAAATCTTTCGCCAACCCAAGGGCTTGTCCTTCTCTACTCTTTTAAATAACTTTTCCTTCGACCAACTTCGTTTCAAACTCTTGGCAAAGACTTAACCACGATCTACTCTGAACTGTGTGATCCTCTGCAAAGACTCTGAACCATTAACATTGGCCCAGGCCTATTGATTTGAATCCTCATTGTAGCAAGCCTTTTCTAGATTGCCCTGCCTATTTACTTGTTGGTGCTGTTTAATTTTGTGTAACCTTGTCTTTCCCTCCCTTTTAAATTTCTGGAGGGCCATTTTGCTCACACTTCATTTTGAGCCTAACTTGTCCAGAATTGATTGGGTGTTGTGTAGTATATTAAGAGTGTGATTTTTCTGCTGCTTTATTTAGTGAACTGTTTTACAAATTAATGTGTAGATAAATGTATATTCTTTCACTCAGAAACCTTGAGTCAGTGTTTGTTTGAACCATAGTAATTGCTACCCTTTGTGTAACTATTGATACTGCTCACTTTACTCTTAAGATAAGTCTGGCTGTTCAGCCATCGCTACCACTTGACTGTGTAGTACAGGATTGTACCAAAGGTGAATTTGTACTGTCACTTGTAGTCTTAATTGTGTGTGGTGTTCCCAAAGGGTACTGCATATGATTCTGCCTAACATGGACTAAACAAATGTTTGAGTGTTAGGTTGCTATGTCATGATGCTGCAATGAATATTTATCTACTGATACACAGGTATCCGCCGTTCCCTATTATCACAGATTTTTGCGAAAGCAACCTATCTTCAAACTTGCGCTAAAGTGGCTGGGCCTTGTAGCACTCATAAACTACCCACGTACACCACGGTTGTTGGGTGACTGGATGCTACAATATCCTATTAAACAGTAATGCAAAATTCATCCAATATAGCCATGACATGTAAAATTAAGAGTTCCAGACTTTCTGTTCAATAGGCAGTGGGTTTACTCGTCATATAATTTCATTTACAATCGACTACTGATTCAGTCTGTATTAAACAATATGTCTATCAATTACACTGTGTGTCCTCAGTGCTTAATTTTTTCTCAATACCCTTAATGCCAACGTGTGTTTCGATCCTTCCTGGATCTTTTTAGAGGCTATAAAATCAAGGGTTGACCATATTATTAAATTGTGTTGATATTGATATAAAATTACACATAAACTAAGACATTTCTAATATGGCCCTCTATTACTTTTCATATAACAAATATTTTGCTTTGATGTCTTTATTTATAAAAAAAGGTATCAATATATAAAATTGCGTTGATAAGAAAATTACACAGACTGCAGAATTTCTGATATAGTCTCTGACTATTTCCCCTATAACAGACAGTTCAATTATCATGTCTCAATTCATAAAACAGATAAAACAAACATAATTCAGACTTGTTTTCATATATTTACTTTCTATATATGTATAAAAGTACTACAAGCAAATCGACATCTGCATATATATGCGGTACATTTTCTAAAATGATGCCTGATCTTTAGTAAGTCTCAGCAATAGGATTGATCAATTCTCTTACATTAATTATTCTAAAGATGCAATTAATGTTTAGAGTGAGCAACCCCATATTTATGATTCTCCAAATCAGTGTATACATTACAGGGCCTGCCGTAGCAGCTCTGTAGTTACCGTTAAGTTGCTCAGCCCATAGGAAGAGTACTTTTTAGTTGGCTTATAACTTTGCCCCTCCTGGACGAATCCTCACCAAACTTTGCAGAAAAAGTATATGCCGCCCCACACCTCTGGAACGATTCGGCAAAATTCAGTATGGTTTTGTTAAGGGGGGCAAAGTTATAGGGGAGTCCCAAAATGTGTAGAAGTCCTCATAGACGCAATGGAATAAAATGTTGCTCAAGCCTACATTCCAAACCAGTGGATGGAATTTTACCAAATTTGCACCAGGAGCTGCAGCTTTGTCCCGAAAGCATGCTTTTGTAAATTTGGTGTAAATCCATCCAGTCGTTTTGTTCTGCGGTCACGCCCTGGACCAATCAGGATTCAGCCTGATGTCTGCAGACATTGGACACGCCCGCTGATTGGAGAGTGAAAAGCATGAGGTGCGTCATATTTCTGAAATGGTCACCATGTTGGATTTGCAGACAGCTGCTGCTGTCCGTGGATAGCGCAGTGGTGGTGTCATAGCCACTGGTCAAGGGCCACTACCAATATACTCAAAAGGGTCCAAATGGACCCAGTTCTGGCTAAAAGTGTTCTTCAATGAGTTGGAGATACCAGAAGGAAGAGAAAGGGAGGAGGAAGAATTGAAAGAATGTTGAAGAAAAAGTGGCTTCATTCCACCGATCAACATTCCCTCCATCAATATCTTTCAAAAACAGACCATTCGAGATCTCGAAAAGATCAATTTCAAATCCAGAGGACGAATGAATATGAAACCCCATGAATGGGAGCTGATCAAAAAACTGTATAGTGATGAAGAATTAACCATAAGAAGTGCAGATAAGGGAGGAGCACTGGTACTTCTTGATACAAAAGATTATGATGCCGAATGTATGAGACAGTTGAATGACTGCAACACATACGCAAGACTTGAAAAAGATCCCACCATGGAAATCAAGCAAAACATAGAAGAACTACTCAGAAAGGCAGAAGAACTAAGTTGGATCAACCACCACACTAAAAGGTTTTTGACGAACAATTATCCTAAGATTCCACATTTCTACACATTACCGAAAGTTCATAAAGGCCTCGTTAATCTACCTGGCAGACCTATTGTCGCAGGTACGAACAGCATTCTACAACCCTTAGGAGTCTACATTGATCACTTCCTACAACCATTAATACAAAAAACCAGCACGTATGTCAAAGACACTACACACTTTTTGAAATATTTGAAAGAAGCAACATATACAGAATCCAACATACTGTTCACAATAGACGTGAAAAGTCTGTACACTTCTATCCCACACGACCTAGGAAGAGTGGCAGTGGAATGGCTGTTATCACAAGAAGGAGACATCCCGGCTCACAAGGAATTTATTATGGCGTTGTTGGAATTCATCAGTGAAATGGAGAAGTAAGATCGGCCTATGGGTCCGATACATAGACAACGTTTTTGGGATATGGCATGACACTGATGAAGAACTGAAGACATTTTTGGAATATCTCAACAATATAGACAAACGCATACTGTTTACATCTGAATTCTCCACCGAAACAATACACTTCCTGGATGTCAAGGTGACTAAGGAACACACAGGCTACAGAACCAACATATACCAAAAACCCACAGATAGGAATAACATCTTGCATAAGTTAAGTTTTCACCAGCCAAGTCTAATAAAAAATCTCCCTTATAGTCAAATGTTGAGAGTCAAAAGGATAGTGAGTGACCCAGAAGACTATGAAGAAGCCATCAACATGATGGGAGCTAAATTCCTGAACAGAGGATATGGAAGATCAGAAATTGCGGAAGCAGAAGGAAGACTTAAGGACAAAAGAAGAGAAAAACTAGTAGAACCCAAACAGAGGAAGGATGAAGCACCCTCAATAGAATTGGTGTCTAAATATTCAAAACAGAGCAAACGGATTAAGGATATAATCAAAAAGAACTGGAGCATGCTGGTCCTAGATGAAAGAGTAGAGCCTTTATTTAAAGAATTGCCAACATTTGCATACAAAAGGAGTCAGAATTTGAAAAACAAGTTGGTCAAAACAAAAAACCTTAGGAAGAAAGAGGGCACAACTAAAACCGGAACTTTCCCATGCCTTAGCTGTTCCAACTGTGGATATGTTTTGAAAGGAAACACAGTAAGTCACCCACATACTGGGGAAAAGATAAAACTGAGACATTTTGGGACATGCAACTATGTAAACATAATCTACTCGATCAAATGCCCATGTGGGTTATACTATGTGGGGCAGTCAACAAGAGCAGCTAAAACAAGATGGAATGAGCATCGCTCATGTATTCGAACACACAACAAAACTTCGGCAGTGGCACGACACTGGGACTTTAAAAAGCACAATCTATCCCAGATAAGGTTTCAAATCTTAGAAGTGGTTCATAAAGGAGAGCCACACATGAACCTACAACAAAGACTAGATCAAAGAGAATCGTTCTGGATAGACAGGCTCGGAACACTGACACCGAAAGGACTGAATGAAGAGATCAACTTTGCTTGTTTTCGTTGATGCAATGTATATATAGAATGTGGAGTGATCATTTTCGTTAGATTAAGGCTATATATACAATTTTTGCAATATAGGTTTTACAGGATATAATTACTTTGCCTCTAAGGAGTGATGGCGGTTGTAAGTGGTTGAAACACAAATAAGTAATTTTGTAAAGTAGATTTACCTCAGATAGAGGTAGTTACTATTATGTTGGAATACAAACTTATACAAATGTTTGAAAGTATGCACAAGGAGTCCGTACACTAATCTTGACGGGTTCGTCAGCCACATGTGGCACACGTCCCTTAAACATTTTTGAAAATTAGCACTATATGTCCCATTGAAAGGTAAGAATCGCCAGAGACAGGCACAGAGTAAATGACCAGCACTATGTTGGCATACAGTGATTTCGGAAAAGGCACGTATTAGAGCGCCATGGTGATTCGCTGGCCCTCCCTATCACGCACACATGTGGGTATCAGCCGAGACTACAGCCCTATCCCACGTGGGCAGGGAGGTGGCCGCTATCACTGTGCAGACACACATACACAGACTTCCTTGCAGAAACGTTAAGGTTTATGTATACACAAACACAGATCGCCGACATATATGAGCAACACAGACAATAGAAACTCTCTGCTAAACATTACAGAGACGAACGGTTACCATGGAGGTCTTCAGTCCCGCCCCCACGCTCACGCGGGGAGGTGGGATCGGAGGCCCGCCCGTATGGTCCAATCCTGGGCGACGGGCGGCGCCGTGAGATCCATGGTTACGTGGTTACTAAGCCACGCACGGGCACGCGCAGCTGCAGCCTGGTTTACGAGCAGTTCGCTACAGAGCAGTGTCAAGGTAAGAAGCTCTGGCGAGTCGCGGCATTCAAATTGATTTGCTATATATTTTAAGGGAGTTAGTAAGCTCATTGTCCCTCTCTTCTGACAGGGACACTGTACTGATGTAGATTTATTCATGAGGTGCTCACGACCACACCACACAAGAAAGCTAAGGTAATTAAGGGCATGTACGGCTAAATGAAAACATGTAGAAGATATGAAATGCAACATCTTTCCTATGCCTAGGGTCACTAACGTGTACATTGCAACTTTCTCTTTTGTATTTTTTCACGTGATGGAACTAACCTTCTTAATGGTATGTACATTTATTATTTATAATTTATGTATGTTTGTGAAATTAATTACGTAGAAATTTAGCATTTGGTGCTAGTCACCGAAATGCATTGGCAAAAACTGTGACTATATGTAGAGGAATTGGGAACTCGCCTAATGAATTGTGTGACTTAAACACAATTACTAAAGTAAAGATTTGGAAAAAGAAGTGGCTGAAATGGCATGTTTTTAATTGATCAAGATAAAGGACTATATACAGCTATAATATCAAACCTACCATTTTAATAATAAAACATATTTGTCAGTATACTCTAAAGGAATGAATTTAGCTTCCTGGCAGGAAGCAACGAGTGAGCACTGGGTGCTACGGGGTGGTTTCCACTCTGTTTTTCAAGCCATTGCAGTTGTTATAAGGCCCGAGTGTCCTTGGACCTTTCTTCACCCGGTAAACTCCACATAAAAGCAAACAGCTATTGGAACAACATAAGGAACTGGGATTTATTCAAGACTAATAGAATTCATAGTGGTGCCCACCTGTTCTCCATTGCCTTTGGTGCCAGGCTCATAAAAAAGCGTGCTCTGCACACTTTATGGTTAAGACACGTGCTTCCGGGTGTGGCCATTGGAAAGCATTGGAAAGCTCGTGCAGAAGTCTGTGGGAGTGGCAAGGTGGAGCCACAAGGTGGGGCTAAAGGGGAGTGGCTGGGGTCAGGCTATTTAAACCAGCCCCACCCGCATGCAGGCGCTTCGCATTAGTCTGCTGTGTGCAGCGTAACACTTACCGCCGTCTGAAGCTCTTACCTGTTTCCAGCTCAGCACGCTCCTCATCATGTTCTGGAACATCATCTTCAGCGCGCGTCTTACCTGACTCCAGCCATACATCGCTCCAGCGCAGCTTACCTGATTCCAACTGTGCATCTTCAGCGTGCATCTTACCTGACTCCAGCCATACTATCGCTCGAGCGCAGCTTACCTGATTCCAACTCTGCATCTTCAGAGTACATCTTACCTGACTCCAGCCATACCATTGCTCAAGCGCAGCTTACCTGATTCCAGAGGCGTTGCTAGGGGGGGTTAAGGGGGCTATAGCCCCTGGTCCTTTGGCTGTAGCCCCGGATAGAATCTCAGGAGCTACAACCAAAACGCTAGCTAGCCCCCAGCCCCAACCATTCCGACATTAGCATAGCCCCAGGTTTTTTCCAGACCTAGCAACACCCCTGCCTGATTCCAACTCTGCATCTTCAGCACGCATCTTACCTGACTCCAGCCATACCATTGCTCGAGCGCAGCTTACCTGAGACCAACTCTGCATCTTCAGCGCGCATTTTACCTGACTCTGCAAACCCATCGCCTGCAGCATGTAGTTTCTTACCCGATTCCCGGAACCATCGGAGTCGGGCAGCATCCTCACCTGTTCCAGCATCCTCTCGGATCCATCCATCTGGCACCCGCAGACAGGTCTTTGGATCGCCGCTGTCCATCAGTCGCCACCCGGCCATCCCTGGAAGAGAAAAGGAAGGCTCAGGTTAGACACTGAATAAACATCTTACGCTTGGCCGCGCAACACATAAGCCTTGCGTGCAACCATAAAACCCAATTTACCTTCGAGTGGGGCCCGCTAAATTCCCCTTTGGCACCGTTTGGAACCGTTTCCAACACCGCAACACTGCGTGGCCATCTTTACACCTATTGGAGGAGAGAAAGACATTACAAGAATTATGGACAATAATCATTGGGAAAAGACATTGCAAAGGTTACAGACAATAATCATTGGGAAAAGTCATTGCAAAGGATACAGACAATAATCATAGTTACAAACACTTACCTACAAAGTAGATTGGTCACATCCGGATTGGGCCGCCATGCACACGGACCAGTGAAGCAACTAGGTCCTCAACGGCGCCCCTGCTGATGAGAAGCAGGACGGAGAGCTCATCCTTACAAAACAACAGGTGAGACCATATGGGAAAACGTATGCTCATTTCACTCTGCAACAAAGGGTTTGAGAGGGATCTCAATTCAACCGCAGCATTTTCACTGCCTCTTACCTTCTCCCAAGGGCATTGCCAGCAACCAGAGCAATCCACACTACAGCAGCTGGGGGCAGCGACTGATCCAGGGGAGCCAAGTCCAGGGAGGGCTCCAACAGTGCCCCAATGTCCCCGCAGAGACCAGGTGAGCGTAAAAGGGGTAACAGTCTGGGAAGCACATTTGGGGTTATTTGGTGGTCGAAAGAGGGACTGGAAAGAGCGGGGGTGGAATGAAGATGATGTGGGGCTGTTCTTATAGGTGACAAAAAGGGCATGCAGGTGCTGCGGTAGTCTGCAGACACGGCGATAGTCCGCAGGCAGCGATGTAAACGGACAGTTTGGAAAACACATTTGGGGTTTTTGATGGCTGAAAAAGGGTGTGGAAATGGTAGGGTAGTGCAATAAAGATGATTTGGACCTGTTTTTATAGGTGAAAAAAGGGTTTGCAGATGCCACCAAGTCAGCGGTCAATTTTAGTCACCACGGACATCATTTCCAATTGCAGAGGGTTCAGGGGGAGTTTTGTCATTTTCACAGTAGTGGACTTGAAAAATGCTTTTTTCTCAGTACCACATGACCCCAGTTCCCAATACTTGACGGCATTTACCATAGGGCGGAAAAGGTATGCGCATTGCAGATTGCCCCAGGGTTATTGTGAGAGCCCCAGCATTTTCAACAGAAAATTGCATGAAGACCTTGGTAACATTGATGTGAAGAGCACAATAATTCAATACCTAGATGACCTTTTAGTTTGCAGTGAAAGCGAAGAGCAATGTAGAGCAGATTCAATAACCCTGTTGAACTTACTAGCCAAGAAGGGGTCCAAAGTAGACAAAGGAAATTTGCAGTATTGCCTAGAAGAAGTATTGTATCTGGGGCAGCTAATATCAAAGGATGGTAAGCGAATAATCCCAGACAGAGCATCAGCCATAAAGTGCAACACTGATGCCCAAGACTGTTAAGGATATGCAGAAATTCCTCGGCATATGCAGTTACTGCTGTGCATGGATACTCGATTATGCAGCATACACACATCCCCTTCTTCAGGCACTGAAAGAAGCCCAAAAATAAAGTGCGCAAATTAAATGGACACAACAAATGATCCCAGAGTTCTATAAATTAAAAGACATTATCTCAGCAGCACCCGTTCTGCCGACACCAGACTATGATCGTGAGTTTTACTTATTCTCTCACTGTAGCTGCCCCCTAATGAAGGAAGTGCTTACGCAAAAAACATCACTAGGCCACAAGCCATTGGCCTATTACAGCGGCACATTAGATTCTGTGATGCAATGGCACTTTGCGTGCGAACAAGCCCTCGCAGCAGCAGCCTTCACAATTGAGAAAAGTGCCACCATAGTGATGGGATGCTCAGTGACACTATTTGTCGAGCACTCTTTGTTTGCCATACTTGAAAGATCAAAATCCACACTCACCACGCAGTGGGCCACAGCAAATGAAATAATAATCTCGAGCCCAAACATACACATTGTGCGCTGTAAAACTGTAAACCCAGCCACCTCTATCACAGAGCATGTACAGTGGAAGACATGCAAGCACACGATTGCGCCACCTATGAGGGAGAAGGTGAAGATATTCCCAAAGCCAGTGAAAATGCCCTAGAAAGAGGTGAGGTGTACTTCGTGGATGGATCCGCGTCTATTGATCCAGAGACAGGGGAAAAACATGTAGGAGCAGCAGTAGTGAGAGTAGGAGATGAATATGAGGTAATAGTACAACAAAAACGGCTCCCTTCTCATTACTCTGCACAAGCAGCAGAGTTAATAGCACTGATTGAAGCATTACACACAGCCAAGGGATGCCCAGTGACAATATAGTCTGCTGACTCAGCATACATGACAACCACGGTTCACTCCGGGCTGTCACGATAGTGAACAAGAGGATTCAGAAGAGCAGAGGGATCCCCAGTGCAACACGCACAGTTGTTGAACGATCTCATCGAAGCATTAGCTGAGGCATTGGTGGTTGCTTTGGTGGAATGCTAGGCCCACACCAATAACACTGACATCATCTCGCTAGGGAACGCAGCAGCGGATGCCACTGTGAAAGAAGCAGCATACTTCAACAAACCCCAAGCCGTAGAATGCGTAGTAAAAAACAACACACAGGACGATAAAGAAGAAGGGTACACCTCCACGCTGATTACGCAAATAATTGAGTTACAAAGGCGCATCCCAACAGAAGAACAGGAAATATGGGTAAAAAGAGGAAGCAAGCAATCACCCACAGACCTCCTCTGGTGTCAAGAAATAACAGGAAGAGTGGTAATGCCAGTAGAATTATTGCACGTGGCATTCCAGCAGCTTCATTTCCCTGCACATGTTACTAAACAACACATAGCAGCTGACATCCAGGAGGAATGGTTTGTTCCAAACCACCAAGAACACCTTGCACAGCTAATAATAGAATGCATCACGTGTCAGACATACAGCTCAGGGATGACCCTTAGAACACTACAGGGAACACTGCCTCACCCAGTTGGACCCTCCCGAGAGTTACACATAGATTATGCAGCAATGGGCAAAAGATGCAACAGAGCAAGATACCTTATTGTGTTACTGTGCGCCTTTTCTCGCTGGGTGGAAGCAGGACCTTGTGCACACCCAGACGTGTAATGCGCGGCAAGGTTTCTGTTGAGGGAGGTATTCCCCAGGTGGCGAATTTGTGACGTCATACGCTCAGACAATGCTACTTATTTTGTAAATGACCATTTCAAAGAAGTGACAACATTGCTAGGTCTGAAACACAAACTATGTTCAATTTACCACCTGCAAGTGAATGGAGTGGTTGAGAAGATAAATTGTCTCCTCAAAAGCAGACTTTCCAAATTGTGCCACACCCTAAAAATGAATTGGTTGTATAGCCTGCCCCTAGCACTGTTCCAACTCAGAACGCAGCCAAGTAAGGATCATCATTTGTCCCTGCATGAGATAGTGATGGGAAGACGCATTCAAACACCATCAGATGCTCATAGAGCTGCCACAGTGCTGGGGCACGTGTTTAAGGAATACCTAACCCGACTGACAAGGGCAGTAAGGAGTAAAGCTTAACAGATAGCGCCCCATTCATACGAGAAGGAGAAACAGACACAAATACTCCAACAACAGACAGTCCAATGTTGCAGTTAATGCCCGGAAAGAGTGTATACATGCGCAGTTTTGTGCATAGATGGAATTCTCCAAGATTTCACAGCCCTTATGAAGTAGTGTACTGCACACCTTCTGCTGTGAAGGTTATGGGCCTGAAATATTGGATACACCTCTCTGACATAAGGAAAGCACACAATAGCACAGCGCCCCAAACGGAACAGCCACAAGAGCAGGTAAATGCAGTGCCATAAGCAGAAAAGGTACAGATAAACGACAGAGTAAAAAAGCGTGAAAAGTAGAAAAGGGAATGCAAAACATCGTGACAGTGTACAGGATTATCAAGTGTATGTGGAAGTTGAAAAATGATTTAATAAATGTAAAATCTCTTTATATTTCTCCTCCCTAAAGGTACCTTTTTATTGCTCATCCTGCTTGTCCTCAGAAAACATTTCTTAACTAAATTGCCAGATGAGGAAAGAAATTACAGTTTATTGTTTATGTGTGTACTTAACCAATTCATATCGCCCCTTCAGGTTCAAATATGGTGGAAAGGAGGGCCATCACTGACAACAAACCAAATGTAGATAGTGATAGGGGAAATATTAGTGCTACTAGAGCGTATAGTTATGATTGTGAGTTGTATTATGTTGCCATTGTTTTCTCTATAATGTTATTTTGTTTGGGCATGTACTGGAGTATTACGTTTATCTTGGGTGATATAAAAGAGGGGGGCGGGGTAAAACTGATACAAGAGGGAACAAGCCTTATTTGGAATGGGTTTAAAGTATTGTGGGCCCACAGTGCCTCTACAAATCTTAATCTCACCACACTGCATAATAACCAAACTGTCAAAGCCCCAACCTTTAAACATGCTGATATGAATTATGATGTTGATGAAGTATCAACCGATTATAATGTTGACAATCCAACCTTTTACGTATCAGTATCGCCATATGTACATATGCACACAACCAGGGAACCTACCTCAGATGGCAAGTATATGCACTTTAAGTCCCTTGCCTCAACCCCACAAATGTATTCAACCTCACAGCCTTGGCAGAGTAATAGTGAACACAATAACGAAACTTGGACAGACATTTTTCCTATACAATATCAAAGGGTGAAAAAGCTATATAATGGTTTAGGGGGGAATAGAAGGCAGAAAAGGGGGGCAGGATGCAAAAGGTACAATGCGTACCATAGCCTGGGATTAGATGCTGTAGAAGACCCTTGTCACCCTGACCAATCTAATAAATGGTATTCAGATATGAGTGCCATGGCCAAACAGGCCACCAACGAAAGCTGTTACGTTTGCTCCTTGATTTCCCCTGCATCTGCAACGCCCCAAGTTCTCATACCCCAAGAAACGCACTTGTCAGATGCCCAGTGGCCACACTGTAACAGTACAATTGCTGCAGAACGAGAGAGTAACAGAAAACTTCAAGGAGTCCTTTGCGTGAAAGAACAATTTTTCATCACCAAAGGGACAATGTTCGCAGAAAACAGGTGGCAAGAAGAGATGATAACGTGCAAAGCAGAAGCACTGCGAGGACTGATGGAGGAAAAATATCAATGGGTCGAAAGAACATGCTCTCCAACGTGGTCTCAACACATTGCCAAACTGACCTGGGTGACAGCTCTTGAAAGCCCATTAAAATACAATGAGAAATACATTATGAACTTTGCTTTCACAGAGAAGGGAAGGTGTCCATGGGATCAAACAAACACTGCAACAAAACACTAATTCTCCCAGACATTAAGAGAGGCGCAGCTGCCTTAATGGACACTTACTGGCTATGCGGCAATCAAGCGTACCTGCACCTCCCACCGTCAATTCCAGTTGTGGGGTGGGGGAATTAAAAATCATTTATATTGTTTTTTGTTCAGAAATTGTGGCTCTTAAAAGAACCTTTTTTCCAGTTCTGTCTTTTACATATTTGTTTTGTTTTGATAGTTTGGTTTTATGTATGCAACTAACAAATGGTCTACTGAACTTAATTATTTTTTCTAACTTTCACAAAAAGGGCTTCTATTTTTTGTTCTGTTTTTCCGTTTTATTTACTTCAACTTCTAAAAAATACTTGAATGCTTATTTTATGTGTTCACAAAAACTGCTTCAATGCATTTTGAACTTTTTACAAAAATGCTGTCTGTTTGCCCACATCAGTCAGATGCACTCCATCTCTTTATTATGAAAAGATGGCATGCCAACATCCCACAAAAAAAGCACATACAACTTTGTTCACATTGCGCCTTGCTTTTTCAATTTGTGGACAAAATACATTTGAACGCACCCACATTTGTCTCTGAGCTTTGGGAGAAAAACAATCTTTCCACGTGGAAACAGTTCCATCAACTTTCCAAATGTATCCTTCAGTGCAAACTGCAATGAAATTCTGGTGACATAGCCCAAACTGCTGACTGCACCGTGAACAACAATGATGTCCGGATGCTTGAAAGTAACCATAGTCTCACAAAACGGGAGCAATTCCACCCACTTCACTTGCCGAACTCCATACCAAAAATGTCTGTAACGCTCACCTGGTATCCACGGGGATGTCACTCAGCCTGTTCTGACATCTTCCAACATTAAACCCTTCCCTGGAGGCTATTCAACTGGAGACTGGGCCTGAAAAACAGGATTGGTAGAGTTTAACTCCCTATTGTCTCTGTGTGCTTGAACCCCTTCTTCCCCGGGGTCCAACCCTTCCCTTTGATCCATGGCTCACCTTGTTTTCTTGGATAGTGTGCTCTCCGTCCTGCTTTCAGCGCAGGGGCACGTTGATTGATGCAGGCTCATTGCTGCCTAGTTACTTCACTGGCAAGAGTCTGACAGGTAAGTATAATGAGTCTTTTGAACAGTCCTCTAACTTCGTTCCTTTCCTTCCTTAGATGATGGCCAGCGTCCGGGGATTGCGGCGCGCCGCTGAGATGAGTAGCGCTGAAGGTGAGTGAGAGCACGATGCGCAATGCACCCCTTTCGTATTTGCATTGAACTGAGTTATTTTTCTGTGTCTTTTAGGTGCCGCAACGTTTTCAGCGTGGATGCCGGTTATGGAGAACAAATGCGGTGGGTAATCACGGTATACAGTGCCTATAGATGTTTCCACGCTAACCTGGAGTGTCTTTTCCCTCTTGCAGATGGATGAGAAGTTCCAGAGACAGAGTTCATTGTTAGGCAGAAACCTGTGCAGTTCCCTTAGGGACCACTGCAAAAGATTTAAGACCACAGGTGTTTGGCAGTAAACCCACTTGGTAGCAGTCTGTACCACACAGATTCACTTGGTAACTGTGGCTGAGCAGTCAGACTTCCCTCAAGAAGAGTTAGGCAGTATGCAGAGTATACACAATAGGTACAGAGACACAGTAGCACAAACAAACACTGACCAGAGCTTTGGTGTAAAAGTATATAATTATTTATTTAAAAACGCACTTGTGATTTACACTAGCAAAAACGAGGTAAGTAATTTCAGCACACAGTCACTATCATATATATACAACCCTATTCACTTATTAGACAAGTCTTAGTGAGAAACACCACTTATTTTCAGACAGAGGTGAGCGCTTAACATAAGATGACACTCTAATAAGTTGTAAAGAAAGGGAGGGAAAAAGGCAGAGTTAAGGAAGCACACAAGTTTCAATACTTTTACAAAGAACCACGGTAAGGCAGGATAGACAGAGTTCTACTGGAGAGCAAGGAAGTCAATGGAGAAGCCTGCCAAAAAGTGGAACAAAGGGCTCGACTTGGGTTGGAGTCACAGAAGAGAACACAAACGCCATTTTAGAATCGAGTTCTGGCAAAAAATACCAAAGGTGAATTAATATTAAATAAATAAACTGGCGGTATGTTCGAGGCTATAAGAATGAAATAATTAAAGTTGGTAACCTCGAACAATGGGAAAATCCCATAGAGATATATTCGCGGTCGAATATAAAAAGTAGTATCCACTGCCACCAGCCAAAACTCGATCAGGGGGGACAGAGACGTGCCCCCTCGAACAACAGACCCCGGGGCAATCGAATTGCCCCGACCAGTACGTCCACAATATGATGGTTTGTACTGGTTTCTGTTCATAATTTTGGACTAGTAAAGCCAATGGTGACTTTACATGCCCTGGGAGACAGTAGTCAGTCCCAGGGTGTGGAGTCTATGTTGGGGGGTCGCTACGACACACCTGGGTTACGGCACAGAGGGTGCTTTGTAACCCACATAAAAAACACATGAGACCCTATGGAGTAAAAGACCCCATAGCACATAAAACACATGGAAAGATAAATGAACACCTCAAATCATGTCTAAAAGTGGGAGTAAAAGAATCTCACTCTTAGCAGGAGAGAAAAAAATAAACCCCAAAAAATCCAGCAAAGCTGCTGGGGGACTCACTAGGTTTGGGAAATTAGCCTTACAGAGAATTCTCCCTAACACTCGCCCACCCCTCCCCCCAGACTAAGGGACAGGAGGATTTAATCCACTCCTGGATGAACCTCATACCTCTAGTCGATGACATACATCCTAGAGAGTCCATCAGCATTTTGATGGTGACACCCTGACCTGTGCTCAATGGTAAAATCAAAACCTTGCAGGCAGATTGACCATCTCAATAGTTTTGGATTTTCTCCCTTCATTTGCATTAACCATCTCAACGGTTGGTGGTCAGTCTGAATGAAAAAAGTAGAACCATACAAGTATGGCCTAAACTTCTTCAGTGCACACACAATAGCAAAGCATTCCCTTTCGATTGTTGCCCACCTTGTCTCAGGATCCTTCAGTTTTCTACTGATGAAGCAAATGGGATGCTCCCTACCCTTCTCATCCAGTTGGCTAAGGACTACACCTATACCTACATTAGAAGCATCTGTCTGCACAATGAAAGTTTGGTGATAGTCAGGAGCTCTCAATAATGGTGCTTGGCAAAGAGCTTTCTTCAGGTTTTCAAAGGCCTGATTGCATTCCTCATTCCATTTGAACTTCTTAGGGAATTTTGGAGAGGATATCACATTCAGTGGAGAAGCTATGGTCCCATAGTTCTCAATGAAATTCCTGTAATACCCAGTGAGGCCTAGGAAGGCCCTCACTTGGGTTTGAGTAGTAGATGTTGTCCAGTTTTGCACAGCTTCAATCTTACTGAGCAAAGGCCTTATTTCTCCACCTCCTACCTCATGCCCAAGGTAGACCACCTTACTCTGACCAATTTGGCATTTACTTACCTTTATGGTCAGATTGGCCTTTCCAAGAGCCTGCAAAACATACCCTAAGTGGTTCACATGTTCTTCCCAGGATTGGCTGAATACTGCAATGTCATCCAAGTATGCCATGCAGAAGTCCTCCATCCCATTCAGAACCTGGTTCACCATTCTTTGGAATGTAGCAGGTGCATTCTTCAATCCAAAAGGCATAACCTTAAATTGGTATAAGCCGACTGGGGTAGAAAATGCAGTCTTCTCCTTGGCATGGTCTGTCAGGGCTATTTGCCAATAGCCTGACGTAAGGTCAAATGTGCTGAGGAACTTGGCTGAACCAAGTCTATCCACCACCTCATCTGTCCTTGGCTAAGGGTGGGCATCAGTCTTGGTGACTGCATTAAGTGCTCTATAGTCCACACAGAATCAAAATTCTAAGTCTCCTGCCTTTGGTACTAACACAACTGGGCTAGACCATGGGCAAGTAGAGGGCTCTATTACCCCGAGATCAAGCATCTTCTTGACCTCCCCCTTTGATGTGGGTCCTTACATTTTCTGACATTCTATATCCTCTGCTTTTGACTGGCAGACAGTCACCAGTGAGTATATCATGCTGTCCCCAAGGGGTCAAGCCTGGTGAAAGTGAGAACAGAGAGGCAAACTGATTTAACATGGATTTGCACTCTTCTTGTTGCTCAGGTGTCAGATTTGAAGAGAGGTTTACTCCTTCAATCTTTTCGTCCATGGGTAAGCCTCTGAGGGGATCAGGTAGAGCTGCGCTCTCTTCTTCCCCTTCTGTTGAAGCTAGAAGCAAGGCTCCTACTTCAGGTCTGGAGACATACGCCTTTAGTCGGTTGGTGTGGAAGACTCTAGGAGCCTCCTTGGGATTGGCCAAGTCCACCAGATAGTTCACCTCTCCAAGTTTACCCACAACCTTGAAGGGTCCCATCCATTTATCTTGCAAGGCCCTCTGCCTTGTTGGGATCATAACTAGAACTAGCTGGTCTTGAGTGAACTCAACCATGTTAGCCTTCTGGTCATGGCAATGCTTGACCAGGGCTTGTACAGCTTTCAGGTTATCACTAGCTTATGCCATCATTTGTGACATTCTCCTGCGGAGACCTATCACATAGTCAGTCACTTTGACTGGCTTGGGGGAAGGAGCACTCTCCAACCCCTCCTTGATCAGGGCCAATGGACCTCTAACCGGATGGCCATAGAGAAGTTCAAAGGGAGAATAACCTACTCCCTCCTGACGGACTTCTCTATAAGCAAAGAGAAGACATGGCAATAGAAGGTCCCACTTTCTTTTAAGGGGGTCCTCTAAAGCACCTACCATGCTCTTCATGGTTCTGTTGAACCTTTCTACCAACCCATTTTTCTGAGGGTGGTAGGCGGTAGAGAACTTGTAAGTAACTCCACAGGTTTTCCACATGGCTTCCATGTAGTGGGACATAAAATGTGACCCCCTGTAAGAGATTACTTCCTTAGGAAACCCAACTCTGGTAAAAATACCAAGGAGGGCCTTAGCCACAGCCTGAGCTGTAACAGTCCTCATAGGAATTGCCTCAGGGTACCTAGTAGCATGGTCTACTACAACAAGGATAAACCTGTTGTCTGAGGAGGTTGGGGGATCAAGGGGACCAACAATGTCAATAACTACCCTCTCAAATGGGACTCCCACTACTGGGAGAGGCACTAAAGGTGCCACATTCTTGACCCAACTTTACCAGAAGTCTGGCAGGTATGGCAGCTCTTGCAAAACTTATCTACCTCAGCCCCCATTTTTGGCCAATAAAAGTAGAGTGAGAGCCTTTCCTTGGTCTTCTTGAAACTCAAGTGACCAGCCAAAGGAATCTCATGGGCTAGTTGCAAGAACTGTTGTCTGTTTTCTTGAGGTACTACAAGCCGCTTGTAGTCTCTAGGTGCAGACTCAGTTGGTTCACTGTAGAAGAGGCCATCTTCCCAGTGCAACCTATACTTCCCAGGCTCTTGCCCATCAGCCTGAGAAGCTGCCTGTTGGCGAAGACTTTCCAGAGTTGGACATTCTCTCTGTCCCTTACTGAAGTCTGCCCTGTTGGGTCCACCTTCTGCCAGTAAAGACTGAAGCTCAGGATGGTCAACAGGATCCAGATCTCTAATGAGTTCCTGGCCTTCCACTAGCTCTTCTTCAGAGTCTAGTTCCACCATACAGGGTTGTACCTCCCTCTCAGCCTCAGCTGGAGGTGGAGTTACAGATGTAACTTTGGACAACCTCGGGGAAGTCCTTGTTGGAAGCACTGGAGTACTTGCTGTTGGCTGTTTCTTGGAAGTCTTGGGTTTCACCTTTGATTCTTTTTGTTCAGTGATAGCAAGTTGTAACTCCAGTGGAGTAGGAGTGATATCTTTCTTCATCATCTCCTTGGGAGTACCTCTCATGGTTCTCTCCATTGCAGGTCTGGTGAGCTCCTGTAACCTTTTACTAGGTGGTCTGGGGGTATGTGACACTACTCCAAGAGTTGTCAGGTCATTACCCAACAGAACCCTTCCTGGCACCTCACTTTGTATGCTGACAGGTATCTTCACAGTCATGTCATTACACTGGATGAGAACTGGTAATTGTGTAAGCATCTGCACAGGCCCTCCAGCTAACTTGGTGAGGCGTTTGGGTGCCTTAGCAACATCCTCAGCCTGGAAAAACGATTTATCCACCACAGTTATGCTGGCACCAGTGTCCCTAATGGCAGGGGTCTCCTGACCCTTCACCTGGACACTGTCCTTATAATACTCTTTAGTATGGTGTGTATACTGGTGACTCTGCGAACTCAAACATTTCGAAATCTACCTGCTTGCAGCCTGCTGTTGGAAATTCCAGCATTAAACTTTAAAGCCCCAACGCTGAATTGCGCTCGCTTCCTGGAGGAGGCGGAGCGCGGTCACGATCACAGGACTGATCACGTGACTCAATCTGGGCTTTTACTCGAGCGCAAACCGCCCGAGCCGTGTGTATACTGGTGACTCTGCAAACTCAAAAATGTAGAAATCTACCTGCTTGCAGCTTGCTGTTGGAAATTCCAGCATTAAACTTTAAAGCCACAACGCTGAATTGCGCTCGCTTCCTGGAGGAGGCGGAGCGCGGTCACGATCACAGGACTGATCACGTGACTCAATCTGGGCTTTTACTCGAGCGCAAACCACCCTTGCAGCGTTAAGCCTGCTGCGGGGACAAGGGCGCCGCTGTTTGGGCTCTTTGGCTGGTCGGCTGGGCATGAAAAGATACGGGAAACACCCTGCGGAAGTCACGTGCAGGTGGGTCACTTATTTTGAAAATCATTTGTACATCTGGGGGATATCCCAAAGCTACACAAGTCATATGACCAAGGATAAAAAGTCGCTATGTTCAGCCCGAATAAACAAGCTAACATCACCAGTTGTTATTTTTTTCCACGTATGCTGGGGTAGGGAGACTGCTAGGGTTCGACCCTTTTGATCCCGAACACTGCAAACAACTGATATAACCTGACAACATCAGGGGAAAATATACTTACAGTCCCATTTGAAGGTTTGATACCAGTGTTCTAAGCCAACACACACACGATCTCCAAATACCTAATGGCAGAAGTAGTGTTACCGACTAGATTGGCTGACCACCCTCTACTAAACAACCATATAGATGACTTAGTATTATCCGAAGACAATGATAACGAGCCGGTGCTAGTTAAGGAAAGCATGACTCCGAATCATAGCACAAAAGATTCTAATCAAGGAGCAGTACTCGGTCCGTTCATGATAGAGTTTAAGATTGGCAATCAAACAGGGAGGGAGCGGCCACAGGAAGACATACAATTAAACTCAGAGAGCAATGAGGTCAACCCACCCAGGAATAATTTCATATTCCATCAAATTGACAATACCATTGAAACGGACGAATCACCTCAGCCTCAGGAAAGTTTAGTTGATGCAAAGCAGACTACGGAAGTTCTGCCCCTTATGGCAAATGAAACATCCGACGAAAACGATCAAGACTTAGAAGCTACAAGGGAAACTGACCTTTTAAAGGAAGATGTGTCAGAGAAGCCATCACCTGCACTAGAGATAAGATCAAAAACAGTAGAAGAAAATATTCCTAAGGCAAAGGATTTAATTCAACTATCTGAGGATATTCCCGGGTTAGAACTCAACACTACGGTTGAAGATTTAGCTAAAACAGCGAAAGGAACCTTTAGTGGAACGAAAGGTAAACCAATAACCCCTAAACCAATCAGAATGGACTTTATAAGATATACAGACCTAGAAAAAAAAATATGGAAACCCAGGACCCTATCCTCAGGGGATGTTCAAGACAGAAATAACATTTTTTTTGGGAAACAATCCTTACTAAACTGGGGGACAGGCATTTCTGGGAATGTACCCAAAAGGAAACTAACTCATAAAAACACCACGGCAAACAAAATCCCTGATGCTGTCATGCTGGAAAACTCAATCTTAATAGATAAAGAGCCCCAGACTGTAGAGACAGCCGTTCAAACCATGAAAGGGGAAACTAAAAACCAGTTAATTGAAACAGACAATGACCAAAACTCAAACTTGAACACGCTACCACCAACGATAGAAGCACCTCAGAAAGAGAGGGAGATGACCAACAAACCTAAGACAGGGGGAGAAAAGTGCGAAAATGATGACTTCCTGATGATTACAACAATGGCAGCGATACTGGCCCCTTACATGAAACTACACGAAGATGCTACGGATACTCTGAAGGACCACACTACATTGCTAGCAATGGTTCATTCTAAGACAATCTTCATTGAAGGATTCATATCGGCCATCCAAAAAAATATGCAAAATGTTGAGCAAAGAATCTCCGATATGTTACACACCATCTTAGAACCAATTATGAAAGAGAAGGAAAACCGATGGAAAGACCCTAGGGGAGATTCTCTAGGTGGTTCAGACTGCTCCGTTTTTCAATCAAAAGAATTAGCAAAATTGCAACCACAAATAGAAGAAAATGCAAATGAAGAGCATTTGAAAGAACGTACTGAAAATGTGATTGAAAAAGGGACCTTAGAAGAGCTAAGTAATCAGGTCGAATGTCCAATCCCAACTCCGAGGAAAGGAGAAACAACTAAAGATACTATGGACACAATAAAAGGAAAGGAAAAAAATAAAGAAAATAATGAACTGGTGCCAAATACCTCAAAAATCCCTGCGGGAAACGAAACTCAAAGTGGAGCCACGGCGAAAAACGATCATAAAGTAAAACAGATCACAAAAAAAGGACAACACACACCTCAAAAAACTTTGGACCTTTCGCAGCACGAAAAAGATATTGATGTATCAAAAATTGATAAGCAAAACTCAAAATTGTGCGAAAGCTTTAAAAAAAAGGACGTAAAACAGATGGAAGGTATCACTGTGTCGCAACGAAAGGAGCAAATCGCCATGAATGATAAGAAAGCGAAAACTACTTAACCATTACAGATACTTAAAAAAACAAAAAATCAACCGCCGCGGAGGGTATGTAAATCAAATAAAAGCAAATTATTTTTCAAATGCCTGAGTACACCAAAGGAAGCAGCAACTATTGTAGTAAATCGAAACATTGGTAACCATATGCAAATAAGTACGAGTCCAAAGAACAAAGAATTAGCAGAAACGGATGACTCCGATCAGGAGTTAATGGATATGTCCACTTACTCCATCTCGAACGACAACGTTTCAACTGATAGTGACTCAGAATAAGAGGAAATTGAAATAACTGATGAACAAGTACAGACGGAACGACAAAGGGGAGTTAAACCAATGTTGGATGAAAAGAGGATAACTGGGGAAAACGTAAACAAAGCTGAAACAACAAAAAAGGAAAATAATATAGTCAAGCCCGAAATTGTAAGCAAGAAAAAATTAAAGACAAGGATGACGGGAAGCTCGAACATACCAGTCAAAAGTCCAACAAGAAACCTGGAAAGTCAAAATATAAACAGTCCCATACCTATTTTGGAGTTCAAGGAATACACCACAGAAGAAAGTGAGCAGAACAGTGGAACTGTTGAGTTCCGAACTAGTCCCTTGAGACTACCGAAACGCAGATTAAACCCGGAAAAAAAGGGCAGAGGTCTTCTTTTGGAAAGACTAGTACATACTGATGATGGTCTTATCCTAAACCGGGCAAATGTCCTAAGGTTGTTCCGCCATATACCAGCCTTGAGATTAATCAGCTCTAGTAATATAACCCTGATAGAATTTCCTGACAAAAGGTATATGGATAGTATTCGGGTTTCTACATGCTCCCAGGTGATTCACCAGCTATTACTATCCGAAGAGAGGACTATAAGAAAGATGGGGTTCAAGAAAACCGAAAAAAACAATAAAGAAATAGAACCAGAGGTACTGGATCAAGAAACTATCTCAAAGAAATCTCGTTTTCAAGAGGCGTACGATACGCATAAAAAAGCCATGAAACAATCGCAGGTAACCCAACCTCAAGACGGAGAACAGGAGAGATGGGTATGGTTGGCCAAACTAGCAGGTAAAATGAAGACACTATAGGGTCGGAAAGTAACACAAAAGGAAACATGGACCCTTATTTCCTGGAACACAAGGGGATTCAACAACCTTTTAACAAAAAATGAATTTGAAAAAGAGATGCCTGATGTACTATGCCTGCAGGAAACGTGGTTGAGAGAAATTCCCCTGATCGAAGGCTATTCAGTAAATAAAAACCCAGCAAAAAAAGGAGAAAAAGGACAACCAATGGCGGGTCTGCTGATAGCGATAAAAAAGACCTAAACTGGAATGTGATCCATTCTTGGAACTTGACTCCATATATCCAAATCTTAGTCCTGGAAACACCGTCACCCCTAGACGATCAACACCACCAGTACGTTGTACTGATGAATATATACTGGGTACCAGGAGTTAAAGGAAACAAATCCCTTCCAAGGGACGTAGCAGAGGCAATTGATGATCTGAAAGCTAAATGGCATGACCCATGGATAATATTGGTGGGCGACCTTAATTGCACTTGTCTGGACAAAAACAATAAGGTACTCGAAGATGTACCAAAAATGGCCACAACCAAACACAAAAGAGGGGTCAATTGGAGGTCCACGTTACAATCTAGAGATTGAACAATCCTAAATGGAGTCACGTTAGGCGATATTCCAGGGAAACCGACGTGGCGAGGGCTGAAATCCAAGGACATCTTAGATTACGTGACAATTTCAACTAATATGTCAACGTTTATTCAAAAACTTGAGGTGCAACCGACCAAGGCGAGTGACCACAATGCTATCAAACTTACCTGTTCTAGTTTTCTTCCTAAGAACGTAAAGCAAATATACCCATTCAAGAGAGAAATCAACACTGGGAGAACTCGAGTAAAAATGAATCCAGCCAAACTACCAACGCTGAACAATAACTTGACATCCACCCTAAACGATTTGTATCTGCAGCTACCTCTGCAAACCATCGATTATGTTCCCTGCTAAAAGTCTTCCATACTAGAATTAAACCTGGGATTACAAAACCAATAATGTCACATCGACATATATTCGATCAATCCGTGGTTGACAAAAAAAAGACTATGAGGAAACAGTTAAAATCACTGAAAGACTTGAAAGAGGTAAATAAAACTGATAAAGTACGAGAAATAAAACAAACCTTCAGAAATTGGAGAAAGTTGCACAAAAAAACAATGTTAAACCACGACTCCCAGGCAATGTTAAGAACGATATGTGAGAGAAATACAGCAGAGACGCGGGCCATAATAAATAATAAAGATACTTTGCAAGATGCCCTAATAACAAATCCAGTCACAGAGAAACAATGGCAATTATACTATAAACAACAACAGCCAGTTCTAAAACCTCTTATAAATGATTGGATTATACCAAAAAGGGATGAAAGTTTGCTGACCATAGACAGTGAGACATTAGAAGACATGATTAAAAAGCTAAAGAACTCTAGAGCACCGGGGCCAGACGGCCTGACAAATGAAGGTCTGAAAAAGGACCCAGCGGAATGGGCTAAAATCCTACACCAACTGTTTAAATATATCTTGGCCTCAGGGAAAATACCGACTTCATGGAAGACGAGCATTGTGGGGCCAATCTTTAAAAAGGGCCTAAGAACAGTCCCAGAAAATTACAGGCCAATTGCCCTTGTGGATGTTGCTGGAAAAATCTTTGCCTCCATTCTATTAAATTCATTGACAAATTGGGCAACACAAACAGGCCATAAGGATGAATGGTAATCTGGGTTTGTAAAAGGACAAGGCACTCCATTAAACATCTTTATTCTAAATCTGTTGAAAGCTCGAACCCTGACCAACAAAGAGACGAAATATTACATAGCTTTTGTTGACCTATCAAAGGCTTTTGATGCAGTTGATAGAGAGAGGATGTGGAGGAAATTAAAAAAATGGAATTGTCCAGAAATTCTACCCCACAACATAAAGGAATTGCACTCGAACACCTCAATTAAAGTGAAATTAAATGAAGCTGGCCTGTTATCAGATACAATTCCTACGACCATTGGGCTTAAGCAAGGCTGCCCCTTGGCTCCAGAATTATATAAACTATATTCCTCAGATATGGAAAAAGCCTTTGAAGAAATAAGATCCTTTCCAGCAAAACTTGCTAATATAGCAATTGGACGATTGATCTATGCAGACGACATAGTTTTAATCGATCAGACTCCTATAGGTCTTCAACATCAACTAAAAGCATTAGAAACATATGTAGTCAAAAACAAAATGACCATCAATCCAGAAAAATCTAGGATTTTGACGTTCACTAATACCAAAAAGAAGAAAAAGATAAACTCACCTCAATGGTATTTAACTAACAAAAAGATAACGGAAGTGACAGCTATCACGTACCTGGGGGTTTGTATCAATACCAACAGATATGAAGTCCCGAGATGTCAGGATTTAAAAAACAAATTTGGAAACCTAACAGGCCAAGCTAAGATTCTACTGGCGCGATTTTGTCGATTTTCCATGAAACCGCGGATAGACTTCTATCGTGCAAAAGTAGTGGCAATCCTAACCTATGGATCACAAACCTCACTCCTATTGGACAACAAAATATGGTCACGTCTAGAAGGCAAGTTCTGGAGATCTATTTTGGGATTGCCAAAATCTTTCCCAATTCAATTAATTAGAAGAGAGCTGGCACTATCCTCTCTGAAAGTCATCGTGGAGTGGAAGATATTGTCTTTCTACAGAAGATGCCTAGAACCGGCAACAAAGGGGGGCTTTGCGGCCATAAAAAAAGCAATGGCAGAGAGGTCGGAACCAATATTGACTGAATGGGCCAAAATATGCCAGATGATTCTTCTTAATTTGAATGAGACGGAAGAATCCTTCTTAAACAACCCAGATGAAGTGAAAAAAAAAAAATTGTACACTAGAGATTGGATTGATACACTGGACGAGCTCACTAAATATCGAGGCTATGAAGAATTCTGGGCAGTCCCGCGAAAACTGAATATACTACCCAAATACCTAACTCTCTTCCCCAATTGGTTCTTGAGGCAAGGCTTCTTAAAGCTGCGTTTGAACCTCTGGCCAAGTAGAACCAATCATTATAGAAAAAGAGAGAGAGACTACCCAAAGAATTGTAGATTATGTAAAAATGTATTAAAAGTTGAATCATTGAAACATTTGCTGCTGGAATGCCCTACTGTGAGAGGTGAACGACAGACGTACTTAGGTCATATCTGGCAAGAATACAGATTCAAGGACATTGATCTTTGGTGGTCATACCTGCTGGATCTTGCGATCATAAAATTTATCCAGTTCATCTTTGAAAAAATTGAGGGACAAGACAAACCTCTTGGAATAGTGAAAAGGACCTGAAATCAAGCAGACTTTTGCAGTGTTAAACACTAAGCAACATAAAAGAAAAGAAAGAGAAAGGAAATAAGAAACAGGCATTTTTATAAATGTCTATTAACATTTTAGCATATCTGGAGAACAGAAGTTTGGGAAAATGATATCCTTGTTGTTTTTGGGCTATTTTTGTTGCATTATTCTTGATTTTAAAATGTTTTTTAAGTTTTCTTTAACGATAGAATTAACTCTCGTCTTGATTTTGTATAGTTGAACTTGTTTTTTTCTCCTCTCTCTTTTATGTCGTTTTCTTCTCTTTTATGTTGTTTTCTGCTCCTTGTTCGGTAAAAATAGCTAAAAGTTTTCTTTGTGTAAACCAAAGAGCTACAATAAAAAATAAAAAATAAATAAAAAAAAATTATCTGGGATAGAGTTATAGACATCTAAATTCTGTTGTTCCCACAGACACTAAAGAAACACTGGCTGAGACTCCAATGGGTTCATCAGCCAGCAGTAGAAAGTTTCCACTTGCGTTTGTACTTCCTCCTCTGGAGCGAAGGCTAAGGAGACAAGCTGGACCCCTGAAGGTTTACCCTTACATCTGGGATCTACTTTCACATGGTCAGGTGAGCCACAAACAAAGCATTTACCAAATGCTTTCTGGAATGGTGGCTTGCTCTGACCTCCTTCTGGTTTACCACCAGAGGGTACACTACTCTGATTTGGTTTCCCTTGTGGTTTACCCTTATTGTTCTGTTTGGGGCCCTCCTTGGGATTGGAATTATTAGAATTGTCTTTGGAGTCCTTTTCTGGCTGCTTCCCCTCATCCTTTTTCTGAGTTACCCCAGAGTCCTTGTGAGTAGCCCTGTTGACAACCCACAAGTAAGCAGCCTTAACTAGTTTCCTGGAATCTAATTCCTTTGAATCAGCCAAGTGCTGTCTGAGCTCAGGAGAGCAGGCATCATAAATTGACTCCAACATTACAAGATTCTTCATTCCCTCATAAGTGTTCACCTTGTAACCCTTAATCCAGCCCTCTAAATTCTTCAAAATTTCACTCACCCAGGCAGCCCAAGGGGTACCATCATGCTTTTTGAGGGTCCTAAACCTCTCAAGTTACTTGGAAGGGGTCTTCCCAAATCTAGCTATTAAAGCTAGTTTCACACATTCATAATCCTTCTTATCCTCCTCCCCCAACTCCATTACCACATCAGTTGCAACAGGGGGGGCCTAGAGAACAACCAGGAAAGTAACTCATTTCCTGTAATGTTTTGGAGCCCATGATTATATTCAAACAAACACAACCGGTCCAACACATCCAACTTAGGTTCATACATACCCACCAACTCCTTAGGCATCCGGGGTCTTTTGGGACTGGTACTCCTAGAGGATTCGGAGAGAGAAGCACTTTCCACAGACACTTTTTTCATTTCTAGCTCATGGTTGAGCTCCATTTCTCTGAGCCTTAGTTCTTGGTGCCGTTGTTCTGTTTGAGCATTAATTCTTTTGAATTCTAATTCAAGCTTCATTTTTTCTAGTTCCATATATTGAGGATTAAGTGTGGGACCTGTTAAGGGTCCAGTAGGTACAGCTGGCAGGGCAGGTAGAGGCCCAGGGGAGATAACTCTATCATCTTCCCCCTCCTCTTCTGCTTCTGACTCAAAGTTATCAATACTACCATTCATATCAATATCATTGCTGTTATCTACAGTTGCTGGAGTGGTAGGTTCCTCTGAACCACCATCCAGACTTTGGTTTGCTAACAACCTTTCGATTAGCTCAATTTTTTTGCCTTTAGTCAGGAGATTCTTATGCTTACAGAGAACTCTTAAACAATCAGCAGTTTTTGTAGCAAGGGACTCTTGACTATAACTTTCCATAGTTGACATGTTTTAGAAAATACTTCTTTTAGTGCTAAGATTTGTGGTTAGTTGCACTAAGGTATCTTAGAGCACACTAAAATGTATACAAATCACACCGCTGTACACCAGTGTTAGGCAGTGTTAGGCAGAAACCTGTGCAGTTCCCTTAGGGAGCACTGCAAAAGATTTAAGACTACAGGTGTTTGGCAGTAAACCCACTTGGTAGCAGTCTGTACCACACAGATTCACTTGGTAGCTGTGGCTGAGCAGTCAGACTTCCCTCAAGAAGAGTTAGGCAGTATGCAGAGTATACACAATAGGTACAGAGACACAGTAGCACAAACAAACACTGACCAGAGCTTTGGTGTAAAAAGTATATAATTATTTATTTAAAAACACACTTGTGATTTACACTAGCAAAAACGAGGTAAGTAAATTCAGCACACAGTCACTATCATATATATACAACCCTATTCACTTATTAGACAAGTCTTAGTGAGAAAAACCACTTATTTTCAGACAGAGGTGAGCGCTTAACATAAGATGACACTCTAATAAGTTGTAAAGAAAGGGAGGGAAAAAGGCAGAGTTAAGGAAGCCCACAAGTTTCAATACTTTTACAAAGAACCACAGTAAGGCAGGATAGGCAGAGTTCTACTGGAGAGCAGGGAAGTCAATTGCAAGGTCCACCCTTGGAGAGAGCAAGCAGAAGGGGTCCAGGTTCACACAGTGGGGTTGTGCCCAAAGAGTCTGTTAGGTAGTTTGCACAAAAAGGATGAAATTAAAGTCAGTAAAAGTTAGCTAGGTTGTCCCAGGCTAGCCAAGGTTAGAAAGTCGAGGCTTTACTGTCACCCCGAACGATCTGTCGCAAGGGAAGCCAGGCGGGACACAGTACCTTAAGTGTGAAGGAAGCTCCAGCGGGGACAGTTGTTCCTGGCAGCAGGTGCAAGTCGGTGTTTCGTCCAAAGGAAGAAGAGGTCTCGCCGTGGAGGAAAGATGAAGGTCGTTGCACTGCCAGGGAAGAAACCAGCCTCCGGTTAAAAGGTACTACCCTTCTCTTCACGGTAGTGGTTGTTGGGTGTCTTGACCCACGTGCAAGTAATCATGCTGCAACATTTGGTGCTGTGGGCTTAGAAAATTCAAGATGGCGGAAAACCCACATGTGCGCCGAAATCCAGGAAAGCTGCGCAGTTTGTGCGCCCACCAAAATGGTTGCCTCACTTGCCACCCACCAGTGCGAGAATGAAAGGCCGGGTTGCCATGAGGGAAATGGGTTGCCAAAGGAAAAACAGTAGCGCCGGTTAGCTTCAAAGCGCTTTAAAACCACCGTTGGACTACCCGCAAAGTAGTCTGAAACCATTGGGAATGGCAATGCTGATTGCCAAATGCAACTTAGAATTGTGGGGAATTCATTTGTTAAATCCCAAAAATGGGTGCAGTACCAGTACTCACCACTATCCAAAAGCCGGCGTTTTAAAACCACCCTGTGTTTCTCTGAAGGCAGGCTCAAAATGCCTATTTTCAAACATTACAATATGTGCAAAATATTCACTGAACACCAGCAGACATTTGGCAGAATGGAGTTCTGTGTGCCTACAAAATCTGGGAAATGAAGAGCCCAGAACAATGCTTATAACAAAACTGGCTGAGCTATGGAGTCAGCAGTTTAAGTTGCACTGGATTTAAAGACACTAAAATCGAAAATGTTTAGATTAAATGAGTGACCTATGTTTGGTGTCACATGCCTTTGTAACTGTTGAAATGCCATAGTTTTGCACTTAGAATCAGCCTTCTAGCTGCATATGTGAAAATGTTTAGTTTTATTTGAATGCAGAAACAGGGGAATAAAAAGTGACATTTTATCTGAAACCCGGCTTAAGGAACTGAATTCTGCCTGGCAACTACCCCCATCAGGAGTGAAACTTGAGTCACAGCTGTGTTCCCAGGCCTAGCTGCCCTTTTGCTGCTCACACTAAGGATATGCCATCTATCTGATAATTGAATTACCTGTGCTCTACAGGAGCTCTGAACAAAGCCTGTCTTGACTCATGCAAAGGTTTTATTACAGCGGTCGTAAAATGTAGCTTCCTCTTGGCAGAAGCTGGGAGGGGCACTGCCTGTGAGAGCAAGCTGGCTTGGCAGAACTGGATAAACCAGTATTTCCACCATGTGACCTGGGAAACCACACCCCTTTGTAGCCAGAATATTGTTTAGAAAAAGATGAATAACTCATGGTGCGGACATGTGAAAATTTTATAAATGATACCATAATTCTTGTGATTTTTCTGCCCACAGTTTAAGAGGTTTTTAGAACCGGTGGTATGTTCACGGGGGTGTTAGCGGAAAAGTGGATATTACTCTAAATGTATGCATGTTAAAAATCTGAAACTTCATCAGTTAATGTCCATACTCCCTGCGCACATGTGTGTAAATTTGGGTCAATGTCCGGAATTGCAAAATCAGTTAAAAAGTGAAATATGTGCCATTTCTGAATGCAAGCTCCCAGGAAGAGCAGAGTTTGAACAGGGTATACCTCCTGTAATGCATGATGGGTGCATATGATTTTAAAACAATATGTACCTCTGCAAATATGTATTTGTTTCAAATCTAGATTTGTGTGTAAGTTGACAGGAGGAGTGGACTCTCTGCAAGCCATAAAATGACATCACGCTGACACACACTTCCTTCCCCAATCAAATGAGAAATGGAAGTTTGACCAATTAGAAGCTGAGAGAGAGGTAGGGTCAGTGATGCTAGAACACACCCACATTCTAAACACATAAAAGCAGACAGACAGGACAGATAGGGACTTTCAAATCCATCTGCCGCTGGAAGCTCTGCCGGAAAAATCCATACTTTACCTCCATCAAACCTCCAGAGAGCCAAACTAGAGACTTCAATCTATCCAGAACTAGAGACCCAGACCAGAGATCCAGAGAGAGAGCAGACCCAGATCACTGTGAAGTGCAGAGACCAGAGGCGAGTCTAAAACCCTGACCAGATCCGTGATGAGGCCCATTTCACTCAAGAATATAGTGTGAGTACATAGCAAAACTGTGCAGAACCAATCTCTTAGTTAAAATAATATAATTCAATCCTATTTTAATCTAAGTAGAACGGTCTCTTAACCGTCACCTGTCATTTGCAAAGCTGTCACTTGTCATTTTCTAGTTGCAAGCTGCACTTGTCTTTTTGAACTTTAAAATTTCAAATCTGAAAAACGACCTTTATTTAATCGCTCATATCTCCGCGACCGTTTGTGCTAGAGACTTGCAGTAACTTTCATTTGAAAGCTTAGAATCTTAGCTTTGAATCGCACCAAGAACCACATTCCTACCCCTTATAGTTTTACCGCAATCGCGGAAAACGCACACGCGAATTTTGCCGCGATTTGCAAATTTCTCCACGTGTAAAAAGACAGCAGTTTTGCTTTTCCTTGCCAAAAACTTCGTTTACCTGCTAGTTACTACTAAAGCATTGTTAAGGTGGTCCTGAATTCATAGAGAGTAGCTATCACTCACCCTGAACCTCTGAAAGGGAATTAAAAGCATTTCCAGCATATTTCTCATCCATTGCTAGCACATATAAAAGCATTTGGGCCTGTGTTTTCAAAACTCCTATCTGTTTTCTTTAAGCTTGCTGGGGATTGAACTGAATTACATTGAATTGCATTTCTGAGAATTGTGTGCCTTCCTTCAACTTCCTTGCATTGCATAAAAGGGGGGAGGGGATTGCCAGAGAAAAGTGATTACATTGTTTTGTTGAAATCATATTGAGTATTTTCTGTACTGCATTTCATTCCACATTGCATCCATTTGAAACCATAAAAGTATTGTTGCTACCTAATCCATTTCATGTCAACTCCTTAGTGATTATCAAGAAGCGTGTTAGTGCCAGATTCTCCGTTGTTAATATTTATCATATTAGATTAAGTGTGATATTCAATTATTAATTTATTATAAAGTGTGATCTATATATCTATTGTTTAAATTATCAAATAAACCTTTTAACTTGCAAAACAGAACTACTTCTCGGCTCAGTGGGGTCAGGGGGATTCCAAGAGAGGGGTGTTATATAGGGGTAGTCATCCAGAACGCATGAACTGGACATAAAGATATATCAATAAGGGTTTTCATTCAGTATTATAGACTAGGCGTTGACTTAGCTGTAGTGTTGAATTGAATCCTCTTACAAAGTGGGGGCTCGTATCCGGGATTCTGGGTTAGAATACCACTTGTGCAGATTAATACAGGGTGCCAGCTGACCAGAAACACATATCCGGTCTGATCACCACGCTGTGTTACGCTGTAAAGCATTCCTCAAAAGGGACACTCCAAGAAAAGTTCTGTTCTGCAAAAATAAAATACTAACTTCTGTAAGTCAGGACAGAGACCAATCTCTAGAATGACGACCTTGGTAGATATGAAAATAGCCAGAGAGCACCTCTTGCATAAGCTATTTGTGAGAGGTGAATGGACCGAACAGGGCCGGGATGCCTGGTTGCAGGCCATCACGCGACAGGTCACTGAAACAGGGTCAGACTTATGGAGAGATCAGGGTCCATTACATGTGGCCCTGAGTGAACTATATATGGCTCCTAAGGCCAAAGATGAACACGACAAGATTGTTAGGATAGCGGCATACCTGTACCTATATATGGGAGACATGCAGGATAGATGTGCTGAAAGCCAAAATCTGGCAAATAGGCAACAGATGGCGTTAGAGAAGGTCCAATCTGACCTGGTCTCTTCTGAGCAGAGGCTGCAGAGGAGCCAGGAGTCAGAAGATGATAGTAGGCAGCACATCATTAAAATAAAGAAGGATATGGATGTGCTGCAACAGGAAAAGGTAGAACAGGATACCAGATTTATGGCCTTGCAGAAGGAATACCAAGAAGGTTTGGACTCCCTACTGCAAAACCAGAAAAAGCTGGAGCAACAACTGGACTTCAACAGGGTATGTGCTGAGCAGGTAGTCACCCTGCAAGGCCACCTAGATAGAGTGAAGGCAGAGAGCAACAAACTAATTCTGAAAGACCTGGATACCCAGGCAGAGTTTGATCAGGAGCGCCAGAATGCTGGTGCCTTCCAAAGGCAAAGGGACGACCTGGCGGCACAGATGCAGGCTCTTAGTCAGGAAAGGGATACCTTAGGCCAGGAAGTCTGCCATTTAAAAAGAAAAATGGAAGAAAATCACCTGGCCCACCAGGGACTGGGTGACCTCCAAAAAGAACACCAGAACTTGCTAGAGCACACCAGGAGGGTGGAGGATGCTCTAGCAAGAAAGGAGCAGGCCAATAGGGACACAGCTCAGGAGGTAACCCTCCTGCAGCAAAGACTGGCCCAGTTCTCCAGGACCAACCAGGAAGTACAGAGGGAAAATGAGGCTCTCTGCCAGCACAATGAGAGGCTCCAGCAACAGGTAGCGATGCAGGAGAAACTGATAGAGTCGAGTAAGGCCTTAACAGAGGAACTGAAAGCACAAATGCAGGCTCTTGCATTGCAACAGGGAGCAGGGGCGGATAGAGATGAGGTCCGCTGGGAAAGAGAGACTCCTGACCATAACCGCAGGAGCCCTAACACCAGGGGCCTTCATCTCCCCCAGTCCCTGGACTCTACCACCCCCATGTCCCCTGGCGCACATGAGCACAGGGCCACAGGGATGGCAGATTACTATCCAGCTAAGAGTATGGGGCTCATAGGCCAGTACCACTCAGGAATGGAGGGGTGGGCATCCGGGTATGGGCACCCAAGTACAGTACAGTTCAGTGGGGAACCCCAGGAGAGTAGGCCCATTAAGGGCATCCTGAAAACCTCTGCCCAGTTAGGTCAGTGGAGGGGGTACCCATCAAATCCTGGCAGCAAGGAGGAATCTGAAGACTCCTCTGAACTGCGCAGGACACAGGAGACCAGGTCCCCACATTCTGCCAGCCATTCCCAGGCTCGCAGAATCCGGGAAAACCTGGAAGAACAGACGGGAACCTCTGGGAGCAGTGCCTCTGAGTCCGAGGACGAATGGACAAGGGTTACCCGAACCAAAAAGGCCAATAAGGCAAAAAGGGCCTTGCTTAAGGACCCCTTAAAGCAGATTAAGGCGATCAGGAGCGTCATCACGCCTTACCATAAGAACGCTAAGTATTCTGTTTGGGAGCACTTAGAGTTGTTTGAACAAATGATGGAGACTTTCCATTTGAAGGACAGCCAAAGCTGTATTCAATATGTAAAGTGGACCTTCTCCCCGGAATACTCCAGTTTCTTTGCGGGGCTGGAGGACCAAAATCATTTAAGATGGTCCACCTATAAGGCGGCCATCTTGAAACATTTTTCTGTTCACAGAAATCCTCAAGAGGCTCGCAAGGCAGCCTACAATTTACAATGTGGGGAGGATCAGGCCCCACAAGAATTTGTGCAGGAGTTAAAGCGTGCTTTTGCGCAGACCACCAGAAGGGTGCGCACAGATAGCAGAGAATTTATAAATACGTTTTTCCATGCCTTGCCCAAATATATCATGACCCAGCTCGTGAGGGATTTTCACGAGAAAAGATCTTTAGACTGGGTCATTGAACAGGCTACCCGGATCTATGAGGTGCAGAAACCGGTAGATAGCAAAAGTAATGCCCAGAAAAACCCCAAAGCCAACAGCACCCCTGCTGCTGCCAAGGTGGCAGAGGTAAAGGTTACCCCCGTTTTGGATTTGGAGATGGGGGGGCCTAAAAACCTACCTGCACCTAATAATGCTAGGCCCAGGAGGTCCTCGGGTCAGTCACAGACAGGGAGCCAAGGAGGCAGCCCCACAAATGGGGTCCCTCGCTCTCCTGATTATGTAAGTCCCCGTTACAAGGGAAATCGACCCATCCTGGGTTATGTGTGGACTCCTCCAGCCCAAGGGGGGGGATCCAGCCAAGCACCTAACCCAGGGAACTTCCCTCCAAACTTCCCACAGGAGGGCAGAAATTTACCAAACCCTGGGCAGAACTTTTTCCCCAGATATCCACCCGACTTTCAGCCCCAAAACCATCCATCCTTCTTTCCCCAATTCCCTGAGCCCAGACCACTGAATCCGGGAGAGGGGAGGCCAAGGATGGAGGGGTACCCAAATCTTCCCAACCAGGGGTACTACCAGAGGAGGGACAGCTACCCTTCCCGGGATCAGCCCAGGGGAGAAAACAGGGCCCCGTATCAGCCTGAGCGGGTTTCCCAGTTAGAGCGCCAGGTTCAAAACATGGCGCGGGATATGGGTCACATACTGAGGGCTCAGCAGAACCCTCAGATCGGCATGCCGGCGCAGAATGTACCCAACTCTGGACCTGGTGCTCCAGAACAATGACGGGGGCAGCACCCCGATAACACACCAGTTCCCAGGGAGGAGGCACAAAGGGAGGGGGGGTGTAAAGCCTTGGAGGAAGCTTCCTTCCTCACTTGTAAACAGCCCCTGGAAACCCAGGAACTGGAAACAAAATCTCTTGCCCCTGAAAGTCTGCCCCCTAAGGAGCAGAGGGGGGGTGGGAGAAACAAAAGACCCAAACAGACTCAGTTTGAGGAGGAGGTACAGATCTTCCAATTTGAGGGAGAGGGATCCTCAGAGGATCCTGAGAAAAGGATCTTCTCCTTCAGAGAGGGGGGAACTCCTCCCAAAGAAAAATGGGTCCCTAGGAATGCAAATCCAGACTGGGGAGATGTGGAGACTGAGCTACCGCCGGCCACCATCTCATCCCAGAACCAACAGCAAGAAAATCCCCGGGTTCAAACCCATACTGGGGACTGCCTCCAAAAAGGGGGGGGCGGCCCAGAACTGGAACCAGGGGAACCCACAATGGCTCTGATCTCCAGTTGCCAAATTTTTCTTTCAGATTCCCAAGACTCTCCACAGAATTCTGCCCAAATCTCTTCGCTAGCAATGTCCAAAACCAGAAAGTTAGCCCACCAGTTGTCCAAAAATGTACATTACCTGTGCCCGCTTGAGGAGAAGAAGGGAAGATATTATGCCCCGGTACAAGTACAGGGGCAGGGTACAATCTCGGCACTGGTGGACACTGGATCTCAAGCTACCCTTCTGTCCAGAAGGGCCTTTGACGAACTGAATGCAGGAAGGGGGGAGAATTACCAAATTCCTCTCACCTCTCTTCCGGGACAACTACAGAACTTTGACGGAAGGAAATTCCCGTTGAGGGGACTGCAGACTTGGACATTAAAATTGGGCGACATAAGTTGAAACACCCGGTCATAGTTGTGACCCCGGAGGGCACCCCTTGTTTACTAGGGAATGACCTCCTGAGAAGGTTGTCACCCCTAATAGATTGTGTAAACAAGGTCCTCTGGACCCAGACTAGCCGACCAATAAAATTAAAACAGAGTGTCAACCATGTTAGTTTAAACGGCACATGCCACATGGTTGAACAAAAATCTGACCAAGTAGAATTTCACTTCCAGAACAACCAGATTCCAGACGTGACAGTAATAGCAGTAGGACAACAGACTGGTGATGCAGGGTCCTCTCTATTTCTGAAAATCAACCTTCCTTCCAGTTTAAGGTGGTATTCCACGCTGGAAGGAAACACTCTGAAATTCTATACCAATCCACAATCTGAAACTCCCACTCCTATAGTCCAGAAAGATGTGAAATCAGCTCAGAGCCTGGCTGATATTCAGCAAATTGGAGAGCAGTTGTTCATCCCTGTTCAGTTAAATGATGGGAAGGACTCTGTTCTCGCTCGAGTGTGTGTGAACAATGGTAAGAGCTTCATCAGCGAAGCCATGTTTCGCCAACTCCCAAAAGATCCAGCCATTCCCACCTTCAAACTGATAGACAAATGGGAAATGGACCTGGAAGCGCCTAATTCCAAACATCTCCTGCCAAGCAGGTGTATGCTCAAAATCTCCATTGGCAACAAGAGCATAGTCCACAATTGTTGGGTCGTGCGAGACGTCCCTGCCGCCTTTTACTTAGGCAGTGACATTCTCAATCGCTTTGCCATTAGTTTGGACCTAATAAACTTCAAAGCTTGGTCCCGATTAGCGGATAATCCCATGGGCTTTGATGATCCAGAAAAAGCATTTAGGTCAGCTCAATTGCTACCTTATGCAGTTGAAATTCAGGTTAAAGAGGAAGTCACCATCCCAGAAAGGACCCGACAATTCTCCCTGGAAGTGAAAGTTAAAAGGGGACAAGAGTTGAAAAACCCTGATGCTTACATACATCTAAATGCTTCTCTCCAACAGCAAGGGTTGGGGGTAAACCCAACACCATTAGTCAACATAGAACATGACACCATTCCAATAGAGGTGGATAACAGCGACTTAAAGAGTATTACTCTAGCCGCAGGCACCATTATTGGAATGGCGGTTGATGACCGACATTTTTCCATCGACTTAGGAAATGAACTGTTAGGACCAATCCCCAAGGACTGTTTTGACAGTGACAGCGATGACAATACAACACCAGACAGGATTTTTACCCGGCATGGGGGGAACTTCCTGGTGTACACTTCTTGCCCTTATGGTAAGGAAGATGTGACTTGTGACTTCAGGAGGGATGAGGTGATTTTCCAGGTCCATGAGGGCTGCCTTTCCCCCCTGAAGCCTCCAGTCCAAATCAGCACTCTGACCAGGGACTTCTCCACCCAGCTGGAGGAGGCCGCTGAGATAGCCAAACCAGAAGTCTTTCCAGGCTTCAGGCAGATGGTGGAAGAGAGAGTCAACCTAGCTGATGCCTGTGTGACTCTGGAACAAAAGCAAAAGTTGAAACAAGTTTTCTTGGATTTCCAAGATCTCTTTGCGGTAGACTCATATGACTGTGGTCGCACTGACATCCACACCACAACAATCCCCACGGACCCTGGCATGACTCCTGTGTTTGTGAAGCAATATCGCTTGCCTCTCGCATCAATGGAGTCCCTTACTGAAATAATTAAGAACCTTGAGTCCCGGGGAATAATCCGTCCAGTCCACAGCACCTTCAATAATCCAGTGCTGGGAATATTGAAGCCAAACGGCCAGTGGAGACTCTGCGCTGACCTCAGGGAGCTCAACAAACGGGTCCATACTTCCCGATGGCCACTGCCCTACATTGACCAAGGGCTGGCCCAGATCCAGGGGTCACAGGTATTCACTGCAATAGACCTGACCAATGGGTACTGGACCGTGCCTGTCAGTAGGGAGGACCAATACAAACTGGCTTTCACCTTTGGGGGCCAGCAGTACACATGGACCCGGACTCCCTTCGGATACCTCAACTCCGGCAATGAATTCAACATTTTCCTACATAAGGCCATGCCCGACCTGGGTGCAAGGGGTAACCTGGCTTATTTAGATGATGTCCTCATTAAAAGTTCATCTGTGGAGGAACACATAGCGGAGATCCGTTATGTTCTGACGCAGTTGAGGGCCGCCGGAGCAAAACTTTCCTTTCAAAAAGCACAGTGGTGTAGAACCCGTGTTAATTTCTTGGGGCATGAGATTACTCCTCAGGGCCTCTGTCCCCAGGAAAAGAAAGTGGAAGCACTTCAGAAACTGAAAGACCCCACAACTCTGCGGGAACTAAGGAGCCTCCTTGGACTGACTAATTACAGCAGAAAGTTCATTGAGGGCTACGCAGAGATCACGAGACCCCTGATTCATCTCCTGAAGGGGGGGGGTCAAGTGGGAATGGGGTCCAGAACAAGCCGAGGCAGTAAGACAACTCAAGAGAAGCCTCTCACAAGCGCCTTGCCTAGCTTACCCTGTCAGAAACAAGGAGTTCTTCCTGGAGACGGGGTTCTCTAATACGTGCTTGACGGCAGTATTATACCAAAAGCATGACAAGGTCAATAAAGTAATCTCCTATGCGAGCAAAACTTTATCCTCTGTGGAGGAAAAATTCAACGATTGTGAGAAGGCACTCCTGGCAACGGTGTGGGCATCGAAGAATTACCGCCCGTTTATCCATGGGGAACACATCATAGTGGAGACTCCACACCAGCCTCTGCAATATCTCCAAAGTGACAGAATCCGGGCCGGAAATGTGAGTAATTCCCGAATTACTTCCTGGATTCTGTCAATGCAAGGCTTTCCTGTAGAGGTCAGATATGGCCAAAACAAGAAGAGTCCCCTCGCGCAAGGTCTGGCGGACTTGCATGATTGTGACAGAGAAAACTGTCTCGAGGACGAAAGTCTAAAAATAAAGGACAACATGGAGGCATACCTTAATTCCCCCCACAAAGTCTTTGAAGAAGACAAGTGTGAGGGAATGCCCACTGTGTATGTGGATGGATGCTCTTACCATGTTGACAACAACGGGGAGAAAGAACTGGTGGCTGGCGTAGGGAATGCATGGGTGAATGAGTCCCCAGAACCCTCCGCTGGATACAAAATTGGTCCCCGAAGTAGTCAGGTGGCAGAATTGATGGCTGTGCATCAGGCCATCCTCACTGCTGTCCAGCATCAACTCCGCGAACTGGTCATAATCACAGATTCGGATTATGTACGGAACGGGTTCGTGGAGCACCTGGCTAATTGGAAAACCAGAGGCTTGTTATGTGCTAACAACAAACCCTTGAAACATGGGAAGTTGATCCAAAACATTGATGATCTGGTCACCTCGAATGAGATGACCATCTATTGGAAAAAGATCAAGGGTCATTCCAAAGTAGAGGGACCAGACAAAACTGGAAATGACTTAGCTGATCAGCTGGCCAAAACCGGGGCCATCCAAGGGGATCTAATTGAGATTGAGTCCCTGTTGGGGGAAATCCAGGTCACTGCCATCACTAGGTCCCAGACAAATGCTCACAACGACCTTTCAATTGTACAATGGAGTAAGGAGACCCCTGATGCTGATTTGATTACCGCTCAGAAGGGGGATCCAATTATTGGTAAATTTTACCAGCACCTTGAGGACCCTGAGAACTTTCCCCTGACGGATACCGATTACATTGGGAAAGAGGACCTAAGAGTGTTGATGAAATGTCCAAAAATGTTCCGAATCCAAGACGGTTTGTTGGTAAGGAAATCCAAAGCTGGCCACGATCAGTGGGTGGTTCCTACCTCATTCCGAAGCATGATGTTAAGTCACGCCCATGATGCGGCCACTGCCGGTCATAGGGGGTTTCACACAACACTGGAAATCTTAAGGGAGGTTGCATACTGGCCACACATGGGCCAGGACCTCAACCAATATTTGAAGGGGTGTCTTGTGTGTGCACAATTTCAGCCATCATCCCTCACGCACCGCGCGCCTCTCCAAAAGAGGGGAATGACACTCCCATGGTCAGATTTACAAATCGACTTTGTAGGCCCTGTGATTCGCTCGGCTAGGGGGAATAAGTACATGTTGACTGTGACATGCTTGTTTACCAAGTGGGTGGAATGTCTCCCAGCCCCAAACTGCAAGGCAGAAACAGCAGCTGCCTTGATGATTAACCACATCTTTTCCCGTTTTGGTCTACCTCAAAGGATTGAGTCAGACAGAGGTAGCCACTTCACCAGTGAAGTAATGACAAAGATGTGGGAGATACTGGGGGTCAAGAGAAAGCTGCATATTGCTTATAGACCAGCTTCTTCTGGGGCAGTAGAGAGGTATAACCGAACCATTGTGAGTATATTAAAGAAGTTTGTGGCAGATTCTGGGCCAAGTTGGGATATCTGATTACCTCTGGTCCTAATGGCCATCAGATCTACCCCTTCATCTGCAACCAAAATGTCACCATTGGGGTTGATGACTGGGCACAAGATGGTGCTTCCTCAGCATTTGCTCTACAGGACCCAAGAGCAGACACTGATAAATGCCTCCACTACTCATGAGTATGTGGAGAATTTAAGGAAACACCTTCAACATGCTTTTGCTTATGCTCAGCGGAATCTAGAAAGATCGGCTGATAGCATGAAGACCCATTATGACCTGAAAACTTCCAGGAAGGAATATCAGGTGGGAGACCGGGTCTATCTACACAACTTCCAAAGGAACCAGGCCAAGCAGCGCAAATTTTTGCCTACATGGAAGGGACCCTTTGAGATCATCGACAAAATCTCCCCTGTGGCCTACAAAATCCACATCCCCAAAGGCGGTTCGGCAGAGGGGGAAGACAAGTGGGTCCACATAAACCAGTTGAAATGTTGCCATCCCAGGCACACTCTGCAACAACTGGAGGAATCCTCTGGAATCCTAGCGGGTACTGTCTCAGACTAATTCTGTTCCAATCATAAAACATACCACATCTAGTCTCTAAAATATTGTGATTTGCATGAAACTGTCTCTTAGTTATACTGTTTTTTATCAAAATAAGAATGTAATGTTTCGTCATGATGAAATGCATATGCTGTCCCACCATCTCAACAGTGGTGGAAAAACGTCTATGAGTAGGTATTGCCGCTCTTCCTTTGTCGTCCTAGGAGAAAGAAGACCTTGAGACTGGCCAAGGAGGACGATCCGGAGACCGGGAACGAAGATCCAATGGGCCCAGTGGACCGCCCAATATTCCCATCAGGACCGGCGAGGAGAACCGATCGATCAGTACCGGATGGAGAAGAAGATGCTGAACTGTGCCATCTACAGAGTAGGAAGAAGATTATGCGGACAGACCGGTGCGTGGGTCAAAACCCTTGGGCACGCGACTCCCCATCGACTCAAATTCAAAGTGCAGTCGCGTGGGGGGGCTTGTTGGGTGTCTTGACCCACGTGCAAGTAATCATGCTGCAACATTTGGTGCTGTGGGCTTAGAAAATTCAAGATGGCGGAAAACCCACATGTGCGCCGAAATCCAGGAAAGCTGCGCAGTTTGTGCGCCCACCAAAATGGTTGCCTCACTTGCCACCCACCAGTGCGAGAATGAAAGGCCGGGTTGCCATGAGGGAAATGGGTTGCCAAAGGAAAAACAGTAGCGCCGGTTAGCTTCAAAGCGCTTTAAAACCACCGTTGGACTACCCGCACAGTAGTCTGAAACCATTGGGAATGGCAATGCTGATTGCCAAATGCAACTTAGAATTGTGGGGAATTCATTTGTTAAATCCCAAAAATGGGTGCAGTACCAGTACTCACCACTATCCAAAAGCCGGCGTTTTAAAACCACCCTGTGTTTCTCTGAAGGCAGGCTCAAAATGCCTATTTTCAAACATTACAATATGTGCAAAATATTCACTGAACACCAGCAGACATTTGGCAGAATGGAGTTTTGTGTGCCTACAAAATCTGGGAAATGAAGAGCCCAGAACAATGCTTATAACAAAACTGGCTGAGCTATGGAGTCAGCAGTTTAAGTTGCACTGGATTTAAAGACACTAAAATCGAAAATGTTTAGATTAAATGAGTGACCTATGTTTGGTGTCACATGCCTTTGTAACTGTTGAAATGCCATAGTTTTGCACTTAGAATCAGCCTTCTAGCTGCATATGTGAAAATGTTTAGTTTTATTTGAATGCAGAAACTGGGGAACAAAAAGTGACATTTTATCTGAAACCCGGCTTAAGGAACTGAATTCTGCCTGGCAACTACCCCCATCAGGAGTGAAACTTGAGTCACAGCTGTGTTCCCAGGCCTAGCTGCCCTTTTGCTGCTCACACTAAGGATATGCCATCTATCTGATAATTGAATTACCTGTGTTCTACAGGAGCTCTGAACAAAGCCTGTCTTGACTCATGCAAAGGTTTTATTACAGCGGTCGTAAAATGTAGCTTCCTCTTGGCAGAAGCTGGGAGGGGCACTACCTGTGAGAGCAAGCTGGCTTGGCAGAACTGGATAAACCAGTATTTCCACCATGTGACCTGGGAAACCACACCCCTTTGTAGCCAGAATATTGTTTAGAAAAAGATGAATAACTCATGGTGCGGACATGTGAAAATTTTATAAATGATACCATAATTCTTGTGATTTTTCTGCCCACAGTTTAAGAGGTTTTTAGAACCGGTGGTATGTTCACGGGGGTGTTAGCGGAAAAGTGGATATTACTCTAAATGTATGCATGTTAAAAATCTGAAACTTCATCAGTTAATGTCCATACTCCCTGCGCACATGTGTGTAAATTTGGGTCAATGTCCGGAATTGCAAAATCAGTTAAAAAGTGAAATATGTGCCATTTCTGAATGCAAGCTCCCAGGAAGAGCAGAGTTTGAACAGGGTATACCTCCTGTAATGCATGATGGGTGCATATGATTTTAAAACAATATGTACCTCTGCAAATATGTTTTTGTTTTCAAATCTAGATTTGTGTGTAAGTTGACAGGAGGAGTGGACTCTCTGCAAGCCATAAAATGACATCACGCTGACACACACTTCCTTCCCCAATCAAATGAGAAATGGAAGTTTGACCAATTAGAAGCTGAGAGAGAGGTAGGGTCAGTGATGCTAGAACACACCCACATTCTAAACACATAAAAGCAGACAGACAGGACAGATAGGGACTTTCAAATCCATCTGCCGCTGGAAGCTCTGCCGGAAAAATCCATACTTTACCTCCATCAAACCTCCAGAGAGCCAAACTAGAGACTTCAATCTATCCAGAACTAGAGACCCAGACCAGAGATCCAGAGAGAGAGCAGACCCAGATCACTGTGAAGTGCAGAGACCAGAGGCGAGTCTAAAACCCTGACCAGATCCGTGATGAGGCCCATTTCACTCAAGAATATAGTGTGAGTACATAGCAAAACTGTGCAGAACCAATCTCTTAGTTAAAATAATATAATTCAATCCTATTTTAATCTAAGTAGAACGGTCTCTTAACCGTCATCTGTCATTTGCAAAGCTGTCACTTGTCATTTTCTAGTTGCAAGCTGCACTTGTCTTTTTGAACTTTAAAATTTCAAATCTGAAAAACGACCTTTATTTAATCGCTCATATCTCCGCGACCGTTTGTGCTAGAGACTTGCAGTAACTTTCATTTGAAAGCTTAGGATCTTAGCTTTGAACCGCACCAAGAACCACATTCCTACCCCTTATAGTTTTACCGCAATCGCGGAAAACGCACGCGTGAATTTTGCCGCGATTTGCAAATTTCTCCACGTGTAAAAAGACAGCAGTTTTGCTTTTCCTTGCCAAAAACTTCGTTTACCTGCTAGTTACTACTAAAGCATTGTTAAGGTGATCCTGAATTCATAGAGAGTAGCTATCACTCACCCTGAACCTCTGAAAGGGAATTAAAAGCATTTCCAGCATATTTCTCATCCATTGCTAGCACATATAAAAGCATTTGGGCCTGTGTTTTCAAAACTCCTATCTGTTTTCTTTAAGCTTGCTGGGGATTGAACTGAATTACATTGAATTGCATTTCTGAGAATTGTGTGCCTTCCTTCAACTTCCTTGCATTGCATAAAAGGGGGGAGGGGATTGCCAGAGAAAAGTGATTACATTGTTTTGTTGAAATCATATTGAGTATTTTCTGTACTGCATTTCATTCCACATTGCATCCATTTGAAACCATAAAAGTATTGTTGCTACCTTATCCATTTCATGTCAACTCCTTAGTGATTATCAAGAAGCGTGTTAGTGCCAGATTCTCCGTTGTTAATATTTATCATATTAGATTAAGTGTGATATTCAATTATTAATTTATTATAAAGTGTGATCTATATATCTATTGTTTAAATTATCAAATAAACCTTTTAACTTGCAAAACAGAACTACTTCTCGGCTCAGTGGGGTCAGGGGGATTCCAAGAGAGGGGTGTTATATAGGGGTAGTCATCCAGAACGCATGAACTGGACATAAAGATATATCAATAAGGGTTTTCATTCAGTATTATAGACTAGGCGTTGACTTAGCTGTAGTGTTGAATTGAATCCTCTTACATGGTAAACCGTGGTATTCCTGTTGCCGGGGTGCTTGGCATGGGCAAGGCGGCCACGAGATGCTCCAGGAAGGTGAAAAGAAGGCAAAACTGGTTATCCGTACCAGTCAAAGGAAGAAGACTCTGCGGACTGGACATCTCCTCTGTCGTCGGGAAAAGTGGTGAGACGGTTCAGCAGGGCTCCACCAGTGGTGTCGTCGTTGCAGGTCGGCTCAGCTTCTCCCTCCTCAGATTCTTAGGTCCTGTGGCGACTTCTGAAGTTCCAGTCCCCAAAGCCCTGCTTTTATGCAGCACACCCCCATTCACTCAGCCTAGCTGTCAATCAAACATGCTAAGTGGTGAGCTGGCCGGCTCACCACTTGGGCCAATCACACAAGAGTGTGACTTGAGTTACCAAGGTAACTCAGTCCGGAGTGCCTAAACCCCCTCCCGCACCCCCTGTGGTACCCAGACAGAGTGGCACCACTTTTGGAGGCTTCTGTGGAGAAACCCGCCAAAAAGTGGAACAAAGGGCTCGACTTGGGTTGGAGTCACAGAAGAGAACACAAAGGCCATTTTAGAATCGAGTTCTGTCAAAAAATACCAACCGGTGAATTAATATTAAATAAATAAACCGGCGGTATGTTCGAGGCTATAAGAATTAAAGAATTAAAGTTGCCAGACTCGAACAATGGGAAAATCCCATAGAGATATATTTGCGGTCGAATATAAAAAGTAGTATCCACTGCCACCAGCCAAAACTCGATCAGGGGGGACGGAGACGTGCCCCCTCGAACAACAGACCCCGGGGCAATCGAATTGCCCCGACCAGTACGTCCACAATATGATGGCTTGTACTGGTTTCTGTTCATAATTTGGGACTAGTAAAGCCAATGGTGACTTTACATGCCCTGGGAGACAGTAGTCAGTCCCAGGGTATGGAGTCTATGTTGGGGGGTCGCTACGACACTCCTGGGTTACGGCACGGAGGGTGCTGTGTAACCCACATAAAAAACACATTATACCCTATGGAGTAAAAGACCCCGTAGCCCATAAAACACATGGAAAGATAAAGGAACACCTCAAATCATGTCTAAGAGTGGGAGTAAAAGAATCTCACTCTTAGCAGGATAGAAAAAAATAAACCCAAAAAATCCAGCAAAGCTGCTGGGGGACTCACTAGGTTTGGGAAATTAGCCTTACAGAGAATTCTCCCTAACATTCATCCAGAGCGGCTGGGCTTGCCGGGATGGGAATGACACCGCCGAAGATGCCCGCAGAACAGAAGGAGCGATGAATGATGGGCGGGAGGGCTGCAAGGTAAGGCTGCTCCTAACTGTGTTCTTGTTCTTGCAGGAGCTGAGTGCAGAAGAAAGATGCAGGCCTACTGGAGACCGATCCGAACATGGTGAGTGTCACGCTGCAGGTGCAGAAAACGCAAAGCATGTTTCTCAGCCTGGGTGTGGCTTAAATAGTCTCTGGGTAATGTCCGGCAATAGGTGGGAGACACCACAGATTAAGAAGTGTCTGTTCTTCTCTCTAGTGTTTCTGTACATAAGTACCAGTTTTTGCCTAAAATTTAAGGTATGACACTGACACAAAAGATACAATTTCAAAGCCTTTATTAGATTTGTGGGGTTTGAAAAAACTCCTGCTTTGCCCTATAGCTAGGATGGGAGTAGTCTCTACCAACAAATAATAAAGAAAACACAGTCCTAGTCAGTCTCTATCCAATCAAAATGGCCTATACTAACAACACCTAATGCCTGCCCTATCTCTTTTACAAAAATGTTTGTACAGGGGAGCGTATATGCAAAGGAAAATCAGTGTTATAACAAAAAGGATAAAAATGGCTGATTCAGCTCTCCTCCCCAAAATGGATAGCACAGAGTAAGACGGCCCCTGTAGACAGGATGACACCCTCTAGCACATGTTCTCAAAACAAAGGCAGTTCAAAATCTATTTCAGGGCCCGCCTGGCCTTCTCAGTTAAAGTATCTACTTTCAGCTTTCAAAAGTTCTTTCGCAGTTCAACAAAAAGTGCACATAGGTCTCGCTCCGTCAGGCTCAGAACTCTCTATAACAGTACTGACAGGGGTTCCCTTCCCCAAGCTTAATTCACATTCTTTAGGGGTTGCCTTCCCCTAACTTTGAATGTGCAATGTTTTTTTTACTGTAGACCTCCGCAGGACCACTTCAACTATCCCTTCAGCTCAGACTCTTGTGTTATTTGCCCCAGTGTCTCTTGGTCTGGGTAGTTCAGTATTATAAGCATAAAAGTTCAACATTCACCTTTTCACTTCCCCTTTTTGCCAGGGTAAATCTTGATCATTACGTATTTTAGAGTTCATTCCCTTTGTTGCTTTATACCAAAACCTTTCAACTTTCACTGAGACTTTTGAGTGGGCTACTTCCTTTCGCCGGACCACTCTTCTACTCTGTAAACCTGGCTTCACAGTTATTAGTAATTTAAAGTTCACCACAGGTCCGCCTTCCTTTGTGTCTCATCCAAATGCATGCAGCCTTCAACTGTGAGATATATACTCAGGGGCGTAGGAGACACATACAATCTGGGGGGGACAGGGGACACCTTGGGGACTTTGCTTTTTTTTTATTTATTGTGTTTTAGTCAAAGAACTCAACTTTTCACAAAATTACAAAATTAAAATAGCAGCACGTATTAAATTACATATATCATCACTGTATAAAACAAGAGAAAAGAAAACAGAAGAAAATTAAGAAAAAGAAAAGCAGTTCAGAGTATAAAATCCTTTAATTTGGCTGGAAAACCTTAACTAACTTTGAATGCCCTGCAAAAGAGTGAGATGTTCATGCAGTTACACTTCAGACCAGTTAAAAGAGGAAGCCTGTCGAGCCAGAATCGTGTAATCCTTTGCACTCTCTACAGCTTGTCTCAGTTGTTTCCTAATGCGTGCTCTATTTAGCTGATGTGCATTTTGATGGAAAATGAATGGACGTAGTATTATTTTGAATCCCCGTGCAGGGATCGCGGAAAACGCACGCGTGAATTTTGCCGCGATTTGCAAATTTCTCCACGTGTAAAAAGACAGCAGTTTTGCTTTTCCTTGCCAAAAACTTTGTTTACCTGCTAGTTACTACTAAAGCATTGTTAAGGTGATCCTGAATTCATAGAGAGTAGCTATCACTCACCCTGAACCTCTGAAAGGGAATTAAAAGCATTTCCAGCATATTTCTCATCCATTGCTAGCACATATAAAAGCATTTGGGCCTGTGTTTTCAAAACTCCTATCTGTTTTCTTTAAGCTTGCTGGGGATTGAACTGAATTACATTGAATTGCATTTCTGAGAATTGTGTGCCTTCCTTCAACTTCCTTGCATTGCATAAAAGGGGGGAGGGGATTGCCAGAGAAAAGTGATTACATTGTTTTGTTGAAATCATATTGAGTATTTTCTGTACTGCATTTCATTCCACATTGCATCCATTTGAAACCATAAAAGTATTGTTGCTACCTTATCCATTTCATGTCAACTCCTTAGTGATTATCAAGAAGCGTGTTAGTGCCAGATTCTCCGTTGTTAATATTTATCATATTAGATTAAGTGTGATATTCAATTATTAATTTATTATAAAGTGTGATCTATATATCTATTGTTTAAATTATCAAATAAACCTTTTAACTTGCAAAACAGAACTACTTCTCGGCTCAGTGGGGTCAGGGGGATTCCAAGAGAGGGGTGTTATATAGGGGTAGTCATCCAGAACGCATGAACTGGACATAAAGATATATCAATAAGGGTTTTCATTCAGTATTATAGACTAGGCGTTGACTTAGCTGTAGTGTTGAATTGAATCCTCTTACATGGTAAACCGTGGTATTCCTGTTGCCGGGGTGCTTGGCATGGGCAAGGCGGCCACGAGATGCTCCAGGAAGGTGAAAAGAAGGCAAAACTGGTTATCCGTACCAGTCAAAGGAAGAAGACTCTGCGGACTGGACATCTCCTCTGTCGTCGGGAAAAGTGGTGAGACGGTTCAGCAGGGCTCCACCAGTGGTGTCGTCGTTGCAGGTCGGCTCAGCTTCTCCCTCCTCAGATTCTTAGGTCCTGTGGCGACTTCTGAAGTTCCAGTCCCCAAAGCCCTGCTTTTATGCAGCACACCCCCATTCACTCAGCCTAGCTGTCAATCAAACATGCTAAGTGGTGAGCTGGCCGGCTCACCACTTGGGCCAATCACACAAGAGTGTGACTTGAGTTACCAAGGTAACTCAGTCCGGAGTGCCTAAACCCCCTCCCGCACCCCCTGTGGTACCCAGACAGAGTGGCACCACTTTTGGAGGCTTCTGTGGAGAAACCCGCCAAAAAGTGGAACAAAGGGCTCGACTTGGGTTGGAGTCACAGAAGAGAACACAAAGGCCATTTTAGAATCGAGTTCTGTCAAAAAATACCAACCGGTGAATTAATATTAAATAAATAAACCGGCGGTATGTTCGAGGCTATAAGAATTAAAGAATTAAAGTTGCCAGACTCGAACAATGGGAAAATCCCATAGAGATATATTTGCGGTCGAATATAAAAAGTAGTATCCACTGCCACCAGCCAAAACTCGATCAGGGGGGACGGAGACGTGCCCCCTCGAACAACAGACCCCGGGGCAATCGAATTGCCCCGACCAGTACGTCCACAATATGATGGCTTGTACTGGTTTCTGTTCATAATTTGGGACTAGTAAAGCCAATGGTGACTTTACATGCCCTGGGAGACAGTAGTCAGTCCCAGGGTATGGAGTCTATGTTGGGGGGTCGCTACGACACTCCTGGGTTACGGCACGGAGGGTGCTGTGTAACCCACATAAAAAACACATTATACCCTATGGAGTAAAAGACCCCGTAGCCCATAAAACACATGGAAAGATAAAGGAACACCTCAAATCATGTCTAAGAGTGGGAGTAAAAGAATCTCACTCTTAGCAGGATAGAAAAAAATAAACCCAAAAAATCCAGCAAAGCTGCTGGGGGACTCACTAGGTTTGGGAAATTAGCCTTACAGAGAATTCTCCCTAACATTCATCCAGAGCGGCTGGGCTTGCCGGGATGGGAATGACACCGCCGAAGATGCCCGCAGAACAGAAGGAGCGATGAATGATGGGCAGGAGCGCTGCAAGGTAAGGCTGCTCCTAACTGTGTTCTTGTTCTTGCAGGAGCTGAGTGCAGAAGAAAGATGCAGGCCTACTGGAGACCGATCCGAACATGGTGAGTGTCACGCTGCAGGTGCAGAAAACGCAAAGCATGTTTCTCAGCCTGGGTGTGGCTTAAATAGTCTCTGGGTAATGTCCGGCAATAGGTGGGAGACACCACAGATTAAGAAGTGTCTGTTCTTCTCTCTAGTGTTTCTGTACATAAGTACCAGTTTTTGCCTAAAATTTAAGGTATGACACTGACACAAAAGATACAATTTCAAAGCCTTTATTAGATTTGTGGGGTTTGAAAAAACTCCTGCTTTGCCCTATAGCTAGGATGGGAGTAGTCTCTACCAACAAATAATAAAGAAAACACAGTCCTAGTCAGTCTCTATCCAATCAAAATGGCCTATACTAACAACACCTAATGCCTGCCCTATCTCTTTTACAAAAATGTTTGTACAGGGGAGCGTATATGCAAAGGAAAATCAGTGTTATAACAAAAAGGATAAAAATGGCTGATTCAGCTCTCCTCCCCAAAATGGATAGCACAGAGTAAGACGGCCCCTGTAGACAGGATGACACCCTCTAGCACATGTTCTCAAAACAAAGGCAGTTCAAAATCTATTTCAGGGCCCGCCTGGCCTTCTCAGTTAAAGTATCTACTTTCAGCTTTCAAAAGTTCTTTCGCAGTTCAACAAAAAGTGCACATAGGTCTCGCTCCGTCAGGCTCAGAACTCTCAATAACAGTACTGACAGGGGTTCCCTTCCCCAAGCTTAATTCACATTCTTTAGGGGTTGCCTTCCCCTAACTTTGAATGTGCAATGTTTTTTTTACTGTAGACCTCCGCAGGACCACTTCAACTATCCCTTCAGCTCAGACTCTTGTGTTATTTGCCCCAGTGTCTCTTGGTCTGGGTAGTTCAGTATTATAAGCATAAAAGTTCAACATTCACCTTTTCACTTCCCCTTTTTGCCAGGGTAAATCTTGATCATTACGTATTTTAGAGTTCATTCCCTTTGTTGCTTTATACCAAAACCTTTCAACTTTCACTGAGACTTTTGAGTGGGCTACTTCCTTTGGCCGGACCACTCTTCTACTCTGTAAACCTGGCTTCACAGTTATTAGTAATTTAAAGTTCACCACAGGTCCGCCTTCCTTTGTGTCTCATCCAAATGCATGCAGCCTTCAACTGTGAGATATATACTCAGGGGCATAGGAGACACATACAATCTGGGGGGGACAGGGGACACCTTGGGGACTTTGCTTTTTTTTTATTTATTGTGTTTTAGTCAAAGAACTCAACTTTTCACAAAATTACAAAATTAAAATAGCAGCACGTATTAAATTACATATATCATCACTGTATAAAACAAGAGAAAAGAAAACAGAAGAAAATTAAGAAAAAGAAAAGCAGTTCAGAGTATAAAATCCTTTAATTTGGCTGGAAAACCTTAACTAACTTTGAATGCCCTGCAAAAGAGTGAGATGTTCATGCAGTTACACTTCAGACCAGTTAAAAGAGGAAGCCTGTCGAGCCAGAATCGTGTAATCCTTTGCACTCTCTACAGCTTGTCTCAGTTGTTTCCTAATGCGTGCTCTATTTAGCTGATGTGCATTTTGATGGAAAATGAATGGACGTAGTATTATTTTGAATCCCCGTGCAGGGATCGCGGAAAACGCACGCGTGAATTTTGCCGCGATTTGCAAATTTCTCCACGTGTAAAAAGACAGCAGTTTTGCTTTTCCTTGCCAAAAACTTCGTTTACCTGCTAGTTACTACTAAAGCATTGTTAAGGTGATCCTGAATTCATAGAGAGTAGCTATCACTCACCCTGAACCTCTGAAAGGGAATTAAAAGCATTTCCAGCATATTTCTCATCCATTGCTAGCACATATAAAAGCATTTGGGCCTGTGTTTTCAAAACTCCTATCTGTTTTCTTTAAGCTTGCTGGGGATTGAACTGAATTACATTGAATTGCATTTCTGAGAATTGTGTGCCTTCCTTCAACTTCCTTGCATTGCATAAAAGGGGGGAGGGGATTGCCAGAGAAAAGTGATTACATTGTTTTGTTGAAATCATATTGAGTATTTTCTGTACTGCATTTCATTCCACATTGCATCCATTTGAAACCATAAAAGTATTGTTGCTACCTTATCCATTTCATGTCAACTCCTTAGTGATTATCAAGAAGCGTGTTAGTGCCAGATTCTCCGTTGTTAATATTTATCATATTAGATTAAGTGTGATATTCAATTATTAATTTATTATAAAGTGTGATCTATATATCTATTGTTTAAATTATCAAATAAACCTTTTAACTTGCAAAACAGAACTACTTCTCGGCTCAGTGGGGTCAGGGGGATTCCAAGAGAGGGGTGTTATATAGGGGTAGTCATCCAGAACGCATGAACTGGACATAAAGATATATCAATAAGGGTTTTCATTCAGTATTATAGACTAGGCGTTGACTTAGCTGTAGTGTTGAATTGAATCCTCTTACATGGTAAACCGTGGTATTCCTGTTGCCGGGGTGCTTGGCATGGGCAAGGCGGCCACGAGATGCTCCAGGAAGGTGAAAAGAAGGCAAAACTGGTTATCCGTACCAGTCAAAGGAAGAAGACTCTGCGGACTGGACATCTCCTCTGTCGTCGGGAAAAGTGGTGAGACGGTTCAGCAGGGCTCCACCAGTGGTGTCGTCGTTGCAGGTCGGCTCAGCTTCTCCCTCCTCAGATTCTTAGGTCCTGTGGCGACTTCTGAAGTTCCAGTCCCCAAAGCCCTGCTTTTATGCAGCACACCCCCATTCACTCAGCCTAGCTGTCAATCAAACATGCTAAGTGGTGAGCTGGCCGGCTCACCACTTGGGCCAATCACACAAGAGTGTGACTTGAGTTACCAAGGTAACTCAGTCCGGAGTGCCTAAACCCCCTCCCGCACCCCCTGTGGTACCCAGACAGAGTGGCACCACTTTTGGAGGCTTCTGTGGAGAAACCCGCCAAAAAGTGGAACAAAGGGCTCGACTTGGGTTGGAGTCACAGAAGAGAACACAAAGGCCATTTTAGAATCGAGTTCTGTCAAAAAATACCAACCGGTGAATTAATATTAAATAAATAAACCGGCGGTATGTTCGAGGCTATAAGAATTAAAGAATTAAAGTTGCCAGACTCGAACAATGGGAAAATCCCATAGAGATATATTTGCGGTCGAATATAAAAAGTAGTATCCACTGCCACCAGCCAAAACTCGATCAGGGGGGACGGAGACGTGCCCCCTCGAACAACAGACCCCGGGGCAATCGAATTGCCCCGACCAGTACGTCCACAATATGATGGCTTGTACTGGTTTCTGTTCATAATTTGGGACTAGTAAAGCCAATGGTGACTTTACATGCCCTGGGAGACAGTAGTCAGTCCCAGGGTATGGAGTCTATGTTGGGGGGTCGCTACGACACTCCTGGGTTACGGCACGGAGGGTGCTGTGTAACCCACATAAAAAACACATTATACCCTATGGAGTAAAAGACCCCGTAGCCCATAAAACACATGGAAAGATAAAGGAACACCTCAAATCATGTCTAAGAGTGGGAGTAAAAGAATCTCACTCTTAGCAGGATAGAAAAAAATAAACCCAAAAAATCCAGCAAAGCTGCTGGGGGACTCACTAGGTTTGGGAAATTAGCCTTACAGAGAATTCTCCCTAACATTCATCCAGAGCGGCTGGGCTTGCCGGGATGGGAATGACACCGCCGAAGATGCCCGCAGAACAGAAGGAGCGATGAATGATGGGCAGGAGCGCTGCAAGGTAAGGCTGCTCCTAACTGTGTTCTTGTTCTTGCAAGAGCTGAGTGCAGAAGAAAGATGCAGGCCTACTGGAGACCGATCCGAACATGGTGAGTGTCACGCTGCAGGTGCAGAAAACGCAAAGCATGTTTCTCAGCCTGGGTGTGGCTTAAATAGTCTCTGGGTAATGTCCGGCAATAGGTGGGAGACACCACAGATTAAGAAGTGTCTGTTCTTCTCTCTAGTGTTTCTGTACATAAGTACCAGTTTTTGCCTAAAATTTAAGGTATGAAACTGACACAAAAGATACAATTTCAAAGCCTTTATTAGATTTGTGGGGTTTGAAAAAACTCCTGCTTTGCCCTATAGCTAGGATGGGAGTAGTCTCTACCAACAAATAATAAAGAAAACACAGTCCTAGTCAGTCTCTATCCAATCAAAATGGCCTATACTAACAACACCTAATGCCTGCCCTATCTCTTTTACAAAAATGTTTGTACAGGGGAGCGTATATGCAAAGGAAAATCAGTGTTATAACAAAAAGGATAAAAATGGCTGATTCAGCTCTCCTCCCCAAAATGGATAGCACAGAGTAAGACGGCCCCTGTAGACAGGATGACACCCTCTAGCACATGTTCTCAAAACAAAGGCAGTTCAAAATCTATTTCAGGGCCCGCCTGGCCTTCTCAGTTAAAGTATCTACTTTCAGCTTTCAAAAGTTCTTTCGCAGTTCAACAAAAAGTGCACATAGGTCTCGCTCCGTCAGGCTCAGAACTCTCAATAACAGTACTGACAGGGGTTCCCTTCCCCAAGCTTAATTCACATTCTTTAGGGGTTGCCTTCCCCTAACTTTGAATGTGCAATGTTTTTTTTACTGTAGACCTCCGCAGGACCACTTCAACTATCCCTTCAGCTCAGACTCTTGTGTTATTTGCCCCAGTGTCTCTTGGTCTGGGTAGTTCAGTATTATAAGCATAAAAGTTCAACATTCACCTTTTCACTTCCCCTTTTTGCCAGGGTAAATCTTGATCATTACGTATTTTAGAGTTCATTCCCTTTGTTGCTTTATACCAAAACCTTTCAACTTTCACTGAGACTTTTGAGTGGGCTACTTCCTTTCGCCGGACCACTCTTCTACTCTGTAAACCTGGCTTCACAGTTATTAGTAATTTAAAGTTCACCACAGGTCCGCCTTCCTTTGTGTCTCATCCAAATGCATGCAGCCTTCAACTGTGAGATATATACTCAGGGGCGTAGGAGACACATACAATCTGGGGGGGACAGGGGACACCTTGGGGACTTTGCTTTTTTTTTATTTATTGTGTTTTAGTCAAAGAACTCAACTTTTCACAAAATTACAAAATTAAAATAGCAGCACGTATTAAATTACATATATCATCACTGTATAAAACAAGAGAAAAGAAAACAGAAGAAAATTAAGAAAAAGAAAAGCAGTTCAGAGTATAAAATCCTTTAATTTGGCTGGAAAACCTTAACTAACTTTGAATGCCCTGCAAAAGAGTGAGATGTTCATGCAGTTACACTTCAGACCAGTTAAAAGAGGAAGCCTGTCGAGCCAGAATCGTGTAATCCTTTGCACTCTCTACAGCTTGTCTCAGTTGTTTCCTAATGCGTGCTCTATTTAGCTGATGTGCATTTTGATGGAAAATGAATGGACGTAGTATTATTTTGAATCCCCGTGCAGGCTCATGAAAATGGGGCTCTGTGCTCATTTACCTTCCACAATTCTAGAGAGTGCAACGTTACGTTTGGAGTTTTGCCTGAAATCATGGTATGTACTGCTGTCTGCCTGCGGCCTGACCGCCCTCCATGTGTTTTATCATATGCACTGCCAAGAAAAGATCTGGTGCCAGATTATCAAAACTTTGCTCTTGTGCAAGAAAATTGAGCAAATTAATATAGAATTCATTTTTGAAGTATACAAACGATGAGCTGGTGCACACAGGTTTAGCCCGAACCCCATCATTTAAAATAATTGTTCACTGGGGTTAAAATGAAAGAAAATTTATTGTTGTAGATATTTGCTGTCTAACGTCAAATGTATCATACACGTGTATGTCATGTAACAAACTAGTGCACACATCAGTCGGATTCTTCTTTGTTCTAATATAAAGTGCTTTTCTTTTTAGACAATATGTATTGTGACAATACTTGTCTGCTCCATTCCGTATTAAGCATTTGCCCAATTTTTAGCACTGGTGGAGATGTTAAATTCTGTAGCCCCAGGTAAACACAGTAAGCATTACATCTCCACAAAACCAGGAAAGAAAAGACCCTGCCCAGATTAAAAGCTGAACAAAATGTAATCACGAATCTGCCCTAAAAAACATGGCGAGAAACCACATCAAATATGAAAGTTACAATGACAAACAATTATAGCTCTTTTTTTACATGTAAGTGGGTTTTGAACCTGGTTGGTCAGTTTGGTGTTCTTCCATAGACGAATTCCTTAACCTGGATATTATATTGGGCAGGAAACGACAACCGTGCATTTAGAGTAACATTACAGCCAGTGTGTACAATTTTTTGCTGACTGGTTCACAGTTACAAGTGGAAATTATCTGTGAATTAAATGCAAACACAGGTGTCACGCTCCATTAGTCGGAGTCAACACCGAACAAATGTATGGCCCTGCAGCATGAAAGATGCCATTTTGCAAATATAGGGTGGCGTGTGAGAGGATAAAGGGAAGGCGGTAAGGAGAGGAAGCAAAAAGGGGAAGAAGAATGGTGATAGAGTGGCGTGGCCCCCAGAAGATGATGTTGGTGACTCTGAGAGGGAGAGGCCAGAAGTGATACTCTGCACGAGATGTGAATCACTGAAGAGTGGAAGTGGGGCAAGAGAATGGGAAATAAAGAGAACAAAGTATGATGAGGATTGAGGAATGCTTTTTGAAGCAACATTTTCAACATTATAGAAAATGAAACAAAATATATAAACCGTATAAAGGAAGGCACCAAAACTATGGGGAAAGGGCAGGGAGAGAGGAAAAAAGGTTAAAAGGGAGATATAAGGAAGGAAGAGAATGCTACCCTAGCTCCTACTCCACCTCCAGCCAGCTGTCCCCCAACGCTGCCTCGAAGTGTCCCCAGTGCCCACGCCGCTGACGACTGAAGCACGTGGTGCACGCAGTCCATGCAGAACACAAAGGAAAAAGGTCCCCAAGCCCACACCAGACTTCAGAGGTGCTGGCTGCCACCATCAGGCAGCCAAGAGCTCCTGTCAAACGTTTAAGCCTCAGACCTACTCTAACTGGTAGAGTTTCTTCAGATGACCACCGGAGCCAAACTTGCCTCACGCCTTCTTCTGTGATGCTGCGCACCTTTTCCAGCCTTCAGCTTGATAGTCGGTACCTTCACTCAATACTGCTAGTGTTGCCTGTTACATTTCGGGGCAGTTTGCCACAGTGTGAGACTGAGACTTCATGATTGACGTGGACCTGTCTCAAGTGGGCCTGAAAATCACAATGTTCACAGTATTTGATTGAAATGGTTGCAGATAACACCACAAAGAATGTTCTAGTAACACTTGTCTCTGTAAATATCTGCTTTTGGTTAAGATTTGAAGTCTGGGTCATTAAAACTTCAAATGGCAATTTGCTCTTCAAAGCCCCACGTTTAATTATCAGTCCGTACCTATGCCTAAGTAAACTGAATCACAAAGTAAACCTATTCTTAAAAGATTCAAAACATGGACTGGTCCATTTCTGCTTCTTTGATGAGAATAAAACATGTTGACTTTTTTGTGTAAATGAAACGTTTTCCACATTATGCATATCTGCAAGATACATGTCTGTGCCAAACAATTCTCTCAGGTAATGACTTCATCACACAGTCCCTTCTAGGTTGTATCTACGTCTTGAAGGTAGCGCAACCTATAGGGCAGCTCGCACAGATCCCAAGTTGCCCAATGTGGTGTAAAATCATAAACATGTGACTGCTTTAAGTTAACATTGTATTGCATATGGTACCTGAAGTCTTCCATGTATAGTGCAGAGATGCTGAATGACATGAGCTACACATGCCAGAGCCCGCAAAACATGATCTGAGAGCTGTTCCTCATTAGTAGCGTTATTGGTGGGGAGAGTTTTCCTATTAACCAGTTTGGTGCTTTCGGATTACTGCTGTGCAGCAGAAAAGACATTTACTTGTGCCACTGTGCTGCTCAATGGTGCCAGTGGCACATGGTTGTAGACACTGGCGTAACACAAAATGTGGGGGCCCCCCTGCGAGCCATGCTGGAGGGCCCCCCACCAACACAGCAACAAATCACGGGTTGTGCCACACTTTGTGCCAGCCTAGATGATCACGCTTGCACAATACGGATGAACGTGCTGCTGAAGGGCTATGCTGCACACTGTACTAGGAGAAAGATATAAATATGTGTTTTAATGCAATATACAGCACACTTTCTGAGAAAAATTGGCTAAAAAGCCAGAGTGTTTGCAAGTGTTTTGTAGGGTAACACCAATCCAATACATGCAAGTCACCAACAGTGCACAGGAACATTAATGCTTTGCTATTAAAAATTCCATGCCACATTGAAAACATGTCCCACTGGCTGCACAATGTAGACCAGTGCAGACACATAACATTACAGTAAAGCATGCCAGGCCACATTTAGACATACCTAGTCTGGTTGAACCAAAATGCCAGTCGAAGCAATAACACTCATCAAGAAGAGAGCACACATTTAAGCTCTGCAGCCTCTAACAACACGGCCGAACACTTTGAAATCTGCAAGGAACTGGTCAATCCTGTTGCAGTCTCTACCTATCCTGTTCCATCTCAGACCCTCTGTATGGCTCTGGCCTCTCACTTCTCCACTAAAACTCATGACATCCTGTCATCTATCTCCTCTTCCTCTTCCTCTCTCGGCCCCCCTTTGGCCATCTCTACCTCTCCTCCTCTTTTCTCCCCTTTCACGCTGACAACACCTGACAAGGTTTCTAGAGAAGTCCGATCTATTAAAGTGTCGTCCAAACAGGTGCTCCCCTGCTCCTCCAGAACCATCAAGGACCATATTGACACCCTCGCTCCAGCCGTGGCCGATTTCTGTAAATACTCTTTCGCCACTGTAACATTCCCCTCTCCCCTTAAGCACTCCCTTGTGCACCCACTACTCAAGAAGCCGTCTTCCGATCCTACCTGCCCAGCAAGCTATCGCCAATCTTAATCACCCCTTTCCTGGACATACTCTTGGAAAAGCTGGCCACCTCCCAGCTTACTCGCCATACTGAATCTGTTGGTTGCCTCCATGACCATCAGTCTGGCTTCAGAGCTGCCATAGGCACGGAAACTGCTCTCCTGAACACCTGTGAAGATCGGATCTCTAACCTTGATTCCAGCATTCCTTCTGCCCTAATCCTTCTTGATCTTTCCTCTACTTTCAACACAGTCAACCACACCATCCTGATCAATTGACTATGTGAAAACCTGGGCATCATGGATTAGGCCCTGGAGTGGCTGACCTCCTTCCTCTTGGACTGCCCCTCCAAGGTCCAACTGGGTCCCTTTCCCTCTGCCACCTCTCTCTCTACCTGTGGCCTTCCCTAGGGCTCTATCCTCTCACCCTGGTTTTTCCACCTCTACTTGGCCCACCTGATCTCTACCTTCTCCTCTAACTTTCAGTGTTATTCGGATGATACTCAGCTTTCCTTCGGGCTACTCTCCTCTCGCGCATTCCTGACTGACTATTCGCGATTCAGGATTGGTGCGCCTCCAACGATCTCTTCCTTAATGCCAGTAAAACAGAGATCCTTCTCATTGGGTCTCCTGCCCCTGCTTTCCCTCTCTTACTCTGGCCACCCACCTTGGGCCCTCTTCCTTTGCCTTCTTGCAAGGCAAAAATACTTGGTGTCATCTGCAACTCCACTCTCTCTTTCTCTCCTCACATCTCGGACGTCGCCAAGTAATCCCTCTACCATGCCTTAAACCTAGCACTTGCAAATTGCTGGCTGCATTACCACTGTTTGTTGTCTTTATTATTTATTTATTGTTATTTATCTGTTTCTCCTCTGCTCCGCACTTTCCACCTCTCCCTCCTTCCATGCACTTTTCCCCTCCCCCTCTCCCATGCACTTGTGTGTTCTCAATGTCACTGGACCTAGTAAGATCGCTGTTTTTGTTCTGTGTTAGCCGCTTTACTCACAGTCACCCTCTTCCTTTGGCCCATTGTTTGTGCAGAAGGGGGGGGGAGTTGGAACATTGAAGAATCCTATAAAATAGGATGGGCCATGGGTATGGAAAAGGGGGATTACTGTGTCTCACCATTGGTTGTCTCACCCCCACTCCCCAAAGACCCGTCACCCAAGTGATCCTCCACACTGGTGTACCCCAGGGTCTGGAGCCAAAGGAGATGGCTGTGCCCTGGCCACCTAAGAGAGACAATATTCCAACTTCCAAAGGCACTCCAATGACTTAACTTGTAGGAGAGCATTATAATCCAAACAGTACACACATTTCAAGCTATAATACGCCTTCAACTGAAAACCGCCAAATTGCAGCCTTCTGAGTTACTAAAAGGCATCCATAGCAAAGTACTATATTTGCCATTACATCTTAAAGTAAATGTAGAAACTCTAGGAATAAAATGGGCAATAGATCAATCTTTGACTGTACAAGGAAATGGTGTACCAACAAAAGGCAAAATAATTTGGCAACAACTAGTCAACTTAAACAAAGTTAGACAAGTACTACAATATCTGAAAGAAAGCAATGAATACTGCAAAGCTATAAACATAATGGAAAACCTAAGGGAAACCACCCAAGTAATTCAAAATTCACCGGCAACTGCCATTTTGAACGTGCAGATCATGTTACTGCAGCCAACATTTTAGACCAGTATACAATTCACCACCTATACTCCAAAGACACTGTTGAAGATGCATTAGAAACATATCAAATGGGTCAAGCCAAAGGAACACAATGAGCATATGGGAATAAAGTGTAGAAGCACATTATTTTCCTCTGCACTTTCCTTCCTGAAAAGGGGGAAGATATGATGAAAGATCTACACAAATTACTGCATCAGAATCTCGCTCTTTACCAATGTATTCTGAAGACCCCAGATTCAGACAAAATGTGGAATATTTTTGCCACTTGCGGTTGGAAAGTCTACTAGCAACTCAAGCCTCGCATATTCTGTACTGTTGCGCCCGGTTACCTTCGGGTTACCTTCGGGTTTGGTGTGCATTATAAGTGAACAAAACCAACAAACAAACAACTCTATGTTATGGAGTTGCACACAAATTGAAAACAGGCTCTAATTGTTTAAATATCTCAGCTACCCAACTGATTCAAAAGATAAAAGACAAAGATGAAGTTTTGCCGTCAAGCATCACAAATCTCTTGGCAAACAACTGTGATACAAAAGAATACTGATTCCAATGTCACTGTGATGTACGTTGTATTATAAGGAACCTAGGCCCACCCACATGGTTTGTAACATTAAGTTGTGCAGAATACGCATGGGATGACTTGCATGAATTCTTACACACAGCAAAGTAAAATAAAGAGGGAATAACTATATAAACACCAGGAAAACTCTGTTCTATTGACTCTTTCAATGTATCAAGGTACTTTCACCATGCTGCACTTCATCTGCAATACAACTCCCCCTCCGCTCAGAGAAGTGAATATTAATCCAGAGGAGCACCAGACATCCCCATGCTTTTCTGGATACAAAGGCCCCCACAGCGATACCACTGTTTTACAGTTTAAATAACTTGATGTCTTCTGTTTGACACAGAATGAAAGGCTAAATCCCTAAAAACACATACAACATTAAAAGGGACAAAGCATACAAGTACATCAATGATTACAATGCAATGATTGCCCTCTTGTGGGATGCAAATAAAGACATACAACATATTGTAGACAATTCCAATGCAGTTGAAAGATATGTTAGAGCCTATCTCTGAGAAAAAAGACCTAAAAGACCTCTGGGATGACATATCATCTGACAAAACACTGTCACAAAAATTGTACAGCTTAGGTATAAAAAAGCTCTCCAATAGTGAATGTGGATGCTACAAAGCTCCAGGTACAGCCTTATATGGCAAATCTAAACACATTGTGGGGCTAAACCTTAGTCCAGCTTCATCCCGAAAAAGAGTACTAAAATCCTACTAAGAAATAGAAACAATAACCACAAAAGATCCCTACAGCCAGGACATTTTTAAAAAAACTATTTAATTGACACACACTACCCAAACAGAAGTGCTGCTTTGGAAAACATGTACCTGTACGACATAGCCAAAAACTACTCCAACAAAAACAATGTCACACCAGATGAGACAACTGGCAAATATTCAGTCACAACTTGTGAAGGAAGCCTAGTGAAACTTACCAAACGCAGCCCAATTAATCATATCAAGTTATCATTTAAATCTCTGCAACATAGATAACTTTATTACATGACACTACTGCAACTTTTTAAACCTTGGAGAAAAGAAGAATTATTAGGTGACTATCGACCTCATTACGAGATCATCGGTATCCCGCCGGTGCCACCGGTATGTTGCCTCCGACCACAAAATGATGATGCACAGCCTGACTTCCTGGTGCCATCAGGACATTACAAGTCCTGGCAGAGCGGGAAGTCAGGCGGGTAACTCCCCATTCCCATGGAGTCCCAGAGGACTCCATGGGAGTGGGGAGATGGAAGCACCGGCACTGTTGCTAACAGTGCCGGTGCTTCTGTGACAACTCCATTAACACGGTCAGACCTGCTAGGCGCTATGGCCCCTGTAGCCAGACTTGTAGTGTGGCAGTCTTGCAAAAGGGTGTTGGTAAGAATACCAGCACCCTTGTTTCCAGACCACCACACTCAGAATGAGGCCCTATGACTCATTTGAAGCTAAATTCAAAGCAATATAACAAATGTCAATTTCAAACAATACAAAGAAATGTTGGACAATGAACGCCAACAAGAGGAAGAAATTGAAGCTCTACTAGATAAATATGCTGCTGGTCAAGTGGCACAGCGAGTAGAGCGCTCGCTTTGACATCTGTGCAGAGCTTGCTAACGCAGGTTTGAATCCGGCAGGGCCAAACTCAGCCTTTCATCCTTCTGAGGTCAATAAATGAGCACCACACACGTGGGTAATAATAAGCAGCGCTCAGATACCTGAGGGTTAGTAGCGCTATATAAATGCAAAATTATTAATTATTATTATTATTATTACACTCCTGAGGGCAGTCAACCTTCCATTACAAGATGCCAAGAACCACTAGGAGAACCACTCATTCTAAATGAAGCAGAAATAGCCATGATTGAGGTAGAAAATACATACCATGTATAAATCTGTAAAAGAGTTGTCAGTGCTCAAATCACAGCTAAATACTGAACAACTGACCATTTATCGAGAAGTCCCAGAAGAAATTGAACATGGTTTTAAACATGAAACTAAAACTTGGAGCTGTAAAAATGCTAAATCTCTGCTCATCTATGTTAATGGTGAAACTGGTTCTGGCAACATTTTCTTAATTAAAATAATCAGCACATTTCTACAAGACTTAACAAACAACAACCTTTCAGCTGTTGTAACAGCCCCCACAGGTTTAGCTGCCTACAACATAGGAGGTGTAACTTTACATCGACTATTGCTCCTCGCAGTAGAACACTAAAGCAAATTAGAATACTACAAATTATCAGCAAAAGCTGATACTGAAGTATGCAGGATTCTGAATCAAAATTAAAGTGCGCCACATATATGAAGTAAGCATGGTTTCCAACCTCATGTTTACTTTATTTCATCTCAGAATGCAAGAAGTCCTAAAAATCGACTACGAAAAACTGTTTGGAGGATAACACATTATTGTTTTCGGAGACCTCCTACAGTTAACAGCAGTACAATGTCAACCTATTTTCAAAACATTAGGACACAAACAATGCCGTAACACAGTCGGCAGCATTGGAAATGTAAATCTCGAGCAACATTTTCCGCTACGGTGAACTACCTCAAAACATGCATCAGTCTGCAGATCTCACCTATGCTAACATTTTAAAAAGTATTAGAACTGGTCTGCTTACTAAAGATGTAAAATCCATCTTAAATACTAGACTAAATCATGAGCTATATGGGCAAAACACATCTCCTCCTGATGTCATGGAACAATTAACTCAACAACATATAAAATGCATGTCCTTAATGCCAGCCTTGCAAGCTATAGTCAATTCAACAATACAATGTTGAAAAAAGAAATTGAACCCATACTGCATATCAGCTCCACAGAGAAACAAGAAGTGCATGGCATGACATTCCCTATGTGTCAACAAGCAACAGCATGACTTAAACAGCTTAGAAAAATGTATCTCCAACACAGCTGGATTAGAAAAAGTATTAACTCTGTGTCTAAACTGCAGAGTAATTCTAAAACTTCACCTTGATGTAGAACAAGGTTTAGTCAATGGAACAATTGGTACAGTTCTTGGCTTCCAAACATATTCACATGACAACAACATTCAGTTTGTCAACATCCACTTTGACAAACTTGCAGAAGTTAAAAAATACAGGCAGCGCAATATCCTTTTTCCTTATTTTCGAAGACATGTAATTACGCAGAGAACAATTCTCTCTATCTCTTGCATATGCTGTCACTATTCACAAATCACAAGGTCTAACCCTAGATCATGTATTGTTGACATCGGCAGCACAATCTTTAAGGAAGGTTTGAGTTATGTAGCACTTTCATGTCTGCGAACACTCAATGGTCTATTCCTAGTTAACTTTGATGCAAACAAAGTCAACATTGACATTTCTTGTATCCTAGAATACAGCAGGCTATGTGCACTGTACACCAACTTTAAAAAGAAAACTTATACACACAGAACCTACAACAGATCTCCAAACAATACTGCTAAAGAAACAAAGACCAGCTGCTGCCCCATCAAATATTACAACCACAAAACTATGTAGTACAAAAACAAATGCACGTCCATCAGAATACAAAGAGACAAATGTCTCTTCTCAAAAAACAACTGCAGGCCCATCAAGGGATGCAGAAGCACAACTCTCTGGTCCATTTAAATTCAGCAACACAACTGGAGTAAATTGCAATGCAAATGTAGCAATCAATCTTCTCGTCCAATTGTCACCAATTGTTCACAACATTTACTTAAACGGCTTGAACCAGTTGTGTTTGTAAATGTTGGTCCTTCATAGAAATGCTACAAATAATCATGACATAACTTACAGTGTCTCAGGTATAAGGCAAGAATCGGACTACTGTATAGGAATGGTAAGATTCACGAGAAACACACTGGAAGATCCACAAGAATTCCTAATGTACTTACTGCAAATACTGGAAACCAAAAACATCAATATTAATGAAATCTTCTAGATTTCATACACGTGGAAGCATACATGCACTCTCTGCAACCATGTTTCACAAGAGCACATCCCTAATGAACAATTTGTGTCTGTATTCATACCAAATTCTGAATCCATTCCATTTCACCAGCTTCTGCAAAATGCAAATCATAGCATAGTATGCCCTTTTTGTAATTCAGACAATCGGTCCGACATAAAAAAAAATTCACATGGCCAATATGTGATACTAATGCTTCTAAGGTACAATGCAATGGTACCAAAAACAACTGTAAGCTTTCTAGCTTCACACAATATTCCTTCACCCCAAATGTACTCACTAAACTATACTATAATAAACAGTTAGAAAAGGCCAACTGGTATCTAACTACATCTAAACTACTACAATAATACTTTTAAAACCCAAAACAGTACAAATATGCCAACAGGTATCTAGTTACTTCTAAAATACCCTTCATTACAATACACTTCAAATATGCAATCACAGTTATTCTTGCTGCAAAACATCTTCTAAAGTCCAATATAGTGAGAATACGCCAACAGGTATCTAACTACTTTAAACATTGCCTTAATTACAACACACTTCAAACAAACAATTAGAATAGATTTTTTTAATCCTCTATGGATTTCCGTCCCAATGACCCAATGATTATTTCATGTCAATACAACAACAGTGTAGGACACACCACTGTTGTTTCAAACATAGTACATAGAAGGTAGTGTTTATGAGGGTTAGAAAAGTACATATATATGTAAAACTGTATGCAAAGAAAGCTTTTAAACTATCCTGCTTACCATATTATACTGTGGTTTTTTCACAGAAAAAGAACCTGAGATTCCCGCATTATTACCGTATGCAACTAAGTAACCCTAGCAAGTTTTATCCTATTTTTCTTCACAAAGAAACAAATACATATTCCATAAGCACTATCCTCAATTGTACTACAATCATAAATACCATATACACTTTAATTATATATTTCCACCATATTACAAGTACTGTATATTCCCACTATAGTACCTATAATTACTATACACATGTTACTATATTATATGTGGCCACAACCACCACAATATAATCAAACCATATAACAAGTACGTACAATACACCTTCAAATAATAAGACTCACCCAGAACCCCCTGCAATCCAAATGATGTCTTTGGACACTAAAATTGACTGCGGACTCGGCGGCACCTCCAAACTATTTTCCCCCTATAAAGCCAGCTCCATATCAACTTTATTCTACTCCCCTACCCTTTCCAGACACTCTTTTAGCCACCAAATAACTATAAATGTGTTTTCAAAACGGTTTCTTCACCGAGCTGTCCGTGGACTAGACGGCACCTGCACTCCCTTTTTTCACCCATAAAATAGCTCCATATTAACTTTATTTCACTCCCCCATCCTTTCCAGACCACCTTTCAGCCACCAAATCACCTCAAATGTGTTTTCCAGACTTTTTCCTCACCGTGCAAAATATGGTCACATCTAGAAGGCAAGTTCTGGAGATCTATTTTGGGATTGCCAAAATCTTTCCCAATTCAATTAATTAGAAGAGAGCTGGCACTATCCTCTCTGAAAGTCATCGTGGAGTGGAAGATATTGTCTTTCTACAGAAGATGCCTAGAACCGGCAACAAAGGGGGGCTTTGCGGCCATAAAAAAAGCAATGGCAGAGAGGTCGGAACCAATATTGACTGAATGGGCCAAAATATGCCAGATGATTCTTCTTAATTTGAATGAGACGGAAGAATCCTTCTTAAACAACCCAGATGAAGTGAAAAAAAAATTGTACACTAGAGATTGGATTGATACACTGGACGAGCTCACTAAATATCGAGGCTTTGAAGAATTCTGGGCAGTCCCGCGAAAACTGAATATACAACCCAAATACCTAACTCTCTTCCTCAATTGGTTCTTGAGGCAAGGCTTCTTAAAGCTGCGTTAGAACCTCTGGCCAAGTAGAACCAATCATTATAGAAAAAGAGAGAGAGACGACCCAAAGAATTGTAGATTATGTAAAAATGTATTAAAAGTTGAATCATTGAAACATTTGCTGCTGGAATGCCCTACTGTGAGAGGTGAACGACAGACGTACTTAGGTCATATCTGGCAAGAATACAGATTCAAGGACATTGATCTTTGGTGGTCATACCTGCTGGATCTTGCGATCATAAAATTTATCCAGTTCATCTTTGAAAAAATTGAGGGACAAGACAAACCTCTTGGAATAGTGAAAAGGACCTGAAATCAAGCAGACTTTTGCAGTGTTAAACACTAAGCAACATAAAAGAAAAGAAAGAGAAAGGAAATAAGAAACAGGCATTTTTATAAATGTCTATTAACATTTTAGCATATCTGGAGAACAGAAGTTTGTGAAAATGATATCCTTGTTGTTTTTGGGCTATTTTTGTTGCATTATTCTTGATTTTAAAATGTTTTTTAAGTTTTCTTTAACGATAGAATTAACTCTCGTCTTGATTTTGTATAGTTGAACTTGTTTTTTTCTCCTCTCTCTTTTATGTCGTTTTCTTCTCTTTTATGTTGTTTTCTGCTTCTTGTTCGGTAAAAATAGCTAAAAGTTTTCTTTGTGTAAACCAAAGAGCTACAATAAAAAATAAAAAATAAAATAAAAAAAAATTATCTGGGATAGAGTTATAGACATCTAAATTCTGTTGTTCCCACAGACACTAAAGAAACACTGGCTGAGACTCCAATGGGTTCATCAGCCAGCAGTAGAAAGTTTCCACTTGCGTTTGTACTTCCTCCTCTGGAGCGAAGGCTAAGGAGACAAGCTGGACCCCTGAAGGTTTACCCTTACATCTGGGATCTACTTTCACATGGTCAGGTGAGCCACAAACAAAGCATTTACCAAATGCTTTCTGGAATGGTGGCTTGCTCTGACCTCCTTCTGGTTTACCACCAGAGGGTACACTACTCTGATTTGGTTTCCCTTGTGGTTTTCCCTTATTGTTCTGTTTGGGGCCCTCCTTGGGATTGGAATTATTAGAATTGTCTTTGGAGTCCTTTTTTGGCTGCTTCCCCTCATCCTTTTTCTGAGTTACCCCAGAGTCCTTGTGAGTAGCCCTGTTGGCAACCCACAAGTAAGCAGCCTTAGCTAGTTTCCTGGAATCTAATTCCTTTGAATCAGCCAAGTGCTGTCTGAGCTCAGGAGAGCAGGCATCATAAATTGACTCCAACATTACAAGATTCTTCATTCCCTCATAAGTGTTCACCTTGTAACCCTTAATCCAGCCCTCTAAATTCTTCAAACTTTCACTCACCCAGGCAGCCCAAGGTGTACCATCATGCTTTTTGAGGGTCCTAAACCTCTCAAGTTACTTGGAAGGGGTCTTCCCAAATCTAGCTATCAAAGCTAGTTTCACACATTCATAATCCTTCTTATCCTCCTCCCCCAACTCCATTACCACATCAGTTGCAACAGGGGGGGGGGCTAGAGAACAACCAGGAAAGTAACTCATTTCCTGTAATGTTTTGGAGCCCATGATTATATTCAAACAAACACAACCGGTCCAACACATCCAACTTAGGTTCATACATACCCACCAACTCCTTAGGCATCCGGGGTCTTTTGGGACTGGTACTCCTAGAGGATTCGGAGAGAGAAGCACTTTCCACAGACAATTTTTTCATTTCTAGCTCATGGTTGAGCTCCATTTCTCTGAGCCTTAGTTCTTGGTGCCGTTGTTCTGTTTGAGCATTAATTCTTTTGAATTCTAATTCAAGCTTCATTTTTTCTAGTTCCATACATTGAGGATTAAGTGTGGGACCTGTTAAGGGTCCAGTAGGTACAGCTGGCAGGGCAGGTAGAGGCCCAGGGGAGATAACTCTATCATCTTCCCCCTCCTCTTCTGCTTCTGACTCAAAGTTATCAATACTACCATTCATATCAATATCATTGCTGTTATCTACAGTTGCTGGAGTGGTAGGTGCCTCTGAACCGCCATCCAGACTTTGGTTTGCTAACAACCTTTCGATTAGCTCAATTTTTTTGCCTTTAGTCAGGAGATTCTTATGCTTACAGAGAACTCTTAAACAATCAGCAGTTTTTGTAGCAAGGGACTCTTGACTATAACTTTCCATAGTTGACATGTTTTAGAAAATACTTCTTTTAGTGCTAAGATTTGTGGTTAGTTGCACTAAGGTATCTTAGAGCACACTAAAATGTATACAAATCACACCGCTGTACACCAGTGTTAGGCAGTGTTAGGCAGAAACCTGTGCAGTTCCCTTAGGGAGCACTGCAAAAGATTTAAGACTACAGGTGTTTGGCAGTAAACCCACTTGGTAGCAGTCTGTACCACACAGATTCACTTGGTAGCTGTGGCTGAGCAGTCAGACTTCCCTCAAGAAGAGTTAGGCAGTATGCAGAGTATACACAATAGGTACAGAGACACAGTAGCACAAACAAACACTGACCAGAGCTTTGGTGTAAAAAGTATATAATTATTTATTTAAAAACACACTTGTGATTTACACTAGCAAAAACGAGGTAAGTAAATTCAGCACACAGTCACTATCATATATATACAACCCTATTCACTTATTAGACAAGTCTTAGTGAGAAACACCACTTATTTTCAGACAGAGGTGAGCGCTTAACATAAGATGACACTCTAATAAGTTGTAAAGAAAGGGAGGGAAAAAGGCAGAGTTAAGGAAGCACACAAGTTTCAATACTTTTACAAAGAACCACAGTAAGGCAGGATAGGCAGAGTTCTACTGGAGAGCAGGGAAGTCAATTGCAAGGTCCACCCTTGGAGAGAGCAAGCAGAAGGGGTCCAGGTTCACACAGTGGGGTTATGCCCAAAGAGTCTTGTAGGTAGTTCGCACAAAAGGATGAAATTAAAGTCAGGAAAAGTTAGCTAGGTTGTCCCAGGCTAGCCCAGGTTAGAAAGTCGAGGCTTTACTGTCACCCCGAACGATCTGTCGCAAGGGAAGCCAGGCGGGACACAGTACCTTAAGTGTGAAGGAAGCTCCAGCGGGGACAGTTGTTCCTGGCAGCAGGTGCAAGTCGGTGTTTCGTCCAGAGGAAGAAGAGGTCTCGCCGTGGAGGAAAGATGAAGGTCGTTGCACTGCCAGGGAAGAAACCAGCCTCCGGTTAAAAGGTACTACCCTTCTCTTCACGGTAGTGGTAAACCGTGGTATTCCTGTTGCCGGGGTGCTTGGCATGGGCAAGGCGGCCACGAGATGCTCCAGGAAGGTGAAAAGAAGGCAAAACTGGTTATCCGTACCAGTCAAAGGAAGAAGACTCTGCGGACTGGACATCTCCTCTGTCGTCGGGAAAAGTGGTGAGACGGTTCAGCAGGGCTCCACCAGTGGTGTCATCGTTGCAGGTCGGCTCAGCTTCTCCCTCCTCAGATTCTTAGGTCCTGTGGCGACTTCTGAAGTTCCAGTCCCCAAAGCCCTGCTTTTATGCAGCACACCCCCATTCACTCAGCCTAGCTGTCAATCAAACATGCTAAGTGGTGAGCCGGCCGGCTCACCACTTGGGCCAATCACACAAGAGTGTGACTTGAGTTACCAAGGTAACTCAGTCCAGAGTGCCTAAACCCCCTCCCACACCCCCTGTGGTACCCAGACAGAGTGGCACCACTTTTGGAGGCTTCTGTGGAGAAGCCCGCCAAAAAGTGGAACAAAGGGCTCGACTTGGGTTGGAGTCACAGAAGAGAACACAAAGGCCATTTTAGAATCGAGTTCTGTCAAAAAATACCAACCGGTGAATTAATATTAAATAAATAAACCGGCGGTATGTTCGAGGCTATAAGAATTAAAGAATTAAAGTTGCCAGACTCGAACAATGGGAAAATCCCATAGAGATATATTTGCGGTCGAATATAAAAAGTAGTATCCACTGCCACCAGCCAAAACTCGATCAGGGGGGATGGAGACGTGCCCCCTCGAACAACAGACCCCGGGGCAATCGAATTGCCCCGACCAGTACGTCCACAATATGATGGCTTGTACTGGTTTCTGTTCATAATTTGGGACTAGTAAAGCCAATGGTGACTTTACATGCCCTGGGAGACAGTAGTCAGTCCCAGGGTAGGGAGTCTATGTTGGCGGGTCGCTACGACACCCCTGGGTTACGGCAAGGAGGGTGCTTGTAACCCACATAAAAAACACATTATACCCTATGGAGTAAAAGACCCCGTAGCCCATAAAACACATGGAAAGTTAAAGGAACACCTCAAATCATGTCTAAGAGTGGGAGTAAAAGAATCTCACTCTTAGCAGGAGAGAAAAAAATAAACCCAAAAAATCCAGCAAAGCTGCTGGGGGACTCACTAGGTTTGGGAAATTAGCCTTACAGAGAATTCTCCCTAACATTCATCCAGAGCGGCTGGGATTCAGGTAAGCGTTTAAAGCTCGTACAGTATTTAAAAATAAGCGAATATTTGCAGAATGCTTACTAATGCCTTTTTTCTGTTCTTTTCCCTTTTCCTTAGGAAGCGGCTTGCCGGGATGGGAATGACACCGCCGAAGATGCCCGCAGAACAGAAGGAGCTATGAATGATGGGCAGGAGCGCTGCAAGGTAAGGCTGCTCCTAACTGTGTTCTTGTTCTTGCAGGAGCTGAGTGCAGAAGAAAGATTCAGGCCTACTGGAGACCGATCCGAACATGGTGAGTGTCACGCTGCAGGTGCAGAAAACGCAAAGCATGTTTCTCAGCCTGGGTGTGGCTTAAATAGTCTCTGGGTAATGTCCGGCAATAGGTGGGAGACACCACAGATTAAGAAGTGTCTGTTCTTCTCTCTAGTGTTTCTGTACATAAGTACCAGTTTTTGCCTAAAATTTAAGGTATGACACTGACACAAAAGATACAATTTCAAAGCCTTTATTAGATTTGTGGGGTTTGAAAAAACTCCTGCTTTGCCCTATAGCTAGGATGGGAGTAGTCTCTACCAACAAATAATAAAGAAAACACAGTCCTAGTCAGTCTCTATCCAATCAAAATGGCCTATACTAACAACACCTAATGCCTGCCCTATCTCTTTTACAAAAATGTTTGTACAGGGGAGCGTATATGCAAAGGAAAATCAGTGTTATAACAAAAAGGATAAAAATGGCTGATTCAGCTCTCCTCCCCAAAATGGATAGCACAGAGTAAGACGGCCCCTGTAGACAGGATGACACCCTCTAGCACATGTTCTCAAAACAAAGGCAGTTCAAAATCTATTTCAGGGCCCGCCTGGCCTTCTCAGTTAAAGTATCTACTTTCAGCTTTCAAAAGTTCTTTCGCAGTTCAACAAAAAGTGCACATAGGTCTCGCTCCGTCAGGCTCAGAACTCTCAATAACAGTACTGACAGGGGTTCCCTTCCCCAAGCTTAATTCACATTCTTTAGGGGTTGCCTTCCCCTAACTTTGAATGTGCAATGTTTTTTTTTACTATAGACCTCCGCAGGACCACTTCAACTATCCCTTCAGCTCAGACTCTTGTGTTATTTGCCCCAGTGTCTCTTGGTCTGGGTAGTTCAGTATTATAAGCATAAAAGTTCAACATTCACCTTTTCACTTCCCCTTTTTGCCAGGGTAAATCTTGATCATTACGTATTTTAGAGTTCATTCCCTTTGTTGCTTTATACCAAAACCTTTCAACTTTCACTGAGACTTTTGAGTGGGCTACTTCCTTTCGCCGGACCACTCTTCTACTCTGTAACCCTGGCTTCACAGTTATTAGTAATTTAAAGTTCACCACAGGTCCGCCTTCCTTTGTGTCTCATCCAAATGCATGGAGCCTTCAACTGTGAGATATATACTCAGGGGGGTAGGAGACACATACAATCTGGGGGGGACAGGGGACACCTTGGGGACTTTGCTTTTTTTTTATTTATTGTGTTTTAGTCAAAGAACTCAACTTTTCACAAAATTACAAAATTAAAATAGCAGCACGTATTAAATTACATATATCATCACTGTATAAAACAAGAGAAAAGAAAACAGAAGAAAATTAAGAAAAAGAAAAGCAGTTCAGAGTATAAAATCCTTTAATTTGGCTGGAAAACCTTAACTAACTTTGAATGCCCTACAAAAGAGTGAAATGTTCATGCAGTTACACGTCAGACCAGTTAAAAGAGGAAGCCTGTCGAGCCAGATTCGTGTAATCCTTTGCACTCTCTACAGCTTGTCTCAGTTGTTTCCTAATGCGTGCTCTATTTAGCTGATGTGCATTTTGATGGAAAATGAATGGACGTAGTATTATTTTGAAGCCCCGTGCAGGCTCATGAAAATGGGGCTCTGTGCTCATTTACCTTCCACAATTCTAGAGAGTGCAACGTTACGTTTGGAGTTTTGCCTGAAATCATGGTATGTACTGCTGTCTGCCTGCGGCCTGACCGCCCTCCATGTGTTTTATCATATGCACTGCCAAGAAAAGATCTGGTGCCAGATTATCAAAACTTTGCTCTTGTGCAAGAAAATAGAGCAAATTAATATAGAATTCATTTTTGAAGTATACAAACGATGACCTGGTGCAAACAGGTTTAGCCCGAATCCCCATCATTTAAAATAATTGTTCACTGGGGTTAAAATGAAAGAAAATTTATTGTTGTAGATATTTGCTGTCTAACGTCAAATGTAGCATACACGTGTATGTCATGTAACAAACTAGTGCACACATCAGTCGGATTCTTCTTTGTTCTAATATAAAGTGCTTTTCTTTTTAGACAATATGTATTGTGACAATACTTGTCTGCTCCATTCCGTATTAAGCATTTGCCCAATTTTTAGCACTGGTGGAGATGTTAAATTATGTAGCCCCACGTAAACACACTAAGCATTACATCTCCACAAAACCAGGAAAGAAAAGACCCTGCCCAGATTAAAAGCTGAACAAAATGTAATCACGAATCTGCCCTAAAAAACATGGCGAGAAACCACATCAAATATGAAAGTTACAATGACAAACAATTATAGCTCTTTTTTACATGTAAGTGGGTTTTGAACCTGGTTGGACAGTTTGGTGTTCTTCCATAGACGAATTCCTTAACCTGGATATTATATTGGGCAGGAAACGACGACCGTGCATTTAGAGTAACATTACAGCCAGTGTGTACAATTTTTTGCTGACTGGTTCACAGTTACAGGTAGAAATTATCTGTGAATTAAATGCAAACACAGGTGTCACGCTCCATTAGTCGGAGTCAACACCGAACAAATGTATGGCCCTGCAGCATGAAAGATGCCATTTTGCAAATATAGGGTGGCGTGTGAGAGGATAAAGGGAAGGCGGTAAGGAGAGGAAGCAAAAAGGGGAAGAAGAATGGTGATAGAGTGGCGTGGCCCCCAGAAGATGATGTTGGTGACTCTGAGAGGGAGAGGCCAGAAGTGATACTCTGCACGAGATGTGAATCACTGAAGAGTGGAAGTGGGCAAGAGAATGGGAAATAAAGAGAACAAAGTATGATGAGGATTGAGGAATGCTTTTTGAAGCAACATTTTCAACATTATAGAAAATGAAACAAAATATATAAACCGTATAAAGGAAGGCACCAAAACCATGGGGAAAGGGCAGGGAGAGAGGAAAAAAGGTTAAAAGGGAGATATAAGGAAGGAAGAGAATGCTACCCTAGCTCCTACTCCACCTCCAGCCAGCTGTCCCCCAACGCTGCCTCGAAGTGTCCCCAGTGCCCACGCCGCTGACGACTGAAGTACGTGGTGCACGCAGTCCATGCAGAACACAAAGGAAAAAGCTCCCCAAGCCCACACCAGACTTCAGAGGTGCTGGCTGCCACCATCAGGCAGCCAAGAGCTCCTGTCAAACGTTTAAGCCTCAGACCTACTCTAACTGGTAGAGTTTCTTCAGATGACCACCGGAGCCAAACTTGCCTCACGCCTTCTTCTGTGATACTGCGCACCTTTTCCAGCCTTCAGCTTGATAGTCGGTACCTTCACTCAATACTGCTAGTGTTGCCTGTTACATTTCGGGGCAGTTTGCCACAGTGTGAGACTGAGACTTCATGATTGACGTGGACCTGTCTCAAGTGGGCCTGAAAATCACAATGTTCACAGTATTTGGTTGAAATGGCTGCAGATAACACCACAAAGAATGTTCTAGTAACACTTGTCTCTGTAAATATCTGCTTTTGGTTAAGATTTGAAGTCTGGGTCATTAAAACTTCAAATGGCAATTTGCTCTTCAAAGCCCCACGTTTAATTATCAGTCCGTACCTATGCCTAAGTAAACTGAATCACAAAGTAAACCTATTCTTAAAAGATTCAAAACATGGACTGGTCCATTTCTGCTTCTTTGATGAGAATAAAACATGTTGACTTTTTTGTGTAAATGAAACGTTTTCCACATTATGCATATCTGCAAGATACATGTCTGTGCCAAACAATTCTCTCAGGTAATGACTTCATCACACAGTCCCTTCATGGTTGTATCTACGTCTTGAAGGTAGCGCAACCTATAGGGCAGCTCGCACAGATCCCAAGTTGCCCAATGTGGTGTAAAATCATAAACATGTGACTGCTTTAAGTTAACATTGTATTGCATATGGTACCTGAAGTCTTCCATGTATAGTGCAGAGATGCTGAATGACATGAGCTACACATGCCAGAGCCCGCAAAACATGATCTGAGAGCTGTTCCTCATTAGTAGCGTTATTGGTGGGGAGAGTTTTCCTATTAACCAGTTTGGTGCTTTCGGATTACTGCTGTGCAGCAGAAAAGACATTTACTTGTGCCACTGTGCTGCTCAATGGTGCCAGTGGCACATGGTTGTAGACAGTGGCGTAACACAAAATGTGGGGGCCCCCCTGTGAGCCATGCTGGAGGGCCCCCACCAACACAGCAACAAATCACGGGTTGTGCCACACTTTGTGCCAGCCTAGATGATCACGCTTGCACAATACGGATGAACGTGCTGCTGAAGGGCTATGCTGCACACTGTACTAGGAGAAAGATATAAATATGTGTTTTAATGCAATATACAGCACACTTTCTGAGAAAAATTGGCTAAAGAGCCAGAGTGTTTGCAAGTGTTTTGTAGGGTAACACCAATCCAATACATGCAAGTCACCAACAGTGCACAGGAACATTAATGCTTTGATATTAAAAATTCCATGCCACATCGAAAACATGTCCCACTGGCTGCACAATGTAGACCAGTGCAGACACATAACATTACAGTAAAGCATGCCAGGCCACATTTAGACATACCTAGTCTGGTTGCACCAAAATGCCAGTCGAAGCAATAACACTCATCAAGAAGAGAGCACACATTTAAGCTCTGCAGCCTCTAACAACACGGCCGAACACTTTAAAATCTGCAAGGAACTGGTCAATCCTGTTGCAGTCTCTACCTCTCCTGTTCCCTCTCAGACCCTCTGTATGGCTCTGGCCTCTCACTTCTCCACTAAAACTCAGGACATCCTGTCCTCTATCTCCTCTTCCTCTTCCTCTCTCGGCCCCCCTTTGGCCATCTCTACCTCTCCTCCTCTTTTCTCCCCTTTCACGCTGACAACACCTGACAAGGTTTCTAGAGAAGTCCGATCTATTAAAGTGTCGTCCAAACAGGTGCTCCCCTGCTCCTCCAGAACCATCAAGGACCATATTGACACCCTCGCTCCAGCGTTGGCCGATTTCTGTAAATACTCTTTCGCCACTGGAACATTCCCCTCTCCCCTTAAGCACTCCCTTGTGCACCCACTACTCAAGAAGCCGTCTGCCGATCCTACCTGCCCGGCAAGCTATCGCCCAATCTTCACCACCCCTTTCCTGGACATACTCTTGGAAAAGCTGGCCACCTCCCAGCTTACTCGCCATACTGAATCTGTTGGTTGCCTCCATGACCATCAGTCTGGCTTCAGAGCTGCCATAGGCACGGAAACTGCTCTCCTGAACACCTGTGAAGATCGGATCTCTAACCTTGATTCCAGCATTCCTTCTGCCCTAATCCTTCTTGATCTTTCCTCTACTTTCAACACAGTCAACCACACCATCCTGATCAATTGACTATGTGAAAACCTGGGCATCATGGATTAGGCCCTGGAGTGGCTGACCTCCTTCCACTTGGACTGCCCCTCCAAGGTCCAACTGGGTCCCTTTCCCTCTGCCACCTCTCTCTCTACCTGTGGCCTTCCCTAGGGCTCTATCCTCTCACCCTGGTTTTTCCACCTCTACTTGGCCCACCTGATCTCTACCTTCTCCTCTAATTTTCAGTGTTATTCGGATGATACTCAGCTTTTCTTCGGGCTACTCTCCTCTCTCGCGCATTCCTGACTGACTATTCGCGATTCAGGATTGGTGCGCCTCCAACGATCTCTTCCTTAATGCCAGTAAAACAGAGATCCTTCTCATTGGGTCTCCTGCCCCTGCTTTCCCTCTCTTACTCTGGCCACCCACCTTGGGCCCTCTTCCTTTGCCTTCTTGCAAGGCAAAAATACTTGGTGTCATCTGCAACTCCACTCTCTCTTTCGCTCCTCACATCTCGGACGTCGCCAAGTAATCCCTCTACCATGCCTTAAACCTAGCACTTGCAAATTGCTGGGTGCATTACCACTGTTTGTTGCCTTTATTATTTATTTATTGTTATTTATCTGTTTCTCCTCTGCTCCGCACTTTCCACCTCTCCCTCCTTCCATGCACTTTTCCCCTCCCCCTCTCCCATGCACTTGTGTGTTCTCAATGTCACTGGACCTAGTAAGATCGCTGTTTTTGTTCTGTGTTAGCCGCTTTACTCACAGTCACCCTCTTCCTTTGGCCCATTGTTTGTGCAGAAGGGGGGGGGAGTTGGAACATTGAAGAATCCTATAAAATAGGATGGGCCATGGGTATGGAAAAGGGGGATTACTGTGTCTCACCATTGGTTGTCTCACCCCCACTCCCCAAAGACCCGTCACCCAAGTGATCCTCCACACTGGTGTACCCCAGGGTCTGGAGCCAAAGGAGATGGCTGTGCCCTGGCCACCTAAGAGAGACAATATTCCAACTTCCAAAGGCACTCCAATGACTTAACTTGTAGGAGAGCATTATAATCCAAACAGTACACACATTTCAAGCTATAATACGCCTTCAACTGAAAACAGCCAAATTGCAGCCTTCTGAGTTACTAAAAGGCATCCATAGCAAAGTACTATATTTGCCATTACAACTTAAAGTAAATGTAGAAACTCTAGGAATACAATGGGCAATAGATCAATCTTTGACTGTACAAGGAAATGGTGTACCAACAAAAGGCAAAATAATTTGGCAACAACTAGTCAACTTAAACAAAGTTAGACAAGTCCTACAATATCTGAAAGAAAGCAATGAATACTGCAAAGCTATAAACATAATGGAAAACCTAAGGGAAACCACCCAAGTAATTCAAAATTCACCGGCAACTGCCATTTTGAACGTGCAGATCATCTTACTGCAGCCAACATTTTAGACCAGTATACAATTCACCACCTATACTCCAAAGACACTGTTGAAGATGCATTAGAAACATATCAAATGGGTCAAGCCAAAGGAACCCAATGAGCATATGGGAATAAAGTGTAGAAGCACATTATTTTCCTCTGCACTTTCCTTCAGGAAAAAGGGGAAGATATGATGAAAGATCTACACAAATTACTGCATCAGAATCTCGCTCTTTACCAATGTATTCTGAAGACCCCAGATTCAGACAAAATGTAGAATATTTTTGCCACTTGCGGTTGGAAAGTCTACTAGCAACTCAAGCCTCGCATATTCTGTACTGTTGCGCCCGGTTACCTTTGGGTTACCTTCGGGTTTGGTGTGCATTATAAGTGAACAAAACCAACAAACAAACAACTCTATGTTATGGAGTTGCACACAAATTGAAAACAGGCTCTAATTGTTTAAATATCTCAGCTACCCAACTGCTTCAAAAGATAAAAGACAAAGATGAAGTTTTGCAGTCAAGCATCACAAATCTCTTGGCAAACAACTGTGATACAAAAGAATACTGATTCCAATGTCACTGTGATGTACGTTGTATTCTAAGGAACCTAGGCCACCCACATGGTTTGTAACATTAAGTTGTGCAGAATACGCATGGGATGACTTGCATGAATTCTTACACACAGCAAAGTAAAATAAAGAGGGAATAACTATATAAACACCAGGAAAACTCTGTTCTATTGACTCTTTCAATGTATCAAGGTACTTTCACCATGCTGCACTTCATCTGCAATACAACTCCCCCTCCGCTCAGAGAAGTGAATATTAATCCAGAGGAGCACCAGACATCCCCATGCTTTTCTGGATACAAAGGCCCCCACAGCGATAGCACTGTTTTACAGTTTAAATAACTTGATGTCTTCTGTTTGACACAGAATGAAAGGCTAAATCCCTAAAAACACATACAACATTAAAAGGGACAAAGCATACAAGTACATCAATGATTACAATGCAATGATTGCCGTCTTGTGGGATGCAAATAAAGACATACAACATATTGTAGACAATTCCAATGCAGTTGAAAGATATGTTAGAGCCTATCTCACCAAAGCTGAGAAAAAAGACCTAAAAGACCTCTGGGATGACATATCATCTGACAAAACACTGTCACAAAAATTGTACAGCTTAGGTATAAAAAAGCTCTCCAATAGTGAATTTGGATGCTACAAAGCTGCAGGTACAGCCTTATATGGCAAATCTAAACACATTGTGGGGCTAAACCTTAGTCCAGCTTCATCCCGAAAAAGAGTACTAAAATCCTACTAAGAAATAGAAACAATAACCACAAAAGATCCCTACAGCCAGGACATTTTTAAAAAACTATTTAATTGACACACACTACCCAAACAGAAGTGCTGCTTTGGAAAACATGTACCTGTACGACATAGCCAAAAACTACTCCAACAAAAAAAATGTCACACCAGATGAGACAACTGGCAAATATTCAGTCGCAACTTGTGAAGGAAGCCTAGTGAAACTTACCAAACGCAGCCCAATTAATCATATCAAGTTATCATTTAAATCTCTAAACCTTGGAGAAAAGAAGAATTATTAGGTGACTATCGACCTCATTACGAGATCATCGGTATCCCGCCGGTGCCACCGGTATGTTGCCTCCGACCACAAAACGCTGATGCACAGCCTGACTTCCTGGTGCCATCAGGACATTACAAGTCCTGGCAGAGCGGGAAGTCAGGCGGGTAACTCCCCATTCCCATGGAGTCCCAGAGGACTCCATGGGAGTGGGGAGATGGAAGCACCGGCACTGTTGCTAACAGTGCCGGTGCTTCTGTGACAACTCCATTGACTGGGGCTGATGCACCTCTCACGGTCAGACCTGCTAGGCGCTATGGCCCCTGTAGCCAGACTTGTGGTGTGGCAGTCTTGAAAAAGGGTGTTGGTAGGAATACCAGCACCCTTGTTTCCAGACCACCACACTCAGAATGAGGCCCTATGACTCATTTGAAGCTAAATTCAAAGCAATATAACAAATGTCAATTTCAAACAATACAAAGAAATGTTGGACAATGAACGCCAACTAGAGGAAGAAATTGAAGCTCTACTAGATAAATATGCTGCTGGTCAAGTGGCACAGCGAGTAGAGCGCTCGCTTTGACATCTGTGCAGAGCTTGCTAACGCAGGTTTGAATCCGGCAGGGCCAAACTCAGCCTTTCATCCTTCTGAGGTCAATAAATGAGCACCACACACGTGGGTAATAATAAGCAGCGCTCAGATACCTGAGGGTTAGTAGCGCTATATAAATGCAAAATTATTAATTATTATTATTATTACACTCCTGAGGGCAGTCAACCTTCCATTACAAGATGCCAAGAACCACTAGGAGAACCACTCATTCTAAATGAAGCAGAAATAGCCATGATTGAGGTAGAAAATACATACCATGTATAAATCTGTAAAAGAGTTGTCAGTGCTCAAATCACAGCTAAATACTGAACAACTGACCATTTATCGAGAAGTCCCAGAAGAAATTGAACATGGTTTTAAACATGAAACTAAAACTTGGAGCTGTAAAAATGCTAAATCTCTGCTCATATATGTTAATGGTGAAACTGGTTCTGGCAACATTTTCTTAATTAAAATAATCAGCACATTTCTACAAGACTTAACAAACAACAACCTTTCAGCTGTTGTAACAGGCCCCACAGGTTTAGCTGCCTACAACATAGGAGGTGTAACTTTACATCGACTATTGCTCCTCGCAGTAGAACACTAAAGCAAATTACAATACTACAAATTATCAGCAAAAGCTGATACTGAAGTATGCAGAATTCTGAATCAAAATTAAAGTGCGCCACATATATGAAGTAAGCATGGTTTCCAACCTCATGTTTACTTTATTTCATCTCAGAATGCAAGAAGTCCTAAAAATCGACTACGAAAAACTGTTTGGAGGATAACACATTATTGTTTTCGGAGACCTCCTACAGTTAACAGCAGTACAATGTCAACCTATTTTCAAAACATTAGGACACAAACAATGCCGTAACACAGTCGGCAGCATTGGAAATGTAAATCTCGAGCAACATTTTTCGCTGCGGTGAACTAACTCAAAACATGCATCAGTCTGCAGATCTCACCTATGCTAACATTTTAAAAAGTATTAGAACTGGTCTGCTTACTAAAGATGTAAAATCCATCTTAAATACTAGACTAAATCATGAGCTATATGGGCAAAACACATCTCCTCCTGATGTCATGGAACAATTAACTCAACAACATATAAAATGCATGTCCTTAATGCCAGCCTTGCAAGCTATAGTCAATTCAACAATACAATGTTGAAAAAAGAAATTGAACCCATACTGAATATCAGCTCCACAGAGAAACAAGAAGTGCATGGCATGACATTCCCTATGTGTCAACAAGCAACAGCATGACTTAAACAGCTTAGAAAAATGTATCTCCAACACAGCTGGATTAGAAAAAGTATTAACTCTGTGTCTAAACTGCAGAGTAATTCTAAAACTTCACCTTGATGTAGAAAAAGGTTTAGTCAATGGAACAATTGGTACAGTTCTTGGCTTCCAAACATATTCACATGACAACAACATTCAGTTTGTCAACATCCACTTTGACAAACTTGCAGAAGTTAAAAAATACAGGCAGCGCAATATCCTTTTTCCTTATTTTCGAAGACATGTAATTACGCAGAGAACAATTCTCTCTATCTCTTGCATATGCTGTGACTATTCACAAATCACAAGGTGTAACCCTAGATCATGTATTGTTGACATCGGCAGCACAGTCTTTAAGGAAGGTTTGAGTTATGTAGCACGTTCATGTCTGCGAACACTCAATGGTCTATTCCTAGTTAACTTTGATGCAAACAAAGTCAACATTGACATTTCTTGTATCCTAGAATACAGCAGGCTATGTGCACTGTACACCAACTTTAAAAACAAAACTTATACACACAGAACCTACAACAGATCTCCAAACAATACTGCTAAAGAAACAAAGACCAGCTGCTGCCCCATCAAATATTACAACCACAAAACTATGTAGTACAAAAACAAATGCACGTCCATCAGAATACAAAGAGACAAATGTCTCTTCTCAAAAAACAACTGCAGGCCCATGAAGGGATTCAGAAGCACAACTCTCTGGTCCATTTAAATTCAGCAACACAACTGGAGTAAATTGCAATGCAAATGTAGCAATCAATCTCCTCGTCCAATTGTCACCAATTGTTCACAACATTTACTTAAACGGCTTGAACCAGTTGTGTTTGTAAATGCTGGTCCTTCATAGAAATGCCACAAATAATCATGACATAACTTACAGTGTCTCAGGTATAAGGCAAGAATTGGACTACTGTATAGGAATGGTAAGATTCACGAGAAACACACTGGAAGATCCAGAAGAATTCCTAATGTACTTACTGCAAATACTGGAAACCAAAAACATCAATATTAATGAAATCTTCTAGATTTCATACACGTGGAAGCATACATGCACTCTCTGCAACCATGTTTCACAAGAGCACATCCCTAATGAACAATTCGTATCTGTATTCATACCAAATTCTGAATCCATTCCATTTCACCAGCTTCTGCAAAATGCAAATCATAGCATAGTATGCCCTTTTTGTAATTCAGACAATCGGTCCGACATAAAAAAAAATTCACATGGCCAATATGTGATACTAATGCTTCTAAGGTACAATGCAATGGTACCAAAAACAACTGTAAGCTTTCTAGCTTCACACAATATTCCTTCACCCCAAATGTACTCACTAAACTATACTATAATAAACAGTTAGAAAAGGCCAACTGGTATCTAACTACATCTAAACTACTACAATAATACTTTTAAAACCCAAAACAGTACAAATATGCCAACAGGTATCTAGTTACTTCTAAAATATCCTTCATTACAATACACTTCAAATATGCAATCACAGTTATTCTTGCTGCAAAACATCTTCTAAAGTCCAATATAGTGAGAATACGCCAACAGGTATCTAACTACTTTAAACATTGCCTTAATTACAACACACTTCAAACAAACAATTAGAATAGATTTTTTTAATCCTCTATGGATTTCCTTCCCAATGACCCAATGATTTTTTCATGTCAATACAACAACAGTGTAGGACACACCACTGTTGTTTCAAACATAGTACATAGAAGGTAGTGTTTATGAGGGTTAGAAAAGTACATATATATGTAAAACTGTATGCAAAGAAAGCTTTTAAACTATCCTGCTTACCATATTATACTGTGGTTTTTTCACAGAAAAAGAACCTGAGATTCCCGCATTATTACCGTATGCAACTAAGTAACCCTAGCAAGTTTTATCCTATTTTTCTTCACAAAGAAACAAATACATATTCCATAAGCACTATCCTCAATTGTACTACAATCATAAATACCATATACACTTTAATTATATATTACTACCATATTACAAGTACTGTATATTCCCACTATAGTACCTATAATTACTATACACATGTTACTATATTATATGTGGCCACAACCACCACAATATAATCAAACCATATAACAAGTACGTACAATACACCTTCAAATAATAAGACTCACCCAGAACCCCCTGCAATCCAAATGATGTCTGTGGACACTAAAATTGACTGCGGACTCGGCGGCACCTCCAAACCATTTTCCCCCTATAAAGCCAGCTCCATATCAACTTTATTCTACTCCCCCACCCTTTCCAGACACTCATTTAGCCACCAAATAACTGTAAATGTGTTTTCAAAACGGTTTGTTCACTGAGCTGTCCGTGGACTAGACGGCACCTGCATTCCCTTTTTTCACCCATAAAATAGCTCCATATTAACTTTATTCCACTCCCCCATCCTTTCCAGACCACCTTTCAGCCACCAAATCACCTCAAATGTGTTTTCCAGACTTTTTCCTCACCGTGCTATCCGCAGATACTTGTGGCTGTCCGCAAATCGAACATGGCAACTGTTTCAAAATATCTGACACACCTCACGTCTTTGAACAGCCAATCAGCGGGTGCGTATGATGTTCATGAACATCACAATGCTCTATGATTGGTGCAGACATGTCCGTGGACCCTGGTTCAGGAAATGAGTCATCAGACCGGACCCAGATATCACACATTTTTATTTACCTACTTTTTGTCAATTTTTAAAAAAACGACTGGATGGATTTACAATTTACCAAAGCACACTTTCGGGACCAAGCCGCCGCTCCTGGCACAAACTTTGTGAAAGTCCATCCAGCAGTTTGGGCTGTAAGCGCGAGCAAAAAAGTGTTTCCGTTGTGTATATGAGAATTTCCACTCATTTTGGGACTCCTCCTATAACTTTACCCCCCATGGATGAAAGCAAGGGTTCGTCCAGGGGGCAAAGTTATAAGCCGCCAAAAAAAGTGCTCTTTCTATGAGTTGAGCAACTTAAACATAACTACGGGGCTGCTACCGCAGACCCTGTAATATATATATGCTGCCAAACTCTCTGGCGAAATTCTGTGAGTGCTAATTTTATGCTTGAACAATAAAGATTTAATTTTTTTCCTTATCTGGACTCCGACGGACTGTGATTGTACCGAGTCTTCAGGGAGCGTAACTCAAAGTCTGGTATTTTTACACTGGAAAGAAGAATATATATATTGCACGGCCTGCCCTGCCGTAGCAGCCATGTAGTTATGGTTAAGTTGCTCAATCCCTAGGAAGAACACTTTTTGGGTAGCATATATCTTTGCCCCCCCTTGTAGGAATCCTCACGAAGCTTTGCAAAGAAAGTATATGGCCCTGTTAAATTAATTCTGCGAAGTATGGTGCGGTTACATTCAGGGGGAGCAAGGTTAGGGTCCCAAAAATTTAAGTTTTTCACATAGACGCAATGGGAAAAAATTGCTCATACCTACACCCCAAACCGCTGGATGGATTTTCCCCAAATTCATGGCAGGAGCACCGACTTGGTCCTGAACTTGAGCGTGTGTAAATTTGGTGTAAATCCGTCCAGTCATTTCTTTGCAAACAACCAACTGTAGGTAAAAAGAAAGTAGTGATATCTGGGTTTGGTCTGCAGACTTATTTCCCTGTTCGGTCCGTGGACGGGCCGAGATTGGCCCAGAAGATGGTGTGATGTCTGCAGACTTAGGAGGCGCCGGCTGATCGGATGATGAAAAGCGTGAGGTGTGTCAGATTCATGCAAAGAACTTCACAAAATTATCTCCGAATTCACCAAACCGGCATGCAACACAACCATCCCGACCGCGTCACAATCACTATGTGACTCGCTCTCCCTCCACTTCTACTCCACGGCCATTGAAAGGACAAAAACTCTGACCACCAAACAGGCTCTCCTACAACCACTAGGCAAACCTCAGCCAGTACCAGCCAGCCCACCAACTGCAACCACTACACAACCAATTTTCGAGTCCTTCAGTCCAATATCACCAGAACAATTTCTCAAACTCCTATCCGACCGCAAACCATCTGGATCACCACTGGACCTTTGCCCAGCCACAATCCTTAAAGAAATCTTTGCCTCCACCTGCGCAGGAGAACACGCAAGATCTATCATAAACACCTCCCTTTCCTCCGGTATCTTTCCAGATGCATTCAAATTGGTGCACGTCAAACCTCTGATTAAAAAACCCTCACTCGACCCTCTCGAGCCAAAAAACTACCGCCCCATCTCTAACACCAGGCTCCTCGCCAAACTCATTGACCGAACAGCCTACTCCCAACTAAATGCCTTTGTAGAAGCCAACAACCTCCTAGACCCCGCCCAATCAGGATTCAGGTCTTGCCACGGTACTGAAACCACCCTAACCTCGATCTGGGATGACCTAAAAATGACTGCCGACTCTGCAGGATGCGCCGCACTAATCCTTCTCGATCTATCAGCCGCCTTTGACACGATCAATCACTCAATACTCCTTGACCGCCTCCACTCCCTAGGAATCCGTGGAACCGCCCTTAAATGGATAGCCTCATTCCTCAAAGACAGGCACCAAATAACGACACTCTCCAACTTTACATCACAAGCCCGACCAGTTGACACAGGAGTCCCACAAGGAGCATGTCTATCCGCCCTCCTCTTCAATCTCTACCTGATCACCCTCCCACCAATAATTCGTGCTCACAACATCCTGTGTTACAATTACGCAGATGACACTCAACTAATTCTAAAGTTCCTGAACGCGAACCCCAACTCCCAACCCGATCTGACCTCTTGCCTCCTTAACATCGAACGCTGGATGACCCAAAGCCACCTCCTGTTAAACCCCACCAAAACAGAAATCATGGTCTGCGGCAACTCAGATTTTCTTCCGCACCCACTACCCTGGCCACCCACCATGGGCAACTCACCGACCCCCTCTAACACAGTAAAAAATCTTGGGTGCACCCTGGACTCCGACCTAACACTCTCGCGCCAAGTCAACAATGTCTCAAAGTCCTGCCACTACCACCTCAAAAACCTTAGGCGCATCTTTCCATATCTCTCATTCCCTAACAGAGTCTCCGCGGTCCAATCAATCGTCATATCACGACTGGACTATGGTAACCCCCTGTACCTCGGAATTCATGCCTACCAACTGAATAAACTACAAAGAGCACAAAACGCAGCAGCCAAAGTGCTTCTTGCGCTCGGTCCAAGGGACCACGTATCCCCAGCCCTTAAGACACTGCACTGGCTTCCAGTAGCCCGCAGGGTGGCTTTCAAAACCCTATGCCTCACCCATCGAGCTCTACATAAAACTGGACCCCATTATCTTCAAAAAAAGCTAATACCTTATCACCCTACCCGCACCCTCAGATCAAGCTCAGCCGGCCTCCTAGTAATTCCTAAAACAAACTCAGTCAGGTTAGGCGGAACATCTTTCTCAGCCCTGGCCCCAACCCTGTGGAACTCGCTCCCACTCCACATCCGCCTAACTCAGGACTTAACGACCTTCCGCAAACTACTGAAAACCTGGCTCTTTCCCTAAAACCCAACCATCTGATGCGAATGCCGGTGTGGAGCAGATAGCAGTGTGGTGCGGATGCCTGTGTGGTGCGGATGCCTGTGTAGAGCAGATGCCTGCATGAAGCCGACGCCTGTGTAGAGCAGACCGGACGAGCGTGCAGACCTGATGAACAGCAGCATTGTCCGCCCCGTGTCCCTGCTTCCCCTCTCCTCCCGCCCCCTTGCCGTCCCCCGTGGTGTGATTGGCTTGCTGACCCCTTTGACTGACCCTTCCAGGGCAGCCCACTGCCCGGCAGCCCTTGCGGCTAAGGGCCCGAGGCAAAGGGCGGCCCCTACATTGGCGGCTCCAGGACGTGTCTGCAGGTGTCCGCAGGGGAAGCAAAGGAAGCCAGACACCAACAAAACTGTGAGTATGGCATGGGTGGGGTGTAGAGCAATCACTCTACCCCAGAAAGCCCCTGTCACTCTACCTTACCTTCCATAGCATAGACTGCCATAGACTTAAATCAAGACATACCTAGGAAAACTTGCGACCACTATAAATTGATTTGTAAATACTGCCTTACGATGCACATGATTTTACTTGCCAATTTTAGCTAGTGCCAGACGTGTAGGGAACTGAACCTTAGCTTGCACCGTACCTTGATAAAAATTGGTACTCTTAACATACACCACACTTAGAATTCTGAACCCTAGCTTGCGTCGCATATAGATAGAAATGGGATCGTTAGCATGTTAGAAGTGTCCTCAATAACCTCTGTGAAAGTTGAATTTAGAAGTGTGCCCAATAGCCTCTGTGAAAAGTTGAATTTAGAAGTGTGCCCAATAGCCTCTCTGTGAAAAGTTGAATTTAGAAGTGTGCCCAATAGCCTCTGTGAAAGTTGAATTTAGAAGTGTCCCCACTAGCCTCTATGAAAAGTTGAATTTAGAAGTGTGCCCAATAGCCTCTGTGAAAGTTGAATTTAGAAGTGTGCCCAATAGCCTCTATGAAAAGTTGAATTTAGAAGTGTCTCCAATAGCCTCTTTGTTAAAGTTGAACTTAGAAGTGTGCCCAATAGCCTCTCTGTGAAAGTTGAATTTAGAAGTGTGCCCAATAGCCTCTCTGTGAAAGTAGAATTAGAAGTGTTCCCAATAGCCTCTATGAAAAGTTGAATTTAGAAGTGTGCCCAATAGCCTCTCTGTGAAAGTAGAATTAGAAGTGTCCCCAATAGTCTCTCTGAGAAAGTAGAATTTAGAAGTGTGCCCAATAGCCTCTTTGTTAAAGTTGAATTTAGAAATGTGCCCAATAGCCTCTGTGGAAAGTTGAACTTAGAAGTGTGCCCAATAGCCTCTTTGTTAAAGTTGAATTCAGAAGTGTGCCCAATAGCCTCTGTGAAAGTTGAACTTAGAAGTGTCCTCAATAACCTCTCTGTTAAAGTTGAATTTAGAAGTGTCCCCAATAGCCTCTATGAAAAGTTGAATTTAGAAATGTGCCCAATAGCCTCTGTGAAAAGTAGAATTAGAAGAGTGCCCAATAGCCAAGTTGCCCAGTAGCCCCTGTGAAAGTTGAATTTAGAAATGTACCCAACAGCCTCTGTGAAAAGTTGAACCTAGAAGTGTTCCCAATAGCCTTTTGTGAAAACTGACTTTAGAAGTGTGCCCAATAGCCTCTGTGAAAAGTTGAATTTAGAAGTGTGCCCAATAGCCTCTCTGAGAAAGTTGAATTTAGATGTGTGTCCAATACCCCCTGTGAAAGTCGCATTTAGAAGTGTCCCCGATAGCCTCTATGAAAAGTTGAATTTAGAAATGTGCCCAATAGCCTCTGTGGAAAGCTGAATTAGAAGTTTGCCCAATAGCCAAGTTGCCCAGTAGCCCCTGCGAAAGTTGAACTTAGAAATGTGCCCAATAGCCTCTGTGGAAAGTTGAACCTAGAAGATTGCCCAATAGCGTCTGTGGAAAGTAGAATTAGAAGTGTGCCCAATTGCCAAGTTGCCCAGTAGCCCCTGTGAAAGTTGAACTTAGAAATGTGCCCAATAGCCTCTGTGGAAAGTTGAACCTAGAAGAGTGCCCAATAACGTCTGTGGAAAGTAGAATTAGAAGTGTGCCCAATTGCCAAGTTGCCCAGTAGCCCCTGTGAAAGTTGAACTTAGAAATGTGCCCAATAGCCTCTGTGAAAAGTTCAACCTAGAAGTGTCCCCAATAGCCTTTTGTGAAAACTGACTTTAGAAGTGTGCCCAATAGCCTCTCTGTGAAAAGTTGAATTTAGAAGTGTGCCCAATAGCCTCTGTGAAAGTTGAATTTAGAAGTGTCCCCACTAGCCTCTATAAAAAGTTGAATTTAGAAATGTGCCCAATAGCCTCTGTGAAAGTTGAATTTAGAAGTGTCCCCACTAGCCTCTATGAAAAGTTGAATTTAGAAGTGTGCCCAATAGCCTCTATGAAAAGTTGAATTTAGAAGTGTGTCCAATAGCCTCTTTGTTAAAGTTGAACTTAGAAGTGTGCCCAATAGCCTCTCTGTGAAAGTTGAATTTAGAAGTGTGCCCAATAGCCTCTCTGTGAAAGTAGAATTAGAAGTGTCCCCAATAGCCTCTATGAAAAGTTGAATTTAGAAGTGTGCCCAATAGCCTCTCTGTGAAAGTAGAACTAGAAGTGTCCCCAATAGTCTCTCTGAGAAAGTAGAATTTAGAAGTGTGCCCAATAGCCTCTTTGTTAAAGTTGAATTTAGAAATGTGCCCAATAGCCTCTGTGGAAAGTTGAACTTGGAAGTGTGCCCAATAGCCTCTTTGTTAAAGTTGAATTCAGAAGTGTGCCCAATAGCCTCTGTGAAAGTTGAACTTAGAAGTGTCCTCAATAACCTCTCTGTTAAAGTTGAATTTAGAAGTGTCCCCAATAGCCTCTATGAAAAGTTGAATTTAGAAATGTGCCCAATAGCCTCTGTGAAAAGTAGAATTATAAGAGTGCCCAATAGCCAAGTTGCCCAGTAGCCCCTGTGAAAGTTGAATTTAGAAATGTACCCAATAGCCTCTGTGAAAAGTTGAACCTAGAAGTGTTCCCAATAGCCTTTTGTGAAAACTGACTTTAGAAGTGTGCCCTATAGCCTCTGTGAAAAGTTGAATTTAGAAGTGTGCCCAATAGCCTCTCTGAGAATGTTGAATTTAGATGTGTGTCCAATACCCCCTGTGAAAGTCGCATTTAGAAGTGTCCCCGATAGCCTCTATGAAAAATTGAATTTAGAAATGTGCCCAATAGCCTCTGTGGAAAGCTGAATTAGAAGTTTGCCCAATAGCCAAGTTGCCCAGTAGCCCCTGCGAAAGTTGAACTTAGAAATGTGCCCAATAGCCTCTGTGGAAAGTTGAACCTAGAAGAGTGCCCAACAGCGTCTGTGGAAAGTAGAATTAGAAGTGTGCCCAATTGCCAAGTTGCCCAGTAGCCCCTGTGAAAGTTGAACTTAGAAATGTGCCCAATAGCCTCTGTGGAAAGTTGAACCTAGAAGAGTGCCCAATAGCGTCTGTGGAAAGTAGAATTAGAAGTGTGCTCAATTGCCAAGTTGCCCAGTAGCCCTTGTGAAAGTTGAACTTAGAAATGTGCCCAATAGCCTCTGTGAAAAGTTGAACCTAGAAGTGTCCCCAATAGCCTTTTGTGAAAACTGACTTTAGAAATGTGCCCAATAGCCTCCTTGTGAAAGTTGAATTTAGAAATGTTCCCAATAGCCTCTTTGTGAAAGTTGAATTTAGAAATGTTCCCAATAGCCTCGTTAGAAGATTCTAGAAAACACTCGAATGACCATATAACCCACCTTATGCTTACTCTATCCTTACACCACCACTCAACTAGAACACAGAGATACTATGACACCATTCGGTATAACTGTTCTCATACCAACATCCGTCACATACTCCACATCACTCTATGTAAACACTGCTGGTTACACACCCCCAGCCAGGCGTTCTCCTCAGGCCTAACGCAGCCACATCCGGTCTGGATAAATCCTGCCAGAACGAACACATACTCCTGACCCCTCAACCACCACACCTACCGCTAAGAAGCAGCTATTACACGAATACCACACAAGCTGCACACATACATGGTGCCCACACGCATCTTTGACTCTCTCTACTCCCTCTACTGATCTGAACTTCGGTTCCCAAGGGCGTTCAACCTACCAGCGCCTTCAGACCATACCAATGGTATATAAGGCGCTATATAAATGCAAAATAACAATAACAATAACAATAAATGCCCACCATGTTGGATTCGCGGACAGCACCTGTTGCCCCCGAACATTGCAGTAAAAACATAATAAAAAATACAGCATTGCACTTGTCAAACTAATGAAACAATCTCTGGAGAGGTGATGAGGATGAGATGGGATATGGCCATAAAAAGCCAAAAACCAGCCGGTTTTTCATCTCCAATGTCCACAAATAGTTTGAGGATAGCCTGTGATGTTCGCTCTCAGATGCTCGGGGACATCCATTTATATTTTTGCATTACAGGGTTGGTGAAAAGCAGTTTTTGGATGTCAAATAATGTTGGCACCACTCAATGAAACTGTATGGAATTTTGAGATGTCATTCTAGACGTGACCTTGAATGTTTCTACAAAGTTTGGTGCTGTTTTGCCAAGAGGGAACCAAAATTAGAGGCGGTGTCCCACAATATTTGAAAAGCTTATACATTTGGTGCCGTTTCACAAATCTACACATAAGTTTGCATAAATATTTAGGACCCAGATTTGAATGTCTTTGCAAAGTTTGGTGGCATTTTGTGAAGGGGGGCAAAATTAGAGCAGGGTTCAACATTTTCAGATGGATTATAACTTTGTTGCCATTTGACGAATGTACACAAAATATTGTAGAAAGATTATAAACCGATCCTTGAATTTTTCTGCAAAGTCTAAATGTGTTTTGTCAACTGGAAGCTAAGTTGTATGACTATTTTATGTACGTACATTTTGACACTTTTCAAAAAATAAAACATGGATGGATTTGCAGGAAAGTTGTGCAAGGAGCATTGGCAAGGACTTGAAGCATGGTTTTGCACATGTCTCTGTGTATTATTTTTTTAAATGTGTCATAATGCAGGTACAAATAAATAGTGATATACCTGTTTTTTGACTGAGGTATAGCCAGTCGCCATGGGCAGTGGCCAGATTGTCTGGGTCATGGCCAAAGGCCATGACTTGGATAATCTGGCTACTGGCCATGACCATGAGGGATTGACAATGGGGTTAAAGTGGGCATGGCCACTAGGGAATGGCTATGTGGTACATTTTTTCAAAATCGGGATAGTTTTGAATGGGAAAATAAATTCTGCCCGTGGCTAGAATTCTGTCCGTGGCTACATACCGAAGTGCTGTACAGAATTGCATCAACAGATCGCCGTGACTATAGCTGCATACACTCTAAGACAATGCTAATCAGCAGATAATTACCAAGCACGCCGAACTAGGTGCCCACGTGCTCAGCAGGCCACCCCTTGAAATCATTAACCACCCTTTTTTGCAACCATAGTGGGACAAGATCTTGCAATTGGATGCCAGACTCATTTGCACAACCATGCAGCAATTACTGGCCCACAATCCACATGCCTTAAGAAAGAACATAGAGAGTCGAATCACTTGTCGGCTGACGTCTAACAATAAATATAGCATCAAGACTGGTTTTCAAGACTGATTCATTATGACAACAGTTACTTATTTAATAACCCAGTGCTGAGTTGAACAGGGGGCCCTCTTCTATTAAAAACCTAACACTTGAAGATGAAAGGGCACCTTCACAAACGAAGCCCAGTACGTGCAGTTGGGTAATCTGTTTAAAATACTAGATGAAGCGCGTTGATCTACCCATTCTACTACCCTGAAATTATTTGATAATCGTGTACTCTGATTTGTTTATTGGGGCATGCAGCATGGCCGAACCCCAGGCTTGAATGGGTTGAAATATTCTGTTTGTGGCTACAGCCTGAAGTGCTGTACTGAATTACAACAAATCTGCGCGAGGAGCATCAGCAAGGACCTTAAAGCATGGTTTTGCAAATCTGTTTTGTATTTTATTTCTCCAAAGTGTCTAAATGGAAGCACAAAAAATTGTGATATAAATTGGGTGCATGGACAATGGGTCTTGCCATCGGCAAAGACGAATGCCTACTTTCATTTACTTATTGTGGCATGCGGCATGGCCGAAGATCTAAGTTCAGAAGAAAGCCCGGAGTGCTGGCTGGGATTGCAGCAAAGTTGTGCCAGAAGCCTCAGCAAAAGACCTGAAATTATGTTTTTGGAAATCTATCCTGTATTTTACTCTATTAAAATTATCGAAATGTAAGTACGAAAAATAGTGATATAATGCTTCTGCCATGGGCAGAGGACCTGGCCTTCGTCAGGGACTAATGTCTATTCTGATTCGTCTATTGGGGTATGTGCTCCTGTTAATGACTGCCGTAAGTATGCGTTTGTTTGTTAAAGAAGGTGTATATTTATTTCATATATGCTAAAAGAGGAATTATTAATAACTTATTTATTATTTATATTTATTTGTATTTACTTCAGGGCACACAGTCCTTGGGCAGCTAGGCGCTAGTTACAGAAAGTGCATGGTACATTGTGAAGTGCATGATTGATCATATGGTTATAGACATAAAATGATGTGTGTACACAGACCGGTTAAGCCTCCCCCTCATGTTATGGGGGGCTACATCAGGCAGCATATGAGTCAAACAGATATGGTTATACAGACTGGCAAAGCCTCCCCTCAATTTACGGGGGGCTACATCAGGCAGCATTTGAGTCAAACAGGTATGTTTACACAGACTGGCAAAGCCTCACCTCAAGTTACGAGGGGCTACATCTGGCAGCATATGAGTCAAACAGGTATGGTTACACAGACTGGCAAAGCCTCCCCTCAAGTTACAGGGGGCTACATCAGGCAGCATATGAGTCAAACAGGTATGGTTACACAGATTTATGTAAAAATCCATTATGGCACTAATAGAGAGAATGGAATATAGAGAGTTCAACTCAACATGTGATTTGTTGATTATTCCTACTATAGGACTCCCCATTGAGTGGATTCTAAACCAAGCACTTGGATACTGAGTGGAACCACTGCACCGAGCCCAGTTATCCACAATTGGATGTTCATAATACCTATAATTGGGGGCTTGGACCTGACACCTCGAGGTAATTACAATGTTGGTACAGCTCTCATGAGTGATAGACTGAGAGATGAGATATTATAGGCACTATAATTCTATATATCCTTTCTTCCAATTTTTTTGTCAAAAATAAATTAGCTTGTGTTTTTTAGATGTTTTTTTTTTAGAATTGATTAAAAGTCACTAGATTTCTGATTGAAAGACACTTTGAGTAAATCTACCATAGAGAGAGGTGACCGTCTAGGCGATCATTTCTTCTACCAGTGATTATGACAATTTGACAGAGGTATTCATTACTAAAATACAGAATCTAACTATAGCATTATATGTTATAGGTGATTGAGAAAAAGTTAAAGAAAGAAAGTTTGAAAGTGGGTGAATAACTCCTGAAGAAGGGGGATCAAACTCCAAAACGCGTCGAGTTAAAGCCACGAACATTGTTTACCCACGAGGACCAATGAAAGAAATTGCATAAACATCTTTTTTCAGGAACTGCATTTTTTCTAGTATGCTGAGAATACGGAAATTAATGTTTTGTTGAAATAATATGTGAAGAACAATTGGTGGACTACAGCAACAATTTATTTGAAATATACAGAGAATTTTTTACAAAAAACTGGTTTCCTAAATTTTTGTGTTACGTATAATCAAGCCAAATGTTATAAATATTGATTGTATTTTCAATTCTAAGGGTGTGCAGGGGACGGGAGTGTTCCATAAGTGTATGGACACCTGTTGTTTTTTCATGGTTACACAGATTGGCAAAGCCTCCCCTCAAGTTATGCGGGCTACATCAGGCAGCATATGAGTCAAACAGGTATGGCTACACAGACTTGCAAAGCCTCACCTCAAGCTACGGGTGGGCTACAACAGGTTATTAAAGGTACCCAAGCGCAAAATCAAAGGTGGTTGCACAGATCTAAAGCGCCTAAATACGATTTTTACACAAGGTATTCCCAGGCAAGCGTAACAGTGGTGATATGGCCAAGGAGGATCAAAAGTTCTGCCGTATGGTTACTTACCAGTTCGAGATCTAATGGAGCCAAGAGTTTTGAAAGTTCCGGAATAGATTGTACAGGGAGGTGCTCTTCCACACTCTGACAGGCTCGGACAGGGCCTTTTGTGTGGGCCTTTGCTGGGGGGCCGGCTTTCCTCGCCTGCCGGGTAGCAATTGGCTACAAGAGTAGTGGGGCAGCCAATCAGGAGCTTTGTTTGCTCCGACGCACCATGGCTACCTGATAAGACCTCTGAGGCACTCTGGTGCCGAGGATGAGGATGGCCATCAGTAAAAGACACAGAAGCAAGGAAGGCCATGGCGCTGAGTGCACACACACACACACACACGTTTTCTAGCTGATGAGGCATGAGGCATTCAGTTCTTTGTGGGCAGGGCAGGAGCTGCAATCACATTGTACTGCCGTGGTACTGGGAATGCACATAGTGAATAAAGAGGGAGAAATGCACACAAGCCCAGAAAAGTGCTTATCTCATCAGAGGTGCTGCTGGAGGGCACCAGGGAGAGATGGTAGACGCTGCTGATAAGGTGGAGCTGCAGGCCACCTCATCGCTGTGGCTGCTGGATGCAGTGATATACAGTGATGTAACATCATGAAACATTTTCACTTACGAAAACGTATTAAATTGACAGAAAAATCTTTGTTAAAGGGACGTCATAGTTAAGATGTACCCCACCTTGGGACTCCTCTGCCTCAGCAATTAGCTTGTAACCTCCCACCTTGGCATCCCTTAACAATTCCCTCCTGGGCTCCCATCAGCACTTGCCCATCCATACTGCCCCATTTATTTATACACTTCTGTCACTGCACAATGCACATGTGCATGTATAAGAGCACTATGTACAATTTGTTGGTATAAGTATGGGAAATGCAGATACAAAAGCTGTGTAGAACATTGTTAAGTGGGAGTTTGTGGGTGGAAGTTTAATATGTTGATAGGATATATGTAGAGTTTTTTGTGATTGCTGGATACATGTGTGAATGGTTTGAAGCAGGCAATGGGGGAGTGTTACAAACAAAACAGTAAAAAGAGTAGAAGGGCTGTTTTGTCTGATGGTGTGCATGTGCAACACAGGTTTTCTTATAAGGCATGGGCTAGACAGGGGGGTGCAGAGACTGTGGATAGTTAAACGGCAATGAATTATGGTGTTTATTGTACGCTAGAGAGAAGAATTTTGGACAGAAATTTGTTTCTGTGCTTTTTTCTCTTTCTTGAGTATACAATATTATTTCCATTAGCATAGTAGAAAATGCTAATGGGAATGTTGAAGAGTCTTATTGAATCTAACTAATTTACTGAAAAATGTAAAGTAGATGGAGTCTATGAGCCAATTGTTATTTTTTGCAGGAGAAAGTAAGGTGGGTAGGGAAATGAGGGAAGGGGCACCAACCACAGGTATGGAGGGGCAATTGGACAGGGGAAGATGTTGTATGTGTGTTAAATCTAAGGTAGATGGCAGTGTTTCTCATGCTCCTTGATTACAGCTTCAAAAGCACTTCGAAATTGCTCTAAACTGCAGAGTGATGTGTTGCAGTATACACAGAGTATATACTCCACCTCATCTTCCTCAACCAGTACTGTAACCACACAGCCTACTTCTGTGCAACACAAAATCCCACCAGCTACCCTGCAAGCAATAAAAGAGGCTGTTGATCCATATTTTTTGAAGACAACAGTCCTCTGTATATACTGCAACACACCACTCTGCAGGGGGGAGCAATTTCAAAGTGCTTTTGAAGCTGTAATGAAGGAGCATGAGAAACACTGCCCTCAACCTTAGATGTAACACACGCGCAACATCTTTCCCTGTCCACCTGCCAACAAAGTTCTTGAATTACAATGTAATGACACCAGCTTGATTTGTTTAGCAATGATTTATTAATATTGAGGAGAGTTTTGTTGCGTGACACAGAGGTGTAGTTTGGAAGTGACGTGTGCCAGTCAGGGGGGCACATTCTAGACAGTGGTCAAAGTGTATGAAAAGAAGTAGTGGAACTATGTTCCCTGCTGGCCTGTCGCTGCTCCCCACAGACCCCATCACCACTCCCCGTCCCACTTGCAACACAAACCCCTAAACAAATGTGCCTGCTGTTTAAGTGCACTGAAAGTGCAATGTTCAACTGCTTGCTTCCAACACCTTTCTTTTAAAACAAAACCATCCCAGAGCGGTTTATTTTTTAAATTAAAGTATAGGAACAGTCAAACTTAATTTAAAAAAGTAGAGGAGCACCGCTCCCTACCGCTTTGACCACTGATTCGAATGTTTCGCGCTGGCCACCAAGTTGGCTAGAAACTGCTCTGGATAGAACCTGTGTCTGTTACACCATAGTTTGGTACTCTAACCACTAAAGCAAACCGTAACTACAAATTGTGAATGGATTTAAAGGCATGACCAGGTTTATAGTCATAAAATCGAAAACAAAAAAGTCGAAAGTCAAAATATTTAGAAAAAAATGTCGGAAAAAAAAAAGTCGGATTTCTTTTTTATCATGTTTTTTATTCGAAATGGGGGTGTTCCCCCAACCCCGCTTTTTTTTTACCTTTTTTTTTTTTTTACACGTGAGAGCCAAAAAATAAATATAAATGAACAAATAAAAAATTAGACATTTTTTTTCGGCATTATTTTTTTGATTTTTTTGACTTTCGACATTTTTTTTCTCAATATTTTGACTGCACACCGCATGATCATTTTGCTCTTCATCTGCTCAGTGATTGGGTGCGTGCTGGTCTCATGCACCCTCTGTCTTTCGCTTGGAGCACTGCAGCCAAGGTGCGTTTTCACTGTGCTTCAGCTCGGAACCCTTAGATGCCACGGGAGAAAGAGAGTGAGAACAAAGGAGGCAGAGAGGCAACTATGGTACATTCTGGGCCGAGTGCTCGAGCACATGTTCACTTTGAAAACAGGGTGATACCATGCGTCATGGGGTCAAAACCCAGTTAGCCAAACTCAACCGTTCATCCTCCTAAAGTTGATAGGTTTAGAACCACACATGGGGACTAAGCTGTAGTGCTATACAGCTCACCAAATAATTATCAAATTATTATTATAATGTTTCCATTTTTCTGATATGTGGCTGGGAGGGGAGGCGGTAGCAAGGTTAGTATTATGATCGGAGTGACAGGAGTATTCATCCTACCAGGGTCTGTTTGACACTGTTGTGTAAGGGTCAGTCCAAAACTTGAGACTTCTCCAAAGCATTAGATAAATGCTCTACAGGAAGGCAACAGCAAGTTGAAATGCTCTGCATCCTTACTAGACCTGGTACTCAATACTGGAATCCTACATTGTGTGTTCCTGGTTAAATAAACGTATCTCTGTGGGCCTCTTTCCAGTTACCTGATTAAAAAATTGGGAGCAGATAACCAGTGACCGCTTAAGAAGGCAGTGCTTTATCAAAGCCAAAAGAAACTGGGTCATTATGATTTGTCTGGCAGTACTCAGGGGTCTTCATCTCTCAGAGTTCAGTTATGAGCAAGGGATGTGAAAATCAGCTTCCATGAAAACAAGGAGCTGGGGTGGGCACCGCTCTTTTATTACTAGTTAATGATGGACATTCAAAGTAAATAAACTTCTGGGCGTCATCCAGTAGCCCAATCAACACTCTGTTGGGAATAGTGCAGCCAAAACACATTCTTGTGAATCACACCAGACCTGGAGGCGCCTCTTTACGTAGTAAAGACTACAAGGGGTTCAATGCAATCAATATATGTTACAAAGCCTTTCTGAAAATCGTAATTTAAAAAATGACCAAGATGTGTTTTCTTTGTTTCACATCCTTTTAATGGTGTGTTCACCGTATAATCACAACCGAAGAGCTGAAGCAGCGGCCAATGCATTTCGGGACCAGCCGCCATTTCTGCCACTTTGAATCATCCACACTGTCAAGGATGCATTGCAATCAGCTGATCTCTGGGAGATTATTTCCTTCTTTTAAATGTGTCAACTGTCAGCTGTCCGCATCCATGCCATTCATGTAGGTCACCACTGGGTGGCCATGTTACTCTACCCAGCACAAAGCGCGCAACTCACTTCGGAAACATGTGCAAAGCAGAACATCTGTAGCCATGCAGTGCACAGAGGTCAGTAGGGTGACAGCCCGAGGCTACGTGCATGCACTTTTTGTAATCCTTGTACTCATCGTTATTGGGGGGGTTTTCTGTACAGTACGTAATTGTGTGGCATGGGCAGTGCGCAGCATACGCCAACATTTGGAATATTGCTATTACCCCACTGTTGCTTTTATCCAAGAATCGAAGTCTCCCACCACCGAAGACCAATGCATTTTTACCCTGGCGCACAGTATGTTTTTCCATCTGTTAAGCAGCGGTTTCTGTGGTATGAGCTACGTGGCTGAATTTGAACGTGGGAAAGCGAGAGCATCTGACAGGAGTTTGCGCTTCCTGTTCGGCTATTACTCAGAATATAAAAGGAATGAAATGAAAATAACCGATCGCAACGTCATAGTTTTTCCTTACAACTACGTATTCAAATCCCATGCGATTTTCTGGAAAATGTAAATGTTAAAGAGTCTTTCGATGCAGTAGTACGTGCTGCTAATGAGATTTAATTATCAGTTTCGATTTGCTGATACAAATATAAAATCAAACATAAGTAAAACCAAAAGACACCTGATTAAAGATTAGACGTAAAATGTAATAACTGCTAAAATGGTTATGCATTAAAATTATGTCTAAATGCCATTCCCATGAAGAATGCACACAGATATTTTTCCATTTGAGGAGTATGGCCTTAAATGAAATGCTGTGATTATGTTTTAAACGTTCACTTGATTTGTACTGGTTAATAAATCAGGCCTGGCCCTTGCATCTCCTTTAGATACAGGTGGCAGAGAATGCACTGTGCGCTGGGGCACCCTCGGCCTCTCTGGATAGGGCGTTGAACTGCTTAACGCGCTGGTACTATTTACTGACCAATTTCACTGGAGAGCTGTGGTAAGGTGGTGATAGGATACACTTATGACATAAGGTAACAAAGACAGCTGGGCCACAGTTAGGTCAAAAGATGCTGCGGGTGCACCTAATGAAGTGGGCGAATCAGTCTTTGCATGGCAGCCATCTCCAGGGCTGTCACAGGGTGAGGTGAGGCCCGGGGCAAAACATTTGGTGAGGCCCCTTCATTTTTTGCACTTGGCCAGTGGCACCGTAAATAAGTGAAGCGAGAAATCTCTACTTGAGTTTATTTATGGAAGAACTCGAATATGGTTTAGTCTTATGACTGCAAATCAACTAAAGCAAAGCCATGTTTCTAAGCTGAAGAAAGGTTTATTCCAGACTTGGTTTGTCATAGACAAGACACACGAGTCACAGCAAAGCATTTGCACTGTTGAAAGAAGTGAATGCATTGTCTTCAAGCACTTGCAACTAAACCTGTGAAGATGGGCTCAGTTGCTTAAATTGTCCCCATCCCGGTTTCACCATTTAACCAAAGTGTGTGATCCTGGGCAGATCATTTAATCACACTGTGTCTTATCAGCAGCTCTGTGCTTCACTTCAGAGCTTATGTTAATATATCATGCTGTTATTATTTAAATTAAGTGCCTGTCGATGTCCACAAAATGCCTACGCTTCTTGCCCTTTCCCGCTCTCCACTCTGTTGCTTATTTTCTAACAAACTTGTAATTATAAGGACGCTGTGATTTGTGAGTTGTTAAACTTGCTCTAATTGCGGTCCAAGTGATGTGAATGAGACCTGCGAGGGTCAGTAAATAGGTCTGTGTTTTGCAACACTACTGTGAGCACAGGATGACTCATTGCTGTTGCCAAACAGTATCGTATACCATATACTGTCACATCTGCTATTTTCACTGCTGCTCCCTCTACCTGGCAACTCTCATACCTATTTAGATAATGTGTTGTGTTCTCCTTGTTTCCCCTCCCTTGCTTAGTCGTGCTCTGAAACACCTGTGTACGAGCGCGATACAAATAAAATATCATATCATCTGATACATAACAATCAAATATCTAAGCTGCCAGGCCTTGTGCTGTCTGTTTTTCCCCCATCCGGGGGGAGATGAAGTCTGCCTAGGCCCTCTTGCCTCTCAGTGCGCTGGTTTTGAGGGGACAGCAGCAACAGAAGAAAAGACCAGCTGCACACTCGGGTGACAGGAGGCGAGAGAAAAGTGCCCGCCATAGTTTGAAAGATGATTCACTCACTGAGAGAAGTCTCCTCCTCCTCCAGCCGAGACAAAGTGGCTATAAGCGAGCTCCAAATCACCAAATGACACACACGGAAAGCCAAAATGAAACCGCACCTCTAGACCTCACCAGCCTTGGTGAGGTGTTCCCTTCAGACAGTGTAAACTCAGGCAGGCCTGGCACGTTGGGTACTGAGGTTGAGCTGAGCAACAGTAATCCCCCAGAGAGAGGCCTGCAGATCTGGACACAGAGCCCTGCAAATCCAGAGAGAGGTCTGGGAACATGAATGAGATCTGCAATACCTAAGGCAGGTCTGATTCGTATGAAAAGCAGGAGGGGATCTACATTTTCAGAAGGAGGCCTGTGATCTCACAGAGAGAGGCCTGGACATGAAAGAGGGCTGCAAGGTTGCGAGAGGCCAGCGAGCATGGGTGGCTTGCAAGCACAGAGGAATGACCCAGCGAGAGTCATTTAAAGCCTGAGAGAGGACTGCAAACCGAGAAAGAGTCCTGAAAACCATGAGCTAGGACTGCAAACCCAGAGAGGTCTGAAGAGAGAGAGAAATAAGTAGGCACTTGGGGAAGCATGCTCTGTGAGCACAAAGAAATATGAGGATGAGGGTGTGTGAACTTAGTAGAGGCCTATCAGCATGACAGATGACTGAGAATGAGAGGCATGAGAGAGGCCTGTGTGCATGAAAGAGGACTGAGAACGAGAGGCATGAGACTTGAGAGAGACCCATGTACATGAGAGATGACTCACTGTGAGAACGGGAGACATGAGAGAGGCCTGTGTGCATGAGAGATGACTGTGAGAAGGGGAGACATGAGACAGGCCCATGTGCATAAGAGATGACTGTGAGAACAAGAGGCATGAGAGAGGTCCATGTGCATGAGAGATGACTGTGAGAAGGGGAGACATGAGACAGGCCCATGTGCATAAGAGATGACTGTGAGAACAAGAGGCATGAGAGAGGTCCATGTGCATGAGAGATGACTGAGAACGAGAGGCATGAGACAGTCATGAGAGATGACTGTGAGAACGAGAGGCATGAGACAGTCATGAGAGATGACTGTGAGAACGAGAGGCATGAGAGAGTCATGACATGACTGTGAGAACGAGAGGCATGAGACTTTGCCACATTTTGCACTGCACACAGAGCTTGCAACAAGTCAGACAGTAACCTTTGTGGGACCCCTAAACACTCTTAACTGCATCCCTGTCCTCGCTGCTACTATAGGGTGCATTAGTGAGTGTCCACGTCACAAATCACTCACTACAGGAGAGAATTGCACGACTGGTCACCACTCTCCGTGCCCATACTAATGCCAACAATGTCAGTATCCAAACATCATAGCGTATAGAATAGATCAGGGAGGGCACGGGGAGGGTTTTAGGCACGGTGGCCCGCCGTTTTGCACTTTTCACCGATACTAAATACACTAGTGAATTTTGACTTAAAGCTATACTCTGAAGCTGCACTGTACTTCTTTGTACCGACTGTCATGCAACTCTTTATGGAAGCTCTCTGGTGACACTTCCTATTTTCACAATAACTGTTAGGTTATATAGCGCCTAGACTATACGAAGGTTTGCAAAGGCTTTAATAGCCGATACTGTTTCTGAAGTGAACCGTACTCACCGTTTAGCGCCATTGCAAACGTAATAGCAAAGCCTGTGTTTAGAGCGTTACGAAGGGCAAACAAGATTGCAGAAAGCGCTATATCCAACAAAGCAAGTACTACTGATGGACCTGGGAAGGATGAGTGGGTGGGCAACTTGCTCGGCAGCTGGCACACAGATCTCTGCACGAGGCGATTTACTGAATGCAGTCCCTTCGTAGCAGCCAGCAGGGGTGAGAGGAAGCCCTGTGAATGGATGGATGGATTAATGGATTTATGCATGGGTGGATGCATGTGTTTATGGGTGAGCAGATGGATGGATGATGGTTCGAAAGAGGTGCGGATGGGAGAGGGGATGGGGAAAGAGTTGAGGGCTGGACGGATAAGTGGACAGATGCAATGCAGCAAGCGGGGACGGATGGATGGACGGACGGACGGACGGACAGACACGTGAGTGAAGAATGGGTGTACGGACAGATTCACAAAAGTATTGCCGAATGGGCAGATGGACATATGGAAGATTTTAATGATGGATGGCAGGAGAGAAAGAGAGAGACAGAGTAAACAGAAGATAGATAGGCTGACAGAAGAAAGTGACCGAAGGTTTAGGGGAGAGATATGCAGAAACATTGGACCGGATGGACAGACCAACAGACAAGGCCGCAGAAAAGATGGCCTGGAAGACAGGCAGAATATGCGAAGACCAGAGGAGGAGAGAGGTGCAGACAGACAGACAGAGCAAAGAGCAGGCGGACAAACAGAGGAGGGCAGAGTGCATGAGCAAGTCACGAACGATGCAATGGCTGGACGGACAGAAGGACAGGTGCAGAGGTGACATCAGGGAACACTATATGCACAGTCAGAGGGGCCGAAGAGAAGGTGGGCAGGTATGACATGCATGGCAACTAGAGATTGAATGGAGAAATGGGTGGGGCCAGAAGGGGGGGAGAGAGAGAGAAAGAGAGAGACAGAGAGAGAGAGAGACCAGTGTTAGGGAGAATTCTCTGTTTGGGCTGAATTTCCCTACCTAGTGAGTCCCCCAGCAGCTTTGCTGGATTTCTGGGGTTTCTTTTTTTTCTCCTGCCAAGAGTGAGACTCTTTTACCCTCACTCTTGGACCTGTTGAAGTGTGTTTTCTTGGTTAAACCTTGTGTTGAATGGGCTATGGGGTCTTTTACTCCATAGGGCCTCATGTATTTTTGTGATGTGGGTTACACAGCACCCTCTGTGCCGTGACCCAGGGGTGTCCTAGGGACTCCCCAACATAGACTCCATACCCTGGGACTGACTACTGTCTCCCAGGGCATGTAAAGTCACCAAAGACTTTGCTAGTCTTGAATCCTGAACAGAACCAGTACAAACCATCATATTGTGGACGTACTGGCCGGGGCAATTCGATTGCCCCAGGGTCTGTTAGTCGAGGGGGCACGTCTCCGTCCCCCCTGATCGAGTTTTGGCTGGTGGCAGTGGAAACTACTTTTTATATTCGACCGCGAATATTTCCCTATGGGATTTCCCATTGTTTTAGGCTAACACATTTAATTATTTATTTACGGTAGCCTTAAACATACCGCCGGTTTATATATTTATTATTATAACTCCGGTTGGGACTTTTTGCCAAAACTTGATTCTAAAATGGTGTTGGCGTTCGCCTCTGTAACTCTGACCCAAAGTGGAGCCCTTTGTTCCACTTTTGGCGGGCTTCTCCACAGAAGCCCTCCAAAGTGGTGCCACTCTGTCTGGGGTACTTAGGAGGGGTGGAGGGGGATTTAGGCACCCTGGACTGAGTTACCTTGGTAACTCAAGTCGCACTCCGTCCTGATTGGCCCAAGTGGTGAGCCGGCCGGCTCACCACTTAGCATGTTTGAGTGACAGCTAGGCTGGGTGAATGGGGGTTTGCTGCATAAAAGCAGGGCTTTGGGGACTGGAACTTCAGAAGTCGCCACAGGACCAAGAATCCGACGAGGGAAGAGCTGAGCCGACCTGCTTCGACGACACCACCCGGTGGAGCCCTGCTGAACCGTCTCACCACTTTTCCCGACGACCGAGGAGAACTCTTAACGGAGTGGCTCCTTCCCTTGACTGGTGGGGACAACCAGTTTTCACCTTCTTTTCGCTTCTCGAGGTATCTCGTGGCCGCCTTGCCCGTGCCAAGCACCCCGGCAACCGGAATACCACACTTTTACCCCTAACCGCGAAAGTCGGTACAACCCTTTAACCGGAGGACTCCGCGGCTGGTTTCTTCCCGGGCAGTGCAACGACCTTCTTCTTCTGCTCTTCAGCGAGAACTTCTTCTCCCCTGACCGACGTCGAGCCTTGCTGCCACTGCCTGGAACAACTGCCACCGCCGGAGGATCCTTTCCGCTTAAGGTACCGTGTTCCGCCTGGCTTCCCTTGCCACCGACTGTACGGGGTAGATTTAGCCCCCGGCTTTCGAACCTGGGAGTGCCTGGGACACCCTGGCTAAACTTTTTAAGCCACTCTAAACTCTTTCTAACTCTTTGCAAGACTTTGAATCCCTAACAACAGTGTGATCTTGGGCACATTTTCGCTCCGGCTACTCTAAGAGTGGGCCCTGCCTAGTGACTTTTGCTCACCTGTGACTTTGTGCTTCTTTGAGTCTATTGCAAGTGTTCTGGACCTTAGAGTGGTGTGTTTAACCCATTCCTGTTTCTTTTTACCCCTTTCTTGAACCTACTAGAGTGTCATCTAACGTTAAGCGCTCACCTCTGTTTTAATTATGTGGTGTTAACTTAGAGTTGTCTAGATAGGAGTAAGGGTTGGAACTGCTTTCATTATAACTGTGTTTGAAGTGTTTTTACTATATTTTGCTAGAGTGATTTCAACTTATGTGTGTTTTATAAATAAATAACTATATACTTTTGAAACCAAGCTCTGGTCAGTGTTTGCTTGTGCTATTGTGTCGGGGTACATATTGTGTATACTTTGCATACTGCCTAACTCTTCTTGAGGGAAGTCTGACTGCTCAGCCACAGCTACCAGGTAGATCTGGGTGGTGCAGACTGCTACCAAGTGGGTTTACTGCTATACCTGTAGTCTTAAATCTTTTGCAGTGTTCCCCAAGGGAACTGCACAGGTTTCTGCCTAACACTGGTGTACAGCGGTGGGATTTGTATTAAGTATACATTTTATTGTGCTTTAAATACCTTAGTGCAACTAACCACAAAGCTTAGCACTGTAAAAGTAAACCTCTAACATGTCAGTTATAGAAAGCTATAGTCAAGAGTCCCTTGCAGCCAAAACCGCTGATTGTTTAAGAGTGCTCTGTAAACATAAGGATCTCCTGACTAAGGGCAAGAAAATGGAGCTGATTGAAAGATTGTTAGCTAACCAAAGTCTGGGTGATGGTTCAGAGGAACCTATCACTCCAGCAACTGTAGATGACAGTATTGAAGTTAACATGGAGCAAAATGTTGATGATTCTGAGGAAGAGTCAGAAGAGGAGGGTGAGGCTGTTGTGACTGTCCCCCCTAGGCCTCTGCCTGCTCTACCTGCTGTACCTACTGGACCTTTACCAGGTCCCACATTTAGTCCTCAGTACTTTGAACTGGAGAAAATGAAACTAGAATTGGAGTATAAGAAACTTAATGCTCAAACTGACAAAGAACTAAGGCTAAGGGAAATGGAGCTCAAGTATGACTTAGAAATGAAGAAATTATCTGTTGAGAATGTTTCTCTCTCTGGCTCCTCTAGAAGTTCCAGTCCTAAAAGACCCCGGATGCCTAAAGAATTGATTGGTATGTATGAGCCTAAGTTGGATGTGTTGGATTGGTTATCTCTGTTTGAATATAATCATGGGCTCCAGAACATCACAGGAAATGACTTACTCACCTGGTTGTTCTCCAGGCTTCCCCCTGTTGCAACTGATGTGGTAATGGAGATGGGGGAGGAGGATAGGAAGGACTATGAATATGTGAAACTAGCTTTGATAGCTAGGTTTGGGAAGACCCCTTCCCAGTATCTTAAGAGGTTTAGGAGCCTCAAAAAGCATGATGGTACCCCTTGGGCTACCTGGGTGAGTGAATGTTTGAAAAACTTAGAGGGATGGATTAAGGGTTACAAGGTGAACACTTATGAAGGTATGAAGAATTTGTTTATGTTGGAGACTATTTATGATGCCTGCTCTCCTGAGCTCAGACAACACTTGGCTGATTCCAGGGAATTAGATTCCCGGAAACTAGCTAAGGCTGCTGACTTGTGGGTTGCCAACAGGGCCACTCACAAGGATTCTGGGGTCACTCAGAAGAAGGATGGGGAGAAACAGCCCAAAAAGGACTCCAAAGAGAATTCTAATACTACAAATTCCAAAGAGGGCCCCAAACAAAACTATAAGGGTAAACCACAAGGGAAACCAAATCAGGCTAGTGTACCTCCTGGTCCCAGACCAGAAGGAGGTCAGAACAAGCCTCCATTCCAGCGAGCCTTTGGCTCATGCTTTGTTTGTAAGGCTACTGACTATGTGAAAGGAGATCCCAGATGTAAGGGTAAACCTTCAGGGGTCCAGCTTGCCTCCTTAGCCTTCGCTCCAGAAGAGGAAGTACATATGGCAAGTGGAAACTTTCTATTACTAGCTGATGAACCCACTGGAGTCTCAGCTAGTGTTTCTTTAGTCTCTCTGGGGTTGTGGGAACAACAGAATTTAGATGTCTATAACTCTATCCCAGATAATACTAAAGAGTATTATAAGGACAGTGTCCAGGTGAATGGTCAGGAGACTCCTGCCATTAGGGACACTGGAGCCAGCATAACTGTGGTGGATGAATCATTTTTCAAGGCAGAGGATGTTGCTAAGGCACCCAAATGCCTCACCAAGTTAGCTGGTGGGCCTGTGCAGATGTGTCCCCAGTTACCAGTTCTCATCCAATGTAATGATATGGCTGTAAAAATACCTGTCAGTGTACAATGTGAAGTGCCAGGTAGGGTTCTGCTGGGTAATGACCTCAAAGCTCTTGGAGTTGTGTCACATACCCCCAGACCCCCTAGCAAAAGGTTCCAGGAGCTCACAAAACCTGCAAGAGAGAAAACCCTGAGAGGGTTATCTCAGGAGATGATGACAGAAATCACTCCTCTCCCACTGGGGCAACTTACTGCAGTATCAACCAGATCAGGAGCAAAGGGGCAACCCAAGACTCCTAGGAAAAAGCCAGCAGCAAGCACTCCAGTGCTTCCAACAAGGACTTCCCCTAGGTTGTCCAAAGTTACACCTGTAACTCCACCTCCAGCTGAGGCTGAGAGGGAGGTACAACCCTGTGTGGTTGAGCTAGACTCTGAGGAAGAGCTAGAAGGAGGCCCCAACCTTATTGGAGATTTGGACCCTGAGGACCATCCTGAGCTGCAGTCTTTACTGGCAGAAGGTGGGCCTAGCAGGGCAGCTTTTCGTAAGGGGCAAAGAGAATGTCCAACTCTGGAAGGTCTCCGCCACCAGGCAGCTTCTCAAGCTGATGGGCAAGAGCCTGGGAAGTATAGGTTACACTGGGAAGATGGCCTCTTCTACAGTGAACCGACTGAGTCTGAACCTGGAGACTACAAACGCCTTGTAGTCCCACAAGAGAACAGACAACAGTTCTTACAACTAGCCCATGAGATACCTTTGGCTGGTCACTTGAGTTTCAAGAAGACCAAGGAAAGGCTCTCACTCTACTTTTATTGGCCAAAGATGGGGGCTGAAGTAGATAGATATTGTAAGAGCTGCCATACCTGCCAGACTTCTGGTAAGGTTGGTTCCAAGAATGTGGCACCTTTAGTGCCTCTCCCAGTTGTGGGAGTCCCATTTGAGAGGGTAGGGATTGACATTGTTGGTCCCCTTGATCCTCCAACCTCCTCAGGCAACAGGTTTATACTTGTTGTAGTAGACCATGCTACTAGGTACCCTGAGGCAATTCCTATGAGGACTGTTACAGCTCCGGCTGTGGCTAAGGCCCTCCTTGGTATTTTCACCAGGGTTGGGTTTCCTAAGGAAGTAATCTCTGACAGGGGATCAAACTTTATGTCCCACTACATGAAAGCCATGTGGAAAACCTGTGGAGTTACTTACAAGTTCTCAACAGCATACCACCCTCAGACAAACGGGTTGGTTGAAAGGTTTAACAGAACCATGAAGAGCATGATAGGTGCTTTAGAGGAACCCCTTAAGAAAAAGTGGGACCTTCTACTGCCATGCCTTCTCTTTGCTTATAGAGAAGTCCCTCAGGAGGGAGTAGGCTATTCTCCCTTTGAGCTTCTCTATGGCCATCCAGTCAGAGGTCCATTGGCCCTGATTAAGGAGGGATTGGAAGGTGCTCCTCCCCCCAAGCCAGTCAGAGTGACTGACTATGTGATAGGTCTCCGGAGGAGAATGTCGCACATGATGGCAGAAGCAAGTGACAACTTGAAAGCTGGTCAAGCTCTGGTCAAACATTGGCATGACCAGAAGGCTAACATGGTTGAGTTTACTCAAGACCAGCTAGTTCTAGTTATGCTTCCAACAAGGCAGAGGGCCTTGCAAGACAAATGGATGGGACCCTTCAAGATTGTGGGAAAACTTGGAGAGGTCAACTATCTGGTGGATCTGGGCAGACCCAGGGAAGCTCCTAGAGTCTTCCACACCAACCGACTAAAAGCATACATCTCCAGGCCTGATGTAGGAGCCTTGCTTCTAGCTTCAGCTGCAGAGGAAGAAGAGAGTGAATCTCTCCCTGATCTCCTCAGAGGTGTGCCTTTAGATGAGAAAGTTGAAGGAGTCAATCTCTCTTCAGACCTGACACCTGAGCAACAAGAGGAGTGCAAATCTATGTTAAATCAGTTTGCCTCCCTGTTCTCACTGTCACCAGGCTTGACCCCTTGGGGCCAGCATGAGATACTCACTGGTGACTGTCTGCCAGTCAAAAGCAGAGGGTACAGAATGTCGGAACATATCAGAACCCACATCAAAGGAGAGGTCAAGAAGATGCTTGATCTCGGGGTAATAGAGCCCTCTACCAGTCCATGGTCTAGCCCAGTTGTGTTAGTACCAAAGGCAGGATCCAAAGACTTGAGATTCTGTGTGGACTATAGAGCTCTAAATGCAGTCACCAAGACTGATGCCCACCCTTTGCCCAGGACAGATGAGTTGGTGGATAAACTTGGTGCAGCCAAGTACCTCAGCACATTTGACCTGACGTCAGGCTATTGGCAAATAGCCCTGACAGACCATGCCAAGGAGAAAACTGCATTTTCAACCCCAGTTGGCTTGTACCAGTTTAAGGTCATGCCTTTTGGACTAAAAAATGCACCTGCCACATTCCAAAGGATGGTGAACCAAGTTCTGGCTGGGATGGAAGATTTCTGCATGGCATACTTGGATGACATTGCAGTCTTCAGCCACTCCTGGGAAGAACATGTGAACCACCTAGGACATGTGTTGCAGGCTCTGGAACAGGCCCATTTGACAATCAAAGCCAGTAAGTGCCAGATTGGTCAAAGTAAAGTGGTCTACCTTGGACATGAGGTAGGAGGTGGAGAAATAAGGCCTTTGCCCAGCAAGATTGAAGCTGTGCAAAATTGGACAACACCAACTACTCAAACCCAAGTGAGAGCTTTTCTAGGCCTCACTGGATATTACAGGAATTTCATTGAGAACTATGGGACCATAGCTTCTCCACTGAATGTAATCTCCTCTCCCAAATTCCCTAAAAAGGTAAAATGGAATGAGGAGTGCAATCAGGCCTTTGAAAAACTGAAGAGAGCTCTTTGCCAAGCTCCAGTATTGAGAGCTCCTGACTACCACCAACCTTTCATTGTACAAACTGATGCTTCCAATGTAGGTATAGGTGCAGTTCTAAGCCAACTGGATGAGAAGGGTAGGGAGCACCCCATTTGCTTCATCAGTAGAAAACTGAAGGATCCTGAGACAAGGTGGGCAACTATCGAAAGAGAATGCTTTGCTATTGTGTGGGCACTGAAGAAGTTTAGGCCATACTTGTATGGTTCTACTTTTGTTATTCAGACTGACCACCAACCCTTGAGATGGTTAATGCAAATGAAAGGGGAAAATCCAAAACTATTGAGATGGTCAATCTGCCTGCAAGGGTTTGATTTCACCATTGAGCACAGGTCAGGGTGTCACCATCAAAATGCTGATGGACTCTCTAGGATGTATATCATCGACTAGAGGTATGAGGTTCACCAGGAGTGGATTAAATCCTCCTGTCCCTTAGTCTGGGGGGGGCGAGTGTTAGGGAGAATTCTCTGTTTGGGCTGAATTTCCCTACCTAGTGAGTCCCCCAGCAGCTTTGCTGGATTTCTGGGGTTTCTTTTTTTTCTCCTGCCAAGAGTGAGACTCTTTTACCCTCACTCTTGGACCTGTTGAAGTGTGTTTTCTTGGTTAAACCTTGTGTTGAATGGGCTATGGGGTCTTTTACTCCATAGGGCCTCATGTATTTTTGTGATGTGGGTTACACAGCACCCTCTGTGCCGTGACCCAGGGGTGTCCTAGGGACTCCCCAACATAGACTCCATACCCTGGGACTGACTACTGTCTCCCAGGGCATGTAAAGTCACCAAAGACTTTGCTAGTCTTGAATCCTGAACAGAACCAGTACAAACCATCATATTGTGGACGTACTGGCTGGGGCAATTCGATTGCCCCAGGGTCTGTTAGTCGAGGGGGCACGTCTCCGTCCCCCCTGATCGAGTTTTGGCTGGTGGCAGTGGAAACTACTTTTTATATTCGACCGCGAATATTTCCCTATGGGATTTCCCATTGTTTTAGGCTAACACATTTAATTATTTATTTACGGTAGCCTTAAACATACCGCCGGTTTATATATTTATTATTATAACTCCGGTTGGGACTTTTTGCCAAAACTTGATTCTAAAATGGCGTTGGCGTTCGCCTCTGTAACTCTGACCCAAAGTGGAGCCCTTTGTTCCACTTTTGGCGGGCTTCTCCACAGAAGCCCTCCAAAGTGGTGCCACTCTGTCTGGGGTACTTAGGAGGGGTGGAGGGGGATTTAGGCACCCTGGACTGAGTTACCTTGGTAACTCAAGTCGCACTCCGTCCTGATTGGCCCAAGTGGTGAGCCGGCCGGCTCACCACTTAGCATGTTTGAGTGACAGCTAGGCTGGGTGAATGGGGGTTTGCTGCATAAAAGCAGGGCTTTGGGGACTGGAACTTCAGAAGTCGCCACAGGACCAAGAATCCGACGAGGGAAGAGCTGAGCCGACCTGCTTCGACGACACCACCCGGTGGAGCCCTGCTGAACCGTCTCACCACTTTTCCCGACGACCGAGGAGAACTCTTAACGGAGTGGCTCCTTCCCTTGACTGGTGGGGACAACCAGTTTTCACCTTCTTTTCGCTTCTCGAGGTATCTCGTGGCCGCCTTGCCCGTGCCAAGCACCCCGGCAACCGGAATACCACACTTTTACCCCTAACCGCGAAAGTCGGTACAACTCTTTAACCGGAGGACTCCGCGGCTGGTTTCTTCCCGGGCAGTGCAACGACCTTCTTCTTCTGCTCTTCAGCGAGAACTTCTTCTCCCCTGACCGACGTCGAGCCTTGCTGCCACTGCCTGGAACAACTGCCACCGCCGGAGGATCCTTTCCGCTTAAGGTACCGTGTTCCGCCTGGCTTCCCTTGCCACCGACTGTACGGGGTAGATTTAGCCCCCGGCTTTCGAACCTGGGAGTGCCTGGGACACCCTGGCTAAACTTTTTAAGCCACTCTAAACTCTTTCTAACTCTTTGCAAGACTTTGAATCCCTAACAACAGTGTGATCTTGGGCACATTTTCGCTCCGGCTACTCTAAGAGTGGGCCCTGCCTAGTGACTTTTGCTCACCTGTGACTTTGTGCTTCTTTGAGTCTATTGCAAGTGTTCTGGACCTTAGAGTGGTGTGTTTAACCCATTCCTGTTTCTTTTTACCCCTTTCTTGAACCTACTAGAGTGTCATCTAACGTTAAGCGCTCACCTCTGTTTTAATTATGTGGTGTTAACTTAGAGTTGTCTAGATAGGAGTAAGGGTTGGAACTGCTTTCATTATAACTGTGTTTGAAGTGTTTTTACTATATTTTGCTAGAGTGATTTCAACTTATGTGTGTTTTATAAATAAATAACTATATACTTTTGAAACCAAGCTCTGGTCAGTGTTTGCTTGTGCTATTGTGTCGGGGTACATATTGTGTATACTTTGCATACTGCCTAACTCTTCTTGAGGGAAGTCTGACTGCTCAGCCACAGCTACCAGGTAGATCTGGGTGGTGCAGACTGCTACCAAGTGGGTTTACTGCTATACCTGTAGTCTTAAATCTTTTGCAGTGTTCCCCAAGGGAACTGCACAGGTTTCTGCCTAACAACCAGGAGGGGGAGATAGAGCCACGAACATTACCCCATATAGAGCAACAGGCAGACATTTTTTCTCTTACCTCCAAGTGTCTGTCACTGACACTGGCTGCTGTTGCCTATCGCCTGCCCTCGCCTCGCCTGTGCCAGCGCCACGGCCGGCCTGGGTCAGGGTGTGGTGGTGTGGCTGCCTGAGTGCCGACTGCCGGCGCCGCTGAATGCCCTCCTGGGCTGGGCAGGGGTACCGTAGGTGGTCCTGTGCCTGGCTCGATGGTCTCTCTCCTGGACTCCCCGGGACCCGGCCTGGCCTCCTGGCTGCCTCCTCGAAGTTGACCTGGTCCACTGAGTCCTGGTGGTCTGTCCTGGTGGACAGGAATCCTGAGTCCTGGCTGTGGCACTAGTCCTCCTCTGTGCGTGGCTGAGGCTATGACTGCAGCCCAGTCCTCTATGTGCACAGCAGGCAGCACCTGTTGAATGCCAGCTACAGCTACTAGTCTGTGTCAGGGAGGGCAGAAGGTTCAGAGGGAGGGCATAATATAGGGGCGGGCGCCCTGGCATTTCAATTTGGCCTGGCCATTTGTTGCAGTAGCAAGTGTAAGTAGCAACTTTCAAAGTCTTTCATGTGCACAGTGCACACCTGCGCCGCTTTCCCCTGCAGGCAGCCTGGCTCCAGCAGCCTGCTGCCGAGGGGCCAGGTGTGAATCGTATCTTTGCAATTGCAAAGAAACACTTGTTGTCTTGTCTCTCTTCCGACAGAGCGGAAGCCGGGCCTGACTCCTGAGCACCAGACAGACCGTCCCTCGCACCCGGGCCCAGGCCCTCTTGTTGTTTGCAATTTGCAATTTTGCATAATTGGTTTGCAAATACATGCTGCCTGATGCATGCATCATAATTTATGATGCATACATCATGCATGCATGCTGCAAATCAAAGCAAGGTAACAATGAGTGTTACCTTGCTTTGTTGATTTATGCTGAACCCCCCCCCCCAGCCCCCTGCCCCAGCCAGCCCAACCCCTCCACCCCTGGTTCTGCGTGAAAGAGAAAAAACAAACAATTGTGATGTCTGTCACTGGGACTGGAGATCTCAGATCGATGTGATGCATCATGTTGTAAAATGCACAGCCGCCGGCGCCGCGCGCGCGACTCGCAAGGCCCCGAGGTTCTGTGGGAAAACAAACAATTCTGGGACTGGAGAGGAGATGTTGTTTTGTTTAATAAAATACAAAGCCGCCCGGGCCTCGTGCTCAAGCCGCCCGCACCGCTCGCGCGAGGCCCCCCCTGAGCGCGAGGCCCGGGGCAGTTTGTCCCCCCTGTCCCCCCTGCCCCCCCTTGTGACGGCCCTGGCCATCTCCGCTGTTTGAAAGTGCATGTTCATATTACTAATTACTGGGCCTTCCTGCAGAGGGGAAAAAAAGCATCCCCAAGGGTGCATACTGAATCTCAGACTGTATTTCCCCTACCCAGTGCATAAATACGGGAAGAGCATTTTATTGATAACCAGTTGTAACCAGCATACCATATGCCGATCCAGCACCTGCTTGTTCCCTGCTTCCCTCTCTCTATGCCCCGGCTCTTTCGATCTCTCAGTGCTTTATTCTGGTCACACTGTCTCACTCACTGTCTATCTCTATGTGGGTGAGAGTCAAATTGCCTGGTGCGTTTGCTTGAGCCAAACTGTCACTTTTAAAAATGTTGCAATGTAAATGTCTAAAAATGAAGATTGTCCATGCAGAGAGCGCTGGACAGTCTTGATTCTATTAAAGACAAGGAGGCGAGCATTATGCTGTGTTCCTTTATTACTGCTGATCAGCACTTTCACATTCAAACATTGTTTTTATTTTTTACAAACTTATCAAGCTTATCAACATTTTGTTCATGTCCCTTCTCTTGAACTCAAAGGGTTGTTAGGTTGTGCTCTTACACAGAAAAATGTCTCTGAATGGACTACCAAATCCCATGAATCCCTGTTTTCTCGTAGTCCAGCCTGAAACAGTCCCTTGTCCAATCAGGCTCTGTCCTCCGTTATATGACCCCCTTCCATGAGACTATCCTTCTCTTTCTTTGGTGATGAATGTCTAAGTAACTTTAAACAACATTTAAACAGCAACTGCCAACTTCGACTGACTGAACTGCAGCCCTTGTCTGAACTTTAACATTCCAATGGAACTAGATTTGACTTCCTGATCTTGATGATGCAGATCTCTCATGTCTGTTTCTGATCTTCCACCTGCAACCAATAGACAAATAATGATAAGGATGGGTTCTACTTCTTCAATGTCATTTAGGTTGCACAACAATATCCAAACCTTTCTTTACGTATCTAATATTACGTATAACCGGGTGGGATATAATGCTCGCCTCCTTGTCTTTAATATAATCAAGACTGTCCAGCGCTCTGAGCATGGGCAATTTTCATTCTGTGGCAAGACAGTAGGCGAGCATTATGCTTGTTCAAAGCTGTCAATCACTGTATTCGCTATCTGGAAGATAGGCTTGAAATAAAAGGTTTTGAATGTGGATTCATTAGACCAGTCCGCAGCTTTCATAATGTCCTGCAATGGTACCCCTGCTGAAAATGCCCTAGAAGCCATCGCGCCCCTCACGGAATGAGCACCAAACTGCTCTAAATCAATACCTGCCCAGTGCATGACTTCCCTGACCCACCTAGCTATTGTGGTTGTCGCTACTGCGTGAAATGGTTTCCTACACGCGATCAAGAGCTGAGTAACCCCTCTAGGCCTGTACTGCGCTATAGCTGCTTCGTAATCTTTAATGCATTGCGCTACGCATAATTTGCTGTTATTGGGGAAATACGGGTATGATATAATTGATGACTCTGACTTTGTCCTATTTGCTACGTTGAATGCCACCCCTTCCGGGTAAAATATGGTTCTGTCCACTTCTAAGGCCTTCACGTCTGATACCCTCCTGCAGGCTATGAGGCAAAGAAGCATAGCTAGCTTCCCTGATAGCTGCGATCGGGAGAGATGATTGTTATGTGGCCATGTCAGGAACAGCTTAAAGACTTCCTGTACATCCCAGAGAGCTGTGTATTTGGGACCTGGGGGTTTGCGCATCTTGATACCTTTTAGAAGTCGTAAAATCGTTGGGTGCTCACCTATCGGTGCTCCTTCTACTTTATCATGACCTGCTGAAATGGCCGACCTATACACCCCAATAGTCCTATATGCTGCTCCTTCCGCAAAGCGCTGCGCTAGGAAGTTGAGTACCTGTACTACAGGGGCTGAAACGGGATCAGTATCAATTCCTTCGGCGAATGCGCTCCACCGCTTCCACGCGGCACCATAGCTCCTGATGGTAGACGGTGCCCCTGAGTCCCTGATACACTCGGAAGCGAGTTGCGAAATTCCTGGCAGAAGCCATCTCTGCCCGAAACCCTGCAAGCCATCAGGCGAAGCGTGTCCCCATGACTAGTGTAACGCTCACTTGGTATCCACAGGGACGTCACTCAGCCTGTTCTGACCTCTTACGACCTCGAACCCTTCCCTGGAGTCTACTCGACTGGAGACTGGGCCTGAAACACAGGATTGGTAGAGTTTAACTCCCTATTGTCTGTGTGCTTGAACCCCTTCTTCCCCAGGGTCCAACCCTTCCCTTTGATCCACAGCTCACCTTGTTTTCTTGGAAATTGTGCTCTCCGTCTTGCTTTCAGCGCAGGGGCGCGTTGATTGATGCAGGCTCGTTGCTGCCTAGTTACTTCACTGGCAAGGGTCCAACAGGTAAGTATAATGAGTCTTTTGAACAGTTCTCTAACTTCGTTCCTTTCATTCCTTAGATGATGGCCGGCGTCCGGGGATGGCGACGTGCTGCTGAGATGAGTAGCGCTGAAGGTGAGTGAGAGCGCGATGCGACCCTTTCGTATTTGTATTGAACTGAATTCTTTTTCTGTGTCTTTTAGGTGCCGCGACGTTCTCAGCGTGGATGCCGGTTATGAAGAAGAAATGCGGTGAGCACGGTATGCGGCGCCTCTAGATGTTTCCACGCTAACCTGGAGTGTCTTTTCCCTCTTGCAGATGGATGAGAAGTTTCGGAGACAGAGTTCCACCAAAGCGGCTGGGATTCAGATAAGCGTTTGAAGCTCGTACAGTCTTTAAAAATAAGCGAAGGTTTGCTGAATGCTTACTAATGCCTTTTTTCTGTTCTTTTCCCTTTTCCTTAGGAAGCGGAGTGCCGGGATGGGAATGACACCGCCAAAGATGCCCGCAGAACAGAAGGAGCGATGACTGATGGGCAGAAGCGCCGCAAGGTAAGGCTGTTCCTAACAGTGTTCTTGTTCTTGCAGGAGCTGAACGCAGAAGAAAGATGCAGGCCTACTTGAGACCGATCCGAACACGGTGAGTGTCACGCTGCAGGTGCAGAAAACACAAAGCATGTTTCTCAGCCTGGGCGTGGCTTAAATAGTCTCTGGGTATCCCAGGTGTCTCTGGGCTGAACCACACCCAAAAGATTAGACTGCACATGCAGTTCTGGGAACCGAAATATGTGGGGGCATCCATCCTGTCCCCATCAATGCACTACAAGTCCAATCCCCAATGTTATCCTATGGGAGGGAGTGAGTCTGGTGCCACAAGCGCCAAGTCTGACTCCGAGTGGGTCTTTGGAGGGATGGAGAGGCCCTTGAGGGCCATGTAAGTGATCGTGGCCTGGCTCCAGCCTGACATCTTGGAGGGCTGGGGACATGAGGGGCAGGAATCATGACAACTAGTGGATGGAATTGCCCGTTCGGGTCCCGAAGAATGTCCACCCTGCGAGGAATCACTCTCAGGAAATCCATAGAAAGTTCCATCACTACTGGAAACCACGGCTGCGATTTCCAGATCAGAACCACTAACTCTGCTTGTTCTCTGCGCACTTTCGCCAGAACTCTCGTTATCATCACAAATGGGGGAAAGGCGTAGTGAATTGCTCCCTTCCACTGCTGCAGGAAAGCGTCTGTGCCCATTGCCGCTGGGTCTATCCTGTAACTGAAAAATGTGGGTATTTGAGCATTCAGTCTGGATGCGAATAGGTCGGTGTCCCGGGGACCCCATAAGGTCTGGAAAAGCTGAAAAACCTCTGCCGGGAGACTCCAGTCACTGTAGTCTACCAAATATCGCAAATTCCAGTCCGCTATCGTTATTTGAACTCCTGGCAAGTACTCTGCTGATACCGATATTTGTTGTCTCAGGCAATAGTGTCAAAATTCTTTTGCCAACTCGGCCAACATCCTGGAGGCAGTCCCTACCAGTTTGTTGATATAACGGACTGCCAATATATTGTCAATTTTTAGAAGTATGCAGCATTTGGCTCAGTCTCTGGTAAAGGCCTGCACTGCGAAAGAGCCTGCCAGAAGCTCTAGGCAGTTTATGTGGAGCAATAGTCCCTGAGTGGACCATTTCTCTCCTGTTTGCAAGGAGCTGCATCGCGCCCCCCACCCGCTCTGCTCGCGTCTGACTCTATGACGATGTCCGGGGTGTCTCTGAAAATGTCCCTGCCATTCCAGGCTTCCATGTTTTATAACCACCAGTGGAGTTCGGTGATGGCCTCCTAGTCCAGTGTTACTAACTGTTGGTAGCCTAGCAATCCCCTGAGGTGTCTTATCTTCAACCTCTGAAGTGCTCTGTAATGTAGCAGGCCGGGGAAAATAGCTTGAATGGAAGCTGCGAGTAGTCCGACTATCTGGCTAGGCTGCGGAGAGACTCTACTTTCTTCGCTACTATTGCTCTTAGCTCCTTCTTTATACCTTTTATCTTTGCTGCAGGAAGCTCTAATGTGGCCTTCTTGGTATCTATTACGAAACCCAGAAAATCCATCCTCTGCGATGGGTTCAGCTCAGACATTTCTTCATTTATGACAAAGCCGAGAGAGGTCATGAGTTCACACACCCACTGTTACGCTCACCTGGCTCCCACAGAGGCGTCGATCGGAACTGGACAGCTGCGGTCTCCACCAATGTGACGCATAGGGCCGAGGTGACGGACTGGACTGGCCCACCTAGCTTTGTTTGCTTGGCCCTTAGGAATATTCTTCTGCAAATGGAGAAAGGGAATTAACCACCCGTGGAGTTGAGCGTAAATCCCCCCACCCTTGCTGTTCTCCCCACAGATCACCTTTGATGTCCCCTCTTATAGTCTCTCCTGATGGTTTGAAAAGATGAGCTCTCCATCCTGCATTGAGCGCAGGGGCGCGCTGATAACCAGTTGCTTCACTGGCTCGAAGGAATTGGTGAGTTCCAGAACAATATTGACTCTGAGATTCCCAGCAAGACGCCGTAAGACCTCGGCCCCCTTGGCTACCTCTGCCAGCTCCAGCACTTCGGCCCCCTTAGCTACCTCTGCCAGCTACAGCACCTCGCCCCCCTCGGCCACCTTTGCCTCCCTTCCCACTTTTTGCCCTCCCAGTCATGGCACAGATTCCCAGCAAGACGCCGTAAGTATAAAGTTTGTAAGAGTTCAAATGCCTGACTTTCACTCTTGTCCGATTTCTTGCAAGTTGCAGCTTGACCCTAATGAAGAGTTCCTCGTGGCAACCGGTAGTATTCTGGTAAGGATTTGTATTTTCCAACACAGTTCGATAAAACAATGTCAATATGTAACCTGTTGCTTTCTCCCTTATTCAGGCGCTGAGAGAAAGTATGAAGTCTCGGGGAATAATACCTCCGGCGGTAAAATCTAGTAAGTCTATTGTGATGAGGAGGGTTCCCCTTGTTAGTCCCTTTGTTTCACCTTGCTGTCCTTTTGTTTCCCCTTAGGGGCCGGGGTTCGGCGAAGATGCAGTGGAAGCTGCGCCGATCCGTGAAGAGGAATAGTACCCCCTGTGGTAAAATCAGGTAAGTCTATGGGGGGTAACTAATATTCCTATGTGTATTCCGTTGGCTCACCTTGCTGTTCTTGTCTTCTCCTTAGGTGCCGGAGTGCGGCGGGAACATGCAGGAGGATGCAGTGGAATGTGAAGATGCTGCAAAGGCCGGTGAGTTCAGCGTGGTGCTGCAGCAGGCGAGGCAACGCTCATACATAGCTTCTTTCTTCCAGTTCGAAGGCGCGATGGATCAGGAATTTAGGTAAGGATCAAAGGTATTGCTCTTGTTCTAACCTTTTCTCCTTCTTTCTCCCTTTTTCTAGGAGCTCCAAACTCGAGGCGGGCGTGGCAGAAGGCTGGATGCAGACTTGCAGGCACGGTGAGCGTTACGCTGCTGGATGCAGAATAACGTAAAGCGTGTGGTGCTCTTCGGGTGTGGTTTAAATAGCCTCCAAAGTAGTCCCAGGTAAGTATTCCTCCCCAGCCCCGCCCGAGGAAAAAAAAAGTCCCCAAGTAAAGTAGTCCCTTCCAAGCCTCTTTTGGCTTGGAGCTCTTGCAGCATGGTCTGCATCAGGTAAATTTGCAGCATGGTCTGCATCAGGTAAGTTTTAATCTATGAGCCTGGCGCCTATGGCCTAAATAGCCCCTAGCAGGGGTAGTTGGGCTTGCTTGGGATAACTTGATGCCTGCTTCCCGGGTTGCTGGACTTGGTCTGGGTCCCCAGGGGTAGGCATCATGACACCCACGTTGCTTGGTCTCGTAGACTGGCGGCGCATTGTCCCAGTATGAGGATGTCGTCCAGGCATAAGATCATCCTGATCCCCCTCTCCCGAATAGCTGATGCTACTGGGTGCATGATCTTTGTGAACGCCCATGGTGCCGAAGCTAGACCGAAGGGCAGACAGGTAAACCTCCAAATGTCCACTCCCCATCGAAAACGGAGGTATCTCCGGTGATGAGTTGCTATCGGGATCGAAAGATAGGCATCTTTCAGGTCTAGCCTGACTAACCAATCTCCTGTTCTGAGAAGGTCCCGCAGGAGGTGAATCCCCTCCATTTTGAAGTGTCTGTACACTACCCACTTGTTCAAATTCCTCAAATTGATGACGGGTTTCACTTTCTCCCCTCTGTGCACCAGAAACATGTTGCTGAGGAAACCTTTGCTTTGCGTTATTTCCCTTTCTATCGCGCCCTTGTCTGCTAGGCTTCGGAGTTCGCTGCATAGCCGCTGTCGCTCTGCTAAGGGCATGTGCATCTGCGCTGGTTCTCGCGCTTGCCTGAAACTGCTCGCAATACCCATGCATCGCTGGATAATTCTTCCCATGCATTCAATAACCAACGTGTCCTACCTCCTATAGGGAGAACAGCTCGCTGGGTACTCACTGCTTGGTGCGTTTGCCTGTCTGTATGAGCCTCTTCTGCGGTTTCTGGGGAACCGGGATCTATTTGGAAAGAAGTTGTCCTGTTGCCGGTTCTCCCAATATTGGGCTCTGTGTCCTTGAAGTCTTCTGGATTGACCAAAACGACCGGACGCCCGACCTCTTTGCCGTCCGGTCCCAGCAAAAACCCGCCCGGGGAAGATCCATTTAATGGAATTTTGCGCCTTCTCGAGCGCCGAGTATGTCCCAACAAACTGGGACCTTTTTTTCCGAAAGCGTCTCCAAATAGTAGTCCTTTTGCTTCGCCTCCTGCCTCATACGAGGCCAAATCACTAAATTTTCTGTCGATTTTGAGTAGGACACCACATCTCCTCTCTGCTGAGAGGGTGCAGTTAGTGTTACCTAATAGGCAAACTGCTCTTTGAGCCCAGTTTCCCAGTGCAACAACGTCTACTGGCTTGCCAGTGTCTGCGGCTTTCTCCGCCAGGTCCATTATTTTGGCGAGCGGGCCTGCCATGTCTAGTACTTTGTCCTGGCATCCCCGCCACGCTCTGTCTGCACCTTTCCTTATATCTTTCGTCGCTTTCAAGACGAATGTCACCATCTTTGGATCCAATTCTGGTGTTTCGGTGACTTTTCCTGGTAAAAGTGGCCTGAGACACTCCGCTCTCATCTTCGCCCTGACTTCCTTATCCAGTGGCTTCCGAAGGTGTAGTGCCATATATTGTGCCACTGTGGGCGAAGGCACCCACTCAGAGGATCTGGGATGAGCAATCGCTTCGGGGTCGAACATCTCTAGTAACCCCTTGTCTTACTCCTCTCAAGGTTCTTGGGTCGATTTGAGTTGAGGCATGACGATGTCCTCCTCGCCCTCATCGTCTGGTGAGTATCCCACGTCCTCCTCTTCCCCTTCATTGTACACCCCTGGGGTAGGGGGTCGAGAGTCCGGCACTGCCGCCCTCATCATGAAGGCTTTCTTAAGCCTACTTACTGGGTCGGCTGACTCTTGAGGTGCTAAACTCACCCCTTCTGTGGTGCTCGAGGGCGACAAAGAGGAGGTCCTCTTCTGAGCTTTCTTACAGCCCTCAACCTCTTCCTCGGGTTGTCTTGCTGATGTCCCCTCCCCTGGGCTCAGTGCCCTTTTCCTTCTTGGAACTTCTGTATCTGCCTTATGCTTCTGCAGCATGGCTTCCAAGTGTTCTAGCCTCTGGGCTAGGGGCATCATGCCCTCTGATACTGTTAGGGAGAATTCTCTGTAAAGGCTAATTTCCCAAACCTAGTGAGTCCCCCAGCAGCTTTGCTGGATTTTTTGGGGTTTATTTTTTCTCCTGCTAAGCGTGAGACTCTTTTTCTCCCACTCTTAGACATGATTTGAGGTGTTCCTTTGACTTTGTATGTGTTCTATGGGCTATGGGGTCCTTTACCCCATAGGGCTTCATGTGTTTTTTATATGTGGGTTACACAGCACCCTCCGTGCAGTAACCCAGGGGTGTCATCGCAACCCCCAAACATAGACTCCATACCCTGGGACTGACTACTGTCTCCCAGGGCATGCAAAGTCACCATTGGCTTTACTAGTCTCAAATTGTGAACAGAACCCGTACAAACCATCATATTGTGGATGTACTGGTCGGGGCAATTCGATTGCCCCGGGGTCTGTTGTTCGAGGGGGCACTGTCCAGTCCCCCCCGACCGAGTTTTGGCTGGTGGCAGTGGATACTACTTTTTATATTCGACCGCGAATATATTCCTATGGGATTTTCCCATTGTTCAAGGCTACCACTTTTTAACATAACCTCGAACATACCGCCGGTTTATTAAATTAATATAAATTCACCGGTTCGTATTTTTTGCCGAAACTTGGTTCCAAAATGGCGTTTGTGTTCGCTTCTGTGACTCCAACCCAAGTCGAGCCCTTTGTTCCACATTTTGGCGGGCTTCTCCACAGAATCCTCCAAAAGTGGTGCCACTCTGTCTGGGTACCACAGGAAGTGTGGGAGGGGGTTTAGGCACCCTGGACTGAGTTGCCTCGGCAACTCAAGTCGCACTCTTGTGTGATTGGCCCAAGTGGTGAGCCGCCCGGCTCACCACTTAGCATGTTTGAGTGACAGCTAGGCTGAATGAATGGGGGTTTTCTGCATAAAAGCAGGGCTTTGGGGACCTGAACTTCAGACGTCGCCACAGGACCTAAAGAATCCGAGGAGGGAGAAGCCGAGCCGACCTGCAATGACGACACCACCGGTGGAGCCCTGCTGAACCGGCTCACCACTTTTCCCGATGACAGAGGAGATCTTCAGCCCGGAGAGTCTTCTTCCTTTGACTGGTGGGGATAACCAGTTTGCCCGTCTTTTCGCCTTCCTGGACCAACTCGTGGCCGCCTTGCCCGTGCCAAGCACCCCGGCAACTGGAATAACACGGTTTACCACTACCGCGAAGAAAAGGGTAGTACCTTGTAATCAGGAAACTCCGCGGCTGGTTTCTTCCCTGGCAGTGCAACGACCTTCAGCTTTCCTCCACGTCGAGACCTCCTCTTCCTCTGGACGAAACACCGACTTGCACCCGCTGCCAGGAACAACTGGGAGCGTTCTTCCCATTTTCAGGTACTGTGTCCCGCCTGGCTTCCCTTGCGACAGATCGTTCGGGGTGACAGTAAATCCTCGACTTTCTAACCTGGGTTAGCCTGGGGCCTGTTAGCTAACTTTTCCTGACTTGATCTCAATCTTTTATGAACTATCTACAAAGACTCTTTGGGCATTACCCCACTGTGTGATCCTGGACACATTTCGCTTGCTCTCTCTAAGAGGGGGCCTGGCATTTGAACTTCCTTGCTCTCCAGTAGCCTTTGCCTAACCTGCCTCACTGTGGTTCTTTGAAAGGTATTGAAATTGTGTGCTTCCATAACTTTGCCTTTTCCCTCCCTTTTTCTATAACTTATTAGAGTGCCATCTTATGTTAAGCGCTCACCTCTGTCTGAAAATAAGTGGCGTTTCTCACTAAGACTTGTCTAATAAGTAATTAGGGTTGTATATATATATATATATATATATAATAGTGACTGTGTGTTGAATTTATTTACCTCTTTTTGTGCTGGTGTATTTACAAGTGTGTCTTTAAATAAATAATTATATACTTTTACACCAAAGCTCTGGTCAGTGTTTGCTTGTGCTACTGTGTCTATGTACCTATTGTGTATACTCTATATACTGCCTAACTCATCCTGAGAGAAGTCTGACTGCTCAGCCACATCTACCAGGTAAATCTGGGTGGTACAGACTGCTACCAATTGGGTTTACTGCCAACCACCTGTAGTCCTAAAACTTTTGCAGTGGTCCCTAAGGGAACTGCACAGGTTTCTGCCTACCACTCGTGTTCAGCGGTGGGATTTGTATTGAGTATACATTTTAGTGTGCTTATAGATACCTTAGTGCAACTAACCACAATGCTTAGCACTAAAGAAGTTATTTTCTAAACCTGTCAACTATGGAAAGTTATAGTCAAGAGTCCCTTGCTACAAAAACTGCTGATTTTTTAAGAGTTCTCTGTAAGCATAAGAACCTCCTGACTAAGGGCAAGAAAATGGAGCTAATAGAAAGGTTGTTAGCAAACCAAAGTCTGGATGGTGGTTCAGAGGAACCCACCACTCCAGCAACTGTAGATAACAGCAATGATATTGATATGAATGTTAGTATTGATAACTTTGAGTCAGAAGCAGAAGAGGAGGGGGAAGATGTTCCCCCCTTCTACCTGCCCTTCTACCTGCCCTGCCAGCTGTACCTACTGGACCTTTACCAGGTCCCACACTTAATCCCCAATATATGGAACTAGAAAAAATGAAGCTTGAATTAGAATTCAAAAGAATTAGTGCTCAAACAGAACAACGGCACCAAGAACTAAGGCTCAGAGAAATGGAGCTCAACCATGAGCTAGAAATGAAAAAATTGTCTGTGGAAAGTGCTTCTCTCTCCGAATCCTCTAGGAGTTCCAGTCCCAAAAGACCCCGATGCTTAAGGAGTTTGTGGGTATGTATGAGCCTAAGTTGGATGTGTTGGACTGGTTGAGTTTGTTTGAATATAATCATGGGCTCCAGAACATTACAGGAAACAAGTTACTTTCCTGGTTGTTCTCTAGGCTCCCCCTGTTGCAACTGATGTGGTAATGGAGTTGGGGGAGGAGGATAAGAAGGATTATGAATGTGAGAAGCTAGCTTTGATAGCTTGATTTGGGAAGACCCCTTCCCAGTACCTTAAGAGGTTTAGGACCCTCAAAAAGCATGATGGTACCCCTTGGGCTACCTGGGTGAGTGAAAGTTTGAAGAAGTTAGAGGGATGTATTAAGGGTTACAAAGTGAACACTTATGAGGGAATGAAGAATCTTGTGATGTTGGAGTCAATTTATGATGCCTGCTCTCCTGAGCTCAGACAGCACTTGGATGATTCAAAGGAATTATATTCCAGAAAACTAGCTAAGGCTGCTGACGTGTGGGTTGCCAACAGGGCTACTCACAAGGACTCTGGGGTAACTCAGAAAAAGGATGAGGGGAAGCAGCCAACAAAGGACTCCAAAGAGAATTCTAATAATTCCAATCCCAAAGAGGGCCCCAAACAAAACAATAAGGGTAAGCCACAAGGGAAACCAAATCAGAGTAGTGTACCCTCTGGTGGAAAACCAGAAGGAGGTCAGAGCAAGCCACCATTCCAGAAAGCATTTGGTAAATGCTATGTTTGTGGCTCGCCTGACCATGTGAAAGGAGATCCCAGATGTAAGGGTAAACCTTCAGGGGTCCAGCTTGTCTCCTTTGCCTTCACTCCAGAGGAGGAAGTACAAATGGCAAGTGGAAACTTTCTACTGCTGGCTTATGAACCCATTGGAGTCTCAGCCAGTGTTTCTTTAGTGTCTCTGGGTATGTGGGAACAACAGAATTTAGATGTCTATAACTCTATCCCAGATAATACTAAAGAGTATTATAAGGACAGTGTCCAGGTGAATGGTCAGGAGACTCCAGTCATTAGGGACACTGGGGCCAGCATAACTGTGGTGGATAAATCTTTTTTTCAGGCTGAGGATGTTGCTAAGGCACCCAAACGCCTCACCAAGTTAGCTGGAGGGCCTGTGCAGATGCTTCCCCAATTACCAGTTCTCATCCAGTGTAATGACATGACTGTGAAGATACCTGTCATCATACAAAGTGAGGTACTAGGAAGGGTTCTGTTGGGTAATGACCTGAAGACTCTTGGAGTAGTGTCACATTACCCCAGACCTCCTAGTAAAAGGTTACCGGAGCTCACCAGACCTGCAAGGGAGAGAACCATGAGAGGTACTCCCAAGGAGATGATGAAGAAAGATATCACTCCTACTCCACTGGAGTTACAACTTGCTATCACTGAACAAAAAGAAGCAAAGGGGAAACCCAGGACTTCCAAGAAACAGCCAACAGCAAGCACTCCAGTGCTTCCAACAAGGAGTTCCCCGAGGTTGTCCAAAGTTACACCTGTAATTCCACCTCCAGCTGAGGCTGAGAGGGAGGTATAACCCTGTATGGTGGAGCTAGACTCTGAAGAAGAGCTAGTGGAAGGCCAAGAACTCATTGGAGATCTGGATCCTGTTGACCATCCTGAGCTTCAGTTTTTACTGGCAGAAGGTGGACCCAACAGGGCAGACTTCAGTAAGGGAGAGAGAGAATGTCCAACTATGGAAGGTCTTCACCAACAGGCAGCTTTTCAGGCTGATGGGCAAGAGTCTGTGAAGTATAGGTTGCACTGGGAAGATGGCCTCTTCTACAGTAAACCAACTGAGTCTGCACCTGGAGACTACAAGCGGCTTCTAGTACCTCAAGAAAACAGACAACAGTTCTTACAACTGGCCCATGAGATTCCTTTGGCTAGTCACTTGAGTTTCAAGAAGACCAAGGAAAGGCTCTCACTCTACTTTTATTGGCTAAAAATGGGGGCTGAGGTAGACAAGTTTTACAAGAGCTGCCACACCTGCCAGACTTCTGGTAAGGTGGGTTCCAAGAATGTGGCACCTTTAGTGCCTCTCCCAGTTGTGGGAGTCCCATTTGAGAGGGTAGGGATTGACATTGTTGGTCCCCTTGATCCCCCACTCTCCTCAGGCAACAGGTTTATCCTTGTTGTAGTAGACCATGCTACTAGGTACCCTGAGGCAATTCCTATGAGGACTGTTACAGCTTAGGCTAAGGCCATCCTTGGTATTTCTACCAGGGTTGGGTTTCCTAAGGAAGTAATCTCTGACAGGGGGTCACATTTTATGTCCCACTACATGAAAGCCATGTGGAAAACCTGTGGAGTTACTTACAAGTTCTCTACCGCCTACCACCCTCAGACAAATGGGTTGGTGGAAAGGTTCAACCAAACCATGAAGAGCATGATAGGTGCTTTTGAAGATCCCCTTAAAAGAAAGTGGGACCTTCTATTGCCATGCCTTCTCTTTGCTTATAGAGAGGTCCCTCAGGAGGGAGTAGGTTATTCTCCCTTTGAACTTCTTTATGGCCATCCAGTCAGAGGTCCATTGGCCCTGATTAAGGAGGGGTTGGAGAGTGCTCCTTCCGCCAAGCCAGTCAGAGTGACTGACTATGTGGTAGGTCTCAGGAGGAGAATGTCACAAATGATGGCAGAAGCTAGTGATAACCTGAAAGCTGGACAAGCTTTGGTCAAGCATTGGCATGACCAAAAGGCTAACATGGTTGAGTTCACTCAAGACCAGCTAGTTCTAGTTATGATCCCAACAAGGCAGAGGGCCTTGCAAGATAAATGGATGGGACCCTTCAAGGTTGTGGGTAAACTTGGAGAGGTGAACGATCTGGTGGACTTGGGCAATCCTAAGGAGGCTCCCAGAGTCTTCCACACCAACCGACTAAAGGCGTATGTCTCCAGGCCTGAAGTAGGAGCCTTGCTTCTAGCTTCAACAGAAGAGGAAGAAGAGAGTGACGCTCTCCCTGATCTCCTCAGAGGCTTACCTTTGGATGAAAAGATTGAAGGAGTAAATCTCTCTTCAAATCTGACACCTGAGCAACAAAAAGAGTGCAAAACCATGTTAAATCAGTTTACCTCTCTGTTCTCACTTTCACCAGGCTTGACCCCTTGGGGACAGCATGATATACTCACTGGTGACTGTCTGCCAGTCAAAAGCAGAGGATAGAGAATGTCAGAAAATGTAAGGAGCCACATCAAAGGGGAGGTCAAGAAGATGCTTGATCTCGGGGTAATAGAGCCCTCTACTAGTCCATGGTCTAGCCCAGTTGTGTTAGTACCAAAGGCAGGATCCAATGAATTGAGATTCTGTGTGGACTATAGAGCTCTTAATGCAGTCACTAAGACTGATGCCCACCCTTTGCCAAGGACAGATGAGTTGATGGATAGACTTGGTTCAGCCAAGTTTCTCAGCACATTTGACCTTACGTCAGGCTATTGGCAAATAGCCCTGACAGACCATGCCAAGGAGAAGGCTGCATTTTCTACCCCAGTTGGCCTATACCAATTTAAGGTTATGCCTTTTGGATTAAAAAATGCACCTGCAACATTCCAAAGGATGGTAAATCAGGTACTGGCTGGGATGGAGGATTTCTGCATGGCATACTTGGATGACATTGCAGTATTCAGCCAATCCTGGGAAGAGCATGTTAACCACCTGGGACATGTTTTGCAGGCTCTTGGACAGGCCAATCGGACAATAAAATCAAGTAAATGCCAAATTGGTCAGAGTAAGGTGGTCTACCTTGGGCATGAGGTAGGAGGTGGAGAAATAAGGCCTTTGCTCAGTAAGATTGAAGCTGTGCAAAATTGGACAACACCTACTACTCAAATAGAGGTGAGAGCCTTCCTAGGCCTCACTGGGTATTACAGGAATTTCATAGAGAACTATGGGATCATAGCTTCTCCACTGAATGTAATCTCCTCTCCAAAATTCCCTAAGAAGGTCAAATGGAATGAGGAATGCAATCAGGCCTTTGAAAACCTGAAGAAAGCTCTTTGCCAAGCACCAGTATTGAGAGCTCCTGACTATCACTAAACTTTCATTGTGCAGACAGATGCTTCTAATGTAGGTATAGGTGCAGCCCTTAGCCAACTGGATGAGAAAGGTAGGGAGCACCCCATTTGCTTCATCAGCAGAAAGCTGAAGGATCCTGAGACAAGGTGGGAAACTATTGAAAGAGAATGTTTTGCTATTGTACCATACTAGTATGGTTCTACTTTTGTCATTCAGACTGACCACCAACCCTTGAGATGGTTGATGCAAATGAAAGGGGAAAATCCAAAACTATTGAGATGGTCAATCTGCCTGCAAGGGTTTGATTTCACCATTGAGCACAGGTCAGGGTGTCACCACCAAAATGCTGATGGTCCCTCTAGGATGTATGTCATTGACTAGAGGTATGAGATTCATCCAGGAGTGGATTAAATCCTCCTGTCCCTTAGTCGGGGGGGGGCGAGTGTTAGGGAGAATTCTATGTAAAGGCTAATTTCCCAAACCTAGTGAGTCCCCCAGCAGCTTTGCTGGATTTTTTGGGGTTTATTTTTTCTCCTGCTAAGAGTGAGACTCTTTTTCTCCAACTCTTAGACATGATTTGAGGGGTTCCTTTGACTTTGTATGTGTTCTATGGGCTATGGGGTCCTTTACCCCATAGGGCTTCATGTGTTTTTGATATGTGGGTTACACAGCACCCTCCGTGCAGTAACCCAGGGGTGTCGTTGTGACCCCCAAACATAGACTCCATACCCTGGGACTGACTACTGTCTCCCAGGAAATGCAAAGTCACCATTGGCTTTACTAGTCTCAAATTGTGAACAGAACCAGTACAAACCATCATATTGTGGACGTACTGGTCGGGGCAATTCGATTGCCCCGGGGTCTGTTGTTCGAGGGGGCACTGTCCAGTCCCCGCCGACCGAGTTTTGGCTGGTGGCAGTGGATACTACTTTTTATATTCGACCGCAAATATATTCCTATGGGATTTTCCCATTGTTCGAGGCTACCACTTTTTAACATAGCCTCGAACATACCGCCGGTTTATTAAATTAATATAAATTCTCCAGTTGGTATTTTTTGCCAAAACGTTGTTCAAAAATGGCGTTTGTGTTCCCTTCTGTGACTCCAACCCAAGTCGAGCCCTTTGTTCCACTTTTTGGCAGGCTTCTCCACAGAAGCCTCCAAAAGTGGTGCCACTCTGTCTGGGTACCACAGGAGGTGTGGGAGGGGGTTTAGGCACCCTGGACTGAGTTGCCTCGGCAACTCAAGTCGCACTCTTGTGTGATTGGCCCAAGTGGTGAGCCGCCCGGCTCACCACTTAGCATGTTTGAGTGACAGCTAGGCTGAATAAATGGGGGTTTTCTGCATAAAAGCAGGGCTTTGGGGACTGGAACTTCAGACGTCACCACAGGATCTAAAGAATCCGAGGAGGGAGAAGCCGAGCCGACCTGCAATGACGACACCACCGGTGGAGCCCTGCTGAACCGTCTCACCACTTTTCCTGACGACAGAGGCGATCTCCAGCCCGGAGAGTCTTCTTCCTTTGACTGGTGGGGATAACCAGTTTGCCCATCTTTTCGCCTTCCTGGACCAACTCGTGGCTGCCTTGCCCGGTTTACCACTACCGCGAAGAAAAGGGTAGTACCTTGTAACAGGGAAACTCTGCGGCTAGTTTCTTCCCTGGCAGTGCAACAGCCTTCAGCTTTCCTCCACGTCGAGACCTCCTCTTCCTCTGGACGAAACACTGACTTGCCCCCGCAAGAGCGTTCCTCCCATTTTCAGGTACAGTGTCCCGCCTGGCTTCCCTTGCAACAGATCGTTCGGGGTGACAGTAAATCCTCGACTTTCTAACATGGGTTAGCCTGGGGCCTGTTAGCTAACTTTTTCCTGACTTGATCTCAATCTTTTATGAACTATCTACAAAGACTCTTTGGGCATAACCCCACTGTGTGATCCTGGACACATTTCGCTTGCTCTCTCTAAGAGGGGGCCTGGAATTTGAACTTCCTTGCTCTCCAGTAGCCTTTGCCTAACCTGCCTCACTGTGGTTCTTTGAAAGGTATTGAAATTGTGTGCTTCCATAACTTTGCCTTTTCCCTCCCTTTTTCTATAACTTATTAGAGTGCCATCTTATGTTAAGCGCTCACCTCTGTCTGAAAATAAGTGGTGTTTCTCACTAAGACTTGTCTAATAAGTAATTAGGGTTGTATATATATATATAATAGTGACTGTGTGTTGAATTTATTTTCCTCTTTTTGTGCTAGTGTATTTACAAGTGTGTCTTTAAATAAATAATTATATACTTTTACACCAAAGCTCTGGTCAGTGTTTGCTTGTGCTACTGTGTCTATGTATCTATTGTGTATACTCTATATACTGCCTAACTCATCTTGAGAGAAGTCTGACTGCTCAGCCACAGCTACCAGGTAAATCTGGGTGGTACAGACTGCTACCAATTGGGTTTACTGCCAACCACCTGTAGTCCTAAATCTTTTGCAGTGGTCCCTAAGGGAACTGCACCCGTTTCTGCCTTACAGATACTGCTTGAGAAAGAGAGTCTCTTAGTACTCTCTTGAAGCTGAGGGAGAGATCCTCTTCCTCAGCTGCAGGCTGCTCTACCCATTTCTCTGCACTCCACTCTGGGGAAGTGCTCTGGGAGGCTGTGTGGCTGTGGAAATGTGCCATTATCTTTTCAAGCTACAGGTTGGAGGGGACTTCACTTCAGCTAATGAGCCACATGATTTTCCTTTTTTTTATGATCTATTATGATCGCCACTGGATGGAATGTCTGCCGGTCCTGACATTCGAAATATGGCGCTTCCTCGCGCTGTGCCTGATGGGAGGGAAATGCCTCCTTGTGAATTGGTGCCCGCGGGGTCCTAGAGACCTCTGCGCACCGTGTGTTAGCTGAGAGAGGGGAAAAACCTTTGCGTGCCTGCGCCTGTGGGGTCTTAGTGGCCTCTGCAGACCCTGCGCTGACGAGAGAATGAGGAGGTGGGGCCGGCTGCCTAACGCGGGTGCGTTCGCCCGCAGCTCCGGCCCCAGCTCTCTAACAGTTGCCGATGGTAATCAAATACGCGCGCCGAATGCTCACTCGAAATCTTGTTAAATTATTATTTTTTTAAATATTATTTACTACACACGCATATAAGTATGGTAACTGCGCTGCTAAAACAAATTATGACAATTACCTAACACACACTGTTATATCATGTTGTTATCAATGGTACTTATCTCATTCGGCAGCAGCAAACAAAGAGGAGGATTGTCTCATGGAAGGGGGTCATATAACAGAGAACAGAGCCTGATTGGACAAGGAACTGTTTCAGGCTGGACTACAAGAAACAGGGATTCATGGGATTTGGTAGTCCATTCAGAGACATTTTTTTTGTAAGAGCACAAACTAACAACCCTTTCAGTTCAAGAGAAGGGACATGAACAAAATGTTGATAAGTTTGATAAGTTTGTAAAAAAAAAAAATGTTTGAATTTGAAAGTGCTGATTGGCAGTAATAAAGGAAGAAAGCATAATGCTCGCCTCCTGTCTCGCCATAGAATTGCTTCCAGTATATGTTTTTGTCAGAATCAGAATGTTACATTTACCTTGCTGAGCAAAGCACCTTATTAAAACCTAGAATAATCATATACATTCTCATGGAAGGTTGTAATTCCAAGATGAACAGTCTGAGGCACTTATAGTTTTCCCTTTCAAAATGTCCCTACAAGAAAGGGGACATGCACCAGTGAGGGCTCTTGACTGCTTTTGCATAAAATCAAAGAGCATTTTGGAAGCATGAGGTTGGCAACAGATCTTTATATTCGACAAAAATGCATTTGAAAAAAGGGGTGTACTCTTGAATCACTAAGTAGATAATGCACAGTGGGCTGGTTGCTCATTTAATTTTTCACAACACCCACTCGAACGTTAAAATGTTTGTAATATTAAACCATATATACTGATTCAGACATTTTTTAGGATTTAGGATTTTTATCTTTGGTTAGAATGACTGTGATGTCAGCCACTACCATAGGATGCAACCCCCCACCCCCCAAAGCCATCCTTACGACACCATGTACAACTCACGGTCAGGACTTAAAAAAAGAACTATGTATATATATATATTCAGTCAAAAAACTTTGTTAAAGGGACATTATGGTTAAGTTGCGCTACTAAAAACCTATGAAATCCAGTAAAAAACCTTTGTTAAAGGGACGTTATGGCTCCAAGTAAAACCGAAAACCCCCTGAAATTTGCCAGTTATGCAAAGAGAAGCAACCATAACTCGCTCCACCACTGTGCATTACTGAGACTAACACCCGTTGTGTGAAAAAACATTCAATGGCTGGACATTGTTCATTTTGTGTGTATCCATTTAATGTGTGACGGTGTTCAGTGGCCAACTCCCAACAATCCCTGTGTGCATGTCCACATGGACCCAGTGTTTCACTGACATATGTCTATCGTAGTCCCTGTGGTTCAGAAGTATTCGTGAATCAGTGCTTGGCGTACTGCATGCCATCCCGTGCATCATGTACTGGCAGGGGGGCTACTTCACCTCCGTCTCCATCCTCATCATCCTCACCCGGTGCATGCATGTCAATGTCAGGTGGCAGTGGTACATTTCTCCGGACGCACATGTTGTGCAGCATGACACAAGCCATGGTGATCTTTGCCACCTTCTCAGGCCTATAAAGGAGTGCCCCACCAGACCTGCTTAGGCAGCGGAAACGCGCCTTCAACAGGCCAAAGGTCTGCTCAATCACAACACGAGTACGGGTGTGAACACGATTGTACGCCTCTTCATGGCTGTTCTGCGGGTTCCACACAGGGGTAAGTAGCCACGGCCTAAAGGGATATCCTCCATCACCTGCAAGCAAATACAAATAGGTGTGTGTCACTCTGAGCTGCCACCTTCAGGAGGCACAGTCATGGCCGCAGCTATTTGGTGTGGACATGCACATGTCCCTGTACGTATGCAAGAATGTTAACTAGATGCATACTGTACTGCTATGAGGTGTGGTAGTCTGGATGGCGTTCAATAGATGATGCAGGGTGAAATAATGCATGCTGAGGCGGATGTACTGTGGTTGTACAACAATGTTAAGCCTCCCATTTATGCTGTGTATTATACGCTGTGCATGGTCACACCAGCCACATTGCCACAGTTGCAATCCTGTTCAGTCATGCATTGCTTGACATACCCATGGTGGCGTGGTTGTGCCTCTTACTTGTTGTCATCGATATGCATAATTGGTAAAATGTTTGCCAGTGATGTGTCATTTTGGGTTTGGGAGATTCAGGTCAGGTGTGTCTAGCTCTGCATGCATTCTCCAATCACCGTCAATTGCCACCCAGGTGGAGTATGCACCCCCCCTTTCCCACTCAGGTGGAGTATGCATCCCTACACATCAGTTGCCCATTGCACTGCCATGGCCCACTCAGGCAACTCATCACGCAGCCAGGCACGTGGTCCAGCATGTCGCTCCATGTGATAGGGTAGCGTGGAGTTACGCAGCACCATGGCATCATGTGTTGATCTGGGAAATCGGGCGCAACAATGTGTGATGATCTTGCCGGAGTCACATACCATTTGCACATTGATGGAATGGTATTGCTTGTGATTGCGGTACACCGCTTCTATGGCATGGGGGACTACCAATTCCACATGGGTGCAGTCCTGGGCACCAACACAATTGGGCATGCCTGCCAGTGCATGGAAAGCTACTTTGGTGTCGGCTATCTCCTGGGCAGTCCGTGGTAGGGATATGTGGGTGCTTGAGTGCTTCAGGAGGGCATCCAGCCTTGGTTCAGCATTCCTGAAAATAGTGGTTTTGAAATGCCATGCAGCTGCCCCACTGTGTGTTGCTAGGTGCCTGTGGCCAGGAAGTGGAGCACAGACACCACCTTTAGTAGAGGGGGATGGCAGTGCGCATTTCTATGAGGCTGGCAATGTCGTTGTGTATCATGTCCAGTATGGTGGTGATGGTGTCCCGGTCCAACCGGTACAGGGTGTGGATCTGCTCAGGGGTTAGGTTGAATGGCCTGGGTCTGATGCAAGGGATTGGCGGCTACATACGAGGCACTGCTGGCTGCGTTGGTGGTAATTGCTGGCCCTGTCTCGCCCTCCTTCTCCTCCTGCGTCTCCTCTGTGCTGCCTGTTGTTGCTGCTGTAGTTGTTGTTGTAGTTGGTGTTGTTGCTGTAGTTGTAGCATTATAGGCATGTCCTCAAGCGCCATGATTGCAACAGCTAGTGGTAGCATTTTGGTGTAGGAAGGGGTGTGGTTTGTGGGTGTACTCATTTAATACTGGCCCAGCCTCCATTGAGTCCACCTGTGGCAGTTGGCTTGATTGCTGATTGCTGTTTGCGGGTGGTCAGCAATGCCTGTATGGCCGGCATCGTGCAGCCCCTGATTACTGCCTTCGGGATGCCGGTATTTGCATGTCCGCGTGGGTTGTGATGTCCTCCTATTACCGGCAAGCCGGTATTTGCTCCCAGAAGGGGCACGTGTACGCACCCATGCCGGTATGAGGGGGGCACGGTACGGGCGGTGCCGGTATTGGCGGGTTGTCGGGTCGCAATGCCCCGGACCCGTTAACTATGCCGCTATTACCATTACGCCTTCATTTTTCCATTAACTCCATTCTCGTAATGAGCCCCATTATATGTAATAATAAATAAGAAGTGGAACCTATATATGTAACACATGCCTCCAACATAATTACCTCACAGAAACTGCACAGCAAGAAGCAACAGCAGACCTACACAACAGTAACAACAAAACTTACCATAAACTAGAAAGTAAACTTGATTCTTCTTATATATTTATTAACTTTCTGTATTAGATACACTAAAAGTAATTTATTTATTTTTTACACAGAAATGTCCAGTATTTTGCAATGGCTTTGAAGAAAATTTCCCACGTGATGAAATGAGTGAAGACAGTGATTCTAATGGTAGACACTTCTCTATATAAGCCAATTAATAATCATTACTTTATGTGTACTTAACACATATTTTTTAACAGACCATACAAACAGTGAAAATAATATAGCAAAAGAAACATTAGAAAATGCTCTGCAGCGCATGGAACAAAATTATGGATATGCTAATGGAAAATTTCAATCTTTTAAAATATTTTGTGGAGGACTACATAAAAGAAAACATTAAATATCATTTTCCCACATGTACCTGTTCCCCCTCTCCATGTCCCAGTCAACTATCCCAAACCCTCACCATAAAGAAAAACGTTATGATGAGACTTCCATCCCTACATCCCCTCCCATCCTCCTCTCCAAACCCCTAATTCCCCTGTATTTGTGTCAGTTTCTGCGTCCCCATCTCTTTCATAAATGTTATATTTGTATATAGTAAATAAAATTATTGGTGGGGTGACAAACCCTTGTTAGGTGTACGGCTCAATATGGCCGTAAGCACTCACTTCCTGACTGAATCCATCCGGAACGAATGCCGCTCCCGGCATCAGATGAGGCCAACAAGCCTCCACCTGACACCTTAACCTGGGTTGATCAGCTACCAGCTCCACCACGAGCCTGCTGCCACTTCACCTTTGCCTTGATAAAGACTACGGTCGAAACGCGCGTCGGATTTTTGTTTCACCACTTCTGGCACAAAATGCCACATTGGTTATACTGTATCTGAACACCAATTAAACACCATGCAATAAAATTCAAAGACTGGACTATCACTAGATTGTAACAATCAGCAAATATGGGACCCTCAAATCCAGCCAGCGCCCACACCTAACACCCCATCAAGTATCAAATCACCCGGGAACCCAGGAGTTGGTTTCCAGACAAACCATGTGCCAGGCTGCAAGCAAAACTACAACCACCAAAAGAAGGTGCGCAGGGGACTGTTGGGTATTTTTGTGGAGATTTGGGGCCTGACGGTATTTTCTTACCGCCGAAAAATAACTTAGCAACAATCACTCCTTGTATTCAGATTGGGCCATGTACAACAATAATACAGTGGACATGCATTATTTCAGCACACAGACATGCGTGGTTGGTATGCGTGGTTGGTGGTATTTTGGTGAGCATAATTCCCTTGCTTTATTTGTGGCCCCAATATCCAGAACCACTTATTTTTTGTTTAGATTTTTCGTGTAATCACTAGAGAGACCTCAGGCTTGCATTTCAGGAACACCACATTTTCATTTTTAGTGTGCCACCATGGGCAATTTCTCTCTGTCTTATCTACGGCAGCGAGCTATCATGTGGTATTTTCACTATCTTATATACGGTAGTGAACTATGTCCCAGGCCTCCCTTTTTGCCGACTCATAGACCTCCGGCAGACTACAACACACACAGTTAGTTATAATTGCTCATACTGAATTACATTGTGCACACGGCCGCAGCCAAATTTTATGTTTAGTTACCTTGAAAATGACAATTGCACTGTCTAAACATATCCCCACATCATCAGCACTGTATTGGTAAATATAAAACTCACCACCCGTCTGCTTTCAGATATTTTTGTGTATTATAAAAGTTGCATTTAAACACGATCTCACTCTTTACAGAAATAAATGAAATAGCACAGCAACAGCATTATCTGTGATACACTGAAAAGAGAGTGGCGGAGACAAGAACTCAATTTGCAACATTAAACACTTGAGTAAAGCACAGGAATCTCCTTTCCTACACTGACTGAATATTCTCGTACACACTCAGCGAGATAATTACCAGGCTTATTCAGCATGTAACTTCTTTGGCTGTTCGCCTTCTGGAGGGGTTCACCCAGCAAGGACAAGCATCTGCCGTCACTCGAACTGGGACTTGTTGACTGGAAAAGCCAGTCTCTGCAACCGAGTTGAATCTGCTTTAGGAATCAGGCCTCCCCAGCTGTCAACCCCGTCCTTCTTCGAGCTGTGTCAAGCTGTCTCTCCCTCTTTCTTCCCCCAGATTCTGCAGCAAAGCACTAGTCACAGCCTCCAACATGATGCTTGATGTGGCGTGCTCCAATCAGAATCAATCAAGTTCTATCCTCCTACTTTTAACAATGGTTCTTCTTGCACAGTTGCAACTGTAACACGCTGATTTCCTGCTTATTCGAAGACTTTGCTTCCTGCAGTTACTGTGGACAGAGCACAGGAAGGCAAAGACAAAAAATACTTGAATGTGTGTTTAAAACTGATTTTCATAGTCTGCCTCTTTTTGCAGTGAAGACACATTCTTTTATTAATGAGTTATAATTATTAGTCTTGTTAGTGATATTAGTTTGTTAATTACCAAATGTGTCTCTTGCAACATAGGCATTTCAGGTGAGAAGTGGTGTGCATTTTGAAGGTACAGATGTGTGCTTTTAACTGTGAAAAATGTATTTGCATTTTATATGTAAAAATCGTTTTTGACTGAATAACCTGCCCTTACTTATATGTCCATGTTACACTGGCAACACATAGCTTGAAACAACTGCATCATAGCAATGCACCACCCATGCATTGGCGCTGCATTAAAAAAAAAACATGCTACACATTGATCCTGTGCAGTAGTGCTGTACTCTGTGCTGTAACACGTCAAATATCCTTACAGGACCGGCTGCCCGACAGTAAAACTCCTAACCCATTTTAAACTTTAAAAAAATTATGTGCGTTTTAATTCAGTCCTGTGTGTCTTTCTTTTTTTTAAAAGGCAGTTAAAGTGTCCGCGGACAGTGCAGGTGTCCAGAATGTCCGCAATTAACCAAAATGGAGGTGTCCTAAGGACACTATACCTGTCCGTAATCAAGATGGAACTGTTCTTAGAACACACTCGGTGTCCGGGATGTCCGCAATTAACCAAAATGGAGGTGACCTAGGACACTATACCTGTCTGTACTGTCCACAATCAAGATGGCACTATTCTTAGAACAAACTTGGTGTCCGGGATGTACGCAATTAACCAAAATGGGGGTGTCCTAAGGACACAATACCAGTTTGTACTGTTTGTGATTAAAATGGGAGTGTCCACACTGTCCGTAGAACATCTACGCACATGCACACCACACCCATAGGTTCTACGAACATCGCGCCTGTCTGTTGCACGTGTGTCGCACTTTTAATTAGTTTGAGGACCTGAACACTGTCCGTAGAACCCCCGTGCGCATGCGCACAACCGTCCCTGCACATTTGGTGGCCTGCGGACAGCCGTCCCATTCGCAAATGTGTTCACAACGTCATCATGTGACCGCACCCACGCTGAGCGTGTGTCCTGATTTGCGGACACTGTCTGGGTCCCCGAACATTTTAAAAGTACTTTTCTGGACAATCCAAAGTATTTTACAGTAAAAGTTCACCATTGCACATGACCCAGACAATGTCCCTGTCAATCTACATACTTTTTGAAACTTTTTGAGGCTTTTTGGGGTGTTTGAAGTGTCCACGGACAGCGTGGGTGTTCATGGAGCGCACACCAGCACCACTATAAAAGGCTGCACCCTTGAATTGCTTCTCATTGTGCTTCTGGCTACCTGACAGAGTATTGCTTCAGAGCTGCATTGACTGCCTGCATTGCTGGTGACTTCTGCCTCCTGTCTTCCAGGTGGCGACCATGGCTGCTTCAGCTGCATCAGCACCCCCACCACCTCCCCAAGGGCCTGCAGAGGGGAACAGGCGTGAGGATATAGAGGAGACAGATGAAGAGGATGAGGTAGTGGAAGTCTCTACTACCAGCACTCGCCGTGAGTCTTGGGTGTGGCGGTTTTTACCACTCTTGATGGAGTGCCAAAAGATAATGCGAATAAGGTCACCTGTAACCAGTGCTAAATGGTGCTGAGTCATGGAAGGCCTGGTTCGTACAGCTTTGGTACAACATCAATGAAGCAACACCTAAAGTCGCTCCACGGTGGGGCTATTCACAAGGTTGTACCTTGTGATAAACATCCTCTATTTCCGCTCCTGTCACCACAAGAGACACTCCTGTGGGACAGCGCATCCCTCCATCTGCCTCACAGGCCCTTCATGATGCTGTTGACCTTACCTTTCGAGGGTCACAATATTGTGTATGTACTGCGACGCAGTACTCTGTAGGGGGCGAATCTTCTGAGTGCTTTCGAGACTGCGGTCAAGGAGCACGAGACGATCTGCCCACTACCTGAATAAGGCCCACCCTACATCTTCCTCTCTCCACCTGCCCTTTCCTATCCCCGTGGATGGTGTCTCTTCCTTACCCTCCTTTCCCCTCCATTCCTTGTGTGCCGTGATTGAAACACCAAAAAATATATAATACAACAAAAAACAAAAAAAAGGCTCTTTTCAGAACTGCCTTTCACAGTTTAAAAATAGAAGTGACAAATAAATAGTACAGGGCCCTGTGCATTTTTTTAGAAGTCTACAGACAGTCCAACGACATTTATTTTTTGGGGGTGCTGCCCTATCAGAAGCATTGCACTTTTCTATGGGAAGAAGTGGTGGCTCTGAAAAGAGCCTTTTGGTGGTTTTTTTGTGTTTCAAAAACTTCAAATGATTAACACGTACTGCAAAATGTATGAATGTAATTACAAAAAAGGTTGCAATGCATTTTGTATATTTCGCAGAAAAATCTGATTGCCAGCATAAGTAAGATGTACTCCATCTCTGAGAAAAATGTATGTGCTACGAAACATAATATTTTCATTATGAAAAGAGGACATGCCCACAAACAGCCTTATTGACATTGCACCTCGCTTTCTCCATTTGTGGACCAAATGAAGAAGAACACAGCCACATTTGTCTCTGCGCAATACGAGAAAAAATTACTTGGGAATTTGGAAACATGTCCATGACCTTCCCAAGTCCTTCTTTCATTGCATATTGCAAATAAATTCCCAACACATGTCCTAAACTCCCTCCACAATGAATAATAATTATGTCTGGATGACGCTGTGTCACCAAAGTAGCACAGAGAGGTACCAAATCCAGCCACTTCATTCCACGCACTCCATGCCACTGCACTTCCACATGAGGGAATCCAAGATGTGCAGCCACTCCACAGCGTTCTGCATGCACCTCCAACCAATGTATCCATGAATCTCCCAAAATCCAGATAATCTGTTTTCTGAAACACACAGCCATAGCTATCTGTTCTTCTCTCAGGAAAAAGACTTTCTGACAAACTCTCTCCTTACCCAACTCACTCAGTAAACCATATTGACCAATCCCTTGCTCTGCTCATTCTCATTTGCATGCCTCTCAACCCCAAAATCCCTGTATGTAATATGCGCTGTCCGCGGACAACCACCATGTCTGCGGACATATCGAAAAATCGGAGCGTGATTAATTAAACTTTAAATAATCTACCCCATTTCCCCTTTGAGGTTGGCTCTGAAAAGAGACGTTTTTTGGGGTTTTTTGCAGATGCTTGAGAGACACCTGTTATTTTGTATTTTTTTTCTTTCTTTTTTCTTACTTTACTCCTAAAATCTTCACATAAGCTTCTCCAAAGCAACCCTTATGTTCCAAAACAGAATGGCATTTCCCATAAAAGATAAAGAAAAGCCATCGTCTTCAAAAATAAACAGCAGTACTAGAATCAAAGTTCTCATTATTACAAAAGAACATACCAGCTCTAAGCATGAAAGCAAACATGCCTCAGTTGATTGCACACCTAGCAATGTTTTGCTGAGGAAGAAAAACAGAACTATTGCCCTAGGTACTAAACCAGAAAAAATAACTTTGGCATTTGGAAGGGCGTTTTTACTGCTTGAACCAAGTGTTCCAAATCTGCCAACAAAGTAAGGGCACTGACATAGCCCAAATGCAAAGCACCAAGTTGCAAAACTACCCCACAGGGACTGTTCATCCTACCCATATCTTCACAAACTTGTACAATTTCCTGTACATTGCAATCAGGCACAGTGCTCCACACCACATCCACTCCTTTAACATCAAAATTGTTTGCCACATTCATGCATTTAGCATACTGCTCTAAACCATGCACAAACATATCTCGAACCACCAACACCCTGACTTTCACCGCCTGTGCCATCTTCACTACGCACAGCCTCTTTCAACACAAATCCACAACCTCAACACCTGATTGGCTAATCCCTACAGTCCCCTTTCCATGCTGGATTTGCTGGAAAACCCTGGATTTAGCACGCCATGTCCGCAGTCAGCCACGGTGTCCGCGGAGCACGTAACTCTTAGACAGCCCTTCTACCCTTTCCACTTCACTCTCTGTGCCATTTCCTCATTGGATACAGCTAAGCAGTCACACAACCATCCACCAATCACAAAGACCTCTACATCTAACTCCATCATCAGAGTTCAGCACTTCAAATGTACTGTTGGTCACTCTGAGTACAAGCCTCATATCATTGGAAAGCAGCTACTACAAACATTACTGTACAAGTCTCCAAGATGTCTACTTGCAGCTGCATGCATATCCACATGCATGAATACAAACTACAGGTATGCATATTTTCTGCACAGTACATGTACAACTCTTATGAATGCATATAAACAGGGTAACTGCCACTTAACCTGTATAACCTTTAAAATTAATTAACTGTAATTTTTCCCATCCGCTATAATCAACTGTCACCTCCAAACCTGTCTGCTATCTAATTTTTTTTTTTTACACACACAGCTATCTAAAAAAGTGTAATTTAATATTAAAAGATGGGAGAAATAATAGTATAATTGTAGAAAAACACTTAGTAGTGTATTATAAAATTACACAGCCAGGATGAGTTCATGCATCTTTATACACTCGCACAGATAGACACTATCATTAGAAAAGCTCCCAGCTGAAATAACACCACTGCCTCTACATCACATCCTTCAGCTTTATTACCCACACCTTCACAAATGCATACATTCCATGGTTTTCTGTACACTTTCTGCTATTTACCCTATGGAAGTAGCAAAATAAGTATATGAATATTTCTTCTATCTCCTAACATCCTAACAATAACACAGCATTAAGAAACCAAGTGAGTTTCATACGCTTAGTATTATACTCATTTGCAAAGCATGTTCAACTAACAGATTGTAAGTAAAATATAAAGGCTGCACATAGTCAAAGGAAACTGCATGCACACACTATGTTCAGTTATCAAACAACAATACTACTACAAAAACATAAAAATCCACGTCTAAATTAACAACAGTGCTATAAACACACAAAATTACTAACTTCTTTCTTTTACAATTGCAGTGAAGACCACTCTCCTGAAAAGCAGCAGCATCTGAAGTACAAACAACAACTCTGAAGAAACCTGCTCATTCCAAACAAAAAAAGTAAGTACAATACTATCATAATGTTCGAACTGTTACTCAAACACACTCTGGGGTTGAGAATAGCACACAAATCCCCGTTTTTTGGCGCACAAATTCCATGAATCAGCCCATAGAATGTTAGTATTGCAGAACAAAGACCTGTTTTATTTCTATACCATTAGATTTAGTATTAGTGCTTCACCTTACCACTAGCTTACTTTGTATTGTCATCTGAACCCCAGTATAGTAACACACAAATATAAGAATAGCTCAGACACTCATGCACACAACACACATACATTGCAGAACAGCCCAACCCATGCCTTCTTTTTTTTCCAACAGACCCCAAAGAATGTCTACCAAAAAGCAAGTCCGTAGAAAGCAACGCAGAAGTAGAGAAAAACAAAATAAAAGTGTCCAAAATAAGCCTCCATCTCTGGCAGAATTTGTAAAAAAAGTTCAAACAAAACATCTAATACAGTCATTAAGCTTCCAGTACAGAAACTTTGCCTCCTCTTTCAAAATGGAAAACGAAACAGAAAGTGATTAACAAGAATTCAGCTATCACTACTGCTAACGCTGCTCCTATAAATCTTGATGTAGTGGCAAGTAACCATACCAAAAAAAGTATTTTACAAAAAATGTTCCGCCACAGAGTCCTTCAGAATCTTATAAAAACAGGAGAGAAATCATGCACAACCCTTAAAACCTATCGTAGAAAATTAATCTTAGAAGCTCTCATAGACAGTGCAATCCTTCTCAAAAGGAAGTTATTTATTTTAGTGTTAAACAGAATGAAACCACTAACAAAACGAACTACTAAACTACAAAAAAGACTTCTCAATAAACGGAATGTCCACAAAAATAACTTCTTAAATATCTTTAGAGGTGAATGGAGTCACACCACGAGCACAGAACCATATTTCAATGAATAAGCATACAAAAAAAAGCAAACAAACACAATTGCCATACATAGCAGTGGACGAGGGTATGAAAAACTTAATACCATAATGGAACAAGAAATGCTGCTTACAAAAATATCCCCAGAAAACTCAGTATCACCTCTACATCCGACTGAACCAAAACGTCCAGTGTACAAATGGCCGTGCACCTCAATGTGTAACACTGATAAAAAATCTTTCAAATCTTTACGCCAGTTCCTCAATCAGTATGTGAAAGGCAAAAACAAACTCAAAATGAAACTACTACAAAATATGGATACCTGTCCAGTGCGCAAATACACAGGACTCCAAGGACATTCATTAGCCTGCATTTCAGGACCCACTTGCAAAAGCACCTTCCATCATATCAAAATGATATCAACACATCATTCAACTATAAGAAATCTAGTCCATAAACTGTACTATGCTAAAAGTCCCGCTTTAGCTTTAGGCAATTTAAATAACAATCTTCTACATGGTACAACCAAAGACCTACTCGAAGAAATAGAGCATATGCAGAGAAAATATTTTGAAAGTGAAAGCCACTTACAAAATGCAATAGCTTTACAACAGACTAGGAACAATTGTACGACTAGCAACCTTCTACTACACACATACAAAAAAGAAATACTAAAATTTAAAAGTACATCCGCTGAAGTACCAAACCATGTGTGTGTGTTGCTGCAGAATTTTTTAATAAAAGTAGCACATAAACTGTAGACATAACATACAAAATAGAAGACAATGAAGATTCTAAATGGTTTGAATTAGCTCTCTACCTTATAGCAGAAAACCAATACGAAATAACTGACCCCTTAATACTTTGCAGTTACTACACTGCAAAACCTGATGACAACCAAACTCCTTCACATGCTATCACAAATAACTTGGACATATTCCCACTACCAAAACTCCTGCAACAACTCAATTTATATGAGAGCATCATAATTCAAACAGTGCACCCATTTCAAGCAATAATACGCATTCAACCAAAAAGAGCAAAATTACCTCCCTCTGAATTAGTGAAAGGCATTTGTGGCAAAGTAGTTTATTTACCATTAGATCTGAAAGAAAATGTACACACTCTGGGAGTGCAACGTCCAATAGATCAATCTTTAATTGTCTTAGTAAATGGTGTACCTACAAAAGACAAAACAAATTGGCAACAACTTGTGGACTTACATAAAATTACATACGCCTTGCAATATCTAAAAGACAATGACTACTACAAAGAAATTAATATTGAAGAAAACCTGAGGGAAACCACTGAAATAATTCAAGAGTCACCAGAAACTGGTCAATTTCAACTTCTAGATCCTGCTACAGAATCCTATATTTTAGACCATTATACAATTCATCCATTACACTCTAAAGACACCAGAGATGATGCACTAGAAACGTACCAAATGCGACAAACCAAAGGATCACCAATCGGCATATGGGAAAAAAATACAGAAGCAGGTGCCTTTCCTCTACTCTTTCCTACTGGGAAAGGTACGATGATAAACCCACTCAGATAACAGCATCAGAATACCGCTCGTTACGAATGTATTCTGAAGAGCCGAGATTTAGACAAAATGTGGAATACATATTCCACCTAGTCTTTGAAAGTGAACTAGCAACTCTATGCTACGGAGTTGCACACACATTGAAATCAGGTACCCATTTTCAAAATATGTCAGCTACGCAATTACTACAAAAAGTGCAAGAAAAAGATGAGGTTCTACAATCAAGCATTACAAATCTGTTAGCAAACATGCGTGGTACAAAAGAATAGTGGTTCCGACGTCACAGAGATGTATGTTGTATGATAAGAAACCTTGGCCCACCCACTTGGTTTGTTACATTAAGTTGTGCAGAATATGCATGGGAAGATTTACATGATTTTGTATGCATATCAAATAAAAACAAAAATAGATATACTAAAACCTGGAGAACTCTGCTCTCTAGATCCTGTTAATGTTTCAAGATATTTCCATCATCGCTTCGTTGCTATGCTACACTTTATTTGTAATAAAACTGTTCCTCCCCTCGGAGAAGTGCAACACTTCTTCTGGAGAAAAGAATACCAAGCCAGAGGAGCACCACATATCCACATGCTTTTATGGATTAAAGATGCTCCTAAATTTGGTCAAGACAGTGATGCCAATGTTGTACAGTTTATCGAAAAATATGTCACTTGTGAAATTCCTTCACAAACAACAAATAGTGACCTTCATGCACACATTTTACAATTTCAAAGACACAAATGTAGGAAATATTGTCGCTGCAAATACAAAAACAAAGGGAAATACTACACCAAATGCCGCTTTGGTTTCCCTAGACCAGTTACAGCAACAGGTCAAGTAAACAACTTCATGTCTTCAGTTAGACATAGTGTTAAAGGTAAATCACCCAAAAACACATATTACATAAAAAGAACAGAAGAAGCAAAATATATCAATGATTACAATGCAATCATTGCCCTCTTATGGAATGCAAACATAGATGTGCAGCACATTGCAGACAATTCCACTGCAGTTGCACGATATGTTACAGCATACTTAACCAAAGCAGAAAAAACAGAGCTTCAAGACCTCTGGGATGACCTATCATCGGACAAAACACTGCCTCAGAAATTGTACAGCTTAGGCATAAAATGCTCTCTCATAGGCTAAGTCTTGGTCCTGCTAAATCTAGAAAAAGAGTTCTCAAATCATACAAGGACATAGAAACAATAGCCAAAAAGGATCCCAACAGCAAAGACATTTTGAAAAACAATTTACTAGACACATACTACCCAAACAGGAGTACCGCTTTGGAAACCATGTGCCCATACCACATAGCCCAAAACTTCACATACAAAAATAATATAAAAACCAGATGAAAACAAAGGTAGATACAGAGTGACAAATTGTGAAGGCAGCTTAGTGAATCTTACCAAACAAAGCTTAATTATTCATATCAAATTGTCATTAGAAACTCCTCAACATAAAGAACTATAATACATGTCCCTGCTACAACTTTTTAAACCATGGAGAAAAGAAGAAGAGTTACTAGATATCTATGACTCCTAGAAGACGCTTTCAAAGCAAATGAAAGCACTATAACATATGTAAACTTTACACAGTACAAAACAATGTTGCACAATGAACAGCAACACAAAGAAGAACTCCAGGCCCAACTAGATAAGGACACTCCTAACAGTAGTCAACCTTCTGCAACAGGAAGCCAAGAACCACTGGGACAGCCACTAATAGCAAATGAGGCAGAATTAGCTATGTCAGAAGTAGAAAACACCATGTCTCACTATGAAGAAGATACAGAAGTCTTCACTGTACTGAAATCAAAACTGAACAATGAGCAGTGTAGCATTTTCCAAGAAGTAACAAAAGAAATTGAACATTGTGTACAACATGAAAATAAAAAGTGTACCTGCAAAAACTACAAACCTATACTGCTATACGTCAGTTGTCAAGCTGGTTCAGGAAAAACATTCTTAATCAAAATCATCAGCAAGTTCCTTCAACAATTGACAAACAACAAACTGTCAGCTGTTGTAACTGCGCCCATAGGTTTAGCTGCCTACAACATAGGCTGTGTCACTTTCCACCAATTACTACTCCTTCCAGTAGAACGCCAAAACAAATTAGATTATTACAAACTTTCTACAGAAGCTGCAATGGAACTACGCAGAGTTTTGAAACAAATGAAAATGCTACTAATAGATGAAGTTATTAATGTTGGGTTTGATTCACCTCAGATTACAAGAAGTACTCAAAACATACTACAAAGAACTCTTTGGAGGAAAACACATTATTGTTTTCGGAGATCTTCTTCAATTGACACCAGTGAAAGGTTAACCTATTTTTAAAACCTTAGGGCACAAACTCTGCCGTAAAACTGTTGGCAGCATAGGAAATGTCAACCTTTGGCAACATTTCCAATACAGAGAACAGAAAACATGTACCAGTCTGCAGATGTCACATACGCCAACATTTTAAAAAGTATTAGAGTTGGTGTACTATCTCAAGAAGTACAATCAATATTAAAAACCCAACACATCCATGCACTCTATGGCCATAACTCATGTGCTACTGATGTCATGGAAAAATTAGCACACAAAAATGTCAATTGTATGTCCTAGATGCCAACTCTTGCAAGCTGCTCAAAATTCAATAAAACAATGTTGAAAAAAGAAATGCAACCAATAATTGAAATTTGCTGCACAGACAAACTGGACGTACATGCTATGACACTACCCATGTGTCAACAAGCCACGACAAGACTAATTACCTTAGAAAACTATCTCCAACACAGCTGGTTTGGAAAAAATATTAAAATTATCTTTAAACTGTAGAATAATGCTTAAACGTAACCCTGACGTGGAGCAAGGACTAGTTAATGGATCACTTGGTACAGTTGTTGGCTTTCAAAAATACCCACGTGACAACATTCAGTTTGTCAATATTCTCTTTGACAAACTATCAGAAGTTAAAAGGATAGGACGCTCAACTGCCCGATTCCTTCTTTTCAAAGACATGTATGTACGCAGAGAACAATTTTCTCTAACTCTAGCATACGCAGTCACCATTCACAAATCACAAGGTCTTACTCTAGATAAAGCATTGATAGATATTGGGAACACAGTTTTTAAAGAAGGCATGAGCTATGTAGCACTATCACGCTTACGTACACTTGAGGGTCTATTTCTAATCAACTTTGCTGCAAGTAAAGTAAATGCTGATATTCCTTGCATTCTAGAATACAATAGACTACGTTCACTGTACACCCCCATCTAAAAACCTATCCTGTTCCACAAAAAACAAAATGTTGTAAAAGAAAACTACTTCAAACAGAAACAAAACAGGATCTCACTGCAAATCCTCCAAAGAGAGTAAAAGATGCTAATATTTCATCAATTACTACAACCAAAGAAGAATCTACTGCTCAAACTAACTCAGGTACTTCCTCAGAGAAGCAGCACACACTCCGAAAAAATGACGTAGACACAGAACTATCAGGTCCATTCAAATTTCAAATTTTCTAATATAACTGGTGTAAATTGCTACGCAAATGTAGCAATAAATATTCGATTCCAATTGCCACCAATTATTGACAACATTTACTTACAAAATACAGACCAATTGTGTTTGCAAATGTTAGTCTTTCATAGAAATGCAGCAAACAATCCTGACAACACCTACAGTGTTCATGGAATAAGACAACAATTGGACTACTGTGCTGGAATGGTCAAATTCACTATAAACTCACAAGAAGATCCACAAGAATTTCTAATGTACTCACTACAGGTACTGCAAAACAAAAACATACTTATAAATGAAATCTTTTAGATTTCATACATGTGGAAACATACATGCACTCTCTGCAACCATGAGGCACAGGAACAAATCCCTAATGAATGCTTCGTGTATGTATCAATACCTAACTGTGAATCCATTCCATTTCAGCAACTTGTACAAAATGCAAACCATGGCAGATTATGTACTACCTGCAATTCAGATAATCGCTCCACCTTACAAATACAAACACATAGTAAATATGTAATACTAATGCTTTTACGTTAAAATGCAGATGGTATCAAAAACAACTGCAAGCCGACTGGATTCACACATGGTCAAGTATCACTTAGTAAGAAAAACTTCACAACAATAGGTATAATCTACCACGCAGGAGCCACAACTGATGCAGGTCACTACACTGCATATATAAAAAAGAATTGTGGATGGTTCGAATGTAATGATAGTATCATGACTCTAAAGCAGAAATTACCAGCAAATCTTATAAACGCTTATTTAGTATTCTTAAAACCAAAATGTAATAACTAATCTGTGCATAAACATTAACAAAACTTCAATTAAAAAACTATAAACAGTTAGAATACACCAACAGGTATCTAACTACCCCAAGATTCTGCAACAACCAAACAGATAAATCAATACCACTAAAATATAAGAAGAAATAAACAGTTAGAATACACCAACAGGTATCTAACAACCCCAGAAATCTGCAACAACCCCACAGACAGATGAATAACTTTCAAATATAAAGAAAAAACTATAACCAATTAGAATACACCAACATGTATCTAACTGCCCCAAAAAATGAAACAAGCCAAAAGATAGATTATTAGCATAAAATTATAAGTAAACAATTAGAATACACAAACAAGTATCAAACACCCCCAAAAATCTGCAACAAGCCAACAGATAGAAATTAGCCAGAAACAACAAACAAACACTGAAAACAAATAAAGAAATATATTGTACCATAACAAAACATTTTTTTTTTAAATCTAGCATGGATTTTTTTCCCACAGACCCAATGATTTAATAACCAAACACAGAAACTGAGCAATTTGCACAGTACACTGGTTTATAAACTACTAAATATGAGGGTCGAAATAATGCAGAAATGTCTATTATGCAATGCAATAACTCATTATGAACTACCTACACTAACATGATCTTTTCTTTTATCACAGAAATTGAAAAAGAATATCTGCCCCAGTTACCCAAGTCATGAAAAAAATATATCCAATCACAAAAAAAATCAAACAGTAAGTATATATAATAATTCAACTCACCAATACTGCTCCATAGCACAACCATTGAAGCAAACATCTAACCATACACCACAATCCAAAATGTTTACTTCCATGGATATGTTATACTGCAGTGCTTGTTACCAAACTCTACAATCTTAATTGCATGACCTAGCCAAAACTTCACATACAAACTATACAAATCAAACAGTACACAAACTTCATATTTGTGGATATTTGATGGATGTTTGATTCTATGGGTGTGTTATGCTGCGGTGGTTGTGGCCAGGCACCACCGCAGCATAACACACCCATAGAATCAAACATTTTAACTGTGCTATATGGGCTACTTATACAGGATATTATTTACAATCAACACTGTACTAACAACCCAAAACCAATATCATACTAAAGTAAAATAGCCAGAAGTGCATGTTTTATGTCCGTGGACAGCCGCGGTGACTGCAGACATGACAAACACATCAGGTGCATCTGCCACCTAAACAAATACAGCATTTGACCCATCTCCCCCACCCTCCCCAAGCACTCTTACACACCAACACACTCCCCAAAGTTGTATTTTTCCCGCGTTCGTCGCCGCACTGTCCGTGGATGTCTGTGGATCCAAGATGGCGGATGCATCAAAACAATACGACGCACCTCACGCTTCAACCCAGCCAATCAGCAAACACGTCGTATGTCCGTGGACACAATGCAAGCCGATAAGCCAATCGGTGTCCTGTCCGCGGAGCGAACAGGGAAATGTGTCCACGGAGGGGACATAGATATCACTAATTTTTTTAGACCTACTTTTTGGTCATTTAAAAAAAAAAACTACTGGACGGATGTACACCAAATTTTCAAAAGCACGCCGTCGGGAGCAAGCCGCTGCTCCTGCCAGAAATTTGGTGCAAATACGTCCAGCCGTGAGCAAACTTTTTTCCCCATTCACTCTATCGGAAAAAAAAATTGAGACCCCCTTATAACTTTGCCCCCCCTGCACCAAACCTCAATAAACTTTGCAGAATAATTCAGAGTGGGCCATATATTGCAAAGTTTGGTGAGGATTCGTCCAGGGGGACCAAAGTTATAAGCCACACAAAAAGTGTTCTTCCTCTGGGATTAGCAACTTAACCATAACTACACGGCCACTACCGTGGGCCGTGTAACATATATATATATATATATATATATATTCAATGAGAAAACTTTGTTAAAGGGATGTTATGGTAAAGGTGCACTAATAAAAACCTATGAAATTTAGCAAAAAAGTGTTGTTAAAAGGACGTTATGGTTACAAGTAAAATCGAAAAACCCCTGAAATTCGCCACTTATGGTAAGCTGAGCAACCATAACTCATGCCACCACCGTGCACTGCTAAGACTAACACCCAGGACATCAAAGATGACATAAAAAATATCATTGATGACATCACATGTGCATTTACTTTTCATACAAGGGGTTGTGAATGTAATGTTGGCAAAAAAGTAACAGGGATTATCGGGAGATGTGTAATAAACTACATACTTCATCACACAATGTAGCGTTCTAAAGAACATTCCATTGTAGGGTTCTTTCTAGTACAGGACCCTACTCGTACAGAAATGTAGGTATTGGCTGCACCATACACCACAGAGGTGCTATATTTGTAATTTTCCAAAGTTACATAATAAAACGGTGAAGGCTTCTGTACCAGACTTTTCCATACTGTGAAACATGTACTAAGTAGCTTATAATGCATCACTTACTACATATTTCTACTAATACACACAAAACATAAATAGACTACAATGCATACAAATATGGGGCTTATATATGGAGAGTAAAGTAAGCAAACAAAAGGCAGTACCATTAGCAACTGTGTAAAATCTACATGATTGTATTCACACACAAAAATGATTGCTGTGTTTCAGGCCTGCTTCTACCCCAATATATGTACATCATATGATGCGATTAATTTCTAAGGAAAGCAGTGTAAGAACATGTGAGAGTAGCAATATCTATAAATGTAATACCTTGAGAAAGTTAAGTTTCTGACTGTCAGTAAATAAACCCACATGGCCTAGATATGGCAGTGAACAAAAAAGAAGGGGCTAGACATGTGATGTCATCAGTGATGTCATCTTGATATTTGTGATGTCATCTTTGATGTCCTGGGTGTTAGTCTTAGCAGTGCATGGTGGTGGCACGAGTTATAGTTGCTTAGCTTACCATAACTGGCGAATTTCAGTGGTTTTTGGATTTTACTTGTAACCATTATGTCCTTTTAACAACGTTTATTTACTGAATTTCATAGGTTTTTATTAGTGCAACTTTACCATAATGTCCCTTTAACAAAGTTTTTTCATTGAATTTCATAGGTTTTTATTAGTCCAACTTAACCATAACGTCCCTTTAACAACGTTTTTTCAGTGAATTTCATGGGTTTTTACCAGTGCTTGCTATTTTCCTACAACTTACCATCATCATACTTACCAAATATATCAATATTTGTGTCCAATTTACAAAGTGTCACCTTAAAACTCTGCCATTTCCCACCTTCTAGAATCATTTTTAACACGTCTATACACTTTTTGCAACTATTTCAACTAGTTTTGCATCCGTAGATATCTACGAACATCTGACTTCATTGCAGACCTTCCGGACAGTGCCACATGACCATACGCTGACGCGCGGCATGATGACGTGTCCGAGAACCCGTCCGCACTTCACGATAAGATCCGTCCGTCGCGGACAGTTCAGAACTGCATTTTCTACTGATCTAGGAACTTTCAACTTCAAAATTTCCCTTGCACACCTCCTACACCTTTTCTTACTCATTATCCATTACCAATCTTGTACACAGTACATACTTGGAAGAAATCTATCAAAACTGCTATTTATCTTAGAAATGGCATCAGTTATTGCCATCCCTCATCCCCAAGAGCCACCACCAGCTGGAGGACCTTCACAACAAAAAAAAAGCACACTACTTTCAAAGACAATGAAGGGGACCAAGAAGATGAGGTAGAGGAAGTGCCTACTTCTAGCACCAAGATCGAATCATGGGTGTACCAGTTCTTTGCTACTGTTGGGAGTGTACCAAAGGCTAAAGCTACCAAAGTGAAATGCACTGAGTGCAATTTTGTACTCAGTCGCAGACTACCTGGACAGTACTCCTACAGCACCACCTCCATGCGCCGCCACACCAAATCCAATGACCGCAATGCTCTCAGAATGGTTATTCCTTTCTCAGCAAGTAGTAAACTGTCTTCCTCCACCTAATCTTCCTCAACAAACACTGTAACCACACAGCTTGATGTCTGCGGGCATTGGTGCGTTATTAATAAATAAATAAGGAGGGCTACGGACCATTATCGTCCATTGCAGCCCCTGAAATGGGGGATAAAGGCCATTAGCACCCCTGGTTCCCAAAGCCGGAACCCAGGGTGCTAAAACATAGATTTTTCTTCCTATAGCAGGATGCCTGCAGCGTCCCCCTGTAAGAAGGAAGAATTATCCTTCCTACATCAGGACGCCTCCCGCATCCCGCTGTAGGAAAGAAAATCCTTTTCCAAGACAGCCAACATGGAAAGAAAAGGTGGGGCTCCATACACAGCGCCTCTTCCCTTGCCATGTCAGCCTGCAAAAACCTATCACATATTACCACAAGCACTTTTTATCCCTTTCAAACCTATCCTACCTTCGAATATCTTTACCACATAGCCAGTCCCAGGTAGACATAGCCACTTTAACACCATTTGTCATCCCTAGCGGTCATGGCCAGTAGCCAGATTGTCCGTGTCATAACCTTATGCCATGACCCAGACAATCTGGCTACTGCCCACGGCCACAGGCTATACCTCAGTCAACAAAGGTATATGACTATTTTTTGTACCTACATTATTACACTTGTAAAAAAATAAAACACGGGCACATTTGCAAAACCATGCTTTAATGTCCTTGCCAATGCTCCTCACGATTTTGCTCAAAATCCGCCCATGTTTTATTTTTTGAAAAGTGTCAACATGTATGTACATACAATCGTCATATAACGTAGCCCCCACTTGACAAAATCCATTCAGTGTTTACACAAACATTGAAGGTTGGGTCTATAATCTTTCTCAAAACTTTTGTCCAATTTCGTCAAATAGCAACAAAGTTATAAGATATCTAAAAATGTTAAGACCCCCCTCTAATTTCACCCCTCTTGAGAAAATACCACCAAACTTTAGAAAACCATTTATATCTAGATCCAAAATCGTTTTGCCAATGTTGTGCAGATTCGTCACCACATTTATATGCCTTTACAATATTTTGAGACCCCCCCTCTAATTTTGCCCCCTCTTGACAGATTCCCACAAAACATTGCAAAACCATTCAAGATTACTTCTAGAATAAAATTGCAAAATTACATTCAGTTTCATTGGATGGCGCAAAAGTTATAAGCCATCCAAAAACTGCTTTTCCCCAACCCTGTAATGCAGAAATAGGTACAGATGTCCTAGGACATATTAAGTGTCCGCAAACACCACAGGACTGTCCCAGGACATCCAGAGTGTTCGCGGACCTTTGGGGGCTGAAACAACCTGCTTTTTGGCTTTTTATAGCCATATCCAATCAAATCCTCATCCCCCCACCTCCCCAGAGATTGTTTGTCGAGTTTGACAAGTGAAAGGCTGTTCGCGGACCCCAAAAAAGTCAGTGAATCCAAGATGGGGGGCGTTTCAAGAAAACAGATGCAACAGACGCATTTCACGTTTTCTCACCATCCAATCAGCGGACGCGTCTCGTGTCCGGGGACTACGCAAAAGTCTGCAAATTTTCCTGGCCAATCATGGGCCAGTCCGCAGACAGCACAGCCAAACAGAGGCCAGTCCGCCGACCAAACAGGGAAGTGAGTCCGCGGACCGGACATAGATATCACACATTATTTTGCCTTACGTTTTGGTCATTTAAAAAAAAACTACAGGACGGATTTACACCAAATAAAAAAAAGCACGCTTTCAGGACCAAGCCACCACTTCTGCCTCAAATTTGGTAAAAATCCATCCAGCGGTTTGGGCTGTAGGCGTGAGCACATTTTTTTGGGACTCCCTATTCAGAATGGGCTATATACTTTTTTTTGCATAGTTTGGTGAGGATTCGTCCAGGGGGAGCGAAGTTATAAACCGCCCAAAAAGTGCTCTTCCTATGGAAACAGCAATTTAACCATAACTACACAGCCAATACCGTATATATATATATTTTTTTTTTTCCTTGAAAGCCAGAACGCACTTGCAAGCTTACGTTGCCGTCCCAGCCAGGGTGTCGCAATATCACAGCCGTCGGTCAGGAAAAATGGGACCAAGGAACAAAAAGTAAAGTTAAAATCTTTTTTTTAATTGAAGTTAACAAAATGTAAAAAAATGCTGTTTAGCTCCAAACAGTGAAAATGAGGCAACAGCAAAAGCTGACGCTTTTCGCGACACCTAGTCGATTGATCACATAGCCTAGACTTGGTGTGCCTGCCCATTTAACAAGTACGTTTCATGACCACAGAATTGAAAAAGAAAAGGGTCTTTCCTTTCGACTGCATAAGCATCGTGCCATGTTTTTACCCATTACAGGCATAGGGGGTCATTAAGACCCTGGCGTTAAGGGTTTAACGGCGCCGTAAAAGGTCCCATTGAGCCCTATGGAGCAAAAATGGGAATGGGGAAGGGCCAATGGTAAATGGGGAATTACCGCCCCGCCAACCTTGGAATGGGGTGGTATTTCCCCATTTACCATTGGCGGACTCGTTACAATACCGGCTGCAACCATGGTGCCAATAGTGCCATTGGTTACCGCCGGTGTTGTAATGAGGGCCATAGCCTCTTGTTTGTGTCCATACCATGGTGGGCGCACATAGATATGGTGTAGGAAGTGATGACACTCTTAAATCAACACCTCACCCCGGCCCCTGTTCTTGTCCTGCAAGATGTAATTTTATAATTGTATATGCCAAGTTGAATCCCTTCGGTAATATCATGTATGTGCTCATGGGGTTTGCAACGGGGGAGAGGGGCGTTGAGTTAAGATGGTCATCACTTCCTACACCAGCTGAATTTCAAGGGTTTTGTTGCGACAAACCTGATCACCTTAACCCTCTCTCCACTAAAGTTTTTTCACTGAATTTGAAGACTTTTGTTATATTATAGTTTCTTCGTGGCCCACTATACTCACTCCCTCTTTATTCTCTCCCATGTTACCTAACACTGATTTTCCCCATGATCTCACCCTACTTTCATCTTTTGTACCACCATTGTACCCCCACCATGTCTTTATCCATACACTCTAGCCACACCTTCTCTGCCTTTACGCAGCCTACCCCCACTCTCTTGACCGCTACCCACCCACTCTTTGGCTACAGAATCTATTCATGCTTCTGTACCCTTATTGATTTTCTCTTATTCTGTATATATATCTCAAAATACAACTTACAAGGAATACTAAATACACACACATGTACATAATTATTTTGGATTAAATGAATAGCCGCTGCTATGTAACTAGCAATGTGAATGGGCAAAACGCACATATGGTTAATGGCAGCAACGACTGGGGACCGTACCCATGGCTATGAACATGCCAATCACTGGACGGCACACATTGTCGCAGCTATCCAGAGGACACTGTGTAATCGCAGCTATATACAGGCCGTACGTTGTGCATTTTCCAGATTGCATAGCCGTGGCTACCCGACATTTTGATGGAAACTGTGTCACAGAAACAATGAGTGTTATAGTGGGAATGGGAGAGGTCAGGGGAGATGAGGAGGACATCCAAGGAGTGGGGGGAGGTGGCATAGATGTTGGGGTCAATTGTTGAGGGCTTGGGAGTGCAGGAAAGCATTTCTTTCTCGACGTATCTCCAGATAGGTGCGGCTACAAAACAAACAAATTCATTCGGTGTTGCTATAACTGCCAGGGTCGGATTGGTCCCTTGGCCTTTGGGCCGGTGGCCATGCCGAAATCGGCCCTGAGGAATGGGGGCCGGTTTCTGGCCATGCCTGGGCCGGTTTGGAAAAAAAAATAGAAACAATATTTTTTCAAAAAGCCGTCTTACGTCGATAAATGAGTACCAACACAGGTTGGGTGATATTGTATGCATATTTGTTCTATAAAAAAGAGCTTAAGGGTAAACACTCACCTGCAATGGCACATAAGTCTCATCATCCGATTCAGCACCTGAATAGAGGTCTGGGGAGGTGCACCCAGAGACACCCCTGTACAGTATGGTCTGCATTATGAAAGGGTTTTCACCCACCACCACACCACGTCCCCCACTGGTGCCCAGGTGTGCCTGAGATTCCTCCTGGGTCTGCACCATCTCCTCAACCTCAACAGCATCAAGTGCGTCATCACCTGCAAAAACATGAAACACAAAAAATGGAAACAGGCATTAGCACCATAGCACACACATAGGCCTGACAAGCCAGAGATGCAGTACATGATTTACACATGTCCCACATGACTATAACCCTGGCATGCATGCACTGTCACTGAGTTGGAAGGGGAGGCAAAAAGTAGACACTGATGACACCAAGATGGAAAAGCAACACATTTGCTGCATGCTGGGTAGCACTGTCATCACACATTAGCCTGTGAGTGGCATGTCCAATACACGTACATGACACATGCCAGCACACAGATGGCATGTAGCATAGCCATGGTACATTTGAAAAGTACTGCCATATGTCAGTGAATGAGTACTGTCAGCCATCCATGTGAGATGGACATGATGAGATGAACAATGCTACATAGTGTGACAAAATATGTATGTGCCACTCACTGCAACACATCCAGTGTACAAGAATACAGTGATTGCAGGCAGATGTACACATCAATGGTTGGTCACTTAAACATCACAGGAAACAACTATCAAGTACCACATACAAACAGGCACCAAAAATCAATGTGAGCAGGCCAATACTCAATCAGCCTGAATGGTCTAAACATTCACATAACAAGGTAACAAATGTGGGCCAATGTGGGGTGTAATAAATGACAGAAGCATGTCACATATGTGACAATAGGGCTGGAAAATGCATTGCAAAAGTGGGGGAATTGAAACAATCAGCCTGAATGAACACTGAAAAATTCTGAACAATGTTGTTGCAAGATGACAGTTCAAGGGCAACTGCAGTAATGTGGCGCTAAATGGCTACTGTGGGCAGAAGGGATACTGTCATACCCAAATCCAAGGCCAGTGAATGTTTTGGAGGAAGCACATGGGTGACCCATACCACTCAGGTGCACACACCCTCACCTGGCACTCAATCAGAACCAGTCACCCACACAACATACACATGGATTACACACACATGCATGGGCACTCACCGGACAATGCCTCGTAATCTGGTAGGTCTCCCACGCCTTGGATCTGTTCCTCTGTGACGAAGGTTCCAGCAACAGACTCATGTTCAGTGAGTTGGTTGTCCTCTTGTGGAGACCCACCGCCAGTCACCAGAGCAGAAGCATGATTTGAGGCCAGCTTGTTCTTTGCTCTGCGTTTCAGGTAATTCCAGCACTTTTAGCAATCATCAGCTGAGCGCCTCACAAATCCAAGGGCACTAATGATGTCTGCGATGGTCTGCCAGTGTGCCTTACGTTGACCAGGTGTGGTCTTGCACCCTGCAGTCACCACCATTTTGCGGCTATGTGCCGACACATAGGCCCCCAGTGCATCAAGTTCGGCGTCATTAAAGCTAGGCTTCCTTGACGTGCCGGAGTGTGTAGCGGTTTTCTGGGGTCTCAGCCTGTAGTGCCAGAGCACCCTTCTTCCTCTTTTTCAAAGGTGGTGCAGATCCTGAGTGGCTTACGCCACTCTGGTCAGTAGGGGCAGAAGCGCCAGTGGACTGGGTACTAGGAGTGTGTGAATGCACAATGACCATAGGTCTTGGTGCAGGCATTGGCTGCAGGGTGATGTTGGCAGGGGCAACGTCGGTTTGATGGACCGGGACCGACACTCAGGCTCAGAGCTGGGGTGGATTGAGCTGCAGCTGCCCCTGCAGCCTCCCCACCCTGCCTACTTGGGGCAGCAGATGACATAGCTGCCCCAGATCCACGTGGCCTGGTGACAACAACTTGCACCGCCATACGTGGCGTAGACTTGCTGACCTGGAAGTCAGCCTGCGAGTCATCCTGTGCCGGTTCAGGTGCCACAATGGGCTGGTCCAACAATGGGCTGGTCCTTGCAAATCATGGCCACGTCCCCTACCGCGCCCACCATGCCCACCTTTTGGAGGTCGGCCACCTTTGCCTCCCTTACCGCTTGGTCGCCTCCCAACCATGGCACTGGTGATGTTGTGCGTATGGGAGTAGCAGTAAACGATTGTCCTGGGCAATTGGGGGTAAAAGGAATAGGGTACTAGATGGAATTCGTACCCTAGTGCTCTAGTAAGGCTGTCTGTGACCCCTGGGGGAAGATGACGGGTCACGTAACGCACAGGCACCCCGAAAACAAAAAATAACGTGCACGCAACCGCTCTTAGACCACGTGTGTGGAAAAATGAACCTGCACTACGCTGTGGCACCCAGGAACACAAAAATAAGCATACGCGTGTTGCACGCAGCCTACAATGACCTCTGAAGGGGTACACGACACACGGGGCAAGCACAGTTGGTAAATACATGCGCGACTCACTGTCTGCCTGGAAAAAGAACATGAAAAAGACGTGCGTGTGCGCGTTGGCAACACCCCCGCCAAAAGAAGAATTGTACGCTGTCTGAGGAGACAGGACAAAAGAAGGAGTGAACGCTGTTTGAGGAAACCGGTCCAACAAAAAAAATACGAAAAAGTACGAACTTGAAACGCTGTGAAGTAATCGCGTGTGAACCGACAAGAAGTACAGAATTCACCCACTCGCTCTCCACGAAAAGCACGTACAAGGAAATGTGGTCCTACACGTACCTTTTAAAGCGGCCCACACGTATAACGTCACTTACGCGTGTACGCGCTAAGGCCCTTTCCTCAAATTACACGAGCTGACACTCGGACGTGCAGTTTTGGAAGTGTACGATGAACATGCACCCGTGTTGAGGGAAACGCCCGCGCACGTCACGTCACAGACGCATAGGCCCTTTCCTCGGATTACACGCATTCACATGCGGACGTGCAGTTTTTTCACGCGGCATGAGCCACTATGCCCACGTCACGAGGGAAACGCCTGCATGCGTAACATCACAGACGCGCTTACGCACGTGCCAAATCACTCCGTATCAAGCTGGCCACGCAACAACACATGGAAGACCATGCTTCTGCCCAGAAGGCCGAATTACTGCCCCCCAGAGCCCCGAGCACGCTCCCATCTGCCATCTACTGCTGCCTGCCTGCCTGCTGCTCACGTGCCCTGCTATTTGCTGCCTGCACATCATCCATCTGCAGGGGTGCAGTTGTTGTGACCACCCCTGCTGGAACTGAAGACTCCCGACTGGGATACCATTGATCAACAGCCCAGCCCCAGGACCCAGTTGCCCACCCACACCTGCCTCTGGGGTTGCCATGTCGGGCACACCACCATCTGGCACCACTGGCAACCCCCAGCCAGAGAGGCAGAGGGCCACCAGCTTCAGTGCCAGGGAAGTTGGTGTCCTGGTGGGGCAGGTCCTGGGGCAGTATGATGCCCTCTTTGGAAGTTCTCGCACCGATTATGAAGGACGGACCAGGATCCGGATGGACATCGTGACTGCCATCAACGAGGAGGGGGTGGCAGTCCACGACAAACATGTCAAGAAGCGCTGGGAGGACTTCAGGTCCAGGACCCTCGACAAGGCCCAGCGCCTCTAGAAGGCAGCGGATGCCAAGGGACGCCGGGGCCACCTGTCCAACCACTAAATGAGGGTCCTGGAACGCATATGCCCAGTGCTCCACGTCCAGGTCCTTGAGAGGCAGACTCATCTGGAGTCGAGCGGTAAGTGTACATGCATACTGATTGGAAGCTGTGCGTGTCGTGGTGTGCCAGTAGTGTGCAGGTTGCACATGTGTTTTTGTATGGCCATGTATGGATGTGTATGTACAGTGCCGTGAGGCTGACACATGCAAGTCCTCTCATGTGTGAGACACATGGATGGTGTATGTGTGGGTAAGCATGCAGGCCAAATGCAGATGTGGGAGCGCACATGTTTGAATTACTGCGTATGTACGTTGGCATGGTTGTGGTGTCACACATGGGTGTTGGTTCCAGCTGCATGTATCTGCACTGTGTACATGTGCATGTGTGTGTATTTGACAAGTGTGCAACTGTGATGCAACATGGATGCATGTGGCACTGACATGTAGAAGGCTGAATGCTAGAGGTGACATGGATGGCGATCTCACTCTGACAGTTGGTGGACATGCACACATGCATGTAAGTGTGTTGGTGTGTGTGCATGTGTTGTGTACTCCCCGTGTTTCCTGTGACGTCAGGCTCACCGTTGGATGCTGATGCTGTTGTATGTGTAAGGATGGTGCTGCCTGGTGCAATATTGCTGTGGAATTGCTCATGTGTCTGAGTAGAAATTACATGTGTGTTAGGGAGTGTGATGCCATGTCTGAGGTTTGACACTGCCAGTCATGTACAACTGTCATGTGTGTATCAGTCCATTGTACAGTGCCCTGATGCCTGTGTTCTATCTCTCCCTGTCTGCAGCGTCAACTGATGAAGAGGGCGTAGAGGGTGCTGTGTAGCAAAGCGGCAGGGATAGCACCACCAGCCGGAGATGCAAGGCCCGGCTCCCCTCTCAGATTGTCATCTCTTTGGGGAGTGAGGTCTGGTGCCGCGTCCCAGGTCGCAGCTGCCGAGGGTAGGTCCAAGAGGCGGAGGTTGGAGATGGACTCCTCGGCAGCATAAGGGGCAGCTGAGACCCCACAGGGTCCGACGGAGGAAGATGGCATGGAGTCATCCAGGTTGGTGGGGGGTTTGGAGGAGGAGGCGGCTGTGGAAGGGACACACACGGGGTCTGGAGGTGGAGATTCCACTGGTGCCAGTGGTGCAGTTAAGGGGCAGGGACAGGAGGCAGCACATGCCGCCGTGTAGGTGCCTGTGTGTAATACTGCCCCTGATCCTGTGACTGCATCATACGGCACCAGCAGGGATGCCTACGTCCAGACCCGTTTTCAGGGAGGGGATGGGCGCACAACAACTGGCCTTCCTGTCCATGCGGACGTGGTTATCCGGGACCGTGTTGAGCCTGTCCTGGCTGGGATAGCGTTGCATCAACGGGGCATGCGAGGTGACCTGCAGTGTTTTCATGAAGACACTGCACGTCATCTCGGATGCCTCTTTGACCGCGTTGACCTACTGGGACGGGTCACCAGTGCTGGATTCCTCTGTGTGCTGGACCTTCTTGCGACCCCTTCCTCACCTGAACCCCCTATGCGCCAGTCATCCTCCATGCCATCTTCCCAACCATGTATCACCTGGGTACCCTACAGAGCTGCCTCTGACCTAGCGGCCAGGCTGGTAGAGGACACATCCCTGCCACAGTCGGGAGTCGGACGTGCAGCAGGGGTGGCCACCACAACAAATGCACCCCAGCCGGAGGAGGACGTGCAGGCAGCAAGAGCCAAGGCACAGGCACAGCAGCAGCAGCAACATGGTGGGAGCAATGATGGCTCGGGGCCTTCAAGATCGGAGGGGCAGGCATCGGCCAGAGGCCAGGAGGACCCAGGATTGCAAGTGTCTTCCGTGTGGCATCGGTTGGGCCACGCCATAGATGCGGAGCGGCAGCGGGCGGAAGAGGCACGGCTCACAATGGTCAGGGCGGAGAACTCCATGTGGAGGGCACTGAGGCGGGCCAAGTGCCTCGAGGCAATTCGCAGGGAGTTGGAGGCCAACATATCATCGTCCCTCCGAACCCTCTGGGCCATGGAAGAGGACCGCCTCCAGGACATTGAGCGGGAATTCGATGTTGCCCTGGTCCGGGACATCCAAAAGTGAGCCGTCGGACTAGCCCGCTGCCATTGTAAATAGTTAGTGTTAGGTTTCATTTTGGTTTTCATTTTTTTTTTGGGCGCTTGGACAATACCCCACATTTTTGTATATAGTTCTTCATTAGTTAGTGTATTTTTGTAGGTTTTATTTGGACAGTTGGGCTCATGGACCCAGGATTTCATCCTTGTAAATAGTTGGAGTGTGGATTTGTCGGCATTTTTTTTTTGATTTTTCCATGGAGCAATGGATTTTACTTTTTCATTTTTGTTTGGATTTGCTTTGTTGGAAGGAGACTGGAGACATTTTTGATTTCATATATTTTGGATTCTGGTTTCCTTTTTTTATCATTATGTGACATTCTGCACTGTTTTCCTTATGTCCATTGTTTGGTATTTGATTTTCTTTCACCACATTTTTTGTTCAATACATTTGTTCCCGTACTTCAATGTGTGGTATTCTCTCATTGGTTTCATGCATGTCACGATGTGGGTTTTCACATTCACTGGCACCCATTGTGTGTGTGTGACGGACATATACATACATGCCATTTGGGTGGTTTCATGTAATGGGCATTTCAATGTGGGGTGTATGTTATGCTTGGTTGGTTATTTAGGCAGGGGTGGCGTGCCGTGGGATTTTGGTGGCCATGAGGGCCATGATTGTGGGTCATGTTGACATGTTGGGGGGGAAATGAGTGGGGGCCTGCTGGCAGGTGCCCCTCACTGCATGGGGGGTAGGGGTGCTTGGGGACATGAGTGGGGGCTTGCTGGCAGGTGCCCCTCACTACTGGGGGCGGGGGTGCAGGGGGACATGAGTGGGACATGAGTGGGGGCCTGCTGGCAGGTGCCCCTCACTGCTGGGGGGTGGGGGTGCAGGGGGACATGAGTGGGGGCCTGCTGGCAGGTGCCCCTCACTGCTGGGGGTGGGGGTGCAAGGGGACATGAGTTGGGGATCATATTGCAACATGACATGTGGCTTGGCTGGGGGCATGCCCATGGTGGATGGGCTGCCTGCGGGACATGACCAGGGGTGCAGGGTAGTCCCCTGTGGTGTGGGCTGCCTGCAGGGGCTGTGGAGGGTGTAGAGGGGACACCTGGGAGGACCCACACTGCCAATTCACGTGTAGGACTCCCCGCACACCACACTGGATACACGTACCCCGCTCTGACAGCAGAATCGCTTGTGAAACTTCACGCGCACCCCCGAAATACACGTACCCCGCTCTGACAGCAAAACTGCATGTGAAACTTCACACGCACCCCCAAAATACACGTACCCCGCTCTGACAGCAAAATCGCGTGTGAAACTTCACGCGCACTCCAGAAATACACGTACCCCGCTCGCACAGGGCCAATCGCGTATGACACTTCCCGCAAACGCCAGTAATACACGTACCCCACTCGCACAGGGCCAAATCGCGTGTGAAACTTCACGCGCACCCCAGAAATACACGTACCCCACTTGCACAGGGCCAATCGCGTGTGAAACTTCCCGTGAACCCCAGTAATACATGTACCCCGCTTGCACAGGGCCAATCGCGTGTGAAACTTCCCGCGAACCCCAGTAATAGACGTACCCCGCTTGCACAGGGCCAATCGCGTGTGAAACTTCCTGCAAACCCCAGTAATACACGTACCCCGCTCGCAAAGGGCCAATCGCATGTGAAACTTCCCGCGAACCCCAGTAATACACGTACCCCGCTCGCACAGGGCCAATCGTGTGTGAAACTTCCCGTGAACCCCAGTAATACACGTACCCCGCTCGCACAGGGCCAATCGCGTGTGAAACTTCCCACGAACCCCAGTAATACATGTACCCCGCTCACACAGGGCCAATCGCGTGTGAAACTTCACGCGCACCCCAGAAATACACGTACCCCACTCGCACAGGGCCAATCGCGTGTGAAACTTCCCGTGAACCCCAGTAATACACATACCCCGCTTGCACAGGGCCAATCGCGTGTGAAACTTCCTGCGAACCCCAGTAATAGACGTACCCCGCTCGCACAGGGCCAATCGCGTGTGAAACTTCCCGCAAACCCCAGTAATACACGTACCCCACTCGCACAGGGCCAATCGCGTGTGAAACTTCCCGCAAACCCCAGTAATACACGTACCCCGCTCGCACAGGGCCAATCGCGTGTGAAACTTCCTGCGAACCCCAGTAATAGACGTACCCCGCTCGCACAGGGCCAATCGCGTGTGAAACTTCCCACGAACCCCAGTAATACATGTACCCCGCTCACACAGGGCCAATCGCGTGTGAAACTTCCCGCGAACCCCAGTAATACACGTACTCCGCTCGCACAGGGCCAATCACGTGTGAAACTTCCCGCGAACCCAAGTAATGCACGTACCCCGCTCGCACAGGGCCAATCGCGTGTGAAACTTCACGCGCACCCCAGAAATACACGTACCCCACTCGCACAGGGCCAATCGCGTGTGAAACTTCCCGCGAACCCCAGTAATACACGTACCCCGCTCGCACAGGGCCAATCGTGTGTGAAACTTCCCGCGAACCCCAGTAATACACGTACCCCACTCGCACAGGGCCAATCGCGTGTGAAACTTCCCGTGAACCCCAGTAATACACGTACCCCGCTCGCACAGGGCCAATCGCGTGTGAAACTTCCCGCGAACCCCAGTAATACACGTACCCCGCTCGCACAGGGCCAATTGCGTGTGAAACTTCCCGTAAACCCCAGTAATACACGTACCCCGCTCGCACAGGGCCAATCGCATGTGAAAATTCCCGCGAACCCCAGTAATACATGTACCCCGCTCTCACAGTGCCAATCGCGTGTGAAACTTCCCGCGAACCCCAGTAATACATGTACCCCGCTCGCACAGGGCCAATCGCGTGTGAAACTTCCCGCGAACCCCAGTAATACACGTACCCCGCTCGCACAGGGCCAATCGCGTGTGAGACTACCCGCGCAGCGGGGTACATGGATTCGGAGGGGTGCGCGGGGATTTTTACAGGCATTTGAGGTTGTGAGCCTGTGCGCCATGTACGGGATTTGTGCGCTGTACATGGCGCACGGGGAGGGGTTGGGGGCGTAACTGGCGCTGCTGCAGGGTCGATGCACCACTCTGCGCCACGGCTGGTTTTGGATGCTAAAATCCACGAATACGCTGTGCGCAGAAATGGATTTTAGCGCACGCGGCTGGCGCAGAAAGTCGCACTGTGCGCCAGCCATGTGCGCCACTTGTGCGATGAATTCTATGAATTACCCACTTGGTTTCTCTTAAATCGGTCTTTAAGACTACAGGATAATGACGCTGAAACAAATTACAGATCAGTCTTGATGAGGCAAGTCAGCAAACAAAAAGTTTAAAATCGGAATTAGAGTCACCCAACATAGAGATGCAGTCCAAATGCAGCAAATTAGATAAACAGTTGTCTCAGAGAAGGAGATAGTTTGAGGAGAGTGAACAGGAGTTAAAACAATTAAAAGGAGTAATAGACACAATCCGACAGGATTAAGAGGGCACCATTTTGGAGATGCAAACGGTCCAAAAGACTAACATGGAGAGATCAAATGAAATTCACACTATTAATCAAAAGATCACCAAAATGCTAGATGAAAATGACCAGAAGGATAGAGAGTTTAATCAGTGCCAAATATAAATAAAGGAAATGCAAGCCGTGATTAATAAGATTAATAGTGAGAACTCTAACCTTTGTCAGGAGATAGACCGACTTCACAAAAGGTGCAAAGATTTGGAACAGCAAATATCTAGTTTTAACTCTCAGGGAAAACAACAAGGCACTACCTTTAATGGGATTGAGATTAGCCCCAACTCTGCACAAGGGAACAATGTACCAAGGCCTATACCTGTGACTAGGCCTGATTGTAGCCCATTTGGGGGGTTTGATTCACCCGCCAGTGGTTACCATCAACACTGTCCACCCGGGAAAAGGAATGAGCAACAGGATAATGCATCCTCGAATATTGTGCCAAGTAATCTTATCAAAATTATGAAATCCATCAAAGCCTTGATTAAACAGTTTAAAAAGGGAGGTGATTGTTGTATAGAAGATCACTTAGAATCACTGCATGGTATATTAAATTCCTTGAAATACCTAGGGAACAGTATAGATAGTACTTTCACCTAACTCTTGACTCGGCAACTGCAAGTATTATCAGAGCTCTCAATGAACAAGAAAACCTGTCATGGGCAGACTTTGAAAAAGAGGTTAGACATCTCTTCTCCCCATATCAGTCGATGCAAGATGCCAAGAAAGCGGCATATAAAATGACAGCAAGGCCAGATATGTCACCTCGCCGGTTTCGTCAAGAGTTAAATAGAGCATTTTCCCATTTTGATGGGTCTTTCGATCCGAGTTCTGTAGAATTCAAGACTGCACATATATATTTTTCTTTTATTTGAATTTATTAAGAATTTCAAAGGCATAAAGAAAGGCATTACAAAGCAATATTTAAGATCCAAAAAAGTGATGTACTAACAATTGAAACTTTCCGCCCCAACAAAATATGTCCCAACTATTCAAAATAAGGGTTCTTCCTCCCACACCCTCCCTCCCCGGAACACTCTCTCCTCACTCATTCCCTGATGTACATATTAAAAAATGACTCAAATGGTGCACAGTGAAACTTTTGTAGAAATTGCACTAAGATTGGTCGCCTCTGTGTGGCATCCTCAGGGCCATGATGTAGGTCTTTTCCAGCATAATAGTTCGGTATACTCTCATCGGGGGAGTAGATGGAACTGTCTGTTCCTAGTCCATGCTCTAGCAATTAGTCTCTGGCATATACTTAAATACAAATTCTTCCCAAAGTATGTCACATTGTGCGGATTTTGCAAGCAGGGTTGAGGTAATTTATTCCATAACACAAATATTCAAAGCTACATTAATCCATTCATCCTTACTTGGTGCACTTTCAGATTTCCACTTAATGACTAGAGTGGCACGGGCTGCTAACAGGAGGTGACCTGCGAGAGCCTTGATTCTATTTAGTTCATCATCACATTGTTCAAACCCAAAGAGAATTAGAAAAGGGTCCGCAGACCTCTGAATTCCATCGAGATCCTTGATCGACCCCAGGACTTCGTCCCAATAAACCCTGATACGGGGGCAGCCCCACCACATGTGCCAATAATCAGCAATTTCACCACATTTACGCCAGCACAACAGGAACAATGACTGAAACATTCTGGAGAGCCTGAAGGGGTCATACTGCCACCTGTGTAACAGTTTGATCGCATAAAGTTTATATTGGCTGGATATAGAAACCTGGGGGGCGGCCCTGCACTTCCTTCCCCACATGTTCGGATCAATTTCTTTGCCCAGATCTTTCTCCCATCTACCCTTCAGGGGCAACGTGGCGCCCTTCCCGGCTTCAATCAGTTCCCTATACATGGCAGATATCAATCCTTTCATTTCTGTTCTGGAATTCAAAAGCTTCTCAAAAGGGGTAAGTTCTCTACTTGCGTTATCTTTCCATTCATCCCTTGTTAGAACACCCTTGATCTGCAAAAAATGGAAGACAGACCGGGGGCCCAAACCCATAGCCTCGCCCAATTCTGACATTGTAATGAAGGAGCCATTTTTACACAACTGACCCACCCTCTCCAGACCAGCCTCAAACCAGGGTTGGAATCTCTCCAAATTAGGAATGCTTTCTCTGATGCCAGGGGCCCATAGATGGCTCAGGGGGGTGGCCATAATGTAACTATTCGCATGTCACTTTTCTCCTTCCATATTTCCCAGATAGTCCCCAGTATCGGGTGGTCCCTTAGTCTCTGTAACAATGTGTCTCTCTGCACCCATAGCCATTCAGAGACTGTTGCCGGGGCCAGATAGTGATTGTCCATTGCATCCCATTGAGGTTCTTTATAATTTTGCAAGTAGGGAATCAGGATTCGCAGTTGGGCAGCTTGATAGTACTTCCTCAGGTCTGGCAGCCCCATCCCCCCCCCCTATCTTTAGGTAGCGTCAGGGTATCATAGGACACCCTCGCTCTCTTTCCCTGCCAACGGAACCTCACAATAGTCCTTTTAACCTCATCAAAGAAAAGCTTCACATTTGAATAGGAAGCATCTGAAAGGGGTAAAGGAAATGGGGAGGCATACTATTTTGATCGCATTAAGCCTCGCAAGCCAAGATATCGTCAGTTTTTCCCATTTGGCGAGATCAGCATGAAACCTCAGGGGGGGGGGGGATTGGCCTCATAGTGTTTGTTGACATCCCTCATGACCTGTATGCCCAGATATTTGAGCTTAACATTTTCCACTATGAGTCCTAACGGGGAGAGTCTATCCACATCTGCCTGTGTAGTTTTGTGCAGGGGAAATAAAATCGATTTGGCCTCATTCATTTTGAAACCCGAGAGATTTCCATATTCTTCTATTAGTTGAATTGCTTTAGGTATAGAGGATGTGGGATTCGAAATGTGCAGAAGTAGATCATCTGCGTACAGGGCCATTTTGTATTATGTTGCTCCTAGTCAAATTCCCTCCACCAGATGATCATCCCTTAACTTCTGGGCTGAGGGTTCTAATGAAAGCGCAAAGAGTATCGCTGATAGAGGGCATCCCTGTCGTGTTCCCCTGCCTAGTTCAAACCGGCGAGAGTATTCTCCATTTACAAAGACAGAGGTTTTGGGGGATGTATACACTGCCTGAATCCCTCCCCTAAATCTCGGGCCTATTCCCACTTTGTGGAGGACTGCCATCAGAAAGCCCCATTCAACCCTGTCAAAGGCCTTCTCTGCGTCGACCGACAGGAGAGCAGGGTCGTTGATCATGTTTTGAGATGCGTTAATTAAGTGTAGGGTCTTCCTCATAGTTTCGGCTCCTTGTCTACCCAATATAAAACCAACCTGGTCAGCATGTATTAGACATGGCATGAATGTCTCTAGTCGGGCCGCAAGGATTCTGGTATATATCTTGGCGTCCACATTTAATAAAGATATGGGGCAGTATGAACCACATTGCTTAGAGTCCCTCCACTCTTTGGGGAGTACCGAGACAAGGGTTTGAACAAAGGAGTCCGGGGCTCTACCAGTATCAAGGATCTCATTGAAGAGTTCCACCATGAAAGGGAGGAGGGAGGAGAGAAAGGTATTATAGAATCCGGCGATGTAACCATCTTCCCTAGCCTCTTAATCGCGATTTTGACTTCTTCCTCAGTTATCGGGCCCTCTAAGACATGAGATTCGTCATATGAAAGTTTTGGCATTTTAACAGAGGACAAGTAATCATCAGTCCCCAATACGCCAGGCTGAACCTCCGATCTGTGTAACGCCTCATAGAATGTGGCGAAGGCTTCAGGGATTTCTGCATTTGTTGCAGTCTGGGAATTCTCCCGGTTCTCTATTTCCAAAACCTTCCGCTCGGCTCGTTGGTCACGTAATCTGGCTGGCAACAGTGCATTAGCCTTATCTCCCTTCTCGTAGAACATATGTCTCAAAAGCTGTAATTTATGGACTATCAGTCTGTGTTCCAGGAGACAGAGCTCTTCCCTCTTCCTTTTCGCCTCCAAGATCTTATCTGCTCTCCCACTCTTGTCCCTCCTCGCCGCCTCATCTAAAAGACACATCTCATTCCTGAGTTTATTTTCAACCAGATTCCTCTCTCTCGTCTTACTCAAGCCATCTTTAATTAGGACTCCGCGCCAAGTCGCCTTACCCGCTTCCCATACTGTTAACTTGGAAACCTCCCCAGTGTTGTTCATCTTGAAATATTCAGTAATTTCACTTTCAATCTATGTTTTAAAGACAGTATCTTTCCAGAGAGTTTCATTACATCGCCATCGGCCACCTTTCGTAGGTAAATTGTTCCAGTTAATGTCAGTCGTGACCATATCATGGTCAGACCAGGTGCCCGGAACGATCTCTGATCTCATTGCAGTGTTATATAACTCCTCTGATAGATAAATATAATCAATCCTAGTGAACGTATTATGGGGGGCAGAGTAAAAGGTGTACCCCTGCTCATCGGGTGGAGTTGCCGCCATACGTCCCGTAATCTGTATATACCGAACATGTTCGCGACTTCAGTGCGGCCTCCCTCTGCTGGCCCTCTCGTGTCAGGATTGCCCATTTTCCTATCCAGCCTGGGGGATGGCCCATAAATCAAAGTTACCTCCAAGGAGGACATGACCGGTGGCCTCCAGCATGATTGTGGGGACTGTCTTAGCCAGGAATCTAGATTGTCCTGAGTTGGGTGAGTATACCGTGGCAAATGTAATGTTTACTTTTCCTATTGAGCCTGCCACCAGCAAAGCATGCCCTTCTACGTCTGTCCATGTCTTGGTGGTCGTGAAGCCCAGCCCTTTTGTAATAAGTATCCCACTCCCCCTTTCCTTAGAGGCCCAGACCCCAAAATTCAGACCCCGTTCGCAGCCCTAGGAGCCTCCGTACTTCCCCTCTGGTGTATTATGTTTCTTGTAAGAGGAGGACATCTAGTTTTGCCCTGCAGAATTCCCAGTAGACTAAAGATCTGTTGGTTGGGGAATTGAGACCTTTGACATTTAGCGTTCAGACCCTGAGGAGGTTTCTCATCTGTTGGGGTTATTAACCGCCATTTGTAATCGCATGTGTTAAGTTACTTGTTAGCAAAGGTTGGCAACCTAGTAAGCTATTAATCCACCGTGTATGCACCAATTCATGTCTTGATGAGGATTCTGTTCCTGACCCACCCCTTTTTCCCCCTCCTCGCTCCTCCCCCCACCTGCCTGCATCCTCCATTCCCAGTTGGTGGCGTCCGATTAGGATCAGTCGAAAATATCGATCCGGTATCAGACCTCACAGTCTCATCTCAAAAAGCATTCTCAATAATGTTTGAGTCCCCATTCCACTCCACCGTCCCATATCAAAGCAAAAACTCTTCAAAGAAATTTGAAAACTCACCTCTCACATAAGTTCGCCACAGCAGCGCACTTATCTTTTCCTCAGCAAGGAGCGTCCGGGCAAATAGAGTCTCTCCTCTGCCCGGACTGGGCATGGTCCGGATCACAAAGGATCCATCAGACAGTCCGCAGTTGCACCGCTCCCTCCTTGTGTCTCCATCATGGGGATATTTCTTCCTCGCAGCAGTTGATGCAGGAGAGAGAATCATATCCTTGCAGGGCCCCCCCACCAGGTTACATCCCCGGAAGATCAGATTCACACGTGTCTTGGGCGACCTGATGACAAGCAGCGGCAAACTTTAGGAGATCCACTCAGACATCTGTCAGATTCAGTTATCCCATTCAGGAGTAACATTGCCCCCCCTGTATTTTCTCCATCGCTTATCCCTTCTCCTCCTTGGCCCTTGGAGTTGCCATTGTCTTCCACTTCGTCCTGCTTCCTCTTGGTTGGTCTCCACCGTCTTCATGCGTCTCCAAAAGTTCTGAGATACAGATGCAGAACTCTTTTTCGGATCTCAGCCTCACCTGCTTGCCTTCATGTTCGAAAGAGAGGGAGAAAGGGTAACCCCATCTGTATCGGGTCCTGCGCTCCTTGAGCCATTTCGTGAGGGGAACGCACATTCGCCTCAAGGCCAGGGTCAAGGAAGGTAGGTCTTGAAAGATAGTAATTTGTGCTCCTCCGAGGGTGATTGATCCACTAGCCCAAGCCTTTTTCAGGATTCTGGCTGTATCTTGGCATCTATGGAAACGGGCAAGGACCGATCTCGGTCCACCTGTTGGGCAGCCAGCTCTGTGTATCCTCTCTGTTTTTGGTTCATCGATCTCGTAATCTGCGACCAATAGTTTAATTATTACATGGATCGTCTTCCTGAGTTCTCCTTCGGTTTCCCCTTCGTGTTCCGGGATGCCAAAGAAGCACAGATTGTTCCGCCTCTCACGGTTTTCCAAATCATCCATTTTGAGATGAAACTCTTCCTCCCTCTGCTCTATTTCAGCTATTCGAAGGTCCATCTGAGTTTCGATGGTGTCTATGGAGGCTTGGTTATTCTTAATACCCTCAAGTCTCTCTTCAATCTTATCCATTCTCTGTGTGTTCTTATCTATCTTCCCACCTATATTGGCACCCATGTTTTTTATTTCGCTCAGGAGAGCAGCAATGTCCCCCTTGGTGGCTGCCGAGTCCGTCCCAGAGGCCTCCATGATTGGGATACCTGTGCCCTTAACAACAGGAGAGTGTGGAGAGCAGGCAAACTTGGCTAGCTTCAATTTAATGTTCATATATACAGAGGCGACTCTTCCCCCAACTTTCGTAGGCAGACTGCTCGTGTGTCAAGGGGAGAACAAGTGAGTTTCAATTCAGCCTGTTGGTCGAAGGAGGGCACACGCCCCGTTTCCGGGGGCCCAACCCTTCAGGAGAGAGGAGGGCTCGCTCTCGTCGCATGTGGATGACAGATGTGGACTCAGTGGGCACATTATCGGCACATTATGGAAGGGAGCAACTGCCTGCAAAGTACTGGTTTCATGCGATGTCTGAATAGGTCTGCTCAGTTCACGCTTGGTGTCCCCAAGGAGAGAGTTGAGGTGCTCCAGGTCCCACTCTTTTTCACATTGGTGTTCTCACTACTGCAAGAAGCGTGCGTCGTCCAGTGAACTAGTAAACATATGTGGAAGAGTCCGGGTTGAGCTGATGTTTAGTTTCAATTTCGAGGAGGGTACACGCCCTGTATGACAGGAGCCCAACCCTTTTATTGTCAACCCAGATAGGAATCAAACTGGGTCCGTGTTGGGGGTCGATCCCTGATCCTCAGGGGAGGCTTTGTTCTGCGTCAGCGATGTTGCAATTGTCTAGAAGCCCCTAGGGCCTTGGGGGTCTGCTTATACTTCTCGGGGGCCAGCGTTCACTTCAGGGGGCACAATGTCGAGGCTTAGGAATGATGGGTGATGTTATGCTACCATCGGTAACTCAAAGAGGTTGTTTGATGGAATTATCTACTTTGCCGGTAGGTCAGACAACGGGGCTGAAGCGCTCAGATCTCTTTAGTGTTGTTTCTTTATTTGTTGTGCAGATAGGACTTTATGGCCGCGGGGGCCGACTTGCCGGATCCCTTACTGATTCGGATGTATTTCAGGATGATTCCAGGAGGAAGGGCCCTGTTTAGCGTCTACATTCAGATTAATATATGGAGCACACTACGCCTTGTTCAATGCTCGTTTGGAGCCCTCCTCATCTCGTTGGGCGTTTGCTGGCAGCAGGGGCACCACTTATAATAATCTGGTTCGTCTCAGTGAATCAGATGCTGCAGAACCTGTCTTAGTTGAGTCTGGCTGCCGCCTCGCAGTGGATGGCGTGGGCCACTTGTCAGGGTTGAGGAGTGCTTTGATCCAGATCCTGTGTATTGATTCCACTACACAGGGCCACCGGGGATGTGAAGCACGGGCCTTATGAGTAGCGAGTTCGTTCATATGCTAAACAGTTATCATGAGGAGGGATTGTGGCTCTGGAACCACTATACGTGCCCCACTTTGTTCCTTTGTACCGTGAGAAAGATCTGGGCCGCTGCGTGTTACATGCCAGTGCTTGGAAGACTACGCGCGTGTTCCATGCGAGATTGGATTATTGTGCGGGCCTGACCGCCTGGGGACGATGACCGTCATTTAACATACAGAGGTCGACCGGGTTTTGGTCAGAACTCCAAGGCAATGGAGAATCTCAGAGAGGGAAGGCTATCCACGGGGCTGGGAAGCAGTGGAAGGCCTACCTGATTCACCGGAACCCGTCTCGAGGAGGCACGATTCACGGGCCACCGTGTACACCTTCGAGGGGTTGTGAATGCTGGAGGCCCCAAACACTTTAGCTGGTGGTGAGGGAGCAGGAGTCTGCTCCAGTTCGACAAAGGCAGGGGGCACTTACAATCTTGTCCTTCGTAGTTGCATACTGTCTGGGAATTCAGCTTGCATTATTTCAAGGTCAATGATGCCGCCAATGATCTTTGTCTGAATGCCAGCAAAACCGTGATCCTCCTCATCGGCACACCTTCACCATCCTTTCCCCTCACTCTCTGGCTGGCCTCCTTTGGCCCCCCCTCCTACTCCCACCTGTGAGGCTAAGACCCTCGGGGTCATCTTTGACTCCACCCTTTCCTTCTCCGCCCACATCTCCGAGGTCTCCAAAAAGTCAAATTTCCGACTGCACCTCCTCAGAGGTATTCTGCCTTTCCTCTGCTTCCCCCAGAAGCTCATGGTATCCCAAGCTCTGGTTCTCTCTAGCTTGGACTATTGTAACAGCCTCTTTCTAAATCTACATGCCTCTACTCTCCGCCCTCTGCAACTAATCCAGAACAGGACTGCGAGACTTGTCCTTGGCCTCAAGCCCTGGGATTGTATCTCTCCAGCTCTGAAATCTCTCCATTGGCTCCCAGTGGATGCAAGGATTACATTCAAAACCCTCTGCATTGTGCACAAGGCTTTCTAGGGCCTGGGTTCAAAATACCTTCAGCTATCCCTCTGCAAATACCTCCCCTCTCAAGCTCTTCGCTCCTCTACCTCCAACTCCCTTAGGGTCAGTCATTTTTGAAAGAAATGAGCTGGGGGGTAGATCTCTGTCTTCGGCTGGGGCCTCCCTCTGGAACAGCTTCCCTGCCACTCTAAAACCTGAGGAGAACCATCTCCGGTTCCGGAAGCACCTCAAGACCTTCCTCTTTTCTTCTGCCTTCACCCCCCCTCTCGGTTAACAAATGGGGTCTGTTCTGACGTGTAACATTTAGGGGGGCTACTTATTGATTGTAGTAGGCCTAAGTAATTTCTATTGTGTCCAAGAAAATACAAAAACACTTTAAATGTGAAGATGTACAATGAAGAGTTCAGACAAGAATAGATATCATTCAGACAGCTTTTAAATTTATTTTGCTGCTAGATGCATTTAGTAGTCATGCATCAGTGGTATTCAAAAAGAGGTATTTGTAAAGATAACAAACAAAAATGCAAACAAATTCTTCACAAATACTGAGTGTGCAGGGAGGTTAATTCTCAGTCTTAGCCTTGCCCTTACACAATTATTATGACAAGGTAAGTTGCAAAAATGCAATGATAAAACAAGATAGTGCTATAAAGAGCACTGTGTAACCACCACCTCTTGTGACAAGTGGTTAATGTGTATTCAATACAAGACAATCCAAACAGAAGCAAAGAATGCGGAAACTCTTTGTTGTCTATAGCCAGACTGGAGGGTGACCTAGTACATGGTCGACGTCTAGAAGTAGATCAAAAAGATGCTGGGACCAGGAGAGATATATAAATGTTGGTCCTTAAGATGTTTCGGCAGAATGCCTTCATCTTGGGCCTGGGGTAGGTCTCCCTAGGGTAGAGATATAAGGACACTATTAGTGTCTGAGTTGGGAGTTAAAAACTGTTTAAAAACACAATACTGAGTCTTTTCCAAGCCTTTGGTACACCACAATCAAATCAGGCGGCAAGGGAGATAAAAGGACTGACCTTGGGGGCTGCAATGCTGCATGTATCTGGAGATTGCTTGTAGCACCAAAGTAGCTGATCTGTTCTCTCTTGGCAATGTGCATCTGGCCACCCTCTGTCCTCCGAGCCCAGGTACCTGCTCACCCTGCCATCCTCCCGCACTGTCTCCGGGCCACCCCTTGCACTGGGGTCTGTATCTGTACCCATACAGCCCCCCCTTTTTCTTCCTGCACTTATCAGACCTACCCTGTCTGCTGCCTTAAACCTAGCACTTGCAAATTGCTGGCTGTACTAAAACTGTTTGTTGCCTTTATTATTTATTTATTGTTATTTATCTGTTTCTCCTCTGCTTCGCACTTTCCACTTCTCCCCCTTCCATGCACTTTTTCCCTCCCCCTTGCACTTGCGCGTTCTCAATGTCACTAGGTCTAGTAAGATCACAGTTTTGTTCTCCCCTGTTCCCCTCCCTTGCCTTGTCGCGCTCTGAAACACTTGTGTACGAGCGCGATAGAGATAAAATATCAATATCAAAGGTCTGAGAGGACTGAGGACCCATTAGCATATCTATCGGGGGCTTCCTGCCGGACATATGAATAATGTTTATGGGCCGCCTCAGGCAAAGCGGGATGTGCCTTCTCTCTGTGTGGGGTGAAGTCGAGGAGAAGCGCGCTGACAACGGTTCAAACCTTAGGCCCACTACGCATTAACTTTGTCGGAAGTTTGCTTCGGGAGATCTCAGCGTAATCTTGACCGATTCTTGTCGGAATTTGCCTCTGTGTGTCGTGGGCACCTCCAGCCACATGGATCACAACAATTTTTCATTGGGGGGGGTCTCATGGTGGGGGCCCAATACACTTTTCTGGGACCGTGGGACAGAGCTTTCACAGAGAGGATCCTCATCGGTGCACCCTCTGTTGGCCAACCAAGACTGCATATTTTTATGGCCTTCAAAAAGATATATCACAGTTAATTTGCAAATTTGATAGAGAAAAGTCTCTGGAGTGGATTGTTGAACAGGAGACCAAATTATATGAGGTAATCTATAGTAATAGATTGACAAAATCAAAATCTAAAGAGTCCACCACAACGGTAATGGAGATAAAAGCTGCCAAAATGCCACTAGAATCGGCCCAAAATCAGACAAGGAATAATATGACACATGATCAAAAGGGTGCGCCACCACACAGGACGCTACCCTCAAACACCTATGTTCCAATCACATGATCCAAGCAGTAGAGAAAATTACATTAGTCCCAGATATTTGGGCGACCGACCTAGGGTGGGGTACCGGCCCAATATGTCAGGCATGAATAACAATCAAAATCAAAGACACAATGGCCCATACCAGACGCTGGGGGCGCAGAGCAGATTTGACCCCAATACTATGGTGTATGGTAATCAAGACAGACCACGATATGTGGATCGGTTCATTGAAAATGGAAATCAGTATAGGGGACAGTTGCCACATAATGAAAGACAAAACATGAACTATGTCCCGCACCATTATAATCAGTCACCACCACAGATCAACCACAGCCACAGGATGGTCACACCGTGCTCTCAACCTCCTATGAACCAAGAATTCAGAAACAACTCAAATAGAAATCAATCTCCTGAGGGATACCAGAACAGATCCAACCAGGGTGAATTTAACCAGTACCGGCCTAGGCCGCAAAGAGAAGGTTCCAGGGATATGGACAGATTTCAATGTCTTGAGGCCCAAGTTAAAATGTTTTCTGAGCAAATAGGAAAACTCTGTGTAGTTCAAAAGCAGCCACAAACAGAGGGTGCAGAATGTGAAAGGAGTGATCTTGGTCGTTCTGACACCAAGTGACAATGTAATAGCCCCCGCAATGATAAAAGTACAGAATCCCACGAACCAGTTTTGTGTAACAGTCCTGAATTGATTGCTGATTCAAACATGAAAATACCCACCAATTAAAGTGAAATAAATAGTGCACATCCACACAAAAAGGGAGTGTGGTTCAATTTGGAGTTGAACCAGACTATCAAAGTGTTTACAAATGAAAGACAGAAAGGAGAAAATAAACAAGAAAATCCAAAAGAGCAGAGACACAGATTTAGAAAAGGCATCACATGCTATGATCAAACGCCTGATGAAGAGAGAGGTAGGATTAGTTGTTAAAACATCCTCTCTTGATAGAATACTGATGAAATGCAGACAGGAAAAACAAGTGCTCAAAAGGAGGCTACAGGCCAATTACCTGAAGAGTACTTTGAGCCACACATATTCCAAGAGACCGGGAAGACAGGCACCATACAAGATGCAAATAGGTGTTTTGAGCCAGAAGATGACAAGCTACCACATAATGTTTGTGAGGATGGTCAGTCAAAAAACTGCAGTGTGAACACTGATGGTCCCTGATCAGAGGGGCGAACAGTGGCTACACTCCAGATGGGTTTTGAACATGGAAAAATAGACAAAGATTCCCAAAATGGAATGGGCGAAAAGGAGGGAAAGGTATCATTTCACTTGCCCTGTGTTTGGCAAAAAGTGAAAAGGGCCCGAGAAAGGCGAGTCCTTAAATCAGTAAAAATTCACACTTTTTGTGTGTGCTGGAAGAAGTTGAGGACAGGTATTATGCTCCTATCGTTGTGGAAGAGAAATGCAATGCATGTGCAATGGTTGACACAGGTGTGCATGCCACGATCATGTCCAAAGAGTTGGTGAAAAGCATCAATGAAGTGAGATCCCCACAAAGTCATATTAAAGTTAGACAAAGTTAAGTCCCGGTGCATAATTTTAATGGTGAGGACATACCTATCGAAGGGGTCACTGAGGTTGACATAAAGATGGGAAAACATAGGATGAAACAGGAAGTGTTGATCCCATCTCAGTGAAATTCCATTTCTGATGGGGACAGATTGCCTAAAGAGGTTGTCGCCTCTCATTGATGGGGTAAATGGGGTTTTGTGGTCCCTAGCCAAAAAGCCATTGAGGCCTAAGAAGGTGAGGTTACAAAACAACAGTATAAAAGAATGCCACACTGTGGCTAAATCAGATGATGCAGTAGAAGTGGATCTTCAGAATGGCTGTGTGCCTAGTGTCACCGTCATTCTAATGTGTCAGGATGAAATGCGAGGTGAAAAAGAAAGTTTCTAGAGATTTATTTGGACCTCAAGAAAAAATGGCAAACAGAAATAGATGAAAACACGTTACGCTTTCATTTAAAAGAGGAAAAGTGCAAACAATTTGTCGCTTCAGAGGGACTTGGTAGGCGGAAACATATGTCGACTATGTAAGGAGTGCTAGATCATGCTTCATGTATCCATGTGGAAAACCCTATGAAGGTTCTCCCAGAAAACTGTGTTCTGTCATTTTGTTGAGCTTATTATCCAATACAAATGTTCTCATGATTTGTTCTGATTTGTTCTAGGAGTGTGAGTCATTGATCTACTCTGTTGCTACATTAACAGCCTTTATGTTTTATTATGTGTTCTATAACAAGTGTTTTTATATTTGTTTCTATAAATGAATCCATTGAGTATTTTTTTGTATGAATCTAGTATCAATCTTGTGGATTGGTTACATAGGCTAAGGAGCTACAGTGTCTCTCCCCACCCCCCTGTCCTCCACCCACTTTGAAAGGAAAGGATTCAAGGCAAGCAGACTCCACCCACGTTCATGCAGGATGCAGGAGCGCCTTTTATTAAGTCGGGCCATAACGCAGTCATGACCCATCTTAAAAGGGCAATACACTTGGAAGGGTCACAAATGACAAGGATTACACATTCAAGGTCAAAGTGATTCACATACACCCTCTCTTATGAACATTGTAGACGGATTAAAGACTGTTGCAAAACAGTGTTTTGAAGCCTGTTATGTAAGATGATATGAATATGTATTTTGTAAGGCATTTCTCGTCCTGTGCTGCAGTTACATTACTAGCACTGATTCCATGCTCAAAACCTTCCTCTTTGCTTCTGCTTTCACTCCCTCTCTTCCCCTGTTGATTTTCCTGACAGATACTGCACTGGATACCTGGCCTTCCTTCTGATCTAGGGGTGTCACAGTATTAGTTTTATGATGGTACGATAACCTTCTTGCCAAATGGCAGTGTATCATGGTTATCGCGGTATAGCAGGTGGAGTTAACCAATCTTAAAAAAATATTTTCTAAAAGGTCAAATTGTCAGATTTCTCATCACAAACAAAACCTGGCACCCAGGGCCAGAATTGGGCTTTTCAACATACTTTCCACTGAAAAGCCACCCCTTGCTTCCACCAAACACAAACACGCGTATGGAGAGGAGTGGGGGGGAGCCCAGCTATGACTGGCCAAGCAAACTGAATAGCTTTTCTTAAGTGGTCATTTTGGCTTTTAGCTCCCCCACTGGCTACTGGTGAAGATGAACATGTTGCCATCTTTATAACCTGAATGCCACAGATCAATGGAGGCTGATGGTAGTATACGCTTGTGCGCATATACACACACACATGCTCACGCACGCTCTCTTTACGTTACAGCCTTCAGTTTACTTGCGGGCCAAAAGGTGTTCAGTAATCACGGACATGTTACCCTTTGGTATGGCAGCAGGGAATACCCACAGAGATTAGTGAATTTCGCAGTGTGACTTATTATATGTAAATCCAATGATAGAACCAGGGAAATCCCCCATTGTCATATGTTTAGCAAACATTATCCATTATAAATATATAAACCCCAAAGCCGCCAACCCAAAGTAAACCCTTTTCCTTCTTGGCACTGTATTTATTCTTCCTATTGCTAACATATTGATTTTGTGTCAGGCACATGTGGTTTATGGAATGGCATTAAAAACTACTCCAACTGAAACTACTTGGCAGATGGCACATCCAACAGTGCAAGACCAAGACTGCGCAGCACTTGCTTGCTTCAGCCTTTGCAAATCAGATTGAAAAGCACACTTAACGGTATAAACGGTATACCGTTACATCCCTATTCTGATCTTGGGCCCAGGCCCGCCCAGGCCCGCCAGTTGCCCACCTGCACTGCCTCCCTGGCAAACCCTGCACCTGGGGACTGTTTTCTGTATCCTTACAGTCCCCCTACCAGCACTTATGTTCTGCACTTACCATACACTTGCCACCCACTGGAAGTTTTATTTATCTTATTTTATTGTACTATACCTTGTACTGCACTCCCCCGCCCCCTCTCCGTTCCCCCCGCACTTTTTCCTTTTCCCCTTCCCATGCACTTGTGCGATCTGATTGACACCTGGCCTAGTCGGATCGTTGTCCGTCTTCCCTTTGTTCCCCCTCCCTTGCCTCGTTGCGCTTTGAAACACTTATGTATCGGCGCCTTATAAATACCATATCATATATCATAGAGGCCCACAAAGAACTTGGAGGGACCTGAAAAAAGCCAGAGCAGCCCTAGAATCGCATCTGGCAGATGAGTCCGCGCAGCTCCTTCTTCGGACCAAACAGTCCTATTACATACATGGAGACAAGGCCAATAGTTTTTTGACAGCTAAACTGAGACAGCAGAAAACCCGAAACCCCATCATACAGCTTAGGGATCGGAGAGGGAACCTGGTGAGGGGGGAGAAGGAACGAGGTGGTTATGCTCTTATATCACACTGACATCCTAAAGGGGGAAGACTTAGAGAGAGGAACATAGGCAGCCTTCTTGGATCAGGTGACCCTGCCACAAATTAGCGAGCCGGACAGACTGTTATTGGAGGCACCCATATCCGAGGAAGAAGTGGGAGAAGTGATTGGGGCACTGAAAGGACATAAATCCCCAGGCCCGGATGGCTTAAGTAACGCGTACTGCAAAATGTTTAGGCCCATCCTGGTAGGTCCCCTAACAAAACTTTTTAACTATATCCGGGTCACAGGGCGAGCCTCAGGGCATATGGGCCCGGCTACCACGATTCTTCTGCTAAAACCAGACAGGGACCCCCTAGATTGTGCTAGTTACCGCCCCATCTCGTCGTTGAATGGGGATGCACAAATGTACTCCACGGTCCTGGCTCAAAGACCAGCGAAGATGCTCCCACAGATAATCCATCCAGATCAGGCGGGGTTTGTAAAAGCGCGGCACACATATGACAATACACATAGGGCCATAGATACGATGGAATGGGGGCGGCGGACTGGGCAGAGGTTCTCGGTGCTGGCATTGGATGCATCTAAGGTTTTTGACAGCCTGCACTGGGAATTCCTGCGGCATACCCTAGAGAGATTTGGTTGCGGGGCGGTGTTTACACGTATGTTGATGGCTAACTTTGTGAACCCGTCAACACGATTGATGATCAACGGCCAGCTCACAGACAGTATCCCCATCCAAAAGGGTTTCTAGGCAGGGCTGCCCGTTGTCCCCGCTGATTTTTGCCATGGCCACGGAGCCGGTAGCGCAGCGAGTCCGGGATGACCAGGGCATCAAGGAGTGGAAGTAGGTGCTGATGGGCCCCAGAAGGTAGCCCTCTATGCGGACGACATACTCATGTTCGTGAAAGACACGACAAACTCCCTCCCCCGGGCCATAGATCTGCTGGATGAGTTCGCGAAAGTCTCGGGGTTCCACATCAACTACCCCAAATCTAAGGCACTTAACATCACAGAGGCTTCGGAACTTAACATCACAGAGGCTTCGGAGCATGTGTCTGAATGGGAGAGCCGATATCCTTTGAAATGGGAATGGAAAGCTATAAAATACTTAAGTGTTCACCTGACCCCCACCTTTGATAGGCTATATGGGGCTAATATTCCGGGCCTCCTGAATTCACTGACGCAAGATCTTCAACAATGGGATTTGCAGGAACGGTCATGGCTGGCACGAATTACAGCTGTCAAGATGAACCCGATTGCCAGGTTCCCCTGCGTGACCGGCGCTGTGCCGATACGTATACCAAACCCAGCAATCAAAAAACTACAGGGAGAAGTGATGTCTTATTTGGAGGGGAAAGAAACCAAGGGTCTCCAAGAAAGTGCTATTTAGACCACAGGCTCTGGGGGGCTTGGGGGTGCCGGAATTCCGCAGATACTTATGGGCAGTACAGGTGGTGCCTATGCTACAATGGTCACCCCGGGACTAACCAGAACCGCTGGGTGATCCTGGAAAAAGGCGGCATCTAAGATACCCCTGGAAAGTCTGGGGTTTCTTGCAGCTTGCCATAGAGGCAAAGAGGGCGCACTATTGGAAGCTTCTAAGGCCACCCTATGGTATTGGGACAAAGCCCTAAGGGAAAATAAGATGGGGGCGTGGGAGGCCCACTTGCACCGGTAGCCCACAATCCAGACTTTACGCCAGGATTGCAGCCTAGTTTTTGGATGCATTGGGGAGGGGGAGGGGGGGCAAGGGCCCTGGTATTGGGGGATTTCTACGCGGGGGGAACGCCGTTAACCTTTGAAAGTTGCAAAGCCAAATTCCAGGTCCCGGAGAGGGAACGCTTCCACTATATACAACTCAGGCATTGGATCACTAACACAATGGTTCGAGAGGGAGCAACTAGGGCCCCTTCAGGGCTGGAGCTTACGGTACAAGAGGGAAGGGTCAAGAAAGGGGTTTCAAGATTGTACCGGCTGATAGGGGAGGCGGGTCCAGAGGAAATTCTCCCATTAATGCAAAAATGGGCTTTGGTCGTGGGAAGACCCATCTCGGGGGAATCATGGGGTCGCATATGGCACCGCACCGCCAGGAGCTCAAGATGCACTTCCATTAAAGAGGGGCCGTACAAGCTTTGCTTACGCTGGTACATGACACCACGACTAATGCACTCCATCAATCCGGACTACCCCATGCAATGCTGGAGGTGCTGTGGACAACCGGGGACTCAATCCATATGTGGTGGACGTGTCCAGTGGTGAAGATCTATTGGAAGGAGGTCCGAAGCCATATAAAAGAGATAACGGAGGTACAACTGCCACTCCATCCGGTGGTGGTGGTTGCTAGTTGAAGCTGTGGAAGGGAGCTATGCCAACTCCGGATGCAGAGCTGGCCTTATTACACACATGCTGAGCGCGGGAAGAATCACCCTAGCCCAGGCATGGAAGAATAAACAGGGGCAGGTAGTGGCCGCATGGTGGGTGAAACTCTGGACTCTGGGGGGTCATGACCATGGAGAAGGTAACAGCAATGGCCTATGGCTCCTACTCAAAATATGCTACCACCTGGACGCTGCTTCATGAGTTCATGGCCGACAGGGAACAGATGTATTTCAAACCTAAGTTACTGCGCAATGTTTCTATCTTATGACTGGGGGGACTTGAATTAGAAGGAGGACTGCACCTAAAAGGACTTGCTGGGAGGTCGGAAGAAGATACTATACTCCACCCAAATGTTGAGATGTTATTGTGGCAGGGGGGCTTAGGGGAGTTGTAATAGTTACATTTCAGCAGCAGACGGCACCCCCGATGGGGGCAAATGGCGGGAAGGATCCTGGAGATATTATGGTTTGGTGTTCCTTAAAGCATGAATGTTTGTAAGAAATAATGCTGCTGAGAAATAAATAGTTAAATAAGTGCTTTTTGCCCATAAGAAATGTTTATGTAATGAATGGTAATACAGAAATAAATACAGTGTCCTTGCTATTTACTAAGCGCTTGTTTTCGAATAACCGCCTGCTGTGAGTCTTTATGCAGAGTTGTACTGAAGTGATATGAGATGTACAGTTATAGTTTGTGCTTGGTGCATTCCATTATATTGTGTGCTACATGAAAAAAGAATGTGTACATTTTCAAATGATTATGTACAAAGAGGTATATTTGGGTACAGTAAATGTACATACAGTTTTATGTATATGTGTTTGTTGGTTGAAGGGTAGAACATTTTGCTCTCCTCTGTGCTTCTGGGCTTTTTGAATGCCACCTGATGTCCACGGACATTCGTACTGTCCGCTGCCTCTGCAGCTGCTACATTGGGGGTGAGTATAATATTAGCAACTTGTAGAAAATTAAGGGTGCACTGGTAAAAACCTATGAAATTCACTGGAAAAACTTTGTTAAAGGGATGTAATGGTTACAAGTAAACCGAAAACCCCCACAAATTTGCCAGCTTGACCTTTGGAGTGCAATACTTGCAAGGACTGACAGTAGCACGATTTTAAAAAACAATGTGGATGCCATCTGTTTTTTAGTGTTCTGAGATTTTTAAAGCTAAGAAAACACACGGCATCCGGGACTGTAGACTGTCTCCCATCTTTACAGTAACTGGGATTGACCCTGCTTAGCTTCAAAGCAAGGAAAACGTGGTACTGAAGCGATCGTTCAGCCCTGACTGGGAATCCACCCAGCAATGTTTGACAATAGTGCATAGTGAGGCCCACATAGACGGCTGGCTAATATCCTAAAGAGGGACGTCCCTCTGCAGGAAAAAGTTGCCAGCCAGCCCGCTGGTCGAATCAGCCCTGATGTGCTCATGTGCATTCTATTTAGTCAGATAGCAGCATTCCGAGATGCAGATAAGGATTCACTTTGACTGGGTCTGTTTGGTGACAGTCCTGCCAATATGGGTACCAGCATAACCAACAAAAAGCTGACCTTCTTTCCTGATGTCTCTCGTCTTAGAAGCATAGTAACTGAGGGCCCACATCGGGGCCACCTCTTGAGAGGGATGAACATCAGAGACCACCTTCATCTTTGACCTCACTCCCGAGGTCACCTTTTCTTTGGAGAAAACCAAATAAGGTGGTTTAGCAGATAACACCTGTAGTTCACTCACCAGTCTTGCAGAAGTGATGACTACCATGAAAATCACAAATGAATGCGCTCAAACAAAGCGTCCATTAAAAAAAAATTAATACATTAAAATCCAATGCCCGAAAAAACTGTCACACGGAAAACGGATTGCACAATCCCTACAAAAACTGCAGATCCATGGGAATTGAGGATAAAGAGCCTTGATCAGGGATCCTTTTAAAAACCGAGTTAGCTACAAACTTCCCATTTACAGTACCAATCTGCAGAAAATCCAACACAGAGGATGTAGGACAAGTGAAAGGGTCCAGATGCCTCTCCCATAGCAAGGCAAGAATTTACACCACATGTAGGCATACATGGATTTAGTGTCACTCCTCCAAGCAGAGAGAAGCACATGCAGGATGTCATCTGGCAAATCCCACTCCTTGTAGCTCAGCCTCTCAGCAGCCAAGCCTGAAGGTTCAGGCTGCTCAAGGTTAGGATGGAGGACCTGCCCTTTTGACTGGCAGAGCACATCTACCATCATTGGAAGATGCCAGGGAGGGCAGATGGACAAGTCCAGCAACCCTGGGGTGCCACACTATCCGAGCCCAGTCTGGAACCATTAAAATCAAGGTTAAGGCTGACAGAAGCAGCTGCATGTAGTAGGTAGCGTGGCTTGGAGTCTAACGTGATGTGAAAACGTATGTTTCTTTCCTCACACCTGGACTGATGCAGCGAAACAGAGGGCACTCCTGGTCCTGCAGTCTGCGGCTTGGAGTTTGGGCACAGTTTGAGGCGGTGCAGCCCCTGGAAGGCCAGCCTAAGTGCCTGCAGTGAGTGCACTCTGCAGGTTGGCACTGTTTTTACTCTTTGGGAATGGCAAGTTGCTTGACTGCTTTGCTGTCTGGTGCGTTCTGTGTTCTGCAGTTGGAAGTGCTTGAGCGCAATTAGGCTCTTCCTTTCAGTGTGCTGCACTTGGCTGAACTCGGCTGTACAAGGCAGAGGGTGGCAGAGAGTGTGGCAAAGTTGTTGATGGCTAATTTGCAACACGCTGGAGGTGGTGAGTGCAAGGTATTTAGGGCCTGATTCACAGAACATTTCCTACGGGATTGCGCCATTATAAAACGCTCCCATGAATCAGGTCCTTAACCTCTTGTTCAAAACCTTTGCTCAATCCTTTACTTGAAACTGTTCCAAATTGCACTCTGATCTGGTGGGAGACCTAACATTAACACATACCGGTCCTCGACTCATCTCTTTTTGCGATTGGGTGAGTGGCAAGTGAGGAGGCTTGTGAAGCGGTCCATGCCTGACGACAGCGAACGGTCCTGAGTTGGGGCTTGTGAAGGGGACAGGGCTGCAGATAAGTACGGCTGCAGTTGAGTCTGGGGGGAGTTCCGTCGCCATGGTGGCACGGAAGACAATTATACAGAAATGGGGTTCCATAGTTAATCAATTTTGGCATGAAGGCTGCTGGGGCCTGTAATCCACCTAGGTAAGCCACCATTAATTGGGTGGCCCGAAGCAAAAAGGCCATGGGCCTGGCCTCCGTAGCTGTGGTAAATGAGGCAGATAGGGTTGGTTTGGATGAGGTGGTAAAGATGAGCAGTGTGCAGAATTCCATAAATGTGGGGAGATGTCAAAGAGGGTGGAGTGCATACCCTCGATAGTAGGCACAGATGTCTCTGAGATTGATACTGACATGGGTGATCTGGATGTTAGTCCCACACTGGAGCAGATGCAGATTAATTCCCTGGGTGGTTTGATAGATGATGGGGATGGTGGCCAGGAAGGTAGCAGATGAGGGAGACCATTTAAAGAGCTCTCGACTAGCCCAACGATAATTAAGGATTTTACTTGCAATCAGCCTGTGCATGTATATAGATAAAATGGCGAAATACAAGAAACATTGGGGACACCACAGGGACCTCTACTGCATTTTGAGCCTGATGGTTGTACAGCTGGTTGCTCAGAAGGTTCCACAGAGGTTGAGTCATCATGCCCACTTAGATTGCCTCATCTGACCTATCACTCCGGCTCTCAAAATTCCACACTCCTCAAGGACCTTGTTCTAATCTGGAAGGAGAACCCGTTGAAGGGCCTAGTGCGAGTGCAAATACAGACACCATTCTATATCTTGACAAACATTTAAACAGTTTCTGCCGCTTATGTGGAGTTGAACGATGCCTACAGTCAGTTACTGGATAGGTGTGAGAGGGATGCTGGAAAAATTGATGCTTTTCTAGGGGTCATTAGTACAGTGGCAAAATGCATGAGGAATATGTTGGCAGACTATAGTGCTATTAATAAGCGGTGTGGAGTGTCAGGAGTGTTTCATGTGTTGTGATTATCAAAATGTTCCCTGCTTTGCAGTCTGCTTTTGCTGTTCATTGTTCCACAGAGGAGCAACCTACAAATACCCACTCCACGACGCAGAGCATCACTGAGTGTCAGGAGTGTTTCCTGTGTTCCTGTGCGACCAAGGACTATGGGAACTGAAAGGAAACGTTCCACCACAATGGCTTTTGATATAGACAATGAGCCATGAATGAGTGAAAAGGGTGCCACTGCAAACAAGATGTCAGATGCGGCTCTGTCTATTGAAACAACCAAGCATTTCCATGGAATCATTTGAAATCCGGAGACCCGCTGATGAAAGGAACAGTGAACTGGAGACAGAGATAAGAGCTCCTCCCTTCTCTGACCACCTGTATGAACACAACGATGATAGAAGGGAGGCGTGCAGCGAGTCTGTAGGTGGAATGATGTGGAGGAAGGGGGAGCGGAAAAAGCTCTGAACATCCAACTTAAACCTACCAACATGTCTGACACTGGTTTGTCTTCAAACACCAAAGCAGCGTGCACTTTAATATTTTCTTCAGCGCACATTGGCTCGTCAACTAAAGCACTAGTCACCTCCTGCTCGGCAGCAACGATACCAGACCCTTTCCGTGAGCCTCTAGAGATGATTGAACAACCACTGCAGTTGCGGTCACGCTTACCGAAAGAGAACATGTAATCCCACGAAAACGCATAATACGGTAACAGAAGTGATAACGAGTGAAACAACCAATAATACGCATGCAGGAAGTCTGCCAGGAATCCAACTCGAGGAGACCATAAGTGCAAATATAACTGCAAATAATCCGGACTGCAACATGAGGTAATCCTCTGCACCAGCGAGATTGACAATTGGGCATTCACGCGGTTGTCCTACGCAATCCCTCCACCCCTTCTCTTTCCTTATCAGATGGGCAGGGGTAACAGCGTGATCTCTTCTCCTAGATGCCATGCAACAGTAGGACTCGCCTTCAAAAACCTCATGGGACAACATCCACAATGCCAATGGGAATGGATGTACACAAATCCAGGACAGTTCGAACCAAATGGAACATTTTGCAACTATGTAGCAACTGTCAGTCAACCTAAAGCCCCCCTCTCTATTGCACTGGACGGAAAAAGATGCTTTCTTTAGATGATCACTGACTTTCTCCTCATAGTTGAGAGGTGGCTGAGGCCTATGACTTTGCCCCATGTTATTCTCTGAATTACCGAGCCCCATGGCCATGCACAGTATTACCAGGGTCTCCCATTTGGCCTTACACCCCCCCCACAGCTTTATGATTGCGAATCTAGTTTAGTTATTGAACCACTTTTTTTAGACACTGCCCAATACATTATGAAGGATGTTTGCTAATCAAATGTAAAATGAAAGATATATCTTCTACTATGAAAATAATACTAATAAAACTCTCTCAGCTCTTTGTTTTTTCTGTTTCTTTCCCCCTTCTTTTCTCTACTAGAATGATTCTAATTTAAATATACGTTTATTATGAACATTGGTTGAACAATGCATATTATTTGTAATAACTTGCTCAAAACCAATGATTTATTATAATTGGCCACAATTCAAATGCGAGAGCTGATTTTAAAAAGCATTCCTGGCCAGTATTGGGAGCATACATTGACGCCACCGATATTCTGTTTGCACCCAATCCCAGAGTTGTAAAAACATACCGCCCCTCTTTGTGGGTTTTTGTTTTTAGTACCTTAATAGGAGGAGCAAGCTTCATTGCCATCAGTACTCCTGTAACCTTTCCCACCGCATTTACCTGTAGCACCACTGGGTATTGCCGTAGGTGAAATTTATGTCTATCTGCCAAACAAGTCCGGTTGGTGACACCCCAAGAGAGCTTTGAGTTTCCTGCGTTTTGCTGGTGCATTTAGACGCCTAATATTTAACGTTAAACACTTGAACGATCCCTATTATTCACCAAGCATACTAAACCAGAAGATGTCAGGAATATCACCATACTTGAGCATCCCGTCGAGTACCATGCAATCCTACCCCGACAGCCCTCACATTCAGCTTCTCCCTCCCCGTTGCTCCCTCCTAACCCCAACCTTCCCACTGAAATCCCCAAACAATGTCCCTCGGTGTGAGCCACGGTACCAACATAATCCAGGACACCAAACCCCAGCCATGACTCAACTTTACTCCCAGGGCAACATGCGGGGTAACCTAGTAGCCCCATCTGTTACCTGAAGAGATGTTGTGGACCGTCTCTTCCTCTAAATTTGACCAAGAGTTCCATGCTAGATTCATTCGCTGCTGGTTGTTTTGAACGAAAATTCCTTATTCTGCTGGTTTAGTGGTAGGTCCTCTTAGTCGCACCTACGTGCCAGTCCTGTTTTGCTGCCACGGTGCTTTCAAATCGACCACTCCGATGGTTTAAGTTGATCAGGCGAATGGCCAGACTCGGATACAGATCGGCCTTACACTTCATCCTCTCTGGTTTGTAATAAGGCCATGCCAGACTCCCGTGAGGTGATCCTAAGCGGACTGCCATCTAAAGAAAAAACAATCCGAAAGGGAAGGTCGACTTGTACTTGATCCCTCGTGATTGTAGTGTTCTGACCACTAGCTGCATTTCTCATCTTTTTTTGGAGAGTGAACTGGGAGAGATCCTGATGGAGTTGGATCTTGATCCCGTTGTAGGTGATCGAGGACTGCTCCCGGGCCTGCCTTAGGATTTGTTCCTTCTGTAGATCGGACTTACAGGCTGCCAGGACGTTGTGTGGACAGGCCCCTAGGTTGTTTCTTTTTGGGCCAGATCTATATAAGCGATCCAATAAGACTGTGGGGGGTCTCTACGCCCAAGTCTGCAAAAATGTGGGTTACAGTGGCCTTTAGATCAGAGTCCAGAATTGATTGTGGTAAGTTTCTTATTCCAATATTAGAGCGTTCACGAGATCCTCACATTGTATTTCAAGATTGCGCGTTACCCTGGCCAGCTCTCTGGGTGCAATGTCCGATAGTCTACTTTCCTGTGTCAATTCATGGATAGCCCATTCATTAACATCAATCCGCTCACCAATGATAGCAATATCTTTACTGAAGTCAGATAAAGACTGTCTGATTTCTGTGTTAAAGATGGTAAACTGTAGTAAAAATTTGACCCTGAAATTTTTTGAAGCTTTTTGCAAAATCTTCTTTAGAGGCAGCCATCTCTAATTCAGGACCACAAGGTTCTGCACCTGAGACAGGTGTCCCTATTTCACCAGTTAGAACTGTCCCCTGGCACAATGACCCCCCAAAGCTTTTGTAGCGGGTTCTGTTTATTCTGAAGATCCTTGATGGTCCCCACCTGGGTGAGCTTCTTTTTCCCCCTCAGCATGTGCTGTATTGGCTGCTAAACTGTATATCCGGAGGCCATAGAGTATCTTTCTGTGATTTTGAAGGATGTTTACACACATATGAGGAGTAGAATAGGAGCCAGCTAGAATCTACCTCCAAAACCAGGGAGTAGATATATTTACTTATTGGAAACTTGCCGACAGCGCTGCCAGGTTTTTACCAGGTGCTCGAGAGAAGCGCTCTGTGGGTTTAAAGGTTATTAGACAAGCTTGTAGAGATAAATAGGAGCCCACTGGAATCCGCCTCCAAACCCATGGTGTAGGTGTCTTTACTCCTAGGACATTTGCCATCAGCACTAGCAAGTTCTTTACAGGTGCCTATGTTTCAAAATGTCTAACCACTGTCCCTCCAGTTATTCCTTGCGGTGGTTGCGATACTGTGTAGGAACGCTTTAATTGCAATTTCCCCCCCACCTTCTCCATTTTACTTGAAGAGACCCAAATGTGAATGTTTGCCAGCGGGGATTGGAGCCTGGAGCAAACTCTAAAAATGAAACCAGATCAGATTTATGGGCGTGCGTGCGCACTTTAAAAAATTTCATATCGTCCATACACAGGTACTTTAGTGAATATTCCTTGAAGTTGCGCGATGCTTTGAAGGCACCAGGCATCCAGACTAGTGAGGGTTGGGGCCAGGAGCAAGCTCTGAGAGTCATACCAGATAGGATCTATGGGCATGCGCGCCCTTTTAGTTTTCATAAAGTCCATGCCCTGGTACCTTAGTCAGTGTTCCTAAAAGTTGCGCGATGCCCCGCGGGCATCAAGATTAGCCTGGCTTTGGGTCTGCCGCAAGATCCGGAGGGCCATGCCCTGGGAGGGCTGCCTTCTGCCCGTATTATGCGTGTATTCAGACGACGTGAGCGCAGTTCGTTGCCCCACTGCTTCAAAGGGTCTAGGGTCTCCCCAGCTTCGGTCCACAGCTCGATAGACCCAGTAGGAGGGGACCGCTTCACTGGTGTTGGAGGAATCGGCTGGAGAACACTGCACGCACGTCTTCAAGGTGCAGTGCCCATCTTGGAATCTCTTCATCTATTTTAAGACCCCCAAAGCAGTACTAATATCAGGAGGAGGGAGGTGAACAGGGACACCACCAAAACTAGGAAGCACTTGAGGACAAACCTACTATAATAAATGTCCTGCCCCGAGTGGGAATCCAAGCAGTAATGTTCAGTGAACATGTGCAGCGAAGCCCAAGTAACCGCCTGGCAAATGTCCAAAACAGGGAATTCAATCTGCAGATATGTCAGCCAGTCCTCTGGTGGAATGAGCCGAGACCCTGAGGGACATATTCATCAGCCATATCACAGCATTCCGAGATGCAGAGGATGATTCACCTTGACAAGGTCTGTTTGGTCAGAGCCCTGGCAGCACAAGCACCAGTGTCACGCACAAAAACAAAAACCTAGTCATCTTTCCGGACAACCATTGTCCACGAAACATTGCCACTGAGAGCCTGCACCAGGTCCAGACAATGGAATACCTCTTCAGCCTTGGAAGGCAGAGGAAAGAAGACTGGAAGATAAAGAAAATGTGAGACCGCTTTCCGAACGAAAGACAGACTTACTCTCAACATCACCTTCTCTTTGGAAAAAACAAATGTGGTTTAACGGAAACACTTGGAGCTCACTTAACCAACTTGTGGAACCAGGAAAATTCCCCAAAAGGTGAGCAACCTAATTGAACATAAATGCAGAGGCTCAAACAGAGCTCCCTAAGAGAAGTAGCAACGCTATATTAAAATCTCACGTCGGAACCACAAACTGACATGGTGGAAACTGATTGCGCAATCCCTGCAAAAATTGCCTAGAATTCGGAATTGTCAAGCAAGAGCCTTGCTCAGGGGTCTTTCAAAAACAGAGATAGTGGCCAGGTACGCCTTCACAGTCCTGATGAGCAGGCCTGTCCATGCCAAAGGCAGCAAGAACGCCAAAACTGAAGTTACAGGATAGGATGAAGGGTCCAGATCTCTGCCCCAGCAGCAAGCGGAAAATGTATGCCATCTACAGGCATACAACTTTGTGGCAGGCCTCATAGGTGAATGGAGAACATCCAGGATATTGTCAGACAAGTCCCACTCCTTGAATCTCAGTCTCTCAGCAGAAAAGCATGCATGTTCCAGCTGCCGAGGTATGGGTAGAGGACAAGGTCCTCAAACTGCGAGAGTAGGCCCACTCTCCTGAGAAGACACAGGGGAGAGGGGGTATGACAACAGATGGACACGTCCAGCAGCTCGGGATACCACATTTTCCAAGCCTAGTCCGGAGCCATCAAGATCAATGCAGACCTGACCAGGAGCCAGCGGAATGATTGGGATTGGGATCAGCGAAAATGCATAGTGGAGGTTGAATGTCAAAGCATCGCCTAGTGCTCCCTGCTGAGGAAATTCCATGGTCCACCTGAAGAGTTCCCTAAAATGGAAACATTTGTGGAGGACTTTCTGGTAGAGCTTCTACTAGTGGGAGGCCTAAGTATGTCAGCTCAAGGCATTCTCTGTGATATTCTCTTTCCCCGACATTTGAGTCGCCATCAGACACACCGTTTTCCAGAGGCCAAAACAGTCTCCTTGCTTCTCTGTATAGCGTTAAGGACTCCCCCCCCCCCCCCCATGCGACCTTGCTTGTTGAGGTAGTGCATGGTCACTGCGTTGTCCATTAGGGAAAGCAGTCTTGCTCTTTTCCGAGGGAAGGAAGGCAAACAGGGACAGCCTGATTACCTTCAACTCTAGCAGGTTGATGTGTTCCCAAGACTCAGAGGAAGACCAGACCATGTACCATCAGATCAGACAGATGAGCACCCCAAACCTTCAAAGAAACAGTTGCTGAAGCAATGCACCTCTCGACAAGTTGTCTTGTAGGGGCCACCACGTAACGTCTGGAGAAACATGACTTGATACCTGAAAAAGATCTAACATGTTCCCCTGAAACAGACTGCTGGCAACGGGGGAGCCACTAAAACTAGATCATGTGCAGCCGAGCCACCGGAACTACCAGAATGCAGGAAGCAATGAGACCCAGCAAGTGCAGGAAAGCTGAAGCAGGGACATGTCCCTGGGATTTGCGTACTTGAACCATCTGAGACATTTTCGCCACTCTGGCCTCAGGCTGAAAGCTCGACCCAGGCAAGTGTCCAAGACCACCTCCATGAACTAGAGGGATGGTGAAACCTGAGAATGTCTTTAATTCAGAGAAAAGCACAAGCTGTGCATTAGCCTGCATGTGCGGAACAGATGTGCCAACGCCTATTCTGGAGAGCCTTCTCATTCCTGAGCCAAGCTACCACAGGCAGAAGTAGTGCTCAAGAAATACCCAATGGCAGGTCTTAACTGGAAAGGACATTGGCACGCAATGAATCTCGGGTACTTCCTGTTTTTCACATTCATTGATACATGGAACTAGCCAGCCTGAAGAGCCAGGGATACCAACCAGTCCAGCAGTTCGAGGACTTGGGCGATCTGAGCTGGAGTGACCATCTTGAATTCGTCCTTGCACAGATACAGATTCATAAGCCTCACATCCAGTATGGGAAGCAAGCACATGTCCTCCTTCAGAACCAGAAATAGATTGAGTAACACCCCCGTCCACATTCCGAGTGTAGAACCAGTTGGATCGCACCCTTTGTTGATGGATTTCCTGTAAAAGTAGGGGATCTGGAGGCGAGGACAGTAACCCTGTTGAACGACCTGAAAGGCCCAAGAATAACGTGGTGTGGAACCCTTCTGAGCTGAACAGGGAAATTTTCCCTCCCACTGTTGACTCGTGGAGTAAGTTCCTCTCGCAAGGGCTTTACATCCAAGGTGGTTGTGGGGACTGAAGGAGGCAACACCACCTCTCTGAGCACATCTGCCGCTATCTCCAGGGAAATGGCGAGTTTGTTGCCTACCTGGGGCAGCTTGACCTCATTCACAGGGGAAATAGGAGAAGCAAAGTCGAAACCCACAACCTCTGATGTGTGGTGCTGACAGTTGTTGAATAGCCTTGCCCAACGACTTATCTTAGAGGATTGGATCCTTTGTAAGAATAATAAAATTTCTCTCTGAAGAGGTTATGTCAATCAAAAGGTCCAGGACCTTCATGTGCAAACCTGAATGTTCTTATCCAGGAGTGTCGTTTGATTACTGTGCCAGCAGCCATCACATGCCCCATGCAGTCGGCTTGTCCAGTCCCGAATGGAGGATTTGCTTGGAAGCCTCCCTGCCATTGTGGACAATGTTTTCAAAGCCCTCTCTTACCACACCTTCTGGGAGATGTTCAGCTGCACCACCCACTGCAGACCAGAGGCTAAAAGAAAATGTGGCCACGGCATAATAGGTGTGAATTGTTTTCTTCCCCCATGTGTCCAATCTCTTGCTTTCTTGTCTGGAGGAAGGGATGGGAAAGTGGACATCTGCAAGATACAGTAAGCTTCTTGCACCACCAAACTCTCAGGGTAAGCATGGGTGGAGGGAAAAGCCCATTCAGAGGGGGATGGGTGATGTTTATAGGTCAGCTGCCTGTCTACAGCCAGAACTGAGCAGCTCTGGAGCCTCAACTGACACATTGATGGGCAATAATGCTTCCTTTTTGGGGAGCGCATCCAGGATATCAGCAAGTTCACAGTGAGCCTTTGGTCTGGATGAGGTTGAAAACTCTAAAGTATCAACCTTCTTGGCAATAAAGTGTTTTAAAGATGCTTGGGTCCTCCCCGGAGTCTGAGCTGAAGTATGTCCAGCTCCAGGGAAGTATCCACGACACTGGCTTCCTGGAGATCAGTGGCCAATTCCACCAAATCATATCCACAGAACTCTCTGGTGAGTCCCTCTCCTCTTCACGGCATAGTGGTTCCATCTCTATGGGAATGGTTTCTCCTTCATTGAAGATCTGACCGATCTTTGACATAAAAGGTCTCATAGGAAGAGGAGCATATTTGAGGGCAGCCTCAGCGCCACGGGTGCAGATGACCCCAAAGTAGAGGTAGATGCTGGTGCAGAGGTCTCAACACCTGAAGGCGGGGCCAGTTGCTGCCGGGATGGGTATTCTCCAACAGGAACCGGGGCTAGGCCCATAGGTTCCCGATTGTGGCCTCCAGAGGGATCCCTGCTGGCCTTTTTTCCTCCAGGGTAGAGGAAAGGGTTGGCAATAGTACTGGTTGTGCCGTCTCAGGGTAGTCCTTTGATCAGTGATTCTTCTTCAGCAAAGATGAAGAGTGGTGCAGAGAAGAGCTGCTAGGCAAGCAGGTCCTTTTAGGGTACAGCTTCTCCTGGTAGGACCGGGGCTTTTCTTATGATAGACATTCCACGGATCTATGTCATTTGCTTGCAGCCCATTTCGACAAATCGCTTTCGTTTTTCAGATTTCTTTTACTGCATTTTCCAGCAAAAAAGGCAAGGGGAAGTCTCCACTATATCGCCCCCCACTCACCTTTCTTAACACTTAACCCCAACTCCCCAGCTACATTTTGCAGTATAATGCAGAGAGAAAAAATGCTGGGAAACTGGATTTGATTAAATGGGCCAAAAGCAAAGTGGTTAATACCGGTTCTGCGCCTGCGATCTCGATTTAGATAGTTTGGTTTCACCCTTTTCTATGTGGAAAAGGCAAAATGTTTGGCCCCCGACTCCAATGCACATTTGGGTGCATGAATTGACATGACCCGCAGTCCTAGGTGTTGTGATTCTCCCAAGGCAGTATAAACAGATCCTAAGGGGGTCACGTACCAAAATCTGTCGGCCACAATCTGAACAGGGCTTGAAGCCTGCAGGGTTGGGCACGTTGAGTGAACAAGTAGCGTGTTCCCGAAGAAAACGGAGTGTGTGGAAAAATTAAACTGAGGTCATGGGAGCGGTGCCTATATAAATACTAATCCCTATATCATGGCCAGCGTGGGACACATAGTGGCATCAGGCAGAAGCACGCCACCTTATGGTGCAAATGTTTCCAAAGATCAGCTGCACTGGGGATCGAATATCAGATGAGGAATCTGTGGGAGGAAGTAATCCATTGAAAAATGTATATTTACAATATGACAGACCTCCGTTCCTTGATAGGTTATTAAGGTCACTGCATAATGTTTATCGTGTGAATGCACAAAATATACTACAAGGGAAACAACTGGTGGTTATAGAATAGGACATGAAATTACTCATGGGATATTACAACTTATAATGTACGTTTTACAATTATAACATTGTACTCATTACAATAAGTCTGCTTTCCTGAAAAGCAATTCAATCTTTTATTTATAAACATTTTCCATAAAAAGTTTTAATGTTGGCATATCTTCCCCAACTATAAAAAAAAAATGACCAAGTCTGTGGATTACATGCATAACATTTTGACATTCTCATTTTTACATCGTTTACACACATGATCATGAATATACATGCTTCTTGAAACTATTTCTGCTCCAAGTTATAGCTACACATTATAAGAAAAACAATAATTTAATAGGTTTTAAGACAAGTTGGAAATGGAAAGCCCCTTTAAAAGATACCTATAAGCTTTTGGTTCTTGGGCAACATTAACATGGTGTTGTCCCAACGGTCAACTCCCATCATTCAACCACCTTAAAATCAAATAGGACGACTATGGCAGAACACATAATTTCATGTTTTCATCCTCAAACACGCAACTGTTAAAGTTTGTACATTGTGTTGCAAATGAACAATTCCAATCACTGCAAATAGAATGGTCTTACATATTTGATACTCCTGTATGACGCAAGCACTAACCCACAACATGGAAAGTTTTTTAACATGCAGTAGAAAAGCATTTACAATCCAATGGTATGGAGAAAGTTTGGAAAACGCAGATGTAGTTTGTTCTTTTCAATTGCATAACAAAGCGATTAAGGAGGTTCATGCACAAGGCCTGCTACTAAAATCCAGAACAAACAGTATTAGCTTGATGGCACATTCATTTCGGACAACTGCATTTACAGTGCAAAGAAATATGCAAAAATGAGGTAATTTGCTAATCCCCAGAAAGTATACATACAGTACAGCAACTCTCCCTAATCTGCCCCTACATCTGTGGTTAGACTGGATATAGTCAAGCTTACATATTTCAAATATTGCACAGAAGGATAAAATGCTATTAAGAGGTACTGTGGTTTTTACTTTATATTTACAATTTTGACAATAAATATGTTACAGTACTTGGCGTCTGCCTGCTTTTTACACCGAACATGCACTACGTGATCTTTAGGCAAACGGTATTTCTATCCGGTTATAGCGATTCATGAAATAAACATACACTTCTTAAAACGTACAATGGAACATATTCTAATCAGGAAGCCTTGGTTATTGCTTTATTCAAACCCAAAGTGAACGTATAGCACACTGCTGAGAGACAGAAAACATCTCCCAAAGCAGTGCTGAGCCCTGAGTCAACCTTCATGCACTGTAACAGAGTTAGGCTTCTTCACTATTCACGCCATTGATTTCCATAGAAGTGCTATTTAAACTACCGGTTTCTATAGGGATGGCATTTACACCATTTATTTCTGCGTGGATGTTATTTGTATCAGTAGTTAAAATGCTGGCATTATTACGCATGCAAAATGATGGTGTGCAGGGAAAATGGCTAGGCGGGCACAAACAACTTCTCAACATTCCTTCCGGTAATTCTCTCTTGAGGCGCTCCTGGTGCTCAATCTGGAAAACGTTTGGTTGTTCGGGATTCCAGTCGTATATCCTTTTAAAATAAAAGACAATAAGCTGTCAAAAATAAGTATAGATTTTAAACTTAATTCATACGCATCGCCAATTACTTTGGAACTTTTTTTCTTCAATGATGCAGCAAAACACTAGGATACATTTTCTTAATTTACGTAATTTCCAACATGTAGAGTGCCAACAGTTCTGGGCACTGGTCGACCAATAATGGAGGAGTCATTGAAAAATGATCGTGCTCGCTCGTTTCAGGAAGAGGTGGAGTTTCAGAGCATTTTTGGGGGACGAGGAGACCCCCCCCCCTATGTGGATGGACTGCATGTTCCATAGTTTGCACACATTGATTTCACAAGACGGTCTCGGAGGTTCACTCAAACAGTGGTCTAGGGAAAGAGTAGGAGACAGCTGGAGTATTAAAAAAGTGCACATGATTGGAAAGGCAGGGTGGCTTGAATCCCCAAATACCAGCGCCATAGGTTGCCACATTTTTTAATTTCGCATCGTAGGCTCGTAGCATACATGTAGTAGGTTGTACCACCCTCTATTCATTGCAGCATCAATTCCACTTGTTTAAATGAATGCATTTCAGGAGATAATGTTTAGTGAAAGCGCATGCCCAAGTAATCATAACGTGTAACCTTAGGCATCGCCTCCTTATTCGCGTGAAGAGCAAATTACTTACCTTCGGTAATGCTCTTTCCGATGGGCGTTGCTCCCACGGATTCCTCATCTGTGATTTCTATTTCCCAGCATCAACTGCTCTTTGTAAACGTTTTCGCTGTCAGGGGCCACAGCATGGCTCGGCCCAATGCCTCTACACGCCCCGCACGGGATATGTCGAAGTAAAACCGAAAACCCCCCGAAATTCGCCAGTTATGGTAAGCTAAGCAACCATAACTCGCACCACCACCGTGCACTGCTAAGACTAACACCCAAGACATCAAAGATGACATCACAAATGTCATTGATGACATCACTGATGGACAGAATCCCATTAAACTTTGCAAACTTATTCGGAATCAGGTCAGGAATATTATTGCAGTTCCATTAAGTGGCGCCAAAGTTACTTGGCACCAAGAACTGCTTTTCACCAACCCTGTAATGCTGAGGTGTCTGAACTTCTCAGGACTGCTTGCGAACATCCGGACTGTTCGCTGACTTTTACGGCGAAAAACACCTGTTTATTTTGCTTCTTGCAGCCATAGCCCATCCCATCCTCATCACCCCTAACCTCCCCAGAGAGTATTTGAAAAGTTTGACAACTGCAATGTTGTGTTTTTTTATATTGTTTCACTGCGATGTCCGCAGCCACCGGCTGCTGTCCTCGAATCCAAGATGGCGGGTGTTTCCAAAAATCTGATGCACTTCACGCTTTTCACCATCGAATCAGTGGGCACGTCCGATGTCCGCGGACACCACTTTGCTTTCTAAGCCAATCGGTGTCCTTTCCGCGGAGCGAACCGGGAAGTGTGTCCGCGGAGCGGACAGATATCGCACATTGTTTTGGACCTACTTTTAAAAAAAACCTACTGGCCGGATTTCCACCAAATTTAGAAAAGCACGCTTCCAAGACCAAGCCGCCGCTCCTGCCGCATATTTGGTGCAAATCCGTCCAGCGGTTTGAGCTGTAGGCGTGCCAGAAAAGGCACTCCACGTTGGAGAACCGAGATGGAGCCCAAACCCTCTGGTGGAGTGAGCCCTCCTTGCGGGCCAGATCGGAGAAAGCTGTGAATGTTCCATCAAGACGGTCTGTTTGGTAACAGCCCTGCCAGGTAGGGCACCTACGTTACCAATGGAAAGTTGTTCATCAGTCCTGTTCTCCCATGTCAGAGACACACAGAATTTGAGGGCCTGCACTGGATCCAGCCAATGGAAATGCTCCTGTGCATTGCAAGGATGAGGTGGTTGAAAAAAGACTGGTAGATGGATCTTTTCAGAGAGATGGAAATCAGAGAACATCTTCATAAGGTAGGACGGTCTAACTCTCAATGTCGCCTTCTGCTTGGAGAAAACCAAGTACGGAGGATTACAAAGCTTGGAGCTCACTCACCCATATAGCGGAAGTGACGGCAACCAGGAAAATCACCTTAAAGGTGAGCAGTCAAAGAACAAGAATGAACAGGCTCAAACACTACATTTAAATTAGATTCTGGAACAAAGAACTTGCATGGGGGAAACCTATTGGAAAGACCACCCAGAAATGGAATGACCGTGGGGTTCGTCAAAAAGGAGCCCTGCCCGGGGTTCTTTTGAAGACCGAAATGGTCAAAAGATACTCGCCCTTCCCTGTACCAATCTGTTAGACCGTCCAGGCCAAAGATAGAGGAAATTCCAACACAGAGGAAGTGGAGGAAGTAGAAAGGTCCAGATGACTCTCCTGGCACCAAGTTGAAAACTTCTGCCACCTACAGGCACAAATGGATTTGGTGGCCGGTCTTCTAGAAGATAGAAGCACATCCAGAACGCCCTCTGACAAATCCCACTCCCTATACCTCAGCCCAGTGGCGTTATACAAAATGTGGGGGGCCCCCTGCGAGCCATTCTGAGGCCCCCCCCAACTCAGCGACAAATCACGGTTCGTTCTACACACTGGGCAGGCCTAGATTATCACGCTTGCACAATACACATGAACGTGCTGCTGAAGGGGTATGCAGCACACTGTACTAGGAGAAAGATATAAATATGTGTTGTAATGCAATATACAGAAAAACACAGATGTGTTCACCATGCACTCCTCTTTAAGATATTTGTAAAATTTGATAGATCTTAAATAGCACAAAAATGCTTTTAGAAAATTTAAGGTGCAGGGGAGATAACAGTCAACCCTGGCATATGGGTTGTGAAATATACGAAAGCAAAGTAAGTTCCTAATAGAGGAACTCCCGTCCCCTGCACACTTTCACAAGCTCAGAATGAGCCAAATTGTTAATATGACTTAGATACACCGTAAGAGTGTATAGAGACTTTACAATACTTATTAATTTGTATAAAACACAAGAACATTGTTTGGTATTAAGTCATTCATGATTCAATATATAATATTCACATATATTCTCTAATAGAGATCAACCAATATTTCGGTTACTTTGGTATATTTCATCAATGAAAAAATATTCACTCAGTTATTCACCCCAATGAATATACAGTCCTTTTTTTAAATCACTACTTATGAACAGCTTGTCACAAATTGATAAACCACATGGCCATTTGCAATCAACCGACGACCATTATGATGTCACCGCCTAGAACACCTCCATTAGGCTGACACATGTTTGAATTCTTTAATTGTTTGCATAGTACGGTTTTTAATTTGAACACAGCAGTATAGACAATACTGACCACTTGAAATCCGAATTTGTTGAATTTATTGTTGGACAAACTTGATTATCTATGGAAGAATAGACTGAACAACTACATAATTGAATAACTGAGTGAATATTTTTTCATTGATGAAATACACCAAAGTAACCGAAATATTGGTTGATCTCTATTAGAGAATATATGTGAATATTACATATTGAATGACTTGGAGACTAAGTTACCATATAGGTAATTATGTTTTTTTTTAATTTCCCTTTAGATGTGATACATTTTGTTGAATATGCCTCTGAAGAAGAGATGAATTTCTCGAAACGCGTTGGGTCATCTATTAATTATTGAAAATTAAAGAAACTGAAAATACCTGCAATTGATGTGTTGAGATTCTTCATTGAATACCAAACAATGTTCTTGTGTTTTATACAAATTGTATTGTAAAGTCTCTATAGACTCTTACGGTGTATCTAAGTCATATTAACCATTTGGCTCATTCTGAGCTTGTGAAAGTGTGCAGGGGACGGGAGTTCCTCTATTAGGAACTTACTTTGCTTTCGTAATATACAGCACACTTTGAGAATAATTGGCTAAAAAGCCAGAGTGTTTGCAATTGTTTTGTAGGCTAACACCAATCCAATACATGCTATTCACCAACAATGCACAGGAACATGAATGCTTTGCTATTAAAAAATGTCATGCCACATTGAAAACAGGTCCCACTGGCTGCACAATGTAGACAAGTGTAGACACGTCCTAACACTACAGTAAAGCATGCCTGCCAGGCCACATTTAGGCATACCTAGACTGGTTGCACAAAAATGCCAGTCGAAGCAATAACACTCATCAAGAAGAGAGCACACACTGAAGCCCGGATCTCTGCTGCCTCCATCAACACCGCCAAACTCTTTAAAGTCTGTACGGAACTGGTCAATCCTGCGGTCTCCATCTCTCCTGTTCCCTCCCAGGCCCTCTGCATGGCTCTGGCCTCTCACTTCTGTGCTAAAACTCAGGACATCCTGTCAACTATCTCCTCTTTCTCTCCCTCTTCCTCTCTTGGCCTCCCTTTTGCCATCTCTACCTCTCCTCCTCCTTTCTCCTCTTTCTCTCTGACAACACCTGACAAGGTTTCTAGACAAGTCTGATCCATGAAAATGTTATCCAAACAGCTGCTCCCCTGCTCCTCCAGAACCATCAAGGACCATATTGACACCCTTGGCCGATTTCTGTAATCAGTCTTTCATCACTGGAACGTTCCCCTCTCCCATTAAGCACTCCCTTGTGCACCCACTCCTCAAGAAGCCATCTGCCGATCCTACCTGTCTGGCAAACTATCGCCCAATCTCCATCACCCCTTTCCTGGGCAAACTCTTGGAAAAAAGCTGCCCATCTCCCAGCTTACTCTCCACATTGAATCTGTTGGTTGTCTCCATGACCATCAGTCTGGCTTCAGAGATCCCAGAGGCACAGAAACATCTCTCCTGAACACCTGTGAATATCTGCTCTCTAACCTTGATTCCAGCCTTCCTTCTGTCCTAATCCTCCTTGATCTTCCCTCTACTTTCGACACAATCAACCACGCCATCCTGATCAATCCACTATGTGAGAACCTGGATATCAAGGATCAGGCCCTGGAGTGGCTGACCTCCTTCCTCTTGTACTGCCCCTCCCAGGTCCAACTTGGTCCCTTTCTCTCTGCCACCTCTCTCTCTACCTGTGGCATTTCCCAGGTCTCTATCCTCTCACCCTGGTTTTTCAACCTCTACTTGGCCCCTTTGGCCCACCTGATCTCTACCTTCTCCTCTAACTTTCAGTGTTAAGCGGATGGCACTCAGCTTTCCTTCAGGCTCCTTTCATCTCTTGCTCATTCCTGACTGTCTATCTGTGATTCAGGATTGGTGCACCTCCAACAATTTCTACCTTAGTGCCATTAAGATGGTGATCCTTCTCATTGGGACCCCTGCCCCTGCATTCCCTCTCTCACTCTGGCTGCCCACCTTGGGCCCTCTTCCTTCGCCATCCTGCAAAACAAAAACCCTTTTGTCATCATCAACTCCACTCTCTCTTTCTCTCCTCGCATTTCGGACGTCGCCAAGAAGTCTCACTACCTACCAGCTGCTCCTCCTCAAAGGGACTCTTCCCTTTTTTACTTTCCCACAGAAGCTCACTGTCTCCAGAGCCCTGTTTCTCTCTAGGCTGGACTAGTGCAACAGCCTCTTTCTCAAGCTGCCTTCCTCTACTCTCCGCCCTCTGCAACTAATCCAGAACAGGACAGCAAGACTTATCCTTGGCCACAAGACCAAGGATCATATGTCTACAGCCCTGAAATCTCTCCACTGGCTCCCCGAGGTTGCAAGAATCAAGTTCAAGACCCTTTGCATTATCCACAAGGCTTTCTGGGGTCGGGCCCACACTACATCCAAAGCTCTCTTCCAAAATACCATTTTTTTCTAGCCCTTCCCCCGGCTACTAAGGGCTAGATGCTTCTTTAGGTAGAGAGTGGGGGTAGATTTCTCTCCTCTGCAAATGCCTCCCTCTGGAATGGCCTCCCTGCCCCTCTCAAACATTAGCGGATCACCTGATGTTCGAGAAGCAGCTCAAAACTTTACTCTTCTCCTCTGCTTTCGCTGTCTCCCACCCCTGCTGGCCTACCTGGCCTACCTGTCTGCTGTACTGACTGGTTGCTTGGCGAGTCTCACTGAGTGCAGGCTCTTTCTTGATCAGTCACCTTTGCACTGCCTCCAGCCTACCACGCACTTAGGGACTGTAACTGTAACCCTAGAGTCCCTTGTTATCCTTGCACTACCCAGAGCCACACTGTCCTGGCTGCACTTACTAGGAGCCTTGCAGCACTGTTTTCCCCTCCCTTCTTCCTTGCACTTCCACCCTCCCTTTCCCCTTGCATTTCTCATCCTCACACTTGCACAATTTGAATGACACAAGACCTAGTAAGATCATTTGTCTTTTCCACCCTCTATCTTCACTCCATTGCTTGTCGAGCCAAGAAACACTTGTATACAGGCGTGTTATAATAGACTTATATCATATCATTTTATCACAGATGCTCCAAAAATATACAATGCTGCAGTAAGAAATGGCTAGACTGGCAGCACCCAAATGCCAATCTAGCCAGGTAATTACACTTAGCAGGACTGCACAGTAAAAAGAAAAGTCATACCAAACTGAGGAATAACTAGATTGGCTGCACCAAAATGCCTCTCTAGCAACTAATACCACATATCATGCCTGCTTAGCCTGGACATGGACAACCATTATGATTTATCGCACAATCCCACCGCCCACAGATCCGCTCTCCCTCTTATGCCCTACCCCAACCTCCAAAATTAGGTGCTTGGCCCAGAATTACCTTCATGTCCATCTTCCTTGTCCCAGAACTTACGTTTCAGGCTCCTTGCCTCATAGGTAAGTACTGGGATGAGGAAGCGTGGCATTAGGAGTAATGAAGATACAGGTAGCTAAGTCAGGGATTACCTCCATGTACCTCTACCTCATCCCAGTGCTTGTGTATGAGGCATGCTGCCTCATACACAAGTACTGCCTCATACACAAGTACAGGGACAAGGAAGAATAGGGCTAGGAGTAATGACGATTACCAATAAGTAATTAAGGCATTAAACACAAGTAACAGCTTAACAATATTCAGTTGACTGGGCTGCAGCACTCCCCCCCCCCCCCCCCCCCAGAAATGTTGGGCTGTGTTAACTCAACCGGGCTGACTTTCAGAGAAGTTGCCGGACAGAACAGGAGACAGATGTTAAACGGCACCTGGGTTTCTCTGTTAACAAGGGCCCATCAGTTACTAACGTAAAGCATTTCACTGTTAGTACCTGCATTCAAATGCCAAATGATTTAGGCAATTGAAATTGTGATGTGGGCTTAGTACTTTCATGCCAGGGAAGTGTAGAAAGGGAAAAGGGGACGTTAATCTCACAACAGTTCATAAGAGGGTGCTTTCACACTTAAAGTAGAGAGTTAACTGCTTGTAACATTGAAGCTGCACTAAAATAGTCTCATTAAAATGCGTAAAGAAAGAAGTTTGATGCCCCCACACAAATAAGTTTGTCTCCCCCACCACCCGTGAAGTTAGCGCCTCTCCCAACATTTGAAGGATCAGCCCCCCGAAATGTAGGTTTTGTTGCGCCCCTGAACACAAGCACAAACGCCATTCACCATATACACGCATGCACACCCAGCCATCCTTACATTAAAGTGTGCACTCTTTCACCATACAGGAACACCCAGGCAGCCATTCATACATTTAAGTGTGCACCCTTTCACCCTGCAGGCACACCCAGACAGCCACCCATACATTTAAGTGTGCACCCTTTCACTGTACACGCACACACACACACCCAGTTACCCATACATTTGTGTGCACCCTTTCACCATACACTCACACAGGCAGCCACCTCCACATTTAAGTGTTCACTCTTTCCCAATACACTGACACACGCACACGTCATGGGGTTGAGGGGAGCCCTATTACTTCAAAAAGAAATTGGACCTCAGTATAAGTTTGTCGGTCCGGTAACAACAGTACCGGTAAGCTTGCCGGTAGCGTTGTTACCAGACCGGCAAACTACGAGTTCTGCTCACGGGTGCCTTCCCACCAGCAAGGTCTGACTTGGGGGGCGTACCGGCACCCGCGAGCCGAGCATGTTGGACACACCGGCAGCATTCTGAATAGTGTCGGTGCATCCAAGCTCCCCATTCCCATTGGAATATGGGGATCAAATGGGAATGGGAGCATTTTTTCCTGGCGCCTGTGAATGGGCAATTACCGGGTCCGGTGGAGCCGTAATGACCCGGTAATTGCCCATTTGCGGGTGCTGGAAAAAAGCGCAAGTTGGGCGGCAGCCTGCCGGTTTTACCGGCAAGGCTACGGCCAAACTTGTAATGAGGCGGATTGTTTCTTTTGAAATCACTCTGACTTCATAAAGAAATGATTTCTGTTAAGGACTGAACCATAACTGAAATCATTTCTTTATGAAGGCAGAGTGACTTCAAAAATAAACTATTTCTTTTTGTAGTCATAGGGCTCCCCCACCCCATGACATGGAGGCCTTCAGCCTGGGGTCTTCCATGTCATGGGGCAGGGGGAGCCCTCGGACTTCAAAAAGAACGTTTCTTTTTGTAGTTACTCTGTCTTCATAAAGATATTATTTCTGTTACAGAAATAATTTTTTTATGCACGCAAAGTGATTTCAAAAAGAAATGAAAAAAAAAGATTTTGAAAAAATATTTTTTTTCATTTTTTCTCTCGAAGTGGGGCCCCCTCCCAGGGCATGTGCTAGCGGGGCCCCCCGCACCGCAGGGGCTGCGGGGGCCCCTGTTATGCCAGTGCCTCAGCCGTTCAGCAGCCACATATGAAGCTTCAGGCGGCAGAGGTTCAGGTGTAGGACCCTCCACTCCAAGTGGGAGAGGAAGTCTGTCCTCTGCAGAAGACGGCAGGGAGGGCGGATGGCCATGTCCAGCAACTCTGGGTACCATGTTCTCCAAGCCCAGCCCGGAGCGATCAAGATCATCATGGACCTCAACTGATGCAGTCTGCGAGAACTAGCAGAATAAAAGGCATCGGCGGGAACACATAGAATAGGAAGAAGTCCCATTTGACCGTCAAGGCGTCACCCGGAGCTCTCAGACAAGGAAATTCCCCAGAGAAGAACTATCTGCACTTCCTGTTGACACTGGAAGTGAAGAGGTCCACCTGGGGAATACCCTGGTAGGAGAATATCTCCTCCAGATCTTCCTGACAGAGCTCCCACACGTGAGAGGCTGATGACTGCTCAGTGCATCCCAAGGGTGGACTGGGAACCAAGAAAGGCCCTGGAAATAATTTTCAAAGTGGCCGCAAATTACACATTTTCAGCAAGCCCAACCCTTTTCAAAGTGAGCACATAATACATAAAATCAGCCATTTGTATTTGTATTATGTGCTCACTTTCAAAATGTACTGTAAGGAGCCAGGAATTAGACAAGGACACAGAGGACTCATTGTTTTGGTTACAAATGTTTATTAAATGAAAAAGGGGTGGAAAATGCCTCACTATCCCTAATCCAGGAGGTGTTTCCCTACCTCAACCAAAACTAATGTGTCTGTCCTTTGTTAAGAGATCCCAAAGTTAGAATACGCCCTGTGTCTGAAATCCTATCCTGAACCTCACACTCAAACTAAGGTGCAAAGCACGTTGTCTCTCGTTTTCAAAAGTATTCAAATGTTCCAATCCAAAACAAAGGGCACACATCCAAACCAAAATGTTCCAAATGGCCAGTGTTCACAGTTCCAGGGGATGGCTCCCTTCCCCAGGTTTCTTTTACCAATACCAAAAAGTTAAAAATAAGAATTATCAAGGTTCTCAAAGTTCAAAGAGTATAACTCTCTCCTCTGGATACTGCCATCCACTCACAGGGAAATGACTCCCTTCCCAGGTTTCTCTTCGCAATGAAAAGCAGGTTACAATCCTAAGGGCATGTGTCCTCCTTAGAAATCTCCTTTTACTGTTTCTCAAACTGAGTACTGGTCCCAGACTCATAGGTCACTGGGTATACTCCCCTGCCAGGTTCTTTCAAGATTTACAACAGCTCGAGGACTCACGTGTATAATTCTTCCTTAGGCTTTCTTTCTACAGCAGTTCATCACACATACTGGACTATGCCTGGTGTACTCTCATGCCAGGCCTTGGATATAGTCTCTTTCACTGCTTTTCATATGGGTAGCTTTGCCTAGCATACTCTCCGGTCAGGACTTGCGAGAATCTCATTGCAAACTCTGACCTTGCCTCTCTGAAACGCAAGTGCAGAGTTGCTGAACGGAAATGGCTGGCTTCAAGCACATCCACTGTCAGACTGCCGCCAGCTCCAAAGGCAATACAGACTCGCCAATCCTACTGCAGTCTCCAGCTCTCCTATGCCACCCTACACCCACTGCACTGGCCTCCCACTTCACAACTAAAACTCAGGACATCCTGTCCTCACTCTCGTCTACTCCCCTCCCTCCTTCTCAGTCACTCGCTCGTAGGCCTCCCTTGGCCCACCTCTCCCTTTCCCTCCTACTCTTCTCCTTCTCGCCATAGTACCAGATGGGGTGTCTACACAAGTCCTCTCTATGAAGGTGCCTCCCAAACAGGTGCTCCCCTGCTCCTCCAGAACTTTCAAGGACAGCATTAACTCCCTTGCTCCTACAATTGCTGATTTCAGCAATCACTCCTTTGCCACTGGCTCCTTCCCACTACCCCTCAAGCACTCCCTTGTGCAACCTCTCCTTAAAAATCCTTCTGCCGACCCTTCCTGCCTGGGTAACTACTGTCCTATCTCCATTACACCCCATCCTGGGCAAACTCTTGAAGAAGTTGGTCATCTCCCAACTGATCCACCACACGGATTCTGTTGGTTGTCTCCACGACCACTAGTCTGGCTTGAGAGCAACAAGAGGTATGGAAACTACACTCCGGAACAACAGTGAAGAATTGCTCTCAAATCTCGATTCCAACTTTCCTTCTGTTCTTATCGTTCTCAATCTTTCCTCTGCCTTTGATACAGTCAATCATGCCACCCTTATATATTGGCTCTATGATACCCTTGGCATCACAGACTGGTCACTGGACTGGTTGACCTCCTTCCTATCTGACCGACCTTCCCAGGATCAACTGGGCCCTTTCCTCTTCACCACACTATCCACCTGTGGTGTCCCTCAGGGCTTCATCCCCTCGGTGTGGCTCTTCAACATCTACAACTTGCCCCTCTGGCCCACTTGATCTCCACCATCTTTCCTCACTTCTAGTGTTATGTGGAGGACACACAGCTCTCCTTCAAGCTTCCCTCCACTTCCTCCTCTCTCATTCTTGACTGACTGCTATTCAGGTATAGTGCGCTGCCAACAATCTCTGCCTTAATGCCAGTAAGACTCAGACCCTTCTCATAGGAACCCCTGTTGCCTCCTTCCCTCCTACTCCCTGGCTGCCCTCCATGGATCCCCTCCCTTCACTCTCTTGTGAGGCAAAAAACCTTGGTGTCATCTTCGACTCCTCTCTCTCCTTACACCGTGGAGCTTGACAAAAAGGCCCACTTTCAGCTGCATCTCCTCCGAGGCATTCTCCCTTTCCTCACTTTCCCCCAGAAACTCAATGTCTCAAGAGCTCTAGTCCTCTCTAGGTTGGGCTACTGCAACAGCCTCTACCTCAATCTGCCTTTATCCTCCCTTCGCCCCCTTCAACTAATCCAGAATAGGACTGCAAGTCTTATGCTTGGCTTCAAGCCCAGGGACCGCATCTCTCCAGCCCTAAAATCTATCCACTGGCTCTCAGTGGATGCAAGGATCAAGTTCAAGACCCTCTGCATCATCCACAACACTTTCTGGGGCCCAGGACCCCACAACATCCAACTCTCTCACCCTAAATACCTCCCCGCTAGAGCCCTTCGGTCTTCTAGCTCCAACTAGAAAGTGGGGGTAGATCTCGCTCTTCGGCAAGAGCCTCCCTCTGGAATAGCCTCCCTGCCTCTCAGGTTGGAGCTGGATCCAGAGCTCCTCAAGTTCCAGAAGCTTCTCAAGACCCTCCTTTTATCTTCTTCCTTCCCTCTCCCCTGCTAATTCTCCCCCTCTGCCTCATTGACTGGATGCATGGTCTCCTCTGAGTCCTACAGTACACCAGGCCCTCCTTGCCCAGTCTACCCCAGCACCCCGGTCTCCCTGACCCCCACACTTCCCTAACCTGCACTTGCCCTTCTGGGCAACCGTGCCCTGACTACCCCTGGCATGGTGTGCATCCCTGCCCCCGCACTTAGCATGTTGGCCTCACTCCCTGCATCCCCTGGCACTTGACCACCCGGCCTCCCCTTAGCACTTGCCTTGCCCCAAGGGACCCTCTTCTTCCCCTGCAACTGTATGCCTCCACTCTGCCCTTCACTTCCCTCAACCCCGAGCATTATCCCTTTCCACTGACCGGCATCGTCCCCCCCCTACCCCAGCACTTCTTGTTACTGCACTTGCACAATCCGAATAACGAGGCCTACTAGGACCGTTATTGTTGTTTTCTTCCGTGCCCCCACCTTTTTTGTCTTGTGGCACCTTGAAACACCATTTGTTTTATAGGCGCTTTATAAATACCCAATAAAAACAAATAAAATAAAAACATTTGGCTCTGCCTGGTTTACTCTCCTGCCAGGACTTGTGGCATCTTCCATTCAAATGCTTGTTTATTTTCAACACTTGTGCATTTCCTTTTAAACACTGCACTTTGCCTGGTACACTTCTTCCAGGACTCTTAGGCATTTATTTTCAACACTACGTACCAACACTTCTCTGCTCTTACTATCATTAATGCCTGCTTGGTACTTTTCACCCGTTCATTCAGTTTGTTTTACAAATATTCGGCAGATCTTTTCATCATGGTTCAACATATAGTGGGCCTCATTACGAGTCCGGCGGTAACCCTGCGGTACTACCAGCAGGTGGCCGCTGTACTCCCAACATTTTACTGGCACCTAGACTTCCGGTGCCACCAGGACATTACGAGTCCCGGCAGACACCCGGATCTTCACTAATGCTGACTGATAACATGGATTGTAGCTGGCTTGTTGATCCACTTATCGGTTTTGCAGCAGTCGAAGTTTGAACATCATGTGCAACTGTTTTTTTTTTCTGTTAGTTCGTCGTAGGAATAGATTTTTTTTAATGTTTCATGTTTTGTGTGTCTTGGGGGTGTTATTGAAGTTTGAGCATGCTGTCCACAATTTTGTTCATCGTAGGAAGGGGAACGTAATTGTCTGACAGACCTTTGAATCCGGAATTGGTTGACATTGACCGAGAGCAGTATTTTATGACTGGCAATGTATTATGAATATATGTACATTTATTTAGCCGAGCGAGAGAAAGATTTTTTTCTTGAAGACGCTTGTGGTACTTTATTTGGAAATCGGCACAGACTGACACTTTTTGGTGAAATCTTAACTAGGTTTTGGTTTCCATTGGGTTGAAAATTTGTGACACATTTTTGGCAAGGTTGCCGTAGACGATATCTGTTAGTTTTAGAGAAAGCCTTGGAACTTGTTTTTTTGTAACTCACTGAAGTGTCGTGAGATTGAAGAGAAATCCCGAGGGTGAAAAATTGAAACTGCAGTATGAGCACATTTCTTAGTGACCTGAAGCCAATGAGAAATCGGCTTAAGAAGTATGCTTGAGGCCCGGGGAGAAATTTCACCGGCGCCAACCATACGAGAAATGAATAGTGAAATGACAGATGAGCCCATAGAGATGAGACACTCTGATTAGTAACTGGGAAGATGTCTCAGCAGCAGCTTTGAAATATGACCCATTGAAAAATGTATTGAAAATGGGCAGGAACAGAGTTCCTAGAGAAGAACAAGTTACTTTCTTACCTGGTAACGTTCTTTCGATGGGATGGTCCGACGACGTATTCCATATCTATGACATGTAATCACCACAGCTGTGCTGCTTCGGAAACTTTTTTCAGCGTCTGCGTCCTGCGTCGATGACGTCGATGCGCCATCGTCGAGGACCTCCTCCGACGTCATCCGATGTGATAAGTAGGACGCACGACGCCCGTAGCCTCAGTTGTAGTTTTTTCCCCCAGAACGTGTGACATTAGTCAACTGCCAGTCAGACACAAAGCCTTGCGGAACGTAAGCTGCGATCGCAAAAGAAATTCTGCAGAGGGGAAGGCAGGGAGGAAGCGATATGGAATACGTCGTCGGACCATCCCATCGAAAGAACTTTACCAGGTAAGAAAGTAACTTGTTCTTCGAGGGGATTGGGTCCTCCGACGTATTCCATATCTATGACAGACTCCCAAAGCAGTACCAGAGCAAGGAGGAGGGAAAGAATTTAGAATCAAAATTTAGAATTGCCAATCAAATAGCAGAGCAAAGGACCGCCTTGCCAAAGGCCAGATCCTGTCCTCGATGGAATCGAGGGAATAGTGACGTACAAATGTATGTACTGAAGCCCAGGTGGCTGCATCACAGATGTTGCGAATAGGAACACCCCTCTGCAGGGCAGTAGATGCAGCCATACCCCTGGTATAATGGGCCCGCAAGCCAGCCGGTGGGTCCTTACCCGCCAACCGGTAACACTCCGAGATGGCCAAAATAATCCTTCGAGACAAAGTCTGTTTCGTCACAGCTTGCCCCAAACGCTTTCCAGCGTAACCAATAAAGAGTTGATCGTCCACTCTGACCCGGGACATGCGTGAAACATAAAAGCTTAAAGCTCTCCTAGGATCAAGCCTATGGAGCCTCTCCTCTTCCTTACCAGGATGCGGAGGAGGATAGAATGCCGGAAGAACAACCTTCTGGGCCAAATGAAATTCCGTCACTACCTTCGGGAGAAAAGGAGGAACTCTAAGGACAACTCTGTCCTTGTGAAATACAGTGAAGGGTGGCTTAACTGAAAGTGCCTGTAACTCACTCACTCTGCGAGCGGAAGTAGCCACAACTAAAAACACAGTTTTCAGAGTTAACAACCTCAAAGGGCAAGAATGTAAAGGCTCAAACGGAGCACCCATAAGAAACTTAAGAACAAGGTTTAAATCCCATCCGGGCACCAGGAAAGGTGACGGAGGGAACACATTAGTGAGCCCTTTCAGAAACTGTGAAATTAAAGGGATTTTAAAGTAAGAACACTCTTCAGACGAGTGCTTAAAGATGGACAGCGCCGCCAGGTAACCTTTAATGGTACCCACTTGCAAGCCCCTGTGGGCCAAAGAAAGTAAAAAGGACAGAACCATGGGGATGTCACATGCAAAAGGATCCACATTCTGAACTCTGCACCAGTCGCAGAACTTACGCCAACGGCAACAGTACAGAGACTTTGTTGCTGGCCTTCGGGCCGAAAGCAACACCTCCATCACGTCTTCAGGGAGGTCCCAATCCTTATACCTCAACCTTTCAGAAGCCAAGCGTGAAGGTTGAGGGATCTGACCTCTGGATGGAGAACCTGACCCCCCTCCTGTGAGAGCAGATCGTCTCGGTAGGGAAGACGACGTGGAGGGCAGATGGACAAGTCGAGAAGGTCCGGGTACCACGTCCTCCGAGCCCACGCCGGAGCAATGAGGATCATCCGGGAACCGAACGTCCGTAACCTCCGCAGCACTTGCGGGATGACGGGGACTGGAGGAAACGCGAACATCAGCGGGAATGACCACTCCACCACGAACGCGTCTCCTAAGGCTCCTTTTGGAGGAAATTCCCACGAGCAAAACCTTTCGCACTTCCGGTTGACACTGGAGGCGAAGAGATCCACTTGAGGGGTCCCCCAAAGGGCGAAGATCTCCAGGAGAATCTCCTGAGCCAACTCCCACTCGTGAGAGATCGTGCTCTGCCTGCTCAGAGCGTCCGCCGTCACGTTTTCATCTCCGGCCAGATGAACTGCTGAGATCGAAACTTCCTGCTGGATGGCCCAGAACTCGAGCTGCATCGCCTCCCTGCACAGAGGATGTGGCCCTGCCCCCCCCCCCCCTTTTTGTTGAGGTAGTGCATGGCCACTGTGTTGCCCGTCAGGATCAGGACACTGTCCTCGCACAGTCGGCAGAAAAGCCTTCAGGGCTAGCCTGACGGCCCTTAGCTCCAACAGATTGATATGGAGTCTGGACTCCGACGGAGACCAACGACCGCTGACTGTCAGCCCGTTGGCATGAGCTCCCCATCCCGTGAGGGATGCATCCGTCATGATCGTCACCTCCAGCCAGGGAAGCCAAAATGGAGCCCCCTTCATCAAGTTGCCTTCGACGGCCCACCACAGAAGGTCCCGGGCGACCGAGGGCGGCACCTGGACCGGGTCCGACATCCTGCCGGAGGACTGCGACCATTGCATCTTGAGTGCCCACTGCAAAGATCTCATCCGCAGGTGAGCCTCTGGCACCAGAAGAATGCAGGATGCCATGAGGCCGAGCAACCTCAAGAACTCGAACGCTGGGAGCGTCTGGGCATGCTGAAACTTGTGCACCATCTGCTGAATGTGAAGAGCCCTCACCTGGGGAGGAAAACACTGCCCCAGGGAAGTGTCGAGCACTGCTCCGATGTACTGGAGCCGCTGTGTTGGCGTCAAATTGGACTTCTTTAAATTGAGGGAGAAGCCCAGCCTGTGAAGGGAGTGGCAGGTGACGGACAGATGATCCAGGACCTGCTCGGGAGAGCTCCCCCTGATCACCCAAGCGTCCAGGTAGGGGTAGACGTGAATTCCCCCTTGCCTGAGATGCGCTGCCACCACCGTCATGAGCTTGGTGAAAACCCTCGGGTTGGAGGTCAATCCGAACGGCAGGACCCGAAACTGAAAGTGCGAGTCGCCAACCGCGAACCTCAGGTACTTCTTGTGCTTGGGATGGATCGGCACATGGAAGTAAGCATCCTTGAGGTCGAGAGACACCAACCAGTCCTGAAGCTGAAGGGCCTGGAGGACGAGAGTAACCATCTTGAACTTGTCCTTCCTTAGGAGTTTGTTCAAACCGCGCAAGTCCATGATGGGTCTCAATCCCTCTTCGACATCAAAAAATAAGGGGAATACCATCCCTTGTTCCTCTCCGCTACAGGCACCAGTTCTACGGCACCTTTCTCCAGCAGGGCTTGAATTTCCTGCGCAAGGAGCGGATCCGGACTCTGCAAAGAGAGGTTCCCCGGTGGATTGTCGCGAGGCCTGTGCCGAAAGGGAAGACAGTAGCATTGGGTTATGATCTCCAGAACCCACACATCTGAAGTAATGGCACGCCACTCTACAAGATGCTGCGCCAGCCTTCCCCCAACCGGCGAACCATGGGGCATGGCCTCATGACTGAGTGGTAGCGGCTGCGGCGTTACCTGAGGGCAAAGAGGCAACTGCCCGAGTGGCCTTGGCACCACGGGTACCCTGTCGTCCACCTCTGGTACCCCTGCGTTGGCCTCTTTGACTGCCAGCTCCTCTCACTTTACTGAAGGACGAGTAATAGCGAAAGAACCACCCCTCCATTGCTGTCCCCTAGGACGAAAAGGTGGAGGTTGGCGAACTGCAGCGCCCAACGACTTCGCTGCAGCTTTTGAAGTCTGCAACCTCTCAAGGCTCTCGTCAGCCTTGCTGCCAAAAAGGTGTTCACCGTCAAAGGGCATGTTGAGGAGCCGGGACTGCACATCAGGAGCAAACCCTGACTTCCGCAACCACGCAAACCTGCGTATCACGGTGCTCGCCGCCATGGACCTGCTGACGCATTCAGCCAAGTCCCAACCCGACTGAACGGACTCACACATGGCATCCTTACCATCCTGGACCATAGCAAGGAAACCATCTCGTTCGTCCCCTTCGGGAATATGTTCAGCCGCTAACGCAACACAGTTCCACAGAGTGTGTGTGAAACGAGACAAGGCACAAATGGAGTTGGCCGCCTGAAGCGCCATACCACCAGAAGAAAACACTTTCTTCGCCCAGCTATCAAAACGTTTGTCGTCCCCATCAGGAGGGATGGTATGGTATGACGCCTGCTTTTCTGGGGCCGTGGCCGCCTGCACCACCAAACTCTCCGGAGTGGGGTGCCTGGTCAAGTAGCAGGGGTCGCTACTGGCTGGACGGTATTTTCGCGACAAGGATCTGCCCACCGCTGGGAGACTCTCCGGAGCAGTCCAAGCCGCCGCCACCCTTCTCTGTAAAGCCATATGGAACGGCAGTACCGGGTCAGTTGGGGGACCAACATCAAGGATGTCCATGAGATCATCCTGCACAAACTCCCCTAGGGGAGCAGACCATCCCAAGTACTCAGAAACCCTAGCCATAAGGCGTCGGTACGAGGAATCGGCATGAGAGCCAGGCTCAGGCCTACAAAACTCCACCTCCGGAGAGGTGTCCAGTCCACTGTCATCATGCAGTGACTGCCTCAAATCGTCAAACTGACTATGGCCCGAGACAATTTCATCTGGAACCTGACTAGGAACCAGGCCATCAGAATCCTCATCCGCCTCTGAAATATATTCCAGGTGGCGAAAAGAAGGCACCCGAGAGCCTTCCTAGGGGGTTCCCCCGTGCCATGGGGTACCTCCGACACGAAAGGCGTAGAGGGCGTTGAGTGAATCAGCACTGGCGTCGAGAGAACAGGCATCGGCGCCGACACAGTCCTCGAAGCCGGAGCTCCAAGCGTGTCCTTGGACGACCTGAGCGTCGACGGCTTTGACGACTTCCTCGGAGCTGGAGCCTCGAGAAAGCCTGTCGACGCCCTCGACGCCTCAGACGTCGATGTCTTCCTCGAAGACATCACAGGTGCACATGGTCTCGAACGCGTCGAGGACCGGGACCTGGAACGGGTACCTCGAGAACGAGTCCCCTTGTCCAAACGGGACCTCTCCCGTGACTCGTGCCGACCACTCCTGCGAGCGGTGTCTCTCGACCTCTCACGACCGACCCCACTCGGGGGCGCGGACGGCTTAGTACCCTGCGACTCGAGAATCGCCAGCATTTTCTTCCCGAAGGAAGCCCATTCCTCCGGCGTCGCACGGCTGGTGGGGTAAGCGACGTGCCGGGCAGAGTCCTCCGAAGAGGACCTGGAAGACGACCGGTGTCGGTGCTTCCGAGAATGCCTCGAAGAGGCTGAGGAGTGGCGAGACCGACTCCTAGAAGGAGACCCACAAGACTTCCGACGATGACGCGGAGAGTCTCCTCTCGAATCATCCGTCGAAAGCCCCGCAGACTTCGACTTCCGGGGCTTGGACACCCGACTACCGACAACTTCTTCTTACGTTCACGTAAGGCTTTGGACGTGAGCGCCTGGCAGTCGATACAGTCATCCGTGTCGTGGGCCTCCCCGAGGCACCAGAGGCAGGCGTTGTGCGATTCCGTCACTGACATCTTGGACCTACACTCCCCGCACTTCTTGAAGCCCGGACGCGGGGTCGAAGACGAAGTAGAAGACACCTTCACACGAAGGATTTTCACAAAAACGAACAGGTTCGAAGAATCGAGAAGAACAGAACTCCAAAGAGTCGAGGCGTTAACCGAGATTCACGAAGCAACACGTTCGCGGAAAAAACAGAACTGAGGCTAAGGGCGTTGTGCGTCCTACTTATCACATCGGATGACGTCGGACGTCAGAGGAGGTCCTCGACGACGGCGCATCAACGTCATCGACGCAGGACGCAGACGCCGAAAAAAGTTTCCGAAGCAGCACAGCTGTGGTGATTACATGTCATAGATATGGAATACGTTGGAGGACCCAATCCCCTCGAAATTAATATTGTTCGTGGGGAGAAAGAGTTACCTCAGGATGATGACTGAAATAGTGTGATCCAGAAAGCAGTTTGTTCCACTGATAGGGCAGCAATACATGAAGAAACTGCAGCCACAGCAGAGCAACAAATTGAACAGATTGAACGAGGGGTTTTCCAGGAAATAGATGACATGAGGAGAAATGCATAGAGGGTTTGCCTATGAAAATTTGAGGCATTGTGAAACTGTATTATTGAAGAGACTTTAGCAATGAAAACAGTTATGTGCATGAAGGCACTTATGTGAAGATCTTTGAAGAGAAATGACTTTTGTGATGACATTTTTTGGCAGTAGCAGTATTGTGCCTATGTTTGAGTGAAAAGAAAAATATTGTCTAATGACAAAGAAACCTGGATAGCATTTAAGGAGAACGTTGATAAAGAGAATCATGCAAAAATTGGATGTTTTTAGACCTTGGATTGTTTGATTTTTGTAGTTTGTATGAGTGCATGGCGAGGACGTTTGTTGACATTAGAGCTCGCGCGGAACTGGCAGACTGTTTATTTGAAGCAGGAGTTAGCAGTGCATTGTAGGAATGATGTTTGAATGTGAATCGCATTATATATGGCAGTATTTGTTTGAATGAAACCGATTTGTTTGTTTTGTTTCTTTCAGCATGGAGTTATTCAGCTTCGTGAAAACTTAATGATGAAAAAAATGGGAGAGTGTAGCAGTGTAGCTAGAATATATGGAAATGGCTGATACAGACATGGAAATGCAGAACATGGAGTGTAATTGAATGAACGAGAAATGTAGTGGTGACAGTTTCGAATGTACAGCATTTGAAGGTGCATTATTTTTTGGAGTATGTGAAATTATTTGTTTTGTTTTGGGAAGTAAAGAGATGGAAATGCAGGAGTCATGCATTAAGCATGCATGCATGCATTGAGCAGCATGTAGAGGCAGGCATAGTTTGACATATGCACTGACACATTGATAGAACTGACAGACACTGAGGGAACTAGCATTGATGTCTTTTGAGAGACATGGGAAAGTGTAGAACTAGCTATGTGCACTGCAACGCACAATGGGAAATGATGTTTTGTTTTTGGATTCGATTACATTGGAATCTGATTGAAGACTGATACTTGCACTTTTGTTTTTTTTGCATGAAATCTGGAGACACCTTGACCAGACCGAGATCACATTGATGACAGACCAGATTGCATCGCAGCAGGAATTGACCAGACCATGATTGGCAGCAGCATGTCCAGACCTTGATGACCGTCTGTTTGAGATCCATGATTGTTGACACCTTGTGACTTTGAATGGCTGTTTTGCAACAGCACCAAGAAAGAGATTGGCTTTTGTCACCTTGCAATGTGACACCATCTGACTTTTGCTACGCTTTGCAGCAGCACTTTTGGGGAATGCCGACTGACCGATTTGAGGCCGTCGGGTGTGGCCTTGTCCAATGGCTGTGCTCTGAGAATGCACCCAGAAAATCTGCTTGCAAAACAGACTTCGTGGCATGACACCTATTGCCATGGGAAGTGAAGATCGTGACTGACTGTGCAGAGAGAAGACACCTTGCAGCATTCTGTGCCAAGTGAGAGAGAAAGAGCAGTGAAAGATTGTTCAGCAGGAGAAGAGAAGAGAAATTGTTTTGTGAGCAGCTTTTGTAATATGCAGCGAGAAGAGAATCCATTTGGAATGCCTTTCCTTGTGACCAGCAACAGACAAGTTTGTGCCTGAGGAGAAAGAGAAATGCTGGAATGAGCAAGAAGACACGCTCTGAAAGCATTTGAATTCCTGATCCACATTTGAAAAGCAGTGACGCTTTGTCTCTTGAGTGAAAGAGATTGAGCATTGATCAATGGTGCTTTGAGATTTGCACTTGCATTCAACGCTGGCTGGTCCCTTATTTGAAGAGCATGGACTGGCATGGCAGGAGCTGGAATACTGGCAACAGCATGACCTGGCGAGGAAGAAGAGAATTTGAAGCTGGAGTTTGGGCCTATGCCAATGGCCACTGTGCAAGGAATTGCACTGAAGAGTAACCATCTGCATTGGCATGCAAACACTCTGAATGAGTGCACCTGTGCTTTGCAACTTGCCTTTGTTCCCCTAATTTGAATGTTGGGAATGAAGGCCTAGGGAAAAGGGAGCGTGTGATCTGTGCAAATTGACAGTTTCTGACATGCGGTTTTCCCGGTGCTACCTTTGAAAAGTGAAGGGCATGTGTTGATCACCCCATGGGGACAAATGGGGCGCATATGGTACCGACACTTGATGCTTGCTCCTGCCTTTTTGGAGCTCTGTGCAAAATCTCATTTAGCTTGCTGACATTTATTAAGCAAGCCAGCTTGAATTGGCTTGAACACTTTTCTGCTACCTGAACTTTGAAACCTTTTGCTGAAAACTGATATGCTCATAGTGAACACATTACTCGATCTGTGAACACTAGCTTCGTTGACACTGCATCTTTGTTGACATTCCTTGGCTGAACCTTTTGCATTAGAACTAGATTTGTGCTGACCTGGAATTGTGCACATATGTGAGGACACACATACCTCATGAGAACCTGGAAATAACTTGGACTGGAATATAGTAAATGAATTGGCCTATATGACCAATACACTGGATGTATACACTGATATGTATGCATTGGTCTGTAATGAAATGCTTGGCCTGTTTGGTTACTGACCTTTGACACCTGTGAAAGTGACATTGGCATATTTTGTGCTCGACACATTGAAAGATGGAAACACCTGTATCCACAGCATATGCATTGATTCTATGTATTGCATTTTCGTTTTCTGCTTGTAGAGACACTTTCACAACTTTGGCTTGTAGATACCTTTGACCTGTGACTTTTGACGTGACTTTTGCAATGAGAAATTTGGCTATGCTATTCTTATTTCTGACCTATTTGCAGGAATACATTCAAAATATTTAGCTTGCCACTGATAGAGTGAAATGCTTACATTTTTAAAAAGGGTTTTTTTCATCATGAAATATGTTTTTTCCTTTTCTGCAATTTTGCTTGGTATTAGCATACCACATTGCTATGTTATGTTATGACATATAGTAGGGTATGATTATCTAACGATAAGATGAGAGATTTGTAGAATCTGATAAAATGAGGATGCCTGGAATTGTTATCATTAGAGAATCATTAGACTCATCATTAGGGAATCAGTACTCTTTGTTACAGAACCATTATCCATTAGTATCCATTGGTAGAGAACCATTATTTAGTATTACCCCCTTTAGGAATGATTGCATCATGTTTAGTTATCCATTATTGTATCCTGTGCTGAGTAGTACATGAAAAATTTGCATCATTATATTATCCACATATTAGGCTGCCACTTTTGTATGCATTAGCCATTTGCAATAGAATGACACGGTCATATTTTAAAATGTCATGTAGAGCCATTTTGAATGACACATTGTGATGCTTTGTAGTTACACATTTAGAGATATGTTTGACACACATGTATGCATGTAGAGTGTGCACTTAGAATGAGTTTGCATAGTAGCTAGCGCCTGGGTTTGCAAGAGAAAGCGTAAACGCTAGAAAGCATTAGGCAGGCATTTGAAGCCATTTCTGATGGAGACACAGAAGCGCCACTGGGCTCTGTGCGGAGATGTTATGGTACACTGTGTTAGGTAAGATTTCCACAGGGCTGGTAAATCTTCCTTGCCTGGTTCAACTCCAGAACTTTTTGCTTTTCTAGTGAGATATTTTCCATTAATACCTCAGTGAGTGGGAACATTTTTCCACACTCACCTGTCTTTAACTCTTTTTATGGGTGTCATTTTTAAGACTCTCCATAGTGTCTTTTTAAAGTTATCATGTCTAACAACTTATTGGCAATAAGTGCCTGTTGTTGCTGGGTTGCCCTAGGGGCTCCCCATTTAACTCTCTTGTGCTAACCTTGAGTGAACTACAGCTTCCAAGGGTAGAAAGGATCTTTGGATCCCTTTTACATTTTATTCTGTGAGACCAGCACACCCCACCTTATGTGGAGTGCTGGGGAGATACAATGTATCCCCTTTTACATTTAAACTGTAACAATTCTGTTACAGTGACAAGCTTACCTTTAATGGCTGGTGGCAGTGATACCTTTTACTAATTTGGTGCACCTTTACCGCGTGCTGTAATCACAGCTGCAGTAAAGGCACCTAAGGGTGCTCATTTTTACCAAAATGGCCCCTGTCTTCTTTTTCTGCCATTTTAGTGTTTCTTGTCGTTTCTTGTTCCTTCCCCTGACATCCAGGGCGGGAAAATCCTTTGTTTGAGTTTTGTCTTCGGTGGGAGTCCCCTGGACACCCCGCCCAGGCTCCAGTCAGTCTGTAAGCACAGGAAGTGGGGGAGGGGTCCCAAACTTCCCCCTCCTTTGTCTTAGGTCTTCCTTCAACTGGGCCAAATCCCAGTGGGGGGTTGGCTGTCCTGATTGGACAGCCAAACGCCCCTTTCTTGTAAAATGCGGGGAGAGAATGCAGAGGTTGTGTTGCAGTTCCTGATAAATACTGGAAACCTGGAAGCTGAAGTCCTGTCGACCACTGGAACCGAAAACCGAAGAGGATGACGAAGGAAAAGCGGCGGGAATGATTTCCAGCGGCCGGAGAGCCTGCTTTGTAACCGGAGCCTGCTGCAGCCCTGCCTTCCGATCAACCTGGGGTCTCCGAAAACGACGACCCGAACCCAGAGCCTGGTGAGACCCACTAGACTCAAGACGACCGGCATTTTGAGCCATCCCACGGGTTCCTGCGACCTTGCGTTCTTGCAATACCCCAATACCCTGGGACCTCCTGCCACTGTGCGGTGCACGGTCTTCCGAATTCCGAATCTCGCTGAAACTTCGTGGGCATCTTGGTCCATCTCCAGAGACACGAATCGAGTCCAAAAAGTCCCCTCACAAGAGTGCTGGACCTTTTAAACAACGAGAATTCAACCGCGATTTTCTGTCTTCTTCTGTGCTCCTTGAAAAGGCGCCAAACCCGCAGAACCGCATTCAGCCGCGAGAGAAATCTTGCCTAGAGCCTTCTTCATCGATCCCTGCTGCAAAGTCCCTTCTGAGGTCTTGTGTTCAGTCTCCAGGACAAGGAATCCAGTGACCGGGTATTTGGCTGCAGTCCCTGAAGTTCTCCTGCTGCAATCTCTTCTTCATTGCTGAGGTACAGTGTTGGCTTGGGTATATACTTACCTTAAGCCTGTTGGGATTTCTGTGTAGTCCTGGGGTGTTTTCTGTGATTGGGAGGTCCCTCGTCCAGTACACCCAGTCCCACTGCTAGAATCCTGCTGGGGTGTCTTCTGTGAAGCCCCTGGACCCTCTTCTAATCCTAGAAGTAAAGTACTCACTTGTTTGCCCAGTTTTCCTGAGGAAACTCTGGCTTTTGCTACTAAAGAACTTATTCTAACACTGCCTGTTGGTCACTAGTCCTAGTGACCCCCTTCTGCCACTGAGAACACTCATGCTCTAAGGGAAAGACTTTGAAGGGATTGGGACTTCTGCCTAGAAAAGAAATCAAGTGTTTTTACTTACTTGTAAAGAGTTGGTTGGTAACTGTAATTCTAAGAGTGAACAGTTACAAAAGTTCTTACTGATCTTGGATGTGTGATGCACTATTCTTAAAAGTATGGTTAACATCTTTCCTTCCTTAGCCACTGTTTTGCCAGTCTAAAAGAAAGTAGATGTGATGGTATTTTACTCTCCTGTGATTAGGTTGTGCCTCTTTACAAAAGTAATGTGTTGGTTTCACCAGATTATTCCTGAAGGGTAATTGTATGAGTGTCCTCCAACTGTTGGTATCACCAGGTTAGTCCTGTTAGGATAACTGTATGAGTGTCCCCCAACTGGGTCTTGCTTCCCCTGACTTGCTGCTAGCCTGTCTTTAATAAGTCTACATTAGGTTGTTGCCTACCTAGAATATCTATTCAGTAAAGTGTGATATTGGGTTTTACTTTTCCCCTTCATTGTGAAGTTAAAGTAAGTGGGTTTTACTTACCTTGTGTTAGCTGTGTGCCATCCAAAACAAGTTACAAGAGTTATTGCTTATCTCCATCTGGGGTTCCCTGATTTCCAAAGCATCTGTAATTGTATATTACATCCATTAGGTTTTGCTCACCTGGTATAACTGTGTGTTATGACAAAAGTAGTGATAGGTTTTTACTGCACCTAGAATAAGTGTTTCACTATTCACCAAAAGTATATTGTCCAGTTGACTGTTTATGTGATTTGTTCCAAGAGTCACTGTACAACTGGAAGGGCCTACTGTCCTTGTATTACCAAAAGTAATCTAAAAGTAACCATTGGTCTTTTACTCCCAAAGAATAGGCTTGACCTATACTAAATGTGTATAACAAGGTTTTGACTTCCCTAGAACTACTGTTAGGTGTTCCAAATAAGGTCTATACTTGGGTCTGTGTACTTTCAAGTATAGTGTTGTGTTTTATATTGTGATTTCATATAATGTTTCAGTATTTACTTAACCCCTAGATTTATCTGGGCCTACTTGTATTTAAATAAATCCTTTATTTTTATAATACATAGTGTTTCAGTGGTTCTTTGGATCATTTGTATTACAATTTTCACTTGTACTGTGTAACGCTCACCTGATTCTCGCAGAGGCGCCGGTCTTGACTGGGCGACTACCGTATCTTCAAAGGTGATGTGTAGCACCCGGTTGGCTCTTTGGGCTGGACCTCTGTGCACTGTATGCCTGATGTGTAGAGTAAGATGTCTGCAGATAGAAAATATGGGGTTAATGAACTGGGGTTATTGGGGTGTCCCTATCTCTTTCCTCTTCTCCTCTCCTGTAGACCCTCAAAGGTTAACGCTCTCACCTTAGGTAAGTGAATGCCGAGCTCTCCATCTGCCTCGGGGCAGGGTGCTGTAGCCAGTTTCTTCACTGGATAGGTAGCGCAGGCCTCTTGACTGCAGAGGACTGCTGTCCGTCGTTTACTGCACGAACGGTAAGTTTCGAGTCATTCAAATGTCTTTTTAAAGTCTTTAGTAATGATGTCTCTTGTTTTGCAGGGTTCCGGCGATGGCGGATGACTGGCTGAAGTGAGTTGAAGATGGAGCCCGTGTGATGAATAGAAGCGCCTGGAAGCACGTGAGTAAGCGCTTGTTGCCTGCTTCACGATGCGCTCTAACTGTCTTTTTATTTTGCAGGTACGAGTTCGGAGCGGCTGCAGGGTGCCGGAATACCCACTGGATTAGATGCGGAAAGGAGTAATGGCACGTGAGTATTAAAGTTCCCCAATGTCTTTAAACGCACCTTGTTTTGTCTTTCAGATGCGGATGCAGCGCCGAAGGCCTCCGGAGCGTGCGAAGAGTTGGTAAGCTTTTGTCTTTCAGATGCCGGAATGCAGTATGAAGACCTCCGGAGCGCACGAAGAGTAGGTAAGCCTTTGCCTTTCAGATGCCGGAATGCAGTGTGAAGACCTCCGGAGCGCACGAAGAGTAGGTAAGCCTTTGCCTTTCAGATGCCGGAATGCTAACCTGTTCTTTCTTGTCTTTATAGGTATTGCTGAAGACTGGATTCAGGATGGTAAGCCTTTTTCCTTAGGCCCAGGACTGGATGCAGAAGACACGATGAGCGTCCTGCTGCAGAGGGTGCAGAATAACGCAAAGCAAGATTCATCCACCGGGTGTGGTTTAAATAGCCTCCTGTAGTGCTTAGGTGTCTCCTTCCACAGCCACGCCTAAGTAAGAAAAGAGTTCCTGGTAAGAAAAGAGTTCCTGCCTTCCAGAAGAGTTCCAGTGTTCTAAATCTAGGGAGTGGCTCCAGCCCCACCCAACAGGAAAAGTAGTTCCAAACAGAAGAGGATCAGAGGCTCAACTGGCAGGCAAGTAAGCAGCATGGTCTGCTGCAGGTAAGTCCACCCAAGCATTATGAGCCCGGCGCTTCCAGCGCTGGGACTGGGCATATTTATGAGCCTGGTGCCACTGGCGCCAGGACTGGGTCCAAAAGGTCCCAATTGGGACTGGTCGGCACTCGGAACCTGGGTTATGGATCTGCTTCCAAGGGAGTTGGGAAAACCCTGACCTTTTGGAAGCAGAGATCATGACAGTACCCCCCCTCAAGGCCCCTCCCAAACCGGGCTTCTCCGGGGGTTTTGGCTTGTCAGGAAATGTTCGGTGAAATCTTTTGATTAGGCGAGGAGCGTGGACATATTCAGCAGGTTCCCAGGATCTCTCTTGGGGGCCGTAGCCTTTCCAGTCAATTAGGTAGAATAGTTTAGATTTGGAGATCTTGGAGTCCAGAATGCTTTTGACTTCAAACTCGAGTTCTCCATCCACTAGGATAGGTTTTGGAGATTTGGTTAGTCGGGTTTGAGGTTGCACGGGTTTTAATAGAGAGACGTGGAAGACCGGATGTATCTTCATGTGCGGGGGCAAGTCCAACTTGACCGCTACTGGGTTTACTATGGTAGTGATGGAATAGGGACCAAGGTATCTTGGGTTGAATGTGCGTGGCCCTTTTAGAGATAGGTATTTGGTGGATAACCAGACTTGATCCCCTACTTGATAGAGAGGGGCTTCCTTCCGATGTTGATCTGCTCCCTTCTTGTATTGTTCTTTAGCCCTTTGAAGGTGAGAAACAGCTTCCTTAAAGGCTTGGGTGATTGTAGAATGCAGGTAGTCTACTGCAGGTGTTTCAAGATCTTGGAGGGGATTCAACTCCGAGGTTGACTGCCGTACAAAAGAAAAAACAGGGTTTTCCCAGTTCCCGAATGGACAGAGTTATTGTAGGCATACTCGGCTATCCAAAGGATATCTTTCCAAGTTTTTTCAGTTTGTTGCAGCATGCAGCGTAAATACTGTTCCAGAGTTTGATTGGTCCTCTCGGTTTGTCCGTTGGTCTGAGGGTGGTGACTGGTCGATAGTCTCACATCAATTTGAGCTGACCGACAGCAACTTCGCCAAAAATGAGAAATAAATTGACTACCTCGATCCGAAATTAGAACCGAAGGAAAACCGTGCAGTCGGACGATGTTTTCGAGAAATTCTTGGGCCAGAGTTGCTGCTGTTGGCAAGCCTTTGAGCGGAATGAAATGCGCCATCTTGGAGAATAAGTCCACGATTACTAGAATCGTATTGTATCCGGAGCATGGAGGTAGATCGGTGATGAAGTCCATAGAAAGCGTATGCCAAGGGCGAGGTGGGATGTCAATAGGGCGTAAGAGGCCTGCTGGTCTTTCCTTTTGACTCTTGTTTTGGGCGCATACTCCACAGGACATTATAAAGTCTCTGATATCTTTTTTCCAAGACGGCCACCAGAAGTAGCGCTTGATCTTTTCTGAGGTCTTGGCTATACCGGGATGACCTTCCATTAAAGAGTCGTGATAACAAGAGGTTACTTTTTTCTGTAAATCTGTGCTGGGTAGGTATAATCGTTCTTGGAAATACAATAAGTTGTCCTTTACTGCAAAGTCCTTTCCCTGCAGATGCCAATTCTGTATATCTGCTGGAGTTACAAGTTGCCTGGCTTTATCCTTAACTTCCTCTATGGATTCTGTGGCGATCACACCCAGAATTCTTTGTTCGGGAATGATTGGTACCGGTTTAGGGTTTATCAAGTGTTCTTCCACTCCCATCCGAGAAAGGGCATCGGCTTTACCGTTCTTTGTACCAGGTCGATAGGTAATTATGAAGTCAAACTCGGCAAAGAATAATGCCCAACGGAGTTGTCTAGAGGATTGGGCTTTTGCGGTTTTCAAATATTGCAGGTTTCGGTGATCCGTAATCACAGTAACGGTGTGTCGGGCCCCCAGCAGATAATGCCGCCAAGCCTTAAAGGCAGACTTGATAGCCAGAAGTTCCTTGTCAGTAATCGTGTAATTGACTTCAGGAGGCGAGAATTTGCGGGACCAAAATGCCACGGGATGCAACTGATTGGTTACCGGGTCCTTTTGTGATAGAACTGCCCCCATGGCAAGGCTTGAAGCATCAGTTTCCACGATGTAGGGGAGTTCGGGGCGAGGTTGTTTTAAGATTGGTGCAGAGATAAATTTAGTCTTCAAATCCTGGAAAGCTTGTTCCGCCTTGGTAGACCATTCAAAACGTTTGTTTTTCTTTAACAAGGCAGTGATGGGCTGGACTATTCGAGAGAACTCGGGGATAAACCTGCGGTAAAAGTTAGCGAAGCCTAACATGCTTTGCACACCTTTTACGGAGGATGGTGATGGCCATTTGAGAACTGCATCGACCTTCTTTGAATCCATACGCACTCCGCCTGGTGATAATATGAATCCCAAGAATTCAACTTCAGTCACGTTGAAAACACATTTTTCCAACTTAGCGAAAAGTTTGTGTTGACGCAATCTTTCGAGGACCATTTTCACGTGTTTCCGATGTTCAGATTCCGATGAAGAATAAACGAGGATGTCGTCAATGTAAACAACAACACATACATCTATGAGCTCTCTGAGGACATCGTTCATAAAATATTGAAAGGCGGCCGGGGCATTGCAAAGTCCGAAGGGCATGACCTGATATTCAAATAGCCCATACTTGGTGCGGAAGGCCGTCTTCCATTCATCGCCCTCTTTTACTCGTACCAAGTGGTAAGCTCCTCTAAGATCCAGCTTTGTATATATGCATGCTTTTCTGACTTGGTCCAGGAGTTCAGGGATCAAAGGTAACGGATATCTATTCTTAACGGTGATCTGGTTCAGGGAGCGATAATCGATACAAGTTCTAAGGTCTCCTTCCTTTTTTGGAACGAAGAACAAAGCTGAAGAAGCAGGGGACTTGGAAGGACGAATAAACCCATTTGCCAGGTATTGATCCAGGTATTGTCGAAGGTGAAGGTTCTCAGGCTCGGTGAGGGCATAAATTCTACTACAAGGAGGAGTAGATCCAGGTATCAGGTCTATCTGGCAGTCATAAGACCTATGAGGAGGTAGAGAGTTAGCCTGATCCTTCCGGAAAACATCTTGGTATTCTAGGTATTCGGGAGGTAACTGGGGAGTCTCTGAAGAAATTGCGGCCAGTGCAACACCAGGTGGAGGGTGACAAGTAGAGACACATTCTGGAAACTGGACCGTTGTTGCTCGCCAATCGATCAGAGGATTGTGTTTCTCTAACCAAGGTATTCCTAGAATAATCTGAAACTGAGGGGCCTTGATCACATCGAACACGATCTTCTCATGGTGTCCATCTTGACTTACTAGCGTCACTTCTTGAGTGGTATGCGTTACTGGCCCGGAGGCTATCTCCGTACCATCCACCGTAGTAATGACGTCCTTTACAGCCTTGGGACAAAGAGTTAGATTCATCCTCAAAACCATTTCATGATCCACATAATTGCCGATGGCACCGCTGTCGACGTAAGCTTCAATTGCATGTAATCGATCCGGATTATCAGGGCTAATGAGGACCATAGGTATCACGAAATGCGAGGTCACGGAACTGGTTTTTACGCTCGGCAAGAGGACCTCTATTCTTGTCGGGCGAGGTCGTTTCCCTGCTCAGAGTTTGTAACTTTGGTAACTGCAGCTCCTACTGCCTTCTTGGCAGGTTTCACCGGACAGTCTCGAAGAAAGTGCCCTGAGTTTCCGCAATATAGGCATAATTGCAACTGTTTCCTCCTTTCCCGCTCCCGTTGTGTTAGAGGACCTTTCAGACCCCCTATTTGCAGGGGTTCCCCAGAGTCTACTCCTTTGGAAGGAGTTGGCGGTTTGGAAAATACTCGAGCATCAAACTTGGAACGATCGGCCTTCCTGTTCTGCAGCCTGTGATCTATTTGAACGACCAAGTCTATGTAATCCGAACAGTCCTGTGGGGGATTCACTACTTGGGCTAAAACGTCTTTGAGCTCTCCACGTAGACCTCTATAAAACAGCGTAATCCTTTTGTCCTCAGGCCATTGAGTTTCCACTATTAGTCTATTGAAAGATGCAATATAAGCCAAAAGGTCTTGATTACCCTGTCGCAACGAAAGAAGCTCATTGTCCAGGGCCTGCCCCTGTGAATGTCTTGCGAACAGTTTTTCCATACTAAGCTGAAAGGCTTGAAAATCATGGAGAACCGGATCATCTTGATGAACTAGAGGGATCGACCAGTCTGCCGCATTGCCACTAAGGTACGAAAGTACAAAAGCTACTTTAGCTTGATCAGTTGGAAAGGCTGCTGGCCGGCATAAGAAGTGCAACCGGCACTGATTGATAAATACTGCAAACCTCTTTGGGTCAACAGAAAATCGCTCGGGCGGAGCCAGAGGTACATTCCCAGGTAGGTTGATCTGCACTGGATTCATAGAGGATGTTGAAGGAAGATTTGCCCCTGATGCGGGTAACTGGGTCTGTCCGGCTTGTGACTGTAGCACTTGTCTAGCAAGATTGTCTGTTCTCTCCTTGGAAATAATTAGTTCCCTTCTTAGAGCATTCGTTTCCTGACGAGTTGCATGCACTTCTGCCCTTAGTTCCCCAAGTAACCGGGCTAGGGGGTCAGTATCCGAGGTTTCCATAGCGCGTGGGCGAGAGTTTTGCGGTAGGCTTTGCGTTCTGTAACGCTCACCTGATTCTCGCAGAGGCGCCGGTCTTGACTGGGCGACTACCGTATCTTCAAAGGTGATGTGTAGCACCCGGTTGGCTCTTTGGGCTGGACCTCTGTGCACTGTATGCCTGATGTGTAGAGTAAGATGTCTGCAGATAGAAAATATGGGGTTAATGAACTGGGGTTATTGGGGTGTCCCTATCTTTTTCCTCTTCTCCTCTCCTGTAGACCCCCAAAGGTTAACGCTCTCACCTTAGGTAAGTGAATGCCGAGCTCTCCATCTGCCTCGGGGCAGGGTGCTGTAGCCAGTTTCTTCACTGGATAGGTAGCGCAGGCCTCTTGACTTCAGAGGACTGCTGTCCGTCGTTTACTGCACGAACGGTAAGTTTCGAGTCATTCAAATGTCTTTTTAAAGTCTTTAGTAATGATGTCTCTTGTTTTGCAGGGTTCCGGCGATGGCGGATGACGGGCTGAAGTGAGTTGAAGATGGAGCCCGTGTGATGAATAGAAGCGCCTGGAAGCACGTGAGTAAGCGCTTGTTGCCTGCTTCACGATGCGCTCTAACTGTCTTTTTATTTTGCAGGTACGAGTTCGGAGCGGCTGCAGGGTGCCGGAATACCCACTGGATTAGATGCGGAAAGGAGTAATGGCACGTGAGTATTAAAGTTCCCCAATGTCTTTAAACGCACCTTGTTTTGTCTTTCAGATGCGGATGCAGCGCCGAAGGCCTCCGGAGCGTGCGAAGAGTTGGTAAGCTTTTGTCTTTCAGATGCCGGAATGCAGTGTGAAGACCTCCGGAGCGCACGAAGAGTAGGTAAGCCTTTGCCTTTCAGATGCCGGAATGCTAACCTGTTCTTTCTTGTCTTTATAGGTATTGCTGAAGACTGGATTCAGGATGGTAAGCCTTTTTCCTTAGGCCCAGGACTGGATGCAGAAGACACGATGAGCGTCCTGCTGCAGAGGGTGCAGAATAACGCAAAGCAAGATTCATCCACTGGGTGTGGTTTAAATAGCCTCCTGTAGTGCTTAGGTGTCTCCTTCCACAGCCACGCCTAAGTAAGAAAAGAGTTCCTGGTAAGAAAAGAGTTCCTGCCTTCCAGAAGAGTTCCAGTGTTCTAAATCTAGGGAGTGGCTCCAGCCCCACCCAACAGGAAAAGTAGTTCCAAACAGAAGAGGATCAGAGGCTCAACTGGCAGGCAAGTAAGCAGCATGGTCTGCTGCAGGTAAGTCCACCCAAGCATTATGAGCCCGGCGCTTCCAGCGCTGGGACTGGGCATATTTAGGAGCCTGGTGCCACTGGCGCCAGGACTGGGTCCAAAAGGTCCCAATTGGGACTGGTCGGCACTCGGAACCTGGGTTATGGATCTGCTTCCAAGGGAGTTGGGAAAACCCTGCCCTTTTGGAAGCAGAGATCATGACATACTGTATCTACTGCCCTCTCTCCCTCCTAAGATAAGCCTGGCTGCTCTGCCTACGCTACCATGTACTCAGGTGGTACAGTCTTATACTAAGAGTGGAGTCTTGTACTGCCTCAGTTGAATGGTTTTACTAGGCCCTTAACTGGACTTCAGAAAAACTGTCCTAACACACTGAAAGAAGGAATTCGTAAACATTAGCTTGGCAGACAGATAGCACTAACCCTTGTCCGAGTGGGGAAAGTGAAGGAGTTCTGTAATCAGCTTGAGTTCTGTGCTTCGCGGAGACAGCAAAGGTTGGGGCCATGGAGAGAGCGACATGGGGAGATGGGAGAGAAGCTTTTTCAGGCAATGAGATGCTTTGAAAACGGGCCCCAAGAGAGCATTTCGTAATGCAGGGGGAGCTAACAGTGGAGTGAATGGAGAAATAGATGGAATTAGATAGTGTTTTGCACCGCAGACACAGAAGGCCAAGGCAGAGATATGATGTCCTATGTCACTGACACAGAACACGTAGTGACCAGAACACGAGACAGAACATAACACAGACTGGCAGGCACTGCCTGAATATAGAATGCTGACAGAGTAAAAGACATTCTTAGCTTAGAGAATGTAAGTAACCATGGGAATGAGTGCATTGGAAAGTATAACCAGAAGCTGAGAGAAGACAGAGCTGTTAGTTGCTGAGAGCGGAGTTGCCCCTAGTTCTTGCTGGTTGCTGAGAGTTGCGGTTGGAGAATGGGGTTCGAAACAGATGGAGTTCGTTCGAGCTATTTGCTGATGGAGTCTTGGATTAGCTGCAGTCCTGAGAATGAGGGAGAGAGCTTGGCAGAAGCAGTCGAGTGACCAGATCTTGAGGGGCCTGCCACCACTGACTGACTGGCTGATTGCAGAGTTGTGCATAGAGGAGAGACCTGGCTTGACAAAGACAGAGCTGGAGAGGAGAGAGATGAAAAGGGGTATGGTTCATGGCCTAGACAAACTGATTGATTACAAACAGTGGGGTAACTTTGCTGATGGGTTTGGGGAGGACATGGCATCTGAAGGGGAAGGTGCCCGAGCCAAATGAGTGGGGACAGAATGGTGTACCATGGAGGTTAGGGGGACAGGCATCCCTTCTCCCCCCCTAGAATTACGACAGACACTCACACAAAGAGCTTTGAGTTTGGGAAAGGGGAGATCAGACAGGGATTGTCTTGAGAGTGAGTGTGCAGCATGGTATGGATTGGTGTGGATTGGAGAGGTTTGATTCTGCATGAAGGAGAGGATTGCTGGATGATTGACGCTTGCATTTAGACTGCATTAGCATCACAGGCTTGCATTTAGACTGCATTGGAATCACAGGCTTGCATCACAGGCTTGCATTAGAAACCTCTGAGGCTTATAGTTATTGCATGGTAGATTTGCACCCGAAGCATAAAAGGTGCAAATTCGATTTTGGCTAGAGTTTTAGCATTGTCTGCATTTTGCTTTGCTGTGCATAAATAAATGTATTCCATTGTTATAATTGAATCGATTTATGTGTTTTCTTTGTGTCCTGTTTTTGTGTCCATAGGAGTAAGATAGGTGTATGTTGTTAGAAGTAAGTTAGGAGTAACACAGTGCACATAGGGCCTAAGATACAAGAGCAGGGGGGTATAGGGATCTACAACCCCTCAGGGGATTGTCTAAGATTGTCTAAGATCGGTGCATGCTTGCCCAGGGGGGCAAGTCCATGATAAGGCTTTATTTCCAGACTAACAGATCGGGAGTAGAATCGGTGGAGCTTAAGGCTCGATTGACCGAAAAAAATAAGAGTAAGCTCTTCGAAAAATTGCAAAATGCAGTAAAAGTAGAGAGCTATAGCACGAGGATCCCAACACTTGAATGTGCGGTAAAAATCTGAAGATGGCTGCCAGAGTAGGGGCTTAAGTAGAGGGCAGTCATTGGCTGGGGGCAGTATGACCCAGAGACCAGTGATTGATTACTAGTAGAAAGAGTTCAGAAACAAAACTGAAACTGATTTTTTCTTTACCGAGGATTCCCAGCCTGACGGGGAATATTCATGAGCATGTGAATCCATGCCAGACCCCATGCTGGAGAAAGAAAGTACTGTAGGAGTTTTACATAAAAATGTATCCACATTCTTATCCCTGCACCAGTTACTGAACTTGTTCCAACAACACTGATACAAGGATTTTGTTGCTGGCCACCTGGCCGAAAGCAAGATCGCCATTACGTCATCTGGGAGGTCCCAATCCTTATATCTCGGCCTCTCAGAAACCATGCGCGAAGACTGAGTGTCTTGACCTCTGGATGGAGAACCTGACCTTCCACTTGCAAGAGAAAATCCTCTCTTTGTGGAAGACTTATTGGAGGGCAGATGGACATGTGCAGAAGGTCCGGGTGCCACGTCCTCCTGGCCCAATCCGGGGCAATTAGGATCATGGTTTTCCTGAATTTTCCCAACCTCCTGATTACATGAGGAGTCAGGGGGACTGGAGGAAACATGTATAGGAGTGGAAATACCCAGTCCAACATGAACGCGTCCCCTAGAGCTCCTCTTGAGGGAAATTCCCTTCAGCAGTATAGTTTGCACTTCCTGTTGGCACTGGTCGCGAAGAGATCTACTTGAGGGGTTCCCCAAAGGGCGAAGATCTCTTGAAGGACTTCCTGAGCTAGTTCCCACTCGTGGCAGACTGTGCTCTACCTGCTCAGAGCCTCCGGCACCGTGTTCATCTCTCCGGCTAAGTGAACTGCCGATAGAGAGATTCCTTCTTGCATTGCCCAGAACCAGAGCTGCATTGCCTCTCTGCACAGTGGGAGTGATCCTACGCCTCCTCTTTTATTGAGATAGTACATGGTCACTGTGTTGTCTGTCATTATCAGGACATTCTTTCCCTGTACAGAGGGCAGAAAAGCCTTGAGCGCTAGTCCGATTGTCCTCAGCTCCAAAAGGTTGATGTGTAGTTTGGACTGCGATGGAGACGAACGACCGCCAATTGTCAAATTGTTGGTGTGGATTCCCCACCCCGTGAGTGAGGCGTCCGTCACTACCATTCTCTCCGGCCATGGTTGCCAAAAATGTTCTCCCTTGAGGATATTTTCCTTGCAAGCCCACCATAGAAGATATTGAGCCACGCTGGCCGAGACTTGCAGAAGATCTGACATCTCCCCCGAAAATTGGGACCATTGCGTCTTGAGGGCCCATTGAAGGGATCTCATCCTCAATCTGGCCTCTGGCACCAGAAAAATGCAGGATGCCATGAGGCCTAGCATTAGAAAATGATGATGCCATCAGGCCTTAGAAAATCTTATGCCGGCAGATGTTGGCCATTTTGAAACTTTGTTACCATCTGCAGAGTGCAGTGAGCTCTCTCCTCGGGAGGCAAGGCTTTCCCTGAGGAAGTATCCAGGACTGCTCCGATGAATTGGAGTCTTTGGCGTGGAATTATTTGTGACTTCTTGTAATTGAGGGAGAAGCCCAGTATGTGTAAGAAATGGCAGGTCATGGCCAGATGTTCCTGGGCTCATTCGGGTGAACTTGCCCTGATTAGCCTATCGTCCAGAAAAGGGTAGACGTGAATCCCCCTTCTCCTGATACCCGCTGCCACTACAGCCATCAGCTTGGGGAAAACCCTTGGGGCGGAGGTCAGCCCAAATGGTAGAACCCGAAACTGATGATGGGAACCGCCAACTGCAAACCTCAGGTACTTTCTGTGCTTGAGATGGATTGGCACATGAAAGTAAGCATCCTGAAAGTCCAATGAAACCAGCCAGTCCTGAAGCTGAAGAGTCTGAAGGATCTGAGAAAGGATCACCATCTTGAACTTGTCCTTCCTGAGGAATTTGTTCAAATTACTTAATTCCAAGATGGGTCTCAAACCTCTGTCCTTTGAGGATGAGAAAATAAGGGGATTACCAACCCTTGTTCCTTTCCGCTACAGGTACATGTTCTATTGCACCTTTCTCCAGTAGGGTTGAAATCTTCTGCACAAGGAGCGGGTCTGGAATTTTTACAGAGTTGGCTCCCGGTGGATGATTTTGAGGTCTTTGATAAAAAGGAAGGCAGTAACCATGGGTCACTATCTCTAGCGGCCAGGCATCTGACGTAATGCCCCGCCATTCATTCAGATACAGAGTGATTCTGCCTCCCACCGGGGTCTTGTGGGTGAAGACCTCAAAGTGGCTATGCAGCAGTGGCTGAGGAGGTAGTAGCCGCTGCTGGGGCTGATCTAGCACCTCTCCCTTTTCCATCACGAAAGGGTTTTCTCTGTTGGCCTCTTTGACTGGCCTGCCCCCTCCCTCTTCCAAAAGAGGAGTTGAAACGAAAGGGGTGACTTCCAGGAAGATGAGCCTGCGTAGGAGTGTTGTTGAGGCTGCCTTATAGCGGTACTAAGTGATTTCGCTGCCGCTTTCCAGGTCTGCAGCTTCTGCAAGCTCTCATCCGCATTCCTGCCAAACAGCCTCAAGCCGTCAAAGGGCATATTGAGTAATCTAGACTGAACATCAGGTGCAAAGCCAGATTTTCTCAGCCATGCAAATCGGCGTAGGACCATGCTAGATGCCAGGGACCTGCTTACACTATCAGCAGTGTCCAGTCCTGACTGAAGGCATTCCTCCATAGCCTCTTTCCCATCTTTTACTATCGCCAGGAAACCATCCCGTTCCTCACATTCCGGGATGCGTTCAGCCGCTGATGTCATACAGTCCCACAGGGTGAATGTAAATCTTGCTAAAGTGCAAGTTACATTAGTTGATTTAAGGGCCATGCTGCCCGAAGAAGAAAACCTTCCGGGCCCAAGCATCAACTTCTTTATCATCCCGGTCTGGTGGTACTGAGGGGTAAGCTGATTGCATAGTGGAGGTTGCAGCGTGTACGACTAGACTTTCAGGGGAGGGATGTTTAGATGGGTATTCCGGATATGATAACGAAGGCCTGTATTTTGCCACAAATTTCTTGTTTATTGCTGAAACCAAATCAGGAGTATTCCAATTTACCATTACCCTTTTCTGTAGTGCCTTATGGAAAGGAAGGACAGGATCTTTTAGGGGACCTTCCCTCAGAATGTCCGTCAAATCATCCTGGTCAAAATTTGGGGAAGCTGCCTTCCAACCCATGAAATCAATGACCCTTCCCATGAGATTTCTATAACTAGGATCTGCATGATCTGTAGGGCCTGGTCTCTCAAATTTCACTTCAGGGGAAGTGTCTAGGCCACTGGCATTTTGGAGACAGTCAGAGATCTGTTATCTTGGTATTCGGGTCCACTAGCTCTTCAGGGACCTCTCTGGCTCCAAACCTAACTCCAGCTGAAGTAACATCCTCTTCAGAGGATTGTTCTTGAAAGATGGATGACATAGATCTGAAAAATTCCTGTCTGGGTTGAGGATGGAAAGCCTTTTCAGGTAAAGAGGGTGGCATCAACTTAGGCATGGGCAATGGTGTCGACTTGGGTATCGGGATTAAAGAATGCCTCGATAAAGGCGTTGATAAAGAAGACACTGGCTTCGATGTTTTCGAAGGAGGCTTCAATACTGTCGAAGAAGGCTTCGATACAGTCAAGGGTGTTAACGCCACTTTCGTCAGCGGTTTCAACGCTGTAGTCGTCGACTGTGCCGAGTCTCGACTTCGACGCTGATGTCGATTCCGCTACCAACGATTTATGCACCAGAGGTTTTGACTTAGTACGAGGTATCTGAGAAATTTCCCCTAATGACACTCTCGACTCGTTTTCGGCTCTCGCGTGTTTAGTCTTTAATCTCCCTCTGTCACTTTTAGAATGGGCAGGGGCATGATCTCCATGCGGCATCTTCGAGGGGGTCTGGCCCGCTTTCTCGAATAAGCATCAAAGCCAAAGGCCTCCCATTTTCCAGGGGAATCGTGCTTGGATGGATACGTCACTCTCCTCTCAGAAGAGGAAGAGGAGGAAGAAGACCTGTGATGTTGCTTTTTTGACTTCTTAGACGAACACTAGGAAGATTTCCTCGTGTGATTCTTCGATCTCGACCTCCTTGACCCATGTCGAGATTTTCGACTCAATTCTCCTGAATCTTTTTGCCTTTTAGAAGTCTTGTAAGTTTCCTCCCCCACCGCCAGCTTACCTCTCCATTCCCTAAGAGCCTTATTGGACGTGGCCTGACAGGAACCGCACACGTCAACCCGATGGTCTGGGCTGCGACACCAGAGGCAATTCTGATGGGGGTCGGTTATTGACATTTTCCTACCACACTTCTGACATTTTTTTAACCCTGTCTTGGGTGTGGTGGGAGTAGATGACGAGGACATCGTCGAGAAAAACCTGATGCGCCGTTTCGTGAAATTAAGCAGTTGCTCTGAAAAACAGAACTGAGTTAACGGGCGCGGCTCAAGCCCTTTATACAGCGGATGACGTTGACGCTAGCCCTCGAGGGACTACGACTCCGCGGCCTCGAACACAGCACCCTCTGGTGAACATTTTTTTACGAAGCAGCTGAGCTGGGAGTCAAGATATCTAAGATGAGGAATACGTTTGAGGACACAATCCATTCAAACTGTAGTATTTCGAGTATGGAGAGCAATCAAGATAAAACATTTATTGAGGTGCACCCCCCACCCCTCCCCCCAAGTTGTTTAGTATCTTCCTGAGCATTCCTAGATTGACGAAGATGAACACATTTGACAAATCTATGAATGCTACATATAACGGCTTTTAAAGAGGGACAGATTTTGCTACAATTCGATATAGGTACAGACCTTGCTTTTGGGTGGGCATACCTTTGACAAAGTCCAATTGTACCTTTGATAAAATTGTATTCTCTTCCACCCAAGTCGACCCTCTGAATAAGAGGTCTTTACTAAAGAGCTTTTGATAAAATTGTATTCTCTTCCACCCAAGTCGACCCTCTGAATAAGAGGTCTTTACTAAAGAGCTTTCATAAGATGTTGAGAAGATCTCTCAAAAGATACTTATGAGGACCTACTTCTTACTGCAGTGGGGTCTCTCTAATCACATCTTATATCACCAAAAAGGGACAGAACTACCTACACATTATTCACATTTTACACAGACAATAAATCAATTCTTACTACATGTACCAAGACACTGCCGTCTGTTAGGTGTCTGCTGTCCCTTTTCTGTCTGGTCTATCTGTTCGTAGTACCACCATTCTCTGGTACTAGGAGCTGGTGGTGCGCCGCCTATCTATGAAAAGATGGAAGAAAATAGCAACCTACTACAAACGCCAGACGATCCGCAGATTCTATGCAGTGTCTTGGTAGATAGAGTGACTTTAACAATTCAATGCTTTTTCTGTGGGTATTTTTGTCAATCGTGGCACATAACAAAGACCATAGACATAAGACACTTAAAAAGTGTCAATGTCTCAGGTGTTCAGGGTTTATTCTTCCTGGATCATATGACACTTATAATTAAAAGGTGCTAGAAACCTTGGATTAAATTCTAGGCACTGTTACTTCCAAGACGTAGTGGGATCTAGAGAACCTCACTCTCCAAGATCAAGCAGTCTGGTATATGTTAGATTCCAGCTTATTTCCCAAACTGAAACTGTCGACTGGCATCAATGGCCTGCTTTCATTATGGCCATCTTCATCAGAACTTTCTTCTATACTGCTAGTGTACTAATATCACTAGGAACAAGTCCAGTCCAATCATAGTTAATTGTATATAGAAAGGTACTAGGTAGCCACTGTCTTCTTTGCCATGGATGGGGCTGTGTGTGAAGACTGAACCCAAGGTAACAATATAAAAACACTGTTTGACTAGCTCTAAATTTAACATTTCATCACTTTGCTTGTGTTTTTAACGCCAACTCGGTGTGCTTACTGTGGGCAGGTACTGCTTAGTCCCACGTGCGCGAATGGTGGAATGAGTTAGTAACCATCTGCAGAGATCAAAATATCTACCATCAATTTTGGCCTTATACCAATCTCCCATCGATATGGTGTATATATTGTGCAATAAATGTTTTATTATTAATTATCCTGATCTCCTGTCCCTTAGCAATACCATGAATCGTCAAAACCTGGCACCAGCGCTCTCATAATTTGTGCCCAAGGGCTTAAATCCAGATTTAAGCTCCTGGGCACAAAGTACAAATACAAAACAAACACAAGAACATATATGCGAGTACTGATGCCAGATGCTGGCCAGGTACTGGTGCCAGGTTGCAATGTTTTTTCCAGGGCTGCTCTTATTTACTTTTTATTTGTATTTTTAAAGCGCACAGCAGCCCAAGGGCATCGTGGCGCTGTTGCAGAGTTGACAACATTGCTGGTTACAGAAGGCTTGGTGGTTACATGGTAATTTGCATTTTAGGAGCATATTTGGTTACATAGAAGTTGCATTACATACAGATTGCGTTACAATACAGCTTAGCGTTGAAAAGAAGGTAGCTAGGGTGCGGGCAGGTGTAGAGGGTTATGTGAATAGTGTGGTTTTGAGGGATTTGCGAAAGGGGTACAGGGAGGGTTCTGCTCAGAGAGTTGGGAAGGGCGTTACAGAGCTTAGGTGCTATGTGGGGGAAGCCAATGCCGTCGGCTTTGGCTCTTCTTATGGTGGGAATGCGGAGTTGGTTAGCATGATGGCTTCTTTTGGGACAGTCAGAGGAATTCTTGGTTATGGTTTCTGATAGGAAGGTGCAGCGAGATTGATGCATTTATGTGTGAGCGTGAGGATTTTGAAGTTAATTCGTTCCTTGACTGGGAGCCAGTGGGCATTACATCTGGCCTGTGATACATGGTCAGATTTGGGGATTTGAAGGGCGGCATGGAGTGCGTTGTTTTGCACTATTTGGAGCCTATTTATGTTTTTGGTTGAGGTGCCTGATAGGAGGGTGTTGCAGTAGTTCAGTCTAGCTCCTATTGTGGCTCTGGCGATGGAGAGGCAATTTTGAGAGGTTAGGAAGGGTTTTATGGCATAGATGAGTTTGGTGCTTTATGAATTGATACTTTTGTGTCAGTATGACATGGGACTTTGGAAATGTAGGGAGAAGCCCAAACTGTGAAGCAAGGAACAGATATCCTTGAGCTGCATCGATAGCTGTTCTGGAGACCTTCCTTCCTCAGATCAACCAGTCATCCAGATAAGGGAATGCATGGACGCTGGATCTCCTAGGGTGAGCCGACCACCACTGCCATCAGCATGGTGAAGACCTAGGCATGGAGGTTAAAAAGGGAGCACTCTGAACTGATATACCTCCACTTATTGCGATTTGCAATAAAAACACAAAATTATCAGTTTGCTGTAACTGGAGTGTAATACACATTAAACTCCACAAAAATGACTTTCCCTGCCTGCATCCTTGTTTGTTTTGTTGTTCCTGGAGGCAGCATGAAGGCATATGTGGCGTCAGCCTGATCGCTCCAATGGGACTAGGCCGGGTGGGGAGGCTACAATCAACATACACAAAGATGCCATTGGTTGTGTATGCAAGTTCACTTTCTGATTAGCCCAGCGCACCGTAGAGCATATCCACCGTGCAATGGGTGTGCTGTGAGAAAACCAAATATAATGAATACCTTGCATCCTGTTTGGGCCTCCGTTTGCCCCCCTGGGACTGTTCGGCACAGCCCTGACCACTCCAAGAACGTGACCAGTGCTGACCTGCTTCCTCAGATCTTCAAATCGCAGGACAAGGACCTTAGGGCTCCACACCCATGTAGGAATCTTTTTTTAAAGGTCTGTCTTCACCATGCAACTTGTGAGCTTTTCCCTCAGAGTGTGCCCATCCTGTCTTTCGAAAACCCCATTCCCTCCCTCGGTACCCCATGTACCCCTCTTCTCTCAACCATTCATGCAATGCAGTCCAGCCCTCATTTCACACAATCAGTTCCACACAAACTTACTCCCCCATGGTCACAAGCATCCGCAGTCACATGCACCCTCTCACCCTTGCAGGCACCCCGTTCCTCACCCTCATTCTTGTACACAGTCTCACAAATACCCTCTCACTCTCACAGACACCCATTACGCTGACACTCAATTCCACACTACATCCTTCTGTCGTGTCCCTTTAAATAGCACAGACGGCAGAGTAATGAAACTGTCACATGTGGATCTTAATAAAATGGGGCATATCACATGCGCTCGTCAAAGCACGTGTGGAGCCCGGACGAGTTGCAGAGCCTCACGAGTCTTCTGTTCGCCAGGGAGGCTCACAGTGCACCGGGAGGTTCCTACTAAGGGGTCCCCTTCCACATTGGCGACAAGGTGGTTGTCCATGCCGACACGGACCAGCTGGGCTAATGCGGCGGTGAGAGAAGAGCTACAGCTCTTGTTACAACTTCCTCCCATGCCGCGGAGCTGGAGTGTACAGAGTTTTCAGCCACCATTTTCGCTGCATGTGGTAGGGCAGGTTGCGGCTCCATAGAGGAGTCTTTGAGTGCCTCCCATGACAAATTCTTGGAAAAACCAATGGGCACGTGGTATTATTGCTGAATTATGGAGGGTTGGAGCCCTCAATCAACAAGGAGAAGGTGAGAGATTGTGTGACTGGGCAACAACTCTGCTGCCCCCTGTATGCCTGCAGCCCCCCCAACCTCCAACCCCTCTGCTGCCCCCTGTATGCCTGCAGCCCCCCCCCCCAACTCCTCTGTGGCCCCCTGTATGCCTGCATCCCCCCAACCCCTCCGCTGCCCCCTGTATGTCTGTACCCCCCCACCCAACCCTCGACAGGCACTTATGCCACCGCCTCTGCCCCCACCCCAGTATGTGTCTGTAGCTGCCCACCATACTTTGAGATCTGCTCCACATTGTTGTCCATTGATTGGAAACCTATGTACTATTATGCACTTGCCACCGTCCAATACGGGACTGGCCCCATGCTATTCTATGTTGACACTAACCATGCACCCATTTGTAGCTTGCCTCTCCTCTGTATTCTGTGCCGGGCACCACACATTTACCCATTGACCTTGACCACGCATATATGTGTTTTTGCCGCCTTGCAACTTTTGGTCGGCACCTGTATATGCATACTAATTTTTGACCAGGCAACTGTCTGTAGCTGCCGCCATGGAAGATGTGGCTGGCACCATATACTTGCCCACCAAACTATGTAACCACTATTAAGCACTTATTGGAACTGTACGAAGCAACATGTATGTACGTATGCCTTCTAATGCACTTATGTAACCAAGTAAGCTTTCTTGACAGCGCCACGATGCCCGAGGGCAGTTTGGCACTTTACAAATTCAAAGAAATAAATAAATAAAAATAAAGAGTAGGAGCACATGGTTCTGCTTCTCTCGCTCTGCTTTCTTACTCACCAATTCTTTTTTTGCTCATTCATCTCTGGTGGTGAGGGAGTGTGTTCTTCAGTGACTTTGATCTGCTACTGTGCACAGCTGGGAGGAACTGCCTCTCAGTTTTTGCTCAAGATTTACTTCAGCCCCTCTACATGGTGTGGAAGGGCAAGACTTACCGGGGAGTACAGAATCCCGGTGATGCTGGACACTCTGGTGGAGTCATTTTCTGACTCTGATTCCGATATGGGTTGCTGTCCCTAACAAGGGAAGGGTGCACATGCGCTCACCAACATGTCGGACGATCAACTAGCAGGAGGAGGTCATGCTGGAGCTATGCAAGGGGGCGCCCGAGTTCCACGCCAACAGGGTGCTTTGATATTTATGATATGAGATTTTATTTATATTGCGCCCATAGAGAAGTGTTTCAGAGCGCAATGCCCGAGTTTGACGTCTCAGGAGCACCATCGAACCTGAGTCCACGCTGGAAATCCTGAATTGACCATATGGACATATATTTAAAGGGACTTGGCTGGCCCGGCGGCGCATCACATATTCCAGTCACTACAACCTGTGGATGGGGTCTATGCTGAGGCGAAGAACGCACAGCGCGAACACTTTATGCCTAGCAAATGTGGACTATGAGAGGTTCATCATGTGCAGTGCGAGACAGGAGGACAAGTCTCTGGACGTTTTTCATGGACTCCTCCGGCGAATGGCGGTATCATGTGCCTGGGGTAATGAACAGGCCATGATTCGAAATCAGTTCATTCAGGGCTGCGTGTCGGGGAAACTCCGGCATCAGGTCTTTCGGGAGCCTGGCCTCATGATGCTCCACATCCTGGAACTTGGAAGGTCACATGAGGTGGCAGAGACACAGGTGTCAAGAATGGATGCAGCGATTCACCCTGCTAAGTCAGAGGAGGGGAGCGCCATTGGCCGTGGCCAAGGGGGAAGAGGGCCCGTCGGCCCGCTGTCCAGCAGAGGGACAGGAACAGCAGAGTGCTTGAGTCGTGTATGAAGTGAGGGTACGATCTGCCGTACCCTGCAGAGTGTCCTGCAAAAGGAAAGCCATGTGGAAGCTGTGGAACAATGGAGGGCTCCAATGCTAGTGGTTGTCCAGAGAGGCCCCATTGGGCTGGTTTCTTCTGAAAGCCACGCCCACCAAATGTGGCCCTCGTGGATCAGGACGACGGAGCCAACAAGGACCTGGAGGAAGAAGATGAGAACCTATTCTTCATCTCAAGTGCGAGCGTCCTGAACGCGAAAGCCAGGAGGCAGCAAAAGTATATTGTGCAGGTGGATGGGTCACCAGTGCTGGTGTTGGAGGACACAGGTGCTTCAGTCAATGTCATGGCCAAGGTACATAACGAGGCCTTGAGAGAACCCCCGACCCTACAACGTCCGAAGGCATGTATATTCACCTTCGGGGCCGGTTGTGTCAAAGGTCGAGCATGGCGACAGCTCGATCAAGGCACGCTTCTTCGTGACGGACGTGAGCACCAGCACCCTCCTGAGCTGTGCTGCTGCAGAAGCAATGGTCATCGTCAGCTTTGCATAGAGCGTGTATGTGGAAGATGTACAGGCGGTCCTCAAAAAGTTTGGAGAGCTATTCGTAGGGATTGGCCAGATGGTCAGCAAGCCCGTGAGGTTACACATTGTTGAGTCCATCCAACCTGTAGCCTTAAAGCACAGAGGAGTCACTTCATCTGCGGGACCTAGTGGGCAAGGAGTTGGAGAACCTTGTAAACCTGCACATAATTGAAAAGGTCGAAAGCCCAACACCCTGGGTCTCGTCCATCGTGATCGCCCATAAACCCAAACAGAGGGAGTCTGTCAGGATTTGCGTGGCCATGTGACACCCCAACAAGGCAATCAAGCAAGAGAGGCACCTTACCCCAACGATTGAGGACATCATCGCAGAGTTGCAGGGTGCAAGGTTTTTCGCCAAGCTGGACTTGAGGGCTAGTAGCACCAGGTCGTGTTGCACCCAGAATCTCAGTGCATCACAAAGTTCATGGGGGCTTTACCGATAGAAGCGCCTCAGTTTCAGTGTGTCATCAGCCACTGGAGTCTTTCAAAAGCTGATACGAGGGGCCCTGGTGGACTTGGAAGGGGTCTTGAAAATCAGTGACAATGTGGTGTTCACCAAGTCGGAAGTGGAGCACATGGCACGGCTGGTTAGAACCCTATAACGCATTTAGGCTCTGGGTTTGACGCTGCATCGAGAGAAATGCAAGTTTCTTCTGACAAGCATTGGGTTCTTCGGCTTTGTGTTCAAAGATGGAGGGGTGTACCCAGATCCCTGTCGCGAGCACTCATCAGAGCATGCGTGGAGCCCGAACGAGATGCAGAGCCTCCCAAGTCTTCTGCTCGCTGGGGGGGCTCACGGTGCACAGGGAGGTTCCTCCTAAGGGGTCCCCTTCCACACCGTCCTTATAGAGCAGTCCAGCCGCCATTTCATACACTCGGCTCCAATAAACTCACTCCCCCATGCACCCACAATCACAGACAACCTCAATTACATACACTCTCTCACCCTTGCAGGCATCCCATCTCTCAATTTTCGCACACCCTCAATATCGCGCACACTCACACAGATTCCTTCTCACCCATCAGACACACCGTCCAGCTAATGTGATCTCTGTCCCTGCAGTACAGTTTTTTCCACCCCCCACCGCCCTCTGCCCAGCCAGTACTATGTGCCCCAATGCCCTTTTTTTTAAATCACTCCAAGCCCCTATTGGCCCTGAATTTTGTGCCATCCCCACGGGACTGTTTTGCAGACCGCAGGTCCCTGTATTAGGTAGCCACCAACCTAACTTCGCCAGGACCTGTATTAGCCCCATTCAGGCCCTGTGTTGCTTGCTGGCTCCAGTTGTGCAACCCCACACTACCCCAGGTCCGTCATGGTGCATTCCCCCACCAAGTCTTCTAAGCGCTGTAAACTGGTGTCCTGATTTCTAAAGAGGTTCATGCTGGAGTGTTCAGCTTATAATCACTGTAAATTGTTAACTTCTGATTTATGTAGCGCTTCATTTTGCATTCCTCAGCTTCTAAGTGCTGGTAACATGATGTCATACAATCAGATTTTTATACAGCTTCATGCTGACGTTCTCGGCTTCTAAGCACTGTAAATGGTTGTCCAAATCTGTTTTATGTAGCACGTAATGCTGAATTCAGACTTGTTTCAATCTACAGTCAGGTAAACTAAATGCTATCTATTTTTTGGGCGAACATAGTGCAAAATGCATAATCTGTATTATAATTGATGCAATAATACAGCAGAAAATGCAGTAGTGTGCCACAAAATTTCCCTTTTAGAGCTGCTAAATTAAAATATCACGCTGCAAAATCCTGGAGGGTCTGGATGGTGAGGGTCTCTAATGACTAACCTCAGGAACCGCCTGCACTTTTGGCACTTGGAAATAAGCGTCCTGAAGGTCCAGTGATACCAACCAGCCCTGGAGCTGAAGAGCTTGGAGAATTTCGCTCAACATCATCCAAAACTTGTCCTTTCTCATTAACTTGTTTAGGGCCCTGAGGTCCAGGATGGGATGGGGTCCTCCCCCTTTCTTGGGTACCAGAAAATAACAAGAATACAAGCCCAACCCACTCTCTTTGGGTGGTATATCTTCCACTGCAACCTTTAAAAGCAGGGTTCAGTTCTTCCGGGAGCACTTGTTTGGGTAGCTGGGGAGGGGGTAGTGGTCTGTCTGGTGTTCTTTTCCAGAGGAGAGGAAATATCCCCCTCTAACAAGCTGCAAGGCCCCCAGTGTGATGCTGGACATGCATTCGAGGGACAGGCCCTCCATAACCTTGTCCTGTACTCACTTATGTGTGTTCTGTGTTTTCTGCACAGGATTCCATGTGGGACTCCTGGCAGCGCAGCTCTCTCTCTTTTTTTTAATTATTTTTTTTTAATTATGAGTTTATAATCACCAAAGTGATTTTTACAAGAAAGATGAAAAACTTCAGATTTAAAATCTTTGCGAAAATGTTACATAATGTAGTGTTAAAGTTACAATCATAACGAAAAGAAGCAGCAGCAGCAGTTGAAAATCAGTAGTTTCTACACTCTGCTCAACAACAGAAAAGGAAAAGAATCGGAGGCTAATGCAACATATCGCACCCAACCAGCGCAGGGCGGGACCACCACACAACCAAGCGGTGTCGTCTCTCGTAGATGGTATCAAGTGGGTCCGCTCTGCCGAAACTCCGGGACACTATGTTCGAAAATTAGGTCCAGGATTTTGGTGGCTGCTATAGTCCACGAAGGTCTGAGACCCCCTATCAAGCGGTCCCACCAAAGTGCTGCATCAGTCAAATAAGCTCTCTCTAAATGGTGAAGCAGACACAGAGATCTGTCTTTAGCTGTTCCTGGACACAGTAGAAGAAGGTGCCGTAATGTTTCACTTTGTCAAGTATCGTTACAGAAACAGCAGATGTTGGTTGCAGAGAGTCCTCTTATATGTAAGATTTCGTTCGTAGGTAATAAGTTCAACCTCGCACGCAGGAGAGTGGTTTTTGTTGGATTACCTAGTAGCTCTTCCATAAAGCTGCCGCAGATTTCAAGCTGTGATTTACACATTGACTCCCATTTCGTCAACAGTTTACTTTTACCTGAATTCATCTCGGCTTGTACCATGGAAAAGATTGTCGGGGAAGAAGGATCTTTAATCTTCCGATATAACATAACAGAGGCCCTTGTTACTGTTGATTCTAGAGATGAGAGTTCACGTCTGTTCAAGACTAGCGTGGAGTGGAGATAGGTAGGCTCAAAACTGAACGCCAAAAAAGACTGTAGTCTAGACCACAGAGAATTGGGAAGAGATGGCATGGCGTCTGTTCCATAAGTAATAGTTGGAATAACTTTGCCCCTATAGAATTTAAGTAGGGGCATCAGAGAGAAGCATCCATATTTTCTGTCCAAGATTTTGCTTGTGAAATAAGGGTTTTCATTTTTGCATAAAGATGTTGTTGCATTGCTGAATCTTTAGCTGGGGAGTCAATAAGGACCCCGAGATATTTGAATTCAGCCACCTGTTCGATTTTTTTTCCAGCCAGGAACCATGAGTTGATGTTTTTCTTTTTAAGGCTTTTTTTTGAAGATCATGATCTTTGTTTTTTGTTTGTTCACTTCTAAGTCGTTGGCAGCTGTGTATTCAGTCAGTGAGCTCAGCTCTTTCTCTTTTTGGTCGTGGTGAACAGAGACCCTTGGGATACCCTTATGGCACCAATGGGCAGGGGTGCAACTGTGTAAGCCTAGTGTATGTTTTTGAGCACCTGTGTGTGGCCCCACAGAGCACGGTATTGGCTGGTGGCAGCTCCATGCTGAATTTGACAGGTGCTCAGGGTATCCCCCATTTTGGGATACCCAGGCCCTGCCATAGGAATCAGTGGATTTCTGATAGGGTACAAGATGGCCCCTTGGCCTCTTGATATGACATGATATGATAGGTTATTTATATCGCTCTTAATACCCAGAGGTTTCTAAGCACTGACCCGGGGATCAAACTTGTGTTGCTCAGTGTCGTCTTGCTTCCAAGGCGACTACGTTGCCCCTGAGCTATCCTCCAGAGACATTTCTATTACCCGTTACCTTGCTTTCCCAAAGTCCTCGGAAGCCCTGACTCTGTCCCTTCACCCGACTGTCTGTTGGGTGGAGGAACCATATATGGTATTTTGGGGAAGTCCAGCCCAGACTGGCTGGAGCCTTTCCAGTGACTGTATGTTGTGGGTACACCCTTGCGGTGGGACCTGGGTGAATGGAGTGTGCGAGCAATATGCATTCCATGTTATGGGTGTCTGGTATCCGTGTGTTAGTGACACAAAGAATGAGACAGCCCTGCCCAAAAGTGACATGACCTGAGTGTGGTGTGCTGAAAGGCTGGGTGCTTGCCCCAATCCACATTCCTTGTTATGGGTGTCTGGGTGGAAGTGAATGGCCTGAATGCACTGTGAGCCTGATTGGCTGCCTGCATGAATGCCCATCTGACTGATTGGCTGACTTACCTTGGCTCAGCAGTGTGAATGAGGGACATATCTGTATATCTGGGGACCTCTAATTTACCAGAATTGCCCTGAAGCTGAATTGAAATTTGAAGCTGCTTATCCTTGAAGCCCAGCTGGAAGAAAAGGGCTTGCTGCTGCTCACCGTCGACAGAATACTAAAGCTGCCGTGTTGTCAAGGACTGATCCAAGAGAAACTGTTTAGGCGACACCTCTCAGAGCTATGAGGGAAGATCGTGCAGAAGCTGATCATCAAGGCACCCTGAAAGTCAGTCCCAAACAGCTGTCGACCGGAGCCTAGGTCCACCGAGAAAAATTGAAGTAAGCACCAGGACATCCAGGCCGTCGACATTCATCACCGTCGACAGGGGTTTGGAGGATCACTGTGTCGTCATCGACCAGAGCCACACAGCTCCACCATTGCTTAGGAACATTTAAACCAAGGACTCCCTTGCCATCACCGTCGATTGTTTTTTTCCCAGGTCGCTGGTGGGTTTCCCGCCACCTGAAGTCCACCTGTCATTGAGGTGCGCCGCACGCCTTGTCTATGCAGGACATCCCCGATCGATTGTCGATGAGCACTGCAGAATTTGAAGCTGGTGTCCCAACGACGGTGTTCATATTTTCTTCATAGCTTCTCGAGGACAGTGGCTTCTGCTTTAAAGGGAGTCTGCTCACGAGGAATCCATTGACGATTCATCGACGAAACTCTGCTAACTCAGGTACGGGTAGTGGAACATTTGCGACCAGGAAACCAGACTATTTAAACATAGATGGACTGGGCTTGTTAATACACTTTATTACAGGTTGCGCAGGTGGGGGGATCCTCCCACAGAACTGTCTCTTAGTAGCTAAAGAACTATTCTGCCATTATTTAACACAACTTGCCTTCCTTCCTATGTCCTATGCTGATATAAATTACAGTTTGCTTTGTATGTCATTGGAACTGTCAGCAGTTGGTGCATTTTAAAGGAGTCAATAGTTAAGTGTGGTACCACATAGACCTTGTATATATTTGCCATATTAGATTTACCAAAGTACAAAGTGTGTTTTTAATTGTGTATATATGAAGAACTGTGTTATCACATAACAGTGTGTGGCCATTCCTTTGTGGGGGGGCTTGGGGACTACACTGTACTTACAAACCAGCATGCATCACCTCCTAGAGCTTAAGCCTTGGTTGCTCATCCATTGCTACCACATAAAGAACCTTGGCTGGGGTGTTCTGTGCTTCTACTCTGCCATATAGAGGGCAGGAGTGCAGATAACCCTCCTCCAGTCTTTACAACCAGGCGTCGAGGTTATCTCTTTCCAAATGTCCCAGTTCTCAGAGAACCTCCCTCCCAACAGGTAAACGTGGGGAGAACTCAAAGCGGTCCCGGATGCTGGTGATGAAGTTGGCTGCCCTTAGCGGCCCCCATGCCCCATTCAGGACGTGAGAAAAGCCTCTGGCCCTGCTTGGCCCAGAGTAGCTGTGCTTTCCTCCTGAAGGGAACATACCGCCTATAGCCCCTGCCTCTGGAAGCGTAGGCATAGGATTATTCGGCGAGCTGCTGCACCACAAGACCCAAGCACTTCGCAGCAAGTTTTAACCTTTTGAATTCCTCCAAGGATTAAATCGGCCTGCAGCCCAAAAAGGCACTCGCCATCAAATGCCATGTCCAACGGTTTGGCCTGCACATTTGGGTAAAATCCCAAGCTGTGGAGGCATGCCTCCCTCCTAAGCACTGTAGACGGTCCGGAGCCACCTCCTTCCCTTCATTTATCATGTCCAAGAAAACGCCCCTCAACTCCCCTGCTGGGAGATGGTCAGCTGCCTTAGCTATTGTCCTCCAAAGCCCATGCAACAACTTGATGGACAAATCAGAGCCATAATCCCAGACGCAAATAATTTCGTGGCCAAAGCGTCTGTCTTTTTGCTCTCAAATCTTGGAAGTGGACACAGCTGGTCATGAGCGAACCGCGGCAGCTTGGGTTACCAAACCCTCTGGGGTGCAATGAGCTGATATGAAGAGCGGGAGGGGACCCCCCTGGCAGGCTTATATTTCTTGGTCAATTCAGTGTCAACGGCTGGCATGGAACATGGCAACTTCAATAGTATCCCAATGGGATCCGAGATAGCCGCATTGAAGGGTAACGCCCTTTCAGCCTGGGGGCCCTTTGGCCAGGATATCAGCGAGGTCATAAGACTGGAGCAGCTTGGCTGGGGAACCAAAGTCCAGGGCTAAAACCACCCCCTCCACTGTTTTCCTGTACTGGCATTGGTGTGTCCATAGGGGAATGTCTGCTGCAAGTCGAAGTCAGGTGAGTTATAATTCCCACTTGCCTTGTGCAGCCCTTCAGCCAAGGCCAGCCTGGTCTGTGAAGAAATCATCACTGCTAACTCCCCAATCACCGCCATTCCAACAGGGAATGAGTCCCCCCTCCTCGTCGAAGATAGTCCTCCTGGACTGAAATCAATCTGAACCCGATTCCGGAATGAACGACCGGTCCACCGCTTGCAGACCCTCTCAACGCTGACACCTGGAGGGCCATTGGGGAAGTGCTCGGCTTTGCAAGGGCGAGGGTATGAGACCTGACAAGGCCATATTTATGCTGGAACCTTAGTTGCAAATGGTGCCTAGATAGTCTGCGGCATTGAGGCTGCAGCCGTACCCACAGCGCTCTTCTCAAATAGCTGAAGCATTTGGGTCTTGAATGCCTCCCACACCACTCTCGGGGCACCCGTACGTGGGAAAGACTTACCGCACTCCGCCAATGAAAGTCGTGTCTGCGTCCACACCTCTTCTGTTTGTGGGAGGACGAACAAATGGTGCGACTCACTCTGAGTGGGAGCAATTCTTCGCCTTTTTGCAGTGTCTGTCCTTCTCGGGCATGGGGCCTTTGGTATTGGGGCCCGATGACTTGGCTGTTGATTGTGCTGGAGACTGGACACCCGAGGGCCAATTTCTCCTGGTAAGTAATTTCTCCTTCAATGAATTGCATTCTCCTCCCACAGATTACTCATCTTGATAGACTCCCAAAGCAGTATCCATACCAGGTGGAAGGACAGAAGTTACAGCAGAAAACTCTGCAGCATTAACCTGTCAAAGTGGGTATCCCTGCCCTGGGCCTGGTCTAAACTGTAATGTTTAGCAACAGTGTGCAATGAGGCCCATGTCCGGCGCCAAACCTGAGTCCCCGTTGAGCACATTGGACGCTTAGATACCTGGCTACATCTGTACATATCAGCCCTTTGCATACTAGCAGGGGAAGGTGGGTGCCGTATGGAGGAAAGGGGAATAAGGACTAGGAGTACTCTAGTCACTACGGAGAGTAACTTTAATTACTTATACGTCTCTCCTTTTCCCCATCCTTGTTGGGTGATTCGACCAAACAAGAAACATAGGTTGGAGCAGTAATAACCTGCCACATGTCTAGGATGAAGCAAAATGGTTCTTCAGAACCACCTGACCAAACTCTGCATCGCGCTTGGAGCTGTGTCCAGTGAAAAGTGTTTACAGAAGGCAGACGGAGTGGCCCAAGTATCCGCCTTACTGATGACATCCCAAGAAGCGTGTATCTGAAATACGACAGCCGTGGCCTTGGCTCCGACCGCATGAGCATGGATCCTGTCAGAAACAGGCTTGCCCATGGCCGTATACGCCTCCGAAAAGGCCTGAATCATGCAACAGGCAATGGAAGCCTTAGAAGCCCGAGCTAGGCCCCAAACATCCTAAAAACAGTGCCTCAGACTTCCAGAAGGATTCCATCCGAGAAACATAAAACTTGAGGACCCTCTTAAGGTCCAAGGAATGCAGAGCCTGCTCTGCAGTTTTGGGAAGAACACCGATAGGTAGATCTCTGTTAATTCAAATGAAATGGCAAGACCACCTTGTGCAAGAAATGTGGGTGAGTGCACAAGATGACCGTATCGATGTATAACATGGTGAAGGGCTCGCACCAAGACTACACCTGTTGCTCACTAACCCTGCATGCAGAGTTGAGAGCAACCAATAAAACAGTCTTTAGTGTCACCAAGCGGATGTCCACAGAAGCCATCGGCTCGAAAGGCTCGAGTTGCACAGGTGCAAGAACCACATTGAGGTCCCAGACCGGACGAGGTCTGTGCACCGGAGGAAAAAGCCTAGGCAACTCCTTGAGGGGGCCTTAACCACCGAGTTGGCTGCCGAGAACACATGCTATGGGGAACTCTTGTAAGTCTCGATGGCCTTCAAATACGTGCAGTAAAGCAAGTATCCACCTGAACTCCAGAGCGAGCCAGGTGCGCCGAAAAAGCCAGAATGTCATCCAGAGGACAGGAGACAGGTTTCAGCTCCTTGTCACACGCCCAATGGCAGAACCTAGTCCATTTGCACTTATACTGGGAGCGAGTCGAGGGCCTCCTGGCATGCAGAATGATATCCCAGTTGTCATCTGAAAACAGAGCGTGCTGAAGCCTCAGATGAGGAGGAACCAGGACGCCACAGCCAATTTGGTTGGGACCGGAATTTCCACTGCCTCACCCTGCTGAGGATCGGAAGATGGACGGAACCCTGGGAGCACAATTGCAGCATATCCGAAAACCAGGGTCTCGACAGCCAGTGGGGGGCAACCATGAGGGGGCAACCATGAGGCTGCAAACCCCAGAGGCCAGGAATTTTACCGAGTCTCTCCTGGAGCAGCGGGGTGGGCGGGAACTCATAACACCTGTGGCCGTGCCGACAGATCTGGAAGGTGTCTCCCAGTGACCCCAGACCCTGACATGCCCATGAGGCAAACTGGGAGCACTTCGCATTCAGGAGAGAGGTGAACAAGTCCAGGTCTGCGAACGCCGAACGCTGGAACAGGGGCATCAAGGAGTCGCTGTGCAACTCCCACTCATAGGTGTTGAACCCCAAGCAACTCAGCTGATCTTCTGCATTGCTGCCCCCCGGCAGGTGGTCTGCCGAAATCCAAATCGCCTCTATAAGGGCCCATTCCCAGATCGAAACCACCACCATGCAGAGGAGGGTGGGTTGGGGGGGGGACAGGTGCCAGCCACCCTGCTTGTTCAGGTAAAACATTGTAGTAGAATTGTCCATCTTGATCAGAACTGACTTGTCCCAAGCAAGGGCAAAAACGGTTCATAGTGACTTTTGAGACGGTCACAGTTTCGAATGACAAAAGTTCTGACACAAAAGTGTTGAAAAAAAAAGTTTCCATTTTTAAAAAAAATGTTTTACTGGGGGTCCCAGTTCCCCCCTACCCCTGTTTTTTTTAAAACACTTATTTTACTATACAAACTTAAAATAAACCTTTTAATATTTAAAAAAATACATTCGAAACTTATTTTTGAAACTTTTGTTTCGGAACTTTTGTCATTCGAAACTATTGTTTCGAAACTGTGACTGGACACCGGCAAAAACGCCTTGAGGGTCAGGCCCACTGCCCTGAGCTCAAGTAGATTGATATTTTATTTTTTAATTAGTGGATTTATGGTTTATCAGCCAAGTAATCCACTATTTAACAATCAGAAAGTTGAAGGCAAATCGAAAACTTTTTTCAGAAAATGCAAGAGTGGAATCGTAGCAGAGAAGCGCTCTCCTCTCAACAAAAAATAACCAAATCTCTGTCTCGTGCAGTGACCCATATGCCTGAAAGGTTTTTATCAAATGTCTAGTTCTTAAGTCCGTCAGTCCTTGACAAAACAATGACACGTGCATTAGGGTTTTCTGTATGTCTTCCTTTCAACAATATCTACATCCCTTTGCCGCGGATTTGGTTAGTGGGGTATAGATCGAATCTGAAATAAAGAAAACGATCTCTGTACCATTCATTTAGAGCTTTAGTTCGATATTTAGGAAGAGCTCCACAAAGTTTAGTTTCTTCACTACGGGAGTCCATTACGCGGTGTGAGTCTTTCTGCTAATGTCCTAATCGAATCTCTGCGCCATAGTTTCTTTTTTTAAAATCTTTTCCACAAAATTACATAGTTCCTCCCATCTGCTTGTACGTTTTTCAAAAGTTGTTGACAGCAAACCAACCATTGCGCCATTAAGACCTCATCTGATCTCTCTTGCTTGACTTTCAAAATTTCATATGTGGAGCAAAGTTTTCCGGTAAAGTGATAAGGACTTCCATGCAACTCACCCATTTAATGAGATCAGCCCTAACTCATAGCTAATCAGGGGCGTTGACGCAATCCTGGGCAGCTTCAAAATGTTCCTCCAGAAGGAGCCCTCCAGGGAGGCCCACAATTCCCAAGGAGTAAGCAAAGAATGCCTCAGCTCCAAAAGTCAGAGAAGGAAATATCCTTAGGCTGTAGAAGGACAAGATAGGTTGAATGGAAAACTTTCCATGTTTTGTGGATACTTTTTCCACTGACAAATCAGTCTGGCTTTGAGATGTCCTTGATGTGGCAGATCATAAATGCTGTTAATGATCAGCATTCAGAAATAAGTGATCTCTTGCATAGATCCTAAAATCGTGTCTTCAATGTGCCACTTAAAGGCCGGTTTTTCATTAGATCTGTGCGGCCCCAACGTCATCATACTGGACTTTGATAAATTCATTGAAAGGCCATTTTGCTGCAAAAAGTTGTTTAATGCTATTAACAGTCTCTGAAGGCCAATTGGAGTTTTGTCGACCAGCACAATGTCATCCGCGTACAGCAGCCTTGATAATTCCACCCCCCTGATCGACGGCAGGAAGGCCCTCAGTTTTTTTTTTTAACTCGACGCACATGACCACCAGAAAAAGGCCAAATAGGGTCGGGGCTAAGGAGCACCCTTGTTTTAAGCCCCCTAAGCGTAGGGATAGGTTTAGTCAAGGATCCTTCAGCGTTCAACCGGACTTGGATGTTTGTGGAGTCATAAAGGGACTTAATGACCTCCAGCAAGGGAGGAGGACAATTTCACGACTCCATCTTTCTCCAGAGGAGTTGACGGTCCACGCTATCAAAATCTTTAAAAAGATCCACAAAGGCGAGGTATATCTTTGATTTTCTGTTATAGGCCTTTCCCTTTAAGATATTAAGCAGGAACAAATTTGGTTCCGTCCCAGTTTCCTTCACAAAGCCCATTTGTCTAGGGTCCGCTTCTTGATTGGATCCAGCTCTGTAGATATTTAAATAGAAAAGCAGAGAATAGTTTTCTCAGAAAGTCTAATAAAGAGATTGGGCAATAGTTTTACGGGTCCCTTCTGCTGCCCTTTTGATAAATTGGGACAATCGCCTTTTTTCCAGGACTCTGGAATTTGTCTAGATTTTAAAATTTGGTGGAAAACATCTAAAATAAACTGAATCCTGAGCGCCTAAATTGCTTAATCATATTGTTGGTGATCCCGTCAGGGCATGGAGCCCTCGAAGAATTTGCTTTCTTAATAAGCAACTCCACATTATGATAGTCCAAAGAAAAATGTCAGGGTAAGATCTCCATTTTAAGTTCTTGGGGCTGGATGTTGTTCTTTGCTTCAAATAGCCTACCAAAAAACTCACTCCAGCACACTTACGGTATCACTCCAGCCAACGACACCGGGGTCAAATGACCTAGCGCGTTCAGCAATTGCCACGTCATTCTAGTGTCCTTTGTCAGAATTGATGACATCATAGCCTCTGCATCTGACAGCAGTAGAGACGCCTTTTGTCCTTTTAACCAGTTCTTATAAGTCTGCCTTCTCTTGATCAATTTTTTTTGTTGATCAGGAACCATCTGTGAGATTCTTCTAAGGCAACTGTATTCAAACTGTGGGGCGCGCCCATACAGGGGGCCGCGGCCGCATCCCTGGGGGGCTGAGAGAGCCCAGCATGACTTTAGATTGGAAGAAATGGGCAGGGGAGGCTCACATGGTCGGGCTGAAGCATGAAACTGTCTCAGGCATCAATTAAAAAGTTGTCTGCAGTTGTAAATGGAGATTCATTCCTTTAGTCAAAGATTGTTTGAATGTTTTGTGTTAAAATGTAAGTTAATTGTGATATTTAAAGAATATTTATTCAGCAACAATGGTAAAAATTACTAAATGCATAGTGAAGTAACTCATTTACCTGGCCCACATTGGCCAAAAAGGTGGGCCATTTTGACTGGCCCACACTAGCATTTTGTATTTTTGGTACAGGCATTGCCCTATTGGCCAGTCCGAGCCTGGGGACTCACCCATAATGGCGAGGGGCGCCCACCCAGTGGTCCCCTCACCCATTATGGAGGAGCTAAAGAGCCAGCCCAGTGAAACAATGAGCACTCCCTCAGCTGCTATTTCCAGCTGAGTGAGTGCTCCTGGGCTGGCTGAACTGTCAAAGGGAAACACGATTTCCTTTTGACAGTTTAGTACCCCAGCCGCACATGCTCACTGAGCCATGCAAGTGCTGGGGCGTTTTGCTTCGCCAGCATTGCATAACTCATTGGAAATGCTGGTTGGGGCACTGCATGTTTGCATGTGCGAGGGGGAGCTCCTGCGCCTCCTCACACATGCGGACAAAGCAGTCTGAAGCAGGGCGTTTCAACACCCACACGCAGGCCAATGCAGAAGGTACACTTATGCTCTTTTATTTATTTAAACGTGTATGGATGCGTGTATGCTTGTGATATGAGTGAGTGTAAGGTGATGGATGGGTGTGTGCGTGTGGGTGTTTTGGACCGTTGAGCCGATTTTGGCAAGTGGTGGATAGAGGGGGGATAGGAGGGTTGTACAACAAAGGCATTTTAAAAATTCCTAAATGCCTTTTGTTGCACAATTCACACACCCACCTTCCAAAATCAGCTCTCCTTCTGAGGTGCTGTGGAGCCCAGGGGACAGGGATGGTATTTTGGTTTCTGGATTTCTATCATAGATGTCCAGTCAAAAATACCATGCTTTCCCCCTTGGCACCCTAGTGCCTTGCATACACACATAATCATGTTGATTGTGTTAGGCCCAGTGGGGCTCAGGGGAAAGGGTTGGTATCTTTTTACTGGACATCTATCATAGAGCCAGAAGTTGGATTTCAACACAGTCAGAAATGTCCAAAGGGCCATCTTTTTTGTTACAAGCCGATCCACCCTCTTTTCTATTCTGGACCAAAGATTTCAAATGTAAAAGTTCTAATACTGAATTTAGGAGACATTTTTTGTCTGCTCTTTCCAGATCCAACGCCTCCTGCAATTTTCTTTTAATCATATTGGCACACTTAGCTTCATGATCCACCCTCCACTGTAAGGAAGCTATAAAGGATTCGATGAACATTACTTTGGAGTGGATCATTGCCATGAGCGTGGCCTGGTCTTTCAGATTATCGTTCATGGTCTTGTGTAACTTCATGTAGGGTGCCAATGGCCTGGAAAGGGTAGATAGAAGCATCTGGTGCAAGTTCTGTAACCCCAGAAGTCCATCAAGACCCATTTCTTCTTTCTTAGGTGTCTCCAATGTCTTATATGTTTGGGTAGGATGATCAGAGACAAACCCACTGGACTGTGCAGTAGTCAAGTGAGAAGGGGTCAATGAGTGTACAGGAGAGACCAACTGGGAGTACTTCTCCGGAGGCTCATCTAGGAGCAGCATAGGCAACCCCAGCTTCTCAGGGGGGGGACCCCTTGGGTGTCCTTTGGCATCTGAGGAGGAAGGACTGCCTCTGCAGTCTGATGGTACTTAGGGGAATCAGCCAGGGGGTTTCCAATTGGACATTCTTTGCCCCTGTGGAACACTGAAAATATCAAATCATCTTCTTGCCAGTGGCACTTTTCACCCGCTCAATTAACAGCCATCTGTGGACACTGTGTTGGTACCTGAATCAAAGGGACCTGGCGGCTGGCCTTGGAACGCACTTCTAAATTATCCCACCGCTGCCCCATAGTGTTACCGTCAAAAGCCAAACAAGGTGAAGAAACAGACCTGGTCACTCCAAATAAATCCGATAGCTGTGAAGGCGGCTGTAAGTACCCTGTGGCACCACACGTCCCTACGGTAGGCAGTATGGGTGTTTTATTTCTTGCATCGCCAGTCGTTGCCTTAGCCGGAACCAGCGTGCCTACATTCTCACTAATATTTCCAAGTCAGTAAGGTCCGTGAAGCCGACGCAGACTGGAGGTAAGGAAAAATCTGACGGAGCCGCGGTCCAACCCAAGGAAGTGTTCAAAAGGGACGTGGTCAGAGGATAAGCTATCAACGTTAGAGGACTGGGGCCCAAAAACTACCTGTTTTGTGGGGCAGTTTTTTCCTCCATTTTAGGACCTGCATCAGTCCCCCACATTCAACTCCCGCCTTTCGAGTGCTGCAACCAAGTCTTTGCATCATTCATCGACGCAATGGACACTGGTGTGAGCCTATTCGTTGAAGGAGAGGCGTGGGATGCCTCGTTCAGCTGCAAGGGGCTCTCCTGAGTTGCAAGCTGAGGACGACTCTCCAGGGTCTTGTTTCTAAACCTTATCTGAGGCATCGGAAAGAAATGCAGAATTTCCATTTTCCAAGCCGGTGACAGATTCTAACACCGACGTAGGTTAGCACGCCCCAGCACCCTGTCAACAAAAATAGAGCTGAACTACCCAGAGCGTTAATCCAGCACAGATCCAAGGTGCTTGTACACTGTCTCCTACTTATCCAGGCAGCGGCTGAGACAAAAAACTCCAAATATCACCCGAGTCAGGGTGGAGCGCTCCGCAGCCTGGGCGTTCCTAGTCACAAGCAGCAAGCCACTATGCTCTGGGCGTAAACAAAGAACCACTGAGCGTTCTAATTTAGAGAGGGCCCTCAAGTAAAGACAAATTCGCCTTAAGCTCATTATGGAAGCGGCTAGTCTAGGCCAAAGGGATCTGCCGCAATACGAGTCAAAGCGTTCAGAATCACAAAAGGTTGGTTCCGTGAACAGCTAGACAACAGTTAGCAGTTAAAATCAAAGCCATAATTCAATGCACAATTCGAAGCCTGGTTACCTTATCGAGTTGCCCAGCCTCCGCAGACACGCGCCGTGGATATACTTTAGAGTTGTAGATCAAATTAAGGATGGTGATTGAGAGTTGCCGGGCTGGGGCCAGAGCCACTGCGTCGCAGAAGATGTTCGGGGAAGTCGGGTCCACCCACCTCCGAACACTCCAAACTCTCTACGCACTCTGCGTCGCTCCGCTCCCCAGCTGATTTTTTTATCTGCAAGGCCAATGGAAGTAGAAAGGAGACTTCCCTCCAACGTCTCCAGATACAATGTAGCAGTGCAGTGAATGAAGGATCTGTGCTTCTCCCTCCAAACACTTGACGCACTGCGCGTCGCTCCGCTCCGCTCCCCATCTGATTTCTTAGCTGCTAGGCCAATGGAAGTAGAAAGGAGACTTCCCTCCCATGTCTCCAAAAAGCAGATTGATATGAAGGAGGGCTTCCATCCTGGACCATGCTCCATGAATCGCATAGCCCTCCAGCGTCACCACCCAGCACAAAAGAGAGGAGTCCGTCGTCACCACCAGGGTAGGCTCGCGCCTGGTGAAGGTGGCTCCCATCCATCACCCACCAGAAAAGATCAAACAAGAGGAGCAGTGGTATTGGGATCCTTTCCGACTGAGACCCAGTCTCCTGATCCCAATTGTCCACCAGGTGGAGCTGGAGGCGCCTAATCTTGAGACGGACATGCTGCACAGTCAGCACTCAGGAGGCCATCAGGCCCAGGATGTGCTGGAACCACCATGCCAAAGTCGTTGAGTTGGAAAGAAAGTGCCCCACTGCCTTGCAGAGGGAAATAAGTCTCTCGTGCGTGGGGGAACACCCGCTGAACAGTAATCTTCCAACGTGCCCCTAGGAAGACGAGATCCTGAGACGGGCATAACACATTTCCTCGGGTTGAGGGAAAACCCCAGCTGAACAAGGGTATTCACCAATCTCTGGCAGAAGTGCACCACCGTTTCGGGTGACGCTGCCCTCACCAACCGGTCATCCAGATAAGGGTACAGCTGATGGCCCTCCAAGTGGAGAAGGGCCGCCACTGCATTCATCAACTTCGTGAAGACATGAGGGGCCGAGTTCAGGCCAAAGGGTAGCACTTTGGACTGGAAGTGGTACAGCACAATCAAGAACCGCAGAAACATCTGATGCGGCTGATATATGGGTAAATGCAGGTACGCATCCTTGAGGTGCAGGGAACACATCCAGTCCCCTGCACACAGAGACTCCATTATGTGTGAGTAATCATCTTGAAGCGTTGTAGTGGTAAAGACAAGTTTGGAAATGACAGGTCCAGATCTACCCTCAGGCAAGCCTGGTTGTTCTCGAGTACTGCAAAAATCCTGGAATAGTAACCAAAACCCATGTCTGCAAGAGCGACTGGTTCTATAGCCTGCATCTCCAAGAGAGTCAGGACCCCCATGAAAGAGACGGTGACCCGATCTGACGAAGAGGAGGAGAGGATGGTAGAGGGAAAGGAAGAGGAAGACTGAAGTTCGTGGAGACTACAGATAGGGGCCACGGGTTGCTGATAAGACGCTTGCAGGTGTCCTGGACCAGAGTCAAATGCCCCCACATGCAAGCTATGCTCTCTGACTCCGACGTCACTGCTTGTTGGGGACAGATGAGGGGGAACGGAAAAAACCTCTGCAACGTCCTCTGCTGCTTCCTTCGGTTGTCGCTGAACGACCAGTTAGGCCTCTGCGTACTGCAGTCTCTGAACCTCTTGAAGCCGGAGAAAGTTTGGGGTTTGAACTCGGCCCTACCCTGGCATTCAGGGAAGGATTACTGAGTTGGCTTTGTCAGGATGGCCAAAGACTTGACGGTTTGAGTGGATGTTTTCTTCATCAATTCGCCATCGGTGGACAAATTAAAAAGGTCCACGTCCTCAAAGGGCAGATCTAGGATTCTTTCCTTCACATCAGATAAAAACTTTGTAGCATGCATTCACACAGTCCTTCTCATCTTGACCCCAAGGCACAGCCTTCTGCTGGCTGTTTCGATGTGGGAGACCGAAGACTCCATGAGGTCCTGCGCAATGGCAGGGGCATCTGCCAGCCCAGACTTGAAGGAGGGTTGTTTGACCGAAGGGTGGTCGGGCAGAAATTCCCCGAGCTCCCGCCACAGCGTCTGGTTAGCCGCAGCCCAGATGGCATCTGTGTTGGCCTGCCGCAGACGCAGTCCTGATCAACAGTGCTTTCCCAAGGATTCAAGGACTTTGTCCTCTTTGGAGAGTAAACTGGAGGTGGCTCCTGTGGAGGACGAAGACGATGGTTTAGAATATCATGAGGCCGCGGCCACCCCAAAGGAATGGGTCTGCAGGTGGGAGGCAAGGAGGATTGGCTCCCTTTCTGTCAGCCTAAACTTGCTGTCCAACTTCTTGTTCATCTGGGCATTGGTCCTGGGCTTCTCCCAGACCTTCCGTGCCACCTGCAGCACATCCCTCTGGAACAGAATGCCAGACCGGGTCGTGGTGCACTTCCCCAAGACCTCTGCAAGCAATCCCGACTCCTGGGGGGCTTCCTCAGGAAGAGGGACGCCCCCACTGCCCAAGAACTCCACCGGGCCCTGTAGGCGGTCATTAAAGGCCTTAACGGATGCAGAGGGCTTATTGTCCTGGGTGTCGTCATCCTCCTCACCCCCCATCCCCTTTTTCACAGGCTGAGGAGATTCTGGGCTCTGGGATACAGGTGCCGGAGGGTTCCCCACCAGGTCTGGAGCTGTAGACAAGTCCAACGGCTGCAGAGGGGGAGGCATTGGTGGTACAGGAGGTGGTGGAGGAGTCGGTACGACCGGTAGGGCCTGAACTGGTGGAGGGTCCGGCACCGGGAGCGCTAGAGGAACTGGAGGAGAACCCAGGGGAGGGGGCAGAGGCAGTGCCGCCTGGAGGATGACCTTCACAATGTCCTTCAGGAGCCCCTTCATTTGAGGAGAATGCATGAGGAAGAGGAAGCGTTTGAAAAAGCCACCGGTCACTAGGAGCCCTGTCCTCCGAGGCACTGGGCCTCTACTCCTGGTCAAAGCACTGAGGTACCCTGTGCACATAGCTGTAAGTCTGATGGGTAGATGTACCCTTGAGGAGACCAAAAACCTGCACTGTAGATCCGCTGCCGCTTCCAGAGGGAGGGAGGCTGGGATCATCCTGCAAAGCCCACTTGATGGGCAAAAGCACAGGCAGGCCCTGAGTCGGATACAAGATGGCTGCCTGCCTCCTGGCAGGCTCTGCCACGTGCAGCTCTGCCATTTTAGAACCTTGCGCCATGCCCTAGGAGGGAGGGTGCAAAGGTCCTGAGCCAGGAGAGGCCTCAGACACAAAATGATACAGATTGGGTCTTGCACCCAAAGCAGAGGCGTTGACCTCAGAGATCCTTCTGGTAGGCGCTGAGCCCTCAGCCTGTAACGCTCACCTGATTCCCGCAGAGGCGCCGGTCTTGACTGGGCGAATACTGTATCTTCAAATGTGATGTGTAACACACGGTTGGCTCTTTGGGCTGGACCTCTGTGCACTGTATGTCTGACTCGAAGAGTAAGATGTCTGCAGATAGAAAATATGGGATTAATGAACTGGGGTTATTGGGTGTCTCTCTCTTCTTCCCCTTCTCTTCTTCTGTAGAACCCCAAAGGTTAACGCTCTCACCTTAGGTAAGTGAACGCCGAGCTCTCCATCTGCCTCGGGGCAGGGTGCCGTAACCAGTTTCTTCACTGGATAAGGGTGCAGGCCTCTTGACCTCAGAGGACTGCTGTCCGTCGTTTACTGCACGAACGGTAAGTTCCGAGTATTTCAAATGTCTTTAAAAGTCTTTTGTAATGATGTCTCTTGTTTTGCAGGGTTCCGGCGATGGCGGATGACGGGCTGAAGTGAGTTGAGGATGGAACCCGTGTGAGGAATAGAAGCGCCTGGAAGCACGTAAGTAAGCGCTTGTTGCCTGCTTCACGATGCGCACTAACTGTCCTTTTATCTTGCAGGTACAAGTTCGGAGCTACTGAAGGGTGCCGGAATACCCACTGGTTTCGGCGTGGGAAGGAGTACTGGCACGTGAGTAATAAAGTTACCCAATGTCTTTAAACGCACCTTCTTTTGTCTTTCAGATGCGGGATGCAGCGCCGAAGGCCTCCGGAGCGTGCGAAGAGTTGGTAAGCTTTTGTCTTTCAGATGCCGGAATGCAGCGCGAGGCGTTGGTGACAGCCGATGGACCAGGTAAGAGAAGCGCTGTCACTGAAGACCGTAATGCTAACCTGTTCTTTCTTGTCTTTATAGGTGTTGCTGAAGACTGGATTCAGGATGGTAAGCCTTTTTCCCTTAGGCCCAGGATCAGATGCAGAAGACACGATGAGCGTTCTGCTGCAGAGGATGCAGAATAACGCAAAGCAAGATTCATCCATCGGGTGTGGTTTAAATAGCCTCCTCTAGTGCTTAGGTGTCTCCTTCCACAGCCACGCCTAGGTAAGAAAAGAGTTCCTGCTTTCCAGAAGAGTTCCAGTGTTCTGAACCTAGGGAGTGGCTCCTGCCCCACCCAACAGGAAAAGTAGTCCCAAACAGAAGAGGATCAGCGGTTCAACTGGCAGGTAAGTAAGCAGCATGGTCTGCTGCAGGTAAGTCCACCCAAGCATTATGAGCCCGGCGCTTCCAGCGCTGGGACTGGGCATCTTTATAAGCCTGGTGCCACTGGCGCCAGGACAGGGTCCAAAAGGTCCCAATTGGGACTGGCTGACACTCGGAACCGGGATTATGGGTCTGCTTCCAAGGCAGTCGGGCAAGTCCTGATCTTTTGGAAGCAGAGATCATGACAGCACCCCCCCTCAAGGCCCCTCCCAAACCGGGCTTCTCCGGGGGTTTGGGCTTGTTAGGAAATGTTCGATGAAATCTTTTGATTAGACGAAGCGCGTGGACATATTCTGCAGGTTCCCAGGATCTTTCTTGGGGACCGTAGCCTTTCCAGTCAATCAGGTAAAATAGTTTAGATTTGGAGATCTTGGAATCCAGGATGCTTTTGACTTCAAACTCGAGTTCTCCATCAACTAGAATAGGTTTTGGAGATGTAGTTAGTCGGGTTTGAGGTTGCACGGGTTTTAATAGAGAGACGTGGAAGACCGGATGTATCCTTATGTGAGGGGGCAAGTCCAACTTGACCGCTACTGGATTTACTATGGTAGTGATGGAATAGGGACCAAGGTATCTTGGGTTGAATGTGCGTGGTCCTTTTAGAGGTAGATATTTGGTGGATAACCAGACTTGATCTCCTACTTGATATTGGGGGGCTTCCTTCCGATGTTGGTCTGCTCCTTTCTTGTATTGTTCTTTAGCCCTTTGAAGGTGAGAAACGGCTTCCTTAAAGGCTTGGGTGATTGTGGAATGCAGGTGGTCTACTGCTGGTGTTCCAAGATCTTGGAGTGGATCTAACTCCGAGGTTCGAGGGTGACTACCGTATAAAAGAAAAAACGGGGTCTTCCCAGTTCCCGAGTGGACAGAGTTATTGTAGGCATATTCGGCTATCCAAAGGATATCTTTCCAAGTTTTTTCAGTTTGTTGTAGCATGCAGCGCAAATACTGTTCCAGAGTTTGATTGGTCCTCTCGGTTTGTCCGTCGGTTTGAGGGTGGTGGCTGGTCGAAAGTCTCACATCAATTTGAGCCGACCGACAGCAACTTCGCCAAAAATGAGAAATTAGAACTGAAGGAAAACCGTGCAGTCGGACGATGTTTTCGAGAAATTCTCGGGCCAGAGTTGCTGCTGTTGGTAAGCCTTTGAGTGGAATGAAATGCGCCATCTTGGAGAATAGGTCCAGGATTACTAGGATCGTATTGTATCCGGAGCATGGAGGTAGATCGGTGATGAAGTCCATAGAAAGCGTATGCCAAGGGCGAGGCGGGATGTCAATAGGGCGTAAGAGACCGGCTGGTTTTTCCTTTTGACTCTTGTTTTGGGCGCATACTCCACAGGACAGTATAAAGTCTCTGATATCTTTTTTCCAAGACGGCCACCAGAAGTAGCGCTTGATCTTTTCCGAGGTCTTGGTCATACCGGGATGTCCTTCCATTAAAGAATCGTGATAACAAGAGATTACCTTTTTCTGTAAATCTGTGCTGGGCAGGTATAACCGTTCTTGGAAATATAATAGGTTGTGTCCTTCACCGTAAAGTCCTTTCCCTGCAGATGCCAATTCTGTATGTCTGCTGGAGTTACCAGTAGCCTGGCTTTATCCTTAACTTCCTCTATGGATTGTGTGGCGTTTACACCTAGAATTCTTTGTTCGGGAATGATAGGTACAGGTTTAGGATTGATCAAATGTTCTTCCACTCCCATCCGAGAAAGGGCATCAGCTTTACCGTTTTTTGTACCAGGTCGATAGGTAATTATGAAGTCAAACTCGGCAAAGAATAGTGCCCAACGGAGTTGCCTAGAGGATTGAGCTTTTGCGGTTTTCAAATATTGCAGGTTTCGGTGATCTGTAATCACAGTAACGGTGTGTCGGGCCCCCAGAAGATAATGCCGCCAAGCCTTAAAGGAGGACTTGATAGCTAGAAGTTCCTTATCAGTAATAGTGTAATTGATTTCAGGAGGCGAGAATTTGCGGGACCAAAATGCCACGGGATGCAACTGATTGGTTACTGGGTCCTTTTGTGATAGAACTGCCCCCATGGCAAGGCTCGAAGCATCAGTTTCAACGATGTAGGGGAGTTCTGGGCGAGGATGTTTTAAGATCGGTGCAGAGATAAATCTAGTATTCAAATTCTGGAAAGCTTGTTCCGCCTCGGTAGACCATTCAAAACGTTTGTTTTTCTTTAACAAGGCGGTGATGGGCTGGACTATTCGAGAGAATTCGGGGATAAACCTGTGGTAAAAGTTAGCGAAGCCTAACATGCTTTGAACACCTTTTACGGAGGATGGCGATGGCCATTTGAGAATTGCATCGATCTTCTTTGAATCCATACGCACTCCGCTAGGTGATAATATGAATCCCAAGAATTCAACTTCAGTCACGTTGAAAACACATTTTTCCAACTTAGCGAAAAGTTTGTGTTGACGCAATCTCTCGAGGACCATTTTCACGTGTTTCCGATGTTCAGTTTCCGATGAAGAATAAACGAGGATGTCGTCAATGTAAACAACAACACCCACATCTATGAGCTCTCTGAGGACATCGTTCATAAAATATTGAAAAACGGCCGGGGCATTGCAAAGTCCGAAGGGCATGACCTGATATTCAAATAGCCCATACTTGGTGCAGAAGGCCGTCTTCCATTCATCGCCCTCTTTTACTCGTATCAAGTGGTAGGCTCCTCTAAGATCCAGCTTTGTATATATGCATGCTTTTCTGACTTGGTCCAGGAGTTCAGGGATCAAAGGTAACGGATATCTATTCTTAACGGTGATCTGGTTCAGGGCGCGATAATCTATACAAGTTCTAAGGTCCCCTTCTTTTTTTGGAAGGAAGAACAAAGCTGAGGAAGCAGGGGACTTGGAAGGACGAATAAACCCATTCGCTAGGTATTGATCCAGGTATTGTCGGAGGTGAAGATTCTCAGGCTCCGTGAGGGCATAAATTCTACTACAAGGAAGAGTAGATCCAGGTATCAGGTCTATCTGGCAGTCATAAGACCTATGAGGAGGTAGAGAGTTAGCCTGATCCTTCCGGAAAACATCTTGGAATTCTAGGTATTCAGGAGGTAACTGGGGAGCCTCCGAGGAAATTGCTGCCAGTGCAACACCAGGTTGAGGGTGACAAGTAGAGACACATTCTGGAAACTGAACCGTTCTTGCTCGCCAATCGATCTGAGGATTGTGCTTTTCTAACCAAGGAATTCCTAGAATAATCTGGAACTGAGGGGCCTTGATCACATCGAACACAATCTTCTCATGGTGTCCATCTTGACTTACTAGCGTCACTTCTTTTTGTGGTATGCGTTACTGGTCCGGAGGCTATCTCCGTACCATCCACCGTAGTAATGACGTCCTTTACAGCCTTTGGACAAAGAGTCAGATTCATCCTCAAAACCATTTCATGATCCACATAATTGCCGATGGCACCGCTGTCGACGTAAGCTTCAATCGCATGTAATCGATCCGGATGTTCAGGGCTAGTGAGGACCATAGGTATCACGAAATGCGAGGTCACGGAACTGGTTTTAACGCTCGGCAAGAGGACCTCTATTCTTGTCGGGCAAGGTCGTTTCCCTGCTCAGAGTTTGTGACCTTGGTAACTGCAGCTCCTACTGCCTTCTTGGCTGGTTTCACCGGACAGTCTCGAAAAAGTGCCCTGAGTTTCCGCAATAGAGGCATAATTGCAACTGTTTTCTCCTTTCCCGCTCCTTTTGTGTTAGTGGTCCTTTCAGGCCCCCTATTTGCATGGGTTCCCCGGAGTCTACTCCTTTGGAAGGAGTTGGTGGTTTGGAAAATACTCGAGCATCAAACTTGGAACGATCGGCCTTCCTGTTCTGCAGTCTATGATCTATTTGAACGACTAAGTCTATATAGTCCGAACAGTCTTGCGGGGGATTCACTACTTGGGCTAACATCTTTGAGCTCTCCACGTAGACCTCTATAAAACAGCGTAATCCTTTTGTCCTCAGGCCATTGAGTTTCCACTATCAGTCTGTTGAAAGACGCAATATAAGCCAAAAGGTCTTGATTACCCTGTTGCAACGAAAGAAGCTCATTGTCCAAGGCCTGCCCCTGTGAATGTCTTGCGAACAGTTTTTCCATACTGAGCTGAAAAGCTTGAAAATCATGGAGAACCGGATCATCTTGATTAACTAGAGGGATCGACCAGTCTGCCGCATTGCCACTAAGGTACGAAAGCTACTTTAGCTTGATCAGTTGGAAAGGCTGCTGGCCGGCATAAGAAATGCAACCGGCACTGATTAATAAATACTGCAAACCTCTTTGGGTCACCAGAAAATCGCTCGGGCGGAGCCAGAGGTACATTCCCAGGTAGGTTGATTTGCACTGGATTCATAGAGGATGTTGAAGGAAGATTTGCCCCTGATGCGGGTAATGGGGTCTGTCCGGCTTGTGACTGTAGCAATTGTCTAGCGAGATCGTCTGTTCGCTCCTTGGAAATAATCAGTTCCCTTCTTAGAGCATTTGTTTCCTGACGGGCTGCATGCATTTCTGCTCTTAGTTCCCCAAGTAACTGGGCTAGCTGGTCGGTATTCGAGGTTTCCATAGCGCCTGGGCGGGAGTTTTGCGGTAGGCTTTGCGTTCTGTAACGCTCACCTGATTCCCGCAGAGGCGCCGGTCTTGACTGGGCGAATACCGTATCTTCAAAGGTGATGTGTAACACACGGTTGGCTCTTTGGGCTGGACCTCTGTGCACTGTATGTCTGACTCGAAGAGTAAGATGTCTGCAGATAGAAAATATGGGATTAATGAACTGGGGTTATTGGGTGTCTCTCTCTTCTTCCCCTTCTCTTCTTCTGTAGAACCCCAAAGGTTAACGCTCTCACCTTAGGTAAGTGAACGCCGAGCTCTCCATCTGCCTCGGGGCAGGGTGCCGTAACCAGTTTCTTCACTGGATAAGGGTGCAGGCCTCTTGACCTCAGAGGACTGCTGTCCGTCGTTTACTGCACGAACGGTAAGTTCCGAGTATTTCAAATGTCTTTAAAAGTCTTTTGTAATGATGTCTCTTGTTTTGCAGGGTTCCGGCGATGGCGGATGACGGGCTGAAGTGAGTTGAGGATGGAACCCGTGTGAGGAATAGAAGCGCCTGGAAGCACGTAAGTAAGCGCTTGTTGCCTGCTTCACGATGCGCACTAACTGTCCTTTTATCTTGCAGGTACAAGTTCGGAGCTGCTGAAGGGTGCCGGAATACCCACTGGGTTCGGCGTGGGAAGGAGTACTGGCACGTGAGTAATAAAGTTACCCAATGTCTTTAAACGCATCTTCTTTTGTCTTTTAGATGCGGGATGCAGCGCCGAAGGCCTCCGGAGCGTGCGAAGAGTTGGTAAGCTTTTGTCTTTCAGATGCCGGAATGCAGCGCGAGGCGTTGGTGACAGCCGATGGACCAGGTAAGAGAAGCGCTGTCACTGAAGACCATAATGTTAACCTGTTCTTTCTTGTCTTTATAGGTGTTGCTGAAGACTGGATTCAGGATGGTAAGCCTTTTTCCCTTAGGCCCAGGATCAGATGCAGAAGACACGATGAGCTTTCTGCTGCAGAGGATGCAGAATAACGCAAAGCAAGATTCATCCATCGGGTGTGGTTTAAATAGCCTCCTGTAGTGCTTAGGTGTCTCCTTCCACAGCCACGCCTAGGTAAGAAAAGAGTTCCTGCTTTCCAGAAGAGTTCCAGTGTTCTGAACCTAGGGAGTGGCTCCTGCCCCACCCAACAGGAAAAGTAGTCCCAAACAGAAGAGGATCAGGGGTTCAACTGGCAGGTAAGTAAGCAGCATGGTCTGCTGCAGGTAAGTCCACCCAAGCATTATGAGCCCGGCGCTTCCAGCGCTGCGACTGGGCATCTTTATGAGCCTGGTGCCACTGGCGCCAGGACAGGGTCCAAAAGGTCCCAATTGGGACTGGCTGACACTCGGAACCGGGGTTATGGGTCTGCTTCCAAGGCAGTCGGGCAAGTCCTGATCTTTTGGAAGCAGAGATCATGACACAGCCGGACAGCCTGTAGTCGAAACGTCCTAGCTGACTGCCTCGGAGCAAGCTCTGGTAGGCTGGCAGCCTCCGGCACCTGTGCCTGTAGGGGTGCTGGATCTGGTCGAGGAATGACTCCTGGAAGTGGTACTCTACGATCCCTTACCCCCTGGGGTAGAAGAAGAGGATGAGCCTGATCGTTGTCCTGAGGACAGACTGGTAGGGCCCTTGAGCCCCTCAGCAATGGAGCCGGTAGCCTGGAAGGCCCTGAGGTCTGTCCCCGGATCACCCGAAAGAGCACCTGGGCCCCTCGGCTTGGGATCCAGTAGCCTTAGATGCCTCGGGCCTGCCAGAACGTGAATGTGAGGAACCCCGATCTGTGGGACCCCGGGGCAAGGAGTCTCCACTCTGTGGAGCCGTGCTGAACAGAGGGCCTACCTTGTCTTGACGAGATGTCCCGGAGACAAAGTCCTTAAGGTGGGGAGGTGGAGACGTGTGGAAGAACTCGCTCCACCGCGACAAACTATTCTTCAATGCCTTGTGACCAAGAGCGCTGCAGGTCGCACATGAGTCGCAGCAGTGGTTGGGCCCCAAACAAAGACAGAGTGCATGGGGGACAGAGGTCAGGAACGAGCTGTCGCAAGAGGCACATCTCGTGAATCTTCCTGCAGCTAACATGCGCCAAGGAAGTGAGTCACCGAAGGGAAGTGAAATAAGAACTGAAATAACAAAGAAGGAGCAAGCGGAAAGCTAAAAAAGTTTCTGCGCTGGCTGCCAGGTCCGACACCGTCCGTGCGGAAAAAGAGATTGAGGTGAGGCGCTAGAGGGTGGGGCCTCGGCACGGTGTTCCCACACCAAAGGCTGCGCCTCAGCGCTATACTAAATTTAAAGTGGAAGCTCAATTTTTCACTGCCAAAGGTTACAGAACCGTCCCCCTTGTTGGGGGGAGGGGGAACGCACACAAGGATGGAAGAAAAGGGTCAGGAAGTCTGAGTAAGACTGTTTTAAATGCGAGTAGTGTGATAGGTATGGAGTGTAAAGGCTCAAACTAAGCCACCATCAAGGAGGACAGGACAAGGTTTAAATTACAAGCAGTGTAGTAGAGAACCTATTCACAAGGCCCTTGAAAAACTGGGTTAAAACAAATACAGAGTAAAAGATCCTTGCTCTGATGTTCTTTTAAATACAGACAAAGCAGCCAAATAGCCCTTAACCATACCCACTTGAAACCCCTAATTTAGCATCCACATCTCTGACTGGCGAGAGACCCTGCTCTGCTTGCTCAGAATGTCTGCCAACCAGTTCTCTACCCCGGCCAGATAGGCTGTAGAGATGGAGATCGTGCTCCCAAGTAACCAGAACCATATCCAGGCCTCCCTGCACAGGGGCAATGACTGCATTCCCCCTTGCTTGTTGAGGTAGTGCATGGTCACTGTTGTCTGTTAGGATCAGGACATGCTCCCCCTGGAGAGAAGGTGCAAAACCTGTCGGGGCTAGCCTGACTGCTTGCAGCTCTAGCCGATTAATATGCTAGTGACTCGCCTCTTGGGACCAAAGGACACTCACCTGTAGAACCCAGCAGTGAGTACAAGAGTCCTTCAGGGAACCATCTGTGACCCTTTATACCTCCGGCACTGAGGCCCTAAATGATTATCCTGCCACCTTGTTGACCCTGCTGCTCCACCAAGACAGGTAGTTGGTAGTAACCTGAAAGACGTCCAACATCTCAACCGAATACTGTGACGACTGGCTCCTAAGAAGCCACTGTAGAGATTGAATCCGGAGCCTGGCCTCTAGCACCAGAAACATTCAGGTAGCCATGAAGCTCAAAAGATGGAAGAAAGCCGATGCTGGGAGACTGCTGAAGGTCTGGAATAGAGTCACCATCTGTCCGATGCTGGTGACTTTCTCCTCGGTTAAATAGACCTTCCCCACCAGAGTATCCTGTGTCTTGAAGGTCGTCGTGCCATGTGAGTGTTATGGGCACCCCGATGCCCACGGGCTTTCTGCGCCTTCCAAATAAATAATGTCCAGGACTACTCCTAAAAACTGGAGCCTCTTCGTTGGTGTAATATGGGACTTCTGAAATGACAATCTGTGCCGCAGCGAGTGCCTCTAAACCTGCTCTGGGGACCGACCTTGGATTAGCCTTTTATCTAGGTACGGGAACACAAGGACGCATGATCTCCAGATTGTGCTGCCACCACCACTGCCATCAGCTTGGTGAAGACCCTGGGTGCGGTGGTCAGACCAAAAGGGAGAATCTTTAGCTCATGTGGAGTGTTCCTAATGACGGACCTTAGGAAGCGCCTGATGGAGCGCCATGTGGAAATAGGCATAGTGAAGGTCCAACAATGCCAACCAGTCCTTAGATTGCAGAAGCCTGGAGAGTTTCCCTCAATGTCCCCATTCTGAACTTGTCCTTCCTAAGGAACGTATTCAGCGCCCGCAGTTCTATGATGGGATGGAGTCACCCCTTTTCAGCTTTACCAGGAAGTAGCGGGAGTACCAGGTCATAACCCTCTCCCTGGCTGGTACCTCTTTCACTGTGCCCTTGAACTGGAGGAGTAATCTCTTACCACCTTTCCCTGAACCGGCAGATTCTTCTTATAACCAGGTAAGCATGTAGGGAGAACTCAAAGTGGATTGGCCTTTAGAGGCCCCTATACCCCCTCCCGGGGCATGAAAACGTGATCTTCTCCCGCTTGGCATGTGGCAACTGTGCCCTACTCAAAAACAGTGTATGACCTGAACCTCAATTCTCTACATCTGAAGGGAAAGGTCTGCTTGGTTTGTTGCTTTCGGTCTATAGGGAGACTCGACGTTGAGGTCAAGAGCCTCTAATTCACAGTCACAGCCTGGATCACCAATCCGTCGGAGTTCGGGTGCACCATGAGGAAGGGTAGATTGCCCCTCATAGCTTGTACTTCTTCGTGATTTCACCATTGAGCATGGCCCTTGCCATGAGTGAAACTGGGCACTCAACACTTCTGAAGCAGTCAGTGCCGAAGAAGCCTTTGTCTTGGGCCAGAACAAGGACGCTTGACCTTTTCTCACCACCTTCGCACTGGATGCTGCCGCCGTATAAGCCTGGGCTGTACCCATCACAGCCATTTAAAAAAATCTATCATTTGCGTTTTACATTCCTCCCTCAAAGCCCCCTTCGCCATGAGTTGGGTAGGACTTACCCCTTTCCCCTGTAAAACTCTTCAGGGAAGGCCTAATTCCTAGAGGTTCCATCCCAAAAGGGTTAGGATCCACCTTCATTGAACATTTCTCCCATCTTTGACATAAAGGCCTGTGAGGGCAGTGGGGGATACTGCTTAGGAGTCCCGGCGTTGCTCTGCTCCAACGACGCTGAGACTCCTGCGAAGTATTTCCCACTAACCATAGGGCCCTTTTATGTCCAAGATAGGAGATATTTTCTAAGAAGGGATCCTATTTTCGACATTAAGGCCCCTATAGGGAGCATGATTTCCTTCTTAAAGTATTAGTGTATGGGTGCTTCCCAATTTTTGTTTTCGGGGGATTGGCTTCTAAATGGGAAGAGCATATATGAAAACAGGTAGGACATGAAGTCAATTACCCCTCCCTATATCCAAATTCTTTCGGTTAGTGCACCAGCTTTTCACCTAGGCACTTCAAAACTTGCAAAGAGATCATATGGACTGTCTCCAAACCATTAATTTATAAAACATTTTATTCATATTTCATATCACAAAACATAAAAAGCAGTTAAGACTACTTGTGTACACATTAACAATTAAAAGGTTGTACTAAGCAATTTACATCAAACATAGAATTGTTTAATAGAAAGTGGGGTTAGTAAGTGACTAAGGTCCTTTTGCAAACTGAATTAACCTAAAAGATTGCAAATCAGAAGAAATACTACACAGACCTCAATAGCTTCACTTTTTTACATTTGTCAGTTCCATCAGTGCTGATGCTGAAACTATTGTAGAACTGAAGGGTAACACTAAAGTGGCAAGGACTGTCGGTTGTTCAAGTAAACTGTAACCAAAGGTGCCCTGCCCTATTATTTTACAACATGCCTTATTCTTGCATTATTTAGTCAAGTGTTTCTGTGGTATTTGAATTCAAGTTACCTACCTGGAACAGTTGTGTGTGAAGGATAACGCAAAACATAATGATCCTTCATCTGGTCTTTGCAAGCAATTTTATTTCTTTTTTGCCGTTAACTTTACTTACAGTCTGTCTATATTTTTAGATCAAGTTATCGTGCATCTCTGGATGATGCTTCTGACACTCTTTCATACAAAATACATTCAATCAATTAATATTTAGATATCAACATATAGTGAAAAGCGTGACATTCACTGAAAGACAGTCATGACATTTATATTTCACAACATTAGTGAAAAAGAAAAAATGGGATAGTGGAAGTTAATAAAAGATCTGTGAAATCATAAAAAGGTAATTAATCCCATTCAGCATTTGGAAAGTTCATTATTCATTTCTTGTGAAAAGCAAGTCTTGACCAATCCTTGGTCTACGTCACTATAGATAGTATGGGACTCAGTGGAATGGTAAGGAGTTCTGGTTGGTCCTTGACCATGGACGTTTCGGCTGATTGTCTGGTGGATCGGATGCTGCATTCACATAGTGTTGTGCCGCTTCTGTAAATATTAACGGGATCTATGGGCTCAGAAATGTCCGCCCAGGTGCCTTTTGTAATTTATGTTTATGAGCGAGGCAGCTGTGGATGTCTGCGTCTCTCTGGGACTTGTCTCCTCCTTCTAATGGCTCTGTGGTTGACGGGAAGTGCTGAAACTATTGGCACGGGGCCTTTGGTGAAGATGGCAAGAGATCTGTCCTCACTTCCTCTCTGTGCCCTGAGATCTCGCCCAAGACCTACAGTCACCTTTTACTTGTGGAAAAAGGTTAAGAGTTTTGCCCCTATGTCCCAGAGAGCCTTCAGGTACATAGACTGGCACAAACTGCAGTCTTGGGGGGTTATGGTTCTCTCCTGGACAGTACAGACTGATCTTGTGGGTTTCGGACATCTGTCAGTCACATAGAGGTATTGAGCAGGGCAGACACTGAGTTGCACTGCACCACCCGGTGGCAGATACGTGTCTGATGAACATCTATGCTGTGAGATACATAATAGATGAGAAATTCATGGTGGAAGGTAGCCATTAGAAAAAGCCCATAATTGATGGCTTGGGGGTACCTTATACCCTGATAAGGCCAATGCAATATTGTCACACCTTCACCACCCTGCTTTAGATTATTTGTAAGAGTGCACTGTGTTAAATGACAAATGTGTGAACTCTAAAGTCAGGGACTGTTCCATTTGGGATGCTAAACTGTGATTGTGCAAATGTATATCTTTGGGATACAGCGTGGCCATGGGTGGGCTATTCCAAAGTTTCTTATTTAAATCACCCCCAAGACGAGAAATTAGTGAATACATCGCTAATGTAGTGTTCACGTTTACCCCCAAAATTCAGAATTTGCACACTTCTAAGGTGAATTATAACAAATAGCCACAAAGAATAACCCGTATGCATTGTGATAAAGAATCTCAAACAAAATCTGTGTTTCGATCGGTCTCGACTAAAACACAGTCTTAAGAGAAATCCGTATGCAAAGCCTTTCTGCATTTCTGCCTCTCACACTTTGGTGAGCGGCTCTAAGTATTGTAGTGTATCCATCTCTAACAAAGAAGGAGAATGACTATGTTTCCTGTGCAGATTTATGATTAATGGTTTATTTTTAAATTATATTTATCAATAAGAATGTCTATTGACATAACAGTGTAATCTTTGATGTAAACCAGAGACTCTGTAGATAAAGATTATGGCTACTGCATCACATTTTCTGCATGGAAAGAATAACAGGATCTACTGCTTCTTTGTACTAAACCAACATCAGAAACTATTTTAAATATGACTGCAGTTAAATCGTCCTGAAACAATTAAATGAATACATCGTAAATTTTGTCCAGGCAGTAATGTTTCGCCAAGGTGGGGATAGAAGTCCACGTTGCCGCGTGACAGATGTCTTGAGTTGGAACTCTACTTTGGAGTGTTGATGTGGCAGCCACACATCTGGTTGAATACGCCCAGAAGCCCTGTGGGAAGTCTTTTCCTCCTAGAGAGAAGCATTCAGATACACACAGTACCGTCCATCTGGATGAGGCCTGCTTTGTTATCCCTTTGCCCATCTTGGGGCCAGTGTTCCCCACATAGAGCTGATCATCCATTCTGAGGGTTTCATTCTGGCTATGAATAAGCTCAACGAATAAGCTCAATGGCCTTCACAAATAGTCTATGCAGCCTGTCCTGTATGTTCCAGAGAGGGATGAGGTTGAGGAAAAAATGCTAGCAAACCATTTTTTGGAGAAGGTGAATTTCAACCACCACCTTTGGTAGGAAGAATAAATGACTTACCTCTTGGGAATGTTGTTTCTGATGGATGCTCCTCCCACGGATTCCTCATCACCCTCTGTTAGAGAGAATTCTCAAAAATGTGCTCATTCCCTCCACGTTAGAGACCCCGAGCAACTTTGCTGGATTTTGAGGGCTTGATTTGTTTGCCTGGAGAGATTGTGAGCCTTTTTCCCACTCTCTCATGTATTTTGATGTGAGTTTATTCACTGGTTGTTTTTGGTTATGGAGTCTAACCAACTCCATAGGCATCATCTTTTACAATTGTGTCACAAAGCACCTTCAGTGCACTGACGCAGGGAAGTCCTTTAGATTTCCCACAGTTTAAATACCTTCTCCGTGCATTCAAGTGAGCTACAAGTGTGCTGTTGAGCTGTGGAAAGCTCTATGCTGTGAATGTGGTTTTCTCCTCCATGTTCTATTACCAAGGACATATGCACAAGGAGAAGTGCTATTGATTGAAAAGAAGCGAAGCGCTGCTGTTGGACTTTTCCAACCATAGTAATTGACTTTATTTACTTTTACCTTGCTTACGGAGCGAGCAACTGGCTGGGCTGGGCTTTACCAGTGGGCTGGGCTGGTCCTTTTTTTTCTCTTTCCCGGTCGCATATACCCATTGGTCTGCACCCTTATCCCGCCCCCTACTTACTCCTTCCTGTTCTTCCTCCACAGACCCACAGCTAAACACACCCCCCAAACCATCAGGAAGTGTATTTCAGCACTGAATGCAGCGCATTCAGCGAGCGCATTCAAGTGAGCTACAACTGTGCTGTTGAGATGTTTGGCTGAGAGGGTGAGCAGGGGTCCTTACATATACTTTATTTAAGGCTAACTAAAAACCTATTAAGTGACTAGCCATTGCCTCTGGTACAAAGTTTATAACTCTCGTTAACTTTACCACCCGCATTTGATCTGTGAACTTTGGTTGACTGATGGCTAGTGGATTACGTAGTGGTCGCTGCATTGATGCAGCTCTGTTAGATTTAACATATAATAATATTGATTCAACTGTATGTTCAGGGAATGCATCCTATGGAGAGCTAATGCCTCCAGAGCCACGCACGAACAATGAAACAAACCAATCATCTACTGTGCTTGCCGTTCATACCGCTCAGGTACATCTTTCCTTGATCGGGGACCTGGTTGGGGTTAACTTCGGTATGTTATCCGATTCGACTTCGCCGATGAGGAAGGATGATTCATGTATGGATGCAACTCACTGTTGGGATTATAAAAAAACACCTTTGATATCTATGACTGCTAATCCAAAGGTGAGTGAGGCCTTTAAATCAGGGATTGAAACAATGGCGGATTTAGATAGACATGTTCGCCGCTCCATAGGAATCCTATCCCCTGTAGTTGCGAAGGTTATGGAGAAGGAGTTGAAGCCAACTACGTTCTTTGGCTCTGGCCCCTCCTCAATGCACTCTCAATATTTATCTTATGAGCAAGATGAGAACTGCTGCACAAAAGGGGATATTACCAAAGAAACTATCCCGGAGCAATTTTGCTACTCACCTGAACTAACCCAGCCGTCAATAAATTACAGTCTGCAGGATTCACCTGCAAGGGCCCTCTCCACCGATCACTCTGAAGAGAATGGACCTCCAGCCTTTCCGGTGATAATTAGGATTCTTGATCTATTAGATAAAGGAAACGATTTATTGCACTTGGAACTAAGAGAAATAAAGGGCTCTTTATTTCTCTCAAAACTTCTCTCAAAAATGGACAGAACTGAGGGATTCATACTAGCGTGGGAGTCATTTATGATCCCTAAACAAGTGCCCTCTAATGCTCTAAATCCCTCGTCGCTGGAGGGGTTACTTAGTATCCCCTATGTCTAGTTACTCGTCTAACAGTCAAATGTTACCCTTTCCCCTCAGAATGGCTGGTGGCAGTGGTTTTACAATGAGCTACCATGATTTACCCCGACACGGACTGTTCGCAGCTCCGGTAACGTTCAATTGCGGGAGCCATGTTTTTCAAGATGGCGACTGAGCCTCCTTTGTTAAGACGGTTCCCGGTCTTCTTTTTTCACCATTTTCACTGGCAATGGGACCTCCAGGAAAAGGAAGTTTGAAGTGGGGAAGGGGCAGTAAAACCTTCAATCCAGATGGGAAACCCCCACCTTGTTCTGGAGGAAATGGCAGCTGGTGGTAGCTGAAAAAAGAAATAAAATGGCCCAATGACAGACAAAGAACTGCCATTTGATTCCAAAGACTACGTATGAAGAAAAATGTAAAGACTTTTTCTGCAGCAGGACTTGTAAAGTTTTGCAGTTTAAAAGTGATTTTTTTTGGGCTTTCATTTAAGACATGGTAAAATTCATTGACCCTTTGGGAATGGAAATGGCAAAGAATCGGGGATTACAAGGAAAGTATCCATGATGCCAATGCACATTTTTATACTTTAATCCACACATCTGTATAAGGTTTTGGAATTTTAGGTCGAAGCGTTGATACTCAAAATTACCAAAACGTCTTAGAAGGGCGAGACAATGTCTCACGGATTGCAGAGTTGGAGTGCTATGCTCCATACAAAATATGTAACCTGTGTATATAATTTGCTAAGAGATTTCAAATGTATAAATGTACTGTTTGTGGCAAAATCGGATTTTGGCTAAAATAACTGTGGGAGGTTTTTTGAACATTGTAAACTCACACCATGGGTCTGCCCTCCTGCTTTGAAATACGCCTTGCTCTTGGAAACTAGCACCCCTGACCAATCCCATTATTTAGAGGTGTGCTTAGCAAAGCCTGCCCAGACATATACTTGGATGATGTCACTGTGCATAATAAATAAGGGTACCCTGACAACACACAGACACACACTTCCTGATTTTCATGCGCCAGCGTTCCGATCCTGTCCCATTCATCCTGCTGAGTCCATATTCCAACTACAAGGCCAAAGCATTGCTGACCCTACTCCAGGGCCCATTGCAAAACCCCAGGAGTGATGAGCCTATCCCCAGCAAGGGCATTGATCCAGAATCAACTAATCTCCTATTAAAAAGCTGAAAGTTGTGGTATTCTTTGGGAAGCCTCCTAAACCAGCCTGGCTTGCTGCCCACTAACTGCATCCAGAGGTACCTGTGCCATCCAGTCACCAGAATTACCTTATAGTGACCCGACCTGCCCAGCTGTCCTTTGCCAGGCGTGCTGCCGTGTAATGACCAGAACCAAAATCCCCAACTAAAAGTGGACTCTAAGTATAATCCCTACCCCATAAAAATCCAGTCTGCTTGTCTTGCATTTGTCTTTATCCCAATCTCTAAGCCATCGTATCCTTATCCTGGTAACTTGTTAAAACTGTCAGAATTCTCTGTGTTCTTGCCTTTGATCTCCAAGCGTCACTTTTCTCTTCATTCCTTTCTTGCCTAGATCATAAAGTCATTAGCGATATTTTGATTAAATAAATACATTTTCCCTCAAGAAAAGGGGTACACTGCGTGAAGGGTTACAACTGCAGCGTAACTGATATTCACGGGTGGCATTCCTCTTTTCTTAGCCATTAAATCTAGTTTAAGTCAAATTTTCCTTTCACTTTTAAAAACCGATCTCTTTTTTACTGCTATACTGTCCTAAAAACAAACCTCACTACCTGCCAAATCTCTCTCAATTCACCAGCTAGAGAGCTATTTTCACTCTATGTTGTACCTGTGATATATATCTATCCCCCCACCCAAAAACCGCACTCCAAATCAAAGTATTTACCTGTTTTCATTAAAAACCGTTTGAGTAAATTTACACGGAAATCGAAAGGAAATGCAACTATTACACATGTCATTTTGCTGCAATCCATTTTAAACTTCCCACTCATTTTCGAATTATATGCTCTTGGTAATCCATTGCTTGTAATTGATAGTGTCTATGCATTGTTGCCTTAGTGAGAAATTGTATTTACCTTAAAGTTTTAACCACACAATTATTTATCCATTTCAGTGTGTCATTTCATAACATTGCAAAGGGGTTTAAAATCCGTTTTCCACTCTCATTTGGTGAGGGAAGGTTGGATTTGGATTCCATTTTCTGCATATTATTCCCGACGACCTGCTGTGCCTTTCTATCCATCAGAATTGATTATTTGTGGGTTAAGGGAACATTGCAGGGGAAATCCTAACTTGGGTGCTCTCTTTCCGAACTCAAAAAGTGCTCCTATTCGCTGGTGTTTTGTATATGTTCCACTAGAAGGTTAAACCAAGTTTATTGCTTACATCCTCATTGTAATTATCACCCCATTGGTGATTGATGCCCCATATTAAAAATTGTATGATTTCTTTTACATTTTAAAATAAATCAATATTGCATTTTTTCAACCGGCCTGGCTCATGGTCAATAGTGACCCGGGGTATTTGAAAAGGGGGTACGATACGAGTTGTGTACCATCTAAAATTGAATCTATATAAAATAAGGAGAAAAGCATCTCAGTGTGCGCTACATACTAGGCTGAGACCAAGGTGGGTGTCGCCTGACTGAAATCCTTAACATAGACGATACAGATGTTTGGCAGCACCATGGTGAGCAGGTGCTGCCTCTATCCGCAACATCCACACCATCTGTAACAACCTACCAGTTTAAGGTTATGCCTTTTGGATTAAAAAATGCACCTTCTACATTCCAAAGTATGGTGAATCATGTTTTGAATGGGATGGAGGATTTCTGCATGGCATACTTGGAAGGCATTGCAGTGTTCAGCCCTACTTGGAAAGAACATGTTAACCACTTAGGATATGTATTGCAGGCTCTTGAGCAGTCCAATCTGAACATACAGGCAAGTAAATGTCAAATTGGTCAGAGTAAAGTGGTCTACCTTGTACATGAGGTAGGAGGAAGTGAAATAAGGCCATTGCCTATCAAGGTACCAGCTGTACAGGAGTGGGCCACCCCTACTACTCAAACCCCTAGGTCTCACTGGTTATTATAGGGACTTCATTGAGAACTATGGGTCCATAGCTTCTCCCTTAAATGTGATCTCCTCACCCAAATTCCCCAAAAAGGTCAGGTGGAATGGTGGAATGAGGAGTGCACTAAGGCATTTGAAGGATTTAAGAAAGCCCATTGTCAAGCGCCAGTCTTAAGAGCTCCTGACTACAGCCAATCCTTTATTGCACAGACAGATGCTTCCAATACAGGTAAAGGTGTAGTTCTGAGTCAGCTGGGTGACAAAGGCAGGGAACACCCGATCTGCTTTTTAAAAGAAAATGTTTTAATTATTTTATTAACAACACTCCAAACATTACAAACAATGAGGACATCAGTATTACAGCTTCACATCATTATATTACAAATTAAGCATTTCAGTCCTCCCCCCTCCCGTCCCTTTAACTCGATTCCCTCCTTCCATGTGATCGTCCTGCTTATCTTCAGGCATATCTACTTCCATTATTCCTTCCGTGTCATTATCACTATGGTCGGCTTGGGGGAGTCCCACCATCGAGGCCACCAATTGTCTCCATGCTATTAGGGATCCCACCTCACCCCCCCCCTGCCGACTGCTTCATACCAGGCAGTAGTTTCTGCCTCCGCCCACTTCATGAGGTCCGCTCACCACATTTCAATTCTAGGCCGTTGGGCTGCTTTCCAGCATATTGCAATTCTCCGTTTAGCCAGGATGTAGGCCAGGTCTTTCAGCTTACTAATGTGCTTCAGGTTGCATGGTCTGGTGAAACCCCCCAAGCATGCATGCCCAAGCTGACTCCAACTCCAGCGTGATCCCTTTTTCCGCTAAGCGTAGCTTCATCTCTGTCCAAAACCTCCCCACCTCTGGGCAAGCCCAAAACACGTGCAACATCCCTGCTTCCTCCTCCCCGCACCGAGGGCATTTCTGTGCCACCAGCCTCCAAACCTGGCGATTTTGCTGGGGGTCATGTATGCTCTATGAGTGACATATAATTGAATCTGCTGAGGCCTCGCGTTTCGGGACACCTTCTTGCGATACCTTTGGGCTCTGTCCCATTGCCCCTCCGACATGGGTTCTCCCACCTCCTCTTCCCAGTTTCGCCTCAGTTGCAGCAGCTCTTTTCCCACCCTAGTCCCCAGTAGCTCATATAGGCGAGATATTTCGTGCCTACCCTCCGAGATATCATACATCGTCTCAATGGTTGCATCGGGTTGTTCCGCAAGCACTGCCTCAGGCCACCTTTCTCGCACCCGTTTAATAATTCTGGAGTAAGTAATGTGTTGACCTTTATGCACCCCGGTGTCCTCCATTAGCCTCTGAAAGTCCACTGCCACCCCCTGCTGCCATATGTCTCCAAGGGTAGCCAGGCCCATCGGTTCCCAGTATCTACGGACCCCTTTTATCATTTGGGAGTCCTCTCCGCATAGCACCACTAGCGACACCTGCAGGGAGAACGGGACTGGGTTTCCCACAATTTGCCATGCTCTGCGCCACATTTCCCAGCCAAGCACCAACAGTCTCGCCATTCCTAGTACCTTTGGTTTAGGCAACCACACTGTCTCTCTGAGAAAGAAGGGAGCAGGGTCCCTACACCACCCGATCTGCTTCATCAGCAGAAAACTGAAGGAACCTGAAACAAGGTGGGCAACCATAGAAAGAGAATGTTTTTGCCATTGTGCGGTCTTTGAAAAAGTTTAGACCATACTTGTATGGATCTACTTTTGTGATTCAAACAGACCATCAACCCTTGAGATGGTTAATGCAGATGAAGGGGGAGAATCCTAAATTGTTAAGATGGTCAATCAGCCTACAGGGGTTTGATTTTACCATTGAACACAGTTCAGGGTGTAATCACCAAATTGCTGATGGTCTCTCCAGGAAGTCTGACCGACTGGAGTAAGGAGATTCCTCCAAGGGTGGATTAAATCCTCCTTTCTCTTAGTCTGGGGGGGGGGGACGAGTGTTGGGGAGAATTCCTAAAAATGTGCTAATTCCCTCCACCTTAGAGACCCCCAGCAACTTTGCTGGATTTTGAGGACTTGATTCTTTTGCCTGGAGAGAGTGTGAGCCTTTTTCCCACCCTCTCATGTATTTTGATGCAAGTTTATAAACTGTTTCTTTTTGGTTATGGAGTCTAACCAACTCCATAGGAAGCATCTTTTGCAATTGTGTCACAAAGCACGTTCAGTGCAGTGACACAGGAAGTACTTTAGATTTCCCAAGGTTTAAATACTTTATCTGGGATCAACTACTGTTTCCCAGAACAGTGGAGTGAAATTGCCTTCACTTAGTCCTATACATTTCTAGACCCAGCACACCCTATCTTACAATAGAGTGCTGGAGGGGTCACTTACTATCCCCTATGTCTAGTTACATGTGTAACAGTCAAATGTTACCCTTTCCCTTCAGAATGGCTGGTGGCAGTGGTATTACAATTAACTACCATGATTTACCCCGACCGCGAACTGTTCGCAGCTCCGGTAAAGTTAAATCGCGGGAGCCATGTTATTCATGATGACGCCTGACCCTCCTTTGTTAAAACGGTTCCCGGTGGTCTTTTTTCACCATTTCTTTGTGGAAAGGTCCTTCGAGTTTTTCTCTGCGCGGCAAACCAGGTTTGGTCTCTTTGTTCATTCGCCTTTGGCGGGCTTCAGGAGTGAAACCCGCCACTGGCTCCAGAGGTATGTGGTATGCAGGAAGTAAGTGAGGTGCTCGAAACTCCCTGTGCTTAGTCTCCTAGGAGACCCAAATGCACTCTGTGGTGATTGGCTGGCTGACTGTTCGGCAAGGACAGCCACCCTGCTGGGTGAGTGGCAGCTAGGCTGGAATGAATGGGAGAGAACTGAATAAAAGGAGTCTCTTGGCTTGGAAGGCAAAGTCAACCACAGGACGAAGGAACCGAAAAAAAGCTTGAAGAGGACAGCTGCTGCAACTCTTGGACCGTTGATTTGTCCAGTGAAGCCCTGCTGCAGGTCCAAATTGCCAAGTTCACATCGACAGAGAAGCCCTGCAAAGGACAACTTCTGTCTTTGAGTTGGTAGGACCAATCAACTCCCAAGTAAGCCACCTAGACACCCATCTCGGAGCTGGTTGAATTTCCTCAGAGTTGCTACAGGAAACTGTAGAGCCAGGGAGAGGGACACCAGATTGTGTGCGTTGCTAGTAAGCTGGCCTAAAGCTGTTGGAAGATCCTCTGGACTCCCACAAACCAGGACTGACCAAGCCTGCCCCCCACCCCCCTCAGTTGAGTGCAGGACCTCAGATGTGATGAACGTCCACCTTGACAGCCAGGAACCGCAGTTATTGCTATTTGCTGTACCACAAGGAGCTGAAACGCGAAACAGCCATTGAAAGTACAGTTTGCCGGTTGCCAGCTTTGACGGTGCAAATACAGTGCGGGAGTCCCCGACGCCCTCCCTCTTGTCCCCACGACTGAGGGTAACAGTGAGATCTGCAGAGCTGTACAGGAACAGAAGTCTTCAGCTGCATCTTTTTCTTCTTTACTAAGGTACTGTAAAACTAGCCTAGGAGAACTTACCTCTTACTGTGTAAGTGCTTGTAACTTCTGCAACTCACAGGTCTAATCAGCTTGTGGCCCTACATTTGATTCTTCTTGTTCTCAAAGACTCCTAAGAACTTGTGCAAAGACTTTTCCATTTACTTACCTGAAGTGCTGCATCCTATAAAAAAATACTTTCTCAGAGCTATCTGAAAGCATTTGCCCTGCTTATGACTACTTGTATTTCTTGTGTTCTAATAACCTCTGCCTTTTACTTACTCTGTAAAGAGTATTCTGTATGCCAACAGTAAGGTATTAATGTCCCCAGCACCCTTGTTACTGAAGTCACCTGTGGGTGTAGGTTGTTTCTGTGGGCCACCCCAAAAGGGCCTTGTCTGATGCAGAAACTCAGAGTGTACAGTACTGAAGTATTTTTGTGTGTTACTATTCTATTGCTCCCTTCTGAAGAAGGCTTTATAACAGACTGATACATTAATAATTGTTTATGCAAGAAACCTTGAGTGTAAGAGTTTATTTGAATACCTGTAACTGTGAATCTTTGTATAACTCCACTATAGCTCACATTTCCACTATAGCTCACATTTCCCCTCTTGAGATAAGCCTGGCTGCTCAACACGCTACCAAAACTGTAGTACAATTTTATACCAAAGGTTCGGTTGCCTATACCTATAGTCAAAGTTGTTTGTAGTGTTACCAGAGGGTACTGCATTCCAACTTTGCCTAACACCCTCCATACCTGCCCCCACTTTGGGTAGCTCCAAGATCGTGAGCCACCTGGTCCGAGATCTGCAAAAGGTCCAGCATGTGGCTCTTAAACTGCAACCACTGGCAATGCAGAAGCCACTGAAGCAATCTTATGCGCAGCCTCGCCTCCAGCACCACAATGATGGCGCAGGAAAGCAGAGGCCGGGACTTGTTGCTGGAGATTGGAGGACATTGACCATCCTAAAGATGTTCGCGAGTCGATCCTCGGATGAGAAAGTTCTACCCAGGCGAGTGTTCAAGACCGTTCCAATAAATTGAAGGGACTGGGTCGGCGAATCATGTGACTTTTTGTAGTTCAGGGAAAAGTCTACTCTGTGGAATGGAGTGCATGTGCGTAGTAGATGTTCCAACACTAGATCTGGCGAGTGAGCTCGGATGAGCCAGTTGCCCAGGTAGAGAAGAACAAGTTACTTACCCCTGATTACATTCTTTTGACTGTATGTTCCTCCCATGTATTCCTCATCTTCTGATATCTCCTTTCAAGCTTCAGCTGGTTTCGGAAAGAAGTTTTCAGCAGATGGCGCTGTGTGTCGGTCCCGTCGACTCGATGTCCCTCGAGGGCCTCTGTCTCAAGGTTGATGTATCACCAGTATATATTGCAAGTGCAGCGCCTGTTGGCTTCAGTTCTGTTTTTCCTGTTTTCTTTTGGTGTAAGGCGCTCCATAACTAACAAATAAATACAAATAAAAAATGCTAATCCGGTAATTCTGCAAATGGTCAGAATAATCCATCTGGACAGGGTTTGTTTCGTTACTGCTAGTCCTAATTTATGACCCGTTTATCTGATAAAGAGCTGATCATCTTGGCAAATCTTCACCATTTGCGTAATATAGAAACTCAGAGTTCTTCTTGGGTAAAGTCTATGTAGTCTCTCCTCTTCCTTTCCAGGATGAGGGGGCGGGTGAAACGTAGTTACAAAACCTTTTGGCGATACATGGAATTCAGAGACTATTTTTGGTAGGAACAAAGATTTTACCTTAAGAACAACCTTGTTTCTATAAAAAGTAGCAAAAGGGAGATTACAAGATAGCACCTGTAACTCACTCGCTCTGATTTTAGAGCTACTAGTAAAATGGTCTTAAATGTCAGAAATTGTAATGGACACGAATGAAGATGCTTAAAAGGAGCACACATAAGAAATGTTGGAACAAGATTCAAATCCCAAACAAGGAATTTTAAAATATGACACTTCCTCAGAAGAGCGCTTACAAATTGAAAGCACTGCCAAATAACCTTTAATGGTTCCAATAATGAGCCCCAGATTTGCCAAATGTAGTAGGAAAGACAACACCATAGGTATATTAAATTGAAACAGGTCCACATTCTTATCTTTGCATGAATTGCAGAAGCTGTTCCAACAGCAATGGTACAAAGATTTAGTTGCTGGCCTTCTGGTCGAAAGCAAAATCTCCATTAGATCATCCGGGAGGTACCATTCCTTATGTCTCAACATTTCAGAAACCATGCGTGAAGGTTGATTCTCTTGACCTCTGGATGAAGAACTCAACCCTCCTTTCACGAGAAGGTCCTCTTTTTGTGGAAGACGCATTAGAGGGCAGATGGACATGTCCAGAGTGTCCGGGTACCACATCCCCCCGGCCCAATCCAGAGCAATTAGGATCATGGATTTCCTGAACTTTCTCAACCTCCAGATTACTTGAGGAATGATGGTGACTGTAGGAAACGCATACAGGAGGGGAAACTCCCAGTCCACTACGAACGCGTCACCAAGAGCTCCTCTTGGGGAAATTCCCTGGAGCAGCACAGTTCGTACTTCAGTTTGGCAAAGGTCACAAACAGATCTACTTGAGGGGTTGCCCAAAGAGTGAAGATCTCCTGAAGGACTTCCTGAGCTAGTTCCCACTCGTAGGAGACTTTGCATTGCCTGCTCAGAGCCTCCGCCACTGTTTTCTTCTGTCCGGCTATGTGAACTGCTGATAGAGATATTCCTTCTTGAATTGCCCAGAACAAGAGCTGCATCGCCTCTCTGCACAGTTTTAGTAACCCTACACCACCCCTTTTGTTGAGGTAGTACATGGCCAACGTGTTGTCGTCATTATCAGGAAGTACCTTCCTCGTACAGAGGGCAGAAAGGTCTTCATTGTCCGATTGCCCTCAGCTCCAAAAGATTGATGCGTAGTTTAGACTTGGGTGGCGACCAATGTCTGCTGACTGTCAGATCATTGGTGTGTGCTCCACACCTTGTGAGTGAGGTGCTTGTAACTATGGTCATCTCCAGCCATGGTTGCCAAAAAGGTTTTCCCTTCAAAATGTCTTTGCAGATCCACCACAGAAGGTCCTGCGCAACTGTTATGGAGAATTCTCATAAATGTGCTAATTCCCTTCACCTTAGAGACCCCCAGCAACTTTACAGGATTTTTAGGACTCGATTGTTTTACCTGGAGAGTGTGTGACCCTTTTTTCCCACTCTCTCATGTATTTTGAATGTGTTTTACTCTTGTGTTTTCTTTGGTTATGGAGTTTTAGACAACTCCATAGGCATCATCTTTTCATGTGTATCACACAGCACCATCAGTGCAGTGGCACAGGGAAACCTTTTCAGGCTTTCCCAAGGTTTAAATACCTCTCAGGGATAAACTATCGCTTCCCAGAGTAAGTAAAGTGAAATTGACTTTACTAGTCTTTTCCAAATTCCTAGACCCAGCACACCCAATCTTACTATAGAGTGCTGGAGGGTTACCTAGTATCCCCTGTGTCTAGAAACTCATGTAGCAGACAAATGCTACCCCTTTCCTCTCGAAAGGGCTGGTGGCAGTGGTTTTACAACAAACTACCACGATTTTCCCGACCGCGAACACCGGTAGCATTAAATCGCGGGCACCATGTTTTTCAAGATGGCGTCTGAGCCCCCTCTGTAAAAACAGGTCCTGGTCTTCTTTTTTCACCGTTTCTTTGTGGAAAGGTCCTTCTAAAATTTTGCTCTGCGCACCAAACCAGGTTTGGTCCCTTTGTTCCATCGCCTTTGGCGGGCTTCAGGACTGAAGACCACCTCTGGCGCCCGAGTGTCTGGGGTGGGCAGGAAGTGAGGAAGGTGCCCGAAACTCCCTGTGCTTAGTCTCCTAGGAGACCCAAATGCACTCTGGCAAGATTGGCTGGCTGACTGTCTGGCAAGGACAACCACCCTACTGGGTGAGTGGCAGCTAGGCTGGAATGAATGGGAGGAAACTGGATAAAAGGTGAGTCTCTTGGCTTGGAGGACAAAGTCGACCACTGGAACGAAAGAACCGAAGACAAGCTTGAAGAGGACGGCTGCTGCAACTCCTGGACCGTTGGTTTGCCCAGTGAAGCCCTGCTGCAGGTCAAAATCGCTAAGTTCATCTCGACAGAGAAGCCCTGCAAGGACGACTTCTCCCTTTGAGTTGGTGAGATCAATCAACTCAACCCGTAAGCCACCTTGATACCATTCTCGAAGCTGGTTGTATTTTCCTCAGAGTGCTGCAGGAACCGAATATCCAGGGAGAGGAACACCAGTTTGTGTGCTTTACTACAGCTAACGGAATTGAAGATTTGCCAAGTACCAGCTTTTTGACCAGTCCCTGTGCAGTGCTGGAGGCCGCCCCCCCCCCCATCCTCCCTCTTGTCCCCACGACTGAGGCTCAGGAACAGCAAGATCTGCAGGAACTGCCAGGAACAGAAGACTTCAGCTGCATCTTTTTCTTCATTTGAAAGTTACTGTGAAACGAGACAGAGTACTTGCCTCTCACAGCGAAAGTGCTTGAAACTTTCGCAACTAGCAGGCCTAATCAGCTTGTGATCCAACGAATAATTCTTCTGCTTACAAACTACATATAAGAACTTCTACAGAGACTTTACCGTTTACTTGCCAGAACCGTTTTTACCTATCCAACACTTTAGCCCATTGACTTTGGCCTGGCCTATTGAATCAAATTGACTCTTCTGGTGAACTCAAAGTATCTGCACGGTCTAAGAAATTGTAATTCTTTTATGTTCTAAACCTATTCCTTTTTGCTCCTCCTTCAAAGTATTCTGAATGCCATTTTGCTCCGCCTTCAAAGTAGTTTGAATGCCTCAGAACCTTAACGAGTATAGTATTGAAGTATATTGATGTATGATATTTAACTGCCTCCTTCTAGTGAATGTTTTATAACTGACTGTTGAATAAATTAATAAGTGTTTAACCCAGAAACCTAGAGTGTAAGAGTATGTTTGAACACCTATGATTCTAGACCTCTGTGTAACATCCTTACAGCTCACATTCCCTCTTGAGATGAGCCTGGCTGCTCAGCTCCACTACCAAAAACTGTGCAGTACAGACTTATACCAAAGGTTGGTTTTGCTTACACCTGTAGTCTTAGTTGCGTATAGTGGTTACTGCATTCAAACTCTGCCTAACACAATCTTGCTCGGAACCTGAAGATGGTCTGACATCTTGCCTGAGAATTGAGACCACTGTGTCCTGAGGGCCCACCGGAGGGATCTCATTTTCAGACGCGCCCCTGGCACCAGGAAAATGCAGGATGCCATGAGGCCAAGCAGCTGTAGAAAATCGAAGGCCAGAAGACGCTGAGCACTCGGCAATTTGGTGACCATCTGCAGAATGTGTTGAGCCCTCACCTCGGGAGGCATGGCTTTCCCGAAGGGTGCATCCAGGATTGCTCTGATTAACTGGAGTTTTTGTGATGGTATCATGTGGGATTTCTTGAAATTGAAGCCCAGTCTGTGGAGAGCTTGGCAGGTGATGCTGAGATGTTCCAGGGCTTGTTTGGAAGAACGGGCCCTGATCAGCCAATAGTCCAGGTAGGGGTAGACGTGAATCCCCCCCTCTCCTGAGAATCACTGCCACAACCCCCATAAACTTGGTGAAAACCCAAATGGCAGAACTTGAAACTGATAATGAGAACCGCCAACCGGGAACCTCAGGTACTTTTCGGCGCTGGTGATGGATAGGCAGATGAAAGTAAGCATCCTTAAGGTCCAATGACACCATCCAACCATGAAGCTGGAGGGCCTGAAGGATCTGAGAAAGGGTAACCATCTTGAACTTGTCCTTCCTAAGGAACTTGTTCAAGTATCTCAAGTCCAAGATCAGTCTCAAGCCCCCTTCCTTCTTGGGGATTAGAAAATATGGGGGAATACCACCATGTGTTCCATTCCACTACAGGTACTGGTTCTGTAGAACCTTTCTCTAGCAGGTTCCAAATTTCGTGCACAAGGAACGATTCTGGAGTTTGATTCGGTGGATGATTGAGGTTTTTTTTATGAATGGGAGACAGTAACCCTGGGTTACAGTTTCTAATGCCCAAGCATCTGAAGGAATGCACCGCCATTTTTGCAGATGCTGCAACAGTCTGCCTCCCACTGGGGTCTTGTGGATTAAGACCTCAAAGAGGTTTTGAGGTGGCTGGAACAGTGGCTGATGGTAAAGCAACTGTTGTTTGGGTGGACTTAGTACCTCTCCCTCGTCCACAACGAGGGACTCTTCTTTGGCCTCTATGGCTAGCCTGTCCCCTCGCTCTACCAACTGAGGAATAGAAGCAAAAGGACTTACCCCTCCAAGAAGATCCGCTGGGGTAAAACTGCTGTGGCTGTCTTATGCCGACGCTAAGTGTTTTTGCTGCCGCCTTAGAGGTCTGCCGCTCCAGGAGCAAGATTATTTTTGGGAAGGTTTTCTCTGAGGAGTGTCTCCTCTGGACTCATCAGAAGATCCAATTTTAGATTGGGATGAAGGGGATAGCGTGATTAACATTCTACAAGTATGTACCACAGACAAGAGCATAAACAAATGGGAACCAAGGGGCAATCATAGGCATCAGTAATATGTACCAAAATCATCAGCAGACTATTGCTGTACATAAAACAAAGGACAAGGGCAAAAACACAAGGCACACCAATAGTTTGAAAAGAACAAGTTACTTTCTTACCCGGTAACGTTCTTTCGATGGGATGGTCCGACGACGTATTCCATATCTATGACAGGTAATGTCCACAGCTGTGCTGCTTGGGAAAATTTTCGGCGTCTGCATCCTGCGTCGATGACGTCGATGCGCCGTCCCCGAGGACCTCCTCCGACGGCCAACGTCACCCGATGTGATAAGTAGGACCCACGACGCCCGTAGCCTCAGTTGTAGTTTTTTCCCCCAGAACATGTGACACCAGTTTTCTGCCAGTCAGACACACAAGGCCTTGCGAAACGAGCTGCAATCGCAAAAGAAATTCTGCAGCGGGGAAGGTAGGGAGGGAGGGAGCGATATGGAATACGTCGTCGGACCATCCCTTCGAAAGAACGTTACCAGGTACGAAAGTAACTTGTTGTTCGAGGGGATTGGGTCCTCTGACGTATTCCATATCTATGACAGACTCCCAAAGCAGTACCAAGCAAGGAGGTGGGAAAAGAATTTAGAACACAAATTTAGCATGCCCAATCAAATTGCGGAATACAGGACTGCCTTTCCAAAGGCCAGATCCTGCCCTCGGATGGAATCGAGGGAGTAGTGACGTACAAAAGTATGTACTGAAGCGCAGGTGGCTGCATCACAGATGTGACGAATAGGAACACCCTTCTGCAGGGTAGTAGACGCAACCACTCCCCTGGTAGAATGGGCCCGCAAGCCAGCCCGAGGGTCCTTACCCGCCAAGCGGTAACACTCGGAGATAGCTAAAATAATCCAACGAGACAAAGTCTGTTTCGTCACAGCTTGTCCCAAACGCTTTCCAGCATAACCAATGAAAAGTTGATCGTCCACTCTGACCCGGGACATGCGCGAAATATAAAAGCTCAACGCTCTCCTAGGATCAAGCCTATGGAGCCTCTCCTCTTCCTTACCAGGATGTGGAGGAGGATAGTACGCCGGAAGAACAACCTTCTGGCTCAAATGAAATTCCGAAACCACCTTCGGAAGAAAGGAAGGACGAACTCTAAGGACAACCCTGTCCTTATGCAACACAGTGAAGGGTGGCTTAACTGAAAGTGCCTGTAACTCACTCACTCTGCGAGCGGAAGTAACCGCAACCAAAAACACAGTTTTCAGAGTTAACAGTCTCAAAGGGCAAGAATGCAAAGGCTCAAACGGAGCACCCATAAGTAACTTAAGAACAAGGTTCAAATCCCAACCGGGCACCAGAAAAGGTGACAGAGGGAACACATTAGTGAGCCCTTTCAAAAACTGAGAAATTAAAGGAATCTTAAAATAGGAACATTCTTCAGACGAGCGCTTAAATATGAACAGCGCCGCCAGGTAACCTTTAATGGTCTCCACTTGCAAGCCCCTGTGGGCCAAGGAAAGCAAAAAAGACAGACCCATGGGAATGTCACACTCAAAAGGATCCACATTCTTAACTCTGCACCAGTCGCAGAACTTTCTCCAACGGCAACGGTACAGAGACTTTGTTGCCGGCCGCCTGGCCGAGAGCAACACCTCCATCACGTCTTCAGGGAGGTCCCAATCCTTATACCTCAACCTTTCAGAAGCCAAGCGTGAAGGTTGAGGGATCTGACCTCTGGATGTAGAACCTGATTTCCCTCCCGTGAGAGCAGATCGTCTCGGTAGGGAAGACGACGTGGAGGGCAGATGGACAAGTCGAGAAGGTCCGGGTACCACGTCCTCCGAGCCCACGCCGGAGCAATGAGGATCATCCGGGAACCGAACCTCCGTAACCTCCGCAGTACTTGCGGGACGACGGGGACTGGAGGAAACGCATACAGCAGTGGGAATGACCACTCCACCACGAATGCGTCTCCTAAGGCTTCTTTTGGAGGAAATTCCTGCGAGCAGAACCTCTCGCACTTCCGGTTGACACTGGAGGCGAAGAGATCCACTTGAGGGGTCCCCCAAAGGGCGAAGATCTCCAGGAGAATCTCCTGAGCCAGCTCCCACTCGTGAGAGATTGTGCTCTGCCTGCTCAGAGCGTCCGCCGTCTCGTTGTCGTCTCCAGCCAGATGAACAGCCGAGATCAAAACTTCCTGCTGGATGGCCCAGAACTCGAGCTGCATCGCCTCCCTGCACAGAAGAAGTGACCCTGCCCCCCCTTTTTGTTGAGGTAGTGCATGGCCACTGTGTTGCCCGTCAGGATCAGGACACTGTCCTCGCACAGTCGGCAGAAAAGCCTTCAGGGCTAGCCTGACGGCCCTCAGCTCCAACAGATTGATATGGAGTCTGGACTCCGACGGAGACCAACGACCGCGGACTGTCAACTCGTTGGCATGAGCTCCCCATCCCGTGAGGGATGCGTCCGTCACAATCGTCACCTCCGGCCAGGGCAGCCAAAATGGGGCCCCCTTCATCAGATTGCCTTCGACGGCCCACCACAGAAGGTCCTGGCCGACCGAGGGCGGCACCTGAACAGGGTCCGACAACCTGCCGGAGGACTGAGACCACTGGAGCTTGAGTGCCCATTGCAAAGATCTCATCCGCAACCTGGCCTCTGGCACTAGAAGAATGCAGGATGCCATGAGGCCGAGCAGTCTCAAGAACTCGGACGCTGGGAGATTCTGGGCAAGTTGAAACTTGTGCACCATCTGCTGAATACGAAGAGCCCTCACCTGGGGAGGAAAACACTGCCCCAGGGATGTGTCGAGCACTGCTCCTATGTACTGGAGGCGCTGTGTTGGCGTCAAATGGGACTTCTTTAAATTGAGGGAGAAGCCCAGCTTGTGAAGGGAGTGGCAGGCGATGGACAGATGATCCAGGACTTGCTCGGGAGAGCTCCCCCTGATCAACCAATCGTCCAGGTAGGGGTAGACGTGAAACCCCCCCTTTCCTGAGATGCGCTGCCACCACCACCATGAGCTTGGTGAAAACCCTTGGGGCAGAGGTCAATCCGAATGGCAGGACCCGAAACTGAAAGTGCGAGTCGCCAACCGCGAACCTCAGGTACTTCTTGTGCTTGGGATGGATCAGCACATGGAAGTAAGCGTCCTTGAGGTCGAGAGAGACACCAACCAGTCCTGAAGTTGAAGGGCCTGGAGGACTTGAGAGAGAGTAAACATCTTGAACTTGTCCTTCCTGAGGAGTTTGTTCAAACCACGCAAGTCCATGATGGGTCTCAATCCCCCGTCTTTCTTCGAAATCAAAAAATAAGGGGAATACCATCCCTTCTTCCTCTCCGCTACAGGCACCAGTTCTATGGTGCCTTTCTCCAGCAGGGCTTGAATTTCCAGCCAAGGAGCGGATCCAGACTCTTCAAAGAGAGGTCCCCAGGTGGATTGTCGTGAGGCCTCTGCCGAAAAGGAAGACAGTAGCCGTGGGTTATGATCTCCAGAACCCACACATCTGAAGTAATGGCACGCCACTCTACAAGATGCTGCGCCAGCCTTCCCCCAACCGGAGAAACATGGGACCTGGCCTCATAACTGAGTGGTAGCAGCTGCGGCGTTGCCTGACGGCAAAGAGGCAACTGCCCGAGCGGCCTTGGCACGTCGAGTACCCCGTTTTCCACCTCTGGCACTCTTACGGTGGCCTCTTTGACTGATAGCTTCTCTCGTTTTACTGAAGGACGAGTAATAGCGAAAGGAACCTCCCCTCCATTGTTGTCCCCTAGGACGAAAAGGCGGAGGTAGTCGAACTGCAGCGCCCAACGACTTCACTGCAGCTTTGGAGGTCTGCAACCTCTCAAGGCTCTCGTCCACCTTGCTGCCAAAAAGATGTTCACCGTCAAAGGGCATGTTGAGGAGCCGGGACTGCACATCAGAAGCGAACCCAGACTTCCGCAACCATGCAAACCTGCGTATTACGGTGCTCGCCGCCATGGACCGGCTGACACAATCTGCCATGTCCAAACCCGACTGAACGGCCTCACACATGGCATTCTTGCCATCCTGAACCATAGCAAGGAAACCATCCCGTTCGTCCCCTTCGGGAATATGTTCAGCCGCTAAAGCAACACAGTTCCACAGAGTGTGTGTGAAACGAGACAAGGCACATACGGAGTTGGCCGCCTGAAGCGCCATACCCCCTGAAGAAAACACCTTCTTCGCCCAGCCATCAAAACGTTTGTCGTCCCTATCCAGGGCCGTAGCCGCCTGCACCACCAAACTCTCCGGAGTGGGGTGCCTGGACAAGTAGCAGGGGTCGCTACGGGCTGGACGGTATTTTCGCGACAAAGACTTGCCCACTGCCAGGAGACTCGCCGGAGCAGTCCAAGCCACCCTTCTCTGCAGAGCCATATGAAACGGCAGTACCGGTCAGTGGGGGGACCAAGATCAAGGATGTCCGTGAGATCATCCTGAACAAACTCCCCTGGGGGAGCCGACCATCCCAAGTACTCGGTGACCCGAGACATAAGGCGCCGGTAAGAAGAATCGGCATGAGTGCCAGGCTCCGGCCTACAAAACTCCACCTCCGGAGAAATGTCCAGTCCAGTGGCATCATGCAGTGACTGCCTCAGGTCATCAAACTGGCTATGGCCCGAGAGAAGCTCATCTGGCTCCGTAACCGGAACCAAGCCTTCATCAGAGCCTTCATCACCCTCTGAAATGTACTCCAGGCGGTGAGAGGAAGACACCTGGTGACCAAAGCTATGCCTGACCTTAGCCAGAGCCTTTCTAGGGGCTAACCCGTACCACAGGGCCCCTCCGACACCACCGCCTCGAAAGGCGTTGAGGGTGCCGAACGAGTCGGCGCCGAGAGAATCGGCATCGAGAGAATCGGCATTGACATCAGCTGCAGCGCCGCCAGCATCAACGGCGTCGACAAAGGCCTCGAAGCCGGGGCTCCGAGCGTGTCTCGACGATATAGGCGCCGACAGCGTCGACGACCCCCTCGGAGGAGGAGCCTCGAGAGAAATTGTCGACGACCTCGGTGCCACATGCGTCGACGTCTTCCTCGAAGATGGCACAGGATCACGCGGTCTCGAGCGTGTTGAGGACAGGGACCTGGAACGGGCATGGCGAGAATGGCTACCCTTGTCCGAGCAGGACCTTTCCGCGAGCTGTGCCGACCACCCGAGCCCGAAGGCGTACGAGTGGCGTCTCTCGACCGGTGCCGACCCACCCCACTCGGAGGCGCGGACGGACCGGTGCCCTGAGATTCAAGAATCGCTAACATCTGCTTCCCGAAGGAAGCCCATTCCTCCGGTGTCGCTTGCATGGTGGGATAAGTGACCCGCCGACGGGCGGAGTCCTCGGAAGAGGAAGGGGAAGGTGACCGATGCCGGCGCTTCCGGGAATGCCTCGAAGAGGCGGAGGAGTGGCGAGACCGACTCGTGGAAGGAGACCCACTGGACTAGCGACGACACGGAGAGTCGCCTCTCGAGTCATCCGTCGAAAGCCCCGTAGACCTCGACTTCCGGGGCTTAGACACCCGACCTACCGACAGCAGCTTCTTGCGCTCCCGCAAGGCCTTGGCCGTGAGCGACTGGCAGTCGACACAGTCGTCCGTATCGTAGGCCTCCCCGAGGCACCAGAGGCAGGCGTTGTGCAAGTCCGTGACCGACATCTTGGACCCACAGTCCCCGCATTTCTTGAAGCCCCGACGTGGGGTTGAAGACGAAGTAGACATCGTCACTAACAGGTTTTCACAAAAACCTAACAGGTTCAACGAACCGAGAAGAATACAGCAAACTCCAAAGAGTCGAGGCGTACCAAGATTCACGAAGCGAACACGTTCGCGGAAAAAATGGAACTGAGGCTGCGGGCGTCGTGCGTCCTACTTATCACATCGGGTGACGTCGGCGGAGGTCCTCGGGGATGGCACATCGACGCAGGACACAGAAAATTTTCCAAAGCAGCACAGCTGTGGACATTACCTGTCATAGATATGGAATACGTCGGAGGACCCAATCCCCTCGAAAGGGAAATGTTAAAGTATTTTTTTGAAGTGATTTTTGTAAAATTAAGAATAATTTGAGGTGCGGGGGTACAAAGCTAAACCTTGCCAACTAGGTTGGAAGAAATAGGAGAAAGAAGTGGTTGTTCCTAAAATTTAGGAACTCCCGTCCCCTGCACACTATCTGGTATCTGCGGAGCAGATCAATAATTTTCTAGTATTGTGTATTGTTAAATTTCATAACATTTTTTTCAATTTTTTTCAGATGGAGCAATCAGAGAAATAATAAGTTCACCAAACTTCTATAGACAACAAACAATTTATTGTACAATATCTCTGAGCCTGACGCGTTTCGAGTAACAACTCTTCTTCAGGGGCAAAAATCATATTTCACAATCAATTTCTAGAAAAAGATAGAGAAAGATACAACTTAATATCTTATTAACCATGTAATTACATTTTTGATAAAAACATTTCCAAAAAACATTTCGAAAAGAACAATTCAAAAGAAATATTCAATCATAAGTCATAAGTCTAATTCAGAATACCTAAAAAAGGGGGGGCTGGGATACTACCTAATAACCCTGTTTATTCCGAGTGAAAAACATTAGTCCAGTCAGATCAAAGGTGTCCATAGACCAAGAGAGCACTTACTTTGGAATGTGTCAGTACTTCAACGGGTAGATCATGGTGAACCTCTCCCCGAGCAAGCGGATGGGGTTCGTACCTGATGCTGCTCTTAAATACTGTCTGAGATTACAGTATTTAAGAGCAGCATCAGGTACGAACCCCATCTTAAATACTGTCTGAGGTGATGACAGTATTTAAGAGCAGCATGCGGTATGAACCCCATCCGCTTGCTCGGGTAGAGGTTTGCCATGATCTACCCGTTGAAGTACTGACACATTCCAAAGTAAGTGCTCTCTTGGTCTATGGACACCTTTGTCCCCCGGACCCTTCCTATAACTACTTACTTTCTCTTGCACTCTTTTTCTATGTAGAACTATTGACTAGCACATACCGCCTACATTCGTCTGACTCTGTCAACGGACCGCTCACTGGAACTTATACAGATTTCTATGTAAGTGTGGATTGAGCACTGTTATCTTTCTCTATCGACACTTAGAGTGTATTGCTTACTTTTTCATATTTTACATATTATTTATACAGTGCGGACGCATACGCTTCCTCTCTTAAACACTTGCCATCTTCTGGACATCGTGCATGCTTCAACTATGCTTATCCCATAGTTGGTAAGTTGCATGTTACACCTATTTTTCATATATATCTAAAACTGCAGAGTTTATTCTTGATTCATCTCTGAGACAATTAGCTGACTTCATGTTCAGTTGAGAAATGATACTTTTTCTTTCTTCATAATACTTTCTGAATGACTATTGATCTGACTGGACTAATGTTTTTCACTCAGAATAAACATGGTTATTAGGTAGTATCCCAGCCCACCTTTTTTTTAGGTATTCTGAATTAGACTTATGATTGAATATTTCTTTTGAATTGTTCTTTTCAAAATGTTTTGAAATGTTTTTTGGAAATGTTTTTTTGAAATGTTTTCATCAATAATGTAATTACATGGTTAATAAGATATTAAGTTGTATCTTTTTCTAGAAATTGATTGTGAAATATGATTTTTGCCCCTGAAGAAGAGTTGTTACTCGAAACGCGTCGGGCTCAGAGATATTGTACAATAAATTGTGTGTTGTCTATATAAGTTTGGTGAACTAATTATTTCTCTGATTGCTCCATGTATTCAACTGTCAATTGAAAAAAATGTTATGAAATTTAACAATACACAATACTAGAAAATTATTGATCTGCTCCGCAGATACCAGATAGTGTGCAGGGGACGGGAGTTCCTAAATTTTAGGAACAACCACTTCTTTCTCCTGTACATAAAACATACCCAGGTTAGATGAGCAGGCGCTCAATGTATTTATCTATGCATCAAGAACCAGTCTTCCATGTTTGCATGCAAGACCCCTGGTTCTTGAAGGGGCTGCAAGAGTTCTGCAAATGTATGTACAGTCTACCTGAGCCCTCCTTAAGAGGACAAAGAGGATGTGGGAAGCAAAGGTTATCTGAGCCAGACCGGAGAACTCCTAGAACTTTACCCCACTTCCATTAACAGCGCAAAAAAACAGCACCATACCTGAAGGGCATTGAAGTAACACTCCTCAAAGGATTCACGAGCACATGCAGAAACATCCATGCACTCACTTTTTAAATAGCCGTCTGCATTTACGTTTGCCAGTTTTGCTGTGAATTTTGCCATTTATACAGGCGTTGCCAATTTAGTAATATGGTCCAAAAAAGACAAAAGTAGGCTGGAACTTTCCACAGCTTACCTTGAGACAGCTCAGGGCAAACTAAGATAAGGATCAACTGTTCTTCGGTCTATCTTGAGTTATGAGAAGACACCAGCACAGATGACTTGTGCACAATTAAATTCAAGTACCTGTCGTAGATTAACCCATCAATTCCATATTGTCGCATCAACTTTCTATTTTCAGGATCATTGGTATCATCGCCCCAACAGAAAATGACCAGCCCTTTGGACTTTGCTTCTTCAATGTAAGATGGATTTCTTAGCAAGTCTTCAGTGTGTACATTGATACCCTAAAAGTAGAAATTAAGTTATTTAATAAAAACATGCTTAAACATTTGGCACATACAAATATAATTCTACGGAGCACTTTTTAAAAACTTAAAACAAAAAAAAAATCACATATAACTTGTATTCTACCAATATTAAAGTCTTTTTTGGTTATTGTTTCAACTTGGAAAACAAAAAGTTTTTATCCAAACACAACCTCAAATACTTCGAACAGTCTCGTGAAAGTGCATATCAACAATGTAACTATGTAGGAAGGTAATTTATTTAGCGAGTACCTAGCTAAAGTGCAATACAGCACTGTACAATATAGGGAGTAGAACAGAGCGGGGGATTAGAGGATCACCTGGTCAATCTATGGTTCTCATTTGTCAGTGAAGTGTTCCTTGAAGAAAAGGAGCGATGGAGACATACTTTTTTTAAAATCAGGAATGTTTGTTTATTTTTCATTTGTTAAGTGCACTAAACCCGGAGGCATCAGGGTGCTGGTTACATAGGCTATAAAAATGCCATAAATTGAGATAAGGTACTTACCTGTAACTATTGTTCTCCAGCATGGGTCTGGCATGGATTCACATGCTCATGAATATTTCCTGTCGTCAGGCTGGGAATCTTCAGTAAACAAAAAACAGTTTCATTTTCACTTTAAACCTGCATTTCTCCTCTAAGCCAATCACTGTCCTCTGGGCCATACTGCCCCCATCCAATGACAGTCCTCTTCCTAAGCTCCACCCCTGGAAGCCATCTTCAGATTTGGTAAGCGCGTTTGAAGAGGCCGGTTTGCACAGAGTCGCAGCATCTCAGTGTTACTCTCTTGGTGCTCCTGGACATGGCGGATGCTGCCTCAATGGGTAGAAGGGCCAGAGCGTCAGAAATCTTACAGAAGTACCTCCTAATGGGATTTGCACCAATGGGGTGTCCGGTCAAAGATCGAATACAAAGGGTCGAATGGTCAAAGGATCGACACCAAAGGATCAAAAACCAAAGGATAACTTTTTTTTAATTATATATTTGGGGGGGGGGGGGGTTCGTTTAGTGAACCACAAAAAAGGGGGTTGTGGAAACCCCCCCCCCCCCCCCAAAAATGCAAAAAAAATAAATACAAAATTTGATCCTTTGCTTTTCGGTCCTTTGGTGTCGATCCTTTGACCATTCAACCCTTTGGTTGTCGATCCTTTGACCTACAACCCACCAATGGAGTAGATAACTTCCCAAAAAAATGATTGCCCTGCTCAAACCTCCCAAGTTTTACCATCTGACAGATTGAGGGAATCCGAGTCTCCGCCCAGGTTTACATCAACTGTTCTTAACGACCCACTTCCATACAACGATACGATACTATAGTTGGAGGAAAGATCGTTTTTTCTGCCTGGGGATCTGTGCCTTGCTCCCTACCCGGCAACGCAAGAAAGTAAACAGACTTATTTCGGCGGAATTCAACCCCATCATTGCCTCAATTTCAACACTGGTATGTAGTCGTAGTATGGATCAAGAGGACGATTATCACGCTGAAGCCCACCTGGTCCATAATCACACTGAAGCTCATACTTAAAAAATGCTTAAGGCCACCCCCACGAGTGTTTCACCAAAGAATAAATCCCCGACACCAGGTAATGGCAGGGTACTAAAATGCATGCTCCTTAACACAAGGTCCCTCATAAAACACTCCAAGGACATAACTGACCATATCAGTACACACAAAATAGATCTTTGCGCAATTACTGAAACATGGTTACATGATGTCGCCGGACCTGCACTGACACTTGCTATGCCTGCAAACCAACATATTGAGAGCTAATCATACTAATGGGAAAGGTGGGGGGAGTTGCCCTGATTCCATCATACAACCTTACAAATTAGGAAGGCTGAAAGCGTTCTCCTAGCGTCTAGTGAAATACTATGTGCCAAGTTAGAAATGAATCCCAACGCCACAGTGAACATCTTTATCATATATGGGATACATTACTCACCGTAATCGTATTTCTGATGCTTGTATCTGCTTAGATACACATGCTGTGCATAGGCCGACATCTAGTGGAAGCTGCGGAGTATTACAGTTTGTTTTTCGAAACTCGAAAATGGGCGTCGACACAGGGCGTGCCAGTAATACTATCCCTAGTGTGACGTCCACTGTACCCAAGATCCCTCACGCGTCTAGGATCCTCAGATTGTATTTTTTCTCATATGAGGTAGCATGAGGAGTAGCGCGAGTACAGATAATCCAAGCAGATAGACAGAAAGGTAAGACTACAAGCAATCATGCGCCTTCTCTCAGAGGGGAGGAAGGGTGGGTCGCATGTGAATCTAAACAGATACAAGCATCAGAAATACGATTACGGTGAGTAATGTATCCCTTCTGAGGCTTGTGGAATCTGCTTAGATAACATGCTGTGCATAGATTAGCGAGCAGTACCTGAAGGAGGTGAGATGTGAGAAGGGTCATGAGCAAATAAGTGTCTTAGAACCGCTTGTCCCACTTGTGCATCTGCCTTGGAATGGGTGTCAATGCAGTAATGCTGAGTAAAAGTGTGAATAGAGCTCCAAGTAGCTGCTTTGCAAATGGTGTCAAGGGGTACATTTGCAATGAAAGCCAGAGTGGCCCCAATGCCTCTAGTAGAGTGGGCTCTTGGCGTGAAAGGCAGAGTTCTTTCAGAGAGTGAGTAACACAGCTGGATATAGTTAATAATCCACTTCGAGATGGCACCTTTAGAGACGCGATCCCCCTCTCTGCCTGTAGCTACGGAGACAAACAGTTGATCTGTTTTCCTTATCGGTCTGGTTTTATTTACATAGTAGAGGACCGCCCTAAGCACATCTAGGGTGTGTAGTTTCACCTCAGCCGAGCTTTGTGGGTCCTGGAAGAAAGCCGGAAGCTTGATGGACTGGTTTACATGGAATTTAGATATAAACTTAGGTGAGAACCTAGGGTGCGTGCGTAAAACCAGACTGTCTTTATGGACAGTAAAGAAGGGATCCTGCACTGAGAGCCTGAATTTCACTGACCATTCTTATAGAAGTAATAGCTACTAAGAAGGCCGTTTTATAAGTCAGGTGTTTGAGACTGCTTTTATGCATGGGTTCGAAAGGGGGGCCCATGAGCTTGGCTAGCACCACATTAAGGTCCCACCCTGGTGGTGGGTTTGAAATAGGAGGGTGAAGTCTCTCTACTCCTTCCATGAAGTCTTTAACTACTGGTACTTTCCACCACAAAACCTTGCTATGGGAAGTGGTGTAAGCCGACAGGGCTGCCAGGTGTACTTTCAGTGAGTTAAAAACCAATCCTGCATCTAGCAGGTGGAGCATGTATGTAACAATAGTGGAAGGAGTGCAATCAACCGGGTTGATTTGTCTACTCTGGCACCAGATAACGAACCTCTTCCACTTGTCAAAGTAACAGTGTCTTGTGTTTGGTTTCCTAGATATCTTTAGGATGTCCATACACCTCTGTGGCAAATTGAGATGTCCAAACTCTATGACCTCAGGAGCCATGCTGCCAGGTTCATTGAGTTGGGTTGCTGGTGCACTGTTTGACATTGGTGCTGGGACAGTAGGTTGTACCAGGCTGGAAGCTTGATGGGCTTGCACACCGCCATCCTGCGTAGATGTGGGAACCACAGTTGTCTTGCCCACATGGGAGCAACTAGGACGAGCGTCATCGACTCTCTGTTCATCTTGTTCACCACTTTCCTGATGAGGAGTTGGTGGAAAAGCGTACGCAAACATCCCTGACCAGTTCATCCACAGGGCGTTCCCCTGGGAGTCTGGTTGGGGGAACCTGGATGCAAATCCTGGGCATTGTCTGTTTTCGCTTGTGGCGAATAAGTCTATAGTGGGGGAACCCCACTGAGAGAAGATATCTTCTACGACCTCTCTGTGTAGAACCCATTCGTGTTCCTCTGGGAGGGAGTCTCTGCTCAGAGCATCCGCTAGGGAGTTGAGCTCCCCTGGAACATGTTGTGATGACAGGAAGATGTTCCGTCTGAGTGCCCATCTCCAGATTTTCTGGGCAAGCTTGGATAGATTTGGCGATCGAGTCCCTCCTTGCTTGTTCAGGTAGAACATGGCTGTCGTGCTGTCCGTCCGGATTTGCACTGACAGGTTTAGTAGGTGGGGCTCGAACGCCTGAAGCACTCTGAATACTGCCAGAAGCTCTAGCAGGTTGATGTGGTTCTTGGCCACTGGGTGAGACCAGAGACCCTGAGCTGTGTGGTGGAGATGGTGAGCTCCCCACCCCGTCAAACATGCATCTGTCGTGACTACTGCCTGTATTTCGGGATCGTAAAAGGGTTTCCCCTGTGCAAGATTCTCTCTTGTCCACCAGTGAAGGCTTTGTACCAGTGTTGGCGAAACGACCACTAGATCATCCCACTGACCACTTGCCTGAGAACACTGTTTCGCCAACCATTCCTGCATGGGACGCATGCGCAGGCGCGCGTGGGGGACCAGGTAAATACATGACGCCATCATGCCCAGTAAACGCATTGCTTTGTGTACCGTTATTTGTTGACCAGACTGATAATGCGGAATTTGCAGTAGTATATTCCGAATTCTTTCTTCTGAAGGAAAGGTCAACCCCTCTTGAGTATCTAGGATTGCTCCTAGGAATTGTTTGGAGGTGCTTGGCACCAGGCTTGACTTTTTCTCATTGATTGAGAAGCCTAACTCGTGGAGGAGGTTGATAGTCCTTTGAATGTTTATCCTGCAAATTCCTGGGGTTTCCCCCGTTATGAGCCAGTCGTCCAGATAAGGGTACACTGGGATTGCCTCCCTGCATAGGTGTGCAGCCGCCACCGCCAGTACCTTGGTGAATACTCTTGGTGCCGAAGCTATCCCGATGGGCAGTACCTTGAATTGGTAGTGTCGACTGTCCACCTTGAAGCGCAAATACTTTCTGTGCGCTGGGAACATGGAAATATGAAAATAAGCATCTTTCATATCCAAGGTTGCCATGTAATCCCCCTTTTTTAGGAGGGGGATTACCTCTTGTAGCATGGTCATACAAAACTTTTGGGGCTTGACATACTTGTTGGCAGGCCGTAAGTCCAATACTGGGCGCATTGTCAAATCTTTCTTTGGCACAAGGAAGTAAGCTGAATAAATACCCTTGTTTACCTGGTGTCCCGGGACGAGTTCTATCGCGTCCTTTTCTAGCAGAATGGCGATCTCCTCGAGGAGAATCTTCTGATGTTCTAAAGAGTGTACTCTTTGTCGTGGAGGATGGTTCCGGGGACGCTGCAGTAGTTCTATACAATATCCTGTGGATACTGTTGACAGCACCCATCTGTCTGATGTGATCCCTTCCCAAGCTTGGGTGAAGTTGGAAATGCGTCCCCCTACTGGGGTTGCGTGAGAAGGGACCCTGAACTGAGCGTCACTGCTTTGGTGGAGGTGTGCCGTCTCCCTTGTTGGGGCTGCCTCTGCCTTTACCACGACCTCTCCTATTACCCCTGCCGTAACCCTGGGTAGACTGTTGGTTGTTGTTCCACTGTGTACCCTGCCCCTGGGAATAGGTAGATCCTCTCTGGGAATGTTGGCCGCGTGGGCGACAAAAATTACTATTCCCTCTCTGGTTAGGGGGTTTATTGGTTAATTGGCCAAGTGACTTGAGTGTTTTGTATTCGTCCTTGGCATTCTTCAGTGCATCTTCGACCACCTTACCAAACAACAGATTGGTTTCCACCGGTTTGTCCAACAATGATGCCTGGGTTTCTGCCTTAAAACCAGACTGCCGTAACCACGCATGTCTTTTGATAACAGTGCCTTCCGCTATCAATCTGCCTGTGTTGTCCGCGGCGTCGAAGGTTGCCAAGGCACCATAGGCAGACATTGTGCGGGTCCGTGATGGACATTTTGGAACCGCAGTCCTGACACTTTTTGAAGCCCGACTTCGGGGTAGGGGTAGACGAAGACATGATCTCAACTTACGCAAACGAACTTGAAGTTGTTCGCGGAAAAAACAGAACTGAGGCTATGGGCGTCGTGCGTCCTAGATATAACATCCGGTGAAGTCCACCGTCGAAGGGGGTCCTCGAAGGAGCGTATCGACGTCGTGGACGCAGGACGCCAAAAAAGTTTTCGAAAGCAGCACAGCTGTGGTAATTACTGTCAAAGATGTGGAATACGTCGGAGGACACAGGCCCCTCGAAATGTTTATGTAGAGCGGAATGACGCCCATTTTGATGTGCGTGATGACGTGATGCGTGCCACACGTGTTGTGCCGCCATTTGGAATCAGTCTATTTACATTTGATTTTGGCAAATCTACAACACCTTTGGAAACGGAATGTGCCGTCATATTGAATTGGTCTGGACCAATTTGTGCATACTATATAATTAGTATTCTACAATTACATAATAGTTTCCAAAAAAATATAAATTACCCCAGTCTTTGCATGTCGTCAATTTATTTATGGAATAAAGAGAATCGTTACCCTTAAAGATTGCTAAGGTTGAATTGTTCTTTTTGGGTTTTCGGAGGATGACTATTGATATATTTGCTCTCTAAAAGCATTTTGCTGTTATACTTGCCTTGTGCTGTCACACAGTATTCTATGAATGGTTCCTATTTGGTTATAGTGAGATATATGTGTTCAGTTCAAAAGATATTACCATCTATAGAACAGAAATACACACAAATACAAATAAATGTATGATACATTTGTAAAATTCAAAAGAAATAGATACATGTGGTTGAGCCCAGTTCCTAGAGGAAATGGTACATCTCCTGATCCACATTTAGACCAATATTGCATGCGTCCACAGTGCATATCCAGTATGCTTCCCGTCTTCTTAACATTGTTTTCATATTCCCTCCTCTCGGTGGTGGTTTTATTTGTTCTAGTCCAAAACATTTAAATTGTTTAGTGTCTGGTTGTTTATGTGTTTCTTGAAAATGCATTGCAAGGGGTGATCTCAGGTCCTGTTGGCAATTGTTCCTATGTGTTCGCCTATCCTAATTTTGAGTTTTCTTTTTGTACTTCCTATGTACAGTTTGTGGCAAACACATTGAATCGCATAAATGATATATTTGCTGTTACAATTGATCATATCCTCAATTATTTTCTTAGAGCCATTAGGTTTGATTAGGTCTTTTTGGCATTGATCATGTATTTACAAATGTGGCGTTGCCCACATTTGTAATTCCCTTGAGTTGGTGGTTGAAGCCCTGTTCGCTATGTGTGTTGGTGTCTCTATTTTGCTGTTGTCAAAAAAAGAAGGGCTGAGGATTTCTTTAAGGTTCTTACATCTGCGAAAAGTGATGCTTGGCTGGTCTTCTTAGATGGGTCATATCTGGGTCTGCTCGAAGAATGTTCCAATTATTTTGTAAGATTTTCTTGATGATAGAATTGTTGGTACAATACGTTGTTATAAACCTTACTTTTGATGATTGTAATGGATCTTGTTTTTTGCTTTTGTTATGTAGCAGTTCAGGTCTGGATCTCCTCATTGCTTTTGGAGGGATTTATGAAGATGTCTAGGTCTGCATCCTCTTCTCTTTAATCGTTTTATTGCTTCAGTAGCATATTTATTGAATAATTCTTCTGTTGTGCAGTTGCGTTCTTGACAATTCTCCATAGATAATATTTTTTATGATATGATGGGGATGATTGCTGGATGCGTGCAGGACAATGTTGACAGCAGTTGGTTTTTTGTATAAAGTAGTGTGCACACAATTGTCTTTAATATACAGATGAAGATCCAGGAAATCGATTTCTAGTTTGTTGTAATTAATTGTGAGTGTCAGATTGTATGTATTGTCAATAAGATGTGTGATAATCCATACATTCTTGTGTTCCATTCCATATTAGAATGATATCAATGTATCGTCCCCAAAATGCTACCTTGTTATAGATTGAGAAGTATGGGTGTTGCCACGCGTATTCAGTCTCAAAATGCCCCATATAAAGATTTGCGTATGATAGTGGGTGCAAACCTGGAGCCCATGGCTGTCTCTTGGGTTTGTTTGAATAGCGAGTCACCAATACAGAAGATGTTATTGTTCAGAGTGAAACTGAGCATTTCCAGAATCATTTGGTTCTGTTCTTGGAAAGATATTGACCTTGTTTTGAGAAAATGGTGGGTTTGTCAGAATTCCTTTTTTGTGTAATATACTTTTGTAAAGTGCAGTGACATCAAGAGTCACAAACCAATATGATGTTTCCCAAAAAATGTTTTCTAATTGTTGTATCGTATCTGTGGTGTCTTTGATGTAAGACGTTAAACCTGCTGCCAATGGCTGTAAATGGAAGTCAATGTATTCTGATATCCTCTCTGTAAGAGAACCGATACTGTTGATTATGGGTCTACATTGCGGTAGATCATAGAACGTTTTATGGATTTTGGGTACAAAATACATTGTCGGTAATATGGGATGTGACAGTGTCAAAACTAACAACTTCCCCTTTCTTTATGCCCAACTCCTCCTCACCTGAACCTCCAGGGGAGCCTGTAGAAGACGACCAACCCGGTCTTCTTCGATGTTCCCTTGATGCAGTCTTCTTCTTGGTCTTCTTTTGACGTAAATAAGGACGTGGCTCCTCGGAGGCCACCTTGACCGGATGGGAACCAAATCCGGTGATCTCCCAGGAGCCAGTCCCAAAACTCCAGGGAAAAAGCCGTTTAGGCAAAAAACCCTGTGTAGCAGATCTTCTCTTCTGTCGGATAGGGTATTAGATCCACCAATTGTGTTTCCACTATGCTGAACAAAGGATCCTTAGTCGTAAGTAGAATGAAGCCTTTTACATAAGTCAAGGGCAAAAACCGAACTGTTGTTTGTAGAAACTACAAGTTCCAGAAGGCACCGCAGGAGATCAGGTAATGTTCGGAGAGTTTTGCGATCCAGAAGGCGCCGCAGGAAATCAGGTAAGGTTCGGAGAGTATTGCGATCCAGAAGGCACCGCAGGAGATCAGGTAATGTTCGGAGAGTACTACGAAGGCACCGTAGAAGGTAGAAGATACGTGGGACTAGCAGCTCTGTGGGAATTACGGTAACGAGAGCTCCGGCACAGAAGTATGATTGCCGTGGAGAGAGAGAGAACAGTGGAAAGGGAGTGCTGAAAAATACTCGGAAAGGTAGAAGAAGTAGATTAAGAAGATATAGGGAAGATAGGTAAGCAGAACAATAAAGATAGATGACTACCAGCGTAGGGACAGAAAACCGAAGAGAAAAAGAAAAGAAACTCCCGTGAACTTACCAGTAGAACCCGCTGCTGGATATACACTAGAGGAATACACCGCGAGTGAAAACAAAAGAGTAGAAAACGTCCAAGGTAAGAGGGAAGGGGTAAGGTCTTTCTGCGAAACAGAATATCAACGAGCAAGGGCAATGAACAAAGTTGAGAATAACGATGATACAACGCACCGTTGTTACTGTGCGTGATGCGTATATACGTTCCGGACGCCATCTTGGTAGAAGGCTAGACCGCGTTCACTTTAGGTGTGTCTCCACCGATACCATAACTTCCATGGCCGGTGCATAACAGACAGACTCATGTAGAGGTGTTCTTCCATCAGCAGACCTTGATTTTGCCAGAGTAGACTCATAAGGTGCCAGTCCTGCTGTAGTTTTTTTAGAGGGTTTTTGCTTAGTTTTTGATAAGATGTATTGTTGTTCAGTTGCTGCATTACGATTTTCACATAATCTTCTGTCTTGAGTAAGACAATGTTGCCTCCTTTAGCCGCAATTTTTACAGTGATGCTGTAATTCTCATTCAGTTGTGGTAGTGCTTTCTGTTGTGTTGGACTGAGATTGTGATTGCTTTTGGATGGTGTTCCTTTCAAATATAGTTTCCTGAGATCTTGTTGGCATGCCTTATGAAACAAGTATTACCAGTTCCCAGTACTGTCCCAAAATAGTCCCTTGTTCATGGGCAAATGTTTCTGTTGTGTGGATATCCACTGATTCTGGTAGATTCAGAAAGGTGACTATGTTATCTACATCTGTTACAGACATGCCTGAAACTATTCCCGAGCTAGTAGTTTGGTGTTTGGTTGTGATTTGTAGGAAATATTTTTTATGTTTTAGTTTCCTGCAAAAGCAGTAGAGATCTGTATTTGTCTCAAAGTAGTCGTACTTGTTTGTAGGACAAAATATAAGTCCTTTATTGAGTACCGTAATGAGAGGTTTCGGTAATTCTTCCCTAGTGAGATTGACTACTAGGTTTTCTTCTGTTGGAATTGGTTTTTTGATCTTGTTTTAATACCTGTGTTTGGATTGGTTTGTCCTGTGTTTGTTGCCTTGTCCCCTTGTGCCCCTCTTGGTCCCGTTTGGAGTTGAGTCGAATTAGTGTCCCATTTGCGATGTGATCCGAAGTTTTGTCGAGTATTTTTGTATTGTTGGAACTCTTCTAAAAAAGTTGAGGTGGTTGTAGTGGTATCTTGGATTGGTGCTTCTGCTGGTGCTTGGCTTGGATCTGTTGTATCTTCATCTGCGTCACTCACTGAATCGGTTTCCGAGGAAGATGGTGTTGGTTGGGGTTGTATACCCGTTGGTGATTTTGATGTGGCTGTTCTAGTGGTTTTTCTCCCCATTGATTTATTAAACATATATAATCTTGAATTTACAGTCAAGTTCGTCCCTGATGAACTGTCTTTGTTTTTTATCTTTATTTCTTGTGCAAAGCGCTCTATCACAGCATCCAATATTTCATACTTTTTTTAAGGTCTTTTCTGGTATATTGAGTAATTCCACATTGCCTTCGATTGTAGTAATATCTTGGATTGTTTTTTGTGTTGTTTATTAGCATTTTGTATTCATTTGTGAATCATTTCTCGTGAGGCGTTTGTTAGTAGCTCCTCGCAGTCTTTGAGACTCTACGTCTTCTTTGTCAAATGGCGGGAATATGCAAATTCGAAGGCCTCTGGGTATACGCTCTACTTGCAGATATTGTTCCAAAGTTCTGATTTCCCACCATTTTGATCATTCAGATTTTAATAATTTCTCATCAGTGATCGATAACATTTGTGATGTCATCTTTGATGTCCTGGGTGTTAGTCTTAGCAGTGCACCGTGGTGGCGCGAGTTATGGTTGCTTAGCTTACCATAACTGGCTAATTTCAGGGGTTTTTCGGTTTTACTTGGAACCATAACGTCCCTTTAACATTTTTTTACTGAATTTCATAGGTTTTTAGTAGCGCAACTTAATAATACCTCTGACTTTATGTACATGTAACATGGAGCATACTGAACCCCCTCTACTGAATTTGATGTCCGCGGACATATGCAGACAACAGCAACACTACCCAAAAAGTCTGGGGGGTGTGTTTATTTGTTATATCATAACATATGAACATTGTACAAGTTCACAAACCAGCACACATACACATTATATGTAGTAATAAATAACAAGTGTAACCCATATATATATATATATATATATATAACACATTAACCATTAATTTAAATACAATATGTTCTAAAATGGAATATACCAAAAAAAGAAAGATAGGCTTCCAACATGATTACCTCACAGAAACTCCACAACTAAGAGCAACAGCAGATCTACAGACCAGTAAGAACACACCTTACCAGAAGCTAGTAAGTGTACTGCATTTTACTCATATTTCTTAACTTTCTGTATTAGATACAAAAAAGTGATTTTTTTTCCCCCCACAGAAATGTCTAGTACTCTGGAGTGGCTAGAGGAGCATTTCCCACGTGAGGAAATGTCTCAAGATAGTGAACCTAATGGTAGACATTTTACTATATAAACCAATTAATATATAATATTTTATATACATTTAACATATACATTTTATTTTGTACAGACCATACAAACATTGAAAATAGTAAACAAAAAAATCTTGGATAAGACTCTCCAGCACATGGAAGAAAAAAATGACCTACCCATGGCAGATTTAAACAATTTAAAAAACTTTGTGGAGGATCACTTGAAACAAAAAACTACATACCATTGTCCCACATGTACCTGTCCCTCCTCACCATATCCCAGTCAATTATCCCCAAACCCTCTCCATGAACCAATGTTTTGATGTGACTTCCATCCCTTCTTCACCTCAAATGAATCCTATTGAAACCCCCAATTCTCCTGTGTTTGTCTCAGTTTCTGCTTCACCTTTTCTGTCATAAATTTAATATCCATATATAATAAAGTACAATTATTATATTGTGTCCTGGCAGAACACACCCACTAAACTTTACTGACCAATCCCTTGCTCTGCTCATTCTCATTTGCATGCCTCCCCACCCCAAAATCCCCGGATGTGACATGCGATGTCTGCGGACTACCGCCATGTCCGCGGACATCATAACATGGACAGTCCTTCTACCATTTCCATTTCACTTTCTGTGCCATTCCCTCATTGGATATAGCTAAGCAGTCACACGGCCATCCACCAATCACATCCAAGACCTCTACATCTAACTGCATCATCATAGATCAGCACTTCAAATGTACTGTTAATATCTCTGAGTACAAGTGTAATATCATTGGAAAGCACCTTCTACAAGAAATACTGTACAAGTCCCCAAGATTTCTACTTGCAGCTGCATGCATATCCATATGCATGAACACAAACTACAGGTATGTATATTTTCTGTATAGTACATGTACAATTCTTATAGATTCATATAAACAAATTAACTGACTTTTAGCTTGTATAACCTATAAAATAAATTTACTATCATTTTCCCCATCTCCTATAATCAACTGTCACTTCCAAATCTATCTGCTATTTAATTTCTTTTTACACACACATTTGCAAAGCACGTTGAACTAACATATTTAAAGTACAATATAAAGAGTTAACATACTCAAACAAAATAGCATGCACACACTATGTTCAAATATCAAACAACAATACTTGTAAGAAAACATAAAAATCAATGTCTAAATTAAAATCAGTGCTATATACAAACAAAATTACTAATTTGTTTCCTTTACAATTGCAGTGAAGACCACTCTCATGAAAAGAAGCAGCAGAATTTGAAGTACAAACAACAACTAAGAAGAAACCTGCTCATTCCAGAAAAAAGTAAGTTAAATACCACCATAATATTTGTACCATTACTCAAACGCACTGTAAGGTTAATTCATGCTATTTCTGCGCCTAAAAATAGAGATTGTGCACCATTCTGTCCACAAATCCCCATTTGTTAAACAGAGATTTACAGGCAGAATGGCGCACAAATTCCAATTTTTCGGCGCACAAATTACCCAACTCAGCCCCTAGAATTTTGATATTATAGAACAAACAACTGTTTTAATTATATACCATTAGATTTACTATTTGTACTTCTCCACACCACTAGCTTACTTTCTACTGTCATCTGAACTCCAGTTTAGTAGCACATAAATTCAAGAATACCCATCCCAACTAGTTTTAGTTGCCCAATGCACAATCGCAAACCCTCACATACATCTTTATCATCATACTCAGACACTCAGGCACATAGCACGCATACATTGCAGAACACCCCAACCCATACCTTCTTTATTTTTTTCAACATACCCTAAAGAATGCCTACAAAAAATCAAGTCCGTAGAAAGCAACGCAGAAGTAGAGCAAATGAAAATAGAAGTGTCCAAAATAAGCATCCATCTCTAGCAGAATTTGTAAAAAAAGTTCAAACAAAACAGCTAATACAGTCATTTAGCGAAACAAAACTTGCTTCAAGTACAGAAACTTTGCCTCCTCTATCAAAATGTAAAACGAAACAAAAAACAATTAACAAGAATTCAGCTACCACTACTGACAAAACTGCTCCTATAAATCTTGATATAGTGCCAAGTAAGCATACCAAAAAAAGTATTTTAGCAAAAATGTTCCGTCACAGAGTCCTTCAAAATCTTATGAAAACAGGCGAGAAATCAGGCACAACGCTTAAAACCTATCATAGGAAATTAATCTTAGAAGCTTTGATAGTGCAATCCTTTTCAAAAGAGTTATTTATTTTAGTGTTAAACAAAATGAAACCACTAACAAAACTAATGACTAAATTACAAAAAAGACTTCTCAATAAACAAAATGTCAACAGAAATAACTTGTTAAATATCTGTGGAGGTGAGTGGAGTCACACTACAAGCACAGAGCCATATTTCAATGAAGAAGCCTACAAACAAAAGCAAACAAATACAATTGCCATACATAGCAGTGGACGAGGTTATGAAAAAGTTAATAATACCATAATGGAACAAGAAATACTGCTTACAAAAATATCCCCAGAAAACTTAGAATTACCTCGCCATTCAACTGAATCAGAGCGTCTAGTATACAAATGGCCATGCACGTCAATGTGTAACATTCCCAAAAAATCTTTCAAGTCTTGACGCCAATTCCTCAATCAGTATGTGAAAGGCAAAGACAAAATCAAAATTAAACTACTGCAAAATATGGGTACCTGTCCAGTAAGCAAGTACACAGGACTACAAGGACATTCATTGGCCTGCATTTCAGGACCTACTTGCAAAACCACCTTCCATTATATCAAATTGATATCAACACATCATTCAACTATAAGAAATCTAGTCTATAAACTGTACTATGGTAAAAGTCCTCCTTTAGCACTAGCCAATTTAAATAACATTCTTCTACATGGTACAGCAGAAGACCTACTTGAAGAAATCGACTATATCCAGAAAAAATATTTTCGAAGTGAAAGCCACTTACAGAATGCAATAGCTTTACAACAAATTAGCAACAATTCTATGCATGGCAACCTTCTACTACACACATACAAAAAAGAAACACTGAAATTTAAAAGTACATCTGCTGAAGTACCAAACCATATGTGTGTATGTTGAAGCAGAACTTTTTATAAAAGTAACACAAAAACTGTAGACCTAACATACAAAATAGAAGACGATGAAGATTCTAAATGGTTTGAATTAGCTCTCTACCTTATAGCAGAAAACAAGTACGAAATAACTGACCCCTTAATACTTTGCAGTTACTGCACTATAAAACTTGACAACAACCAAACTCCTTCACGTGCTATCACAAATAATTTGGAATTATTTCCACTACCAAAACACCTACAACAACTCAATTTATATGAGCGCATCATAATTCAAACAGTGCACCCCTTTCAAGCAATAATACGCCTTCAACCAAAAACAGCAAAATTACCTCCCTCTGAATTAGTCAAAGGTATTCGTGGAAAAGTAGTGTTTTACCATTAGATCTAAAACAAAATGTGCACACTCTGGGAGTGCAACATTCAATGGAGCAATCTTTAATTATCTTAGTAAATGGTGTACCAACAAAAGACAAAGAAATTTGGCAACAACTGGTAGATTTACATAAAGTCAGACAAGCCTTGCAATATCTAAAAGACAATAATGAATACTACAAAGAAATTAATATTGAAGAAAACTTGAAAGAAAACACTGAAATAATTCAAGAGTCACTAGAAGCTGGTCAATTTGAGCTTCTAGATCCTGCAACAGTATCCAATACTTTAGACCATTATACAATTCATCCATTGCACTCTAATGACACCGTAGAAGATGCACTAGAAATGTACCAAATGCGACAAAAGGATCACCAATCAGCATATGGGAAAAAGTATAGAAGCACGTGCTTTTCCTCTACTCTTTCCTACTGGCAAAGGAGGAAGGTACGATGATAGACCTATTCAAATAACAGCATCAGAATACTGCTCGTTACGGATGTATTCTGAAGATCTACATTTTGTCTAAATCTGGGAATACATATTCCACCTGCTCTTTGAAAGTGAACTAGCAACTCTATGTTACGGTGTTGCACACACATTAAAATCAGAAGCCCACTTTCAAAATTTGTCAGCTACACAATTATTACAAAAAGTGCAGCAAAAAGATGAGGTTTTAGAATCAAGTATTACAAATCTATTAGCAAACATGCGTGGTACTAAAGAGTAGTGGTTCCGACGTCATGCAGATGTACTTTGTATAAGAAACCTTGGGCCACCCACTTCGTTTGTTACATTAAGTTGTGCAGAATATGCATAGGAAGATTTACATGATTTCCTACGCATATCAAACAAAAACAAAACAAACAGATATAATAACACCTGGAGAACTTTGTTCTCTAGATCCTGTTAATGTTTCAAGATATTTTCATCATCGCTTCATTGCTATGCTACACTTTATTTGTAATAAAACTGTTGCTCCCCTCGGAGTAGTGCAACACTTCTTTTGGAAAAAAGAATACCAAGCAAGAGGAGCACCACATATCCACATGCTTTTATGGATTGAAGATGCTCCTAAATTTGGTCAAGACAATGATGCCACTGTGTTACAGTTTATTGAAAAATATGTCACTTGTGAAATTCCATCGGAAGCAACAAATAGTGATCTTTATGCACAAATTTTACAATATCACAGACACAAATGTGGCAAATATTGTCGTTGCAAATACAAAAACAAAGGGAAATACTACACCAAATGCTGCTTTGGTTTCCCTAGACCAGTTACAAAAACAGGTCAAGTAAACAACTTTATGTCTTCAGTTAGACATAGTGTTAAAGGTAAATCGGCTAAAAATACATACTACATAAAAAGAACAGAAGAAGAAAAATATATCAATGATTACAATGCAATCATTGCCCACTTATGGAATGCAAACATAGATGTGCAGTACATTGCAGACAATTCCACTGCAGTTGCACGATATGTTACAGCATACTTAACCAAAGCAGAAAAAAAAAACAGAGCTCCAAGACCTCTGGAATGATCTGTCATCAGACAAAACACTGTCTCAGAAATTATACAGTTTGGGCATAAAAATGCTCTCCCATAGAGAATGTGGCTCCTATGAAGCAGCAGATCGTTTAACCGGTACTGCTTTGTATGGAAAATCTGAAAATATAGTATGGCTAAGTCTTGGTCCTGCTAAATCTAGAAAAAGAGTTCTGAAATCATACGACGATATACAAACAATAGCCAAACATGATCCCAACAGCCAAGACATTTTAAAAAACAATTTGCTGGACACATACTACCCAAACAGAAGTACCACTTTGGAAACCATGTGTCTATACCACATAGCCCAAAACTTCACATACAAAAATAATATAAAACCTGATGAAAAAACAGTAGATACAGAGTGTCAAATTGTGAAGGCAGCTTAGTAAAACTCACCAAACCAAATTTAATTAATCATATCAAATTGTCATTACAGACTCCTTAACATAAAGAACTACATTACATGTCCCTGCTACAACTCTTTAAACCATGGAGAAAAGAAGAAGAAATACTAGATAACTATGACTCCTATGAAGACGCTTTCAAAGCAAATGAAAGCACTATAACCGATGTAAACTTTACACAGTACAAAACAATGTTGCACAATGAACAGCAACACGAAGAACTCCAGGCCCAACTAGATAAGGACACTCCTGACAGTAGTCAACCTTCTGTAACAGGAAGCCAAGAACCACTGGGAGAGCCACTAATAACAAATGAGACAGAATTAGCTATGAGAGAAGTAGAAAACACCATGTGTCAGTAATAAGATAAAGAAGACTTAAATATACTACAATCAAAACTAAACAATGAGCAACGTAGCATTTTTCAAGAATTAACAAAAGAAATTGCACATGATGCACAACATGAAAACAAAGAATGCACCTGCCAAAATTACAAACCTATACTACTGTACGTCAGTGGTGAAGCTGGTTCTGGCAAAACATTCTTAATCAAAATCATCAGTAAATTCCTTCAACAATTGACAAACAAACTGTCAGCTGTTGTCACTGCCCCCAACACAGGCGGTGTCACTTTACACCGATTACTACTCATGCTAGTAGAATACCAAAACAAATTAGACTATTACAAACTTTCTACAGAAGATGCAATGGAACTACGCAGAGTATTAAAACAAATGAAAATGCTACTAATAGATGAAGTGAGCATGGTCTCCAACCTAATGTTGGCTTTGATTCACCTAAGATTACAAAAAGTACTTAAAACAAACTACGAAGAGCTCTTTGGAGGAAAACACATTATTGTTTTCGGAGATCATCTTCAATTAACACCAGTGAAAGGTGAGCCTATTTTTAAAACCTTAGGACCCAAACTCTGCTGTAAAACTGTTGGCAGCATAGGAAATGTCAACCTGTGGCAACATTTCCGATACAGAGAATTAACAGAAAACATGTGGCAATCTGCAGATCTCACTTATGCCAACACCTTAAAAAGTATTAGAGTTGGTATATTATCTCAAGAAGCACAAGCAATATTGAAAACCCGGCACATTCATGCACTTTATGGCGATAATGCATGTGCTACGGATGTTATGGAACAATTAGCCCACAAAAATGTCAATTGTATGGCCTTAATGCCAACTCTTGCAAGCTGTTTCAAATTCAATGAAACAATGTTAAAAAAAAGAAATGCAACCAATAATTGAAATTACCGCCACAGACAAACTAGACATAAATGGCATGACACTACCCATGTGTGAACAAGCCACAACAAGACTAAATAGTTTAGAAAATTCAATCTCCAACATAGCTGGATTGGAAAAAATATTAAAATGATCCTTAAATTGCAGAGTAATGCTAAAACGTAACCTTGACATGAATCAATGACTAGTTAATGGAGCACTGGGTACAGTTGTTGACTTTCAAACATACCCACGTGACAACAACAGTTTGTCAATATTCTCTTTGACAAACTTTCAGAAGTGAAAAGGATAGGACGCTCAACAGCTCGATTCCTTCTCTTCAAAGGCATGTATGTACGCAGAGAACAATTTTCTCTAACTCTTGCATACGCAGTCACTATTCATAAATCACAAGGTCTTACCCTAGACAAAGCATTGATAGACATTGGTAACAGTCTTTAAAGAAGCAATGAGCTTCGTAGCACTATCACGGTTACGTACACTTGACGGTCTATTTTTAATCAACTTTGATGCAAGTAAAGTAAACGCTGATATTCCTTGCATTTTAGAATACAATAGACTTTGTTCACTATACACCCCCATCTAAAAACATATTCTGTTCCAAAAAAAGTAAAATATTCTAAAAGAAAACTAAATCAAACAGAAATGCAACAGGATGTAACTGCAAATCCTCCAAAGAGAATAAAAAAAACGAATACTTCATCAAGTATCACAAACAAAAAAGAAACTATTAGGGAAAGTAAACCAGGTACTTCTTCAAAAAAGGAAGACAAACAAAAAAAAACACTCAGATACAGAACTACCTGGTCCATTTAAACTTTGAAATGTAATTGGTGTAAGTTGCTACGCAAACGTAGCAATGAATATTCTATTTCAATTACCACCAATTGTTGACAACATTTACTTACACAGTACAGACCAATTGTTTTTGCAAATGTTAGTACTTCATAGAAGTGCAACAAATAATCCTGACAACACGTATAGTGTTTATTGAATAAGACAACAATTGGACTACTGTGCTGGAATGGTGAAATTCACTATACACTCACAGGAAGGACCACAAGAATTTCTAATGTACTTACTACAAGTACTGGAAAACAAAAACATACCTATAATTGAAATCTTCGAGATTTCATACATGTGGAAACATACATGCACTCTCTGCAACAATGTGACACAAGAACAAATCCCCAATGAGCGCTTCGTGTATGTATCAATGCCTAATTGGGAATCCGTTCCATTTCAGCAACTTGTACAAAATGCAAACCATGGTAGATTATGTACTACCTACAATTCGGATAATCGCTTCACCTTAATAATACAAACACATAGCAAATACGTAATACTAATGCTTCTACGTTACAATGCAGATGGTACCAAAAACAACTGCAAGCTGACTGGATTCACACATGGTCAAGTATCATTTGGTAAGAAAACCTTCACAACAATAGGTATGATCTACCACACAGGAGACCCAACCAATGCAGGTCACTATACTGCATATATTAAAAAGAAATGTGGATGGTTCGACTGTAATGATAGTACCATTACTCTAAAGAAGACATTACCTGCAAATCTTACAAACGCTTATTTAATCTTCTTAAAACCAAAATGTATTAACTAAACTGTACTTAAACAGTAACAAAACTTCTATTAAAAAACTATAAACTGTTAAAATATGCTAACAGCTATCTAACTGCCCTAAGATTCTACAACAACTAAACAGATCAATGAATACCACTAAATTATATCATAAAATAGACAGTTAGAATATGCCAACAGGTATCTAACTAACCCAAGATTTTCAATAACCAAACAGATAAATCAATACCACTACATGATAACAAAAAATAGACAGTTACAATACGTCAACAGATATTGAACTGCTCCAAAAATCTGCAACAAGACAACATATAGAACATTAGCTAGAAACAACAAGTGAACACTGAAAACAAACAGACTGTAGCATAACAAAAAAAGTTATTTTTTTTAATCCAACATGGATTATTTTTTTCCCACAGACCCAATGATTTTAGCAACACAGAAACTGAGCAAATTGCACAGTATACTGGTTTGTAATCTACTAAATATGAGGGTAAAAAAAAAAATGTTGATTATTCGATGTTATAAGTCATTACAAAATACCAATACTAACATGATCTTTTATTTTATCACAGAAATTAACAAGGAATACATGTACTCCAGTTACTAAACCAAACAGTATGTATATTATAATAAGCATAACCATTGCAGCAAACCACACCCATAGTGACTTATAACTTCACTATTTATAAATTTGGTCTTGACCATGCACCCAAGACTCTAGGACCTGGCCACAACCACCGCAGCATACCACACCCATAATAGCTTATAACTTCGCTGCTTATAAATTTGATCTCGTCCATGCACCCAAGACTGGATAAGCCACTATGGGTGTGCTATGCTACAGTGTTTGTGTCCAGGGCATAAAGCCTTGGGTGCATGGCTGTACGGCCATGCTCCAAAGAGACTATGCCCTGGCCACAACCACCACAGCATATCACACCCATAAAGTCAAATATTTTAACTATGCCATATGGGCACTTTTAATGTCCGCGGACATGACGAGTGTTCTTAGAACAGTTTCAACTTGCCTGCGAACAGTACGGACAGGTATAGCGTCCTCAGGACACCCCCATCTTGTTTATTTACGAACATCCCAGGACACATGCTCTTAGAACAATTTCAACTTGCCTACAGACAATACGGACAGCATCCTCAGGACACACCCATTTCATTTATTTACGAACATTTAAGGACACCTTGTGTGTTCTTAGGACAGTTTCAGCAAGCTTGCGAACAAGTCGGACAGTTCTAGCGCCCTCAGAACACCCCCATTTTATTTATTTACCAACATCCCTGGACACTTGATATGTTCTTAGAACAATTTCAACTTGCCTACGAACAGTACGGACAGGTATAGCGTACTCAGGACACCCCCATTTTGTTTATTTACGAACGTCCCAGGACACACATTCTTAGAACAGTTTCAGCTTGCTTGCGAACAATTCGGACAGTTCTAGCGTCCTCAGAACACCCCCATTTCGTTTATTTACGAACATTTCAGGACATTGTTTATATTCTTAGAACAGTTTCAACTTCCCTACGAACCATACGGACAGCCTTAGTGTCCTCAGAACACCCCATTTCCTTTATTTACGAACATTTCAGAACAACCGTATTGTCCGCTGTCAGAACGAACACAACAGGGGTGCCTGGCACCTAAATAAATACAACATTTAACCCATCTCTTACTCCCCCACTCTCCCCAAACAGTCTTCCACACCAAAACACTTTAGTATTTTTCCACCAAGTTTCACTGCGCTGTCCGCGAATCCAAGATGGCTGGCGTTTCCAAAAAACTGACGCACTTCACCATCCAATCAGCGAACACGTTGCATGTCCGTGGACATGACGCAAGCCGATTGGCCAATCAGGACACTGTCCGCGGAGTGAACAGGGAAGTGTGTCCGCGGACCGAACAAAGATATCACTAATTTTTTGTGACCTACTTTTTGGTCATTTTTTTTTTAACCTACTGGACGGATTTTCACCAAATTTGCAAAAGCATGCTTTCGGGACCAAGCCACTGCTCCTGATCCAAATTTGGTGAAAATCCGTCCACTGGTTTGGCCTGTAGACGTGAGCAAAGTTTTTTCCCCATTCAGTATATGGGAAAAAAGTTTTGGGACCCCCCTATAACTTTGCCCCCCCAGACCAAACCTCACCAAACGTTGCAAAAAAATTCAGAGCGACCCATATACTTTTTTTGCAAAGTTTGGTGAGGATACTTCCAGGGGGAGAGGAGTTATAAGCCACCCAAAAAGGGCTCTTCCTCTGGAAACAGCAACTTAACCATAACTACACAGCCACTACTATATGTATATATGGATGTTTATTTTTGTATGGCAACATCTATAATAAACCAATTTCGTTTTGTATTTTTCTCCAAATGTATTGTCAGTGCCTAACACATAGATTGCTAGACACTCTATACTGTTTTATATGCAGAGTTCTATTAAAAAGTCAAAGCAGTACGGTTTTCGCATATGGTACAGAATAGGGTGCATAATATCCAATACATTTTTTGGTCATTTTCGCGCTTACCTTAGTTTCGTATTTTCTTCATATTTCGTGTTTTGTATCCCGTTATGATTGCCGTGGAAACAATGCGAGAGAAATGTTTATGTAGAGCGGAATGACGTCCATTTTGACGTGCGTGATGACGCGATTCGTGCCTCGCATATTGTGCCACCATTTAGAATCGGTCTATTTACATTGATTGTGGCAATTCTACGATGCCTTCGGAAACGGAATGTGCCGTCATATTGAATTGGTCTGGACCAATTTGTGCATACTATATAATTAGCATTGTACAATTACATCTAGTTTCCAAAAAAATATAAATGACCCCAATCTTTGCATGTCGTCAATTTATTTATGGAATAAAGAGAATCGTTACCCTTAAAGATTGCTAAGGTTGAATTGTTGTTCTTTTTGGGTTTTCGGAGGCTGACTATTGGTATATTTGCTCCCTAAAAGCATTTTTTTTTATATACTTGCCTTGTGCTGTCACGCAGTATTCTATGAATGGTTCCTATTTGGTTATAGGGAGATATATGTGTTCAGTTCAAAAGATATTACCATGTATAGAAGAGAAATACACACAAATACAACAAAATGTAGGATACATTCGTAAAATTCAAAAGAAATAGATACATGTGGTTGAACCTAGTTCCTAGAGGAAATGGTACATCTCCCGATCCACATTTAGACCAATATTGCATGTGTCCATAGGGCGTTTCCCGTCTTCTTAATAGGGTTCCATATTCCCTCCTCTCAGTGGTGGTTTTATTTGTTGTAGTCCAAAACATTTCAATTGTGTAATGTCTGGTGTTAAGCAAAGTTTGTATGCAGTACCCTCTGGGACCACTACACAAAACTAGAACTACAGGTGTAAGCAAAACCAACCTTTGGTATAAGTCTGTACCACACAGTTTTTGGTAGCGAGCTGAGCAGCTAGGCTTATATCAAGAGGGAATGTGAGCTTGTAAGGGTGTTACAGAGAGGTATGTAATTACAAGTATTCAGATAGACACTTATACTCAAGGTTTCTTGGTAAAACACTTCTTAATTTATTACACAGTCAGTTAGAAAACATTCACTAGAAGGAGGTAATCAATATCTCAGAAATATACTACAATACTTTACACTATCAGGTTCTGAGACATTTAAACTACTTTGAAGAAGGAGAAAAATGGCATTCAGAGCATTTAGAGTGTGAGAAAAAATGCATAAGTTAATAAAAACGAATAATAGAGTTACTCTTCAACAGTGCAAATAGTTTGAATTCACCAGAGGAGTTGATTCAATGCAACAGGTAGGCCAAAGTCAATGGACTAGTGTCTTATATAGATAAAATCGGATCTTGTATTTAAACGAAAAAGTCTTTGCCATGGTTCTCGGAAGTAGTTCACAGAAGAAAGGTTCATATGTCTGGTCACAAGCCGACTAGGCATGCAAGTTGCCAAAGTTGTTTGCACTTTCGCAGTGAGAGGTAAATTCTCTGTCGGGTTTTCACAGTAACTTGTATAGAAGAAAAAGATACAGCTGAAGAATTCTGTTCCTGGCAGTTCCTGCAGATCTCGCTGTTCCTGAGCTTCAGTCGTGGGGACAAGATGGAGGACGTTGGGGTACACCTGCACTGCACGGGGAATGGTCGCAAAGCTGGCAAACGGCAAATCTTTGGTTCCGGTAGCTGTCTTAAAGCGCACAAACTGGTGTCCTTCTCCCTGGCTATTCGGTTTCCTGCAGCACTCTGAGGAAAATACAACCAGCTTCGAGAATGGTGTCCAGGTGGCTTACGAATTGATTGGTCCCACCAACTCAAAAGGGAGAAGTCGTCCTTGAAGGGCTTCTCTGTCGAGATGAACTTGGCGATTCGGACCTGCAGCCGGGCTTCACCAGGCAAACCAACGTTCCAGGAGTTGCAGCAGCTGTCCTCTTCCAGCTCATCTTCGGATCTTTCGTTCCATTGGTCGACTCGGCCTTTCAGTCCAAGAGATTTGCCTTTTGAACAGTTTTCTCCCATTCGTTCCAGCTTAGCTGCCACTCACCCAGCAGGGTGGCTGTCCTTGCCGGACAGTCATTCAACCAATCACGCCAAGGTGCATTTGGGTCTCCTAGGAGACTAAGCACAGGGAGTTTTCGGCAACTCCCTCCCTTCCTGCCCACCCAGAGACTGGGCGCCAGAGGCATTCTTCAGTCCTGAAGCCTGCCAAAGGCGTAGGGACAAAGGGACCAACCCTAGTTTGGCGTGCAGAGACAAACTCCAGAGGGACCTTTCCAAAAAGAAATGGCGAAAAAAGAAGACCGGGACCTGTTTAAACAAAGGCGGCTCAGACGCCATCTTGAAAAACATGGCTCCCGCGATTTTTAGCTAACGGTGTTCGCAGTCGGGAAAAATCATGGTAGTTCGCTGTACAACGACTGCCACCAGCCATTTCGATAGGAAAGGGTAGCATTTGACTGCATTTGACTGCTACATGAGTTTCTAGACTTAAGGGATACTAGGTAACCCCTCCTGCACTCTATTGTAAGATAGTGTGTGCTGGGTCTAGGAATTTAAAAATACTAGTAAAGCCAATTTAACTTTACATTCTCTGGGAAACAGTAGTTTATCCCAGAGAAGGTACTTTGGGACAGCCAAAAGGCTTCCCTGTGTCACTGCACTGAGGGTGCTGTGTGACAGATGAAAGATAGATGCCTATGGAGTTGTCTAAAACTCCATAAACAAAAGAAATAAACACAGAAAACAAACAGAATTTAAAGAGTCCAGAGTCCCAAAGTTCAGCAAAAGAGATGGGGGTCTCAGAGGTAGAGAGGTATTAGCACATTTTGAGAATTCTCCCTAACATCTGGTTGTTGATGTGTTTCTTGAAAATCGCAAAGGGGTGATCTCAGGTCCTTATTGGCAATTGCTCGCCTATCCTAATTTTGAGTTTCCTTTTTGTACTTCCTACGTACAGTTTGTGGCAAACACATTGAATTGCATAAATGATATATTTGCTGTTGCAATTGATCATATCCTGAATTGTTTTCTTAGAGCCATTAGGTTTGATTAGGTCTTTTTTTGGCACTGATCATGTATTTGCAAATGTGGCATTGCCCACATTTGTAATTACCTTGAGTTGGTGGTTGAAGCCAGGTTCGCTGGGCTATGTGTGTTGGTTTCTCTATTTTGCTATTGTCAAAGAAAAGAAGGGCTGAGGATTTGTTTAAGGTTCTTACATCTGCAAAAAGTGATGCTTGGTTGGTCTTCTAAGATGGTCGTCATATCTAGGTCCGCTTGAATAATATTCCAATTTGGTACGATTTCCTTGATAGAATTGTTGGTACTATACGTTGTTATAAACTTTACTTTTGATGATTATAATGGATCTTGTTTTTGCTCTTGTTATGTAGCGGTTCAGGTCCGGATCTCCTCATTGCTTTCTGGAGGGATTTATGTAGATGTTTAGGACTATATCCTCTTCTCTTGAATTGTTCTATTGCTTCATTAGCATTTTAATTGAATTCTGCTTCTGTTGTGCAGTTGCATTTAAGTCTTGACAATTCTCCATGGGGGATATTTTGTATGATATGATGGGGATGATTTCTGGATGCGTATAGGATACTGTTGACAGCAGTCTGTTTTTTTAGTTGTATTTAATATACAGATGAAGATCCAGGAAATCGATTTCTAGTTTGTTGCAATTAATTGTGAGTGTCAGATTCTATGTATTGTCATTAAGCTATCTCTGACCATAAGTTCTTGTTCTGTTCCATTCTATGTTAGAATTATATCATCAATTTATCTTCCCCAAAATGCTACCTTGTTATGGATTGAGAAGTATGGGTGTTGCCACGCGTATTGAGTCTCAAAAAGCACCATATAAAGATTTTGTATGATAGAGGGTGCAAACTTGCCACCCATGGCTGTCCTTTGGGTTTGTTTGAATAGCGAGTCACCAAAACAGAAGATGTTATTGTTCAGAGTGAAATTGAGCATTTCCAGAATCAATTGGTTCTGTTCTTGGAAAGATATTGACCTTGTTTTCAGAAAATGGTGGGTTGTGAGAATTCCTTTTTCGTGTAATATACTTGTGTAAAGTGCAGTGACATCAAGAGTCACAAACCAATATGATGTTTTCCAAAAAATATTTTCTAATTGTTGTATCGTATCTGTGGTGTCTTTGATGTAAGACGTTAAACCTTCTGCCAATGGCTGTAAATGGAAGTCAATGTATTCTGATATCCTCTATGAAAGAGAACCGATACTATTGATTATGGGTCTACATTGCAGTAGTTGTGCTAGTGATTTTTGTTGTGTTGGACAGAGATTTTGTTTGATTTTGGATGGTGTTCCTTTCAAATATAGATTCCTGAGATCTTGTTGGCTTGCCTTATGAAACAAGTCAATCGTATTATCAGTTCCCAGTATTGGTGTGTACCTGGATCTTGGTTTGAGCATGGATTCTTCCGAGAGTCCCAAAATAATCCCTTGTTCTTGGGCAAATGTTTGTTGTGTGGATATCCACTGATTCTGGTAGATACAGTAAGGTGACTATGTTATCTACATCCGTTACAGACATTTCTGAAACTATTCCCAGCAGGCTGCTAAACTGCCAGGCCCAGTGGCTTTGCTGCAATCTTCCACTCCTTGAAGCACTCAGAGGGCTCATTTGCCTTCGGCCCGAAGAGGTGCTCGCCATCTAAGTCCATGTCAAGCTATTTCGCTTGCACATTCAGGGAAAACCGCAAACCATGCAGGTAGGATGCTCTCCGGAGCACTGTCGATGTTCCTATAAAGTGGCCGACAGTCAGCTGTATCAAGACCCACCTGGAGGGCTTGGCACGCAACCTCTGTGCCATAATTTACTATGTCAATGAACCCATCCCTCACCTCACCAGCTGGGAAATGGTCTGTCGCCTCTGAAATCGTTCTCCATGGAACATGAGAGTACTTGGCAAAGGTACAGGTGGCATTGATGGTTTTTAGCGCCATACTACCAGAGGCACAGATTCTCTACGCTACGGCGAAAGTCTTTCTTGAATCCCTATCCATCGGTTCGACTACCGTGAGTTCAAGCAGGCCTTGAACTCAGGGTAGTGGCCTGCCCCTAGTGGGCTTGAATTTTTTTCTTAGGTCTTTATCAACTTCCAGCATCGAGCATAGTTTCTGCCATAACGTGGCAATTGAGTTTGAAGTGGCCAAATTGAAGGACAGGGCTCGCTCAAACTGCGGACCTTTGTCCAAAATGTCCATCAGGTTGTAGAATGGCAACTGGGGCATTGAGGCAGACTGTCTTCCTGTATTGTGCATTGGGGTGGTGTAGTGAGACACCTTCTGCATCTCGAGATCGGGCAAAGTATCCAGCCCACTCGTGTCGTGCAGCCCCTCGGTCAGCACCAAAAGATCAGACCAATCAGTGAGGAAATCCAGCCTGTGTCTTACCCCTAGACCCCCTCCTATAGTCTCCATCTTAAAAGCGACTGTCACCCTCTTCGTCAAAGATGGTCCTCATGGATTCGAAGAAATGACGCCTGCATTCCTGCATGTAGCTTTGGTCCATCATCAATGTCAACAGGGCGGGCCTGTTGGGGAGAATTCTCAGAAATGTGCTAAATTCCATCTACCTTAGAGACCCCCAACAACTTTGCTGGATTTTGAGGACTTGATTTTTTTACCTGGAGAGAGAGCGACTCTCCCCTTCCCCCCGCCTGACTCTCTCATGTATTTTAATGTGATTATTTAACACTTTCTTTTGGTTGTGGTATCTGACAAACTCCATAGGCATCATATTTTACATTGTGCCACACAGCACCTTCAGTGCAGTGGCACAGGTAAGTCTTTCTGATTTCCCAAAGGTTTCAATACCTTCTCTTGGCTAAACTGTTTCCAAGAGCAGTAAAGTGAAATTGACTTTACTTACATTTGTAACTTTCTAGACCCATCACACACTATCTTACAATAGGGTGCTGGAGGGGTTACCTAGCATCCCCTTTGTCTAGCTTCTCATGTAACATGTTTATGTTACCCTTTCCTCGATGAATGGTGGCAGTGGTTTCTTTTAACTACCGTGGTGTGCATTTACCGCGGGCTGTGTTCGCAGATGCAGTAAAGGACCCAAGGGTGCCTTTTTTGTCAAAATGGCCCGGTGTTCTTTTTTCGCCATTTCTTCGTGGAAAGGTCCTTCTTGAGATTTACTGTGCGTGCCAAAACAGGTTTGGTCCCTTTGATCACTTTGCCTTTGGCGGGATTCACGAGTGAAGCCTGCCTCTGGCTCCAGGGTGTCTGGGGTGGGCAGGAAGTGATGGAGGAGCCCGAAACTCCCTGTGCTTAGTCTCATAGGAAACCCAAATTCACTCTGTAGTGAATGGCCGGCTGACTATTCAGCAAGGACAGCCATCCTGCTGGGTGACTGACAGCTAGGCTGGAATTAATGGGAGAGAACTGAATAAAAGGTGAGGCTTTTGGCTTGGAGGGCAGAGTCGACCACTGGACTCAGGAACCGAAGAACTTGAAGAGGATGCCTACTGCAACTCTGGACCGTTGGTTTGCCCGGTGAAGCCCTGCTGCTGTGCTGAAACTCCAAATGCGTATCGACAGAGAAGCCCCTGCAAGGACGACTTCTCCCTTTAAGTTGGTGGGACCAATCAACTCCAAAGTAAGCCGCCTGGACATTCTCCCGGCACCGGTTGCATATCCACAGACGGAGCTGGTTGCATTTCCACAGAGTTGTTGCTGGAAAAACGAATAGCCAGGGAGAGGAACACCAGATTGTGTGCGTTGCGTTTAAGCTTGCCAAGAGCTCCAGGAAGATCCTCCAGACTCCCAGGAAGCAGGACTGACTGAGCCTGAGCCCCCTCAACAGAGTGTGGGATCCCAGAAGCAGCGAAGGTCCATTTCAAAAGCCAGAAACCAGAGTGTTGCTATTTGCAGTAGTCCCGAGGAGCTGAAACACCAAAGTGCCACTTGTTGCAAAGATTGCCGGTTACGAGTGTTGACCGTCCCATTGCAATGCAGCAGTCCCCAGAAGTCCTCCCTCTTGTCCTCACGACTGAGGCCCAGGAACAGTGCGATGCGCAGAGCTGCACAGGAACAGAAGTCATCTGGCTGCACTTTTTCTTCAATACAAAGGTACTGTAAAAGTTTGAGAGAACTTACCTCTCATGGTAGAGTTGCTTGCATCTTCTACTACTCGCAAGTCTAATCAGCTTGTGGCCCTACATTTGATTTGTCTTTTCTTCAAAGACTTCTAAAACATTGTGCAAAGACTTTTCTACTTACTTACCAGAAGTGCTTCAGCCCATATAAGACTTTTGCCCATTGACTTTGGCTTAACCGGTTATACTGAATGACTCTGATTTGAGGATCCAAAAGTATTTGCCTGCTTAAGAATATTTGTGTTCCTTTGTTTGGACTGATAATCTTCCCAATTTCTAAGAGTATTCTAAATGCAACAGTAAGATATTAATGTCCCCAGCACCCTAGCTATTGAAGTCCCATGAGGGTGTAGGTTGGGACTAGAGGTTCTTTACTGATTTAGAAACTAAGAGTGTACAGTTTTTGAGGTGTGTTGCTTTTATATTGCTCCCTTCTGAAGAAGGCTTATTCTAACTGACTGATAAATACATTAATTGTTTATTCAAGAAACCTTGTGTGTGAGTGAGTATTTGAATACTAGTCACTGAATCTCTGTGCAACTCCCCTACAGCTGACATTGACCCCTCTTGAGATAAGCCTGGCTGCTCAGCCACACTACCAATCTGTGTAGTACAGACTTATATAAAAGGTTGAGTTCCTATTGCCAGGTGGTCAAGGTTATTGTAGTACACCCTAAGGGTACTTCATACAATCTTGCCTAACAGGGCCAGACGAGGGCGCTCTGCCACAATGCCTCGAGGGCCGTCTGTTCTGGGGCCAGGTTAGAGTGATTCGAGGTTGAGCTCTAGGGAGTGAGACCTGGCTTGGTCTCCTTGGTGCCAGAACCTCTGGGCGCAACTGGTACATGAACTTCCCGTGGCATAGAGCCTAGAGCCATGCCTGCTGTGGCCTTCTTAAACAACTGGAGCATCTGAAGTTGAAATTCCTCCCCCTCAGCCCGCCTTATTCAGGTATGACTTACCCCTTTTCCTCCGAAGAACCAGAGTCATGCCTGTGTTTGCGTTTATTTTTTGTGGGAGCGAGATGTTGAGTCTTGCTTCGAGATTGACATCTCTTAGGTTTTCTGCGATGTATGTCTTCTCAGGTGTGGGTCCTTATGTGTCGGTTTCTAAAGATTTGGCAGCCGAACAGGCTGGGAATTTAGCACCAACTCCACTGAGTGTTCTGTAAAGAGCCAGGAATGAGACGCGGACACAGAAAGCTCACGTTTGTGTCTATAACCTTTTATTCAAAATAAAAAAGGGTTGGAAAATGTTTTGCTGTCCCTACCCTAAGAGGTATTTCCCTACCCCAACCAAAAACAAAGGGTGCCCCAAATGCCAAGATGTCCAAAGCAAAAATGTCCTGAGTCCGAAATACTATTATGGCCCTCACATTCTAAAATGTAACTCCAAGGTGAAAAGGGTAATGTGTCTTTGGCCTTGAAAGTGCACAAATGTTCAAGTTCAAAAGGAAAGGCATAACTCCAACACAAGTTCTCAATGGATAATATTCATAGTTCCAGGGGATTGCTCTCTTCCCCAGGTGTTCTCTTAAAGACACTTTAAACTCCTAAGGGTATGAGTCTTTCTTGGAATTCTGATCAACAACAACAAAAAAAAAACATGCATGTTAGTCCCAACTTCGTAGGACACCTGGGCTACTCCCCTGCCAGGTTTCCTCTCCACTTTAATGTAACTCTTTATGCATAGTCTTTGCTTTGCCTGGTGCATTCTCCTACCAGGACGTCCTCATGTGGTTCACTTTACACACTTTCAAACTTGACTTTGCCTGGATACCATGTCATATATCAGATCATATATTCTCCTGCCAGGGTTTTCTCATGTGTTTCACTTGACACTAGCAAACTTGACTTTGCCTGGTATGCTCTCCTGCCAGGGCTTTTTCCTGCGTTTCACTTGAAACACTTGCAAACTTGTATATATCTTGCATTCATTCTATTATTCCCCCTTTCGAATTATTGCGTTTCACATTGCCTTTTATGCGCTTCATTTACTCTTATTTATCCTTGGTAAGGTTGCCAAAGCACCCGGTGTTCCAGTTTCCCTACCGAGGACTCACTGGCTTTCTGTGGCGTTCTTCCGTTCTCCTGCGGTCAGTGCTTTAAGTGGGGTAAGAAATTGAGGGAGGTCCCTCGTTTGGAGGCGTGGCTTTCCTTGTGGGCGTGGCCTAAAAATGCACAACTCATAGTAAGGTGCGCAAACAAACAAATGTATGTGAGCATTTATATGTTTGTATGCGTTTGTGTACTTTTCAAGCCATATTTTATAAACGTGGCAATGTTACATATTTCTATGTTTATAAAAAAGTGGCTTGAAAAGTGCACAAACCATAGTAAGTTATGCACACTTGTGTGCTTACCTTACTATGGTTTGTGTACTTTTCAAGCCACCTTTTATAAACATAGACATTTTTAACATAATTCTACGTTTCTAAAAGATGGCTTGACACGTAAAAAATTCAACGCATCTATTATGAAGAATTGATGGACAAAACCCAAGGTGACTTTGTCTGTCGACAAAGCTTTATAAAAGATGCCTTGAATTGTGTACGTTTCAAGCCGTTGTTTATAAACATAGAAATATTTCTACGTTTATAAAAGATGGCTTGAAACGTACACAATTCAAGGCATCTTTTATAAAGCTTTGCCAGCGAAGATAGACGCCTCAGGCTCTGATCTATCTGCTCTGAGCAGAGATCACTGAGCCCGAGGCGCCTTTCACCCTCTGCGAACCTGCGGGCTCCGTGATCTAATGTGCATATTAGATCACGGAGCTTGCGCGGGTCAGTGACCTGGGGAGGGCAAACAAAGGGACAGTAACTTCCTCTGATGATCCTGATGAGTGGTCATCAGAGGAAGTTACACTGACTTAAGTGCCAGCCAGCCTCAGCATAGCTGTGGCTGGCTGGCACTTCCTGTTAGCTTGCCCGACATAATGACGGGGGCATCTCCCGTCGCAGCGGGAATATGCATCCCGCCAATGTTGCGTGGGACTGGGGGGCCCCAGCTAAGTCCCACTTTCTGGAGACTGCCGGGGCCTGGCCCCAGCAGGTCCCGGCCCACTTAAAGCAGTGCCTGCGGTAAAGGCAAACCAGCGATTCGATGTCCTGTTTCCACTTCACGGGCAAACCAACTTCGTTTTGCGGCTTCCGCATCCTTCGCAGCTCCTGCTTGCTTCTCAGTGTTCAGGCAGCGTAGAAACTGCTCTCCGGTTCCCAAGATTGCCAGGAAGTCTTCCCCTTCCCTCTTCCTCTCACAGCCTCTATGCAGCAGACCGGCTCTGGCAGTCTTCTTCCTCTGGCCTCCTCCATGAGCCGGCTGGCTCCATAGTCTTCTCAGGAGCACAGTAGTCCCTCGATCGATACCAAGAGGACAAGGCTTTCGCAAGTAGCATCTCTCTCCTGCCAGCTGGTTAGGTTTTTTAAATGTCCCGGCATCCATCATGTGCTCACAACCACTAGAACACGTCTTATGCTTCTCGCCTTCACTGATCCTAATTGCTTCATTCAGCTTTCTCGTCACATTACTTTCACATGCATGGAAATGGTAGTCAGTATTTGGTAACTTATGTACAGAATATTGAAAGCTATTATCAGTAGGTCCCATGGATGGTTGAAGGGAGCTATTACAATAGGCCATTAAGGTATGGGGAATGGAAGTTGTATCCCTAAGAGGAAAGAGGGGTACCATGTCTCATACAATGTCGTGTCAACCCTTTGAGGGTCACCTCCCTCCATGTGGTCCTCCCTCATATAGCCACCCCTAGGGTCAGGATCAGGGAGCGGCTGCCGTCCCCTTGCCACATGGGGAAAGGTTACCTCTGGGAAAGGAGTGATGACATCAGATTCATCACAGTTCCCCGAGCACCTTCGTATTCATGTACTGACATTATCCACACTTCTCAATGTCATGGTCCACCCCGAGGCACCACACACTGATGTTGTGCAGGTCTGTGATGGACATTTTTGAGCTGCAGTCCTTGCAGCACTTAAAACCCAATGTCTTGGGGCCGGACATCTCGGCATCACAAACAATTTTGACGAAAACCTGAGAAGAACAAGTTACTCTCTTACCTGGTAACATTCTTTCGATGGGATGGTCCGACGACATTCCATATCTATGACAGGTAATCACCACAGCTGTGCTGCTTCGGAAAATTTTCGGCGTCTGCGTCCTGCGTCGACGCGCTGTCCTCAAGGGCCTCCGTCGAGCCAACGTCACCTGAAGTTATAACTAGGACGCACGACGCCCGTAGCCTCAGTGTAGTTTTTTCCCAGAACGTGTGGCACCAATCTTCTGCCAGTATGGCCACAGAAAGCCTTGCAGAAACGTAAGCTTCAATCGCATAAGAAATTCTGTAGCGGGGCAGGTAGGGATGGAGCAATATGGAATATGTCGTCGGACCATCCCATCGAAAGAACGTTACCAGGTACGAAAGTAACTTGTTCTTCGAGGCGATTGGGTCCTCCGACGTATTACATATCTATGACAGACTCCCAAAGCAGTATCAACGTATGGAGGAGGGAAAAGAATTTAGAATATAGAAATTTAGAATGCCCAATTAAATTGCAGAGTAAAGGACCGCCTTGCCAAAGGCCAGATCCTGCCCATGGACAGAATCTAGGGAGTAGTGTCTTATAAAAGTATGGCCCGAAGCCCATGTGGCTGCTTCACAGATCGTACGAATAGGAACACCCCTCTGCAGGGCAGTAGAGGCAGCCATACCCCTAGTAGAATGGGCCCGTAAGCCTAACAGAGGGTCCTTACCCGCCAAGCGGTAACATTCAGAAATTGCCAATATAATACATCTAGACAAAGTCTGCTTAGTAACAGCTTGTCCCAACCACCTTCCAGCGTAACCTATAAAGAGCTGATCATCCACTCTAACCCGGGACATGCGTGAAATGTAGAAACTTAAAGCTCTCCTAGGATCCAACCTATGGAGCCTCTCCTCTTCCTTACCAGGATGCGGAGGAGGATAAAATGCCAGAAGAATGACCTTCTCGCTTAAATGAAATTCCGACACCACTTTCGGAAGAAAGGAAGGACGAACCCAAAGGACAACCCTGTCCTTACGAAACACCGTGAAGGGTGGCTTAACAGAAAATGCCTGCAACTCACTCACTCTGCGAGCGGAAGTAACCGCAACTAAAAATACAGTTTTAAGAGTTAACACTCTCAAAGGACAAGAATGTAAAGGCTCAATGGAGCACCCATTAGGAAATTTAGAACAAGGTTCAAATCCCAACCGGGCACCTGGAAAGGTGACGGTGGAAACACATTAGTGAGCCCTTTCAGAAACAGAGAAATTAAAGGAATTTTGAAATAAGAACACTCCTCAGACGAGCGCTTAAATATGGACAGCGCCGTCAGGTAACCTTTAATGGTACCCACTTGCAGGCCCTTGTGGCTAACGAAAGCAAAAAAGACAGAACCACAGGAATGTCACTTGAAAAAGAATCCACATTCTTAACCCTGCACCAGTCGCAGAACTTTCTCCAACGGCAACGGTACAGAGACTTTGTTGCCGGCCGTCTGGCCAAAAGCAACACCTCCATCACGTCTTCAGGGAGGTTCCAATCCTTATACCCCAACCTTTCAGAAGCCAAGCGTGAAGGTTGAGGGATCTGACCTCTGGATGGAGAATGACCCCCCCTCCCGTGAGAGCAGATCGTCTCGGTAGGGAAGACGGCATGGAGGGCAGATGGGCAAGTCGAGAAGGTCCGGGTACCACGTTATCCGGGCTCATGCCGGAGCAATGAGGATCATCCGGGAACCGAACCTCCGTAACCTCCCCAGCACTTGCGGGATGACGGGGACTGGAGGAAACGCATACAGCAGTGGGAAGGACCACTCCACCACGAACGCGTCCCCTAGGGCTCCTCTTGGAGGAAATTCCCACAAGCAGACCTTTCGCACTTCCCGTTGACACTGGAGGCGAAGAGATCTACTTGTGGGGTCCCCCAAAGGCAAAGATCTCCAGGAGAATCTCCTGAGCCAGCTCCCACTCATGAGAGATCGCGCTCTGCCTGCTCAGTGCGTCAACCGTCTCGTTTTCGTCTCCGGCCAGATGAACTGCCGAGATTGAAATTTCCTGCTGTGTGGCCCAGCACCAGAGCTGCATCGCCTCCCTGCACAGAGGAAGTGAGCCTGCCCCCCCCCCTTTTTGTTGAGGTAGTGCATGGCCACTGTGTTGTCCGTCAGAATCAGGACATTCTTTTCTCGCACAGTCGGCAGAAAAGCCTTCAGGGCAAGCCTGACGGTCCTCAGCTCCAACAGATTGATAAGGAGTCTGGACTCTGACGGAGAACAACAACCGCTGACTCAACTCGTTGGCATGAGCTCTCCATCCCGTGAGGGATGCGTCTGTCACGATCGTCACTTCCGGCTAGGGTAGCCAAAATTGTGCCCCCCTCATCAGATTGCCTTCAACGGCCCACCACAGAAGATCCTGAGCGACCGAGGGCGGCACCTGAACGGGTCCGACATCCTGCCGGAGGACTGTGACCACAGCATCTTGAGAGCCCATGGCAGAGATCTCATCCGCAACCTGGCCTCTGGCACCAGAAGAATGCAGGATGCCATTAGGCCGAGCAAGCTCAAGAACTCGAACGCCGGGAGACTCTGGGCATGTTGAAACTTGTGCACCATCTGCTGAGTGTGATGAGCCCTCACCTGGGGAGGGAAACATTGCCCCAGTGACGTGTCGAGCACTACTTCAATGTACTGGAGCTGTTGCGTTGCCGTCAAGTGGGACTTCTTTAAGTTGAGGGAGAAGCCCAGCTTGTGAAGGGAGTGGCAGGTGACTGACAGATGATCCAGGACTTGCTCGGGAGAGCGTGCCCTGATCAACCAATCGTCCAGGTAGGGGTAGACGTGAATCCCCCCTTTCCTGAGATACGTTGCCACCACCACCACCATGAGCTTGGTGAAAACCCTCGGGGCGGAGGTCCAAACGGCAGGACCCGAAACTGAAAGTGCGAGTCGTCAACCGCAAACCTCAGGTACTTTCTGTGCTTGGGACGGATCGGCACATGAAAGTAAGCGTCCTTGAGGTCGAGAGACACCAACCAGTCCTCAAGTTGAAGGGCCTGGAGGACTTGATAGAGTAACCATCTTGAACTTGTCCTTCCTGAGGAGCTTGTTCAAACCACGCAAGTCCATGATGGGTCTCAATCCTCCGTCTTTCTTCGAAATAAAAAGATAAGGGGAATACCATCCCTTGTTCCTCTCCGCTAGAGGCACCAGTTCTATGGCACCTTTCTCCAGCAGGGATACCATTTCCTGCGCAAGGAGCGGATCTGGACTCCTCAAAGAGAGATTCCCTGGTGGATTGTCGTGAGGCCTCTGCCGGAAAGGAAGACAGTAGCCGTGGGCTATGATCTCCAGAACCCACACATCTGAAGTAATGGCACGCCATTCTACAAGATGCTGCACCAGCCTTCCCCCAACCGGCGAACCATGGGACACGGCCCCATATGAAATCAAATATTTGTTATTATTAAAGTTGTATGAAAATCATGTTGATCAATTGTACAAATACATTAAAACAAATAAAGTAAATAAAGGCACTGAAGGAGCAGTTCACATCTAGCTCACTGGCTGCTCCATTTTAAGTTGAGTGTTCAAAACCTTTAAACTACCAATGCCGCTCATTAAGCCTGCACGAGTGTATATAAACACAACACAGTATGTCACTCCGCACCTTCTTGGGGATAGCATGCAGTGCCCAGTGTGCAGCACAATGGATGATGGGACTTTTTGGGCACAGCAACATCCTTGTGTATGGGTCATGCAGTTTGAGTCTAGTACCACACCATTAAGATTGGAGCGGTTCAGTTTACTGTTAGGCTTATATGCATTTGGTTGTGTGTTGGGGAGCGAGGGAGGTTTCGGAGGAGAAAAAAAAGTTGAGGCTTCTTGCAGAGAAAGGGTCGTGTTTCACAGGAAAGGGTGCACCATTTGTTGGACAACATTATAGATATTGGTGATCAGTACTGTCACAAATCCCTCTAACAGGAAATCTAATAAATATCTTAGTGACTCCATTACTCATCAACTAGCATTAAGGGAGGACCGGAGGAGTGAATTGGGCAGACTATCTAAGAGGGCAGTAAGGACAGAGGGAAATACTGTACATCCTACGGACCTCTGTCTATTTAAAACCATCTGGCTCTATTCATGGTTATGTTGCACAGTACCTGAGGTTTATAAGAGTAACACATCATAAAAGTAATAATTACTTACCTTCATAATGTTTTTTCAGGTAAACAAATCAACTCCTTCCATAGATTCCTCATCTATATTTCATTCAATGCAGCTGGCTCTAGAAAGCTTTTCTTAAAGCAACCAGGGGGCTCAATGACTTCCTCTTGCATTCTTCTCCACCTTGTGCTGAAATGCCACAGGCATTTAAGTACAGAGCCATTGGTGCCATTATCAGTTCTGACCTTTTCCTCTCCAGCAATGCAAAGGAAGGGCAGAATAGAAAAAACGTGGGTCACTTTTCAGAAACTACTATCCCCTTCCCATTAAGGAGAGTGATGAGGAATCTTTGGGAGGATTGAACGTGTCCACCTGAACAAACATTACCAATGGTCTTCCAATGGACATTCCTGGCACAGATTCCTCATCTTCTGGAAGACTGCCCAAGGCTGTTTGTAGTCGAAGGCAGTGGGTTTTGGAACAACCATTTAGAGCATGAGATTCCGAAGGACTGATTTTCTCACTGATGCGTCTTTAAACATAAATTTCAGCAAATAGTGCTTTGAAAAAGAATGTAATGAAGCTCAAGTTGCTGCTCGTCAAATGTCTGACTCGTTCACCTCTGAAGAGCTGTTGCTGCTCTGGACCACTCCTCCAGTGAGCTCTAATGTTAAACTTTGAACACCCACAGCAAGAATGGCTGCTAGACTCTGAAAGATTCCTTGTCTTTACTAAAATGAATACTTCCCGGGAACTAGACAAGGCCTGAAGTTCTGGTAGTCGCCTGGAAGTCATGCAAAAGATTGGAGCCTTAACGAACATGTGCTAGGAGATTTTCTTTTTGCTGCTTTCCCTCTATAGACATCAATGGGATACTCAACATTTTTCTGCTGTTTAGAACCTTTTCTGACTTTGGGGGCCAGTAAAAGTCCTTTTGGGTTCACTGGTCTTGCTAAGCAGTGGAGACACTGATCAGTCCTTATGGTTATCAGTGCAGGAGAACTCTTTTCTCTCTAGCAAATTTCTCTGTTTATTTTTCCTGAACACATCACCTTACAATGAAGTGCGGAAGGGACACGTCATGCCCCTTTAGCTATAGTTGCACCTTTGCGGTTACTAACTTGATGCTTCAAGACAGCCTGGTGGCAGCAGATACTTTTATACTATTTGTTATTATTGCCTCATGCACTTTTGCATTTTACCACTTATTGGTAAGCATAGTACCACATACTCTAAAATAGCCGTACCACAAGATTTTGCCTGTCCTTTAATCTTGTTGTTGGATCTTTCTGCCTTCGATGGCCATATATAGAAAGTCTGGGGCAAACTTCAGCTTTTCCCAGGGAAAGTGGCAGTCTATGTCTGGATGTGGGGACTGGGACTGACTGGTTCCAGTCCAAATCCATGCCAAAGTGTGTCTGTTGCTGAGCAGATGTGTTGGCCAGAAACTGTACAGGATTGGACGTCCTTTGCCAGTTTGAATGGTGCCCGCCCTTACCATTGGTGGGCGCAGGAGCAACTTCAACCATTCATCAGATTGTCATTGGAGCCACAACCCGTAAGAAGAGGAGCATCTTGCGGAAAACCCCTAACACCTTGTTGCAGCCAACCAGCATTGTCTTCATCAACTGTCCTGGCGATGCCCTACTCCTTTGCTGGTCTCCAGAAAGTCTTGATCGGTGCTTCGACCCCATACCCATTGGGAACAACCAGTCTTGATGGCTGCTTGAGAATCCTGCCCTTGGAAGCCATCGGAGGGGCTTGGAAAACATCTAGCTCATGGCCTACCTCACTGCAGACAACGCCATCCCAAGTTCGGACTGGGGACTTCGCAGACCCTGGACTTAGGAAACAAGAGGCTTAACCATGAAATTGCAGCTGTTGAGCATGAAGGGTTGACTTGCAGGACCTGTTTCTTTGTTTCAGCCACAAATGCCGTCTTCTTCCATTTCTTTGCATTGGCCATTGCTGATTTCCATTCTGTGTCCTGGGGGGTCCTCTAAGGTAATTGATGTGGTTGTCCTTTCTTTATCATGCCAGGGTTATGCAGCTGTCCAGTGTCAGAATTCATCTCGCCAGAACGCGGAACTGCTGATTAGCCAGACCTAATTGCAGAGGACGAAAGTGACCTCTGCATCTGCTACACCAGACCCCCACCAACAGATCCAAGACACCGGGGCCCAGAGATTTCAGGTACCCCAGAAGTGGTCCCTGAATCAAATTGGTGGACATACCTTTTCCTACTTCCCTAGGGTTTAACTAGCGTTAAGTCCTTGCCCTACCGCTACCGTGCCTGAGCTTGACTGGTGGAGTACTGATCGAGGATCCATCTATGAGCATCCCTTAAGGTGGTTGGGTTAGGAGAGGGATTCCTAAGAATATTTGTGCCATTTGTTCTTCACCTTTGAAAAACTTACAAACTGCCTATATGCTTTGGCAACACTATTTTCAGACTACTTTAGGCTACAGAATATCAGAAAATAGGTGCACTATAACCTCTTCAGAAGAAGAAACCGGGTTTAGCATGTCTGTGGCTCTAACAACAAGAGAGCTATATGAGCCAACATTTGGCCCAAAGGCTGAAATGGGGTCAAATCCAATTTCAGATGCAGGAGATGTGTTGAGGCCACTTACCTCTTGCAGGCCTTCTGTTAGTTGTCATTGGGAATCAGTGGAGTGGGTGTCCAATATGTCCTCTAACCAAGATTCTCCAGGAATATCGGATGTAAACTGAAACACAGGTGGTGCTGCCTCCTGCTCATCTTCAAATTATGTCAAAAATCTTTTCAATTGAGCTAATCTCAGTCAAGGTTTGTAGTAGTAACTCGTCCACTGAAATAGATACGACACAGGCTCTTCTATCAAGTGTCTGCACACCAAAGGACTTGGCTCAGCCAGTGCCGGCTCCGATGTAACCGGAGCCAACCGCAATGCTGTTCTTGCTTCAGAGACCTTGGCTGCAGATTTTTCTTTCCTCTGCGTCAGTCGTAGACTCACAGTCTATCGCCATCGAATGCACTGGCGCATTAGTAGACTTCCCTTGATTTTCCCCTTTTCACCAAGGTCCAACCTCGAAGGCATGCAGCAGTGGTGTGGGCTCTTACCTTTACTGACTCCTGTAGGGAGGGATTTTTTCCATGACTTCTGAGCCTATTAAAATATTTCAACATAGAGTCCCTAAATGCCTCCCATTCTCCTGGGTGGAAGCAGAACTGGGAAATGTAGGCTTCTTACCAGACTCCTTTGACCAAGAGTGACTCTTCTTATGTTTCCTCGAAGAGGAAAAAGAATGTGCCCGGAGGAAGAAGTGTTACTCCTCATAAAGGTGATGGAGATTCTTTTTCTTCCTTTTCTCAATTTACCAACCAGGAATGGTTATCAAAAAGGAGGAGAGCTTGCTTGAAGTCAGAATCGTTTTTGCGGTGTAAAGTGTGGATTTTTCTGGAGTCTTCTTGGAGGCGGCCAGGAAAAGCCTGCCCAGCTGTTCTCTCACAGCCTTGGGCGTCATGGTCTGACAGGATCTGTACTCCTCCGTAACATGGTCTTTTCCTGGGCACAAAAGACAAGCAACCATCATAGGTATCTGGTACAGGTCTTACAAATCTTAAGGCCCAATTTAGCAGACTTTCTTCAAAATTATTTTTAAATTGATCAACGAGTGACCTTAAAGTTCCAAAGAGTTGCCAAGGAAAAAAAGGAACACAAGAAAATGGTGCCAACGGCACAATAAACTCATGCCTGTGATGTTATCTCGGCACAAGATCGAGCAGACAAGAGGAAGCGGTCGAGGTTGGAGCCTCATAGCACCAACAGAGTCTAACAAGAAGATGAGGATCTTTGGGAGGAATGTGTCCATTAGAAATTATTTTTGGGTGGGAGGCTTTTGTGCAGCTGTTAATAAACTCCCATGCTTGGATTCTTTCTATCCAGCAAGAATGGAACCTTTGAAAGTAAGAACACAATTCCATATTGGCAATTGCTTTACTTTGAAGAAAAACACACATTTCAGCTTGAGTGAACGGTTTCTCATAAGCAGTTATGTGATACATACCAAAATGTCTTCAAAACGAGCAAAACTCATAGCAATATGGGTCGTGCGGCTTCTAAGGTCCATAAGTTCTGGATAAATGTCAGATTGTCCTTGAGTCAAAAAAAGTATAGGATATCTGTTTTGTTTCACTCGAACCCTAAAAGAGATCATATAACAGACACTCAACAAGATATTTTAACATCACTTTCCAAAATGCATGAACAATTGCTCAGATTTTGTTATTAAAATGTATTTGAAAACATTCACATTCTCTTGCTAGACCTTTCACACAATTCTACTTTATTTACCATGTTGATGCCTCAATGTAATAAATCAGAGTATATAATGTCATTCCTTAAGGTGGAGCAAACCCACATCAAACAAAGAGGCTGCTAACAAGTCACCACATGGTGAAATTGGATCAAGAAGTACAAAGCAATTCTGCAGATTCTGCATCCTTATAAGCAAGGCTCCTTGGAGAAGCAAGAATCATGCAGATTTTCTCTGTTACTGGCCTCGGTAGGCTTGCATTGTACAGAGGTGCCATTTGCAGTGATGCCGGCAGAAGGCGGCTACAACTGAAAATCTAAAGCCAATGTCCATGATCATTTATCACCCCAATATCATGAGCTTAGTATGCCAATGACATATTGTTAGTAGTTAAAATACTGATGCGATAGATTGAGTAATGGAAACCGATTTAAACCCAGCAGCATGAATAAAAGGCTGAGAGCTTGATGCCAGTCAAGATGATCTTTGATACAAAATGTGTCACATAGCGGAGTGGTGCCATCCATTTAATTTATTTATTGATCATTTCTAAGGTGCTTTATCCAACAGAATTGTGTTTCAAAGCGCCACAAGGAAAATGGGAAGGGAACAGGGGAAATAACACTGGCAAGAAAACAAAACACGACAATAATATATATACAGCCGTGGCCATACTAGGCCTTGTGGCATTAGGCCGTGCAATTGCATTGAAGAGAAGTGCATAGTAGGGGGGACAAAAGGGGGAGGGGAGCAGAGGAGTGGACAAGTACCGGAGAAGGGCTCAAAAGGGAAGTGCCAAGGGGAGCCAGCAGGAGAACCTCAGGCTAAGTGCTGGTACAGGCAGCTTTCAAGGGTGGTACGAGGAGCAACCAGGCAGGGGTCTGCAGGGCAATGCAGTGTGAGGGGAAGGAGGGGTTGCTGGTAATGACTGTGAGGAAAGGCCTGAGAACCTGTGACATTCATGAGGATCAGGCCACCCGTCACAGCGGCAGTGGGGTGATTAGCAGGGAAACTAAAGAAGGAAAAAGGTAAAGAGCAGAGTTTTGAGCAGTTTACGAAACTTACGGTGGTCTGGCTCAAATATGAGAGCGGCAGGGAGGTTGTTCCAAAGGGAGGCACCAGTCGCAGAGACAGATCTGCCCCACACACTCTGCTTAGAGCAGCGTTTGACAGTCAGAGAGTTGGAATTAGAAGAGCGCGGGGCTCCAGCGGGGGGGGGGGGTATTTAGGGAAGGAAAGTTGAGGTCAAAGATACATTTTGTAGCCTTATTCTGGATTAGCTGGAGCGGGCAAAGAGAAGAGAGGGAGATTGAGAAGGGGAAATTACTCACCGTAATGAATTTTCTATGGATTCTTCACCTGCAGATTCCTCATCTTGAAAGATATCCATCATCCAGCTCTGCTGCTCGGAAACCTTGTGCCAGGGGACGTAGTGGGCCTCGACTCTGCCATTGATCTGTCTTGCTCGGCTCTCGATTGTCGGCTCAGGAAGTGACATCAGGTGTCCTATATAGCATGTCACTACACCCCATGCGTCAGTTCCTCCCTCTCACCCCCGCATGAACGCTGCAGAAGGAAAAACCACAGGAGGAGGCTAATCAGCTGGTAAAAAACTTAAGGATACATCCAAACGGGTGATCCCACACAATAATGATCGAAAATTATTATTTTTTATTGAATGAGACAGAAGCAGTCAACTAAGAGCCATCACCAGATGTCTTCTTGTTTGGACAGAAGTGACAAGCCACAGAACTTTCTGAGCGGGGATGGATGGGAGGGTCGAGGAGGAATCTGCGGGAGATGAATCCATAGAAAGATCATTATGGTGAAGTAATTTCTTCTTCAATGGATTGCCTTTCTCCTGCAGATTCCTCATCTTGATAGACTCCCGAAGCAGTTAGAATAACAGAGGAGGGCAGAACGTTTTAAACAAGTAGATTCTGTAGAACCGCCCTACAAAACCGTGCATCAGCTCCCTGTGCATCATCAAAGGCATAGTGCTTGGTGAATGTATGCAAGGATGACCAAGTGGCTGCACGACATATGTCCCCAAGAGGAACTACTCTCTGGAGTGAACTAGAGACCAAAACCCCTCTGGTGGAGTGAGCCCTGATGCCCGCTGGAAGCTCACTGCTTGGCGACTGGTAACACTCGGATTTGCATGAAACAATCCAACGTGACAGGGTTTGTTTAGTTATGGCAAGACCTTTTTGAGACAAAGAATGGGCCACAAACAATTGGACTGACTTCTGGAACTCGGATGTGTGAGCAACATAGAATCTTAAAGCTCTCTTGGGGCCAAGGCAGTGGAACTGCTCTTCCTCTTTCGAAGGATGTGGAGGAGGGTAAAAGACAGGCAAATCGATAGATTGGGACAGGGGAAACTCAGAAAGGAACCTGGGCCTGACTCAGAGAAACTTTCTCACGAAAGAACCTTAGAAAGGGAGGTTTGCAGCATAAAGCGTGCAGCTCGCTAACCCACCTGGCAGATGTGATTGCAACCAAGAAGGCTGTCTTAAGGGATAACCGCCGAATAAAACTTGAGTCCCTCTACTCAAACCGAGCCGCCATCAAGTAGGTCAAAACCAGATTAAGATCCTAATCTGGGACAACAAAAGGGGTTGGCGAAAAATTATTGAGAAGGCCTTTCAGATACTGGGCCATGACCGGAATAGTAAAGACGGAACCTTGGTCTGGGGACCTCTTGAACAGAGACAGGGCCGCCAAATACCCTTTCACTATGGTAACCTGAAGGCCTGTCAAGGCCAGTGACAGAAGGCACTCCATCCCTGTGGTGGTGGGGCAAGAGATAGGGTCAATCTCGCATTCCCTGCACCACACATCAAATCTTCTTCCCCTGCACGCGTACTGAGATTTTGTAGGTGGTGTGCGTGCAGCCAGCAACACCTCAAGTACCTCCTCTGAGATGACGCAGTCATATTACCTCATCTTTTCAAGAGCCACACATGTAGGAATACGGGGTTGTGTGGAGCACTGAACCCTCCGACTGTGTCAGGAGATCTGGACGCGGAGGCAACCAGTGATCGGAGTACCATGTTCTCCTTGCCAAATAGAGGGTGATCAAGAGCATGGTCGCTCGAAATCTCTTGAACATCCTGAGAACCCAAGGGATGACGGAATCGGGGAGAAGGCATGGTGGAGATGGAAGGTCCAATCCACCACAAACGTCCCCCAGTGCAACGTTAGCTGGGAATTCCCTTGAGGAAAAAAACGTTTGCTCTTCCTGTTGGACTGTGTGGCGAACAGATCCACTGCTGGGGTACACCAGAGAGAAAAGATCTCCTCTAGGGTTTCCTGGCACACTTCACACTTGTGTGAGACTGTGCTCTTCCTGCTCACCGCATCCGTCAAGGTGCTCTCCGTCCCTGCCAAATGAACTGCAGAGATCGAGACTTGGCTCTCCTGTAACCAGAACCACAGCTGTTTCACCTCTGTGCAGAGGGGGCGGAAGTGCTGTGAAGACCTGCAAGGGACGATTTCATCCCTTGGACTGGTGGGACCAACTAGTCTTGAGACAAACTTCATTTTGGCGCAACCACCAACTTACAGCGACTTTCCAAGACTGCAGAATTCCGATGCCCGGGGACCCCGAACCATTATCGAGTGCATTGTCTTCGGAAGTATGAATCCACCCAAAACTTCGTGGGCATCCAGTGGACCCTACAGGAGCAGGAAATCTTCATCCAGAGTCCCCTCACCAGAGTCCAGGATCGAGGGATCAAGTAACCTCCAACCGGAGCAGTTCGTTCTTTCGAGCTGCGAAAAAGGTGCCAAAACCAGAAAAGGCCACTGAGTCAAGGATAATCAATTGCTACAGAGTCCCTCTCTCGAGTGCTGCCGAAGGAGCCCGCCAGACGTCCTTCCTTTCATGACCACGACCAACGACCAGGAACAAGGGTCTGCCACACTGCAACAGGAAGGCGTACAGCTGAAATCAATTCTTAGGTACTGTTGGGCTTGGGGTACATCTACCTTTGGCAGTGCTTGTTCCCTTACAGGTTTTAATAGTTGAACACTATTTTTGCTGGGATAAAAGACTGCCTGCATCCCTCTGGGAGAATCTAACTATTGTTCTACTTACAAAGCATGTTCTGATCTAACTTTAACTTTCCCCTCCTTGAAACAATATTGTAATGGTGATCAAAAATAAGTGTTATTACTGACCTCAAATGACGTCACTCAGTGTGCTGGAATACGTATAAGTCTCCCTAGCTATGGCATAGGTAAACTTAGAAAGTGTGAATAATATTTTCCTGTCGTTCAGCTGAGCTTAGAAAGTGTCCCTAACTGTGAATAATCTCACCCCATTGTATAGCTAAACTTAGATGGTGTGAATAATATCTTCCTGTGGTATAATTGAACTTAGAAAGTGTGAAAAATATCATCCTGTGCTACAGCTGAATTAGAAAGTGTCCCTAACTGTGGTATAAGTAGACTTAAAAAGTGTGAATAATATCTACTTGTGGTTCAGTTCAACTTCAAAGTGTGAACAAAATCATCCTATCCCAACCGTAGCATAGTTAAACTTAAGCCACGCCATGAGCCCACCCGGCCCACCAAGGTCTGCCGAAAGAGACCCACTTGCGCCCACCTCCCTCCCCCCTCGCCCTACTTCACCTCCACCCACTCCCCAAACCATCCCGCCCTCCACCACATCCTTAGCCCACTCCCTATCCAACTCCCATGACAATAGAACCAACCCATCCCAAACCAACCCACCCGCCCGCCACCACATTCCCAGCCCACTCGCTGTCCAACCATCAAACCAGAAGAACCATCCCACCCCAATCCAGCCCACCCTCCACCACACGCCCACCCAAACCCCTATCCAAACACCAAGCCAGAGGAGCCAGATGGCGAGCCGATCATCCTAAGACCCCTGTTCCTCCCATCCCCTCCACCCACTCGCCCACTATCAGCATCCCCGCACTCCTGGCCCCTCCGACTAACGGCCCACCCAACCTCCCAGGCACACCCAGCCCTGCCACCACCCCCTCCCCCTTCCTCTCATCAACTCCCCCAAACATCCTCCTCTGACCCCACTCCTTCCCCTCTCTAAAAACTGCACGTCTCGCCCTGGCAAGAACAGTAGCCGCATCCCTTTCACCCTCCGGCCCTCATACCCTCTCTCACACACCAACTGCATCAAAAACCCTGAAAAGGAAACGTAGCTGGTCTTCCTCAATCTCTCATTATTCCTTGCCACTCCTGTCTCGACCCACAACCTCACTCTCCCAATCACGATCATCACCACCCTCCTCCCCTTCCTCACCCTGACTTAAACCCCTCTCCCTTGAATTCTCACCAACCACAACTAGAACTCTTAACCCCTACACCGCTCATTCGAGTCCCTTGACCCAAACCCAACAAACCTCACACCTGTCCAACCCCACCCGCCTACTCTTCCCATCGACCATCCCCCCTCTATGACCCACAGTTTCCACCCTCTAACCTCACCCCCTCCACTCACCCCACCCTCCATCCTTCTACACGCTCCCATACTCCCCCCCCCGTTTCCCCCACCTCTGCAACCTCCACATCATCCTCCTGTACCGAAGTAAGATGCATCCTTTTTAATGCCCGATCTCCCGATCTGTAGCAAGAAACAGACACAGCATCTTTCACCTCCTCACCTCAGACAAACCAGACCTAGTCTTTATCACGAAAACCTGGTTCTCCAACGACTTTGCCCCCATCGCCAATGAAGCCCCCCCCCTGACTACTCCCTCATCCCACTCGACCGACCCTCTAGAGGAGGAGGAGTAGCGATCGCCTTCAAGTCACACTTCTCTGCCTCAATCATCGACGGCGAGCCAACCATCCAATCCTGCAAATCGCTTCTTGTCAAAATATCCTTTACTCCAACGTTCTCCCACAGTTTCCTAATCATATACAGACCACCTGGCTACGACAGACAATTCTTAAGTAATCTCTGCGATTCCATAGCCACCATCCAATTAAACCATCCTACCCTCACTCTTCTAGGAGATTTCATTATCTGGCTTGACATCCCAACCAACCCTATGAACCACTCTCTGGTCGACTCCCTAGATGCGATTAACCTCCACTCCCACATAAACAGCTCCAACTCACTATAAAGGACACACCTTAGATGCCATATTCAGCTCCCACAACCAGATACATCCAAACCCCCCCACCCCTATCATCTGGTCTGATCACTTCATGGTCCCTTTCAACATTCGCTCACCTGCCCTCTCCCCTCCCCGTACCCAAACCAGAACCTCCTAACCTACGCAAATGCTGGAAAAAACTAAAAAAATTATTCCCAACCTAGCCGACGCGCTCCTTCGGTCTCCTCCTCCTACCTCCCCACGCAATGTACACTTAACCACCAACGCCTTTGACTCATGCTCAATACCTAATTAATCCCACTCACACCCACTTGCCAAACATCCGCCCGCCATGGCCCTTTTCCAAGATGGTATACACCAGATCTGAAGCCTGCAAAAAAGTATATAAATCTCTCGAACACAAATGGTGGAAAGATAAAACCACCCTGAGCAGATCCACCTTGGGCCGGCACCATCGCCACTACAAAGCCAAAATCCGGAAAGCAAAAAAAGACCATTACAACTCTCAAATCCACAACTGTGAAAACCCCAGCAAGGAACTCCACAAAATCGTCTCTGAATTCACCAAACCATCATGTACCACCACCCAATCAACCCCATCTCAGTCACTCTGCGACTCAACTCTCTCTCCACTTCTACACCACTGCTCTCGAAAGAACAAATTCTCTAACCAACAAATTGACCCTCTTGCACCCACCACTTAATCCATCCAACCCTACATGCCAACCCACTGCCTGCAACTCCAACCCACCCAACCTTCTCGTTCACACCAATATCAACAATATCAACCATCCGGCTCCCCGCTAGACCCCTGCCAGCCTCAACCCTGAAAGAAATATTTGCATCTACCTGCGCAGCAGAATATGCGAGAACCATCATAAATTACTCCCTCTCCTCAGGAATTTTTCCTGACGCATTTAAAACTGCTCATGTCAAGCCTCTTCTAACCCCAAAAACTACCGCCCCATCTCAAACACCAGGTTCCTTGCTAAACTCATCGATCGAACGGCTTACTCCTAATTAAATGCCTTTGTCAAAGGCAACAATCTCCTAGACCCCACTCAATCAGGTTTCAGACCCTGACACGGAACCGAAACCACCCTGACCTCAATCTGGGATGACCTTAAAAACACTGCAGAGACTGCGGGATGCGCTGCACTAATCCGTCTTGACCTATCCGCCGCTTTTGACACAATCAACCACTCGATCCTCCTTGACCGCCTCCACTCCCTAGGAATCCGTGGAAACGCTCTCAAGTGGATAGCATCCTTCCTCAACAATAGCAACCAAATAACCCTCCTCTCCCCCTTTGCTTCTGCCGCCCGAGCAGTCAATACCGGAGTTCCACAAAGAGCGTGCCCATCAGCCCTCCTGTTCAACCTCTATATGTCCACCCTCCCACGAATAATCCACTTGCACAATATCCTGTGCTTTAACTACGCCGACGACACCCAACTAATCCTAAAACTCCTCAACTCAAAACCCAGCTGCCAGCCCGACCTCGCTGCCTGCCTCCTTGACATTGATCACTGGATGACCACAAACCACCTCCTTTTAAACCCCACCAAAACTGAAATCATGGTGTGTGGCAACACCAAACTACTTCCGCACCCTCTTCCCTGGCCATCATCCATGGGCAATCCCCGACAACCTCAACCTCAGTAAAAAACCTTGGATGTACTCTCAACTCTGACCTAACCCTCTTGCACCAAGTCAACAACGTATCTAAGTCCTGCCACTACCACCTCAAAATTCTTAGGTGCATTTTTCCATACCTCTCCTTTCCCAATATACTCGCCACTGTTCAACCAATTGTAATGTCAAGACTGGACTATGCTAACTCCCTCTACCTCGGAGTCCAAGAATACCACCTGAGTAAACTACAAAGAGCACAGAACTCTGCAGACAAACTGCTACTAGCACTTAGCCCTAGAGAACACACCTCCCCAGCTCTCACAAGTCTCCACTGGCTCCCGGTTGGACAAAGGGTGACCTTCAAAACCTTATGCATCTCTCACCGAGCAATGCATAAAACCGGACCTCAATATCTTCAGGACAAGCTAAAACCCTACCATCCACCGCGCACTTTAACATCAAGCTCTGCCCACCTCCTAGTGATACCAAACACCAACTCAGTCAGGTTAGGTGGATCATCATTCTTAGCCTTGGCCCCCACTCTGTGGAACTCACTTCCACCCAACATTCGACTCACTGAAGACCTCATGTCTTTCCGGCAAACAACTGAAAACCTGGCTCTTCCCTTAAAAATCGACTCTTAGCACAAACAGGATAAAACAACCACAATAAGCAGAAACCCATGATTGTTGAACAAAGATAACAATCCTGCATAGAGACGCGATCGATCAAACAGAAAACCAAAACGGCCAGTGTAAATAAAACGGATAAACTGAGTAAAACGGATGAAGTGGACGAAACGAATGGAATGGACGTAACGAAAGAAGTGGATGGAATTGAAGAACCAAAGAAGTGAATGGAATTGAAGAACCAAAGAAGTGAATGGAATTGAAGAACCAAAGAAGTGGATGGAATTGAAGAACCAAAGAAGTGGATGGAATTGAAGAACCAAAGAAGTGGATGGAATTGAAGAACCAAAGAAGTGGATGGAATTGAAGAACGGAAGTGGATGGAACGGAATGAAGTGGATGAACAAGAATAAAGCGGATGAAACGGAAGAAGTGGATGAACAAGAATAAAGCGAATGGAACGGAAGAAGTGAAAGGAAAAAGTGAATGGAACGGAAAAAGTGAATGGAACGGAAAAAGTGAATGGAACGGAAAAAGTGAATGGAACGGAAAAAGTGAATGGAACGGAAAAAGTGGGTGGTGGGAACGGAAAACGTGGGTGGTGGGAATGGAAAAAGTGGGTGGTGGGAATGGAAAAAGTGGGTGGTGGGAACGGAAAAAGTGGTGGGAACGGAAAAAGTGGTGGGAACGGAAAAAGTGGTGGGAACGGAAGAAATTTAACTAATGGATGAAATGTAAAGAACAGACGAAGTAGACTAAACGGAAAGTAGATCGAATGCGTAGAAAGGATGGCATGGATGGATAAAGTGGATAAAGGAATTAAATGGAAGGAAAGGGTGAATGATCTGAACCGAGGGAGTAGATGGAACAGATTGAGTGGACAGAACGGGTGGAGTGGACAGAACGGGTGGAGTGGACAGAACGGGTGGAGTGGACAGAACGGGTGGAGTGGACAGAACGGGTGGAGTGGACAGAACGGGTGGAGTGGACAGAACAGGTGGAGTGGACAGAACAGGTGGAGTGGACAGAACAGGTGGAGTGGATAGAACAGGTGGAGTGGATAGAACAGGTGGAGTGGATAGAACGGATGGAACGGAGAGCTGGTTGGACTGAGTCAACTGGTCAGAACGAACGGATGGAGTGGATGGAGCAGATGAAACAGATGGAACAGAGTAGCTGTACTAGCTGGAGAGGATGCACTGCCCGGAATAGATGGAACTGACTGAGCGAATGGAGCAGATGAAACTGAGTGGACGTACTGGTTGAATGAATGGAACTGGTGGTATAGATGGAACAAAAGGAATAGATGGAACAAATGGAAGTTGGAGCAGATGGGAACAGAAGAAATGGATGAAGTGGACGGAACGGACAGAGCGGATGGAAACCGATGAGCGGATGGACACCGATGAGTGGACAGAACAGATGGACTAGATCGAACGGACAGAGCGGATGAAAGGGACGGAGCGGATGAAAGGGACGGAGCGGATGAAAGGGACGGAGCGGATGAAAGGGACGGAGCGGATGAAAGGGACGGAGCGGATGAAAGGGACGGAGCGGAAGGAACAGACGGAGCGGAAGGAACAGACGGAGCGGAAGGGACAGACGGAGCGGAAGGGACAGACGGAGCGGAAGGGACAGACGGAGCGGAAGGGACAGACGGAGCGGAAGGGACAGACGGAGCGGAGGGAACAGACGGAGCGGAGGGAACAGACGGAGCGGAGGGAACAGACGGAGCGGAGGGAACAGACGGAGCGGAGGGAACAGACGGAGCGGATGGCAGGGATGGAATGGATGAGTAGATTGAATGGACGAGACGAACAAGCAGATTGAACGAATGAAAAAGATGAGTAGATTTAATAAAACGGGACAGATGAAAAGGATGGAGTGGACGGAACAGATGGGGCAGACGGAACAGATGGGGCAGACGGAACGAATAGAGCAGACGGAACGAATAGAGCAGACGGAACGCACTTTTTGAGAAGCGCTGTTTTGACAAGATCTGTCTACGGCTGGTTGTGCTGCTACTTGCACTGTGGATTGCTGGTTTCCTGAACAGAGTTGCTACGAGGAAAACTCCTTCTACTGCCACTTTAAAGGGTACGGACATTGGGTCAAATGCAAACTATGAACTGTGGCAGGCAGTCAGAGTGACTCATACATTGATACATTGTTACCATTGTTTCCCCGTAGAAAAGAGAAAGAATGCAGGACACCGCCTGGTGCACTGCTGAGCATGCCCGTCCTTCCCACAATCCATTTAACCTAACAATCTCATGCTTTATGCGCGCACGCTTTTTGAGAAGCGCTGTTTTGACAAGGGCTGTCTACGGCTGTCCACGGGTGGCGAGGGAGTAAAAGGGTCCAGTGCTGTTATTTGATTGATTTTATTGTTTGCTTATTTTTTATTTCTATTTCATTTTTAAGTTTGTTCTTAATTGTTTCAATTCAGTACAAAAGCAAAGTTACCACTTTAGCGCCTTTTTTCTATGTATACCTTAAAATCTAACATGCCAGCCACGCTAGGTAGTTCCAAAATGGCGGTGTGTGCCTCTGCACCACGCAAAATTGCTCAAACGCATATTATTTTGTCGCCGGTGGTAAAAAAAGATGTTGCCATGAATGATATTAGAAACTTCTGTGTGTTACGTAGCCTGAATACAGGTGCCGGAAGAGCAGGGGGGGGAGAGAGAAAGAGGTCACGAGCTGCGGAATCTGCAGAGGAGTCTCGCATTGATCATGGCAAATCTAAGACTGGTGGCGATCGTGATCCATGCAAATTTTCGAGCCCGCCAAACTTCAGTAATGGAGAGAACTATTCGTCACCAAGTACTTCAGGCCACAATTCTAATCGAAGCTCTAGAGATGTTACACATGTATCAATCTCTGATAGATCGGAGCCAGAAGAACATAACACCTTCTCTACCCCAATGATGACCAGTGGGGCCCCGCCACTCGACCTGGCCCAAACTTCCATTTCTGATTTGTCTCTTCATGCTAGTTTTCTGAACGATCTACATGACGAAAACTTAGCAAGCTCCCCGCGGTCTCCGATTGAAAGACAGTCAGCCTCTATTTCTCCTTCATAGCACCAACCCCAAGGCGCCCTAAGCCTGTGAAACAGATACCTGAACTAACATCTCAACCCCCCCCTTGATTGAAATAACACTGGCTGCCATTAACACAGCAATTGTCACCTTACAACGGCTATTTGAGACGCTTGACCAAAAGATCTCGTCTCAAGCGGCTCAAATTGACCGTATTGCTGAATGGATGGAAAAAGAAAGGACTCACAAATATTGTGCCGGAAATGGGCATGACTCTTGTACCATTGAAATCTCACGAAGACATTTCCATAGTGCCCATTCCAATTCTTCTAATATTCTCTAATGTCATTCGTTCTCCCAGTTCCATAGGCGAGACTGTGGATCCCTCAACCGCCCAAGTCCCTGCAAATAACGGAATGAAAGTTCCACCGCAAAACATGTTTCCCATATTTCAATCTAAGGAAGGCATCAAAAAACCCTTGAAGACAGATTTAAAAAAGTTGACCATCCCTCCTGATGTAAAGGGAAAGAAAAAGTCAAAAAACATTAAAAACTCTAAAAATAATTTCTAATTCATCTTCAAGACAATTTATTAAGAGATTACAGACGATACGTCCTTCAATGGCAAGTGCTGCAGTTATAAATAAATACAAAGCAATGCGAAACAACATAAGGGGTACAGTAGATCCTAACAACGAAGTTGTATCACATCAACCTTTAGATGAGCTGGTTGATGAGATAGACAAAATTCAGCCACCTCCAATGGAAAGCAATAAAGATGTGGCTATCACACCTTCAACAGCTAAAATAATCAAGTCATTGGCTGTACAAGAAAGTCTAAACCAAGCATTACGTAGGAAAGAGATTCGAGAAGCAGTTGATGCCTACCTAGAATCACAAACATTATGTAACACCTAGCTGAATTCAATCAACTCCAAAAATCAGGATGGAAATAATGAAGGTCCTAGCACGCATCCAGAAAATCAAGAGACGTGCCGAAACACTCGACGACTTACTCATGTCAGCTAACTCAGAGTGGAGTCTCCAGTGTTACAAGAGAGAGGAGTCTCCTACGCAACTACAGCGTCATCTCTACAACACATCAGAATATCAGAGACTCCAGCTGTGAATATTGATCAAAACAGACATAACCAGGTGAACCAAAGACCAAAAAAAAAAAGATCAGTTCACTTTTATCGTAAGATGTCGGCCCGCCCCTTTCCAGCAATACACTTTGTGCCGAGCAAATATCCTGAACATTTTCAAAGACACGTCCATGCTTACTGATTTATCCACTGTAGAGTTGGCACAGGTGGAATTTCCGAACCTGTTTCAACCGGAGACAGTGAGATTGTGGATTTCCTCAACCTTGGTGGCGAGAACAATATGGGAAGCGAAGGAGGAACTGTTCGAGTTAGGCTTCGTCATCACGCAAGAACAAATAACATCTAAAACCCCGGAGCAAACCAAAACGGTAATAAATAAATACATCAGTGGTTCCCAGCAAACCACTACATTTTGCGCAGTACATCACTCATAACCGAAGAATATCCAAGCCAAGGGGTCCCTTGAGTCACTTAACAAATTTGCAAGTTGGAACACCAGAGGTCATTCACATGTAACGACTTCCTTCGTAAAACTTCTTAGGGACTTTGACATATTAGTGTTTCAAGAAACTTGGTTGAGGAACCCGCTGGTCTGGAACAATTATGACATCTCTCTGGTCCCAGCATCATGGGCCTCGAAGGGTAGACCCACATCGGGTCTGATGGTGGCAACTAAATCTAGTTCTTTGTGGATACTGCACCCTTGGGCCACCTTCAATCAATCCATTCAATTAGTTAAGATCACAATCAGGGAGCATGTCATCGCCTTGATCAATATCTATCGGAATCCTGCAGCCATCTGTGACAACCTCTTTCTCAGGAGCTTTATAGATGCTCTTAATTTAATAGCCATGGACAACGAGGTCACAAATAACATCGTGGCCGGTGATTTTAACATGCATTATTTAGACAAATATGAACCGAGCAAATCAATAATAGTCAAATGGGAGAGCCTAATGGAAGAAAGGCAATTAAAATTGTTGAATGGTGCGACTAAGGGTGATATGCCTCCGCAGCCAACTTGGACAAGAGGCACTAGTGCAAGTATTATAGACTTTATATTCACCGACAGGTCTCTATTCAACAAAATTGACCAATTGGAAGTGATAAAGCAATGTTTCAGTGACCGTAACATTTTAACAGCGTCATGGTCCTGGGAATCAAAGTATCCAGTGTATCCGAGAGATCATTATACACACAATCTGGAAATGAACAGCAATAAAACGAGATTCCAAAGGAACGAAGACAAATTGGCTAACTGATTCCATATTGAAGTGGAATTTAGAACATTTTAAAGACTCGCTTTACACAACTGCACTATTGGAATTTAGAAATAACAATGAGCACAATTTGAATTATAAACCAAAGAAATCAAAAACTCATTGTTTTGACCAAGAACAAAAAGAAAGATACAAAAATGGTGCGAAATTAACTCATTGAAGTTTTTGCCTATGGAAGACAGAAAATTGGCTGTGCAATCCATTAAATGTCGCTACAGAAATTGGATGCGGGCAAAAAGAGCCTCAAAATACCAAAGAGATGATGAAATTATGTTAAGAACTTGGTCGTCGATAAATTCGGCTAACATGTGGTTACTGTTGAACAACATATTAGGGAAACAACAACTTGCCGCTCAAATTAATGGGCTGTCTGAAGAACAATGGCTTACTCACTTCCATGAGTTATATAATGTGTCCCTATTGCCTTATCAAATGCCTCCAGTAATCAAATGTGACAAGTGGTTGTTAAAAATCGGAATAGAGGATATTGAAGAATTTATTACAAAATCCTCAAGATCACGAGCACCGGGGCCTGATGGTCTTACCAATGCCATCCTGAAAGCACACCCACACGAATGGGCTAGGATCTTATAGACCATCTTTATGAATGGGATTAAAAAAAAGGAAATCCCCGCCTCATGGCGTAAGGCAGTGATTATCCCAATATATAAAAAGTGCAATCGGCACATGCCGCAGAATTATAGACCCATTTCACTGCTTGATGTCATTGGGAACATTTTTTCCTGATGTGTGTTGCGGGACTCTTGGACTTCCTCCCATCACAAGAGAGATCCATGCCAAACAGGCTTTGTACGAGGGCTGGGAACTAGTGTCAATTTATCATCATTATATGCAATTCAGCATCAGGCTCAAATCACTAAGCAACCCTTGTACCTCGCCTATATCGATTTTCATGCAGCCTTTGATTCAGTCTCCCGGGAGATCTTGTTGCAGAAATTGCAAAGAGCCAAGTGTCCTGTTACAATCATTGACATAATCAATAAATTACATTCCGACACATCGATCCAAGTGAGACTGAATATGGAAGGACTGCTTCTACCAAAAAGGGGCTGCGGCAGGGTTGCATTCTTGCATCTGCACTGTTTAATTTTTTTATTTATGATATTCCTGAGATTTTCCAAAATCTAACATGTGATCCTCCTACACTATGCTCAGTGAAGATTCCAGCTTTAATATATGCTGATGATTTGATTTTAATATCAAAAACCCAGAGTGGTCTACAAAAAGCATTATATGCCTTGGAAGGTTATATATCGCTGAATCAACTTACGATTAACACCAACAAAACAAAAATCATGATTTATAATGGCCACCCAAAGCAGTCAAATAAATATAAATGGGTATTGCAAGAGACAAATCTAGAAATAGTCCACCAATATACCTACTTGGGAATGCAAATTAGTACTCTGCAACCTAACCAAGCACATATGACGCTTCTGCACCAGAGAATACTAACAGCCATTTCACAATCGAAAATCATATTGTATAAATATGGGAAATTCTCAATAAAACCGATAATCACCTATTACAACCAGAAAACCATCCCAGTAATCTTATATGGTCTTGAAACGTGGAAAGTATTGTAAAGACCCATTCTCGACAAACTTGAAGGGAAGTTTTGGAGGAGGGTCTTAAACCTCCCGCAGTGTACGCCTTGTGCACTGATTCGGTACGAAATTGGGCAGTTATCCATCTTCTCTAGAGTTCAGTGGCGTCAATGTGCGTTGTTTAGGAAATACCTGATGGCAGATAAATCTGGAAACTTGCTATCAGTTCTTGCCGAGTATATGTTAAACTCTAAAAATGTATTTGCAGTCCAGTTGTGTAACAAGGTCCTAGACATTTTGCAAGCTGCAGATATATCTGTGCAAACCCTTTTGGAAAATCCAGACAGAGCAAAAAAAAAGTTGTACCTACACGATTGGATAGAAACGCAGCAATCGTGTCAGAGGTACAAAGTGAATAGAAACAATCCCTTTGTTGAGAAGAAATTTGGTCAATCCGAGTCATATCTGCTACGATATCCAAATCCAGTGTTTCGCTCTGCAATACTGCGTTTTCGACTAAATTTGTGGAATAAAGGCGAAATATTGGTTCCTCGTAAGGCCCTTGATAAATCATTAGACTTTTGCCGATTATGTAAGAACAAGCAAATAAGAGAATCTTTATGGCATTTGTTTATGATATGTCCAGGTGCTGCGAAAGAACGTGAATTATTCTTATCCAAACATTGTCAATATCAAACACTTGACTTGATGGGAAAATGGAATCTATTCTTCTCAACAAAGCGGCTTTCAGTTCATTTTGCTATTATGAGATTTTTAGATGCAATTTTTGTTAAATTAAGTTGAAACAACAAAGTGTAACTATGAATTGGTTTGCACCTTTTGTGATTGTAAAATGAATTGTGGTTTTATGTATTTTTTTAAATAATTATATGTTGTAAAGTTGATTCATTCAGCTATACCAACTAAAACATTTTTTTTAAAAAGAGCATACGGAACGAATAGAGCAGACGGAACGAATAGAGTAGATGGAACAGATGAGTGGAAGGAACACATCGAGTGGATGGAACGGATAAAGCGGGTGGAATGGACTGAATAGATGGAACAAGTGAGTGGGTGGAACACATGGAGCGGATCGAATGAATAAAAAGGAGGGAACGAATAGAACACATTAAACGGATGGGAAGGATGAAATGGGTCTACGGAATGGAGTAGATCATGTGGCTGAAGGGTTGAGTGGATGGAATAGATAGGACTATTAGATTAAATGGATGTAACAGACGAAGTGGAATGAACAGACAGAGTAAACAAAACAGATCGAATAAATGGTACAGATGGAGTACTCTATCTCTAGTGCTTTACTGATAACCATCATATCACACTACAACGCTTACTCTCTCCTATACACCACCACTCAACTAGAACACAGCGATACTATGACACATTCGGTATAGCTGTTCTCATACTAACACCCGCCACATACGCCTCATCATTCTAATTAAACACAGCTAGCAGAGCACAAACCGCTAGCTTAAGCGTCTCCTCAGGCCTAAAGCAGCCAGAAATCTGTCTGGGTGTCCACCCTCCAGAACTGAACACATACAACTGACCGCCCCACCACCACACCTACCGCTAAGAAGCAGCTATCATGCAACTGCCACACCGGCTGCACACATATCCGGTGCACCCACGCACCTTATGACTCTCTCTCTCTCTCTCTCTCTCTCTCTCTCTCTCTACTGACTCGAACTACCGTTCCCGAGGGCGTTCAACCTACCAGCGCTTTGAGATCATACCATACCTTGTGCCAGAGAGCGTCCCGCAGTTTCTGCAGCGTCTAGTGTGTTCTTTAAAATATTATGGGTCACCTGTCTATCCTCAGAGACAACGGCCAGCATGCGTGATCGCCTTGGTTCAGGGACCACTTTGAGGCCTTCTTGGTGCAGGCTCCATTGTACGTCGCTGTACCTAGCGAGAAGGGTTGTATTATTTGCGATTCTGGTTGAATAGGCCGCAGGTGTGGTAATACATTTGCAGGGGGCATAGAGTTTTTTGCAGTCATTATCTGGGGGAGCCTCGGCCGTGAACAGTGGCACCACTGCCCTTTTTCTGGTGGTTTTAACAACCAGAGAATCTGGTGTGGCATGAACTCGAATATACATAGGGTCAGATGGAGAGGGGCAAAACAGCTTCTCAACCCGAGGGATGACAGCCCTTGTGAGGGAAGGAGACAGTAAAGAAGGAGCGATGCGTTTCTTTATGGAGTTGAGCAAGAGGAATAACCTGACTAGTGGTTTTTCTTTGAGAATGTCCTCAACGAAGTCAGAGTCCTGGACAGCCTCTTGAGTAGCGATCTGAAAATGATCTGCGGCTCTCCTTAGGATGGCATTAAATACCATCTGGTCGTCTATTGGCGATGACTGCCTTTGTTGAAGTGAAGAAGGCGGGTTCAGACAAATAATGTCAGCTGTGTCCTCATGAAAAGGATTGTTCTCATAAGTTTCTTCTGGTTCTGAATGACATGCATTACTTACCGTAAAAGCATTTCTGATGATTGTATCTGCTTAGATTCACATGCTGTGCATATGGTCCGACATCCAGGGGTAACCGCAGAGTATTGCATCTTGTCTTTCGGGGACCGAAAGGGGATGTCGGCATTGGCGTGTCTGAAACACTATCCCTATCGTGACGTGTGTAGTACCCAAAATCCTTCACGCGCTGAGGTCCCTCCGATTGTATTTTTTCTGCCATGAGGGAGCCCAAGGCTATAGTGAGTGAGTACATGAAGGGAGAAAGTAGTAAGAAGTCTATGTTCCTTCCACCCCGAGCGGGGAGGCAGGGAGGGCGCATGTGAATCTACGCAGATACAATCATCAGAAATGCTTTTACGTTAAGTAATGCATGTCTTCTGATGCTTGTTAATCTGCTTAGAATCACATGCTGTGCATAGACTAGCGAGCAGTACCCGGAGTTGGAGGTGGGTTGTGAGAAGGAACAGTAGAAAAAATATGTCTTAGTACTGCTTGTTCCACCTGAGAATCAGACCTAGAATGAGTGTCTCGGCAATAGTGTTTTGTAAAGGTGTGTACAGAACTCCAGGTTGCCGCTTTGCAAATGGACTCTAGGGGAACATTTGCAATGAATGCTATGGATGCCCCAGTGCCTCGAGTAGAATGTGCTCTCGGCTTGAAGGGCAGTTCTCTCTTTGCAAGAGTGTAACATAGTGTGATGCATTTGACAATCCACCTTGATATTGCTGATTTAGAGACAGGGTCCCCTTCTCTACCAGCTGCCACTGAAACAAATAATTTTTTAGTTTTCCTCAGTGGTTTGGTTCTAACCATGTAGAACATGACTGCCTTGCGCACATCTAGTGTGTGAAGGCTTCTTTCGGCCATGTTAGTAGGTCTCTGGAAGAACGTGGGTAGTTCAATTGACTGGTTCACATGGAACTTCGAAATAAATTTCGGCGCAAATCTGGGATGTGTGCGCAGAACTACCTTATCTTTGTGGACTGTAACAAAGGGGTCCAAAACCAACAGGGCCTGTAGTTCGCTAACTCTTCTGATAGAAGTGATAGCTACTAGAAAGGCTGTCTTGTAAGTCAGGTCTTTCAGACTAGCTTTATGCATAGGTTCAAAAGGGGGTCCCATGAGCCTAGTTAAAACCACATTTAGATCCCAACGAAGGGCTAGGTGAGTGATGGGGGATACATTCTTTTAACCCCTTGCATAAATGCTTTAATCACAGGTATTTTCCACCACGACACCTTCTGCTGTGACGTGGTGTAGGCTGACAACGCCGCTAGGTCAACCTTTAAGGAATTGAAGACTAACCCAGAGTCCAACAGATGGGTTAGATATGACACAATGTGTGAAGGCGAGCAATCGGTGGGATTGACGCCTTTGGAACTGCACCAGATGACAAAACGTTTCCATTTTCTGGCATAGCAATAACGTGTGTTAGGCTTTCTTGCCTCCCTCAGTATGTCCATGCATCTTTGAGGGAGTTGCAGATGTCCAAACTCTATGACCTCAGGAGCCAGGCTGCTAAGTTCAGAGTTTGTGGGCATGGGTGCAGGGTCTCCCCCCTGTCCTGAGACAACATTTTATACAGCCAGGGCAGCTTGACTGGTGGGGAGAGGGACATTTCCATCAGGTGCGCGAACCAAGGTTGGCGGGCCCACATGGGAGCCACCAGAATCATGGTAACTGGTTCCTGGTGCATCTTGTGTACTATCTTGTTCAGAAGGGGAGTCGGGGGGGGGGGGGGGGGGGGTGTAGACAAATTTCCCCGACCAAGTTATCCAGAGACCGTTCCCCTTGGATCGGTGGATCGGTTCTGGGGGTACCTCGAGGCATAATCTTGGCATTGGGCGTTCTCCTGAGTAGCGAACAGGTCGATCTCTGGAAACCCCCATTCTGCGAAGACGTTGGATACAATGTCTTCGTGCAGTCGCCATTCGTACTCTTCTGGCAGAGGAAAATCTCTGACGAGTACGTCTGCCAGAAGATTGAGTTCCCCTGAAACATGTTGGGATATCAGGAACATCTTGTGTTTGAGAGCCCATATCCAGATGTTTTGGGACAGCTTGGATAGCCCTGGAGAGGGAGTGCCCCCCTGTTTGTTCAGGAAATACATTGCTGTTGTGCTGTCGGTTAGGACCAGCACTGTCTTCCCTTGCAGTTGCTCCTGAAAGGCTTTTAATGCTTTGAACACTGCAAGTAGCTCCAGTAGGTTTATATGGTTGGACGCTACCTGAGGGGACCAGACTCTGTGCGCTGTCTGTTGAAGCAGGTGAGCCCCCCACCCTGTGAGAGATGCGTCCATCGTGAGAGTGGCTTACACTGCAGGGGTGGTGAAGGTTTTCCCCTTCAAGAGGTTCTCCCTCGACCACCACTGCAGAGAGAGAACGAGGGCTGACGTGACACCATTGGCTGTTGAGCCACTCTTGCATGGGACGCATGCGCAGCCGTGCGTGGGGAACCAAGTATATGCATGATGCCATCATCCCTAGCAAACGCATAGCTTTGCGTATCATCACCTCTCGACTGGCTACATACTGAGGAACCTGAGAGAGCATGTTCTGAACCCTCTCGCTGGAAGGGAAGACTAGACCGTCTTCCGCACGAATTAGAGCCCCCAGGAACTGTTTTACTTGGCTGTGGACTAAGCTGGATTTCTTTTCGTTGATAGAAAATCCCAGGCTGAACAGTAGGTCTACTGTTTTTTGGGTGTTCGAAAAACAAATGTCGAACAAGTCCCCCGTGATGAGCCAATCGTCGAGGTAAGGGTAAACTGGAACTGAAAGTCTGCACAGGTGTGTCGCTGCCACTGCCAGGACCTTGGTAAACACCCTTGGCGCCGAGGCTATGCCGAAGGGGAGTACCTTGAACTGGTAGTGTTTGTCCTGAATCACGAACCTTAGGAATTTTCTGTGCACTGGCAGCATTGAAATATGAAAGTATGCATCTTTCATATCCAATGTTGTCATGAAGTCCCCCTGTTTTAGCAATGGGATTACCTCTTGCAGTGTTACCATGCAAAACTTCTGGGGCTTTATGAACTTGTTCGCTGGGCGCAGGTCTAGAACAGGATGCATGGTGAGATCCTTTTTGGGTACAAGAAAGTACACTGAATAGATACCCTCGTTTACCTGAAGAATCGGGACGGCTTCTATGGCGTCCTTTCTCAGCAGCGCTTCCACCTCTTGGATCAGGATCTGCAGATTTTCCGGTGAAAGGCGTCGATGTTTCGGCAGTCTGAACTGTGGAGGTCGGGCGAATTCCACGCAGTAACCGTGGGCGACCATCATTAAGACCCACTAGTCTGAAGTTATCCCCTCCCATGCCTTGAGGAAAGATGTTAATCGCCCCCCGACGGAGGAGACATGGGATGGGACCTGGACTGGGTGGTCATTTCTGACCCGAAGTTGATGCTCCTCTGGAATTGGAGCCTCTGCCTCTATTCTTTCAGCGCTTCTGACCCCTCTGGGGGTATTAAGTGGGGCTTGCAGCTGGTTGACTTGAGTTGAAGTTGGCCGTGCCGAAATAGTTTTGAGTGGCACAGGCTTGTCCTCGAAAGGACCGCTGAGAATTACTGCCCCTCTGTAAAGAGGGTTTCTGGGAAATTTGGTGCAGCGACTTAATAGTCTTGTGCTCCTTCTTGGCTGTCTCCAACGCATCGTCTACCGCCTTCCCGAAGAGGTTGGCCTCTTCGATGGGTTTGTTGATAATGGATGCCTGGGTCTCAGGCCTGAAGCCCAACGTACGCAGCCACGCGTGCCTCTTTAGGAGAGTACCCTGTGCGAGAGACCTGCCTGCTGTCTCTGCGGTGTCCAGGGTATTCTTTTACCTCATTCGGATTGGTAAGTTTGCCCTCCGAGACAATGGCGAGAAGCTTGGCTCGGCTGGTTCCAGAACCTCTTGAAGGCCTTCCTGGAGTAGGTTCCATTGGGCGTCGACGTAGCTTGCTAGTAACGTCTAGTTATTGGCAATCCGGACGGTATCGGCCGCCGCCGACATAACCCGTTTGCCTAAGGCATACAACCTTTAGGACTCCTTGTCCGGGGGAGACTCTCCCCTGGCAAGGGGAACCCCTGCTCTCTTGCGAGTGTTGGTCACCACCAGCGAGTCTGGGATTGCGTGTCCTTTGATATAAAGCGGGTCGGTGGGGGAGGGTCGGAAAAGTTTTTCAACCCTTGGGTTGACAGCCCTAGTCTGAGTGGGTGAGAGTAAGGAAGGGGCCAGCCGTCTCTTTACAGAGCTCAAAAGAGGGATAGACTGGCTTGCCGGAGGCTTTTCATTAATAATGTCCTCCACAAAATCTTGTTCGGGCAAGGCTTCAAGCGTGGCAATTTTCAAGATTTCCGCTGCTTTTTTCCAACATGTTGTTGATAGCCATTTGATCATCCACCGGGGAAGCTTGTCGAATCGGGGTGGATGGGGGGAGAGTCGAGGCAAACAATATCAGAGTTGCGATCGTCCTGCTGGGTGTCCTCCCAGTTGTCCGTTGCTCCTTGATCTTCCCCATAGTTGTCCAGAAAAGAGGACTCCTCTTCTTCTGTATAGATGTCTCTATACGTGTCCATCTGGACATCTTCTTGATAGTCAACTTGGTGTTGGACATCTAGGTGTTGGACATCTTTTGTTTGAGGGTTAGGGTCTACCCGAGCTTTTTTCGGCGGAGGTTGATCAGAAGCCCTGAAAAACTGCTCCAGCTGATCCATACACCCCTCGAATTGCTCTGTGGTCCACTTGGATGACCCAAATGGACCTAGCTGAGTAGGAACCGTGTTCTCCACCCTAAGGCGTTGAGAGGATCTCCTCAGGGTGCTTGAGAGCGGTACCTGGCTTTCTTCGTAAGAGTCTTCGGGATCGTTTTCCAAATCCGTGGAAAACTTTTCGGCGAATTGGCCCATAACTGTGGGCGGAACTAGGCCCACCGCCGTAGCAATCCTATTGATACTCTTACGGATAGTCACCGAATCTTCGGGCGACAACGCCTCCGATGATGTGTCGGCAGTGAAAATGTCTTCCGCGGCTCCAGAAGGGCCAGCGGATGGCTTCTCGGGTAGAGGCCTACTCGTAGTTTTCGGGCCTGTACGGGCCTTGGAACCCTAGGAATCCATCGAAGTTTCTTGTTCTGAAACTTCGGCGCATGTAGTTTGGGGAGTAGCGCCCTTGTTATGTTTGTTATGCCCAGTCATGTGCTGCTGCGTATGCGGGGAAGGCTTCGGACCTGACCGATCCGTGGGCACCGCCGAAATTTCCAGCGGGCCCGTTGGCGCTTTTGCCTTCTTCGACGATGTCGTCGAGGACGGCGTTTGGGTTGTGTGCTTGGTGCGGTGCGATTGTACGCCCCTGTCGCCGGGTGTGTTCCCTGTAGCAAGACCGGAGTCGAGCCTGGACGGGTCGGGGACGGGCGTGGCAGCCTTAGAAGTGCCGCCTCAAGGTCTATAACATACACATCGGACGTTTGGTCATCCGACGTGCCCCCGTCACTTTCGGCTGGTGTCGCAGCAGGGGAAGGAGGCTCCACGCGTGACATGCCGTACGCGGCCCATCGCTTTAACCGGCGCTCCCTAAGGGTCTTAGGTTTAAGGAGTTTACACGCCGAACACCGCCTCTCGTCGTGCTCTAGGGGGAGACAAACGTTACACGAAGTGTGCTCGTCTTTCCATGGATATCTAACCCTGCACACAGGGCAGAATCTAAATGGAGTCTTTTCCATAGCAGAAGGGAAGGGTGACCAGACCAAAAGGGAAAGCAGTGGAAAAGAGGAAAGACATAATAACAGTATGGCAAACCCCGAGCCCACTCTCCCTACTGTGTAGGCCGGCCAGAAGGCCCGACCACGTGGAAGTCCGAACGCCGGATCTTAGGCGCCGGAACCCACAGCAGTAGACGATTCCCCCGTAGTCTTCGTCGAAGATGTTCTTGATGGGCGAAGTGACTTCACGGGGAATAAAACCGACAATTTGGTAAGATAAACAATGTCTCATGAAGAGCTCCGCTATAGGGCAACCAGTTATCTGGGCGGAAAAAAACAATCTGAGGGACCTCGGCGCGTGAGGGATTTTGGGTACTACACACGTCACGATAGGGATAGTGTTTCAGACACGCCTATGCCGACGTCCCCTTTCGGTCCCCGAAAGACAAGATGCAATACTCACGGTTACCACTGGATGTCGGACCATATGCACAGCATGTGATTCTAAGCAGATTAACAAGCATCAGAAACTCAAATACCTCTTCTTGATGGATCTGTGACTGAATTGGAAGCTTTGCAACTTTGGTGGAATGGGGAAGGAGTCCTCCTCCCTAGGTCTCTTGGGAGTGATGTACTTCTCTGAGAAGTCTATGAATTGGGGCATCTTATCCATATAATTCTCAAACCTCTGCCTAGTCCACAGGGAAGAAGCAGAGGGGTCTGGAGGAGGGAAGGGCTGTTCAGAAGGGGGAGATTTACCTAATAAAGCAATAGGGAGGGTCTGGGTATCCCTCTTGATGAGAGGGGGTGCTTCTGGGCTGTTCCGCTGCTGAAATATTAGCCGCAAGACTCAGGTATTTTCGGCGGGTGAAGGCTGATTTGATGCGCCTGAAGGCATCGTCGCGGCTGCAGACTCTGCCAAAGCCTTAGGGGCGAGCACGCCCATGGACGACGTGTCGGTAGCCATTTGCTTTTTCATGGGATAGCCCAGTCGCAGGGCATGAAGACTGTTGCAGGGAGGGCGACGGTCCGTGAGGTTCGGCAGGCACCAAAGTTTTTGGCGGGTCTGTTGGCGTCTGGCGCTTCTTTGACGTGTCCGTCGAGGAAGCCTTAGGGGTTGTGTGTTTTGCCTTAGGTGGTGCGTGAGTGTTCCCCTGTTGCTGGGGTGTATACTCCCCATAACAGTGCGAGTGGTTCAGCCGAAAGGTCTATGGCTTCTAGGTCGGAGCCATGGCTGCCGCTGGAGCCCTCGTCGTTGATCAATGTACCAGTCGCCCAACAGCAGTGGATGTTTTCAGCCTAGGAGTCCCCAAAGTAGTCTAAAAGCAGTAGTGAAGACTAGACGATCATTGGTCGTGGGACAAAGAAGTAAGTAATAAGCAATATCAACTTTTGCAAGCTCTGCATAAGGTGACCAACTAGTTGGGCGGTAAAAAACAATCCTAGGGACCTCGAGGCGCGAGGGATTTTGGGTACACTACACGTCACGTTAGGGATAGTTTTACAGTCACGCCCATGTCGACATCCCCTTTCGATCTTCGAAAAGAAAGATGCAACACTCCACGATTACCACTAGATGTCAGACTATATGCACAGCATGTGATTCTAAGCAGATTAACGAGCATTAGAAATAAATATTTATACTATATTTATTTATTTATTTTAATGTGATACAGTTTTTTAAAAACAAAAACTTTACACATAAGTCTAAAGAAAAATCTAAAGAAAAAAATGTTTTGGAATTATTAAACAGCAATATTTTTAAAACAGCAATTCATCATTAAAATGAAGAAAAAAAAAAAGAAAAAAACACATTTAAGATCATGTTCATATTCATTCTTATTAAAAAAAAAAAATGTCACAGGTTATAGCCAGAAGTTAACTTTCGTGCAGTTTCATGTGAAGGCTCATTTATTATTTATTGATGCAAGGAGAGTAAGCTAGCCTTCAAATTTCTAGTATTCCCTTAACTGTATACCATACCCTATATAAGGCCAAATGTAGGCTAGGATTCAGAGTGTTGATACATGCTATCCAGAAGTCTTTGGACTTAATATGGTCGAGATTGTGTACAAATCTGCTATAATGTTTTATGTAAGTTAATCCCAATCTAGGGCATAGTGTGAGAACGTGTCTTGCCGTTTCAGGTAAGTCTTTATTTTTACATACCCTGCAAAAACGCTCTGTTTTAGAAATGGCCCGTTCAGGGCCCAACACCGCTAAGACTGGTAGATGGTTGATACGTAGGAGTAATAGGAAGCGTCTTAAATTAACCGAGGGGCATAGATTGAGATATCCTTGTGCTCTCCTGAAGGTATACTATAACTTTAATGGTGTAAGTGTTTACTTGGATACCTGCATTTACTGATTTCCTTGTACAGCTCTACAGCTCACATTACCCCTTTTAAGATAAGCCTGGCTGCTCACTTGTGTAGTACAGGCCTATATTAAAAGGTGGGTTTGATAAGTCTTGTAAAGACCCACACCAGTTGCACTCTACACATTCTTACCCAACACTCCCAGATACTGAGACCACTGGTCCCTCAGGAGCCACTGAAGGGATCTCATGCGCAGCCTGGCCTCTGGCACTAGGAAAATACAGGCAGCCATAAGACCCAAAAGGCAGAGGAAGGAAGCCGCTGGAAGGGTGGCGTGGTTCTGACACATATCTGGGCTATGTTGCTGACTCTCTCCTCAGGAGGAAAAGCCTTCCCTACCAGAGTGTCTAGGACTGCTCTGATGAACTGGAGCCGCTGAACTGGTGTCAAATGGGACTTCAAGTTGAGGGAGAAGCCCAGCCTGTGCAATAGTAGGCAGGTGTCCTCCAGATGAGACAAAACCTGCCCTGTCAACTTGCCTGGGATCAGCCAGTTGTCCAGTTACGGGGAATACGTGGACCCCAGATCTCCTGAGATGAGCTGCGATTAACGCCATGAACTTGGTGAAGACCGTTAGAGCGGAGGTCAACCCAAGGGGAAGCACTTTGAACTGATGGTGCTCATCTCCTATGAGGAACCATAGGAACCTCCTGTGCTTTTGATGTATTGGCACATGGAAATAAGGCTCTTGAAGGTCTATGGACACCAGCCAGTCCTGAAAATTCGAGAGCGTGGAGAATTTCAATCAATGTCACCATCCTGAATTTGTTTTTACTCAGGAACTTGTTTAGAGCCCTGAGGTCCAGAATGGGACAGAGAACTCGTCCCTTCTTGGGTACCAGAAAATATTGGGAATACCTGTCCGATCCTCTCTATTCAGGAGGTACCTATTCCACAGCACCCTTCATCAACAGGGCTCTTAGTCTGTCCTGGAGCTCCCGTCCCGGTTGGATTGGGGGCGGGGGGGTCTGTACAGTGGACTTTTTAGAAAGGGCAAACAACTCCACTAAATCAACTTCAGGGCCCAGGCGTCGAAGGGTTATCAAGTTGCCACTGAGGCCAATGCCTTGTCAACCATCCACCAAACAGTGCATTGTGGGAGGGGAAATCAAAGTGGCTTATAGGGTGTGGGGCGTCCCTGCCGCAGTTGCTGCAAGGACGCGAAAAGCACCTCTGCTCCTGGCTGGCTTGCGGGAGCTGCGCCTTCCTGCCACAGGGTACACAACGCCTATAGCCCCTACCTCTGGAGGCAAAGCTGAATGAAAGTTTGGCCGGCTGCACCAATAGGCCCAGTGATTTAGCAGGCAACTTGGATTCTCTAAACTTTTACAAGGATTCGTCAGCTTTCTGACCAAAAAGCATGCCCCCCTCAAAGGGCATGTCCAGCAGCCTGTCCTGAACATTCGGGGGAAAGCCAGAAGTGTCCAGGTCATTACCACCGCTGAACCCATTGATCGGCCAATGCAGTCCCCTAACGTCCAGGCCCATTTGCAATGACTGCTTGGATACCTCTTTCCTATCCTCCAGCAGCTGTAAAAATCCATCCCGCATGGCTCCCTCAGGGACTTATTCAGCAGCATGTTCTACAGCATGCTCCGTTTGTGGCTTTGAGCGCCATGCTGCCAGAGGTGAACAGCTTTCTGGCCAATGTGCCAGATTTCTTTCCTTCTCTGTCCATAGGCAGATTGGAAGTGGATGCTGCTGTTCTGGTGGAAATAGAGGCAGCCTGTACAACCAGCCCTTCCCAGGGAAGGATGTGTGGCGAGGAAAGAAGGGTCTCCTCTTGCCGGCCTATACTTCCATGTAAAATTGGTGTTTACAGGGGGAATAGTGCAAGGGTGCTGCCATAAAAAGGATAAAGGATCTGCAATGGCTGGGTTAAATGGCATGTTATGCTCAACTGTGGGACACTCATCTAATATATTGGTGAGCTCATACTCTTGAAGAGGTGTGGTAGACGCCTTTATCCCAAGGGTGTCAACAACCCTGTCAACCAGAGCCCTGAACTTGGAATTAGCATGAGTATAGGGCTGGCTTTGCTGCAACTCAAGGTCTGGGGAGGCATCTAGGCCACTAGTGTCCTGTAGACCTTGAGCCACGGGCAATAAATCGGCCTGGTCGTCGAAATAATAGACGATGCCGGTTCCCGTGTAAATCGGGTCGACTTGATCATCGGGGTCATCAATGCCGAAAATGGACTGCATTGAGTCAAAGAACCCCGATCTTGACAACGGTACAAGCGAACCATCGCCGACTGCTGGCGCTGAGGACGTGACCGCTGATGGAATACGTTTCAAAGCCAAAGTGGCTTTCGATGCCGATGGCTCTTTTGGTGCAGAGGGACGATCGGACGACTGATGGACGCCATGGGCCTCAGCCTTGCGGCCTTCCAGCAATTTAAACTTAGTAGGCGTGATGCTTTCGACATCAACGGAGTGGCTGGCTTGGGCTCGGGAGCACCAAGCCCCACTTTCGTCACCAAAGCTTGCTGGTCGGGGCCAGAGCCGCACCTACAGCAGCTTTCCTCCATGTCTGAGGAATACAGATTGTATAGATCTGGAGCCAAGGGGCAGCCTTGTTTAAGTCTGATTGTCGTGAACATTTTCTCAGACAGTAGGCCAGCTTTGTTTAGCCTTTGATATAAGTATTTGTATGTAGCTCCTTTGTGTTGTAAAAGAGAACTTCCGGACAGTTAAATTTTTTAAAATTTTCTCCACATCCTCTCTCCATCATTTGGTCAAGGATTTTAATAATATGGTGGCGAAGATTTTACCTGCCACGTACAATAGGGTGAATGGCCTATAATTTTCTGGATCAGTTTTTAGGCCCTTTCTGAAAATTGCCACCACGACACTCGTCTTCCAGGAGTCTGGTATTTTTCCCGATTGCAAGATGTATTTGAACAATTGGTGCAAGATTTTTGCCCATTCCACTGGGTGCTTTTTCAGTCCTTCATTCGTCAACCCATCGGGTCCTGGTGCTCTTGAATTCTTTAATTTTCTGATGAGTTCTTCTAAGGTCGAACTGTCTATGTCCAGCAAACTTTCGTCCATTCTCATTGGAATCCATTTGTTTGTTAGAGGTTGGAATTTCGGTTGTCTTTGTTTAAAGTATGCTTTCCATTGTTTCCCTGGGACTGGGTTGGATGTTAAAGCATCTTGAAGCGTCTCCTTACCGTTTATCAAGGCCCACGTCTCTGCAGTGTTTCTCTTGCATATCGTGTTTATCAAAGCCTGCGAGTCGTGATTTAGCATTGATTTCTTGTGCATCTTTATTCAGTTATGAAACGCTTGTTTTAATTTCCATGTTTCCACGATTTTATTCGTCTTGTTTAAGTGCTTTAGGTATTTTAGATGTTTCCGCAGGGTTCTTTTCTTCTTTACCACGGCTCGGTCATATACGTGCCGGTGTGACATTGTTGGTTTTGCACTTCACGGCTTGCTTGTGATTTGAATTTTTTTTAGCAATGGGAAGTAATCAATGACCTGCAGGACTGCCCGCGACTAATTCCTTTATCATTGTTGACAAATTTCCGTTCAACGTTCGGAGTTTCACTGTATTCTTAGTCTATTTCTCCCTGAACTGATTTCCAGATTGAAAGGGAAAATTTCCATTTCCTTTTTCATGGAAAGACTTAAACATGTAAGTTTAACCGGGTTGTGGTCACTTGACTGCGTGATTTGTACCTCAAGTTTTTGGATAAATGCTGACAAGTTAGATGAAATTGTAATGTAGTCTAGGATGGCTTCCGATTTCTGGCCTCGCCACGTCGGTTTCCCCGGGATGTCGCCTGGCGTGATTCCATTTAAAATTGTAAAATCCCTAGATTGAAGGGTGGATCTCCAGTTGACTTCTCTTTTTTGTTTCGTTGTCGCCATTTTAGGTGGATCTTGAAGTGCGTTATTGTTTTTGTCAAGACAAGTGCAGTTTAGATCTCCCACCAATATAATCCAAGGGTCGTGCCAATTGGTTTTCAGGTCATCGATTGCGGATGCAACTTCTTTCGGGAGTGATTTATTTGCTTTAGCTCTCGGCATCCAGTATATGTCCATCAGCAATAAATGCAGTGAATGATGATCGTCTGGACCTGCAGGTATTTCCACAACTAGGACTTGAATGTATAGTGACAAATTCAATGAATGGATCACGTTCCAATTTAGTTCATCTTTTATTGCTATCAGAAAACCCGCCATTGGTCTACCTTTTTCCCCTTTCTTTGCCGGATTTATGCTTACTGAATAGCCTTCCATCAGGGGAGTTTTTCTCAACCAAGTTTCTTGCAAACATAATATGTCTGGCATGTTTTTTTCAAATTCATTGTTTGTTAGAAGGTGGTTGAATCCCCTTGTATTCAATGTAATAAGGGTCCAGGTTTCCTTTCGGCTTTCTATTCGGCACTGTAGGGTTTTCATTTTTCCAGCTGCTAAATTTGCCAGCCATTCCCATCTCTCCGGTTCTCCCTCCTGGAGTTGAGTTACTTGGGATTGTTTCATGGCTTTTTTGTGCGTGTCGTACGCCTCTTTAAATCGGGCTTTCTTTGAAAGAATTTCTTTTTCGAGTACTTCCGGTTCAACTTCTTTGTTATTTTTTTCAGTTATTTTAAATCCCATGCTCCATATGGACCTCTCTTCTGATAGTAATAACTGGTGGACAACTTGTGAGCAAGTTGAAACCCATATTCTGTCCATATACATTTTATCGGGAAATTCAAACGGAGATCTGTCACTGGAACTAATTAGTCTCAGTGTTGGTATGTGGTGGAACATTCTTAGCACATTGGCCATGTTTAGAATAAGTGCATCATTTGTATGTGCTAGTCTTTCCAGGAGGAGTCCTCTGCCCTTCTTTTCAGGGTTTAGTCTTCGTGTTGGTAATCTCAGGGGGCTGATCACGAATTTTTTGTTTCCCATGTTGTGATCACTTTCTTCTGTGTTGTAGTCCTTAATCTTCAGTGTAAGCGGGACACTTTTTGTTTTGGCTTTCCGGCTTCAATGTTGGATTTTTAGTTGGAGTGCTTGAGCCTCCTGTCGCCGCTGTTTTTAGTTTTTTCTTTTGTCCGCCCTCTGTATTGTTGCAGGCTAGTTTATTTACGAGTCCGGTCTCCATTATGCTGTTTTTCTTTTTTGGTACTTGAGATTTGTTTGAGTTCTGCTCATTTGTTCCGTTTCCTTCCTGCAATATTTTTAATTTAGGTTGTTCTGGTTGTTCTGTCTCTGCTTGCTCCTCATTTGTTTGTTCGGGAACATCTTCTTCTGAGTCACTCGAGGTCGAATCATTTTCGTCCGAGATGGAGTATGGGGAGAAGTGCATTAGCTCCAACTCCGAGTCGTCGATTGTTGCTGCCTCTTTGTCCTCTTGACTTATTTTTACCTCCGTGTCAGCCCTTTTCAGGCTGCAGGTATTTTGATTGGCTGTGATTGTAGTTATTTCTTTTGGCACAGTCAAACATTTGAAACATTTTTTACTTTTGTTTGATTTCCGTGACCTCTGGGGGGGTTGGTTTTTCGTTTTTTTTAACTACCTGTACTGTTTGCGTAGGTCTAACTTTCTGTTCGCTAATGGAGGTTTTCACCTTTGACCGGACCAATGTATTCACCACCTTCTGGTTAGCGTACTTTTTTTTGAAGATTTCACACAGTTTCGAGTTCTGATTGTCAACCTTGGGTGTTTCGTTTTCCTTTTCTGGTTGTAAAGTGTCTGCGGTTGTTTGTTGTGTTTGTTTTATGTTTTCTTGTGGATCATTATTCGGTGACTCTGTCTCGTACTTCATTCGATGGAACAGTTTTAAAGGTATTTGACATTGGATCACTGTCTTTGTTTTTTCGTTTGCTTACCTTCACCGTCGGCGACAGGGCTACATTACTTCGTCCTACCACCGAAGCGGTCAGGTCCTCGGTAGAATTTTTTGGCCCTTCTGGATTCTTCTATTTGATTGCTTTTTGAGGACCCTCTTCCGATTGATCTTCGTTGGAATTTTTCTTCATTTGTGGTTGTTCTTTCATTAGTTCCTTCAGTTGTATTACGGAAAAGTCCAGACCTCCTAGTGAGTCTCTTATGGGGGTTCTCCACCGGTTTTTCCTCTCTTTCATTATAGGTTCCAATATGGTATGCAACTTATCAGAAATTCTTTGCTCAACGTTTTGCATGTTCTTTTGTATAGCCGTTATAAATCCTTCAATAAACATTGTCTTTGAGTGTACCATTGCTAACCAAATAGTATGGCCTTTTAAGGTGTCCGTGGCATCTTCGTGTAGTTTCATATAAGGGGCCAATATTGCTGCCATTGTGGTGATCATCAGAAAATGGTCCTTTTCTAATTTTTCTCCCGTTGGCCCGGGCTTGGGATCCGGCTCTCCCAGTGTTTGAGGGGGTTCTATTGGCAATTGTGGTTTTGTCGAGTCAGGCTCCTGCCGAATATCTGTTTGGTTTGACTGATTTTTCTTTACCCCTTCCATATTTTGTGTTCCATCTCTGTGGTCAGAGGGTCTTTGTCCATTAAGGCTGAGTTTTCCAACAATAGCGCATCAGGGATTTCGTTTAGTGTGATGTTTTTAAGGGGCTTTTTTTAAGGTGCTTGATTGACGGTTCCCCTACCCCAATTTAGTAGAGTTTGTTTTCCAAAGAAATTATTGCTTCTGTCTTGGGCGTCTCCTGAGGATAATGTTCGAGGTTTCCATATTTTTTTTTCTAAGTGCGTGTATCTGATAAAGTCCATTCTAATTGATTTTGGGAGTTGTTGTTCTGCCATTTGTTGCGTTATTGGTTCCATTTATGGCTTTATCAGGCTGTTTACCTAAGGCATTTAGTTCCATCCTTGGGTTCTCTTCAGGTGGTTGATTTAATTCCTTTTCCTTGAATATGTTTTCTGCTGGGTCGTTTGGCCTTACTTCTGATGCAATTGTTGGGTTGCCTAATGTACCTTCCTTTGAGTAATCGTCCTTCCTTGTTGGTTCTGTCTCTTGTTTGTATCAGGTACTTCAATTATCTTGGATGAAGAGGCTCCCTTCCTTTCCCTTGCATCGGCATTGCTTTCCTGAGTCTGAAGTAATTGCCCAATCTTGATTGTGTTGTCTATGAAATGGATTGTGCGATTATCCGTGTCCAGGTTTCTCCCTTGTTTACTGGTTTTTGTTGTGGGTCCTCCAGTGGCAGGCTCAAGCCAGTTTGCTTGCCAATCTTCACCTCTATCGTAAACGGCAGGGGTATTCCCCTGATTGAGGTCTTTAATTTCAGAACTCGGATTAGTGATTTGCACCGCTTGTATTCGTTGTGATTGCATGTCGGTGTGAGACCTTCCAGTGAGGAACCTTCCAGTGAGGTTGACATTTTCAGACCGTTCGTGGTTTTGATTTGCCCCTTTTGTGAATTATGTTGCCTTTGCAGCCTTTGTATGTTAATTATATTAATTATGTCAAAAGTGTCGGTAGGCGGGATCAAAGGGGTCAAGCCCACTCAAAGGCCAGGTTCCAAGGCAAAACAATAGCAAATTGTCAGTGGGCGGGATCAAAGGGGTCGAGCACCAACAGTCTCCCTATCCGAAGTTTCAAAGCCAGTAATGGCGAGTGGGTCTGGGTGATTAACAGGTTGTTTGAACGGTCGTAAACGTTATTAAGTCTATAAACGTTATTTAGTTTTGGATTCGCCTCTCGTAATCAAGCTTACAGGGTCTAACCCACCTGTTTCCCTTTCTGGGTACTCACGGTTGATTGCAGGTCGATGCGTCTGGGAAGTTTTTTAGGCATCCTGCCGTCCAGCCGACCAGCCAAACAGCTCCAAACAGCAACACCCTTTTCTACGCAGTGGGCCTATTGCAGCGAGGGCTGCTGGTGTCAATTTTATAGTCCTCGTGTGCAGGGGGCAGAGCCAAATCCTCTCAGCAATGGGAAGAAAACAAAGGCAATTTTCACTTTCCCCTAGCTCCAAACAGCAGCGCCCTTTTCAACGTAGCGGGCTTATCGCTAAAGTTGGATTTGTAAGAGAGATTCAAGGAAAATAAATGCATCAAGATCTAAAACTGGAAGACATATTCTGGACAGTCCGATGAAGCGTTTGATTTCCTGTCCTGAATGTGTTCGTCGCTGCCACGTTCGGTTGGACAGTTCTCCGGGAACTCTATGGTCCTTCGATGCCTGGGCATCGACTGTTTTCACTTGTAGCGAACAAGTCTAGTGTGGGGAAACCCCATAGAGAGGAGAGGTGTTCTACGACTTTTTCGTGTAGACGCCACTCGTGTTCCTCTGGTAGGGATCTCTGCTCAATGAGTCTGCTAGAGAGTTGAGTTCCCCTGGAACATGCTGTGACGATAGGAACATCTTCTATTTGAGTGCCCATTTCCAAATTTGCAGCGCAAGCCTGGACAGATTTGGAGAACGTGTGCCCCCCCCCCCGTTTGTTGATATAAAACATCTGTCGTGCTGTCTGTCAGTACTTGCACAGATTGGTTCTTTAAATGGGATTTGAATGCCCAAAGGGCTTTGAATACTGCCAGAAGATCTAGCAGATTTATGCGGTTTTGGGCTGCTGTGCAAGACCACAGAACCTGAGCTGTGTGGTGAAGTTAATGAGCGCCCCACCCCGCTAGAGAGGCGTCTGTCGTGATAATCGTCTATCTCTGGATCATAGAAGGGTTTCCCCTTCAGCAGATTTTCCCTTGTCCACCAGCGAGGATTTTGTACCAGTGTTGGTGAAACGACCACTAGATCGTCCCACTGACCACTTGCCTGAGACCACTGTTTCGCCAACCACTGCATGGGTCACATGTGCAGCCGCGCGTGAGGAACCAGGTAAATGCACGATGCCACAATGCCTAGCAAACGCATAGCTTTGCGCACCCTTATCTGGCAGCTGGCCTGATAATGCAGTATTTGCAGTAACACATTTTGGACTCTTTCCTCTTATGGAAAGACCAACCCTTCGTGTCTCTAAGACAGCTCCTAGCAACTGTTTGGAAGTGCTTGGCACTAGGCTTGACTTTTTATTATTGATGGAGAAGCCCAATTGAAAGAAGAGGTTGATTATTTTTTGAATGTTTTGCCTGCAAATTTGGGGGACTCCCCTGTAATGAGCCAGTTGTCCCGGTAAAGGTATACTGGGATTGCCTCCAGGCATAGGTGCGCTGCCACCACAGTCAGTACCTTTGTGAATACCCTTGGGGGAGAAGATATTCCGAAGAGCAGCACTTTGAATTGGTAGTGCTGGTTCACTATCTTGAAACAAAAGAATCTTCTGTGTGCTGGGAACATTGAAATATGAAAATGGCCATCTTTCATATCCAGTGTTGCCATGTAATCCCCCTTTTTTAGTAGAGGGATTACCTCTTGTAGAGTAGTCATGCAGAACCTTTGTGGCTTGACATACTTGTTTGCAGGGTGCAAATCTAATACTGGGTGCATTGTTAGATCTTTCTTTGGCACAAGGAAGTAAGTTGAATAAATACCCCTGTTTACCTGGTAGGCCGGGACGACTTTGATGGCGTCCTTTATTAGAATAGTGGCGATCTTCCTCGAGGAGGATACTCTGCCTTTCGATGCTTGTTCTTCAGCGCGTGAAAGGAGGGATGTGGGATATATTGACCCACTCAACATCATTTCCCCACATCACCAAGCTGCATTTGCGCAGAAACAGCCAAATGGCTGCGCTGGCTACTGTGAGCGCCATGGCTCCAAACTGCATTTGGCAACAACCACAAAAATGGCTGCACCGTCCTGCCAAGCACAAATCGGGCAGGATGGAACAAGGGGGCCTGTTGAAGGAGATTGCCAGTGGGTTCTGACAAACAAAAGGAAGAAAGTGGAAAAAGCAGCGTTTCTTTGCTGCAAAAGGTGAAATCTCCATTGAAAAGAAAACCTTTTTCACTTTCTAAAATAAATGCTGTTGTGACGCTAATTCCCTCTGTTCCTTAAAGCCACTGTGATTAGTAAGCCCTAACAAGCCCTGTGTGTCGCACTGTGCCTCAGCAAAACCAGGCCTGATTCTGAATTGACAAGTCCTGGCAAACCAGCTCTAAAAAAAAAAAAGTAATCAACTAGGAACTTTACTTTTACTTACACGAGAAACACTTTCATTTTCTTTGCAAAGGTATCCAAAACTCAGCTGTACAGAGAGAGACTAACTAGCTGAGCCATGCCTGTTTCAATGTATCCCTGCTTCAGCCCAACTCCAGCATTTCAAGAGAATAACTATAGCTGCAAGACAGTGTGTGAATCTGCTGGAGATGAAAAGTTGAATTTAAGAAGCAAGGCCTGCTGCACCATATGTAAAAGAAATGGGCATTTGCAAACTAAAGAAAAACAAATGCCTGTGTGTTGGAACAGTACACTGGTGCATGTAAGCCTGCCAGCTTTTAGCAATATGAAGAGGTTTGTTGCTGGTGAGACTATATAACGTGGGTTATTTTGTGCAACAGGCCTGTTTAAATTCTGGACCCAAGATCAGAAAATAAAGGTTAAAACTATGGTGGCTGGAGTTGCAAGTTGAAAAACAGGTTTTCTGCTTGGAGAGGTGGCACCAAAAGGAGGGCTCTCTCTCAACAGATACTAACAGCCCCTTGATAATTACGGGGTTGAACAGACATTCGTCTCTGCTGGGACCCCGACAATAAAGCTCCCGGGGAAGGAAGTATGAAGGGGCACTAAAACTTCAATAAAGGAAGAAACCCCCACCATGCTTTGAAGGAAATGACAGTTGGCAGCAGTTAAAAAGAAAAAATGACCCAGGAACAAAGGGACTGCCTTTTGTACCCAAAGACTATTTCAGGAATAAACTTTAAAGACTTTTATCTCTGCAGCAAGACTTTGAAAAATTGTAAAAATGTTGCAGTTTAAAAGTGATATTTTTGTACTGTCTTGGGGACAGAAAGGGCAAAGTATTGAGGATAAATAGAAAAGTATCAATGTTGCAAACATACATTTTTGTACATACATCCCTTGGGATAATTCGCATCTGTGTAAAAAGTTATGGAATTTTAGGCCGAATCTTTCATGCTCAAAATTACCAAAATGTATCAGAAGGGCGGAACAAGGTCCCACAGACTGGAGGATTGGACTGATATGTGCTGCACAAAATATGTAACCTGTGTATATAATTTGCTAAGAGATTGCAATTGTATAAATGTATGTTTTTGGCAAAATAGGATTTTAAGTAAAGTAATTGTGGAAGTTCTTGGACATTGTAAAACTCCCATCATAAATCTGACATTCCCTTGGAAATCCAACCAGTTGAGAGCGAGGCGGAGGCTAGCACACCTGTCCAATCCAAGTAGTTTAGAGGCGTGCTTAGTTAACCCTGCCCAGCCTATACTTCGATTATGTCATTATGCACTATAAATAAGGGTCCCTGACAAGACACACACACATAGACACTCATCCCGATTTCCTGCGCTGCGTTCCTGTTCCCGTCATCTTCCAGATCCAGACCCCAACCACAAGGCCAAAGCATTGCTGATCCTACTCCAGGGCCCACTGCAAACCTAAGCAGTGCTTGTCCCATTCCAAGCAAGTCCTCAAATCTAAACAAAACACAAAATCTCCCATTAACAAGGGGAAAGCTGTGGTACCTTTTGGCATCCTGATCCAGCCTGGCTTGCTGCCACTCACTGCATGCTGCTGCCATCCTGCTACCCTGGTGACCTTTTGTATCCGGTGACCAGAATTGCCCATCCAGTCTTTGCCAGCCAGTGACCAGAACTGCACAGCTGTTTGCCAGGGGGCCTGCCATGTAGTGACCAGACCCGGTTGACTGTCCAAAAAGCCTAAAACTAAAAAGTGGATTGTGAGCATTTCATCAACCCATAGAAATCTGTGGTATACCTTGCCTTGTCCTTATTCCCCTCTATCCTTATTCTGATAACTTGTCTGTCGGAATTCTTTGTGCCATTTGTCATTAATCTCCAAGCATTAGCGCTACTCTTCTTTTCATTTCTGTTTTACATAGAGCATATGTCATTAGCGATATTTTGATTAAATAAAGTAATTTTCCTTAAAGAAAAGGGGTACACTGCATGAAGTGTTAAAACTGCAGCGTAACTTAAGAGAATTCACGGGTGGCGTTCCTCTTTTCTTAGTCATTAAATCTTGTTCAAAGTAAAACTGTTCTTCTCACAAACTGATTTCCTTTCCAATTTCACCCTTCATTTTACTCAAGGTGAGCTGTTTTCCATCTTGCATAACTCTTTCAATTTACCAGCTAGAGACATACTTTCAATTTCATGTTGTACCTGTGATATATAACTATCCCCCAACATAAATCTACTCCAAATAAGTGCATTTCCCCCGTTTTTATTAAAAACCGTTTGGGTAATTTTAGGTGGGAATTGCAAAAGTGTACATTTTAAACGTGTTATTTGACTGCAATCTATTTTAAACTTTCCAATCATTTCTGAACTGTATGCTTTTGGTAATCCATCCTTTGTGATTGTTAGTATCTGTGCACTGTTGCTTTAGTAAGGAGGTATTTGCTTCCAGGTTTTTAACACATATCCATTATTGACTTATCCATTTCTGAGCGTCATTTCACCACATTGCAAGGGGTTTAAAATCAGTTTTCTCTCTTATTTGGGGAGGGAAGGTCAGATTTAGATTCCGTTTTCAGTTTCTTATTCCCGAGTACCTGCTGCTTCTTTGTATCCACTCAGAATTAATTATTGGTGGGTCGAGGGAACATTGCAGGGAGACATTCTAACTTGGGTGCTATGTATCCTAAATCAAAAAGTGCTCCTATTCTGCTGTGCTGCGTATGCTACACTAAAAAGTCAAACCCAGCACATTGCTCACATTCTCATTGTAACCATCACCCCCATTGGTGATTGCTGCCCCATATTAAAGTGTGTGATTTCTTTTGAATTTTAAATAAATATTGCATTTGACCAACCAGCCTGGTTCATGGTCCATTGTGACCCGGGGTATTTCAAAAGGGGGTGTGACATGAGTGGTGTATCATCCCAAAATGGAATCTACATAAATAAGGAGAAAAGCACCCCAGTTAGGCGCTACAAACTAGGCCGAGACCAAGGTGTGCGTGTCGCCAGATTGAAATCCTTAACAGGGACTTTTTATATGCGGTGTCCGACCCGACCATCTTTCAGTTTTCAGGAGCTGTTGATGGGCGAAAGTGTGCACAATAGAGGAACCTGAGACTTTATCCCCGGTCACTGCATGGGCCTCGACGTGGTCTTCGAGAGTCGGCCATGGGGTATGAGTTTAGCGTGTTCATGCTTATGTGTGCCGTGGCCGCCGTATGTCTTCTCCATCACAGGACCACCAACCTGCTTCTCGGAGTCGAGGGCCTGAACTTGGGGACCGGACGGATCCCGATCGCCATCGGCATCACTCATGAGTAACTGCCCTCGCTGGAGTCTTCCGTCACGTCCATGGAAGCCTCGGCCTGCATAGCGTGAGTGGGCCAGCGTTACGTCTGCCAATCTTTTAGGGGTTTCGGCCGGAAAAGCTGACAAGATTTACAGTGCTTTCCGGCGTGATCCCTCGGGAAATAGTGGTTGCACACGCAGTGCATGTCTTTCCATGGAAATTTGCGACAGCAGGAGGGACAAAACTTAAATGGGGTTTTGTCCATTATCTATAAACAGGGCAGTTGGGCGAAAAGAGAAGAAAGGGGCTAATAGGATAAACATTCTCTAAAAGGAGGCAGTAAAGACAACGTCGTCCTCTCTCCCTACTGTACTGGGCCGAAGCCTGAAGAGGCCTGTAAGGTCACATCTGGTAGTTGATCGATTAGACATTGACGAGGGCAGTGTTCCTCAGGAGCCGTCGAGTGATTGAACAGTCGTGCAGCGTAGCGAACAACAAAGTAAAGGAAGAAAGTCTACAATTAGAACTGTAGTAAATCAAAGGCCTCTGTCTGGAAGAGAATTCTGCATTTGCGACAGACTTCAACGGTGGAAAAAAACAATCTGAGGGACCTCGACGCGTGAAGGACCATGGGTAATGTACACATCACACTAGGGATAGTATTACTAATCATGCCCTGTCGACTTTGGTTTTCGTGTTTCGAAAACAAATCTTGTAATACTCTTACTTTCACTAGATGTCAAACTATGCAGAGCATGTGATCTAAGCAGATCCACAAGCTCCAGAAATACTTTTATATAACTTGTAAAAGTGCTTCTTTGCTGTGCCTGTCTAACTAGATTCAGCGTACTGACCTACAGCTCGCATCTTCCTCTTAAGATAAGCCTGACTGCTCTGCCACACTACCAAGGTCCAAGGTCCTGAGTTAGTACAGACCAATACTAAGAGTTGGGAATCTACAAATCACTGGAATAGCTTACTAAAGTTTAACTGCCAGTAGGACTTTAGGAAAACTCCTCTTACAATATGAAGGGAAAGTTGCTAAAAGAGAAAAGTTTCCTAACTAACTTATCCCCCTGAATCAAATTTCTCCAAAGACCACTGCTGAGATTCTGGATTCCACTAAGGACACACTCTTCTATGCTTGGTCCTGTCGAGGGAGGCCCAGGGGTCACCAGTGTGGAGATCCTTTTGCCATCAGGATTTAATTTCGATCTGTCACAGTGCTTGGATCTCTATTCCAGGCACCTTGCAGCTGGACACCCAGATGAAGAAAAGATGAAGACTTCTGCTGAGCAGGCAACCTCAGGACACCGGGGGTAATAATTGGTAGGTCCCAAATGTTTTGTTTCTGGGGGATTGAGCAAGGTAGGGACTGGTAACATAGTATAAAACAAACACACAGTATGCTCAATTACCCCTCTTTTAGTCCACTTTAGAACGGGGTCACTAAACAAAGAGAGGAATACTGATAGATTATCTATTTCATCTATCTGAAATTCACATGAAACAAACTATTTTTCCCAAAGAGTAAGCAAAGTAAAAACACATTTTAATCAGTAAATTTTTCAACACACAGAAATATATCGTGGGTGCTTTCAGGTTTTTTACCAGTGGTGTCTAAGGTTAGTAAAGTGCCGCTTATGACAGATCACCTTGGCATATTGTTTCTCATTATACGTTTTTGTATTGCAATTTCAGGGGAACATACTATAAATGTACAACATAAGAAGAGTACTTGTGCTGCAAAAAAAGACACATTTGTTTCAATGTCTACGGGATGTCTACATATGTTTCGGCACACAGATTACATCAACACCATCCCTGGTGTTCTGCTGTTTTAATTGTGGCCCTCTTCAGGACGATGTATTGCTTGTTCAGATTGACTGAAAGTTCAAAAACAAATCCCCAGTTAATGCACAATTTTTATCGGGTGCTGTAAGAAATGGAAATGCAAAATGTGTGTTAGTGACTGGTCTAAAAGGTTGGATTTCTGAGACTCAATTAAGATACAACACAATGTTAAAATCGCTTTTGGCAATGTTCATGTGTTTTGGGCTGTTTTCACCTCCAATGAGTGAAGAAGACTGATCGCAATGGGAGTTACCATGGACAGGTGATCTTCAACGGGACGAACAAAGGAGCAGGCCCTGCATGGCTCCTGTTGATGCAAGAAGGCTGAAAATGCAGAAGGAGGCATCTTGTAGTACAAGCTGAAGATCCTGAAAGTTCCAAGAATGCATTTGGAACAGCGACGGCTACAGTGAGGCAGCCCCGGATACCTGGTTAGTGCACCGTTTGGTCCAGGGAAACCTCTGAAGGTTCAGACATCACAGTTCCTCGAGCAAGGGTCGAGCTTGCTGTTCCCACCGGTCCATGGGTCCAAGCACTGTGGATATCCTTTAGATCAGGACAATGGAGCAGGGCTTCACCAGGACTTCACTGGAGTTGGAGCTGGACAGCGGCAGGAGTTATCCTCGGGTCATCTGGCTGGACTTCTTTGTAAGTGTCTAGGCTACATTGATTATTTATGGAATGGCTGCTGAGGTCCTCTTTATATCCAGGATATGGACTGGAAGCCTGCCCGGGTCCACCAAGGGTAAGGATCTGCACCATTCAAACTGACAGAGGCTATCCAAAAACAGATCGCCACATCTGCCCAGCAACAGACATTCAAGCACCAGGATGCATACTGGGACCAGGCAGTCCCAACCCACTCATCCTGGTTTCACACAAACCACCTCTTTGCCTGTGAAAGGGCTTCCCATGTATGGCAGTTCCAGACCCAAAAGGGCAGAGAGAAAGCGAAAGAACAATATGGCCAAAGGTGAGGCAAATACCTTGTGTCATGGCCATCTTGGGGTGCTAGCTAGCCACCTTTAGTAGCCATTTGCAGTAAATGCAAACATACACTAGTAAAAAGTATAAAACAGTAGAAAAAAAGCTGCTGCCACGAGCCCATCCTAGGCACACTGAAAATGTAACCAAAAAGCCATTAGAGAAAAGGTTGAGGATACAAAGTATCCTAACCACACTTCACTTTAGGATGTGTGCAGTTGTAAAAATCCATGAAATCCATAAAGAGAGCCTCACAGCACTGATAGTCTTATGGACTAATCACTTACCCCATAAGAACGAGACAAAAGATGAGGGAAGTAAAGCAGAACAACAAACTCCTTACCTCTTGATAATGTTCTTTCTGATGGACGTTACTCCCACAGATTCCTCATCTACAATATCTACCAGCGCCAGCAGCTCTTCTTGCACTTTTTCAATGCCAGAAGGCGCAGCACAGTTCCGTCCAATGCCTCTATGTGCCTCCACACCGTCACCAGACAGGATGCCCGAGTCAGCATATATAGAGGTGCTGCGCTAGCTCCACCCTTTTTCCCACATGATGGCATTGTGAAGTAGACAGACAACAGGGTCAAGATTGGTTCTCAATCATTTTTATTAACTAAAAGGCAGGATGGAGTGTGGCCTAACTTATCCTATGATAAGGTGGGATTTCACTACCTAAATAAAACTAAGGATAGTCTATCAAAGTCCAAATCAAATATCCGTCTGTGTCCAAAACCTATACTTGCCCTCACAACCAACTGTATACAATGTGTAGGGATGTCGGCATCAAAATGAACAGTGTTCAAAATAAAGTTCTGGAATTCTTCCAGCTCTTGGCTTGTTATCCGCTTCCCCTTCCCAAAGTTCAAGTTCACAAAATATCAGCTTGCCCAAGAGTTCAAATCTTCCAGCTCTTTTGCCTCACTACTTTTCATTGGTACGCATAGATAGTTCTGTTTCTTGAATTCAAAATCAGATATGAGGTTGTTGCAAAACACAAACTTCTTTATGGATACTTTCATTGGCTTTTCCATAGAGGGGGGCCACTCAGTCTAGACGCATTAGTCGGACCACATGGTCCATCCATTACAGCTCATGCAACAGATACCCCTTCTTGACTTTCCATCAACAATTCGCCACTGCTTTCCTTTGACTGTGAAGCTTGGTTCTTTCATCACTATCACACCTCTAACACTTTCCCGTGGCTTGGTTGGCCACCATGCACTTTGTTACACTTTTCTGTATTCTTCTGGCTCTTGCCAATACAGGTTTCCTCTTAACCTGCAGTTCCTTGAACTCTTTTAGCTTCGGCCAATACTTGGTTTCTCATCCCATACCCTTCTTGGTATCCTCTTGGCTTTGCCACTACTTGTATCTCAGACAATACATTCTGTGGTATCTGCTGCATGCACCACCTTTCTTTCACTCCACTCACAAGTGCTCAAAATTTGCTTTACTCTGTGCGGCATTCAAACGTGCTTATTATGACCTTCAGTTCGTTCGGTATCCAAGTACATGTTTCAAGTTCCCGGAGTGCCCCGGTATGAGTGGTTCCCTGGTTTCCACGCACTGGTTGCACACGGCAGCTCTTCGTTTTGCTTTCCGGCTTCCACGAGCTTCACCTTTCCTTTGTGGCAGCCACACAGCACCGCTCGCTCTCCTGGTTTCCCGCAGCAGCTGGGATTCTTGGCCGTACTACAGCTCCTGCTGCATGTAATCGATAAGGAGGGTTGCAGGACTTCCAGACCCTCTTGCAGCCGGCTTTGGGGTCTCACTCTCCTGCTTGACACAGCTTCCGACTCCTGTGTCTCTAGCTTTCTTCTCTCCAGACAGTTTCTCCTTGCTCCATGTGGCGAGGATTTTTATATGCGTTAGGTGTATTAAGTGACCACAGGTGTGGGTCATTAAGTTCAATTGCCGGACTTGCGAAACCCATTAGGTGGACGTGCCTGGCTGTTCCACCTGTACACCTCCATAGCCGCCTTCTTTGTCTCAGTACCAGAGTGGTGTTTGGGGTTTCTGAATTATTAAAGGATGTATTAGTCTGTGCTAGTTTTTAGTTTGTATTAACCACATAAGGGTGATAGGTGTTTGTCTCAACCAAATGAGGATGTGTCTTCCTAGTTGGTCTCTTCCTCGTCCCAGTGTTGAGGTGGTGTTTCTGGGGGACATTTTGGAGGGAAGAAAAGGGAAAGGGCTAACAGACTACAAAGGCTTGATGGATAGCAGGTTTATTATGAAAAGGGAATGGGGGAGACCATGTCTCACCCAAGGACGTCTTCTGCCCACTCCCCAGGTTCCCTCAACCCAGGTGATCCTCCCTCGCATATCGAACCCCAGGGTCAGGATCCAAAAGCGATGACCTTTCCCTGGCAACCTGAGAGGAGGATACAGGAGGAAAAGAAGTGAGGAGCCCTCAGGTTCCTCACACAAGCACTCTGGACAATGAGGGAGGGCAGAACTAAGGTGTTCTAGATACCCCAAGAGGGGCACGTAGGGAGGGCGATGAGGAATCCGTGGGATGAACGTCCATAATCACCAAGAAGTAATTTGTTCTTCTAATGGACTCCTTTCTCCCATGGATTCCTCATCTATGATAGACTCACAAAGAAGTACAACGACCTGGAGGAGGAAGGATAGTAAGGACACCACCTAAACCAGAAGACTCTGAAGGACAGATCTGCCAAAACTAAAGTCCTGACTAGACATAGGATCCAAGCAGAAATGCTTAGCAAATGCGTGCAAGGAAGCCCAACGTGGCTGCCTGGTAAATATCCAGAACAGGCACTCCGCATTGCAGAGTCGAGGTGGCAGCCAAACCTCTGGTGGAGTGACCTCGTTGCCAGCCAAATCTCATCATTCTGAGATGCAGAGAATGCCCCAATGAGACCGGGTCTGTTTTGCAACAGTCATTCCTGCTCAGGAACCTGCTTAACCAACATAAAGATGGCCATCAGTCATGTTCTCCCGAATCCGAGAGACATAGAACTTGAGGGCCTGCACCGGATTTAACAGATGGAATTGTTGCCCTGCACTGTAAGGGTGAGGCAGAGGAAAGGCCACGGGTACATGGATCTTTTGAGAGAGATGGAAATCAGTGACCCCCTTTAGAATGAAGGAGGGCCTCACTCTCAACGTCTCCTTCTCCTTACATAAAACAAAAAAGTGGAGAGGATTAACAGACAGAGCCTGGATCTCACTCACCAGTCTAGAGGAAAAGATGGCAACCAGGAAAATCACCTTAAGGGTGAGCAGTCTTAAAGAACAAGAATGAAGGGGCTCAAACGGGGCACCCATTAGAAACGTCAACACTAAATTTAAATCCCACGTCGGAACAAACTTGCGTGGGGGAAACATATTGTGACTGCCCCTCAAAAACTGAATAACTATGGGGACCTTGAAATAGGAGCACCATTCCAGGGTTCCTCTAGAAGACCAAAATGGAAGTAAGATACCCTTTCACTGTACCAACTTGTAAGCCCGTATGGGCGGAAGACAAAGGAAATTCCAACACACAGGAGGTACAACAAGTGTCCGGATCCTTCACCTGGCACCCATCCGATAAATGTACTTAGTGGCGGGTCTTCTGGACTTAATCCTATCTGCTAGAACGTCCTACGACAAATCCCACTTCTGAGACTTCAACCTTTCAGCAGTCAGGCATGAAGATTCAGGCTGCGTAGGTTCGGGTGCAAGACCTTCCCTTCTTGAGTGGGAGAGGAGATTTGTCCTCTGCAGAAGATGCCATGGAAGACAGATGGCCATATCAAACAACTCAAGAGTACCACATTCTCTGGGCACAGTCCAGAGCGATCAAGCTAATGTGGCCCAGAACAGATGCAGTCTCCTAAGAACCAGAGGAATGACAGGGCTAGGCAGGAATATATAGAGCAGGTCGAAGTCCCATTTGACAGTCAGGGTGTCCCCCAGGGCACCTTGTTGAGGAGATTCCCTGGAGCAGAACCACCAGTACTTCCCGTTTATACTGGAAGCAAAGAGGTCCACTTGGGGAGGACCACAGAGGGAGAACATCTCCTCTAGACCTTCATAGCAGAGTTCAGAGGTTAGAACTGCCCAATTAGTGCGTCAGCTTGCGTGTTCTCTTTGCCGGCCAGGTGAGCCGCAGTTAGAGAGACACTTCTCCAAGCCCAGAACCACAATCGCATTGCTTCTCTGCAGCACCGCTGCAAAGTCAAGTGGCACAGCGAGTAGAGCGCTCGCTTTGACACCCATGCAGAGCCTGCTAATGCAGGTTCGAATCCCGGCAAGGCCAAACTCAGCCTTTCATCCTTCCGAGGTCGATAAATGAACACCACACACCTTGGGTAATAATAAGCAGCACTCAGATACCCGAGGGTTCGTAGCGCTATATAAATGCCAAATTATTTTATTATTATTATTAAAGAGCCAGCGCCATCCCTCTTGTTGAGGTAATGCATGGCTACAGTACTGTCCATCCGTTCCCCATCAGATCTTGTAGGTGAGCGTCCCAGCCCATCAGGCATGGAATATGTGACTAGGGTCACTTGTGGCCAGAGTTGACGGAAAAGACCCTTTCAGGAGGTTGTCTTTACCACACCACCAGTGAACATCTCCGGACACTTTCTCCGAGACCAGAAGGTCTAAAGTCGGCCCCTGAAACTGAGACCATTGAGAGTTCAGAAGAAACTGTAACGACCTCATGCGCAGATGGGGCTCCGGTACCACGAAGATAGACGATACCATGAGACCAAGCCAGCATACAGAAGCAGAGTATTGTAAGGAAGGCATGGTATCACTCAGTGAAAACAGACACAAGTGAGCACAGTTCAAGGGTGTTTATTGAACTTCAATGGGTTGATTGAACGCCTATCTAACTCTAAATCTAAGGATGGGAGCAAGCTACGACCATAAACAATAATAACGCAGTCCTAGTGGAGTCTGTCAAAATAAGAAAGCCGATACTAAAAAACCTATTGCCAATCCTTACTTCTAAATACAAATGATGTGGGAAAATGGTGTATGCAAAAGAAAAGTGTTCAAGAAACAATATGTCCAGATAGTTGACCAGTTGGCTTCCCTTCCCCATGTTTGCAGCACTAGACAGGTGGCACACTCGAGTTTTGCACACACGCTGGGTCCTCTGCCACAAGGATGTAGTTAAAAAAACATAGGTATCTGGGCCTTCTGCACCAAAGTCTCTTTCCCAATAAAACTATCTTATTGCAGAGTGCCTGGCGTGACAAACAAGTACCAAAGTTCCTTTCTCATCATGATTTTCACATTCACAAGTTCTCTGGTTTATTGTTCAACATGGGTCTCTCTCAGTCTGGCTCAGACCCCCTTAAACACAAGTTCACAATTGATCTCGGACCACGGGTCTCCCTCGATCAGGCTCGGACCTTATAATCTCACTTTCTTTGCATTCTTTTTGTTATGAAAATTGGGAAACTTTCGACTATGATGGATTTTTCGTATATCATAGGACCCCTTTGATTGATTCACTTCACTTCATCCATAAATTTCACTTTATTGCTTTAGTTTCCGCCACTTCTTGGCTCGGTACATCACACAGAGACCTTCGATTGAGCACGCTCGCTGTGCCGGACCACTCTGTTACTTTGTCTCGTACCTTCTCTGATTCATAATAAAGTTCAAACATTCATCAGCAATTGAGCTCTACTCGTGTCTCTCATCGCACACGTCTGGAAAATGCTAACCATTTGTGTGCTTTGCCTCAGAGTGTGCTCTTCTGATCCGCCTTTTATCCATGTGGGGAAGCTTAATGGAAGTCAGGTGTGAGATGTTAACAGTAATTGCCTGACCTTGCCTGACCATAGTAGTGGGACATGTCGGATGTTCGGGTATGAGTCTATTCTCCCAGAGTGGGCTGTCTGTGTGAAAGTGTTCGTGTAGGGAAGGGGGTGGGGTGGAAGTTACAGTTCCCAGGTATCTTACCTGGCAGGATGAAATAAAAACGTTATGGGGGTGGAGGGGTTACTGCGTCTTGACATCAGGTCTCCCACTCCCTGAAGACCCTACACCCAGGTGATTCTCCCCCACTGGTCCACCCCCAGGGTCTCGATCCAAAGGCGATGACCGTGCCCTGGCCACCTGAGAGAGAGATCCCCTGGGGACTAGCGGGTGAGACACCCACTGGTCTCTCACAGGATGGAACTGTCGTTTGAGGTTGGAAAACCTGGACCATCTTGGAGCTGTTCATCAATCTGCCCTTGGGTGGGAAACCCCGAACCAAGTGAGTGCCCAAGAATGCCCTGATTAATTGGAGGGACTGGGACGGTAAAACCTGTGACTTCTTGTAGTTCAAATGCCCAAGCTGTGCAACAGGCTGCATGTGTGATACAGATGTGCCGACGTGAGTACTGGCTCGTCCAGGGAGGGAATGCATTCCCTAATGAGGCAAGCCACCACTACTAGCAGCTTTGAACTGGTAAGAACAGTTCCCCCGTTAGAATCTCAGAAACTTCCTAGGCTTCTTGTGAATAGCCACATGAAAGGAAGGAGCTTGGAGATTATGTATTTCACATCCAGGGCCTGGAGGATCTGGGCTAGAGTCACCATCTTGAACTTGTCTGTGTGCAAATACAAGTTCAGAAGCCGCAGATCCATGATTGGTCTTAGACCCCAGTCGTCCTTCAGCACGAGAAAGCTAGTCTAGTACCAACTCCTGCCTCGTTCTGAGCAGGGTACCATCTCTATGGCCCCTTTTGCCAGGAACGGACAGAGCTCCTCTAGCAGGTGAGTTTCTGGGTGAAGGGTTGGTGGCAATGAGGGTGGTCTGGAGGGCAAGAGGCAAAGGGGAGGCAGCATCCCTGCTGTACAACCTGTAAAGCCAAGGCGTCTGAGGTGGTATATTCTACATATCTCGCCAAAATGGGATATCCTGCACCCCTCCTCTCCCCACAGGGGATGAATGGCAGAAGTCTGCTTCACAAAGGCTACGGGTTGGGGATTGCGGAGTGCACCAAGGAGGAAGAAGTCCTTCCTCTAGGCGCACTGCATCCCCTGCCCCTCTAGGGGACGCCGTTGTCCATGCCTGGTTGAGGAAGACTGACCTCAACCACTCTGGGTGTAAGTGAAGGGACGAAAAACCCTACCAGCCGTACTCACTGGACACTGTTGCTGCACAGCCAGCCACTGTTTGGGATAATTCTCAATAATATGCTAATTCCTCTCGACCTTAGAGACCCCCTGCTCTTTTGCTGAACTTTGTACTTTTAAATCAATGTTTTTTGTGCTCGTTTCTTTTTGAATGAATGAGTTTTAGAAAATTCCATATGCAGCATCTTTTCGTTTGTGTTGCACAGCACCCTCAGTGCAGTGGCACAAGGAAACCTTTTCAGGCTTTTCCAAGGTTTATATACCTTCTCTGGGATAAACTACTGTTTCCCAGAGAAAGTAAAGTGAAATTGACTAGAATAGTCTTTTTAAATTCCTAGACAAGCACACCCTATCTTATAGAGTGCTGGAGGGGTTACTTAGTATCCCCTATGTCTAGATACTCATGTAGCAGTCAAATGCTACCCTTTCCTCTCGAAATGGCTGGTGGCAGTGGTTTTACAACAAACTACCATGATTTTTCCCGACCGCGAACACCGGTAGTGTGAAATTCCGGGAGACATGTTTTTCAAGATGGCGTCTAAGCCCCCTATGTTTAAACAGGTCCGGGTCGTCTTTTTTCGCAAATTTCTTTGTGGAAAGGTCCTTCTAGAGTTTTGCTCTGCGCGCCAAACCTAGTTTGGTTCCTTTGTTCATTCGCCTTTGGCAGGCTTCAGGACTGAAGACCGCCTCTGGCACCCGAGTGTCTGGGGTGGGCCGAAACTCCCTGTGCTTAGTCTCCTAGGAGACCCAAATGCACTCTGGTATGATTGGCTGGCTGACTGTCCAGCAAGGACAGCCACCCTGCTGGGTGAGTGACAGCTAGACTGGAATGCATAGGAGACAACTGAATAAAAGGCGAGTCTCTTGGCTTGGAAGGCAGAGTCGACCACTGGAAGGAAAGAACCGAAGACGAGCTTGAAGAGGACAGCTGCTGCAACCCCTGGACCGTTGGTTTGCCTGGTGAAGCCCTGCAAGGACGACTTCTCTCTTTGAGTTGGTGGGACCAACCAACTCGACACTTAAGCCATCTGGATACCATTCTCAGAGCTGGTTGCATTTTCCTCAGAGTGCTGCAGGAAACCGAATAACCAGAGAGAGCGACACCAGCTTGTGCGCTGGTCTACTGCTATCATAATTGAAGTTTTGCCAGTGCCAGCTTTTTGACCAGTCCCTGTGCAGTGCAAGAGTCCCCAGACATCCTCACTTTTGTCCCCACGACTGAGGCTCAGGAACAGCGAGATCTGCAGGTGAAAGTGCTTGAAACTTTCACAACTAGCAGGCCTAATCAGCTTGTGACCCAACGTATAATTCTCCTTTTTACAAACTACTTCTGAGAATTTCTACAGAGACTTTACCGTTTACTTACCAGAACCGTTTTATCCTATCCAAGACTTTAAGCCCATTGACTTTGGCCTAGCCAATTGAATTGAATTGACTCTTCTGGTGAACTCAAAGTATCTGCACTGTCTAAGAATAATTTTAATCCTTTTGTGTTCTGAACCTATTCTTTTTTGCTCCTCCATCAAATTATTCTGAATGCCATTTTGCTCCTCCTTCAAAGTAGTCTGAATGCCTCAGAAACTTAACGAGTATAGTACTGAAGTATATTTGTGTATGATATTTAACTGCCTCCTTCTAGTGAAAGTTTTATAACTGACTGTTGAATAAATGTATAAGTGTTTAACCAAGAAACCATGAGTGTAAAGAGTTTATTTGAATACCTGTGATTGTAGACCTCTGTGTAACATCATTACAGCTCACATTCACTCTTGAGATAAGCCTGGCTGCTCAGCTCTGCTACCAAAAACTGTGTAGTACAGACCTCTAACAAAGGTTGGTTTTGCTTACACCTGTAGTCATAGTTGTGTGTAGTGGTCCAAAAGGGTACTGCATACAAACTCTGCCTAACAGCCACAATGACCTTAGAGAGGCCTGGAACTTTTGGAGTGACTTGTAACAAGTTCCTGCCATCAAAGGTCATGTCCAAGTGCTTGTCCTGGACGTTCGTCGAGAATCCAGACATTCTCAGCCAAGAAAAACACCTCAAGAAGGTGGAGGTAGCGATCGTCCTAGCAACGCAGTCTGCAGTGTCCAGACGGCAATATTTGACGGGAAGACTCCTTGCCGTCTGTAACAATGGCCAGAAAACCATCCCGCATTTCCCCTACTGAAAAGTGCTCCACTGCCTCTTAACACTGACCAGAGACCAAAGGAGAATTTGGCAAATGCACAAGAGGCATTGGCACACAGAGACCTAGGCCCTCATTACGAGTTTGGTGGTAGCCATGCTGCTATTGGCGGCATGGCTGCCGCCGAAATCTCGTCCGGGTCCTCAGAATGAGGAATAACCGGGCCATTCCGAGTTCGGAAGGCCCGGTAATTCCTCCCTCCAAGGACCCGGACCCGGTCCTTCCCCATTCCCATTCCCATTTAAGCCCCCATAGGGCTGAATGGGAATGGGAGAGGGAGCAAACAACGGGCCATTACGAGTTGGCCCGTTGTTTGCTCCCTCTTCCCCTCGCGGGACCCGGTAAGCACCCCTGGTTTGACCAGGCGTTGCGTCCTGGGTCCCGCGAGGGGACCTCGTAATGAGGCGGTACGGGGTAAACTGCGCCGGCACCTTTTACGGTGTTGTTTACCCCGTACCGCCTGGGTCATAATGAGGCCCCTAGGCTCAAAGAGACAAAAATCTTCCTGCCAAAGCATCCAACCATTTGATCTCCCCATCCGGGGAGCAAAATGGAAAAGTCAGCCTGTCCCATCAAACTCCCTGGAGAAGCATGGGCAGAGAGGAATAAGTGGTTCAAAGGGGCTAACCTGTGTTTCTTGACCGGGTCACATCCACTGTGAGGACAGACGCCGGTTTGGTCCCCAGTTCCACCATGGGCCCTTCCACTGCCTGACTGGAAGGCAGCAAGGTATTCTTAGGACCCTCATCCAGACTGCACCTTATGCCTCGTTGGGGCAGACAGCCCAAGAATGTTCACTACCTTTGACATCAGGCGTTAAAAAGCCACCTGTGGGTTGCCATGGGTGGCAGCAGGAACGTCAACCTCTGGTGAGGTGTCCAGGCAACACGCTTCCTGCAAGTTGGCTGCCAGGTCCACCAAGTCCCTTGTAAAACTCATCTGGGATGTCTCTCACCTCCCTGAGTTGGAAGGGCTCCAGACCAAAAGGGACATCAGCCTCTTTGTCAGAAATGTCCTCCAAATGTGACATATATGCCGTTCTTGATGTGGGAGGAACTCTTTAGCGCTGTTGGTGCGAGTGGACTTATGTCAGAGGATGCACCGGTGGGCCCCTTTCACTCTATCTTGTTGCGTTTTACTGCTGACTCCCTTCCGGCTCCTCCAAGCACAGTGGGATCCATAAGCTTGTCTGAAGCTGAAGCCGCTGTCAGCGCCAGAGCTGAAGATGATTGTGTCTTGGCGTTGATGTCTAGCATCTTCAAATGGAAACCCTCCCACTCCTCTGATGAAGAGGATTTGGTCAGAAAAGGTACCTGCAGAGCGTCTTCCTCCTGGGCTTCCTTGGAGAGTTGGCCCCTCTTCTATGAGGATGTAGACGAGTGATGCTGAGAAGAACTGCTGGGTGACCTCAACCTTTTGCAGTGCTTTTTCATTTTTTCCTTCCGAACGGGGGACCACTCCACAGTGCTGTGCTCCACGAGCGGGTCTGCTTATCCACATTCTCCTTGTGGAGAGAGGTGAACAGCCTTGCACTCTGAGCGCCTTTGGGTGCACAGTCTGGCAAGACTGGCAGTCCTGCACGTCGTGGAATTCACCAAGGGAGCAAGGACATATGCAGTGCAGGTCCAACAGACATTTGGCTCCCACAATCCGCGCAGGGTTTAAACTCCTTTGATGTAATTGGATTCGGCATCACAACAAATTCGAGAGACGTAGCAAGACTTTCCTAAAAATGAATAGTTAACTAAGTAGTGTTCCTAGTACCAAGCAATATGCAGAAAAAAGGAACTGAGGTCACGGGGTGCGGTGACTATATATACTGTCCCCAATGTCAGGTCTGGTGGGAGGACCGTAGAGGCATCAGGCAGAACCGACAGAGCTGCGCTGCGCCTCCTGGCAGCGGAAATATTTCAGAAGAGCAGTTGGCACTGGGAGATACATATCATAGATCTTTGGAGAAAGAGCCCATTCTAAGGCTTTAGTTACCTCCAAAAAGTCAGATCAGGAGTAAAACCAAAGCAAAAAGAAAGGGTATCCCATAAATGACTATGGGAGGAAAGCAATAAAAAGTAAGTATTTTGTTTACACCTACGCTTCTTTTTCTTGTGGGAAGAAGAGGAGTGATGGGACTCACTACAAAAGTGGAATCTGTTCAATTCTTTATGGTGCCTTCCTTCCCCCTCTTACCCTTCTACAGAGTTGGCCCTTCAGTGTTGGCCTCTGAACACTTAGCACTTGAGTGGGCTGGCAACTTCTTTGGGGGGCCAGCCTAACACCAACTTCATCTAGCATTCTCTGAATGCCTTAGTGCTCATGGACTGACACGAGCCACATTGCTCCATGTCATGTTCCACTACCAGTCATCACACATAGATGTTATGTGGACTGCTGGACATCTTGGAGCGGATGTCTTGACAGTGTTTAAAAGCATGAAGTATATTGGGGCTCCTGGTCGAGACCCTATTCTGCCCAGGAGGGCTAGCTAGTTACACAAAAAAATATGAAAAGGGTCGGTTTCACCTACACCTGTGCCCAATAGTTCTGTAAAGAGTTCAAGGCACACCTTGTTTAGTTGATATAAAGTATATATATTTCAAGGTTCAGGCCAAAAAAGGTCTATTGGCGAAGTGGCCTCGCAAGAGGCTGTTAGGCTGTGTTACTCTGGTGAACCTGTCTTTTTTCTGCTATCGTGTGGAGCATCGTCATCCCCAAAAGGAAGCTACTCGCTCTACCACTCTGCCATAACTCGGCATTGGACTTTACTACTGGACTACAAAAAACAAGTAAATTAACTTTATCTGCGTCACTTGCTTACTATAACTTGCTGACTATACATAGTCTCATTGCTCACTGCGGCATACTTTATAAACAGCAGCTACTAGTTAGTTACCGCAGTTTACTCTTTTCTCTACAGCTTCCCCTCTGAGGTTCCGTCCTGCCCGCTCGACAAAATCCGCCTTGAAGTAACTATATTTGTTGTGGCGCACGCACATCCAAAGTGCCTCACAAGTGGCTGTTCGGCGGGTGTGCGGTGGCGGCTCGTTGGGTAAAGCTGTGTTTTACATCCAAGTACTTTTTTGCTTTTCAGAACAAAAACTTGGATGGATTGCCTCTATTGTGATATATACTGAGTTGGTTTGTAACTTAATACGGCAGCCTTAAAATCGGTTGTAATTTTGGACCGCTTATTTCGAGTTAGTTTAAGTACTACTATTGTTCTAGGATATCCTCCCACTACTTAGTAAAGCTTGTGTCTTCGCGCCTGATATCAGGCCCACAGTATTTGTGGACGGCATTATGGTGAATGGCCTAAGAAGTGGCAGGAAATTAAACACACACAGTCCTACAATGCCTAATGAGGAAATGCAAATGTAATGTCCCCTTATGAAGAGTTAGGGACTCAGTCAAACCCACAAGGGGAGAACGTCAATTTAGAATGCAATGAACCCAGCCCGATCTCTGTACTTCAGGTTACTGGTAATATTGTTGAAGAAGAAGACCTAGTTACTGGTTGCAAACATGTAAGTATCTTGCAACCTGGAATCCTCCCCTATTAAGTTCAATGTAAAAGAAGTCAATGACATCACTATTATTGATGTTACTAACATTGCTTGTGACAGAGGATGAGGGACAGCTGTGTAAAAAAGTAGTTCAAAGTGAAATTACTCAGGCCGTAAATGTAGGGCTGAATGACTGTTCCATTTTGGGTCTCGCCATTGAGGCGGAAGTAGGTAAAATGATAAGATATTCTTTGGGGCCCTCTACCCCGGTGTCAAAATTACCATTTGAAAGGGAGGACGTACATATGTTTAGTCTTCCCTGCCGCAGAATCGGGGTACATATTCGTTTTCTTGTGATATGAATGATGTTGAGTTGCGTAAAAACGTATGACACAGTGAATTCGAAAAAGAGAAAAAGCAGTATCCATATACCAACATGCCTCCGGTTCAGTGCAATTCACTTACTAATTCTAAAGAACAAATAGATATGTTTGAACTGACGACAGGGATATAATCTAGAGAAAGCCATCATGAGCATGGAGACAATGATGAAGAGATTGATCTCTGTGCTGGAGATGTTGATGGGTTTGGCGTGGATTTCCCGGTGTTATCTAGAATTTTAGATCTGCTAGACAAGGGCCATGAGTTGACACATCTTGAACTGGAGAATATAAGATCTACTATGACAGAACTCCTATGTAAAATCAATAAAGTGGAGGGAATGTTATTTACATGTCACACTGTATCTGCACTAGTGACTGACCTTAAGAAGGAAACTATGATGGTCGACAAGATTACACAAACCCCAGGTGATGCTAGAATGGTAGACGCTAAAATGAAATCGTTCGCAGAAATGGCAGCCTTACCAGTGGCCAATAAGAAATTGGTGGCTTTAAAGCCACCACCTTCCTATTTGGACTGTGAGGGTGGGGTTGGTACTGCAATTGAGCAAATAAAATCAGATATTGCGGCTATCAAGCACGCTATTATTTCTGGAAACAGCGATCCATTGGGAATTCCTAACTCACCAAATCATATTCCCAATCCTATTGGAGAAGGGGGGGGGACAGTCCGACCGTTTTGTTAGATCTGATTGATCTCTCTGAAGGTGATATGAAAGAACTGGGTGAAGCTATGAATGTCTCAGCCTCTGAAGAGGAGACTGTCAATCAGTGTGTGGTATTAACTCGTAGAGAAAAAAAAGAGTAATTGCCAGAGCACAAAAAATAAATGCTCATAACAAAAAGGCCATCAGTGCAATAAAAAAAAGGAATAATAATGTAAAGGCCAGCTTAGTAGATCAGAAGATTGAAGCTGCTGTTAAACAGGATGATAACAGCTTTGATTTACAGCAACTTGATGAGGAATCTAAGGTGCACTTGAATCTGCTTTCACAGGGTACTGGAAGCACATCCAACGTGGCAAAAAAATGTTTAAGGAAGTCCAAACATCAAACAGTGACACCCAGCCAGGCTGTGGTTTCAATGTCTGATGTGAAAAGATGTCAATCAAAGAAAAATGGGCAAACAGAACCCTTGGGAATAGGTCCTCCAGGGATCCAAACAGAATTATCACAATTTTATTAAGTTAAAAATAAGAAAACTAATACCAAAAATGGCAAGAATCCCCTGAAGGGGGTTGATATTAGATGCCCTATTGGGTCATCAGATATGCAGGAGGGAGAGGCACAGATGGTTGCAATTGAAGTGATTGAAAGTAGTGAGGGAGAAGAGGAGGGATTTCAGGAAGCTGGTTCTCAAGCCTCTAGACAAACGCAAAATACTCCATCCTGCAGCAATCCTGATCGAAACCCCACCTCAGAAGGGAACAACGAAAAGACACCAAATCGAGCGTATAATGAAAAGAATAAAGATGAGTTAGAAACTGGGAATTTAATCTCACTAGAAAATCTAGCCTCAGGGATACCTATCATTATGGGATGGGAAAGTGATGTAGCAATTAACGGCAGAACCAGCCTCAATAGGACTTTTATGTTAAAATCTTTCCAAGCAATCCCTCCCTTAAGAATCTTACGTTCTGATGATAGAGAGTGGATTTGTTTGGCTACAAACTACAACCACCGCATGATATGTGGCTTCCACTCTACGATCATCACAAGGACGGTTTGGGACCAGAGGGAGAATTTTGCTGCGATTGGCCTTGTACCCTTTATATTTCAGAATGAAAAAGATGCTGAGACGTTCCTTCTAACACCTCTTACAAAGGAGGGCGCAAATTGTGAGACAAAACTGAATGGTCCCCTGACTAACCTCAATGAAGACACCATAAAGCAAATTCTAGCACTAGCAGCATCGCTAAGCAGTATCATGACAGTAGCAAATATCAATGATATGCCGCCTGGAAAAGTGAAACTTGGACATTAGCGCAATGAGAAGTCCTTCTGTATAATGTCATGGAACAGTTGTGGTTTTGGCAATTTTTTACGCTGGTTTAGTAAAAGTGATGAAATTAATCGTTGTGATGCTGGAAATGCATCGGAGGGACAGGGCCTCCGTATCCTTGTCCTTTACTGTTTTTTTATCGTGTTCTGTCGTGTTTTCTGCGCAGGAGTTTGTGTGGGACTCCTGGCGGTGCAGCTCTCGCTCTTGGTTTGGTGAACAGACCCATGGGATACCCTTATGGCACCCATGGGTAGGGGTGCAACCCTGTGCCCCTAGTGTATGTTTTTGGGCACCTGTGGGTGGCCCACAGAGCAGGGTACGGGCTGGTGGCAGCTCCGTGCTGAAATGACTGGTGCCCTGAGCGTCCTCCATTTTGGGATGCCCAGGCCCTGTCATTGGAATCGGTAGATTCCTGATGGAGACAAAATGGCCCCCGTGGCTTCTTGCCTTCCATCGCCTGTTACCTTGATCTTCCCGAAGTCCCGTGAAGCCCTGCCTCTGTCCCTTCCCCCTGACTGGCTGTTGGGTGGAAGTTCCATATATAGTAGTGTGGGGAAGTACTGACCAGACTGGCTGGAGCCTTCCCAATGACCGTATGTTGTGGGTACGCCTGTGGGTGGGACCTGGGTGAATGGAGTGTGTGACGAATACGCATTCTATGTTGTGGGTGTCTAGTATCTGGTGGTTGACACAATGACTGAGACAGCCCTGCCCGAAACCGGTATGAATGCAGTTTTAAGTGTTGAATGGCTCGGTACTTGTCCCAATACACATAACTTGTTGTGAGTGTCTGGAGAGAAGTGAATGGCCTGAATGCCCTGTGTGCCCGATTGGTTGCCTGCCTGCATGAATACCCTTTGTAGTGATTGGATGCTTCAGTGTGACCCAGCGGAATGAATGGGAGCTGAAGTCCACACTACGAAGATTAACTGGAGTGAAACTGACGCTTGACCTTGAAGCCCTGATGGAAGAGAAGAATTGCTGTTGCTCTCCTTCACCATCTGAAAGCTGCTGCGTCTCCAAGGACTGACCCATAGAGGACCTGGTAAGGCGCCCTCTTCCCGAGCTACGAGGGACCATCATGCACCAGCAGATCTTTGCCAAAGCTCCCTGGTAGACAGACCTTAGACAGGCTGCCGACCCGATACGGGGATTGCTGCGGAACTCCAAGGAGAAGCGCCCGGACTGTTGTCCGCCACTGTCGACGACCGCCGTCGCCGACCGTAGCCGCCGTGCTCCCGTTTGCCTAAGAACTTCATTGATCCAAGGACGCTCTCATCCGCATCGTCGCTGCTGTATCCTGCTGGAGAAGGCCTGATCGTCGACGCGCAGAGGAGCATCCACCGGTGGGTTTCCCGCCACCCAAAGACCACAGAGACGCCGACGACAAACTCTTTGCGGTCCAGAACTATCGACACCGAGGTGCCCCACACGACTCTTCCTTGCAGGACGTTTACGCTTCCCCGTCAACGAGCACCGTTCGGAACGTCGCAGCCACTTCACCGTCGTAGCTCGACCTGTTCTCCGTCGGACGTTCACCGACCCGCGACTCCTGCCTAAAAGGGAGGACACTCAAGAAGGGCCGTCGATTCCCCGATGCGGAACGCTACAACGCCAAGATACTTTGGGGTTGCAGAACTATTGGAAAGTCTACTGGGAACAATATATGGACTGGACTTGTATCTTTCTTCTACAGGTTGCCCAGGTGGGGGGGGGGATCTCCACACAGAACTGTGTCTCGTGGTACGGGGCCAGTATTCTGCCAATTGCTCAACCATCTTGCTTTCCTTCCTCTCTCTACTGCTGGTTTCCTCTTTATTCGGATCTGTGTGTCATTCTGACCGTATGCACTTTAATGAGATCTAATAACGTTAGTGGTACCACTTTAGAAACTGTATATATTTACCATTGCTGATTTTCGGAGTACAAAGTGAGTTATCGTGATATTGTATATACCTTTGAACATTAATTATATAAAGACTGTTGTAACTGATACAGTGTGTGGACATTCCTTTGTGGGTGCTTGGGGACTACACTGTACTTAAGAACCAGCTTGCATCACCTCCTGAGAAGCTAGGCCTTGATTGCTCGACCGTAGCTACCGAAAAGAGAATCTTGGCAGGGGTTCTCTGTGCCTCCCCTCTACCATATAGAGAGCGGAAGTGCAGACACCCCCCACCGGCGTCTTTACAATATTCCTGAAGTAATTCTACTTCAACAGACCATGCACACTGAACCTTTCAATGTAGCAGATTATGGTTGCTATACCTATCCTGCGTCTAAATGATTGAAAGGGCGACCCTCCGGAGGTCTAGATGTATTGGTCAAGAATACTTGTAAATGTAATGTTGAATTACTCCACGAGGATGCTTCTGTGTTGGCACTTCAACTTAATCCTTATCAAACTGCAGATACAAAAATTGCTATTCTATGTATTTATTGGAATAGAGCAACTACTTCATGGGAAAAAATAGAGAACAATCTAGATGTAATTCTTGAAGGTATATTTGTTAGAAGCAACAATGTGGGGATTGTAATAGGAGGTGATTTTAATAAGTTCAATTGTCTCACTGGCGAAACCCATTAGGTGGACGTGCCTGGCTGTTCCACCTGTATACCTCCATAGCCGCCTTCTTGGTCTCAGTAGCAGTGTGGTGTTTGGAGATGTCTCAATTATTAAAGGAGGTATGTATTAGTCTGTGCTATTCTATGCTATGCTATTCTATGCTGTATTTATTACTAATATAAACTCAGTGCAAGAACAAAAATAAGCTATCGTCCTCAATTAAGTATGGACAGAAATGGGCAAGTTATCTTTTGGGATGGGACATTCAATTGGTACTCCCCCCCCCGCCCTTGGGCCTTGGTGACCACTCTGCGATCTCCATAGGGTTAAGAATTTCCAACTGGCTTTATCCATCGGATGCCACTCTGCAATTTATTGAGATTGACAGACCTGGTATATCTATTAGAAGGAACCCTCTCACTTGCAAGAAATTACTCAAACTTATTAGAGAGGATCTGTCTTTTTACCAAGTACATACAATCCCATATTGGTGTGGATACAGATGGAAAGGGAATTGAATCGATTTATTCATAAGCACCTTAATACCATTGTGCTTTGTGCAAATTTGACTCGTATTCCCATGCAGCATAGACATGCTTTTAATCTACAAATCCATCAACTAAAAATAAAGGAAAATGCTAATCTATGACAGTTATCAAAACTTGAGTTAGGTCTAGAGCGACAAAAAATAGAAAAAAATATAATCGCATTATTTTGATATACGAAAACCAAATGAACAATCTAAAATATGATATTGCCTTGAGAGACAATCATTGCATGATGCATAATATCCTTACAAAAACACACGTAAGATCTGGACTCTTCTTAGAACAATTAGTGCTCCCACACAGTACTCATGAACCAGCTATTTTAGCCTCTACCTGGGTAGCCTACCTCTCAGCAAAATGTAAACCACCATCCTCCTTCCAAACAATATGTCATCGTGATTTCTCCGAGTTTATTCTTGAGTGTTGCCCTTGGTCTATTGAGGATATTGTTGTGGATATATCTAAATTAAAGGATTCAAAAGCTTCAGGTCCCGACAGGATACCTCCCTGCTTAATAAAAATGGACCCGCACTTACGGTCATTAATTCTAAAGAATAAATTCGATAATATATTTGCAACTAAGCAGATTCCTATTTCTTGGGGATCAGCAATAATAGTGCCAGTTTATAAAAAAGGAAGCACCAAGGAACCTGAAAATTATAGAGCAATTGCGCTTACAGACGCATCTTCTAAGGTATTTTCACAACTAATCCTCAAAGACTTACAGTATTTTGTATCAAGAAACAGCACTCTCTCAAAATTCCAAATAGGGTTTAGGAAGTACATGGGTTGTTCACTCAATGCCACTATGGAGTCACTTCTACAGTGTCAAACCAAGATTAAACGTACAGGTGCAATTTATATGGCGGCAGTGGATCTGTGTGCGGCATTTACACAGTTATCAGAGAAAAGTTGTGGGAAAAAATGATACTTTTGGGTATTCCTATTACTAGGACCACTTATAGGGTCCGTTTAAATAATCTTGGCACTCTTACTGAACACATAGAAACCGCAGTAGGACTTAAACAGGCCTGTACCCTAGCAGAAGTTTTATTCAATCTGTATCTTTCAGACCTGGATTGGCACTGGAAGGACCTAATAAGTTATCCCGCAAGATTGGATCATCTAAAAATAAATTGCATTTGTTTTGCAGATGATATACTTTTGGTAGATAGAACTCAGTTTGGGTTGCAGAATAAATTGAACTTCATTTTCAAGTATGCTCAATCCCACAATTTGAGGGTTAACCAATCTAAATCTCAGATCATAATCTTCTCAGGTGGGAAGTTAAAAACACAAAGGTTTAACTGGTCCATTGGTATGGTCCACCTACAAGAGGTAAAGAGAGTTAGATATTTGGGATATTCCTTAACTGATCAGAACTCCATTAAATGGTGGAAAGAGCTGCTAAATGAAAAGCTGAAGCCACTAACGGCCCAGATGTGTATTATCTTTGGAAAATATTGTACTTTTTCTCTACTTCCACTTAATCAATTTTATCTACTAAAAATCGAACCTGTAATTCTTTATTGTTTTGTCATCTGCACCGTCGAGATTGATGACCTATTAGATACCTCTCAGGGTAAATTGTGGAAAAAGACCTTAGGGCTAGCAAAATCAATCCCTAATGATATTATTCGTCATGAATTTAGCCTATTACCACTTTCATCAAAAAGGAACTGGAGATTGCTGAACAACTATAAAAATATGTTATCCCCTCGGAAAAATTCATTGTAGGAGGATTTGAATATCTTGATGGCTTCAGGGTCTTCACTGGCCTTATCTAAATTTGTACAAAAATGGATATAATCCTGGAACTAATCAATGTGTCTAAAAAAGATCTTATAACATGCTTACCTTCTAATAAGAGAACATTTCAACTATTGTACTGGTGCATGCAGTCAGACAGGGTTGGGCACTACAAAGCTTATAATTAATAAGCATTATTTAGAAGGAAATTGGGTGACCTACAAATCTAGATCCTAAACTTTCCAGGATTAGCTGCAAGGGATCTGTACTTGCGTTTTAGGCTAAATCAATTTCTTGCCCTGGAGCGTGTGCAAAACTGGGTCTCCTATAAAGAAAAATTCCCTTGTAGAAGCATGCATTGTTGTTTCTGTGGTGCTGATAATCTAGCTGAGACCCTGAAACATTTGGTAATTTTTTGCCCCAGATCTGAAACATTGAGAATTAATGAATTTTGAAGTTTTTGGTACTCAGGATCATGGGATCATATAGCTTTAGGACCACATTATGGAACAAATGCATGTGGGGAAAAAGTACTAATCTAATTATTAGGTTAACCAAAATTCTTGAGGTTCTTAAGGAACAATTGTTATTAGTTGGTATAAGAATAAATTAAGAGCAAGTGATGTTCCTTCTTTCCTAAGGCTGAATGGTTAATGAATCAGAATTGAAGGCAAGGAAATGTTAGCTTTGATTGTAAATCAATTGTATGTTTTGTTCGAAATTGCACTGTAGATTTGTACCTGATGCAGTTTTCTAGCATTACTTGGTTATAAGGAAATGCTTTATATGCCTAATTTGTTACATAAGAATTTGAAATTGAAAGAGTCTTTATATCTGGAAATAGTTGTTCAGAATCAGTTGGGTTAACTAATATGCTATATGAGAATTTGAAATTGAACGCTTGTATCTGCAATTAGTTGCTTAGAATTAGTTTTCCTAATGAATTGTTTTTATTTATGTTGAAACTTTTTGTATCTGGAATTAGATGCGCAGAATCAATTGTGTAATGCAATATGCTATACAAGAATTTGAAATTGAAAGAGTTTTGTATCTGGAAATAGTTGTTTAAAATCAGTTGTTTAAATGAATTGTTTTAAATATGTTTAAACCTTGTTTTTGTATAGAGTTTGTTTATAAAAGTGAATATGATCTATATTTTAATAATTATGTATGAATATTGTAAAGGTTATTTGATAAACCAAACACAATAACAAAAAAAAGGTCTATTGACAGACAACCAACAGAGTTATCCATTCCGAAACATGTTGCGAAATACATGGTATTGTGAAACATACAATCTTGACAGAGAAATTAGATTCACAAAATTAGAACAGTAAAGAATTAAACATTCAGAAACCTACTGTTGTGTGAAGTCACAGCAGAGGTTACAACAGTTATTGCATGAATGAAGCAGACCACATATAATTTCCAAATGGATACAGTGTTAGCAATTTATCACTTCACTAAGGATTCTGAAATTGTCTACACAAATGTGTTTCGGCTCTTATGGACTGTGGTGCCAGTCATTCTTGAGCGGGCCTTCATCAGGACGAGAGAAAGGCGTAGCCGGATGGACAGCTGTGTGTGTGCTGCCTATGGGATAAAAACAAACAAGCAGGTGTCAGTACTCGGGCATCACTGGGTAGGTCAATTTAAAACAGCATAACTGTTGACTATTATGCTTCTGAATAGTTAATTCTCTTACCGTGCCGGAGAAAATTAGTGCCGCACGGACTCAAAGACGAAGGAGGACCCGTGATTAATTCAGTGGCCTCTTGATTTCTTGTTGTGAAGTAGCCTTTGTGATGAAGGCAGGTGTCGGAATTAAATCAATACGAAAATCCCTGCTAATATTGTTAGCCGTGGAAAGTCTAGTTAGCTTATCTGTGTAGAACAGAGTGTCCCTGAGGGGCAGGTAATGGATGCCAGATGTTAATGTCTCCTCTATGTAGGGCTCACTAGGGCATATCTGCTTGGTACAGCGGACTGCTGTAGAGCTGGAAAACCTTGGTGTTGGTCCAGTCTCTAAAGAATTAAAAGTAGAGAGTGCTGAGTATCCGTATCTGTGTGGTATTAGTCAAGGCACGAGCGGTCAAAGTTGTGAGCAAACATGCACCCGTTACCTGTGGTGTGCTCTGTGACAGGGGAACCGCTGCAGCGCCGTAGCGCAGAAAAAACTTTTTGCGTGTCTGGTGGCGTGCTCACCCGAATTGGCGTCTATTTCTGTGGTGAACATCAGATGTATTTCTGTGAGGAGAGAGAGAGGAGATCATGGCTCTGCTTTATCTCGCTATGAAATCTCTGATCTAAAAGGTTGCTGAAAAACGCCTTGCATCTGTCAAGATTGTATGTTTCACAATACCATGTATTTCGCAACATGGTTCAGAATGGATAACTCCATTGTTTATGTGTGCCAATAGACCTTTTTTGGCCTGAACCTTGAAATATATATACTTTATATCAACTCAACTAAACAAGGTGTGTCTTGGACTCTTTACAGAACTATTAGGCACAGGAGTAGGTGAAACCGACCTTTTCATATTTATTTGTGTAACTAGTGTTTAAAGCCAGACATTGTGGCCTTCGAACATTTGTATGAATGCTAATGTCCTGTCTGGAGCAGAGGCGCGCGAGAGCCAAGGAGAAGGTTGCTGTGCCACACTATGCCCCCTGAGGAGATTTTCTGAGAACAACTGGCTCTGGAGGATCGCAGCATTCATCAAGTCAATGGATTTATATACAGAATGTGAAATGCCATAATTTGGGACTCTCTTTTAAAAATGTAGCACTGTTGCTTTATTTGGATCATGAAATGTATAATGAATGAAATAATAGTTTTGAAAAATGTAAATGACACACTCAATGTTATGAATTGATTTTATGCATTTTATATGAGGTCAAGATGAATATGATATAAATTTAACGGATTTGTAACGTATTTAGTGATTATGAGATATTGTGTTTTAATTTGTTGTTGTAAAGGTTTTATGAAAACCATATAAAATAAATTTTTTTAAAAAAGATCCATACCAATGAGGAATCTAGATGAGCAATCTGTGGAAGGATGCAATCCATTGAAACATCCTTATTGTGGATTGGGTTTCTTAAGTAACAGTAATCTCTCTTTAGGGTATAGAGAAGTCACTGAAAACTGTTGATGTGTATGGTGATGTGTATGGTTCAGGATTCCCCTTTAGATGGTGGACGCACTAATAGTGGGCATGGGGGCCTGCGGGGATGCTGCTAGATGTGGCGTTCCTGTCAGCAAAGGTGTCGTTCGTTAAACAGGAAATATAGGTTGCGCTGGTAATGGTGGAGGGCAGAGAGGTGCTGGGGCCTTAGATAAAGCTGGAAAGGTTGCACAGAGAAGCTCCAAGTCTTAGCTCTAGTATTATAGCTTTGAAAAAATGACTCTTCGCTGGTGCAATCAAATTGCTTAAATCTTTGAAAAAACAAATTCTTCCTGATGAGAACAAGTACTCACTGAAGTAATGGGTCCCCTGTTAGGCAAAGTTTGAATGCAATACCATCTGGGAACACTACAAGCAACTATGACTACAGGTATAGGCAACCCAACCTTTGGTATGAGCTTGTACTACACAGTTTTGGTAGCGTGTTGAGCAGTCAGGCTTATCTCAAGAGGGGAAATGTGAGCAGTAGTGGAGTTACACAAAGATTCACAGTTACAGGTATTCAAATAAACTCTTACACCTAAGGTTTCTTGCTTAAACAATTTTTTTATTTACTTGTATATAATCATTAAGATTTTTACAAGAACTTTTCCAATCAAGGAGATTCATGAGAACATCGCAAAACGGACGACGATCTGTGTTTCAGCCAGTGTTTTTGATATACAAAATTTAGACGGCAGTGCTCAGATTTGTCTTTTCCATTGCAATGTTCAAAAGCTTAGCAGACGCTGTCTGCCATCGGGTCTTATCGCCTGTAATAAGGCGATTCCACCAAGTTGCTTCGTTACCAGCAAATGAGTTTACCAGCAGGGGAATAAAAAAGGCTATCCTGGCTTGATGCAGAGCTGGGCAAGTCATCAGCAGATGTCTAATGGATTCAATCTCTTCAGGATTTTTACAGAGTCTGCAGGCTTTTTCCTTGGATCTGGATCTGATCGCTAGGATTACATGAGTAGGTAGGACATTAAGACGTGCTATCAAAAAAGTTCTCATAAGTGGTTTGCTTGGGTATCTTTTGCAGTATGCCATAGGTTCTTTCAGTTTGTTTATAGTCATTGGGAGATGGGCTAGTAGTTTGTTAGATGTTGCTTTTTCATTGATGGTAATCCAGTCCAAACACTCCAATTTAGTTTTTATCCTTACCGGATTATTCTTCAATTCTTCTTCAGTGCAAGCAATTTCCTGAAGTTTTAGGTTTTGGGCCGTGGCCCACTCAATCATAGAGTGATTGTTGCCTCTATCAATCTCTTCTGCTATCATACGATAGATTTCAAGGCACTCAGGATGTATGATTTTCCTACATAACTGTAAGGTGCTGTGGTCCACCACTTCTTTCAGGGAGACAAGACCGAGTTCTCATCTTATCGGTGCTACAGATGTAGAATTTGGTAAGCCCAGCACCGATCTCCAGATGAAACAAAGTTTTTGCCATAGTAGAGGAGGGATGGAGGGAGTGGCATCCATACCATATGTCAAAGAGGGAATGATCTTGGCCTTGTAAAAATTGATCGCCAGTTGGAGTGAGAATTTGCCAAACTTTCTATCAACTGCTCTCAGTTGAGCCGCTAAAGTCTTAGCCTTTGACCACAGTGTATCTTGCATATTTAGAACTTTCTTGGAGCTATCAATTTGCACTCCGAGCTACATAAATGAATCATCCACTTCAATTTTCGCCAATTATTAATTTATTTATCAGTCAGGTCGAAACATGTTGGGGATGCTTGTGGTCTCGTGCAGAAGATATATGACCTAGCAGTTCGGGCTGGACTGCCCCTTTTGGGGTGGGACCAAGCCTGATTTGCATATGGTTTTTCCCCTTCTGTAATGGCTTGACAGGCGAAGAACGATGGTCTGGAAGGTTGCCCAGAGCAAAGCCAGTGGTTAAGATTCAGTCTAAATCTTCCAGCCATCACCTCTTTGTTTTTCCTCTTCTCAGGTGGCCAGGGAAAGGCCATTGTTTGAGGATCCTCACCCTGGGGGTGGAGATGTGAGGGAGGATCACCAGGTTGGAGGGTCCTCAGGGAGAGGATGTCTTTAGGTGAGGCATGGTATCCCCCTTTTCCTTGTAAGAGAAAAAAACTTACCCTCCACCTACCTTTCACTTCCTTTTAATTCCCCCTCAGTCATACCAGTCTAGTACTGGGACGAGGAAGAGGTGACTAGGAGTTCTACACACTAACCTGCAGCCACACCACTCTGGTACTGAAACGAGGAAGGAGCCTGTAACTCATTGTGAGGGTCAGGCATGTCCTGAGAACACTAGTAATTGGTCATTGTAGTCAGGCAATTACACTCAAGGGCTCACACCGGCAACCTGTTAATTGGTCACACGTGCATAAAAGATGGAGCCGACAGCAACAAAGGGGAAATCAGCAGGAGAGATGCCGGGAGAGACATGCCTAAGAGGGGAGAATTCCTGCAGAGGAGCGGGCTGCCGAGAAGGGTACTGCCTGGAGGCCAGGACACCAGCTTTTGTCAAAGAGAAGCTGTGACAGCGGGGTCTGAGCAGGCCATGGAAGGATAAAGGTGGACAGTCTCCTCTGTTGGGTGCCCACTGTCGGAGCTGTGGGGCATAGAGAACTTGCAAGGGCTACAGACGACCGATGCCGTCAGCGAGTGAGGCTGAGCTACCGGCAACCGATTCTTAGCAGGAGAGTGCTGCTCGCAGACACGCAGAGAAGTGTGCACGGAGGAGAGAGAGAGAGAGAAGACCCGGAGGAGCCGCTGAGGACCGGTGAGCGAATCAGAGTGAACACTCGTACCAGGGCACTGCTGGTGCTATCGCACGGCATATGGGGATGCCGGTTGAAGAGAACTTTGTGTGTAAGTAATTGTGCATAAAGCAAGGGGTTTTTGAATACTACGAGCAAACGCTCAACAGTAAAGTGAAGGAACTCAAGTTTAAAGCAAATATTATTGAACGAACAACGAACTAAAGGAAAGCTTTGCAAGCATTAGTGAATACCCGCGGGGAAAGGGCGCGGGGTGTTTGCGTCCCGCAGGGGGACTTTGTTTGGCCCAGGAGGGCCTTTGTACTTTGGCCACGCCCCCCCCCACTGTAAACGCCTGGACTTCCAAGCCCGCCGGGTGAAGCCCGCGGGGAAAGGGCGCGGGGTGTTTGCGTCCCGCAGGGGGACTTTGTTTGGCCCAGGAGGGCCTTCGTACTTTGGCCACGCCCCCCCCACTGTAAACGCCTGGACTTCCAAGCCCGCCGGGTGAAGCCCGCGGGGAAAGGGCGCGGGGTGTTTGCGTCCCGCAGGGGGACTTTGTTTGGCCCAGGAGGGCCTTCGTACTTTGGCCACGCCCCCCCCACTGTAAACGCCTGGACTTCCAAGCCCGCCGGGTGAAGCCCGCGGGGAAAGGGCGCGGGGTGTTTGCGTCCCGCAGGGGGACTTTGTTTGGCCCAGGAGGGCCTTCGTACTTTGGCCATGCCCCCCCCCACTGTAAACGCCTGGACTTCCAAGCCCGCCGGGTGAAGCCCGCGGGGAAAGGGCGCGGGGTGTTTGCGTCCCGCAGGGGTGTTCGCGGTCCGCTGAGGGGAAGCGTTGCTCTCCTTGTTTGATAGCAGAGATGTCACTCTAATACTGATCAGAGGGAGGTTTGGAGTTTGAAGCCGCCGCTCACCGTTGCTCACCGTATGGAAGCTGCTGCCGCTTGCTGTCTGTAAAGGAGGTAACCTAGGTGTCAATCCCTTATTGGCGCCTTTTTTGCCCTATTTCTGAGTCAATTCTCTGGGCCCTCATGCCGGACCACCTTGCTCTAGCCACTGGGGGGACCCCAACCCTTGCACCCCTCCCGGCGCCAAGAGGAAAATCAGAGGGCTAAAGAGGACTCGGATAGCGGGTCCCTTAGCTGCCTCGATAACACATTGCGCACCAGGAACCACCCATGAGGCCACAGCACCCGCAAATCTTGGGGATACCCACTTCCTGCTCAATGAGATCCGTCATCTTTTGGATAGTCCAAGGGTAGAGCCCTTTCCCTTACCTGCACGGAGTCAGGTTGCTTTACCCTCTGGGCCCCGGCTGGACTCTCCTATTTCATCTGTTTTTGCTGCGGGGGACAGACTGACACTAACTGCCCAAACTGCCCAAACTGCCCAAAGGGGCAACTCCTCCTCAAGCTCCTACAATAGCTCCCACAATAGTTTGTGGAGCGATATACTTTCATCTACTAGTTTAGGGGGTAGTTCCCCCCTTGGTGTGTCCCCTTCTCGGTCGGTCAAGGTCACCATCCAAAACAATACACTTGCTGAGAGTAACCATGAGCCCAAATTGACCTCTGACCAACTCACCGAGGAAGCGCCCTTGCATAGGGGGTGTGGGTGTACCCAAGTACTGGCGGAACTGGCCATCATCAAGGATCTGTTGTACACTTTGCTAGAGGCGCAAAAGAAGGGAGATGGAACTGTTCAAGTGGAGGAGCCCATGTCCAACACCCCAGCTGACGAAGGGCACACGTGCCCACTCCTGGAAAGTCCCTCAGTTTGTCTTCCTGTAGAGGTCCCTTTGGTTTTGTCCACCCCCAACGGGTCTGCCATTGACCTAATACAGGCACAGGTTCCTGCCCCCATGGTCTCCGACTGTATCGAACCCAAAGCCCAGGGTCCATGGAAGTCGGGGGCTCAACTAAAGTTGCTGGAATCAGGAAGTCCCAATCATACAATAGTCTTTCTTCAGGGGGTGCCCAAACTGGCAGCAGACAAGCCAGAGCCAAGGGACGCTTTACTTAACAAATGCCTATTCTGGCTAAATACCACTGGAGGCTGCCCGTTTGTACGTAGAGAGGCTTTGGCGGGGTGCAGCAGAATTACCAGCATGGGCAAAAACTCCCTGGACAGCATTAAATTGACTTTTTGGGACCAAAGTATAGCACACAGGGTTTGGGGAGGTTGGGGTCGGGCTGGCAAATTATCGAAGAGTGGGATTTCAATCAGTATGCCCCCTTTCCTCAACCCTGTCACCCCTGTTAGATCTGCCATAGTAAAGACTGGGGTCTTCCCTAGTAACAGCCTCCTTTCAGGTGCTAATTTGACTGTCTTAGGCCCGAGGCGCCATGGGTGTTGGAGGAGGCATGGGGATGGTGGGACCTGATTTTGGACCTAAAGATCTGCTTGTGGTCTCCATTGGAGGGGGTGGATTGCTCGTACTGCCCTTTTGTCTTCTCTGTGGTTGATTTTATGCAACGCTGTATTAGAACCGTATTTTTTTATTTTTTTTTATTTTTAGAAATGTTTTTGTAGGATGTACTTTGATGGTCATTTTTTTGGCCGAATAAAGTTGTTTGACTGACTGACTGACTGAATACCAAACTGAAGGAAACGTAATAAACATTGAGAGGCAACGAATGAAACATGATGAATAAAGTGGAAAGCACGTTATGAAAAGTGAAAAGCAAGTAATGAACACTTTGAAAGCAAGGTGGAAGAGTGAGCACCACAGAGTGAATTGTGTGGAAAAACACACTGTGGCAAAGCCAAGCGATTGTAAAGGAGAAGCTAAAGTGAATCTGAAGCAAGGCCCAGGTGCAGTGAGAAAGACACCTGTGTGGGCAATAGAACGTATGGTTATCGGTTGAGTGACCTGTAATGGGTTGACTGTGTGGTCCGAAAACTGCGCCTAGACCGAGGATACCCTGTCAGGAAAAAGCCAATGAAAGTCATGATAAATAACTTCCACCTGTGAACTAAGATTGCTGAAGTGAAAGGGAAAGATAGCAATCTGTATCAACTGAACCTGAAGGATTATAAAGGTCACCTGGAAACAGTTGTGAGAATTAAGAAACTTTAACTGATTATACATTGGTAAAATGGAAGAGCTGACATATTGGGGAATAGAACCCCAAGGATTTCTTGGAAACTGTTTCTGAACTTGGGAAAGAGAAACCAAGATATTGTGAACTTTGTTTTCGCCTTAGGGAAGGAACCCTGAGGCCTTTTTTGAACTATATTGCCTTTGGGAAAGGACGCTGAGGCCCTTTTGCAACTGTGATGTCTTCTTGGGAAGGGAACCCCAAGACTTTTTGGAACTGCTTTGAACTTGGGAAAGAGGAGCTGGAAAGTAAACCTAGATCTGGAAGAAGCTCAGAACTTTATTTGGAAGACTATTTCGTTTGTTGCTGACATCGCTACACATTGATTAGCTTTAGTTGTGAGGGCAAGTAAGGGTTTTGGACACAGGTTTAAGTTGAATTTACTGACTCAGACTATCCTTATGTTCTTTATGTAGGGAAATCCCACCTTAGCATATGGCAAGTTAGGCCTTGCTCTTTAGGTTGGGAAATCTCGCCTTAGCATAGGGCAAGTTAGGCCTTGCACCATCCTGACATTTAAGTGAATAAACACATTTTGTTTGAACTTTGAATCTGTTGTCTGTGTCTTGCTTCATGATGTCTTCACACATAGAAAAGTACATTATATATAATGAATGACTTTTTAAAAGCCAATTCTAGTGCACTAAAACAAAGCATCCCATGTGTCCTTACATTTACTAACTTTCTGGTAACAAACAAATCACTTTAAATGTGTAGTGAAAATGGCCGCTCAGATACCAGGATTCACAGGTACCAGACATTACTTGCAGCATGCCAGACATTACGGCATGACATGTGCTCAGGTGATGCCAGAGTGGTTTGCTAGGGGAGATCATTGGAAGAAACATCACCTCGCTGCTCAACATAACTGCACCGGCCACAGTATTTTTAAATGTGTCCGTCTCCTCTGGTGCCTCAGCTACTCTGGCAACATAAGAAATGGTCACATGGAGATCAGGCAAGCGGGAGGAGACATTTTAATTTTTGGGGTTATTAAAATGCAAATTTCCCCTATAGCAGATGATGCTTCACATTTGGTGTCCAACATGTTTTGCAAATTTAGAATTTAAGTGAACTTACATTGTACATATATCTGCATCAAACGAAGAGAACAAAATCCTTCGCCTTCCAGCATTTTCCAGAACAGTTTTGAGAATGGTGTCTAAAAACAAGTTCATGTCAAAATATGTTGACAGATTGCCATCCCACACTCCATCCTGCACATGAAAGACAAGCAATAGATTTAGAAGAGTGCACAAAATAATTCTGTTTAATTCTGTTTATTTTTAATAGAATATACCCCTTTAAAAACATACAAACAAAAAAACATACATTTGTGAGTAGCAATAAAGTGTTTTGGGTTACTGTTTTTCTTCTGCACCCTTATGGATAGAAAAAATATGTATACCAAACGTTTTTCTTGATTTTATAATTCATAGATATCTTTTATTCAAACATAATGTTATGTTTGTTGAATTGCCCTCTATGATAACACCTGTTTCGGCGAAACCATCGCCTTTTTCAAATCAGGGCTAATGTTTTAATTTGGATATTCATAATATTTGAGTCCACAGTAATGAACGTTTCAAATATTATGAATATCCAAATTAAAACATTAGCCCCGATTTGAAAAATGCGATGGTTTCGCCGAAACACGTGTTATCATAGAGGGCAATTCAACAAACATAACATTATGTTTGAATAAAAGATATCTATGAATTATAAAATCAAGAAAAACGTTTGGTATACATATTTTTTCTATCCATAAGGGCGCAGAAGAAAAACAGTAACCCAAAACACTTTATTGCTTCTCAACCAAAATGGAGTAGAGGAACAAGAACTCCGTTGTTACAGTCTTTTGTGACCACCCCGAAAATCAGTGAACGTTTTACTAAAACAAACAGGGCGCTGAGGTCAAACCCTTGGGAAACCCACACCAGAAAGGTTCCTCAATCATTATTTACATTTGTGAGTACACTTGATCACTTAAACTACTTTCCTAGAAAAAATTCTGTTATCTATTAAAGTGGTATGTCATGTGAAACAACGCCAACATTCTTTAAAAATAAATTACTTACCTTTGGTATAGTTAATTCTCAAAGATTTTGTTTATGAATTCATAACATGGAATATAAAACAGACTAAACTGCATTCAGGTGTCATAAATAATGAACTTATGTAAAAGCAGACAAAAATAGAAAATAAGGAAATAGGCAAAAAAGAGGTGCGTTTTAAGAACCTCACAAAAGCACAGCAAGGAAGTCATGTCTGCAGAATTAGATTGGAAGAGCTCCACAGGTATGGTCCTTAAACTGAGAACAATCTACCTCCTCTGGTCTTTAGATTGCAATAAGAAGCAATTGGCCCTTGTACGATCAGAGTTTTTGTGGGATATATTCTCATTTAATATTGTAGGGCAATACCAGGAAAGAATTTGAAGATTACGTGTTAAGATGTATTTCCAGAATCTGAGCTTGTAGACAGATTTTAAGAGGCCACCTTAGTTATAGTGAACAGGGACTCAGAGGTTTGCCAAAACTCAATCAAGGTAGCAGCGAAGAGCAGTCAAGGCTTACTTGCAGGAGAGTATGAGTGGGGTCGAGGGCCCTCAATGAGTCCACACATTACAGCACCCAATAATTCAATTTAGACAGCAAGTAGAAAACATACGGTTATTTATGATGGGCCTTTGGACACACTGAAAAATGTATCTAACAGGTAGTATTATCGCACAATACTCTATGATACAAATATATACATTCACCATAGGTTCATAAATGCATTAAAATGACTTACTCAGCAAGCGGGTAAGAAGATTAAATGCAATAAAAGATGTAACAAGGACACAAGTTAATTTCCTTACTTAAGCAGTCCAAACCCTAAGGAGAATGGGGCCTTGTGCCCAAAAGTGACAAGAGACAACGTTTCTCCCCTGAAGGGATTCTCTACAGGCAAGTTACAGTTCACTTGTGTTGGTGATAGTTCAAAATGGTCTTGAACAATTGTACTGAAGGTAAATAAATGTTTTCTTATATTTCAAGTAACTACAGGTTCGGAGACCAAATGGTGAGAGGACGACAGCTGGGGAATGGGAGGTAGATACACCATGCTTACTCCCCCTCCCGACTCAAATTTTCCCAGATGCCATTGTAGATCGTCTGGGGGCTCAATCTTCCATCTGGTTGTGGTGAGTGTTTCCCAGGAGTTGCGGCTTCGAGGATACTTCGTCTGGCGATTAAGAAACGCAAGAGACGCCAATGTAGACCTCCTCAGGACACTTCACAGGTTGGACAAAGGCGCGAAGGCATTGAGACTAGTTGGTCTCACTAATCCAAGGGCTGAAGCAGCTCTCAGGGTCTTCGGAGATCACACAGGGCTTCACTGGGACGGATCCAGGAGGGATATTCAGCAGGCTGTGGTTCTCCGAGGGATTCTTGGCTCCAATGATGATCTAAAGAAATGGCTGCAGAGGTCCTACTCTTGCACAAAATCTGAGCGGGAAGTAAGTCCAAACCCCCCCACAATGGTAAGGATAAACATCATTTAAACAGCCAGTAGTTGTCCAATCAGGGGCAACTACTGGTACCACATTTGTCCCACACCTAGACTCTGTGGCACCAAGAATGTGGAGTGGGAACAGTCAGTCCCCACCCCCTTCCTGGACCAGCACACAAAGGCATCACTAGCATGCGAAAGCAGAAGCTTTCCCGGGCAGGTTAATGACTTTATAAGGGATTTCCTGACCTGGAAAGACAGAAAGAAGGCCTAACAATATGGACAAATCAGCAAGCAAAAATCTTGTGGCATGGACATTTTAGGGCACAAGCCATATTTAGTAGACATATGCGGTAAACGCGAATATGGACATTAAAAACAATGCACAAAATGGAACAATTGTATCTGCTGCCGTCAGCTTGTCTTTAGGCACATATACAAGTAACCACGAATCCCAAGTCTAAAAAGCTATGGTGAAACAAAAGTATCCCCATTGCACTACAATGTAAGGTGCTGCATGCAATGTAAAAAGTACAAGAATTCAAAAGGGGAACCGTTTCCCAGTACTAATAGTCTGAAGGACATCAGTTTCCCCATAACAATGAGCCAAAGGCAAGTGAAGGGAAGCTGAAGGTTTTACTTCCCTTCAAAAAGTAAAATCAGGTTCAGAAACAGAGCAAAAGGTATGGGGGTCCATAGGAACAATGGAGGCAAAGGTGCAAAAAGAGAAAGCTTTGCTAGCAAATATAGGCCCTTAAAATGAATTCAATGTCATAGATGAGTAATCCGTGAAGGAAGGAGTCCAATAGAAGGCTTTACTTGCCAAATAAAAAAGAAAGGTTATCTGACAAAAGTCTATGGGAGGAAATCAACTAAAAGAACATCTTTTCTAACACTGACACTTCTTTTTCTTGTGGGAAGAGGAAGAAGAGGAGTGATGGGACTCACTACGAAAGTGGGATATGTTAACATTAATGAACCCTTCCTTCCCTCACACCCTTCTACAGAATTTGCTGTTAGTGTGGCCACTGAACACTTAGTGCTCGGCTGGGCTGGCAACTTCATGGGGGGCCGTACTAACACCAACTTCACTGAGCATTCCGTTAAAGCCTTCATGTTTATGGACTGACACGTCTCTGGCAGCCAGGGAAAGGACTGTCAGAGATGTTACTCAATGGAACTTGGAGACTTGGAAAATCAAGTAAACTGGTGGAGTCTGCACAGACTGCAGTCGAACAAGATGACACTGGTGGTGGACCAATATAAACAGCTTTCACATAGTTCAACTGTGAGTTCACCAAGGTCCCAAAAACACATGCTTATTCAATTTTGCGGCTGAATTAGTCTTTCAGATTACTCATTTTAGAAATATATTCCAGGCTCATGTTTAGCTTCTGAATGTTTTCAGCCACCAGGGCGTGCACTTTGACTAGGGCCCATGAGTTCAGATGGGGATGTCATTGGCGCTATGTGAAGAGCCGGCTGTGACCAATGACCTCAGTTCAGCCAATTTTCCCCTGCACCGAGAGGCTGAGGAACCACAGAACTGCAATCGGTTACAAGCATTCCAGCAGAGGGGTAGTTGGGCAGCCAATGAGGAATCCGAATATGAAGAACTAATGAACCAGAAAGAACATGCCCGAAAGTAATTTGTTCTTCTATCAGAGTCCATCCTCTCAGAGTCCTCCTTTTATAAAGACGTCCAAAGTAGTAAAGAACCTGAAAGTCGGAGCCGAGCAAGGAACTTTCTCCTTCACCAGGAACCTCTCTAGCCCTGCACTCCTAAACAGGCAACAATGCTTGACAAGAATGTGCATTGATAGCCACGCAGCCGCCTAACAAATGTCCACAACAGGCACCACCACTCTGTAAGGCAGATGTATGATATGATATGGCATTTATAACGTGCCTATACACAAGTGTTTCAAGGCCTCTGGTTGACCGAACACAAAGGTCTGCAGGCACATCGTTACTGTACAGATCATAACTTTTAAAAGAACAAATTACTTATCTCTAGTAATGGTCTTTCTGATGGATGTTCCTCCCACGAATTCCTCTTCGTAGTGCAAATGACCTGTGGAAATATTTCTGTCACCAGGTAGCGCAGCACAGCTCTGCTCAACACAGTCACGTGCCGGATAGGACTTGAGTGCCAATATGAACTATGGTGCTGCGCCCCATGCCCTTAGTTACACCCTTTCCCCTAGCAGCCTGATGCTGAGGGACTGCAGAACTGATGAAGTGTATTAGCTATCTGCCAAGTGGGACAAGGCTGGGAGGTTGATGAAGAATCTGTGGGACGAACATCCAACAGACAGAACATTGCCAGAGGCAAGAAATGTGTTCTTCTAATGGATTCCGTTGTCCTAACAGATTCCTCATCTATGACAGACTTATAGCAGTACATAGACCTGGAGGGCGAAAGAGAGAAAATGCCACCTATACCAGAAAATACTGGAGGCCCACTCTACCAAAGCTAGCCTTCCGCTCTGACTGAAACAGTAATGTTCAAACGTGTGTGAGGCCCATGTAGCCACCTAGACAATGTCCAAAACTGGGGGGCAGCCCTCTGATTGAATGAGTCCCAAAGTACACATACTTTGCGCAGCCAGATCATAGCATTCCGAGATGCAGAGAAGCATCCACCTTGGCATCGTCAGTTTTGTCACAGCCTTGCCAGCACGGGCATCAGCATAACACAAAAAATGCTGGTCCCCTTACTGGATGTCCTTAAGTAAGAGAGATGTAGTAGATGAGCCCTCACACTTGGTCCAGCTCATGGAATCACTCCTCTGCCTTGGAAGTGTGAGGCAGAGAAAAAAAATAAATCACAGGAAGACTATCTTTTGCGAGATAGGGAAGCCTGAAACCAAAGTAGTCAGGTGGATTGGGTTACCCCCCCTCATCCTGATCGTTAAGGACTGGGTCGAGAGGAATTGGTACCACTAGAGTCTCAGAGAGACTCGACCTGCTTTCTTAGTTGGAAGGTTGGGACCTCCATCTGAACCAGAGGAGGTCAGCTAATAAATCAGTCTATACCTGCAGGTGGTGCAGGTTCTATGGTTGGTGCTATGACAAGGGTCCAGATCCTTTGACTTCTCCAACCTTCTCATCGCCTAACGTTAGGTTTTCTTTGTTAAATGGTCTCCAAATTGGCATTGTTAATGGTTACTAGCCAACTGTTCCAGTCTAAGTTGACTGCCACATGGCTCCGTCTCTTTCCTATTCCCACAGCTGTGTAGTTTTTGAGAGGGTTTGAAACATTTGACGTTTATAATGGCTGGTTCATTTGAGCGCTGTGCATTCATGACCTCTGCATTAGCTCACGCTTTATGTGATTTTCCTGCATCATTGCTTCCAAGCAGCAGAAGAGTGAGCTCAAGGCCCTTTCCTTCAAGCCTCCTGTCCTCTCTGAGGGAAAGGTGAAAATTAGACCATCATTCCTTAGCATGTTGGAGTGAGACTAATTTTTCACAGGAGATTGATTCTTCAGTGTTCTACTACCAACTTATCTGTCTAAAACCTTGGCAGTTTCTTTGTTTGGACCCCAAGAGCACTCTTACTATGTCTCTAGAAAGAGTGACATCAGAAATTACGACCTGCTCCGTCAGCTTTGTTGGTGCTTGAATTGGTAGGGCTGTTGCCAACTGGTGACAGCCCTGGCAATCACAAGTTGGCAGTGCAGTTGCCCGACAATCCACCTTGAACTGGCCCCGTCAAGGTGGATTTTCCTTTTATTTCTAACTGATTCCTTCCATCCATCCATCCATCCATCCATGGACTCCTCATCTATGATATCTCCCAGTGTAGCTGGTCTATAGACACTTTTCTGCTACCCAGGGGCGCAGCGTGGCTACGCTCAACGTTTCTACGTGCTCGCACTGGATAGGATATTTAGCACATATACATCGAAGCACTGCACCTTGTGATCTCAGTACCTTTTCCCCTCTACACTTCAGGAACAACGCTACTTCGAAGATATGCGCGATGCCGAATCCCGCAAAGGCCTCTAGCTTCACGTCCTGAGCGGAAAACAGAGGACAGATCTCTGACTCCAAAAGCCACAGGATATGCTTACACTGTTTGCGGGAGAAACTTGACCCCAAGGATTGGAGGTTGTGCCATTACATGCATCCGAAAGATCTCCAGGAGCGTGCTGTGAAGCTTTTCAACTTTTCACAAGGAAACGGACAATAAGAGGACTCAAAGTACAATATCTTAAAGCCCTCCCAAGCGGCTATCAAGGGAGGGCTTGTTAGAGTGGACCACTGCTTCACTCTCAGCACCATTATGGAGAAATACAGTAAGGTTAAGGGAAGGAGATTATTTGTGGGGTTTTTCAGATTTGGAGAAAGCATTTCATTTGATTGATAGAAACATATTGCAGTGTAATTTACATGTTATTGGGGACCCTAATGGTTTATTAAATCTTATCCAACTGTGATACAGAGACATTTCAGTGTGTCCGATATACACAATCGTGGGAATTATACATAGTTTTCCCCACCAATAAAGGTGAAAAGCAGGGATGTCAGTTGGCCCAAATTTAGTCCCTTCAGACTTTGGCTCCAGTACTTCTCTTAGGAAAGTTAACCCCGGCAGTTCACCAACAGGGCCTGCTATGCACAAATTACTATTTTGAAAATAAATATGATTTTAAAAAAACAATGGTGTTCGGGAAAAGGGTGAAACCTTTTAGCTAGATTTTAAATTAATGTAGATATGAGGAGGTATTTGCATTTTTATTTGAGCCTACTCTTTTCAATACCGTTGCTTGGGTCATTTTAAGAAGACAGATGAAAGGGCATAAATGAAGGATTAAAGCGCCTTTTACATTTTTATTTCAAGCTTGGGGTATTCAGATTGCACAAGTGCCTGGTGGTATATAAGGTGGTTCATTTAAATTGACAAACCCCTAAATAAATTAAGGTGTGCAGGAGGAAGCACAAAGTGTGCCTGCAAAATGTGAGTTGATGAAGATTTGGTTTATTTTCTGTTCATTTATCATTGTTTCTCTGTTTTGCGTAGGCGTGGACATGCATGGAAGCGGAGTGGAAGGAGGGGGCATTTTGAACCCTCCTCCGCTATTCCTAGACTTCCTGGGTAGGCCCAGTCGTGGCTGTTCTGGGTTCAGGGCCCCGGCCACAGAGCACTCGTGCGGGAATACCCCTAGGAACTGTGACACTCCCCCTCCCCCTTGTGTCACCCCCTTATGACAGGGTAAGACCAGAGTTAAATAATACTCCATTTTGTAAGCTACCAACTCCATTTTGTAATGATGAGACAGCCGTGAAGTTTCAATGCAGGCCTGCAGCTCTCCCAGTCAGGCACGCACAGCAAGCAAGTTCCTCTCCCCACCTCCTACCCTTCACCGTCTCTGCAGTTGTTCGGTTCCCATAAGAAGACTGGCTGCGAGAATGCAACAAAATTCACACTGTATCTTCTTGTCTTCCGTCTCACTTCATTGACCCAGATACAGCCCTGAGCAGGGGCCAGAGCAAAAGCCATCCGTCTCTATAAACCTGCCCCCACACCCAACAGACCCTGGCCACAAAGAACATAGTCCCCATACCCCTTAGGACAGAGTCAACAGTTAGGAGTGACGTTGAGTCCGTTTGATCATTCACGTCTCAGTGAGGACAGAGCCAACTTGCCTTTTTGCATGCAAGATAATGTAAACCTAATAATGGGGCAATGTGTATGCGAGTGATTATAACATATGTAACTAGAAGTTCTTATGTTTAGCTCAATTCTGAACGTGTGATGTATAATAGCATATGGTACAAAAATGCTCATAGAAATAGATTGCAACAACATAATGCATAACCAGTATTACAATGTACACGCCAGCACTAAGCTACCTCATTCTCATAAGTTTAAATGTAAATATATGTACAATATCGTGTAAACATAATACAGCAGCTAATCACTCTCGACAAACCACAATCTCTGTTAAGGCTGCACCCACAGACCTCGAGCCATGAACTGCTTTTAAATGAAAGATCAACATTGATTCGAGTACACGTTTTAATTTCTTGATGAGTTCTTTTTTATGAGTGTTTAGCCAGGCAGAAATATAGTATATTCTAAACCAGTATGAACTGAATGCAATATAGTAAGCCACGTGCAAAAGCCTGCATGTAAAATTATGTTTTGAAGGCCCCGTTTCTTTGTGCAATAAGGAACCATACCGCGAAGAGGATTCGATTCTCCTCTACCCCTCATGGTGTCAAGATAGGTTAGCAGACATTTAATGATGTTTGGACATCTGATCACTAAAACCCCCACAATGAAATGTACAATGACCCCATGAGTTCTACCCCTTAGTCAGTATATCCTAAATTGTCTAAACAGGTCAAACACAGTAGTTAATGAATGAAGTTTAACCTATGGCCAGTAGTAAATAACATACCTTTGAACTTTTCATAAGTGTTTAAATTACAAATCTTTGAGCTCACCAGCCAAACAGATTATGGTAGTGAATGAATGGAAATGTGTGGCCGCAAGGGAGAATGTCAAATGGTTATTTAACAAAAGAAACATAACAAGTTGCCAATCCTACATACCAACTTGATGAGCCCAGCTGAACCGATTGATCCAGGATACGTCATCGTCTCACCACGTGCCCTCAAGCCAACCAAGTGCCTCTGACCCTATGGCACCTATAAGTGACCACTCTTAGTGACCAATCCCAACTGTTCATGTGCTCCTTAGGCCTTCCCTCAGCTTGATGACGATTTTCCTGTGTAAAAATGAATTGTAACATGTTTTCTGCAGAGTGCTCTCGGCTTGAGCAGAGTAGATTCTGCTTGCCCTATTTTAGATTAAGCCTTTGATACCACCAGCACTTGGTCTTGGTCTCATTCCCTCCTGGGATGCGTTTTTATTGACTCCATTGGGAAAATTAACAGTATTTTTGGGAGCCTATCACTTACAAAGCTTTGTGTTTTTATATAATTAACTGTATTTATATATATAGCCTTTTATATATAGCTTGTTGAATATGTTAAGCTGCTTTTATATTTTGGATTTGTTCGATGTGAATTTTATGAAATATGATTCACATTTTTAAATGTTGCAAACTTAATGGAGAAATATGATTAAATAAATATGGAGTCATACTGGTCGTCATTACATGGTAAGCTTTAAAGATCACTTCATTGGTGCTTTGGGGGGTTTCCACCTAATAATTATTTTTGCATGTAGTGGCAAATAGTTCATTTCAAAGCACGTGAGGCCTGTTACATTGGTAGAAAAATGGTTAGGAATACAAATATTTTTCGGAATAATATTGGAGCCTCTTTTCTGCCCAAAAGGGATTTTACATAAAACTTTGTGGCAAACATTGGTCAAAATTTTGAGACTTTTGGGTCCCTGGTGCTGAGGTGAGGCATCCTTTTCCCCTTGTCCAGTTCCCCTGTGCTATTTTGCTTGAACGCTGCCTTATTTGCCTGGTGTAAGCGCTGTGGCAGTGTTTGTTGTGCCTCTCTCCATTTCCGTTTTCCCACCCCTCGACCACCCCCCTCCCCTGATTGGCTAATCCATCTCCAGCTCGAAGACGACCTAGGCCTGCGTATGCCGCCTCTCATATGCCACTTTTGGGTCCATGGTGCTGAGGTGAGGCATCCATTTCCTCTTGTCCGATTCCTGTGCTATTTTACTTGAATTTCGCTTTATTTGTCTGGTGTAAGCGCAGTGTTTGCTGAACCTCTCTCCATTTCCCTATTTTCCCGCCTCTCGAAACGCCCTCTCCCCTGATTGGACCATTGGCCCATTTAGGATATTCTCTCAGGGCAGCCCTTCTGCACGGGCAGCCCCGTTGTCCAAGGGCCCCAAGGCAACGGGCTTGCTTATGAAGCCTGCTGCCATCAACCAGCAGTAACTAAAGGGTAAGTGTGGTCTGGGTGAGAAGTACAGGAATCGATGTATTCCAGCAAAGCCCTACCACCCTTATAACCCTAAGCACACCCACCTTACTCACCCAATGTATTAGTTTCTCTATCATTACTGTATGGTAAAGTAAGATGTCTCTCCATTGACAGCTGACTCTCAAATTTAGACGTCCTTTCCAGCTGCCTAACTGTCAAGCTGGGCGTTCTTCGCTAACTAGTCCCTAATCTATGTGCAGCTGCATTTACTGTTAAAGCCCAAATTCTCCTTTGATCTAGGTACCCCAAATTTTAAGCGTTTTATCACTGAATGTTGTGATTCAAACCTCAGTATCACTGCATTCATTGTTGGGTCCCAAGTTTGGGAGTGTTTCCTTTTATCTAGGTACCCCAAACTTGAGGAGCGTTTTATCACAGACTGCTGGGATTCAGACCTAGGCGTCACTGATACATTGCTGGGTCCAAAGTTCATTTTTCTCCATTACCTAGGTACCCCAGGTATTAATGTTTTTATAACTGGCTGCTGTGTTTCAAACCTAGGTGTCACTGCATCTATTCTCGAGTCCCAGATTTGGCAATCTCTCCCTTTATCCAGGTATCATGCGGGTATCATCGGCCTAGGTATGTGTGCATTTACTGTTGTATCCTCTAATTGGGTGTCTCACTCTGTCCAGTTGTCCCGGGCCTAGGTGTGTCCGCATTTATTGTTGTGTCCCCATTTTAGGTGTCTTTCTCCTGTGTCCTTGTAAAGACTGGTAGGGGGTGTCTGTACTTCCGCTCTCTATATGGTAGAGAAGAGGCACAGAGGACCCCAGCCAAGATTCTCTATTATTGGTAACGTAGTCGAGCAATCAAGGCCTAGCTTCCCAGGAGGTGATGCAGGCTGGTTCTTAAGTACAGTGTAGTCCCCGAACCCCCACAAAGGAATGTCCACACACTGTATTACTGAAAACACAGTCTTTATATAATTAATATTCAAAGGTATGTACACGATCACAATAACGCACTTTGTACTCGGAAGTCAATAATGATAAATATATACAATTCTAAAGTGGTACCACCAATGTTATCAAATCTCATTAAAGTGCATCAACTGTATGGTTAAAATGTCACACAGATCAATAACGAGGAAACCAGCCATAGAGATAGGCAGGAACGTAAGATGGTTGAAACAATAGGCAGAATGCTGACCCCTACCAATAGGCACAGTTCTGTGTGGAGATCCCCCCCCCACCTGGGCAACCTGTAAATAAAGATATATAGCACAAGCCCAGTCCATGTTATGTTCAATAGTCTTATTTCCTCCTATTAAGGTTTTACCCACCCAATGTACCTAGTGGAGTAGAGTTCTCCGAAGAGGCGTCGACCGATCCTTCTTGAGTGACTCCCTTTAAAGCAGGAGCCACAGATCGTCGGGAGGCGTCGAGGAACTTGGCGTTCGGTGTTGGGGAATCGACGGCCCTTCTTGAGTGCCCTCCCTTTAAGGCAGGAGTCACGGGCCGTTGAACGTCCGACGGCGAACAGGTTGAACTACGGCCGTGAAGTGGCAGCTTCGTTCCTAGCGGTGCTCGTCGACGACAGAGCGTTGGCGTCCTGCAAGGAAGAGGCGTGCTGGGCACCTCAGTGTTGATAGTTCTGGACCGCAAAGAGATGGTGAAGAACTGTGGCACAGCAAGGGCGTCGAGTCGTCGGCGTCTCTGCGGTCCTTAGGTGGCGGGAAACCCACCAGCGGATGCTCCTCGGTGCGTCGACGGTCGGGTCTTCTCCAGTGGGATAAAGCGGGCGACGATGCAGATGAGAGCGTCCGATGATCAAAGGAAGTTCTTAGGCAAACGGGAGCACGGCGGCTCCGGTCGGCAGCGGCGGTCGTCGACAGTGGCGGACAACAGTCCGGGTGCTTCTCTTTGAGATTCCGCAGCAGTCCCCGTCTCGGGTCGGCAGCCTGTCGAAGGTCTGTATCAGGGAGCTTTGGCAAAGATCAGCTGGTGCACGATGGTCCCTCGTAGCTCGGGAAGAGGGCGCCTTACCAGGTCCTCTCTGGGTCAGTCCTTGGAGACACAGCAGCTTTCAGATTGTGAAGGAGAGCAACAGCACTTCTTCTCGTCCAGCGGGGATTCAGGGTCAAGCTTCAGTTACTCGTCGTAGTGGACTTCAGCTTCTGAACACGATTCCTAGCAGTAAGAGGTCTCCAGATATACTGTTGATCTCCCATTCATTCCGCTGGATCACACTCAAGCATCCAATCACGACTAAGGGCATTCATGCAGGCAGGCAGCCAATCAGGCACACGAGGTATTCAGGCCATTCACTTCTCTCCAGACACTCACAACAAGTTATGTGTATTGGGACAAGTACCGAGCCATTCAACACTCCAAACTGCATTCATACCGGTTTCGGGCAGGGCTGTCTCAGTCATTGTGTCAACCACCAGATACTAGACATCCACAACATATTCGTCACACACTATTCACCCAGGTCCCACCTACAGGAGGTACCCACAACATGCATCACCGAGAAGGCTCCAGCTAGTCTGGCCGGGCCTTCACAACAACACCATATATGGCACTTCCATCCAACAGCCAGTCAGGGGGAAGGGACAGAGTCAGGGCTTCCCAGGACTTTGGGAAAACAAGGTAATGGGTAATAGAAAGCAAGAGGCCACAGGGGCCATTTTGTTTTCCATCCGGAATCAACTGATCCCAATGGCAGGGCCGGGGTATCCCAAAATGGAGGATACTCCGTGCACCTGTCAAATTCAGCATGGAGCTGCCACCAGCCCATACCCTGCTCTGCGGGCCTCCCACAGGTGCCCAAAGACATACACTAGGGGCACAGGTTTGCACCCCCCCACCCATGGGTGCCATAAGGGTATCCCACGGGTCCGTTCACCAAACCAAAAGAGAGAGAGCTGCACCGCCAGGAGTCCCACATGGACTCCTGCGCGGAAAACACGACAGAACACACGATAACAAGCAGTAAAGGACAAGGATACGGAGGCCCTGCCCCTCCGATGCATTTCCAGCATCACAGTCCTATCCCTGTTAAGATCATGCCACTCTTGTGATCCTACTCAACAATTGTAATTGTTTATTTGTACAGTGCTTATACACAAGTGAAGTGCTTCAAATCGCTTCAAGGCGGGAAGGGAGCAAGGGAATACAGTAGTCATTTTTAGGCCTTGAAGTTTCCTTATGATCTAACAAAAAAGTAACTAGCATACTAGGCCTGACAGCATTTCTGCTAGTGCAAGTGCATGAAGTGTACCAGGCGCAAACAGATTAGGGAGGTGAGACAAGACAGAACTTACTAGGCCTGGTAAATTAAGGTCATGCAAGTGTACAGACGGAAGTGCGATGGAGAGGGAGAGGGAACAAGTGCGCCCAGTCCAGCAGGCCCGGATTAAGTGCAGAGAGGTTACCCCTCTCATGGAACAAATGCTGAAAGTGCAGTAGTGCTGAGCATAGTGCAGAGGCCCGGAGGCAAGTGCAGAGACTGGCACCTGTGAGGCTCTGGACCAGTCAGCAAAAACTGAACAGAGTAAGTGGGGAGATGGAGGTGTGAGGCTGGCGAGAAAGAGAGGAGGAGCAAGGGAGAAGGAGAGAGAAAGAGGAAGAGAAGAGGAAGGTCTTGAGGAGTTTGCCGAACTTAAGGAGTTCCAGCTCAAGGCAGAGAGGCAGGGAGGATGTTGCAGAGGGAGGCACCTGCAGAGGATAAAGATCTACCCCCAAATCTCTGCTTGGAAAAATGGCTCACATGAAAAGAGTTGGAGGAAGCCGAGCATAGAGCTCTAAGAGGAGAGTATTTAGGAAGAGAGCAATGTAGATAGTGCAGGCCCCTACCCCAGAAAGCATTGTGGATAATGAAAAGGGTCTTGAACTTGATCCTAGCAGCCACGGTGTGCCAGTGGAGGGATTTCAGCACCAGAAAGATGCGGTCCCTGGGCTTGAGGCCAAGGATAAGTCTTGTGGTTCTGTTCTGGATGAGTTGTCGCAGGAGGAGAGAAGAAGTAGGAAGATTGAGAAAGAGGCTGTTGCAGTAGTCCAGCCTAGAGAGAACCAGGGCTCCGTAGACGGTGAGCCTTTGGGGGGGAAGGTGAGCAAAGGTATAATACCTCTGGGGAGGTGCAACTGGTAGTGGGACCTTTATGGTGATGTCCGAGATTTGAGAAGATAAGGAGAGTGGAGTCGAAAATGACCCCCAACTAGTCTAACTAGCAGGTGAGGTTGCAGGGTCAAGGGAGGCCGGCCAGTGGGAAATTGGGAAAGCGGGCGTAGGGGTCCCAATGAGGACAATCTCTGTCTTACTGGCATTGATGCAGAGATAGTTAGCAACGCATAAAGACTGAATTGCGGACACACTCTTGTGTCATTCATATAGAAGTCCCTTCCTGGTCTTGAGCGCCTTGCTCCGAGGCTGCTAGAACAGCTACCAATTGCCTCCAATCCACCCTCTTCCTGTCCCGGATTTCTACCTCTAGCGTCCTGCCACACCACAGATTCTGCACTGGCCCATTTGATCAAATCCCTCCACCATACTTCCACTGCTGGTCTTGTTCGTGCTTTCCATCCCATCGCTATTCTGTGCTTCGCTAGTATATATGCCAAGTCCTTAAGTTTGCTCACCTGTTTGGCTCTTTTAGGTCTAGGAAAACCTCCTAACAGACAAGCCTTAGGGTATCCCACCTCTAGGGTAATCTCTGCTTTTGCCAGTGTATGGGCTACTCCCCCCCCCCCAAAATCTGCCAGTCTCTGCGCATGCCCAGAACATAGACACCAGATCTGCATTCACCCCCCCCCCCCGGAATTTTGGGCATGTCTGTACGTTTGTTTGATTAAATTTGGCTATTTTGTTCAGGGTCAAGTATGCTCTGTGGATAATATACAGCGGATCTGTTGTAATCTCGCATTTCTCAACACCTTCCTGTGGTACCCCGCCGCCCCGCCCCATCACTTTACTCCACCTCTCATCCGTCATTAGCTCCCCCAGGTCTGCCTCCCACTTCTGTCTCGTTTGTCCCATGTCTAACCCAACCTTACACACCACTAGCTCGTATGTACGTGAGACTTCATGTCCCCCTTCCGATACATCATAAAACGTCTCGATTACCTTGTCTGGTGGTAGGGGCCATTCATTCTCTGGCCACCTCCGCCTGCGGTACTTCCGGAGTCGGGAATACGCAATATGTTGACCTCTGTGCACTTCTGTGTCACTCATCAGCTCCACAAACTCCCTGGGCCTTCCCTCTTAATATATCTCCCACTATTGCTACCCCCATGAGTTCCCACCATCTCCTCACACACAACCTGACATGTTAGTCTACTCCTTCCAGCGCTACTAAGGGTATTTGTGGGGAATACGGTGTTGCATTCCCCATCATTCGACATGCTCTATGCCATATCCTGCTCCACAGGCGCAGCAGTAGATTCCTGCTGGTCGTGCGCAAATCGGGTCACCATATCACCTCATTCAAGAAGAACAGGGTGCTTCCGTTACGCTGCAGCCTTGTCGAAGGTATCTGACCATCTGATAGCCATTTGGACATGAATTGCAGCTGACTAGCTATAAAGTACACCTCAACATTGGGCAATCTTATACCTGCTCATATGGGTTCTGAAGTTTCCGCAGTGCCACTCTACATCTTGAATTGTGCCATATGAAGCTACCGAGTCACGGTAGCACCACCATCTTCAGTAAGGCAGCTCGCCCCATCGTAGACTATGGTAGTCTAGACCAAAACACCATACTCTTCTCTAACTTCTTCACCGCCTTCCCAGTGTTATGTAAATGTTCTAACTTGGGGTTGTGGTATATATCTATCTATTCATCCCAAGGTATCGAAACATTGCTACTTCCCACTGAACCGGAAACTTGTTTATTGGCTTCCCCGCATACCACCCAGGGGGTACAGACTTGACTTCTGGGGGTTTATATAGTTATAACCGACAGTGCCTCATATCGTTCCATCACATCCAGGACATATTGTAAATTCTCTTCTGGGTATTGTAGGTATAAGAGCATGTCATCTGCATAGTGCGAGATCAGATGTCTCCCCCTAGAGTGCTTATACCCACACCTCCCCATATTCGTGCCGTAAGTATATCGCTAGCAGCTCCAGCGCTAACATTAAGAGCATCTGCAACCATGGGCAGCCCTGTCTCGTGCCCTTGCTTAACTGCCATCGATCAGACACTGTAGACCCTGTTTTGACTCTTGCTATAGGCTCATTGTACAGCAGCCTCACCCATTCAATATATTTTGGGCCGATACCGAATTCCTGCAGGACCGCCAGCAGCCACAGCCAACTGACCGAGTCAAATGCCTTTGCTGCGTCCAGCGACGCCACTGCCACCTCCACCTCCTGAGTATCCCCCTGGGTGCAATCTATTATATGGTGTAATCTCCTCAAATTATTAGTAATATTCCTATGTGGGACGTATCCTGTCTGATCTGGGTGTATGAGTTTACCTATAACTGGTCTAAGTCGTATGGCCATGACTGCTGTAAGAATCTTCCCGTCTTGGTTCAATAATGATAGGGGCCTGTATGAGCCGTACTCTGTACTTGGTTTATTTGGTTTGAGAAGTGGGATGATTGTCGACTCTCGCAGGGAACCTGGCAATTTACCTGTTTCTAGTGCTACATTTAGCATTGCTAATAATGGTGGAAGTATATCACCCATGTATTCTTTGTAAAATTCTCCAGGGAGCCTGTCCGCACCTGGGGCTTTACTAGTTTGTAGGTCTTTTATAACACTTTCTAGTTCTTCCAATGTGATAGGGACTTCTAGCCGGTAACTTTCCTCTTTACTAGGCTGGGAAGGTTGATCTCTGTCAGTGCCTCGTGTATATTCACCCCCTCTACTTCCCCGGTTCACTATAGAGGTGTCTATAATAGTCATAAAAACAGTTATTTACTTCTTCCTGAGTCTCCCATGGCTTCCCGTCTCTAAACACTGAAAGTTATAGGTGACGGTAGAGACCCTGTGCTCCAGAGGGGCCATGTAGACATTGAAGAACCACAGGGATAGGTTAGATCCCTGTGGCACCACACAAATAGAGAGAGAGTGATAGAGAAGAGAAAGGACCCAAGTTCCACCTGGGAAGATCGGTCAGAGAGAAAGGAGAAAAGCCACGCCAGGCCCAGATCTGTGATGCCCAGGGTATCACAGAGATGGGGGGGGTCAGGATGTTGTGATTTACTTTGTCGAAGGCAGAAGAGAGATCGAGAAGAATGAGGACAAAAGGAGAGTTAGAGTCGATATTTGGGATCAGGTCTTCACAGGTGTTCAGAAGAGCAGTTTCCGTGCCTCTGGATGCTCTAAAGCCAGATTGATGGTCATGGAGACAACCAACAGATTCAGTGTGGGGGGTAAGCTGAGGGATAGCTAATTTCTCTAGGAGTTTGCACAGGAAAGGAGTGATAGAGATCGGGCAATAGTTTGCTGCGATAGAAGGGTAGAAGGGTCAGCAGATGGTTTTCTGAGCAGAGGGTGCACTAGAGAGTGCTTGAGAGAAGTGGGGAAACAACAACCTAGCTGTATATACTCACTACTGCTGTCTCAAATTTCTGCGCGCTCCCCCATTAACCAGCAGTTCTCAGTTCTGGCTGTTTTGTGCCTGCTACTATTGTCTCACTTCTGAGCATCTCTGTGCAACAACCAAGTATCTGAAATCGAGCTGTTCAGACTTGCTGCTGTCGACTCAGATGTGGACACTCGCCTGACTGCTTGGACCCCCAAAGCTTTTGTTTTTGTATTTGAACCTGCCCTAACTGTTTACAGGCAAGGGACACCTTCAACTTCACTCCTCTGGCCTTTTGCTCATTTGTTGTGAGTAAGCTGATCAGTCTTTCAGACTATCAGTACTGCAAAACTGTATACCTGTTAACTTTTACAACTTTTTAATATTGCACACATCATCTTACAATGCAGTGCTGTCATGGGCTAACTCATCAGAAGTGTCACGGTTCCACCTTCAATAACTGGAACTTCGGTAGTCACCAGAACCTGCCACAAGTTGCCTTCTCTTGGAATTTCAGCGTCTCAGCATCAAGTGATCCTGTCCTGGAGCAGCTTCTGTGACCCTCACTGGAAGGACTGGAAAGACACCTGTCGTCGCCTGTGTGCGGAGAACTCTACAATAAGAGGCAAGTTCTCTCAGACTTTACAGTACCTTTGTATTGAAGAAAAAGTGCAGCAGATGACTTCTGTTCCTGTGCAGCTCTGTAGAGCTCTCTGTTCCTGGGCCTCAGTCGTGGGGACGAGAGGAAGGACTTCTGGGGACTCCTGCACTGCATTGGGACGGTCACCACTCGCAACCGGCAATCTTTCCAACAAGTGGCACATCAGTGTTTCAGCTCCTCGCGACTACCGCAAATAGCAGCACCACAGTTTCTGGCTATCGAAATGGACCTTCCTTGCTTCTGGGGTCTCGCACTCTGATGAGGGGGCTCAGGCTCGGCCAGTCATGCTTCCTGGGAGTCTGGACGATCTTCCTGGACTTCTTGGCCAACTTAAAGCAATGCACACAATCTGGTGTTCCTCTCCCTGGCTATTAGGTTTCCAGCAGCACTCTGTGGAAATTCAACCAGCTCCGAGAAGGATGTCCAGGTGGCTTACTTTGGAGTTGATTGGTCCAACCAATTCAAGGGGAGAAGTCGTCTTTGTAGGTGCTTCTCCATCGATATGAATTTGGAGTTTCAGCACAGCAGCAGGGCTTCACCGGGCAAACCAACAGTCCTGGAGTTGCAGCAAGTTCTTCTGCATGGTGGATGTCCTTGTCAGACAGTCCGAGCCGGCCAATCACTACAGAGTGCCTTTGGGTCTCCTAGGATACTACGCACAGGGAGTTTCGGGCACCTCCCTCACTTCTTGCCCACCCTAGATACCCTGGGGCCAGAGGTAGGCTTCACTCGTGAATCCCGCCAAAGGCAAAGTGAACAATGAGACCAAACCTGGTTTGGCACGCAGAGTAAATCTCAAGAAGGACCTTTCCACAAAGAAATGGCGAAAAAAGAAGACTGTGCCATTTTGACAAAAATGGCACCCTTGGGTGCTTTACTGCAGCTGCAAACGCAGCCCACGGTAAATGCACACCATGGTAGTTAAAACGAAACCACTGCCACCAGCCATTCAGTGAGAAAAGGGTAACATTAAAATGTTACATGAGAAGCTAGACAAAGGGGATACTAGGTAATCCCTCCAGCCCCCTATTGTAAGATCGTGTGTGCTGGGTCTAGAAAGTTACAAATGTAAGTAAAGTCCATTTCACTTTACTGCTCTGGGAAACAGTAGTTTATCCCAGAGAAGGTATTTAAACCTTTGGGAAGTCTAAAAGGTTTCCCTGTGTCACTGCACTGAAGGTGCTGTGTGACACAATGTAAAAGATAATGCCTATGGAGTTTGTCAGACTCCATAAACAGAAGAAACCCACAGTTCAGAAATCACATTAAAATACATGAGTGGGGAAAAAGGGTCTCACCCTCTCCAGGTTAAAGAAATCAAGTCCTCAAAATCCAGCAAAGTTGCTGGGGGTCACTAAGGCGGAGGGAATTAGCACATTTCTGAGAATTCTCCCCAACACATTTCATTTCACTCACCTCAACCTGGGTGGAGTAACCTGAAATACAAGAAAACATTTACTTACCTTTAGTAAAATTGTTGAAGAACATTTTGAACTATCACCAACACAAGTGTACTGTAACTTACCTGCAGAGACTCCCTTTCGGGGAGAAACATTGTGGCTCCTATGACTTTTGGGCGCATGGCCCCATTCTTCTTAGGGTTTGGACTGCTTAAGTTAGGAAACCAACTTGTGACCTGGTTCAACAATGTATTGCATGTAATCTACTTACTTGCTTGCTGAATGTCACTTTAATGCTTTCATGAACCTATGGTGAATGTATATATAATCATATCAGAGCTTTTTGTAATACTACCTGTTCGATTAATTTTTCAGTGTGCCCAAAGGCCTATAATGAAGAACTATTTTTTTATACTTACTGTCTAAATTGTCTTACTGTCCAAATTGAATTACTATGTGCCATAGTGTGTGGACTCATTGAGGCCCAGTGACATCACTCGCACTCTGAGAATAAGCCTCGACTGCTCTCCATTGCTACCTTGATTAGGGTTTGGGGAACCTCTCAGAGTCCCTGTTCCCTATAACTAGGGTGGCCTCCTAAAATCTATCCATCATGCTAGATTCTAGAAATCCATCTTAACATAGGATATCAATAAAGGTGAGGAATCTGATGATGCAATCCATTCAATTTTTTTTTAACACAGATGCATTAAGCCAAGAATACAACAAGTAAAACCATATAGACATATACAAATGACAAAATAGTTGTCCAATAAGGACACCACCCACACTTCAGATCAAAATGCAATTAATAGATAGTTATAAATGTAACTATGGAAGAGTTGGGGCGCAAGAAGATAGAATGTACCATCAGCATTCTAAATATATAAGGCACATCAAACATTTGGAAAACAAACTTATGCAGCCCAACTCTATCCTAGTAATCAAAGTTAAAAGTATGTACCCTGTTTAAGGTCCTTAGGGGAGTTTAGAACAGTTACCAAAGTTCCTCCGTCAGATTCAACAGGGGGGAGGTGGGTGGGGGAGAGGAAGGGGTCTATACAATACTTAAGTGCAGTTGTATAGTGACACTTCCTAAAAATGGTACTTACAGATTTCTTGTGGAAGAAAAGTGCAGCTAGTAACCGTAGGTGTCCATAGGAACCCAGACAGAATGTCAACACCCGGGTTCAATTACCAAAGGTAAGCCATATGTAGCTGCTTGTAAGTACTTTATACCCTATCTGATTCAATAGGCAACAGAGGGGCAACAAAAGGGTATGTAGCCTGGTACCTCAAACCCTGAACAAGATGACCACCAACTCCAGGTGCTGTTATGGACAACTGTTCTCACCGTTGGTTGCCTGGGTGGGATACCACCAGGCTGGTCATCAAACTTTTGATGACAAAGGACCTCTGTAGCAGCACCCACGATGAAGGAAGACCTAGACAATGCAGGAGATGAAGAAACCAGTTTTGCACATAGCAAGGTTCAGCCAGCAATGAAGGTGAAAGAAGGACTTCTGCTCCAGCAAGGCTCCCTCTACATGGTGTAGAGCAGGAGATCCAAGAAGTCAGGGTATCTCAACAGATTGTTCTGTGTTGGGGAGATGTTTTCTTTTAGCAAATGTTTTCCTTCCCTGTTTTCTCCCAGCACTACTTCTGGACCTTCTGGATTGTTTTCATCGACTTTGAAGGTGAGTCAGGTTATTCAACCTCACTCCCATGCTGCATTCCTTATTGTTTTAGGGGCATTGGGTTACCTTTTTAAGTGACCAGTATTAAGAGACCCCTCCCATGGTTGTTGCTGGGCAGATTCTGAGAGATTGGCTGCCCACTAATGGACAGCAACCTCCAAGTTTGAATGTTACAAAGTCCCATAATGGATGGAGGGGCTACCCACCTGCCTGATTTCTGGATATAAAGAGAGGAGCTGGACCCAGGAAACAACTTTCCCATTGCAACTTGAAGAGATCTGAAGAAGACAACCAAGGGAGGCCAGAGGACTGCAGCAGAAGCACCACCAGCTAAAAACACCATTGCATTTCGAACCTCTACCTTCTGACCAAATAGGGAGAGCTTTGCAAGGTGCCTCCCTCCCTTTGATTGATGGGCCTAACCAATTAGCTATCCTGTTAGACTTGCAATGGCATTCCAGGGCCACATGAGGTCGGATCTGCAACACCAGGTAGCAACCATGCTCTACTGCAAGGATTTCAGTGCTGGAACATTTGTGGGTAACCTCAGTGCTTCATCATGGCGCTGGAACCCTGCTTTGCTGACCTTCACCAGAAGGACCCCCAAGTCCAAACGCCAAGCTGCCAAGTGCCTGCTGACACCATCTGCATCAAGGTAAGATGTGCATCTGTCAAATAGTCGAGTCTCTGCTATAGTGTGGGACTGAGCCAGGGCGATTCCACGGCTGTCATAGTGTCCAGAGGAATCAGAAGACAACCACGGTTGAACACCCTTGAACTGGCAGCCCAGCACAATGACAACAGTGGAGCAAGTCTTCTCCAGCAATTCCTGACCAACTGGGGTGGTTACTATCTTTGTGGGGGCTCCAGTGGTTGGGATATCTCAAACCGTCCCAATTCCCATTGGGCACAAAGTCCAGATTACCTTAACAGTACCCGAGCTAAACCAGGTCAGTGGTGGCTGGGCCAGTAGTTCTATGCTAAGTCTAGGGTTGGTAGTCACTTCCTATAACATCTACATTTCGACCGAAGTACCTTATGTCACCTTCTGATTATTTTTGGCTCTAAATTTGTTGCTTTGTGTCCTGAATTTCCCATCACAGTGGCCTCTCCTAGTGCTCTTTACCTATGACTCTAGGTAACTTTTTAGGGGCACCTAAAGGCGCTGTGAGACCTTCAGTAGATAAGGATTGGGCTTCTTAAGCCAGCTAACACTTATTTTGAGCTGCCTTATAAAATTAAGGACTATGTATTTGCAGTGGTCGAAGTGGGCAGGGAGCAGTGCTCCTCTACTTTTGTTAATTAGGTTTTACTGCTCCTATACTTTTATTTTTAAAAGAAACCATTCTGGAATGGTTTTGCTTTAAAATAGAAGTTTATGAAGTTAAAATGTGCACTTACAGAAGGCGCATTTGTTTGGGGGTTTGTATTGTGCGGCCTTACAATTCCTTCCATGGAGGTCTTGCGGGTCTGGGTCAAAGGCGAAGGTCGCTTCTCTTCTCGTCAGCCTTTCGTTTCTCACCACCTTTCTCCTACTCTTTAACTGCCATGCTTGGATAGCTGTCTCGTTGTGTGGTCTGTCTTGCTCGTATTGTGCTCTCATGCTCCACCTTTTATCCCTGTGGGGAAGGGAAGGGCCATCAGGTGTGTGTGTGTGTGTGATCCTGTTCAATTGCCTGACCCTTGTGTTGGGACATGTCAGGTAAACGGCTTTGGTGTTTGTCTATCGTCTTTCTTGGCGTGCAGAAGTGTTTGTGTCGGAAAAGGAGTGGAGTGACATGAGGAATGATATTTGTCTTAGGGGGTTTGATACATTCAGAAGGGTGAGATTGGTAGGGTTTGTGAAACAAATTGGAATGACCGGGATTATCATCATAAAATGAGGAAGGGGAATTGTGGGAACGGTAGTGTTTTGTCTGGGCAGATTGGTAGTGCGGGAAACAATAAAAGGGACGGAAGGAGAATGACAGAGTATTCAGGTAGAAAACCACCGGGAAGAACAAGTTACTTCTTACCTTGTAACGTTCTTTCGACGGGATGTTCCTCCGACGTATTCCTCATCTTAGATATATCCTTCCAGCTCTGCTGGCCTCGGAAACTTTTTTCTCCAGAGGGCGCTGCGCGTCGACGTCCCTCGAGTCGATGACCCTCGACAGCCGCCGTATCGACGCTCGACGTCATCCTGCCTATAAAGGCCGCGCGCAGCGTCCGTTGCTCAGTTCCGTTTTGTAGCCCACAGTATTACTGTTTGGACTAGACTAATCACCCTGAAGGAGCGTAAGCTGCAACAACAAGGGAAGTAAAACTGCGGGGATGGATGGGAGGGTCGATGAGGAATACGTCGGAGGAACATCCCGTCGAAAGAACGTTACAAGGTAAGAAGTAACTTGTTCTTCGAAGGGATTGTGTCCTCCGACGTATTCCTCATCTTAGATAGGCTCCCATAGCAGTATTCTATATTCGGAGGAGGGAGTACTGACTTCACGCTGTCTTCTATTGGTGAATAGAATGCAGTACAGCCCTTCCAAACCTAGTCTCTTGACTAGAGGAGGAATCCAGATTGTAAAAACGTGTAAAGGTATGGACAGACGACCATGTAGCGGCCGCACATATGTCTTTAATCGGCACGCCTCTTTTGAGGGCCGATGAAGCTGCAATACCTCTGGTCGAATGAGCCCTAAGGTTTTGAGGGGGCTCTTTCCCTGCCAATTTATAACATTCCAGAATGGCTAGAATGATCCATCTGGAAATAGTCTGCTTAGTTATTGGTAACCCCAGCTTGTGACCTGCGTAGCCTACAAACAGCTGGTCTGCCTGTCTTATCCTGGCTAGTCTACTAATGTAAAAACTTAAAACCCTCCTAGGGTCTAGTCTGTGTAACCTCTCTTCCTCTTTCCCCGGGTGAGGAGGAGGATAGAAAGATGGTAGGATAATCTTCTGAGAGATATGGAATTCAGAGACTACTTTTGGGAGGAAATTAGGCTTCACTTGCAGGACAACTTTGTCTTTGTGAAAGATTGTATGAGGGGGTTTACAAGAAAGAGCTTGTAATTCGCTCACCCTTCTAGCAGATGTAAGTGCTATTAATAAAACAGTCTTAAGGGTAAGGAATCTTAACGAACAAGAATGGAGAGGTTCGAAAGGTGTCCCCATCAGGAAAGTTAATACTAAGTTTAAATCCCATAGGGGAACTTGGAATGGTCTTGGGGGATAAACATTGGTTAACCCCTTTAGAAACTGTATTACCAAGGGTAATTTGAAATAGGATGGTTCCTCCGCAGTACGCTTAAAGATAGATAGCGCTGCGAGATAGCCCTTAATGGTGCCAACTTGAAGGCCTGAATTTGCCAAATATAGTAAGAAGGACAAAACCATTGGTGTACCACATGAAAATGGGTCGATATTCTGTTCTCTACACCAGCTGCAAAATCTGTTCCAACGGCAGCGGTATAAAGACTTTGTTGCTGGTCTCCTTGCCGAAAGCAACACCTCCATAACATCATCAGGGAGGTCCCAATCCTTGTACCTCAGCCGTTCAGAAGCCAAGCGTGAAGGTTGAGGGTTTTGATGTCTGGATGGAGAACCTGACCTCCCTTCTGTGAGAGTAGGTTCTCTCTGAGAGGAAGTCGAAATGGAGGGCAGATGGACAAGTCTAGAAGGTCCGGGTACCACCTTCTCCTGGCCCAATCCGGGGCAATTAGGATCATGGTTCGCCGGAATCTTCTCAACCTCCTGATCATTTGAGGAATGACAGGGACCGGTGGGAACGCGTACAGAAGCGGAAACTCCCAGTCCACTATGAACGCGTCTCCCAGAGCTCCTCTCGGAGGAAATTCCCTTGAGCAGAACAGGTCGCATTTCCTGTTTAGGCTGGTGGTAAACAGATCTACCTGAGGGGTTCCCCAAAGGGCGAAGATCTCTTGAAGGACTTCCTGAGCTAGCTCCCACTCGTGAGAGACTGTGTTCTGCCTGCTCAGAGCGTCCGCTGTCAAGTTCTTCTCTCCGGCTAGGTGAACTGCCGATAGAGAGATTCCTTCTTGGATTGCCCAAAACCAGAGCTGCATCGCCTCTCTGCACAGGGGTAGTGATCCTACGCCTCCTCTTTTGTTGAGGTAATGCATGGCCACCGTGTTGTCCGTCATTATCAGGACGTTCTTCCCTTGTACAACTGGCAGGAAAGCCTTCAACGCAAGTTTGATGGCTCTCAGCTCTAACAGGTTGATGTGTAGTCTGGACTCCGATGGAGTCGTTGGCGTGGGCTCCCCACCCCGTGAGTGAGGCATCCGTGACTACTGTTATCTCCGGCCAGGGTTGCCAAAACTGTTCTCCTTTCAGAATGTTCTCCTGACAGGCCCACCACTGAAGGTCTCGAGCCACCCTGCCGGGAACCTGAAGAAGATCTGTCATTCTCCCTGAGAATTGTGACCACTGAGTCCTCAGTGCCCACTGGAGGGATCTCATTCTCAGGCGAGCCTCTGGCACAAGGAAAATGCAGGATGCCATGAGGCCTAGCAACCTCAAAAAGTCGAAAGCTGGGAGACGTTGGGCAAGTTGGAACTTGGTAACCATCTGTAGAATATCTTGAGCCCTCACCTCTGGTGGCGAGGCTTTTCCCAGGGAAGTATCCAGGATCGCTCCTATGAACTGGAGTCTCTGCGATGGTATCATTTGAGACTTCTTTAAATTGAGGGAGAAGCCCAGCTTGTGAAGGAAGTAGCATACGTGATTTAGCTGGATCCGAGCTTGCTCCGGAGAAACAGCCCTGATCAGCCAATCGTCCAGGTAGGGGTAGACGTGAATCCCTTCCCTCCTTAAACTTGCCGCCACTACCGACATTAACTTGGTGAAGACCCTCGGGGCGGAGGTCAGCCCAAAAGGCAGTACTCGAAATTGATAGTGAGAGTTGCCAATTGCGAACCTCAGGTATTTCCTGTGTTTGAGATGGATAGGCACATGGAAATAAGCGTCCTGAAGGTCCAGAGATACCAACCAGTCCTGAAACTGAAGGGCCTGGAGGATCTGAGAAAGAGTGACCATCTTGAATTTGTCTTTCCTGAGAAATTTGTTCAATTCTCGCAAGTCCAAGATGGGTCTCAGTCCTCCGTCTTTCTTTGGAACGAGAAAGTAAGGGGAGTACCAGCCCTTGTTCCTCTCCGCTACAGGTACCGGTTCTATGGCACCTTTCTCTAGCAGGTCTATAATTTCATGCAAGAGGAGCGGATCTGGAGCTTTCTGAGAGCTGATTCCCGGTGGATGACTCTGAGGTATACGTAGGAAAGGTAGGCAGTAACCTTAGGCAACTGTTTCCAATGCCCAAGCATCTGACGTGATAGCCTGCCATTCCGCCAGATGTTGAGTCAACCTGCCTCCTACAGGTGTCCTGTGAGGGAAGTCCTCAGAGTGGTTTTGGGGCGGCTGATGCAGATGCCGATGGTAAAGAGGCACCTGCTGTTGCTGCGGCTTTAGAATATCTACCCCATCCACCTCGGGTAGTTCTTCTTTGACCCCTTTGAGCCGGTCGTCCTCTACCTCTTCCGAATGCGGAGTAGAAGCGAAAGGACTTGCCCCTCGCAGAGGTTCCTGTGGGACGAAAAGGAGTCTGACGGATTGCAGCTCCTAGGGATTTTGCTGCTGCTTTTGAAGTTTGCAGTTTCTCTAAACTGTCATCCGCCTTTTTCCCGAACAAAGAAGAGCCATCAAATGGCATGTTCAAGAGCCTGGCTTGCACATCTGGGGCAAAACCCGACTTTCTCAACCAAGCGAACCGCCTGATTGATGTACTTGCCGCCATTGCTCTGCTGATACTGTCATCCGAATCAATGCCCGTCTGGAGGGATTCGCACATAGCGTCTTTACCGTCCTGTATAATATTCAGGAACGCATCCCTTTCTTCTCCCTCCCAAAGTGTATGGCTGAACCTAGCAAGGGTGCAAGTAGCATTAACAGACTTTAACGCCATGCTACATGCTGAAAAGACTTTCTTAGCCATAGCATCATATTTTTTATCGTCCCTGTCCTGTGGGACAGTAGGATAAGCCGTCTTGACGTCGGTAGAGGATGCTGCTTGTACCACCAGACTTTCTGGGGATGGATGTTTAGACAAGAACTCTGGGTCTGTGGAAGATACTCTGTACTTTGCAGACAGTTTTTTATTTACTGCTGGTATTACATCTGGGGTTTCCCAGTTTGTCATGATCTTTCTCTGAAGAGCTTTATGAAAGGGCACCACTGGATCCTCTTGTGGGCCTTTGTCAAGAATATCCGTGAGGTCATCTTGCTGGAAAGATTGTGAAGGTGTAGACCACCCCATGAACTCTGTAATTCTGGCCATTAAGGCTCTGTAGGGGGTTTCAGCATGCTCCCCCGGGTCTGGTTTAGCAAAATCCACCTCAGGGGAAGTGTCTAAACCACTTGCCTCATGTAAAGAATCATGAAGATCCTTTAATCTGCGCTCTTCAGAGGAAAATTCCTCTCTAACTGGGGTTACAGGTCCCTGTAACTCATCTTGTTCTGACAGATCACCCTCTTCTAAAATTGAGGATATAGTTCTCAATTGTTCTGAATTAATAAAGGGAGTAAATCCCATTTCCAAGGCAGAGGGTGCTGAACTTGTCATTATTGGCCTCGAAAACGTCGATGTCGTCGACGCCGAAGGCTTCGAGCGTGGCGTCGAAAACAGAGGTGGAGGCCTCGAGGACCTCGACAGAATTGGAATTTTACTCGACAATATCGATGCCATAGACGTCGAGGGCCTGGGAATCGTCACTGGATGTGTGGTCATCGTGACTTTTCTCGGCGTCGACGCTGGTGTCGAGGCCGGCGTCGAGTCGACAGACCTGTATGTCGAAGGTCCCTTCAACAACGGCGTCGAAGACCTCAACGTCGACAGAACCTTCGTCGACGGAACCTTCGAGGAAGGTTTGGAGGTCATGGTCCTACTCGAGGGTTCGAGACGCACTCGAGAGGTTTCTTTCGCCGGGTACTGCGACTCGCGGCGTTTTTGACCTTCGGGTCTTTCGACCAGAGCATCGCTCTCGGCAGTCTTCGAGGGGGTCGAGGCCGCTTTCTCGAAGACGCTCATCATGTTTTTTCTGAATTCCTCCCAATCAGCCCGGGAACTATGTTTCGTGGGGCAAGGGATTCTTTTTGGCGAAACAGAGGAAGAGGAAGACGGAGAAGGGGATCTTCGACGTCTCCTCTTCGAGTGTTTCGATCTCGAGGAGTGATGAGACCCACTCCGAGACCTGGAGCGTGAGTGGTGACGAGGAGACGAATGTCTCGACTTCGTCGAAGAAGAAGAAGCTTTAAAAGTCTTACCTTTCTCCAGCTTCCCCCTACACTCCTTCAGGGCCTTAGCTGTCATGGACATACAGTCCTCGCACTCCGAACAATGGTGTTCGGCTCCCAAGCACCACAGACAATTTCTGTGAGGATCGGTCAACGACATCTTTTTCCCACAATCTCGACATTTTTTGAAGCCGGATCGAGGGGTTGTCGGTTCCGACGAGGAAGCCATCGAGTACGATTCGAATAACTTGAAGTAAATATTACTAAGAACTGAGCAACGGTATTCCGAGGCACCGAGTAGCGCGGAAAAACGGAACTGAGCAACGGACGCTGCGCGCGGCCTTTATAGGCAGGATGACGTCGAGCGTCGATACGGCGGCTGTCGAGGGTCATCGACTCGAGGGACGTCGACGCGCAGCGCCCTCTGGAGAAAAAATTTTCCGAGGCCAGCAGAGCTGGAAGGATATATCTAAGATGAGGAATACGTCGGAGGACACAATCCCTTCGAAACATGGATTCTGGGAATTGTGGTTTTCGCGTGTAAAGGGGTTTGGGCTCGAAGGGGATTTGGATAAGGGAGATTCTTTAGGTGGAGGGGAGGTCGAGTTGGTATAACCTCTCAAACCTCAAGGATCTCTTCTTCTTCATCCCCATCTTCAGTATAATATTGTGCCTTACCTGGAGTATTCCCCTGATCACAACCCCGGGCTCCCCTACCCAGGTGATCTTTCCCCACTCGTCTAACCCTATTAGTTGGGATAAGAGAGGGCTGGCTCATCCCTGGCCACCTGAATAAGCGATTCCCTGGATCTACTCAGGAGAATACCCTTAGGTTTCTCACACAGCCAGGGTGCAAGACAGGTTGACACCAGAATTAACCCGGCAGCCTTGTGACACAGCCTGCTGTAGTTTAGGCACTTGCATTCAGCACCAGAGTACAGCCCTCCAACCTCCAGCATGTCACAATACGAATGGAGCGAAGAGGAGCAAACAGAGAGCGACCTGGTGCTCAATTTTAAACAGGTGGTTGGGGATGAGTGAGGCCTATTCAAGAAAGGCTGCCCACCCTAGAGTCTATCCTAGGGCAGAAGAAGTTAAGCACTAATGAGAATACATCTGCGAAGGCCGCCACCATGAGAGAGAGAGCCTACGGGGGAGGTACCACGACCCAGAAGAGGAAATCCTCTTCTACTCCCCAGGGTCCACAATTTGGGGTAGAATAAAAGGTCGCAGATGCCTTTGGTAAGCTGAAGGAATCCTTCCTCCAAAGGGCAGCGGTGCCAAACCTCCTTACCCTCTACCCAGAGGAAGTCAATATGGGTGAAACAGATGAGGAAACCGGCTGGGACTCGCCAGAAGTGTCAGCATCCTCACAAGAAGAAGAAAGTAAGAAAGCCCCCGTCGGGGGTAAGAGGGCCTGGAATGAAAAGCACCTGGAGCCTATGGAGACTGACTTTTCAGACATGTTCGAACCAGACATCAGAAATCCCAGGTCCTCTGACAGATCGCCCTCGCCTAGGGTAGCCAAATACATGGATCATAGGATTGGGAAAGCACTGGATAATGATACCAGGGCACGCATTAGAGTGGTGTGCCCACCTCTGGATCTGATGGGGAAGGTAGCCGAAATACTGAAACGCAATCATAAAGTGATGACATTTGTCACAAAGACCTCGAAAGATTTCAGGAAGGGCATGGACAGGTACTGACGAAGCCGTCAGGAGAAATTCCTGGACATCACAGGTCCACTATCGAAAAATAATGGATCTAGTAGAGCATGCTCAAGACACCGGAGAGGAGGTGCAGGTAGAGACCTTGGCTAGTTGGGCGCAGAGAGCAGTTTGCCTTCTAGGGAACGCTAACTACACCATCTCCTCAGACGTAGGAGCCTTCTACTGAAAATCGACCCAAAGTTGAGTGACCTTGCCATCTTTGAAGTAGGGGAGGTGGCGCAAGACCTCCTGTTCGGAGAGGCTTTTGACAAAGAGATAAAAGATTCTCGTAGCCCTCGCTGGAGAAAGTGCAAACATCTATAAGGAATATTTTCCTGAGCAGAGTTTTTGCCGGGACCGGTCGGTAATGGGGGTCGAGCAGCTGGTCGTTTTGCATCCTCACGAAGGCCCCAGTGCACCAGAGCCCACTACTTGGAATCAAACCAACAAGATTCATTCTTCCTTTTCAGAGGGAGGAACACCAGAGGTCGTAGGGGAAGAAGAGCAGGCAGAGTTCAAGGAGCAGTCTCAGGTGAGAGCCCCCTGTAGAAGGATGTTACAATTTTGGCGAAACTGGCGTGCGATGTCCAGCGATGCATAGGTGTTACAAACGATCCCAGGGTTCAAGCTAGAGTTTGTGCAGGCCCCGATCAAGATGTCAAAGCTGAACTTCATCGTCAGGCTGCATGCGGTGGAAGCGCTCCTCTAAAGCGAGCTCGCACAGCTCAGGGAAAAAAAGAGGGATAGAGCGCTGCAAAGCACTAGGCCTCCGATTTTTCTGCAATATGTGCCTGGAACACAGGAAGGTGCAGCCAGTTACAAACCTAAAGGAACTCAAAGGCTGGGACATTTACAGGCACTTCAAGATGGAAGGCATTCACCAGCTGAGAGAGATCCTCAGGAAAGACGACTGGCTGGCCAGGATAGATTTGAAAGATGCATATCCGACAGTCCCTGTAGAGCCAGCAGATGACCACCCGTTCCTAGCGTTCTAGTCGGACAAGCGATTCTGGCAATTCAAACCACTGCCTTTCGGTCTTGTGTCCGCTCCATGGGCGTTTACCAAACTTAGGAGGCCAGTGAGAGAAGGGCATTTGTATAATTTACCTAGACGACATCCTCCCAATGGCAGACAACAGGGAAACCTTGTTGTATCATATAGAATGGGTAAGAGACCTTCTGTCGTTGTTGGGCTCTAGTAAACCGAAAGAAGTCAGACATGGCCCCTTTCGAAAAGGATAAACTTCCTCAGCTTTGTAGTAGAGGCGGGGAAAGTAACGCTGGAACTCCTGACGAGAAAGATTCAAAATATCAATAAGGAGCTCAGAGAAAGTCTCGACAAAGAGGTCCTGTCTCTGCGCTCCTTAGCAAGAATAGTTGGCCTGTTGGCATCCTCCACTCAGGTGACATTCCCAGGGGCCTTACATTCCATAGCAATGCATAGGCTGAAGATCAAGCACATTCAGCAGGGACTGAGATATCAGTTGGTGCCTCTCGATCAAGATTCTCACAAAGAATTGCTTTTTTTCTGGTTGCAGAACATGGAAGCATGGAATGGGCAGGACATCTTCGGAGACCGACCAGACTTGGTCATAGAATCAGACGCCAGTAGAGCAGGCTGGGGACCCCGATGCAGAGCCCTAGACACTTGAGGGAAATGGGCTCCAGGAGAATTGGAGCTAGATATAAACTTTCTATAACTGTTAGCTGAGTCTTTCACAATCAAGATTTTTTTTACAAAGGGCAGGGCGGTCTGCTGCATCCTCTTGAGGCTGAACAACGTATTAGCAGTCAGAATCATAAACCATCTAGGAAGGACCAGGTCCAGACAGGCGGAAGAGTTTTGCCATTACTGTCTGCAAGCTGGAATATCAGTCACTGCCAAGTATCTCCTGAGGTCTCTCAAAGTAGTAGAGGATTGGAACTCTCGTTACCTGACGGACTCCAGTGACTGGAAGCTCGACAAGAACATCTTGATCAGCTGTGGGGTACGATCCATACAGACCTATTCACATCCAGGCTGAATGCTCAAACACACAGGTTCTTCAGCTGTAGGTTGGACCTCAGCGTGCGCAGCACAGACACATTCCTATAAGACTGGAGTGGGGGCGTGCATTATGCGTTCCCTCCCTTCATGTTGTTGAGCAGGGTGCTAGCAAAGGTAGGCAGAGAGAAGACAATAGTGATCGTCGCGCTTGTTTGGAAGCCACAAGTCTGGCTTCCAGCTCTGATGGAATTTTCCTCGGATTTCCAATGGATTCTCCCGTCAGACATGTGGCTGCCTATGGACCCAGCTGGACAGAGTCATCCTCTGAGAGCGAGGCATGCACTGCCATTGATGGACTCCAGGGTGTCTGGGGAAGATGGGCGATGCCAGGCATTTTGGGCCACACTGCCCAGCTCATTTCTGACTTCTGGGCCCCATCCACTTGCAAGCGCAATGAAGCGGTGTGGCACAAGTGGGAGAGCTAGTGCAGGAGTAGAGGTATTCCTCCAGTTTCTGCCGCTGTAGTAACGGTCCTCAATTTTCTGGCCGCCCCCCTGGATGAGGGCAAGGCCTTCAGGACAGAGGTCAGCCGAATCCACCGGACAAGCTGCATTAGACAGCTCTCCAGTGGGTGAACACCCAGCAGTAGTGAGACTCACGAAAGGGGCTTGGTTTCCCATGCCACCGGTGCCGAATAACACATGCCTTCGGAATGTGACCATGGTGCTGAAGTTTCTAAGCGACTGGCCGGCGAACAGATATCTCTCGATAGCGCAACTGTCAGGGAAGTTAGCGATGCTCCTTTGTTTGGTGTTGTGTAGAAGAGCCTTCTGATGTCAGAGCACTGAAAGTGGATAGGAAGGTCTACGGCCCGGAAGGTGTGAACTTCACATTAGCTAGAAGGACTAAGACGAATTCCACTTCCATCGTGTACGTATATACCCGGGAACCCGAAGTTATGCATCCCAACCTGTATCAAGGAATATGAACAGGACAGCTGAGCATCGTCTGGCAGGGATGTCAGTTGCTTATCCCACACAGGCAACCGTTTAAGGCAATAGAAACAACCACCATAGCTAGGTGGGTCGGGGAGATTATGCAGCATGCAGGGATCAATTTGGACCAGTTCGGCGCTCACTCAGAGGTAAGCCATGGCTTCCATGGCATTCGCTGCAGGCGCTTCAGCTCGCAGACATTCTACGTGCATGTTAGGCAGAATTGCATGCAGTACCCTCAGGGACCACCACATACAATTAGGACTACAGGTGTAAGTCAAACCAACCTTTGGTATAAGTCCGTACCACACAGTTTTTTGGTAGCGAGTTGAGCAGCCAGGCTTATCTCAAGAGTGAATGTGAGCAGTACAAGTAGTTACACAGAGGTCTTTCAATCACAGTGGTTCAAGCAGACACTTATACTCACGGTTTCTTGGTAAAACACTTATTAATTTATTACACAATCATTAAGAAAACATTTCAATGGACTAGTGTTCTCGATAGGAAAGAGCAGTTCTGGTATCAAACGGTAAAGTCTTTACGAAAGTTCTCAGAAGTATTTTAGGCGAAAAAGAATCATTTGTTGGGTCACAAGCTGATTAGGCCTGCAAGTTGGGAAAGTTTCACAAACTTTCACTGCAAGAGTGGAGTTTTCTCAATCGGGTTGGCACAGTACCTTAGTATGAAGAAACAAATGCAGCTGAAGTCAGTGATTCCTGGCAGTTCCTGCAGATCAAAAGCAAACAAGATGGAGTCACTTCAGTTCCAGTAGCTGTAGATTAAAGCGCACAAGCTGGTGTCCCTCTCCCTGGTTAATTATAACCAGCCTTGAAAATGGTATCCAGGTGGCTTGTGAGTTGATAGGTTTTCCCCCCCACCCCCAACTCAAAGGAAGAAGTCGTCCTTGAAGGGGCTCCTCTGTCGAGATGAACTTAGCAATTCGGAGCTGCAGCAGGGCTTCACTGGGCAAAACAACGGTCCAGGAGTTGCAGCAGCCGTCCTCTTCCAGCTCGTCTTCGGTTCTTTTGTTCCAGTGGTTGACTCTGATTTCCAGTCCAAGAGACTCGCCTTTTAAACAGTTTTCTCCCATTCATTACAGCCTAGCTGTCACTCACCCAGCAAAATCTGGCCATGCAGCTCACTATGTGTCTGTTGTGAAGGGATTTCACAAGTGATATATTTTTGGATAAACTGCAAAACAGTGCTATCACTGTCGTGACCAAATTTCGGTGCACCTTTGATCCATAACAGCATGTGAATATGTGGTACTCCTCTTGCTTGATATTCTTTTCTCCAAAAGAAGTGTTGCACTTCTCCAAGGGGAGGAACAATTTTATTGCAAATAAAGTGTAGCATGGCAATGAAACTATGATGGAAATATCTTGACACATTAACTGGATCTAGAGAGCAAAGTTCTCCAGGTGTTAATATATCTATGTTGTTTATGTTGCTGTTTGCTATGCGTAGGAACTCATGTAAATCTTCCCATGCATATTCTGCACAACTTGCATAACAAACCAAGTCGGTGGTCCAAGGTTTCTGATCATACAACGGACGTCTCCGTGCCGTCGGAACCAGTATTCCTTTGTACCACGCATGTTTGCAAACAAAGTTGTTATACGTGATTGTAAAGCCTCATTCTTTTCTTGTACTTTTTGCATATTTTGATAGTGGGTTCCAGATTTCAAAATGTGTGCAACTCCGTAACATAGTGCTGCTAATTCACTTTCATAGAGTAGGTGGAATATGTATTCCACATTTTGTCTAAATCTGGGATCTTGCGAATACATTCGTAAAGATCGGTATTCTGATGCCCCAATCTGAGTGGGTCGTATCTACCACCTTTGCCAGTAGGAAATAGCAGTGGAAAAGCACGTGCTTCTATACTTTTTTCCCATATACTGATTGGTGACCCTTTGGTTCCTCGCATTTGGTAAGTTTCTAGTGCATCATCTATGCTTTCATTGGAATGCAATGGATGAATTGTGTAATGGTCCAAAAGAGTGGATACTGTAGCAGGATCCAGAAGTTCGAATTGTCCAGTTTCTGATGGCTCTTGAATTATTTCAGTTGTTTCCCTTAAGCTTTCATAAATATTTATTTCCTTGTAGCACTCGTTATTGTCTTTTAGATATTGCAATGCTTGTCTAACTTTATGTAAGTCCACCAGTCGTTGCCAAATTATTTTGTCCTTTGTTGGTACACCATTTACCAAGACTATTAAAGAATGCTCTATTGAACGTTGCACTCAGAGTGTGTACATTTTCCGTTTGATCTAATGGCAAATGAACTACTTTGCCACGAATGCCTTTCACCAATTCACAGGAAGGTAATTTTGCTGTTTTTGGATGAAGGCATATAATTGCTTGAAATGGGTGAACTGTTTGAATTATTATGCTCTCACACAAATTGAGTTGTTGCAGGATTTTTGGTAGTGGGAACAATTCCAAATTATTTGTAATGGCACGTGAAGGAGTGTGGTTGTTGTCTAATTTTGTACTACAGTAACTACAACATGTTAGGCGTTCAGTTAGTTCATATTTGTTTTCTGATAAAAAGTAGAGAGCTAATTCAAACCATTTAGAATCTTCATTGTCTTCTATTTTGTATGCTATGTCTACATTTTTTGTGTTCCTTTTGTAAAACGTTCTGCGGCAACACACACACACACACACACATGGTTTGGTACTTCAGCCGATGACCTTTTAAATTTGACTATTTCATTTCTGTATGTGTGTAATAGAAGGTTGCTATGTGCAGAATTGTTGCTACTATGTTCTAAAACTATTGCATTTTGTAAGTGGCTTTCACTTCCAAAATACTTTCTCTGAATACAGTCAAAATCTTCTTGTAAGTATTTGGGTGTACCATGCAGAAGTGTGTTATTTAAATTGCCTAATTCTGAAGCTGGACTTTTTGCATAGTATATTATATACACTAGATTTCTTACATTTGAATTATGTATTGATATCCTTTTGATATCATGGAAGGTGCTTTTGCAAATAGGCCCAGAAATACAGGCTAATGAATGTCCTTGTAGTCCTGTGTATTTGCGCACTGGACAAATATCATATTTTGCAGCATTTTCATTTTAGTTTTGTCTTTACCTTTTACATACTGATTGAGGAACTGACGTAAAGATTTGAAAGCTTTATTGATTTGAAAGCTTTATTTGAAAGCTTTATTTGGAATGGCACATATTGATGTGCATGGCCATTTGTATATTGGACGGTGTGGTTCTGTTGAATCGAGAGGTAATTCTGAGTTTTCAGAGGATACTTTTGTAAGCAGTGTTTCTTGTCCCATGATGGTAGTATTGATTTCATCACACCCTCATCCACTGCTATGGATGGCAATTGTGCTTGTTTGATTTTGTTTGTATGCCTCTTCATTAAAATATGGTTCTGTGTGGTTGTTGTGCGACTCCATTCACCACCACAAACATTTAAGAAATTATTTTTGTTCACATTCCGTTTATTGCTGAGTTTTTGTAGTTTGGTACTTAGTTTTGTTAGTGCTTTCATTCTATTTAACACTAATAGAAACAACTTCCTTTTGAGAAGGATTGCACTGTCCATGAGAGCTTGTAGGATTAACTTGTTACAGTAGGTTTTAAGGGGTGAGGATGATTTCGGTCCTCTTCTTAGTAAATTCTGAAGGACTCTGATGAAACATTTTTGATAAAATACTTTTTTTTTTTCTATGGGTTCTTGTTACACTATCAGGATTAGTAGGAGCATTGTTAGCTGCACTGGTAGCCTATTTTCTGCCAACATTTTTGTGTTTTGTGACACATTTTGATGGAGGAGGTAAAGTTTCAGTAGTTGAGACTACCTTTATTTTGCTACCCAACTGCATTAGCTGGTTTGTTCCAACATTCTCTACAAACTCTACAACAGATGGATGCTTAGATTGGGAACTTTTATTTTTATTTGCTCTACTTCTGCGTTCCTTTCTACAGAGTTGCTTTCTTTGGTGTCTGTTGAAAAAAAGAAGGCATACTTTGGTCTGTTGTACAATGTATGTGTGCTGTGTGTATGCGTGCATGAGTCTGATGGGGAAGCTCTTTGTCATGGTGTGTGAATGTGCATTGGACTCTTGCAATGATTTGTTAAGGCTATTTTACTGTTTGTATAGTACTACAATGTGCTTCAGATGAGAGTACAAAGTGGGCTGGTGGTGACGAGAAGCATTATTAATAAACGAAATGCAATAAACTTGCCATAGCAACTTCTTTTCTAAATCTAACCTTCTAAGGCTAACGCATGTTATTTGAGTTCCAAACACACAGGGATTTGTGAGCCATTCTGCCTATTCTTTGTTCAATAAATGGATATTTGTAGGCAGAATGGTTCAGAAATCAATGTTTGCTTTGGTGCCCAAATTAAACAAATAACCCACGCAGCCTCTTTGAGGAGTAGTTACAATATAAAGGTACTACTTTACTTACTTTTTTTTTGCAAAATGACCAGGTTTCTTCGGATATGTCGTCTGCAGTGTAGATGCTGTTGATTCTCAGGAGAGTAGACTTCACTGCGATTCAAAAAAACAAAATTAATTACTTTGTGTGTTTACAGCAGTGCTGATACTGCACACATTAATTGTGCATCTTTCGCCAGAGCATTCTCCTTTCATATTTCAACCCAGTGCATGTGTGCATTTCACTTGACTCTGTGCAGCTTTTGCATGGTATTTGCAATATGTTACTTGCAAGTGCTTCAAAATTGCTTACATTTTTAAGGTTAAGAAAATGCCTTGTTTTTTACAAGGTGTACTAACTACAGGAGAGAGGTTTGTAAGCGGTAGGGCAAAGTAGTAAATGGGAAAAAAATGTTCTACTTGCAATTTAAAAGCACGATGCCGAAAAATCGGGAGACCCTCAGAGGGCGATGTCACCACAGCAATCGGGGGCGCTTACTTTTGTCATACGCTTATATTGCAAGTAGCATTACTGTAGGCCGTACACAGTACACAACTCCGCATTTTCTAATACAAAATCGAGTTTCGCCCTAAATAGGCATGCTTGCAACATATGTATAGGTTATGCGGAAGACAGTGAGAAGTTGTGCGGTTTGTCAATGATAAATCGGACATCTTGCACTTAAAAGGGGGAGCGTTGTGGCGATGCCAACTGGCCACCAGGGGGCGCACGGATGAACAGCATCTCCACGTGAGCTCTCTACACACGGACCCCAAAAGTGGCCTGAGCCCCCCACTTTTGACCCCCCCCCCCATGTACAATCGTCACATCCCCAGAAGTGATAACCCTTTTCCCCATCAAGGGATCGAAAATTTGGCCGAAAACGGTGATCCAGGACGGGAGAAAAGATCCCAGGCGCAAGGCCCCCCCCCCCTCCGAGAGCACACACAGCAGAGGAGCCGACAGCAGTACCGGAGCGGGCGCTGAGACACCCGGCCCCTCCCACTGCCCGCTCGTGTAGAGCGCAGACTCCGTTGTAAGCTTTACACGCAGCCGGGGCTTCCCTGCCAGCCCCGAGGAACCTGCAGCAACCTGCGAGGGTGGAGCGGAGAGGCCTGTGGTGCGCCCCCAGTCCTCTCGTACGACCGGTGTTAGAGTCTGGAGCCCGGAAGAAAAGAGCGCAACGGAGCTGGTAGGTGTCCCCCCGGCTCCCCCCCCTTCGAACGCTCGGTGAACTTCTGCCTCACCAGGACCTCGTCTCCTCCTAAGGCGTCCTTCGCGGACCCAGTCGCGGGGGGAAGGCCCTCCCTACTCCCCGGCATCACCGGCTACGGAGGACACACTCGCGTAGGGAGCGCGGAACGGGCCGGGCCTGGCTCCGCATTTCCCGCCACGGACAACGGCACTTACCACCTAGCCCTGCTAGGAGGGGCACCCCCACGAGGACCTCCCCCAGCCTTACCTACCCTGAGAGGCCCGGAGGCCTATACAAACTGCCACCTGTGGCCCAGGCTCCCCACCATAGGCCTGACACAAGCCACAAGCTCAACCCCTGGCCACACCACAACCCACAGCAACTCTCCATCCACAACGCCCAACGTTGAGTCCTATCCTCCGCCATCTGTCACAGTCTGCCGGTTGAGACCCACCGCTCATCTCTGGGAGAACGTTTCAAGGACATACCACTAGGAGCACTGCCATATGGTACAAGGGGTGGCCCCTAAACAGAATACAACGCTGAGGGTTGGGCCCCCACCATTGGGGCGTGTGCCCTCCTCTGCGCACCGTATACTCATTTGCCCTCACTAAGAGCAACGCGGACGGTTCGGCAATAAACTCAGAGGAGACACTAGTACAGGTACCCCTCTGAATAAGCAACATCAACGTTGAGACCTGTAAGGGGTCCTCCCCCACAGTGCTGTGACGTCATCGGACCCATAACAGCGACGCTGTCCGAACTGTGGAGCATGAAGTGAAGCATGCAAGCACCCACTCAGCCCTACTACACTACTGTGGAGATCTGAACATTTGATTTTCCTCGATTTCACACACCTGCATAGACGTGCGGAGGGAAGGGCCCCCGATTCAGGGGCTTGTGCCTCCTCTGCAATCTGCTACTCAGATAACTCAAACAACGCCACAGTATTTCGGGAAAACCAATGGACATAAAGAGAAAACTAGCTACATTCACCTACGTCCCGACACCTGCCGAGAACTTGGACTCTACCATGGCGAATCAAAACCCCCCGGTGAGTGAGTCCGCGGCTACCAAGGGAGACATTGCTGCCCTCCTGGGCGAAATCAAAAATATGGGTGCCAGCATCGGCTCCAAAATTGACAAAATTACCCAACGACTCGACACCATGGAGGAAAGACTGGAAGGGGTTGAGAATAACCAAGCGTCTATAGACACCCTGGAGATGCAATTAGACCTGCGGATGACCGAATTGGAGCAACGTGAAGAGACCTTCAAACTTAAACTTGACGACTTGGAAAATCAGGAGAGACGGAACAACCTGAGAATCTTCGGAATTCCGGAGCGAGATGGCGAAACGGAGAGTGATCTGAGGAACACCCTGCACGACATTATAAAACTCTTACTAGCTGATGACGAGGTTGATGAACCAAAGACAGAGAGAATACACAGAGCCGGTGGACCCCTAGGCGGACCTAGATCAGTCTTAGCACGATTCCACCGCTTCCAGGACAAATCAAGGATCCTAGAGAAAGCAAGAAGCAGCGACTCAATTACCTTCCAAGGAGCCCAGATCACGATATATCAAGATCTGTCCTTGATGACCTTGGCACTCCGGCGCACGTGCGCACCCCTCACCAAACATTTGAAGGAAAAGGGTATAAGATACAGATGGGGATACCCCTTCTCTCTGTCCTTCGAATATAATGGGAACAAAATCAAGTTGAGTTCGGAAAAGGAAATCAAAGCATGTATTTCGGATCTCCTTGGTGTAAATGCGGAAGAGAATGGCCGAGATGACCCGCGTCGAGAGGAAAGAGGATGGCGTATACAGGGTCCCAGAAGGAAACGAGTCAAGGGTTCAAGAAAATATCGGAGAGGTAATACCCCCCCAGAGGGTGAGAACTGACGAACCACAACACTGGTAAGATGGCAAACACTTTGATACATATGCTCACGACCCAAACTACTTGAGAAAGTAGGAGTTTTGAAGAGAATTGGGCCGTGGAATCGAAGAAGGGGGGTGGCAAGGGGCTCAGTCAAGACTACGATGGTATAATGATCTTGGGGACGTGAAGTAACGGTCCCCAGGGGTGGTTCGATGCAGGATCAGTGTTTCCACTTGGGTCTGCACGAACGCCGCCAAGTTGCGAAGAGTAGGGGGAGGGGGAGTTGGGCAGACAAGAAATATACTGACTGTAATGTGCTAGCGGCAACACTAAAGATTGTTCAAGTATCCATGAGTCTCTATCTAAGACACACCTACATGTTACGGGTCACAAACTTAAGAATGATGCACTCTAAAAATGGCACCAGTTGAAGAACAGAAGGACAAGGGGTCCCTCAGGATAGGCACGCTTAATGTGAAAGGCCTCAACTCACCAACCAAGAGATCGCTGGTGGCAAGGGAATTCCATAGATCTCATATTGACGTCCTCCTCCTACAAGAGACGAAGTTTGCTAAGGGAGATGAAAGAGGGGTATTGAGGAGAAAAGAGGGTAAAGAATTCTGGGGCTCCGGCCCAATGAGGAAGGGTGGAGTTGGAATCTTGGTCAAAAACAGAATCAACTTCGAAGTGGAAAAGACTTGGTCCGATGTGAGTGGGCGTGCCCTCCTGATCTCCGGGACAATCGCCAAGGTCAGAATAACGGTGGGAGTAGTATATTCTCCCAACACAGGACAATTCAAGTTTCTGGAGAAAACAATACCTAAAATAATGTTGGAAGCATCTGGCCAGGTTGTTCTGGGAGGAGACTAATATGTGGGCAGACCCGACTACAGACTGGGAACCGGGTAACCCTGAAACAAGAAACCAACCAAGAATTGATTACCCGGGACTCCCCGACATAATGGCGCTATATGATCTGGAAGACGTATGGCGAGCGCAACACCCGCATGACAAAGGTTACACTTTTTATTCTAACCCACACAAAACCTTCACTCGGATCGACTATTTGTACCTCACCAAGGACCTTCTAGAATCTGCAACATTATCAGAAATCATTCCGATAACATGGTCGGACCACGATATGGTCCTGTCGGACATAAGATGGGCGGCGCTGCCTGTTCCAGGAGGGAAGTGGCGCTGCAATGAAAGCCTGTGGAAGGATGCAGTATTCAAAACGGAAATGGCAACTGAAATCGAAGAATACCTTACACTGAACAATAATGGGGAAGTATCCAAGCAGATAGTATGGGAGGCGGGTAAGGCCACCTGGAGAGGTATCTTGATACGTGAAGGATCCATCAAGAAAAGGGAAAGAAAGATCATCGAGCACATGCTTAGGTCGGAAATATGCAAACTAGAGCGTGAGAATAGAGGACACCCAGAAGCAAACAGCGACAATGTCATCGTAGCCCAACGTAAAAGGGAAGAGCTAAGATTATTGGAACATGAACAAATAGTACGCAAACTCCGATCTCTCAAACAAAAATTTTACGAGAAGGGGGACAAGGCCGATGCCCTACTGGCAGCCAGACTAAGAATACAGAAAGTGAAAGAAATAACTGAGGAAAATCCCACGACTCCCCAGACCCCCCTCACTATACCAGAGAGTTTCGCCAATTTCTATGAACATTTATACACCTCACAAGTCACCCTAGGACACTCAGACACAGACCACTATCTCTCCCTAGTAAACATGCCCAAAATTTCGTACTCCGAAGCTGATCTTTTAGAATCCCTGATAGCTGAACTCGAGGTCCAGGAAGCCATCAAGAGACTCACTGTGGGCAAATCACTGCTGGGTTTTATAAAACCTACGCCGCTCAACTTACACCATTCCTGACTGAACTCTTCAACGCAATACTAGAGACAGGGATAGCCCCTGACTCCTTCTCGAAGGCCCTCATAACTGTTATCCCGAAGGAAGGGAGAAACCCCAAACACTGTAGCTCCTACCGCCCAATATCTTTACTCAATTTAGATGCCAAAATTTACACTAGGGTCCTCGCTGCTCGGCTTGAAGTACTAATCCCTCACCTTATACATAACGATCAAGTCGGATTCATACTGGGTAGGCAAGGAGCGGATACCATGCGCAAAACTCTCCATCTTATCCACTCATCATCAGACCTACCAGGCGACCCTGCTCTACTATCGATAGACGCGGAAAAAGCCTTTGATAGAGTGGAGTGGGGATTTCTGAGGGCGGTCCTTCGCAAAGTGGGGATTGGGCCGAGATTTATGAAGGGTATACAGGCAGTATACATGTCCCCCAAGGCGTCCATCTTGGTCAACGGGGAATACTCCAGGTGGTTTGAACTAGGGCGTGGTACCCGACAGGGATGTCCCCTTTCCGCGATTCTCTTCGCGCTCTCCCTTGAATCCCTAGCCCAAAATATACGAGCTGACTCTAGAATAGAGGGTATGCGACTGGGTACCAAGGAATATAAGATAGCGCTCTACGCTGATGACATACTCTTACACATCACGAACCCCTCCGTATCTGTCCCGCACGCTCTCCAACTATTAGAGGAATACGGCCAGCTCTCTGGGTTTAAAGTAAATAAGTCCAAATCAATATTGTTCCCGTTACACGGCGCACAAGAAGAAAACGAAACTAGATATTCTCCACTGGGCCTCAAGCTTGAACACTCTGTGCTTAAATACTTGGGCATTCAGATCACTAAAAACCTCACGGATCTATATAAAGCTAACTTCCCCCCCCTCCTCCGCAGCTTTTCGGCGGACCTGCAAAGATGGGACAAGCTTACAACCTCGTGGTTAGGGCGGATTAACGCCATTAAAATGGTATGCCTTCCCCGATTCCTGTACCCCTTCCAGATGCTACCTATTGAATTGCCAAATGAGTTCTTTATTGAGGCCAAAAAGCTCATGCTGAAATTTCTCTGGCAGGGGAAGAAGGCGAGAATTAGGTATGACACCTTGACGCTCCCCAAGGACAGAGGAGGAGTGGGACTACCTGACTTGCGACAATACTACAATGCCTCACAGCTACGGGTCCTTATCCCACACTTACGTAACCACAAACACTTACAGTGGATTCATATGGACAACCATTATTTCTCCCATGCCACGGTGTCTGAATGGTTATGGACTCCCCGTAGAAGAATTCAACGGAAAACTAAAGGCCATCCAATACTGAGTACTATTTGGTCAATCTGGCAACCAGGCAAAGCAATGAGCAAGATCACCACCTGGCCGTCCCCGCTTAGCCATCTATGGTCCCCTGGTATGAACGACCAAATTCCAGACGTAGGCAGATACCAACCATGGTATCAGGCAGGCCTTGAAAGAGTTGGGCAACTTCTACAAAGAGACGTCTTCATATCTTTCCCTGACCTTACTGAAGCCCTAGGGATAGGTCCACTATCCGTCTTCCAATACATCCAGATAAAAGGAATCCTTATGAAACCTGCGTGGAAGGAGAAGATCCAGAGGGAACTCGCCCCGTTCGAAAAAATCCTGGACTCCAAATCTGGTCTAAAGGGTCTGATATCTTTAATGTACAAGGAACTTATTGAAGCAGGCACTGGATCCACGGAACATCTCAGGAGTCGATGGGGGAAAGATCTGGGGGAGGAAATAGACCCTGAACAATGGGAATTGATGTGTAAAACAGCATCCAAAACATCCCTTTCGAGCCAATACAAGTCGCATGCCATTAAACTCTTACATCGCTGGCAATATGATCCGCTCAAGCTGTCCCGGATGTTCCAGACGTTGAGCCCCAGATGCTGGCGGGACTGTGGAGACACAGCCGACTACTGGCACATGTGGTGGAGCTGTCCACACATAAAGGTATTTTGGGAAGAGGTCCTAACATGGATCAAGGACATAGATGGTATACAAAGAGCTGCAGATCCATGCCTGATCCTCTTCGGACTGGAGAAAGATGAGGATGGATGGTCCAGACTCAGGGGTCTTGCCCCGCAGCTACTCCTCGCAGCCCGAGCATTGCTGGCGACAAAATGGAAATCTGGAACAGTCCCAAGTAAGAAAGAATGGATCTGCCTAGCCACCAATATCTACACAATGGAGACAATTACTGCCTCATTGCACGACAAAGCGTCACAATGTGAGAGCTTATGGTCAGAATTCCGCAGTAAACATCTTTCTGAGGCGATGGGCTCACAATCAGATGATAATACTGGGCCCTGAGTTAAAATAGGACACAATGGCCTACATTGAGAGATGGTGCTGACCCTAGAACTGTAGAGAACCATAGGATAAGTGGGTCGAACTCTACCACTGCAATTACATAAAAAGAGAAAAATGAAGCCGCAAAGGAGTCCGTCCAACTGGGGGGAGGGTGGTGGGAGGGAGGGGGTTATGTTACCCTTTTTCTTTTTTTTCTTTTTTTCTTTTCTTCTTCTTTTTTCCTTTCATTTCTGTTATAACCAAAGAACGGACTTGAATATAGCAACGACTTGCTGAACGAAAAGATCTTAATGTAGTTCCTTTGATGAAACCACTCGCTTATATTGATGTAACAAGTGAAATGTTCCATCTGTTTTTTCTTTTCATGTTGTCTAAAAATCAATAAAACCAAATTTCAAAAAAAAAAAAAGGGGGAGCGTTGGTATGTATTGCCTATGCACATTTAGCGGCATTAATTTGTTTAAATTAAATCATAAGGGTTGCACATGTTCTCTGATTAAAATATACATACCTGTACTCGATACTCATGCATGTGCGCATGCATGGAGCTGTACGTAGAAATTCGCAACACTTGCAAAGTAGCTTCTGAAGTAGGTGCTTTGCAATAATATCAGACTTCCATTCAGAATTATCAACAGTAATTTTGAAGTGCGCAATGTTGATGACGGAGTTAGATTTAGCGATGTTCAATGTGATTGGTGGATGGTTGTGCCACTGCTTAGTTGTGTCCAATGAGGGACTCTATTTACTACGGCTGTGGAAAGGGTGAAAGGACTGGGTAAGAGTTACGTGCCGCACGTAGGCAACGCTTGTCCGCGGGTAGGGCGTGTCACATATGGGTTTCTACAGCAAATCCGGTATGGAAAGGGGACTGAAGGCATCAGCCAATCAGATGTTCACATTACTCTTGTGTCGAAAGACGGTGCGTACACTGAAGATGGCAGAGGTGGAGAGGGTCAGGGTTTTGGTGGTTGGAGACATTTTTGTCCATGGCTTACAACATTATGCCGAGAGTAGGCATGTGGCACACCATTTCGATGTGAGAGGAGTGGAGGTGGTGTGCAACGCTTAGACTGATGCCAATGTTGCGGCAATTCTGCAAGTTTGCAGAGACATACGTACAATGGCCTCTCCTCATGTGGTAATTTTGCACTACGGTGCTTGGCATTTGGGCTACGTGACTGCAAGTACTTTGTTGGCAGATTTGGGACAGTTGGTTTAAGCGTCCATGAACATCTTAACAACTGCTTAATTAGAGTAAAATGGGACAACAATTCTTTTTCTGTCCAGATCAAAGTATTGGGAGGTGTATCATTAATCGTGGCATGCATGCTTTTATGTTACGCGCTGGTATGTTTTTCTGCAGCCACGAAAACATTGTTCCAAGTTGTCGGTCTAGGAAAAATGGACACCTCTCACGATGGACGGCAAAAGCATTTTGATGGCCGAAGGCCAACCGTCTCATGTACGTAACGATAGAAATACAGGTTTACGAGTTTGACCAATGAATATCCATTTTGATGTAACAAGGATCGCCATTTTGTTTTCCAACGATTGCTCATTGCTTTCTGTTCAAATTGCTTCGCAGCACATTTCTGCTTACACTGCTCGACTGTTAACATTGTTGTCTGAACGTGAAAGGACAAGGCCGCAAGGCCACGAGGCTAATAAGAGTTTGTTGAAACACAACGTAGGCAGCTCCGTAGAGGAATGCCCGGCTCCATCCCGAATGTAGCCTTGAAGCAGAGCCGCAGGGCATTTAATAATTTCACAGCTTCCAGCCAGTCTCGTTATATGGTAGAATATGTTAGAATAAAGCAGCTAAAGGCTTGAATTATGCTCTTCTTAGGGCCCCCCTTTTCCGAGCACTGTAAAGCGTGTAGGCTCCCAGGACACGAATAGCACCTCATAGATAGCAAGGTCTGTAATGTGACTCTTCGCACGTATGTAGCTCACTTACAAGAACAGAAGCACTGTGTTCTGTTCAACAACAAAAAGATGTCTCCACACTTGCAAGGTTGCATGCTGTTGCTAGAATAGATATTTGAAGGTGTCATATTCGTCGAAATTGTACATCATCAAACCGAGTTCAAAGAAACCCAATAAAGGGGGGTGTTAAACATGTCACAGCTGATTGTATGATATGCATTTTGTATATATGTAACTGATGTACGTAATTCACTCTCTTGCGTCCTTCGAGGTCTAGAGATAAACGTCGTGGGGCGTGAGACCGAGTTGGTCAACTGAGACTATTTGCTTTGCAATAAACCCTAGCTTTGGGAATACAACCTCGTGTCTGGCGTACCTATCGTGTGTGGTGACTTTCCTTGTTTCCATAACGCGAGGGACCCCTAGGGGCCCCTTTCAAAGTAATGCATATTATTTTGAAGCAGATGGTGTTGCGCTATCTTCTTTGGGAAATGCGATGTTCTTTTGGAACTTAAGGCTTGCTTTAGAAAAGGTTCTGTAATGGTTGTAGGAGTAAACAAAATAAAACAGCTCTTTTCAGAGCCCACCTTAAAGGGGAAAAAGGGGAATAATATTTAAATGTACCGTCGTCACGCTCTGATCCTATACATGTCCGCAGACATGGCGGTAGTTTGCAGCCAGCGCATATCACCAACAGGGATTCTGGGGTGGAGACGCATGCTAATGTAAATGAGCGGAGCTAGGGATTGGTCAATAAAGTTCAGTGGGTGTGTTCTGAATGGCGAGATTTAGTAAGACCGTCTTCTCCCTGACAGGAGACCACACAGCCATGGCGTTGTGTGCTCGCAAACAGATTATCTGGATTTTGGGAGACTCATGGATACATTGGTTGAAGGTGCATGCAGAAAGCTGCAGTTTATCTGCAGATCTCGTTTTTCCTCATGTGGAAGTGCACTGGCATGGCGGAGGAAACAGTTTAGGGCATGTCTCTGGAATTTCTTTGCAATGAAGGAAGGACTTGCGAAGCTAATGGACGTGTTTTTCCCGTATTGCACAAAGACAAATACGGCTGCGTTCTTCTGCTTTTGGTCCACAAATGGACAAAGCGAGACGTAATGAGAATAAGGCTGTTTGTGCCTTTTTAAGAGATGTTGGCATGTCCTCATTCCACAATGAAAACATTTTGTTTCGCAGCTCTTTCATTTTCCGCAGAGATTGAGTCCATCTCACATATGCAGGCAATCAGATTTTTCTTTGCAGTGTACAAAATGCATTGCAACCTCTTTTGGATTCACAGTAACCTATGTGACAATCCGTTTTCTCCAATACACAGTTTTTGACCCACACAACAAACCACAGAAAGGCTCCTTTCAGAGCCACCACTTACTCCCAGCGTTCACTTCATTGTGTTTGCTCCGCTTGCACCCTCCTTTTTTCCCCTAGGACTGTCCGCAAACTTTTGCACAAATCCGCGGGGTCTACAACGGTCACTTCTTAGTTCTATTGTTAAACTGAGAAAGGCGGCTCTGAAAAGAGCCTTTTCTGTAATTTTTGTTGTTTTCACGTTTATTGCTTCTCAGCACACAACACACTAGGAGAGGAGGCCAAAGGAGGGTAAGGAAGGGACACCAGCCACGGGGATAAGAAAGGGCAAGTGAACAGAGAAAGATATAGGGTGAGCTTCACTTAGGTAAGAAGCAGAACTTCTGGTGCTCCGTGACCGTAGCCTCAAAAGCACTTCGAATACTCTCGCCCTGCAGAGTACTATGTCACAATACATACACACTATTGTCACCTTTGAAAGCTAAGTGTCAACAGCATTGCGAATGGCTTGTGAGGCAGCTGGAGGGAGGCACTCCCCCACAGGGCTTGTGAGGCAGCTGGAGGGAGGCACTCCCCCACAGGAGTGTCTCTTGTGGTGGGAGGATCGGACACAGAGGATGCTGTGGAGGAACTCAATCGACTACGCTCTTCACATGGCACCACCTTGCGAATGTTCGCAGTGTGGAACGAAGTGAGGTGTCGCTTCATGGTTGTCGTACCAAAGCTGTACGCACCAAATCTCCAGCGATTCAGCACCACCTGGAACTCCGTTACACCTCACTAGGTTTGCACGTGCTTTTGGTATGTTCCCATAAGCGGAAAACAACTGCCACACCCACGACACCCGGTGAGTGCTTGTAGTGCTGAGTTCCTCCACCTCATTCTCTTAATACCGATTACTTTCCTTTTGGTCACTACAGCAGTAAAGGCAGTACACCTCAATGTGCTATAGCTAGAAGGACAATGAAGATGCGCTCGGGGGTGTGGCCATATATAGGGGTGGAGGGGTGTGCCTCGTGACCGTCTTCATCACTGCAAAGCGGTACAAAAATTTTAAACAAGTCCTCAGGCAAGCTATTGTCTGGGTTATGTGAAATTATATTTTTACACTCTACAATATTTTGGCTTGTGTCTACAAGTTCTTTTGTACTGCTGCGGAAGCACACAAACTGCGCAAATTAGTCCACACGCTCAGCGTGGGTGCGGTCACATGATGACGTCCAGAACACATCCGCGACAGAAATGGGAGTCAGCTGGACAGCAAATGCAGAGTAACAAACTTGCGCATGCACGCAAGTGTCTTACAGACAGTGTTCAGGGTTCTCAAACTAATTCAAAGTGCGATACAAGTGAGACGGACAGTTAAGGACAGGCGCGATATTCGCTATACTTACGGTTGTACTGCGCATGTGCATACATGATATGCTCACTGTACGGACAGGTCCAGTGTCCTTAGGGCAACTCCATTTTGTTTGACTACGAACTTGCCGGCCACCTCGCCTGTTCTACGGATGCCACCATTTTGGCTGCGGACGATACGGACAGGTATACTGTCCTTAACACACTCCCATTTTGCTCATTTACAGCCATCCCGGACACTTGGTGTGTTCTACGAACATGTTTGATCTCGTTTGTAAGCGGCACGGCGAGGTATCATGTCCTTAGGATGCCCCTTTCTGTTTATGTACGTACAACTTGAACAGATGTTGCGGTCAAACATCAACTCCATCTTACTTGACATTAGCAAGGGTAGGTGTACTGTCTTTACAACATCCACATTCCATTCCTTATAGATAGGTCAAACAGGCGCACTGTTCACGAACATTTTAAGTCTTTTTTTTTAAAAAAAACCTGAAACTCTATAACTACAACTACTATACAAAAACATTAAAAAAAACACACACACACACACACACAATCCAAAGAAATAGCGGGGGAAGCAGGTGCTGACAAATATAGGGGAATTAGGATTCAACACGGGCATGTTATGAGGAGAAGATTTGTGAGGGGAAGAAGGGATGGATGTTTCGTCAAAACGGCTATTTTCTTCTTGAAGGTTTGGGGATGGTTCACTGGGGAACGGGGAAGCGGGGCAGGTACAGGTGGGACAATGGTAACGTACTTTTCCCTCTCACACAGTCCTCCACAAACTCCCTTAAACTTTTAAAATTGTCATGCAGTACATCCATTTTCTGCTCAATCCTTTTCATCCTGTCTTCTTCTGTCTCGTTTGTTGGCCTTTCTTCTTTTCTTTCCTGGTCTGTACAAAAAAAATATACATATGTTAATTGCCTATAAAATACTGATCATTATTTTGCATATGCAGAGCAGTGTGTACCGTTATTGTCTTCAGACATTTCCCCATGCGGAAAATTCTCCTACAGCCACTCCAAAGTACTAGCCATTTCTGTGTCAAAACAACAAAGAAATTATTATTTCTGCACCACATACCAAAAAAATTATACAAACATACAAAAAAATTACTTTCACTCACTATTTTGATGTAATTTTCCTTCGTCCTACTGCGTCCGTCCACTGTCGGTCCAGGCTGTAGAGTTTCTGTGAAGTGATTACGATGGAGGTATCTTTTTTTTTTTAAATGCTACCATCCAGTTCATTCTACATGGTTATTAAATGTGTCATTTTAATTTCACACCTTTAGGTTTCCATATTTACGTATTACTACTTATAATGTCTTTATGTCCTTCTACGTTGCAGATTTTTTGTGTAAAACAATAGTACATTTTCATATACCCCCCTGCATCTTTAAGTAATGTTGATCCCGTCCGCCCCCGTCCGCAAACAGGCGCTCAGTCCGTCCCTTTCTAACATCAATAGGGAGGGGGTTCTGTATGTTCTATGTTAAATGTATATCAAGTATGTACATTATACTACATATCTCCCACAATCACATGATGACAGTGTATTTTCAGCACAACAACTTCATTGACACAATGTTATGATTACGTTCCCCTTCAAAAAACCTGTAAAATTCACTACAAAAAAAACTTTGTTGAGGGCACGTTATGGTTAAGTTGCCCTACCAAAAACATGTGTACTTCACAAAAAAAAAAAAAAAAAGAATTTCTACCTCCCCAAAACCCCTGAAATTCGCCAGTTATGGTAAACTAAGCCCCCATACCTGCCATCACCACTGTGCACTGCTAACACTAACACCCAGGACATCAAAGATGACATCACAAATGTCATTGATGACATCACTGATGACATCACATGTGCATTTAATTTTCACGCTGCTCCTCCACTAGTGATTGTCATTAGAATATTGGCCGAAAGGTCTAACAGATCATTGCAGAACTATCATACGCCAACTGGTTAATTAAGCGATGCATTGCTAACAAATTCCATTGAAATATACCTTTCTTTTAATACATGAACGCCCTCACAAACAAACGTAGTCATTGTCTGCAACATGTGGTACAGAGATGCAATATTCTACATCTTCCCATGTCCGCTACTACATTGATATATGCTTGCATTACATATTTATGCATACTGTGCTACATAAACAACTACGATTGCTTCCCGTACTCCATAATTGTACTATTACTCACAAAACACAAAGAGACCACAATGTATACCAATAGAAGCATATACAGGAACCGTAACGCAAACAAAAAAACCTGCTGTATTACCAGAAACTATTCATAATCGTCCTCATTACCTTCATGCACAGAAAAAATTGCTGTGTTTCAGGATTTCTTCTGATCCTATGCATATGTATGTGATGTCATTGTACCCTAAGGAAAGTATTTTAGGAGCATATGAGAAGGGTTACAACTACAAATATCGCACTTTTTACTTCCTGACTGATAGTGAAGAAAAGCACCTGCCTTAGATATGTCAGTGAATAAAAAAGGGAGGTACACATGTGATGTCATCAGTGATGTCATCAATGACATTTGTGATGCCATCTTTCATGTTCTGGGTGTTAGTGTTAGCAGTGCATAGTGGTGATGGCAGGTATGGGCGCTTAGTTTACCATAACTGGCGAATTTCAGAGTTTTTCGGTTTTAATTTGAACCATAATGGGGAGGTAGAAATTTTGTTTTTAGTGAAGTACACAGGTTTTTGGTAGGGCAACTTAACCATAACGTCCCCTCAAGAAAGTTTTTTTTGTAGTGAATATGGGATACATTACTCACCGTAATCGTATTTCTGATGCTTGTATCTGCTTAGATTCACATGCTGTGCATAGGCCGACATCTAGTGGAAGCTGCGGAGTATTACAGTTTGTTTTTCGAAACTCGAAAATGGGCGTCGACACAGGGCGTGCCAGTAATACTCTCCCTAGTGTGAGGTCCACTGTACCCAAGATCCCTCACGCGTCTAGGATCCTCAGATTGTATTTTTTCTGACATGAGGTAGCATGAGGAGTAGCGCGAGTACAGATAATCCAAGCAGATAGATAGAAAGGTAAGACTACAAGCAACCATGCGCCTTCTCTCAGAGGGGAGGAAGGGTGGGTCGCATGTGAATCTAAGCAGATACAAGCATCAGAAATACGATTACGGTGAGTAATGTATCCCTTCTGAGTCTTGTGGAATCTGCTTAGATCACATGCTGTGCATAGATTAGCGAGCAGTACCTGAAGAAGGAGATGGGATGTGAGAAGGGTCATGAGCAAATAAGTGTCTTAGAACCGCTTGTCCCACTTGTGTATCTGCCTTGGAATGGGTGTCAATGCAGTAATGCTGAGTAAAAGTGTGAATAGAGCTCCAAGTAGCTGCTTTGCAAATGGTGTCAAGGTGTACATTTGCAATGAAAGCCTGAGTGGCTCCAATGCCTCTAGTAGAGTGGGCACTTGGCGTGAAAGGCAGAGTTCTTCCAGAGAGTGAGTAACACAGCTGGATACAGTTAATAATCCACTTCGAGATGACACCTTTAGAGACGCGATCCCCCTCTCTGCCTGTAGCTACGGAGATAAACAGTTGATCTGTTTTTCTTAGCGGTCTGGTTTTATTTACATAGTAGAGGACCGCCCTACGCACATCTAGGGTGTGTAGTTTCAACTCAGCCGAGCTTTCACCTTTGGGAGAAAATTGGGCTTCACTTGTAAAACAAACTTATATTTATGAAAGATTGTACGAGGAAGTTTGCAAGATAAAGCTTGTAATTCGCTTACTCTTCTGGCAGAAGTTAAACCCACTAGAAAAACTGTTTTAAGAGTGAGGAACCTTAATGAACAGGAATGAAGGGGTTCAAATGGAGTACCCATTAGGAATTTCAAGACTAGGTTTAGGTCCCACAATGGAACTTGAAAAGGTGTTGGGGGATAAACATCAGTTAATCCTTTCAGAAATTGAATTACTAAAAAGGTAATTTGAAATATGAAGGCTCCTCAGCAGTACGCTTAAAGAGTGACAGCGCTGCGAGATAGCCCTTGATCGTACCAACCTGAAGACCTGAATTTGCTAAGTAAAGCAAGAAAGATAACACCATCGGTGTATTACATGAAAAGGGTTCAATATTCTTTTCTCTACACCAGCTGCAAAATTTGTTCCAACGGCAGCGGGATAAAGTCTGGCCTTCTGGCTGAAAGCAACACCTCCATGACGTCATCCGGGAGATCCCAATTCTTGTATCTCAACCTTTCAGAAACCAGGCGTGAGGGTTGAGGCTTCCGATATCCGGATGGAGAACCTGACCTCCCTTCTGCGAGAGAAGATTCTCTCTTTGCGGAAGACGAATCGGAGGGCAGATGGACATGTCTAGAAGATCCGGGTACCATGTTCCCCTGGCCCAATCCGGGGCAATTAGCATAATGGATTTCCGGAATCTTCTCAACCTCCTGATCATTTGAGGAATGACGGGGACTGGAGGAAACGCGTACAGAAGTGGATACTCCCAGTCCACTACTAACGCGTCCCCTAGAGTTCCTTTCAGGGGAAATTCCCTTGAGCAATACTGGTCGCACTTCCTGTTGATACGGGTGGCAAACAGATCCACTTGAGGGGTTCCCCAAAGGGCGAAGATCTCTTGAAGGACTTCCTGAGCTAGTTCCCACTCGTGGGAGACTGTTCTGCCTGCTCAAAGCGTCCGCCGTCAAGTTCTTCTCTCCGGCTAGGTGAACTGCCGATAGAGAGATTCCTTCTTGAATTGCCCAAAACCAGAGCTGCATTGCCTCTCTGCACAGTGCAGTGACCCTACGCCGCCTCTTTTGTTGAGGTAGTGCTTAGCCACTGTGTTGTCCGTCATTATCAGGACATTTTTTCCCTGTACCGATGGCAGGAAAGCTTTCAGCGCTAGTCTGATCGCTCTCAGCTCCAATAGGTTGATGTGTAGTCTGGACTCCGATGGAGACCAATGACAGCTGATGGTCAAGTCGTTGGCATGGGCTCCCCACCCTGTGAGTGAAGAATCCGCACTACTGGTATCTCCGGCCATGGTTGCCAAAAGTGTTCTCCTTTTAAGATGTACTCCCGACAGGCCCACCAATGAAGGTCTCGAGCTACTCTGTCCGGAATTAGTAGGAGATCTGACAAACTCCCCGAGAATTGTGACCACTGGGTCCTTACTGCCCACTGGAGGGATCTCATTCTCATGCAAGCCTCTGGCACTAGGAAGATGCAGGATGCCATGAGGCCGAGCAACCTCTAAAAGTAGAAGGCTGGTAGACGTTGGGCATTTTGAAACCTGGTGACCATCTGTAGAATATCTTGAGCCCTCACCTCTGGTGGCCAGACTGCTCCAATGAACCGGAGTCTCTGTGATGGTATCATCTGTGACTTTTTTAAGTTGAGGGAGAAACCCAGCTTGTGAAGGAAGTGGCAAACATAATCTAGATGGACCTGAGCTTGTTCCGGGGATACTGCTCTGATCAACCAGTCGTCCAGGTGGGGTAGACATGAGACCCTTCCCTCCTTAGACTTGCAGCCACAACCGCCATTAGCTTGGTAAAGACCCTCGGGTGGAGGTCAGCCCACATGGCAGAACTCAAAATTCATAATGAGAGTTGCCAATTGCGAACCTGAGGTATTTCCTGTGTTTGAGATGGATTGGCACATGGAAATAAGCATCCTCAAGGTCTAGAGATACCAACCAGTCCTGAAACTGGAGGGCCTGAAGGATCTGAGAAAGTGTTACCATCTTGAACTTGTCTTTCCTGAGGAATGTGTTTAATTCTCGCAAGTCCAAGATGGGTCTCAATCCTCCGTCCTTCTTTGGGACTAGAAAGTAAGGGGAATACCAACCGGTTCAATGGCACCTTTCTCTAGCTCGGTGAATCGTCTCTGGCCCCTTTGAGCTGGCTGTCCTCTGCCTTTTCCGAATGGGGAGTAAAAGAGAAAGGACTTATCCCTCCAGGATGTACCTGTGGGGCGATTTGGAGTTTGCCGGATTGCAGCCCCAAGGGATTTCGCTGTTGCTTTGGATGTTTGCAATTTCTCCACGCTGTCATCAGCCTTCTTTCCAAATAGAGAAGTGCCATCAAAGGGCATATTCAGAAGCCTGGCTTGCACATGTGGAGCAAACCCAGACTTCCGCAACCACGCAAATCTGCGGATTGTGGTACTCGCTGCCATGGCCCTGCTGATGCTGTCAGCAGAGTCCATGCCTGTTTGAAGGGACTCACACATTGCATCCTTTCCATCCCTGATGTTTAAGAATGCTTCCCGTTTTTCCCCTTCTGGGAGGCAGTCAGCCGCAGATGAAGCACACTCCCAAAGTGTGTGGCTGGATCTTGCTAGCATGCAAGTGGCGTTGATAGATTTAAGTGCCATGCTACATGCTGAAAAGACTTTTTGACATGGCGTCAAATCTCTTGTCTTGAGGAATAGTGGGGTATGCAGGCTTACTGTTTGATGAAGTCACTGCCTGCACAACTAAACTCTCTGGAGTTGGACGTTTGCTTAGATATTCGGGATCTGAAGCGGATACTCTGTATTTAGCAGAGAGTTTTTTTGTTTACTGCAGGGATAACTTCAGGAGTCTCCCAATTTGCAGATATTTTCCTCTTGCAGAGCAGCATGAAAAGGGACAATGGGATCCTCTTGGGGTCCTTTATCCAATATATCAGTAAGGTCCTCTTGCTGAAAAGAAGGTGCACGTGTAGTCCACCACATAAATTCAATTATTCTAGCCATTAGAGCCCTATACGGTATCTCAGCATGTTCTGGTTCGGCAAACTCTACTTCTGGAGATGTATCTATACCACTTGCCTCATGAAGAGACTGGTGTAGGTCTTTTAACCCATTTTCTTCAGAGATTAATTCCTCTGGAATGGGTACTGTAATCCTTTGTAGACCAAAAGGTCTCTCATTGTCAGAGCCCTCCCCTTCTTCATATATGGAGGACAAGGCTCTAAAGTAATCAGACCTAGGGTATGAGTAAAACCCATTTCTAGAGAAGAAGGAGCCAAATTTGTTACTGCCTGAGAAAACGTTGTGGTTGTCGATGTGGATGTTGTAGGCTTTGACATTCCTGTAAAAGGCGTCAAACGCCGGAAAATGCCTCGAACTCTAGAGGATCGGAATCCTACTTGGCGTCATCGAGAATGTTGATGACACTCTCAACGTCATGGTCGGGGCTTTCGACACCTCTGGTGCCTGTGACGTAGAGGCAGTTCTAGACTTGTCCTTCATCGGAGTCGAAGATTGAAGACTGCGTCGATGAGGCAGATTTATGCGTCGAAGGTCCCTTCGACAATGGCGTCGATGACGCAGATTTGTGAGTCGAAGGAATCTTCAATGACGCAGTCTTATTGCCTTTACTCGAGGGGTCATGACGCTCAAGTATTTTTATTCACCGGGTTCAACGACTCGCAGCGTTTCGATTTTTCGTGTCTTTCACACAGGGTATCACCTTTAGACGTCTCTGAGGGGGTCGAGGCTGCTTTCTCGAAAACGCTAAGCATTTTTTTTAATTCCTACCACTTAGCCGGAGAGCTGTCTTTCGTGGGGCAGGTGACCCTTTCCGGGGAACTAGATGAATAAGAGGGAGATCTATGGCGCCTCTTCTTAGAATGTCTCGATCTCGAAGAATGATGGGAACCACTTTGAGATCTCGATCAGGAATGTTTCTTTTGACGACGAGGAGACTAATGCCTCGACCCAGCCGAACAAACTTTTGAAGGGGTAGAAGTTTTAAAAGCCTTACCTCTTTCTAACTTACCCTTACGCTCCTTCAAGGCTTTCGTCGTCATGGACATACAGTCCTCACACTCCAAACAGTGATGCTCCGATTCTAGGCACCACAAACAGATCCTGTGAGGATCCATAAAAGACATTTTCTTTCCACAGTCGTGTCATTTTTTAAAACCGGACCGTGGAGTCGATGGTTTGGATGAAGATGCCATCGATATAATTTTAGATTTTCAAAGCACAAGAAGATTTTTATGAAGAATGGAACCAAGCGTTACGTTTCCGAGGCTCACGAAGTATGGAAACCAGAACTGAGCAACGGATGCTGCGCAAGTCTATTTGTACTCTTGATGACGTTGGCGCTGATACGGAGGCTGTCGAGAACCACCGACTCGACGGACGTCGACACGCAGCACCCTCTACTGGAAAAAATTTCCGAGGCCACAGCAAGCTGAATGGATTATCAAAGATAAGGAATACGTCAGAGGACACAATCCCTTCAAAAGGAAAGGTTTAAGGAAGGAAAAGGTTAAACAGGTCCTCAGTATATGTGAGGACAACTAAATTTTCCAATGAAATCTAGACAAGCCATTCCCAGCATAACAGCCTAAATCAAGTCACCTCCTGTTAGGGAGAATTCTCAAAAATATGTTAATTCCCTCCACCCTAGAGACCCCCTATTAACTTTGCTGGATTTTGGGGACTTGATTTTTTTTTTTTTAACTTGGAGAGAGAGAGACCCTTTTTCCTACTCTCTCATGTATTTTAATGTGATTTGTATACACTGTGTATCTTTTGGTCATGGAGTCTAACAAACTCCGTAGGCATCATCTTTTACAACTGTGTCACAAAGCACCTTCAGTGCAGTGACACAGTGAAGTCTTCCGGATTTCCCAAGGTTTATATACCTTCTCTGGGATCAACTACTGTTTCCCAGAGCAGTAAAGTGAAATTGACTTTACTTAGCATTGTAATTGCTAGACCCAGCACAGCCTATCTTACAATATAGTGCTGGAGGGGTTACTTAGTATCTCTCCTCCCCCCACCGAGTCTACCGAGTCTAAATGCTCAGGTTACATTTTTATGTTACCCTTTCCTCACAGAATGGCTGGTGGCAGTGGTTTTGTACCGAACTACCATGGTTTGCATTTACTGCGGCTGTTCGCACCTCCGGTAACGCTAACCGCGGGAGCCATCTTTGACAAAATGGTCCCGTTCTTTGTGGCAAGGTCCTTCTAGAGAGTTTCTCTGCGCGCCAAACCAGGTTTGGTCTCTCTGTTCATTTCGCCTTTGGCAGGTTTTCTGAGAGAAACCCGCCTCTGGCTCCAGAGTGTCTGGGGTAGGTAGGAAGTGAGGGAGGTGCCCGAAACTTGCTGTGCTTGGTCTCCTAGGAGACCCAAATGCACTGTGTGGCGATTGGCTGGCTGGCTGTCCAGCAAGGACAGCCACCCTGCTGGGTGAGTGACAACTAGGCTGGTATGAATGGGAGTGAACTGAATAAAAGGAGAGTCTTTTGGCTTGGAAGGCAGAGTCGACCACTGGACGAAGGAACCGAATAAGAACTTGAAGAGGACGCCCGCTGCAACCCCTGGACCATTGGTTTGCCCGGTGAAGCCCTTCGGCTGTGCTGAAAATCCAAATTTGTATCGACAGAGAAGGACTACTTCTCCCTTTGAGTTGATGGGACCAATCAATTCCAACGTAAGCCACCTGGACATCCTCTTGGAGCTGGTTGAATTTCCACAGAGTTGCTGCTGGAAACCGAATAGCCAGGGAGAGGAACACCAGTTTGTGTGTGTTGCTTTTAAGCTGGCCAAGAGCTCCAGGAGGATCCTCTGAACTCCCAGGAAGCAGGACGGACCAAGCCCCCTCAACAGAGTGCGAGACCCCAGAAGCAAGGAAAGCCCATCTCGACAGTCAGGAAGCGCAGTGTTGCTATTTGCGGTAGACAAGAGGAGCTGAAACACTGAAGTGCCACTTGTTTGAAGATTACTGGTTGCGAGCGGTGACTGTCCCATTGCAGGAGTCCCCAGAAGTCCCCACGAATGAGGCCCAGGAACAGCGAGATCTGCAAAGCTGCACAGGAACAGAAGACATCTGCTGCACCTTTTCTTCAATCTAAAGGTACTGTAAAGTCTGAGAGAACTTACCTTATGTATGTATGTATGTATGTATGTATGTATGTAAGCTTCTATAGCGCCGGCAGCCCGCAGGCATCAGGACGCATTGAGAAGACAGACAAAAACTATCTAACGGACCTCCAATGTCTAGCCAATGAGCTAATTGGATGGGAGTTAGAAACTACTTGAAGAGGTGGGTCTTCAAAAGTTTTCGAAATTGCAGACAATTATCTTCCATTCTCACGGTCGTGGGAAGGGAATTCCACAACTGAGCTGCCTGCACTACAAAAGCTCTGCCCATAGCTGACTTAAGTTTATATTTAGGCACTACCAGCAGATTCTTTCCTGCCGATCGCAACTGTCTCTGTGGGGTGTAGGGTACCAGGCTCTTCTTCAGATAACTGGGAGCTTTCAGAAGAGACGTCTGTGCACGAGAGTCAGGGATTTAAATTTGATCCTCTCCTCCATTCTAAGCCAGTGAAGAGATCTTCCGGCCATGGTGGCATGTTCTCTTCTCGTGAGATGTTTTACCAGCCTCACGGCATCATTCTGGATGACTTGGCGGCTGTCCAAGTCTTTGGCAAGAGCGCCTATAAGAAGGGCATTGCCATAGTCAAGCCTAGATAACACAATAGCCCTGGCGATGGTGGACATATTGTTTTCATTTAGGAAGGGGCTAATGGCCTTCATGAGCTGCAGGTAATATTGTATTCTTTCACAGGAGGTTGGCCTGTGCTTCTGAGTTAACGAATGAATTCATCATCATGCCCAAGGTTTTGACCTGGTTGGATACTGAGATTATGGCCTCCTTAATCTGGAATGATTTGTACTCCACCCCTAATTTAGCTAAAAGGCGGCTGGACCCAAACAGCATGAGTTCCGTTTTAGAGTCATTGAGGCACATCCAATTTGATTGCATCCATTCATTGATTTTGCTATATATTTGCCCAATATTTTCGCTGTCTATGTTATAGGAGCCCTCTTGCTCTATTATGAGCTGCGTATCAACTAAATAATTAGTGAAAAAAACTCCTGTTTCCACCAAGATGTTACACATAGTACGCATGTATATATTAAAAAGCATGGGCGAGAGACTGGCACCCTGGGGGACTCCGAATAAGATTGAGATGGCATCAGAAAAGTTATTTCCCCAGTGTACTCTGGCTAGGCGATCTGTAAGAAACGAGACCAACCACTTCAACGCCATATCAGAGCATCCCACATTATCTCTCAGTGCTTTGACCAACAGTTCATGATCGACCAGGTCAAATGCCGCACTAGAAATGATTGAAGAACTGTTGGTGAAACGCACACCTGGTATTACGCCTAATTCATTAATTTTTTGGTGTACTTCACCAGCCCTTACGGAGAATTATTTCAAATTCAATAATGATTTTTTCCAACAGATCCATGGAACACCCATGGGCTCGGCGGTGGCACCAACTCTGGCTAACTTTTATGTTAATTCAGTTGAACTACAGAGTATTTATAGTGAAACTAACATTTTCCGCCAGCATCAGACCTTGTGGAAAAGGTATATTGATGACGTGCTCATGATCTGGCATGGCGATGAACAACTACTACTGGTATTTTTCGATTGGCTCAACAGCATCAATCCCTTTTTACAATTTACGATTCATTATGATAGACATAGAATCAATTTTTTAGATCTCACCATTCTAGTTAACGACACTAATGACACGCTAGGAGTGAAACCGTTTCATAAACCTACGGACAGGAACTCTTTATTGAGATAGGACAGCTTCCATCCCAAAACACTCCGTGACAATCTTCCCTTCGACCAATTTCTTAGGTTGAAGCGTAATAGTACCAACACCAATGTCTTTAAGCAGGAAGCCGTGATTTTGAGTAACAATCTTATACAGAGAGGCTATCCTCAACAAATTGTGAAACGGTCTTTCAAAAGGGCCAGTAATAATCATCGACAAGCCTTTCTTGAATACAAGCGAAAATCCTCCACATCTGACCCAGATGGTCGGATGTTTGTCAGAACGAACAATCCGCTGTCACACAAAATTGTCAGCATTATTAGAAAAAAACTGGCATTTGTTAGCCAAAATCAACAATCCAGTCTCGATACCGAGATGCGCGTTTAAACGTGGACGTAACCTTAAGGAATTGGTCACGAGGAACGATATTGGTGATTATTCCACCTCCCAGCTCACCATTACCGAACAATGGGGTTTAGCAAGACCCAGTGGACATTCGCCTTGCGGTAGTTGCAAATGCTGTTTGTCTACAAAACGCACTACTGTGGTTGATGTAGGATTAACAAAATCCTGGCAACAACGCAGCTTCACAAACTGTAATACAAGTGGAGTCATATATGCCATCTGGTGCCCTTGCCCAAAATTATATATTGGACAAACGGAACGTAAAATAAAGATCTGCGTTACCGAATACAAGAGCTGCATTAGGAATAAAAACATCACAGCTCCCATGGTTGGCCATTTTTTGATGAACAACCATGACAGTGAAGATCTGAAATGGACTGTTTTGAAGAAGGTACGCACTGCAAATGGCGGTAATACAAGAAGAAGCATCTTGTTAAAGGAAGAGATGAGGTTAATATTCCTTACTAAAAGCAATTTAACTGGCCTTAATGAATAACTGGACCTCATTTTCAAAATCCTTTCTTTGATGATACAGCATTGTATTCTGATCTAATGATCATTTTCATTGCATTGTATAATCATCCGCTTTCTTTCTTTCTTTTGCACCATTCCGCCCATTTGGTTTGTCGCGTTTATCTCAAGTTCATTATATTGCTATGAGAATAGCGACTCCGTTCCAATATGGCTGTATCTATCGACTTCGAATGATTTTTGAGTCTATCCGTCCATTTGGTTTGTTGTGTTAATCTTGATACAATTCACAACATTGCTATGAGAATAGTCACTTCTTTCCAATATGGCCGCATCCACTGACTCCGAAAGTGCTGTCACTCGTGACTAGTACCGTGATACCTTGCAGTATATAGGGAGCCGTTAGTTTCATTTTACAGTCCTTTTTCTATTTCCTGAAAAGACTGTGTTCGTCTCCATCATGGATGGCCGACGTAGGCTCCCGCACTCTGTAAGCATTCGAGTGTACTTTTCATTCGTATATACTAGTTGTATACTAGCTTGTTTTGCCTTTATGCAATGGTGTAGCTTGTCGGGCTCTATTCTCTTTTCTTTTTTTCTACCGTCACTGGTACTACCTCATATATTTGGTGATACGGATGACGTTACGTGTCAGCTTCACTTCGTTTAATTCTGACTGACTCTTGCCAACGGTACGCGTCGCTTACGGGTTCTCACGCATGCTTCGGGATAGAATTGCACTGTATTATTACAGATCTCCGGATGCATAATGTTCCCCTGCATTTGTAAGATGCGCTGTTTGAAATGCTTTTGTTTTCACTATACGGTGCGGAGTTACTCGCGTTAGAATATATGTGTATTTACACAGCATATACACTGACAGGCTGTCAAAATTGTTAACAACGTTTGTCCTTATGGTTTCTTTTGCTAGATGCTTTAAATAACTTGCAAAGGGACACTTACACTACGACCATCTCTGGATCCACGTATGTGGCTCCAGTAACGTGTTGGTGTACGGCACAATTGAAACTACTATTCAAGGTTTAGCTGACACCTTTTCATCCAAGTAAGTTTTTATGGTGTTCGGCTCTTGTTTTTCTTTATTTAACCCTATTAGCCTTTATATGACTAGATATACTCTGTGAGTCCAGATACTTGTTTTTTGATCTGGCATTTGTCATATTCTATTTTATGCTTTATTTCCATAGGGCATTCTTTTCCATGATCTCTGCTTGGTTACATCGCGCTTGGTCTTAATGGTTTGAGCCAACTATTGGGGTGTATGCCACGTTTGGTATACGGCAGAGTAAGTGTTACTTTGACCTTAGTCCCAGAGCTACCGATTTATGCTATTGGCATTCATTATAGTATTCCAGATCATCTCTGTTACTAGTATTACTATCATTTTTCTTGAGCTTTGAGCAGTTATGGCTACCAAGGGGTACCCTGGGTTTACTGCCTTAGAATTACCAACTAGATGTGGTTTGCTTGGTGGTTCACTAGATTGCCATATTAGACAGTTCCTTTTCTTGTATTCACTCTCTTGCACTGTACATAGGGTTGGTATCTAATATATTTAGTCACTATACCCTGTTGGTCCTTTCATTAGCTGTTTGCGACCCCCCCGTTGGTGTTTTCAACAGGTCAAGTGACCTTGTATTCACGCTCACTGATAGGGTATGTTGCAGATTTATACTGTAATCCCCAAATTACTCAATTTGAGATGAGTAATCTTTGTCCCTCCCATTCTTTGTTTAGATGTCAGGACAAGATTGACCTATTGAGTTTCGCAACACTCCAGCACCAGCGATCATTGATGACTCCAGTTCTTAAGTCACCCTGATGAATTTCCACATAATTAATGGAACTAGGAAGATGGAAAGAAACATGGCGGTTTTCTGAATTGTCCACCCTTGAAGTGGCCAAAATGGTCAATTAATATGACTTTTTGAAGGTCTCTAAAATTAGGACACTCTAACAATATTCTAGCGATACAGTGCTTGCCACTTACTAGAATTTGAACATGGCGTTTTAATATAATGTGCAATAAGTTAATTTGTGTTTATGTGTAGTCCATGTTATTCACCATTGTGTTTGTGGTATGAATTGTAGATATGTATGAGTTTAGTATGAATGGAGTGATTGGTGAATTGTATGGGTCTGGTTGTGCTGCTTATGGTTTTGAGTAATTGTTTCGACAATCATGTATTAACTTTGTTAATGAATTGTATTTTATGACTTCAATGTTCTATCATACATTAGGAGTTTTTATAATTCTTATGATACACTTTATTAAATGAAATAAATATTTTCTATCAAATTTAGGACGTGAATTGAATTTTTTCATCTCCTGTTTTATGATGTGGTTTGCACTTTCCCAGTGGTATTGTTTGGTTAGTGCTTCATTTATGGTTTAGTTTTGTCCTGTTACCTAAACAAGATCTAATACCTCGGTCTCTTAGTTTCTCCATATATATACATGTTCTTTCCAAGCACGACCGAGTGTATATTTTGGCTTGGAGTCCCTCATTGTTTGTTGGCACTGAGATCCAGCAACATCAGTATCCCAATTTTACCCCTATCCATCAGGTCTAGCATGTGGTTCTGGAGGTCCAACATAGCCGTCTCCGTGCTATGTGACGCTCTGAAACCAGACTGTTGATGATGTAGGGATGCATGTTTTTCCACATGATTCTGCAGCTGCTGGGTGGCTATTCTGTCCAGGATTTTAAGTAGGAAGTTGGAGTTGGTAAGCTGTAGAGTTGCTTGCACCTTCTACTTTTCACAAGTCTAACAGCTTGTGACCCTACATTGATTCTTCTTTTTCTTCAAAGACTTCTTAAACATTGTGCAAATACTTTTCTTACTTACCTGCAAAGCAGTGCTTCAGCCCATATAGACTTTTGCCCATTGACTTAGCCTGTTACACGGAAAGTCTCTTATGGGAGGATCCAAAAGTATTTGCCTGCTTGAGAATTTTGTGGTCTCTTGTATGTTCTAATAACCTTTTCCTTTGACATCTCAAGAATATCCTAAATGCAACAGTAATATATTAATGTCCCCAGTACCCTAGCTATTGAAGTCACTCGAGGGTGTAGGTTGTGTCTGTGGGACATCCCAAAAGGGTACTTATTGATTTAGAAATATTAAAGAGTGTGTATTTTGTGAAGTACATTTGGGTGTTACTGTTATATTGCCCCCTTCTGAAGAAGGCTTACTCTGACTGATGAATTAATAATTGTTTATTCAAGAAACATTCTGTGTTAGAGTTTATTTGAATACGTGTCACTGTGAATCTCTGTGCAACTCCCCTACAGCTCACATTGACCCCTCTTGAGATAAGCCTGGCTGCTCAATCACGCTACCAACCTGAGTAGTACAGACTTATACCAAAGGTTGGGTTCCAATTGCTAGGTGGTCAGAGTTGTTGTAGTGCACCCAAAGGGTACTGCAGACAATCTTGCCTAACAGATGAGTAGTAGGGGTACCCCTCTTTTGGTGCAGACTGTGCATGGCCCTCGAAAGTGTGTCCTTGGAAAGAAAATGGCTTTTACTATGCCAAGTAGAGGCTAGTGACGGTAGGGGCATCAATGTTTTAGAGGATTTCGACACCTTGGACTTTAAGAGGGTGTCCAGATTGTTTGTTGAGTTCTCTCATCTTGGAGGTAGTGGAAGGGGCCACTGAAGCGCTTTTTGACGTACGTCCTTCGGTGCCCGAAAGGTGGTCTGTTTCAGACGCGGTGTCAGAAACTGACTCAGAAGTCTGTTTCGGGTGCCTGTAATGCTGCAAAAGCAATGGCCTAGAGGACAGGGAGTATTTGCAGGACTTTCCCTTTGACATTGCATGGGCTTCAACAGTTGACGACAGTCGACTCTCAGCCATGGGATGTGTATTTGGTGTGGTGTGGAGTGGCAGTGCCAAAGCCGCCAGGTGTAGTCTCCGTAACAGGACCACCGGCCTGTTTAATGGAGTAGAGGGGCTCGCAAGCAGGAATCTCTCGAGTCCTGATCGCCCTTGGCATCACTTAGGACACCGACGCTGCCATCGCTGGAACCTCCCTCCACATCAATGGCGGTTTAGGCCTGCATGGTGGGCCAGCGTTTTGTTTTATGGTCCTTTACAGTGTTAGGCTGAAAAAACTTGCAGGATTTGCAGTGTTTTTCGGGGTGGTCTCTAGGAAGACATTGATTATACACGTTGTGTGCGTCTTTCCATGGATACTGGAAGGACACAATTTAAAGAGGTACATGTTCCATGATATGGGGTGATCGCAGCACAGCGATTGAAAGGAAGGGAACGATTAGGCATACTCTAAAAGAGAAGAAATGTATGACCTCCACCCACTCCCCCTACTGTGAAGGGCCGACGCCCGATGAGGCTTGTGTAGGCCACAGTCAAAGTCTGTTGAAATGATAATGCAGTCGTCGTCGATTAGGATTCCGTCCTAGAAAGCCGCTGATGAAGATCTTGCGGGGACGACGGCGATCGAAAGGAAAGAGAGAAAGTCTACAATTAAACTGCGATGATGGGAAGAGGTGCGCTGTTGAAGATGGGGGTGTTGCCGAGATTATTACATTTCTTCGGGAATATACCATACCTAATGCCAAGGCGATTTTTCACTAAACTACAGAGCATATTTAGGGGATTAGGAACAGAATTACCCTTTGGAAGCTGCAGAATACATATGATAAAGGGGGTATAAAGCTGCCAAACTGAGATTTATTATTTAGCTAGCCAACTACAGTGTGTGGCCAAGTGGTTATCCGAAGATCCGACCACTGAATCGAGACTGTTGAGACTCGAGTGTGCCCTGTACTTCTTGAAAGAGGTGATATGACTGCCCAAATTAGAGTTGAAGGAGCGCCCAAATATGATGATACTGGGATGGAAGTTATGGCGTAAAGCTTGCCAGGTCATGGGGAACCCAACCCTGTGTTCCCTGCAGGTGCCGTTGGTCACATTGGTGGGCGGAGATGAGCAACTAATGAAAACCATCCAGAAGCACTGGGAACCAGCAGGGGTTGTAACAATGGGTGACATATGCCAAGAGGGGGAGATAAAGGAATTCGGGATGCTGGTGGAGGAAACACGGTTGCATGTGGGGCAATATATCACATATAACAGAGTGATACGGTGGATCAGAGAGACATGGTTGGAAATATCACTAGAAGAGCAGCCTGATTAGGCCATAGAAACTATATACAATATAGCGGAGGAAGGGCATGAGATTTCCAGGCTATACGAGATATTGATGTCCAGAGTGGGGAAGGAGGTAGCACAACTAAGACATGACTGGGAGGAAGAAGTCGGGGTACCCATGAGTGACGGGTTGTGGAAGCGGTCCCAGGGATATCACAAGATAGTGTCCAGAAACGCGAGTCTTCAACAAATACAGCTGTACATAACCCATAGAGCATATATGACTCCCCAGAAAATAGCCAAGTTTAAGAACGCAGGACGACAAACGTGCCCCAAATGCGGGGAAGAAAATGCTGGGATAACACACATGATCTGGGCATGCCCAGAAATCAGGAAGTTCTGGGAAGAATTAGCCCGCTGATTAGATGAGAAAGGGATCAAGTTAAATGTCGAATCAGTGTGGGCATGTCTGATAGGAGGGTTCCCAAGACCGCGAAAATTAAAACAAGTAAATTAAAGGACCTAGCATACATACTTGCTAAGTGTAGAATCGCCATGGGAAGGAAGGCAAGTAATAGACCAAAGACAGAAGTTTGGTGGAAAGATTTTCAGAAATGGACTGAAGCCGAAACGGCTGTGTGGCAGGAAGCGTGTAATAAAGGAGGGTAAGAGAAAGTAGGAATCTTGACGGCCTGGAAGCAATTAGTGGTCACACTGTATGGGCCCACCCAAGATTGGTCGAGCAAACAAGACTCTGCTGAGGACGCAGTAAAGGTAACCCCGCTAAAAGAAGTAGACAAGGAGCGCAAAGTGGAGTAGGCTCGATTTGGGGGAGGGAAGGGGGTAGTCAGTAGACACTGAATGATATACGCAGTTTGGAATATGACGACATGTACTGCAAGTTTTATTGTATGTGGATTGTGTGTGAAAAATCAATAAAATTGTTTTAAAAAAAAGTCTACAATTAAACTTAGATGATAAAAGGTGTTAGCCAGAAGGAACTCTGCAACTTGCGTCTGACTATGATGCAGAAAAAAACTATCTGAGAGTCCTTGGTGCGTGAAGTACCATGGGTACGGTGGACGTCACACTAGGGATAGTATTACGGAAATGCTCAGTCGACGTCCCTTTTCGAGTTTCGAAAACAAAACAAATGTAATACTCTGTGAATACCAATAGATGTCAGCCTATGCATAGAATGTGATCTAAGGAGATCCACAAGCCTCAGAAAATATTTTGTAGTACTTAATGACCCAAGATTTATCTTGGCCTACTTGTATTTGAATGACGTATTAAGACATAAATGCCAAAGCTCCATGGATGCAATGTGCTCATAATTGTGCTCATACCGACCATACATCCATCTGTACAAGTTGCTAAGTTTAGGGCATGTATTCAGTATATGCCGGACTGTTTCAATGTTACTATCAATGTTACATATCTGACAATTCCTTTGTGTCAAAGCCATCTGCCACTGAGTGCCATAAGTCGCTCTCACTGGCAATTGGTTAACTTGCATGAGCAGCCTAAATCGACGTACAGCTCGAGATGGGCATTTTACCAAGTGCTGTTGGGGACAACGGTACCGATGGACTATGCCTTCCAATTGGGCATAATTGTGCAGTTTTCCCATATATACAAAATTAGCAGTCCAATCTTTCATTCAGGCCTTGTGTATATATGCTCTTTTAATGCGATCATATCTCCCACATTTAGACCGCTCCAGTGACCAGTTCAGGATCAGGTATGACTCCATACAAAGCAGATTATATGTTTCAGACATCTCACCATGCTTGTTAAGGATCCCTTTTCCCATGATCCTCAACATGTCGCTGGGCTGATGGATGAAAGCTTTCAGTGGGAGCAGGTCTCTTTGGTATTGCACAATAGCTCCAGTTGAAATTAGACCCCATTCCACTTTGATATATTGAATTGCAAATGCTGGCGATTAAGTATGGTCTGCCAGAAGTACCCTTCCACTTTATCGAGCCAAGATAGGTTCTTAAGAGTAAGTGCCTCGAGACCATAAACCGACACAGGAATAAACCACTGCTTACATAGTAGCATAATACCTTTGTAGGTGTAACCATCATGATTTAAAACAAATCTGCGCACCAAATTGATGATATGTCTGGTGCATTGTGATTTCCACTCAATCAGGGTGGAATATCCTGATTTGCACTCCATCTCGACACCAAGATATTTGTAACAAGTAGTGTAGTCAAATACACCCCAAATTATTCTCATTTCAGGTCTGTTAACTTGTCGTGCAGATACAAGCATAGTTTTGGTCTTACTTAGGTTAATGATCATATCATGTTCAGTAGTGAACCGACCAAGTTCTTCAAGAATTGTTTTCATGCCCTTAATTGTATGATCGGTTATGACCAGATCATCTGCATATAGTAATGCTGTGAACTTAGTAGCTTGAAATTTGATGGGACAATGGGCATGCTTCTCAAGTCTGAGAAGTAGGTCGGCAACATACAAGTTAAATAACAGGGGCGCCAACAGGCAACCCTGTTTAACACCCTTATTGATTGGGATAGTACCAGTTAGCCTACCGTTGTTGTCTAAGCGAATCCGAGCTAAATTATTTTGATGAAGCTTCATTAAAATTTCAACCAACCAAGGAGGGCATCCAAGTCGGGACAGGATCTCCCATAAGATTGCGGTTGACCCTATCAAACGCCGATCGAAAATCGATAAAGGTAATGTATACTGAAGGATTACCATGACATTTGGCCCTAGTCATAATGGCATCCAAAATTCTAATGTTATGGATGGTGCTGGACCCAACCCAAAACCCGGACTGCATAGGGTGAAGAATACTATTCGAGTCAACCCAACTCTGCAAATGGTGGAGAACAATTGCAGAAAAAATGTTGCTCATAGTATCTAACAAGGATAGAATTCGATAATTACTGGGCAGCAATCTAGTTCCCTCTTTAAAATCGGGAATAATGATGGAGGAGGTAAAAGATTTGGGTATCATTTTAGCCTGGCACACTTTTTTAAGTAAAACCATTAATATCTGGGACCAACTAATAGGATCATATTTAATCACAGCAGATGCTAAGCCATTGGGACCAGGAGCTCTCAAATTATTCAGCTTGCCAATTATTTCAATGATAGATGGTCTACTGAATGTGACGGGCCAAGCTCCTATGGAGCAGGGATGGTTATCTATCATTAGAGGATCATACATGCCATCAGTGATATGGGAATTCCATATTTGTTCACCAATAGCATTCAATGGTTGTGGCAGGTGTTGCTCTCTGGCATTATTGAATGTCTTCCAAATGGTTCTAGTATTGCCCTTTTTAATAGTTGACATTAAACCCTGCCACTGAGTGTTGATTTTTTCAAAGCTGCGTCGCTTACACCACCCTCTGTACTTGGTTTTAAGTCGTTTGGAGCAAGCAATGTACTCAGTACTTGGTAGTGAGGAGCCCTTCAGATGCCCGAGATCACGACGATTTAATCGCCTTTTGGTCACCACTTCTTTGTCGTATGCAGTCAAGTGACTCTTATTCATACCAATGAGAGGGCTACCATGAATAGAGGCAACTTCACTAGTCCAGCATCGAATAAGGGCCTCAATTGCATCGCCATCACAAAAATGGATGGTTCGAATAAGATGGAGTATAGACTGCTGTAGTTTTATACATTTTCATGTTACCTTGGTTCCATTTTTTTCTACAACCATTATTTGACACGTCAATGTTGGTAGGGCCACTTCTCGCTTTATCAATGGTATTCAGATTGAGCAAGGCTACTACCATAGAATTTTATGTTATGTTACTTTGCATTTATATAGCACCTTATGTATCATTGGTAAGGTCTGAAGGCGCTGGTAGGTTGAACACCCTTGGGAACCGGAGTTCAGGTCAGTAGAGAGAGTAGAGAGAGTCAAAGGTGCATGTGAGCACGGGATATGTGTGCAGCTGGTGTGGCATTTGTGTAATAGCTGCTTCTTAGCGGTAGGTGTGGTGGTTGAGAGATCAGGAGTATGTGTTCGTTCTGGGCGGATTTATCCAGACCGAATGTGGCTGCGTTAGGCCTGAGGAGAACGCCTGGCTGGGGGGCGTGTAACCAGCAGTGTTTACAGGTTGGTATGGGAACAGTTATATCGAATGGTGTCATAGTATCTGTGTGTTCTAGTTGAATGGTGGTGTAAAGAAGAGAGTAAGCGTGGTGATGTGATATTATGGGTTACATGCTCTTTCAAACGTCCCATGCACTCCAAACCATTCCATGTAAGTCACGCAATTCTATGCACTCCAAACCATTCCATTTAAGTCATGCACTCCAGTCCGCCCAATCCGCCCCACGCACTCCAATCCGCCCCACGCACTCCAATCCGCCCCACGCACTCCAGTCCGCTTCATGCATTCGAATCTGTTCTATTTACTCCAATCCGTTCCGTGTATTCTAAGTTGTTTTATGCACTTCATCCACATATTTCACCCGTACAGTCTACATACTTCGTCCGTTCCATCCACATATTTCACACGTTCCATCCACATACGTCATCCATCTACATACGTCACCAGTTTCAGCGACATACGTCATCCGTTCTATTCACATACCTCACTCATTCTATCCACATACGTCATCCGTTCTATTCACATACCTCACTCGTTCTAACCATATACGTTACCCACTCCATCCACATACTTCACCCGTTACGTCCGCTCTACGCATTCAGCGGCTCTACGTACTCATCCGCTCTATGCAATCATCCACTCTATATGCTCTATGCAATCATCCACTCTATATGCTCTAGGCAACTCGTCCGCTCCACGCCACTCGTCTGCTTTATGCACTCACTCGCTCACTCACTCATACCCACTAGTCTGCTCGGCGCACATCTGCTCCACACACTCATCCGCTCCACACACTCATCCGCTCAACGCATTCATCCGTTCCACACGCTTCATCCATTCTAACGATTTCATCCACTCCATTCACTTTGTTCATTCATCATGCATTTCATTAATTTAAATCTCGTTAATGTTTTCATACAATTTATTCTTATTATCCACTTCACTGCTTTGATCTACTCTACTCATTCTATTCCGTTTGTCCTTTTATTTTATATTAGCGGTTATTAGATGTCAATTTCTCACATCTAGTAGTTTGTTGGATTGGTGTCATTGAGATGTTATTTTGTTTGGGTTAGTTTGCGTACGAGTTGGTTTTAGGGGAAGAGCCAGGTTTTCAGTAGTTTGTGGAAAGACATTAGATCTTCAGTTAGGCGGATGTTGGTTGGGAGTGCGTTCCACAGCGTGGTGGCCAAGGATGAGAATGATGATCCGCCTAACCTGACTGAGTTTGTCTTAGGTATGACTAGGAGGCCGCTGAGCTTGATCTTAGAGTGCATGGAGGGTGATGGGGTTTTAGCTTGTCTTGAAGATATTGAGGTCCGGTTTTATGTAATGCTTGAAGGTTTTGAAAGTCACCCTTCGGGCCAATGGAAGCCAGTGCAGAGTCTTAAGGGCTGGGGAGATGTGGTCTCTTGGGCCGAGCGCAAGTAGCAGTTTGGCTGCGGCGTTTTGTGCCCTTTGAAGTTTATTCAGTTGATAAGCGTGGACTCTGAGGTAGAGGGGGGTTTGCGTAGTCCAGTCTTGATATAACAATTGATTGGACCGCAGAGAATCTGTTGGGAAAGGAGAGATATTGAAAGATGCGCCTAAGGGTTTTAAGGTGGTAGTGGCAGGACTTTGACACGTTGTTGACTTGGCGCAAGAGTGTTAGGTCAGAGTCAAGGGTGCATCCAAGGTTTTTCACTGAGTTAGAGGGGGGGGGGTCGGTGAGTTGCCCATGGTGGATGGCCAGGGTAGTGGGTGTGGAAGAAGTTCGGAGTTGTCACATACCATGATTTCAGTTTTGGAGGGGTTTAACAAGAGGTGGCTTTGGGTCATCCAGCGCTCTATGTCAAGGAGGCAGGAGGCGAGGTCAGGTCGGGGGTTTGGTTTTGAGTTCAGGAGTTTTAGAATTAGTTGAGTGTCATCAGCATAGTTGTAACACAGGATATTGTGAGAACGTATTATTGGTGGGAGGGTGATCAAGTAGATATTGAACAGGAGGGCAGATAGGCATGCTCCTTGTGGGACTCCCGTGTCGACTGGTCGGGCTTGGGAGGAATAGGTGGAGAGTGTCGTTATTTGGTACCTATCTTTGAGGAATGAAGCTATCCATTTAAGAGCGGTTCCACAAATTCCTAGGGAGTTGAGGCGGTCAAGGAGGATTGAGTGATTGATTGTGTCGAAGGCGGCGGATAGGTCAAGAAGGATTAATGTGGCATATCCCGCGGAGTCTGCCGTCATTTTAAGGTCATCCCAGATTGAGGTTAGGGTGGTTTCAGTTCCGTGACGGGCTCTGAAACCTGATTGTGCGGGGTCTAGGAGATTGTTGGCTTCGACAAAGGCATTTAGTTGGGAGTAGGCGGTTCGGTCAATGAGTTTGGCAAGAAACCTGGTGTTTGAGATGGGGCAGTAGTTTTTGGGATCAAGAGGGTCGAGGGAAGGTTTTTTATTAGAGGTTTGACATGAACCGTTTTGAATGCGTCGGGAAAGATACCCGAGGAAAGGGAGTCATTTATGATGGATCTTGCGTGTTCTCCTGCGCAGGTGGAAGCGAAAATTTCTTTGAGGGTTGTGGCCGGGCAAGGGTCTAGCGGAGAGCCGGATGGTTTGCGCGCAGATAGAAGTTTGAGAAATTGGTCTGGTGATATTGGACTAAAGGATTCGAACGTTGGCTGCGTAGTGGTCGCAGGCGGTGGTTTGGCCAGTATGGGGGATGGTTGCCTGGTGGATGTAAGAGCCAGTTTGGTGGTTAGAGCATTTGTTCTTTCGAGAGCCGTGGTGTAAAAGTGGAGAGAGTGAGAGAGAGAGTCACACAGCGATTGTGAGGGGGTCGGGACAGTCGTAGTGCATGCCGGTTTGGCGAATTCAGAGATGATTTTGTGAAGTTCTTTGCTGGGGTTTTTGCAGTTCAGGATTCAGGAGTTGTAGTGGGCTTTTTTTGCTTTCCGGATTTCGGCCTTGTACTGATGAAGGTGTTGGGCCAAGGTGGCTCTGCTCTCCTGGGTTTTGTCTTTCTGCCATTTGCGTTCTAGGTACTTATATAGTTGTTTAGTGGTCTTCAACTCAGGTGTGAACCATCTAGGGAACAGGCCACGGCGGGCTGATGGTTTGCATAAGGGTGTGAGCCGCATTAGTGAGGTGTTGAGCCATGAGTCAAAGGCGTCGGGGGTTAGTTGTTTATTGAGTTGGCAGGTAGGTGGTGGAGACTGGAGGAGTGCGTCGGCTAGGTCAGGAACTATTATTAGTTTTTTCCAGCATTTGCATAGCTTCGGAGGTTCAGATTCGAGTACGGGAAGGGAGTTGGGTAAGCGAATGGCGAAAGAAACAATGAAGTGATCGGACCAGATGATAGGGGTGGGGGGGTTTAGATGTATCCGGTTGTGGGAGCTAAAGATGGCTTCAAGAGTGTGTCCTTTATAGTGAGTCGGGCCGTTTATGTGGTGTTGGAGGTTAATTGCGTCTAGACCGTCAACCAGAGTGTGTGTAATAGGGTTGGTGGGGATGTCGAGCCATATGTTGAAGTCTCCAAGGAGGGTGAGGTTGGGATGGTTTAGTTGAAGGGTGGCAATAGAGTCACAGAGGTTGTTTGAGATTTGTCTATCGTAGCCAGGGGGTCTGTAGATTATTAGGAAGCAGTGTGAGAACGAGGGGGAGAGGGATAGTTTAACGAGGAGTTATTCGCAGGAAGGAATGGAAGGTTGGTTGTCGATGATTGAGGCGTGGAAGTGAGACTTGAAGACGAAGCCTATTCCCCCACCTCTAGAGCGACGGTTAGTGGGATGAGGGAGTAGTCGGGGGGGAAGGCTTCATTGGCGATTGGGGCGAAGTCATCAGAGAACCAAGTTTCGGTGATGAAAACCAGGTCTGGTTTGTCAGAGGCGAGGAGGTCAAAGATGAAGTGTCTGTTTTTTGCTACGGATCGGGCATTAAATAGGATGCAGTTCACTTCGGTAGGTGAGGTTGGTGTCGGAGCTGGAACGGAAGTGGGTGGGTGGAGAGCGTGGAAACTGGAGAGGGAGAGGGGTAGGGTGGTTGATGATCGATGAGAAAAGTGGGCAAGCAGAAAAGTTGGCGGGTTTCGGGTGGGAGTGGGTGGATGCGTATGTTAGAATGATTGGGTTTGGCCCTGGGGATTTGAAGGTGGGGTGTGAGCGGTTAGGAGTTTCAGTTGCAGTTGGTGAGAAATCGCGGGAGAGGGGTTTCAGGAAGGGTGAAGCGAGGGGAGAAGGTGGTGATTGGGGGAAAGAGGTAGTGGGTTGAGACAGGGGAGGCAAAGAGTGCTGAGAGATTGAGGGGGACCAGGTACTTTCCTCTTTAGTGTCTTTGTTGCGATTGGTGTATGAGAGAGGGTAGGGGGTCGGAGGGGGAGAGGGATGAGGCTTCAGTTCTTGCCAGGGCTAGGCGTGCAGTTTTTAGGGAGGGGAAAGGGTATGGTCGGGGGGAAGATGGTGGGGGTTTGTGGGAAAGGCGGGGGTGGATGATTGCAGGGCGGGTGTGCCCGGTATGATAGTGAGGGGAACGGGCATGATCAACGTAGGCTGGTTGGTGGTGGGGTTCAGGGGAGCAGTGGTCTTAGGGTGGTTGAATTGCCATCATGGTCCTCTGGCTTGGTGTTTGGAAAGGGGAAGGGTAGGGGATGTGAAGGAGGATGGGATGATATGGGAAGGGGGGGGGACAGGAGGCAAGGCAGACCGGAGTGGAGGCGGTCCACGGTGGTCCTTTCCGGCAAACCCTGGTGGAGTGGGTTCACTCATGGTTAGTATGAGCTATTAGGTGTAGTTTCAGGTGCAATTTACACTTTATTGAACTTTATAAGTCCGGCTATATCACTGGGTGAGATTAGTCTTGGTTTCAGGGTTCCACTAAGCAGGGTGATATTATTCACTTATTCTAGGTTTTAGTGTATTAGTTTTACTAGGCTGCAGATATTAGGCCGTCTTGAAGTGTAGCTAGACCTTAGGATATGCTGATTAGGCGGCTTATTTAGTTGCAACTACAGCACAGTTCCGCTGTTGGGTAGGCTTTCTTCTAGTAAGCTGGAATACAGGTAAGCTATTGGGGAGAAATTGAATGTAGCACCACCACAGGTATGGTTTTAGGTGGACTTTTAAGTGCAGTTTAGGAGGGCTTTCTAATTGGAGTTCTAAATTCAATGGGGGCACGCTATTAGGCACACTTCTAGATACAAGGAAGGGGCCTATTAGGCCCACTTCTAAATTTGAGTTTTGTACAGATAGGATATTAGGGATGCTTCTATATTCAGCTAATAACTCAACGCTACTGGGCACACTATTGCACAGAGAGGGATATTATGTACACAGAGAGGATATTAGGCATACTTCCAAGTTCAATTTGCACAGACAGGGTATTTAGGGATACTTCTGAATTCAACTAGGGCAAGTTATTAGGCACACTTCTAAATTCGGGCAAGGTGCACTATTAGGTCCACTTCTAAAATTAGCTTTGCACACAGAGAGGATAGTTGGGGACACTTCTAAATTCAACTTTGGGCAGAGGGGATATTTAGGCACACTTCTAAATTCAAGTTTTGCACAGAGACTCTTTTAGGCACACCTCTAGATTCAACTTTACACAGAGATGATATTAGACTATTAGGTACACTTCTAAATTCAACTTTCACAGGGTGGCTATTGGGGGCACTTCAAAATTCAACTTTTCAGAGGATATTGGGCACACTTCTAAATTTAACTTTTCACAGAGAGGATATTGGGCACACTTCTAGATCCAACTTTTCACATAGACGCTATTGGGCACACTTCTAAATTCAACTTTCACATAGAAGCTATTGGGCACACTTCTAAATTCAACTTTCACACAGAAGCTATTGGGCACACTTCTAAATTCAACTTTCACACAGAAGCTATTGGGCGCACTTCTTAAATTCAACTTTTCACAGAGAGGCTGTTGGGCACATTTCTAGAATCAACTATGGATGGAGAGGATATTATGCAAATTTCCAAGGTGAACTAGGGGATGCTACTTGGCACAGTTCTAAATCTAACTTTGCACAGGGAGGTTATTAGGCACACTTCTAGCTTCAACGGTTAGTTTCGTGTTTTATGAATGCAACTATATCACAGACATGTTTGTAAATGCACACTTCTAAATGTAATGCTACCACAATATGAAGATTTTACAATGGTTTAGTTTCTAGGTTGAGTGGTAGGGTAGTATGGTGGGAAGTAATTGCTTCTGACCCTGCCCTTGCCACACTTACTTATTGTCGGCTTCTTGTTTCTCCTGCGGATACCTGCAGATAAGATCTGGAGTCGTCTCTGTCTCTGAAGGAGTCGTCCTTTGCCTCAGGTCCTTAGCCGATGGGCTGCCGGGCAGAGGGCTGCACTAGGAGAACTGGTAATGGAGGGGAATCCTCTTGGCTAGACCAATCAGAGCGGGATGGGCGGGTCGGGAGGTGGGAGGGAGCAGAATCGGGAAGAGGGTGCGGGTTGGGAACGGGGAGGCATGTGGGAGACTGGGGCGTCTGGGGGCCTTGCAAATATTTTAAAAGATGGCCCGGAGGGGCAGCAGGAGCGCTACAGATGCACAGTAAACTCACGGCTATCTTTGGACAAAGAGGCACACTGCTTCTATGAGGCCGTTAGGCCAACACACACGGTCCTAAGGACCAATCAGAGCGGGATGGGTGGGGCAGGAGGGAGCAGAATCAGGAAGAGGGAGCGGAATCAGGGGGTGGGTGCGGGGTGGGAACGGGGAGGCAAGCGGGGGACAGGGGGGCCTGGGGGCCTTGCAAAAGTTTTAAAAGATGGCCCGGAGGGGCAGCAGGAGCGCTACAGATGCACAGTAAACTCACCGGCTATCTTTGGACAAAGAGAATGGTCACTAAATGGCAGCAGCACTACTTCAAAATCACACATATAGCTAAATGCAGTGGTATTCCCACATATGTAATCTAAGGGGGCTGTGCTGCTACCATTAGACCAGGTACATTGGCCAGGGCTATCGCTTTTAGTTCTTCCATTGAGATGCCATAAGTCCCAATCGTGTAGAACATTTCTCTACACTCTACCCCTCGCATTACACTTGTTTTAACCATGATGTTAGTTGTGAGGATATTGGAAAATTGAGCTTTAAGAGTAGAAATTCCACATTGGGCATTAAGATCACCACCCAAGATTACCATATCATTGCCATGGATGGTTCCCCAATTCGAGAGTATGGTGTCCAACTGATCTTCTATGAACTCCATACACTCTTTAGTCGGGGGATCGTATACATTTACAATTAGCACATTTGGAATTAAAATGCCATCTTTTCCTTTGATTTCAACTGCTATAATATAGTCGTTCTCAAGTGTGTCAGGTAGTTCACTCGACCAAAACTCATGGCTAATACCCATAAGTAAACCGCCATACGGACAACCTTTTTCTCCCTTCTTTGCTTGATGTTGATAAATGCAGCGAGAGTCAACGTGAAAGTCTGACATTAGCCGGGTTTCTTGTAATAGGAATATAGGATGCTTGATAATATTATCAAGCGATCCTCCCTTACAAAGAATGTGAGTGTGGACCTGAGTGTTCCATGAGGTGATGGCTCATGGTTGACTCACTTCCAGCTGGCTCAATACATTTTTGAGCGATTTCCAACCTGCTTGGTTTTCAGCATAGCTTTCAGGTTGTTTTGTTAAATACTTACCCGCAAGGTTAGGTTTATTTTTACAGGTACTGCACTGGACACAGGCCTGTGAATCTATGTTGGTAGGAATAGGAATATCTAGGTCATAACCAACAAAATTAATTGAGTCCACTTGAGATCGAATAGCAGCCGCAGTTGCTGGCAGAACACAATGTACTAGCGTGACAGCACCGAATTGATATTTGAGTGGTTGAACAAACTCAAAATCACACAATTTAAAAATATGCAATTCAAGGATCTTGGTGCAAAGGTCAAGCAGTGAAGGTCTGTTGAAAGATTTCTTTGATCGTGTAACCGTTTGTTCACTGAATGTAACCACTCTATTGTCAATCAAGGTGTTAGATTTTCCAAAATTCCCCCCCGGCCCTCCTCCCTGCAATGAGCAGGCTTCACAACAGGTTGTTTCCCACTCATATCATGAGTAATGGTTTCGCCTGTTTCAGATAGACACATGCTGGGAGTTCAATATGGAGGGAGCCGTGGGGGTCTTCCTTGCAGCATTATCATTAGTTGCCAGCCAGCTCGTTAGTGTTACCAATTTCTCTGAAGCTCTCCTTTTCTTTCTGTTAACTTGTTTCCTAAAGCGTTTAGCTTTGGCTTTAATAGCCAAAAGTGAGGTAACAGGTGAAATCATAGGAAGGCTATGATCACTGTTTTAATCGTCGCTAGCAACACATGGTACTGGTGAAGGAGATCTTTGCTTAGGTTTTTTCACTCACTCGTTTCCTTCGTTCTTTTTGAGTTAAGTTTCTAGTTGGGGATTCAGTGATATTATACGAGTTGGCAGCTTCAATATCTTCGGCTGGATGAGTGGTAACACTGGGTTCATATTTCTATATGGCTATTTGAATTTTCAACAGGACAAGGAGGGTAGGCACTCTTTTGCTTGCAGAAGGGAGTCCAATGTTTGGCCATTTTTCATAGTTTGACAATATGTTTGGTTGGTCAGTTTAATCAAGATTTTCAAGGCAAAATGTATTAAACCAATAGCAGGAAAGGGCAATGGTTCGGAGAGAATACTTTTTATGCTCAGTTGGGGGGTGTAGACAGTTAGGCTCATTGTGAACGGATATGTTAATCCCCTCAGATGCTACCGGTAGTTCCGGTCTCTGATAGCTAGGAAGGCCGGATAGTGGTAGCAATGAGTGAGTACTGGAAAGACGGGAGGATGGGTCGGCCACATGGCATGATGATTCAGTGGTGTGGTTGGTAGGTTTATCATGCATGTGGTCAGCCATTGCAACCTCTGCTTCAGCGGTAGCACGGTTTGCCCCACACAAACGGTAGCACAATTTCAGCAGAGAATTATCATCAATGGCATCAGAGGAAGAACCAGGAGGCATACAATCGCCCATGCCCCCAATAGGTTGATGGATTTCAGCCACAATAGTACTGCCAGTGTTAACAGTTTGACATGCCTTTGTTTGCGAATTATCTACATTCTTGAAGAAGTTTGTAATGGGAACAGAGTTACCAACAACTTTAGATTTACAAGCACGAGTCTTAGCGGCTTTAGAGACTGATGGGATAGTTGTATCCATGTTGCAGTTTTTACTGTTTAAGGAAACACGTTCCTCGCGTTGATAGCCTGAGGCTTTTCCATAGGGTTTACAGTTCCTTAAATTATAATGTTTGTTTTTGGTTATAGTCTTGCCCGGCCTGTTGGATAAAAGCCGTGGGGGTCTTCCTTGCAGCATTATCATTAGTTGCCAGCCAGCTCGTTAGTGTTACCAATTTCTCTGAAGCTCTCCTTTTCTTTCTGTTAACTTGTTTCCTAAAGCGTTTAGCTTTGGCTTTAATAGCCAAAAGTGAGGTAACAGGTGAATTCATAGGTAGGCTATGATCACTGTTTTCATCGTCGCTAGCAACACATGGTACTGGTGAAGGAGATCTTTGCTTAGGTTTTTTCACTCACTCGTTTCCTTCGTTCTTTTTGAGTTAAGTTTCTAGTTGGGGATTCAGTGATATTATATGAGTTGGCAGCTTCAATATCTTCGGCTGGATGAGTGGTAACACTGGGTTCATATTTCTATATGGCTAATTGAATTTTCAACAGGACAAGGAGGGTAGGCACTCTTTTGCTTGCAGAAGGGAGTCCAATGTTTGGCCATTTTTCATAGTTTGACAATATGTTTGGTTGGTCAGTTTAATCAAGATTTTCAAGGCAAAATGTATTAAACCAATAGCAGGAAAGGGCAATGGTTCGGAGAGAATACTTTTTATGCTCAGTTGGGGGGTGTAGACAGTTAGGCTCATTGTGAACGGATATGTTAATCCCCTCAGATGCTACCGGTAGTTCCGGTCTCTGATAGCTAGGAAGGCCGGATAGTGGTAGCAATGAGTGAGTACTGGAAAGACGGGAGGATGGGTCGGCCACATGGCATGATGATTCAGTGGTGTGGTTGGTAGGTTTATCATGCATGTGGTCAGCCATTGCAACCTCTGCTTCAGCGGTAGCACGGTTTGCCCCACACAAACGGTAGCACAATTTCAGCAGAGAATTATCATCAATGGCATCAGAGGAAGAACCAGGAGGCATACAATCGCCCATGCCCCCAATAGGTTGATGGATTTCAGCCACAATAGTACTGCCAGTGTTAACAGTTTGACATGCCTTTGTTTGCGAATTATCTACATTCTTGAAGAAGTTTGTAATGGGAACAGAGTTACCAACAACTTTAGATTTACAAGCACGAGTCTTAGCGGCTTTAGAGACTGATGGGATAGTTGTATCCATGTTGCAGTTTTTACTGTTTAAGGATACACGTTCCTCGCGTTGATAGCCTGAGGCTTTTCCATAGGGTTTACAGTTCCTTAAATTATAATGTTTGTTTTTGGTTATAGTCTTGCCCGGCCTGTTGGATAAAAGCCCGGGCTGGGTCTTACCTCAGAACGTGAGATTAAGGATCCGAAGGGCAATGCAATTAGTGTGTAACGAAGTACCGGCAGCACCCGTGGCGCCGAACACCTCAAAACGCACTCTTCTACCACACTCCGCTACAAACCCTCCTCATAGCGGCTTTGTGGAGAAGTAGAGGCGGGATCCCAGGCAGCAATGAACAGGAAGGAAAGACTGCCTCCAGGGAAATGCACACAAACGTATCTCCGCACAGCTCGCTCATCTACCACACTCTGCAACCTTGTATTTAAAAGAAACTATTTTTTACAATATATAGTGTTTCATTGTTTCTTTGGAGCACCATATGTATGCTACAACTTCTTTGTACCAAGCTACAGCCCCCTCTTCCTCCTAAGATATGCCTGGCTGACCTGTCCATGGTACCAACATTCTCAGGTGGTAAAGCCTTATACTAAGAGTGGAGTTTATGTACGGTCTAAGATGTATGGTTTTTATGAAGCCTCTAGTTGAACTTTAGAAAAACTGTCCAAACACATAGCTATGCAAAATGTCATCTGGGTGTTTTAAATTATTTTTTTATAAACATGCCAATCATTTGTATTCTCCATTTCCTACCTCAAAAATTTGCTGATGGCACCAGTTAAAAGTGCTGTAGGTTAAGACAAATCCAACAAATGACCTTCTATGTTGGAAACTAATCATCAAACACCATTTTAGAAATTAGCATTGTTATAAAGTGCTCATAGTCTTAAAGTGAAGCAAGGAATAGGAGGTCTTACACTGGTGAGAATGTTTAAATCAGCAACTTCCATCGTCCTCCCTTCTCTGGTAGTATGATATGATTTCTCCGATACAGTGGACAGTTACACCGGTACTCCGGGATCACATTACTATTAAAACATGTAAGCCACTTTCTCAATCCACAGAAAAATATGAGTTAATCCATGACAATGAACATTCTTACCCTTTGTTGACAAATCCATTTGATTTCAATATTAAATCCAACATCTTCGGGCACAGATTCCAAAGCCTGAGGGGGAAAAAAAAAGATCTTGAAACTAAGCTAATGGTTGAAAGTACCTTCTATGTTTTGGAAAGCTAACATCTGCACTACCATTTAATCGTCAAACATTTAAGCCAAGCCATTTCAGTAAACAACACAAGCATGTTAACTATAATAAATAGAAATCTAGTGAATGAAAATACTCCTGGACTCATGTTGTTACTAATGAAGTCACACTGCTATCTTTTGCCCTGCTTACTCATTTCCTTTCTCTTTAATATTCAAACCGATCATGTGGAAAGTTAGCTTTAGTTTGTTCTCTGTTTTTGGATCCGGCATTATCTTTTCAAAGAAAACAAGTCTTGCTTTCAGAAGGGGAGCGAAGCACTTTGGATAAAATAATGTTCCCTCAAGTATATTTTAAAGTTTATACTTCATAGAAAAAGATATATTTAGGCTAAAAGGAAAGTGACAGGTTTTGAAGTCACTGAGGGGAATGTTTCGTAGTTCTGACCTGGTCAGGTAGGGTAAACAGCAAGGCTTAAGTGCAACCGGGTACCTAGAATAATTTTAAAGTGTGCCTGAGGGTTAACAAGCGACCTATGCATCGGCTCCTCTGAAAGGAGGTAGGAAGAGAGATTTATTATCAGCTATGTGTGTACAGGTCCACATGCTGTTGGGTCCCCCAAAGATAGGTATAGATCCAATGCTAACAAATGTTTAAGGACTTGGCGCTCCGTATGGAACAAGTTACTTACCTGTAACTGTTGTTCTCCAGCATGGGTCTGGCATGGATTCACATGCTCATGAATATTCCCCGTCGTCAGGCTGGGAATCCTCGGTAAAGAAAAAACCAGTATCAGTTTCGTTTCTGATCTGTCTTTCGTAGTAACAACCAATCACTGGTCTCTGCGTCATACTGACCACAGCCAATGACTGCCCTCTACCTAAGCACCGCCTCTGGCAGCCATCTTCAGATTTGGAAGCACGTGAAGTGGCAGTATGACCAAGTGAAGAGCCGCAGAGGGGTAGGCGGGAGGGTTCGCATGTGAATCCATGCCAGACCCATGCTGGAGAACAACAGTTACAGGTAAGTAACTTGTTCCTTCTCCAGCATGGGGTCTGGCATGGATTCACATGCTCATGAATAAAGAATACATAGCAGTACACACATGCACAACCACGGGAGGTGGCAAAGGCTCAACATCAAGCATCACATCAACTCAACATTAAGCATCTTACCTCCTCACCAGGCTCACCTCAGGCGAACAGGTTGCGCAGCACTGCTTGGCCGACCCTGGACTCCTCCCTGGAATCCCGGTCGACGCAGTAGAATTTCGTGAAGGTGTGCGTCGACCTCCACGTAGCAGCCCTGCATATGTCCAGCAGGGGCACACCAGATAGGAACGCCGTGGTAGCTGCGATCGCTCTGGTGGAATGGGCTCTCGGACGGCCAGGCAGCGGTCGGTTTGCCAACCGGTGACAGCACATGATACAGCCGGAGAGCCATCTGGAGATGGAAGCCTTCGAGAGAGCCTTCCCCTGATTGACAGGTCCAAAGTTCACAAAGAGTTGTGACGTCTTCCGAAAACCCTTCGTGCGGTCCACGTAGAACTTCAGCGCTCTAGCTACATCCAGCGAGTGCAAAGTCCTCTCAGCCGGCGACGAAGGCGACGGGAAGAACACAGGTAACACTAAGGGTTCGTTGAGATGGAAGTCCGACGGTACCTTGGGCATGAAGGAGGGGTGCGTCCTGAGCACTACCCTCGTGTCGTGGAAAGTCAAGTACGGGGCCTTGCAGGAAAGGGCCTGGATCTCTCCCACTCGTCGTGCGGAGGTGATGGCCACAAGAAAAGCTGTTTTCCACGATAGAAACTTCAACGGGGCCGAGTGCAGAGGCTCGAACGGAGGTCCCATGAGCTTGGTCAGCACCACGTTGAGCTCCCACGCCGGGGCCGGAGCCTTCACCGGCGGGAACGATCTGAACAGTCCCTTCATGAACTCTTTCACCAGACGATGAGACCACAAGGACGTCCGCCCCGTGGTTCTGGTGTATCGGGAGATCGCAGCAAGATGAATCTTGATGGACGCGTGTGCCAGACCAGCTTTGGCCAGCGTCAGCAGGTACGGCAGTACTTGGGGAGCCGTAATCCGTAGAGGGTTAATCTTCTGTGCGCGGCACCAGACAGAGAACCTCTTCCATTTGTGTCCGTAGCATTTAAGAGTCGAGGACGCCCTGGCCTTTGCAAGAACCTCTCTGCAATCGGCCGGTATGTCGTATCCTCCAAACTCTAGCGCTGCAGGAGCCAGGCCTGCAAGTTCAGCGACTTCGGGTCGTGGTGGAGGATGGCGCCTCCTTCCCTGGAGAGTAGATCCGCGTCCGCCGGCAGCTTGATCGGCGGGGACGCTGACAAGTCCAGCAAGTCCGGGAACCATATCTGCCTCGGCCACGCAGGTGCGACGAGGATCATCCTGCACCGTGACCTCTTGAGCTGGTTGATGAGCCGGATTAGCAGAGGCAAAGGAGGGAACGCGTAGAGGAACAGGCCCTCCCAGGGGAACGAGAAAGCATCGCCCATGCTCCTCGTCTGGGGAAACCTGCTGGCGAACCTCCGGCACTTGGTGTTCGTCGCCGTCGCGAACAGGTCGATCTGGGGTGTGCCCCACCGTCGGAAGAGGCGATCCACCAGATCCTGCCGTAGTTCCCACTCGTGGCACGAGCGCAGCTCCCTGCTGAGTGAGTCGGCGATGGTGTTTTTTATCCCTGCCAGATGAAACGGCACCAGAAAAATCCCTTGGGCGACGGCCCAATGCCACAGGTCCTGCGCCTCCTTGGACAGCGCTGGGGACCTGGTTCCGCCCCGTTTCCTGATGTAAAACATGGTGGTGGTGTTGTCGGTGAAGATCCTCACCACCTTGCCCTTGAGGGACGGAAGGAAGGACCTGAGGGCCCAAAACACTGCACGGAGCTCCAGGACGTTGATATGCAGGGACTTCTCCGTCGGGAGCCAGAGTCCCCTTGCGTGCAGATTTTCGGTGTGCGCTCCCCACCCTTCCAGGGAGGCATCCGTGGTCACAGTCTCCTGGTGGGCTGGGGCCTGGAAGTCCATGCCCGCCGTCAGATGCGCGCGGGTGCCCCACCACCGTATCGCTCGTCGGAAGCTCTCGTCGAGCTTGATCCTTTCCTCGAAGCTGCCCGTCGTCTGGATCCAGCGCGCATCCAGGAATTCTTGCAACGGGCGCATCCGGAGCCTGCACATGGGAATGAGGTAGATGCAGGAAGACATCATCCCGAGGAGGGACTTGATGGACCTCACTTTGGCCGCGTCGGCCACCAACATCCGTTGCACCTTGCCCAAGATGGTCCTGGTCCTCTCCTCCGACGGGGAGGCCAGAAGGGACACTGTGTCGAGCCTCGCTCCCAGAAACAGTGCGACTTGCGCGGGCACCAGGTGGGATTTGGCGTAGTTCACGGAGAATCCCAGGTCCGTGAGGAGTTGGACGGTCCTTGCCGTGTGGGCCACGGCGAGCTCCCTCGTCTTGGCGCGGATGAGCCAGTCGTCCAGGTAGGGGTAGACGTGAATCCCCTCGCGGCGCAGCTGCGCCGCCACCGGTGCGAGGCACTTGGTGAATACCCTGGGAGCCGACCGTAGTCCGAAGGGAAGGGCTTTGAACTGGTAATGACGCCCTTGGACCACGAACCTGAGGAATTTCCGGTGCCCCTTTAGGATGGGAATGTGGAAGTAGGCATCCTCCAAATCCAACGACGATAGGAAGTCTCCTTCCTCCAGCTGACCCAGGACGTGCTGGAGGGTGACCATCCGGAACTTCTGCGCCTTGATGAACTTGTTCAGACGTCGCAGGTCTAGGATGGGGCGCCATCCTCCCGTCTTCTTCTTCACGAGGAAGTATCTCGAGTAGACTCCGGAGCCCCGAAGCCCCTTTGGGACGAGTTCGATGGCGCCCTTCCTGAGCATCGCCTTTACCTCCAGGAGAAGTTGAGGGGCGTGAAGTTCTTTCCTGGCCACGGGGGGGACGCGCGGGCACCTTCTTTGAAACTCGAGCGCGTGGCCCCGGGCCAGGGCGTCCAGCACCCAACGGTCGGTGGAGATGGACTCCCACACGCTGACGAAGCCCGCCAGCCGGCCTCCCACCGGGGTGCTTCGGTGGGGGCCCGACCCCGCGGCCGGTTCAATCCTGCTTGGACGCGGCCTTGCCGCCTTGACCTCCTTGGCGACGACGGCGGGGTCCGCTAGACTTGCCTCGTCCTCTGTAGGCCTCTTGCGACGACGAGCGGGCCGCTTGACGGTAGGAAGCGAAACCGCCGCCGGAACCTTTGGAGGCGCCCTTGCCTCCGCTGCTCCGAAAGGGCGTCGTCGTTGCTGCAGAACTCCAAGGGCCCGGGCCGTCTCAGTATCCGCCTTGATGGCCTGAAGGGAATCGTCCACTGTCTTCCCAAACAGATTGTTCCCGTCGAAGGGCATGTCCAGGACTCTGGTCTGGACGTCCTGCCGGAAGTCCGTAGCTTTGAGCCATCCACGACGTCGAAGGCAAACGCCGTTGCCCAGCTGGCGGAACCCAGTGTCGGCGATGTCCGTCGCCACGGTGATGGCGTGGTCCGAGGCCACCTCACCTTCCTGCAGGATCTCCAGGGCCTCCGCCCTCTTGTCTTCCGGCAGAAAATCCAGCAGGGGAGCTATCTTGTACCAGAGCTCCCTGTCGTAGCGAGCCACGATAGCCAAGGCGTTGGCCGCTTTAATCGTCGTTGCTGCCGACGAGATGACTCTACGTCCCATAGCATCCAATTTCCTTCCCTCGCCGTCCGGCGGGGAAGTCGATGTGGAGGCCGCACCCCCCCCCGCTTTCTTCCTGGCTGCCGCGGAGACGACGGAATCCGGGGTAGGCTGCGCCCGGAGGCACAGGGGGGCCGTGTCCGGGACCCGGTACTTTTTCTCGTACCGGTCTCTTCTAGCTGGCGTCGTGGAAGGGTTCTTGAGGAGGGAAAGGCCCTCATCCCAAATGTCGTCCAACAGAGGCACTGCGAGGATCGTCTTCCTCTCGGCCTCGCGCCGCTGATAAAGGAAGCCTTCCTTTTTCTTCTCCTCAGGGCAGAGTTGGAAAAGCTCGGAAGCCCTGGAGATCATGGAGTGGAAAGATCCGATCTCGTCGGGCGGAGAAGCCCTGGCGGGAGGCGACGACGGAAAATCCTCGTCGTATGCCTCGTCGTCCGTACCCGTCGCTGCCGTGTCAGTCCCCGTATCATCCCCTCGGGTGGACGGGGAGGAGGGCTGGACGGGGCGCGACGGTTGAAAAGGAGGTGGTGGATGGATCCTTCTTTTCTTGGTAGGGGGAACACCAGAAGGTCCCGGTTCTGGATCCCCCGACGGGAGAGGTTCCTCCGTCGGTAACGGTAGCCTCGTCCTTATCTCGGAGCATAAGGACTGTATGGCCAACAAAATGGCCGCCGAGTTGTCTCGCGGCGCTGGCAGAGGGGAGTCCGACGGGCGAGCAGGGGCCCCGTCGGTATCCTCGACGATGTCGTCGTCGTCACCTGCGTCGGGATCCATTCCGACGGGCTGGCCTTCTTCCACGCCTAGGCCGTGGCTTAAGACCTCGATCAACTCCTCTTCTGAGGTTGAGGCCGGATCTACGACGACGCCCTGCCCCCCCTTCTTCTTCCCCACGGAGGGTTTCACGGGGGTCCTATCAATGGGCACAAAAGAAGACTCCCTCCGAGGAGGCAGGGAGATTCTGGGCCCCGAGGTCGCCACCACTGGTGCAGCCTCCACAGGCTGAGCCAGGGCCGCCGCGACCGTTTCGATAGAGGGCTTGGTCGGATGGATCAAGGCCTTCACCACCTTAGGTGCGCTCACCGCCTTATCCTTGAGGGAGGGGGCACTGCCACGCTCCTCCTCTGCCTTAGAGCTCGACCGGGGCCTCTCCAGGAGCTTCGCCGGGTGCTCGGCCTTCCTCTTACCCGACCCAGAGCGTTGGCTCGTGGTTGATGGTGCCGGGGAGGGTGCGCCCTGCCTGGCGCCCGTAGAGCCCGACCGTTCGGCGCTCCCGGTGCCAGCGGACTCGCGGTGCTTGGCCTTATGTTGGGCCCCCGTCGCCGGGGCGCCCTCAAAGGTCTTAGAAGACCGCTCGGATTTCTTCTTCTTCTCGCCAGACGGGCTCTTACCCTCCAGCCAGTTGGCGAGACGTTGATGGCGGTCCTTCATGGTCCGTTCCGACATGTTGCCGCAAAACGCACAGTCCTTCTCCACGTGCGTCTTGTCCTCATGAAGGCAGTAAAGGCAGAAAGAGTGTTCGTCCTCCTTAAAGACGTTCTGCAGCTGGCATCCAGGGCAGACCCTGAACAGCTTTCCGGGCGTCGAGCTTCCCTTCTCCTGGGCCATCTCCGAGACCGGGCCTGAGAAGCTTCTGGAGTCCTCCGAAGTGTAGCTCGACGAAATCTTCACCCTTGAGGGGCACAGACGAATCCGACACGGGTCCCCGTTGATCGGATGTAGGATCGGTGGAGCTTGAGGCTCTTTTGACCGAAAGAATCGAAGTTTTTTTGAGAAAAATCGCGAAAAATAGCACTAACGCTCGAGAGCAATAGCACGAGGATCCCAACACATGAACGTGCGGTAAAAATCTGAAGATGGCTGCCAGAGGCGGTGCTTAGGTAGAGGGCAGTCATTGGCTGTGGTCAGTATGACGCAGAGACCAGTGATTGGTTGTTACTACGAAAGACAGATCAGAAACGAAACTGATACTGGTTTTTTCTTTACCGAGGATTCCCAGCCTGACGACGGGGAATATTCATGAGCATGTGAATCCATGCCAGACCCCATGCTGGAGAACTTGGGGCACTTTCTGAAGGGGAGCCGAGTGAACAGTAACTTGCAAAGGGGCATCTTCATCAGTGCCTGACCACAGCCTGTCAATGATTGGGTGCTGTGGAGGTCAGTGCTAGGCAGCTCCCCTTCCAGGTGTTCTTGTCTCCAGTGGCAGTGGTATAGCAGACGTCAAAGGCTCTTTGGGAAAGTATGACAGGTGTGAAGCCAATGAAGAGATACTGAAGAGTGGGAGGACGTGAAGACTGTCAAGCCTCAAAGAGGTGCAACAACAGAAGCAGAAGGCACAGAATAACCACAGCGATGATAGTTTAGGTAGTAAAAGTATTTTTAGTGTACCAGTGTGTTAAGATGGATTTCTAGAATCTGGGCTGGCGGGCAGATTTTAGGTGGCTAGCCTAGTTCTATTTATCAGGGGAACTCAGAGGTTACTTAAAACCCAATCAAGGAAGCAATGCAGAGCAGTCAAGGCTATTCTCAGGAGAGGATGAGTAGGGGACACATAGTGAAGCACACAATGATTCAATTTAGACAGGAATGTACAAAAATACTATATTTATTCTAGGCCCAAAACACACAAAGTAAAACAAGCAAGGGATAATATCGCACATCATTCAAAATTAAACATATACAGTCACCATAGGTTGTACAATGCATTCAATAACTTAAATTAATAAAATACGGTAAGTATGCGTTGCAGTAAACTGGAACTAGGTCACAAGAAATATGCCATAGCTTCAGAAGTCCAATCCCTTTGAAGAGTGGAGCCTTGTTCCTAAAAGTGACAATGATTATCTCCAGAATGTGTTTGATGCAGGCAAAGGATAAATTACTCACTGTAATGATCTCTCTATGGATTCTTCTCCCGCAGATGCCTCATCTTAATAGATATCCATCATCCAGCTCTGCTGCTCAGAAACATTTAGACAGGGGGCGGAGTGGACCTCGACTCGCCCGTCGATCCGTCTTATCCAGCTCTCGATCGTCTGCTCCGAAAGTGACGTCAGGCATCATATATGTAACACGTCGCTACGCCCCAAGCTTCAGTTCCTCCCTTTTCCCCCCGTGTTTGAATGCCGCAGAAGAAAAAAAAAAACACAGGAGGTGGCTAATCAGCCGGTAAAAACTTTAACAAGGATACATCCCAACAGGGTGATCCCCATCAACAATGATTGAAACTTTTTTTTTTCTTTTTTTGTAAAGAATAAGACCGTAGTGGTCATCCAAGGGCCATCACCAAATGCCTTCTTGTTTGGACAGAAATGACAACCCACATAACTTTCTGAGCAGGGATGGATGGGTCGATGAGGAATCTGCGGGAGACAAATCCATAGAATGATCATTGCGCTGAGTAATTTCTCCTTCAATGGATTGCTTTTCTCCTGCAGATTGCTCATCTTGATAGACTCCCCAAGCAGTAACGGAGGGCAGAAAGATTTAAACCAGTAGATTCTGTAGAACCGTCCTACCAAACCTTGTATCTGCTCCCCATGCAACATCCAAGGCATAGTGCTTGGTGAATGTATGTAAGATTGACCAAGTGACTGCTAGGCATGTATCCCTAACAGGAACCCCTCTCTGGAGGGCTGTAGAGGCTGAAACCCCTCCGGTTACGCCCGCTGGAAGCTCCTTGCCTGCCGATTGGGAACACTCAGATATGCACAAAATAATCCAACGTTACAGGGTTTCTTTAGTGATGGCAAGACCTTTTCCTAGATGAGGAATGGCCCACAAACTGGTCTGATTTCCTAAACTCGGATGTGCGAGCAACATAGAAACTTAACAATCTCTTGGGATCAAGGCGGTGCAACCGCTATTCCTCTTTCAAGGGATGTGGATGAAGGTAAAAGACAGGTAAATCAATAGACTGGGATAGATGAAACTCAAACCACTTTAGGAAGGAATACCGGCCTGATTTTGAGAGAGACTTTCTCATGAAAGAACTTCAGAAAAGGAGGTTTGTGGCACAAGGCTTGTAGCTTGCTAACCCTCCTGGCAGATGTGATTGCGACTAAGAAGGGTGTCTTAAGAGAAAACATTCATAAAGAACACGAGTGCATAGGCTCAAACGGAGCAGACATCAAGTAGGTCAGAACCAGATTAAGATCCCAATCTGGGACAACAAATGGGGTTGGCAGAAACTTGTTGAGAAGGTCCTTCAGGAACTGGGCCATGACCAAAATAGCAAAAAAGGAACCTTGGTCTGGGGACCTCTTGAACACAGACAGGGCCAACAAATATCCTTTCACTGTGGCAACGTGAAGGCCTGAAGAGGCCAGTGACAGAAGGAACTCCATCACTGTGGTGGTGGGGCAAGAGACAGGGCTAGTCTCGCGTTCCCTGCACGACACCTTGCATCCTCTCCACCTGCACGCATACAGAGATCTTGTACGAGGTGTGCGTGCAGCCAGCAACACCTCAAGTACCTGTTATGTTAGAGAATTTCTAGAGCGCACGTTCACTCTGAGGTATCTTGGCACTGGGGTAGACAGGGAGGTGCAGCAGAGGAGCCTAAATGAGGTAGCTCTTGAGATCACGGCGGAAAGCCAGATGGTTTGCACTGGCACGAAGCTGAAAGGGTAGGCTGTTCCAGGTTATCCTCTGGGAGGTCCCAGTAATTGTACCTCATCCTCTCAAGAGCCACGCATGTAGGTTGAGGTGATCCGGCGTTGGGTGAACACTCGACCCTCCAACTGCATCAGGAGATCTGGACGCCAATGCAACCAGTGAGGTGGACAGATGTCAGCTCCAGGAGATCAGAGTACCACATTCTCCTCGCCCAATCTGGGGCGATCAAGATCATGCTCACCTGGAATCTCTTCAACCGCCTGAGAAACCAAGGAATGATGGGAATCGGAGGGAAGGTGTTGTGGAGAGGGAAGATTCAGTCCACCAGAAACGCATCCCCCAGTGCAACATTTGCTTGGAATTCCATTGAGCAAAACTGTTTGCACTTCCCTTTGGACTCTGTGGCGAAAAGGTCCATGACTGGGGTACCACAGAGAGCGAAGACCCCCTCTAGGACTTCCTGGCACATTTTCCACTTGTCTGAGACCGTTCTCTGCCTGCTCAGAGCATCCGCCAAGGTGTTCTCCGCCCCTGCCAGATGAACAGCAGAGACCAAGATTTGGTTCTCTTGTAACCTGAACCACAAATGAATTGCCTCTGTGCAGAGTGGCCAGGAGTACACACAACCCTGCTTGAGGTAGTACATGGCCACTGTGTTGTCCATCAGGACGAGGCCATGCTTCCCTCCGAGAGATGGGGCGAAAGCCCTCGGGTCTAACCTGATGGCCTGCAACTCCAGTCTGTTGATGTGCCACCTGGCTTCTGATGGAGACAAGAGACTAATCACCTGCAAATCCTTGCAGTGAGTGCCCCAACCCTTCAAGGACGCATCTGATCAATTGGGCATGGGGCCAAGGAGGCCAGAAAGTTTCCCCCGCCAAGAGGTTGCTTTGTGTTTTCCACCATTCAAGTTCGCGGAGTACCTGGCTGGACACTGAAAGTCGATCTGTATGTGCTCCCAGATAATAGGACCACTGGTCGCTCAGGAGCCACAGTAGGGATCTCATATGCAGCACTAAAAAAGTACAGGCGGCCATTAGACCCAAGAGGCGGAAGAAGGAAGCCGCTGGAAGGGTGGCGTGGTTCTGAAACAACTGCACCATCTGGGCTATGTTGCTGACTCTCTCTTTGGGAGGAAAAGTCTTCCCTACATGGGTGTCTAGGACTGCTCCAATGAACTGGAGTCGCTGAATTGGTGTCAAATGAGACTTCAAGTTGAGGGAGAAGCCCACCCTGTGCAGTATAAGGCAGATGAGACAAAACCTGTCCCGCCGACTTCCCTCGGATTAGCCAGTCCTACAGGTATGGGAATACCTGTACCCTGGATCTCCTGAGGAAAGCCGCAACTACTGCCACGAGCTTGGTGAAGATCCTTGGCGTGGAGGTCAACCCAAAAGGAAGCACTTTGAACTGATAGTGCTTGTGCCCTATGAGGAACCTTAAGCACTTCCTGTGCTTTTGATGCATCGGCACATGGAAATAAGCGCAATATAGGTCTAGTGACACTAGCCAGTCCTGAAGTTCGAGAGCCTGGACAATCTCTCTCTCTCTCCATGACCATCCTGAATTTGTCTTTCTTCAGGAACTTGTTCAAGGCCCTGAGGTGCATAATGGGACGGAGACCTGCTCCATTCTTGGACACCAGAAAACAACAACCGACCCTCTCTGATCGGGAGGGATCTCTTTCACGCCACCCTTTGACAACAGGGCGCTTAGTTCTTCCTAGAACTCCTGTCCCAGGTGGATTGGGGGAAGTGGAGGTCTGTCTAGAAGCCTCATTAGAAAAGGCAGACAATAACCCCACAGAATCAAGTGCAGGACCCAGGCATCAGAGGTTATTTCCTGCCACTGGGGCCAATGCCCTGCCAACCGTACACCAACTGGTGCATCGAGGGAGGGGGAAAATCAAAGCTGTTTAGAGGGCGCAGGTGACACTGCCGCTGTTGCTGCTGGCTGACTTCTAGAGGCCCCACTGCCTCTTCCAGGATGTGAGAATCGCCTTTGTCCTTGCCTGGCTTGCGGGTGTTGCACCTTCCTACCATAGGCTACATAACATCTATAGCCTCTGCGCCCCTGGAGGCGAAGCTGAAGGCAGGTTTGGCATGCTGCGCCACTAGGCTTGATGATTTAGTAGCCAATTTGGATTCCTTAAATTTCTCTACGGATTCGTCCACTCTGACCAAAAAGCATGTCACCTTCAAAGGGCATGTCCAGCAGCCTGTTCTGAACATTTGGGAAGAAGACAGAAGTTTTTAGATATGATTGGCGTCTCATCACTACTGCTGAACTCATTGCTCTGTCAACTCAGTCCACTACATCCAGGCCTGTTTGTAATGACTGGTTGGCTACCACCTTCTCATCCTCCACCAGCTGCAAAAATCTGTCCCGCATGGCACCCTCGTGGACGTATTCAGTAGCATGTTCTACAACCTTCCATAAACCAAAGGAGTAGTTGGGGAAACCACAGGCTATGTTAGAGGCTTTTATGAGCTGTTTGGGACAATTCTCAGAAATGTGCTAATTCCCTCCACCTTAGAGACCCCCAGTAACTTTGCTGGATTTTGAGGGCTTGATTTTCTTAACCTGGAGAGAGTGTGACCCCTTTTCCCACCCTCTCATGTATTTTAATGTGATTTTTTAACACTGTTTCTTTTGGTTGTGGAGTCTGACAAACTCCATAGGCATTATCTTTTACATTGAGTCACACAGCACCTTCAGAACAGTGGCACAAGGAAGTCTTTCAGATTTCCCAAAGGTGTAAATACCTTCTCTTGGATAAACTACTGTTTCCAACAGCAGTAAAGTTAAATTGACTTTACTTACCATTCTAACTTTCTAGACCCAGCACACCCTATCTTACAATAGAGTGCTGGAGGGGTTACCTAGTATCCTCCCTTGTGTAGTTTCTCATGTAACATTTTTTATGTTACCCTTTTTGCACTAAATGACTGGTGGCCGTGGTTTATTTTGAACTACCATGGTGTGCCTTTACCGCGGGCTGCGTTCGCTGCTACAGTAAAGCACACACGGGAGCCATCTTTGTCAAAATGGCCCCGGTCTTCTTTTTTCGCCATTTCTTTGTGGAAAGGTCCTTCTTGAGATTTGCTCTGCGCACCAAACCAGGTTTGGTCTCTTTGTTCATTTCGCCTTTGGCGGGATTCAAGAGTGAAGCCCGCCTCTGGCTCCAGAGTGTCTGGGGTAGGCAGGAAGTGAGGGAGGTGTCCGAAACTCACTGTGCTTAGTCTCCTAGGAGACCCAAATGCACTCTGATGATTGGACGGCTGACTGTCCGGCAAGGACAGCCACCCTGCTGGGTGACTGACAGCTAGGCTGGAATGAATGGGAGAGAACTGGATAAAAGGCGAATCTTTTGGCTTGTAAGGCAGAGTCGACCACTGCACGAAGAAACCAAAGAGCTTGAAGAGGACGCCTGCTGCCACTCCTGGACCGTTGGTTTGCCCGGTGAAGCCCTGCTGCAGTGCCGAAACGCCAAGTCGCATCGACAGAGAAGCCCCTGCAAGGACGACTTCTCCCCTTGAGTTGGTGGGACCAATAAACTCCAAAGTAAGCCACCTGGACATCCATATCGGAGCAGGTTGAATTTCCACAGAGTTGCTGCTGGAAACCATATAGCCAGGGAGAGGAACACCAGATTGTGTGTGTTGCTTTTAAGCTTGCCTAGAGCTTTTGGAAGATCCTCCAGACTCCCAAGAACCAGGACTGACCAAGCCTGAGCCCCCTCAACAGAGTGCGGGAACCCTGAAGCAAGGAAAGTCCATCTCGACAGCCAGGAACCGCAGTGTTGCTATTTGCGGTAGACGCTAAAACACTGAACAGCCACTGAAAGTGAAGTTTGCCGGTTGCGAGTTTTGACCGTCCACATGCATTGGAGGAGTCCCCCGACGTCCTCCCTCTTGTCCCCATGACTGAGACCCAGGAACAGCGAGATCTGCAGAGCTGCTCAGGAACAGAGGTCATGAGCTGCATCATCTTCATTTCTGAGGTACTGTAAAAAGTCTGAGAGAACTTACCTCTTACTGTAGAGTGCTCGCAACTTCTACAACTCACAAGTCTAATCAGCTTGTGGCCCTACATTTGATTCTTTTCATTAAAGACTCCTAAGAACTTGTGCAAAGACCTTTCCGTTTACTTACCAGAAGTGCTTCATCCTATACAAGACTTTTGCCCATTGACTTTGGCTTAGCCTATTGAATTGTATAACTCTTCTTGGAGGATCCAAACATATTTGCCTGCATATGAATATTTGCGGTCTCTTGTTCTAATAATCTTTGCCTTTTACCAACTTCTAAAAGTATCCTAAATGCCAACAGTAAGATATTATTGTCCCCAGCATCCAAGTTATTGAAGTTACCTGCAGGTGTAGGTTGTGTCTGTGGGCAATCCCAAAAGGATCTTTACTGATTTAGAAACTAAGAGCGTACAGTATTGAATTGTATTTGTGTGTTACTATTATATTGCTCCCTTCTAAAGAAGGCTTATTCTAACTGACTGAAAAATGAAATAATAGTTTATGCAAGAAACCTTGAGTGTAGGTTTATTTGAATACCTGTAACTGTAAATCTCTGTGTAACTCCACTCCAGCTCACATTGACCCCTCTTGAGATAAGCCTGGCTGCTCAACATGCTACCAAAACTGTGTAGTACAAGCTTATACCAAAGGTTGGGTTTCCTATAGCTGTAAGAGTTGTGTGTAGTGGTCCCAGAGGGTACTGCATACAAACTTTGCCTAACAACCGGAGGTGTGGCTCCATTCCGATTGCAAACACAACATATCAAATACTAGAGGTCAGAATAAGCACATGCACAGATGGTCTCCGAGATCTCAACTACCCACATACTGTAGAGAGTATCCGCTCGGACGTTCTGAAATGGGAAACCTTGCCTCTATCCCTGACAGGGAGAATAAACGCCATTAAAATGAACTCTATGCCCAAACTAATTTACCTGGCTATGATATTACCGTGCGGCCTCAGCCCTGGGATGTACAAAGAACTAGATGCCACCATCTCGAAATTTATCTGGTAGGTTAAAAAAGCACGTATTTGTTCAATGATCCTCACCGCTTCCAAACCAGATGGGGTCTCGCTATTCCATCTTGAAACAGCTACTATCAAGACGCAAACGTGTGTTGGGCCAAATGGTGGTTGAACCCAGATGACGGCTCCCAGTAGAGGGGTATAGAATTAGCCTTGATGGCCCCGATAACATCACTAGACATCCTCGCCATCCACCCAGGGAAACTTTCACATCAACTCAACACCCCGTCGTGGGCCCGACAATAACCACAATCCTGACAGGGAATTGATACAGGGACATCACCCACGTGGATGCCGGTTGGGACTCTTCTCATTCGGCCAGGTGACTAAACTCCACCCACGACAAGACGCCCTTTGGTCACAGGTTAAAATACTGGACATATGTGAAGGCCCTAAACTACTCACATTTCAAGATGGACATAGATTACTAGACCTGAAAGCGGGACAATGGCTTCAGTATAGATCAGTGTTGGGTAAGATTTTAAATCTTCCTGACCTGGGTCAGCCACAGAGCTTTTTGCTTTACTAAGGATATATTTTACCTTAATACCTCAGTGAGTGGAAACCTTTTTCCACACTCACAGAATATTTTACTCTTTTTATTTGTGTCATTTTTTTCACTCTCCATAGTGTCTTTTTAAATTTATATTCTCTAACAACTTATTGGAAATAAGGGCCTGTTGTTGCTGGGTTGCCCTAGGGGCTCCCCTTTTAACTTTCTTTTGCTAACCTTGGGAGAGCTACAGTTCCCAAGGGTCGAAAGGATCTTTGGATCCCTTTCACATTTTATTGTGTGAAGCCAGCACACCCCACCTTAAGTGGAGTGCTGGGGAAATACAATGTATCCCCTTTTCACATGAAAACTAACAATTCTGTTACAGGGACAAGCATACCTTGGTATTAATTTGGTGCACCTTTACCGCGGGCTGTGTTCACAGCTGCAGTAAAGGCACCCAAGGGTGCTCATTTTACCAAAATGTCCCCGGTCTTCTTTTTTCGCCATTTTAGTGTTTCTTGTTCCATCCCCTGAAATGCAGGGCAGGACATTCCTCTGTGATTTTTATCTTCGGCAGGAGTCCCTGGGACTCCCCGTCCAGGCTCCAATCTGTCTGAGGGCAGGAAGCGACTGATTAGTCCAAAAATCCCCATCCCTTTGTCATGCGCCTTGCTTGAATGGGGAAAAATCCCAGTGGGGGCTGGCTGCCCTGATCGGACAACCAGACCGCCCCTTCTAGTACAATGCGGGGAGAGAACGCAGAGGTTATGCTGTAGTTTCTTGATAAATACTGCGAACCTGGAAGCTGAAGAGAAGTCGACCACTGGAACTGAAACCGAAGAGGATGACGAAGGAAAAGCGGCTGAGACGATTTCCAGCGACGGGAGAGCCTGCTGTGTAAACTGAGTCTGCTGTAGCCCTTCCTTCCAATCGACCCGGTGACTCTGAAAACGACAAGCACAACCCAGTGCCTGGAGAGACTCAGGAAGGCCTGCATTTTGAGCCATCCCATATGTTGCTGCGACAATGCGTTGCTCCAATACCCCAATACCCAGGGACCTCAAGCCACTGTGCGGTGCACTGTCTTCTGAATTCCGAATCTCGCTGAAACGTGGGCATCCTGGTGCATCTCGAGAGACGCGGAGTGCGAAAAGTCCCCTCAGAGTGCTGGACCTTTGTAACAATGAGAATACTACTGTGATTTTGTGCTCCTTGAAAAGGTGCCAAACCCGCAGAACCACATTCAGCCGCGAGGGAAACCTTGCCTAGAGCTTTCTTCATCGATATCTGCTGCAAAGTTCCTTCTGAGGTCTTGTTTTCAGTTACCACGACAAGGAATCCACTGACCAGGTATTTGGCTGCAGACCCTGCAGTCCTCCTGCTGAAAAATCTTCTTAAATTCTGAGGTACAGTGTTGGCTTGGGTATGTACTTACCTTAAGTCTCTTAGGATTTCTGTGTAGCTGTGGGGTGTTTTCGGTGATAGGGAGGCCTCTCATCCAGTGCACCCAGTCCAGTGCTAGAATCCTGCTTGTGTGTTTTCTGCAAAGCCCATGTAACTGTAAAGTGAAGTACTCGCCTGTTTGTCCAGTTTTCCTAAGGAACTCTGACTTTTGCTACCAAAGAACCTATTCTGACACTGCCTGTTGGTCACTAGTCCCAGTGACCCCCCTTCTGACACTAAGAACACTTATGCTCCAAGAATAAGGGAAAGACTTGTCAGTGATTGGGCCCTTTGCTTAGAAAAGAAAATAAGTGTTTAAAAGTTATTTACTTGTAAAGAGTGGGTTGGTAACTGTAACTCTAAGAGTGAACAGTTACAAAGGTTCTTATCTTGAATGTGTGATGCACTATTCTCAAAAGTATGGTTAACATCTTTTCTTCCTTAGAAACTGTTTTGACATTCTAATAGAAAGTAGATGTGAAGATATTTTACTCTCCTGTGATTAGGTTGTGCCTCTTCCCAAAAGTAGTGTTGGTTTCACCAGATTATTCCTGCAGGATAATTGTATTAGTGTCCCCCAACTGGGTCTTTCTTCCCCTGACTTGCTGCTAGCCTGTCCAGAATAAGTCTGCATTAGGTTATTGTCTACCTAGAATAACTGACTCATTCAGTAAAGTGTAACATTAAGGTTTACTTACCTTGTGCTAACTAACCTAGAGTCTGTGGTTCTAACTGTCCCTGAGAATTCATACTTCACTTATCCTTATAGTTGGGAAAGATCTAACCTGGACTGTTTGTGAGATATAAAAAGTATATGGGTTTTACTTACCTTGAGTTAGCTGTGTGCCATCCAAAAATAAGTTACCAGAGTTACTGCTTATCTCAATCTGTGTTTCAATGATCTCAAAAGCACCTGTAATTGAATATTACAGGATCAGGTTTTACTCACCTAGTATAACTGTGTGTTATCACAAAAGTAGTTCTAGGTTTTTACTGCACCTGGAATATGTGTTCCACCATTCACAAAAAGTATATTGTCCAGTTGACTGATTAAGTGATTTGTATTGAGAGCCATTGTATAACTTGTAGGGCCTACTGCCCTTGCATTACTGAATGTAATTGTGAAAGTAACAATTGTTTTTTTACTCCCCAAGAATAGGTGTGATCTATACTGAATGTGTATGAAAAGGCTTTGACTTCACTACAACTACTGTCAGGAGTTCCAAATAAGGTTTATACTTTGGTCTGTGTACCTTCACGTATAGTGTTATGTTTTTATAATTGTGATTTCAATAATGTGTTAGTACTTATTTCCCCCTAGATTTATCTGGGCCTACCTGTATTTAAATAAATCATTTATTTTTACATACAAGGTGTTTCTTTGGATCATTTGTATTACAATTTTGTTTGTACTGATTCTACAGCCCTCTCTCCCTCCTAATGTAAGCCTGGCTGCTCTGTCTGCGCTACCATGTACTCAGGTGGTACAGCCTTATACTAAGAGTGGAGTCTTGTACTGCCTCAGTTGAAGGATTTTACTAAGCCCTTAGTTGGACTTCAGAAAAACTGTCCTAACAATCAGTTTGTGCCGTGAGATTATGCTACACCACTGAAACCTCCAGACAAGCCCCTCTAGCTCCCTGTGAACAGGAACTTGAACAGTAGATAGGAACCCACTCACGCCTTCGCACATTCTATGCCATGATTATACCAAATAATGTAGGGAGGAATTCCGCCCTAGCGGCATCATGGTCATACTCCAATCGAGACGGGTGATGTATACCAATGTTTCGCAGCCATAACAGGGATCTCTATGTACATAATAAACAGAGAAATTCAGTTTAAGATTATCCAGCTACTATTATATTCCGACTAGAATGCATAACATGGGATCAACACCTTCTCCTCTTTGCAGGTGCGCAGAGACAGGCACCATAGGACACACACTATGGTCATGTCCACAAATAAAACAATACTGGCAATTGGTACATAGGCAAATGATTGCTCACTTCCCAGATTCAGATATATGCAGATATAACACTGACTCCGGAGAGGGGGAGGGGGGATTTGTTTGGGTCTAACTATAGAGACTGGCATACGCACCTAATGGCCTGTAGAGTTATGAGTACTGCTGTATTTGCCGCCTGTAAACTAATAGTCGTAAATCGGAAGGTGGCAACGCCACCCACCAAGCCACAATGGACTGAGATGCTTGCCAAAACATGCTCCCCGAAAAGAAATGAATTCAAAAGACTGAACGCGGCCTCCGCAGAACAGTCACATAAACTCTGGGACTTGTTTGACCCCCTTCATATAGTGCCTTACCAGTACACAGGACATCACACTGACAGCAAATGGGCCCCATGGACGCACAAATTCAGACTCGCCCACAGACTTCTAGAAGACCCCACGCACTACAGCCCACATCCAATCATCATCAGGTCCTACAAGTTAAAGGCACACCCACATAATCTTGCTTGTTCTACAAAAAAAAGAGGAAATAAATAAATAAATAAATAAATGGACTCAGGAAGCATACAGAGGCTGCACCCAGGCCTACGTGGCGGAAGACAGCGTCCCCGTTGCCCACAGGGCAGGGACCGAAGCAAGCCTGAACCGGACAGGACATCGGGCCCCCACCCATGCACCCCAGTGAGAGGCCGGCTGACTAGGTTCGTCAGCGAGTGGAAAAATTTCACCACCGACAGATGGGTGCTGGACACTTTCGCCAAAGGACATAGCCTGGAAATTTCAACACAGACAATACAGTGCCTGCCTGGCATCACCCTCGGAGTAGAGGGTAGCAGCCATTCAGGGGAAGGTGCAGCAGCTGCTGTCGAAGACAGCCTTGGTGCGGACCATCAAGTCGGTGCTCGACATGATGTCATCCTGCATCTACCTCATCTGGCTCTACAGGTTACATATGCAAGCTCTTCAGGGGTTCCTGGACGCTCACTGGATACAAGTGTCCGAAAACTTCGCAGACAAGATCTCTCTGGACGACGAGTTCCGTTGGGCGATAAGGTGGTGGGGTGTCCGCTCCAACATCGCCCAAGGCACAGGGTTTCAGGACCCTCGATTCCAGGAAACGGCCACCACAGACACTTCCCTGGAAGGCTGGGGAGCCAAAACTGGGCGTCTGCACGCCAGAGGCCTGTGGCTGGCGGAGGAGAAGGATCTCCATATCAATATCCTAGAGCTACAGGCAGTGTTCTGGGCACTCAAGTCATTCCATCTCTGAAAGGCAATGTGGTGAGGATCTTCACAGACAACACCACCACGATGTTCTACATCAGGAAACGGGGGCACTCGATCACTGGCGCTCTCCAGGGAAGCGCAGGACTTGTGGCGTTGGGCCATCTGACAAGACATGTTCCTCGTCCCCCTTTACCTAGCTTAGTCAAGAACACCATTGCAAACTCCCCCAGCAGGGAGCTGCGCTCCTGTCACAAGTGGGAACTTCGGCAGGACCAGGAGTACCGCATCTTCGTCAAGTGGGACAGGTCCAAGATCGATCCGTTTGCGACTGTGGCAAACTCCAAATGCCAGAAGTTCGCCAGCAGATTCCATCAACCAAGGAGCCTGGGGCATGCATTCTCCTTCCGATGGGAAGGGATGTTCCTCTACGCGTTTCCTCCGTTGCCTCTCCTGCCACGAGTCATCAACCCACTCAGACAGTGTCAGTGCAGGATGATACTCATCCCCGAGGCAGATTTGGTACCCGGACCTTCTCAGCCTGTCAGTGTTGCCTCAGGACAAGCTACCAGTGGTCCCAGATCTTCTCACCAGAGAAGGATGCACAATCCTGCATGACGACTCAGGATTGCTCAACATGAGGGCTTGGCTCCTGCAGCCCTAGAGTTTGGAGGATATGAGTTGCCAGGGAGGTCCTCGCCAAGGCCAGGGCATCGTCGACTTTGAAGTGCTATGGTCACAAGTGTAAGCATTTTGCTATGTGGTGCTGGTTGCAGAAGATTACACCGCTGAGGGTCACGGACCGCAGATTCTTCCATACTTGCTATTGTTGGCCAAGGCTGGACTAGCGCACGCCTCAATCAAAGTACATCTGACGGTTATCTCCCGCTACACCAGGTCTCCAGGTGACGGCTCCTGCCCCGGTGAGGGAACTCAACGTGGTTCTGACGAGGCTCATGGGGGGCCCCCTTCGAGCCTATGCATCGGGCCCCCCTGAATTTTCTGTTGTGGAAAATGGCTTTCCTTGTGGCCATCCCCTGCGCCAGGAGGGTGGGTGAGATACAGGCCATATCCTGCAAACAGCCATACCGGACTTTCCACAAATCGAGGGTGGTGCTGTGGACGCACCACTCTTTCATCGGAATTTAACCTCAACGAACCTTTGAGGTTACCTGTTTTCTTCCTGAAACCTTTGTCTCCGGCTGAAAGGACCTTGCATTCGCTGGACGTTGCTTGTGCCCTGATGTATAACATAACACGCTCAAAGAGTTTTCGAAAGACTTCACAACTGTTTGTGAACTTTGATCCTGTGAGCCATGGGAAGGCCTTATCAAAGGCTTCCCTTTCAAGGTGGCTCTCCGGCTGCGTCATGCACTGTCATCGGTTGGCGAACAAACCGCAGCCCGGATGTCCGAGAGCCCACTCTACCAGAGCGATTGCTGCGACAACGGCGTTCCTGGCTGGTGTGTCCCTGCTGGACATTTGCAGGACTGCTACGTGGAGGTCCACGCACACCTTCAAAATGTTCTACTTCATCGACAGGGATTCCAGGGAGGAGTCCAGAGTCTGTCAAGCAGTGCTACGCAACCTGTTTGCTTAAGGAGAGTCTGTTCCAGAGGTAAGGGTGAATTGTTTGTTGAGCCTTGCCACCTCTTGTGGTTGTGTAATGTTGCACTGCTGTATATTCGTTATCCATGAGCATGTGAATCCATGCCAGACCGCATGCTGGAGAAGGAACAAGTTACTTACCCCCAACCATTGTTCTCCAGCATGGGTCTGGCATGGATTCACATGCAAATCCTCCCTCCGTCCCCTCTGCGTCTCTTCTTGATCATACTGCCACGTTACGTGCTCACCAAATCTGAAGATTGCTGCTAGAGGAGGGGCTTAGGGAGAGGACTGTCATTGGATGGGGCAGTATGACCCAGAGGACAGTGATTGGTTTATGGGAGAGATACAGTTTGTAAGGTAAACTTTCTTTTACGGAGGATTCCAAGCCTGACAGGGAATATTCATAAAAATGTGAATCCATGCCAGGCCCATGCTAGGTAAGTAACTTGTTCCTCCTATCCACTGAGCTGCTGGGAGCCGTCTTTGTGCATTCCCACATCTTCCTGGAGTCGCCTTTTTTTTCCCACTCTTGACTTGAAGGTCGATGTTATAGGAACATACTTAGTTCCTTTCCTGGGTTACTGGCCGAGGGTGCAAGCACCTGGGAATGAATCCGGAACACTGCATCTGTGGACAGTAGCCTTGTACTTTCCAGGTTATTCCGTGCTGCCGGAGCATTTTTCATTGAGTACTTTCTTTTGAGTTTCAGGGTGGGTGATTATTTGTGCCCTTAACGGTCCTCACTGAGGGGCTGCCTCTGGTCTAGAGTAGAGATTTGTTGGAGGAGAGTCTCTACTGCATTTCCCATAGACTCCTTTGGGGGTTCACATGCTCTGCCGCTTCTTACTCTGGGGCTGCTGGTCCATCTTTCAACCTCTAGAACACTACTTTGGGGTCTCCTCTGGCCTTCCCTAGGGTCGTTCACTGTGAAATCTAGACCTGTTGGGTACATCCGACTTACCTCCACTATAGCGGGCGGCCCAATGAGACTTCTATCATTATTTCCTATGAAAGTTTGAACCTGCTCTGGAACCCTGTCAAATTGACTCTGAGGTACTTACCTGCCCCTGGACATTTTTCCTGGCTCTGCAAGTTATTCAGTGGGCTCTGGACAAAATATAAAAAATGGATTAAAAGTCAAGCTATGCGTTTTTCCAATTGGGCAATATTTTTAACACTGTGGCTAATCTTGGTAACAGCAACTATTTTTCCCTGACATGTATGACTAAGGTAACTGTTTCTTAAATGTTAGAATAATTCTTGAAAGCCTTTGGCTTTAAATAGTTTCCTACCATTTAGGGCTTTGTTATATCATTTGTGCATGAACTTTAATATGGCTTAGGGGGCCCTAATTATTGTGGAGTATTGTTACAGGCCTTAAGGAGTTTTAGCATACTGTTCCTCACTGGTAAAGTTGTACATTTCCTTTTTAGTTTCAACCCCTACCAGGGTGTTAGGTTCTGTCCACCAAGTCTAGGGCCTTTCAGATATACTAGGGTTGGGTTGTTCTAAAGGGTTTTGTGTTTCCCTCCCCACACTGTTATTTTATGCTGAATGCCTACCTCTGATAGTGGGCCTGTGTGTAGACACTGATGTTAGGACATTCCTATTCAAACAATGCTGTTTTTATAATATACTGGGACCTGATAGTTAAGTCACACGTATGACTAACAGATAATTTTCATCATATCAATTTAGAGCATTTTCTAGAGATCTGTGTGTGCAAAACAAAATCTGTTTCAGCGCACTACAGTTAAGCTTTGACACTCTGTCCAGGTTTGGCTTTCCTTTCTTTTCAGGTGTGTTAGCCTCCCATTACAGTTAGTAGTGTGTCCTCGGAGGGTGAACAGCCTTAACAGGTAGCTTCCCTGAACCATACACCAGCACGTATGTTTATTTTTATTGTCTTATAGTCAGAAAAAAGACTTTCCACAAATATAAAACAAAAATATTACACAGCCTACAAAAGTGAAATGAAACAAATTCAAGTATTAAAAAAAAAAGAAAAACAGTACAAATATAAGAATGAAAATTAATCGTTAACACAGTTCATCAGAATAAGTACATCTAACTTTACAATGTAATAAAACGTAAAACATTTTAAAATCTAAGTACCTCCAATACCACGCTTAGTTCATACCCTGAGGCTATTCTCTCAAAATTGGAGGTATGTAAGCCACCCCTTGGACAGCACAAGGGAGAGAACTTTTTTACCAGAGCGCACCACATTCAATAAAAATATGTCTCAAAGTTTGCACCTGCTGAGAGCTACAAAGGCTACACCCTTCAGACGACATCCCCCCATTTGATCTTGCCCGGATCTCCCTTATCTCCCTGGTAATTATAACATTCATCCTAAATCTTAGGAATTCTGTTCTCCACCTAGAGTTAGGAATTCGGGAAGGATAGGCCAGTAAGTCTCTAGACTTATCCTTATTCGAATGGGATGGTGCAATAGCCGAGGAATGCATTGTATCTACAGTTCTGGCCCAATAGCGGTCCATTATTGCTTTCTTAATGGCCATCAGATTTACTTTGACATTCTCCAAAGGCTAGCAACATCACGCAGTATCTTAATTACAATGTCCCGCAATTGGGTGACTATGGAGGGTGCCCCCAACTGCAGATGTATGGCTAGATCCTCAAACAAGGACTCCCTCTCTGGTACCAATAGGTGTCTGTAGTATAGGATGAGTCTGCTATCCAAAGGGGCTGCTAAAGATGTTAAACTCAGCTCACAGCGCAGACTAGCCACTGGGAGAGATGCTGGAAGATTCAATACTCTCTTCCAAATACGTCCCTCTATCCTCACACAATCTACAGACCATGAGCGCAGGTCAATCTCCAGGCCATACAAGAGTTTTGGTATCACTTTGCTACTGGAGAAATGGACATGGGGAAGTATGGAAAACCTACAGTATCATGTACTTGGTCCCCTCATTTGAGAACAGAGCTGGTCCGACACACAATCCAATCTCTCCACAAATGGGACCATAGCGGACTGGAGGAGAGCATAAATCCCAGATATTTTACCTCTGTACCCACCGGGACTGATGTTCTGTTCATTTGCCAGTCAAATTTCAGGACTCAAGAAAAAGGGTTGTTGTGCAAACACACTGCACACAGAAACAGAATACAATTGGTTGGATATTTAATCAGAACCGACGTAGCCTGACACGTGTTTCGAGCGACTTGCTCTTCTACTGAGGCTACAGATTTTTGTACATTGAAAATAAAATCGTACAAAAGAAATAAAACATAGTACATGTGACAGACCCAAACAACAAGGCAAAACAATTGAGTGGTCAAAGCAGAAAATCAAAAATGATATTCAATGCAATAGTGAAAAACAGAATAAATACATGGTGCCAAGAAAGAACATTGTTCAGAAAACAAAAAGATTATCCAAACCATATGGTGGGAATTAATCCAAAACAGTCATTTCCAGACGAAAATAAAAACAGAGAAAGTAGGTAGGGGAAAACAAGATTGAAAACTTTGTTAGCTATTTGTGAGCAGTGTTGGCCATACAGTTGGTTAATGTCATTCAACATTATGGAGTACCTGACGTAAGAGTATCCTTGGTTTAAGTACTAGAAAGAAAAATATAGGTGGGCAAAGTTAATTAAAATTTGTCTTGTGAATCATTATCATTTATAGAGAGATGAACAAGTTACTCCTTACCTGGTAACGTTCTTTCGATGGGATGTTCCTCCGACGTATTCCTTATCTATGATATTTGTATCTCCAGCTTGCTGGCCTCGGAAACATTTTTTCCCAGTAGAGGACGCTGTGCGTCGACGTCCGTCGAGTAGGTGTTCCTCTACAGCCACCGTATCGACGCCGACGTCATCATGCCTATAAATGGCCACGCGCAGCTTCCGTTGCTCAGTTCCGTTTTGTAGAGTAAGGTAGTTATTGCATGAATGGTTACTACCCTTGAAGGAGCGTAAGCTGCAACCACAAGGGAAATGTTACTGCGGGGGTGGATGGGAGGGGCGATACGTTGGAGGAACATCCCATCGAAAGAAGGTTACCAGGTAAGGAGTAACTTGTTCTTCGAAGGGATTGTGTCCGCCGACGTATTCCTGATCTATGATAGACTCCCATAGCAGTGGTATGTGATTGGAGGCAGGAGTAAGAGATGCCCTATTACTCTTTAAGAATGAACAGAGTGTAACACAGCTTTGCCAAATCTAGTCTCTTGACTAGAGGAGGAATCCAGGCTATAAAATCTGGTAAAGGTATGTGCGGACGACCATGTGGCAGCCGCACATATGTCTCTAATTGGTACCCCTCTTTGGAGAGCTGAGGAGGCTGCGATACCTCTGGTCGAATGAGCCCTTAGATTTTGAGGGGGCTCTTTCCCTGCCAGTTTGTAGCATTCCAGAATGGCTAAAATAATCCATCTGGAGATGGTTTGTTTGGTTATTGGTAATCCCAACTTATGTCCTGCGTAACCTACAAAGAGTTGGTCTGCTTGTCTAATTTTAGCAAGTCTACTGATATAAAAACTCAAGGCTCGCTTAGGGTCCAGCCTGTGTAGTCTCTCTTCCTCTTTCCCCGGATGGGGAGGCGGATAGAATTAAGGTAAAGTAATCTTCTGAGTAATGTGAAATTCAGAAACTACCTTTGGGAGGAAGTTAGGCTTCACCTGTAGAACGACTTTGTCCTTGTGAAAAATTGTATGAGGAGGTTTACAAGATAGGGCTTGTATCTCGCTTACCCTTCTAGCAGATGTTAATGCTACCAATAAAACAGTTTTGAGGGTGAAAAACTTCAATGAACAAGAGTTGAGTGGTTCAAAAGGAGCACTCTTTAGGAAGTTTAAAACTAGATTTAAGTCCCATAAGGGAACTTGGAATGGTCTTGGAGGGTAAACATTAGTTAGACCTTTCAGGTATTGTATTACCAATGGAATTCTGAAATACGATGGCTCCTCTGCAGTGCGCTTAAAGATCGATAGCGCTGCGAGATAGCCCTTAATAGTGCCAACTTGAAGGCCTGAATTTGCCAAATAAAGTAAGAAGGATAACACCGCAGGTGTACCACATGAAAAGGGTTTGATATTCTTTTCTCTGCACCAGTTGCAAAATGTATTCCAACGGCAGCGGTATAGAGTTTTAGTTGCTGGCCTTCTGGCCGAAAGCAACACCTCCATGACGTCATCTGGAAGGTCCCAATCCTTGTACCTCAACCTTTCAGATACCAAGCGTGAAGGCTGAGGGTCTTGATGGCTGGATGGAGAACCTGACCTCCCTTCTGTGAGAGAAGATCCTCTCTGTACAGTAGACGAATTGGAGGATGGATGGACATGTCCAGAAGGTCCGGGTACCACGTTCTCCTGGCCCAATCCGGGGCAATTAGGATCATGGTCTTCCGAAACCTTCTCAACCTCCTGATCATTTGAGGAATGACAGGGACCGGAGGAAACGCGTACAGAAGTGGGAACTCCAAGTCCACTACGAACGCGTCTCCTAGAGCTCCTCTTGGGGGAAATTCCCTTGAGCAAAATCTGTCGCACTTCCTGTTGATACTGGTGGCGAACAGATCCACTTGAGGGGTTCCCCAAAGGGCGAAGATCTCTTGAAGGACTTCCTGAGCTATCTCCCACTCGTGGGAGACTGTGTTCTGCCTGCTTAGAGCGTCCGCTGTCAAGTTCTTCTCTCTAGCTAGGTGAATTGCCGATAGAGAGATTCCTTCCTGAATTGCCCAAAACCAGAGCTGCATCGCCTCTCTGCACAGTGGCAGTGACCCTACGCCTCCTCGTTTGTTGAGGTAGTGCATGGCCACTGTATTGTCCGTCATTATCAGGACGTTTCTCCCCCGTACAGACGGCAGAAAAGCCTTCAGTGCCAGTCTGATGGCTCTCAGCTCCAATAGGTTGATGTGTAGTCTGGACTCCGATGGAGACCAACGACCGGTGATGGTCAAGTAGTTGGCATGGGCTCCCCACCCCGTGAGTGAGGCGTCTGTGACTACTGTTATCTCCGGCCATGGTTGCCAAAACAGTTCTCCTTTCAAGATGTTCTCTGGAGAGGCCCACCATTGAGGGTCGTGGGCTACCTTGTCCGGAATCCGGAGGAGATCTGTCATCCTCCCTGAGAATTGTGACCACTGAGTCCTCAGTGCCCACTGAAGGGAAATCATTCTCAGGCGGGCCTCTGGCACAAGGGATATGCAGGATGCCATGAAGCCTAGCAACCTCAAAAAGTCGTAGGCTGGGAGACGTTGGGCATTTTGAAAGCTGGTGACCATCTGCAGAATATCTTGAGCTCCCACCTCTGGAGGCGAGGCTTTTCCCAGGGACGTGTCCAGGACCGCTCCAATGAACTGGAGTCTCTGTGATGGTATCATCTGTGACTTCTTTAAATTGAGGGAGAAGCCCAGCTTGTGAAGGAAGTGGTAGACATAATCTAGTTGGATCCGAGCTTGTTCCGAAGAAACTGCTCTGATCAACCAATCGTCCAGGTAGGGGTAGACGTGAATCCCTTCCCTAAATTAGACTGGAAGCCAGAACCGACATTAGCTTGGTGAAGACCCTCGGGGCGGAGCTCAGCCCAAATGGCAGAACTCGAAATTGATAATGAGAGTTGCCAATTGCGAACCTCAGGTACTTCCTGTGCTTGGGATGGATTGGCACATGGAAATAAGCATCCTGAAGGTCCAGAGATACCAACCAGTCCTGAAGCTGAAGGGCCTGAAGGATCTGAGAGAGAGTTACCATCTTGAACTTGTCCTTCCTGAGGAACTTGTTCAATTCTCGTAAGTCCAGGATGGGTCTCAGTCCTCCGTCTTTCTTTGGTATGAGAAAGTAGGGGGGAGTACCAGCCCTTGTTCCTGTCCGCTACAGGTACCGGTTCTGTGGCACCTTTCTCTAGCAGGTCTACAATTTCCTGCAAGAGGAGCGGATCCGGCACTTTCAGAGAGCTGTTCCCCGGTGGATGGCTCTGAGGGATGCGTAGAAAAGGCAGGCAGTAACCTTGGGCAACTGTCTCCAATGCCCAAGCATCTGACGTAATAGCCTGCCATTCCGTCAGATGGTGAGTTAACCTGCCCCCTACAGGTGTCTTGTGATGGGAGACCTCAGAGTGGTTTGGGAGCGGCTGATGCAGTTGCCGAAGGTAAAGCGGCTCCTGCTCCTGCTGATGCGGCTTTCTTTCCTTTACCCCTTCCACCGCGGGTACATTTTCCTTGGCCTCTTTGAGCCGGCCGTCCTCTGCCTCTTCCATAAGAGGAATAATAGCGAAAGGACCTTCCTCTCCAAGAGGATCCTGAGGGACGAAAATTAGTTTGGCGGATTGCAGCCCCTAGTGACTTGGCTGCTGCTTTAGATGTTTGCAGTTTTTCCAAACTGTCATCCGCCTTCTTACCAAACAGGGAAGAGCCGTCAAGGGCATATTTAACAGTCTGGCCTGTACGTCAGAAGCAAAGCCGGACTTTCTCAACCACGCATGCCTGCGGATTGTGGTACTTGCCGCCATGGCCCTGCTGATACTGTCATCAGAATCAATGCCAGTTTGAAGGGACTCACACATTGCATCTTTACCATCTCTGATGATATTTAAAAATGCGTCCCTTTCTTCGCCTTCCTGGAGGCAGTCAGCCGCTGATGAAGCACACTCCCAAAGAGTGTGGCTGAACCTAGCGAGCGTACAAGTCGCATTAACAGATTTTAAAGCCATGCTACAGGCCGAGAAGACCTTCTTAGCTGTGGCATTATATTTTTTATCATCCCTATCCTGTGGAGCAGTGGGGTATGCAGATGTACTGCCTGATGAAGTTGCAGCCTGGACCACCAGACTCTCTGGAGTAGGGTGCTTAGATAGGTATTCAGGGTCAGCAGCAGATACCCTACATTTCGCTGACAACTTGTTAACCGCAGGGACAACTTCAGGAGTTTCCCAGTTTGTTAAAATCTTTCTTTGTAAAGCAGAATGAAAGGGAACCACAGGATCCTCTGTGGACCTTTATCCAGAATATCTGTGAGGTCATCCTGTTGAAAAACAGGTGAAGGCGCAGACCAACCCATGAACTCCATAATTCTTGACGTTAGGGTTCTATAAGGGGTTTCAGCATGTTCCCCTGGTTCTGGTTTGACAAATTCCACGTCTGGGGAAGTGTCTAGGCCACTTGCTTCCTGTAATGCATCCTGAAGGTCTTTCAACCTTCTTTCCTCAGAGGCAAAAGTCTCTGGTTCAGGTCCTCTGCAGCCCAAAAGGCCTTTCTTGATCAGAATCTTCCCTTTCTTCATAAATTGAAGTTAAGGGGGGATGCTCTGGCCTGTGAAATGGTATAAAACCCATCTCTAAAGCAGAGGGAGCCATCATCAGTGGCCTTGAAAAGGTCGATGTCGTCGATGCCGATGTGAAAATCCTCAAAGGTGCCGACAAAGGCGTTGAGAAAACTGGAAGAGGCCTCGAAGAACTCGAGAGGATCGGAATCCTGCTCGACGATGTCGACGACGTTCTCGACATTGTGTCGGAGGCTCTCGGTGTAACCGTTGGCTGTGGAGTAGCCGTGGGTTTTTCTTTTATCGGCGTCGATGTCGATGTCGGCGTCGACGGATGCGTCGAAGAACCCTTCGATAACGATCTATGCTTCGAAGGGGCTTTCGACGATGGCGTCGAAGATGCTTTACTTCACGATGGCTCATGGAGCTTTCGGGTCGACTCTTTCGCCGGGTGCTGCGACTCGCTGCGTTTAGATATTTTGGGCTTTTTACCCGGGGTATCACCCTCAGCTGACTTTGAGGGGGTCGAGGCCGTTTTCTAGAAGACGCTTAGCATCTTTTTTCTGAATTCTTCCCACTCAGCCTGAGAGCTGTGTTTTGTGGGGCAATTTACTCTTTCAGGGGAACTAGAAGACGACGACAAAGGAGATGTTCTATGTCTCTTTTTCGAGTGTCTAGACCTCGACGAGTGGTGGGAGCCACTTCGAGACCTAGACCGAGAACGCTTTCGACGGTGAGGAGACGAATGTCTCGACTCTACCGCGGAAACTTTCGAGGAAGTTAAAACTGACTTACCTCTCTCGAGCTTCCCCTTACGCTCCTTCAAGGCTTTCGCCGTCATGGATAGGCATTCCTCACACTCCGAACACTGGTGTTCGATTCCCAGACACCACAAACAGATCCTGTGAGGATCCGTCAACGACATTTTCTTCCCACAGTCTCGGCATTTTTTGAAACCGGACCGAGGAGTCGTCGGGTCGGAGGAGGAAGCCATCGAGTACGAGTCGGTTTTCTCAAGGAAATATGAATATATTTCGACTGACTAACTGAGCAACGGTATTCCGAGGCACATGAAGCGCGGAAAAACGGAACTGAGCAACGGACGCTGCGCGTGGCCATTTATAGGCATGATGACGTCGGCGTCGATACGGTGGCTGTCGAGGAACACCTTCTCGACGGACGTCGACGCACAGCGCCCTCTACTGGGAAAAAAATTTCCGAGGCCAGCAAGCTGGAGATACAAATATCATAGATCAGGAATACGTCGGAGGACACAATCCCTTCGAAAGGAAGGGTATTATAGCCTGACTTGCACGTGCCCATAAACATGGTAAGCGAAAGTGGAAATGAAATCGTGGGCTCCACTGGAATTAAAGAGTGCTATGTGTTAATGGTAAGGCAAGAGAAAATGGAAGAATTAATTAATTTACCAGCTCAATAAGCTGAATTAAATTCAGTATAATTCCACATGGAAGCTACCAACATAACTTTAATATGCTGTTGCACAGACAAATTGATAATGGGTATTAGCGTGGTCACTGTTGGTGAGGATGAGGTAAGTATATGCAATCAGTCAAGCGAGCCCGGCAGGGGAAAGAAAGGAGAGACAGACATGCTAATTAGTCAATCTGCTGCGCGTCTGAGCGCACTATTAAGAGACGCGTAGACCCTCAGATACTCTAGGGGTGTGCGCGAAAGTCGCGTGCTTACCAGCGTCTCCGCTGCATCTGTGCGGAAGGAGCCAGCCATGCGCGGCTCCTACTGGCAAGTATAAGCACGGGATCGTGTGGCGTCGTGTACGCCATCGCGCGTATAGCGAAAAATAGGTGCCATCTTGGGTGTGTGTGTACCCGAGAGACCAGATGGAAAGCTGCGGAGCTAAGAAGAATAGTTATGTGGTTGACTACAGGATTAGGAAGGCAATTGATATAATAATGGATCTAGTTAGGGCACGAAAAAAAACCTGCATGTCATTAAAAATCAAACACAATGAGCTTGGGAATTATAAGAAACTAAATTAGAACCCGCCATGATTACTGGCCGGCATAGGAAATTACATCTGTAGAATACAAGGAGTAAGCATTATGCACAGTGGCAAAAGGAAAAAGGAAAGTTAATATGTGTTGGAGCAAACAGGCTCAAGGATGCACCAAGGTGGTGACACATTTCTAAACCAAAATTGGGAAGTGTAAGCAAGATTGCCAATTAAAATCTGCCTCACGATTTTTCAACCCATGTGGGCAAGTATTGCAAGTGATTATAGTCAATATGAGACCAAGTGAATGGCCAACATTTGTTCAATTTCAACATATCAAGTAAGTATACAATAAGTTGTACTTGTTCAAAGGAATACAGATAGTTCATGGTCCGTATTGAGACCTTGTGTGACAGTGCGATATTGGCAGATTAGGCGAGCTTCTAATTGCCTCAATTTGAGAACCAAATTACCCCCACATTGTGGCAGAGTCACTTTGGCCATCCCAGCAAATTGAATTTGTGCTTTATCGTCCATTTGGTGGACTTGTTGCCAATGTACAGACAAAGGATATTTTGAATCTACCTGGGAGATGGATGCCAGTCAAATTTCAGGACTCATTTCCCTCTCTGGTGGAATCTAACTACATTAGATTTAGTGGGGGTTTATAGTTAGTTCATTTTCCTCTGCATATTGGCTAAATGCATCCAACTGCCTCTGCAAACCCACCCACAGGCGTATAATAGGACTATATTGTCAGTGTAAGCTGTCCGATCTTTGGAATAGCCAGTGCACTTGAGGATAATGCCCTACTCACATCTGACAGGTACAGGCTAAAAAGTCAATCTGCATCCCTGCCTTACTCCCCTGCCCGTTGTAATTGGACTCGATAAATGACCCTCCCCGTCCAGTCGTATCTGAATATTGGAATTGGCGTGAAGATGAATCAAAATGGTTAGCAGGCCCATAGGAATACCCCAGGCCTGCAGTTTACTCCAGGAGCCATCCTCAATTTATTGTATACAACTAGCCCTGTAAAGAATTGGACCTCCCTTCTGCCATGATCTTCCTATAGCTAAATTCACAATCACTCCATTCAGAGGTAGAGAGGCCCCTCCTAAAGCATATCTGCTGTTTATGCAAGATACCCCTAGCATCCACCCAGGCCTCAAGATCCCAGAGTACTACGCCAGCAGAGATTTTATTTTCTGCATCAAGCAATGCTCTAGGCCGATAGTTGAGCAGTGGGAACTGATCCCCTTTTTTATAAATTGGAATAACTAGTGCAGCTTCCCACGAGACTGGGAACTCTCATCTTTAGGATGTTATTAAAACAGGTCCCACAGAATAGAGTTTGTCAGCCCGTTAAGTCCTGCGGCCCTAGAAGATGACTGACAAATAAGGTCTTCAATAATTTCCTGGGATAAATGAATAGCCCACGAGACCGGTTTGTCCCAATCGTACTGGTCACTTTCAGCTTTCCTAGAGAGTCGCAGACAATGTGCCTGCCAAACTTCTTCAGGAATAACACTCGCCTCCATCGCAGCCTGGGATTTCCCCTCCCAATTTACCAATTCCCAAAGACTCCCGTCGCGCTGAAGGCGTAAGAATCTATGTGCCCACCCTTTGTAAGCATTCATGGTGGTTTTACGTTGTTCTACGAGGAACTTAATTGGGAGTTGTAATTTCGCGAGAGATCGAATCTCCTTCCTCATTGCTCTTTTGCGCATGCTAGTAGCCTCGTCAAATTCGTGTGTATGTGATCTGCGCCTGGCAGCTGAAGCTTGGACAGGTGCATTCAGAGACCATGAAAACTCCCTAAAGAGTTTTGGGTTAGAGAGATCTTCTAGTCCCCCATCCTTAATTTCTTCCAATGCACACAAAAGTTTCCCACTCAAAACATTCCTGTTCCGTTTAAATTTGGAAATTCGGTAGCCCCGTCAGTTTGCCACCAGAGCTGGATATGCCACCCTGGCCGCACACCAGTTATCCACCCCAGAGTGCGAACTAGCATATCATGATCACTGAGTGAGGTTGGCTTAACTTCAAAATCAATGCACTGACCAAATAACTCAGCCGAGAGGAAAGCCTAATCTATTATGGACCTTTGCGTACCAGCTCTCCTGGTAGGTGCTGGAGGGATATCTCCACACATGGAGCCATTAGCCATATTCAGGTTTCAGCCCTGGAAAAACTCAGTCCAGATCCTACCATTTGACAAGGACTTCCCACTAACTGCACAGGGGCTCTCTGGAGTAAGCCAGAAGTTAAAGTCCCCAGCAATAATCAGCCCAGAGCCTACTTCCAACGCCGGTATACTAGACAACATCGATGTTAAATGGTATAGAAAATCAGCAAGATTAGAGCTCGTGGGGTTCCAGTACAAATTTATCAAAACTAAGGCTTGACCTGAGCACCCCCACTACGGTAAAAGGCCTCTGCTGCTAGGATACCCAGTATGTTACTTGAAATCTTTACTATGTCCACAAAGGTGGCGTTTCTTACTGCAATGACCTGACCTCCTATTGGACGTCCACCATTTGATTTTGTGGGCAAGTTCTCAACAATAGAAAATCCATCTATCAAAGGGCAACAAAAGCCCGGTCTACTGAAGCACTATATCGTGCAGGCAAAAGAGATCACCACCCTGTCTTTTAGCCACAAAGCTATTAGAACCGCACGTATTCCAGAAAATTAGCGATAACGACAGAGTTCTCCATAAAGCAAAGCTGTGTGAAAATCTGGGCGATAATCTGTGGCAGCAGAGATATTGCCTTACATAGGGAAAAGTGAACTCTAGGGTATAACACTCCTGTGCTGAGCACAATTTGTGTTCTGATTGTCTCTAATAGTTAAGGGCAAAGTCACAGGTGCGAAAAGGTGAACCCAACACCTTTCGTAATGGAACAGTAGGAATTCCTGGGTACTTTGTCGCGGCTAGTTTTCAGAGAGTCTTGTGATTACAAGAACATACACGCTGGATGCAGTTTCTGAAGGTGTGTTTTTTAATATACATAGAGTAGACACATAGTCTAAAGAGTGGTCAGCCGACACGTGTTTCGAACCCGAAGGTTCCTTCTCAAGGCCGATTTAAATACATAAGTACATACAGCATAGGTAAACAATCAGCACAGTTTTAGTGTGGTGATATTTGTTGCTCATCGTGCATTTAAATGTTTATAGGGTCGAGCGAACAGTAGGTTTTTGCATAATAATGGTTGTATTTGAATAAATACATTTAATGAGAAAGAGAAAATGTTTGAGGAGAAAGTGGAAGAAAAAAAGAATAGAGAGAAACAAATTAGTATTGCTGGTGGTAAATTATGGAAAAAAGTAATTGTAGCTGAGGTTAGCAATGCTCTTACCAAATGTGGTAGTCAAGGGTCTTGAATTAGAGAATAAAAGGTTGATTCTTAGTGACCGTATGGTAGGAGGTTCAGAGGTTGCTTGGATTTCAAGGCTGAGAAGAAAGGTTAATTGTCAATCTCCAGGGTGGCAAGGAAGGAAGTGGAGACGGGATAATAGCCGGCTGTGGTATCAAAGTGTACCGTAGTGGAGGGCCCAACCGCCCAAATGGACCTGTGATTTGTTGTGTGCAAGTCCTATTGATAAATGATACCAGTGACGGGCGAATGTGCATAGTGCGGTTTCACGTGTGGTCAAGGCCAATGTGGGAAAGCTAAACGCGTGTTTCGCATATGCTGTGAACCAAGAAGAAAACTGTTGCTTGAATGGAGTTCTGGGCGCTGGCCTGCGCCGCGTCTGGATGAGATTGTGAGGGCCGGCAAGTGCCACACTTAGACAAAACTGTGAATGCTAGCATGCTAAAGGTCATGTAACCCACTAACCAATATAAGCTCAAACTCTGCATACTTATCTCACTCAAAAAACTCACAACCATCTCTCACACAACAAGCCGCATGCACTTCACAACACTGCAACAACACATAAGCCGGAGCAACAGCACACGCGGACTGACACTGATCCAATACCCGCACCAAAGCTCAGCACCCGGTGTACAGCGAGTTGAAGCTGCCAACAGAACACCACTCCTCTCACTATCCTACTCCCTTCTTCACCCTTCTAACCAATCCCCCCCCTTATCATTTACAGATCCGCCAGAACGTCTGGGGACCAATTCCGTTGGTGACGTTGCGCGGTACAAATACCTTTAACATTTAACATTTGATAAATCATCAATGGACAAAAAGGCAAAGCCGTGAGCGGCGTGTGTGTAGCGCGGTTAAAAATAGAAAGCACCAGATGAGTTTACGGATCTACAAGGTCGTGAACTAAATGGCACTTCTAAATACAGATTAATAAGATTGTTGTGAGGAAGGTCCATTTGCGAGGCATGGCCATGGGGGCCTGTTAATTGCGCGCTAGGAATGTGTAGCACCCGAAGTGCTTAGGGTTACAAATGCGTGGTCAAATTGGCAATTAAGAGATTAAGTCAACAAATTAAAGAGATTGTTGTGAGGAAGGTCCATAAAGGCAAGGCCGCAAACGCCGTGTCTGTTGCACGGTTGCACTGGGAAGCCCCCGACGTGCTTGAAGATAAGGGGACGTGAGTTTATTTAGCAATTAGGGTTAGCAGGAGCTTACCTGGTGCCTCGGCGTCCGTCCGCGATTGCTAAACCCGAATGTGGATCTGCGCATGGGTGTGGGGAGAGTCGTCTTATTGCACACCTGTGTGGGAAAACCAGAAATGCGCACGCGCATGGCAAAGTTCCTATGTAGTGTCTAAATGAGTTGGCTGTAGCGCTCCTGGGATAAATTTAGTGAATATGGCTAATGGAAAGTGGACTTGTTTGAGAGTCGGATATGTTGAGTTGGTGGTTTAATAAAATGATGAATCGAGTGGAAAAGCGGGGGCGGGGGAATAAAACAAGTAGTGTACTTCTTGGATATATGAGGTTAGGAATGATGCTGGAGCGAATGAAAGGGCCCGGGTGGGCAAGAATTGTATTGTGTGTGCGGTTGAGGATTGAGCTGTGTAAATAGTTTAGAAGTGATGTCTATGGTGGTCCTTGAGAAAATAAGGGGTTAAGATAAGAGATGGAAACCAAGCAAGGTAGTGGTCAGCAGTGGGGGAGGGCAGGGGAGGAATTCATATGAATGAAAACATGTGTGAATTAATAGATGTATAGAGGCCGGTTCTTGGGAAGCTTCAATTGAGTTGTAAAAAGGAGGATCATGTCCTGCCCGCCTGGTCCAAGTTTGAACTAAGGGGGTTCAGAGAAAGGGAATGGTTGAAAGAGGAAAGTAACCCTCGTTAGGGCGAGAACAATATCAAGGGTCAACAATGGGGAAAGGCAGGGGAGGAAGGATTTTTGACTGCACAACCTGTATGAAAATCGTACAAAAGCCTGGCTACATTTCTGTAGAGGAAATTCTATCCATTAGAACATTTTGTGTGTTCACATGCAAAAATACTGATACTTGAGGGACAAGTGTAGGTAGTCTAGCAAGACAACACAATACAATAGTTAAGTACCTATTCAGAAAGTTTGTTTCCCATTTAAAGTACTCGCACATATCAGAAGTACCATGGCGCAACTGTTGAATACCTGAAGACTGAAGTCTGTCAAATGTTGCCTTTCCTGTACACTTACCATCTGAAGAGAAGGAAATGGTTGGTTATCATTAATGGAACTCTCCTCGTCAGGAACAGATGCTAAAAAAGATGTATGAAATTCAAAACCAATCCAAAAAAGGAGACTAATCATGTGCACAATTATGCAGTTAGGTATAGTTTGATGAACAGCATTGAATCTCTTGTATCCCACAAACATGACAAGCTTAGATACCCCAACACTGAAACGTTAACAAAAACAGGCCATACAAAATTTTCTTTTCAGGAGCTTTGGTTAATAGGTTGTGAGCTGAGAGAGCATGCTCAGGAAGAACAAGTTACTTCTTACCTTGTAACGTTCTTTCGACGGGATGTTCCTCCGACGTATTCCTCATCTTAGATATATCCTTCCAGCTCTGCTGGCCTCGGAAAAAATTTTCTTTAGAGGGCGCTGCGCGTCGACGTCCCTCGAGTCGATGTCCTTCGACAGCCGCCGTATCGACGCTCGACGTCATCCTGCCTATAAAGGCCGCGCGCAGCGTCCGTTGCTCAGTTCCGTTTTGTAGCCCACAGTATTACTGTCTGGACTAGACTAATCACCCTGAAGGAGCGTAAGCTGCAACAACAAGGGAAGTAGAACTGCGGGGATGGATGGGAGGGTCGATGAGGAATACGTCGGAGGCACATCCCGTCGAAAGAACGTTACAAGGTAAGAAGTAACTTGTTCTTCGAAGGGATTGTGTCCTCCGACGTATTCCTCATCTTAGATAGGCTCCCATAGCAGTATTCTATATTCGGAGGAGGGAGTACTGACTTCACACTGTCTTCTATTGATGAATAGAATGCAGTACAGCCCTTCCAAACCTAGTCTCTTGACTAGAGGAGGAATCCAGATTGTAAAAACGTGTAAAGGTATGGACAGACCAGCATGTAGCGGCCGCACATATGTCTTTAACCGGCACGCCTCTTTTGAGGGCCGATGAAGCTGCAATACCTCTGGTCGAATGAGCCCTAAGGTTTTGAGGGGGCTCTTTCCCTGCCAGTTTATAACATTCCAGAATGGCTAGAATGATCCATCTGGAAATGGTCTGCTTAGTTATTGGTAACCCCAGCTTGTGACCTGCGTAACCTACAAACAGCTGGTCTGCCTGTCTTATCCTGGCTAGTCTACTAATGTAAAAACTTAAAACCCTCCTAGGGTCTAGTCTGTGTAACCTCTCTTCCTCTTTCCCCGGGTGAGGAGGAGGATAGAAAGATGGTAGGGTAATCTTCTGAGAGATATGGAATTCAGAAACTACCTTTGGGAGGAAATTAGGCTTCACTTGCAGGACAACTTTGTCTTTGTGAAAGATTGTATGAGGGGGTTTACAAGAAAGAGCTTGTAATTCGCTCACCCTTCTAGCAGATGTAAGTGCTATTAATAAAACAGTTTTAAGGGTAAGGAATCTTAACGAACAAGAATGGAGAGGTTCGAAAGGTGTACCCATCAGGAAAGTTAGTACTAAGTTTAAATCCCATAGGGGAACTTGGAATGGTCTTGGGGGATAAACATTGGTTAACCCCTTTAGAAACTGTATTACCAAGGGTAATTTGAAATAGGATGGTTCTTCCGCAGTACGCTTAAAGATAGATAGCGCTGCGAGATAGCCCTTAATGGTGCCAACTTGAAGGCCTGAATTTGCCAAATATAGTAGGAAGGACAAAACCATTGGTGTACCACATGAAAATGGGTCGATATTCTGTTCTCTACACCAGCTGCAAAATCTGTTCCAAAGGCAGCGGTATAAAGACTTTGTTGCTGGCCTCCTTGCCGAAAGCAACACCTCCATAACATCATCAGGGAGGTCCCAATCCTTGTACCTCAGCCGTTCAGAAGCCAAGCGTGAAGGTTGAGGGTTTTGATGTCTGGATGGAGAACCTGACCTCCCTTCTGTGAGAGAGTAGGTTCTCTCTGAGAGGAAGTCGAATTGGAGGGCAGATGGACAAGTCTAGAAGGTCCGGGTACCACGTTCTCCTGGCCCAATCCGGGGCAATTAGGATCATGGTTCGCCGGAATCTTCTCAACCTCCTGATCATTTGAGGAATGACAGGGACCGGTGGGAACGCGTACAGAAGCAGAAACTCCCAGTCCACTATGAACGCGTCTCCCAGAGCTCCTCTCGGAGGAAATTCCCTTGAGCAGAACAGGTCGCATTTCCTGTTTAGGCTGGTGGCGAACAGATCTACCTGAGGGGATCCCCAAAGGGCGAAGATCTCTTGAAGGACTTCCTGAGCTAGCTCCCACTCGTGGGAGACTGTGTTCTGCCTGCTCAGAGCGTCCGCTGTCAAGTTCTTCTCTCCGGCTAGGTGAACTGCCGATAGAGAGATTCCTTCTTGGATTGCCCAAAACCAGAGCTGCATCGCCTCTCTGCACAGGGGTAGTGATCCTACGCCTCCTCTTTTGTTGAGGTAATGCATGGCCACCGTGTTGTCCGTCATTATCAGGACGTTCTTCCCTTGTACAGCTGGCAGGAAAGCCTTCAACGCAAGTCTGATGGCTCTCAGCTCTAACAGGTTGATGTGTAGTCTGGACTCCGATGGAGACCAACGACTGCTGATGGTCAAGTCGTTGGCGTGGGCTCCCCACCCCGTGAGTGAGGCATCCGTGACTACTGTTATCTCCTGCCAGGGTTGCCAAAACTGTTCTCCTTTCAGAATGTTCTCCTGACAGGCCCACCACTGAAGGTCTCGAGCCACCCTGCCGGGAACCTGAAGAAGATCTGTCATTCTCCCAGAGAATTGTGACCACTGAGTCCTCAGTGCCCACTGGAGGGATCTCATTCTCAGGCGAGCCTCTGGCACAAGGAAAATGCAGGATGCCAGGAGGCCTAGCAACCTCAAAAAGTCGAAGGCTGGGAGACGTTGGGCATGTTGGAACTTGGTAACCATCTGTAGAATATCTTGAGCCCTCACCTCTGGTGGCGAGGCTTTTCCCAGGGAAGTATCCAGGATCGCTCCTATGAACTGGAGTCTCTGCGATGGTATCATTTGAGACTTCTTTAAATTGAGGGAGAAGCCCAGTTTGTGAAGGGAGTAGCACACGTGATTTAGCTGGATCTGAGCTTGCTCCGGAGAAACAGCCCTGATCAGCCAATCGTCCAGGTAGGGGTAGACGTGAATCCCTTCCCTCCTTAGACTTGCAGCCACTACCGACATTAACTTGGTGAAGACCCTCGGGCGGGGTTAGCCCAAATGGCAGTACTCGAAATTGATAGTGAGAGTTGCCAATTGCGAACCTCAGGTATTTCCTGTGTTTGAGATGGATAGGCACATGGAAATAAGCGTCCTGAAGGTCCAGAGATACCAACCAGTCCTGAAACTGAAGGGCCTGGAGGATCTGAGAAAGAGTGACCATCTTGAATTTGTCTTTCCTGAGGAATTTGTTCAATTCTCGCAAGTCCAAGATGGGTCTCAGTCCTCCGTCTTTCTTCGGAATGAGAAAGTAAGGGGAGTACCAGCCCTTGTTCCTCTCCGCTACAGGTACCGGTTCTATGGCACCTTTCTCTAGCAGGTCCAAAATTTCCTGCAAGAGGAGCGGATCTGGAGCTTTCTGAGAGCTGATCCCCGGTGGATGACTCTGAGGTATACGTAGGAAAGGCAGGCAGTAACCTTGGGCAACTGTTTCCAATGCCCAAGCATCTGACGTGATAGCCTGCCATACCGTCAGATGTTGAGTCAACCTGCCTCCTACAGGTGTCCTGTGAGGGGAGTCCTCAGAGTGGTTTTGGGGCGGCTGATGAAGATGCCGATGGTAAAGAGGCACCTGCTGTTGCTGCGGCTTTAGAATATCTACCCTGTCCACCTCGGGTAGTTCTTCTTTGACCCCTTTGAGCCGGTCGTCCTCTACCTCTTCCGAATGCGGAGTAGAAGCGAAAGGACTTGCCCCTCGCAGAGGTTCCTGTGGGACGAAAAGGAGTCTGACGGATTGCAGCTCCTAGGGATTTTGCTGCAGCTTTTGAAGTTTGCAGTTTCTCTAAACTGTCATCCGCCTTTTTCCCGAACAAAGAAGAGCCATCGAATGGCATGTTCAAGAGCCTGGCTTGCACATCTGGGGCAAAACCCGACTTTCTCAACCAAGCGAATCTCCTGGTTGATGTACTTGCCGCCATTGCTCTGCTGATACTGTCAGCCGAATCAATGCCCGTCTGGAGGGATTCGCACATAGCGTCTTTACCGTCCTGTATAATATTCAGGAACGCATCCCTTTCTTCTCCCTCCGGGATGCAGTCAGCCGCTGTAGAAGCACACTCCCAAAGTGTATGGCTGAACCTAGCAAGGGTGCACGTAGCATTAACCGACTTTAACGCCATGCTACATGCTGAAAAGACTTTCTTTGCCATAGCATCATATTTTTTATCGTCCCTGTCCTGTGGGACTGTAGGATAAGCCGTCTTGACATCGGTAGAGGATGCTGCTTGTACCACCAGACTTTCCGGGGATGGATGTTTAGACAAAAACTCTGGGTCTGTGGAAGATACCCTGTACTTTGCAGACAGTTTTTTATTTACTGCTGGTATTACATCTGGGGTTTCCCAGTTTGTCATGATCTTTCTCTGAAGAGCTTTATGAAAGGGCACCACCGGATCCTCTTGTGGGCCTTTGTCAAGAATATCCGTGAGGTCATCTTGCTGGAAAGATTGTGAAGGTGCAGACCACCCCATGAACTCTGTAATCCTGGCCATTAAGGCTCTGTAGGGGGTTTCAGCATGCTCCCCCGGTTCTGGCTTAGCAAAATCCACCTCAGGGGAAGTGTCTAATCCACTTGCCTCATGTAAAGAATCATGAAGATCCTTTAATCTGCGCTCTTCAGAGGAAAATTCCTCTCTAACTGGGGTTACAGGTCCCTGTAACTCAAATGTGTCTTGTTCAGACAAATCACCCTCTTCTAAAATTGAGGATATAGTTCTCAATTGTTCTGAACTCATAAAGGGAGTAAATCCCATTTCCAAGGCAGAGGGTGCCGAACTTGTCATTATTGGCCTCGAAAACGTTGATGTCGTCGACGCCGACGTCGAAGGCTTCGAGCGTGGCGTCGAAAACAGAGGTGGAGGCCTCGAGGACCTCGACAGAATTGGAATTCTACTCGACAATATCGACGCCATCGACGTCGAGGGCCTGGGGATAGTCACTGGATGTGTGGTCACCGTGACTTTTCTTGGCGTCGACGCCGGTGTCGAGGCCGGCGTCAAGTCGACAGACCCGTCTGTCGAAGGTCCCTTCGACAACGGCGTCGAAGACATCGACCTCGACGTCGACGGAACCTTCGTCGACGGAACCTTCGAGGAAGGTTTGGAGGTCATAGTCCTGCTCGAGGGTTCGAGACGCGCTCGAGAGGTTTCTTTCGCCGGGTACTGCGACTCGCGGCGTTTTTGACCTTCGGGTCTTTCGACCAGAGCATCGCTCTCGGCAGTCTTCGAGGGGGTCGAGGCCGCTTTCTCGAAGACGCTCATCATATTTTTTCGGAATTCCTCCCATTCAGCCCGGGAACTATGTTTCGTGGGGCAAGGGATTCTTTTTGGCGAAACAGAGGAAGAGGAAGAGGAAGACGGAGAAGGGGATCTTCGACGTCTCCTCTTCGAGTGCTTCGATCTCGAGGAGTGATGAGACCCACTCCGAGACCTGGAGCGCGAATGGTGACGAGGAGACGAATGTCTCGACTTCGTCGACGAAGAAGAAGCTTTAAAAGTCTTACCTTTCTCCAGCTTCCCCCTACGCTCCTTCAGGGCCTTAGCTGTCATGGACATACAGTCCTCGCATTCCGAACAATGGTGTTCAGCTCCCAAGCACCACAGACAATTTCTGTGAGGATCGGTCAACGACATCTTTTTCCCACAATCTCGACATTTTTTGAAGCCGGATCGAGGAGTTGTCGGTTCCGACGAGGAAGCCATCGAGTACGGATCGAATAACTTGAGGTAAATAGGATTAATCTGACTAAGAACTGAGCAACGGTATTCCGAGGCACAGAGTAAGCGCGGAAAAACGGAACTGAGCAACGGACGCTGCACGCGGCCTTTATAGGCAGGATGACGTCGAGCGTCGAAGGACATCGACTCGAGGGACGTCGACGCGCAGCGCCCTCTAAAGAAAAAATGTTCCGAGGCCAGCAGAGCTGGAAGGATATATCTAAGATGAGGAATACGTCGGAGGACACAATCCCTTCGAAAGAACACTTCTGTGAGGGAGGTGTGCACGCATAAATATTGAATAAGTACAATAGTCTTATGATATGGTATTTCCCCACTGGTAGTCCATAGGCCCATTCCTGGCACGGGACCGCAAACATTCATCCTGTTGCGCAACACATTTTATTTCTCTCCAAATATGGAGCCCAACATGTGTGTAAACCCAGTCTCTGCCAGTGCCCTGTTTATACAAACAAGTATCTAATTTCAGTAAACGTGCTTCCGTGGGATACCATATTTTCCTGCTGATTACACATCTACTCTATGAAAGATCTCATTGTAATAGAAAATCTACAAACCCAAAGCAGAGGAAGAGAGACAACCGTTGACAACTTGACAAAATGATAAAAGGCAATATTAAACTGGATAGGTAGGTAATTTGGACTTTTAGTGAGTTATCCTTTCCGGAGCTTTCATAGCCTTAAATCTGAGGCTTAGAAGGCCCAACCAAAATGTGGCCTCCTCCACAGCATCAAATTTAAGGCAGTGATTTTTATCTATTGATGATGCTGTTAGGAAGATTTTACAATAGTCCTCTGGTTAGGCTTAGGAATAACTCGTCAGCGGTAGGAAGTGTTTACTTCAAGTTACTGTAGACTCCTAGTGGTAGGTGACCAAGAGCAGTAAATGTTTCATTTTTGGGATGGGAGGGGAATGGTAGTACAGTACAACTTACGCACAAGCATGCAAAGGAATGTCCCCAAAGTACACTACTGAATATACTCATTATATAGAGTTGTACAAAAAGGAATTATTTACATTTCAGCCAAGTACAGATTTTAGAAATTGAGCATATAAAAGGTGTTTCTCAGGCATGGCGCTATCAACATGGAATAGAAACTTTGAAAACGGTCCTTCCCACAGAGACACAAAGGAAGTATACCACAATTCTGCTTTCTTCAATCTGGCCATACATGGCTTGCCATTTCTGTAGGATCAAAAAAATTCAAGGAAACCTTTCAGCCTAGCACGATGTGGATACAGTCTAAACAAAGACATTAGTGACCGTGCTTATTCACCACTGAGGACTCTGGGTCGGTTTAGTCGCATCCAGTTTTAAATAAAAATAATTCCCACAATGAGGTTCAATTAAAGACAGGGCAACTACATGTTCTCTTAAATGCAACCATTCACCAGGAATGCTCAGCCACAGGCTCTACAGTGCCTGGGAGGAGGGTCTTCAGGCAAAGCACCCAGGTACTGGAGAAAAAAGGGAAGCAGCAGATTACCAGTTGGAAGAACCCCAAAGTATCAACAAGGCTACTGGAGATTGAAGAAAAGGTCAAGAGGATGAGGGAGCAGCGGCCAGTCCCATCAGGTTGCCTGCTGGTTACGGTTCAAGTCAGCAGTGCCTGCAGGCAAAGACCATGGGGAAGAAGGGAGTAGTTTCTTACCTGTAACTCCATTTGTGCAGCGTTGGTATCTTTCATGGATTCACATGCTGTGAATATTCCCCATCGCCAGGCTTGGAAACCCTAGTAACTTTAACTTAGTAATTTTCCTATGGAAAACATGTTGACACCTTGAGTGTCCCCATCAACGTCGTTGTGGGTGCTTTTGGCAGCACCAATGGGACGTCGAGTGTATAGCTTCGCCCCAGCAGCTTCCCCTTAGATTCTGTCCTATACAGGATGTTTACCTGAGGGGGGAGGCTGGAGGAGGGCGCATGTGAATCCATGAAAGATACCAACGATGGAGAAATGGAGTTACAGGTAAGAAACTACTCCCTTCTCCAGCATTGGATATTTCATGGATTCACATGCTGTGAATAGATTTTGTAGCAGTATAATATGCTTGGAGGTGTAAACCAGGCAAACAAGATAGATATTATGAGGACGTGTACATGAATGCAAAAGCATATATCTGTAAGGTAGAGAACAGGAACAACCCCAGAAGCTGCAGGGCTTACCTTACTGGAACAGTCGTTGAAGGACTGCCCGTCCCATCTGCACATCTTCAGCGTGTTGCTGGTGTAAGCAGTAGTGCCTGGTGAAAGTGTGGGGGCACCGCCCATGTTGCCACTTGGCAAATGTCTCTGATTGGTACCCCACACCTGAGGCAGTCGTAGCTCTCGTGGAGTGAGCTCTGGGGGTTGATTGTAGCGGCCTGTTGGCCTTTGCGTGGCACAAGGATATCGTAGGTGCAACCCATCTTGAGATGCCCTGTTTTGATATGGATCTTCCTTTGTTGGATGGACCAAAGGCTACGAAGAGCTAATTTTGTGCGATCCAAGTAATAGTTCAATGCCCTTTTGACATCTAGCGAGTTCAGTGTCTTATCTGCTGGAGAAGAGGCATTTGGAAAAAATTTGGGTAGAGTGATTGTAGCATTCTTATGAAATTCAGATGGTACCTTAGGAATGAAATGCATGTTTGTGGAGAGAACCACTTTGTCATGAACCGAAGATAGGGAGGATCAATAACCAACACTTGGAGCTCTGAACCTCAACTAGAAGACTTAATGCCCACTAAAATAAGCTAGTTTCCAAGTTAGAAACTTGATGTGGGTTGTTGACATGGGTTCTCATAGTCCGCCTTTACAGCAGTTCTGTGGTTTGCACGTTGCGTTATCTATTTCATAGATTAGAACACGTGTGAAATCATGCTGAAATCTTCAACTCATTAAAACAAAATTAATGACAATGTATTCATTTGAATACATTTTGTTTTAATGAGTTGAAGATATCGGCATGATTTCACACATGTGTTCTAATCTATGAAATAGATAACGCAAACTGCAAACCACAGACCGGCTATAAAGGCAGACTTAGAGAGAGGTAATTAGGCTGTTATTTTCTTCTTTTTCTTGCTAAACACTGTCCTTTCTACAGCCTAATCCCCCTTTACCAAAAAAAAAAAATCAGGGAATCACCCATTGTATCTCCTACCATAGGACAACTCGGTTGTTGTTGGGTCAAATATTGCACATGAGTGGCTTTTTATCACTAAGATTCAGGTCTAGGGTAAGTAAAATTATAGCAGTCCATCTAAGATGGATTCTGTTAACATGATATTATTTACGGTTGAATACTATCAAAAACGTATTCACCAACCATCGGTCATGATCACCGAGGAAACCAATCCTACAAATAACACCATAGGCAATGATTTTGAAACTCTAATGCAAAAGAAAAAGAAGTTAATCAGGACAGACTCCCATGGTCAACTTATGTTGGCATATTTAAAAGCTGGGGTGATCCCTGAGGGTCTGCAAGTAAGAAATATTCCTCGAGTATTTATAGACAATGCAAAATTCAAAGGTAAATTTAGCACAGTCGGAAATAAATGCTCACGAGAGCCTGATTTTAATAATTGACATTGCAGACGAAGAAGCTAAAGAACAAAAAGCTGAAATAGACGCATTAGAAGAGAAGATTAAATCAGATCTAGTGATCAATGACATCAAACAAAAACTTGAAAAAATAGAGGAAGAAATGACCAAATTAAAAAAAAAAAAATGACTCTTGATGAGAAAATTTGGAAATTGAAAAAAGATAGAGATGTATAATGAAATAAAAACCTATCCATATCTGGTGGAAGCCTACTATGATAATCAAAATATAATTGGCCCACAAAGAGGAAGAACTGGATATCAGAAGAAACAATATGTAACGTTCTCAAACACGACCAATAGCACCACCAGCAGTGATTCCGATAACACTATCAGCGCTAGCACTTCACGTGGAGGAAAAAGCCAAAAACAAATGTTTTTCAAGGGAGGGGGGAGAGGAAGCTGCAACCGACAACAGGGCCCACCGCAAATGCAAACGCAGAAATGGAATGGCCTTGTCCAAAACTGGTAATTCCGATACTTAACCTCTCCACACATGTCCTCACAGAAGGAGAGATCTCAATATTAAGTCGAGGGTTGAGTTTTGTCCCTGTTGCAAGAGCTGACAACTTTCGAACAGAGATAGAACTTTCTTTAGATCTATCCGCCTAAAATACTTTTTTCGCCTGCCCTCCAATACCGAGAAAGAAAAGAGTACAACAGGCTTAAAATTACCATCCACCTTTTGCCCCACTACAGCAATGGTCAGTCCTGCCATAGTGGCTTTTGAAAACAAGATCGTGGAGGAGACCCATGAATTCCTCATATCTAAAAATGCCTCTCAAGACAATCTATCAAGAGACAAACGATAATCCCTAACAAATCTACAAAACAATGACCTGTTCATGATTAAACCCACAGATAAAGGGGGATGGGATAGTAGTGTGAGACAAAAATGCCTATAACATCGAGGTTACCCAGCAGCTTACTAATACAAAATTCTATCAACTACAAAATGACCCGACACCTAGACTAAAAGACGAGCTCTCCAGCTTAATGACTCATGCTTTAGAAGAAGGCTGGATCGATTTTGATAAAAAAAATCTTTCTTACTAAAACAAATCCAACCACACCAGCCTTCTATATTCTACCAAAGGTACACAAAGACAGCACTAAACCTCCAGGTAGACCTATAGTGTTGGCTATCAACTCTATTTTGGAACTCTTATCCATTTATGTTGATTGGTTCTTGAGACCTTTTGTACTTAAAATGAAATCTTAAATAAAAGATGCCACAAGCATGATTAAAATTGTGGAAACCATTCATATCCTCCCTGGAGATATCTTAGTGATGCTTGACATGGTTTCTCTTTATACGAGCATTCAGTGTCTACACGTGCTGGAATATTATATAAACCAGGGAAACATCTCTACCACCACAGTTCCTACTGCCTTCATTGTAGAATGTGCAAGGCTGGTACTCATGGAAAACTTTTTCTATATGAGGGTGTGTACTACAATCAAAAACACAGGACCAGCATGGGTGCTACTTTTTCCCCGTATATTGCCAATCTATATATGGACCATGTAGAAAGAAATTCCATCTACCACACCAATAACCCATATGAGACCAATATTGGAGCATGGCATCGCTATATAGACGATTGTTTTGTGATTTGGAGGGGCTCTATCACACGCCTTTTAGAATTCCAAACATGGCTTAACCAACAGAACACTAATATCAATTTCACCATCAATTATGATGCCAAGACAATGCCTTTCTTGTTTTTAGAAATTGTGAACCCAGAAAGTGGACGACTTACAACTAAAGTTTTCAGGAAACTTACCGATAAAAATACACTATTGGAATATTAGAGTTACCATCCAGCAAGCCTAAAATCAAATCTCCCAATAGGCCAATTCCCGAGAGTCTGCAGAAACTGCACCCTTTTAGCAGATAATGAAACACATGGGAAACAGCTTAAACAACGTCTAAAAGAGAGAGGATATCCTAAAAAACATTAACGTGGCCTATAAAAGGGCCAAGAATGTGAATAGAGACTCATGCTTAAACCCAACAGGTAGAACAAAAATAGAAAAAATTACATGTGCGAGTAGATACAGTCCAATAAGCCACAGTTTCCGAAAAAACGGTTTTAATAAATTGGCACATCATTCAAACTGACTACTTCAATCCAGCGCCACCCAGGTTTGCCTTTAAAAGGCAGAGAAGCCTGAAAGATAGCTTAGTACACACCTACCCCAAAGAAACAAAGGAAGTTGACCCTCAAAGAACATTATGGGCACTTCCACCAGCAGTCGGACATTTTAAGTGTGGAAACTGTTCCGTATGTGCCCTAACAAAAAACCTGAAACGTGTTAACCTTAAAGGACGAGAGTGGCATTTAAATATGTTCACTGTCAAACCCAATGGGTGTAGGGAATCCAATGTCCCTGTCATCTCTTGTACATTGGTAAGACTAAGAGACCAATAAAACAACGGATTGGCGAACACCGATCGAGTATCAGAAACCAAACTGCAAATAAACCCTTAGGAGCACATTATGCTCGTATGAAGCACAAGCAAAGTGATATTTTTTGGTTCGTCATTCAGACTGTACATATCTTCAAAAGAGGCGGAGATAGGGATCTCGCATTGAAGAAATTAGAGCAAAAAGGGAAATATAGCCTGGACACGATGAAGGGTGGCCTAAACTCTGCGGTGGAATGGGTTATCGTCTTCTAACCCTGGCCCAAATAATAATTATTTTGCATTTGTCAGTTAACAGGGCAACCATGATATGAAATGGGGTAAGGTGGGCTGCACAACCTACCCAAAATATCCCTCCAAGTACAACACACTAAAAATGAGAAATGGGAGTCAAAACCGCTTTGCACCTGTCCATACTATGTATCTAAAGAGACCCCCATTTGCAGGGTTAAAACAGTAGGCACAACTTCTTGTAGCGTCTGTGTCCTGGAAAACATGCAGATAATTTTTGATATGCATATACATGATAGCGCAAAATGTGGCCCTAGTCTAACTTGCCCTTTTACCATGCTTAACTATGCCCTTGTGAATTACTAGCCCTAGGTTGCGCTTGTTGCTACGCTTATCCAGGGTTAGGGAATAGTCAAGAAGCAACTTGCCCCATCGCTAACCTAACACACTCAAACAGGACGACCTGTTTGTTCGAAGTAATTCTTTGTTTGGCAGATATAATAATAGATTGACCGATTAGTTTACAAAGCGCAGTCTTTTTTAAATAAAAACGGTCTTATTTCCCTTAGTTTAGGTGAAACTGCTTAGTTTGTGTCCTCATTTGTAGTAAGGGACACGCGACTGAGCTGGTTCCTTGTCATGTGGTTCATGACAGGATTGTAGTTTTTCAATATTAGTACAACCCCATGAAATCCATAGTCTGATTAAACTTTCTTTATGCTCTGGCTGTGGTTTGATCTGATACCTTCCTGTGTTTGATGGAAGGATCTATGTACGGTTTTTTCACCATATCATTGGTATGCTTTTGAAAAGACCGGACAGAGCCTACCGGTTTCAGTGGACTGAAATTATTGAGGCACTTTCTTCAGGGCTATAAGGCAGCACTGTTTGTGGTGCTGCTTCTATCCTTTCCAGCTGTAGAGATCTGCTATGTTGAAGGTACCCCCCACCTCTGATGGAGAGATAATGGAGTCTGGGGGTGACAAGAGATGCATGTCTGTTTTAGATCTCTATATCACTGGGGTGGCCACACAATTCAGGCACATACATCAAGTGAGAAGGAAAGGGTTAGAGCTGCTTACCCTGCTCTTTAAATGAGATTCTCACAAGATAAAGGCGTCCTTTGCAGGGTGTGTTTATTGTTGCATCTCTTCTTACTGGATGCCCCAATTAGTGGCATTCCATAGTATCTAGAATGATGTTGAATCCATTAACAAGGTATAAATGGCATCTGTGTAATTACTTTTAAATATTTTTCCAGTGTCAAACATTTAGAAAAAGAGGACCACGAGGTACGTGATCCTGTGTGCACAAACAGCATATATATCAATAGTAAGTGACATTAGATTTTATGTCCACACAGTGTGCTGGGGCACGACTGTGTGGTGTGGTTTACTGAAATAAATTGTTTCAGTCCTGGATCTGTTGGGGAACAAAGTATAGCTGGGAGCTCACTCACCTATGTGCCAGCTGACATCCGCGCTCCTCTGACAATTCTTTGAACTCTGGAGCGTACCGCAAAATGTTTTCACTGCGTCTCCATTCCCTTACCCATTTCCTGGTATTGGCTGCGTGTGCGCATGCACGGCATCGAGACACTAGTGCTTAAGACGCATTTGCGGCAGCGTGACACTATTCGCTGATGCCGGCACGTTGGGAGGCGTACTCTGTTGTTATCAGGGGTGCGCTCCCAGCCTTTTCCAAGTGCTGTGCGGCTGTCAGACCTGCCTAGTGCAGCCAGATGCCTAGTGTGCACTCAGATGATTAATGTGCGCTCTCTGTGCTGGAACACATGATGAAGTTGTGCACATCTATCTACATCTATCTATATGTGTGACTGATTATATCTACATATGTGACTGATGGGGATAGTGTAAGTGTAGATAGTGTGCGAGTCTGAGGGCATGGGTGCAATGACTCCTAGGTTTTATATGTGCGGGTCCCCGCTGTACGTAGAGCTTAAAAGGGTATCGATTCATGGTGTGCAGTGACCCTGACTGGGGTCATGTGGGGGTGACTACACCATTTCCGAGGTTGGGGGTACGGTGTCTGCTCGTCTACATGTAGAGATGAGCATCAGCTCCACCGTGCCTGGAAATATTGCTGATTGTTTTGTAAGGGTTGGCATACTATGAAAGGTAAGTTAGAAAGAGTGTTTACAAGGTAGCCAAAGTCTGCCAGCTGGTTGGTTCATTTAGTCCAGTGGTTTCTGTTTTTAATCAGTAGATCCACAATTGTTCTCTTCTGTACAATAAGTTGTACAGATTCCCTTCTCTTCTTGGTACCGCTACTTTCTCGATGGTTGTCCATGCTATGTCATCGGGTCCATGGCCTTTTTCAAGGTAGTGTTCCACCATAGGTGTGGTCAGTTTTTTTTGTTCGTATACATGACCTGTGTTCTGCCATTCTGGTTCTGATGGGGTGTGTGGTCATTCCCACATACCGTTTTTGGCACGGGCAAGTGATTAGATAGATCACGTTATTGCTGTTACAGTTGGTCAGTGTTCTCTGGTTCCACAGGTAGTGCCATCCGATGTCAATGGTTAAAGACCTTTTCGTGGTGCTGCATGCTCAGCAGCCACCACATGGCGTGTGTCCAGTGGCCGATGTCTGATTCCAGAGGTTATTGGGTCTTTGCACTGGTTCTTTGTATGTGTGTATCAGAGAATCGTGTAGGTAGCGTCTTCTTTTCATGGCAAACCTGGGTGTCTCCAGGGCCGTATCCCCCACATTTACAATGGGCCACAGTTTCAAAATCTCTTTTTTGATTTGATTTGCTAGTGGTGAAAAGCTCAGAACTGCTGTTATTTTGCCATCACGATTTTCACGTTTGGCGTGGTTCTCTAGGGTGGTCTCCCGTGGGATGTTTCTTCCTCTTTTATAGACCCACAGCAGCGCAAGTCCCCAGGGGAGGTGAATCCAACTCAGAAGCGATTCAGCCGAGTCGGGTGGTGTCCCTGTGGATACAAGGTGAGCGTTACATGGAGAAGCCCAGGCAGATCTCGCATTCTCCTTCCTTGTGGTCTGGATGAAGACAGTAGAGGCACTGCAGTTGCTTGTCCTCCGCAAACACATTCCGCAGCCCGCATTTGGTGCAGGGCCTGAAGAGGGACCTTCCTTCCTTCCTTCCTTCTCCTCCGTCATGGTCGGAGGCGCCGAGTAGGCCTGATGGCCTTCTTGAAACTTCAAAGAAACTTTGACGATCTTTTCCCTTGAGGGGCGCTGAAATTCCACCGACAAACGGATCCCCGCTGTCAGCAGATGGAGCGAAGAGCACACAGACTCTTTTGGAACAAAAATAGCAACTTTTTCCGTCACAAAACTAAAAAATGTATAAGTAGCTCATGGAGCAAAACTCAAGGACTGCCAACACTGAAGCGTGCAGTAAAAATCTGAAGATGGCTGCTAGAGGAGGGGCTTAGGGAGAGGAGTGTCATTGGCTGGGGGAAGTATGACCCAGAGGACAGTGATTGGTTTAGAGGGGAAATACGGTTTGTAAGTAAACTTTTCTTCACCGAGGATTCCCGGTCTGATGGGGAATATTCATGAGCATGTGAATCCATGCCAGACAGACCATGCTGGAGAATAGTCTGCTTCTCTTTCTACAGCTCCAACTACCCCAAAGTACCTGGGAAGCCACAAGAGTACAGGATCCAAGACGAATCTGGGATCCATGGATGAATCCTGAGGATGGAAGATGCTCTGCCTCGTCACAGTAACTTGGGTGCACTGGCAGACGAAGTGGTGGAGTTTCTTGGCTTTACTCGATGAGACCCCTCGAGGATGGACCCCCCCATTGGAAGGAGTAACCACTGGGATGTCGGTGTTGAGAAGGAGAGAACCAAGCAGTGTCGGAAAGGCAGCACTTTGTCTTTGCAGTGGGCTCCATTGGGGGTCGTTACTCCGGCTGTGGATGTCCACAAAGGTGAAACTTGCTGTGGACCTCAGCAAGGCCTGGCTGAAGAAGATAAGACCCTTGGTGGCCGTAGATGACTTTCAGTGTCGACTGGGGCAGTGGCAGAAGTAGGCGTCATGTTTCAGTATTTTGTAGTTTACCACCTTTCGGTTCTTTGGTGCTGCAGCTGCAGCCCGGACCTCAGGGTGGCTTCTGGTGACCTGGACAGGACCACTGGACAGGACTGCAGACCCTCACCAAGTCTGAATTCTCAGGATGTCTTCTTCAGAGTTTGGTGGTGGGAAACCCACCAACAGACACTCCACTGCAGGCAGTGACCCTGGACCTTCTCTGGTGTGGACAAGTGGACAGATGTCGTGGCAGGAATGGCCTTTGAATGATTCTTCAATGATTTGGAACTTTCGCAGCTCTGGGTGCCAGGCAGCACAATGCTAGGGTACGCCCTCTTCTGGAGAATACTCAGCAACCTGGGTTCCAGCAGTCACAAACACTTCTCCGGACCCTGGGAAACACAGATGAACCTCTTGGCTTCAAGATGTTCAGGCACTTCTCTTCTGGACCCACAACAATCCCTTCTCTGGACGGCAGGCACACAAGACTGGCTTCCAGGAGACTTGGGTGAAGTCCAGCAGTTGCACAATGTTCTCTCGTGGCTATGGGAAGAGGTTGCCCATCCAGGTCCTCTCTGGTTCAGTCCTTGAATCAGCATTGCAATTTTTTCAGGTTTGATAAAGAGATGCAGCCTCAGACTTCTTTCTCCAACTGGATTCCAGGATGCAAGCTTAAGAGGACTTCAGCGTCTGCTTCAGATTTCTTGTTACAGCTTCTGAAAAGGAGGCAAGTGTGAGGGTCCTCTGTTATACAAAACACTCACTATTCACTCAGGCTGAGCCAGGCTCAGCCAGCCAATCACACACAAGAGTATTCATGCAGGCAGCACCCAATCAGGCTCACAGGCATTCAGGCTATTCACCAGAAACCAGACACCCAGGATGTAGATTGGGAGCTACTCCCCAGCCTTTCAGTGCACTACACTGCATTCATTCCCGTTTCAGTCCGTGCTGGCTCTGGCATTGTGTCACAAAATCAAAACCAGACACCCACAACACAGAATGCATATGGACTACTCACTCCAGTAAGGTAGGCTCCACCCAAAGGGTGTACCCACGACAAGCAGCCCTGGGGAAGGCGCCAGCCAGTCTGGCAGGAGACGGCCGCAGAGCCATATATGGTACTTCAACCTAACAACCATTTATGGGAAGGGGAGAGAGCCAGGACTTCTCAGGGCATTGGGAAACAAGTGTGGAAGGAAAAGGAAACCAGATGTATCATTTGTATGCTTCATCCCCTCTCCCAGTGAGACCCCTGGCACTATTTGCTGGACTTCTTGACCTTTTTCTTTCAATCCTGAATGAGTGGAGCCTTTTATCGCTCATTCATTCTTGTGGGCTGTTTTTTGGAACTGGATTCTTTGTATTCTACCTGTACTATGGAGTCTGTCTGCTCTATAGCTCTTAAAGGCATCTGTGTGTTTACTACTGCAGCACACAGCTCTCTATGGGAAGTGTTGCCGGGGACCGTTAAGGTCCTCCTTTAAGATTCATTTTCTGTATCCTCAAGTAACTGCAGTTCTTAAGAAGTTTCTCTCCCAAAACTATAGTCTGAAAGATTGGCACACACCACCTTCAGTGGCGTGCCAAAGGGATACCTAGTAGCCCCCTTCTCTCTGCTCCTGTGACTTTTTAGTCACATAGACAATCACCTAGTTATGGCTAGTGGCAGTGGACGTGTTCTACCAACTGTGTATTTTTTGTACCGCAGGCTATGTCCATAGTCTCGGTAGTGCACAATAGGGGCACCCAAGTACCAACTTGGGACCTCCCTTCTTCTTTCACCATTACTAGAATGGTTGTTCTTTGTTAGCCCTTCTTCTACCATTCTGGGAGGGGACGGCCAGTGTGTGTGTGTTGGTACCAGTAGTATCCATGCCTAGGTTGCATAGTGTCTGGGCAGGCAGGAAGTGGGGGAGGAGTTTTCCACACCCCCTTTCCTTTGTCTGCTAGAGAGCCAGAATAGGTCCAGCTCCCACAGAGGGTCCTGGCTGTCCTAATTGGACAGCCAAACGCCCCTTTCTGTAAAATGCTGAGAGAGATTGCTGAGGAGTGTGTGCTGGAACTGTATAAGAGGTGAGGCTTCTGGAGTGAAAAGCAAGTCGACCACTGGAAACAGAAGTAACCAAACAAGATAACCAGAGACGCCTGCAGACCGTTTGCAAGACCGTTAAGCGTCCACTGCTGTCCTGACCCAGTTTTCTATGCGACAGAGGAGCTCCTAAGAGGACGACTTCTTCCCTTGGCTGGTGGGAACAACCAATTCCAGGATGAACTTTGAAACAAGTCCTCTCCCGAGATCCTAGGAGCTTCCAGAGCTATGGAACCCCAATACCAGGAGACCTGCTGCCCATTTCAAGTACATCATTGTGGAAAGGTCGAATCCATCCAAATCTTTGTTGAACCCGTAAGGACACTCCAGAGATCCAATCCAACTAGCCCAGACCCACTCACCAGAGTGTGGGACTGCAGGAAGCAAAGAAGATTGACTGGACGGTCCGTGTCCTTTGTTGGTGCTGCAGAAAAGGCACCAAAACCGCAGAGAGAACCAAGAAGTTGCTGAAAGTCGTACCACAGATCCACCCTCGAGACTGCTGCTGAGAGATCCTGTCCATTGCCCTGCCATCAATCACCAGACCAAGCAATCCGGAGGTCCGGTCCAGAGCTGCAACATTGCGGAGCATCGAGCACAAACATTTTCTTCTAACCTAAGGTACTGCGGGTAAAAAGGTATTGCTTACCCGATTCCAAGAAGTCGCTCCAGAGCGTTGGCGTGCACATAGAGGTGTCCAGGGCAACCCTCTCTTACCTCAGACCCAACCCGCTGTTTATGTCCCCTTCGAGTCAGTTTTAAGGTCTCCTTTGTTAGTTAACTTGCTGCTTCAATAACACTAGAAACTGGAAGAAATCCACAGGAACTCGTAATTCGCTGCTTGTCAAGACTTCAAGCCCTCTCTGAACTGCCTTTAACTAGGGTTGCGTTTTGGGACTTAAAGACTTAGTAGGTGAAGGAACCGTCTTAGACCCCTTGAACTAAGCTTGTTACAATAACTAACAATTTTCCTCCCTTTAAGTGACTTTGCTATATGTGTTTGCAGAGTAAATGTACTACTGTATAAACCACTGAAAACCACTTGAGTGCGTAATAACCGATAATACGATAACATTGTCTTTTCCCTTTCGAACGTTGCTACAAATGTAAACACAAAGTGAAAGTGCCCTTTGAATTGTGTTATCAAGTATTCCGAAGTGTTCTAACATAAACGTCTGAAGTATTTAAATTGTTTCTTGTGTAAATCCAATAATTTCTTTAATATAATTATAAGGAACAAGTTACTTACCTGTAACTGTTGTTCTCCAGCATGGGTCTGGCATGGATTCACATGCTCATGAATATTCCCCGTCGTCAGGCTGGGAATCCTCGGTAAAGAAAAAACCAGTATCAGTTTCGTTTCTGATCTGTCTTTCGTAGTAGTAACCAATCACTGGTCTCTGCGTCATACTGACCACAGCCAATGACTGCCCTCTACCTAAACACCGCCTCTGGCAGCCATCTTCAGATTTGGAAGCACGTGAAGTGGCAGTATGACCAAGTGAAGAGCCGCAGAGGGGTAGGCGGGAGGGTTCGCATGTGAATCCATGCCAGACCCATGCTGGAGAACAACGGTTACAGGTAAGTAACTTGTTCCTTCTCCAGCATGGGGTCTGGCATGGATTCACATGCTCATGAATAAAGAATACATAGCAGTACACACATGCACAACCACGGGAGGTGGCAAAGGCTCAACATTAAGCAGTACAGCACACTCAACATTAAGCATCTTACCTCCTCACCAGGCTCACCTCAGGCGAACAGGTTGGGCAGCACTGCTTGGCCGACCCTGGACTCCTCCCTGGAATCCCGATCGACGCAGTAGAATTTCGTGAAGGTGTGCGTCGACCTCCACGTAGCAGCCCTGCATATGTCCAGCAGGGGCACACCAGAAAGGAACGCCGTGGTAGCTGCGATCGCTCTGGTGGAATGGGCTCTCGGACGGCCAGGCAGCGGTCGGTTTGCCAACCTTTGACAGTACATGATACAGCCGGAGAGCCATCTGGAAATGGAAGCCTTCGAGAGAGCCTTCCCCTGATTGACAGGTCCAAAGTTCACAAAGAGTTGTGACGTCTTCCGAAAATACTTCGTGCGGTCCACGTAGAACTTCAGCGCTCTAGCCACATCCAGCGAGTGCAAAGTCCTCTCAGCGGGCGACGAAGGCGACGGGAAGAACACAGGCAACACCAAGGGTTCGTTGAGATGGAAGTCCGACGGTACCTTGGGCATGAAGGAGGGGTGCGTCCTGAGCACCACCCTCGTGTCGTGAAAAGTCAAGTACGGGGCCTTGCAGGAAAGGGCCTGGATCTCTCCCACCCGTCGTGCGGAGGTGATGGCCACAAGAAACGCTGTTTTCCACGACAGAAACTTCAACGGGGCTGAGTGCAGAGGCTCGAACGGAGGTCCCAGGAGCTTGGTCAGCACCACATTGAGCTCCCACGCCGGGGCCGGAGCCTTCACCGGCGGGAACGATCTGAACAGTCCCTTCATGAACTCTTTCACCAGACGATGAGACCACAAGGACGTCCGGCCCGTGGTTCTGGTGTATCGGGAGATCGCAGCAAGATGAATCTTGATGGACGCGTGTGCCAGTCCAGCTTTGGCCAGCGTCAGCAGGTACGGCAGTACCTGGGGAGCCGTAATCCGTAGAGGGTTAATCTTCTGTGCGTGGCACCAGACAGAGAACCTCTTCCATTTGTGTCCGTAGCATTTAAGAGTCGAGGACGCCCTGGCCTTTGCAAGAACCTCTCTGCAGTCGGCCGGTATGTCGTATCCTCCAAACTCTAGCGCTGCAGGAGCCAGGCCTGCAAGTTCAGCGATTTCGGGTGGTGGTGGTGGAGGATGGCGCCTCCTTCCCTGGAGAGTAGATCCGCGTCCGCCGGCAGCTTGATCGGCGGGGACGCTGACAAGTCCAGAAGGTCCGGGAACCATATCTGCCTCGGCCACGCAGGTGCGATGAGGATCATCCTGCACCGTGACCTCTTGAGCTGGTTGACGAGCCGGATTAGCAGTGGCAAAGGAGGGAACGCGTAGAGGAACAGGCCCTCCCAGGGGAACGAGAAAGCATCGCCCATGCTCCTCGCCTGGGGAAACCTGCTGGCGAACCTCCGGCACTTGGAGTTCGTCGCCGTCGCGAACAGGTCGATCTGGGGTGTGCCCCACCGTCGGAAGAGGCGATCCACTAGATCCTGCCGTAGTTCCCACTCGTGGCACGAGCGCAGCTCCCTGCTGAGTGAGTCGGCGATGGTGTTTTTTATCCCTGCCAGATGAAACGGCAACAGAAACATCCTTTGGGCGACGGCCCAATGCCACAGGTCCTGCGCCTCCTTGGACAGCGCTGGGGACCTGGTTCCGCCCTGTTTCCTGATGTAAAACATGGTGGTGGTGTTGTCGGTGAAGATCCTCACCACCTTGCCCTTGAGGGACGGAAGGAAGGACCTGATGGCCCAGAACACTGCACGGAGCTCCAGGACGTTGATATGGCGGGACTTCTCAGTCAGGAGTCAAAGGCCTCTCGCGTGCAGATTTTCGGTGTGCGCTCCCCACCCTTCCAGGGAGGCATCCGTGGTCACTGTCTCCTGGTGGTCTGGGGTCTGGAAGTCCATGCCCGCCGTCAGATGCGCGCGGTTGCCCCACCACCGGACCGCTCGGCGGAAACTCTCGTCGAGTGTGATCCTCTCTTCGAAGCCACCCATCGTTTGGATCCAGCGCGCGTCCAGGAACTCCTGCAACGGGTGCATCCGGAGCCTGCACATGGGAATGAGGTAGATGCAAGAAGACATAATTCCGAGGAGGGACTTGATGGACCTCACCTTGGCCGCGTCGGAAACCAACATCCGCTGTACCTTGCCCAGGATGGACCTGGTCCTTTCCTCCGACGGGGAGGCCAGAAGGGACACTGTGTCGAGCTTCTCTCCCAGAAACAGTGCGTTTTGAGCGGGTACCAGGTGGGACTTGGCGTAGTTCACGGAGAATCCCAGGTCCGTGAGAAGTTGGACGGTCCTTGCCGTGTGCTCCACGGCGAGCTCCCTCATCTTGGCTCGGATGAGCCAGTCGTCCAGGTAGGGGTAGACGTGGATCCCCTCGCGGCGCAGCTGCGCCGCCACCGGTGCAAGGCACTTGGTGAATACCCTGGGTGCCGACCGTAGTCCGAAGGGGAGGGCTTTGGACTGGTAGTGACGCCCTTGGACCACAAACCTGAGGAATTTTCAGTGCCCCTTTAGGATGGGAATATGGAAGTAGGCATCCTCCAAATCCAACGACGACAGGAAGTCTCCTTCCTCCAGCTGACCCAGGACGTGCTGGAGGGTGACCATCCGGAACTTCTGCGCCTTGATGAACTTGTTCAGACGTCGCAGGTCTAGGATGGGGCGCCATCCTCCCGTCTTCTTCTTCACGAGGAAGTATCTCGAGTAAACTCCGGAGCCCCGAAGCCTCTTTGGGACGAGTTCGATGGCGCCCTTCCTGAGCATCGCCTTTACCTCCAGGAGAAGCTGAGGGACGTGAAGCTCTTTCCTGGCCACGGGGGGGACGCGCGGGCACCTTCTTTGAAACTCGAGCGCGTGGCCCCGGCTAAGGCGTCCAGCACCCAACGGTCGGTGGAGATGGACTCCCACACGCTGACGAAGCTCGCCAGCCGGCCTCCCACCGGGGTGCTTCGGCGGGGGCCTGACCCCACGGCCGGTTCAATCCTGTTTCGACGAGGCTTTGCCGCCTTGACCTCCTTGGCGACGACAGCGGGGTCCGCCAGACTTGCCTCGTCTTCTGTAGGCCTCCTGAGACGACGAGCGGGCCGCTTGACGGTAGGTGGAGAAACCGCCGCCGGAACCTTTGGAGGCGCCCTTGCCTCCGCTGCTCCGAAAGGGCGTCCGCCGTTGCAGAACCCCAAGGGCCCGGGCCGTCTCAGTGTCCGCTTTAATGGCCTGGAGGGAATCGTCCACTGTTTTCCCAAACAGGTTGTTCCCATCGAACGGCATGTCCAGGACTCTGGTCTGTACGTCTTGACGGAAGTCCGCAGCCTTGAGCCATCCACGCCGCCTAAGGCACACGCCGTTGCCCAACTGGCGAAACCCAGTGTCGGCGATGTCCGTCGCAATAGTGATGGCGTGGTCCGACGCCACCTCGCCTTCCTGTAGGATCTCCAGGGCATCCGCCCTCTTGTTGTCCGGTAGGAAGTCCAGCAGGGGAGCCAGTTTGTACCATAACTCCCTGTCGTAGCGGGCCACGATAGCCAAGGCGTTGGCCGCTTTAATCGTCGTCGAGATGACCCTGCGTCCCATAGCGTCCAATTTCTTTCCCTCGCCGTCCGGTGGGGAAGTCGATGTGGAGGCCGCACCCCCCCGCTTTCTTCCTGGCCGCCGCGGAGACGACGGAGTCCGGGGTGGGCTGCGCCCGGAGGCACAGGGGGGCCGCGTCCGGGACCCGGTACTTCTTCTCGTACCGGTCTCTTCTAGCTGGCGTCGTGGAAGGGTTCTTGAGGAGGGCGAGGCCCTCATCCCAAATGTCGTCCAGTAGAGGCACTGCGAGGACCGTCTTCCTCTTGGCCTCGCGCCGTTGATAAAGGAATCCTTCCTTTTTCTTCTTCTCAGGGCAGAGTTGGAAAAGCTTGGATGCCCTGGCGATCATGGAGTGGAACGATCCAATCTCGTCGGGCGGAGAAGCCCTGGTGGGAGGTGACGACGGTAGATCCTCGTCGTACACCTCGTCGTCCGTACCCGTCGCTGCCGTGTCAGTCCCCGTATCATCCCCTCGGGTGGACGGGGAGGAGGGCTGGACGGGGCGTGACGGCTGAAAAGGAGGTGGAGGGTGAATCCTTCTTTTCTTGGGCGGGGGAGCACCTGAAGGTCCGGTTCAGGATCCCCCGACGGGAGAGGTTCCTCCATCGGCAACGGTAGTCTCGTCCTTATCTCTGAACATAAGGACTGTATAGCCAACAAAATGGCCGCCGAGTTGTCTTGCGGGACTGGCAGAGGGGAATCCGACGGGCGATCAGGGGCCCCGTCGGTACCCTCGACAATGTCGTCGTCGCCTGCGTCGGGATCCATCCCGACAGGCCGGTCTTCTTCCACGCCAAGGCCGTGGCTTAAGACCTCAATCAGCTCTTCCTCTGAGGTTGAGGCCGAATCTACGACGACGCCCTGCCCCCCCTTTTTCTTCCCCGCCGGGGGTTTCACAGGGGTCCTATCGATGGGCACAAAAGAGGACTCCCTCCGAGGTGGCAGGGAGACTCTGAGCCCCGAGGTCGCCACCTCTGGCGACAGTATCGATAGAGGGCTTGGCCGGATGGATTAAGGCCTTCACCACCTTAGGTGCGCTCACCGCCTTATCCTTGAGGGGGGGGGGGACACTGCCTCGCTCCCCCTCCGATGGGGCCTTCGAGCTCGACCGGGGCCTCTCCAGGAGCTTCGCCGGGTGCTCACCCTTCCTCTTACCCGACCCAGAGCGTTGGCTCGTGGCTGAAGGTGCCGGGGAGGGTGCGCCCTGCCTGGCGCCCGTAGAGCCCGACCGTTCGGCGCTCCCGGTGCCAGCGGACTCGCGGTGCTTGGCCTTGTGTTGGACCCCCGTCGCCGGGGCGTCCTCAAAGGTCTTAGAAGACCGCTCGGATTTCTTCCTCTTCTTCTCGCCTGACGGGCTCTTCCCTTCCAGCCAGTTGGCGAGACGTTGATGGCGGTCCTTCATGGTCCGCTCCGACATGTTGCCGCAAAACGCACAGACCTTCTCCACGTGCGTCTTGTCCTCATGTAAGCAGTAGAGACAAAAGGAGTGTTCGTCCTCCTTAAAGACGTTCTGGAGCTGGCATCCAGGGCAGATCCTGAACAGCTTTCCGGGCGTCGAGCTTCCCTTCTCCTGGGCCATGTCCGGGCCTGAGAAACTTCTGGAGTCCTCCAAAAGCGTAGCTCGACGAAATCTTCACCCTTGAGGGGCGCAGACGAATCCGACACGGGTCCCCGTTGATCGGATGGAGAGTCGGTGGAGCTTGAGGCTCTTTTGACCGAAAAAACAAAGTTTTTGAGAAAAAACGTGAAAAAAATAGCACTAACGCTCGAGAGCAATAGCACGAGGATCCCAACACATGAACGTGCGGTAAAAATCTGAAGATGGCTGCCAGAGGCGGTGCTTAGGTAGAGGGCAGTCATTGGCTGTGGTCAGTATGACGCAGAGACCAGTGATTGGTTACTACTACGAAAGACAGATCAGAAACGAAACTGATACTGGTTTTTTCTTTACCGAGGATTCCCAGCCTGACGACGGGGAATATTCATGAGCATGTGAATCCATGCCAGACCCCATGCTGGAGAAGTGTACGTGCTTCTTTGTTTTGCCTGTCTATCTAAGATTCAGTGTACTTACTTACAGCTCGCATCTTCCTCTTAAAATAAGCCTGACTGCTCTGTCACTCTACCAAGGTCCTGAGCTAGTAGAGACTGATACTAAGAGTTGGGGATCTATAAACCACTGGGATCGCTTACTAAAGTCTTACTGCCGTTAGGACTTTAGGAAAACTCCCAGTGGCCATCTTGCCTTTCTATAGGAATCTATTGATTCCTATGGCAGGGCATCCCAAAAATGGAGGATACCTAGAGCCACTGTCACATTAGCATGGAGCTGCCACCAGCCCATACCCTGCTGGGTGGGCAACAACCATGTGCACAAAAACATACACGGTGGAACAGGGTTATGCACCTACCAATGGGTGCCCTAAGGATATCCCATGGGTCTTTGTCCACTAGTAACAAAATGAAGAGCTGCACTGCCAGTGGTCAAACTGGACTCCTGTGCAGAAAATAAGCAGAACACACGGAATAAGGAGGTATACGACAAGGGTGCCCCATCCCTCCAATGCATTTCTAGCACCACAATCTCCTGTTAGCCAGTCGTCCAAGTAAGGGTACACTGGAATGGACTGCCTCCGTAGGTGTGCTCACACTACCGCAAGGATTTTTACAAACACTTGTGGTGGCCAAGACCATACCAAATTGTGGCACTTTGAACTGTCTCCCACTTTGAATCTTAGGGATTTTCTTTGTGCTGGCAACATTGAAATATGAAAATATGCATCTTTCGTGTCCAATGTTGCCATAATTTCCCTGTTTAAGTAGAGGAAAAACTTCCTGCAGCGTTATCCTGAATTTTTTGTGGCTTGACATACGTGTTTGCAGGGCGCAGGTCTGAGACTGGGCGCACTGTTAGATCTTTCTTTGGAACAAGGAGGAACACTGAATACATACCTTGGTTTTTTTCCAGAGGTGGAACCAGCTCCATCGCTCCCTTTTGCAGTAGTGTTAAAATGTCTTCTTGTAAAATCAAGTGATGTTCTGGCGACATTCTTCTTGATCGAGGAGGATGGCGGTGAGGTGTTTCTAGGCATTCTATTGAATAACATTTTGCCACGGTTGTTAGCATCTAGCGAGCTGATGTTATCCCCTACTATGTGTGAGTGAACAATGTCATGCAGCCCCTTAATGGGGAAGCATGGGAGGGTACCTGAACTGCAGTATTTGCTGGTGGGGGCAGCACAGCCTCTATAGGCTGCAATTTTGTCCTGACCTTTACTTCTCCCAAATCCTCTTTGCTGATTGGTTTGAAAAGGGGCAGATTGGATTTGGGGATTGCTCCAAGACAATGAGGAGGCTCCAAAGCCAGACCTTGAAGCCCTTGAGAAACCTTGTGTTGAAAACAAAGCTGTGCATTAAAGGTGCCCCAATGGATAAAGTTTTTTTTTAGAAATTTGCCCTAGTGGTTCTAGGGTCTCATGCTCCTGCTTAGTGGTTTCTAACTGTTCATCTACTGCCTTCAGAAAGAAGACCGAATCTTCAATAGGCATGTTTATACAGGTTTGAACCCTGAATCCGGCAGCCATGAATAGCGTTTAAGCAAGTGCCAGAGCTATCACTCTTCCAGAAGAGTCTAGTGAATCCAGAGTGTTTTTCAAAATATTCTGGGCTACCTGTTTCCCTTCTGATGAGATTTTGAGTAGGTGGGACCTAACTGGTTCGGGGACAGAATCCAGTTGTTTGTGTATTTCATTCAACTGAGCATTATTACAGCAAGCAAAGTGGTATTGTTTGCTATGCGAGTAAAATAAGCCCCAGAGGTAGTCACGCCTTTGCACAGGTTATATAACCTTGTGCATTCTTTATTGGGTAGTGCTTCAGCACTGGACAGTGGTACACCCACCCTTTTCCTAAAGGTGGTGACAACTAGTGAATCAGGTTTTACATGACCTTTAATGTAAAGAGGGTCTAAAGGGGATGGCTTAAAAAACGTCTCTATCTTGGGGTTGACTGCACGAGTAAGTAAAGGTGTAGTTAGAGATGGAAAAGTTGCAACTGTGCCTGCACTTATTTGCGCCAAGATAAATTACTGGTGTATTTCCTTTTGCTATGAATGACAAATCCAAAAGTTCTGTTGTATTTGATAGTTTTTTTATTTTGAATTTTCATCCCCTCTTGGATGACACATGTTTCGGTGTACAACCTGTGCCTTTTTCAAATCCGGGCCTTTAATGTGTCATTACGGTTCACACAAAGAATAATGTTCTTGTTGTAAATGAAGCACTTTTAGTCTTGGGCTCAGGTGGGATTGAGCCCAAGACTAAAAGTGCTTCATTTACAACAAGAACATTATTCTTTGTGTGAACCGTAATGACACATTCAAGGCCCGGATTTGAAAAAGGCACAGGTTGTACGCCGAAACACGTGTCATCCAAGAGGGGCTGAAAATTCAAAATAAAAAACTATCAAATACAACAGAACTTTTGGATTTGTCATTCATAGCAAAAGGAAATACACCAGTAATTTATCTTGGCGCAAATAAGTGCAGGCACAGTTGCAACCTTTCCTACAGTTTACAAACGGAGTAGAGGAACTCAGTGTCTCCGTAGTGACCTACACTCATGCGACAAAGAACCAACCACAAAAGACAAAAACCCTAAAAAGGCTAATAATCACCAAGTAACCCCGATTTGGTCGCGAAGGTACAGGCCTATGATATCTCAAAAAAGGTCCTCAATGTTGGAAAGTAGTTAGAGATGGGGAAATTCTCTTCTTTATAGACTGCAAAAGAGGAATAGCCTGACTGATGGCCGCCTTCTCATTTAAAATATCATCTACGAAATTAGTGTCTTCCACTGTTTCCAGAGACTGAATATTAAAATGATTTGCAGCCCTTTCTAACAAGTAACTGAATAGAAGTTGATCAATGGGGGAAATGTGGCCACCGTCCGGAGTAATATTAGGAGGGGTCTATAATTGTGATGCCTGGGTCATCTTGATCATAGCCATTTCGATCATCATACCACGTATCTTGATCTACCTCTTGATCCTGATAAGAGTCATGAGAGGCTTGCGTGTCAATAAGAGGTTGCTCAGAAATGTCCCCAATATTATGTGTGGGAGAATGCAGATGCCGTGGGGATTTAGCTAAAGGCTGCCCCATTTCTAACGTTTTATGCTTAATTGAATGACATTCCATGAACGTTACACAAGAGGAATCCTTGTCCATTGTGTCTTCAAAATGTTCTCTAGACCAGGCCAGTGTCTTGGGTGTGTCAGGTAGAGGAAACCCAATAGCCTCAGGGTCTTTTCTAGGCCTCTTATTTTGCAGTGATTGAGATAAAGGGGAGTTAGCCCTGGTATATTCTGTCACCTTCTGCGGGTCAGTGGGTGTGTGAGAGATGTGTTCCTGGGACCCTTTAGGATGTTTTTCTTTGCTAGAGTGAGTCTTGTGTGATTTCGATGTGTTTCAGCATTTGCGAAACACCCCGTCGAGGGACTCTGATGCACGACCATTGGAGCCTGTTTGGTTTTATCGCCTTGCGCTAGACGTGGGTGTGGAAGTGCAGCAGGCTTATGGTCGGTAGGCCGCGAGATGCCATCCACCGGCGTGCAGCCTATCTATGCATCAGTTGAAGAAGGGCTCTGGGTTGTGTGCTTTTTATGTGTGTGTGTCTCTTTGTTATCAGGAGCTTTCCCCATAGCAGTGCGCTGTGACTGACTTTCGGAGCTGGGGACTGACACGCAGGAGCCAGAAGATTCCCTTGAAATGTATTTGGCTTCCGACAAAGGAGCCGTTGCTGCCTTGGCCTTCCGGGTCAGACTCAAAGGTGCCAGTTGGGGTCTCAGAATCGGCCATCATGGTGTGGGCAGCCCACCATTTGGTGTGTCATTCCTTAACAGTTTGGGGCCTAAATAACTTGCACAATGCCCCTCTGGGTGGTCTCAGAGAAGGCAGCAGTTGCACACTCAATGGGTGTCTTCCAACTAGTACTTTCTGTTGCAAGATGGGCAGAATTTAAAAGGCATTTTAGTGAAAGGCAGTATATATGTGAAGTGGAAGTATGCATTCTCTTATAAAAGGTAATAAAGGAATCAGTTCCCCCACTCTCCCTACTGCAAGGACGAAGAAGTTTAAGATATAACACTGAAAAGTAGCAGTGCTACAGACTCTGCGACATATCTGACCACAATGGTGGAAAAAAGCAATCTAAGGAACCTCGACGCGTGAGGCATCATGGGTACACTAGACATCATACTAGGGACAATATTAAAAACACTCCCAGTTGACGTCCCTTTTCGAACTTCGAAAACATGTGAAATACTTAGCATCTACCACTAGATGCCAGCCTATGCAAAGCTTGTGATTCTAAGCGCATCCACAAGCCTCCGAAATGTTTGAGTATCATGGAATATCAACTTTGTTTCATTTTTCATTGTGTGTAGAAGGACTAGAATAAATAAGTATTTTTAAACCTACCTGTCTAAAATGAATTATTGTGTATTATATTGTGTGGACTCATTAAGGGCCTCTGACCCCACTCACACTTTCCTGAGAAGAGCCTGGATGTTCTCCAAGTTTAACATGATTGGGTTTTGGCTAACCTCCGAGTTCCCTGTTCACTGTAACTAGGGTGACCTCCTAAAATCTGTCCACCAGGCCAGATTCTAGAAATCCATCTTAACAAGTTGGCGACTCTGGGATGTTAAAATCTCTGGTGAAGAGATTAGTGTGTGCTAAATTTGCAGAGAAGAGCCATTTGCAGATGTCCTTAATGAAAGTCACTCCTATGAGGTGGTCTGTACATGAGATGGAAGGGCATGGATATGGATTACTTGAGAGATGAAGGAAACCAGTAGGCGAGTGATTCGAATTAGCTTTTTCTGTGAGAGGTTATGATGGAAGATTGCCAATCAGTGCTGTAGAAGATTGCCACTCTGCCTTGTGCCCTTCCTGGCCGGCCAGCATGTTAGATGCAATAAAGCAGGGTGGTGGTGAGGTAGGACTACGTCAAAAACATGGGGGGAGGATGGGATAAACAATGTTTCGGTGATGAAGAGGGCATCAAGGTATGCGGGTATGCGATGAGGTCGGTGTTCACTGGGGTATGAGCAACTGCTGAGTGAGCATGACAGGGCATGTGTATGTGGTCTACAGGCATTGGAATGGAGCAAGAGCGATATTGATATTGTCTAGGGTAGCTTGCCAAGACTGCCCAGAGCACTAAACCATTTAAACCCTAGAGAAGGTGGGGCTCGGCTATGGAGGGAGTAGACAAGCTGATGTCTTTCAGTGAGTAATAGTGTTGAGACTACTTTGTAGGTGAAATGCAGAATAGCAGGTCTGGCCCCATCAGGCCAGAAAAGGCACAAACAAGTGAGGTCATTTTCTTCATCTGTCCTTTGCCAAGGACAATGGTGATGAGAATGCCTAAAGACGATGGGTAAAGAAGTCGGTGGGTGGATCACTTGAGTGGCAGGACCTGGTCACGTGAGCAACAGCCTCCTCGATGGCATCTGCTTGGAGCTGGCCTGGAGTCCCTTACTAGCCTCCTGGAAGTTAGGAAAACTGGTGCAGGCGGACCAGCTGAGTGGTAGGATCTGGTCAGGTGATCAGCAGCCGACTCAAAGCTGTCTGTAAAATGTTACATATTGCAGCAACCATGTCTGGTTTCCTTCTGTTCAATGTATCACACGGGTAAACGCATACAGGGACATCCCGTCCCAAGGAACCTAAAGAGCACTGTCTATTGAGTTGCTGTGCCTGCCCAGCCTGGAGGCATACTGGGGCTACTTTGCATTGTTGGGAGTTGCAAAAGCATCCACGGAGAGAGAAACCCCATCTCACTAAGATGTGAAGCAACCACTTGCGGACTGACTTCGAGCCTGCTGGCGGCATGAGATTCGAGATTCTGCTCCCTCGGGAGATGAGTGCGCGTACATATGAATGTTCAATTTGATGGCCCAAAACCACAGCATCAATGCCACCACTAGATAAAAAGACCTGGAAGAGCCTGGCTTGTTTAGAGTGAACAGTGCAGTCGTATTCTTGTTGGGAATCTGTATGGATTCTTGGGTATAGAAAAGCTGAAAATAGGCTGTAGTTCCTGGACCTTGATATGGAGTAAGCGCTGGTCTGAATCTGAAATTGTGCACCTGAAGATCACCCAGAGTAGATACCAAGCCACAAGGGATAAATCTGTGGTGATAGTCCATGAGGGGGGAGGGGGAGCCCAAAAACTAGACAACTTCCGGGATTGGTCGCTCCACCACCTAAGATCCGGGTGCAAGGAAGAAATCATCTGTGATACTGCAGACTTAGGGCGAGATGCTTTAGACCAGACACACACTAGGTAATACTGGTCCTCCTCCTCCTGAGCCTGGCATGTGGCAGAGATAGTGTTAGGACTGTTTTTCTGATGTCCAACTAAGGGCTTAGTATAGCCATTCAAATGAGGCAGTACAAGACTTCACTCTTAGTATAAGGCTGTACCACCTGAGTTCATGGTAGTGTAGACGGAGCAGCCAGGCCTATTGTAGGAGGGAGATAGGGCTGTAGAATCCGTACAAGTGAAATTGTAATACAAATGATCCAAAGAAACACTGAAACACTATGTATGTAAAAATAAAGGTTTTATTTAAATACAGGTAGGCCCAGATAAATATAGGGGTAAGTAAGCACTAAAAAATTATAAGAAATCACAGTATAAAAACACAACACTATACTTAAAAGTACACAGACCCAAGTATAGAGCTTATTTGAAGTACCTAACAGTAGTTCTAGGGAAGTCAAAACCTTTTCATACACATTCAGTATAGGTCAAGCCTATTCTTGGGGAGTAAAAACCAATGGTTACTTTTTACAATTCCATTCAGTAATGCAAGGGCAGTAGACCTTTCCAGTTGTATAATGATTCTCAGTACAAATCACTTAGTCAACTGGACAATATACTTTTGGTGAAGAGTGGAACACTTATTCTAGGTGCAGTAAAAACCAATAAATGCTTTTGTGAGAACACATTTATACTAGGTGAGTAAAACCTAATATTCAATTACAGGTGCTATATCAGTGAACCACAGACAGAGATGAGCAATAGCTCTGGTAATTTAGTTTTGGATTGCACACAGCTAACACAAGGTAAGTAAAACCCACATACTTTTTTTAACCTCACAATGAAGGGGAAAGTAAAACCCAATGTCACACTTTACTGAATGACTCAAAGTTATTCTAGGTAGGCAACAACCCAATGTAGACTTATTCTGGCCAGGCTAGCAGCAAGTCAGGGGAAGCAAGACCCAGTTGGGGGACACTCATACAATTATCCTCAAAAGACGAATCTGGCGATGCCAATACTTTACTTTTGGAAAGGGGCACAACTTCATCACAAGAGAGTAAAATACCTTCACATCTACTTTCTATTAGACTGGCAAAACAGTTGCTAAGGAATAAAAACAACATAATACTTTTAAGAATAGTGCATCACACATTGAAGATCAGTAAGAACTTGTGTAAGTGTTCACTCTTAGAATTATAGTTACCAACCAACTCTTTACAAGTAAGTAACTTTTAAACACTTACTTTCTTTTCTAGGCAAAAGTCCCAATCCCTTGAAAGTCTTTCCCTTATTCTTGGAGCATGAGTGTTCTCGGTGGCAGAAGGGGGGTCACTAGAACTAGTGACCAACAGGCAGTGTCAGAATAGGTTCTTTAGTAGCAAAAGTCAGTGTTCCTTAGGAAAACTGGGCAAACAGGTGAGTACTTTACTTCTAGGGTTAGAAGAAGGCACAGGGGCTTCACAGAAGACACCCTAGCAGGATTCTAGCAGTGGGACTGGGTGCACTGAATGAGAGGCCTCCCCATCACAGAAAACAGCCCACAGCTACACAGAAATCCTAACAGGCTTAAATGAAGTATATACCCAAGCCAACACAGTACCTCAGCATTGAAGAGGTGTTTGCAGCAGGAGGACTTCAGGGTCTGCAGCCAAATACCCGGTCAGTGGATTCCTTGTCGTGGTGACTGAAAACAAGACCTCAGAAGGAACTTTGCAGCAGGGATCGATGAAGGCTCTAGGCAAGGTTTCCCTTGCGGCTGAATGCGGTTCTGAGGATTTGGCGCCTTTTCAAGGACCACATAAGACGACAGAAAATCACGGTTGAGTTCTCATCGTTACAAAGGTCCAGCACTCTGTTGAGGGGACCTTTTGGACTCGATTCGTGTCTCTGGAGATCCACCAGGATGCCCACCAAGGTTCAGCGAGATTCGGAATTCGGAAGACCGTGCACCGCATGATGATTCGAGGTCCCAGGGTATTGGGGATATTGCAAGAACGCAAGGTCGCAGCAACGCGTGGGATGGCTCAAAATGCAGGTCTTCTTGAGTCTAGTGGGTCTCACCAGGCTCTGGGTCGGGGTCCTAGTTTTCAGAGCCCCAGGTCGATTGGAAGGAAGGGCTACAGCAGGCTCTCCGGTTGCTGGAAATCGTTTCAGCCGTGTTTCCTTCATCTTCCTCTTCAGTTTCGGTTCCAGTGGTCGACTTTTCTTCAGTTTCCAGGTTCACAGTATTTATCATGAATTACAGCACAACCTCTGCATTCTCTCCCTGCATTTTACAAGAAGGGGTGGTCTGGTTATCCAATCAGGACAGCCAGCCCCTCCACTGGGATCTGTCCCCATTCAAGCAGTTTTGGACTCCTCCCTCACTTCCTGCTCTCACAGACAGACTGGAGTCTGGGTGGGGAGTCCAGGGGACTCCCGCCGCAGACAAAAATCACACAAAGGAATTTCCCACCCTGGATGTCAGGGGAAGGAACAAGAAACGACAAGAAACACTAAAATGGCAAAAAAAAGAAGCCAGTGGCCATTTTGGTCAAAATGGACACCCTCAGGTCCTTTACTGCAGCTGTGAACACATCTCGCGGTAAACGTGCACCAAATGAATACAAGGTATCACTGCCACCAGCCATTGAAAGTAAGCTTGTCACTGTAACAGAATTGTTACAGTTTTAATGTGAAAGGGGATACATTGCATCTCCTCAGCACTCCACATAAGGTGGGGTGTGCTGGTCTCACTTAAAATGTAAAAGGGATCCAAAGATACTTTCTACCCATGAAAACTGTAGTTCACTCAAGGTTAGCACAAGAAAGTTAAAAGGGGAGCCTCTAGCAACAACAGGCACTTATTGCCAATAATTCGTTAAAGAGGATAACTTTTTAGACACTATGGAGAGTCAAAAAAATTACACCCATAAAAAGAGTTAAAGATTATGTGAGTGTGGAAAAAGGTTCCCACTCACTGAGGTATTAAAGAAAAATATCCCACTAATAAAGCAAACAGTTCTGGGATTTACCCAGGTCAGGAAGATTTACCAGTTCTGTGCAAATCTTACCCAACCGATAGAACACACGAGACCATGATACTCATCAACAAGCTGTAGTCATAGAATTGGTCGAAAAGATTGTGCAAGTCGTGAAAATGTTCTGTATCTTCTCCATCAGAAAAAGCCTGGCAAGGTGAGTATTCTAAACAAAGGAGAAATTACTCATCAGTAATGTTCTTTTTATGGATTCTTCTCCCACAGATTCCTCATCTTGATAGCCATCCAGCGTCAGCTTGCTCAAAAATATTTCAACAGGGGGCGTTGTGTGACTCAACATCGTCACTCTTCTCCCTCGTGTTGGGTGACACCACTCCTAGACTTCAGACGTGACATTGATTGCTGTTTTTAATGGATGCACTATGCCTCCTTACCGCAGTTCCCCACCTTTTTTCATCTGGGGTCAACCTTTGAGAGAAATGACACCAAATGGAGAAGCCTATGAAAAACCTTTATTGAAAACAAAGGAAATCTTTTTGGGTGAGGAACAATGCCACTAATGAGGTGGCACAATATGGTGACATAACGAATTGCTTTTGTTTTTTGCAGCGTGAAACAATCTCTCTTCCTCCTTGCGTTCACACTCAAGGAGGTGACGAAGGGCACATCCAGACGACGCTGTAAGCTTCCAAGCAAGGTAACACTGGCAGGGCAATAAGAAATCTGTGGGAGAAGAATTTGATGGACTCCCAAAGTAGCGACATCAATAGAAGGAGGGATGGATACTAGATGAAAAAGCACTGCAGAACTGCATTACCAAAACAGGCATCAGCCCCTCGAGCAATGTTCCAAGTTGTAATGCCTAGAGAACATATGCAATGAAAATGTAGTCGTTGCTCGACAAATGTCTCTTACAGGCACCCTTCTTTGGAGGGCCAACAAAGCCGCTACACTTATCTTCGATTGTGACATCAAGCCTTAAGGCACCTGCTTGCCTGCATTCCAATAACACAGAGATACACCGCACAATCCAGTGGGAAATAGTCTGTTTAGCAACAGCTTGACCCAGCCTGGATTGCGAGAAAGCAACAACTGGTCGTCCTTCCTCGAGGAATTAGTTCTTGCCAGATAAAAACTAAACACCCTCTTGGGATCCAACCTATGGAATGTCTCCTCCTTGGAAGGATGGGGTGAAAGGGAAAAACACTGGAAGGTCCGCACTTTGGGCAATATGAAATTCTGAGACAGCTTTAGGCAAGAACTTGGGACGTACCTTCAAGGGCACCTTTTCCTTGTACAACTTTAAAAAGGGAGGATTACACAAGAGTGCGTGTAGCTCATTGACCCATCCAGAAGATGTGATTTCAAAAAGGTGAAATGGAAGTGGAATGTAAGGGCTCAAAGGGCGTTGCCATCAAGAAGGTTAAAAACAGATTTAAATCCTAATCAGGGCAACGAATGGGGTCGATGGAAAAGAATTTGCAAGACCCTTCAGGAAATAGGCCACCACAAGAATGGAAAAATTGAACCTTGCTCTAGCGTCCTTTTAAAAAGGTACAAAGCAGCCAGAAACCACTTGTCTCTAGCCACTTGAAGGCCTGATTTGGCCATGGTCAATAAAGGTCAACAAAACCTCCAGCACCATGAAGGTGGGAAAGGCCAGGGATCTACTCCTTTCACTTTGCACTATGCTACACACATTCTCAATCTTCAAGCATACAGCAACCTGGTCGAAGGCCTGCGTACAGCCAACACATCATCCAGGTCACAGTCCTCATACCGTAACCTCTCAAGAGCCATGCATATAGATTCAGAGGTTCTGGGTTCAGTTTCAGTATCTTATCCTCAGACTGGGACAAAAGGTCTGGCCTCCGAGAAAGCCAGCGAGGTGGGCAGAGTGCCAACTCCAGAAGGTCCAGGTACCATGTCCTCCATGCCCAGTGCGGTGCTATCAGGATTTATTTATTTATTTATTTTGCATTTGTTAAGCGCACTTGCAGCCCATGAGGCATCGAGGCGCTGTTACAGAGGAAACACAGATTAAGATTAGATTTTTTTTTTTTCTTTGTCTTAGTTACGTATTTATAACGCGCTTAAACACTCGGAGGTTTCTAAGCGCGGACCCGGGGATCGAACCTGTTGTTGCTTTGTGTCGTCTTGCTTCCAAGACGCGCACGCTGCCGCTGTGCTATCCTCCCGGGATCATGTGAGCCCTGAACCTCCTCAACTTCCTGAGAACCCACTGGTTTTGGGGGTAATGCATAGTGAAGATCAAAAACCTACTCCATCTTGAAACCATCCCACAATTGACACATCACGAGAAATTCCCTTAACTAGAACTTTCTGATTTTGTGTTGCCCTTTGTTGCAAAGAGTCACCCGACAGGGTTACCCCAACAGGTGAAGATTTTTTAGATCTCCGGGCAAAGGTCTCACTGATGAGAGACCAAGCTCTGCCTGTTCAGAGCATCTGCCAGCCCTTCTCCACCCGCGCCAGATCCGCTGCAGACACATAGTTCTCCAGCTTCCAGAAGCATAGAAGCAAGGCCCCCCTGCAGTGGGTTAGTTACCTCACACCTCCATGCTTGTTGAGGCAGTGCATGGCCACTGTGTTGTCACCACAATTACGAAATGTTTTCATCAGAACGAAGGTGCAAAAGTGGTCAGCGCTAGTCTGACCACTCGCAGTTCCAGCAGGTTGATGTGTCAACAACTCTCCTTCTGAGACCAGTGACCGTTGACTTGAAACCCTGTTGGTGACTCTACTGATTGGTGACTCTAATCTGGGGGAAAAGCCTTCCCCTCGAGTGTCAAAGACCGATCCAATAAACTGAAACCGCTCTGCTGGTGTAACCTGAGACTTCTGCAAGTTCAGGGAGAAGACCAGGCTGTGCAGCAGGGAGCAAGAGTCCTCGAGGTGCCTCGAAACCTGCTCTGGGAACCAACCTCTTATCAGCCAATCATCCAGGTACAGAATACAAAGACGCTGAATCTCCTGAGATGGGCTGTCACAACTGCCATGAGCTTGAACACCCTGGGTGTGGAGGTCAAACCAAAAAGGAGCACCCTGAACTGATAATGGGTGCCCACAATAATAAACCTCAGGAATCGCCTGTGCTTCCCGTGGACAGGCATAACCTGTGAAAATAACCACCCTGAAGATCCAATGACATTAACCAGACCTGGTATTGTAGAGCCTTGGTTGGCCCCCAGAATCCCCCCTCCAGGGTGGAATAAAATAAAAAGAAATCAATGTTACCAGCTCATTATGTCTGTACAAGTGGGGTGAAGCGCACACAAAACCAGACCAATCAACAGTGCACAAACCCTTGCCAACAAGCAGAATGACATTCAGTGATGAGGAATGAGAGCGAGGCAGATAAAGCATCATACCACTCCAATAAAAAGTTTAGGCATTGAATTAAGAATGTATTTATAGATAGATGGTAATTGGCTTCACAATTGTCGCAATTGCGCCAACATTTTCAGATTGTGGACACAGATAAAAGGTTGGTTCACTTTCACAGTTAATCTCAGTGGTAGGCCACCTATTGCAATTTTCCATTTTCAAATGATAAAGTATGAGGTCTTTAGTCTACAGTTTTGCAAGGGTACATACCATGAGGAGCTTCCAACTTCAGTGCAGCCACGTGAGACAGCTAAAACAACACAAATACAAAGATTTGTAGTATATTGAACCATCAGTCAATCATGCAATTAAGTATCAACAGCTTTTCTGTTCTCATTATAAAGAAACCTAAAATAAAACAGTTTTTACAAAAAAAGCAGCTTTCCTCAAGTTCAAAATCAATAAATGATTTCCATAGAATAAATAACTTCCCTTCGGTAAGGTTCTATCTGGTGGACAATTCCTCCCACAGATTCCTCATCTTCAAAATATGGCACTCAATGCAGTCGGCACCAGAAAATGTTTTTACCGAGTAGATGGCACCATTCAGGTCCATACTCTGTCATTACCTCTTGTTAGTCTTGCAAAGGTGGTGAGCTAATACGGGCCTGTCAGCCCATTTTCTCCAGTTACGCCTTTTACCACACCGTCAAGGCAAGGTGGAGAAACGGCAAGTCGTCATAGTGTGTAGATGTGTAAGGATAGTCCCATTAGTGAGGTAGGCGTGAGGGCAATAAGAAACTTGTGGGCAAACTATGTCCACCAGAAAGAACATTAGCAAAGGTAAGTAATTTGTTCTGCTAATGGACGCATTCATCCCACAAACTCCTGATCTCTGAAAGACTTCCAAAGCTGTACATTGTTTTAGGAGGAGGGCATCGAAGTATCATCTTAAGTTAACATCGTCTGTAGGACTGACTTTTCTACAACTGCATTATTCTTGAAGATTGATTCAAGCAAGTAATGCATAGAAAAGGAGTGAATTATGTACAACAAGTGGGTAATTTGATGTTTTGGGCTAGATGGAATGCCAATATAATCTTTGGTGAGAAAGAAGGTTTTATTCTTAGTGAGACTATCTTTAAAGAATTATATTAATACAGGCGATCCCTATAGGGACGATAGTTCCTAAAATCACCCGACATATTAAAGCAAACTGGAATGCAACCTTAAATAACATAAGCCTTAATGAACATGAATGCAGAGGCTCAAAAGGAGCTGCCATTAGAAATTTCAACACAGTTTAAATCCAATAGAATGATATAGTGTAGGAGGAAACCTGTTCAAGAGCCACTTCAACAAAGTAATAACTAATGGCATCTTAAAATAAGAACCCTGTTCTGGTGTGCATTTGAATATGGAGGGAGCGATCATGTAACCTTTTCTAGTATTTACATTACTTGGCCAGGGAGAACAATAATTCCAGAACTGTGGAGGTGGGACATAATAGGTCCACCAGTTTTTCAGCACCAGATTTCAAAATGGTTACAATGACGAGCATATGTAGACTTAGTCGATGGGCGTTTTGCCAAGAGCATTACTCCCAGAATCTCCTCTGAAAGACCCCAATCCTTGTAACTCATCCTATCAACATCCAGGCATGAAGATTTGTTGTGAAGTACCCTGACACATGATTGGGTCAGTCGATCCTCTCTGCAGAGGATCTTCTAGGGAGGGCATAGCAGCATGTTCAGCATTGAATGGGTACCAGCTACTCTGTGCCCAGTCCGGTGTGATCAAGGTCATGGTTTTAAGTCTATGCTTCAATTTCCTCAGTACTAGGAGATTCTGCGGAAAGGGGAGGCGCTCGTAAACTAGCTTGAACTGCCAGGGTATTATCAGCACATAACCCCGAGAGTTCTCCATGGAGCAAAATATTTTGCACTTCTTGTTTACACTGGTTATAAACGGGTCAGTTTGGGGTTTTCCCTCACATGGAGACAACTAGTGTATTCAGACTGCCGGCAAGGTGCAAAGCTATCACAGAAACCCCATTCTGGATCAACCAAACACATAGAAACACTGCTGCGCTGGACAGCTTGAAAGATCCCACACAGCCTGCCTTATTGACTTCATATATGGCGGTGGTGCTAGCAGTGAGGACTTGTACAGTCAAACCTTTGACTGATGGTAAGAAGGATCCCAATGGCAGATATACTGCTCTGAGTTGCAGTACGTTTATGTGGTTGGACCTCTCCAGCCCTTCCTACAGACCGCTCACTGAAGGATCCTGCAGATGACAGCCCGAAAATGTTAAGGATGCATCTATGACAATGATTTAACTGGGATGCGCTTGTTGGAATGTGGCCCCTGAAGGAGGTTTGTTATGATACGATATGGCATTTATAAGGCACCTATCCACAAGTGTTATAGATGGATGCCCAAAAAAACAGGTCTTGCAAGACCTGTGGGGGTCCTGGATCATGTTCTTCATGTCCCCATTGAGGACCACTGTAGACACTGTTTGGAATGATTTTCTATACTCTGGCCTGGGGGCTGTGGGGCAGATGTATAGAAGGCCAACCTATATTGTGACAGGGACAACTCTGGGAGCTGCAGCCAAACCAATTCAAGGTAGCAGTGACAAGAGGTATAGCATAAGTCTCAAGAGGTGGTGAGCTTGTAAAGGGTCCACAATGAATACACACAATGGGAGTCAAAAATTACACTTAGACAGTATGTATACAAATACAATTATTTATTTATGGCCAAATATCACCATGAAAAAGGACTACTAACAGGTAGAAGTATCACACAACACTAATAATAGAATGCATATATACAGTCATAAGAGTAGGGCATAATACACATCACACGCTTGCAAAGGAAAGTGTAGATTAGTTTATGCACTATAGTTCCACAGAGCATTAACCCTAACTTCAACAGTCCTCCCTTAAGTTGTCTCGGCCTTATGGCCAAAAGTTCAGGAAAAGTTCTGACACAGTTTGTAACGCTGGAAAAAAGAAATGAAGGTAGGGTCTCTGGGGTCCAGTGAATGATTACAGGGTTAGAGGACAAGTGTCCTCAACTTTCGGAAGGCTTGCGCAAGCAAGTAATGGCAAAGACAAAGTATTGTAAAAGTTAGTGAAACTTTTAAAGGTAGTTTAGGGGCAGGTAAGAACCACGGAAACCCACCCCCATACTCCGATTCTTCACAGGACTTGGCAGGTCAATGGAAGAAGATGTGAGGTCGCTTTTACCACCATCAGCCTCAGTCCTTGATTCGCAGGGTTTGCAGACTCGAGCAGCTCTCCGGTCGGTGTGTCTTTAGCTGCTGCAAGGACTCAGATGAAGTATGCAGAAAAACACAATGCAGGACTCCTCTCAGGACTGGACTCGACTATGCCGTTTCAGATGGTGGTCAACACAGCACTGCAATGCAAAGGGACTCACTTGTCGCGGTCGACTTTCCCTCCTATCCCGGGTCCCCTTGATGCTAGGACTCTGAAATTTTGCTGCAGTAAGTCTGGTAGGACAAGCCGAGGATCCCCCAAGTTCCAGGCCTCAACGCAGAATGGTGACGTTGGCAGCACAAAAGCCCAAACTCCGAGCTGGTCAGCCACAGGGAAGTCCTGAGGCACTTCCAAAAGCTCTTCATCGAAGGGTATCAAGCAGACATCAGGAATGGATGTTCCCTGCACTCCACGGGTCGCAGCTCCCTCACAGGACTGCTGAAGATCAATAGCAAGACCGGGCTCTTCCAGGACAGCAGCAGAAGTTGATCGCCAGGCCTCCTTCAGATGGTTCTCCGGTATCCTCACAGGTCTCACAGCTGGACAGGAGTCTTGGCTCCTTCAGGTTACTCCGGGATCTCTGTAGAGTGGGTGCAGGGGTCCTCTTATCCCAACTCACACTAGCCAATAGCAGAATTAGCCCCACAAAAACCCCAGCGGTGGTCAAAACAGAACCACTGGCAGGAACACTCATGCATAACACTCAGACACACTGAAACCAGTTTGTGGATTGGGACCAGACAGTCCCATCCCACATTCTGCCAGCAAACACACATAGCCCCCCAGTATCCTGCCAAAATCCTCTTCTTTCCTGGGCACTGGAAGACCATATAAGGATTTGCCTGGCCTCACAGGCCAGGAAAAAGGCTAAAAAAACAAGACGGCCAAAGGACAAGCGAGACACCTTGTGGGATGGCCATGTTTGGTCAGTAGCCACAGTTAGTAGCCAAACGTGGTAAACGCGGTATGGCTAAAACGAAAATCACACACACAAAAAAAATAAAGGTAAAAAGTCACTGCTGCCACCGGCTTGTCCATTTAGCACACCTAGAGTAACCAAAATTCCTCTGAGTGTTAGACTAGGGTAAAAACAAAAGTGTACCCCATTGTACTGCATTGTAAGATGCACTGTACAATGTTAAAAAGTTACCACAAGTGATAAGTTACTAAAAGTAGTAACTAAGTAACAAGACCAAGGGAAACAAGGTTTCCCAGTACCGACAGCCTTAAGGACATGTCAGTTTCCCCATAACAGATGAGCAAAAGAGTTTAGTGAAGCTTAAGGCTTCACTGCACTGTGAAAAGAACAGGTCAGGATGAAAAATAAAAGCAAAACGGTTGGGGGTCCATCTAAATGTAAAGAAAGATTCAGTAAAGAGAAATCTTTCCTAAGAGAGACTGCATCCACAGACTTGCTTCCTAGACTTTGAAAATCCAGGATGCCATGAGCCTTAGCAACCTCAAAACCCTTTGCTGAGTACCCCTTTTGGTTGGAGGAGTGCTGCTGTGGTCTGGATGCTCGTCACTCTGGTGGAGCAAAAGCCTTCCCCTTCTCTGTAACCAGAACTGCCCCTATAAACTCCAAAAATGTTGATGGGGTTTTAAAGGACTTCTTTAGGATGATGCAACGTGGAGAAGATTGCATGTTTCCTCCAGGCTCCGTTGGACATCCGCTTCTGATCTGGCTCTCAGAAGCCAGTCGTTAAGGTAGTGGAAGACATGCATCCTACTTCTGTGAAGATGAGTTAGTGCCACCATCATTATCTTTGCATGGTCTAGATGGTGTTAAGCACAGCATCCCCGGTGGATGACCTGTAAGGCCCAGGCATCAGAGGTAAGAATCAATTCCTTGCCTAACTGGGAAATTAAGCCTCCCTCAGGGGAAAGCTTGTGGAAGTCTGATTTATAGGGGCTTCACACTGGGAACTGCTGAGGGCACAGCAGAGGTAGATACACCAGGGATACCTTCTCTAGGGGCACCTCTGCCCTGACCCCTGTTCGGAAAGCCTGCCCTTGCTTGACGTCTGTCCCTTTGGGCATAAGAAGCAAAATTTACAAACCTTTCTGCCTCTGCTAGTGGGGTTTGCAGGCAGTTGCTGGACTGCTTGGCCAGAGACTTGGCAGTCGCCTTAAAAGCTTTGAACGTTTGGTGGGACTCCATAGCTTTCATCCCAGCAGGTTAATGTCAACAAATGTCATGTCTAGGAATTTTGCTTTAACATTCGGTGGGCATAGCCCTCAGCTGAGAATATCTCTAACAATGCTCCAGTGGCCATAGTCTTAGCCATGCAGTCGGCAGCATCCAGGGCCAACTAGAGGATCTGGTGAGAAGCTTCCTTGCAATTCTTTAGTAGGGATTCAGAACCATTCCCTCAAGTCACCTGCAGGGATGCGTTAGGCCTCCTCCTAAATAACAGAACAATGATCAAAAGAAAATTTGGTGAAGTAGCAGGAGGAATTGATGGATCTCAGGTTTAGGCTGCCCCAACCCAAAGACCTTTATTCACTGGGCATTCAGTCTTTTGCTCTCCTGATCTCAGGCCGCAAAGCTGGAGAAGATGTCGTTTCAAGGTTTGCCATGGCTGCTAGGACGAATAAGCTCTCTGGGGATGCATGAGTAGACAAGAGATGCAGGTCAGAAGGAGCAGCTCTGTGAATCTTGGCTAGGTCCTTGTCTACAGCAGAAACGGAGTGCTGCTTAGACTACAATTCTAAGACTAGTTCCACTGTTAGGTAAGATTTAGTAAATTCTAACTGGTGTGGGACTTCACAAAACTCACCTCTTGGTATTAGACACCCAACTCTTAATATAGGCCTCTACTACATACGTTGGTAGAGTGACCGAGCAGCCAGGCTTATCCTAGGAGGGGTAATGTGAGCTGTATAGTAGGACAAAGAAATCAGTAAACAAAAGGCACCAAGTAAACACTTACATGCTTACATTTTTAATTTTTTTAAATTGTATATATATATTTCAACAAAAGGAAGAAGTAATTCCACTTCTTCAACAAGGGGACAGCACTCTCCAAATTGCGGTCTTACGCCAGTTTCAGTTTTCATAAATCAGCCCCTCATACAACGCCAGGTGTATTTCAGATATCCAGTTTTATTAGGCATCTACAAGATAGATTAACCACAGTACAACGTGTTTCGCAGCGCTCCTGCTGCTTGATCACGTACAAATGAACAGTTAAAAACCGCCATTAAATACATACGCATGCAACACTCTATGGTATCGGGAGTTTGGTTTGTCCGTTTTCGCTTTTTTACCCTCAATAGATTCTATAGCTTCCTTTGGTGAACGTATTCGGCCATTTTATAATATGTTTTATATACATTTCACCATTGATTCAAATCACCTTGTGTGTGCGTTTCGTATTCACACAGTCTTCCTTATATTTCCTGTATTTACTGGAATATATAAATGTAGCAGAGGAAATACCAAGTTGTTTTTATAAAAGTTATATAAAGTGCCTAGTGCATTTAAGGAAAGGTAAAATTTGTAGTTTCATTCCCCACGTATTTAGTTACAAATGGGTAAAAGTAAAATAGGCCGACATCTAGTGGAAGATGCGGAGTATTACAGTTTGCTTTTCGAAACTCAAAAATGGGCGTCGACACTGGGCGTGCCAGTAATACTATCCCTAGTGTCGCGTCTACTGTACCCATGATCCCTCACGCGTGAAGGACCCTCAGATTGTATTTTTTCTGACATGAGGTAGCATGAGGAGTAGTGCGAGTACAGATTATCCGAGCAGATAAATGAAGATAAGACTAAAAGCATCCATGCGCCTTCTCTCAGAGAGGAGGAAGGGTGGGTTGCATGTGAATCTAAGCAGATACAAGCATCAGAAATACAATTACGGTGAGTAATGTATCCCTTCTGAGGCTTGTGGAATCGGCTTAGATCACATGCTGTGCATAGATTAGCGAGCAGTATAAGAAGGAGGTGGGATCTGAGAAGGGTCCTGAGCAAACAGATGTCTTAGAACCGCTTGTCCCACTTGAGTATCTGTCTTGGAATGAGTGTCAATGCAGTAGTGCTGAGTAAAAGTGTCAATAGAGCTTCAAGTAGCTGCTTTGCAAATGGTGTGAAGGGGTACATTTGCAATGAAAGCCAGAGTGGCCCCAATGCCTCTTGTCGAGTGGACTCTTGGCGTGAAAGGCAGAGTTCTTTCTGAAAGGGAGTAACAAAGCTGGATACAATTTACAATCCACTTAGAGATGGCACCCTTAGAGATGCGATCTCCCTCTCTGCCTGTAGCTACGGAGACAAACAGTTGGTCTGTTTTTCTAAGCGGCCTGGTCTTGTCTACATAGTAGAGGACCGTTCTTCGCACATCTAGAGTGTGTAGTTTCACCTCAGCCGAGCTCTTGGATTCTTGGAAGAAAACCGGAAGCTCAATGGACTGGTTAACGTGGAATTTAGAAATAAACTTAGGTGAAAACCTAGGGTGTGTACGTAGAACCAGTTTAGCCTTATGAACAGTAAAGAAAGGATCCTGCACTGACAGAGCCTGAATTTCACTAACCCTTCTCATCGATGTAATGGCTACTAAGAAGGCAGTTTTTATAGGTCAGGGTTTGAGACTGCTTTTATGCATGGGCTCGAATGGGGGGCCCATGAGTTTAGCCAGCACCGCATTAAGGTCCCATCCCGGTGGTGGGTTCGAAATTGGGGGGTGGAGTCTCTTTACCCCTTCCATGAAGGCTTTAACCACTGGTACTCTCCACCATGATACCTTGCTATGGCAGGTGGTGTAAGCTGAAAATGCAGCCAGGTGTACCTTGAGTGAATTAAATACCAACCCTGCGTCCAGCAGGTGGAGCATGTAGGTGACAATATTGGAAGGAGTGCAATCAACCGGGTTGATTTGTCTATTCTGGCACCAAATAACGAATCTCTTCCATTTATCAAAATAACAGTGTCTTGTGTTTGGCTTCCTAGATGCCTTTAGGATGTCCATGCACCTCTGTGGTAGATTGAGATGCCCAAACTCTATGACTTCAGGAGCCATGCAGCCAAGTTCATCCAACTGGGTTGAGGGTGCACTGTTTGTCCTTGTTGCTGGGATAGTAGGTTGTGCCAGCACAGAGTTTGATGGGTTCGCACATTGCCAGTCTGCGCAAGTGCGAGAACCACGGTTGTCTCGCCCACATGGGAGCAACTAGGATGAGCGTTGTCGATTCCCTGTGCATCTTGTTGACCAACTTCCTCATCAGAGGAGTGGGTGCAAAAGCATAGGCAAACATCCCTGACCAGTTCATCCACAGGGCGTTCCCCTTGGAGCCTGGTTGGGGGAACCTGGATGCGAAGTCTGGGCATTGTCTGTTTTCGCTTGTGGCGAATAGGTCTATAGTGGGCAAACCCCATTGTGAGAAGAGGTCTCCTACGACTTCTTCGTGTAGACATCATTCGTGTTCTTCTGGTAGGGGATCTCTGCTCAAAGCGTCCGCTAGTGAATTGAGATCCCTGGAACATGTTGAGATGACAGGTAAATGTTCTGTCTGAGTGCCCATTTCCAGATTTTCTGGGCAAGCTTGTACAGATTTGGCGCACGAGTCCCTCCCGGTTTGTTTATGTAAAACATAGCTGTCGTGCTGTCTGTTAAGATCTGCACTGACAGGTTCAACAGGTGGGGTTCGAACGCATGAAGCGCTCTGAAGACTGCCAGGAGCTCGAGCAGATTTATGTGATTCTTGGCTACTGTGTGAGACCAGAGACCCTGAGCTGTGTGGTGAAGGAGGTGTGCTCCCCACCCCGACAGGGACGTGTCTGTAGTGACTACGGCCTGTATCTCCGGGTCGTAAAAGGGTTTCCCCTTTAATAGGTTCTCTCTTGTCCACCAGTGAAGAGACTGTACTAGTGTTGGCGAAACAACCACTAGATCGTCCCACTGACCAATTGCCTGAGACCACTGTTTCGCCAACCATTCCTGCATGGGATGCATGCGCAGGCGCACGTGGGGAACCAGGTAAATACATGACGCCATCATGCCTAGCAAACACATCGCTTTGCGCACCCTTATCTGGCGACCGGACTGATATTGAGGAATTTGCAGTAGTAAGTTCCGAATTCTTTCCTCTGATGGAAAGGCCAACCCCTCTTGGGTGTTTAAGATAGCTCATGGGAATTGTTTGGAGGTGCTTGGCACCAAACTTCATTTTTTATCGTTGACTGAGAAACCCAATTCGAAGAGGAGGTCGATCGTTCTTTGCATGTTGGATCTGCAAATTACTGGGGTCTCCCCCGTGATGAGCCAGTCGTCCAGGTAAGGGTACACTGGGATTGCCTCCCTGCGTAGGTGTGCCGCCACCACCGCCAGTACCTTGGTGAGTACCCTTGGAGCCGAGGCTATACCAAAGGGCAGCACTGAGTGTGCCGTGCTAAGGGCTGCGCCAGGTCTTCTGAGCTCTGCCTTCCTGCACTCTGCTGTGTGCACATCTCGAGCCAGAAACAACTTCTGCCACTACTGACCGTCGTAAGGTGAGACTGCTAAGCTTCTCATGACTCTTCTCATCTGTACCCCCTGTTACCTACATCAATGAGATTTGCCCAAAATACTCTTGTCGAGAACTGCCGCCTTTGCTACTTAAAGCACAACACCACTCCATTGCTCTACCCTGCCTGATCTGAACAAATTGCAACACGGCAGCATCAGTGCTCTTAACTCCGCATGATGTTAAATGGTAACTGCTCTTGCCCTCTCCTAGGTCTATTCTAAAGCTTGCTTTCTGTCTACACTGCCTATCTGGCACTTATATATTTAAAATTGCTCCGGTGTCATGACAATGTATGCCCATTTAGCACACCTCGCTGGAACAGCCTAGCAGCTTTTCACAGTATAATGTATGGTATGCCATAGTCAGTGCAGCTCTCATTCCTAGCTGAACTACTTCTCATGCCTATCCACATGAAACTGCTCACTGGATCTTATTACTGTAAATGCATTGTGTAACATGCAACCATGCCCCAGCCCTACACATCTAGCCTTTGCCTGCCCTACATGGATAACCAAATCTAGGCACTGTAGTTTTTGTTGAACTGCTACCTACCAGTGTTGTGCCATCATTTAGCCTTTGCCTGCCCTACATGGATAACCGAATCTAGGCACTGTAGTTTTTGTTCAACTGCTACCTACCTGTGTTGTGCCATCATTTAGCCTTTGCCTGCCCTACATGCATAATCAAATCTAGGTACTGTAGTTTTTGTTGAATTGCTACCAACCTGTGTCCTGCCACTGCCCAACACTATTCGCACACCTGTGTATTCTCCCGTCTCACACCAGCTGCACACCCCCACACAGCTACCCTCCATTACCATGATGCCCATGAGTTCACCCTCCATTCACACAACATTGACTCACACTCCCGCGCTCTCCCTGCCACACGCCGCCCAGCCAACCTAACAGCCCTTTATATAGTCCTCACTATAATGGCACTTACACCTCCCAACATACACACAGCACACCACACCCAGCATCCGGCACTCAATTCACTCACCACAGTACCAGACTATAACATCACACAGTCTCAGCCACCTAGCCTAGCTCTCAGACTCCACCATCTCAGAAACCAATCACTTCCCAGGTACTTACCCTGCTCACCCACACCCATCACATCACATAACACCAGACTAGGCACCCGCACTGCACCACTACCCCACACCAAGATGAGCAAATGCACCGCCCCTCTTTCCCCACCACCCCAACTTGCCTCAACACCTCCATGCACTAAGTCCCTCACTACCACTCACTACAACATGCACACCTCACCCCATACCAGTATAAACAAAAATGTCAAAGGTACACAATACCCACCTCTCAAATGTGCACTATTGAACGTACGCTCCTTACCTGCACATGCCTTAGAGATAAACGACCTACTCTCCACACAAAACCTGGATCTTCTATGCATCACCGAAACCTGGCTCAATGATGCCTCCTGCCCAGCCATCGCACTAGACCTACCCCCAGATTACACCATCCTCAGGCAAGATAGACCTGACAAGATTGGAGGGGGAGTCGCCCTAATTCACAAGGACTCAATATCCTTGAGACTAGCAGACCACAGTACATGGGGTGGAAATGCTATCAGCCAAGCTTACGCTCTCCCCCAATAACCTAATCAACATCCACATCCTATATAGACCTCCCGGTCTCCCAGCAGACTTCCAAGAGCACCTCTCCTACAGGCTCAGTAACAACATTAAAAAATCCTCCAAAATCCTTCTATTAGGAGACTTAAATTTAGGATATAATGATCCCAAGGATAAATCTGCCACAATTTTAGCCAAAGAACTCGCAGATCTAGGATTCTCCCAAGGAGTCCTCATCCCCACACACTTGAAAGGTCGCACCCTTGACTGGGTCATGGATCACAACTGTGCATCCAACATCATCTCTAACACCGCCCTCCAATGGACAGACCACACATGCATTGAATTCCTCATCCCCACCAACCCCACTCCCAAGACCATTACCCATGCTCCACCTGCCATAAAAAGAAGCTCCAAAAAACTCAACGCAGACAATTTGCGACCATACCTTAAAAACCCCGGCCTAGCACCACCCTTCTCTCAGGACCCAAATATACTATCAGCTATCTTTAATGATACTCTCACCAATGCCATAAATTCCATAGCCCCACTGGAAAGCAAGAAAGAACAAAAATCATTTCACTGCAACTCTTGGTTCTCGGATGAACTCCAAACCCTCTGAGCACAAAAGCGTCAGTCACTAAAAATCTGGCAAGCGGATCCCAGTGACCTAAATAAGTCCCTTTTCAAACAGATAGCCTTCCAATATAAAAACGCCGTCTTAGTAGCAAAATCCAACTCTTTCAATGAGAGGATCTCAAAGGCCAACTCCCAAGCGAAAGAATTATTCGCCATCTTTAACGACTAGTCACACCCCCTGCTACCGCAGACGGGATAACTAAGGACAAAGCCTGGTGTGCGAGCATTCAGTCCGCCATGCTCAACAAAATAAAACTCCTCCAAAATAAAATAGAAAACCACTGCAAAGCCCTCCCAAACCAAAAAGCTAACAGCCCCACACAAGATAAGGGTAGGAACTTCAACCACGTCCAATTTGCATTCAGAGACATCACTGAACCTGAGGTCCTTCATCTTATCAAAAACCTCAAACCACCTCTCTGCAAAGCAGACATCTCCACTCCTAAAATCATCAAGGAATGTGCCAACGACCTAGCACCCCTTATGACGGCTTTCATTAAAGCATCATTTCAAACAGGAGTTGTCCCAAACAATCTCAAGGAAGCATGGGCACGGCCTCTTCTAAAAAAAGGCCACACTTGACCCAGCGCAACCCAACAACTACAGACCGATAACGACAGTCCCGTTCCTCCTGAAAATCCTGGACAAAGCAGCTCATAACCAGATCCAATCATACATAGAAGCCAACTCCATACTAGGTCAAAGGCAATCAGGCTTCCGTGTCGGGCATGTAACAGAATCGGCCTTACTAGACCTAATGGTCTAGTAAGGCCTATCATGGACAAAGGCAAACCTGCCCTGCTCCTCCTTCTCGATCTATCAGCAGCCTTCGACCTGGTAGATCACTAAACACTCACCACCCACCTCACTCATGCAGCCCATTTCTCTAAACAAGCAGCATCATGGATCACATCCTTCCTCGAAGGTAGAGCTATGAAGGTCTACTCCGAGACTGCAAACGCGGACCCTACCACCATAAACTGCGGTGTCCCCCAAGGTTCATGTACAGCCCCCACCCTCTATAACCTCTTCACGAAAACCCTCTTCGACCTACTTGACTCCATGGGTGTTGCATATACCAACTATGTAGACTATACTCAAGTACTTATACCTCTAACTGGACTATCACCAAGACACCACGACCCTCCACAACATCTACGCTACTATCCAAGCATGGATGGCAATCAATGGCCTCTGTCTGAACGGGGAGAAGACTGAAATTCTCATCCTTGGCCAGAAAAGCACAATAACGAAGCTTAGCCCCCAATACGTCAACTTCAACATAGACAACTCGACCATCCCAGTATCATCCTCCGTCAAGACGCTAGGCGTTCATATTGATGCAAATCTATCGATGAACAGACAAGTTAGCGCCATAGCCTCCGCCTCAGCACCAAACTCATCAACTCCATTAAACCCTACCTATCCGCTCCCAACCGCTTGGCCATAGCTAGAGCAACTATAGGCGCTAAACTCGATTATTGCAACGCTCTCCTAGCTGGTACCTCCGCCAAGAACATTCATAGACTGCAAACCACACAAAACAATGCCCTAAGAGCCGCGTTGAGCATCCCAAGAAGAGACCATATATCCCATGCCAGACTTGAAGCACGGTGGCTACAGGTCAAAGAGCGCATTACGCTGAAAATCCTTACCATCACACACAGATGCATTAACAACACTGCTCCCACCTACTTATCCAAAGCTATATCAAGAACCACTTCCACTCGCCCCACCAGAGCTCAGTACACCAACCAACTACACATACCGCGCATCAAGAGAGCCACAGCTGGAGGTCTAGGCTTCTCATATATTGCACCAAAACTTTGGAACTCACTCCCTGCCACCCTTAGAGCAGAAACCTCCGTCTCAGTCTTCCGCAACAACCTCAAGACCAGTTTCCTCAGCACGTAATGCGACTTCCTACCTTATTCCTGTCATGCATATTGCAATATAAACACAAATGTAATATAACTATATTGTAAATTTGTTAGGCAGAAACCTGTGCAGTTCCCTTAGGGACCACTGCAAAAGGCTTAAGACTACAGGTGTTGACAGTAAACCCAATTGGTAGCAGTCTGTACCACCCAGATTTACCTGGTAGCTGTGGCTGAGCAGCCAGACTTCTCTCAAGAAGAGTTAGACAGTATATAGAGTATACAAGATAGGTACCAAAATACAGTAGCACAAGCAAACACTGACCAGAGCTTGGGTATAAAAGTATATAATTATTTATTTAAAAACACACCTTGTAATATACACTAACACTAATATGGCAAGCAAGTTCAAAACACAGTCACTATTAATATATATACATCCCTGATCACTTATTGAACAAGTCTTAGTTAAAACACCACTTATTTTCAGACAGAGGTGAGCGCTTAACCTAAGATGCCACTCCAGTAAGTTAATTCAAAAGGGAGGGAAAAGGGTAGAATTAGGAACATTCACAATACCAACACTTTAGGAGAACCAGAGCAAGTCAGAAAAGGCAGAGTCTACTGAGGAGCAAGAAAGTCATAGGCCAGGCCCACTCTTGAAGAGAGCAAGGCGGAATGTGTCCAAGATCACACAGTTGAATAGTACTTTTAAAGAGTCATTGCAAAGAGTTCAAAATGGTTGGCTCAAGGTAGGAAAAGTTAATTAGTAGGTCCCAGGTCACCCCAGGATAGAAAGTCAAGGATTTACGGGACACCTTGAACAGTCTGTTGCAAGGGAGACCAGGCGGGATTCAGTACCTGAAATGGTGAGAAAGCTCCAGCGGGGGCAGTTGTTCCTGGCAGCGGGTGCAAGTCGGTGCTTCGTCCAGGGGAAGAGGAGATATCGACGTGGAGGAAAGCTGGAGGTCGTTGCACTGCCAGGGAAGAAACCAGCCGCGGAGTTTCCCGGTCAAAAGGTACTACCCTTTTATTCGCGGTAGTGGTGAAGCGTGGCTATCCGGCCGCCGGGGTGCTTGGCACGGGCGATTCGACCACGGGATGATCCAGGAAGGTGAAAAAGAGGGCGAGTTGGTTATCCCCACCAGCTCAGAGGAAGAAGACTCTCCGGGATGAAGATCTTCTCTGTCGTTGGGAAGTGGTGAGACGGTTCAGCAGGGCTCCACCGGTGGTGTCGTCGTTGCAGGTCGGCTCAGCTTCTCCCTCTTCGGATTCTTTGGTCCTGTGGCGACATCTGAAGTTCCAGTCCCCAAAGCCCTGCTTTTATGCAGAAAACCCCCATTCATCAGTCCTAGCTGTCATTCAAACATGCTAAGTGGTGAGCCGGGCAGCTCACCACTGGGCCAATCACACAAGAGTGTGTTGAGGTCAACTCTAGATGGGTGCAAGAAGATTGACGATTTCCTCGAGGAGGATCTTGTGGTGGTCGAGGGAGTCAATTTTTTGTCGTGGAGGGTGGTTGCGGGGGCTCTCCAGCAGTTCGATGCATTATCCCGCGGACATCACCCATCTGTCTGAGGTGATCCCTTCCCATGCTTGGGTGAAGTTGGAAATGCGCCCCCCCTACTGGGGATGCATGGGAAGGGACCCTGAGCGGAGAATCACTGTTTGCTGGGAGGCGTACCACCTCTGCCTGGGCTGCCTCTCCCTCTACCGCGGCCCCTCTTGTTACCTCTACTGTAACTTTGGGTACCTTGTTGGTTGTTACCCCACAATGTACCCTGCCCATGTGAGAAATTGGAACCCCTCTGGGAATTTTGTCCGCGTGAGCGACAAAAATTATTATTATTCCCTCTCTGGTTCGTGGGTTTGTTAGTCAATTGTCCCAGGGACTTTAGGGTATCGTATTCGTCTTTGGCAGTTTTGAGTGCCTCCTCTACTGCTTTGCCAAACAAGACATTCGGTTCCACCGACATGTCGATAAGAGTAGCCTGGGTCTCGGGTTTAAACCCTGACTGTCTGAGCCAAGCGTCTCTCTTAATGACAGTGCTCTCTGTGATGAGCCGGCCTGCATTATCTGCGGCGTCAAAGGTCGTCTTAAGAATGCACCCGGACACCGATCTACCTTCGGACGCAATCTGGGCTAACTGGCCCTTTAGTGGTTCAGGTGCGGAGGCGATAAGGGCAGCTACCTGCTCCCACTGGTGGCAATTATAGCTTGCCAGCAGAGTGGTGGTATTGGCGATTCTTGCCTGGTAAGCGGAAGTGGAGGCCACTTTTCTTCCCAACCCATAAATCCTCTTGCTCTCCTTATCTGGGGGAGCTTCAGATGATGATAGAGGTGTCCCCGCTCTTTTTCTGGTGGTAGTGACTACCAACAAGTCGGGTTTAAGCTGGCCCCTTATATAAAGTAGGTCTGACTGGGCAGCCCTGAATAATTTTTCAATTCTGGGGTTGACAGCTCTAGTGAGATTAGGGTTGAAGAGGGAAGGGTCAATTCTGCGTTGAATGGATTTGAGACTTGGTATGGCTTGGGCAATGTTTTTTTTTATCCCCCATCATTTCCTCTCCAAAGTCCCTTTCCTCTTGAGCCCCTTGAGTGTCTAAGTGAAAGTGCTCTGCAGCTCTAAGACAGACCTCATTTAGTATAGGCTGATTATCCACAGGTGAGTCAGTGACTGGTGGGTCTTTGTTAACAGGCGAGTCTAGATTATAGACCTCTGCCTCATCGTCGTCCTCCTCAAACTGGTCCTCGTTGTCTCCGTAATAACCGACTCCCGCTTGTTGGTCAGCATACTGGTGGTAGGGTTGAATAGAGAATGGGTCTGAAATCAGACCTTGAGCTGGAGTTTCATTACAAGGTATTTTACTTGGAGGCTGAGGGTCCCTGGATCCTGAAGAAGTGGAGTTGTCAGGGATGCTCTGATAGCTCAAAAAATTATCTGGGTTTTTGGCATAGAAATTAGCCAAAGAAGACATTCTTCACATCACCCTGTCGTTGTCCTCAGAGCTCCATTCCCTAGAACTGGGGATGAACACCTCTTGCTGAGGTTCCTCTACTGTTCCTACGTCCTGTGGGATAACTTTAGGTCTAGTTGCCGAGACAGGGGTAGTGGACTTATCTTTGTCTGAAGATGTATGTTTGTCCTTCTTGGCCTGGGGTACAGAAGCTATGTCTGAGGACCTCTTATGCTGTTTGTCTCCTTTACCCTGGGTAGAGGAGTGTTTCCCTGATGGTTTGGCCTTCTCAGAATGTTTCGACGCCTGGCGCCGTGATTCGGGGGTGTGTAGGCTAGTCTCCATATCTTTAGAGTTAGAACGTCGAGACTCGTTGGCATATGTGGAACTAACTGCCGGAGCCGACACTAGGTGTGCAGCTTGGGGGTGGAGGTCGGATTAGTCTTCTGACGACCATTCCTCAGAGAATTTGGGGAGCGAGGCACTTTTGGCAACTTTAGACGGTTGCCGTGTGTCATGAGGCGATCTCGACCTGGAATGCTCAGAGGACACGGATTCTGTAGACCGCTCTCTACGTATTCCCTTTTTTCGAGCACTCGACAAGTGTGTCGAATCTCGGCTGGGGTTAGTGCGTTTAGGTGTAGTAGTATGGGTAGCGCTTGTGTCACCGGGTGTTTTCCCCATAACTGTCCTGCCGGACAATCCTCCAAGGTCGTGGACTAGCGCGTGGGTGTCTTTCGACGCCCCTGTGCCCAGCCGTCCGAAATGGCGGTGTTGCTGCCATCACTGAAGGAACCCACCGCTTCCATGGCCTCAAGCTGCCTGGAGTGATGGGCCCAACGTTTAGTGGAGCGGTCCTTTAGTGTTTTAGACTTAAAGAGCTTACACGCTCTGCAGTTAGCTTCGGGGTGGTCCCTAGGCAGACAGAGATTACAAACGGTATGTTTGTCAACCCAAGGAAACTTGCGGTTGCACTTGGGGCAAAATTTAAATGGAGTAATCTTCATATGTTACCCAATGGCAGCAGGCAAGTGTATGTAGGAAATAAAGTGAGTGTGATTATGTCCACCCCCCACTCTCCCTATTTGCAGGGCCGAGGCCAGAGGCCTTCCGAGGCCCGGGCCGAGGCCAAAGGGCTTCCGAGGTCCAAAGTCCGTCGTGCAGTCTCGACGGTTGTTCGTTCTTCAGACTGGCGTCGATCTTCGATGTCCGACGTGGGACTGGAAGAACGGGATTTTAGATTAATTATAAGCAAAAGGCTAAAAGCCAGGGAACTTCGCACAATGCTTCCGACAAGTATGGTGGAAAAAAACAATCTGAGGGTCCTACACGCGTGAGGGATCATGGGTACAGGGGACGTCACACTAAGGATATTATTACTGTCACGCCCTATGTCGACGCCCATTTTTGAGTTTCGAAAAACAAACTAATACTCTGCAGCTTCCACTAGATGTCGGCCTATGCACAACATGTGATCTAAGCAGATTCCACAAGCCTCAGAAATAATAATAAAAAAAAAAGATATATATATATACACACACATATACATACACACACACATATACATACACAGTAAATTAAGCATTCCTTAAAAAAGTAGCAACTTATGGTAACATTCAATGGAAGACCGAATTCATTTAAAAAAGAAGCAATAATGCAATTGAGTAATTTCTTTATATGCTAAACATGTTGCAGCACACTAATTGACATCAACCAAGGTCAGTAGTAGCACAGATTTTCTTTCACCATTACAAAATCGGGTTTGGGAGGGGAAAATGGTTAGTCAAAGTAAAACCCACTTTCAACTGGTTCAATAGATAGTTTCTCCCAGAGGTATGCAGGCAGTCTTTTATCCCAGCAATAACAGTGTCAACAATTAAAACCTGTAAGGCAACACGCACTGCCAAAGCCAATAGGTTTCAGAAGAAGCGCCTTTAGGAGACTAGGTCAGCCCAAGTCAATGGGACAGTTCCATTTCTGATGCAGATTTTCTTAGAAAATGTTAATCAAACAGTCAGGAGTTTTTTGAAAAATCACAGGAGCTCAAGAGGAGGCTACCTGTTGGAGTACCAGCAGGAATGCATGCACAGGTGAGTTGAGGTCAACTCTAGATGGGTGAAAATAGTACTCCACAAGCCAAGAAGCACCACAAATGGCAAAAGGTAGTTATACCCCGAACCCCAGAGTACCTTAGAATTGAAGAGGTTCCAGCTGGATTCCTTTGCAATGCAGTGATGCAGACCCTTGTTCCTGGTCCTTGGTTGTGGTGACAAAAGGGAGGAAATCTGGCAGGCTTCTGTAGGAGCACTCTGGAGAGGGACTCTGCAGCAATGTATTCCACACAATACAGCGGCTCTATGTGGTTTTGGTGCCTTTTTCTCTCAGCACCAAGAAAGAACAAACAGCACTGGTTGAATTTTCCTTGGTCCCTCGATCCTGGACTCTGGTGAGGGTACTCTTGAGGATTTACGGCTTTTGTAGGCCACAAGGATGCCCACAAAGTTTTGGCCGGATTCGTTCCCTGGAAGCTGATGCACTCGATGGTCAGGGGTCCCCAGGCATTTGGATTCTGCAGCATAGGAAATTCGCAGCAAGTCAGGGGAGGAGCCAAATTGAAGCAGGTCTCAAGACTAGTGGGTTCAATCAAGCCAAGGGAGGAAGTAGTCCTGCACGGATTTTCCCTGTCGAAACGGAAACGGGGTCAGCACAGCTGCAAGGCTTCACCGGCTCTTCTGCGGTACTGGCAGGTGCTGCTGGCGACTCTGCTGGTCCTCTTGGCCGGATGTCTCGTTCCAGTAGCCGACTCTCCCTGTAGTCCCAAAGGTCTCGCCTTTTATGCAAAATCCCATTCATTCACAGCCTCAGGGCTGTCAATCACCTGGTGGGGGAATCCTTCAGGACAGCCAACCGGCCAGTCAAAACTGGTTTCAGTCAGGCACACCTAGAGACAAAGGGCAGCGAAGTTTCGGGACCCTCCCTTACTTCCTGCCTTTCTAGACACACTGGAGCCTGGGCGGGCTGAATCCCAGTTTAAAACAGAGTAAAAGACCAGAAGGAACTAAAACAAAAAATGGCGAAAAAAGAAGACAGGTGCAGCTGCACAAAAGGTAGTAAATGGTAACCACTGCCAACAGCCATTCAAATTAGTTAGTGTAACAAAAAGTTACATGAGAAGTGGGATACAGAGTTACTATGTAACCCCTCCCCCCCAGCACTCCACACAGGGTGGGGTGTGCTGGACCCACAAAGGAAAAGGTAAGTAAGATGAAAGCTATCTCACTATTTTTGGGAATGGTAGTTCACCTAAGAAAATGCATTAAGAGAAGTTCAAGGTACTTCTCAGCGGCACTGCAGAGAGGGTGCTGTGTGTCACTATAGAAAAAGTATATCCCTGTGGAGTTTACCAGACTCCATTAAACAGTAAAAAAAAAAGAAAAGTCAGAGAAAAACACACAAGTGAGAGACAAAATGCTCCACTCACTCAGGAGGTAAACAAATCAAAAAGATCCCAGATTCCAGCAAAAGAGCTGGGGGTCTCTAAGGTTAAAGAGAATTAGCACAGAAACTGAATATTCTCCCTAATATCGCTCCTACTGCCAGATTAAAAGAGAAGTAAGGTCTCTCTCGGTGGACCTTCATCCAGAATGGCTGTTAGCTATTACTGCACCTTAAGTATAGAGGCGGACAATAACCCCAAGGTATCCACCACCTGTTCTGCAATCAGGTGCGGAAAGAAGGCCTGAGGCTTTCCCGGGGTACGAGCAGGGAGCATGTCCAATTCTGGCAGGGTGTCAAGGCTACTTGCATCTTGTAAATAAGTATCAAGACCCACCAAGTCAACACTGTCCCTATAAAATTCCAATGGGAAGTCTCTAACTTTCCTGGGGTCTAGGGGTACCTATACAAATGGACTAGAATTCCACTCTTAACTGTAAATGTCTTCCTTGCAGGACAAGAATGCACCCATAGGAAGTGGAGCATACAACTGAGGAACCTCAGCACTGCCAGTCGCCACCAGGGGTGCCGATGAGGAAAGGGTCAGGGCTGGAGAACAGAATGATCTGTACGGCCTCTAAAGGGATCCTTATCCATTTTAGACATGGCTGAGGCCCAGGGCGTACGGTCACAATGTAGTAACTAAGCTCTTGCAAGTAACAGCGCCTCAATGCCCCTGGGCTGCTTGCAGGCTTTATAAATATAAATAAAAACAATGCTTTGTGGTGTCTCTGCTGGCACGTCCGAGCACGTTGGATTCCAACATGCCTGGGGCCGACACAGCTGGGGCCTTGGCAAGCATGGGGTGGAGGATTGGGTGGTGAAAGGTACCCAAGGTTCCTGATCCTCCAAGGAGTTCCTGGATCAGTGACTCATTGTCCTCCATGAGGAAGCAGGATGGGGTTTTGAAAACCTGCCAGAGGAACAAGTCCTCTTACTGTGATTTTTTTGTGCTTGCAACCATGGCAACATGATTCAGTTTGGCGTTCTGTTCCGGATGACTGCAAACAAGTCAGTTTGTCATCCCTTTCCTTGTGGAGAAAAATTTACAATTTTGCCTCCTGTTCACAAAGTGCCTTGGGGTGCATCAACTGGCACAACCCCCAATTCTGTGCATCGTACTCCTCTCTGAGGCAATAAAGACAGATCTTGTAAAGATCTGAGATGGACCGTATTATGTGAAAATGTTGTTTTAAAAGAAACCAGATTAAAAAAGACAGATTTAGAAAGACCGCACAGAGCGGTCTTCCCAAATCGAACGGTCATGCCCCTGTCACACACGAGACGCCGCAGGGGCAGACAAGTGCAGCAGAGATAAGCATAGAAAGACAGAAGACGGAGGTAATGTGTTTGCATGTCTGTGTGTATATTGTGGGGTGGTGTTTGGTGCGTGTGTGTGTAGGGAGGGGGCTGGGGTTAAGGGGTGTGTCTGTGTATGTGTATATGTGTATGTGTTAGTGGGGGGTCCTTAGGGACGTTATGGGGGAGAGAGTGCAGGAATACTGTGGAGATTTGGGGGGTAAAACCCCAGATTTCAGGAGGTGAGGTTGGGTGAATATTCAAGGCCGCACCTAATCGGCTGGAATAAAATCGTTTTGTGTGTGCACCCTTTAATATTTGACAATATCACATATCTGACAACCGCAATAGACACAGGGTTTACACTCAAGATCTTTTAGGTATTCAGTGTTCAAATGGATTTCTAGAATCTGGCCTGATGGAGAGATTTTAGGCGGCCACCCTAGTTATAGCCAACAGGGAAGCTCTGAGAGGTTAGCCAAAAACCAATCAAAGCCATGGAGAGCAGTCAAGGATATTCTATGGATTGTGAGTGCGGTCAGGGGTCCACAATGAGTCCACACAGTGAAGTACACCAATTCAATTTAGACAGGAATGTATACAAATACAACATTTATTCTAGGCCTCACATAAAATAAACAAGCAGGTGATAATATCGCACAACACTGAAAAAGAAACATATATACATTCACCATAGGTTCTCAAAATGCATTCATTGACTTAAATCAATAAAGGAATTTCAGTGAGTGATGCAGTAAGATGCAACCAATCTATAACCAAACTGGTAGGTATGCCCCTGTTTTACAACCTCAGATATCTGGGTTAATCTTCATAATAATGACACAATTATAGCAGACATGAACACAAATTGAATAAATAACTCATGATGAACAAAAATATTGTCTTTTTATCCAAAAGCCCAAATGATTAGGCCATTCCCCCACACGTCAAATTTTCATAAATGTGTAAAACAATACATATTTAGCAATAAAGGTCCCAATTTGAACAAAGGCAGTATGTAAAAGACATATGCTTTCTCATCACGTAGAGAACGACATACAAAAATAATAATACGACAACCAATACTAATCTGGTTCTTATTGTGCCAGACTCTCAGTGCTGGACGTTTGAACAGCAGCCATATATCGTAAGTCCACAAAGTAAATTCAAAAATGAAAATTCACAGGCTTTGTATTCACATGCAGTCTACTAGAAAAGACAAACTACATTGTCTTCAAAATTGAGCTATGTCAGGAGTCCTAAAACAAAGGACCCTGCACTAGTTTCAAACTTGTCCCTTGGGGACTGGTTTTCTTCAGGACTGGAAACAAGAATTTCAGTTGGGCACCAAAGTAACTTTTCTTGTTGGAGAAAATGACTCCTAGTGGCCCTAGGGCGTAAACACACAAAGAAAATCAGTGCGTTAAGGAAATTAAATAAAGAAAATGTGTTAGCATCAACCTAAAATGAAAGGGATACTCACAATATCAAGGCTGTTCTGGCAAGGCAGGAAGAAGGCCAAACGACAATATGGTCAAAGAACAAGCGAAAATCTCATGGCCTGACCATTTTAAGAACACACAAATGGTAAGAATATAATTGCTGCCACCAACTCGTCTTTAGGCACATGTAAAAGTAACCAAAAAGTGTAAAAGACTATATTGATACACTAGCATCCCCATTGCACTGCATTTTAAGGTGCTTTGTGCAATGTTAAGTTATAAAAGTGTAAAGGTCAAAAGGGAAACATAGTTGCCCAGTGATGGTCTGAAGGACTGACGAGTTTCCCCTTAACAAAATGAGCAAAAGGCCAGGGGGTGAAGCTGAAGGCTTCACTTCCCTGCAGGGTCGGATTGGCCACTCGGCCAATCGGCCCGTGCCTGGCCCGAAATCATAATGAGGCGGGCGTGGCCCAAACGTGGGCTTTAGGAACCGGCTCCCAATGCCCCCAAGGCCTCGACGAGTTGCCACTTACAGATCCTTTTTGCGACCCAGCTGCTGCCGGCCCGCCGCGGATGCAGAGAAAGGTAACAAAGCATTGCCTTTGATGAATGCAGCAGGCCGGCGGCCAACTGCCTGACACCATGGTGCCAGCAGCAGTCAGTGATACAAATAACTGGGAGCGGCAGGGCTGGGCAGGACCGGGGCTGCCTCAGCTTGGCATGCTTCCTCCCAGTGATTTGTGTTGGATGACTTAAGCTGCTCTGCTTTACACCATACCATGTCAGCACGCCACAACAGAGTCTTCATTGAAGTGATAACAGCAGCGCCCACCATCGCAGGTGAGATCCTATTGGGCGCTGGACACCACAGGGTACATCACGCAGCAGCAAGATTTGGCAACCGGGGTGGGAATATATGATTTGGGTGATGGTATACATCCATTTACAGTGTGCGGATCTTCACCCTGTCGCAAGTGTTGATAGAAACATCTGTGCCCATGTATCCGAGCCAATTTAGTTACGTACGTTTAGACAGTCCTGTCTTTGCTCTACCGGGCTAGTACATAGTTTAGGATATCTGTACCTGCAGACAATGTAGCAGTTTAAACATTGTACAGTATGTGTCCAGGTAGAGCGTTGGATGGTGTGATCAGTGCAATGGAATATGTTTCTATCGGCAGTGTTGGATTCTGTCCCCAGTGACGGTGCAGAATCTGCCCCCAGTGTTGGGTGAGGGTGCTCAGTGGCAGTTCAGGAGCGGTGTTGGGAGACGTTGTGTGCCCAGTAAAAGCGTGGAATCTCAGTCCAGATGAACAAGTTACTTTCTTACCTGGTAACGTTCTTTCGATGGGATGTTCCTCCGACGTATTCCACATCTGTGACAGTAATTACCACAGCTATGCTGCTTCGGAAAACTTTTTCGTCGTAGGCGTCCTGCGTCGATGACATCGATACGCTCCCTTGCGGGCCTCCGACGGTCGACGTCACCGGATGTTATATCTAGGACGCACGACGCCCGTAACCTTGTAGTTTTTTCCCACAACGTGTGGCACCAACCACCTGCCAGTATGACTGCAGAAATCCTTGCGGAAATGTAAGCTGCAATCGCAAAAGAAATTCTGTAGAGGGGCAGGCTGGGAGGGTATGATGTGGAATAAATCGGAGGAACATCCCATCGAAAGAACGTTACCAGGTAAGAAAGTAACTTGTTCTTCGAGGGGATTGTGTCCTCCGACATATTCCACATCTTTGACAGACTCCCAAAGCAGTACCAACGTATGGAGGTGGGAAAAGAATTTAGAATTTTAGAATGCCCAATAAAATTGCAGAATATAGGACTGCCTTGCCAAAGGCCAAATATTGCCCATGGATGGAGTCCAGGGAATAGTGTCTCACAAAAGTATGGACAGAGACCCATGTGGCTGCTTCACAAATACTACGAATGGGAACACCCCTCTGCAGAGCAGTGGAGGCAGCCACACCCCTAGTGAAATAAGCCCGTATGCCAACTGGAGGGTCCTTGCCTGCCAAACGCTAACATTCAGAGATTGTCAAAGTGATTCACCTGGACAAGGTCTGCTTGGAAACAGCTTGACCTAAACGCCTTCCAGCGTATCCAACAAAGAGCTGATCGTCCACTCTGACCCGGGACATCTGTGAGAGATAGAAACTTAAAGCTCTCCTAGGATCCAACCTATGGAGCCTCTCCTCTTCCTTACCAGGATGCGGAGGAGGATAAAACGTCAGAAGAATTACCTTCTGGCTCAAATGAAATTCCGACACAACCTTCGGAAGAAAAGAAGGATGTACCCTAAGGACAACCCTGTCCTTATGGAACACTGAAAGGTGGCTTGGCGGAAAGTGCCTACAACTCACTCACTCTGCGTGCGGAAGTAACCACAACTAAAAATAGTCTTAAAAGTCAACAATCTCAGCGGGCAAGAATGCAAGGGCTCAAACAGAACTCCCATTAGAAACTTTGGAACCAAATTCAAATCCCATCCCGGCACCTGGAAAGGTGACGGAGGAAACACATTAGTTAGCCCTTTTTGAAACTGAGAAATCAAAGGGATCTTAAAATAAGAACATTCCTCAGACGAGCGCTTTAATATGGACAGCGCCGCCAGATACCCCTTAATGGTACCTACTTGCAGGCCCTTGTGGGCTAAAGAAAGCAAAAAAGACAAAACCAAAAGGAATGGAACATTGAAAAGGATCCACATTCTGTACCCTGCACCAGTCGCAGAACTTCTTTCAACAGCAACGGAACAGGGATTTCGTTGCGGACCTTTGGGCCGAAAGCAACACCTCCATCACGTCTTCAGGGAGGTCCTAATCCTTATACCTCAACCTTTCAGATACCAAGCATGAAGGCTGAGAGACTTGACCTCTGGATGGAGACCTCGACCGCCCTCCCATGAGAGCAGATCGTCTCGGTAGGGGAGACGACGTGGAGGGCAGATGGACATGTCTAGAAGGTTTGGGTACAACGCTCTCCTGGCCGATGCCGAAGCAATGAGGATCATCCGGGAACCGAACCTCTGTAACCTCCGCAACACTTGCGGAATGACGGGAACTGGAGGGAACGCGTACAGCAGTGGGAAGGACCACTCCACTACGAACGCGTCCCCTAAGCCTCCTCTTGGAGAAAATTCCTGCAAGCAGAATCTTTTGCACTTCCGGTTGACACTGGTGGCGAAGAGATCCACTTGCAGGGTTCCCCAAAGGGTGAAAATCTCCAACAGAACTTCCTGAGCTAGCTCCCACTCATGAGAGACCGTGCTCTGCCTGCTCAGAGCGTCCGCTGCCGTGTTTTCGTCTCCGGCCAGATGAACTGCCGAGATCGAAATTTCCTGCTGGATGGCCCAGAACAAGATCTGCATCGCCTCCCTGCACAATGGGAGTGACCCTGCCCCCCCCCTTTTTGTTGAGGTAGTGCATGGCCACTGTATTGTCCGTCATAATCAGGACATTCTTCCCCCAGCACAGATGGCAGAAAAGCCTTCACGGCTAGCCTGACAGCCCACAGCTCTAACAGATTGATGTGGAGTCTGGACTCTGACAGAGACCAACGGCCGCTGACCGTCAACTCGTTGGCATGAGCTCCCCACCCCGTGAGGGATACGTCCATCACGATCGTCACCTCCAGCCCCGGTTGCCAAAACGGAGCCCCCTTCAACAGATTTCCTTAGACGGCCCACCACAGAAGGTCCTGCGCGACCGGGGGCGGAATCTGAACGAGATCCGACATCCTGCCGGAGAACTACAACCACTGCATTTTGAGAACCCACTGCAGAGATCTCATGCGCAGGCTGGCCTCTGGCACCAGGAAAATGCAGGATGCCATGAGGCCGAGCAACCTCAAGAACTCGAACGCTGGGAGACTCTGGGCATGTTGAAATTTGTCCACTACCTGCAGAATGTGATGAGCCCTCACCTGGGGAGGCGAACACAGCCCCAGGGATGTGTCGAGCACTGCTCTGATGTACTGGAGCCGCTGAGTAGGTGTCACATGACACTTCTTTAAGTTGAGGGAGAAGCCCAGCTTGTGAAGGGAGTGGCAGGTGACGGACAGATGACCTAGGACTTGCTCGGGAGAGCGCGGCCTGATCAACCAATCGTCCAGGTAGGGGTAGACGTGAATCTCCCCCCTTTCCTGAGATGCGCTGCCACACCACCATCAGCTTTGTGAAGACCCTCGCGGAGGCGGTCAACCCGAATGGCAGGACCCGAAACTGAAAATGCGAGTCACCAACCGCAAACCTCAGGTACTTCCTGTGCCTGGGATGAATCGCCACATGAAAGCAAGCATCCTAGAGGTTGAGAGACACCAACCAATCCTGAAGCTGAAGGGCCTGGAGGACCTGAGAAAGAGTAACCATCTTGAACTTGTCCTTCCTGAGGAGCTTGTTCAAACCATGCAAGTCCATAATGGGTCTCAATCCTCCGGCTTTTTTCGGGATCAAGAAATATGGGGCATACCATCCCTTGTTCCTCTCCGCTATAGGCACCAGTTCTATGGTGCCTTTCTCCAGCAGGGATAGGATTTCCTGCGCAGGGAGCGGATCCGGACGCTTCAAAAGAGAGCTTTCCCGGTGGATTGTCGTCAGGCCTCTGCTGGAAAGGAAGACAGTAGCCGTTCTACAAGATGCTGCGCCAGTCTTCCCGCAACCGGCGAACCATGGGACATGGCCTCATGACTGAGCCGGCTTTGGCACCTGGAGTACCTTGTTTTCCACCTCTGGTACTCCTACGTTGGCCCCTTTGACTGGCAGCTCCTCTCGATCTACCAGAGGAAGAGTAGTATCGAAAGGAACCTCCCCTCCATTGCTGTCCCCTAGGATGAAAAGGCAGAGGTTGACGTACTGCAGCACTCAACGACTTTGCTGCAGCTTTGGAGGTCTGCAACCTCTCAAGGCTCTTGACAGCCTTGCTGCCAAAAAGATGGACACCATCAAAGGGCATGTTGAGAAGCCGGGATTGTACATAAGGAGCAAACCCCGACTTCCGCAACCACGCAAACCTGCGCATCACGTTGCTTGCCGCCATGGACCGGCTGACACAGTCTGCCACGTCCAGACCTGACTGAACGGATTCACACATGTCATGGTGCATGCTTCAAAACCCCTGGAACTGATGGGCCCAGCCCAGTCACTGGCACCCATAAGGGCTTATCTAGTCCCAAAGGAGTGTCCTAGAACCTCCTGGATTCAGTCCTGGCGCCGTTGGCGCCAGGTTCATAATATGTGTTGAACTGCTTGGGACTACTTACTCAGCCTAGTGAGGCTGAGCCTTTCTGCATAACCAGGGTGTGGCTGAGGGACTACTTTACCTGATGGACAGGGTGTGTTAAAGGGACTACTTTACCTGGAACTACTTGCAAGGCTATTTAAGCCACATCCTGCAGGCAGAACACGCTTTGCGTTACTCTGCACTCCTGCAGCGTAACGCTCACCGTGTCTGTTCAGTCCTTGAACTTCTATAGCCACGCCTGTTCTGAGATTCCAATCCATCGGTACCTGAGAGAAGAAAGAGAAGAGAATAGGAGTTAGTACAGTAACGAAGGCCTTACCTGCAGTACTTCATCCAATCGGTCGCGCCTTGAGCTGATCTCCGAACCGCCGCCCTTGCAGAGAAGAAGGTATCCACACCAGCATCCAATACTCACCCGGGGTAGGCATTCTTCCGGAATACTTTGGGGCGGTTTTTCTCATCGCCGTCCTGGAGCCGCGCCGCGCCTGCAAAGAAAGAAACGAAACAGCAGGTTAGTCGCACACGAAAAAGAACAGTTATTCAGACATTCAGCGCCACTCACTCATGCTAATACTCACCTGAAGGAAATCTGCTCAGCATTTTAGGAAGAGTTATTCTACATCCGAAATCCGCACGAGACCACGCCTGAAAGAAAAAAGACAAAACACGTTTAAAACTTGGGCAACAAGGACTTTAAGCACCTATACCAAGCATCCATTGGCATAGAGACTTACCTGCTTAATCCAGCTATTCTAGACTCAGCCACAGCCACACTGGATCAGTGAAGTAACTAGGTCCGGGCAAAGACTGTGCTTACTGTGCCCCTGCTAGAGATTGCAGGACGAGAGCCTACACCACAAAACTCCAAGGTGAGACGGAAGAGGAGTGGGGAATCAGCAGGTGAAAGGAGGTGGGACCAAGCCACCCCCAATCAGTAGCTAATATCTTATTTTGACCTTGCAGACAAATGCCTCCTGGGGTGATATCAAGGGAGAAGACGCGAGCAAGCATCATTCAACAGTGCCACGCCAGTGCAGACATCATTCATGCAGCTACGTGCTACGCCCCCGTGGACACCAGGTGAGCGTGACAGAACGCGAAGACTTCTACAAATTCTCTACCTGGGCGTCATGGAAACCTCTCAGACAGACCAACTAGCCCGGCTTTTGGGGGAACTCAGGGCCGAGGTACATTCAGCTCGGCAGGAAACCAATGCCACTGGTTGTGGTCGTGGCCAAGGATCGTACCGATGAGCTCGCTAGACAACTGCTTCAATCACAGGCGGGGCAAACACTGTTACCAGGATTGGGGTCAACGGTTCCGACTACACCAAGCAATCCAGTTCAGGTGGTCTTTCCAGGAGCCGTACCTTAGGCACCTCCCGAACGCTTTGCAGGAGACCCAAAAAGGTATGCGGTTTTTATAAATCAGTGCCGACTACATTTCCTATGTAGACCAGGAGCTTTTCCAACTGACCCATCTAAGGTGGGTTTTGTGCTTTTGTATCTCAGTGGCAGTGCTGTGGACTGGTCGGTACCACTAGTCAATCGGGACGATCCCATCTTACGAGACTTCCAGAGGTTCCAATTGGAGATGGAGAAGTTGTTTGCCCGCTACTCTCAGGGTCAGGCATTGGATAATTAACTCTTGTCTCTGCATCAAGGCAACCAAGATCTGTTAACTTACATTGCAACCTTTAATAGACTGGTAGTGGAAACCGATTAGCCGAACGACAAAATAACAACCCTGTTTTACCGTGGTTTGAGAGGGGAGTTAAAGGATGTTTTAGCTCAAGTGGTCAACCCTCCCAGAGATTGTGCTCAATACATAGACTTGGTGGTTCAGCTTGATCATAGACTACAGAGCCGTAAGGCAGATCGAGCTAGAATGGACACTCGGGTATTTGTGCGCCCAAACGAAAATGCAATCAAGACCACGACTTGGCCGAGCCCATGCAGTTTGGAGGAGTGCGAGAGCCGCTATCCAAGGCTGAAAGAGGCAGGAGAAGACAACAACAGTTGTGTTTGTATTGTGGGTCAGCCAACCATTTCCTCCGAGAATGCCCAATAAAACCACCCAAGAAAGCAGTTGGGGTTGCCGGCAAAGTTGAAGCAGAGCCCGAGTCGGAAAACTTCCCCGCCCGACAAGCGTAGAGGTCTTCTTTTTGCTCGACAAGCAGGACTCCCAGACCTCGCACCTAGCCCTGCCAATGATCCTCATAAATCACCAACAGCTGTCTCGAATGCATGCAGTCAGAGCATATATCGATAGCGGAGCTATTGGAAATTATATGGATCAAGAATTGGCTACAAGGATGAATCTTTCTCTTTGCGAAATGGCAACAGATTTAGTCACCAATGTCGAGGGAACTGGGATTGCTTCAGGTCCGGTAACGCACTCAACGACAGAGATGACACTTTTGTGCCAAGACGGACATCGTGAAGCCATTGCGTTTGATATAATCAAGGCTCCACAATTTCAAATAATTCTGGGAATGCCATGGCTAGAATCACACAATCCTTGCATCAACTGGCGTGCTAAGAGGCTGACCACCTCAGTCGAATGTGCTCGTACTTGTCACTTCCTTGACCAAAGTTTCTTTTGTTTGATAACAATCATGAGTAACTAACCCGCTACCTCCGGTATATCAAGACTATCGGGATGTCTTCCAGAAGGATCAAGTTAACACTCTTCCTCCCCATAGATCGTACGAGTGTCAGATCGACCTCATACCTGGCACACAGATTCCATGCGGTCGAATCTATGCACTCAACGAACCTGAAAATCTGCATTAAAAAAAGTATCTAGACCAGTACCTGGCTAACGGTTTTATCCGCCCGTCCAAGTCCCCGGCAGCCTCACCCTTATTCTTTGTGCCTAAGGAAGGAAGGAGACCTTAGGACTTGCATCGATTACCGCGCATTGAACCAAGTCACTGTTAAAAACCATTACCCCTTGCCACTGATTCCTGAACTATTGGATCAAGTTAAAGATGCCCACATTTATACCAAGTTAGATCTCCGAGGAGCATACCACCTGGTACGAATTAAGAAAGGAGACGAATGGAAGACCGCCTTCCGCACCAAATACGGGCTATTTGAATACCAAGTGATGCCCTTTGGCCTTTGTAACGCCTCAGCGGCGTTCCAGTATTTCATGAATGACGTCCTGCGAGAATTGATTGATGTGTGTGTCGTAGTATACATCAACGACATTCTGGTATATTCCCCATCCAAACAAGAACATGTGAAACATGTCCGTGCTGTTTTGGACAAACTTCGACAACACAGACTATTTGCAAAACTGGAAAAATGCTTCTTCCATGTTACTGAGGTCGAGTTCCTTGGATTTGTCCTAACCCCTCATGGTGTACGCATGGATTCGCGGAAGGTTGATGCCATCCTTAACTGGCCTTCCCCAACCTCAATTAAAGGAGTCCAGAGTATGCTCGGATTTGCGAACTTCTATCGTCGCTTCATTCCAGGCTTTTCGCAGCTAGTACACCCCATCACCTCTCTACTGCAAAAGAACAAACGTTTTCAATGGTCAGACGAGGCAGAGAAAGCCTTCCAGGACTTAAAACAAAAATTCATCTCAGCTCCAATCCTGAAACACCCTCGTCCCGATCTACTGTACGTGGTAGAGACAGACGCTTCCTGTTTGGCAATGGGAGCGGTCCTCTCGCAAAAGGATCCTAAAACAGGTCAACTTCATCCGGTGGCCTTTTGGTCACGGAAATTCACGGCATCAGAGCTGAATTATGCCATTTAAAAAAAATGTTTTATTGGTTTATACAAACCTTTAAAAACAAAAGAACATACATTTCTCTCTATTTTCATCTCTTCATCATCAAACAATTATTTCTCAGCATAGAACGAACATTTCAGATCTGTCATGCGAGGAAGTATTCAAGACCACACTTTAGCTATAACTAGGCTTTAGATTTGTTATCTCAGTGTCTAAACCCTCCTTTAGAACACGGAGAAAAGCAACTAGAGCATATAGAACAGATTTGTTTGCACCATCTAACAGGGCTCTCCACCAATCATCAGCAGTCAGTGTTTGGTGTTTACTTGTTACTGAGCCAAAAATATTTGTTCTTTATTGTTCAAACGCAGAGCATGACATAGTCAGAAGCTTAGGCGCTCCTTAATTGCCAGTGCATTAAGCCTAAAGTGCATATATAGGGCTCTCATGTGTTGATCTGGAAAGCAGGTTAGGTAGCCTTGTAACTGACCCTATGCTCTGGCTTATCCGGGGGCATCCTTCATAGTTTTTGAATCAGTTCTTAAGTTGCATGTGTTGATCCAATCTGTTCTCCACATCTTCTTGGCGTGGTCTGCGTTATCAATCAAGGTCTGTACAGTGATGTCATATGTTTCTAGCACCTCGAGACATAACATGTTCCATTGGAGGTGGATCGTTCAGGATTTTTCTGTATCGGGTTTGTGCAGTATACGGATTTGAGGCAGCGGATCCGTTTGCATCGTTTTTCTAAAAAGGCTTAATAGATTCCAGGCGACTCGAGCTTGGATTGAAATATAGCCGAGTTCGAATCTTATGCAGGCCGTTGGAGTCCCCTTTGGTAGATGTAGAACTCTAGACCAGAAGATGTTTTCAAGTGAGTTCCACAAATCATAACCACATCCAAAGGCATTTTCACCACCATATATCAGGGCAGGCACCACTTTTTGCTGGAAGAAAGTGCAGTTGGTTTTAAAGAAAATTTACCAAATTTTCTATCAATCAAAGAGGCCTGACAAGCCAGCTGTCGCCATTTATTTTTAGTCACCTCGGCCCAAGGTGCATCATTTCTACTTGCACCGATTTTCATACCTAGATAGGTGGTGTTCTTCGCTATCTTAATCGGTTCTTCATCAAGGTACCAGTTACATTTTTTCCTGTTCCCACTGTTACCCAGCAGTTTTCCAAGGACCAACATTTTCGCAATTTTGTTTGTTTATTAGTAGTCCATTTGCTGTTAGGTACTTTTCAAGTATGGTAAGTTTACGTTGGAGACCTATAGGCGTCGAGTCCATAAGGATGAGGTCGTCCGCGTAAACAAGATAATCAATGTGCGTACCATGAATTTTCGGTGGAAAAGTGGCTAAATCATTAAAGATCTCCTTGATGTCCGATATAAACAGATTGAAAATAATGGCTGCTAAGGGGCAGCCTTGTTTGACCCCCCTATGTGTGTTAATAGGGTCTGATCGTGATCCTTTGAGTTCTAGTCTGATCTGAATTGAAGTGTTTGTGTGTAACTTACGGATGGCGGCCAAAAGGCTAGGGGGACAATTCCACGCACTCAGTTTTTCCCATGGCAAGTCCCTGTTTATGCTATTGAAGGCATGTGATAGGTCCATTAGGGCCAGGTAAACTTTGGAGTTGGATCGATGTGCTTCCATCGTCAGTAAGTTTTTTAGCAGGAGATTCACACCACACCCCACCCCCTTGACAAATCCTGCTCGTCTTGGGTCTACCCGGTTTGAATCGATAGACCACTTTAGGAGTTTCTGTTGTAGGAGGGTGGCGTACATTTTCCCCAGCACGTCAAACAAAGCAATAGGTCTGTAGTTTTTTGGATTTTGTCTGTCACCTTTTTTGAAGATTGGTACAATCACGGCAGACTTCCATGATTTTGGTGTACTGCAACACTTAACAATTCTGTGAAACAGAATTGTACAGAAGTCTGCCCATTCGTCCGGGTGACGTTTGATGGAAAAATTAGTCAGACCATCCGGGCCACGCGCTCTGGAATCATGCACGTTCTTAATTACTTGCAGGATGTCTTCTCTGGGGAACACGAGCTCCCAATGGGACGAAGGAGGGGCTTCCCACTCTTTAGTTGTTACATCTTTACAGAAGAGATCAGTGTAAAAAGACGTCCACTCTGCTTCTGAAACCAAGTTTGCTTGGCTAGCGTGTTGTGGAGCCAAGTTGGTGTTCATCAATCTCCAGTAGTCTGCAGAGTTTTTACTTGCCATTTTAGACAGCATAAGCTCGGCGTCATTTTGTACCATGATGGATTGATCGTTTTTGATCATGAACGTTAGCATGAGTGTCTCTTCGTGCATTTCTTAAGTCACGTCGCAATGTTCTTTTCCGTTGGAGAATTTCTAGGTTGAATTTGTGTTTAGGTGCGAAGTCAGCATGTTTTGATTTGTGTTTCCGTTCCTCAAATTGTGACAACAGATGATGGTATTCCAGTGTCTCTGGGTTCATTTGAAATTTGGAGGTGGTGAGTTAGGTCACCATGTCGTGGTCACTGTGTATCATTTTAGTGATTTCTAAGCGGGTAGTCCTTGTGTGTATGTTTCCGGACACGAATATGTAGTCGAGGGTCGAGCTCTGGTCACCTCTTCTCCAAGATGGTTGGGCAGGGATGTCACCTGCTGTTTGACCATTTAACAGTCAACCCACAGAAATCCATTTCCGTGCACCATTAATTTGTTATCCGCTCTTGGTGGGTGTTAGTTTTCTTTTTACCACTAGGTAAATTTTGATGTGTGATGCAATCAATGTTGAGATCGCCGTAGATAATTAGGTCGATCGGATTGCCCTTTTCTGTTAGATCGTCAATTATGGTTGTGACTTGGTCGACAAAAGAATCTGAACCGGCAGCCAAATGATTCCAGAATAAATTGATGATATACAATTTGGGCACATGCAGCCTTTCATTCCCCGAGGAACTGATCACAACCACCTGAAGGAATGGAGATGGATTAAAGGAATTGTCGATCCTGAAGCCAGACTCTATCTTCACTGCCACTAGAAGCCCAGCCATGGGTCTACCCTTGAGCTGCTTAATGGTTGGATTAAGTGCCATTTCAAAACCTTCAAGGATAGGAGTTTCATTTAACCACGTTTCCTGTAAACAAATGAGATCGAGGTCAGTTGCCCAAACAGTTGTAAACAGGTGCATAAAGCCCCTTGTGTTCCAAGATCCCATTGTGCAGTTTTGAGGTTTCCCTTGGTCCTGGCATTACTTGTTTGGTTCGGTGTTTAGAGTGCCGGCAAGCCAAGACCAAGCATTTACTTTGGCAGCCAAATTAGAGACTTTGTGTCTTCAGAGTTTGTTGTCGCACTAATAGTTCCTTGGATTGTTATCCTTATGAGATCGTTCATCGAAAATTTAGCCAAGGATTCAGAATGTGTGACACAATTTTGTAGTGGAGCTGTTTCAGGCAGGACAGCAGTTATGGGTTGTGACACTTCTACATCTGTCTGTTCGAGTCTGCTAACAGTTGCTCTGCCCGAGCCATTTTCCATTGGTCTAGGCGCAAGACAGTTAGGTACTACAGAGATGTCAAACCCCAAAGACATTAGCACTGGACCCGCTTCTAATAGAATATCTACTATGAGTTTCGACTGCAGGTGGAGTATTACTGCATGGTTTTTGGTTTCATTGAGAAATTCAACAATTTCCAATTCTCCAGATTCGATGGCTCTGAGACTTGGGACAAGATGACACAACCATAAAACATTGTGGCGGTTTAGAATTAAATCATCCGAAGACTCAATGCGTTCCAAGAGCACTTGATGTAGGGCCTCTGTTTTCGATGCAGCACTTTTTGCCTGTTTGCCCTTCGAAGATTGAGAGAGATTTTTGCTATTTTTTGGCATGATTTGCCTGTGTTTTGTTATGACACCGGAGGTATAAAGCTGCTGCAGGTCAGATTTGCGCTCGGGTTGTCTGTCCTTCTGGGCATAGGATGTGGAGGAGCAAATGGGTTGAAGCTCATTGCAGCTGGCAACTTTCTTTTGAATGTCTAACGTTCTCGAATAGCCATCTAGGCTATGAGACAAGGCAGCCAGTTTGGTACGTTTTTCATCCAGTGTCATAAAAGTGAGCTTAGGTTTAGAGAAACCATCTTCAAGAGAGTGAGGTTGTTGAAAGACTTGACAAAGTCTTGGTGCTTTATTACATTGAGAAGGGATTTTTTCTTCGCCTACAACTTCTCTTGCGGACGTTTCAGAGGCCATATATGCTTTAGCCACAGATTTAATTGTGGCGGTCAATTGAGGTAATTGGGAGGGTTTAGGGACTGTGTTTGAGTTACACGCCTCTTTGGCTTCTCCTGCAGTGACACCACTGGGCGTAGTAAGAGCCAATTTACATTCATCCTGCACACCTGCAGCGTGCTCACTCAATTGTTGCTCATCATCATCCTCATAAGTTGACATGTCCATTAGGTCTTCAGATGCAAAACTGCGGCCTGTTGCCGGCTCTGAGACCTCGTCTGACACAGTTATTACTTCTTTTGGGCAGACTTTTGTTTCACAACTTTTCTCTTTTACAATAATTCTGTTTACTGTCACATTGACGGTTTTGATGTTTCTTAGGAACTTGCGCGAGTCATTTCCTTGTTTCGTTTTCTTAAGAGGTTGGTTTTTCGGCTTTTTTTCACTTAACACCTCTTTGTTTTGGTCGGTACGTGGTCTTTGCGTGTTCGTAGGATTCTTGAATATTTCAAAGATCTGGAGGATTGGCGTGGACGTCAGGATTTGCCAATGTTGCTTCAACGCCGATCGTTGGATACTGAGGACCCAGATTGGAAGTAGATGCCATTTGGGGGTCTAAGAGCCAAATTTCCTGAGGATTGACTTTCAGTGAGGATGTCAACAAACTGCGTGGGCAGCACATTCTTTTTGGGGTGTGTGGTGTTTGCTTGTGAGGACACGTTAGCTCTTACTTGGTTGTCGGCACAGGCGGCAGCAAGTGTCGCGTCCAGCAGTATGCCTCCAGCAAGAGACCGCTCACTTGACCGAACTAAGGCTTCAGTCCCTGGGGCGACTTCTGATCGCGCGATTTTTTTTGTTATTACTTCATGAGGCACAATATTCGCAATTGAAGTGCCCAGCGCGCTCGAATCATTTTCGATAGAAGTTGGGCACCTAGGGCTGCTGGAGGGAGTCGCACAATCATTTAGGGCTCCAGCAGGACACCTTTCACAATTTCGTTTCACCACGGGGTGCATTTCATTTCTTTGTTGGAAGAGATTTAGTGCTTCTTTCGCCACCTCTGCCAGGAGTTTGTCTAAGTTGGCATTTTTAATGCAGTCCACTAAGGAGTCCAGAGCCCACTCAGTCCTCTTTTGGGTCTCAAACAATGTCTCTTTATATGAACTCTGTAAATTTTCAAAGGTCGAGAGCTTGATGTTCATAGAAGAGACCATACTAGAGAGATCTTTCATGCTGTCATTCAAGTGCTTGTACATTTTAAGGAAGGGGGCAATTGTTAGTGCCATGGACGACATTGTTGCTTGGAGATCTTTCATTTTGTGCTCGTGTCCCACTGCATTGTCGTCACCGACTTCTTGCTGTACTCGGCACCTTTGACGGTATGGGAGCCGTCTGATTTTTGGGAAGAAGAGGAGTCCGATGAAGAGTCAATTGATGAGCAGTGAGCGTCTAGCACCTCCCCGTTTAAGGGCAAGTCGTCATTTAAAGAGTTCGACTTTGTTTTTCACATGGTGTTCGTCATTTTAGGCATCTTCATCTGAGAGCATCTAACACTCGGTGAAGTACTCGAGTCAGCTCTCCTTCGTTTGGAGAGACTCTTGGTACAGGTAGCTTGACCCATTTGTTTTTTTTTAACAAGAAGGGCTAGGACCATCAAGAGGCTCAATGGTTGGGCCCAACCCCTCAGACATTGCTTTGCTTGTCAAATTGGGCGCTCTTTCTTTGTTTAGACGGGTGAGGTCTGTGAGGAGTTTGTTGACAATGTCCAGTGAGTTTCGTCGATTTTCATGCCGATGCGAATCGTTTATATCAGCTGCTGTATGAAGCGGCTGGAATCACGGCACATCATGCGTTAACACCCCACACGGCTCTGTATCATCAAGCGGGGGAAAAAAAACATTGTTATTGTTGTCAGTAGCTATAGCCGCTTCTAGGTTGTGCAGCGGTGAAGGGCCCAATTTCTCAAGAGTGCTATAGAATCTGGGGCAGGGGGACCCTAAACTAGTGTCACCGCTTCCAGTCATACATCCATAGGGGTGACTTGGCTTTTCAGCATTGACATAGTCCACATCCACACAGTCCGGGAACACACTCGGACAGACATTGTTTACGAGCGTTGGCATACACTCGTTCAGCGTGCGCCACACCAGTTCTCACAGAGGGACAACCATTCTGGGCGAAGGGCCAGCGACCACGGGGGCGTTCCCTAGGTCGACGGCTCGGGCCCCACTGTTCGCCGCCAGGGCTGCAGTCAAGCGCACTGCGCCGGGCAGAGACGCTCCTCCCAACTGGACACATGCTTCCACAGGTACGGCTCGCAATACATGTCTTTCATTGTTCAGTGGCTGAGCAGTGGGAATAACAGAAGCCTGAACGGTATCGTGAACATGTGAAGCGCTGGGCACATTATCACTTACTTGGGTCCAGGGCGGCTGTGAGCGTGGACGCAGGCGATGCAAGCGAGGCAGCTGGAAGCACAGGGAGCACGTCCCGGGGACAAGGCGTTGCAGTTTCCAGCTTCCGTTGAACGTGTGTCTTCGCAAACAAAATAGGTTTTGTTGTATCACGCATAGTTCCAACAGCAGATCGCTGTGAAGGCGAGCTGAGTAGGAGCCGGGATTGGTCCAGGATTCCACGGACTTCCTCAGACTCCTCAGACTCTGCCAGAATCTGCGCCTGCTCCGCGGGGGAAAGCAGGTTTTAAAGCTGGACACTCCCATAAGTGTAGACACTGTAGAGCTATTGTCAGCAGCAGCAGCAGCAGGAAAGCAGACTCACTCCTTCCACTCCTCAGACTCTGCCAGACTCCGTATGCCATTACGGACAAGGAACTTTTGGCCATCAAGGCGGCCTTCAAGGCTTGGCGGCATTATCTTTTAGGAGCAAGGCATACGATTACAGTAATCACTGAACACCGCAATCTACAGTACCTGAAGGTGGCGAAAGGCACAATCATCCCGCCAACTCATATGGCCATTATTTTTTGCTGAATTCGACTTTGTAATTACTTACCAACCTGTTTGTCGAAATGGCAAGGCAGATGCCCCATCTCGTATAGGGGTAGACGAGGAATCCACCAACCCCGACCCAGTGCCCATCATACCCGGAGAAAAGATCTTAGGAATTACAACGTCTCTAACCTTAGATGACATCCACGAGGAAATCACACATCACATGGATACTAACACTCTGAGGGATTGGCCAACCCAAAGTGCTCACCACTCAGTCTCAAACCAATTACTATATTTTCAGGGACGTCTCTACCTGCCCAGCAAAGAACTTCAGGAAAAGGTCATCTCAAATTACCACGAATCACTGATAGGTCATCCTGGGATCGCTAAGACCGAAGCCAAGATCAAGCGACACTTTTGGTGGCCAACATGGCGTAAGGACATCAAGCAGTTTGTGATATCCTGTGGAGTTTGTGCACAAAACAAGGCCCAAAAGAAGAGATCACCAGGTCAACTGCAACCACTGGATATTCCGCCTACACCTTGGCATACATTGTCTCTTGATTTTATAACTGACCTTCCTCCTTGTAATGGGTTCAACACAATTTTGGTGGTGGTGGACTGGTTTTCCAAAATGGCCCATTTCATCCCACTGAAGGGCTTACCTTCAGCTTCAATCCTGGCTAAAAAATTCTTAGAACAGATAGTCCGAATACACGGATTCCCTTCCATCCTGATTTCAGATCGTGGCAGGCAATTTATTGTAACGCTCACCTGAATCCCACGGAGGCGCTGGTCAATTGTTAGTGCCATGGACGACGTTGTTGCTTGGAGATCTTTCATTTTGTGCTCGTGTCCCACTGCATTGTCGTTCTTCTCTAACTTCCTCCGAAATCCCCGGTTGAAGCTCACCTTATGGTTTGAAAGGATGAACTCTCCATCCTGCTTCTGGTGCAGGGGCGCTTGTTTGTCCAGTTACTTCACTGGTTTTCAGAATGGCGCTGGCAAAATCCACTTGACTTTTCCGAGCGGAACGCCGTAATTATGAAGATTACAAAAGTTCAAGTGTTGAGCCTCCTTTTCAGTTGCCTTCCTAACCTGTGATCTGGCCTTTATTTCAGGTGCAGAATGAAGGCGATGCGTTGAGGGATTGAATTGCCGATGGTAAACTCAGGTGAGTTAACGATGGGGGCGACCCCTCTTAATGTCTTTATATTCCTCCAGTAATGTCTTTTGTCCTTTCCCCATAGGGGCCGGGGTGCGGTACCTGCCAACGAAGCGGCGCCGACCCGAAATGAGGAATGGTCCACCAACAGAAGACTGGTAAGTGTTATGGCGGAAAATTAGGCTTTCCTCATATGTTCCTTCTGCTCACCCTTTGTCTCTTCTTCTCTCCCCTAGGCGCAGAGATGTGGCGACCGGAGCAGATAGTCGCGGTGGAGCCAGAAGAACTCCCAAGGACAGGTGAGTGAAGCGCGGCGCTGCAGCGAGCAACGCGGTGCTTTTAAATGAAAGTCTTTTCTCAGGAACGCTGGCGTGAAGGTTCCGGATGCAGATAAGAAGTTTGATAAAATTCTTGGTTTTCACCTTTCTCTTCTCTTCTTTCCTTACAGGTGTTCCAGGATCGAGGCGGGCGTGGCTGGAGACCAGATGCAGGAGCACACACGGTGAGCGTTCAGCTGCTTGGATGCAGAACAACGCGAAGCGTGAGCTACTTTCTGGGCGTGGCTTAAATAGCTTCCAAAGTAGTTCCAGGTAAGTATCCTTCCCTGGCCACGCCCAAGTGGCAAAATAGTCCCAATGAAAAAATAGTCCCTTTCAGGTCTCAGGGAGACCTGAATCTTGTAGCATGGTCTGCATCAGGTAAGTGCACAAAACACCTTCCTTTATGAGCCTGGCGCCTATGGCGCCAGGACAGAGTCCAAAGAGCCCCTATAAGGTGCCGCTGGGCTTTTACCCGGGGGCATGATGCCTGCTCCCGGGGGTGCTGGGCCTGGCCTGGTGCTCCGGGGGTAGGCATCATGACATTTATCTCACGATTTTGGAAAAATTGCTGCGAGTTAGCTCAAATCGATGTAAGACTTTCCACCAGCCATCATCCCCAAACTGATGGTCAGACTGAGAGGACCAACCAGACTTTCGAACAATAACTCAGATGTATGTTACACCAAACGGAAAGCTGTTGGAAAGATATTTTATGGATAACCGAATACGCCTATAACAATTCTCTACACTCCAGCATTGGACAGAGCCCTTTCTATACCATTTACGGGATGCATCCACAAACCTCTAACCTTGACCCGCCTCAACCTCAGGAAATGCCAGTAGTAAGAAGTTTGCACACTACTATTACTCAAGCCTTTAAACAAGCAACAGACCATCTGAGACAAGTTAAAGAAAGATACATATGTAGGTCCATACGCCATTAAGGCCATCATCAACCCGGTAGCTGTGAAATTGGACTTCCCTCCAGACATGAGGATTCATCCCGTGTTTCATGTCTCACTTTTAAAACCAGAGCAACCTGGTACCCGAGTACAGAAACCACCGAAACCGATTACAGTTGACGGAGAACCTGAATTTGAAGTTAAGGATATCCTGGACTCAAAAATTATCAAATCAAAACTATTTTATCTAATAGACTGGAAAGGATATGGACCACATAAAAGATTGTGGGAACCTAGTGAACACATTCATGCTCCACGGTTGTTGAAAGTTTCATCATAATTACCCGAACAAACCGGGACCAATGGGAGAACCCACCGTTAGGGGGGTTTGAGGGGGGGGGGGGGGGTTGGGGAGTGCTGTCATGGTGCGTGCTTCAAAACCCCTGGAACTGATGGGCCCACCCCAGTCACTGGCACCCATAAGGGCTTATCTAGCCCCAAAGGAGTGTCCTAGAACCTCCTGGACTCAGTCCTGGCACCGTTGGCACCAGGCTCATAATATGTGTTGAACTGTTTGAGACTACTTATTCAGCCTAGTGAGGCTGAGCCTTTCTGCATAACCAGGGTGTGGCTGAGGGACATTACCTGATGGACAGGGTGTGGTAAAGGGACTACTTTACCTGGAACTACTTGCAAGGCTATTTAAGCCACACCCTGCAGGCAGAACACGCTTCGCGTTATTCTGCACCCCTACAGCGCAACGCTCACCGTGTCTGCTCAGTCCTCAAACTTCTACAGCCACGCCTGTTCAGAGATTCCAATACATCGGTACCTGAGAGAAGAAAGTGAAGAGAATAGGAGTTAGTACAGCAACGAAGGCCTTACCTGCAGTACTTCATCCAATCGGTTGCGCCTTCAGCTGACCCCCGAACCGCCGCCCTTGCAGAGAAGAAGATATCCGTACCAGCATCCAATACTCACCCAGGATCGGCATTCTTCCGGAATACGTTGGGGCGGTCTTTCTCATCGACGTCCTGAAAAGGAACAGCAGGTTAGTCGCACACGAAAAAGAACAGTTATTCAGACATCCTGCGCCACTCACTTGCGCTAATACTCACCTGAAGGAAATCTGCTCAGCATCTTAGGAAGAGTCATTGTACATCTGAAATCCGCACAAGACCGCGCCTGAAAGAAAAGACAAAACACGTTTAAAACTTGTGCAACAAGGACTTTAAGCACCTTTACCAAGCATCCATTGGCATAGAGACTTACCTGCTTAATCCAGCTATTCCAGACTCAGCCAAAGCCACACTGGATCAGTGAAGTAACTAGGTCCGGGCAAAGACTGTGCTTACTGCGCCCCTGCTAGAAATTGCAGGACTGAGAGCCTACCCCACAAAACTCCAAGGTGAGACGGAAGAGGAGCGGGGCATCAGGAGGTGAAAGGAAGTGGGACCAAGCCAGCCCCACTCAGTAGCTAATATCTTGATTCGACCTTGCAGACGAACGCCTCCTGGGGTGATATCAAGGGAGAAGACGCAAACAAGCATCATCATTCAAGCAGTGCCACGCCAGTGCAGAAATTCGTGCAGCTACATGCTATGCCCCTGTGGAGACCAGGTGAGCGTGAGACACATGGCATCCTTGCCATCTTCAACGAGGGCTAGAAAACCATCCCGTTCCTCCCCTTCGGGAATATGTTCAGCCGCCAACGATGCACAATTCCACAGTGTAAGTGAATCCTGCCCATGGCGTCGACGACTTCCTCAGAGCCGGAGCCTCGAGAGTCCCCCGACGGACATGGCGCTGACGGCGTCAATGCCTTCTTAGAAGGCCTCACAGGCTCCGACGGTCTCGAGGACCGGGACCTGGACCTGGCACGTCTATGGCGATCAACCTTGTCCGATCGGGACCTCGACGGCTCCCGATGATCGTGCTGGCCGCCCGAGCCTGAAGGCGTGCGAGCGGTGGCTCTAGCTCGTTCCTTGTCGGCTTCTCGCGAAGGCGCAGACTGAACGGTGCCCTGCAATTCGAAAATCGCCATCATCTCCTAGCGGAATGTGTCCCATTCCGCCAGCGAGGAATGCTTGGTGTGACAAGCTACCCACCGTCTGGCAGAGCCTACTGATGAGGACGGGGAAGGCAACGGGTCAGGGCGCTTCCGAGAATGCCTAGAAGAGGCAGAGGAATGGCGGGAACCACTCTGAGACAGAGACCCCACTGGACTTACGCTGACGCGGAGAGTCGCCCCTCGAGTCGTCGGTCAAAAGTCCAGCAGATTTCCGCTTACGGGTTTTAGATACCCTACCTACCGTTAACTTCTTCCGCTCCCGCAAGGCCTTCGAAGTCAGAGACTGGCAGTCATCGCAGTCGTCGGTGGCGTGGGTTTCACCAAAACACGAGAGGCAGACTTTGTGCGGGTCCGTGATGGACATTTTGGAACCGCAGTCCCTACACTTTTTGAAGCCCGACTTCGGGGTAGAAGACGACATGATCTCAAACTTTCACAACGAAGTAGAAGAATCGAGCGTGCCGAGATTATGAAGCGAACATGTTCGCGGAAAAAAACGGAACTGAGGCTACGGAAGTCGTGCGTCCTAGATATAACATCCGGTGACGTCAACCGTCGACGGAGGCCCGGGAGGGAGCGTTTCGACGTCATCGACGCAGGATGCCTACGCTGAAAATATTTTCCAAAGCAGCACAGCTGTGGTAATTACTGTTAAAGATGTGGAATACGGAGGACACAATCCCCTCTAAACAGTATTTTAGCTCTGTACCCAATGACAGTGTGAATTATGTGCCCATAGTAAGAGGTGCATGCCTTGACTTTAGCATGAACCGTGAAATAATTCCTCCATGGAGGAGCTCCCCTCTTTTGGAGCCCTTTCCTGCGGATGAGCAGAGTTCTTTACTGGTGTATTCAGTGATTCGTGGAGTCTACCCCACTTCCTCTGTTGCACATACTCAAAGATGCCTGGGGCTTGGCTGTTCCTTCTCCCCTTGCACTGGGAAAGTCGCCTCTTTGCTGAGTGCTTGGGAACTGCTGTGCCTGGTTTGGCTGTGTGTGCGTAGCTCTCTCTGGCGGTACAGTAACTAGCCATCTGTCCTAACAATCCTGTGCTGCCTCCTGCACAGACCCGGGGCTGCATTTCTGCTGTCTCAGGATGCAGAGCCTGCCTTAGACATTGCTGTAATTCCTGCACTTGTTGGGATTCAAGACCATGTTTTACGCACCCCCTACTGTTTACATAACCCGCCTGTGCCTTAATTGCATATATGTAATCTGCATCATTATTCAGCACATTTCTAGCTGAGTGTTGTCTAAAATTGTATCTCTATCCATATGATTTTGTTTGTGATGTGTTTGTAGTCTTTTATTGTGTGAATTCAAGGTAAAACCAACTACCATTAGCTTACGCAGCGTTGAGGAATGCCTGCAGCAGCTGCTTAATACATGCATCTATCAACCTGCCTAGCCGTGGCTGCCACAGCAGCGGGCATAGCCACTGGTGTTTCGGCAGCATCTCGCGTGCTCAGCCTCCTTAGTGGAAGGTATGATGTTCGGCCCGTGATCCGCTTCATTTGTAAGCATACAGTGTGCAAAGGCATCAACAACCCAGTAAAGTGGCAAGCAGACAGCATTCCCCCCTGCTGCCAGCCAGCACAGCTGTACGCCTCAGGTGCCAAGAAGGCAATCTTGCGAATTGTGAATGCTGTCCCATTTGGCAATTAGCACACTACGTAACGTCACGCCACTGTTGGACTCTAAAAAAATGTGACCTTAAATAGCTAATTGAAACGGATGGGCAGGGAACAGTCACGATTAAATTAAAACCCGTTACATACCCATTTTAAGTTTATAATACATTTATTGGGAATTAGTTCAAATTTGAACTTTACACAAACAATACAAAGTTTAGTCGTTTGTTTGCAGAAGACATTTCAATTTAAGATTGAGAGTACACACGCTTTGCCGGAAGTTACATTCATTTGTGATGGTTGGCCAAGGTTTTTTTTTATTAAGGAAATTCTTAGGCCATCACATGTTCTTCAATGAGGTGAACACTTACAGGGTATGTACGGCAACACCATAGTTTAGTCATGATGATGGAAACAAGCACTGGCAATGCCAATAGTTTGGGCTTTTGTGTAAGCATAGGAAAGGCCCTGCTGTCTGTAGTGGTATGAACGGTAGCAGGTGCAAAATGGTGCACCTACCTGGGCATCTAATAGCAGTGTCTGGCAAATGCCTGATACGTTTACAAAAGCCAAAAACTGTTAACAGGATTTCACTGAAGGACACGCACAGTGCTTATAACTTGATTGGCTGAAGGCAGACCAGGTTAAGAAATGTTTATTACACAAGTAGCATTTACAGCACAAATTAAGTCATTTATTCTCAGAAGGCTGCTTTGAAAAAACAAAGGCACGCACGTTGAGTGCAAAGATTGATGTTAAGGCTTGATTAAAGAGAGCTCAAAGAGTTCCAATGAGAAGGTGTTTTGGGCAGGCAGAGGCAAGAACAGGGTTGGGGATTAGCATGGCAATGGGCAGTCACTCGCACTCCAAATGCCGCTGCAACGCCAGAATCGGAGCACGCGGCGAGCCCGCGGGCCTCTGCTGCCCCGTCCACCGGCCAAACGACCCAAAATGTGCATGTAGCACATACTGCCGCCATCGGACTCGTCCGCACTCCCAATGCTGCTGGACCTGCCTCCGTCAAGCCCCCCGGCCACCCATACATGCGGTCGACCGTATCCCAATATATAACTCGCCAGCACATCACACATGCAGGCTACTACCCACATGCACCCAGAAGCTCTGCCGCAGCATGGCACACACAAGACCAGGGCCCCCCATCATGACCTTCACCTGTAAAGTCGTGAATTGACGCGATTCACAGATGTTGTTTGAAGGGCCACTTTTTTTGAGGCGAGGGGTGGGCCACTTTCTTTGTGTGCCTGGACCTATTTCTTGTCCCAGTCCGATCCTGCTTCCCTGTAAAAAGCCAGGACAGGTTCAAAAACAAAAGCTAAAAGTTTGGGGTGCATAGAACTATGGAGGAAAATTGCCAAAAGAAAAATCTTTCCTAACATTCGTCATGACGTCGAAAATTAGAAGCATAGAAACTCAACCAAGCAGTGTTCCTAAAGCAAGCAGAGTGTGCAGAAAAAAGGAACCGAAGTCATGGGGCGCAGCACCTCAATATATATTGGCCCAGACTTCATATTCGCTGCAGGGAGCATAGCGGTGTCAGGCGGAGCTGATGCAGAGCCACACTGCGCACCCCTGCAGGCAGAAAAGCATTAGAAGAGCAGCTGGGCAGGGACGTTGAGGAATCCGTGGGAGGTAGGAACCCATTAGAAACCAAGTTAAGCGTGTGAATTGCTCTTGCCACCACTGCTCTGAAAGATCCAAAATGTTGCCCCATTACAGTAATGGGATCGAACCTCATCTGTCAAACAGGAGCGGCATCACGTCTACTTACCTCCGGTAAATACTTTTGCAAATGTAAAAGGGGTTTAAAGATTGAGCACCTAGTAACTCATTAGGCCACGCTAGTATTGGTATATCTTAATTGAAAGCCAGGAGGAGTTTCATACCCCTGCTCCTAAAAAGTACTTTCAAATCTGGGAGACGCAGTCTGTGGGTTCATAGAAGGAATCGTCCGGAAAATTATTTCTGGGTCCTCACATGGCCGTTCACCATGCAAAGCATTTAACTATTGAACTTTATCTGACTTTGAAGGAGTTATTTTACTTTATGAAGGACGGTCTTTGATTTTTGCGTTGAAAAACAGAAAAACCAGTTTGCTTTACCAAAACCACAGGATTCGTCAAGCAGTCTCGTACAGCTACACACATCTTTTAAAGTTTTTCATGCAGAGTTCAATTTGTTTGGAAACGTCTTTGCTGAAACTTGACGAATATGAGCCACAATACGCCTCGCCCCTCGCCCGTCTTGCTCCACCATGCTGCCTTACGCGCCAAGACCTGTTTCCTCTTGACAAAGGAGGGATACCAGGCAAACGGCTCTAGCAACATCACACTCCTAATCCCAGGACACATTGTTTTGCTTCAGGTGCTCAAAACCTGGCCGACTTCAGTACGCACTCTTTCGTCGCAGCTCATTAGTTGCGACACTGATTTGGGAGCATGCTGCAATTTGAAGCCTATTTCAAAATCGCCCTCAGACATAATGAGCGACAGCAATTTCGACTGGGCAGTTACAGGGGTTATACACCTACCCGTCTGTCCATCCTGTAATTAGACACCTGTTTCTGGGCTATAAGGGCGGCTGTTACACACTTAGTCCTGCTGTCTGCCCGAACTGTGCAAACCCTCCTGCTCTGACCTGTCAGTCCAGAAGTTGTAAACCTGCTTTCTGGGCTGCAGGTGCTTCATTTACAGTTTTTTTCCAGGCTGCCAGTACTAGGTGTGCACACTTGTAGCATGCTTAGAAATACAGAGCGAACACCATTCTCTGTCGTCATAAGTCAATTGCACATTTCATACAGGGTTTTGTAAAAGCTTGATTATATGACTGATAACCACTTAAAGCTCCTGATCCGTCCGTCCATGGTAGCAATAGAAATGCTGGGCGCACCGCTGCCATCTAGGCTGCATTGGGCAGTGCAAAGCATTAGCTGTAAACACATCTCAGGAAAACATCCTTGGCAGCCCAGTCAACTACAATAAAAGTAGCACTCAACACTATAAATATTTGCCTATGCGAGTGGGCAAGTGGATTTTGCAAGGCCTTATTTGGTGAAGGGTCTTCGAGAAACTAGGAGCACGTCCAGACCACCCTCTGACAAATCCCGCTCCTTATATCTCAACCTTTCAGCAGCCACACATGAAAGTTTTGGCTACAGAGATTCAGATGCCGGACCCTCTCATCCAAGAGGGAGAGGATGCTGTTCTCTGCGGTAGATACCTCGGAGGGCAGCTGGACATGTCCAGAAACTCCAGGTACCACATTCTTCGGGCCCAGTCCAGAGCGATCAAGATAAATTGGACCCGAGCATACGCAGTCTCCAGAGAACCAGCAGGATAACCAGGATTGGCGGGAAGTTCTATTCTACCATCAGGGCGTCACCCAGAGCTCCCTGATGATCCCTGATGAGGAATTCCCTGCATCAGAACCATCTGCACTTGCTGTTCACAATGGAAGCAAAGAGGCCCATCTGGGTAGTAGTTCAGTGGGTGAAAATCTCCTCCAGAAGTTCCTGGCAGAGTTCCCACTTGTGAGGTTGAGGACTTTGTTACGTGCATCCACTAGTACAGTCTCCTTGCCGGCCAGATGTGCCGCAGACAGACATGTGTAAAGACTGGAAGGGGGTCTGCGCTCTTCTGCTCTCTATATGGTAGAGGAGAGGCACAGAGGACCACAGCCAAGATTCTCTATTATTGGTACATGGTCGAGCAATCAAGGCCTAGCTTCTCAGGAGGTGATGCAGGCTGGTTCTTAAGAACAGTGTAGTCACCAAGCCCCCACAAAGGAATGTCCACACACTGCATTAGTTAAAACAGTCTTTATATAATATTCAAGATTATGTACACTATCACAATAACTCACTTTGTGCTCAGAAGATCTACAATGGCAAATATATACAGTTCTAAAGTGGTACCACAGCTATCAGATCTCAAAGTGCATCAACTATACTCGGGTCAAATGTCACACAGATCACTTAATAGAGGAAACCAACAATAGACATAGGAGGAAAGCAGTTGGTTGGAACAATTAGCAGAATACTGGCCCCTACCACTAGACACAGCTCTGGGTGGAGATTCCCCCCCGCCCCACCTGGGCAACCTGTAAAGTAAATATATATCACAAGCCCAGTCCATATATTGTTCTACAAGTCTTATTACCTTCTACAATGTTTCTACCACCCCAATGTACCTGGAATAGCAGAGTTCGACGTCAGGTCGTCGACAGATCCTTCTTGAGCGGCTCCTTTTAAAGCAGGAGCCGCGGATCGTCGAGATCCCACGAGGAAAAAGGGTTGAACGACGACGGTGAGGTGGCAGCTTCGTTCCTAGTGGTGCTCGTTGACGACAGAGCGTTGGCGTCCTGCAAGGAAGAGGTGCGCGGGCCACCTCGGTGATGATAGTTCAGGACCGCAAAGAGTTTGAAGAACTGTGGCCCAGCAAGGGCATAGAGCCGTCCAGCGTCTCTATGGTCGTCAGGTGGTGGGAAACCCACCGGCGGATGCTCCTCGGCGGCCTCGACTTTCTCCAGCGGGACAAAGCCGTCGACGGTGCAGGCAAGAGCGTCCTTGGCTGTCTCAGTCATTGTGTCAAACACCAGAAACCAGACATCCACAACAAGAAGTGCATATTGGTCACACAGTACATTCACCCAGGTCCCACCCACAGGGCGTACCTACAACATACAGTCACTGGGAAGGCTCCAGCCAGTCTGGCCTGGACTTCACAACACCACCATATATGGAACTTCCACCCAACAGCCAGTCAGGGGGAAGGGACAGAGTCAGCAGCGCTTCCCAGGACTTTGGGAAAACAAGGTAACAGGCGATAGGAATAAAGATGGCCCCTGTGGCCTTTTGCTTTCTATCAGGAATCAGCCGATTCCAATTCAAGGGCCTGGGTATCCCAAAATGGAGGATACTCGGAGCACCTGTCAAATTCAGCATGGAGCTGCCACCAGCCCATGCCCTGCTCTGTGGGCCACACACAGGTGCCCAAAAACATACAGTAGGGGCACAGGGTTGTACCCCCACCCATGGGTGCCATAAGGATATCCCATGGGTCTGTACACCAAACTAAAAGAGAGCTGCACCGCCAGGAGTCCCACATGAACTCCTACGCGGGAAACATGACGGAACACACGATAAAAAGCAGTAAAGGACAAGGATACGGAGGCCCGGTCCCTCCAATGCATTTCCAGCATCACATTGTGTTATTCTCCAGAGCCCAGAACCACAATCACATTGCTTCTCTGCACAGAGAGAGGCAAGGAGCCCCCACCACCCCTATTGTTAAGGTGATGCATGGCTACAGTATTGTCCGTTAGGACCAATACCGTCTTGCCCTTCACAGAGACAAGGAGAGCGACCAGGGCCATCCCACTCACCCTTAAGTCCAGCAGATTGATATGATCCCGGCACTCTGATAGGGACCACAGTCCACTCACCGTAAGGTCTTGGAGGCAAGAGCCCCAGACCTTGGACTAGAGTCACTTGTGACCAAGGCTGAAGAAAAAGCGACCCCACCAGGAGGTTGTCCTTTGCGTATCACCATTGCAGGACACTCTCTCCGAAACAAGTAGAAGGGTCCGAAGTTATGCCCTGAAACTGCGACCAATGTGAGCTCAGGTTTATCATGAATGAGTAGACTGGTCCATGCCTCTACCATGCTCAATGTCTTGCATAGAGGTTTGTTGTCTGGGCGCAACAGCAAAAATAATGGGCCTGGATACTATCAAATACCACAAGCTACTCATGATGAACACCTGCTCAACTGAAGGCACAACGATTTACAACAGCCCTATAAAATTCAGCCTGCGTGGATGAAATTGAAGAACATGGATTTTCAATTAAGTTATTTTACTACTGCATATGGTAACATTTATTTCATCATTGTTTGCTTGTTAGACGCTTATACAATAAGAAAATACTGTTTCAAAGTTGGCATTGCTCTGGTAAGGCAGCAGTTCAATTCATGGGTATATAAAGTTAACACATCTTTGCTGCAATGTAAGCCTTCAAAATACAAATTGCAGACTGATGTACTTATAACTATTGTTTGTCAGATTCATGCACATTGCATCATCATATGCCTCCTGATAGGTTTTCATGTGGTGGTAAGTATATGCAGTAGGTTGCTTGGACAGCATCTACCCAAGCTGCAACCATTCCATACTAGGGCTTTCACAAAGTACGATGACCATTCACGCAATTATAAGATATATTGATATTCCAATTACCTTCAGCAGTTGCAGCTGGTTATAACTAAGATCTTTAACAGGAATCTCAAATAGCTCTATTGACTCAGCATCATGTTTCTAAAAAGAAAAATATAACATGTGCATTACAAAATAACCAAGCATGTTTAACACCCAATATGAAAATACTAACTTTGTAAAGTAAAAACATTTAAGTTCAGAAATAAAAAACATGAGAACATACTTTCAGATAGTTGTGTTGCTTTTCCCACTATGCTCTAATTTGATCAAAATAACTTGAAGCAGTAAATAACTTAATGGATTTTACCAAAGTACTGCCTTTGGCAGAACTTAGGAAAGCCCACCTTGGGTGATCGGAGATGCACTGCTTAGGTTTGGATTGAACTACCCAAAGGTTTGGTAGCAATGGACGAGCAGCCAGGCTTAGTCTAAGGAGGGTTGTAGTGGGTACACAGAACTCAGCACACACCTTGGTTCAAGGAAACACTCATACTGTAAAGCTATATACAAAATAAGTATTTATTTATATACACCAAGACACGCTGTTGTATTTCTAAGTTCAGGTAAGTAGACAAACAAATGTACACAGTAAGAACACTTGCAATATTCCTAGCACAGGTAAACCATAGACATTCATAGGTAAGTAGAGTGCTACAGATGAGATTTGGAGGTGGGAGTATTTTACTCCCTATTTTTAAAGTTGGGAGTACAATGATTTTTTAGGGAGTAAAAATGCAAGTTAAATTCCCAATGAGAGTATTCTAAAAACTAATAAAAATAATTTAACTGAAAAACACACATGTTCTTGTAAAATGTATTTCTTTGCACCTAGTTATTAATGCAAATATAAAGATAAAGGTTTACTTCTTCCAATCCGGCAGTTAAAATAGTTTCTTCCTGTGGCACTATGTGCACTACTGGTCTAAATATATCCATGGAACTGTAAGGGCGAAAGCAGGGGCACAAGGTTCTGTGTGTCAGTTTCCTATTTTTTGTTGGGAGTATTTGTACTCATTTTTAGTCTTTGTGAGTATTTGCCAATTTTTAGGGAGTAAAAGTGTCCGATACACCCCTTATTCGTAGGGCTGGGTAAGTATGGTCAAAATCACATAATAAAACAACCTGAAACATTTATGTAAATTGTTTCAAAATCGTATAACTTTGTATCCAACCAGTCTTATGAGTCCAACCCTATCTGGTATGATTTTCTCAATGTTCAGAAGGGCCACTGGGCCACCAGTGACCAGGGGTTAGGCAGAACAGGTGGGAAAAGCAAAGTACATTGTCAAGAGTGGCAAGATCTCTGGATTTCCTACAGTTGCAGGTAAGTAACACTGTTGGTTCCACAAGTCAGGCAGTTTAGGATTGTTAGGTATCATTTTCATATTTTTTTTTATTGTTTAATCAAAAAGAAATAAGATTTTTACAATACATCTGTCTCCTTATGTGTCCATAGCTTGCCTCTCGTACTTTAGTTCGTATCAACTGAGCTTGATGGCTGGACGACGTTCAATTTCTTTGAGTCATTATTTATCTTTTAGTAGTAGGTTTAGTAATTGACTGCTTTGTTTTCTGCTCTGTGCTTTGTCTTTATACCTACGCGTTAGATCTTTGATCGCCGCTGTGCTTAGTTTGAGCCGGGTGCCTCTGGCATTGTTCTCAATGTCCAACCCTGTTTGAGTGTTTTTCGTGCTTTGGATTGACCAGCTGGTCTCCAATAGGTTATGGTCGCTGGCAATTGTACGTCGTACATTAAAGAAGGTGGTGGCGCTAACAGCGGTTTGGAGACAAAAATGTAGTAGATTGTCTCACTCGAGTCTGCATGTTCCCAGGTAGGTGTTCTGTTTAATTGTGGGAAAGCGATATCAAGATTATGCAGGTCACGAGAGTGAGTAAGGTCTAACCATGCTCTGCCTCGCTGTTCCGCTGCTGTCTGTTTTTTGTCTAGAGTGCTTTTCTGAGTTTTGCAAACTGCATTTAAGTCGCCGCATATCATTATGGAAGACACTAACAGCTTAGCCATCGCGTCATCGATTACATGTTCGCACATTGAGATGAAACTTTCTCCGCTTGTCATGACCACTGCTTCCAAGGAGTCAGGAGAAGCCCAACGCCCTTGGAAGCAGGCTCATAACATTCATTGCAGACGCCAGCAAGTCCCTTTAGGGACCTTTTGGGCCTTGTCCTGGCACCGGTGGTGCCAGGCTCATTGTGGAGACTGGTCCCGGCACAAGAAGCGCCGGGCTCATAGCAAATTCAGAAGTGCTTGGGTGGACCTACCTGCAGCAGACCATGCTGCTTCCTTACCAACAGGCTGAAGTCTGCATCCTCCTCTGGCAGGAACTACTTTTCTTCTGGGTGGGGCTGGAACCACTCCCTAGGACTGCAACTCTTTTTCTTACCTGGGCGAGGCTGTGGAAGAAGACGCCTAAGCACTCCTGTGCACTATTTAAACCACACCCGATTGGTGCCACGTGCTTCGCGTTATTCTGCATCAGCAGCAGGACGCTCACCGTGTCAGCTCCAGGGAATCTTCCATTCCAGCTCCTGTGAACGCGAAATCTCCGGATTTACCTGTTGAGGATCCATTCTTCAGTCTTCAGCAGCATCTGCACAACAACAAAAACACAAATTAGAAGAGTCAAGATCAGCGCTTCAACTTACCCGATCCACCGGAGCGTTTAAGGTATTCGCCGCACCCTTTCTCCGCCATCGAGCCCTGCAAAGACAAAAGAACATTGGTTAATAACGTTTTGTTTCTGAACGGCTTACCTTTGCGACATACGCTCCAAAGTCAGCTCGCACCGCACTCAGCTACCTGCAAGGCAAAGAGAGACATTAAGGCGCATTTAAAGGCCTTGAACAGACTTTCTACTTACGTGCCTTCATATTCTCCATCATCTTGTTCGCGCCTCGGTATGAACCAGGGCATCATCACCGGCGCCTTCATCATTCTCCATCTGAAAGCAAGAGAGAGACATTAAGGTGCGTTGAAAGGCCCTGCACAGACTTTTTACTTACGTGCCTCCACGAACTTGGCATTCTTTCGCCATCATTTCTTCTCAGCCAACCCTGCAAGAAAGGGACGTTAAAAGAGGACATTAAGGACTTGATATATGCAAAACCCGCTCGTACAATTAACGGCGGCATCGCTCTCTACTTACCCTCTGCAATCAAGAGGCTGATCCCAAAACCAGTGAAGTAACTGGACCCAGAACCCCTGCACAAGACGCAGGATGGAGAGCCCGGCATTCACCTTTGAGGCTGGCTGGGAGAGACCGTGCTGTGAAGGAGGCGTTTATGAAGGCCGTAAGGAAGGGTGCTAGTGCATTCTTTGAGGAGAGGGGCCGGGCAGATATCCCCTTTGCAGTTGGACAGTTTGATAGTATTCATGATGTTGATGATATCCTGCTCGTTGACTTTGTTGAAGGAGAAGAGAAGGGAAGCCTTGCTGGTTTCAGGAGGTGGGTGGAGTGGTGTGGGATGGGCCAATGACTGTTGGTTGGTTTTTAATTTTGCTGTGCAGGGCGTCTAGCTTGCCTAGTATGGCTGATTGTATATTTATTACACCAATTTTCATCTTTGGTGACAGCCTGAGGAGGGGGGTTGGGAGGGTAGGTGTTTCCAATTCCCTAAAAATTGAGACAATCTCTTTGGTATCGGATTTAGAATTGGCAATTCTTGTGTTGAAGGAGGTGGCTTTGGCTTGGGCGATTGCTTTTTTGTATTCCCTGGACAGTTTACGAAACTCTAGTCGAGATGGTTTGCTTGCCAGGTGGATAGTACTATCCGTTTTTTGGAGCAAAGTTCTTGAAATAGAGGGGAGAACCAGGAAGTGTGTTTTGTTGGTTTGGCTTTCCGAGACGCAAGGGGGTGGGGGAGAGGGGTGAGACAATGGCTTCCACTGCTAGTTTAATAGAAGTGTTGTAAATTTATGCCAGCATATCAGGTTCATTGGGGAAGGGGGGTCTGAAAGCTGGCCCTAGTAGGTAGGGTAGGGAGCCCATCTTTGGTGAGCTGGCAGTGCTCCTAGTGAGGGCGGGTGGGAGAGGCATAGCAGGCTGGTGCACTCTGAGGGGGTGGGGGGGGGCGATGTCGAATAGGATGATGTGGTGGTCATTCCAAGGGGAGGGGGAGTTAGCCCTGATGGTGAGTGAGCAGTTATGGTGAGCTAGCCAGTCTAGGGTGCGGCCCTTGATGTGGGTAGGGTCAGAGTGTTTAAAGCCTAAGTTATCAAGCGGATAGTCGAGTGATTTGGCAGAGGAGTCTTTGGTGTAATTGAGGCCAAGGTTGAAGTCACCTAAGAGGATGGCCTTAGATTTCTTTAGGTTGTCTGAGAGGTGGTGTGTCAATGCTGCCTGGAAATTGGCTATGGGACCATGGGGTCGATCGACAAGATGGAGGGTAATGGTACTGTCCGGAGAGGAATTGAGTTTGAGGAGTAGGTAGTCAGTGTTTCTCTCCATTGACCTTTCAATCTTTCTGATGGAGATAAGACTCTTTCGCTATCAGGGCAACACCCCTTCCTTTCGAGTACTGGCAGTCCTATCTGAATATAGTGTAGCCTGGGGGGAGTGCTAAGGAGAAGGCTGGGCCAGAGGCTTGGTGGAGCCAGGTTTCGGTGATCATAAGGAGATCAAGGTTGTGCATAGTGGTAAGGTCATGTACGTCAAGAGCATGGGCGAGGAGGGAGCGTGCGTTGACGAGAGCACAGCTGAGTGAGGTGTACTCTGTCAGACTGGGCTTCAATGGAAGGCTAGCAGCAGTGGGTGTCAGAGGGGTGCGTGCGTTGTCATGTGGCATAGGAGGACTTTTGCTGATAGGCATCAGCAGGATATTGGCATTAGGCATGGGTACATTGTTGGTCAGCAGATGGCAGGTATATTGTACATTCTGAACATTGGGAATGTAATGAGGGCTGGCATCAGTATTAGATACATCCACAACATTAGGCATGAAATGAGGGCTGGCCTCAGCATCAAGTACATCCACAACAATAGGCATGAAATGAGGGCTGGCATCAGTATTAGGCATGTCCACAACATCAGGCATGAAATGAGGGCTGGCAGCGGTAGTCCTGGGGGCATAAATAGGTGACAAAGGTGTGCTCATGACATTAGGAATAGGCAAAACACTGGCGACATAGGGCATAGGCATGTGTCATCAACAGCGTGCAGTAACTTAGTGGTGGATACAACATTATGCAGTGACAAGGTACAGGCAACATGGGGTGAGTGCAGTGTGCTAACAACAACACGCCTGGAGGGGGTGCGCATCGTTTCGCGAGATAGAGGAGGGGGTACCATTTTGGGTCTCCAGATTGAGTCAGCGACGATAGTCATTGGGGTGAGTGTAGGGCTTCAGAGCACGGCTTTGCCTGCCGGCTGTGGAACACAGCCTTTATAGAGCTGTTGGAGGTAGGGCATTGTTGCAGTCAATCCGGGCCTGCAGCGGTGAATAGATTAGAATCATCATTGTTGCTGTTGCTGATTGCCATGGGGAAGGCGGCAGCCATCTTAGAAGGCCGGAGTTTGTTTGCTAGCCCGCGAGGCTTGGCAAGGTGGGGGAGCACTCTGGTGTCCCTCGTGTTGCTCTTCTTGGGGAACCTTGCTGCAAATCAAGCGGGCTCGCAGCAGAGCTGCAGAGAGCAGTGCAGGCCTTTCCATCAGGCCTTCACAGCACGGCCTCCTCCTATTACCATGGTGTTTTGATTATTATTCACAAGTCATTGGGATTCCGGTTGTTGCATCAGGGGGCTGGGGGGGGGGGCAAGGGGCTTTTGTTCATTATGTTATGAGGACATTGACATGCTCTTAAGACAGTCAGTACTGGGAGACTGGTTCCCTTAGTCTTTCACTTTGTTGCTAATCTTTTAGTAACATTTTATCAGTGCACAATGTACCTTACAGTACAGTGCACTGGGGTTCCTTTTTCATTTTTAAGTCCCTAGATACCCTCAAAGGGGTTTTGGTGAATGTAGAAGTGTGCCCTGGATAGAGCTGGTGGCAGCTGTTACTTTTTATTTATTTGTAACTATTTTCTATGGTCCATACCGCGTTTGGCCCAGGACAGTGGCCAGTGCCTAAAATGGCCATGCCACAAGGTCCTTTGTTCTGTCTTTTGGCCATCTTGTCCCTTTGCCTTACCCAGGTCGAGCCGACCCAGGAAATTCCTTATATGGTCATGCAGAACCCGTGCAAACCGAAAGCTTTTGCTGGCTTCTGCACGCCTTGTGTGTGTGTCCCCAGGATGTGGGCTGGAGCTGTCTAGTTCCAATACACATCCTGGGTGCCAGGATGTCTGGTGTGCTGGGATGACTGGGACCACTGTGGTCTGGGATGGCTGAATGAGAGCAGATCTCTTATTGGTTTCTCTTTGTTTGGCGCAAAGCAGATTTTGGATAAGAGAAGGCACCTTACACCCATTCCAGGTAGATCTTCTGAGTTCACACCAAACTCAGTAAAGGAGCCAAGTGTCCTGAAATGAAGCTACATGGATAGTGCTGGTGACCCACTGGAACGTTTGGCATCCTGACCTCGCTGTCATACCCTGAGACTGCCCGTTTCTGATCGAACCTACAAGGCCTGCAAGGGCGCTTCGACCCATTGGAATAGTAGGACCATCTACTCTCGGCACCTCCTGCTAAACCTGTAAGCAAGCCATTTCGGAGGTGTTCGTGGACTGCCGAGTGAACTGACCGGCTCGTATGGGACCTTTGCCCTGGAACCGCTGCCATCTCAAGTTACGACTTGAGCCTTTGGAGACTGTAAGCTCTGGGTACAAGGCACTCTCCCGTCGAGGTTCGTATGCCTAGCATTCCTAGGTCTGGAATTAGGAGAGTTTGCATGAACCAGAGCATACGCGGTCAACGGGTCACCCAGCTGTGGTGACGAACTTCGTGGGCGCCTTGCTGCTGTGCCCCCCCTGTGCCCTCAGACTCGCTGCAGTGGAACTGGCCTGATCCCTTCACCAGGAGTGCAGAAATTGCCACTGTCCCGCCACAGAATCATTCACGGAACACAGCCCCTGAAAGCCGCAGAGCTGATCAACTGCAGAATTTGAACCCGCGAACGATCTGGACTGAGGAAGTTTGGTCCGGAGTGCACCAAGGGTCGGTAAGTACTCCCATCCCTTACCGGTGGCCCCTGGCACCTCCATTGAGTTTTATGCACAAGTGCCCCCTGAGGGCCAACCTTCTTTATCGAGGTAGCCTGTGCTACTGAGCGATTCCAAATTCTTGGATCCAGCAATGCCTTCTTGGGGAGACCCTCCTTGAATAGTGGGAATATATTCTTCACTACCTCGCCCACCTTTTTGAGTTGCTACAGCCCCTTGAAGAGACCCCATTTTGAACTAGACCACACGATTGCGTGCACCAGCACTGAACGTACTTTTGAACTCACGGCTCACTCATCTTAGGGGCTGGACTGCCGATTTAGTTAGGGTGTGAATTGTGAAGGACTTGTTGAGATGGAATTGAGTCTATCCTAACCCCTAGGCGCTTCCAGGTAAGGCGAACACCATATGAGATGATGTAACGTACAAGGGGTGAGTAATCTGCACTATAAGACAACATGTCGAGGTAATGTAGCGCGCTTAGAAGTTGATGCGCAGCACTAGAAACCCCTAAGCCCATGACTCCATTTTGTATTAGGCCCAAAAGGGATAAACTGCAGGCTTGCGCTATTCACGTTCTCTGCTCACTAGACCTTATTTCTGCAAGCCAGACGGACTGTGCAGAGCCCCGTTCCAACGGAAGTCCACTTTCCCATCGTCCCTCCAGTGTTGCAAATATGTAATATCTTCCAAAGTAATGCGCCCTGCAAGAGCGCGGGACAACACTAGGCTCTGCGCTGTGTCCATTTATCTCCACTAAACTGCCATTAGGCCTATAACCCCCACGCAACCAGTCTGGATCCAGCCCCACACCACTAACCCCACCCCCACAACTTTCAATTCCCTGATAAGCAAGCATCACCCCCCGCCCTGTCCTAACACAAATCAAGTGTCCCCAGAAGATCTAAGCATGCGTGGCTGCATTTCTTTCAAGCATGAAACTATACCCCTTGCAACACGAGGCACACAGAGGGATAAATGAAAGATCAAAACCCTGGGTGGAGACCTTGAGTGCGGGAACTGTGGTACCAATGAAGTTCTGATTGTGTGGGACAGTGTGACTATTTTATCCTCCCTTCCCCCTTGCACCATTTCCCCTGTCACCCAGGTGCCTGCCACAAGGAATTGATAACCAGGCTTTGCATGTTTAGTTTAGGCAGAAACAATGTATTAATGTGTGCCCCGACCTTCACCGCGAGGACGAGCCTAGCTGACCCACGTGGATCCAGACTGACGGGAAAGAACTAACCAATTACTGCCTGGCATCCCCTATGGAGCAGGCTCCTGTGTAGGGTGCCTCCAATCAGTGGCACCCATTGGTACTGTATATCATGACACATGTGGGGTTTTTAAGCCCCTGTTTGTAACTGTAAGTTAGAGTGCTCTCGAGCAGCAGAGTCCTTTGCTGATATTTGCATTCTGTACAATTAAACCTGGTTATCTTTGCAACGCTATCTCCTGGCCTATTTCCCTAGTGGGTTGTCTTTATTCTGGAATGTGCATAAAAAGAGACTTGCCTTCATTTGGTGACCGTTACAAAGTGATTCCATCGCCCCCGTACTTGCGGAGGTATACAGGCGGCCTCTCTGGAAGGGCTGTGCCCACCTACGGTGACCAGTCCCAAAACGCGTACGCTGAGTGGCCCTTGCGGGTGCCGTCTTTGCAGAATTCTCAAGCGCTCGTTCAAGCCAGGTACGGCCCTAGGGAGAGGCCCAAGCCTGTTGTGGATTCCCCATGGACAGTGGCTTTTGGAAAAATGTGAACACGTGAGTATAGCCTGCAAGGGATAACAATGTGCGCATGGGGATGTGGAGCAGTGTGCAACGGGTGAACACGCAGTGAGTGGAAGTGAAAGTATATTTTGACTCGATTGTGCTTTTATGGCCACTTTTGGTCATTTTATTTTTTGAGATATATTAGGTATAAGGAAAAAGGAATATGGGAGCCTTCCCGAGTAAGGGGAGAAGGTGGCGCCACATTGCACTGTCCCAACCCGTGCGAGAGAGAAATACAAGAATAAATATAGGAACTCCATATAATTAGAGAGCTCGGGAAGAGTAGTGGTTATTGTTTTAGCTTGTTATTTTAGTTTATTTTGTTAGTGTATTTTCATATGTACGGAGGAGGCCCAGGAGGGGCGTGTGTGGGATGTGTGTGTGAGCAGATCTGGGGAGCGTGTAGGGAGTGAATGAAAATGCTCTACAGGGGAAAACAACAGAGTGGGAAAATGTAAATTGTTATTTTTTTTATTAACATTTTGATAGTATTGACTGGTAATACAAATACGATTATAGTACATACGTTTTAAGTGACATTGGACGTATTGTATTTTTTGGGTTAGTTGTGGGACAACTGTACAAGCAAATTCTCGGCGTACAATACTGACTGGACATAGCCATGCGGACGGACATACCCCTACACCAGATATGTAAGGCCCTGACCCTGTACTGTGAGAAAACCAAGAAGTACCACCACCAATGGGTGATTGAGCATAAAGGAGAAGGAATGCCACACTCCTGGCTAGGGAGGGGAGAGGGGGACTTTTGACAGGTGCACACTGGACCATATGTCCACATACTTAACCGCAAAGTATAATGTGAGGTCATTACAGAAAAGGAGGGAGCTATTGGACCTCTCTAGTATGTTTGAAGAAACAGAGACCCCTGAGGGGAATGGGGCGACACCTGACAGTAGTAAGAAAATTGCATTGCACTGCATTGGTGTCCCTAGGAATAGGGGATATTAAGAGCTTTCTAGCAGCTGCAGTGGGAGATCAGGCAGAGACAGTGTGCATTAAAGCGGGATACCCAGGAGTAACACTGAGCAACAATGCCCATGATGGGGCATCATTCAACAAGATTAGAGCGCAAGTATGGGATGCACTGCGGCGGACATTCCCGGACACCCCACATTTACAATCAATAATGCAATGCACAATGGGGGACGACCAAGACGCTGCACAGTACATTCTCAGGGTTCAAGAGATGTGAAGAGCAGAAACGGGCAGCGTCTGGGATCAATCAACATCCTTGTTTTATTTTATTGTAAAAAGAGGACTACCTAAGGAAGTGCAGAAGGCGCTCAATAAGATAGCTGGGGTGGAGGCAAACGGATGGCCCTAGATTCAAAGTATCATAGTGCACCATTGTAGGAGGATCAAAGAGCACGAGAATTAAACTATCCAGGAGGAGGCAGGCTGAGGACGTGAAACTAGTTCAAAATAAACTAGTCAAGATAGCAGCAGTGTCGACAGTGCCGCCCCCAGAACGGATGGGAGAGGAGGGTTGTGCCTTTGTTGCAACACAAGCGAAGATGACAGCGGTATGGGCAGACAATGGACAAGGACAGTGGGGAGGAAACAAACTTTTCGGGGCCCAGTGGCAAGGAGGGCCACAACGAGGACGAGGAGGGTCCCGAGGGCAAAGAGGAGGGGTATTCGGTGGACAAGGACCAAGGGGTGGCGGGCCAAAGCAGTGCAGGTCCTGTGGGAGGTGGGGACACTTTTCAAGGGAATGCCGCAGCAGACAGGGAGAGAAGAACAAGTTACTCTTACCTGGTAATGTTCTTTCGATGGGATGGTCCGACGACATATTCAATATCTATGACAGTAATCACCACAGCTGTGCTGCTTCAGAAAATATTTCGGCGTCTGCGTCCTGCGTCGATGACGTGAATACGCTGTCCTCAAGGGCCTCCGTCGAGCCGACGTCACCGGATATTATAAGTAGGACGCACGACGCTGTAGCCTCACTTGTATTTTTTTCCCCCCATAACTTGTGGCACCAAACCACTGCCAGTATGACCACAGAAAGCCTTGCGGTAACATAAGCTGCAATCGCAGGAGAAATTCTGTAGCGGGGCAGGTAGGGAGGGAGCGATATGGAATAAGTCGTCGGACCATCCCATCGAAAGAACGTTACCAGTTAAGAGTAACTTGTTCTTCGAGGGGATTGGGTCCTCTGACGTATTCCATATCTATGACAGACTCCCAAAGCAGTACCAAAGCAAGGAGGTGGGAAAAGAATTTAGAAAACAGAAATTTAGCATGCCCAATCAAATTGCGGAGTAAAGAACCGCCTTGCCAAAGGCCAGATCCTGCCCCCGGATGGAATCGAGGGAATAGGGGATTGGGTCCTCTGACGTATTCCATATCTATGACAGACTCCCAAAGCAGTACCAACGTATAGAGGAGGGAAAAAGAATTTAGAATATAGAAATTTAGAATGCCCAATCAAATTGCAGAGTAAAGGACCGCCTTGCCAAAGGCCAGATCCTGCCCATGGATAGAGTCTAGGGAGTAGCATTGTACGAAAGTATGGACCGAAGCCCAAGTGGCTGCTTCACAGATGTTACGAATAGGAACACCTCTCTGCATGGCAGTAGAGGCAGCCATACCCCTAGTAGAATGGGCCCGTAAGCCTACCGGAGGGACCTTGCTCGCCAAGCGATAACATTCAGAAATTGCCAAGATAATCCATCTAGACAAAGTCTGCTTAGTAACAGCTTGTCCCAAACGCCTTCCAGCGTAACCAAGAAAGAGCTGATTGTCCACTCTGACCCGGGACATGCGAGAAATGTAGAAACGTAAAGCTCTCCTAGGATCCAACCTATGGAGCCTCTCCTCTTCCTTACCAGGATGTGGAGGAGGATAAAATGCCGGAAGAATAACCTTCTGGCTCAAATGAAATTCCAACACCACCTTCGGAAGAAAGGAAGGATGAACTCTAAGGACAACCCTGTCCTTAGGAAACACACTGAAGGGTGGATTAACAAAGTGCCTGAAACTTACTCACTCTGCGAGCGGAAGTGACCGCAACTAAAAAAACAGTTTTAAGGGTTAAGAGCCTCAAAAGACAAGAATGTAAACGCTCAAAAGGAACACCCATAAGGAATATCAGAACAATGTTGAAATCCCAACCATGCACCTGGAAAGATGACGGCGGAAACACATTAGTGAGTCCTTTGAGAAACTGAGAAATTAAAGGAATTTTGAAATAGGAACACTCCTCAGACGAGCGCTTAAATATAGACAGCGCCGCCAGATAAGCTTTAACAGTACCCACTTGCAGGCCCCTGTGGGCCAACGAAAGCAAAAAAGACAGAACCACAGGAATGTCACATGAAAAAGGATTCACATTCTTAACCGTGCACCAGTCGCAGAACTTTCTCCAACGGCAGCGGTACAGGGACTCCGTTGCCAGCTGTCTGGCCGAAAGCAACGCCTCCATTACATCTTCAGGGAGGTCCCAATCCATACCTCAGCCTTTCAGAAGCCAAGCGTGAAGGTTGAGGGATCTGACCTCTGGATGGAGAACCTGCCCCCCCCCCTCCCGTGAGAGCACATCGTCTCGGTAGGGAAGACGACGTGGAGGGCAGATGGACAAGTCTAGAAGGTCCGGGTACCACGTCCTACGGGCCCAAGCCAGAGCAATGAGGATCATCCGGGAACCAAACCTCCGCAGCACTTGCGGGATGACGGGGACTGGAGGAAACGCGTACATCATTGGGAAGAACCACTCCACCACAAACGCGTCTCCTAAGGCTCCGTTTGGAGGAAATTCCCACGAGCAGAACCTTTCGCACTTCCGGTTGACACTGGAGGCGAAGAGATCCACTTGAGGGGCCCCCCAAAGGGCAAAGATCTCCAGGAGAATCTCCCGAGCCAGCTCCCACTCATGAGAGATCGCGCTCTGCCTGCTCAGAGCATCCACCGTCTCGTTTTTGTCTCGGCCAGATGAACCGCCGAGATCTAAACTTCCTGCTGGATGGCCCAGGACCAGAGCTGCATCGCCTCCCTGCACAGAGGAAGTGACCCTGCCCCCCCTTTTTGTTGAGGTAGTGCATGGCCACTGTGTTGTCCGTCAGAATCAGGACATTCTTCCCTCGCAGAGTCGGCAGAAAAGCCTTCAGGGCAAGCCTGACAGCCCTCAGCTCTGTCGGAGTCCAGACTGATATGGAGTCTGGACTCCGACGGAGACCAACGACCGCTGGCTGTCAACTCGTTGGCATGCGCTCCCCATCCCGTGAGGGTTGCGTCCGTCACGATCCTTACTTCCAGACAGGGTAGCCAAAATGGAGCCCCCTTCATCAGATTGCCTTCGACGGCCCACCACAGAAGGTCCTGGGCGACCGAGGGTGGAACCTGAACGGGGTCCGACATCCTGCCGGAGGACTGCGACCACTGCATCTTGAGGGCCCACTGCAGAGATCTCATCCGCAACCTGGCCTCTGGCACCAGAAGAATGCAGGATGCCATGAGGCCGAGCAACCTCAAGAACTCGAACGCCGGGAGACTCTGGGCGTGTTGAAACTTGTGCACCATCTGCTGAATGTGATGAGCCCTCACCTGGGGAGAAAAACACTGCCCCAGGGAAGTGTCAAGCACTGCTCCGATGTACTGGAGCCGCTGGGTTGGCGTCAAATGGGACTTCTTTAAGTTGAGGGAGAAGCCCAGCCTGTGAAGGGAGTGGCAGGTGACGGACAGATGATCCAGGACTTGCTCGAGAGAGAGTGCGCCCTGATCAACCAATTGTCCAGGTAGGGGTAGACATGAATCCCCCCTTTCCTGAGATACGCTGCCACCACCACCATGAGCTTGGTGAATACCCTCGGGGCGGAGGTCAATCCGAATGGCAGGATCTGAAACTGAAAGTGCGAGTCGCCAACCACGAACCTCAGGTACTTTTTGTGCTTTGGATGGATAGCACATGAAAATAAGCGTCCTTGAGGTTGAGAGACACCAACCAGTCCTGAAGTTGAAGGGCCTGGAGGACTTGAGAAAGAGTAACCTTCTTGAACTTCTCCTGCCTGAGGAGCTTTTTCAAACCGTGCAAGTCCATGATGGGTCTCAATCCCCCGTATTTCTTCGAAATCAAAAAATAATGGGAATACCATCCCTTGTTCCTCTCCGCTACAGGCACCAGTTCTATGGCGCCTTTCTCCAGCAGGGATTGAATTTCCTGCGCAAGGAGCGGATCCGGACTCTTCAAAGAGAGATTCCCTGGTGGATTGTCGCGAGGCTTCTGCCAGAAAGGAAGACAGTAGCCATGGGCTATGATCTCCAGAACCCACACATCTGAAGTAATGGCACGCCACTCTACAAGATGCTGCGCCAGCCTTCCTCCAACCGGCGAACCATGGGACCTGGCCTCATGACTGAGCTGAAGCGGCTGCGGCAGTGCTTGAGGGCAAAGAGGCAACATCCCGAGCGGCCTTGGCACCTCGAGTACCCTGTTTTCCACCTCTGGCACCCCTACGGTGGCCCCTTTGCCTTGCAGCTCCTCTCGATTTACTAAAGGACGAGTAATATCGAAAGGAACCTCCCCTCCATTGCTGTCCCCTAGGACGAAAAGGCCGAGGTTGGCGAACTGCATCGCTCAACGACTTTGCTGCAGCTTTGGAGGTCCGCAACCTCTCAAGGCTCTCGTCAGCCTTGCTGCCAAAAAGATTTTCACCATCAAAGGGCATGTTGAGGAGCCGGGCCTGCACATCAGGAGCAAACCCCGACTTCCGCAACCACACAAACCTATGTATTACGGTGCTCGCCGCCATGGACAGGCTGACACAATCTGCCATGTCCAAACCCAACTGAACGGTCTCACACATGGCATCCTTGCCATCCTGTACAATAGCAAGAAAACCATCCTGTTCCTCCCATTCAGGAATATGTTCAGCTGCCAATGAAATAAAGTTCCACAGAGTGTGCGTGAAACGTGACAAGCCACTGTTACGCTCACCTGGACCCCACAGGGGTGTCAATCGGACCCGGACAGCTGCGGTCTCCTTCAAGGTGATGCGTAGTGCAGAGATGACTGTCTGGACTGGCCCGCCTAGTCTTGTCTGCTGGACCCGAAGAAGTATTTTCCTGCAAGTGGAGACAGGGATTAACCACCTGTGGGTTTTAGTGATGGCCTCCCAACTGTTCTCGCTCTCCCCCACTAATCACCTCCGATATCCCCTTAGTAACCTCACCTTATGTTCGTAAAAGATGAGCTCTCCATCCTGCGTGTCTTGCAAGGGCGCGCAGATACCAGTTACTTCACTGGTTTGAAGGCGTTGGGAGAGTTCCGTAAGTATTGACTCTGAAGTCCCTGGCGGGATTGGTAAGTATCAAGTTCAAAGAGTTCAATGTGCCCGATGTTCACTCTTGTCCCCTTCCTTCCTTAAGTTGCAATTGAGTTTGTGAGAAGAAGGTCTCGTAGCTGCTGCTGGCGTTCAGGTAAGAGTCTGTGTTACCCAACGCTGTCCGGTAACTATTGCATGCGTTAACGTGTTGTTTTTCTCCCTCCTTACAGATGCGGCATATGAAAATGTGGAGAGTCATGGAATAATACTGCTGGTGGTAAATCAGGTAAGTCTATGGTGGTAAGAGGTTGTATTTGTTGATTCCCTTGGCTCCCCTTGTTTTTTCTTGTGTTCCCTAGGTGCCGGATTACGGCGAAGAAATGATGGACAGTGCCGGATCGAAAGATGCTGTGAGAACTGGCGAGTATGGCGCCGTGCTGGAGCTGGCGAAGCGACGCGTGCAGGACTGATGTACTTTCCAGGTCCGGAGATGAAATGGTTCCGGAATTAGGTGAGGAATTTGAAATAAGTTTGTTTTCTAACCTTGTCCTTTTCTTCTTCTTTATTCTAGGAGCTCCGGATTCGAGGCGGCCGTGACTGGATGCTGGCTGCAGGCACGCGGGCGTGGCAGAAGACGGGATGCTGGCTGCAGGCACAGTGAGTGTCACGCTGCTGGATGCAGAATAATGCTAAGCATGTGCTGTTGTTCGGGTGTGTTTTAAATAGCCTCCAAAGTAGTTCCAGGTAAGAAGTTCCCTAGAGCCACGCCCGAGTAAAAAATAGTCCCTGTAACAAAATAGTCCCATCCAGGCCTCATGTAGGCTTGGACTCTTTTGCAGCATGGTCTGCATCAGGTAAGTAAAGTCTATGAGCCGGGGCTGCTGAGGTTTAAACAAATGTCTGGATGCCTGCTCCCGGAGCTGAGGGCCTTGGTCCTGATGCCCGGGGGTAGGCATCATGAGAGCCATACACAGAGTTGGCTGCCTGTAAAGCCATACCCCCCCTGAAGAAAACACTTTCTTCGCCCAGCCATCAAAACGCTTGTCATCCCTATCAGGAGGGATGGTAGGGTACGATGCCTGCTTTGCTGGGGCCGTGGCCGCATGCACCACCAAACTCTCCGGAGTGGGGTGCGTGGTCAAGTAGCAGGGGTCACTACTGGCTGGACGGTATTTTCGCGGCAAAGACTTGCTCACTGCCGGGAGACTCTCCGGAGCAGTCCAAGCTGCAGCCACCCTTCTTTGCAGAGCCATATGGATTGGCAGTACCGGGTCAGTTGGAGGACCGTGGTCGAGGATGTCCGTCAGGTCATCCTGCAGAAAATCCACAGGGGGCGCAGACCACCGTAAGTATTCCGTGACCCTCGACATAAGTCGCCGGTACGAGGACTCGTCAAGGTTGCCAGGCTCAGGCCGACAGAACTCCACCTCCGGAGAGGTGTCCAGACCACTGGCGTCATGCAGTGACTGACGCAGGTCTTCAATCTGGCTGTGACCAGACAAAATGTCGTCAGGCACCTCCTCAGGCACCAAACCTTCCTAACATCCCTCATCCCCCTCAGAAATAAAATCCAGAGGGCGGAAAGAGGGCACAGAAAAAGGGACAAAGACATTCTTAGCCTTAGCCAGAGCCTTTCTGGCGGGGTTCACCGTGCCACGGGGTACCTCCGACAAAGCAGCCTCGAAAGGCGTCGAGGGTGTCGACGGAATCGGCGTCGAGCGAGGTGCCGACAACTTAGACGGTGTCGACACAGGTCTCGAGGGCGGAGCCCAGAGCGTGTCCTTCGACAGCCTGGGCGCCGATGGCGTCGACGACTTCCTCAGAGGCGGAGCCTCGAGAGAGTCCCTCGACGACCTCGGCGCAGCCGGCGTCGATGTCTTCCTCGAAGCCTTCAAAGGCTCACGCGGTCTCGAGGGCATTGAGGACCGGGACCTGGAAAACGCATGTCTAGAGCGACCATCCTTGTCCGACCGGGACCTGGAAGGCAGCCGGTGGTCGCAACGACCGCTCGAGCCGGATGGCGGACGAGCGGCGTCTCTAGCACGGTCACGCCTGGCATCCTTCGACGGTGGGGACGGACCGGAGCCCTGCGATTGAAAAATCGCCATCATCTCCTTTCGGAAGGAATCCCATTCCTCAGGAGTGGAATGCTTGTTGGAACAAGCAACCCGCCGATGGGCAGAGTCCTCGGATGAGGACGGGGAAGGCGACCTGTGACGGCGCTTCCGTGAGTGCCTCGAAGAGGCAGAGGAATGGCGAGACCTACTCCCACACCGAGACCCCCCCCAGACTCACGACGATGATGTGGAGAGTCGCCCCTCGAATCGTCCGTTAAAAGTCCAGCGGATCGCGACTTCCGGGCCTTGGCCACTTTATCCACTGACAGCTTCTTCTTACGCTCCCGCAAGGCCTTCGATGTAAGCGACTGGCAGTCGACACAGTCATCCGTATCGTGGTCCTCCCCGAGGCACCAGAAGCAAACGTTGTGCGTGTCCGTCAACGACATCTTGGACCCGCACACCCGACACTTCTTAAAACCCGACCGCGGGGTGGAAGAAGCCGAAGACATCATATCAATACACAAACAGGTTCGAAGAACCGAAAGAACAGGATTCAGTAGAACCGAGGTGCACCGAGATCTCCGAAGCGAACACGTTTGTGGAAAAAACGGAACTGAGGCTACGGACGTTGTGCGTCCTACTTATAACATCCGGTGACGTCGGCTCGACGGAGGCCCTCGAGGACAGCGTATCGACGTCATCGACGCAGGAAGATTTTCCGAAGCAGCACAGCTGTGGTGATTACTGTCATAGAGATGGAAAACATCGGAGGACCCAATCCCCTCGAATTATAATTACAATCAACAACCCTTTGGGTACCCCCAACCAGGTAGCCCACAATGGCCAGTTCAGGGAACATCCTTAATCCTGTATGAAATCCCTCAGGCATATACATAGTTGCCTCCCCAAATACCCGGCCCTTACCGCCTACCACACCAGCCCCGCCCCAACCAACAAGCCACAGAAAGCAGGCACCCAATTTGCTACTGTACCCAACGGAGCAGCAGCCCCATATCAGGGAGCAACGGTAGTAGGGGGGGAAACTCTTTCTCGTTCCCGGGGACAGACACCTACCCCCTCTAGGACAGCCCACAGAGAGCACTTGCGTGTCCAGTACTGTCAATGGCCTTACATCTAGAAGAGGAACCACTGGTGGGGGCAGAGATCGCAAATAAACAATTCATCTTCATGGTGGACTCAGGAGTGGAGAAGTCATGCATTAGTGAAGGAAACTTCCTGCTATCAGGAAAGACTCTCGACATGCAGGGATTCTCTGGGGCGGTTTTAACAGTTCCATACACAAATGGTTTGGATGTCAAGGTGGGAGGGAAGGTTGTGCGAGCACCCCTCTACTCAGAGAGTGCCCCTGTCAACTTGATTGGTAGGGAACTGCTTAGCAAATTAAATATGACGATATCCTTCACAGAAAGGGGGATTGTCGCGCGACCCTGGCATGTGCTCCCTCCGAGCGATGCTGGTAATACATGATGTGGCCAGTGAGGTGGTAGTGAGGGGTATCCCGGTCAATCCAGACATGTTTGTTTATGGCATCAGAGTACTTGCCCGAGCTGTCCCCCAGATTACCAGAAAGGAATGGAGGATACCGGCAGACTTCCTTTTCCGACCTGTGGCACTTCCCGAAGTGGTTGCTGGCACAATCTTCTCATTAGATCTGGAAGGCTTGCTTGTGTCTGCTAAATGTATTGTAATGCTAGGGACTGACCCTGACTGGTGCCAACGGCGCACTGTGTTGTATATCGACCCCAATGTACCCCTACGAGAAGAAGTGACAGGCGAGGACCTTTTTGAATATGGTAATGATGGAGAAATAATCCTTGAGATTTGTATACACTTTGACATAATGGTAGAAGACAGGAAAATGCAGAGCCCCCTCTTGGCCGTTGTCAGTGGACCACTCCCATTCAGTGAAAGTGATTTGCAATATGTCCCTATACATTTGTGCACAACAAAACCGCACAATGTAGGTATGGTGAAAGAGGCAACAACTGTAAAGATAACCCTCAAACCAGGAGCCATACTCCTGCAGGTCAAACAATACCCCTTGTCCAGAGAGGCAGAAGAAGGGATTCAGGAAACACTGCAGGCCCTATTACAGCAAGGGATTATACTGCCCTCCACCTCACCATGTAATACAGCTATATACCCGATTAAAAAGCCAATGGGGGCAATTGGAGGATGATTCAGGATTTAAGACCCCTTAATGACATTGTACAGAAGGTTTCTACTTGTTACTCCATTTTGTTTAGCATGCCCAAGGAGGCTAACCATTTCACTGTGTTTTAACTTGAAGAATGCCCTTTTCTCAGTGCCCCTCCATCCAGACTCACAGCACCTTACAGCATTCACCCTGGGAGGACAGAGCTATGAACACCATCGCTTGCCCCATGGGTCCTGTGAAAGCCCCAGTATTTTTAACAGGATATTGCATGAAGATTTAAGGAAAATGCAGCAACAGCGAACAGAGCTGTCGAAGGGATTCCATCGCCCTATACTACAGTTGCTAGCAAGGAAAGGGTACAAAGTGGATACGAAAAATCTCCAATACTGTTTAATGGAAGTGCTCTACTTAGGGCATCTCATCTCCAAGGATGGCAAGAGGATAATTCTGGACAGGGCAGCTACAGTGTGCGCCACTCCCAAGCCACACACAGTGAAAGACATGCAAAAGTTCCTAGGGTTTTGCAACTATTGTAGAACTTGGATCTTAGACTACACAGCATATACTAGACCTTCTCCTACAAGGCCTCAAAGAAGCCCAGAAAGAGGGCAACACAATTCAGTGAACAACAGAAATGATGACCAGTTTCAATGACCTAAAAGAGGGGATTTCACAGCTTGTGTCCTCGCCACCCCCCGATTACACACAGGAATTTTACATTTTCTCTCAAATGGCACTCATGACAGCAGTACTCACCCAAAAAAGTTCAATGGGCCACAAACCACTTGCATACTACAGCGGCACACTCGATTCGGTCATGCAGGGGCAATTTGCTTGTGAACAAGCCTTTGCTGCTGCAGATTTTGCCATTGAAAAAAGCTCTACAATTGTCATGGGATGCTGAGCAACGGTATACGACGAGCATTCACTCTTTGCTAGTATAATTTGCTCCAAGTCCACACTCACCACACAAAGAGCATCAGCATACGAAATAATACTGTCCAGCCCCCATATCCATGTAGTACGGTGCAGAACAGTAAATCCCGCCACTTTTCTCATCTTTCTCATCGAGCCATGCATGGCTAAGGACATACAACAGCATGATTGCACATCCTATGAAAGGAAGGGTGATGATATCCCCAAAGCTAAAGGCAGCCCCTAGAGCAGTGGTTTTCCAACATTTTTGGCCAGGGCCCCTCTTAGCAAAATTTGGGCAGGCCGGGCCACCCCCAAAAATGCCAAATGGACAGTATGTACAAATGGCTATGAACTATTGTGCGTTGTCACCGCACTCTACTCTCAGAATAGTCCCTGGGCTCCCCCACCTGCTCCCATCACAGCCGCTGGGCTCCCTTATACCACTACTACCCAGTTCCTGGGCTCTCCACATCCCATCACAGACCCGGGGCTCTCCCCACCCTGCTCCCACCACTATCCCAGTGCTCCCGCCCATCCTGCTCCCACTACAGTCCCTGGGCTCCCCCACCCCGTTCCCAACACAGTCTGAGGGCCAGTGGGAGCTGGTGAATTTTTTAAGTGGAGGGGCAAAAATATTTCCCACAAAAATGCCATAGGGACAGAGCGCGGCAAGGGAGCCTGAACCAATCAATGGGGGTTTGTCGGGGTTTTCCGACTCTGAATTATTTTTAAATAATGGGTCAAAATGTTGCATTTTTTAGCATACTTAAAAAAAAAAAACAAATGGGTCGAAAGTCAAACAGTTTGCAATTGGCGATGGGCGGCCAAGGAGGAAAGCATGGTATTTTTGACTGGACATCTATGATAGATATCCAGCACAAAAATACCATCCGTGTCCCATGGGCTCCACAGCGCCTCAATAGAAGAGCTTATTTTGGCAGGTGGGTCGGGGGATTATGCAACAAAGGCATTTTTAAAATGCCTTTGTTGTACAACCCTCCTTCCCCCCTCTACCCACACTCGCCAAAATCAGCTCAACAGACCAAAGCAAACACACACACAAATTCACACAGCAATCACTATCATTCATACGAGCACCCATCACCATACACTCACTCATAACAAAAGCATACACGCATCCATACACATATTTAAATATATATTTATTTAACAAACATACCTTCTGCAGGGACCTGTGTGTATGCTAATGCCCTGCTCCTGGCGCAGGAGCTCCCCCTTGCACATACAGACATGCAGGGCCCCAGCCAGCATTTCCAATGAGCTATGCAAGGCTGACGAAGCGAAAACGCCCCCAGCGTTGCATGGCTCAGTGAGAATGTGCGGCTGGGGAACTGAACTTTGACAGTTCAGCCAGCCCAGGAGCACTCCCTCAGCTGGAAAACACAGCAGAGGGAGTGCTCATTGTTTCACTGGGCTGACCCCTTAGCTCCTCCATAATGAGGGGGGCCACTGGGCGGGTACCCTCTCGCCATTATGGATGAGCTACCAGGCTTGGACTGGCCTATAGGGCAATGCCTGTACCACAAATGCAAAATGCTAGTGTGGGCCAGTCAAAATGGGCCACTTTTCTGGCCAATGAGGGCCAGTTACTTCACTATGCAGTTAGTAATTTTGACCATTGTTGCTGAATAAATATTCTTTAAATATCAAATTTTACTTACATTTTAACACAAAGCACGCCCTTGGGTACTATTCAAACAGTATGTGAATAAAGGAATGAATATCCATTTACGACTGCGGTACACTTTTTCATTGGTGCCTGAGACAGTTTCATGCTTCAGCTCAACCATGTGAGCCACATGGTTATATTTCGTGCTGGGCTCTCACGGCCCCCCAGTGATGCGGCCGCGGTCCCTTGCGGGAACACGCCCCACAGTTTGAATCTTGCTGCTCTAATCCTTTAAGTATTAGGCAGGAGTCACGCCAAACTTAAGAGAAGAAGCTGCTTCAATTTGTACAAGTCTTTTCTTTCAGCCTTTGAAATATTCAATCTGCAGCCATAATAGGTAGTATGCTGAGTACTCAAGTCATCTTAAAAGGCTCACCAACTTCTTGAACCTCACAAACGCACTCGAAAAATGTTACACAATCAATTATATCATTTTTCTCCATCATACATACTGAGCAGATCCTTAGGAAATCTTGGATGAGAAGAGGATCCAGAACCACTCCCAGAACCGCTGAAGGAGCCTTGAGACCCTTGCAGTCTGGCCAACTCCAACTGGTGATCCGTGCCTTTCTGTTTCTCTATCCTGTCAAACTCCAGCTTGCCATGTTAAAGTCCAACTCTGTCTCCCTGAGCCCAAGTTTCTCTTTGAAGCTCAACCAAGACCTCAGCTTCTGAGGTTGAGATAGAACCATGAGAAGACCCCTCTTCTTCATCTGCATTCTGTCAGGGTGTCAAAGAATGATACAGAAGTGGCACAGTGGTGGTTATACACTTAATTATGGATAAAAAAGACCCTTACAATCCACATCATCTAAGAGGGGTTTCCCTGCCTCAAAATAATACTAAAGGATCTGTCACAATGTTCATCAAAATCAAAGTCCACCGTCCTGTGTCACAACCTACTTCTATCCCTTACACTACAACTAAAGTCCAAGATAAACCAATAAAAGTTCCTTCCCCAGGAGCAGGACTCACAAATCCTGGTATTTGGGTGGTGTTCAAAATAATGTCCTCTTGCAAAAAGGTTGCAGGGGAAATGACTCCCTCGCCCTGACTTGCGGGTTTCACACAATCTTTGCACAACTCCACGTCTGTACAGTTCACAAGAAGGCCAGGGGCAATGACTCCCTTCCCCGGATATCTAAAAAGTGATCTTCTGTGCCTTTAACTTTTGTGTTTTTACACTGCCTCGGTACCAGCGAAGTGCCAAACCTTGCTCACGGTCAATGGTCAACGCCAGTCCTGCATTTCCCTGAATGCTCGAGTCGGCATTCTTATAGCATGGACATGGAAGAAATCGAATTCAACAGTGAGCAATCTGCCCTGCAGTCATACAGCAGCACCATGCCTGCCGATTGGCTGGTGCTTCCTTCTATGGGACTGGAGCCCTGGTTCGTCCCTTCTCTCTGCCATGATACTCTGTTCGTTATGATTCATCATGGGCACACAGAGCTGTTCATCCTGCCTACGCAAAGTAAGATGTCACAACCCCATACCATGGCTAACTGCATGCCTGCCTGCCCACCCCAGGCTATAGCGCCCATAGTCAGGAGGCCACTACCCACATCTACAGAAACCCTGGTCTCCATGCCTATGAAGGTCATGCCTAAACTATCCCAAAGCACTCCCAGCTCACTTTCCTCTAGCCCAAACAGAGAAGTCACCATAGGGCATCATATGCCTGAAGTACTACAACTTTGGAACTCAACTACCTGCACCTAGAGCCACAGCCCAGACTGCAACTTGTCACGCACTTCCCCAAACTAAGCAGCCTTCATCCATCATATGAGCACATTAGTAGCCACATTAGGGCTGCCCCCACTCTACCTGGCATCGCCGTCACAGGCAATCAAAACTTTACCACAATGCATATGGGCTTTTGGCACGTCCCTCAGCCACCACCGGACCTAGCACCCCTTTGCAGCGCTATCCCTTAGGCACTAGTACCCCTGGACCTAGCTCCCCCTTCCAGCGCTATCCCTCAGGCACTATCATCACTGGGCCTAGCTCCCCCTTGCGGCGCTATCCCTCAGGCACTACTACCTCTACACCTAGCTCCCCTTTGCGGCGCTATCCCTCAGGCACTACTACCTCTACACCTAGCTCCCCCTTGCAACGCTATCCCTCATGCATCATCTCTCCTCTGGCACGCCTTGCTCCCTCAAAACTACTAATTAAAAAAATAGGTGAAACTCAAACAACAACAAGGTCCCCTCAACAAGGTCTATTGCGCAGACCTACTGCTTTCCACTGTCTGGGGACACAACAACAATGTTATATTGTATATAAGGAAAACAGACTTATTTATATTCTGTATAGAAGTCTGATAGGGTCATACAATAGCTAGTTTATAAACCCATACATATTTTCAAACGGCAGATATGTCAAGTACATAAAATACATTTTTGATTTAGAAAATATATAATTTCATACAAAAAGAAAGTTTTAAATGCACAGAAATCTCATCCCTCAAACTACTGCCATAAGAAACACTCGCCTAGGAGTGCAGACAGCAACACCCCCAAACCCAGGTCCAAGCAGCTAGCTACCCGCAGCATCACCAAACCTGTAAAGCCTACTACCCAGCAGAAGGACTCCATTAAGACTCCACTTGGCCTCCATAACAGGCATGCACCCACCCTACTGCTACAATGCGCTCTAATCAATGCAAGATCCATCCCTGCACACGCCCTCGACATACACAATCTCATCATCACCTTAGACCTCGACATCCTAGCAACCACTGAAACTTGGTTACATGCCGCATCTGGTCCCACCCTCTGTTGCCCTACCACAAGGATATTCAAATTTTCTGCTCTGGCCGAGCCAATACTAAAGGTGGAGGAGTAGCACTCCTAAGAGACTTACTCTACATTAGAGAACTGAACTCTACCCTGTGTGACAACTGCAACATACCGTCAGTTAAACTGACCCTCTCAGACTCTGACAACATCACTCTTCCCACATTTAATGTCCTCCTGCCCCATTCCTGTCCTTTCAAGAGAACCTCCTACACACCTTTGACGCCCACATCAAGCCTTTCTCGAAATCTATTCTTCTGGGAGAGCTTAATCTAGGATATAACTACTCTTAACGACCTAGCAGCCACATCCCTTTCCAACTCAGCGCTTTTGGTTTTCAACAATGCATCAACGGTCACATCCTAAACTGAATTGTGGACATCAACTGTCAGGTCGTTATTCACACCAACTCTCCCTGCCCATGGTCTGGCCATAACATTGTACACTTCTCTATCTCACCTATGAGGCACACCTCACCTTTTGCTATACTGTTGCCTCCCGCACTTGCACGTAGCTCCAGAAAGCTCACCAAGCAGCACCTCGCTCCCTTGCTCAGCTCACTCTTACCTGAGCCCCCTTCGACAAAGACCCTAATACACTTGCAGACATGTATGCCAAAATCCTATATACAGCGGTTGACACCATTGCTCCGCTTAAGCCATGCAAACTCAAACCATCTGCACACAAACTTGTGGTTCACCCCAGAACTTCAAACGCTCTGCTCTAACAAACGATTATCTGAAGCCAACTGGAGGAAATCCCCATCAGAAGCCAAAAAGCTACTGCTCCCCACAGTCGCCAAACACCACAAAAAGACCAACGTCTCTGCCAAATCGTCCACCTACAATGCCTGCATTACTAAGGACAAATCTAACACCAGAGACACCTTCACTAATCTTAGGAAACTAGAAAACCCTACTAACCCCCCAGACACTATATCCAAAGATGCCTCATGGTGCACCAACATTCCAAATGCCATGTTCACCCAAATTGACTCCCTGCAAAGAAGAAATGATACTAAACAATCCCTGATCAAACCTTCTCAAGCATTCCCAACAGCCCCACACCCACCACTATTAACCCCAAGATCTTCTCATGTTCTACTTTACCAATGTCTCTGAAAATGAAGTCAAAACCATCTTAAAAGGACTTAGACCAACTCGATGTAAGGGAGACACCTGCGCAGCAAGCTTTATCAAAGACTGCTCCAACATCCTACCACCCATTCATCAACACCTCTTTCTCCGCTGGCATAGTCCCCACCATCCTCCAGGCAGCCTGGGTGCTCCCTCTTATCAGAAAACCTGCCCTAGATCCCCTATCCCAACCAACTATCATCCAATCACAACTGTCGCGTTCCTGTTAAAAATCCTGGACAGGGCAACTTATCAGTAAATCCAGCGACACCTGCAAGCCAACCACATTTTATACATACGCCAGTCAGGGTGCCGCCCAGGCCAAGGAACAGAATCAGCATTGCTTGAAATAAAGAATCAGATTGACGAAATATTAAGAGAGGAAGGCAAATCAGCCCTGCTACTACTCCTCAAACTATCAGCAACATTCGACCTGGTGGATCACAAAATCTTAGGTCGCTACCCATCTTCCTCTCCTAACTTGTCTCCTGAAGCCACATCTTTGACTGCCTCCTTCCTAGAGGACAGATCCATGAGAGTATTCTCAGAAAATGCCAGCACCATACCCGCACCCATCACCTGAGGTGTACCTCAAGGATCTTGTGTATCCCCAACACTGAATAATGTATTCACAATCCCACTATTTGCACTCCTGGATTCAATCAGCATATCATATACAAACTATGCTGATGACACACATTCTCCTCCCCCTCTCGGGCGGCTACCACAAGGACTTTTCCACCCTAAGCTCTGTCTACATGACCATCCAGGCTTGGATGGCCACACACCGTCCATGCATGAACGACGAAAAGATGGACATACTTTTGGTGGGACGTCCATCAATGATCAAAAGGCTCGACCCACAAAACTCTGTTAAGAAGGATGGCATCCCGATCCCAGTCTCACTTTTTGTGAAAACGCTTGGCGTATACCTAGATGCCACCCTATCTCACAAGGCATGCCATTGCCTCCTCTGCCGCCTACACGACTAACCTAATCAATACCTCCAGACCCTTCCTCTCCCCAGACAGCTGCTCCACAATTGCCAGAGCTACCATAGGAACCAGCCTTGATTATTGCAATGCCCTTTTTGCAGGTACCACGGACTACAACATTCGAAAGATGCAGGTCATTCAAAATAACACACTTATAGCAGCCTAGTTGAACATATAACTGCAACTCGAACAAAAATCCCACTGGCTTCCTATTCGTGAACTGATCCTCTTCAAAACGCTGTCCATCACACATAGGTGCTTGTCCAAGGACGCCCCTCCTTAAGTAACTAAACAAAAAAGATAAAAAATACAAAGGCCTCCTCGAACCAGAGCAACCTATGCCCACCGCATCCTCTGGCCCAAATTTAAATGGGTAAAAGCAGGAGCTTCTAGCTTCCCAGCCATTGCAGCCAAACACTGGAACCTTCTCCCACCTATCTTGCAAGTCGCACATTCTTATTGGATTTTCCTAAAAGCGCTAATAAATACTGATGTTCACTTAATAAACAAAAATGTATATTGTCATCTGAGTAACTGGTCATGTAACAGCGCCTTGATGCCTCAGGGCTTTGCGTGCTATATGAATACAAACATGAATAAAATGGACTTATCTTTACCACTCTGCTGAGGAAGTTCTCCTTGGGTTCTCAGTTGACTTGTGTTGGGGTCCCAGACCCATCTCTGGTGGTTAGTGGCCTCAGTACTACCAATGCAATGAGGAGGTTCTCCTTGGAGGCTTGCTTAACTGTTGTTCGGGTCCCAGATCCTTCCATGGTGGTCAGTGGGCTTCCTCTGCTCTTCTCGTCGGCTTTTGACGATTCCGCTGCACCTTCACCGTCCTTGGCTTCACTCTGAGACCCTGATGGTCCATCTTCTCACGATCACACCACTGCTTCTTCCCTTCGGCGTTGCAGTTGGGTCTGCTCCCGTCAGACCCACAATGGACACTTGCAGCCTTCCGCTGGTGTCCTCTGCACAGCCTTTCTTCCAGCCCTTCCAGTGGGTTCCTGGCATCCTCGCAATCGGCTTCTCCTCAGTCGTCCTCTTTCCTTTTTTATCTTCGGCACTTTGCCCTGGTGCAGCTTCCACACCTGCAGATAATGTCTCTTTGGCATTCTTGATACCTCTGGTGAGCCACCTCGTGGCAGTACTTAAGAGTTGGTTACTCTTCATGGTTGTGTTCTTCCTCTTCCGAGTATGCTCTGTTCTGGCACTATCCCATGCGCTACAAAAATACACAGGCTTACTTTCTGGGAAATAGTTCTGTATGGAAGAGGGGGGGCTACAGAATGCTGGGGAGTGACGTGGCTCAATGGGTTGTACCTTAGGTGATCGTCCGAGTCCCTGGCTGCAACTCCCTAGCCTCGTGGGAAAGAGCTCCCTACTGGAGAGATGTGACAACACTATGCAAATTATCATAATTCTCAATAGTCGCAGTAACCACGTGCCCATTGATACTGCTGGGAACTGCCCCAGCATCTACTGCATCATTACGTGGAGGCAGAGGAACAATCCTAGACTCATGGTGATCTAGCAATTGCTGTATGAAATCAGACTTCATACCAGAGGGTGGCAATCCTCCATCTACATACAACTTTTTAAAATGTTCTACTTTGAGAGTTCCAAAAGTAGACATGGGGAATGTTTCCACATTTAAAAAGAGTAGGCAACAGTTATATTAATTATCAACTTTAAATCACAGGGTTTTGTGTACATAAAATGATGATACACCAGTGAACACCACTAGGGTACACAAGACCTTATCCTCACCGCTGAGCACTGTTAGGTACGATTTTCCAAAGTCCAACTGGTGTGGGACTTCATAACTGCACATCAAAAGCTCCCCATCTCTAATAGTTTATGGTGTTGGTCTCTAGTGTTTGTAAGACTAACCAAAACACTTGAGGCAGTCCAATCAAAAACGTCACCTTATCGAAGGGCTTGTGAGCAGGTTTTATGGATGAAAGAGTGGATCCTACAGACGAAAACAAGAGGGGTCGTTGTGTCATCTGGTAGTCATGGCGGTCTTTAATATATAATAGAATTGGTTATCGTGCAGTTGAATGAATAACTCATAGTTGAGCTATAGTTCGCAATCTAACGGTAATGTATACATAGAGAATGTGCAGAGTGCGGTCGGTGCCATGAATATTACGTTGCATAAGCTGCTTTCCGCGTTTCCCGTGGCTTGTGAAGGCAGGCTAGTAGCTTGTGTCTACAGAATAAATCGCTCAATATAAATACATATCATGCATCGTAACTGGAGGGCAAGCGGTAGTGTCAAGATGCCTCAACCCTTCAACGCGTAATAGAAATACGCTTCGGGACACTTTTAGTTCCTAATGCTTACGACGACGAGCTGCTTGAGTCAATTGTTCAATCACTGTGTCTTGCCTCTGCGCCCGGTTACTCAATGTCTGACTGGGTGTCTGATGTCGCTCTAATGATCCCGGCTGGAATCGAGAATGGCCGTCCATTACTGGCACGAGTAAAACCATGTGCTACGGGTGTACCATAGACATAGAAGACAACCCTTGCTCATTCATCGAGCATAGTACGCAATCCTGCCATCTTTGAAAGGGATGAGCAACACTAAACATACATACAATCAAGAACGTCATCTCACGTTACTTGCTAATGTGGACTACCTCCTTAAGAAGAGGATTTGAGGCTCAGTTTTCGAGGTGGCTGGTTCCAGCGTAGTAGTTGCAACAATCAAAAATAGCCCGTTTGTCAAAATGAATATGAGCCTGAGACGTGAAAAGACTTGTAGGCACTCATTAGGCTCAGCACACATACCCAACATTTTGGAAAGGGGTATAATGTTCTAATAATAATTAAAATATTGTCAACCTCGTGACTCCTTAGGACCATCAGCCACATAGACAAGCGTTATTTAATGACCATGCTGCAATTGTCAACCAGGGGTATGGAATTCTCATGATGCCAACGGGCGATAAAGTGAACTGCACAACATGTAGTAAAAAGTAACCACTGCCACCAGCCATTTAAATTAGTCAGTGTAACAAAATGTTACATGACGGGTGGGGGAAGGAGCTACAATGTAACCCCACAGAACCCCACAAAAGTACTGGGGGTCTCTCAGGTTAAAGGGAATTAGCACAGAAACTGAAAAGTCTCCCTAACGGGCACCAACATGTTAAGATGGATTTCTAGAATCTGGCCTGGTGGACAGATTTAGGAGGCTGACCTAGTTACAGTGAACAGGGGAACTCAGAGGTTAGCCAAAATCCAATCAACATTGTTAGGCAAGATTGTATACAGTACCCTTGGGGTGCACTACAATAACATTGACCTCCTGGCAATAGGGACCCAACCTTTGGTACAAGTCTGAACTACACAGGTTGGTAGTGTGGCTGAGCAGACAGGCTTATCTCAAGAGGGGTCAATGTGAGCAGTAATGTTGTGACACAGAGTTTCACAGTACAGTTATCCAAATAAACTCTTACACTCAAGGTTTTTTGATAAAACAACACTCTGTTTCTCTAAATCAGAGGATACCCTTTGGGGACAGCACACAGACACTTCCTACACCCTCAGGTGACTTAAATAGCTAGGACACTGGGGACATCGATACTGGTACATTTGGAGCAATACTGAGTTTGGTGCAAAAGATAGAATAGAGGAATAAAACAAAGGTTAACAAATAATTCACAAACTGGTAAGTACTTTTAAAACCTTCCAATGCAGAGTAAATTAACCCTTTCCTCGGGGAAAGGCCAAAGCATAAAGTCAGAGTCTCTCAGGGAGCCAGGACAGCCATTGTTAATAGCATAATGTCAAGGGGAGCTGAAGATCGTCTTTGTAGGTAGCTAAAAAGTCTTGCACAATGTTTTTAGAAATGTTTGTAGAAAATAGAACACTTGAAGGGCCAAAAGCTGGGAGGCTTGTGAGGGGCAAAGCTTTAGCAAATCTGCAAGGTAACCATGACAGGTCTCAACTGAGTAAGACTACGCAACAAGAGGTAAGTTCTCTTAGAATTTACAGTACCTCTGGTTAGAAGAAATGGTTCCAGCTGGCTTCAGTTCCTGTACAGATCTGCAGATCCTGTTGTTCCTGAGCCTCAGTCGTGGGGACAAGAGGGAGGATGTCTGGGGACTCCAGCTCTGCAATGGGAAAAGTGGCAGCAATGGGCAAACTTCAATTCAGCGGTCCTTCAGTGTTTCAGCTCCTCGCGTCTGACAGCAAATAGCAACACTGCAGATCTCGGATACCACTTCAGGCTTTCCTTGCATCTGGGGTCCAGCACTCTGTTGAGGTGGCTCAAGCGTTGTCAGTCCTGCATCAGGGAAGTCCGGAGGATTTTCTTAGTGCTCGGGTCTGACTTAAAAGCAACACACACAATCTGGTGTTCCTCTCCCTGGCATTTCGGTTACAACAGCAGCAGCAGTGGAAGTACAGCCAGCTCCAAGAGGATGTCCAGGCGGGCTTACTTTGGAGCCGATTGGTACCACCAACTCAAAGGGAGAAGGCGTCCTTGCAGGGCTTCTTTAGTCGGGGCGAATTAGGAGCTTCAGTACAGCAGCAGGGCTTCACCGGGAAGGAAAACCAATGGTACAGGAGTTGCATAAGGTGTCTCTGCCAAGTTCTTCTTCGGATTCCTTCATCCAGTGGTCGACTCTGTCTTCCCAGCCAAAAAGCCTTGCCTTTTATGCAGGTTTCTCCCATTCATTCCAGCCTAGCTGTCAATCACATAGCAGGGTGGCTGTCCTTGCCAGACAGCCAACCGGCCAATCACCTTTGGGTGCATTCCTGTAACCAATGGGATTAAGCACAGGGAGTTCGGGCACCTCCCTCACTTCCTGCCCCTGCCAGACATACTGGAGCCAGAGGCAAGCTTCAATCTTGAATCCCACCAAAGACAAAACAAACAAAGGGACCAAACCTGGTTTAGCACGCAAAGTAAATCTCAAGCAGGACCTGTCCAACAAGAAATTGCGAAAAAAGAAGACAGTGGTCATTTTGACGAAATTGCCATTAATTGTAAAAAGGGTAACATACAAATGTTACATGAGAACCTAGACAAAGGGGACAAAGGGGATACTAAGTAACCCCTCCAGCACCCTGTGGTAAGATGGTGTGTGCTGGGTCTAGAAAGTTACAACATTTAAGTAAAGTCAATTTCACTTCACTGCTCTTGCAAACAGTTTATCCAAGAGAAGGTATTTAAACCTTTCGGAAATCAAAGACTTCCCTGTGCCACTGCACTGAAGGTGCTGTGTGACACAATGTAAAGATGATGCCTAGAGTTTGTCAGATCACAAAGTCAAAATAGAAACAGAGAATAAATCACATTAAAATTACATGAGAGATAAAAAAAACTTAAAGTCCAGCAAAAAGAGCTGGGGGTCTCTAAGGTAGAAAAAATTAGCACATTTTTGAGAATGCTCCCTAACAAACGTAGCAATGGAGAGCAGTCAAGGGTATTCTGAGGACAGTGTGAGTGGGGCGGGGGGAGGGAGGGGGGTTATCCATAATGAGTCCACACAGCAAAGCACACAATTTAGTTTAGACAGGAATGTACACAAATGCTACATTTATTCTAGGCTCAAAACACATACAAAAAAATGGAACAAGCAGGTGATCATATCACACTACGCTCAATGATAAACATATATGCAGTCACCATAGGTTCTAATATGCGTTGAATGACATAATAAAATAAGGTAAGTGCTGAAATTAAGATGGCACCAAGTCACAAGAAATATGCCGTAGCTTCAGGAGTCCAATCCCTATGAAGAGTGGTGCCTTGTACCCAAAAGTCAAAATGCTTCTCCCCAGAATGCATCTGATGCAGGTAAAGTACCTGTGTTTGTGAAATATTGAAGAGATGCAACAAAGTTTCTGGTAAGTAAAGATGTGTTCTTAGCTTTCAGATTTCACTGCTCAGGTGCGACAACCAAAAAGCAATGGAATGGAAGTATACAAAGAGACTTGTTCTCAATGTTATCCTAAGGAGGACAGGGGGAAGCAAATGCTTTAAGTTTACTTACCCCCCCTGACTCAGATTTTGCCAGAAGACTGAATAGGTCGACGGCAGGGGGGAGGGGGCTGGGGGAATAGGGGGAAGGCTTACTGGAGGTAGGATTTCCAGCCGTTGGTTTCTAGTGAGGTGCCCAGGAGCTGCTGAGTGCAACCCTTTGCAATGGAGACCTCTTCAGAACACTTCACAAATGTGGGAAGGCGAGTTCCAGTGAAGGCCAACATGCTTTCAGTGACGGTTGAAAAAGACCTTCCAGAGCAGGATCCCTTGATGTTGGGAGGCTGAAATTCGTCAGGAAGGAGAGTTACACCATTGGCTGGCGGTCACCAAAGTGCTAACTTCAAATGCAGAACAGCGACTGTTCTAGTGAGGTAGCCCACTGGTGAGCTGAAGGCTTCACTTCCCTATAAAAAGTCAGGACAGGTTCAAAAACAATAGCAAAAGGTTTGGGGGGCCCATAGAACTATGGTTCCAACGATGGTCTGTTGTTGCAGGAACATTCCTTTAATCCAGGATTCAGGCTGGCAGCAAGCCCACCAATTGTAAGGATTGACAACATTCAAAGAGCACAAGGTTGTCCAATACTGGACAACCCCTGGTCGTCACATCCATCCAGCAACAGACTTTCGGGCACCAGAGGATGCAGAATGGGACAGACAGTCCCAGCGCCTTCCTCTGTTTCACACACAAAGCTCACTTGCTCGCAAAAGCAGCTTTCCCCAGGAAAGCGGTTAGCATGCATGGCATGTTCTGACCTGAAAAGGCAGGAAGAAGGTCAAAGCACAATATGGCGAAAAGAACAAGCGCAAATTTCGTGGCACAGCCATTTTAGGGTGGTAGCCACTTTTAGCAGGCATTTGTGGTAAATGCAAAAAAGATAAATATTTTAAAAACGGTAAAACACACAGAGCTGCCATCAGCTCGTCTTAGAAACATTGTCAAAGTAACCAAAAACCATTAGTCCATTAGGTGATAAGGATACAAAGTATCCTAACTGCACTTCACTGTAAGGTAAGCATACAAGAATTTCAAAATCATCATCATCATCATCATCATCATCATCATCATCATCATCATCATCATCATCATCATCATCATCATCATCATCATCATCATCATCATCATCATCATCATCATCATCATCATCATCATCATCATCATCATCATCATCATCATCATCATCATCATCATCATCATCATCATCATCATCATCATCATCATCATCATCATCATCATCATCATCATCATCATCATCATCATCATCATCATCATCATCATCATCATCATCATCATCATCATCATCATCATCATCATCATCATCATCATCATCATCATCATCATCATCATCATCATCATCATCATCATCATCATCATCATCATCATCATCATCATCATCATCATCATCATCATCATCATCATCATCATCATCATCATCATCATCATCATCATCATCATCATCATCATCATCATCATCATCATCATCATCATCATCATCATCATCATCATCATCATCATCATCATCATCATCATCATCATCATCATCATCATCATCATCATCATCATCATCATCATCATCATCATCATCATCATCATCATCATCATCATCATCATCATCATCATCATCATCATCATCATCATCATCATCATCATCATCATCATCATCATCATCATCATCATCATCATCAATATAGCGCCTTTCCCCATTGGTATGGTCACAATGTGCTGTTTTGGTTGCACTCTCAGGGGACCAAAATCAAGTTATGGGAAATTTTCCAGGGGCGTTGAGAATGCGTGTGTGCATTTTAGCCAAAGCGAAGTTGGGTTGGGGTGGCCAGGTCCCTACTAGCTACCCATATCGAGCTGGCAAGTGGATGGGTGCTATGAGGTTGCCAAGAGAGTGCAAGAGAAGTAGATTCATTATGTGTACAGCTAGACCGAATTTTTGTTGTGGGGATAGCTGCAACAGGGTTTTACAATATGTTCTTGCTAATGGAGTATGGTTGCAGATGTGTGCAGGTGCATGGAGTGTGATACGTAGCCGTCTGCTGTTGCTGGCTTCCTAGTTTCATAGATGCGGCATGGACTCAAATTTAAGCAGTGGCTAACTTGAAAGTCTTGATTACGTCGGGCGCAGTGGCTAATTCAGATATACAGCAAAAACTTAACAAGCAGTGGCTAGTTTGAATGTCTCGCTAACTTTCCAATATCCATTTAAAATTGACAGGCAATGGCTAACTTGAAAGTCTTGCTAACTTTGGGTGCAGTGGTTAATTCGGTTATCCAGCTAACAACTAACAAGCAAATGCTAATTTGAAAGTCTAGGACTGAAGAACAGTGGCTAGCTCAAGTCAAAGTTGTGACAGTGGAACCTCATCTATAGCAATCAGAAATGCATACAGATTCTAAACTTTGGCAGTAATTAGAAATGCATTTAGATTCAAAACAACTAGATTTAAACCATTCTAAGTACTAAAACGTTAACAAGCATTGGCTAACTTGAGTCTTGGTATCTTTGGGTGCAGTGGCTAATTCAGATATCCAGCTAAAACTTGACAAGTAGTGGCTAGTATGGACGTCTCACTAACTTTCCAATATCCAGTTAAAATGTATAGGCAATGGCTAACTTGAAAGTCTTGCTAACTTAGGGTGCAGTGGCTAATTTGGGTACCCAGCAAAAAAATTAACAAGCAGTGGCCAATTTAAAGTCTTGCTAGAACTTAAGAATAGGGGCTAGCTCAGATATCAAGTCAAAGTTGTGACAGTGGATACCTAACCTATGTAGCTGAATTAAAACATTGGCAGTAATCAGAAATGCATCTGGATTCTAAACATTGGCTGTACTCAGATGTTACTCTTAATTTGGTGGCGGCAATAGCCACAAGCAGTTGTGTTGGCACTGAAACAGTGAGACTATGGGAACTGTGCCGAGGGAGGGTTTTTAGTGTGCAACTAGGATGGGAGGACTGCACATATACAAGGAGCTCCCTGCTGAGAGAGTCGGCAACTGTGTTCTTTACTCCTGCCAAATGAAATGAGGAACATACCCTGGGCGACAGTCCAGTGCCATAGGTCCTGCGCCTCTTTGGAGAGCGCTGGGGATCTGGTGCCCTTCTGCTTCCTGATGTAAAACATAATGGTGGTATTGTCTGTGACAACCCGCACCACCTTGCCCTTAAGGGATGGAAGGAAGGACCTGAGGGCCCAAAACACAACTCAAAGCTCTAGCATGTTGATGTGCAACAACTTCTCCTCCGGCAGCCATAGGCCTCTGGCGTGAAGACTTCCGGTGCAAGATCCCCATCCTTCCAGGGAGGCGTCCGTCGTGACCGTCTCCTGGTGTGGTGGGGTCTGGAAATCTGTGACTCTGGACAGATGAGAGCACACTCCCCACACCTTATCGCTCTACGGAAGCCCTCGTCGAGCACAATATTGTCCTGGAAGCTTCCCGACACCTGTATCCAACGGTCGTTGAGGAAGTCCTGCAATGGACGCATCCGTAGCCTGCAGAGTCTGATGAGATAGATGCATGACGACATCATGCCGAGCAGAGACTTGATGGTCCTTACCTTGGCGATCTTCATTGCTAACAGTCGTTGCACCTTGCCCAAAATGGCTGCTATCCTTTCTTCCGACAGTGACGCCAGGCACAACACCATGTTGAGTCGGGATCCCAGAAACAGCGCATCATGCGATGTGGTCAAGCAGGACTTTGCATAGTTCACCGAGAACCCCAGATCCGACAGTAGGCGGACGGTCCTCGCTGTGTGGTTGATGGCGATGTCCTTTGAACTGTCCCGGATGAGCCTGTCGTCCAAGTAAGGGTAGACGTGGTACCCTTGTATACTCAGATGCTCCGGCACCAGGCCCTTGGTGAAGACCCTTGGCGCCAACTTCAGTCTGAAGGGGAGGGCCTTGAATTGGTAATGCATCCCCTGAACGAGGAATCTAAGAACTCGCAGTGTCCCTTGCAGATTGGAATGTGGAAGTACGCATCCTTCAAGTACAGAGACGACAGAAAGTCTCCCTCTTCGAGCTGTCCGAGCATGTGCTGAAGAGTGACCATGCAGAACTTTTGGGACCTGATAAACTTGTTCAGTCGTCGGAGGTCGAGGATGGGCCTCATGCCCCCGTCTTCTTTTTCACAAGGAAGTACCTTGAGTACACAGAGCCCCGGAGCCTCTTTGGGACGAGCTTGATCACGCAAGCTGAGGGATGTGGTTTTCCTGCTGGGCCACCGGTGGTTTTCGGGGGGTGAAATTCCAGGGTGTGTCCGTGGGCGAGAGCGTCCAGCACCTTACGGTCGGTGGAGATGGTCTTCCACACGCTGACTAAGTTCACCAGCCGGCCTCCCACCGAGGTGCACGAGTGGGGGCCTGACGCCACAGCCGGTTCAATCCTGTTTGGATGTCAAGGGACCACCCTGGGGTCCCGGTCGATGACATCCTCAGAAAGCCTTGGAACGGCCCTGTTGGTTTCCTGGGCCGAGGAGCAGGAGGGCTGGCGGTAGGAAGAAGAGCTCCCGCCGAAACCTTTGGAAGATCCTTGGGACTTGCCTCCTGAGGGCCGAAAGGATGGCCGTCACTGTTGAAGAGTGCCCAGAGTATATGCCATCTCGGTGTCAGCCTTGATGGCCTGCACAGACTCATCTATAGCCGCCTCGAAGAGGTTGTCTCCATTGAAGGGCATGTCCAAAACCCTCGTTTGAACATCCTGATGAAAGTTGGTGGCCTTGAGCCAGCCACGACGACGAAGGCAAATGCTGATGCCCATCTGGCAGAACCCAGCGTCAGCGATGTCCGTGGCCACCGTGATGGCGTGGTCCGATGCCAGCTCGCCTTCCTGCAGAATTTCCAACGCTTCCGACCTCTTGTCTTCGGGAAGGAAGTCCAGAATGGGTGCGATCTTGAACCATAGCTCTCGGCCGTAGCGCGCTACGATGGCGAGGGCGTTGGCGCCCTTGAAGGTAGTGGCCGCAGAGTAGATAACCCATCGTCCCATGGCATCTAATTTCTTCCCCTCGCTATCAGGAGGGTTGGAAGCTGCTGAGGAAGAAGCGCCCGACGACGACTTCTTGCCCGCTGCCAATACCACAGAATACAGCGACGTTTGGGCCCGCAAGCACTTGGGCGCAGAGTCCGGCACCCTGTACTTCTTATCAAGGCGATCCCTCTTCGCCGGGGCCTTAGAAGGGTTCTTCATGAGGGACAAGCCTTTGTCCCAAATGTCATCCAAGAGGGGGACCGAGAGGATGGTCTTTCTCTTCACAGCACTGGTATAAGAAGCGCTCCTTCTCTGGAGCGAGCTGGAAGAGCTCTGGAGATTGAGTGAAATGAGCTGATCTCGTCCAGCGGGGAGGATCTCGGGGGGAGGTGACGGGAGGTCTCCCATCCCACCATCGTCCATGCCAGTCGTTGCCGTATTGTGGTCTGTCTCATCCCGGGGGGTGGGGGGGAGGGAGGCGGGGGTCGCAAGGAGGTCGGTGCTTCCCCCATCGCCAGAGGATCAGCCATTGCCAGCACCGCAGGCGGGACCGTCCGCGTGATTGGTCTCCGAGATACAGACAAGGATGCCCGAGTATGCAGTGCTGAGAGGATGTCCAGCAAGAGATCTCTAGGCGGCAGCTGAGGTGGGATTGGCAGCTGAGGAGGCGGAATAGGCAGCTGGGGCACCGGCAGGGTGCCCTCGTCGCCTTGCTGCTCTTCCTCAATGGTATTGTCACCTTTGTCCCGACGTTTTTCTCCTCCTGGATGGTTTGAAGGTAGACTAGCTCCTGAAGAGATATCCGTACCCTGGAAGAGCTCTGCACCCCCCCCTCCCGCTTTCGCTTCCAGAGGGGACGGCCTCTGGGAGATCACCAGCATCTTCTTCGCCGGGGTCTTCCTTATGGGCCTGGACCCAGCCTCCCTCCTGGGAGGAAGGGATACCCTTGCTTTAGGGGTGGTGCCCTGCGGAACCGTCTCGACGGCCTTCATGAGCGACAACACTGCACCCTTGATCGGAGGCTGGGCCTTCACGGTCAGGATCGGATCCTTGTCCTGTTTGGCATTGGGCATCCCGGACGCCTTGTCCTGCTTGGCCTTCTCCTTAGGGGGAGGGTCTGCGTCCAGATGCCCCTTGGCCTTCTCTGGCAGGTCAGTCTTGGGCTTCTCCTTGAGTTTGCCCGGATGGTCCGACTTCCTCTTGGCGCACGATCCTGAAGGCAGACTGAAGTCGCTGGAGACATCGGACGTGCCCTGGCCATCGGGGAGCCTGTCGCAAAGCCACTCCCGGGTGCAGTGGACTTGCGGTGCTTAGCCTTCTTTTGGACCCCCACGGGAGGGGTGCCCTCAAAGGTCTTAGAAGCCTACTCAGCTTTCTTGGAACTGGAAGAGGCATGCTCCAGGGACCCACCCAGTGCTGGGGACTTGGCCTGTAGCCACTCTTTCAGCCACTTATGCCGATCTTTCTGTGTGCCGGGGGCATCTCCTGACAAAACGCACAATCTTCCTCCTTGTGCGTCGGGTACAGGCAGTAAAGGCACTGGGAATGCCTGTCGTCCGAGAAGACACTCGGTAAGCTGCAGCCAGAGTAAAGCTTGAAAAATGGTGCTGAATCCTTCTCCTCCGACATGGACCACGTGGCGTAGGCCTGAAGAATCTTCTGGAAGCTTCCACGAAGAAACTCTATGAAATCCGCCCTTGAGGGGTGCTGAAGAATCCGAAAAACGGGTCCCCGTCAATCAGAAGGTTGATCGATGGAGCACAAGGCTCGACTGACCGAAAAATAGAGTAAAACTCTTCCAAAAAGCGAAAAATGCAGTAAAAGCTTGAGAGCTAAACACAAGGACTCCCAACGCTTAGGTAGAGGGCAGTCGTTGGCTGGGGGCAGTGTGAACCAGAGCTCAGTGATTGCTTGTAAGGAGAAAGACAGTTCAGAAATTAAACTGAAACTGATTTGTTCTTTACCGAGGATTCTCAGCCTGACGATAGGAATATTCATGAGCATGTAAATCCATGCCAGACCCCATGCTGGAGAAGTGTCCAAACGCCCTCCATGAATGGGTGTAAGAGGATATTCTTCCCACTACAAAGGAAACATAGTGGGGAACTTGGTGTAGAATGTAATTGCTTGGGTGCTGCTCAACTTGTGGGTAGCTGCCCCTGGGTGTACCCTCGACCCTTGCAAGCCTGCCATGTCATGCATGTACTGGCCTTGATAGGTTTGACTTTGCTGGAAATGTTGGTGTTGTCCCTAGGATTCCTGGATGAATTGAATGCCCTGGCTGGCTATTGGTACCCCTAAATTGTGTTTTATAACCTTTTCTGGAAGTGTTCATTCCTCTTCTTAGATATCTGTGTCGATTCAATTGCTCAAACGTCTTTTGCATGGTGTGGCTTTCTAGCGAGTATTTCTTTCACCACTTTGCCAAAAAGCTGTTCCCCATCCTGGTAGCCTGCATCTCAAGTGTAAACCCAGAGCCAGTAATACGGCAGCTAGAGTAAGGCAACGTGTGCACCCTGCGGTCTCCACCCTATCCTAGGTGCTCTTAATGACTACATTGGAGGCAATCAAGCATTCTTTTATACTGGTTTGTGCCTCTACTCAAATATTTTTGGATATGTTTTGAATCAGTTATACCTGGCCATAATAACTGTGTAGCATTACAAATGCTAACATTAAAGGTGGCTGAAGACTCAATCCTTTTGGTCGTACAAGTTCTTGTGCTCGCCTTGTCTGGAGGAGAGGTTGTGGTTGAAGTAGGGGGCTCCAAAACACTATGGAATCATGGTTAGGACAAGTGAGTCTATAATAAGCCAGCCTTTGACTATTGGATCATTAGACGACGGACTGCACTTTATTTAACCTCATTTACATGCTTGCACATTGCTAGCTACTACATGGAATCCTTGCACTGGCGTTACACTGACTATCAGAAATATACACTGGCCTAGGGTGCATCTGCCCCAGTAGGACTTTAATAAAATCTTTCCATAGGGTTCTGCTAGATGATTAAACTAAAAATTGCATAGCTGTGCCTGTAGAGGAATGCACCATACATGCATTGGCAGTAGTTTTAGGTCATGTGACTAGGGCATGTTTGACAATCGGTGTTTCAGCGCTGCTGCTAGGCGTCGAGTTCTATGCCTTTTCGAAGCTTTGTTTCAGCGCAGATTTCTCTGGCATTGGATGGTCTAGTTTTATCTGCACCTTGTTCGTGTGTTTATTTCGAGGTTGCTTTGTCAGTGTTGTGTTTGGGTTTTTTGGCACCCAACTTGGGAGCGGCTGTGATGCTGATGGTTCGGTGTCCAGAGTGCCTTTCCCTGCTGGGGATGGGGCACCTTTCTTGCGAAGGTTACTGGAGGTGGCGTCGACAATAGCAATGGGTGCTGCCTGAGCCAGTTCTTCGATACTTGCCATCATTTTCATCCCTTCAGCCTTTTGGAAGTCGTATTGCGGCTTCTGGTTACGCAATATAGCAGTCTCTTCAGAGATAGGGGTGAGTGGATGTTAGGGAGAATTCTCAGAAATGTGCTAATTCCCTTCCACCTTAGAGACCCCCAGATCTTTTGCTGCACTTTAGGACTTTTCATTTCTAACCTGGAGAGAGCAAGACCTTTTTCCTACTCTCATGTATTTTTGTGATTTGGACAAACTCCATAGGCATCATCTTTACATTGTGACACGCAGCACCTTCAGTGCAGTGGCACAAGGAAGTCTCAGATTTCCCAAAGGCTTAAATACCTTCTCTTGGTGAAACTACTGTTTCGAAGAGCAGTGAAGTGAAATTGACTTTGCTTACATTTTGTAACTTTCTAGACCCAGCACACACTATCTTTCAATCGGGTGCTGGAGGGGTTACTTAGTATCTCCTTTGTCTAGTTTCTCATGTAACATTTTTCTACAATTAATGGCTGGTGGCAATTGCAGCTGCAGTAAGACACACATTTCTCCTTACTTCCCCGAATCCACACATTTGCCCAGAGCCACCATCACAGCACACGAGGTAGCCCAAACCAAGATGGCCGACGGCTTCCCCTGTGCTGCCTGATTCACTTTGCCCTCTGAACCTGCATCTCGCCTCTAATTGGCCAGTGCCAAGTTATCTGGACCAATGACTCGCTGGTTAGCTAACAATACAGACCCCACCTTACTTGTGGAAGTCTTCAACAGTGCCATGACAAAGGCACTTGACACCATCGCCCCGAATAAAATTCGCAAAGGCAGACAGTCATCTCACCTGAATAACTGGTTCACACCACAATTGAAAGAACTAAGGATTCAAAAAAGAAAGTTGCAATCAATTTGGCACCATTCGCCCACCGAGGAGAACAAAATTAAGTTAACCAATCATTCCAAATTGTACAAAAAGGAAATCATTAGTACTAAAAAGAACACTTTCAATGATAAGAGTATTTAAGGCCAAATCAGACACTAAGGAATTATTCTCTATCCTTCGCGAAATGGAATCACCAATACCTCAGGTTGACAATACTCCTATAAGCTTTGGTGCACCAATATACAAAATGCCCTTTCAGATAAAATTAGCTCCCTCCAAATTAAAATTGCTAAAAAGAAAGCTTCCCTGCTCCTACCGGCTGAGTCCTCACCTCAGCAGCAACCACCTTTAAACCTACATAAAAACACCCCCCCCCCCCCGCCATTCAACTTCAAAAAAATATCCATTGTTGAGACAGAAAACATTATACTTTTACTCAAACCCTCTAATTGCAAAGGAGACAACTGTCCAGCCCAAATTATAAAAGATGAAGTCAGAGACCTAGCCCCCTTCATCTCAAAGCTTATCAATGCATCCTTCAAGACAAAACTTGTGCCCAACAATGTTAAATAATATTGGGTGCTACCATTGCTCAAAAAACAAACATTAGACCCATCCATACCAACTAACTATAGACCTATCGCCAGAGTCCCCTTCTTACTTAAAATTATTGACAGAGTAGCCTACCTACAGATTCGGGACTACCTAGAAACTAATAACCTTTTAGGCCCACGTCAGTCTGGTTTCCGTCCCCTTCATGGCACAGAAACAGCCTTGATTGACCTCCAGACCCAAATTAACAAGTTGAAGGACAATGGTAAATCAGTTATGCTACTCCTCCTTGACCTATCGGTAGCTTTCCACCTGGTGGATCATGCAGTTTTATGCAACCATCTCAGGTCAGCTGCCCATTTCTCAAGCAATGCCATAACCTGGGTGCAATCCTTCCTTGCGAACCGTACAATGAGAGTCTTCTCCCCTTTAGCAGATGCTGACCCTATACAAGTCTCCTGCGGCGTACCTCAAGGTTCATGCATATCTCCTACTATGTACAACATCTTTACTAAGCCCTTGTTCGACAAGTTGGACAGACTGGGTGTCACCTACACTAACTACGCAGATGACACTCAGATCCTCATCTCCCTTTTCAGGCAACTTCTTGGAAGACTCGGCCTTAGTAAATAGGATATATTTCCTCATTCAGGCATGGTTGGCATCCCACGGCCTCTGCGTGAATGATGACAAAACGGAGCTACTGATCCTATGTTCAGAGACGGCCATCAAAATACTTAACCCCAGTTACGTCTCATTTAACATCAATAACAATATCATAAAAGTGATGCCTGCAGTTAAAACTTTGGGATCCTATGCTGATTCGGCACTCACCTTCAAGAAGCAAATTAACTCTCTAGCATCCTCTACAGCATATACATGCAAACTGATCCGAGTTTGCTGACCATTCCTTTCTGAGACCAGTTGTATTACGCTAGCTAATGCACTTATTCTATCCAGACTGGATTACTGCAATGCTTTATACGCGGGATCTAATAAATACATCATTGATAAACTGCCAAGACTCCAAAATAATGCCCTCTGAGCAGCCTTAAATATCCCGAATAGAGAGCACATCTCTGCACTCAGAAGAGATGCCCACTGGCTTAAAATTAAGGACAGGATTTCCCTTAAAACCCTCTCCCTCGCGTCCAAATGTCTTCATATAGCGCCTCCTTACCTTGTAGAAAGAGTAAACAAGAGAACTTCTGACCGTCCCACTAGAATGTCCAATGCCCACACCCTAGAGCAGAGGTCTTCAAACCCATCCCGGGGGGGTGTCAGAGCCCAGCATGACTTTTTTTTTTTTTTTAGATTGGAGGAAATGGGAAGGGGCAGCTCACTTGGTCACATTGGACCATAAAACGGTTTTAGACACCAATGAAAAAATGGCCAGCAGTTGCAAATGGATATTCAGTCCTTTAGTCACAGACTGTTTGAATAGTACCCAAGGGGTTATTTTTTGTACAAATGTAAACAAATTGTGATATTTAAAGAATATTTATTCAGCAATAATGGTCAAAGATACTAGCTGCATATTGAAGTAACTCTTCAAACTGGCCCACATTGGCCAAAAAAGTGGCCCATTTTGACTGGCCTACACTAGCATTTTGCATTTTTGGTACGGTCATCGCCCTATGGCCCTATAGGCCAGTCCAAGCCTGCCGGCTCATCCATAATGGGTAAGGGGGCGTCCACCCACTGGCCACCTCACCCATTATGGAGGAGCTGAGGAAACCAGCCCAGTGAAACACTGAGCACTCCCTCAGCTGCTTTTTCCAGCTGAGGGAGTGCTCCTGGGCTGGCTGAACTGTCAAAGGGAAACACTGTTTGCCTTTGACAGTTCATTTCCCCAGCCGCACATGATCACTGAGCCATCCAACGCAGGGGGTGTTTTGCTTCGCCAGCCTTGCATAGCTCATCGGAAATGCTGGCTGGGGCACTGCATGTATGTATGGATGTGCGAGGGGGTGCTCCTGCGCCTCCTCGCACATACGGGCAGAGTAACCTGGAGCGGGGCATTTTAGCAACTACGCGCAGGCCCCTACAGAAGGTACGTTTATGGCGATTTATTTTTTATTTAAATGTGTATGGATGTGTGTAAGCTTGTGTTATGGGACTGTGGTGGGAGCAGGATAGGCGGTAGCACTGGGAAGGTGGTGGAAGTAGGGTGGGGAAAGCCCAGGGTCTTTACTGGGAGTAGGGTATGGTGACGGTACACAAAAGTTCATAGCGATTTCTACATACTGTCCATCTGGCACTTTTGGGGGGGCCGAGCCTGCCCAAACTTTACTCATGAGGGGCCCAGGCCAAAAAAGTTTGAATACCACTGCCATAGAGGTTCCTCGATACAAACTAATTACTGCCGGCAGCTCTAGCTTTCCGGTTATAGCTGCTCAATCCTGGAATGGACTCCCTCTAGATCTTAGAACTGACCAACCATACTCCAGATTCAGACGGAAACTCCTCACTTGGCTACAGACTAATGATGCCTAATCCGACCGCCTCACCTCCCATCTGACCCTTTGCCTGCCTTACCTACTCTTGAATCCCCCCTTAAGGAATGTTATGCCTGACCATTGACAACTGCATACCTCTTTGGCATCCCTTCCCTGTATCTTGGTATCTCTACAGGGACCACCTGGTCACTGCTAACTTACGACTGAAACTATGTTTTCACCAATCACAACTGTTTATTATTTTTTGTATGCACCTAACTATGTAACTTAGCTTCCTAAGTATCCTGCAATGTTCTGTAACGAAGCTTCTTAAGTATACTTGTAATGCTTGCGCCCAGCTACCCGAGGGCCTTGGTCTGCACTATATTAAATAAACAAACAAACCCATGGGTGCCCATTTTGTCAAAATGGCCCCGGTCTTCTTTTTTCACCATTTCTTGTTGGAAAGGTCCTTCTTGAGATTTACTCTGCGCGCCAAACCTGGTTTGGTCCCTTTGTTCGTTTTGTCTTTGGCGGGATTCACGAGCGAAGCCCGCTCTGGCTCCAGTATGTCTGGCGGGGGCAGGAAGTGAGGGAGGTGCCCGAAACTCTCTGTGCTTAATACCCTTGGTTACAGGAATGCACCCAAAGTTTATTAGCCAGAAGGCTGTCCTTTGAGGACAGCCACCTTGTTGTGTGATTGACAGCTAGGCTTGAATGAATGGGAAAAACCTGCATAAAAGGCGAGGCTTTTTGGCTTGGAAGGCAGAGTCGACCACTGGACGAAGGAATCTAAAGAAGAACTTGGAAGAGACGCCTGCTGCAACTCCTGCACAGTTAGTTTGCCCGGTGCAGCCCTGCTGCTGTGTTGAAGCTCTGAATTCATTTCGACTAGAGAAGCCCTGCAAGGACGACTTCTCCCTTTGGGTTGTGGGACCAATCAACCCCAAAGTGAACATGCCTGGACATCCTCTCAAAGCTGGCTGTACTTCCGCTGCTGCTGCTGGAACCGAAATGCCAGGGAGAGGAATACCAGATTGAGTGCATCACTTTTAGGTCGGACCCGAGCGCCAGGAAGATCCTTCCCAGAAGCAGGACTGACCAATTCTGAGCCACAACAGAGTGCTGGACCCCAGATGCGAGGAAAGTCTAGAGTGGTATCCGAGAACCACAGTGTTGCTATTTGCTGTAGACGCGAGGAACTGAAACCGCAAAGTGCAGCTGAATTGAAGTTAGACCTTTGCTGCCGCCGACCTTCCCATTGTGTTGCATGAGTCCCCAGAAGTCCTTCCTTTTGTCCCCATGACTGACGCCCAGGAACAGCAGGATCTGCAGAGCCACACAGGAACAGAAGCCAGCTGGAACCATTTCTTCTAACCCAAAGTACTGTAAACCTAAGAGGCCTTACCTCCTGTTGTGTAGCCTTATTTACTCTCAGTTGAGACTTGTAGAGTTGCTTGCAGCTGTGCCCCTCACAAGCCGCCCAGCTTGTGGTCCTTCAAGTGAATCTCATTTCAACAAACTTTTCTAAAAACATTGTGCAAGACTTACTTGCCTGCAAAGAAGAACTTCAGCTCCCCTAGACTTTGTTCAACTAACATCGACTGTCCTGGCTCCCTGAGAGACTCTTCTGCCTCTGTGTTATTGCCTTTCCCCCAGGAAAAGGTTAATTTACTCTGCATTGGAAGGTTTTGCACCCCAAACTCAGTATTGCTCTAAATGTTCCAGTGATAAATCAATGTTCACAGTGTCCTAGCTATTTAAGTCACCTGAAGGTGTAGGAAGTGTGTGTGTCATCCCCATTGGGCATCATCTGATTTAGAAAAACAGAGGGTGTTTTGAAGTGTATTATAATTGTTACAGGTTTTTCTCCCTTCTGAGGAAGGCTTATATAACTGTTAAATACATTTATACCTGTTTAATCAATAAACCTTTAGTATAAGTGTTTATTTGAATAACTCACTGTGAAACTGTGTTACAACATTACTGCTCACATTGACCCCTCTTGAGATAAGCCTGGCTGCTCAGCCACACTACCAACCTGTGTAGTACAGATTTATACCAAAAGTTGGGTTCCTATTACCAGGAGGTCAGGGTTGCTGTAGTCTTCCAAAGGATACTGCACACAATCTTGCCTAACAGTGGATTAGCTGTTTTGGAGCCCTCTTTGTTTTTTCATGCTTTGGTGTCTGGGGCGGCTCAATGTTCTCAGGGTCTCAACCCCCTCCCTGAAAATTTCACGTCAATAACTTCTTACTGTGCCTCACATGTACTAGATTTAACAGTGTCCATGGCATTTGCTGCCCAGCGCGGTTGCCTTATGCTTTAGGTTTTAACTTGTTGCATGCAGTGACTATCTCAGACATGGTCTCTAGGTAAGCACAGATACCGATCAGGCTTTCATAGTCCCTTGGCTCTTAAGGAAGTTCAAGTGCAAGTGCAACTGGCGTAAACTGTACGGAGGGGTAGGTTGGGAGGGTTGATGAGGAATACGTGGGAGGAACATCCAGTTGAAAGAACGTTACAGTTGTAAGTAACTTGTTTTTCAAATGGATTGTGTCCTCCCACGTATTGCTCATCTTAGATAGGCTCCCAAAGCAGTAAGAATTTAGAGGACGGAGTACCAGAAATTTCAATCATGGACTGAATGAAGGACAGCTTTTGCAAATAAGCTGCCTTGATATGATGTAGAGTCCAAGCAGTAATGTTTCACAAAAGTGTGCATTGATGACCAGGCAGCCGCAGCACAAATATCCTGCACCGGAAACACCCCTCTGAAGAGCCGTAGAAGTTGCCATGCCCCTGGTCGAATGAGCCCTTAGCCCATCTGGAGGTTCTTTCCCAGCCAATTTGTAGTGCTCCTAGATTGCTAGAATTATCCATCTGGATACAGTTTGCTTAGACACTACAAGGCCCAATTTGTGTCCTGTATATCCAACAAATAGTTGGTCACATTGTCGGAAATTAGCCAGTCTAGAAATATAGAAACAGAGCCCTTTTTGGGTCGAGTCTGTGCAATCTCTCCTCCTCTTTACTTGCATGTAGACGAGGGTAAAAAGAAGGTAAGGTAATGTTCTGTGACAGGTGGAAATCAAACTATTTTAGGTCAGAAGGATGGTTTGACCTTTAGAATGACATTGTCCCTATGTAAAATGGTGTGAGGAGGCTTACAAGAGTGCCTGCAACTTACTCAGCCTGCGAGCGGATGTTATAGCCACTAGCAAACTTGTTTTCAAAGTGAGGAGCCTTAACAGGCAAGAATGTAGAGGCTCAAAAGGCGCACACATTAGAAATTTTAAACTAAATTTGAAACTCAGGTGGGAACCTAAAAAGGCATTGGAGGGTACACATTTCTCAGTCCTTCTAGAAACTGGGTAACTAAAGGCATTTTAAAATAAGAAATCTCTTCCGAGCAGCGCTGGAAGATGGATAGCGCTGCTAAGTATCCTTTAATAGTGCCAACTTGGAGCCCCAAATTGGCCGTGTAAAAGGAAAGACAGTACTGTCAGAGAATTACATAATAACGGGTCCTCATTCTTATCCCTGCACCAGATACTGAACTTGTTCCATGACACCGATACAGGGATTTTGTTGCTGGCTTCCTGGCCGAAAGCAAAATCTCCATTACGTCATCCGAGAGGTCCGAATCCTTATATTTCAGCCTCTCAGAGACCATGCGTGAAGGGCGATTGTCTTGACCTCTGGATGGAGAACCCAACATTCCTCTTGAGAGAAAAGATCCTCTCTTTGTGTAAGACTTATTGAAGGGCAGATAGATGTCCAGAAGGCCCGGGTACCACGTCCTCCTGGCCCAATCCGGGGCAATTAGGATCATGATTTTCCTGAACTTTCTCAACCTCCCGATTACATGAGTAATCACGGGGACTGGAGGAAACGCGTATAGGAGTGGAAATACCCAGTCCACCAGAAACGCGTCCCCTAGAGCTCCTTCTTGGGGGAAATTCCCTTGAGCAGTATAGTTTGCACTTCCTGTTGACAATGGTCGCGAACAGATCTACCTGAGGGGTTCCCCAAAGGGCAAAGATCTCTTGAAGGACTTCCTGAGCTAGTTCCCACTCGTGAGACTGCGCTCTGCCTGCTCAGAGCATCCGCCGCTGTGTTCTGCTCTCTGGCTAGGTGAACTGCCAACAGAGATTCCTTCTTGCATTGCCCAGAACCAGAGCTGCATTGCCTCCCTGCACAGTGGTAGTGATCCTACGCCTCCTCTTTTGTTGAGGTAATACATGGCCACTGTGCTGTCCGTCATTATCAGGACATTCTTTCCCTGTACCGAGGGCAGAAAGGCCTTCAGCTCTAGTCTGATTGCCCTCAGCTCCAAAAGGTTGATGTTTAGTTTGGACTTCGATGGAGACCAACGACCGCTGATTGTCAGATCGTTGGTTTGGACTCCCCACCCAATGAGTGAGGCGTCCGTCACTACCGTTATCTCCGGCCATGGTTGCCAAAAAGGTTCTCCCTTGAGGATATTTTCCTTGCAAGCCCACCATAGAAGATCTTGAGCCACTCTGGCCGGGACTTGCAGAAGATCTGACATCTCCCCCAAAAATTGGGACCATTGCGTCCTGAGGGCCCATTCAAGGGATCACATCCTCAATCTGGCCTCTGGCACCAGAAAAATGCAGGATGCCATGAGGCCTAGCAACCTTAGAAAATTGGACCGCACTAGATGCCATGGCCCTGCTTACACTATCAGCAGTGTCCAATCCTGACTGGAGGAATTCCTCCATAGCCTCTTTCCCATCTTTCACTATCGCCAGGAAACCATCCCGTTCCTCACCTTCCGGGATGTGTTCAGCCGCTGATGTCATACAGTCCACCAGGGTGTATGTAAATCTTGCCAAAGTGCAAGTTACATTTGTGGATTTAAGGGCCATGCTGCCCAAAGAGAAGACTTTCCGGGCCGAAGCATTGACTTTTTTGTCATCCCTGTCAGGTGGTATTGAAGGATAAGCTGACTGCCTAGTGGAGGTTGCAGCTTGTACCACCAAGCTCTCTGGCGAGGGATGCTTAGATAGGTAATCAAGATCTGATGAGGATGGCCTGTACTTTTCGCACAAACTTTTTATTAACTGCTGGCCCAGAATCTGGGGTATTCCAAGTTGCCATCAACTTCTTTTGCAGTGCCTTATGAAAAGGGAGGACAGGGTCCTTTTGAGGTCCCTCATTAAGTATGTCAGTCATATCGTCCTGATCGAAATTTGGGCAAGCGGTTTTCCATCCCATGAAGTCAATGACCCTTCCCATTAGATTTCTATACCCAGGGACTGCATGATATGCAGGGTCTGGTCTCTCTAGGCCACTGGAAGACTTAAGGCAGTCATAAATATCAACCATTTTAGAATGTGGGTCTACTAGTTCCTCAGGAACTTAATTGGTTCCAAATTTAACCCCAGCTGAAGTAACATCCTCTTCAGAGGACTGTTCCTCAAAGATAGAGGACATAGATCTGAAAAATTGCCTGGGTTGAGGCTGTAAGATTTTTTCTGGTAAAGGGGGTGGCATTGACCTAGGTTTAGAGATAGGCGTCGATTTTGGCATCGGGATTAAAGAATGGCTTCAACATTTTCGAAGGAGGCTTCGACATAGTCGAGGGAGGCCTCGACACTGCTGCGGAAGGTATCGACGCCATCTTCGAAGGCTGCGTCGAGTCGATATTCGATGTCGATGCCATTTTGACCTCCGTTACCCCCGATTTATGCACCGGTGGTTTCATTCTTTTTTCATGAGGTGTCAGAGAACTTTCCTCCAATGACACCCTCGACTTTTTGTCGGATCTCGTGTGTTCATTTTTGATCTCCCTCCGTCACTTTTGGAGTGGGCAGGGGCATGCTCTTGACGCAGCTTTTTCGAGGGGGTCGGGGCTGCATTCTCAAAATCTTTTAGCATCGAATCCCTAAAGGCCTCCCATTTTTCAGGGGAATCGTGCTTGGAAAGATAGGAAATAACCCTTCTCTCAGACGAGGAGGAAGAGGAGGAAGATGCTCTATGATGATGTTTCTTTGATTTTTTTGGACGAAGACGAGGAGGATTTCCTCGAGGGACTTTTAGACCAAGATCTCCTCGACCCTTGTCAAGACTTTCCACTCGACCCTCCTGAATCTCTGTCTTTTCGAAGACTTACAAGATTCCTCCCCCACCGCCAACTTACCTTGCTGTTCCTTAAGAGCCTTATTGGACATAGCCTGACAGGAACACATTTGTCGACCCGATGGTCAGGGCTCAAATGACCAAAAGCAATTGCGATGAGAATCGGTAATTGTCATTTTTATACCACACTAAAGACATTTTTTAAAACCTGTCTTGGGTGTGGTTGGAGTCGATGACGAGGACATTTCGTCGAAGAAAAACGGATGCACCGTTTTGTGACACGAAGCAGTGCTCGAAAAAATGGAACTGAGGTAACGGGCGCAGCTCGAGCCCTTTATACTGCGGATGACGTCGGCGCTGGCCCTCGAGGGACTTTAACTTTGCGGCTTAGAGCACAGCACCCTCTGGTTAATATTTTTTCCGATGCAGCAGAGCTGGGAGACAAGATATCGAAGATTAGGAATACGTGGGAAGACAATGCATTCGAAATTAAAGATGTTGGATTTCAAATGAAAGATGTTGGATTTCAAATATAGCAGAGCAGATTCAGTACTGTGAAGGAACAAGTTACCTACCTGTTACTGTTGTTCTCCAGCACGGGTCCGGCATGGATTCACATGCTCATGAATATTCCCCGTCAACAGGCTAGGAATCCTCGGTAAAGAAAAAAATCAGTTTAATTTTCACTTCTGAACCGTCTTTCTCTTAACAACCAATCACTGGTCTCTGGGTCATACTGCCCCCAGCCAAAGACTGCCCTATACCTAAGCCCCTCCTCTGACAGCCATCTTCAGATAAAGTGGCAGTAGGACCAAGAGAAGAGCCGCAGAGGGGTAGGCCGGAGGGTTCGCATGTGAATCCATGCCAGACCAACAACAGTTACAGGTAAGTAACTTGTTCCTTCTCCAGGATGGGGTCTGGCATGGATTCACATGCTCATGAGTAAAGAATACATAGCAGTACACACATGCACAACCACGGCAAAGCTCAACATTAAGCATCTCAACATTAAGCATCTCTTACTTCCACACCAGGCTCACCTTCAAGCGAACAGGTTGCGCAGCACAGCTTGGCCATCTCTGGACTCCTCCCTGGAATCCCTGTCGATGCAGTAGAACTTCGTGAAGGTGTTGGTCAGCCCTGAAGATGTCAAGCAGGGGCACACCAGACAGGAACGCCATAGTTGCAGCAATCGCTCTTGTCGAATGGGCTCTCGGACAGCCAGGCAACGGTTGTTTTACCAACCAGTGACAATGGGTGATAGAGCTGGAGAGCCACCTGGAAATGGATGCCTTGGAGAGGGCCTTCCCAGGATTCAAAGGGCCAAAATTCACCAAAATTTGCGACGTCTTCCGTAAACTCTGTGCGGTCTACATCGAACTTGAGCGCTCTAGCCACAGCCAGCGAGTGCAAAGTCCTCTCAGCCGGCGACAAAGGCATCAGGAATAATACTAACACCAAGGGCTCGTTTAGATGAAAGTCTTGACGGCACCTTGGGCATGAAGGAGGGGTGCATCCGTAGCACCACCCTCGTCTCATGTAATGTCAAATACGGTGGTTTACAAGAGAGGGCCTGGATCTCACCCACTCGTCGTGCGGAGGTGATGGGCACAAGGAACTGTTCTCCACAACAATAATGTCAGTGGCGCCGAATGCATAGGCTCGAATGGAGGACCCATGAGCCTAGTAAGCACCACATTGAGCTCCCACGCTGGGGCCGGAGCCTTCACCGGCGGGAACGAACAAAATAGTCCTTTGACAAACTCCTTGACCAAACGATGCAACCATAAGGGTGATCGTCCAGGAGATCTGGTGTAGCGGGAGATAGCCGCCAGATGAACTTTGATGGAAGCATGGGCCAGTCCTGCCTTGGCCAACGACAACAAATACAGAAGCACCTGCGGAGCAGTGACTCGTAGAGGGTCGATCTTTTGAGTACAGCACCAAACGGCGAACCTCTTCCACTTGTGCCTGTAGCATTTGAGAGTAGATGAAGCTCTGGCCTTGGCAAGCACCTCCTTACAATCCGCTGGGAGATCGTAGCCCCCAAATTCTAGTGCTGCAGAAGCCAGACCTTCAGGTTCAGCGACCCTGGGTCGTGGTGCAGAATCGCGCCTCCTTCCCTGACAAGAAGATCTGTGTCAGCTGGAAGCTTGACTGGAGGGGACGCTGAGATGTCCAGAAGGTCCGGGTACCAGATCTGTCTCAGCCACGCTGGTGCGACAAGGATCATCCTGCACCGGGACCATCTGAGTTGATTGACTAGTCGAAGAAGCAACAGAAAAGTAGGGAACGCATACAGAAACAGGACGTCCCAGGGGAAAAAATGCGTCCCTCAAGCTCCCCAGCTGGGGAAACGTGCTGGCGATCCTCCGGCACTTGGTGTTCGTCGCCGTCGCAAACAGATCGATCTGGGGATTGCCGCCATCTGAGAAACAGGTGATCCACTTGGTCCTGCCGAAGTTCCCACTCTTGGCAAGAGCGCAGCTCCCTGCTGAGAGAGTTGGCGACAGTGTTCTTCCCTCCTGCCAGATGAAACGGGATGAGGAACATCGCCTGGGCGACGGCCCAGTGCCATAAGTCCTGCGCTTCTCTGGAGAGCACCGGGGATCTGGTGCCACCTGTTTCCGGATGTAGAACATTGTGGTGGTGTTGTCCGTAAAGACCAGTACCATCTTGCCCTTGATGGACGGAAGGAAGGACTTGAGGGCCCAAAACACAGCCTGCAGCTCCAACACGATGTGCAACGTCGTCTTCTCCGGTAGCCACAGTCCTCTTGCATGAAGACTTCCGGTGTGTGCTCCCCAACCTTCCAGGGAGGAGTCCAGCGTCACCGTATCCTGATGAGGCGGGGTCTTGAAATACACGTCCGCTGACAGATGTGCGCGCACTTCATACCACCGCATCGCTTGACTGAAACCCTTGTCGAGTGTGATCTTGTCATAGAAACTTCCCGACACTTGTATCCATCGGGCGTCGAGAAACTCCTGCAGTGGGCACATCCATAGCCTGCACAGCCGAATGAGGTATATGCATGACGACATCATACCGAGTAGGGACTTGATGGACCTCACTCTTGCGATGTTCAAGGCCACCAGCCGTTGTGCCTTGAACTGGTAATGTTGCCCTTGAACCACGAAGCATAGGTACCTGCGGTGTCCCTTGTGTATGGGGATGGTAAAAAAGGCATCTTCCAAGTCCAGCGACGCTAGAAAATCCCCCTCTTCCAACTGTCCTAGTACATGCTGAAGAGTCACCATCCGGAACTTTTGAGACTTAATGAACTTGTTCAGACGGCGGAGGTCTAGAATGGGCCTCCAACCGCCGGTCGTCTTTTTGATGAGGAAATAACAAGAGTACACTCCGGAGCCTCGGTGTCTCTTTGGGACGAGCTTGATCGCCCCCTTTTTTAGCATGGCCCATACCTCCAGCAGTAGCTGAGGGATGTGATTTTCTTGACGGGCCACTGGTGGTATCTGGGGACACTTCCGTTGGAACTCCAGGGTGTGTCCGTGGGCGAGAGTGTCCAGCACCCAACGGTCGGTGGAGATGGTCTTCCACATGCTGCCAAAGTTTGCCAGCCGCCACCCACCAGGGTGCGCGGGTGGGAGGCTCGACTCCACAGCCGGTTCAATCTTGTTTCGACGTCGAAGCGCCACTTTGGGGGCCTTGGCAAAGACGACGTCCACCTCCAGACTTGGCCCGGCACCTGTAGGTCTCCTGGGCCGATGAGCAGGAGGGCTGACGGTAGGACGAAGCACCTCCCCCGAATCCTTTAGAAGAACTTTGGGACTTTCCTCCAGAAGTCCGAAAGGACAGCCGTCGTTGCTGAAGCGTGCCCAAGGCACGAGCCGTCTCAGTGTCTGCTTTGATGGCCTGAAGAGACTCATCCACAGTCTTTCCAAACAAATAGTACCCGAAGGGCATGTCCAACACCTTCGACTGAACATCCTGGTGGAAATTAGTGCCCCTCAGCCAGCCTTGCCGAAATGGCAAACGCTGTTGCCCATTTGGCGGAATACTGTGTCTCCAATGTCCATGGCCACTGTAATGGCGTGGTACGAAGCCACCTCGCCTTCCTGTAGGATCTCCAACGCCTCAGCCCTCTTGTCATCGGGAAGGAAGTCCAGGAGGGGGGCCATCTTGAACCAAAAGTTCCCTGTCGTAAACGCGCCACGATGGCGAGGGAATTAGCGGCCTTGATGGTCGTCGCTGCCAACATGATAACTCTTCGCCCCATGGCATCGGAGCCCACTGACGAGGAGGAGCACGAAGATGACTTCTTGGCCGCCGCTGAAACCACAAAGTCTGGCGACGGCTGGGACCGTAAGCACTTGGGCGCAGAGTCCTGAACTCTGTATTTCTTCTCGTAGCGATCCCTCTTCACAGGAGCCAATGAAGGGTTCTTCATGATGGACAATCCCTCGTCCCAAATGTCATCCAATAATGGGATCGAAAGCACAGTGGCCTCCCGGCACTGGTAAAGGAAACACTTCTTCTCCGGGCCGAGCTGGAACAGCTCCGAGGTCCTGGAGATCATGGCGTGGATAAAGCCTATCTCCTCAGGTGGTGAAGATCTGGCAGGCGGCGACGGGAGATCCCCTAGGCCGCCACCGCTGTGTCCGGTTCTGTGTCATCCCTCAAGGGGGGAGATGGTGGTTCCTCCGATTGTTCTGGTGCCGCGGGCGGAACTGCCGGCGCAAGAGGAATCTTTTTCCAGAATCCCGAGCACAGGGTATGCAGAATCATAAGAATGTCCGAGATATCCCCAGGTGGCTGCTGGGGTGGTGGCGAAAGGGACAAGGGCGTTTGATGCTTAGGTTGGTCCACCGCGTCGTCCCAGCCCTGTTGCTCCTCGTCTGTCTCCTCGTTAGGATCCCTACCGTAGGGGCTGCTCTCGACGCATTGCCCCTCCTGGAGGACCGGGAGGTTGGTGAGCTCCTCCTCCGAAGAGATATCCATGCCCTGGAGGGCTACCTTCTCTGCTTTGGTGAAATGATGGGCATCACCTTCTCCGGAGTCTTCTCAATAGGCTGGAAAGAGGATTCCCTCTTGTCAGACAGGGATACTTTCGCTTTTGGGGCCATGCCCTGCGGATCTGCCACGGCGGCCTTCGCGAGGGACGCTGCAACTACATCGATGGAAGCGTGGGCCTTCGTCTGATGCACCTGAGCCTTTACGGCCTTGGCCGAGTCTGTGGCCTTCACATTAGGGGGAGGGTCGGAGCCCAGATCCCCCCCTTGGCCTTCTCTGCAGGGCCGATCTGGGTCAACTCCAAGAGCTTGCACGGATGGTCCGACTTCCCCTTCTTTGAAGATCCCGAGCGTTGGCTCGTGGTCGAAGGTACTGGAGATGCTGAACTCGCCCTGGCTGCCAAGGAGCGTGTCGCAAAGGCGCTCCCGAAGGCAGTGGGCTCACAGTGTTTAGCCTTATGTTGGCCCCCAATGGGAGGGGCGCCCTCAAAGGTCTTAGAAGACCGCTCAGTTTTCTTATTCTCCTGGGCAGGGGAGGCATGCTGCCGGGACTCACCCAGAGCCGGGGCCTTGGCCTGCAGCCACTCGTTGAGGCGCTTGCATCAATCAGCCCACGTCTCAAATACCTTGATTTTGTTGCATGAACGGCAGCAGTTTGATGGCTCCTTCTTGGAGTAGAATCTCAATCTCTGCCTGGAGGATGTTGAGGTGCTCGGAGGACATCCTTCCTATACTAGGTCGATGGTGGCGAGGTGTTTCTAGGAAATCCACTGAGTATCCTTTGGCCATTGTGTCTAGAACCCATCGGTCTGACATTATTCCCTCCCACTGCTGCACAAAGAGTGTTATGCAACCCTTGACTGGGGATGCATGGAACGTGGATTGGCCCATCAGTTGGAGGCAGGGGCTGCTGCGCCCCTAGAGGCTGCAGCTCTGCCTCCTCCTTTTCTGCGACGAAACCCACGCTACTGATACGACTTTTGAGCATGTGAACTGCAAAAGGAGGTACCAAATGTGCTCCAGTTTGGCCTACTTTTCCGAAGCCTTGCCCTCGAAGGTTTCTGCATGTTGAATGTCCCTCTTTGGATGAGGGGCTTGTTGGATATTTGTCCTAGGCTCTTGATGGTCTCATGCTCCTTCTCTGCTTTTTCCAGCTGGTCGTCAGCTTTGCCAAAGAGGAGACCCTCTTTGATGGACATGTTAATTAGGGCCGCCTACGTCTCTGGTTTAAACCCTGAGTCTCTGAGCCAGGAGTGTCTTTTTAGGACGGTTTCCTGCACAATCACCCTTCGTGAGGTGTCTGCAGAATCCAAGACATTCTTTAGGATGTTTTGGGAGACTGGTTTACCCTCAGTGGCTAATTTGAGATGGTCTGAACAAGCTAGTTCTGGTACTGAATCCAGGTGCCTTGTCACCTCATCCCACTGGGTACTGCTGTAGCTGGCAAGCAAGGTGGTATTGTTGGCTATTCCGACGAGGTACGGAGCAAAGTCATAATATGCTTCCCTAGCATGCATAGTCTCTTGCACCCCTCAGCCGGCGAGCAGTGTTTATGCGCACCCTTCGCCGGAGTGTCTGCATTATTGGTTTGTTGAAAGGGCAAAGGCGGAACCACACCGGGCCTGACGCAGCTCTCTGTCGACAGGACCGTCAAGGGGTGGCTCGGGAGTGTGTGCTTATGTGAGGAAGGGTGCGTACGTATGCCAGCATTGCCAGAGGCCTTCCTCATAGCAGCTGGGAACAGGCGTGCAGGAACTAGTCTGTTCCACTGTAGTGTCTGCGAGCTCTGACTCGGAGCCTAGGCTGCCTCGGCCATCGTGGTCCGACTCAAATATCCCAGCGGTGGTCTCCAACTCCGCCGATATGGCGTATGCCGCCCACTGAATGGTCCAATGCTCCTTTAGGTTCTTGGGCTAAAGAGCTTGCACAAATGCAACGTGGTTCCAAGTGATTATGTGGAAGGCAGCGGTTACACACCCTATGTGTGTCTTTCCACTGAAATGTTATGTTGCACTTGGGACAAAACTTAAAAAGGAGTGTGCTACACAGTGGAAGGTAGCCACAGAGGCAGCAAGACAAAGGTATTAGGGGCCGAAAATGGGGGTATGCATTCTCTAAAAAAAGAAGCATCAGCCCCCCCCCAATCTCCCGACTGGTTAGGCCGAAGGCAGGTGTATATCAAACCCAGTCCTAGGAACAGACGTCTGTTTCGGTGGCCGGAATCAGCTGTCGAGATGCACCGGAGATCAGCCGTCAGAGAAGTATGTCGTCCCCAATCGATAAGAGAGGTTTGGACAAAATGAACTCACCAAGTAGCTCACTTCTATGGGCTCCGCGAACTAACTTGCCACGATGGTGGGAAAAAAAAATACTGAGGGACCTCGACGCATGAGAGATCACAGGTACAGGGTACGTCACACTAGGGATAGTATTACAGTAATGCCCTATGTCCCTTTTCGAACTTCAAAACCTTCATGTGCAATACTTTGCAGCTTCCACTAGATGTCGGCCTAAGCAAAGCATGCAATTCTAAGCAGATCCACAAGTCTCAGAAATATACATATATGGAATACATTACTCACCGTAATCGTATTTCTGATGGTTTATATCTGCTAAATTTCACATGATCTGCATAGTGCGACATCTAGTGGTAGCCGTAGAGTATTACAAGATTTGTTTTCAATACTTGAAAAACAGACGTCGACAGAGCGTGTTAGTAATACTATGCATGAAGTGTAGCGTGAGTACTGATGTGATAAAGCAGAAACAGCCATAGACCAGAAAACATTTATGCGCCTTGGGCTCCAGAAGGGGAGGAATTGAAGCAGATACAAGCATCAGAAGAACAAGTTACTCTTATCTGGGAACTTTCTTTCGATGGGATGGTCCGACGACGTATTCCATATCTATGCCAGTAATCACCAAAGCTGTGCTGCTTCGGAACATTTTCGGCATCTACGTCCTGCGTCGATGCGCCGTCCTCGAGGACCTCCTCCGATGGCCGACGTCACCCGATGTGATAAGTAGGACGCACGACGCTCATAGCCTCAGTTGTAGTTTTTTCCCAGAACGTGTGCCACCAGTCTTCTGCCAGTCTGACACACAAAGCCTTGCGGAAACTTAAGCTGCAATCGCATAAGAAATTCTGTAGCGGGGAAGGTAGCGATATGGAATACGTGGTCGGCCCATCCCATCGAAATAACGTTACCAGGTAAGAGTAACTTGTTCTTCGAGGGGATTGGGTCCTCCGACGTATTCCATATCTATGACAGACTCCCAAAGCAGTACCAAAGCAAGGAGGTGGGAAAAGAATTTAGAAAACAGAAATTTAGCATGCCCAATCAAATTGCGGCTTAAAGAACCGCCTTGCCAAAGGCCAGATCCTGCCCCCGGATGGAATCGAGGGAATAGTGACGTACAAAAGTATGTACCGAAGCCCAGGTGGCTGCATCACAGATGTTGCGAATAGGAACACCCCTCTGCAGGGCAGTAGAGGCATCCATACCCCTGGTAGAATGGGCCGACAAGCTGACCGGGGGGTCCTTACCCGCCAAGCGGTAACACTCAGAGATAGCCAAAATAATCCAGCGAGACAGTCTGTTTCGTCACAGCCTGTCCCAAACGCTTTCCAGCGTAACCAATAAAGAGCTGATCATCCACTCTGACCCGGGACATGCGTGAAATATAAAAGCTTAACGCTCTCCTAGGATCAAGCATATGGAGCCTCTCCTCTTCCTTACCAGGATGTGGAGGAGGATAGAACGCCGGAAGAACAACCTTCTGGCCTAAATGAAATTCCGACACCACCTTCGGAAGAAAAGAAGGACGAACTCCAAGGACAACCCGGTCCTTATGAAACACAGTGAAGGGTGGTTTAACTGAAAGTGCCTGTAACTCACTCACTCTGCGAGCGGAAGTGACCGCAACTAAAAATACAGTTTGAGTTAACAGTCTCAAAGGGCATGAATGCAAAGACTCAAACGGAGCACCCTCCAGAAACTTGAGAACAAGGTTTAAATCCCAACGGTGACAGAGGGAACACATTAGTGAGCCCTTTCAGAAACTGAGAAATTAAAAGGAATTTTAAAACAGGAACACTCTTCAGACGAGCGCTTAAATATGGACAGCGCCACCAGGTAACCTTTAATGGTACCCACTAGAAGGCTCGTGTGGGCCAAAGGAAGCAAAAAAGACAGAACTATGGGAATTTCACATGCAAAAGGATCCACATTCTTAACCCTGCACCAGTCGCAGAACTTACTCCAACGGTACAGGGACTTTGTTACGGGCCTTCTGGCCGAAAGCAACACCTCCATCACGTCTTCAGGGAGGTCCCAATCCTTACACCTCAACCTTTCAGAAACCAAGCGTGAAGGTTGAGGGACCGGACCTCTGGATGGAGAACCTGACCCCCTCCCCCCTCCCGTGAGAGCAGATTGTCTCGATAGGGAAGACGACGTGGAGGACAGATGGACAAGTCGAGAAGGTCCGGGTACCACGTCCTCCGGACCCACGCCGGAGCAATGAGGAACATCCGGGAACCGAACCTCCAAAACCTCTGCAGTACTTGCGGGATGACGGGGACTGGAGGAAACGCGTACAGCAGTGGGAATGACCACTCCACCACGAACGCGTCCCCTAGGGCTCCGTTTGGAGGGAATTCCCGCAAGCAGAACCTCTCGCACTTCCGGTTGACACTGGAGGCGAAGAGATCCACTTGAGGGGGCCCCCAAAGGGCAAAGATCTCCAGGAGAATCTCCTGAGCCAACTCCCACTCGTGAGAGATCGCGCTCTGCCTGCTCAGAGCATCCACCGTCTCGTTTTCGTTTCCTGCCAGATGAACTGCCGAGATCGAAACTTCCTGCTGGATTGCCCAGAACCAGAGCTGCATCGCCTCCCTGCACAGAGGAAGTGACCCTGCCCCCCCCCTTTTTGTTGAGGTAGTGCATGGCCACTGTGTTGTCCGTCAGGATGAGGACATTCTTTCCTCACACAGTCGGCAGAAAAGCCTTCAGGGCTAGCCTGACAGCCCTCAGCTCCAACAGATTGATATGGAGTCTGGACTCCGACGGAGACCAACGACCGCTGATTGTAAACTCGTTGGCATGAGCTCCTCATCCCGTGAGGGATGCGCCCGTCACGATCATCACCTCCGGCCAGGGCAGCCAAAATGGAGCCCCCCCTCATCAGATTGCCGTCGTCGGCCCACCACAGAAGGTCCTGGGCGACCGAAGACGGCACCTGAACAGGGTCCGACATCCTGCCGGAGGACAGACCACTGGCGCTTGAGTGCCCATTGCAAAGATCTCATCTGCAACCTGGCCTCTGGCACCAGAAGAATCCAGGATGCCATGAGGCCGAGCAGTCTCAAGAACTCGAATGCTGGGAGAGTCTGGGCAAGTTGAAACTTGTGCACCATCTGCTGAATGTGATGAGCCCTCACCTGGGGAAGAAAATACTCCCCCAATGATGTGTCGAAGACTGCTCCGATGTACTGGAGCCTCTGAGTTGGTGTCAAATGGGACTTCTTTAAGATGAGGGAGAAGCCCAGCTTGTGGAGGGAGTGGCAGGTGACTGACAGATGATCCAGGACTTGCTCGGGAGAGCGCGCCCTGATCAACCAATCATCCAGGTAGGGGTAGACGTGAATCCCCCCTTTCCTGAGGTGCGCTGGCACCACTACCATGAGCTTGGTGAAGACCCTCGGGGCGGAGGTCAAGCCGAACGGCAGGACCCGAAACTGAAAGTGCGAGTCGCCAACCGCAAACCTCAGGTACTTCTTGTGCTTTGGATGGATAGGCACATGAAAGTAAGCGTCCTTGAGGTCGAGAGACACCAACCAGTCCTGAAGTTGAAGGGCCTGGAGGACTCGAGAAAGAGTAACCATCTTGAACTTGTCCTTCCTGAGGCGCTTGTTCAAACCGTGCAAGTCCATGATGGGTCTCAATCCCCCGTCTTTCATGAAAATCAAAAAATAAAGGGGAATACCATCCCTTGTTCCTCTGCGCTACAGGCACCAGTTCTATGGCGCCTTTCTCCAGCAGGGATTGAATTTCCTGCGCAAGGAGCGGATCCGGACTCTTCAAAGAGAGATTCCCCGGTGGATTGTCTTGAGGACTCTGCCGGAAAGGAAGACAGTAGCTGTGGGTTATGATCTCCAGAACCCACACATCTGAAGTAATGGCGCGCCACTGCAAGATGCTGTGCCAGCATTCCCCCAAACGGCGAACCATGGGACATGGCCTCATGACTGAGCTGAAGCGGCTGCGGCAGTGCCTGAGGGCAAAGAGGCAACAGCCCGAGTGGCCTTGGCACCTCGAGTACCTTGTTTTCCACCTCTGACACTCCTACGGTGCCCCCTTTGACTGGCAGCTCCTCTCGCTTTACCAAAGGAGGAGTAATAACGAAAGGAACCTCCCCTCCATTGCTGTCCCCTAGGACGAAAAGGCGGAGGTTGTCTAACTGCAACCTCTCAAGGCTCTCGTCAGCCTTGCTGCCAAAAAGATGTTCCCCGTCAAAGGGCATGTTGAGAAGCCTGGTCTGCACATCAGGAGCAAACCCCGACTTCCGCAACCACGAAAACCTGCGTATCACGGTGCTCGCCGCCATGGACCGGCTGACGCAATCTGCCATGTCCAAGCCCGACTGAACGGCCTCACACATATCATGGCAAGGAAACCATCCCGTGCATCCCCTTCGGGAATATGTTCAGCCACCAAGGAAACAGTTCCACAGTGTGCGTGAAACGAGACAAGGCACAAATGGAGTTGGCCACCTGAAGCGCCATACCCCCTGCAGAAAACACTTTCTTCGCCCAGCCGTCAAAACGCTTGTCGTCCCTATCAGGAGGGATGGTAGCGTACGATGCCTGCTTTGCCGGGTTCATAGCCGCCTGCACCACCAAACTCTCCAGAGTAGGGTGCTTGGACAAGTAGCAGGGGTCACTACTGGCTGGGCAGTATTTTCGCGGCAAAGACTTGCTCACTGCCGGTAGACTCTCCGGAGCAGTCCAAGCCGCTGCCACCCTTCTTTGCAGAGCCATATGGAATGGCAGTACCGGGTCAGTTGGTGGACCAATGTCTAGGATATCCGTAAGGTCATCCTAAACAAGCTCCCCTGGGGGAGCAGACCATTTTAAGTACTCGGAGACCCGTGACATAAGTCGCCGGTACGAAGAATCGGCAAGAGTGCCAGGCTCAGGCCTACAAAACACCTACGGAGATGTGTCTAGCCCACTAGCATCATGTAGGGACTGCCTCAGGTCCTCAAACTGGCTATGGCCCGAGAGAATCTCGTCAGGCACCGTGTCAGGCACCATGCCATCATCAGAGCCCTCATCCACCTCTGAAATGAATTACAGATGGCGGTAAGAAGGCACTGAACTGGAACCAAAGCCATGCTTGACCTTGGCCAGAGCCTTCCTAGGTGGTTCCCCCGAGCAACGGGGTACCCCCGTCGACAAAGCCCCGAAAGGCGTCGAGCGAATCGGCGCCGACGTCGAGAGAATCAGTGTCGACGACAGACGCGGCGTCGACAGCATCGACACAGGCCTCGAAGGTGGAGACCTGAGCGTGTCCCTCGACATCCTGGGTGCCGACGGCATCGACGACTTCCTCGAAGACTTCATAGGTTCAAGCGGTCTCAAACACGTCGAGGACCGGGACCTGGACCGGGCATGCCGAGAACGATTCCCCTTGTCCGAGCGGGACCTTTCCCGTGAATTGCGACGACCACCCGAGCCCGAAGGCGTGCGAGCGGCATCTCTCGGCTGATCATGACCGACCCCACTCGGAGGCACAGACGGACCAGTGGCCAGCGATTCGAGAATCGGCAACATTTTCTTCCCGAAGGAAGCCCATTCCTCCGGTGTCGCATGCTTCGTGGGGTAAGTGACCCGCCGACGGGCAGAGTCCTCGGATGAAGACAGGGAGGGCGACCGATGACGGCGCTTCCGGGAGTGCCTCGAAGAGGCAGAGGAGTGGCGAGACCGACTCCGGGACCGAGACCCACTGGACTTCCGACGACGACGACGCGGAGAGTCGCCCCTCGAGTCGTCCGGCGAATGCTCCGCAGACCTTGACTTCCGGGGCTTGGACACCTTACCTACCGATAACTTCGTCTTGCGCTCCCACAAGGCTTTCGACGTGAGCGACTGGCAGTCGACACAGTCATCCGTGGCATGGGCCTCCCTGAGGCATCAGAGGCAGGTGTCGTGCGAGTCTGTGACCGACATCTTGGACCCACAGTCCCCGCACTTCTTAAAGCCCGGATGCGGTGTGGAAGACTAGGTAGACATCTTCACGAAGAAATCGTACACAAACAGGTTCGAAGAACCGAGATGAACAACAGAAACTCCAAAGAGTCGAGGCGTACCGAGATTCACGAAGTGAACACGTTCGTGGAAAAAACGGAACTGAGACTACGGGCGTCGTGCGTCCTACTTATCACATCGGGTGACGTCAGCCGTCGGAGGAGGTCCTCGAGGACGGCGCATCGACGCAGGACGCCAAAAATTTTCCAAAGCAGCACAGCTGTGGCGATTACTGTCATAGATATGGAATACGTCGGAGGACCCAATCCCCTCGAAATTCGATTACGGTGAGTAATCTATCCCTTCTGAGGCTTGTGGATCTGCTTAGATCACATGCTCTGCATAGATTAGCAAGCAGTATCTGGAGAAGGAAGTGGGATGTGAGACGATACAGCCCCAAATAGATGTTTTAGTACCGCTTGTCACACCTGTGCATCTGCTTTAGAGGTGTCAATGCAATAATGCTGTGAGAATGTATGAATAGATTCCATGCAGCTGCTTTGCAAATGGCGTCTAGGGGTATGTTTGTAATGAAGGCTAGCATAGCTCAGGTACCTCTGGTAGAGTGAGCCCTGTGTGTGAAAGGTAAAGCTATTTTAGATAGGGAATAGCAGAGTTGTATGCATTTGACTATCCATCTGGAGATGATATATGATCGCCTTCTCTACCAGGTGCTACACATAGTACAAAACTGCCTTCCTTACATTTAAAAACTGCCTCGCGTAAATATAGTGTATGGACATTTCTTGTGGCTGAGTTTGATGGATTTTGAAAGAAGGTAGGAAGTTTGATAGATTAACATGGAACTTTTACATGAATTTAGGTTGTGTTCCGAGGACAACCTTGTCCTTATGGATTATGAAGAAATTATAAGTTACTCAGTTACTCATTGTAGTGGCTAACATACTCTTAGTCCATAGTCCTTTCCTCCATACTGTATGGGCGTCCCTTCCAAGGAATGGGAGACTTAAACCTTTTTCACCAGAAAAACCTTCTTCCCCTTTCATTTTAGAGGCGAGCGGGGCGCGGCCCATGGAGCATGCACTGCACTGACTCCGCCCTCCGGTGCCACACCTCAGTACCCATTGACAATAGATTTAACATTGCCTAATGTCACCAGTATTAGGGGGGGGGGGTTGGTGGGACGTATGGAGGAAAGGGGACTATGGAGAGCACGTTAGTCATTACGGTGAGTAACTTATAATTACTTACGTCCCGCCCCTTTTCCTCCATACTGTATGTGGGATTACAACTGATTGTAGCCCCAGGGTGGAGAGGAGACCCTCCTTAAGCAAATCGGTTCCTGAGACCCGCCTGTCCGAACGCTGCATCAGTTCTAGAGCCGGCATCCGAAATGTAATGCTTGCAGAAAGCCGAGGGAGAGGCCCAAGTGGCTGCCCTGCTTATGACTTGCCAAGGGACATGGCGCTGGAATGCGATGGCCGTTGCCTTGGCCCTAACTGCATGGGCATGCATGTTGGCCGGGAGCGGTTTGTGCTGGCCCTCATACGCTTCTTTGATGGCAGAAACCATCCAGCGGGATATGGAAGCCTTAGAGGCCGATAGCCTGGCATCGAGCCGCCAAAAGTGACAAACAGGGTGTCCAACTTGCGGAAGCCCTTGGTCCTGTCCAAGTAGAATTTTAAGGCACGCCTGACATCCAGGCAGTGCAGCACTCTCTGTGCTTCGTCCTTGGGATCTGGATAGAACGTAGGAAGAACTATTTCCTCGTTCAAGTGAAATGCAGATGGAACCTTGGGCAGAAATGACAGGTGAGTCTGCATGACTACCTGGCCCTTGTTAAAGGTGGTATATGGTTCAGAGGCGACCAGGGCCTGAATCTCGCTGACTCTGCGAGCCGAGGTAAGACCAACTAGTAAGGCCGTTTTGATGGTGACCAGCCTAATGTCCACAGACGCCATTGGCTCGAATGGCTTGTGCACCAGGGCGCCCAAGACTATATTAAGGTCCCACACAGGGTGCAGTCTCTTGACGGGCGGGTAGAGCCTAGCGAGACCAGTCAGGTGTTTGACGATAGGGTTGGAGGAGAAAAAGATGCCTTCCTCCGAGTTCCTGTAAAACCCAATGGCTGCGAGGTATGTGCAGCAGGTGTCCACCTGTACGCCCGAATGAGCGAGGTGCGCTGAAAAGGAGAGCATGTCGTCCAAATTGCAGGCCAAGGGGTCAATTCTCTTGGAGACTGCCGAGGGGCAGAACCTGGTCCATTTGCTCTTGTACTGGGCCCTGGTGGCTTTGCTCCTGGCGCCATGTATGATTTCTAGATTGGCCTGTTAGAGGCAAAGGTGCCGAAGCGTTACCTGCTCAGGTACCACGCTGTGAGGGCTAGTTTCCCTGGCGCGGGGTGGATAATCCTACCCCCCTGCTGTGCTAGAAGATGTGCTGGGCCCGTCAGGTGTATCGGAGGCACTTCAGAGAGGCTGAGGAGATCCGAAAACCATGGTCTGGCCGGCCACCATGGAGCAATCAGAATGATGAGTCGGTGCGCCTCCCTGATCTTGCAAATTACCCTGTGGATCAGGGGAGTGGGCGGAAAGGCGTAGGCTTTCATGCCGGTCCACTGGAGGTGAAATGCATCGCCCAGAGAGCCGGGGCCCTGACCCTGCCAGGATGCAAACCGGGGGCACTTCTTGTTGTGCAAGCGGCAAAGAGACCCACTTGGAGGTGACCCCACTTGTTGAAGATCTCCTGAATAACAAGGTTGTTTAGTTGCCACTCGTAATTGTCCACTCTCAGCCTGCTGAGCCTGTCCGCCTCCAGGTTGGACTCCCCCGGGAGGTTGACTGCCAAGAGGTAAATATCATTTTCCAAGGACCATTCCCACCTGCTGATCGCCAGTCTGCACAGAGGAGGGGACCTGGTGCCTCCCTGCTTGTTTACGTAGTACATTCTGGTCGAGTTGTCTGTCTGGATGAGGACAACCTTGCCCTTGAGAAGTGGCAGGAATGCTCCGAGTGCTAGCCAGATGGCATTCAGCTCCAACCAATTGATGCAGTATTCCTGCTCCTGTCGAGTCCAGGTGCTGTGGACCGAGAGATCGTCCAGGGTGGCTCCCAGCCCTCGAGAGAGGAGTCTGTGGTGATGGTGGCCTGCAGAGAAGGTGGCCGGAAAGACTTTCCCATCCGTAGGTTGAAGTCCCTGGACCACCAAGTTAGGTCCGGGGTCCAGTGTGTTCATAATGGCCTGGGAGGAGTGATGGCCCGCCTCCGCAGATGTAGCCCTGACAAGCCAGTCGTCGAGGCATGGATAGATGTGGAGGCCCTGCTCCCTGAGGAGGGCCGCTACAGCGTTCATGAGTCTAGTAAAGACCCTGGGGGCCGAATTGCGGCCAAACGGGAAGACCTTGTATTGGAACTGGTAGCCCATGATCCTGAATCGTAGGAAAGAACAATGGGGCTGCCAAATCAGGATGTGTAGGTATGCGGCCTTCAGGTCTAGGGAGCACATCCAGTCTCCCTTGTCCAAGGTCTCTGCTATAAAAGCTGGCGTAACCATCTTGAATTTTTGCAGGGGTAGGGAGAGGTTGAGGGTGGAAAGGTCCAGTTCTTCTGAATGGCGAAACCTCTGGAACTTCCTCCACTGCCTGGCTCTCTACGAGCGACTGGATCTCCGCCAAAAGTGTTGCTGTCCCAACCTGCGGGAGTGGAGGGGAGGAGGGAGGAGAGGCTGGGATGGGATGGGAAGACTGTTCCCTGTGGACACTATGGAGAGGATCCAGGGGTCTGAGAAATTCTGGTGCCAGAAATTTGCATGGAGAGCATGCCTGCCCCCCACCCTAGACACATGGACCCAAAGGGGCGTGTCATGCCTTCTTTCACTCGCAGGCTGAGGAGGGGGACTGAAAAAAAGCCCTTACTCCCCCCCCCCTTTTGTTGTTTGCGCTGGCTCCGAGACGGCGAGCGGTCTGACTGCCTGGATGTGCATTCCTGGAAGCCGCAGAACCCTCCATATGTACGACCCTTCTCTGAGCGCTGCTGAGATTGGGTGTAAGATTTGGGCGTGGTCTTTGTAAGAATGGATACAGACTTTGCCGTTTGTGAGCTGTCCTTCTTGTCCAGCTCTTCATCCATAGAGGAGTGGAAGAGGCCCCCCCCCCCCTCGAACGGTAGATCTAGAATGCGCTCCTGCACGTCCGGGTTGAATTTCGTTTGCCCGGAGCCAGGCAATGCACCTCATGTCCATGGCAATGCAGATGGCTCGGCCCGAGTTATCGACATGCACCACCATGGATTTCATGAGGTTGTCGCCACGAGCTTGGCCTCCGCTAGCCCCGCCTTAAAGAGTGATTGGCATTGGGAGGGGAGTTCCGGGAGGAAGTCCGCAATTTCCTGCCATAACTGTTGGTTGGTGGCAGCCAGCATGGCATCTGCGTTGGCCTAGCGCAGGTGCAAGGAGGCGTTGGAGTAGATCTTGCCGTAAGCCTCCAAGATCTTCTCCTCCTTGCCTAGCAGCACCACAGAGGGGGAGGCGGAGGACGACTGAGGCTTGGAGTAAAGTGATGACGCAGTGATCACAGAGGAGTGAAGCTGAGGATGGGTCGAGAGCAAGAGTGTATCTCCCTCCATCTGCCTGTATTTGGCGTCCAGCCGTCGGATGACCGGCTGGACTGAGAGGGGCTTGAGCCAACCCTTCTTGGCCACTGAGACTACATCAGTTTGCGGTGGAATCCCTGTGTTAGCAGAGGGGCGTCTTGTGAGGACTTCAGCCAGAACCCCCTCTGCCGGCTGTTCTACCTCGGGCTGAGTGAGGCCTAGTACTCTGCCAGGCCAGCAAGACATTCATAGAAGGCCCTGGCTGAGGATGGCGTGTCTGGATCTTCCTCCTCGTCTGTGTCCTGCAGATCTGGAGGATCTTGTGGAGGGGGGGAGGAGGGGGTCGATGGCACCAGAGGTTGAGGTACAGGGACCGCAGCGGAGGCTGTGGAGGCTGCGGAGGTTGCAGAGTTGGCTGTGGAACCGGAGGAGGCGGCGGCTGAACCGGGGTCCGGGAGCCCGATGGAGGCGTCTGTGGTGCCGCTAGCATGGCGGGGAGAAATTCCCTGACTGCCTCCTTGATGATTACCCTCATCTGAGGAGACCTCATGAGGCCGAGGAATTTATCGAAGAGCATCTCCTCACTGGCCGAAGAGGTGGCAGGGGGTACCGACAGGGTAGCGGGGGACTACCGGAGCCGCTGCGTACCCAGTCCGTATGGACGCATGGGAAAGCTGCCCTGCGCATAAGAAGGGTAAACTGTAGGCCACGTACCTGGTTGCGACCAGTCCCACCTTGACACTCGATCTTTGCCGAATTCATGGAATGGCGTCAGATGGGTGTTCCTGTCTGGCGTGGCAGTCATTTTGTCGAGCTGCCTGCCACGTGCCTGCAATGTCTTGCCCGGCCCGCTAGGTGCGGCCTCATCCAAGACTCACGTGTGGATCACAAGACCAACCCTGCTCCTGGGGTCTCGGCCCGGTAGGTGCGACACCCTCGACCCGGTGGTCGGTAGAGCTGCGTATAGGCACCCCCTCGGACATATTGCCGGTGTCGGGGCATAGCCCCTCAGCCATTGCGCCGGTAAAAGGGGTGTTGCCCCTCGGGTGTAGACCCAGGTACGAGAACCTTCCGGTCCCTCGACACTGCATCCGGGAGGATCCGAGGACCCCTCCACCCGAAGGCCGGAAGCTGCAGCAGCCTCGGTGCATGTGCCGGTGGAAGGACCTAGCTGGTCCCTCTCGCACGGGAGCGTCCCAGGGAAGGAGTCTCCCTTGCGGGGTGCACTGGAAAATATTGGCCCTACCTTGGGCCTGATTCGATGCATCACAAAGTTCTTGAGATCCTCTGGAGGCGAACTCTGGAAGAGCTCCCTCCAGCTGGCTAGTCTGTTCTTCAGCGCCTTCGAGGACAGCGAGTCACACGCCGAACATGATTGCCAACTGTGGTCTGGGCCAAGGCAACGTAGGCAGAGGGCGTGGGTGTCTGAAGTTGGGAAGAGCCCGTTGCAGGATGGACACCTGCTGAACCTTGTAGAAGTTGACATGTGCCGGCGAGGAGCGTGACGCCTGAGGACCGAGTACCTGAAGATAGAAAAGACAAAAAAAGACAAAGAAGAATTATCCGTGCATGAAATTACATGGCCGAAGCCAAACCCAGGAGCGCTGGTGAGTTCGTCCTGCTCCAGTCGATGCAGAAAAGCGCAGAAAAGGGGTCGGGGGTGTGGCTCCAGAGGGCGGAGTCAGGGCAGCGCATGCTCCCTGGCCGCTCCCCGTGCGCCTGTAAATTTAAAGGGGAAGAAGGTTTTTCTGGTGAAAAAGGTTCCGTCTCCCATCCCTTGGAAGGGACGCCCATACAGTATGGATGAAATGGGACAAGGCGCAAGGGTCTTGTACGGACAAAGCTTGTAGATCACTGGCTCATCTTATAGGTGATGGCTACCAGGAATGCAGTTTTGTAGGTCAAGTGTTTTAGGCTGGATTTGTGCATAGGTTCAAAGGGCAGGCCCATGAGTTTGGTGAGCACGGCATGAAGATCCCAACCCAGTTGAGGGTTAGAAATGGTAGGGTATAGCCTTTTTGCCCCTTCCATTAAGGCCTTAATGACAGGAACTTTCCACCAGGAGACCTAATTCTGTGAAGTGGTGCAAACTGAGAAAGCCGTCAGGTGTACCTTGATGGAGTTAAATGCTAGGCCGGGATCTAGTAGGTAAAGCATGTAATGCAGAATGTTGACTGGAGAACATTCAATTGGTTTTATGGATTGTGACCTCCACCAGATCACAAATCTCTTCCACTTGTTGAAGTAACAGTGTCTGGTGTTGGGTTTCTGCGTCTCTTTAAGGATATCCTTACCCCGTTGTGGAGGGTTTAAATGAGCGAACTTTAGAACTTCAGGAGCCGGGCTGCCAAGTTCAACGATTGAGGACGAGGGTGGAGAGATGCTCCCTCGTGCTGTGTTAGCATGTTGTAAGGGCATAGGAGTTTGATAGGGTTGCACATCGCCAGTTTGAGCAGATGTGGAAGCCAAGGTTGTCTCGCCCACATATGAGCAACCAGAAGGAGAGTAGCCTGTTCCTGGTGCATTTTGTGCACTATTCTGCTCAGGAGTGGTGTTGGTAGGAAAGCACAAGCAAATTTCACTGACCAGTTCATCCACAGGGCGTTCCCCTTGGACCCTGTTTGGGGAAACCTAGATCTGAAGTCTGAACACTGTGCGTTTAGGCTGGTGGTGAACAAGTCTAAGGGGGGGAACGGGGGTGCCCCCATTGGGGAAGATTCCATCTAGAATTTCTCTGTTGAGTTGCCACTCGCATTCTTCTGGTAGAGGGCATCTGCCAGAGCATGGAGTTGCCCAGGAACATGTTGAGAGGTTAGGAATATGTTCCGCCTGAGTGCCCACTTCCATATTTTCTGGGATTGCTTGGAGAGTTTGTGCCTCCCTGCTTGTTGATGTCGAACATGGCAATGGTGCTGTCTGTGAGGACTTGCACTGTTTGTCCTGTAAAATGCTGCTGAATGGCTTGCAGAGCCTTGAAAACTGCCAGAAGTTCTAAGAAATGGATGTGTCTTTGGGCTGTGGTGTGTGTCTACTGGCCATGGGCTGTGTGATGGAGGAAGTGGGCAACCCATTCGGCGAGTGAGGAGTCTGTGGTTAGGATCGCTTGTGTTGGTGGAATGCAAAAGGGTTTTCCTTTTAGCAGGTTGTCCCTGGACCAGAAGCGAAACCACCACTAGATCTTCCCACTGACCACTTGCCTGAGACCACTGTTTCGCTAACCACTCTTGCATTGGGCACATGCGCAACCAAGTGAACGCATGAGGCCATCATCCAGAGCAAGCGCATTGCTTAGCGTACAGTTATCTGGCAACCGGTTTTGTAATCAGGTCATGTTTTGTACTCTTGTTTGACGGGAAAGCCAACTCCTCTTCTGTCTTTAAGATGGCTCCAAGAAATTAGAAGTTCTGGAACCACCTTAACTTGGCATTCCAACTCATCCCACGTGTGACAGCCATAACTAGCTAGGAGGGTAGTGTTTTCTGCAGTTCTTGCTCGATAGGATGCTGAGGATACGACTTTCCTTCCAAAAGTGTAGATCTTCTTACTTTATCTGGCAGGGCTTCAGCCGATGCCAAAGGAGTCCCTGCCCTCTTCGTAGTAGTGATGACAAGTGAGGCAGGTTTGAGCTGACCTCTTGTGTACAGGGGGTCTGTAGGCACTGGCCTAAATAGGTTCTCAATACGAGGTTTCACCCTCGTGAGGTTAGGCGTAACTAAGGAAGGCTGTATAAACCTTTGGATGGATTATAACAGTGGAATGAACTAAGTGGCAGATCTCTTGTCCCTGAGAATGTCCTCCCCAAAGTCCTTGTCCCCTTTGGCCTACTGGGTGTCAATATTAAAGTGTTGGGCAGCCTTTAGCAGCAGCTTTTTGTATTGCAGTTGATCATCAACTGGGGAGTCTGCCACAGGCTGATCTTGGTGGTCAGGCGAGTGGATGACAAATGTCATTGTCGTCATCATAGTACTGATCTTGGCAATACTGACCTCCCATGTCACCATGAGAGCTGGGGTCCAGAGACCCTGAGGCATCGATAGCATAAATGTCCTGAGAGGGGTCTTGATAGAGGGAGGCTGGTGGCTCTTGGGCAGAAGTGCTGGGATGTGGTTGTCTGGCAGGGGGTTAATGTTTAGTAGCCCCTGTCTGAGAGGCGTCTAAGGGACGCAAGTTCTTCAGGGTGTCTGTCCATGAAGTCAACAAAGCATGACATCCTGTTCATAATTCTCTTGAATTGTTCAGGGGTCCACTCAGTGGAGGTTGGGAGGGGGTAGAAATGATTTGGGAGTTTGCCTGGTCCTTGTAGTGCATAGCCCCTGTGAGGGTATCTGCAGGGGAGGAGGAACCAGTATCCTGAGAGATAGCGGTGTGAAGAGGTAAATGCGTCGGGAGGATTGTTGCTATTTTCATCAGCTTCATTTTTAAAAGGGTAGCAGGGATGTGTTTATTTAATGAGCTCTTGCATCTTCGGCGTTGGTTTAGGGGACGCTGATTGATGCACCTTTCGCTGCCTGTTTTTCGCGGCGCGAAAGCAAGGCCTTTTTATGTGCAGTGTCCGATTCAGCTTTTGAGGCTAGTTTTGGAGGCCTGTCATATTGTCTTGTCTACCCCCCCAGGGGGTTCTAGATTACATCACTAGGATGAATCATTGGTGAATTGCTGCATACACCACATTTCAATATAATCAACTACATACAAAAGTTATAGTATGTCTCAACTTTGTTAGGCGGCTACCCCTCCCTGTGACCTCTGTCATGCAGCAAAAGCATAAGTGATGGCACAGAGGACAGGAAAGAGTTAGAGACTTTCTCAGCAGGCACCGTGTGGGTTTCGACGGCCGACTATTTTGTTGACGGCCGGCCATGGGTTGTGCTTTGTGTGTTTGGAGGTGTGTTTTCTAGGGCCGCCAGGTGCAATCTCCATCACAGAGCCATGGACCTGCTTAGTGGAGTTGGGGGCCCGCAAAAGGATGCAGATATTGCCCTCGCTGGATTCCCCCCGTCACATCGATGGAGGCTTCTGCCTGCATGGCATGGAAGGAACAGCGCTTGGTGCGGCGGTCTGAGGGTTTTAGGGCTTGCAATTTCTGGGTGGTCCCTAGGAAGACAATAGTTGCACACTCGATGCGTATCCTTCCACAGGAACTTCCTATGACAGGAAGAGCAGAATTTAAAAGGGTGATTTTCCACAATAAATGGAAAGGGCAGTTTGGCGACAAAAGGGAAAAATGGATGCAGCTATATGAAACCTCTCCCCACTCTCCCTACTTCAAGGGCCGAGGCCCGAAGAGACCGGTGAAGGCAGTGTCTGGTTGTTGAGTCAGTCAGGTGCCGTCGACAATGGAGCCATCCGCCGAGGGCAGTCGAGCAGTAGAATGATGCAGTGGCAACAGGCGGACGGTAAAAGATAAAAAGAGAAGCCTACCAATAAACTTTGGATAATAACGGGCATCAGCCTGAAAGGAACTCCTTAACTTGTGACCGACTACGATGGTGCAAAGAAACAATCTGAGGGACCTCCGCACGTGAAGGGCCATGGGTACAGTACACGTCACACTAAGGATAATATTACTAACACGCCATGTTGACGTCTGTTTGAGTTTCGAAAACAAATCTTGTCATACTCTGCGACTACCACTAGATGTCAGATTATGCAGAGCATGTGATGGAAGCAGATCCACAAGCCACAGAAATATATATAAACACACACACACACACACACACACACACACTGGCAAGGGGCTACAGACCATAAACATTTTTGAAAAACACAAACCGTAATGGATTTCATTTTTTCAACCTTCCCTACAACCAATCTCTGGCCTGCGTCGTTTTGACAGTGCCGAAGTTTTTCTCCCTCTGCCATTTTTGCCCACTCCTTGACCAAAACATTCCCAGAAAAAAGCAATGAGGAGCATCAAATCGAAAGAACATTGCAGTTACCTGTAAATGTAGAATAGGGATAGTATGACAGGAACACCCCTGTCAAGCACTTGTCTTTTACTTTGATAAACTTGTAATACTCTGGAAAAACCATTAGATAGCAGCCTATGGAAAGCAGATGAATCAAAACAAATACACAGGCCCCAGAAATAAATACAATTAAGGGAACCACCACACATACAACTACCACATATTTCTACATACCTTCTTCATGGACAAAAGACAGGTGAGGTCATGGTATATCACAGGTACACAATCCTTGGAGAGATGCACATCAAATTCCACAAATGCAGCCCCCTGTGGCAAAATAATGAAGATTTATTAAATTAAACTGTTACTTTACAAATTTAAGCGTTGCTGACCTAGTAAGTTTTAATGGAAACTAATCTTAAAAGTGCTACACCGTCAATGTGAAAGAGCCTACGCATGTGCGCTTCTCTCTGCGCATCAATGTTCACATCATTTTTTATGCCCAGTGGGAGGGTTCAGAGGGGCAAACATAGGTGAGGAGCAAGGGCTTTTCACAGTCTAACCAAACTCCCTCATTCTCACTCTGAAACCCTTGTGTATGAGCGCGATATAAATAAAATATCATATCATAAGGTAGCGAAGGCTGAGCAGTAAAACAGACTTAAGAGTTCTTGAGCCGGTGTGCATGTACAGTTAACAGTTGGAGACATCCAAGTTATTGAGTTCCATGCAGAAGTATACAAATATACAATTTATTAGGCCTTAACACACTTGGCAGTAAAAAAACAAATTACGTGCCTCTTAGTAATGTTGCTTCTGATGGATGTTCTGCCCAAGGATTCCTCATCCATGATATCCAATTCACAACACAGCCCTTCTTTAGGAAAATGCTTCGTCACCATAGGGCGCAGTATGGTTTAACGTCTGCTCCACCAGATGGCAAACTCGCCTGCGCCGAGCCAGGCATCTGGGCCAGTATATATCGAGGCACCCTCAGACCTCAGTTACACCCTTTTTATCTATCGAGGCACTTTGAGACCTCAGTTACACCCTTTTTCCCTAACACTCGGATGCTGGGGGACAGCTGAACTAACGGTACACTGGCTTTCTGCCAAGAGGGGCAGTTAGAGAGGGCAATGAGGAAGGTGTAGGAGGAACATTCATCAGAAGACCAAGTTACTTACCCGTGGTAATGTTCTTTGAATTTGATGTTTCTGACACGTATTCTTCATCTTTTGAAATCTCCATATCCAGCTTCAGCGGATTCAGAATTTCTTTTCCAGCAAGGGGCGGTGCACTTTGATGCCTGTCGACTCAATGTCCTTCGAGGGCCTCCATGTCGATGTCATCACTGGTATACAGCATGCGCAGCGACCGTTTGCTACAGTTCCGTTTTTATACGCATTTCCAATTTTCTCTTGAATGTACCTTACGCCAGACAGTTTACTCACCCTGAAAGTGTGTAAACTGTAATAACAAGGAAATTCTACTGCAGGGTACGCTAGGAGGGGTGATAAGGAATACGTGGGAGGAACATCCCACGTATTCCTCATCTTTTGATAGACTCCAAAATCAGTGTCTGCATTTTTGAAATAGGGAGTCAGAATTTTCAGTTTCAAATAAAAATGTAGGAGGCTTGTGTGTACAGAATGTAACAGTGCCTTCCCAAATCCACCTTCCCAGCCCTCGGAGTTCGGACTATAATGCTTTGTGAAAGTGTGGAAGGAGGACCCTGTGGCTACTGCACAAATATCCAGAATAGGGACGCCCCTCTGCAAGGCAGAGGAAGTAGCCATGCCCCTGGTCGAATGTGCTCCGAGACCCTCAGGAGGATCTTTTCCTGCTAATTTGTAGGATTCATAAATTCCTAAAATGATACACCTGGACAAGGTTTGTTTTGTGACCACCATACCCAACTTCTGGCGTGTGTAACCAACGAAAAGTTGATCATCCTGTCAACTTAGACATCCTGGATTAGTAGATGCTAAGTGCACGCCTTGGGACAAGCCTGAGTAAACTCTCATCTTCCTTTTCAGGATAGCGTGGAGGATAAAACGACAGAACTAAATGAAATTGGGCAAACATGCAAATTTAACTTTAAGGACCATTTCCTTGAATAAGGAGGCTTGCAGTTCACTCACCCTACTGGTTTATGTAAGAGCAACCAAAAGGATGGTCTTCAGTGTTAGCAATTTTGGAGGGCAGGAATAGGGACGCCCCTCTGCAAGGCAGAGGAAGTAGCCATGCCCCTGGTCGAATGTGCTCCGAGACCCTCAGGAGGATCTTTTCCTGCTAATTTGTAGGATTCAGAAATTCCTAAAATGATACACCTGGACAAGGTTTGTTTTGTGACCATCATACCCAACTTCTGGCGTGTGTAACCAACGAAAAGTTGATCATCCTGTCAACTTAGACATCCTGGATTAGTAGATGCTAAGTGCACGCCTTGGGACAAGCCTGAGTAAACTCTCATCTTCCTTTTCAGGATAGCGTGGAGGATAAAACGACAGAACTAAATGAAATTGGGCAAACATGCAAATTTAACTTTAAGGACCATTTCCTTGAATAAGGAGGCTTGCAGTTCACTCACCCTACTTGTTTATGTAAGAGCAACCAAAAGGATGGTCTTCAGTGTTAGCAATTTTGGAGGGCAGGAATGAATAGGTGTTAGGTAGAATTCTCTTTTCTGTGCTAATTCCCTTTAACCTTTGAGACGGCCAGCTCTTTTGCTGGACTTTAGGACATTTCATTTTTTATCCTGGACTCTGTTTCCTTGTTTACGGAGTCTGACACACTCCATAGGCATCTACTTTTTATATGGTAACACACTGCACTCACAGAGAAATCCTTTAGATTTCTCTTCAGGTTTAAATACCTTTTCTTGGGTGAACTATAGTTCCCAAGAAAAAGTAAAGTGAAATTGACTTTACCTTTTTTCCTAAGTAGGTCCAGCACACCCCATCTTATGTGGAGTGCTGGGGGTTACTTAAAAGCCTCTTTTCCTGCTTACTCATGTAACATTTTTTATGTTACTCTCACTACTTTAAATGGCTGGTGGCAGTGGTTTAATGTTCCTACCATTGTGCATTTTTACCGCAGGCTGAATCCTCAGCCGCAGTATAGCACCCAACTGGTGGCCATTAGGCCGGCAGCCATTTCTTGTTAGTGAGGTTTTTCTTGGGTTTTACTCTGCGTGACAAACCAGAATTAACCCTTTTGTTCGTTTTTGCCTTTGTACTGAAATCCGCCTGTTAGGGAGAATTCTCTGTTTAGGCTGAATTTCCTAACCTAGTGAGTCCCCCAGCAGCTTTGCTGGATTTCTGGAGTTTGTTTTTTTCTCCTGCCAAGAGTGAGACTCTTTTTCTCCCACTCTTGGACATGATTTATGGTGTTCCTTTGAATGTTAATGTGTTTCATGGGCTATGGGGTCTCTTACTCCATAGGGTCTCATATGTTTTTGTTTATGTGTGTTACACAGCACCCTCCGTGCAGTAAGACAGGGGTGTCATATTGACCCCCCACCATAGACTCCATACCCTGGGACTGACTACTGTCTCCCAGGGCATGTAAAGTCACCATTGGCTTTACTAGTCCCAAATTACTAACAGAACCAGTACAAACCATCATATTGTGGACGTACTGGTAGGGGCAATTCGATTGCCCCTGGGTCTGTTATTCGAGGGGGCACTGTCCCGTCCCCCCTCATCGAGTTTTGGCTAGTGGCAGTGGATACTACTTTTTATATTCAACCGCGAATATATCTCTATGGGATTTTCCGATTGTTCGAGGCTAATACTTTTTAACATAGCCTCTAACATACCGCCGGTTTATTTAATTAATATTAATGCACTGGTTGGTATTTTCTGCCAGAACTCGGTTTTAAAATGGCGTTTGTGTTCGCCTCTGCAACTCCAAACCAAAGGTCGAGCCCTTTGTTCCACTTTTTGGCAGGCTTCTCCACAGAAGCCTCCAAAAGTGGTGCCACTCTGTCTGGGTACCAGAGGGGTTGTGGGAGGGGGTTTAGGCACCCTGGACTGAGTTACCTTGGTAACTCAAGTCGCACTCTTGTGTGATTGGCCCAAGTGGTTAGCCGGCCGGCTCACCACTTAGCATGTTTGATTGGCAGCTAGGCTGAGTGAATGGGTGAAGGTGGAGTGTCTTGACAACTGGATGGAGAACCAGACCCTCCTCTAGTGAGAGAAGGTCCCCTCTTTGTGGAAGACTTATTGGAGGGCAGATGGACATGTTCAGAAGGTCCGGGGACCATGTCCACCTGGCCCAATCCAGAGCAATTAGAAACCTGGCTTTCCCGAACGTTTTCAGCCTTCTGATCACTTGAGGAATGACAGGAACAGGAAGAAACACGTACAGGAGTGGAAACTCCCAGTCCACTACAAACGCGTCCCCTAGAGCTCCTCTTGCGGAAATTCCCTGGAACAGTACAACTCGCACTTCCGGTTGATACTGGTCGCAAACGGGCGAGAATACCCTCATTGTTCTGCCATTTAAAAAGGATCTAATCCAAGTAACTGCTTCCTCAGAGAAGTGTGCTGCAGTGTTTAGATGGTTGCAGAGGATGGTGTGGTCGACTAAATCGAAGGCAGCTGAGAGATCTAGGAGAAGGAGTAGTGCTGATTTCCCGCTGTCTTTGAGCTCGTCGATTTGGGTCTTCAAATCAATTAGGCCAGTTTATGTGCCGTGCTGGTGGCGGAAACCTGACTGCCTAGCTCCTAACAGATGGTGTTGTTCCAGATGTTTTTGAATTTGAGTGTATGCTACCTTATCCAAGATTTTTTAGAAGGAAGGGCACAGTAGTAATAGGTCTATAATTAGTGGGTGTGGATGGGTCAAGGGTAGGTTTTGTTTAAGAGTGGGAGTACCCATGATTGTTTAAGGTTAGTGGGAATGATGCCCGTCGTTAAGGACGCATTAATGAGTTTGGTGATGAATGGAGATAGATCACAGGCAGCATCCTTGATAAGCTGCGCAGGGCATAGGTCTCCCTGACAATTCGAGAGTTTAAGGGACAGAATGATTCTTTCCACTTCAAGGATGGAGACCTTGGTGAAATTGAATTGCGTAGATTCGTCTCTGCTATCCTTATCAGTGGTGCTGGGAGCAGGGGGATCATTTAAGCCAATTCTTTTGCATGAAATTTTATTTTGTAGAGTGGCTATTTTATTGGTTAGGGCGAATTGGATATCCTCACAGAATTTTTTTTATCTTTCGTGCAAGTGTTGGGTGGTGCTACTGGAGTCTCTATTTCTTTACGAATGGTTAACAGTTCCTTTATGTTAGATTTGGCATTGGATATGCGTGAGTCAAAGGATGTTCGTTTCGCTAGGCAAATTTCTTTTTTGTATAGGGAGGACATTTTAGTAAGTGAGTTTATTGGCTTCAGAGGGATGTTTAAGCCAAGTAGCCTCGCAGTTTCTTTTCTGCTTTCTTAATTTTTTTAAGAGGTGTGTACCAGTTATTCAGATGGGTTTTCTGCTTACTTGGTCTTAGTTTCGCAGGTGCAATCTGATCCAAGGAAGAGTTCATGATTTTATTAAATTGGTGAAATGGTGAAATGTGCAGGGTAAGCATTGAAATGTGAATTGTACTTGTCTGCAATAAAACCAGTATATAAAAACAAATTGTTTAGAGTCTTTCATTGCATTTGGGATTTTATATGTGGACACAGGGGAGATTCATTCTCTTTGGTAATAAATGTGTCAATTTGCCCCTGCAGATAGAATAACAAACAGAATAAGCAGTGATAAAATAGGTGTGTGTGTCCTCCTTGCATGTTGTTTGGAAGGAATCTAATATAACATATAGATTACTGGAGGTCTATGAGCCAGTAATGATGCCTACGGGCACATAGATCACTGGTGTAGATAAGCCCTTGATACCGGCCACAGACTGAAGGGGCACTCTATATAAAAGTGTTGGGTTCTCTTGTGTGTATAGGTCCAAGGCTCTCTATAGATCACTAGGAGGTATTCTCATAGAAAGGAAGGTTTTGTTTATGATGGGGTTATGATGTAGGGAAGGAAATTATGCTCACCACTAAATACCACAAACCATATACTACCACAAAATACTGTAAGTAATACATATTACTAGATTCTCCAATATAACAAGGTATGGTCACTAGAACGATACGAGGCCAAACCCAATCTAAATGCAAGGATAAGTTATCACCAAACTACCGCTCATCTTCTGACGGTAAGAAAATACCGCCAAACCCCAAATTTACACAAAATATCCTACACCTTGCAGGTGGGAGCAGGAAGAGGGCCAAGAGAGGCCGGCCAGAGAGCTACAGGAAAGGAGGGAGTGGGTGGGTGTGCCCATGAGGAGAATCTCAGTCTTACTGGCATTAAGGCAGAGGCCATTGGTGGCTAACCACTCCTGGATAGCAGACAGTCAGAGATGACGGACGGCGAGGAAGTGGCCAAAGGTAGCCTAAGAATGAGCTGAGTGCCATCCGCTTAGCACTGAAAGTTGGGGCAGAGAGGGGCAATGCGGTGGGCAAGGAGTGCCAGGTATTGGTTGAACAGCCAGGGAGCGAGGTTAGACCCCTGGGGGAACACCACAGGTAGAGAAGAAAATAGCAGAGAGGAAGGACCCAAGATGGACCTGGGAGGGTTGGTCAGAGAGGCAGGAAGTCGGCCACGCCAGGGCCTAACCGGTGATACCAAGGTTATGACGGAGACAATTTAGCAGGATGGCATGGTTGACAGTGTCAAAGGCAGAAGAGCGATCAAGCAAGATGAGGACACAGGGGGTGTTAGAGTTAAGGTTGGAGAGCAGGTCTTCATGGATGTTCAGGAGAGCAGTTTCCGTGCTTCTGGCAGCTCTGAAGCCAGACTGATGGTCATTAAGACAACCAACAGATTCAGTGTGGAGATTAAGCTGGGAGATGGCAAGTTTCACCAGGAAGGGAGTGTGATGGAGATTGGGCGATAGTTAACCCGGGCAGGAGGGATCGGCAGAGGGTTTTTTAAGAAGAGGGTGCACACGGGAGTGCTTCGGGGGGGGTGGGAAGACTCCAGTGGCAAAGGAGTGGTTGCAGAAGTCAGCCGGGGCAGGAGCAAGGGTGTTAATGTGGTCATTGATGGTTTGGGAAGACTTTCATAGATCGGACTTGTCTAGAGACCTCGTCTGCGGAGAACAGGTGAAAGGCAGAGAAGAAGGGAGGAGAGGTGGCTGCAGAAGGGCGAGAGGAAAAGCAGGGAGTATAGGGAGGAAGGTGAGAAGAGGAGAGAGGACAGGATGTCCTGAGTTTTAGAGATGAAGTGAGAAGCCAGTGCCGTGCCAAGGGCCTGGGAAGGGACAAGAGAGGTAACGACTGTGGCAGGATTGGCCAGTTCTGTGCAGATTTTAAAGAGTTCAGCCGAGTTGTTAGATGCCGCAGAGACGCAGGCTTGGATATGAGCTCTCTTCTTGGTGAGGACAGAGAGCCGGTATTGCCTCTGGAGCAGGCAGCAGGGCAGTTTGTCAGAGGATGTACAAGAAGCACGCCATTTCCTCTTGCCCACCCTGCACTTGTGTTTAAGGGTGACGAGGTCTGAGTCGTACCAGGAGATTCACTTGTCTTTGGGCTTCAGGAGGATCCTCATGACAGGGTCAAAGATATCAGGAGTATCAGATATAGCAGAGTGGAGCGTGGAGAGGGTTGTGTCAGGGTGAGAGTTAGCCAAAGAGGGAGAAGGGGGTGCGAAAGTGGTGGTGAAAACCTCAACTGATACACGCTTCATGGGTCAGATGACCGAGAAGGTGGGTGGCAGTGATGGAAGTGGCTTGGCCTGTGGGGTAGAGAGGGTGAGATGGGAGGAAAGGAAAAAGTGATCGCTCCAGGAGAGAGGAGTGGTTCGAGGGATAGAAAGGTGAAGGTCTGAGGAGATCAGAACATCCAGAGTGTGCCCTGCAGAGTGAGTCGGGCCAGAGGGGAGAATGGAGAGTGAGAGCGAGTCGCAGAGGTCGCGAAACAGTCCAGAGGGAGGACAGGAAGCATCCAGGTGGATGTTGAAGTCTCCAAGGAGGAGGAGTTGAGGGGTAGAAGCCAGGAGTGAGGAGGAGAGGTCCGCCCACTCTGAGGAAGGAGGAAATCTGACCAGGTGGCCGATAGATAGTAGCCACAGTAAGGGAATGGCTAGGGGAGAAAGAGAGCCTGCAGACAAGGCATTCAAAAGAGGAGTAGGCCTGCATAGGAATGACAGAGGCAGGGATCCACTCGGGGAAGATCAGGGCTACACCCCCTCCGGAGCGGTTGGACCTTGGGGTGGAGAGGATCTTGTAGCAGTCGGCGAGGAGCGTGTCAAAGCTTGCGACAGAGCTGGCCGTGAACCATGTCTCGGTGAGACCGAGGACATCGAGGTCAAGTTCTTCCAGAAGGCGGCAGATGTCAGCAGTGTTTGGTAGCTGAGCGAGAGTTAAGAGTGGCCATGTGGATAAGGTTGCCATCCTTGAAGGACTTCTGGGGAGGAGTACAGATCAGAGGTACGCCCTGCAGTGGTGTGGAAGGAGCCCGAGGGGGGTGGGGGGGGGCAGAGAGGGAATGAGAGGGCAAGGTAGCCGAGGAGGAGGCAGCAGGGGGAGGCGAGGGGGGAGAGGGGATAGCAGGAGAAGAAAGGAAATTGATAAGGCGCTGGAAGCATCTATCAAAGAGGTGGCCCATTGGCCTTGTACCAGGATGGTCCCCCCTGAAGCAAAATTAGGCAAATTAGCCTGGTGCACTTAATTAGAACTGTGCAACAATAACTTTATGGATCTGTGAACTCCCGATACACTGCGGGGTAGCCACTAGGTGGGGTACTCTTTCATCTGGGAAGTAACATCTTGATACATACATTTTGGATTCAGAACTGTGCATACAAGCTGGGCCCAATTGCAATGTGGACTGTGCTATCATTGGTACAGCTTTGATAAACTCCCAGAGACTGCGGGGTAATCACTTGGTTGGAACACTCTTTGATCTGGGAAATATCTGCGTCTACCCCAGATAGTTGGAAAATAGTGAGAGCTATGCACTCCGGGTTGCAAAGCCAAATGGGCCAGAACACTGAGCAAGTTAATATTGTAACCCCTTTAAACCTTGAGGTGCAGGGGGGTCTGGAAAAGATGAACAGCAATTGAAAAGTCCAACCTCCTGTCTCCACCTCATTGTGTAGGCTCTCACCAATAACTGCAGCAATTGGAATCCTACCAGTGGAAAGGAAGGGCAGGGTTATTGAGAACAGCCAATTAGTGCGCAACTTAATCTCTAAATGGATGATCAATTTAACCCGGCACCAACACATAAAGCCATGTTCCATGCTCCTCAAGACTTAATAGCAATCAATAAGTTGTTAATGTTACCTGTAAAAGCATACCCGATTACACCTAGGGGAACGAAAGAGGTTCGACCAATAAGGGGTCAAAGGATCATGGACCATTATATTGTGAAGTCAGCAACAACCAGCACTGAAGTGAAAATAACTAAAGCAGTAAGAGGGAATGCAATGTTAGATCGATCTGCCATGACCACACAAGACTTCTTCGGGAAACAATGTCATTACAGATATCAGTATTATAGCGTGTGCGGATAAAGCAATGGAACTTGACAATATTGATGGAAAGATGAAAAGTGTAATGCAGCAGACCTGCGATGCATCAATACATGACACACCCATGGCCCTTACTAATATAATTGATGCAATGGACCATGAAAATAAATAAGAGGAGGAGGAACAATGCCTAAATTAAAGTATGGGTGAATCAGGGGCCCAATGTGGATCACCGAAAAGGCATCACACTTTGGAAAGAAATTGATGAGAGAATACGATTGACGCACCCCACTGTGTCAGCTTTGAATGTAGTGTTGAGCTTATCCGTGGAACTTGATAACATATGGGCAGAATTTAAATACATGAATATGCTGATGGCTGAGGTTAATAGCAAATTGGACTGTATTGGCTCTGAATTGAGATTTAGAGCCGAAAGGATCATGCCAGAATACCGAGAGACTTGATGAGACAAGAAACCAACTAAAATCTGTAATCACCGTTAGTTCTTCAGATATCATTGAAATTTCAGAAGCTGTAGATTCTGATGAAATGGTGGCTTGTGCGAATAATGTTTAAATGCCTAATGTAGAGGTGGAAACATCAGGGGTACCTACAACCTTGAGTAATACTACAACGCATGACTCAAGTAAGAATGTGAGGAACAGTCATAATGCATATTGAAATGCTGGTGCCTCGTCTACTGATTAGGGTGGAGGTGGAACATTTTGAGGAACCTCCGTCTACCAAAAATATTCCTCATAGAAAAGCGAGACAGATTAGGCGGAAGCTAATGTTGAGAAGGCAGCGTGTTCCGAGTACCAAAGCAGCCCATAATATGCTATTCAGATCCAAATTACCAACGATTGCAGAAACTGGAAATGGGCAGATGTAGGCAATTATAAAGCCGGCATCTGTCGATTATACCATACAAACAGATGTGATCTGTTTTGACATGCATGCTGATTATAATTTGCTGCTGGTACAGGGTAGAGGGGGACAGAAAGAAATTCTGGGGACGTGTCGGAGGAGACCCAATGTACCCTGCAAAAGGTGGCAAAAAGAGACTGAGTGCATTCTGGGTCTGGATGGGGTTGTAGGCCTGGGAGATCTAGGAACCTTGAGGTTAGAGGATTACAAAGAGATGCTGAATTAAAACCAACCCAAGGCATAAATCGATTGGGGAAAAACCCTCTGCTGACTACATGCGGGTCAGGTAAAACGGGGGTGCCCCAATCCATATGGGGTCCTATAGAGGCGGCTTCTCCTTCCTCTCGGTCTTCTTCCACCTCAGCCTCTGAACCCTTATATTCAGAGGTGGTCGATAAATTGTCGGAGAAGGGCTGTGGGTTTGGCAAATTCCAGGCTGAGGACATTCTCCACCTTCTATGTATCCTAGAATGGCCACGGGAATAAGGGACCTGGTAAACCGGATCCAAAGGCCCATTAATAAGGCAGGGGGGGGCTGGCCCAAATATCGAACAGCAAGGGCTACCAGGTGATACCTGGGGAAGCAAACTCAAAGAGATGAACAGTGCTAAGATGAGTAAGAAAGGCTCAGGTAAAGAACTCCACCTAATAAGAATAAAAAGCTTGTTGGGGTCTGAAGAACTGATTTACTTAAACAGCCCAAGCATTTTAACAATCTTTATAGAAATCCCGGCTCTTGCCCTAGTGGGCTCTAGAGATATAGCCAGAGTGGTTTTCCCAGACAGAGAGCAGCTAGATATGAGTTATATATTTCTCCATACTCCTCTGGTAAAGAAACTTGTCCTCACCCAATCAGAGATACTGAGAAATTTGGGTTTTGAAATTGAATCAATGATATCTATGGAGATGGTCTCCCCTGAGGTTAAAAAAAAAACAAGCAGACCAATGGCGAGGCTTACATGGCTAATCTGATGGGTAATGAGGGGTAAAGTGCGATCTAACCCTGAGAATGTAAGGGGAAAAGAAATGGATTGGGTCGCAGTAATCTCCCTGTGGCATAAATTGGTACCATAAGCAGAGCCCCCCCCCCAGCCCGTGAAGGAGGAGAACATAAAAAATATAAAAATCAACTTGTGTTCAAAATCGTGGAATACTAGAGGGAACCAACATCTGTTCAGTAACCCCAGTTGTTTAACCAACCTAAGGGAGGCTCATTGTATCTGTTTACAGGAGACATGGATGACCTCAACTCCCATATTAAATGGTATTAAAATATATAACCAACATGCCAAAGGCACTACTAGGGGGAGGCCCGTTGGGGGCCTGCTGACCACTATAGGAAACAATCTTGGCCTGATTGGCATGACTATAGAGGGCCTACCATTTGGGGCTCTAGGGGTGGACCTTACCTCTGGGGATAGTACCCTCAAGATGTTGGTAGTCAATATATACTGGCAAAGTGGAATATCAGCAATGGAGGTATTTGTAGATAAGGTGTGCCATGTAATTGATGAGTGGGTGTTGAAGCATGAGAATGGGCATATCCTGGTGGTGGGTGATTTAAATGCAGAATGCGACTTTGAAAATCCTCCATGGGAAATCTGCAACTTGGACATGAATCAAAGGGGAATCCCATTAAAAAGAAAGATTGGTAAAATTTGGTATGTGGGCTTAGGGAATTTGTGCCTTTTACCATTGGTGGGGACAAAGAGGGAAGATTGTGGGGTAACATCTTGTCATATGTGGAATCTAGGAAAGAGCTCTTCTCTACTGGACTACATCTATCTTGACAACCATCTAAGGAATAGATGCACTTCATTTAAGGTCACTCCAAATGCTTTTTATTCCAACTGCGCTCTTTTATATGGTTACAACTCCTAGATAACAGATTGCAGTCTCAGATGGTACCGAGTGTGTCTGGAAATGTGGTCAGATGGACTACTAGAAATATTGATGCCCTAAATCATAATCTATGGGCTTCCTTGAATAAAACCACCTTGGACTGGAAAATGAAAAATTTTAATATTCAGGAGACCCAGAGACTTATTGGGTCTGCGGTAATGGATATTACAATTAGGAAAAAGGGAAGCAGGCCAACCATTAGGCCTACTCACTGCTATAACCAAGAGATAACCCTGGCCAAAACTGCTATGAGAGAAATTCATAGAATCTGGAGATCTAACTTGGACGACTCCATTTGAAAACTGAAGATCAGGTTGATTCAAAAAAAGATGAACAAGTTACTTTCTTACCTGGTAACGTTCTTTTGATGGGATGTTCCTCCGACGTATTCCACATCTTTGACAGTAATTACCACAGCTGTGCTGCTTCTGAACTTTTTTCGTGGTAGGCATCCTGTGTCGATGAGGTCGCTACGCTCCCTCGAGGACCTCCTTCGATGGTCGACTTCACCGGATGTTATATCTAGGACACACAACGCCCGTAGCCTCAGTTGTAATTTTTTCCCAGGAAGTGTGGCATCACCCACCTGCAAGTATGACTGCAGAAAGCCTTGCAGAAACATAAGCTGCAATCGCATAATAAATTCAGTAGAGGGGCAGGTTGGGAGGGTACGACGTGGAATACGTCGGAGGAACATCCCATCGAAAGAACGTTACCAGGTAAGAAAGTAACTTGTTCTTTGAGGGGATTGTGTCCTCCGACGTATTCCACATCTTTGACAGACTCCCAAAGCAGTACTAACGTATGGAGTTGGGAAAATAATTTACAATTTATCAATTTAGAATGTCCAATCAAATTGCAGAATATAGGACTGCCTTACCAAAGGCCAAAATCTTGCCCATGGATAGAGTCCAGGGAATAGTGTCTCACAAAAGTATGGACAGAGGCCCATGTGGCTGCTTCACAAATATTACGAATGGGAACACCCCTCTGCAGAGCAGTGGAGTCAGCCACACCCCTAGTAGAGTGAGCCCGTAAACCTACTGGAGGGTCCTTACCCGCCAACCGGCAACATTCAGAGATCATCAAGATGATCCATCTGGACAAGGTCTGCTTGGAAACAGCCTGACCTAAACGTCTTCCAGCGTAACCAACAAAGAGCTGATTGTCCACTCTGACCCGGACATCCGTGAGAGATAGAAACTCAAAGCTCTCCTAGGATCCAACCTATGGAGCCTCTCCTCTTCCTTACCAGGATGCAGAGGAGGATAGTAGGCCGGAAAACTCACCTTCTGGCTTAAATGAAATTCCGACACAACCTTCGGAAGAAAAGAAGGACGAACCCCAAGGACAACCCCGTCCTTATGGAACACTGTGAAAGGTGGCTTGGCAGAAAGTGCCTGCAACTCACTCTGCGAGAGTAAGTAACCGCAACTAAAAAGACAAGGCCAACAGTCTCAATAGACAAAAATGTAAGGGCTCAAACGGAGCTCCCATTAGGAATTTTAGAACTAAGTTCAAATCCCATCTTGGCACCTGGAAAGGTGACGGTGGAAACACATTAGTTAGCGCTTTTAGAAACTGAGAAATCAAAGGAATCTTAAAATAAGAACACTCCTCAGATGAGCGCTTAAATATTGACAGCACCGCCAGGTAACCCTTAATGGTACCCACTTGCAGTACCTTGTGGGCTAATGAAAGCAAAAAAGACAGAACCACAGGAATCGAACATTGAAAAGGATGCACATTCTGTACCCTGCACCAGTCGCAGAACTTTCTCCAACGGCAAAGGTACAGGGAGTTCGTTGCTGGCATTCTGGCTGCAAGCATCACCTCCATCACGTCTTCAGGGAGGTCCCAATCCTTATACCTCAACCTTTCAGATACCAAGCATGAAGGTTGAGACTTGACCTCTGGATGGAGAACCTGACGTCCCTCCCGTGAGAGCAGATCGTCTCGATAGGGAAGATGGCGTGGAGGGTAGATGGACATGTCGAGAAGGTCCGGGTGCCACGTTCTCCTGGCCCATGCCGGAGCAATGAGGATCATCTGGGAACCAAACCTCCGTAGCCTCCACAACATCCGCAGAATGACGGGGACTGGAGGGAATGCGTACAGCAGTGGGAAAGACACTGCACTACAAATGCGTCCCCCAAGGCTCCTCTTGGAGGAAATTCCCATGAGCAGATTCTCTCGCACTTCCGGTTGACACTGGTGGTGAAACGATCCACTTGAGGGGTTCCCCAAAGGGCGAAGATCTCCAACAGAACTTCCTGAGTCAGCTCCCACTCGCGAGAGACCGTGCTCTGCCTGCTGAGAGCATCCGCTGCCGCGTTTTCGGTTCCGGCCAGATGAACTGCTGAGATTGAAATTTCCTGCTGGATGGCCCCGAACCAGAGCTGCATCGCCTCCATACACAGTGGGAGTGACATTGCCCCCCCTTTTTGTTGAGGTAGTGCATGGCCACTGTATTGTCCATCATAATCAGGACATTCTTCCCCCGCACAGATGACAGAAAAGCCTTCAGGGCTAGCCTGACAGCCCGCAGCTCTAACAGATTGATGTGGAGTCTGGACTCAGACAGAGACCAATGACCGCTGGCTGTCAGCTCGCTGGCATGAGCTCCCCACCCCGTGAGGGATGCGTCCATCACAATCGTCACCTCCGGCCACGGTTGCCAAAACGGAGCTCCTTTCAACAGATTTCCTTCGACGGCCCACCACAAAAGGTCCTGCGCGACCGAGGGCGGAATCTGAATGGGATCCGACATCCTGCCGGAGAACTGTGACCACTGCATCTTGAGCACCCACTGCAGAGATCTCATCCGCAGCTTGGCCTCCGGCACCAGTAAAATGCAGGATGCCATGAGACCGAGCAATCTCAAGAATTGGAACGCCGGGAGACTCTGGGCACGTTGAAACTTGTCCACCATCTGCAGAATGTGATGAGCCCTCACCTGGGGAGGCGTACACTGCCCCAGGGATGTGTCGAGCACTGCTCCGATGTACTGGAGCCGCTGGGTAGGTGTCAAATGAGACTTCAAGTTGAGGGAGAAGCCCAGCTTGTGAAGGGAGTGGCAGGTGACGGACAGATGATCCAGGACTTGCTCGGGAGAGCGCGCCCTGATCAAGAAATTGTCCAGGTAGGGGTAAACGAGAATCCCCCCTTTCCTGAGATACTCTGCCACCACCAACAAGAGCTTGGTGAAGACCCTCGGGGCGGAGGTTAATCCGAGCGGCAGGACATGAAACTGAAAATGCGAATCGCCTACCTCAGGTACTTCCTGTGCTTGGGATGAATCGGCACATGAAAGTAAGCATCCTTGAGGTTGAGCGACACCAACCAATCCTAGAGTGGAAGGGCCTGGAGGACTTGAGAAAGAATAACCATCTTGAAATTGTCTGTCCTTAGGAGCTTGTTCAAACCACCTAAGTCCATGATGGCACTCAATCCCCCGTCTTTTTTCGGGATCAAAAAATATGGGGAACACCATCCATTGTTCCTCTCCGCTACAGGCACCAGTTCTATGGTGCCTTTCTCCAGCAGGGACAGGATTTCCTGCGCATGGAACGGATCCGGACTCTTCAAAGAGAGCTTTCCTGGTGGATTGTCGTGAGGCCTCTGGCGGAAAGGGAGACGGTAGCCGTGGGCTATGATCTCCAGAACCCACACATCTGAAGTAATGGCAAGTCATTCTACAAGATGCTGCGCCAGCCTTCCCCCAACCGGCGAGCCATGGGCCATGGCCTCATGACTGAGCGGAAGCGGCTGCAGCTGAAGGCAAGGAGGCAACTGCCCGAGCGGCTTTGGCACCTCGAATACCTTGTTTTCCACCTCTGGTACTCCTACGTTGGCCCCTTTGACTGGCAGCGCCCCTCGATCTACCAAAGGAAGAGTAGTATCGAAAGGAACCTCCCCTTCATTGCTGTCCCCTAGGACAAAAAGGCGGAGGTTGACGTGCTGCAGTGCTCATAGACTTTGCTGCAGCTTTGGAGGTCGGCAACCTCAAAAGGCTCTCGTCAGCCTTGCTGCCAAAAAGATGGACACCATCAAAGGGCATGTTGAGAAGCCGGGACTGCACTTCAGGAGCAAACCCCAACTTCCGCACCACGCAAACCTGCGCATCACGGTGCTCGTCGCCATGGACCGGCTGACACCGTCTGCCACGTCCAGACCCGACTGAACGGATTCACACATGGCATCCTTGCCATCTTGCACAAGGGCTAGAAAGCCATCCCGTTCCTCCCCTTCGGGAATATGTTCAGCCGCCAAAGATACACAATTCCACAGAGTGTCAGTGAATCTTGCTAAGGCACAAACTGAGTTGGCTGATGAAAAAAACTTTCTTCGCCCAACCATCAAAGCGCTTGTCGTCCCTATCAGGAGGGATGGTAGGGTACGCAGCCTGCTGCGCTGGGGCCGTAGCCGCCTGCACCACCAAACTCTCCGGAGTGGGGTAGACAAGTAGCAGAGGTCACCACTGGCTGGACGGTATTTTTTCGGAAGAAACTTGTTCACTGCCGGGAGACTCTCCGGAGCAGTCCAAGCCCCCGCCACCCTTCTTTGTAAGGCCATATGAAGTGGCAACACCGGGTCAGTGGGTGGACCTTGGTCCAATATTTCTGTCAGGTCATCCTGCAGAAAATCCACAAGTGGAGCAGACCACCCCAAGTACTCAGTCACCCTCGACATGAGACGCCTGTATGAGGACTCGGCATGTGTAACAGGCCTGCCAAACTCAACCTCCGGAGAGGTGTCCAGACTACTGGCGTCATGTAAGGACTGACGTAGGTCTTCCATCTGGCTGTGACCAGACAACAGGTCATCAGGAACCTCAGGAGGTACAACCCCCCTCCTCATTCAACCCTTCTTCCACCTCTGAAATAAAGTCCAAAGGCTGGAATAAATCAAACCTGTGGGGGATGACCAGAGAAGGGCTCAAAGACAGGCCTCACTGATTTACTGAGGGCCTTCCACGGGGTATCCACAGCCCTCCGGGGCACCTCTGGTAATTCCGGCTCAAAAGGCGTCGAGGACGCCGATGGAATTGGCGTCGACGGCTTCGACAACGGCCTCGAGGCCGGTGCCCCGAGCGTGTCCTTCGGCGCCGATGGCGTCGACGACTTCCTCGGAGCCAGAGCCTCGAGAGAGTCCCTCAACGGACATGGCAACGACGTAGTCGATGCCTAGAAGGCCTCACAGGCTCAGACGGTCTTGACGGCGTCGAGGACCGGGATCTGGAACTGGCACGGCTATGGCGATGAACCTTGTCCGATTGGGACCTCGACGGCTCCCGATGATCGCGCCGACTGCCCGAGCCCAAAGGCATGCGAGTGGTGGCTCTAGCTCGTTCCTTGCTGGTTTCTCTTGAAGGCGCGGATGGAACGGTGCCCTGCGAATCAAAAATCGCCATCATCCCCTTGAGGAACATGTCCCATTCCGCCGGCGATGAATGCTTGGTGGGACAAGCTACTCGCTGTTTGGCAGAGTCCTGTGATGAGGACAGGGAAGGCGACCGGTGACAGCGCTTCCGAGAATGCCTAGAAGAGGCAGAGGAATGGCGGGAACCACTCCGAGAACGAGACCCCCCCCTAGACTTACGCAGAGAGTCTCCCCTCGAGTCGTCGGTTGAAAGCCCAGCAGATTTCGATTTACGGGGTTTAGAAACCCTACCTACCATTAACAACTTCTTCCGCTCCCGCAAGGCTTTCAAAGTCAGGGACTGGCAGTCATCGCAGTCGTCGGTGGCGTGGCTTTCGCCGAGGCACCAGAGGCAGACGTCGTACGGGTCCAGGATGGACATTTTGGAACCGCGGTCCCGACACCTTTTGAAGCCCCACTTCAGGATAGAAGAAGACGAAGACATGATCTCAACTTTCACAACGAAGTATAAGAATTGAGCGCACCGAGATTCCGAAGCGAACACGTTTGCGGAAAAAACGGAACTGAGGATACGGGCGTCGTGCGTCCTAGATATAATATCCGGTGACGTCGACCGTCGAAGGAGGTCCTCGAGGGAGCGTATTGACGTCATCGACACAGAACGCCTACGCCGAAAAAGATTTCCAAAGCAGCACAGCTGTGGTAATTACTGTCAAAGATGTGGAATACGTCGGAGGACACAATCCCCTTGAAATAGACATTTTGGTAAAGCAATAAAAAAACACAGGTATTGCAAAAAGATGCAGAAGTTATGCTGGGGATGCCAATTAAGGCCCAGTCAGTGTTTTCTGGTCACTGGTTAATGGACAGGATCCCAATTATGCTGTATCACAAGTGAACCCGATCTCAGAGTTGGAGTGGATGGAGTTCTTTGGGAAAAGGTTTGGCGACCCAATGGGTCTACAAGGTGAGAGGGGAAAAAGAAAACCTGGATAAACTGAAATATGGCAAATGGGATCCTCACTTTGAGATTAATACTGTTATGGCCTTAATAACTAAATGTAAAGGGTCACGTGCATCAGGGCCTAATGGCCTTACGAATAAAACTTTTAAGGTGACCCAAATCTCTGGGCTAATCTCCTGTACCATGAATTTAAGGATATTTTCCGGACGGGTGTTACTCCCCTAGCATGAAGCACAGCTCATGTGGTGCCAATCTTCAAGTGCGGGAGTAGGTCGGACCTGAAATATTATCGTCCGATCTCGCTAATAGATGCCGACTGTAAAATCTTTTCGACCCTATTACTGTTGCACTTGGAGAAAAGGGAAAAACAGTTTCCTCCCTTGAGCAAATTTCAGGCGGGGTTCTGCAAGGGCCATTCAACCAGCATCAACAGCTCACCCTCAAATGTATTCAAGATGCAGGGAGAAAAAAAGAAAAAGAAAAGTTGCACATACATGGCTTCAGTCGATCTTTCGGCTGCCTTTGACTGCGCTGATCACAGTAAACTACGGAAGAAATTGGCGGCATGGGGATTGCCATTGGGGCTCTTGAAACTGATTGAGGGAGTCCACGAAAATTTTGGGATCCAGGTGCGGTAGAGGCAGAAAGGGTAGTTATCAAAGAGTGCATTCCTACCGGGTTAGACATGGTTGCGTTCTAGCGCCCTGGCTCTTCAACCAATATATGTCAGATGTTGAGGCGTGCTTGTTGAATGAAGGCTTGCTAGCACCAAGAATAGGCCAATGTAAAATCATACTGCTGGCGTATGCAGATGATTTTTTGATCTTTGATTGTACAAGGGTGGGGATGCAGCGCCTTTTAGACATTTTTTCCAAATACGCCAAGGAAAATGGACTTGTTATAAACCAGAGTAAAACTAACATTTTGTCATTCATGAAAGTGGCATGGAAGAACTTACACCCCTCATGGCATATTGAAGGAACTTCAGTGAGTTTATCTACACGTCTTATGTATCGGGGATTCCACTGTGGGTCACATAGGGGAATTAAAACCCATATGGAGATCCTTCCATACAAGGCAAAGCTTCTGGAATCCCAGATCGTGAAGATCGATCGGAAATTTGGTAGGTTTTCATTAAAACCTGCATTAATGTTTTTTGAGGGAAAGATTGTTCCAAAGCTAATATATGGTTTGGAACTTTGCCCCGGAACGATTGTGAAAAACCTAAATAAAATTGAGGGAGGTATCTGGAGAAGGATCCTTGGTATACCTAATGCTATACCTCTATCAACTATTAGGTATGAATTAGGATATGTCTCACTTTGGGCCCCGAGTGCAATGAAGGTTATTGACACTATATACAAAGATTATGGCCCCTATTTCGAAAACCTTATATGAGCTGATGGGAATTAATATAAGCTGTACTGTATCCTTGAGGGAATTTAAAAACACGCGAGACTAACCTTCAAAATTTAGGTTCTGATCTGGAAACTAGTTCGCAATCCAACGCTAATTAAAAAATGGCTGTTGGGTCAGGATTGGATTTCAACCATCGAGATTTTCCATTCTTACCCATCATTGAGCCATTTGGCGTATGAACCTAAGTCCCGAGGATCCCTTAAGAAACCTGCTTCAGTTTCCGAATCTGTATTATCGTGGGCTACTCCTGAGGGTAAGATGGAACATCATATTAACAAAGGATACCCTGTTAAGAAGGAAAGAAATACCCCCAGAGGAAATTGGGTGTAGGTTCTATCAATCAGAACCAGAATCTGTAAAACATCTCGTTTTAGAATGTAAAACGCTAAAAGACTTAAGGAATGTTTTTTTAAGAACACTGAATGATTACCATGTGAGTTGTTCGATGGATATGCTGTGGAAGCTCTGTCTGAATATACAATATTTACAGGAAGGATTGGCCCTTTCAGGATTTCTTAAGGCCAATAAGATGGTATAGAATCTAAAAGGCGAACTTTTGGTAGGTCCAACATCTTCTATGTGTAATGAATTTTTTGAAATGGTACATGTGGAATGAACTAACGGAAATGGTGTATGTGCAATGGATTATTAGCAATGTTATATATGAATTGTATCTTAATGGTCTTTCTATTTTGTTCCTTGTAATTTTTTACTTTTTTTAAACTATGTATATAGTTAGAGAAAGGTTTTTTCTTTTTTATATATTTTTTTAATGTGATTAAGGTTTGATTAAAACAACTGCAATAAAAAAATAAACAATTGTTGGGTATGCGGAGGCCTGTACCACCAGACTTTCTGGAGTAGGAGGTTTACTTGGGTAAAAAAGGGTCACTGCTTGAAGCTCTATATTTGCTTGTAATTTTTTTGTTAACTGCTGGAATTAATTACGGCGTCTCAGAGTACTGACCCGCCTTTGTAAGGCTGCATAAAAGGGAAGAATATGGTCCTCCTGGGGTCGCTTATCTTAAATATCTAAGATTATCCTGCTCAAAATGTGGTGCCGGTCTACTACATCCCAGATATTCAATGACTCTAGACATTAGTTGCCTGTATGACCCACCAGCATGGTCTGAAGGAAGTTCTCTATCTCACTTGTAGTTTGCAGAGTCTCATGCAGATCTTTTATCTTTGACATTGATATCAGAGCCCCTGGAACACCCTGTGTCCCATATTACAGCCCAAAAGGATGTGATTGATCAGAAGATGGTTCATGTTCCTCATAAATTGAAGAAAGGGACTTAAAAAATGTCTTTCCCTGGTAGTGGGAGAAAAGAATCTCTAGTCTTTTCAATGACCTTCGAGGATTTTGTTATGTGCGTCGATAATGTTGTTGAAATCTTCAACACTGATGAGGGCTTCGACAACGGAGGCGTTGAAGATTTGTTTTGACAATGTCGACTTTCGGCGTGAATGAAGTCGAAGATTTTCCCTTCAAAGGAGTTTTTTCTCGACTCGATGGAACCTCTGAAGGTTCTCAAGGAGTTTCCTCCTGGAAACCGGCGATCTGTGACGCCTTTTCTTCGAACGTCGTGATGACGATGACGAGGGATGAGACCCCACTCCTAAAATGAGATCTGTTAGCATTCTTCCGATGAGAAGAGTTGCCCCTCGACACGTTGGACGATTGCTTTTTCAACAGAGTCGTTGACGGGGATTTATTTGACCTACCTGTAGCTAATTTCCCTCTATGCTCTTTCAGGGCTTTCACCGCCATCGACAGGAAAGATCCACACTCAGATGTTTTATGACTGGATCCCACGCACCACAGAAACCAGATGGGGGTTATGGGACATTTTCACACCCCACAGTCCTGGCATTTTTTAAACCCTGATTTTGGAGTTGATGCTGATGAAGATGTCATTATTTTCGCAAAATTCAATGGGTTTCTCGAAGGAACTGAAGTGCAGCATCTTCCAAAGCGAAAGGTCTCGTGGAAAAACGGGAATTGAAGCCAACGGTCGATGCGCGCGCTATATACCAGTGATGATGTCGACGGCGACACAGAGGCCCTCAAGGGACATTGAGTCGACAGGCATCAATGCACAGTGCCCCCTGCTAGGAATTCATTTTCCTAAACAGCTAAAGCTGGATATGGATATCAAAAGATGAGTAATCCATGAGAGGACACAAACCATTCGAAAGAACATTACTGATAAGGACATTATTCCTTCTTTGCACGGATTCCTCATCTATGATAGACTCCTCTAGTAGTATGTAGATCTGGAGAAAGGAGAAAGCAAGGGCACCACCTACACCAGAAAACTCTGCAGGACCACGCTACCAAATCGGGTGTATTAACCTGAAAGAGAATCCAAGCAGTAATGCTTGGCAAACATGTGCAGAGATGCCCACTTTGCCCCTGGCAGATGTCCAGGACATGGACCCTCCTTGCAGGGCAGAGGAAACAGCCACTCCTCTGGTAGAATTACCTCAGAGCTTCAGGCATATCCTTACCAGCCAGATCACACCATTCCAAGATGCAGAGAATGATCCACCTTGACAGGGTCCGTTTGGTCAAAGCCCTGCCAGCACGTGCACCAGCGTAACCAATAAAAATCTGGTCATCTTTCCTAATCTCTCTCAACCTAGAGACATACTAGCGGAGGGCTCATACTGGGTCTAGCCGATGTAATCGTTCCTCTGCCTTGGAAGGGTGAGGTGGAGGAAAAAACACAGGAAGATGTGACTTTTGAGATTGATGAAAACCCGACACCACCTTTGGAAGAAAGGAGGGTCTCACTCTCAATGTCACCTTCTCTTTGGAGAAAAACAGATATGGAGGTTTAACAGATAATGCCTGGAGCTCACTCACCATTCTTGTGGACCTGGTGGCAACTAAAAAAAATCACCTTCAGGACAATCACCTAACAGACAAGAATGGGGGGAGTCATACATAGCTCCCAAACGGAATGTCAAAACCAAAATTCAAAGCCAACGCTGGAAAAAAAACTGGCAAGGGGGACACTGGTTACAAAAACCCCTTGAAAACTGCATAGCAGTGGGGATTGTGAAGAACGAGCCCTCTTCCCAAGAATTCTTAAAACAAAAATAGCGGTGAGGTATCCATTTTCCAGTGCCAATCTGCAGGCCCCGACTGTGTCAAGAATAGCAACAAATCCAAAACAGGGGATAACTGACAGAATAAAGGGTCCAAATCCAGGGCACCAAGCCGAAAATGTATGCCACCGGCATGCATAACTAGACTTTGTTGCTGGTCTCCAAGCTGATAGGAGTACATCAAGGACGTTGTTCGACAAGCCCCACTCCATGTATCTCAGCATCTCAGTAGCCAAGCATAAATGTTCAGGCTACTTGGGTTCGGTGGAGGACCCGCCCCTCCAATAACGAGTAAGTCCACTCTCCTAAGAAGATGCCAGGGAGGGCAGATGAACGCATTCAGCAAATCCTGGTACCACATTCTCCAAGCCCAGTCTGGAGTGGTCAGCATCAACATGGCCCCAAACAGGTGCAATTTCATGAGAACCAGTTGAATGACAGAGATTGCCGGGAATGCAAAAAGGAGGTTGAATGTCCACTCGAGGCTCACTGCGTTCCCCAGAGCTCCCCGATGAGGACATTCTCTTGAGCAGAACTCGCACTTCATGTTCGCACTGAAAGCAAAGAGATCTATTTGGGGAGGTGCACTGAAGGAGAAAGTCTCCTTCAGTCCTCTCTTGCAGAGCTCCCACTTGTGGGAGGCCGTAGTTTGTCTATTTAAGGCATCCACTGTGGCATTCTTTCTTCCGGCAAGATAGACAGACTTCAGAGATACACCAGTCTCCAGAGCCCAGAAGCAGAGTCGCATCGCTTCTCTGTAAAGCAGCAAGGACCCCTTTCTACCCAGCTTGTTGAGGTAGCACATGGCCACTGCGTTGTCCATTAAGATCAGTACAATCTTGCATTTCACAGAGGGAAGGAAAAACGACCAGGGCAAGCTTGATCGCTCTCAACTGTAGCAAGATGATACGTTCCAGAGACTCTGAGGGAGACGACAGTCTGCTCACTGTCAGTTCTGACATGTGAGCACCCCAACCTGTCAGATGCATTGGTGACCACCATCAGTTGGACCTAGGGTTGACAAAACAACATGACTCTTAGCAAGTCATCTCTCTCGGCCCACCAGATAAGGTCTTGAGACAATTGGATTGAAACCTGCAGGAGGTCCGATATGTGGTCCAGAAATTGTGACCATTGTCAACTTAGAAGCCACTGAAGAGATCTCATGAACAGCCAAGCCTTCGGAACCAGTAGGATGTAGGAGGCCTAGTGGACGCAAAAAGGCTAGAAGCAGGGACCGGGACCTGTGACTGAAGGACATTGACCATCTGACTTGCCCAGGCGAGTGTCCAAGACCGCCCGGATAAATAGGACGGCGAAACCGAAGACAAAAGCTCAAGCTGTGCAACAGACTGCATGTATGGAACAGATGCTCCGACATTAGGTTGGTGAGCAAGCTCGGGCGAGGCAGTTGTCCAGTTAAGGATACACGAATGCTCTCCCTCCTGAGCTAGCCGCACCACTGCTAGCTGCTTGGTGAAAATTATGGGACCAAAAGAAAGCCTGAACAGCAGGACTTTGAACTGGTTATGATGCTAGCACACCACAAAGCTCCAGTATTTCCTGTTTTTTCGATGAATGGGCGGCATGGAAGTAGGCATCCTGAAGGTATAGCGATACCAACCAGTCCTGCAGATCAAAGGCTTGTAGTATCAGGGCTAGAGTAACCATCTTGAATTTTGACCTTGAGTGGTTAAATTCAGTAACTGCAGATCCAATATCGGACGTAAACCCCCATCCTCCTTCAGAAACAGAAAATAGGTGGAATACCTCGCCTTGTTCGGAGCATGGTACCAGTTCTATAGTGCTTTCTGACAGAAGCCGAATGAGCTCCTTCAAAAGAATGGGATCCGGAGGCAAGGTGTTGGTACGAGGGCGGTGCTCCGGAGGACACTGCATGAAAGGGAGCCTGTAGCCCTGCTGAATGACCTGTAAGGCACAAGCATATGTGGTCATTGACCATTCTGAGCTAAACAAGGAAATCCTCCATCTATAGCAGATTTGTGGCAGAAGATCTCAGAGGTTCTGCAGCAGGTGGCGTGGAGGAGATCGCAGCCATGGCCACTCCACCACTGGGGGCAACTCTGCCCCATGCCTTCCCGGGCCGCCTGACCTCAAACGCATGAGACTCAGAAGACTTCGGGAGGAAAAACTCTGACACCTCGCAGAAGGCGTGGATGTCTGTTGTACGGCCAGACCCAAGGACTTGCCGTAACCTTGGAGGCCTGGAACATCTGAAGGGCGTCATCTGCTTTAGCCTCAAACATGTTCTGGCCATCAAAAGGCATGCCCCAAAAGCTTTGCAAAGCCAGGGGTCCTCATCCAGGAGTGACATTTGACCACCATACTCATGGCCATTGACCGGCCTGAACAATCAGCTGTATCCAGCCCTAACTGCAGAAATGAATGTTTCATATGAAAATGGATTTTAATAGTGCGCCCAGTAGCCTCTCTGTGGAAATTTGAATTTAGATATGGGCCCAATATCCTCTGTGAAAGCTGCATTTAGAAGTGTGCCCATTAGCCACGCTGTGAAAGCTGCATTTAGAAGTGCTACCAATAGCATCTGTGAAAGTTGATTATAGAAGTGTATCCAATAGACACCCTGGAAAGTCGCAATTAGAAGTTTGCCCAATAGCCTCTCTGGAAAACTGAATTTAGAAATGTGCCCAGTAGACGCTCTGTGATAATTTGCATTTAGAAGTGTACCCAATAGCCTCCGCGAGAGTTACACTTAGAAGTGTACCTAGTAGCCTCGCTGATAAACTGAATTTAGACATGTTCCCAATAGCCTCTGTATGGAAAATTGTACCTAGAAGTTCGCCCGGTAGCCTCTCTGGGAAAGTTGATTTTAGAAGTTTGCACATTGAAAGAGCATATAACCATTCTTACCACACCCCACGCTTACTCTCTCCTTTACATCACCACTCAACTAGAACACAGAGATACTATGACACCATTCGGTATAACTGTTCTCATACGAACATCCACCGCTTACTCCACATCATTCTATGTAATCACTGCTGGTCTCACAACCCCAGCCAGGCGTCTTCCTCAGGCCTAACGCAGCCACATCCGTTCCGGATAAATCCTGCCAGAACGAACACATTCTCCTGATCTCTCAACCACCACACCTACCAATAAGAATCGGCTATTACACATGTACCGCACGAGCTGCACACATCCGGTGTACACACGCACCTTTTGACTCTCCCTACTCTCTCTACTGATCTGAACTTCGGTTCCCAAGGGCGTTCAACCTACCAGCGCCTTCAGACCATACCAATGGTATATAAGGCGCTATATAAGTGCAAAATAACAATAACAATAACAATATGGGATTCTTGGACATTTATCCTCCCAGAGAAAGCCACAGAGAGTACATTTAACTTAATTAACCAACTATCTAGGAATAATAACTGGAAGCATAGTAAATGAAAAGAGCAACCAAGGGAGAACATTCTTCTTCAGCGCATTAAAGTGCCTCGTTCAACTCGGGCATAAAGCACACCATATTTCCCCAAAAATTGCTAAGTCTGCCAAAAAGGAGGGGAAATTAATTTAAAATAAGGTGTGCAAATTACCACTAACCACAATTATTCAATGGTGTCCTGGGGCCCCACAGAATCCAGTATTATCCATATTTTGTATCATGACACCATACCATACTGACTTGTTACACCCAATAAGGACAGCAAAGAATCCCCACACTGGAGTTGTGTAAAGCACCACATTGTCAACAAACAGCCCTAGCTTATATTCTACACCACTGACACAAACTCACTTTGCATTCTAAAATCTTCTAACTGTATAAGCCAACAACTTGATGACTAGTGAAAATAGTTGGCACAGAGGGTCCCTCCCTGCCCCCCCCCCCATAGCGGGTTCCTCTTTGCAAAGCCAAAGCCTGAACAAACACCCACTGATTCATACTTCTGCCCCGAGTACAGCCCACTATACCAGCAAATCCACTGCGGGCCATGCTGAGAGGAAGAGCCTTCCATGAGCTCCCGCACAATCGGCACAGTGATTAGCACAGAATTTAAAGTAGCACCAAAGACCGGATCAGTACTGGAGCCACCAGGGTGAGTTTCACGGCCCGGGAGGTCCGGAATGAGGAAAAAGTGCCGCGCAACCTCGGGGCGCGAGAATCCAACATGGCGCCCGCGGCTTAACGGAAGAAGGAGAGAGCAACGGAGGTTGAAGAAACGAGGCAGGCGACTCCTGCAACTGGGAAGCTGCCTATACACTGACAGAAGAGGCGAGGAAGCGTGGAAGGTCGGGCACCCACGGACAAGCGCCGCAGAAGACCTGCAGCAGATTGGGTGGAGCTACGCGGGCAAGCAAGACGAGGGTCCAGTGGAACGACGCAACTCCCAGTGAGAGAAGGTGGCACAGCAGAAGCCGAGAAGGGAACGAGAGACCACAAGGTAACCTGGACCCCCTGGGAGCGTTAACGAGGAGCGGAAGGGTGTAGCTGCAACCTGGACCACGGGAGCCCCCAACCGCGTGCCGGGAAGAACAAACAGCACGCACAGGGGGAAAAGATACATAAAGCAGAAAGGAAACTGCTCCTCCAGCCCACAGACACAGTTTGAAGTGCACTGCCGGCCCAATTTGCATGCCTGAGAGGGCCGTAGCCCACAAACTATAGCCTACAGCAGCTTGTGATAGGAGCCTGGAGGCAGAGACAAGGAACCAACAGAAGATCCTAAGTGCGCCACTAGCCCAAGCATAGGCGGCATACTGTGGATAGAGGAGTAGAGGGGAGCAGAGGGTGCCGGAGCCTATAGCCCAGGAGAAGGGTAAAAAGCAAACCCCAGGCACGAAATTGGAGGAACACAGGCGGAACCTAGCCTGAGCAAGTAAAGGGACATATCACGGCAAGGGAAGGAAGCAAGAGACCACAAGGTAACTGGATCCCTGGAGAGTGTACACAAGAAGCAGGCGGGTGAGAGCCACCGTCAGGACCACAGGAGACGAGCAGGAGTGGTGGAAGACCCCCCCCCTCCTTACCCCCTGGGTCTGGAAGGACCGCATACAGTGCACACAGGGTGAAAGACAAAACTGCCCACCCCACACACACAGTTAAGGTGCACCGCCGACCCCATCCATATGAAAGCCCTGAGCCAGTAATCTACAGCCCACTGAAGCTGGCGAAGGGAGCCTGGAGGCAGAGACAAGAAGCTAATAAGAGACCCTGAGCTGCACCACCAGCACATGTACGGGGGAATACGGCAACGGCAGCATACTGCAGACCAACAACTAGGGGAGCAGGGGGTGCTGCTGCCCATTGCCCAGCAGGAAGGGCAGCAACAAAACACTCACGGGAAGTTGTAAAGGCATAGGCGGACCGCAGCCTGAATAAACAAAGTGACATCGCGGAGGCAAGGAAACTATGCAAACACACAACATACAGATGGCAGATAAAGGCAAAAAGGGAAAAGGCAAGCAAACTGTCATGGAAGCCTATGCACAAAAAGGGAACACCAACGTGGATCAGCCGGGGGAAAAATCAGGGTTCACTCCAATGCAACAGGTGACCACGCAAGAGGAGGGCCCCATTTTGGCTTCTGTAACAGCGCTAATGACGGCACTGGAATATAAAATACTCAGTAATTGAGGACATTGGCCTACTGCACGAGGACATGAGCACTCGCAGACCGCATGAGCACAGCAGAACAAGTAAAAGACAACACTACGACCATAGCTAGCACCAGGACCCAAATGGAAGAACTGAGAGACAAGGTGAAAGCCCTAGAACACCGCACAGAAAATGCAGAAGGGAGAGCACGCAGGAATAACACAAGAATACTTGGATTCACCGAGGGGGAAGAAGGGAGGGATCCCACAGAGTATGTGGAAAACATGCTGCTGCAGGAGGTAGGCCCGGGTACATTGTCTCAAGGATTCACTGTTGAGAGGGCACACAGATCGCTATGGAAGAGCCCCCCCCCCCACCTTCAAGACCGATAATCGCCAAAATACTAAATTACAAAGACAGAGAAAAAGTCCCGGCCTTCTCCAGAAAAGGGGGCACCATCAAAAGAGGAGCCACGAAACTAGCAATATACCCAGATTACACCATCCCGGTCCAACAAAAAAAGGGCACAGTTTGGCCGGGTAAAGAAGAGAAGGACAAACTTGTGCTACATGCCAATATACCCAGCGAAACTGAAGATATTGCACAATGAGAGAACACATTTCTTCGAAGACATGGAAGAAGCGCAGGCTTGGATGGACACAAGGGATACCGCAGCTCCCACACTGAAATGAAAATGTACCATAACAGACGCACTCTGTACATAACTAGATGCAGGCCCTTGGAACCACGGCACAAACAAGGGTGGAGGACGTGTTGAAAGCAATGCAGGTACGTGGAAGTGAAGACACAACAGGAGCTCCACAAGGCGGCTTGGGAAGCGGACACGAACCTCAGTTGTAACTTTTAGACCCCAGTTCAGAGATGTCAAGCTGCCGCACGTGGACTGATTGAGGAGGAACGGGAGCGCAAGGAGTAGCTAGGTCTAACGAGAACATTAAAGCCAGGCCATTGTTTGGTTTGGCACTGTTTTGGGTAGTTACTCACAGTTGGGGTTTGCACAAACAAAGGGACAAGTGGGCGTTAGTTGTAGTACTTTGGGGTTGTAGGGTAGGGGAGCCTCCCAAGTTAAAGGAACGGCTGGTGAAGAAGGGGGGGTTGTTTAGGGACCTACACAGTGACATGTGTGAGAGACAGGGATGTGATGGAAAGCTACAAAAACAGGGCAATGGGAAAGACACGACCCTGGGAACCAGACTAAGATGTGAACTAAAGGCTTGAGAATAGCCACCTGGAATGTCAGGGAACTTAATGGCTATATTAAGAGATTACGAGGAGGGTGCAGCTTCCAGGTCAAAGCTGCTCAACTGGAACTCCCCATTTCATCCTCTGCGAACTAATAAACCCTACCTTAAATTCCGACAGAACCTCATAAGGTGGATCAAAGACCTTGATAAGTAAGGGCAGGCTTTTACACCTATCCATGACTGATCCCTCTTCTGCCTACCTTCGCCTGGCCATCCATGTATATCTGTACATACTCACCGACCCATGGGGTTCTCTGCACTTGCAGGGCTTCTTTTTAGTTTGTATACTGTAATTATGTGTATATAGGTCTTTGATCTGCTCTGACATGTATAGTTTTGTATTATGTATGCATCCAAACCATTATGTAACCAAGCTGTAAGCGGTCTGATGCAATGCGCCTTGATACGCTTGGGTCTGGTGTGCAATACAAGTAATAAAACAAACAAACGAGTACAGGCATAGCTGAAAAGGACAGGGATACAAATAGTGCTATTGCAGGAAATGCACCTTACGGAGAACAGGCTAGCAATAGCCAGGAAATGTGGAAGAAAGCTATATGGTTCAACATTCTCAGGATACACAAGGAGTACTGATCTGGATAGCCCCCATTTAAAATTAAAATAAAAAAGAGGATATGGGAAGGATGATGGTGCACGGTCTACTGGAAAACAGAAATATGCTTAATAAACACATACGCCCCAAATCATGATGCAAATACATTGAACACCCCACACTGACCACATACAGAGAGGCACATACACACACTGACCACATACAGAGAGGCAACCTGGGTGTGTGGAGGTGACTAACTGTACCCTTAACCCCCAGGCTAGATAGGTCGGATGAGAAGCACAAGAAACCTGCGCTGCCGGACAAAATATATGGTGCCCTCCTGAGTGACCTACAGTTAGTAGACATATGGAGATCTGATATGATAGTTTATTTATATAGCGCCTATACACAATGTGTTTCACAGCGCTTCAAGGTAAGGGAGGGATGTGAAATTAACTATCGTACTCGGCATGACGACATTTCAGATAGTGAAAGAGCTAAGACATAGATAAGGAAGGGAAGGGGGGAGTGGGAAGGAAATGGAAAGACAGGCAACTACCGTACTAGGCCTGACGACATTTCTGGTAGAGCCGGAGAAAAACAAAAGGTGAGGGAGAGGGGTGCAGAAAGGGAGGGGAGGGACAAAACAAGCGACTATCGTACTAGGCCTGACAACGTTTCAGATAGTGCTGGAGGGACAGGGGGGGACAGTAAGGGGATGAGGGAGCGACAGACGAGGTTGCTATCATACTAGGTCCAGGGACAATTCTGATAGAGTAAGTTCCTAGAAGAAAGTAAGCAGTCAAAAAGAGTGGAGAAGCAAGAGGGGAGAGGGAATACCACTGCAGATGTCAGTAGTAACACACAATGATGCAAGCCAGGATACAAGATGAAGATGGGAACAGCATGATTCAGGGCCACCATGAGTACAAGATGCAAAGGAAGTCCAGCATGTGAGTTGAGAAAGGGTGATGCACCGTAAATCAATGAAATCCATAAAAGTAAAATCCAGCATTGGCCACAAGACGGTGATGGTGAAACCAGAATGTATCAGGACAGACTCCTATGTGAGGGAAGGTGGGTGCGGGGGAGGGGGGGACAAGGGAACAACATGGGGGGACCAGAGAGGGTGGGGATGTCCTGTGGCGACAGAGGGTGTAAACACATGTTGGTGCATGCTTACCTGCTGTCGTAGCAGGGGGTCGGACCCTGGATCCTCCAGGTCTGAACAGGTCCAAACAGGAATTGCCCTTTTCTTTGACTGCCCTTCACTTTGGACGCCCGGGCGAGAGATGCCCTTGATCTTAGAGTTAAGAGCAGGAAGGAAGAGGCAGAGCTAAGAAGGTGGGCAGGGCTTAGACCAGGTGATCCGGATCCACTTACACCTGCTCCTCAGCTGCAAAGGAAAAAGAGGCTGGAGGGCTCCTTAAGTAGGGAAAAGCACAGCAAGCAAGAAGACACCAGGTGGGCAGGGCTTGCTAAGTGGTAAAAAAGAGCAGAAACCAGGAAGGCACCAGGTGGGCGGGGCTTAGGCCAGGTGACCTAGATCCACTTACACCTGCTCCCCAGCTGCCCAAGATAGACACATGGGGCGACACAGGGATACTCACACTATTGTGAGCTGCTGCTATGTGACTCTGAATCTCCCTCTAAGATGGCCGCCACTCCCTCAAGCGTTATTTTTTTATCAGGTTGCCTAGAAACCATTCCTCGTTCTGCCTATAGGCTGTGAAGGACACCAGAGGGTGGCAGCCGGCCCCTCACGCCTAAGCACCCCAAGCACAAGGCCATCCCCGTCTGTGCCCCTTTGCATTAGTTAGGGCTGCAATCGATCACCGCCGGAGCTGCAGTAGCAGCTTTCCCTCCTCCGACGACGTCTACAGCAGCAGGAGGTAGACTTCGCCACAAATCTGCCTGCAAACTTCTCCTGCAACTATCTGGCCGACAAAGAAGGGAATAGTTTCTTACCTGTAACTCCATTTCTCCAACATTGGTATCTTTCATGGATTCACATGCTTAAAATATTCCCCGTCGTCGGACTCAGAACCCTCGGTATATTTATAAAGACGTTTTCCATAGGAAAAAATGTCGACACTCCTGTGTCCTATCTACGTCGTTTTGGGCCGCTTGCACCTGCCCCAATAGGATGTAGCGATATAAATAGCCCTGCCCCCGCAGCTCCCTTCAGATTTTAACCCCCAAAGTAGTATGAGGTATATATATATATGCAAAAATACACATTTCTTTTTATAAAACAGGAAACGGGTCAGCATCCAATACCGATGCTGACCCGTTTCCTGTTTTATAAAAGAAATGTGTTTTCACGTATTTAGGAAGAAAAAAGCCTGAGGAAGCTTGTTAATCAAGCGGAACGCGTGGCGGTTTCCACCCTGGTGGGGTGAGTGTTCTTTTAAACTTGATTGTCAGCAAGGGAGACACAGTAATTATGTCTGCCCTTTTTAAGCCATTAGGCAGTGTTGGTTGCAGGCAGTGTTGGTTGCACAAGATTTTTTTAAATGCAATAAAAAGTTTTTTTGAGCAAGCGGTTTGGTCGTGTGTGCAGGGTTTATTTTCTACATGGTGGTGTTTTTTTTTGTAGTGCTACAACTTACCTTCACCTGTGTATTTTTGCAAGATTTCTGTCCCTAGCACCAGCTACGTGAAGGCTGAGCACTATTTTTGGCATACCAGTTGTTTTTTGTATTGCCATTAGCTACCGCCTCCCACAACTTTGGATATTACATGTGTAATCCAGCTGCAGTGCAGCTCTTATCATTGGTTGTGGTGTAGCCCCCATTCTTGGGATAGAAGTTCCACAAAACATTGGGAGATTTTCTCATAATATATACTGGAATTGGGGAGGCCCACCGGGCGCACCTCAGCCGCCGTGTGGGGTGGAGTGAGAGTGTTTTTGGGAGGATTATATATATCTCATCCTACCCAGCCCTGTTAGACAACCGCTTGCCTTTGCAACCAACCCCTATGACTGTGCCAGCCCTACAATTTGTAGAAGAGGCACAATGGCAGATCAGGTTGAAGCTAAGAGAAGAGCAGCAGCGCAAATCCTGTTCAAACATGATCAAGCAGCCACTGTGGCAATTGAAGACAATAGCTTGCCAGCAAGTCTCACGGTACAGCAAAAAATGGACAAACTTGAAAAAATAAAGAAAAAAGAAATTTCCAAATGGTGGGAGGCAATGACACTTCAAACCTATCTAGAGGTTCAGCGCATTCCGAGAGGACTGAGAATCCTCACGATCCCCACTTTTGAGGACATTGATCCTAGGCTGATAGAGGAATGGACGCAACACACCAATCAGTGTTCCTTTAAAATGATTGAAAGCCTTATAAAATATGCCAAATTGGACAGAATAAAGCTCCTGAAAGACATAGAAGAGATAGAAGAGCATCTCTTTTCATCAGAAGATGGAAATGAATGTAAAAAACGTATGTCTAGAGTTGAAGAAAATTTGGAAAGGCATGAGGGGGAAATCCGGTTGAGAAAGCAACACAAATTTAAACGTGACCGTTTGTATTATGAACAAGGTAGAATATACACGTTCGCCAAACGTTTTGATGCCCCCATCAGAAGTAGACTGGAACAAATTGCTACAAATAACCATCCTACAGCTATCGCATTAGAAGAACCAAGCAGTTCCGGTGTGGAAATTTCAGAAACAGAGGGGTCTTCATCAAAAAAGGCTCAACTTTTTAGAAGAATTCAAATTACTGCACCTAGACAGCAGAATGGAAAAGAGAGGTAGAGGCCAGCCGTCCGGACCAGGAAGAGGTACTATGGGCAAAGCAGGAAAAACAAGACAAGGAGGGGATGCCAACATAAACAACCCTCCCAGCGTGATCACACGCTCTGGAAACAAACCGAGGGGGAGGCCGAGAGGCCAGAAAGCTTACAAATAAAGATTTTCAACATCTCGAACAGAACTCTATCTAAGGATGAGACAGCAGTACTATCTCTAGGTCTGTCCTTCAGCCCCACATACAGCTACGACTATACGGCTACTAGGGTGGATCTCTATAAATTCCTTAGAAAGCTTAAATTGACTAAATTTTATGCAACCAAGGTCAATGAAGGATCGAGATATAAGGACATGCCGAGAGAAGAAATATCTCCCTTAACAGGAAAAGATATGACTAGTTCAATCTGTCTAGCCAACATGGAACAGCAAATGGGACTGGAAATAGAGATGACACAGACTTATGGCAACTCTATATTAGAAGAGCAATTTGGGATAACTACGGATATAGCCTGTCCCAGTCATCTCCAACCTAAATCGATTTTCTGCCCAAATATTGCATGTGGACCGATAGACACGTTTGAGAATCTTGTTATGCAAGACCTGAAAAAATTGTCCGTTAATATACTGCCAGCCTCCAGGAATTTGAAGTTCCTGCAGTATAAAGTGCTGGAGAACTTGAAAAATGATCACTCTATAGTCATTCGCCCCTCCGACAAGGGGGGTGGAATAGTTGTCATGGACAATGTTAACTATAAGAGAGAAGCCAATAGGCAACTGAGTATGACTGAGAATTATGTGGTGGTAGATAACCGAGTACTAATGGAAACACAGACTATATACTTTTCTATGCTACGTAAATGGTGTGACCGTGAATTGATCAGTGAGGAGGAATACTGGTATCTAAAAAACCTGTTTCCGGTGACCCCATTAATGTATTTTAACCCCAAAATTCATGAGTCTTGTAGACCCTCCAGGTCGTCCCATAGTATCCTCAGTGGGAAGCCTCCTCGAAAATACCTCCAAATTCTTAGACCATTTCTTGCAGCCATTTGTGATTAGCCTTAGTTCACATATACAAGATACCTCAGACCTGCTTATGAAACTACATGACATCAATTGGGAACCAGGATACTTGCTGGTATCCTTGGATGTGGTTTCATTGTACACTTCTATCAAACATGAGGCAGGCATTCAGGCATGCACATTTTATCTAGACACGAGATCTATCAGTTACAAACAAAATAATGATATTCTTTTGAACATGTTGCGGTTTTGTTTAGAACATAATTATTTTTTGCACAAGACCTCCATATATAAGCAAACCCAAGGCACGGCCATGGGGTCCTGCATGGCACCGACCTATGCCAACCTATATATGGGGTGGTGGGAGTCGCAGCTAGCATGGGATGAAGAAAAAGAAAGATTCACCAAACAAAGTGGTTTGGTATCGCTTTATAGACGATCTTTTCTTGATATGGGATGGGACTGAAGATCTATTATGCACCTATGTCAATATACTGAATGAGAACGATTTGAATCTTGAACTTACATCTGTTGTTAACAAAAAGGAATTAGTCTTTCTAGATGTTAGATTTACTGTTATGAACAACACTCTGACCACTAAACTTTTTCGTAAAGAAACCAGCTCTAACTCTACATTCCATGCCCAGAGCCATCACCCCACAACACTCAAGAACTCGATTCCTTATGGAGAGTTCTTGAGAGCAAAGAGAGCTTGTAGCACAGAATTAAATTACAATGAAGAAGCCCTACATAGAGGTCAAAGATTTGTTAATCATGGTTACAAAAGGAAGGTTGTAGCTGATTGCTTCGATAAAGCTAAACAGATCAATAGAATTGATCTGTTTAAAAAGCAAGTAATTGAGAACAAGGAGGATATCAGATTTATCACTAATTTTAACCATCAGGCTAACAACATCAAAAAGATAATGAGAAAACACTGGAAGGTACTTCTATCAGATCCAGACCTTACCAAAGTACCAGGTACTGGCCCCAGTGTTGCTTATCGCAAAGCCCCCACTCTCAAAACTATTCTATCACCTAGCATGGTTATCACAGATACTAACATGAGTGAAAGTCATTTCATGACACAAGAGGTTGGCGGGTTTCGCAAATGTGCTAACTGTAAAATGTGTAATTTTGTCTCAAAAAAACCATTTATAAGCTGTAATGCTCTGAAATGGAGACACAAACATAAAATCACCTGTACCACAACATTTGTAGTTTATGCAATCACATGTGAATGCGGGCTACACTATATTGGATCAACTATAGGAGCCCTTAAACTGCGAATACTTCAACATTACAGAGCTATCAAAAACAGGGACCTCACTAATCCCCTAACAGGGCACTTTATTGATAAACACAAAGGTGATGTCAATGCTATGACATTTGTGGGGCTTGCCCACATCCCAATACATAAAAGACTGGGGAATCGAGAGCTAAATCTGCGGCAGTTAGAAGCCACATTAATCTGTAAATTTGACACACTGAGGCCCCTGGGACTAAACATTGACCCGGAAATGTATGTGTTTTTATAATAACTGCATATGATGACACTTGTGGATATACACTGTTGCACCTGCATGCTCTTGAGCTAATGTATGCCATTATGTATACTTATGTGATATATTTGAATCTATGAAGATGCACTTGCACTTTACTAAGCAATATTTGTTCTCTGAGTTGAAAGCAATTGCTGTTGTATATGCACCATGCACTTTTCTATTTTACTGTCGACCTGGACAACTATGTATACTTATGTGACATGTCGTGACTCTATTATGATGCACTGGCACTTTATTAAGAGTATTCGTCCTTTAAGGGGGGAGTCATTGCTGGTATACATGCACCATGCACTTTTCGGTTTGCTGTTTATTTGGGCATTTATTTTGCACATGTGAGTTTAAACGAGTTGAGATCCTTGAAAACTATTACAGTTTGCGTTGCTCGTGTACAATTAGCGTGTAGTTCTTTTCAAGCAGCGTTATGTGTATAGGAAGGTCATGTGACATAATTTGAGTGAACAGAGGAATGTGCTGCACTTTTCTCTGGCTTTAATTAAGGACACTCCGTAGCATGGAGTGCAATGGTTTGTGGTTTTCATCATGGAGGATGAAACCAAACCATTTAATGTTATTTTAGCGCATTGGCGCTCATAAACACTTCATTGTTTTTAATGTCTGGTCAGGAAATAGGGTATGGCATCTGGTATGCGCCTTCTCCCGCGCTTTTTATTAATTTTCCATTATAGCATTTGCTAATATGGGATTAGCTCCAACCGAAATTTAGTCACTTTGAACACCTTCAAAGATGGCCGTAAATTTGTGAGTCTACTACTACAGCCTTTTGCGATCACATGATCGGGTACTCAAAAGCAAATGGGAGGAGCCTAATACCGATGCTGACCCGTTTCCTGTTTTATAAAAGAAATGTGTTTTCACGTATTTGGGAAGAAAAAAAGCCTGAGGAAGCTTGTTAATCAAGCGGAACGCGTGGCGGTTCCCACCCTGGTGGGGTGAGTGTTCTTTTTAACCTGATTGTCAGCAAGGGAGACATGGTAATTATGTCTGCCCTTTTTAAGCCATTAGGCAGTGTTGGTTGCACGAGATTTTTTGAAATGCAATAAAAAGTTTTTTTGAGCAAGTGGTTTGGTGGTGTGTGCAGGGTTTATTTTCTACATGGTGCTGTTGGTTTTTTTTTGTAGTGCTACAACTTTCCTTCACACGTGTATTTTTGCATATTTAGAAATCCAGCCAAGATTTCTGTCCCTAGCACCAGCTACGTGAAGGCTGAGCACTATTTTTGGCATACCAGTTGTATATATATATATATATATATATATATATATATATGATCCATTACTCACCGTAATCGTATTTCTGATGCTTGTATCTGCTTAGATTCACATGCTGTGCATAGGCCGACATCTAGTGGAAGCTGCGGAGTATTACAGTTTGTTTTTCGAAACTCGAAAATGGCCGTCGACACACGGCGTGCCAGTAATACTATCCCCAGTGTGACGTCCACTGACGTCCACTGTACCAGTGGAACAACAGCCAACAGTCTACCCAGGGTTACGGCAGGGGTAATAGGAGAGGTCGTGGTAAAGGCAGAGGCAGCCCCAGCAAGGGAGGCGGCACGCCTCCACCAAGCAGTGACGCTCAGTTCAGGGTCCATTCTCACGCAACCCCAGTAGGGGGACGCATTTCCAACTTCACCCAGGCTTGGGAAGGGATCACATCAGACATATGGGTGCTGTCAACAGTATCCACAGGATATTGTATAGAACTACTGCAGCGTCCCCGGAACCATCCTCCACGACAAAGAGTACACTCTTTAGAACATCAGAAGATTCTCCTCGAGGAGATCGCCATTCTGCTAGAAAAGGACGCGATAGAACTCGTCCCGGGACACCAGGTAAACAAGGGTATTTATTCAACTTACTTCCTTGTGCCAAAGAAAGATTTGACAATGTGCCCAGTATTGGACTTACGGCCTGCCAACAAGTATGTCAAGCCCCAAAAGTTTCGTATGACTACGCTACAAGAGGTAATCCCCCTCCTAAAAAAGGGGATTACATGGCAACCTTGGATATGAAAGATGCTTATTTTCATATTTCCATGTTCCCAGCGCACAGAAAGTACTTGCGCTTCAAGGTGGACAGTCGACACTACCAATTCAAGGTACTGCCCTTCGGGATAGCTTCAGCACCAAGGGTATTCACCAAGGTACTGGCGGTGGCAGCTGCACACCTACGCAGGGAGGCAATCCCAGTGTACCCTTATCTGGACGACTGGCTCCTAACGGGGGAAACCCCAGGAATTTGCAAGAAAAACATTCAAAGGACTATCGACCTCCTCCACGAGTTAGGCTTCTCAATCAACGAGAAAAAGGCAAGCCTAGTGCCAAGCACCTCCAAACAGTTCCTAGGAGCAATCCTAGATACTCAAGAGGGGTTGACCTTTCCTTCAGAACAAAAAGAATTCGGAATATACTATTGCAAATTCCGCATTATCGGTCCGGTCAACAAATAACGGTACGCAAAGCAATGCGTTTACTGGGCATGATGGCGTCATGTATTTACCTGGTCCCCCACGCGCACCTGCGCATGCGTCCCATGCAGGAATGGTTGGCGAAACAGTGGTCTCAGGCAAGTGGTCAGTGGGACGATCTAGTGGTCGTTTCGCCAACACTAGTACAAAGCCTTCACTGGTGGACAAGAGAGAATCTCGCACAGGGGAAACCCTTTTACGATCCCGAAGTACAGCAGTAGTCACTACCGATGCATGTCTGACGGGGTGGGGAGCTCACCATCTCCACCACACAGCTCAGGGTCTCTGGTCTCCCTCAGTGGCCAAGAACCCCATCAATCTGCTAGAACTTCTGGCAGTATTCAGAGTGCTTCAAGCGTTCGAGCCCCACCTGCTAAACCTGTCAGCGCAAATCCGGACGGACAGCACAACAGCCATGTTCTACCTGAACAAGCAAGGAGGGACTTGTTCGCCAAATCTGTCCAAGCTTGCCTAGAAAATATGGATATGGGCACTCAGACGGAACATCTTCCTGTCATCACAACATGTTCCAGGGGAGCTCAATTCCCTAGCGGATGCTCTGAGCAGAGACTCCCTCCCAGAGGAACACGAATGGGTTCTACACAGAGGTCGTAGAAGATAGCTTCTCTCAGTGGGGTTTCCCCACTATAGACTTATTCACCACAAGCGAAAACAGACAATGCCCAGGATTTGCATCCAGGTTCCCCCAACCAGACTCCCAGGGGAACGCCCTGTGGATGAACTGGTCAGGGATGTTTGCGTACGCTTTTCCACCAACTCCTCTCATCAGGAAAGTGGTGAACAAGATGAACAGAGAGTCGATGACGCTCGTCCTAGTTGCTCCCATGTGGGCAAGACAACCGTGGTTCCCACACCTACACAGGATGGCAGTGTGCAAGCCCATCAAACTTCCAGCCTGGTACAACCTACTGTCCCAGCACCAAGGTCAAACAGTGCACCAGCAACCCAACTCAATGAACCTGGCAGCATGGCTCCTGAGGTCATAGAGTTTGGACATCTCAACTTGCCCGAGAGGTGTATGGACATCCTAAAGGAATCTAGGAAACCAAACACAAGGCACTGTTACTTTGACAAGTGGAAGAGGTTCGTTATCTGGTGCCAAAGTAGACAAATCAACCCTGTTGATAGCACTCCTTCCACTATTGTTACATACATGCTCCACCTGCTAGATGCAGGACTGGTTTTTAACTCACTGAAAGTACACCTGGCAGCCCTGTCGGCATACACCACTTCCCATAGCAAGATCTCGTGGTGGAAAGTACCAGTAGTTAAAGCCTTCATGGAAGGAGTAAAGAGACTTCACCCTCCTATTTCAAACCCACCACCAGGGTGGGACCTTAATGTGGTGCTAGCCAAGCTCATGGGACCCCCCTTAGAACCCATGCATAAAAGCAGTCTCAAACACCTGACTTATAAAACGGCCTTCTTAGTAGCTATTACTTTTATAAGAAGGGTCAGTGAAATTCACTGTCAGTGCAGGATCCCTTCTTTACTGTCCATAAAGACAAACTGGTTTTACGCACACACCCTAGGTTCTCACCTAAGTTTATAGCAAAATTCCATGTAAACCAGTCCATCGAGCTTCCGGCTTTCTTCCAGGACCCGCAAAGCTCGGCTGAGGTGAAACTACACACCCTAGATGTGCGTAGGGCGGTCCTCTACTATGTAAATAAAACCAGACCGCTAAGAAAAACAGATCAACTGTTTGTCTCCCTAGCTACAGGCAGAGAGGGGGATCGCGTCTCTAAAGGTGCCATCTCGAAGTGGATTATTAACTGTATCCAGCTGTGTTACTCACTCTCTGAAAGAACTCTGCCTTTCACGCCAAGAGCCCACTCTACTAGAGGCATTGGGGCCACTCTGGCTTTCATTGCAAATGTACCCCTTGACACCATTTGCAAAGCAGCTACTTGGAGCTCTATTTTATACACAAGTGGGACAATCGGTTCTAAGACACTTATTTGCTCATGACCCTTCTCACATCCCACCTCCTTCAGGTACTGCTCGCTAATCTATGCACAGCATGTGATCTAAGCAGATTCCACAAGCCTCAGAAGGGATACATTACTCACCGTAATTGTATTTCTGATGCTTGTATCTGCTTAGATTCACATGCAACCCACCCTTCCTCCCCTCTGAGAGAAGGCGCATGATTGCTTGTAGTCTTACCTTTCTGTCTATCTGCTTGGATTATCTGTACTCACGCTACTCCTCATGCTACCTCATGTCAGAAAAAATACAATCTAGCAGGCTCCTGTGAATCCATGAAAGATACCAATGCTGGAGAAATGGAGTTACAGGTAAGAAACTATTCCCTTCTCCAGCATTGGATCTTTCATGGATTCACATGCTTAGAATAGATTGTATGGCAGTACCCCAATTTGAAGGTGTTTAATGCAAACCAATATCATCATAGCCACACATGCATTTAGCCATGGAAAAAACTTCCAGTCATGGTACGTTAACAGTAAAAACCAAGATACATTGATAGAAGGAAAACACCCCCTATGGGGCTTACCTTACTGAAACAGGTGTGGTAGGACTGTTCGTCCCATCTGCATATCCCCTGCATGTTGCTGCTCGAGGCAATAATGTCGGGTAAATGTATGCGGCACCGACCAGGATGCCGCTTGACAGATATCCCCCAGCGGGATTCCAGACCACAATGCCGCCGATGACAAAGTGGATCTCGTTGAATGGGCCTTTGGGCGCTTTTCCAGCAGCTTCCCTGCTTTCGAGTGGCAAAAAGTAATCGTCCACGATACCCAGCGGGCAAGTCCTTGCTTTGAGATCGCTTTTCCCTTTGCCGAAGGGCCATAAGCCACAAATAGTTGTCTTGTACCTCTATAGTCTTGAGTACTATTGAGGTAAAACTTTAGAGCTCTTTTTACATCCAATGAATGGAGAGCTTTTTCCGCGAAAGACGAGGGTGTTGCGAAGAATGTCAGCAGTACAATAGAAGAATGCTTTTGGAATATAGTTGGAACTTTTGGTATAAAATGAAGATTGGTTGCCAATACCACTTTGTCTTTGAAAAACCTCAAGCATGGCGGATCGATAACTAACGCCTGTAGTTCCGAAAGTCGTCTTGCCGAAGTAATAGCCACCAAAAAGGCTAATTTCCACGATAAGAATTTTAAAGATGACGATGACATAGGTTCGAAAGGCGCCTTCATTAGTCCCGCCAGTGCCAGGTTGAGACTCCAGTTCGGAATAAACATTTTGGTTGGAGGAAATGTTCGAAATAAGCCTTTTAGCAAATGTTTAACTAATCGATAACTAAACAGTGGTGTTGAATGTCTTTTACGAGTGAATCTCGAAATGGCCGCCAGAAGAAAAAGATAAACCCCTTTCTGCTAAGTGCAGCAAGTATGGAAGAAGCTGCTCTGCCTCGATATTCAGGGATTCTATTCCTGGTTGATAGATACACCACATGCAGAATCCCCTCCACTTACATGCATACGAAGTATTCGTGGACGGAGCCCGCGCTGCTTGTTAAATTCGACGACAGCCTGATGAAATGGTCAGAGCCCCAAATTCAGAGAAGTCAGGAGCCAAGCTGTCAGGCTGTCAGGCAGAGGCTGTCCGGGTCGTGATGCCAAACTGCCCGACATAGAAGGTTCGGAATCTTCTGGAACCTCACTGGTTCCGTTATCGACAGCTGGAGTAGGTCAGAGAACCACGACTGCCTCGCCCAGTAAGGGGCCACTAGGATCACACGACATGGGTATTTGTGAATCCATTGTAGAGTCCTTAGGATGAATGGAAACGGAGGAAACGCATACACAAACTTACCCGTCCACGGGAAGGAGAATGCTTCCCGCAGTGAGTCGGGTTGTGGCCATCTGCTCGCATACTGTGTGCACTTCTTGTTCTCTCTCGTGGCAAAGAGATCTAGGGAAAGATGGCCCCATTTTCTGAAAACTTTCGTCAGTTGCTTGTCGTTCAACTCCCATTCGTGCAGTGAATTCATCTCCCTGCTGAGAGAATCCACCTGTAAATTTTTTACTCCTGGCAGGTGGAAAGCCAATATGCTTATCTTCTGTTCGAGAGCCCAATGCCATATTTCCTGAGCTTCGGTCGAGAGAGTTCTGGAACGAGTACCTCCCTGTTTCCTCAGGTAGAACATTGTCGCTGTATTGTCGGTCAATATTCTTACGACCGATCCCTTTATGCGTGGCAAGAATGATTTTAGGGCCCAACATACCGCCCTCAACTCCAGTACGTTGATTTGAAGGGTGGACTCTTCCGGTGACCACTGACCTTGCACTTGCAGGGACTCCATATGGGCTCCCCATCCAGTCAGAGATGCATTTGTCACCACCGTCATCTGAAACTCTGGTTCCTGCAGGGACACCCCTCTCGTTAGATTGTCTAATAGCTGCCACCACTAAAGCGCTTGCAGAATCTTGTTGCTGATAGTCAATTTGTCTGACCACAATTCCCCGACTTTGGGACCATAGGTCTGCCAGAAATTCTTGTATTGGTCTCATGAAGAGACGACAATTGTTTACTAATGGGATACACAACGCCAGGGGCCCCTAGCAGTGACATGTATTTTCTTACTGACACACTGGTGTTGGCTTTCTACTCCTTTGCCTTGTGCCCGAGTTTGTGAACCCTTTCCAAGGATGGTTTTACCAGTCCTGACTGCGTCAGGAACTCTGCACCCAAAAACACCAAGTTCCTTGAGGGAGTTAAGGAAGACTTCTCGAAGTTGATCGCAAAGCCTAACCGCTGCAGAAGTCACATAGTGGCTTTTACACTTGCTTGTGCTATTATCCTTGACAACCCCCTTACCAACCAATCATCCAGATAAGGGTAAACATGATGACCTTTTCTTCTTAGCCAAGCTGCTACTGGAGCCAAGCACTTTGTGAACGTCCTGGGAGATGACTTTAGTCCGAATGGGAGTACTTTAAACTGATAGTGGGTTCGTCCGACTACAAGCCTTAGAAATCTTCTGTGTCGTTGACGCATTGGTATATGAAAATATGGGTCTTGCAGGTCTAACGACGCCAGAAAATCCCCCGGCTGTATAGATCGGATAACCTCCTGAAGCGTAAGCATTTTGAACTTCAGACTTTTCAGTGTCTTGTTGAGATCTCGGAGATCTAGAATGGGTCGCCACTTGCCGTTGGGTTTTTTGACAACAAAATAACGGGAGTAAACTCCCTGACCTCTCACGGCCACCGGGACCAATTCTATAGCCCCTTTTAGCAGCATAAGCACCACTTCTTGTTGTAATATTTGAAGATGGGGTTGCGCCAAAACACAGGTGGAATGTGCGGTGGCACGTTTTTGAACTGCAAAGAGTGGCCCAGTTTCACTGTGTCTAACACCCAACGGTCTGATGTTATTTTCTTCCACTCGTCGACGCGGTGAGACACTCTTCCTCAGAGGACGTCCTGAAGCTTGTCATTGTTGGGTCTTCGACTGCTTGTCTTTCGTGGACAATGAATAACCTCCTCTTCTTCTAGAAGCCCGATAGTCTCGGCCTCTTCTAGTCGCCTGGGCAGCTCGCCTATATCCTTGAGGGGAGTACGATGGCCTGCTGAAACCCCGGTCCCTGGATCGAGAAATCGGGAATTTCCTGATGCTCCTCTGAAGGGGTAAAAAGATCAAAAACTTCTGCCGCTCTGTAGGGCTCCAAGAGAGCGTGCTGTGTCCGAGTCTTCTTTCATGCCTTTTAAGGCCTTGTCCACCTTCTCGCCAAACAATTGCTCCCCTTCACACAACATATCGAGCACCACGTACCTCTCTACACCGTGCAACCTCTCTGCTAGAAATTCCAAACTACGCGCCAGACTCCCCAAAATATATGAGCCTAGAGCTATGGATACTACCCATACCAAACCATCAAATTGGCCCCAGCCTTACAGCATGGCTATCCCCTCCAACAACTGCACAGACCTACCTAAGCCCACCCAAACCAATACTAAGACCAAACACAAGTCTCGATCATCAACCTCCACACCTACGACTAGTAAACCTGCCACTACGCCTATAAGAGGTGCTCTAATCAATGCGAGATCTGTAGTAGTCCACGCGACAGACATAGCAGAACTCATCCTAACAGAAGAACTAGACTTCTTAGCCATCTCTGAGACCTGGCTTCATGCAGCAGCTGGCCCAGCCCTTACGCTAGCCATCCCTGAGAATTTCTCCATCCTCCGAGCAGACAGAACAGATTCCAGAGGCGGTGGCCTTGCCATAATCGCCAAAACCCACCAACCTTAAACCTCACACCACTGATCACTACTCATCATGTGAATTTCTCACAGCCAAACTCCCCACCACTAACTCCCAAACCATCACCATCCACCTACTATACAGACTCCTGGGACCCCCTAGGCTCCTTCGAGGAAGACCTCAATTCCATCCTCTCTAACAACCTAAACAATGCCTCCCAATTCCTTCTCTTAGGAGACTTTAACCTTGGCTACAATGACTCTAAAGACACCCAAGCATCCACCATTAATAACTTATTGTCAGAACTAGGCTTCACCCAAAGAGTGTCTACCCCCACTCATAACTAAGGGAGAACCCTGACTGGATAGCAGACCACAACTGCGTGATTTCCATCACTGCCATCACCCCGCAACCTTGGTCAGACCAACGTCTCCTCTCCTTCACACTTCAAGCGTCCAGCCCAATCGCTAACAATTCCCTAGCCACAGCGATCCCGACTAGAGGCAAGAAAAATATAACTGCGGAAAAACTCATCCCTCTCATTCTACCTACATTGAACCAACTCCCAGCCAACTCAAGCCCCCACCATCTTGTTGAAAGCTACAACAATAGCATGCGCCTAGCCTTAGATGCTATTGCACCACTAAAGCTGAGAAAACCCAAGCCGATAAAACACTTGAATACCTGGTTCACGGCCCATCTAAAAGCCCGTAGATTAGAGAAACGCAAAAAGGAACACATTTGGAGACAAGCTCCCACAGACAGCAACAAGCTGATCCTCAACAAAATAGTTTCTACCTACAAAAAAGAAATCCTCCTCGCCAAACAAGAATTTTACAACCTGAGAATACTGCATGCAAAATCCAGCACTAAAGAATTGTTCACCATATTAAAAGAGCTAGAGACACCCATCCCGGACCCAGACACCTGTAAGAAAGACAAACAATGGTGCACCAGCATCCAAAATGCCCTTTCCACCAAAGTTGCAGGCCTCCAAATCAAAATTAACAACAAGAAAGAGATCTTATCCAACTCCAAACCTAACACCCCCACACGCACCGGCCCTCAACACCCTCCCCCCCAACCCCCTCACTCGCTTTAGCTTCTCCAAAGTTTCCACGCCAGAAGTGGAAAAAATCATACTCTGCCTCAAACCTTCTAACTGCCAAGGCGACCTATGCCCACCTCAAATCATCAAAGACGCAGCCAGAGACCTATCTCCATTCATTACCAAACTCATCAACGCCTCCTTCTCTTCAGGTACTATCCCCAATAACCTCAAAGAATCCTGGGTCCTCCCCCCCTACTAAAAAAAACCCTCACTTGACCCAGCCGTACCCACTAACTACAGACCCATCACCACCGTCCCCCCTTCCTACTAAAAATCCTCGACAAGACAGCCTATCTGCAAATTCAAAAATTCCTTTTTGTATTTGTTTTATTTATAACGCGCAAGCCATTAGGCCTGGAGGCAACAGGGCGCAATTTGTACAAAGTTACAATAATGCATATATACAGACATAGAAATTACATTAACAGAATACTAACAGGGTTTCTATCTACAAACATTACAGTAATTACAATGCTGCTATGCTTAACAGTAGATATACCCCTACGGTGTACAGGGAATAGTAACGAAGGTCAGCAGGCCAGAGTATGTAAGTCAAGGGCGCAGAGCATGTCTTAGTGCTGGTCAAAAAGCCAAGATTTGGTTTTCGCCTTGAATGTGTTGAATGAGTCTTCAGCTCCGATTGTAGCGGGGAGGGAGTTCCATAGCTTATAGGCTAGGACAGGGAAGCTGGTGCCCCCTGCTTTTTGAAGTTTAAACCTAGGGATCGATAGACAGTGGGTCTGGGCAGTTCTTAGAGGTCGGGAGGTCGAGTGGCGAGACAGCCGACTGCAGAGGCAGATAGGGGCCTTGTTAGCCAAGCATTTGTGCGTGAGGGCAAGTGTTTTTAGTGAGATTCTCTGACAGGTAGCCACTTTAGGTTGGTTCTGGTTTCTGAAATGTGGTGGTTGCGGGGGATGTTTAGGGCAGCTCGAATGGCATTGTTTTGTGTTTGGAGTTTATTCAGGTTCTCTTGGCTAGTACCCAAGTAAAGAGCACTACAATAATCAATTTTGGCCATAATGAGAGTTCTAGCAAGTATGACACTGTTAGGGGTGGTAAGGAACGGTCTGCACGCTGCAATAAGTTTAAACGTGTATGCAAAGGCAGATCTGACTGCATTTATTTGTCGAGATAAGGATAGGGTGGCGTTAAGGTAAAAACCTAACGTTTTGGTATCTTTCGAGACTCTTATGTAATTACCGTCTATGGTAAATGACTGATGGGACGGCTCCAATTTGCTCAGGCGTTGTGAGGTGCCCAGGATGAGGAGCTCCGTCTTGTCGTCATTTAGGCATAACTGGTGTTGGGCCATCCAGGCTTGGATGACCAGGTAGACGTTGTTAAGGGCCTTGGTGTCAGCTAGATAATCACCTGTGATGGGAATGATTATCTGGGTGTCATCCGCATAGTTGGTGTATGAGACACCCAGATAGTCAAGCACATCAAAGAGTGGTTTCGTGAAAATGTTATAAAGTGTAGGTGACATGCAAGATCCCTGAGGTACACCACAGTGAATAGGGGAGGGGTCCGCAGCTGCGGAAGGGGCAAAGGCCCTCATGGATCTGTTGCTCAAAAAGGATTTGATCCAGGCCACAGCAGAGGACGAGAAGTTGGCAGCAGAGTGGAGGTGCCTGCATAGGATCTGGTGGTTGACCAAATCAAATGCGGTAGAGAGGTCGAGGAGTAGTAGCATTGCTAGTTTACCCTTGTCCTTCAATACCTCAATTTGGATTTTTAGGTCTATTAAAGCAGTTTCCGTCCCGTGTCTGGGACGAAATCCGGATTGTCATAGACCTAGCAGATTGTTTGGTTCCAAGTAATCTTGGATCTGAAGGTATGCTAAAATCTTAAGCAAAAATGGTACTGTGGTGATAGGTCGGAAGTTAGTAGGTATGCTTGGGTCTAGGGATGGTTTTTTGAGTAGTGGGATCACCCAAGCATCCTTAGGGTTGTCCGGGACAATACCTGTTTTAAAGGAGGAGTTGATGAAGGCAGTAATGAATGGGGCCAAATCATGTGCAGTGTCCTTAATGATGGGAGCTGGGCAAGGGTCACCTTGGCAGTTGGATGGTTTAATTCTCAGGATGATATTTTCTACCTCGGTAACGGTTAGCGGTGAGAAGGCAAATGGTTTGGTGTTAGCAGTGTCTAGAGGGAGGGCCCTAGCAGGGGACAGTGAGCAGTTATCAAGCTTCAGACTGTCCTGCTTGTCTTCAATTTTAGATTGTAGTGTAGAGATTTTATTCAGTAAGGCTACTTGAATGTAAGCACACCATTTACTATCTTTCGTGCAAGTGTCTGGGGGGGGGGGAGAATGGAGTTTCTAGCTCTTTTAGGATTCTGAAGAGTTCCTTTGTTTTCGAATCAGCTTGCAGAATACGATTGTTAAGAGATAGCATCTTTGTAGGTGAGTGAGGCAAGAAGGAAACCATCTTTATGCTCATCAGAAGGGTGGCTTTTCCAGCGATTTTCAGCACAGCGTTTAGCTTTGCAGAGCATTCTTAACTGTGGGGTGAACCATGAATTAAGATGTGCTCGTGGTTTGGCCTTTCTAAGTTTGATGGGTGCTATGGAGTCTATGGCCGTGAGCATAGTTTGGTTATAGGTGTCTGCTAGGGAGGTGGGATCAGAGCAGGTGTTGGTGGCCGCATTGAGGGAAGGGAGTAACAGAGGGAGGAGTTTCTCCTTAGTTATGTCCTTTTTACTTCTAGTAGGGAGTGCTGGGGCTATCAGTGTCAGGGCTCGCGGGGTTGCTTCAATATTAAAAGTTATGATATGATGGTCAGGCCATAAGCAAGGGGTATTGTTGAGAACCTTGATATTGCAGTTAGAGCCGGCTAACCAGTCAAGGGTCCTGCCTTTGATATGGGTGGGTTCTTGAATGTACACGGTGAGGCCGAGGTCAGTTAGAACATTATCGAGATCTATTGCTACGGGATCTTTTGGGTCACCAAGACCTAAGTTAAGGTCGCCTAGGATGATTGTGAGTTATTTTTAGTTTTGTCAAGGAGGAGAGTGGATATTTCACTGACAAAGGTCGGTGCCGGAACTGGGGGCCTATAGATAAGGTGGAAGGTGGCCGTTTGGTTAGGCGTTCGTGATAGTTTGACAGCGATTCAGCTGATTCGAGTTTGGAGTCGGATACCACTCTTCGGTCAAGAGAGTTCTTATGGATGAAGGCCACGCCACCGCCTCTGGATTGGGCAGTGGTACGGTCACATCGCGTGATGCCGTAGTCAGGCGGTAAAGCCAAGGATAGTGAGGGGCCAGATGCAGCATGTAGCCAAGTTTCGGATATAGCAATGAAGTCAAGGTCAGAGGTGGTGATGAGGTCAGCAATGTCTAATGCGTGTGCTGTGAGAGATCTAGCGTTGATAAGGGCGCCCTTGAACAGAGGCAGTTTAACCCCTGTGGTAGTGGATTTGCATTTAGCGGTAGATGGGGGTGAGCCAGGTGTTGCATGTGAAGTTTGCTTGGTGGCGTTGTTGCGGGAGTGTCGTAGGCGGAATCTAGTGCCTAGTCTCTTGTTTCTAAGAAGGAGGGGGCAGGGTTGGTTTGGTGTGGGTTTCCTGGCGAAGTGTTCCAGCCACAGAGCTGGGTCATTAAGGTATTGGTTAATATGGTTACTGGAGTAGTGTAAACCTGCGGTGGTTGCTGCAGGGCTCATTATAGGGGTCACAGTCTCAGTCGGCAGTGCCTGGTGGTGTAGGTTCAGGCAGGCCAGACTATTAGGTGGCTGATCGGGTTTAGCCCAAAGGGGGAAGGTTGTTGCAGTGGGTAACTGAGTGACTGGGGCAGCCCGTAGGGCTAGAGTGTAGTATAATAGAAGGAGCACACTGACGTGCATGATGTTAGTACTAGCTACCCGAGTAGGATACCTACGAAAATGTTCACACGGGTCAAGATTGAGTCTCATTAGATAGAACTGTGGTATCAGTGACCAAAGCGGCACAATGAATACAAGCGGCTAAATGTCAGCAAACATAAGGTGACCTGAGTGTACAGAGTGTGCAAATGCCTAGCATTGACTAAACAACATCAATCATATAGTGACCAGGACGGCACAATGAGAAGTCAGCATTTGTCAGGCACAACAGGGAATGCAGTGCAAAATACAGCGCAGCTAGATTCAAATATCAGGCACATCAGGGAATGCAGTGCAAAATACAGCGCAGCTAGATTCAAATATCAGGCACATCAGGGAATACAGTGCAAAATACAGCGCAGCTATAGTCAAATATCAGGCACATCAGGGAATGCAGTGCAAAATACAGCACAGCTAGATTCAAATATCAGGCACATCAGGGAATGCAGTGCAAAATACAGTGCAGTTAGATTCAAATATTAGACACATCAAGTAAAACAGTGCAGAATGCACCAGGCGGAAGTTGGGTTGTTAGAACAAAAGGCTAGGCAGTGCAGAGTGCAGCCAGGTAGATGCCAGGGTGGATGTATCACAGTGAGCAGCAGATGCATGGCATAAACAAGGACATGTAGATTCAATTTTAGCAGTGAGAGCCAGACAGGCACTGATTCAGATGCATAAACAAAGGACACCTAGATGAGAGTTACCAGTGAGCAGTAGGCAAGGTGTGGTTGTCCACCAAGATGCAGGGTACACAGGCAGAGGTACATCTGGGGTTAGGCACTGATGCACATGCTAAGTGGCATTCAAGTCCAACACAACAATTAGTGTACATGGCTAGTGCAGGTGAGGTAATGGAGGGAGCTGTTTTGTGTGGAGAGTGCATTGGAAGTGAGTTTAGACAGACATGGATTACTCATTGAACAAAACCACCTCCTAGGAGTTCGGCAATCAGGATTTACACCCCAACACGGCACAGAAACCGCACTCATTGACCTCAAGGCCCAAATCAACATTCTGAGAGATAATGGGAAAACTGCCTTATTGCTCCTCTTAGACCTCTCGGCAGCTTTTGATCTTGTTGATCATAAAATCATATGTAGCCACTTAGACTCGGCTGCCCACTTTTCCCAAGAAGCTATTGGCTGGATCAAATCATTCCTGAGCAATAGACCCATGCGCGTCTTTTCCACCATGGCCGCCGCTGACCCCATCACATGTGGGGTCCCTCAGGGGTCATGTGTCTCTCCCACACTGTACAACGTATTCACTAAGCTCCTGTTTGCTGATCTCTACGGTCTGGGTATCACCTACACTAACTACGCTGATACCCAGATCCTCATCCCGCTGACGGGAGATTACAACAAGGATTTGGCCTTGGTGAACAAGGTGTACCTCATCATTCAGGCATGGATGGCCTCCAATAGCCTATGCCTGAATGATGACAAGACCAAACTCATCATCTTGGGATCAGCCACGAACCTAAACAAACTGGACCTCAACTACTCCAGCTTCACCATAGACGGCAACTCTATAAAAGGTAGCTAAGGAAGTGAAAACCCTCTGCATCTACCTCAATTCCACCCTCTCCTTCCATAAACAGGTCCGCTCCATGGCCTCCACCACAGCCTACACATGCAAGCTTATACGCTCAGCCAAACCCTTCCTCTCCACCCAGAGCTGCATTACCCTAGCCAGAGCCCTCATACTTTCAAAACTGGACTATTGTAACTCCCTCTATGTAGGTGCTAACAAACAGGTTACCAATAAAATCCAAATGCTACAGAACAATGCTCTCAGAGCAGCGCTTAGCTTCCCTAAAAGAGAACACATCTCGAATATTAGGAGAACACACAACTGGCTCACCACCTCAGACAAAATCCTGCTCAAGGTAGCCTCCCTCACCCACAAATGCCTTAACAATGCAGCTCCCCATTATCTAGCCGACAGTATAACTAGATACACTCCCAACAGACACACCAGAAATAGCAATGCTAACCTGCTCGCTGTTCCCAGATTCAAGCTAACGAAAATGGGCGGTAATAGCTTCCAGGTGAAAGCAGCCCAACATTGGAACACACTACCACCCTCCGTTAGAGCACCACAAACCTACCATCAATTTAGGTGTAACTACATCCAGTGGCTAAAGAACAAAGACCAATAACCGACACCTCTGTAGCTACTGCAAATTTTCTTTTCAACCTGTAACTCTTTCGTAATTGTACTCCACTGTCTCCTTGTAACTGCATCTCCTCACTGCGTCCTTTGTATAATAATGTAAATAATGTACAGCACTGTAACTAAGTTGAGAATATACTTGTAATGCTTGCACCCATACCTTCTGGTATGGTACGCCATATAAATAAACAAACTTTGTACTGTACCTCTGGCCTAAAAATCGTACACTTAAGCCAGGCTTGCCTTCTCAAAACCACTCTGTTTATTTGTTTGAAACCTGCTTCCGCCAGGTCTACAGCGATGTTAATTGAGTGGTTTGGCGCCTCTTCCCGAAAACATAGCAGATTTTCTATGCTCATCCGGCAGATGTTCCAGGGTGGGGGCTAAACGGTGCCACATTTCTCTGTCGTATCTCACCATTATAGCCAGTGAGTTAGCTGCCTTCACCATCGTCGCTCCTACCGACAACACTTTCTTGCCAAAGGCATCTTGCCTCCTGGCCTCGTTGTCCGGGGGGGGTTGTGCATTTATGCAGTGAACTTGCCTTTCTTGCAGCAGCTCCTGATTCTGGGGAGGGCTGCGAAGACAAACATTTTGGAGTAGACTCCGGAGCTTTAAACTTCTTTTCCAGTCTGCCCTTAACCGCAGGCTCCGAAAACGAATGGCGCATGGTTCGTAACCCTTCTTGCCAGACGTGGTCTAGAATGGGGACCGAGAATACCGACTTCCTCCTCTTCCCCATATGATCAAACAAGAAGCAGTCTTTCTTTTCCTCCTCCGGGGTCAGGCCAAACTCGATGCATGCTTTACCCATCATTGTGTGGAAGGAACCAATGTCATCTGGGGGTGACTGTTGCGCCGGACTTCTTGGAGCTTCCACCTCAGCCTCCGATTCCCATGTCAGATCTCTTGAAGGGGACGAAGATATGTCTGAAAAAGACTCTCCACGTTCTGAATCGGAATCCGGTAACACTCCTTCCTCCGGGTGTGAGCGTGGAGGATCCTCGCTAACCAGACGGGCTGTTGATACCCTGGCCGTTGACCGCGGGGCCGGACCTGGTTTGTCGTCGGCCGGCGTAGTAGGTACCACTGCAGGTGCACCAATGTGAGGCAACTTCGTGTCCAACCGGCTCAATAGAGTCTGCAATGTGGATAACACTTCCAAGGACAACACCGCCTGGGGATTCAGTAACAACTATGTAACTGGAATACTTCGCCCACTCGAGACGTCAACGTATTGACACTCTGTAATCCCAGATCTGTTGGGCCTACCACATGTTCACAGTCGTCTTCCACAGATGATATTGAGAGGGCCGCTTCCTGTTGTAACATGGCCTCTGCAGAATGATGAGGATGAAGACAATACAGGCAATCCACATGCCCATCTCCCTCGTTAACCTTTTTCAATCCGCATGTAGCACATGGACGGAACAACGCCTTCCCAGACATTGGGAAAGAAACAAAATCAACCTTGTAAAATAGCAGATAACACGAGGTGATCCCACTACTTTGGTAGACGGTTGAAATCTGAAGGGAGCCGGGGGGGCGGGGCTATTTATACCGCTACGTCCTATTGGGGCAGGCGTAAGCGGCCCAAAACGACGTAGATAGGACACAGAAGTGTCAAAAAAAATTCCTATGGAAAACGTCTTTATAAATATACCGAGGGTTCCCAGTCCGACGACGGGGGATATTCTAAGCATGTGAATCCATGAAAGATCCAATGCTGGAGAACTTCTACAATTCTTACCCCCACATGAGGAGGCCCACCGCTGGCTGAGACTGATTTCATTGCGCCAGCTTGCCTTTGTTTGCCATTACTGCCTTTGTTTGCTTCTACTCCGTGACTCAGTGAATCTCCCTCTAAGATTGCTGCCGCTCCCTCAAGTGTTATTTGTGTATCATGTTGCCTAGCAACCATTTCTCATTCTGCCTATAGGCTGTGAGGGACACCAGAAGGCGGAAGCCAGCCCCTCACGCCCAAGGCCCCCCAAGCACAAGGCCATCCTTGTCTGGGCTTGTTCAGATAGTTACGGCTGCAGGGCGTGTCATGCTGCACCTGAGAAACGTACCCATTCATCTCTCGTAACCTACCCGACTTCGAGCCGCCCAACTCTATCTTTGTCCTGAGTCAACACCTCACTACCACACAAGTCCTGTGCTCACGATCTACTCTACAATATGATCTGGTGACTACGATCTAGAATGCTGCCCATACTGACTATCGCATCTCGTAAGCCTACATAATGCTAACACTCTGTTATACCTGATCGAGGCCATGACCCAACCCACTGTATAAAGCCTTTACTGCACTTTGTCAAACCTTCTTAGACAACACTATGCAAGTGCTACTCCGTTAATGCTTCTGCTATGCACTAATCATTTCTTATATTAGTCTGAGTCTGATGCGAACGACCTATTAATTTATGCACCAAGATGCAAACGAATCTTGTTAACTTGTGCTCCTAGAGTGATGCCTCCTCTGCTGAAATTGATACCTACCTTGCATGCTAACACTGCCTGTAACTTTATAGTTCTAAACAGTGTCCTCTGACGTCTGTGACTGTACATCACATCTCCTATCTGATTACTAAGTACTTATCAATGTCTACTTGTAATGCTCACAGCTAAGACTACGCCATTGTAAGAATGACAATATATGCTGGACTATATGCCAATGTATCAGAATTGTACCACTGCAGGTAATCTCTAGTGTGTGAGTGTGTATAACCTCCAACTGTATCCTGACTACCACCTCATCCTGATTGCCTCCTTTTGGTGTCGCTCCGGAAGTTGTTCAAGAATCGGGGCTAGCTGATGCCACATTTCCCGATCATATCTGGCCATAATGGCCAAGGAATTTGTAGAGCCTTCACAGTAGTAGCCCCTTCCGTCAAGACCTTCTTTCGAAAAGGTGTCCTGTTTCCTGGCCTCACTGTACGGAAGTCTAACACATTTGTGTTGGCTTCTGGCCTTATTGCTGGCAGCCACTGAAACCACGCACTCTGGCGCGGGCTGCAACACCAGACATCTAGGGGTAGACTCAGGAGCCTTACATTTCTTTTTCAAGGCGACTTTTCACCACCGGATCCGAAAACAGGTGGCGCATTGTCATAGTTCTCAACCATTTATGTCGCAAAGGCGGGTGAAAACCCCCGATTTTATATTTGGCGGGTGAGAGGCCCATTGAAACGAATGGGAGTGCAGGAGGCTTGGCGGGTGAGAGAGCTGTTTACAAGGCGGGTGACACCCGCCAAAAGCGTGTGAGTTGAGAGCTATGCATTGTGCGCAGGCCCTCCTGCCACATGTGGTCGAGAATTGGCACAGAGAAGACCGCCTTCCTTCGCTTTCCCATATGGTCGAAGAGAAAGCAGTCCTTGCGTTCCTCTTCAGGCGCCAGCCCAAACTCCAGACACGACTATGATATCATGGCGTGGAATGCCCCAATATCATATGGCAGAGATGGTTACGCTGGACTAGGGGGCTGCCCCACCTCAGGGTCTGTGTCCCATGCGTCACCCCTCGTCAGCGACGAAGATACTGTTTATAGGGTGTCCCGCTGAGCACTCTCAGGGTTTGAGTCAGGTAACTCTCCCTCCTCAGGATAAGACCGTGGATGGCCTAACCCCATCGGCAATCGTGCCGGAGGAGACTTCCTAGGCGCCTCACCAGGAAACCCGTCAACCACCAGCACCGCCGGACTCTGAAGAGGTGGCAAGCTTGCATCCAGTTGCACCAACAAAGACTGGAGCGTAGATGGCATCTGCAACGACAGCAGGGATTGCTGATTAACCAAAGGGTAAAGGGATGGCCCAGTTACCAATCCACTCGACGTTGACGGCCTCGCACTGTGCAGACACAGAGGTGATGGGTCAAAAACCAGCTCCTGTTCCTCCTCCATCCCAGAGGAAACGGAAAATGTAGCTGGATCCTGCTGCAAAATGTTCTCAGGAAGCATGGACTCAAAGGCGGCGGACTGCCACGCCCCACCCATTGTCAACAATCCTTCCGACTCCATCTGCAACGACGGCAACAGCAGTGGACCACTGTGTCAAAGTCGTGGATGGCGCCGATGACACCACCAACGGCAGAACCGTAGATTGCATTGCCAATGTCGACGAAGGAATATCAGTCCACGAGTTTGTCGTCTGAACCACAGTCTCCCCGGGCTTCGATTTCACCAGAGACCCAGACTTTTTGGAAGACGAACCGGAATGGTGCTTCGAAGACTCCCGGCGGAATGAATACTTGTGATGATCCCTGGATGACAAGTGCTTCGATGCAGACTCCTTCGGCTTTTCAAGTCCTTTCTCAACACCGTAGACTTCTCAGGCCTACCACCAGACCGCTTGGACTTGTCAGGCCAATCATGCTTTGACAACGAGGAGCCACTCGCCCCCTTCGAATGATGCAATCTAGACGAAGACTTGCTGCCTTTCCCCACCTCGACGCAGGCAACGCTGCCTGATGCTTTTTAACAGGTGAGGGGTTCTGCCGATGCTGCTCAGCGATGCTCCGCGGCCTACTCCGATCTCCCTAAAGCCTGGCAACCACGGGCCGAATCCACCTCCGAAGCCGGGTAAGTGCCCTTGTTAAGCCAGCATATGAGCCGTCGATTAGTCTTTCAAGGTCTTTTGAGAAAACTCCTGGCATATGTCGCAGGCATCTGCTGAGTGATGGGGTAGAGACAGCAAAGACAGTCCACATGACCATCCCCTTCGAACACCACCTTCATGCCGCAGGTTGCACAAGGCCGAAAGAGACTTCTGGGCTACTGATGACATCCTAGCCCACAAACCAAAACGCATGTGCAAAACAAGAAGAAACACGAGGTGATCCCAACAGTTTGGAGACAGTTGAAATCTGAAGGGAAGCCGCGGGGGCGGGGCTATTTAAATCAGACATCCTATTGGTGTGGCCTAAAGCACCCAAAAAGAACATCAATAGGACACTAAAGTGTCGATGTTTACCATAAGAAAACGCTAAGTTAAAGTTAAAGTTACGGAGGTTTCCCAGACTGACGACGGGGAAATATTCACAGCATGTGAATCCATGAAAGATCCAATGCTGGAGAAATTAGCGTAATATAACTTTAGATAACTTACTGCCTTTATTCCAACCCATTATGGATCCTACACTTATTAGTCTAGACCCCTCTGCTCAAGTGGAACTATACAACAATACTATTATTCAAGCTATTGATAAGATAGCACCCCTAAAAATGCGCAAAGAGAAACGTTGAGCGCATCTCAATTCCTAGTTTACTCCCAATCTCAAAGCCTTACGTAATGAGAAAAGTGTTAAAACCGCCTGGAAGTCTCATCTGATGGAAACAAGGAAAGATTGGCCAAAATATCAAAAAAATAAAAAAATGAGATACTTCAAATGAAAAAAGACACACACAATGACAGGATTAACAAAGCCAAATCAAGCACCAAAGAACTCATTCTAAACAAACTATAGTCACCTATACCGCAAACAGATACATGCACCAAGAATAAGACCTGGTGTACAAATATTCAAACTGCGTTAGCCAATAAAATTTCTCTTACAAGAGAAAATTGAAAATAAAAAACGAAATCTCACCAGAGACATGCCTGCACTAGCCAACCACAACCGTCACTAAACCTTGCAACCGCTTCAAATTCTCCCCGGTCTCCACCCAGGAAGTAGTGAATATAATATCATCCTTAAAACCATCCAAATGCCAGGGTGACACCTGCCCGGCTCAAATTATCAAAGAGGCAGCCAGAGAATTAGCGCCGTTCATCACCACCCTTACCAACTCTTCATTTGATTCATTCAGCGTCCCCTCTACCTTAGGATGCTTGTGTCCTCCCTCTTTAAAAAAAAAAAACAATCTAGACCCGACCACACCCACTAATTACAGGCCTATAACTATTGTCCCTTTCCTTCTGAAAATTCTAGACAGGGCAGCCTACCTTCAGATACAGTCTTACCTCAAAAATAACAATCTTCTTGGTCTGCGTCATCCTGGGTTTTGACCTAAACATGGGACAGAATCTGCACTAATAGACTTGAAAAATCAAATGGATGACTTAAAGGACAAAGGGAAGCTTGCCATCCTTCTCCTCTTAGATCTCTTGGCCGCATTCGACCTAGTTAATCACAAGGTCTTATGCAATCACCTGACCTCAGCTGCACACTTCTCCAACAAAGCCATGACTTGGATTCAATCCTTCCTGGACAATCGAACTAGAAGAGTCTTTTCAACCAACGCCTCAGCTGAACCCATACCTATTACCTGTGGAGTCCCACAACGTACAATATATTCACCAAGCCTCTTTTTGATGATCTTGACAATCTGGGTATCGCCTACACTAACTATGCAGATGAAACCCAGATCCTCATCGCCATCTCTGGTGACTATGAAACTGACTCAACCTTACTAAACAAAACTTATCTGTCCATTCAAGCATGGATGGCCACTCACAGCCTCTGCTTGTATGATGATGAGACTGAGCTTTTTCTCATCGGTTCGAATGCTAAACTAAACAACCAGAGTGATCAATTTAAATCCTTCAACATTGATGGCATCAATATCGAAGTATCAAAGGTGGTGAAAACTCTAGGTTTCTACCTTGACTCGGCTCTAAACCTAAATAGACAGGTCAATGCCACCGTCTCAGCCACGGCATACACCTGTAAATTAACGCTTGCAAACCGTTCCTCTCGACAGATAGCTGCTCCACTTTGGCCAGAGCTCTAATCTTATCAAAGTTAGACTACTGTAACGCCTTATATTTAGGCTCCAGTAAATACAATGTGAACAAATTACAAATATTGTAAAATAACGCTTTAAGAACAGTGTTCAACATTCCGAAAACTGAGCACATTACAGCTGTCAGAAGTAGTACAAATTGGCTGGCCGTTAAAAACAGAATAAACTTTAAAGCCCTAACCCTTGCACACAAATGCCTCGCCAACTCTGCCCCTAAATATCTAGTAGAGAAATTTGCCAAAAAAACTTTGCAACGACCCACTAGAGCTGCACACTCACACTGCCTGAAGGTCCCTAGATTTAAACTGCAGAAAGCTGGTGGAAGTAGCTTTCCAGTAATGGCTTCTAAACTATGGAATTCAATGCCTGTGGACCTAAGAGCAGAACCCTCCTACTACAGCTTTAGGAACAATACCAAATCTTGGCTCCCATCTCTTGATGAATGCACCAGTTTGACTTCTCTACATTATTCTGTATGTAACATTTGCATATACTTGTAATGTATTGTAAATATTCCCAACTATTCTGCTCCCAGCCTGTAATTTACTGTAAATATGTCCAACTATTTTGCTTCTAGCGATTGTGTAACCTATGCAACTATGTAAAGCGCCCAGATACCTCCGGGATTGGTGCGCTTTATGAATATAATAAACTAACAAACTCAGCACCACACAAACAACACACCAGAATACACTATAGTTTCACAGGTATTGAAACACTGGATGAGTTTGGGGGAACTGAATACACGGCCATGGTCCTCTTGGATCATGCTACACTGATAACATTGGCAAACAGACACCCAGAGGGCCCCGATACCGACCTGGAGATTAAGGGAAGAAGCCCTGCATGATGACGTCTTCAGAAACCACATCGGAGACACGATAACAGAATACTTTGACACTAACACCGGTAGTGTATCAGAAACCAGGACATTGTGGGAATCCTTCAAGGCCATGAGAGGTGCAGCGATAGGACAAATGGGCGGCCTGAGGGCAGATATACAGAGGAACCTGGAAAGTATGGAGAGAGACATAGCTCAGGAAGAAAATGCACTTGCTGGAAGCAATGCAAACGAGGCAAGACTGATAGACCTGCGCCAAAAATGCATAGCGCAATGGAAAAGATTAAGGAGATTGGACTACATGAAGTACACCCAGAAACTGCACAGGGAAGGAGACAAACCATGGGGATTGCTAGCATGGCTATGTAGGTGTGAAGAATCCAGGGACATGATCAATAGTATAGCACAAGAAGTCTAGACAGTGGTTAGAACGCAAAGGGAAATTAATAGCATATTTGTCAGATTCTACCAATCCTTATATTCAAGGGACACCAACATCGAGGATGCCCAGCGCCAGATAGACCTTCCACCGCTAGAAAGGGAGCAAGCAGCCACACTGGACACACCACTGACACTGGACAAACTTAAAATAGTGATAGCCGACCTCCCAGCCGGAAAAACACTGCGACCGGATGGCCTCCCTGGCGAATTTTACAAGACCTACGCAGAGGCATTAGCGCCTAGACTATTCGAGGTATACACAGAAGCATAGGAGGTAGGAAGCATTTGAAAATAGTTTTCCTTTGAAATAAGAGCACCGCATGGGGAAATCCATCTACAGGGGTAAGATTATGGTGATAGTAGAGCACTAATAGCATTCCACTGAGATGATACTATAAGTCTCATAAAAATAATTTCTTACATAGATACCATTCTGTCTCTTCCCACCTATCCCCTGTCCCGCTCTTCTCTCATTGTCTAGATGGGGCTTCCTGATAACAGTCAAGAGATACTGTAGAAAAACTGATAGACAGCACACTAGTGAGTGCTAGTCCAAAAACAGCCCTGATGAAAGTGGGACACTAACGTTTTACCACTGAAACCGGTAGGCTATTACTCTGTGCCCTGGTATACAGAAGCGAGCAAACAAATCGTCAACCAGGTCACAGATTGTTCCTCTCTAAAGAAACCAAGAGAAAGAACTATGAATTCACATACTCTGGGAATAGAGTCAAAGAAAAACCTAAAACTCTACATCCCAGAGCACAGGAGTCCTTGTCCGAGCCATCTCAGCCTAGTGGCTTTTTAACCACGGTCCCTGTTAAGCATACCACTTACAAAGAAAAGCTGCATTCCATAGAAACGGAATAAAATTGGTCTAATTTTCACTTGACCTAATGAGGGAACATGAGCTGTTGCAGTTTGACCATGGCCAGCTGATATGGACTGCAAAAGGGGGAATTCCTGACGCACTTAGAGGTAGTAGGTAGGATGTCCAAACGATGGCCGGGAGCAACAGGCGAAGTAGACTCCAGCACCCCACTAGACACAATGTATGACATATCAGAAGGGTGACACATGGTATCCAGAACATATGACCTATTACTGAGGGAGTTAGACACACAGGAACTGGCGGTGCTAAGTAAATGGGAGTGAGACGTGGGCAGAACCGTCACAGATATGGAGTGGCGGAGGGCACTGCTTTTACACCAAAAGAGTTTCTAGAAAACGCTGGATTCAAACGTACTCTAACATATGTGACACACAGGGCATAACTCACCCCATAAGACGATGATCTATAAGAATAGGGACCAGGCATGCCCAAGAGGAACCCAAGAGGGCGCGGACATGATGCACATGCCCAGTGATCGCAAGTTCATGGAAAAAGGTTGCAGACAAGGTAAAGAGAGGGGGGATCCAGATGCAAGCATGGGCCCCAGAGTTCTGCCTGCTGGGGCTGTTCTGAGGAAGGGGAAGCGCGTCATCCTCCTTTCAAAAATGAAGGAACAAGTTACTTACCTGTAACTGTTCTCCAGCATGGGTCTGGCATGGATTCACACGCTCATGAATATTCCCCGTCGTCAGGCCGGGAATCCTCGGTAAAGAAAAAATCAGTATCAGTTTTGTTTCTGATCTGTCTTTCTCAGGTTTGCCGACAGATGACAGTGCATGATGTAGCCGAAGAGCCATCTGGAAATGGAAGCCTTCGAGAGAGCCTTCCCTTGGTTCACAGGTCCAAAGTTCACAAATAGCTGTGATGTTTTCCGAAAACTCTTCATACGGTCCACGTAGAACTTCAGCGCTCTAGCCACATACAGCGAGTGCAAAGTCCTCTCGGCCGGTGACGGAAGCGACGGGAAGAAAACAGGTAACACCAAGGGCTCTTTGAGGTTGAAGTCCGACAGCACCTTGGGCATAAAGGAGGGGTGCGTCCTCAGAATCGCCCTCCTGTCGTGAAAAGGCAAGTATGGAGGCTTGCAGGATAGGGCCTGGATCTCTCCCACTCCTCATACGGAGGTGATGGCCACAAGAAACGCAGTCTTCCACAACAGGAACTTCAACGGTGCCGAATGTAGGGGCTCGAATGGCGCCCCATGAGCCCGGTCAGCACCACGTTGAGTTCCCACGCTGGGGCAGGGACCTTCACCGGCGGGAACGATCGGAACATTCCCTTCATAAATTCCTTCACTAGGTGATGGGACCACAAGGACGCCTGTCCTGTGGTTCTGGTGTATCGGGAGATCGCAGCCAGATGTATCTTGATGGAGGCGTGAGCCAGTCCAGCCTTGGCCAGCGACAGTAGGTACGGCAGCACTTGAGGGGCCGTAATCTGTAGAGGGTTAATCGTCTGTGCATGGCACCAGACAGAGAACCTCTTCCACTTATGTCCGTAGCACTTGGGAGTTGAGGACGCCCTGGCCTTTGCAAGGACCTCTCTGCAGTCAGCCGAGATATCGTACCCCCCAAACTCTAGTGCTGCAGGAGCCAGGCCTGCAAGTTCAGCGACTCCGGGTCGTGATGAAGTATGGCGCCTCCTCCTCTGGAGAGAAGATCCACGTCTGTCGGCAGCTTGACTGGTGGGGGACGCTGACAAGTCCAGAAGGTCCGGGAACCAGATCTGCCTCGGCCACGCCGGTGCGACGAGGATCATCCTGCACCGGGACCTCTTGAGCTGGTTGACGAGTCGGAGCAGCAACGGCGGGAACGCATATAGGAACAGGCCGTCCCAGGGGAAAGAGAAGGCATCGCCCATGCTCCTCGGCTGGGGAAACCTGCTGGCGAACCTCTGGCACTTGGAGTTCATCGCCGTTGCGAACAGGTCGATCTGCGGTTTTCCCCATCGTCGGAAGAATCGATCCACTTGATCCTGACGTAGTTCCCACTCGTGGCACGAGCGCAGCTCCCTGCTGAGTGAGTCGGCGATGGTGTTCTTTATCCCTGCCAGATGAAAGGGCACTAGAAACATCCCTTGGGTGACGGCCCAATGCCACAGATCCTGGGCTTCCTTGGAGAGGACTGGGGATCTGGTTCCTCCTTGCTTCCGGATGTAGAACATCGTGGTGGTGTTGTCGGTGAAGATTCTCACCACCTTGCCCTTGAGGGACGGGAGAAAGGACCCGAGGGCCCAGACAATGCACGGAGATCCAGGATGTTGATGTGAAGCGGTTTCTCCTCCGGGAGCCAAAGGACTCTCGCGTGAAGTTCCCCGGTGTGCGCTCCCCACCCTTGCAGGGAGGCATCTGTCGTCACCGTTATCTGGTGGGATGGGGTCTGAAAGTCTATGCCGGCCGTCAGATGAGCGAGGGTGCCCCACCACCGGATCGCTCGTCGGAAGGTCTCGTTGAGCAGGATCCTGTCCTTGAAGCTGCACATCGCTTGGATCCAGCGGGCGTCGAGGAACTCTTGCAGAGGGCGCATCCGAAGCCTGCACAGGCACATGAGATATATGCAGGAGGAAATCATCCCGAGGAGGGACTTGATGGACCTCACCCTGGCCACGTCTGTGGCCAGCAGACGCTGCACCTTGCCCAGGATGGCCTTTGTCCATTCCTCCGACGGCGAGGCCAGACGCGCCACTGTGTCGAGCTTGGAACCCAGAAACAGTGCGACTTACGACGGGACCAGGTGGGATTTGGGAAAGTTGATGGAGAATCCCAGTTCCGTGAGCAGCTGGACGGTCTTTGCTGTGTGATCTACGATGAGCTCCCTTGTCCTTGCTCGATGAGCCAGTCGTCCAGGTAGGGATAGACGTGGATCCCCCAGCAGGCGCAGCCGCGCCGCCACCGGTGCGAGGTACTTGGTGAACACCCTGGGTGCTGACTTCAATCTGAACGGGAGGGCCTTGAACTGGTAGTGCCGTCCTTGGACCACGAACCTGAGGAACTTTCGGTGTCCTTTTAGAATGGGGATGTGGAAGTATGCATCCTCCAAATCCGACAACGACAGGGAATCGCCCTCCTCCAGCTGTCCCAGCACCTGCTGGAGGGTAACCCTCCAGAACTTCTGTGCCTTGATGTACTTGTTCAGTCATCGCAGGTCCAGGATGGGGCACCATCCTCCTGTCTTCTTTTTCACAAGGAAGTACCTTGAGTATACTCCGGAGCCTCTTCGGGACGAGCTCGATGACACCTTTTTTGAGCATCGCCCTTACCTCCAAAAGCAGTTGAGGGACGTGATTTTCTTTCCTGGCCACGGGTGGAATGCGGGGGCACTTTTTTTAGAAATTAGAGGGCGTGCCCCTGGGCCAGGACATCCACCACCCAACGGTCGGTGGAGATGGACTCCCACACGCTGACAAACTTCGCCAGCCGGCCTCCCACAGGGGCCCGACACCGTGGTCGGTTCAATCTTGCTTGGAGGACGCCTTGCCGTCTTGGCCTCCCTGGCGATGACGGCGGGGTCCACCCGACTTGCCTCGTCCTCTATAGGCTTCCTGAGACAAGGAGCGGGCCGCTTGGCGGAACGTAGAGGAGCCACCGCCGAATCCCTTGGAGGCACCCTGCTTGCTCCAAAAGGACGGCCTTCGTTGCCGGAGAACGCCTAGGGCATTAGCTGTCTCCGTGTCCGCCTTGATGGCTTGGAGGGACTCATCCACTGTTTTCCCAAACAGATTGTTCCTGTCGAACGGCATGTCCAAAACCTTGGCTTGTACGTCCTGGCGGAAATCTGTCGCCTTGAGCTACCCTTGCCGTCTAAGGCAAACGCCATTGCCTAGCTGGCGGAAACCGGTGTCTGCAAAGTCCGTTGCCACCGTAATGGCGTGATCCAACGCCACTTCGCCTTCTTGCAAGATCTCCAGGGCCTCAGCCCTCTTTTCATCCGGTAGGAAGTCCAACAGGGGGGCGATCTTGTACCATAACTCCGTCATGGCGGGCCACGATCGCGAGGGCGTTGGCCGCCTTAATCGTTGTTGCCGCCGACGAGATAACTCGTCCCATTGCGTCCAGCTTCTTTCCTTCGCCGTCCGATAGGGAAGTTGACGTTGAGGCCGATGCCCCCCCCCCCCTTTCTTCTTGGCCGCCGCTGAGACGACCGAGTCAGGGGTCGGTTGTGCCCTAAGGCACAAAGGAGCCGCGTCGGGGACCGGGTACTACTTCTCGTACCGATCCCTCTTGGCAGGCGTCGTAGACGGGTTCTTGAGAAGGGCGAGACCCTCGTCCCAGATGTCATCCAGCAGAGGCATGGCGAGGACCGTCTTCCTCTTGGCCTCGCGCCGTTGGTAAAGGAAACCTTCCTCCTTCTCTTCAGGGCAGAGCTGAAAAAGCTTGGATGCCCTGGCGATCATTGCATGGAAAGATCCGATCTTGTCGGCCGGGGAGGCCTGGGCTGGGGGCGATGGTACCTGTCGTGGCCGTGTCCGTTCCCGTGTCATCCCCAGGGACGGGGGACGTGGGTAAAGGCTGAGCAGGCCGCGAGGGCTGAAAAGGCGGGGCTGGATGGATCCGTCTTCTCTTGTTCGGGGGGCTTCCCGCCAGGCCTGGTTCTGGCTCCTCCGTCGAGCCTGGTTCCGGATCCTCCGTCGGTAGTAAGGGCAATCTCGTCCTTATCTCCGAACATAAGGATTGTATCACCACCAAAATGGCCGCCGAGTTATCCTGCGGCTCCGGAAGCGATGGGTGACTAGGACCCTCGCCGGTGCCGCCGTCACTCGTCGTCACCTTCGTTGGGATCCCTCCCGTGGGGTCAGGCCTCTTCGACGCCCTCTAAGACTTCTACCAGCTCCTCCTCGGAAGCTGTGTCCGTGTCCACAATGGCCACCAACCCCCCCACCCCTCTATTTCCGCCGGGGTCTTCACAGGGGTCTTTTCGATGGGTCTGAAAGAGGCTTCCCTCCGCGGAGGCAGGAAGACTCTGGGCCCTGAGGTCGCCTCCACTGGTGTAGCATCCACAGGCTGCGCCAGGGCTGTAGCGACTTCCTTGTTAGAGGCCTTGGCCTTTACCACCTTGTGTGGGCCTGTGGCCTTCACCTTGGGGGGTGGGGGGGAAGAGGGTCACCGCCTCACTCCCCCTCGGCCGGATCCTTCGAGCTCGACCGGGGCCTCTCCAGAAGCTACGCCGGGTTCTCGGCCTTTCTCTTCCCTGAGCCAGAGCGTTGGCTCGTGGTTGATGGCGCTGGAGAAGGTGCGCCCTGCCTGGCAGCCGAGGAGCCCAACCGTTTGGCGCTCCCGGTGCCCGCGGACTCACGGTGCTTTGCCTTCTGTTGGGCCCGCGTCACTGAGGCGCCCTCACAGGACTTAGAAGACCGCTCGGACGACTTCTTTTTCTCACCTGATGGGCTGTTTCCTTCCAGCCAGTTGGAGAGACAAAGGTGTCGGTCCCTGATGGTCTGTTCCGACATGTTCCCGCAAAACGCACAGTCCTTCTCCACGTGCGTTTTGTCCTCATGAAGGCAGTAGAGACATTTCGAGTGCTCGTCCTCCTTGAACACATTCTGCAGCTGGCATCCAGGACAAACCCTGAACAGCTTTCCGGACGTCGATCTTCCTTTCTCCTGGGCCATGTTTGGGTAGGCCGCAGAAACTTCTGGAATCCTCCAAGAAGCGTAACTCGACGAAATTTTCACCCTTGAGGGGCATAGAACAAAATACCGACACGGATCCCCGTTAATCGGATGTAGAGACGGTGGAGCTTGAGGCTCTATTTGACTGAAAAATGAGAAATTCTCTTTGAAAAAGCGTGAAAACGCAGCAAAAGCTCGAGAGCTAAACACGAGGACTCCCAACACTTGAGCGTGTGGTAAAACTCTTAAGATGGCTGCCAGAGGTGGGGCTTAGGGAGAGGGCAGTCATTGGCTGGGGGCAGTATGACCCAGAGACCAGTGATTGGTTACTACTGAGAAAGACAGATCAGAAACGAAACTGATACTGATTTTTTCTTTACCAAGGATTCCCGGCCTGACGACGGGGAATAATCATGAGCTTGTGAATCCATGCCAGACCCCATGCTGGAGAAAGATCTAATTTGTGTATTAGCAAAGAGAAGGATAGCGATGGCCTGGAAATCAACTGAAGGGCCTATTGTAGAGGCTTGGTGGGCAGGCCTGAAACGCTGGTCACTGGCGGAGACAGCGCTGTGGCATAGGGCACTACAGAAATGGAGCATACAAGGGAAGGGACGGATTGGAAGCCTGGAATGAAATGACTCAGGTGATGTTGGACACTGGGGTCCCCTGAAAGGAAACCATGGCACCACAACATAAATCTACTGGAACTATTGGGGCATATGGAATGCTACAAGACAGTGGTTAAGACAATATCACGAACAAAGGCTATGTCAACAGACTGGATTAATAGTAATGATGGAATGTAGCATCCATCAAGAAATATATGCGACAGATCACATGCCACAAAGTGCAACACTGATGTTTTTGTTTGCTTTTACTTTTCTCTTTTGTATGTTATGTTTGTTGGAAAGCTCCCAAATTTTTTTGTCAAAAAAACAAACAAAAAAGAACACAGAAATGAATGCCTCCAGGAAGGTTGAGGTACCTCGTGGCCATTTAATCCAATAATGCTATCCACTCATTTGGGCACAGAAAGCCTAAACAAGTTGTATAAAAGTGGACTGTGAAAAGGAAATGTTACTCATCTTAGGGACTACTGTACTCTTAGTCCAAATCGCCTTTCCTTCATACATTTGGGTAGTTCCTGCCATATAGACATGTTTCCCCTTGAACAATTGTGTGTACAGAGGTGGAATACACAAGGGGCGCAATGTTTCCCCTTGAAGAATTGTATGCACAGAGGGGGGAAAACACATGAGGGGTGCAGCCACACCATAGCCTCTGCCCCCACACTCCTTTCCCCCCAGTTTCTGACTTGCAGAGAGTACCAGAGGACTAACTACTATTTTAGGGGGATGGAGGGCAGACCTAAAGCGGAAAGAGGGGGTTGAAAAAGTACAGTAGTCACTATGGCAAGTACCTTTTCCTTTCTCCCTCATTCCATCCCCTTTCCACAATACTGTTGAAGAGTACCAAACGCCGTTTTACCCCAGGCACTGGGAAACTAGACTGATGGAAAAATGATCCTAAGAACTGCCTGTCTGAACTGGTCATCAGTTCTAGAACTGGTGTCAAGAGAATAACGGCAAAAAGCCAACTGGGAAGCCTTCCAGATGTCTCCCCAATGCACCTGCCTCCAAATGGCCAACACCATACTTTTTGCAGTCTTGTGATGTGCATTAAGACCTGGAGGGTGATCTTTGTACTGAATCTTAAGCATGTGAGATACCAGAACCTATTACAACTGGCTGTGATGGCTTTGGCTGTTTGCCTGGATGGACACCACCGAATGTAGCAACTAGTCTGGGGACCTATGAGGCCAAGTCCTCTCGAGACAATAAAGCCACTGTGGGATTCGATCAGTCGCTGTTTGGTAGATCAAAAAAAAAACGGTTATGGTAATTTCCTTCTTCATGTGAAACTCAGACGTTCGGCAGAAAAGGATGTGTCTGCAGAACAACCTTATCATTGTGAAAGAATAGTTAAGGATCCACAGTTGATCAAGCTTGCAATTAGCTGATTCTGTGAGCTGATGTGATGGCTACTAGAAAATCTGTTTTCCAAAATATAGTTGCAAGTCCATCAAGGCCATACGTTTAAATTGTTTATGTGGCAATGTTTTTAATATGACATTGAGATCCCATGCAGGGAACAGTCTACGAATAGGGAGAAACAGATGAACGTGCCCCCAGAAGTGGTGTTTAATGATTGGGTGGGAAAGAGACCATTCAGTCATTGTTTGTAATGTAAGCCTCGAGGGCTGCAAAGTAAGATCCGTAAGAGGAGATCTGAGTTCCTGATTGTATTAGTATTGACATGATGGAAACATCTATAGAGGCCCGCGGGGGGTCTCTAGCATCCAGTGGCAAAATAGTAGACATTTGCCTTTATTTGGAGACAGCGTAATACTTCCTCATGGCAGCCATCACTTAAAGACTAGCTTCCAAAAGACCCCAGGGGCCGAATGTTTTCAGGTGCCAGATCGCCAAGGAAAGTAATTAAGGGCAAGGATTTAAAACCTTCCCGCCTTGGTGGTGAAGCATGTCTGGAAGGAGGAGAGATAATCCAAGTGCCATTAGCAGCAGGTAAGAAAACAAATGTCTCCGAGGGTGGTACAGGGGTGATCAGTAGAATCGTACAGTTCTTGAATTTGACAATTTCAATTTGCTTTGGGGATACTAGTAGGGCCAGAGTAGTGGCACCATCATTGCCCTGAATTTTGTCAAAAGGGGAAGTGAGTGTGGCACTTTTGAGCCAGAAAAAGGGAAAAACCACTGGCCCTGCTGCGGTCCCGGCTGATTTTTATGTGGATGAATTGACACTATGGGTCTCGTATTTGACAAGGTTGTGTAATGACGCTCTGTGTTTAGGTAAGGCCTGCTTTCCTGGACATAGGATGTTATTGTTTCCATCTTCAAGAAGGGGGATAGGAATCATCCGACCAACTATAGACCCATTTCCCCTTTTTATGTTTGGGGTAAGATTTTTGCAAAGGCCATTTTGACGCACCTTGGGAATTGGATCAACGAGGGCAGAGTACTGAGCAACTTACAGGCTGTTTTTCAAATGGGAATCAGCACTTTGGATCCGTGTTTGAGACTTTGTTTAGTCTATGAAAAATATACTGTATTGAGGAAAATGTTGGTCTACATGGTCTTTGTAGACCTTAAAATGTCATTCAATACAGTCCTGAGAGCAAGATTGTGGTCAATCTTGGAGGAGCTTGGTGTTCCATTGGAGCTGCTTAGTGCCATTAAGTCTCTGTATGTACTGTAATTGAAAGTGTGGTTGAAGGAGCTTCATCCCTCCCGGTGGGAAAAGAGATGGGGGTGCACCGGGGCTGTGTCGTGCCCTCCCCTCTAGTGACATGAGAAGATATTTTTTAAAACCTTTATTTAACTCTCAAGCAGTTAGAAATACTATTGAGGCCATGACACTGTTTTGCTGCCAAAGAATCTCTGGCCACCAATAGTACAGGTATTTACCATGGAGGCGGAGATTGCGATCCACCACAATCGTGTGATGATCATGGACGGTCCTTGGTGCTTTTTGTCATGTTTTTGACATTGTTTGGCCTTGTTTTATGTTAAACAGACCGCTGTGAACTACTGGTTGTATGCAAAAGAATGTATATCTAATGTTTTAAAACATTCTTAACTAGATGTTTTATTTTTGTTAGGATGCATGGATTGATTGTTTTAATGTTTCTACAGTTCTTATGTTATTGCCAACAATGCATCCTCTCAGGCACACTTTTTTCGTGCATAGGTTTATTGATTTATTGTTAGATGCACTTTTTATAATATTTTATTATAAACTACTCTTATTGTAACAGCCTTGATTTTATTGGCATTGTCAAGGTTTAAATCATGTTTTTAATAAGTATTTAAAATTTTACTTTTATGGCACGTCTGCCGAAATAGTGTATGAACGAACAAAGTTGGACTCGCTGAAGAATCTTTCAAACCAGAGTAAAAAGCAATACAGGCTGTTGCAGGGTAATGGCAAGGCATTTCCTAATGACCCTCTCTTTCCAGTAAGCTTACTGGACACTTAGTGTTAACTTCCATAGCAATTAGATCCACTGGTGAGAATAAAAACGTGTGACACGATCCATTCCTTTAACTCCAACTAGTGATTGGCACAAGACTTCCTGTTCTGCTCAGCTGTTGCTGCAAGAGAATGAGATTTTTCTGACGACTGCCAGGAACTACACTAAGGAATGTATATACAGCCAACAGTTTCCAAAGAATTGGAGGCACAGCCATCCCCATATGGGTTTTAATGCCCCAGAAAGGAGACAGACGTAATTACTGGTGAAGGACTTGTAATAGTCCAAAATGCATTGGACACCTCAGATTTCGTCTCCTCATTAAAAATGTTTTTTTTTTTTAAACACAAATGGTTCCTGGACATCACCACATATATAATTGGCAGTATTATTTGCAAGGGATAAGACGGCACCCAGGGGTTCTACCCCTTGGTCCCAGTACTACACATTTTTGTCATCCTCTGTGGTCAGCAGTCTGGTCCAAATACTAAATACGTACACTATATGCACTATTGATCAGACTAAGGTGGTGCCCGCTTCCACAGTGGAGTGAAACACTAAAAGGCCTGTCAATTTTGGTACTGAAGTGAGAACTCCCCAACATAAAGACACAAAAGAACATGGGAACTCACACATTTGAATGAGCTAGACCTAAAGAGCAATTGTTTGCATGGAGGCGTGGGTTTCATGTCTCACTGTGGTGAACTATGGCCCATCTGATATAACATGCGCAACCTGGTAACGTTGCCCTCAATTTCACATAGGCGTTCGTAATTGTACTCCCTTGCCAAGACAGTTCACCCAGTGTTTGCCCATCCCGCAACCAGTATACATAATTTACAAAAATGATTTGACACTTAAGTGTTACAACCACTGCAGTCAGCCAGCACTGGGCCTTCTAAACAAGCAGTCAGGATTTTAAACGTGAATTTTTGGTGAAGAGCTTTTCAGCAATGCAACTATACTTGTAAAGCACACCCTTCAAAAGCTATTGCTTATGCCTTTTCAAAACCTGCACTTGGTTGACATTTTTACCTGGAACAGAAATATAATTTTTTTCCAGTTCACTAGGCCTCACATGTGTGAGAAAGCACAAAAGACTGGACTGCTTTAATTGTGGAAATTGTAGAGGGTCGGAAGGAGGAGTCGGACACTCTGAAGACATGGTTCAGGTTCTTTTAATGTAAATTATAAGTAGAAGGCCTAGCTTTCCCCATCACTAGAGGGAGTACCCTATCGATATAAAGAAACTATGTCCTCCATCCAAACTACCCTATCAGACACTGCCACCAATTCTAACTAACTTAAAATAGACCAAGGGAATGCTTCAGCTTTGCCTGCCCCCTCCAGTTCATTCAATAGTCTCTTGAATAAGAACACCTCTTGGTGGGACAGCTAGTCTCTGCGATCAATTATTGTAGCTCGCCAAGAACACTATTCTCGCTCATACTCTGTCCCCTTTTTAGAATGTGTCCCACAGTAACATTTCTTGATACTCAGTTGGTTACTTGTAGTTTTCCTCTCAGGCCTCTCTCCAGGAGTACCTGAACAGGGTTGTATTGTTGCTTATTGTTTCCTGAGTACTTGATCGATGTTATGCTTTTCCCCTTTCTAGACTTCTATCATCAGTTCTCATTCTTATAGTGTCCAACTGCGCTGATATAGCAGCGCCTCTCGTCTATGCTTTTCACCTCTGGTTGGAGTATCTATTCTCTTATTGGTAATACAACAGCCATAAGGATTCAGTCCCTCTCTTCTAGGCATTTCACTTCTTGGTTGACTTTGTTGTTTATTTGATAACTCGTCCTACGTAATGGGTTGCAGCTGCTTGCAATAACCCTCTTCCCTCTCTGGATTACCCTTTATTTGCCTCCAACTCCCACCACATAACTTTAGCCCTGCTTGCTCGTTCTTCTGACTGGGACTTCTCTGATTGATAACTATATCCCGCAGTCCTCACACTACTCCCGGTCCCCCAGGTACTTCATTTTTGGTACAGGCCGGTGGCTTGTTCCTCTCTGTCAACCAGACACTCTTCTCGCGTCTGCATACCCCGGTTTTCTGGCATCTCACACTCGCGCTCTCGCTCTCTCTCCAAGTCGTGGACTGCGCGACTAGCTTGCGTTCCACCTCCAGCCGGCGTAATGACGTCAAGGGACTCCCTTTACGCATCAGGCTCCACTCCCATCTTCCTCCTTGTCACAGTTAAACATGAGTCTTGTTTTAAAGATACTTTCCTAATCTTGTGCAACTGGGTTTGGTCTTGCATCCCCTTCTGCCAAAAATAAGGATGCCACATTCTTCAGTTTACCAGGTAATCCCATTTATGGAACTAAATTCATTGGTCTAGGGAGTTTCTCAAAGGACCAGGAGTCTTTGTCCCCAAAGGGGGAGTCTCTCCCAATGAGGTCCCACTTGCCTCGACCCCTACGGAGGGTTTTGTGGTGCAGGCTCACCTCCCAAGCCTCACAGGGAGGGGATGGAGCTCCCTGTTTGGCAGAAGGAGCGAATACCTGAAATTTGTCACAAAATACAATTATCTCTTTGAACCATTTACTGTTTCTACCTGTTTTATCTGCAAACCAACTGTTCTGCATTATGGATTTACAACCCTGGTTGTAGGTGTATAAAAAGGGATGGGACCAGCAGCAAGGAAACCAGAAGGGAATCCTGTGTATGAGGAGGCAGCCAAGGTGAGTCCTGCAGAAGAGCCAGGATGCTGGCAGACGACCCCAAGAAGCTGTGGAACCAAGGGCCATGTGTGGGAGCTTCAATGATCAGAGGTCTGCAGCCGGACACAGAAGAAAGAAGCAAAGTGACCGACAGCGTCTGCGGAGATAAAGCGGCGCTGCCAGCGCGATACGGAAAGAAACTGAAGTGTGAGCAGGCCTCACGGTCGAAGGAAAACAGGTCGGCAGAGCTGAAACCAAAATAACAGCTGCCCAGAGGAGACAGCAGGGACCAGTGAATGAAGAGGGAAGATGACTCAAACCGGGGCGCTCCTGGGGGCTGTGGGAAAACCGAAATAGATGCAGAATGAATGAAAAAGCATGCGCAAGATTAAATGAACCCAAAGCAACGTGTTGAGATAAAAATAAGGACAATATAACATGCAAGCATCAGATTAAAATATAACAGATATTGAATATCGAACTAAATGAAATCTTTTGGCAAAGCTATAACCTGATGACAAGTGCGTGTGAAATTCATATACTGCCTATTGAAAGCAAAGCATGAGTCGTATGAAACACAGAACAAAGCAAGTATGGAAGATTGCGAGAGAGCATGAAAGCAAGGTGGTGAAGGAACAAAACCACCATGAAGTGAACTATATCTGAAAATACATTGTGGCAAAGCCAATAGGGTGACAAGGGGAAGCCAAGTGAGTGTGAACCATCACAGGTACAGATACAGAAGAACCTGTGTGGGCAAGAGCCCCTAGGGTACCTAGTTGTGCGACCTGTAATTGGTTGACTGTGTGGTCTAACAACTACACCTAGACCGGGGGAACCCCAATTGCGAAAGCGAAAGAGGTTGCTGAAGCGAAACAGGAGGGAGCAATTTGATTAAACTGTTAAGAAACCAGAAGGAATGTATTGGTCTGGAGCTGTGTTTGAACGTTGAAAGATCGAGAATAAGTACAAATTGAAACTATGTGGAACTGTCGTGAACTTGGGAAAGGGAATCCTGAGACTTTTGTGGAAATATCTTGAACATGGGAAAGGGGAGATGAAAAGTAAACAAGGAGCTGGAAGAAGCTCAGAACTTTATTTGGAAAACTATTTCTTTTACTTTGGACATCCCTAGACATTTAGCTTTCGTTATGGGGGCAAGTGTAGGTTTTAGACACAGACAGACTTACGTTTAACTTTCTGACTCAGACTTTCCTTAGTTTCTTTAGGTAGGGAAATCCCACCTTAGAATAGGGCAAGTTAGGCTTTCATCCATTCTGACATTTAAGTTAATAAAAATTCTGTTTGAGTTTTGAATATGTTGTCTGTGTCTTGCTTCATGATGCCTTCACACATCCAAGTCACTGCAGTAAAGGGGCTGCATTTACGATATGCACTTCTGCTCCCGAAAACCACATTACTACAAGAGTTCCTATCCTGGTGGCATGTTAAACTGTAGAATATAAGCCACAACCGAGTTGAGGTATGGGGCTAGCATCTTGCATAATTATCGAAGTCACATCAAACTGATATCACACGTGTCAGTCCTGTGAGCCTGGCTTAGCTGTGAAAGAGTTGTGTATTCCCCGTGCCCCCCTCCTTCCGCCAGCCAGGCTGTCTCTGCTGCTCCCAGCAAAACTGTAGCCCTGGGGGTTGCCTCTCTGATTCTTTGTGAGGGCACGTAACACCCTCTCCAGTGAGACAGCTACTCCACAGGAAGATGTCGTGGGACAGGAATCAAAGGGCACACCCTTCACCAAATGACTAGCCTCACAACAGAATGCTGCATGCCAAAAGTGCTTTTAATGATATTGACAAGGGAAGGGGCTAAGGATGCAGACAAAGTGAGCTCAGAGCAGCTGAAAGAAGGTTTCACCATCTTGTTTTCTTTTTATCTCTTCCTTCCCATACCCATCACTTTAAAACAAAGTACTTTGCCTTCTGACATCACACCCAAAGTACACTTGTATCCAGAACTGGGAATGGACCCTTAAAGCAGGCTTGAATTTTTCTAATGCCCTGCAGACATTCACATTTAAAATAAAGGGATATCGAATCATCTCTGGATTCCAGCCTCAAGTGTTTTGTTTTGTTTTGTTTTGACCCTGTTGGGAGAGCAGTCCTCCAGTTGTGAAGTGAAAACGGGCAGGCCAAGGCAGCGGCAAGCTCAAACACCCCCCAGGCCACATTGAGGTGACCTGCTGCTGGAGCAACACTTACCAGCTACATTTGTACCCAGGACCCCACTGTGCTGAATGGCTTCCGCAGGTGAGTGACGGGCTCCCCTGTGTTTTGGAGCCAGAGGAAAGGATTGCTTTTGCCCCCGAGATGCTCACAGCTCCTGAGAGCCAAGACAGCCAGGATTCCTGCCATTTCGTTGAACCGCTGCAAATCTTTATTAAAGCACGGACCAACAGGACCCACCAGAGCTGCCTATGATATTCGCCAATCTTCGAAATGCTGTCCCGCACGTTCAAACCCGTTCACGCTGCACCATCTAAAAGTGTGTTGTTGCCTCGGCTCGAACAAAGAAGCACTGCTGCACCTGCACGGCTCAAACCGCCCATGGTGTTCTTCCCGAACTGCAACTGTTTGAGCACAGAGCATTGAACCGATTCAGCATGCACATCCTGACACCAGCCCGTCCACCAAACCTTGACCATTGCACCGATCCTGGTTATCTCCACGACCTACAGCATTCCAGTAACAATTAGAAACCATAGTCGCCTTCATTTCGACCCCGACTTGACCATCAGCTTGTTGCTAGGCTACTGCGCCAAACAGCACCGAGATGCTTGGTTTGGTTTGCCGTTGACTCACAGTTCCACCAGGGATAGGTCGCAATCTCTTTTTGCAACTCAGGACATATCCTTTTTTTTTTTTTTAAACTTTATTTATTGGTGCACACCAGCCAATCACATACATTTCACCATTCCAGCGTAATTACACGTCAATAATGATACACAATCAGGTATTCTCCGATTCTGATTCTTCCGCTGTAGCCTTGTCCGCAAGGTATTGCTTGTACCGGTCCCATATATTTCTGGGTCTGGCTATGGGTAGTACAGAGTCTATATACATTTCTTCAGTGTCATTAGTCCACAACATGTCTTTCTCCCAATCTGCCTTAGTTGGGGGGGTTACACTTTTCCATTTCAACAATATTGCCCTTTTGGCAATTAGCAAGCTCAAATTTAATAGTTTACGCCACATCGGGTTCATCTTCCCCACCACACCCAGCAAACATAGCTTTGGTGTCCACTGGACAGGTAGATCCGCCATTTCATCAAGCGCAGCACAGACCTCCCTCCAGTACTCTTTCAATTTTATACATTCCCAAAGCATATGGTAGATATTTGCGCCCTCGGCATGGCATCTCGGGCACAATCCCGAGGTGGAGGGGTAGATTCGCTGAAGCTTTGCAGGTGTGTAATGCAGCCTATGTATTATTTTATAGTGTATAAGCTTATATCTGAAGTTGCATGAAAGACTTTTGGTCAGCATACATATTTGCGTCCATTCGTGGTCCTCTATTTGTTGCCCCAAGTCTAGTTCCCAGTTGGTCCTGGACTGGTGGACCCCTTCTGGGCGTGTTTGGGTTATGATTTTATAGAGTGCAGCAGCTGTGACTTTTTGGGTCCCACTCGTGAACATATAGCCCAGCCCCATATTTATTTCTGGTTCTTCCGGAAAGGAGGGGTAAGCCCTTTGCATGGTGTCTTTAATTTGGTGGTACTGCCATTTGTGTCTATTTGTGTTCCCCACTACTTCCTTTAGGTCGTCCCATGTGGCAAATAGCCCATCCCGGGACAGCTGGCCACACTGCGCAATCCCTCTGGAATTCCAGTGCATAGCCACCTCCCCATCGAGAGAAAATGGTGAACGCGGGTCCCCCCATATCGGCATACTCGGATGATACAGCTTGCCCTTGCCAAATATATCCGCTATCTTAGCCCATGCTGTGGTTGTCACCTTCGTGGGGTCTAAGGAATTATGGTGTTTAGGGGCCGGTTCCAGCATCTTATGCAGAGCCAGTATTGATTCTCTAGCTTGTTGGCCATGTGGCGGCGGCCCCGGGTCAATAAAGTTTGCGGCCCAGTATGCAGCATAGTAAGCCTGCGCCGAGAGGTAATATAGCTCCAAATCCGGAGCCGCCAGCCCCCCCCGTTGGTATGTGTTAGTTAATGTATTCCAGTTAAGCCTGGGGTGCCCGCCCCAGACGAACAATGTGCAGGCACTCTTTATCTTGGAAAACAGTGTGCGCCCCGGCCACACCGGGACTCTGTGGAACAGGTAGAAAAGTTTTGGCAGTATGATCATCTTAACAAGGGCTATTCTCCCCATTAGTGATATAGGAAGGGCGCTCCAGCGTTTCATTTTTGCACACAGGGAGTCAGACAATGCATTATAGTTTAGCGCTCGTGTGAGCTGGGCCGTCCTCGCTATGTATGCTCCCAGATAGAGTATATGTGTGGGGCTCCATATGAGACCGCATAAGTCCCTGGGTTTCGTATTTTTCGTGAGTGGGAATACCTCCGATTTACTAGGGTTGAGTCTCAATCCAGAATACCCGGCAAACCTATTCACCTCCGCCAATACCTTGCCCAGCGTGCGGTCCGGGTTCCTAAGATATAGTAAAATATCATCGGCATATAAGGTGATGATCTGCCTCCTGCCTTCCAACCATATTCCGTATGCGCTATAACGTGCCCTGAGAATGTCAGCCAGCGGTTCTATCACTAGGGCGAACAGTAATGGCGACAGGGGGCAACCCTGTCGAGTGCCTCCCAACAGTTCCAGGACTTCCGTTAAAGCGCCATTGATTCTGATCCTGGCATAGGGGTGAGCGTATAAAACGTGAATCCACCTTATGATATTGGGGCCAAAGCCATAGTTGCGTATCACCCCAAATAAAAAGGGCCAAAAAACCGTATCGAACGCTTTTTGCATATCCAGTGAGACCGCTACTCCTTGGGTCTCTGGGGATATTGTTGCTAGTATCTTGTGGCATCGTCTGATGTTGGTCGCTGTGGATCTGCCCATAATAAACCCTGCCTGATCGTCATGTACCATGTATGGCATTAACGATGATAATCTGGTTGCCAGCATTTTAGCGAAAATCTTCGCATCTGTGTTCATTAGTGACAACGGCCTGTACGACCCACATTCCTCAGGTGGTTTCCCCTGCTTGAGCAATAGTGTGATCACTGCTTCCCTTGTTGTTTCAGGGAGTTCCCCTTTATTCAAGGCCTCCACCCACACAGTGTATAGCCTGGGCACAAGGAGATTGCTGAATTCTTTGTAGAACTCTGCTCCCAAACCGTCTGTGCCTGGGGCTTTCCCGTTGGGCAGCGCTTTTATCGCTTCGGCTATCTCTGCTTCTGTGACCGGGGTCTCGAGGGACTCCCTGGTGGCGTCAGCCAGAAGCGTTGTCGGTATTTGGGATAGGTAGGTGACTATCTCCTCATCAGTACTGTCACATTGAGGGGAGTAGAGTTTCTTATAGAAATCATAAAATACCTTTTTCACCTTAAGATCTTCAGTGGTCACTGTGCCATCCGGCAGATGTACGCACGGTATCGTTGTCATGCCTCTCTCACCCCTTACCATTCTCGCCAGCAGCCTCCCTGGTCTTTCCCCCTCCCCATACCTTCGTGCAGCCACTGATTTGTCGAAATAGCGGATCTCCTGGTCCGCTGCTTCTTTGTATTCATCCAGTCTGGTTTTAATATCAGCGCTTGTTTTCGCTGAAGGAGAGTGTGCATATTGAGTTTGTAAGGTAGCCATCTGTGTTTCTAGTCGTGACAGTCTGCCCCCAATGTCCCTCAGGACTCCGCATTCAACAGCTATAGAGCTGCCTCTGATGCAAACCTTGAACGCCTGCCACAGTATTGCTGGACTAGACACCGTTCCCTCATTGATCTCAAAATACTCCTGTATTTTACTAGCTATTGCGTTTCTATAGACGAGATCTTGGAGAGCCAGTGGCTTGAACCTCCATGGTGGTTTACATGCCCTGATTCCGGGAACCTTTATTGTTAGCTGTATTGGGGAGTGATCTGAATACGTCCTGGGGTAAATATGTGTATCTGTAACCCAACCCAGCAACTCATTGTCAACCAGCCATAAGTCTATTCTTGAGTGCATGTCATGGACTGAGGAGTAGAATGTGTATTCCCTTTTGGACGGATTTAGCGCTCTCCATGCATCTTTCAGGTTGAGGTCAGACATGTGAAGGTGTATTTTCTGTGCCGCCTTGGTGAGTGTCCTAGACCTTGTTGACGTGCGATCCAGGTTCACATCAAGGATGGTATTGAAATCCCCCCCGCAGATCAAATGGGCCGTCGGGTAGTTTGCCAATTTCTCGAATATTCCTGCATAAAATTCTGGGTCATCTATGTTCGGCCCATACACATTGAGGAGGACCATTTCGCTGTTACTAAGGGTTCCATGTAGCAATATGCATCTGCCTTCAGGGTCTGTTTCTGAATGTATACAGTTGAATTGAAGTGATTTATGAATAAGGATCGCCACCCCCCTCGCCCTTCTCGAGTAGGTTGTAAAATATTGATGAGGCCCCCAACTCGGGATTAGATGTCCAGCTAGTTGGGGCCCTAGATGTGTTTCCTGAAGGAAAACCATTTTGGGGCCTAGTCTGTTTATGTATGCTATTATCTTTCTCTTCTTCATGTGGATACCCAAACCGCGTACATTCCAGCTCAATATTTTCAAGTCGTCAGTGTCTGGTCTAGCCATTATCTAACCATTGATTATGACCATTTCCTTGGATGTGTAGCCTAACTGTGTATTTAATAGTTGTAGTGTCGAAGGCTTGTGCGCTTTTCATTTTAACCTCAACTTTAGTATCCCAAACCATCTGCCCATTCCCTACCCCCTCCCTCATAGTTCCCCGAACTTTAACTATGCTTATTGATCCCACCCCTCCTCCTCCCAACATTTAACGTGCACCTGCTACAGGGGGGGCTGTAGCGACCACCATTGCCCGGACCTCTCATCGTCATTTCCAATATGACTGGTTCTCCGTTGTTACTCTCATACATGTCAGCACATGCAGGTGGAGCTAGCATATGTGATTGTTCAGTTTAGTCTTAATCTTCCCACATGTGGGCCACCCAGTAGGGAGCCTTAGCTGTTTGCAGTCCCTTCTGAATCAGCACCATAGTAGCATTTTGTCTCCCGCATGTTTCATGAGCCTTCCTCGTTTCTAGGCCTCCCGGCAGGGGCAGGGATGTGTGTCTCGACAAAGTTTGCCGCCTCCTCAGGGAACGTAAAGATGTCTGTCTTGTTTTGGTGCTGTATCTTAAGCCTTGCCGGATAGAGCATGGCGTATTTTACTTGGCGTTCGCGTAGTAGCTTCTTTACACCCGTGAACAGTTTCCTTTCCTGCTGTACCGCCATAGTGAAGTCTGGGAAGATGCGGATTATGTTGGCCTCCCACCTTAATTCCTGTTTCTCCCTGGCAGTTCTCAATATCAGATCTCTGTCTCTGTAGTTGAGCAGGCGTGCGATAATAGGCCTGGGATATGCCCCAGGCTTCGGTTTGGGTGCCAGTGATCTGTGTGCCCTTTCCACGATGAACATTGCCGACCAGCCAGGGTCCCCCAGTAGGTTACGGAGGAGGTCTTCCACCGCCTTCTCTATTGACCCCTTTAGAGCCTCCTCTGGAACCCCGATAATGCGGATATTGTTCCGTCGAGACCTGGCCTCCAAATCCTCACACTTAGATTTCACTGTTCCCAGATCGATCGCCATTGTAGACACCGTGGTCTTCAAAGCCTCAAGTGCGTCTTCTGCTCTGGAAATTCTCGTCTCCGCCTCTGTAATGCGTGCTGTTGTCTTGTCTAGCTTGGTTTTAATGGATGTAACCTCAGCTGTTATGCCATCCAATTTGACATTGAGCGCGGCAAACCCCTGTTGCATAGCCTGGAAGACCGCTTGCGGATCCATCATGGCCGCTTGAGCCGCCGGTTGTTCACGTGGAGGCACGTCTTCAGACATCAAGGGTTGTGCTCCTTTGTCGAGTGCTTTCGTGAATCTTTCAATGGATCCCTTCCCTTTCTTTTGACCAGGACGATTGGGCATTGCCTGTACGGAGTCTAGACCTCACCCCCCTCCTCTCGAGGCTCTGGGGATTGTCCTCAACCCGCTTATGCGTGAAGCTTGTGGTATTTCCTCCAGGCTCATTAATCCAACCGCCGTGGCCAGAGAGCATGTTCCAGTTCCTGCCACCCCACCTATTAGTTGCCTTGTCATCCGGTACTGGACCTATGTGTCCGCTGTGATCGCTGCGACCGCTGCGACCACGTTTAGCCCCCAACAGGGAGCATTCCCATCAGCTCCACAACTCCTCTGGCCCCAAGTTCTTCCGTACCCTCTCAGCGTGTTGGGGTGTGATGCCTGTGATAGCGGTGAGCCAGGGAAAAAACACCGCAATGCCTTTCAGATCCGCAGCCCACACCGGAGTAATCGGCCCTTATCCTGCACGTGGGGCTGCTGGCTGTTGCAATACTCCCCCACCGCCAGTGACTTCCAGAGCGCCGTAGGCCCGTCGCCTCCGATGACCACCGCCTCCGAAGGGCCACTGCCCACCAGCCCCCTCCAAATGTGCCTTTGTGTCTGTGCCCAGTTATCGAGCGTCTGCACTCGAGCCAGCCGTGGGATGTCCCTTTGGGGGCCGGGGAGGGCCTTTCGTCGCCGAGTGTCCATGTTTATTGAAGGGATGTGGTATGGGGCACGCGCCAAGGCACCCACATGCGTGGGTGGGAAGGGAGAGTACCCCGTTGGTCTTTTAAACGGGTTTCCTCAGTGTCCCCAGATGCGCGTTAGTGCGGGGAGGCCCAATCCCTCGATGCGGACCTCCCACGCGCCCCGGGAGCAGCAGTCCAGCCAGGCACCCGCGCCCTCCTACCTTGCGGGCCGCGGCCCTGTCTCTGATCCTCCGGTTTGTCTCGTGCCCGGGCGGGGGTGGGAGGGGGAAGGCCAGCAGGCGCTCGACGGACTCCGGAGCGCCCGCGTCCCCCACCCGACCCGCTGTGCCTTCTCCGCGTCCCCGGCAGCCCGCGCCGCTGTCTCCGGGCTCCACCCCTCTTCCAGCAGCGTTCTGAGCCGTATGATCTTTCTCACAGCGCGACTCTGTCAATTGAGCGAGTTTCTTCACGGGACTTCGCTTGCAGTTGGATGAGGTGTTGCTTTATAAGTTATTCGCGTTTTTCATGCGAACCAAGTCGAATTATTCATCGTATTGGCTTCCAGGCCTTGGTCGTCGCAGGAGCTCACACGAGTGCGACCATTCCGTCTCGTGCGCAACAGCGCCCCCAGGACATATCCTTTTTGAACATTATGTTTTTTATTGCATTTTCATTACCCAGAGTGCTGCATCTTGCATATTCTGTTTTCTTTCTATAGGGGATGGGTTTTGGAATGTTTTCTATTTATGTCACGATCCATGCCCCTGACCCCCTCAGGTATAACAGCCCCCTGGCAGCAGTGGGGCTAAAGCCCTTCACACTGGCCCAAGGACCTTAAAACTCCATTACAAACATACATGGAGTCAGTCCTGGCGCCATGCTCATTATCAGTAATAAAGCAATACCAGTTTTGGACCTTAATCCAATATGGAGGCCTATTACACAGCTCAGTTCGTTAGAATCAAGCCATGCAGTCTAGTGTTTTGGGTGTGGCTGGGCCTGGAACTACTTTACCTGGGCTATTCAAACCACACCCAAACAGCAGACATGCTTTGCATTATTCTGCACTCCTGCAGTGTAACGCTCATCGTGTCCAGCTCCTGCTCATCTGCTTCTCCGGCGGCCCGATTCTGAAGCCCTAGATCCGGATTCCATTAATAATCTGGAAGAACAAGAACAGCATTAGCGAGCAAGAACACTTACCTGTGAAGTAACCAGCCTTGAATCCATTCTGCGCTTCGCTTACCTCGCCCATCTCCGGAGTTCGCCGCAACCTGCAGGTAAAGAAACAAGGACAGCATTAATAACAATTCTTACCTGGGCAAGCAGCGAGTCCTGGCAGCACCCTGCGCCTCTCTTACCTCGCCCATCTCCGGGTTTCACCGCAACCTGCAAGGGAGAAGGAACAAGGTCAGCATTAACAAAGCACTTACCTGGGCAAGCAGCGCTTCGATCGCTCATCACTCCGGAACATCACTGCAACCTGTACAAAGAAGAGTAGAGAACACAGGTTAGCAATTAACACCAATGAACAGCGCTGCGCTCTGTGCATCAATAACTTACCATGTTGCTGCGCCGCTGGCGAAGACCTCCGAGATTGCAACCATCCATGTGAAAACAGAGACATTGTTAGGGAACAGCGTAGTGGAGCAAGACGCCGAGAAGACAGAGAAAACGGAGGGAAAGAAAAAGACAGAATAAAGACGGAAAAGACATTATAACGCACCTGGAAGACAGCAAGCAGAGTCGGAGTCACAGCCGGTCTGGAGCCAGCATAAGGGCACATGGACCAGTGAAGCAACTAGGTCCAAGAACGCAAGCACCAACCACGCACCTCTGCACAGAGACACAGGACGCAGAATTCAACGCACAAAAACCGAAGGTGAGCAATAACCCCAAGCGAGGGGATTTGGACCAGAGGGAGGTGGGAGTCCACCCATCACAGAACCAGTATCTTAACCCTCCATTCTCAAGCAGAGAGGGGTCCGGGATAGCGCTTAGACCTCCATCCATTATCGTGCGGCGCCCCCGTGGATACCAGGTGAACGTAACAATTTAGTTATTATTGCATGTGGTGTGTTTAATTAAAATATATATTTTTATAGAACCTTGTTTGGTCATTCCTTTATTTTGTACTGTTGTACCTTTGTTTTGGGTGCTACGGTTTCACATTCAGACCCCTCTTGAGAGTGCGGCCTTCCCTCTGCCCACGTCACCACAAAAGCCAAAGTAGGTATACATCAACATTTTTCCAAGAAAAAGTGATAAGATGTTTGACCAAAAAGGAAGGATCTACAGTAGATACATTAGCTGCCCATCATTGGAAATAAGGATATTTTTTAACATTTTTTGTAAAAATTGCATGTCAAAGCAAATAAAATTTTTTTAAAAGTGGGTAGATCCCTTAACTGACTGCTTTACCTTTATGATGGTGTTCATTTTTGCTTTGTAGAAGTTTGAGTGCAAAAAAAGGCACAAACTTCTCTGCGCATGCCCGTACTCCTGCAGAGCAGAAGTCAATTAGTCACACTGGTGGCAGCTGCTACATTTTTACCCTCTTTGTGTGCGCATTATAAAGTGCTGACTTTTTAGCCATGATAATGCATTTAAGAGCAGCAGACACTCAAAATGGCCTCTCAGCGTATGCCCTTTCCTTTGTTGCCCATCCTACCTTGCCAGGTTGGGGAGAATCCTGCTTCTTCATGCACTTTGCACCAAGAAAAGAGCCCTCATCCAAGCCTGCGTCTCTGCGGCATCCAACAACTCGGCTCAACTCTTTAAAATCTGCAAGGACCTGGTCAATCCTGCTGCATTCTCTACCTCGCCTGCCCCCTCCCAGGCTCTCTGCACGGCCCTGGCTTCTCATTTCATCTCTAAAACTTAGGATATCCTGTTCTATCTCTCTTCCTAACCTCTACTCCCCTCTCTTCCTCTGGCCCGTCTGTGGCCACCTCTCCTCTGTCCTTCTCTGCCTTTTCCCTGTTCTCCCCAGAAAAGGTTTCTAGACAAGTCTGATCTATGTTTGTTTTATTCTCTTATAATGTCCACTAAACCTGAAGGTAGCCGGGTGCAACAGTACAGACAATGCGAGGCTTAAGTTACAGGGTTGCAGGTAATATACAGATATATACAGATTACATACAGGCAAAATATGCACAGGCCAAGGAAGTTACAGAATACAGAAGACAGCATATATACAAGCGCTAGCGGGACAGCGAATCACTAGCCAGAAGGGAATATAGACACATAGGCAGCCGCTAGGCAGGTAACTAACATATTTACACTGGGAGGTCTAAAGAGTGGGTAAGAGCTAATGAGCTAGTTATCGGCGGCTTTCAGGAGATTGATGTAATTGGCTCTAAATTCCGGCAAGGGCTGCTCCTCACATAGAAGGCGAGGCACTGAGTTCCATAGTTGAGCTGCTTGAACCTGGAAGCTGCTTCCCCAGCCTCCGTCAATTTGTATCTTGGTATAATGAGGGTGTTGGCATTGGAGATTCTTGCTGGTCGGGGGGAGCTTATATTTAGGAATTTGTCCGTAAGATAGCTAGGTGTGGCATTGTTCAGAGCTTTGTGAACAAGGGAAGCGGTTTTTAAATGGATTTTATTTTAGGTGGACAGTCAGTTATTTTGGTGCCTGATGTTGGATATATGCAATCTTTTGGTCACGCCAAGAGCTGCTCGCAGGGCATTATTTTGTAGAATTTGGATTCTGTGGATTTGTTGGTGCCAATGTAGAGGGCATTGCAATAGTCCAGCCTAGATAGAATAAGGGCTCTGGCTAAGATGATGCAGTTATCAGAGAGAAAGTGTTTGCCTGCTCTAATGAGCTTACAAGTGTAAGCTGTGGCAGATGCCATGGACTTCACCTGTTTGTCAAATGAGAGGATGGAGTCCAGACAAATGCCAAGTGTTTCACTTCCTTGGACACCTTGGTGGTATTACCATCGATCAAGAATGAGGAGTAGTCTTGGTTTAACTTTTTGCGGTTAGAATGTGTCCCCAGGATAATAAGCTCTGTTTTATAATCATTCAGGCATAGATCGTGGGTTGCCATCCATGCCTGGATGATGATATACACCCTATTTACCAAGGCCAAATCCTTGTTGTAATCCCCTGAAAGAGGGAGGAGAATCTGGGTATCATCTGCATAGTTAGTGTAGGTGATACCAAGATGGTCTGAATCATCAAAAAGGGGCTTGGTAAATATGTTGTATAGGGTAGGGGAGATGCAAGAGCCTTGAGGAACTCTGCATAGGATGGTGATCGGGTCAGCCGCTGCCACGGGGGAGAACACCCTCATAGTCCTGTCACTGAGGAAAGAATCAATCCAGGTATTGGCCTCTTTAGAAAAGTGTTGAGCGGACCTTTGAGTGGTAGACCTCAGATTTGTGAGATTTTTGCTACGTCTCCTAGGACAGTTTCTACATATGTTAGGTTGATGCCTTTGCAGGACTGTATGAGGAGTTCCTGGGGTCAGTTGCGAATGAAGTGGGTGTCTGAATTGGAAACTGATCTTTCTGATGGCTTGTGGGATAATAGCTGGAGGGCTTTGGTGAGGGCCAAGGTTGATTTAAATCTGAGGTATATTCACCAACGTCTTTTAGGCCGTATTTATTGGACACCAGTGAAAATGAAGGAGAGAGGCTTGGCTGATGTAGATCTGTGCTGGGGGCCTGGGGGCTCGAGAGGGACCTATCTACATATGCTCTGGGAGTGTAGTAGAGTGCTGGACTTTTGGAGAGAAGTTTTGGATTGCATTGATATGGTAACTAGTATGACACTGCCTCGTACTTTTCTGTCAGTGATTTTCCTTTCAACTGATAGTCGAAGTGTGGAGATGTGGGATTGTTCGGAATGGATTGATAGAGCATTGTTGATGGCCATAAAACAAATAATGAAGGTGTGGCAATCCAGGAAGAAGCCATATTGCGAGAACTGGGTGTCGGATATGCGGACGCTCTCTTGGTATGAGAAGACTCATGCAGTTCGACAACATCGGGGAAACTGAGTACGAGGAGAGATGGGGGCCATTCAGGGATTTATTTGGATGAGGTGTAGGTTTTGGTTTATTTTGTGGATATTGAGGTTGGGGATTGGTAGGGGTATATGTTTTGTCTTTTTTTTTTTGTGTTTTGTGTTATCACATCTTGCCATGAGATAGGAGGGTGGGGATGTTTTCGGATTTCGTTTTGAATAGCTATTACTTTAGTAATTTGCATTTTGTTGCACTGATGTATATGGAGTAATCTTTTGCTTGTTCCCATTCTGTTGTTACTCAGTTGTATTATGTTTTGTATAATTATTAAATGAAGTTGATAAAAAAAAAGAAAAAGAAAAGTGTGCTGCTGAGTCTAGGTGGCTGCAAAGGACCCCCATGGTCCACAAGGTCAAATGCAGCCGAAAGATCCAACAACAAGAGGAGAGCCATTTATCCTTTATCTCGTAAATCTATTTATGCCTTCAAGTTAATGAATGCAGTCTCAGTGCTGTGTTGGGGTCGGAATCCTGATTGACGTGCTCCTAAGAGTTAATGTTGTTCCAAGAATTTTTTTATTTGGATATAAGCAATCTTGTCCAGTATTTTAAGCAGAAAAGGTACTGTTGTGAAGGGCCGGTAGTTAGTAGGTATAAGTGGGTCTAATGTTTGCTTTTTAAGCAGAGGCAGTACCCACGATTGTTTCTGATTGGTCGGTACAGTGCCGGACTCGAATGAGGCGTTGACAAGTTTCGAAATAAATGGGGAAAGATCTTTGGCAGAATCTTTTATAAGCTGGGCAGGGCAAGGTCGCCCTGGCAGTTGGATGGCTTAAGGGAGAGGATGACTTTCTCCACCTCAAGAATAGAGGTTTTTGAGAACCTAAATCGCGCAACTTGGTCCTGCTCTTTAGGAGGGGGTCTGTGTTCAGATTGTTGGTCTCGGATAGTTGGATGAGAATGGCTTTTTTCTTGGATATTTTCTTTTCGAGCATGGTTATTTTATTTGAGAGTGCTTGTTGAATATCAGAGCATCATGTTTCAGCTTTAGAACATGTGTTCGGGATGGGATGGGAGACTCTAGTTCCTTGAGGATGGTGAACAGTTCCCTCATGTTCGAGTTGCATTAGAAATACGCTTATTTTAAGAGTTTCGCTTGGCCAGGTAAATCTCCTTTTTATATTGGGAGGAGATTTCCGTTAGTTTGTTTTTGTGGTCTTCTGAGGGGATTAGCCTCCATGCTGTTTCGCAGCCCCTCTTGAGTACACGTAGGTCCTTTAGTTCACGGGTGAAACATTTATTTAAGTGGGCTTTGGGTTTACTCGGTCTGAGTTTTAGAGGGGCGATGTCATCAAGGGTGGTTAACATGATTTTGTTATACTCATCTACGAGTGTTTCAGGGTCTAATTGGTCCGTTAATTGGTTAAGAGTGGGTAAGATCGCGTAAATCGGGGGGGCGCTGTTGAGCAGCCCAGAAAATGGCTGCTTAGCTTGTGAGCTCCGTCTCTGCCTGCCTTTATCCGCCAAATATCGGCGCTCATCCGCAGTGTTCCCGACCATCCAGCTACGGTCTGATTGCTGGCACCCTCCTCTCCGTGTGCCTGAAGTTTGGAGGAGAATCAGTGCCTGGGGCCCGAGACACGGGCACCCGATCCTCAGTTTGCTGTGCGGCCTCCTCTGCGGGGTCTCGCGGACGAGACCTGCCGCTGCCCTGCCCGTGGTCACCTGGAGAGGCCTCCCGCCTCAGATCACCGCCCTGTCCCCTGCCCCTGCGGGACCAGTGCCACACAGCCCGAGGTGCCTCCTGGCTGTGGAAGTCAGGCCGCCTTCCAGCGCCCGCCAGAGCGACGCTCCTCGGCCATCCATCGGCTCGCCTGGCAATACGCGGGAGGAGCGGCCCTGCGCTACCTGGCCGCCGGCTGCACCACCCGGACTGCTGGGCCGGCGAACTCCCACATCTGAGGGGCGGGCTGGTGCCCCCCCTCGGCCATCAGCATGCGCAGCCCCTTGGGGCCTCACAGTGACCAGGAGGCCGCTCTCCCCACACCACGCCGCCGCTGGAGCGACACTCCACGAACTTCCTGCCTGGTGTCCTTGGCAGCTCGCGCGAGCAGGGCATCTCTACACTGCCCATCCGGCGCCTTCTCTACCTGGGCCACCGGACCAACAGCCTGCGACACCCGCAGGGCTGGATGGTGCCCCATCCCGTGGATCTCCACACGCACAGTTCCTGCTGCCCTCATAAGGATCCGCCATCTAACTCCCCCTGCACCGTGCCACCACTGGAGCGGGTGGCTGCCATCAGCGCTTTGCCCTGCTTTGGGCCCATACCACTGTCTCTTCACTACAGGTGAGGAGCTGGGGGACCGGTTGCAGCACACCCTGCGTCCCCCCCCCCCTCTTGGAGTTCGGACCCTGCTTTGCTCCACTCCAACTGGCCCCTAACATCCTGCACTGGAGGGCCTCTTCTGCTGCTGCATAGGCGCCCCTGTGCCGCCCACTCATCAAGGACCCTCCTGGCTGGGGACACTACTTCAGACCTGAGTGCAGCCTTATATCTGGGGAACTCCACAGCGGCGTCCCCCCTCCATCGGTCTCCACGCGCTGGATATACCTGCCAAACCAAGGGCGCAATCTGCCCTTCCTCTCCAGATTACGACCCTGCACCTGGGGCACCCCACCAACTTCCCCAATCCAGAGTGGGCAGTGGCGTGCCCTTGATCTGCTCTGGCCGCGCCACCTGGGCCTCTGGCACTCCCTACCTCCTTCATCCCGCGGCCTGCCTGACCGTCTGGGAGCCTGACATCACGACATCCCTCTTCCTCGTCCAGCGAGCCGGCCTGTGCTGCATTGACTGCCACCACTGAAATATACAGCCTGTGGTCCCCCCGTGCTGCCGCAGCAGCAGGAGACCCCAGGGTGCCGCAGCACATCTCACCCTAAACTGAGCCCCATCTGGCCTGCTCCTCGCCTGTGCCAAGGCGCCTCCTCAGGATAGCTGATGAGGTGATCCACCCCGTACAACATAACAGGCACCCCGAAGCAAAGCAATCCAGTAAACTGCTTACCGCCAACCCCCTGCACTATTTATCCGTCCTCCGGTGAGAGGGTGTGCCCCCTTCTCTGCCACTCAGAGACAGGTGTCGCCAGAAGATTCAGAGGTCTCCGACTACACGCCCCACCAAGGTTGGCCCAGGCTACTCCATTGTGGCACAACAGGGCCCATGATACCGCCGCCCGCAGGACGCCACATTGAGTCGAGAGAGCCCCACACCAGAACCCCCCAAACCTCCCCCCCCAAGCCCATCCAACTGGTGACATATAGCAGACCCGCTCCTACCCTGGGACGCTCATAAGAGAGTTCATAAGGGGGCCTCATCAACGTCTGTGCCAACGCGGGAGCGCGCCCAGACACCCACTACACACGGAACCCCAAGGAGAAAAAAAGTGAGGTGAGGAGTGCCTACTGCCCCAACAGTATATTGGACTCTTGAGACCACCAGTGCAGTCCACGCAGCGCAAGTGAAAGACACCCAGCAGGCCTTAAAACGCCCGGCGGCAGTGGCAGAGATGCTCCCGACCAGCGCAAACACCGGGGAGAGGTAAGGAGCGGGGGGGCAGGCTGGGAGTGCGCCCCCTCCTAGAGTCCAACACCACCCGAGAAGGTACTGACCCCCCCGACTGAGCCCCGCCACCACCTCGGGCTGATGCGGGAGCGCGCCCCGGGTCCCCTCTCCCCAGTAAATAAAATGTGACTATCTGGGGATACCCCACAAGTTGTGATAGGTGCCCTCTGCACCCCATTGATCAGCCCGGCTTGGTGTTTGGGGACACTAACAAACCCAACCACACGGAATACCGCTGAGAAAACCTAATCGGACGGAGCTATCCCTAGCAGAGACCCATGAAAACAAGTATCAGGAGGCCCACACAGAGTCTCAACGGGGAGAGAACCTGATGCACGGGATTAAAGGGAAAACCCCTCAAACAAGATCCAAGACACCAGCGAAAAACCAAAGTCGTTTACTAGAAAGCTGCTGGAGCACATCACAACAAAGTGCCCCCCAAGAACCTCTGGACCAGGGAGAACCAACGACGCCTAACAATTCTGATATGGCTATAAATAAGGAAGAACTACTTGACTGCCTCAGGGGCATGGAATCCAGGATTACAAACACACTCCAGACTCAACTAGAAACAATGAAAGAAGACCTGAAGACATCCCTGAAAGAGGTACGACAGGAAATAGACGAACTTTGAGGCAGAGTTGACACACTCGAAAATGGACTCTCACATATGGCAGAGGAAGCAAAGCAATACAATAGCCTACTAGACCAGGTCGCCAGAGCTACAAATAACCTAGAGATCCAAAGAAGATCTGGAAAATCCAACATCCGGGTCAAGGGCCTCCCAGAGACGATCCAAGTTAAAGACCTACGAGACACCATGCAACACTGCTTTAGCAGCATCCTAAACGACACCCCCCCCCCAGAGAGATTTGAATTTGACAGAATCCACCGAGTGGGCCCAAAAAGGAATGAACCAGGAGTAAGACCTAGGGATGTTCTTATCGCCATGACCTCCTATAGTCTGAAAGAAGACATCTTAAGAGCTGCACGTACCCACAAAGAACTAACAATCAATGGAGGGCGAATCCAACTGTACCAGGACCTAGCGCTGATCACCCTACATAAAAGGAAGCTTATGCAACCGGTCACAAAAGCACTACAAGCCAAACAAATCGCATACAGATGGACATTCCCCTTTGGACTAGCCTTCCCCTGGAAAGAGAAACAAAGAAGGATCAGTACATGCGAAGAAGGCCTTTCAATACTACAAATTGAGGAGGAACAAAGCCAAAGCGAAACTAGCCCACAAAAGAGTGCACCCAGCAGCCAAAATAACCAATGGGAATGGTCATCCGAGAGGAAAAGAAGACCTAACAGAGAAAAGAAACTGGCAGGTCCCTTCAAATATCACGAACGAAACACCCTGAAGAAGACACTAAATAAAGAAGCAACTGAAAGAGAAACAGAGGAAACACCTGACCACAGTAGGTGGGCCACCTCAAACTAACCCAAAACAAGACACACCAAAAGACGGAAGCAACAAACATATTACATACAAAAATAGCAGATACATTGATCGTATCGCTAAATGTACAAGGACTGAACTCCCCCCGGAAACGACGTGCGATTCTCAACAGGCTCGAGAATATGCTGGCAAAGATAGCGCTCCTTCAAGAAACCCACCTCTTGAAAACGGATGAAAAGAGAATGCGTAACAAGGCATTCCCACAACAATACTTCGCCTCTAGCAACACAAAAACAAAAGGGGTCGCAATACTGCTGGCTAAGGGACTGAACTTCCAAAAGCAACAGATGATTAGTGATACTGAAGGGAGATACCTGGGAATCAAAGGAACTATAAAAGGGAAGGCCTACACAATCCTGACGATATACGCCCCTAATGACAAGCAAGACCGATACATCCCAGATCTCCTACTGAAAATAGGGAGTTGGTGTGAAGGTCAAATAATCATAGGAGGGGATTTCAACTGCATAATGGATCCGAACCTCGACAAAACCCTGCCCCCTATGGCAGCCGACCAGAGAAACAGACAGGCGCTGGCAAAGTTCCTCAGAGAGCTAGAAGTAATCGAGACTTGGCACTTCTTCCAAGGAGACACGAGAGAATACACTCATTATTCTGGGGTACACAGAGGATACTCCAGAATAGACATGATCCTGGTTTCAGCAACTCTAATCCCCCAAGTGACTAAGGTGGAAATTGGAACACAATATATTACGGATCACGCCCCAGTAATAGTTCGCCTGGAAATAGACGGAGGGGGAAATAAGCAACGCCCACCGTGGAGACTCAACAAACTGATCCTGCGCGACCTAGCCCATAAATAACTATTTCAAAGAGAACGACAACGACGAGGTTGACTGGAAGACAATCTGGGATGTGGGGAAGGCTGTAATCCGGGGAGAATTCATGGCCCAAGCAGCAGTATACTGTAGGGAACGAGCAATACTAACCCGGAAGATGGAACTAGCCCTAAAAGAAGAAAAATCACAAGACCCGACAAACGCAGAAATCCTGGCGAGAGCTAGAGAAGGTTCGTGCCCAACTAGAAAGTCACACTGCGGACGCGGTGGCACAGACGTTGCTGAATACGAAACAATCACACTACGTCCACGGCGGCGAGGCAAATAAATTTCTAGCGGCCAAATTAAACAAACAGAAATCCCGTAACTATATAGTTGCCTTAAGAAATGAAAAAGGAGACAAGATCACAAAAGAGGAAGAGAAAAGAGAAATAATGGTCCGATTCCATGAAGAACTACTACAGGGAACAAACCTAAACGCGTCAGACCAAAAATCCTGCCTGCTGGCCACGAGTCTACCCCAAATCTCGGACAAGGATGCGGAAATCCTGGGGAGGCCATTTACAGCTCAAGAAATCAATGAAGCTATCTCCTCACTACCAAGGAACAAGACCCCAGGGTCCAGACGGCTTCGGAAAGGCCTACTACAAAATATTCCGTATGCAACTACTGGGCCCCCTCACACGACTCTTCAACACAATTAGAGACACCGGACCGATCTCCTCAGATATGACAAGATCCTCCACGATCCTTGCCCTGAAACCAAACAAAGATCCCACTGAATGCTCAAGTTACCGCCCGAAAGCACTCCTGAACACAGATACAAAGCTATACACAAGGATACTAGCGAATAGGCTATCTCAGATCCTCCCAGATATTATCCACGAGGACCAAGCAGGTTTTGCCAAGGGACGACACACCCAAGATAATGTCAGAAGAGCCATAGACGTGATCGAATGGGGGAGACGGACAAACCAGAAATTTGCAATAGCTGCCCTGGACGCCTCACGGGCTATCGACAGCTTGGACTGGGAATACCTAAAGATGATCCTGGGAAATTTCGGATGCGGAACACTATTCAGCAGAATGTTCCTGGCAAATTTTCAACGCCCATCTACATCATTTCGGATACCTGCCTGCGACTCAAAACAAGTGGAGCTACGAAGGGGTACGCGCCAGGGCTGCCCCCCATCTCCACTAATATTTGCGATGGCTATGGAACCGCTAGCAGCAAGATACAGAGGAAACCCTGACATAAAAGGAGTGCAAATCAAAGAGACCCCGCAGAAAATAGCATTGTATGCTGATGATGTGATGCTCTATATGGGAGATACTACGAATACACTACCGAAAGCCGTGGAGACACTGGAAGAATTTGCCACCATATCTGGATTTTCAATCAACTACAATAAATCAAAAGGCACTAAACATAACTGAAGGCGCAACTACAATAAACTGCATGAAGCAAAGATTCCCCCTGAATGGGAGGAAAACACGCTAGAATACTTGGGAGTTCAACTGGCCAAGAAATTCGAGGACTTCTATAAATCAAACATCCCCTCTCTCTGGAAACAACTAAAAGCGGACCTGCTGAGATGGGATAAGGAACAAGTTACTTACCTGTAACTGTTGTTCTCCAGCATGGGTCTGGCATGGATTCACATGCTCATGAATATTCCCCGTCGTCAGGCTGGGAATCCTCGGTAAAGAAAAAAACCAGTATCAGTTTCGTTTCTGATCTGTCTTTCGTAGTAATAACCAATCACTGGTCTCTGCGTCATACTGACCACAGCCAATGACTGCCCTCTACCTAAGCACCGCCTCTGGCAGCCATCTTCAGATTTGGAAGCACGTGAAGTGGCAGTATGACCAAGTGAAGAGCCGCAGAGGGGTAGGCGGGAGGGTTCGCATGTGAATCCATGCCAGACCCATGCTGGAGAACAACAGTTACAGGTAAGTAACTTGTTCCTTCTCCAGCATGGGGTCTGGCATGGATTCACATGCTCATGAATAAAGAATACATAGCAGTACACACATGCACAACCACGGGAGGTGGCAAAGGCTCAACATTAAGCAGTACATCAAACTCAACATTAAGCATCTTACCTCCTCACCAGGCTCACCTCAGGCGAACAGGTTGCGCAGCACTGCTTGGCCGACCCTGGACTCCTCCCTGGAATCCCGATCGACGCAGTAGAATTTCATGAAGGTGTGCGTCGACCTCCACGTAGCAGCCCTGCATATGTCCAGCAGGGGCACACCAGAAAGGAACGCCGTGGTAGCTGCGATCGCTCTGGTGGAATGGGCTCTCGGACGGCCAGGCAGCGGTCGGTTTGCCAACCGATGACAGTACATGATACAGCCGGAGAGCCATCTGGAAATGGAAGCCTTCGAGAGAGCCTTCCCTTGATTGACAGGTCCAAAGTTCACAAAGAGTTGTGACGTCTTCCGAAAACACTTTGTGCGGTCCACGTAGAACTTCAGCGCTCTAGCCACATCCAGCGAGTGCAAAGTCCTCTCAGCCGGCGACGAAGGCGACGGGAACAACACAGGCAACACCAAGGGTTCGTTGAGATGGAAGTCCGACGGTACCTTGGGCATGAAGGAGGGGTGCGTCCTGAGCACTACCCTCGTGTCGTGAAAAGTCAAGTACGGGGCCTTGCATGAAAGGGCCTGGATCTCTCCCACCCGTCGTGCGGAGGTGATGGCCACAAGAAACGCTGTTTTCCACGACAGAAACTTCAACGGGGCCGAGTGCAGAGGCTCGAACGGAGGTCCCATGAGCTTGGTCAGCACCACGTTGAGCTCCCACGCCGGGGCCGGAGCCTTCACCGGCGGGAACGATCTGAATAGTCCCTTCATGAACTCTTTCACCAGACGATGAGACCACAAGGACGTCCGGCCCGTGGTTCTGGTGTATCGGGAGATCGCAGCAAGATGAATCTTGATGGACGCGTGTGCCAGTCCAGCTTTGGCCAGTGTCAGCAGGTACGGCAGTACCTGGGGAGCCGTAATCCGTAGAGGGTTAATCTTCTGTGCGTGGCACCAGACAGAGAACCTCTTCCATTTGTGTCCGTAGCATTTAAGAGTCGAGGACGCCCTGGCCTTTGCAAGAACCTCTCTGCAGTCGGCCGGTATGTCGTATCCTCCAAACTCTAGCGCTGCAGGAGCCAGGCCTGCAAGTTCAGCGATTTCAGGTCGTGGTGGAGGATGGCGCCTGCTTCCCTGGAGAGTAGATCCGCGTCCGCCGGCAGCTTGATTGGCGGGGACGCTGACAAGTCCAGAAGGTCCGGGAACCATATCTGCCTCGGCCACGCAGGTGCAACGAGGATCATCCTGCACCGTGACCTCTTGAGCTGGTTGACGAGCCGGATTAGCAGTGGCAAAGGAGGGAACGCGTAGAGGAACAGGCCCTCCCAGGGGAACGAGAAAGCATCGCCCATGCTCCTCGCCTGGGGAAACCTGCTGGCGAACCTCCGGCACTTGGAGTTATTCGCCGTCGCGAACAGGTCGATCTGGGGTGTGCCCCACCGTCGGAAGAGGCGATCCACTAGATCCTGCCGTAGTTCCCACTCGTGGCACGAGCGCAGCTCCCTGCTGAGTGAGTCGGCGATGGTGTTTTTTATCCCTGCCAGATGAAACGGCACCAGAAACATCCTTTGGGCGACGGCCCAATGCCACAGGTCCTGCGCCTCCCTGGACAGCGTTGGGGACCTGGTTCCGCCCTGTTTCCTGATGTAAAACATGGTGGTGGTGTTGTCGGTGAAGATCCTCACCACCTTGCCCTTGAGGGACGGAAGGAAGGACCTGAGGGCCCAGAACACTGCACGGAGCTCCAGGACGTTGATATGGAGGGACTTCTCCGTCGGGCGCCAAAGGCCTCTCGCGTGCAGATTTTCGGTGTGCGCTCCCCACCCTTCCAGGGAGGCAACCGTGGTCACTGTCTCCTGGTGGTCTGGGGTCTGGAAGTCCATGCCCGCCGTCAGATGCGCGCGGTTGCCCCACCACCGGATCGCTCGGCGGAAACTCTCGTCGAGTGTGATCCTCTCCTCGAAGCTGCCCGTCGTTTGGATCCAGCGCGCGTCCAGGAACTCCTGCAACGGGCGCATCCGGAGCCTGCACATGGGAATGAGGTAGATGCAGGAAGACATCATTCCGAGGAGGGACTTGATGGACCTCACCTTGGCCGCGTCGGAAACCAACATCCGCTGTACCTTGCCCAGGATGGACCTGGTCCTTTCCTCCGACGGGGAGGCCAGAAGGGACACTGTGTCGAGCTTCGCTCCCAGAAACAGTGCGTTTTGCGCGGATACCAGGTGGGACTTGGCGTAGTTCACGGAGAATCCCAGGTCCGTGAGAAGTTGGACGGTCCTTGCCGTGTGCTCCACGGCGAGCTCCTTCGTCTTGGCTCGGATGAGCCAGTCGTCCAGGTAGGGGTAGACGTGGATCCCCTCGCGGCGCAGCTGCGCCGCCACCGGTGCAAGGCACTTGGTGAATACCCTGGGTGCCGACCGTAGTCCGAAGGGGAGGGCTTTGAACTGGTAGTGACGCCCTTGGACCACAAACCTGAGGAATTTTCGGTGCCCCTCTAGGATGGGAATACGGAAGTAGGCATCCTCCAAGTCCAACGACGACAGGAAGTCTCCTTCCTCCAGCTGACCCAGGACGTGCTGGAGTGTGACCATCCGGAACTTCTGCGCCTTGATGAACTTGTTCAGACGTCGCAGGTCTAGGATGGGGCGCCATCCTCCCGTCTTCTTCTTTACGAGGAAGTATCTCGAGTAAACTCCGGAGCCCCGAAGCCTCTTTGGGACGAGTTTGATGGCGCCCTTCCTGAGCATCGCCTTTACCTCCAGGAGAAGCTGAGGGACGTGAAACTCTTTCTTGGCCACGGGGGGGGACGCGCGGGCACCTTCTTTGAAACTCGAGCGCGTGGCCCCGGGCTAAGGCGTCCAGCACCCAACGGTCGGTGGAGATGGACTCCCACACGCTGACGAAGCTCGCCAGCCGGCCTCCCACCGGGGTGCTTCGGTGGGGGCCCGACCCCACGGCCGGTTCAATCCTGTTTCGACGAGGCTTTGCCGCCTTGACCTCCTTGGCGACGACGGCGGGGTCCGCCAGACTTGCCTCGTCCTCTGTAGGCCTCCTGAGACGACGAGCGGGCCGCTTGACGGTAGGTGGAGAAACCGCCACCGGAACCTTTGGAGGCGCCCTTGCCTCCGCTGCTCCGAAAGGGCGTCCGTCGTTGCTGCAGAACCCCAAGGGCCCGGGCCGTCTCAGTGTCCGCTTTAATGGCCTGAAGGGAATCGTCCACTGTTTTCCCAAACAGGTTGTTCCCATCGAACGGCATGTCCAGGACTCTGGTCTGTACGTCTTGACGGAAGTCCGTAGCCTTGAGCCATCCACGCCGCCTAAGGCACACGCCGTTGCCCAAATGGCGAAACCCAGTGTCGGCGATGTCCGTCGCAATAGTGATGGCGTGGTCCGACGCCACCTCACCTTCCTGTAGGATCTCTAGGGCATCCGCCCTCTTGTCGTCCGGTAGGAAGTCCAGCAGGGGAGCCAGTTTGTACCATAGCTCCCTGTCGTAGCGGGCCACGATAGCCAAGGCGTTGGCCGCTTTAATCGTCGTCGCTGCAGACGAGATGACCCTGCGTCCCATAGCGTCCAATTTCTTTCCCTCGCCGTCCGGTGGGGAAGTCGATGTGGAGGCCGCACCCCCCCCCCGCTTTCTTCCTGGCCGCCGCGGAGACGACGGAGTCCGGAGTAGGCTGCGCCCGGAGGCACAGGGGGGCCGCGTCCGAGACCCGGTACTTCTTCTCGTACCGGTCTCTTCTAGCTGGCGTCGTGGAAGGGTTCTTGAGGAGGGCGAGGCCCTCATCCCAAATGTCGTCCAGTAGAGGCACCGCGAGGACAGTCTTCCTCTTGGCCTTGCGCCGTTGATAAAGGAATCCTTCCTTTTTCTTCTCCTCAGGGCAGAGTTGGAAAAGCTCGGATGCCCTGGCGATCATGGAGTGGAACGATCCAATCTCGTCGGGCGGAGAAGCCCTGGTGGGAGGTGACGACGGTAGATCCTCGTCGTATACCTCGTCGTCCGTACCCGTCGCTGCCGTGTCAGTCCCCGTATCATCCCCTCGGGTGGACGGGGAGGAGGGCTGGACGGGGCGCGACGGCTGAAAAGGAGGTGGAGGGTGAATCCTTCTTTTCTTGGGCGGGGGAACACCAGAAGGTCCCGGATCCCCCGACGGGAGAGGTTCCTCCGTCGGCAACGGTAGTCTCGTCCTTATCTCTGAACATAAGGACTGTATAGCCAACAAAATGGCCGCCGAGTTGTCTTGCGGCGCTGGCAGAGGGGAATCCGACGGGCGATCAGGGGCCCCGTCGGCACCCTCGACGATGTCGTCGTCGCCTGCGTCGGGATCCATCCCGACGGGCCGGTCTTCTTCCACGCCAAAGCCGTGGCTTAAGACCTCAATCAGCTCCTCCTCCGAGGTTGAGGCCGAATCTACGACGACGCCCTGCCCCCCCTTTTTCTTCCCCGCCGGGGATTTCACGGGGGTCCTATCGATGGGCACAAAAGAGGACTCCCTCCGAGGTGGCAGGGAGACTGAGCCCCGAGGTCGCCACCACTGGTGTAGCCTCCACAGGCTGAGCCAGGGCCGCCGCGACAGTATCGATAGAGGGCTTGGCCGGATGGATTAAGGCCTTCACCACCTTAGGTGCGCTCACCGCCTTATCCTTGAGGGGGGGGGACACTGCCTCGCTCCCCCTCCGATGGGGCCTTCGAGCTCGACCGGGGCCTCGCCCTTCCTCTTACCCGACCCAGAGCGTTGGCTCGTGGCTGAAGGTGCCGGGGAGGGTGCGCCCTGCCTGGCGCCCGTAGAGCCCGACCGTTCGGCGCTCCCGGTGCCAGCGGACTCGCGGTGCTTGGCCTTGTGTTGGACCCCCGTCGCCGGGGCGTCCTCAAAGGTCTTAGAAGACCGCTCGGATTTCTTCCTCTTCTTCTCGCCTGACGGGCTCTTCCCTTCCAGCCAGTTGGCGAGACGTTGATGGCGGTCCTTCATGGTCCGCTCCGACATGTTGCCGCAAAACGCACAGTCCTTCTCCACGTGCGTCTTGTCCTCACGTAAGCAGTAGAGACAAAAGGAATGTTCGTCCTCCTTAAAGACGTTCTGCAGCTGGCATCCAGGGCAGATCCTGAACAGCTTTCCGGGCGTCGAGCTTCCCTTCTCCTGAGCCATGTCCGGGCCTGAGAAACTTCTGGAGTCCTCCAAAAGCGTAGCTCGACGAAATCTTCACCCTTGAGGGGCGCAGACGAATCCGACACGGGTCCCCGTTGATCGGATGGATAGTCGGTGGAGCTTGAGGCTCTTTTGACCAAAAAAAACAAAGTTTTTGTGAAAAAACGTGAAAACATAGCACTAACGCTCGAGAGCAATAGCACGAGGATCCCAACACATGAACGTGCGGTAAAAATCTGAAGATGGCTGCCAGAGGCAGTGCTTAGGTAGAGGGCAGTCATTGGCTGTGGTCAGTATGACGCAGAGACCAGTGATTGGTTATTACTACGAAAGACAGATCAGAAACGAAACCGATACTGGTTTTTTTCTTTACCGAGGATTCCCAGCCTGACGACGGGGAATATTCATGAGCATGTGAATCCATGCCAGACCCCATGCTGGAGAATCAGGAATTATCGTGGTTTGCCAGAATAGCAGCGGTGCAGATGACCCTTCTCCCCCGCCTTCTATACGTGACGAGTTCAATACCCACAACGATCCCACCAAAGATAATAAAAGAACTTCAAAACGCAGTATTTAAATTCATATGGGCGAAAAAGAGACCCAGAATACAGAGACGCACACTGACTCGTCCCCCACTCCTGGGAGGCCTGGGGGTCCCAGACCTAGGCAGATACATCATGGCAGCGCACTTGGCCTCCATTCTTCAGTGGGCTAACCCAGACGACACCAAAGGATGGAGAGCCATAGAACAAGCACCCACACAGATCCCGATAAAAGCGCTCCTAGGACTGAGCCCCAAGGCCCGCGAAGCAGAAGGAAAATTACTAGGAGCTACTAAAACAGCCCCGAGTAGCTGGGACAAAGCCATGCAAATGAAAAAGATCAAACGAGGACTGGGTCCACTATCTCCAATAGCACATAACATTAACTTCACCCCAGGCCTGAAGAAGAGTTTCTGGAAAGGCTGAAAAGACGCGGACAATTTGCAACTGCAGGACATGTACCAAAACACCGACCCAATCCCATTCCTAGAATGCAAAAAGAAATTCGATCTAGGGGAAAATGAAAGGTTCAGGTACACGCAAGTACGACACTGGATCTCACATCCCTCAGTGAAAAGAGCGGGAACGAGAAACCTAACAGGCTTGGAACTAACAATGCAAGGTGGTGAACCAAAGAAGGGGATATCTAGAATCTACAGACTGCTCGATGGAGCACAACCAACGGACAACCTAAAATATAAAGAGAATTGGGGAAAAAGATATAGGAGAACCAATAACGGAAAATTAGTGGAACCAAATATGGACAAGAGCTCACAGATCCTCCAAATGTACAGCAATTAAAGAAGCTGCATATAAATTATGCTACAGATGGTACATGTCCCCCCACAGACTACACAAAATAAATCCAGAATATCCCCCAAACTGTTGGAGACAATGTGGAGGGAGAGGAGATCTATTCCACATGTGGTGGACATGCCCCAAAGTAATTACCTACTGGAAGGAGATACTGGGACACATCAAAGACATTACTGGCAGAGACTTACCACTATCACCTAAGGTGGTCCTGCTGGGAGTAGAGGCAAAAGGAATATATGCAGCATCGGGGCATATATCCACGCTAATAACACACTTACTATCAACAGCACGAACAACATTAGCGGAAAGGTGGAAAACACTAGAAGGACCGACGACACCATGGTGGTGGATGAAACTATGGGGAGTAATGGCAATGGAGAAGGTAACTGCCATAAGAACAGAAACATATCAGAGATACCTATCTATATGGTCCCCCTTCAGAGACTTTGTTGGAGACAGGGAAGCCTACTTCTATAAACCACGAACCCTCAGAAATATGTCGATCACTTACATCAGAACAGAGAAAGAGATTAGAAACTGCAGAGACGCTTATCCACTTGGCCCCCCTTCCAAGAGAAGTAGCGGGGAAAGGAGTGGGGAAAGAAAGTAAGAATGAAACGATAAAACTGGGAGATACCTATTGTATAATAACAGACAACAAAATTATAATGTGGACTCATAATATCAAAAGTTATACTCTTGCACATTTATTGAAAGTTAAAATATTGTTTACCTCTTCAAAACTGTTACAAAAGTTGTAAAGGGACAATGGGGAGGAGGGAGGAATGATAAATGACAGATGAAGAAATTGGAGACAATCTACGCAGCAACAGGTAATGTTAACCCTGAATTGAAAGTTGGCCTATGCTTTATAACAAGTTGTAGCGATCACATGTTGTAATTGATTATGTCTCCATTGAAAAAAATGAAAAATTAAAAATGGTTAAAAAAAGAAGTTAATAAATGGCAAACATTGAGAAAACTATTAAAAAAAAATAAAATAAAAAAAAAAACAAAAAGAAAATCGCGGAAATCACTTTGTCCTTAATGATGATCTTTTTATTTCTTGTTGGACATGGCTGTGCCATGGTGGGTACTGGTCAGAGTGGTCTAAAAATGGATAGTTCGAAGGACAGGAAGAAGTGGTCTGTCCAGGGTTGTGGGACGATGGATTTGATATTGGCGGTGCAGTTGTAGTCTGCTAGCCAGTCAAGGGTTCTCCCTTTGATATGGGTGGGTTCGAGAATTTTTTGAGTTATGCCCAGATGAGAGTATTGGCAATGGTGGTGGCGTTTTTGTCTAGAGGGTCATTGTAAGTAGTTGTGAATACATTTTGAGGTTGTTCGAGAGTAGATTGTGGATATCCTCCTCGAAAGTCCCTACGGGGCCCGGTTGTCTCTAGATGAGGTGGATGGTCAGTGTCTGGGAGTTGACTAGAGGAAGTTTGATGGTGAGCGTTTTGCATGATTCGGAAACTATAGTGGGTGTGGTTGTCATGCCGAGGCTAGTCTTAGCGATGATAGCAATGCCGCCGCCGTGCATATTAATTCTGTCTTGTCTCAGTATGGTGTAACCATCCGGGATTACTAGGGAAAGTGGGGGTCCTGCATCGCAATGTAACCAGGACTCTGACTCCGATGGCGAGAAAGTCCAAATTCTCGACCAAAATCAAGTAAAGGATATCCGTGGCATGTGCAGTTAGGGATCTGGTATTTATTATCTTCCTTTGGGGGGGGCACTGTAGTAGAATGGGTGGGTTCCATTTCAGTGGGAGTGGTTAGAGGCCTCGGGATATTGAGGGGAGTGATATTTGCCTTCTGGGTCATTCTTTTGTTGGTAGGAGGTAGGGTTCTAGTCAGGGCTCATGTAGTCTTGAAAGACTTGCTCTGAGTCTAGCATTTCTGAGTGGTAGACTGCATGGAATGCTTTGAAGCTTATTTGGAGGACTCGGAGGTGGGCGTTACATAATGGTGGAGGTGGCCGGGGATATATTGGTGGAGTTATATGGAACTTTGAGTGCTATGGGGAGACTACTACCCGATGACTGGTGGGTAATGATCAGTAGACATGTGCATGTTAGCAGGCTAAAGGCTATGAGGCTACTGATGTGGAATCAGTTCAAGTACCCTCTAGGTGGTGGCATATGAGTGCACACAGCTAGGCTGGTATGAAATAGGCACAGTGGGCTGTAAGGGCCAAAATCAGATAGGCACAGTGGCTAAGTTCAAGTGGCTCAGGAGGCTGCAGGGGCTAAAATCAAATGGTCACAGTGGTTAAAATCAAATGGTCACAGTGGCTAAAATCAAATGGGCACAGGATGCTGCAGTGGCTAAAATCAAATAGGCACAGTGGCTAAAATCAAATAGGCACAGTGGCTACGTTCAAATGGCACAGGATGCTGCAAGGGCCAAAATCAAATGGGCACAGTTGCTAGAATCAAATAGGCACAGTGGCTAAGTTCAAATGGTACAGGATGCTGCAATGGCTTAAATCAAATAGGCACAGTGGCTAAGTTCAAATGGCACAGGGGGCAACCATACACATGTGAGGTAATTACGGTATAGTGTAAACAATAGACTTCATGCAATTATAGAAAGTAGCGCATTTGGGATTGGTTGTATAATAGCAAAGGTACATAGGTGAGGCTTATGCCTGGTTGATAATTCCAGTGTACATGGGATTCCGTACCGATGAAGTGGTAGGCATGCTGGCGCTAGTACATACAGTCACAAGGTGTACGGACACTGATTGTTCGGACTGTAGGAGTTTGGCAGTCTTACCAGGTCACTGGATGGGTGATTTGAATAATGGTGTGGTTCCCATTCTGGTATGGATCGGGCATAGTGTCTGGCCCTGGGCTCTGTTTGGCTCGTGACAGGCTCAGAACAGGAGCCTTCGCTCTCTGCCTTAGTGCAGACGCCGTCTAGCGCCCGTCAGGGTGGAAGATAGGCTGATGTACAACCAATCAGGCGTCAGCTTGGTGAAATGAATTAAAAGGCTCTAGAGGTCGGCCATCTTAGAATGATCGATCCTCATCAACATCAAGCATTTAACATATGGTAAAAGCACGGCAATGTGCTGCAGACAATGAAATGAAAACGAGTCTTGCCATGTGTAGCCAGCGGGCTCCGGTGGGTAGAGGGAGGTGGGTGGACCCCAGGCTCACCTCATGTATGCAGCTGGACTCGGGCTGCGATGGGGCACTGCTCCAGCAGTTTGCCTCGGGGGGAGCTCCTGCTCCTGGCACAGTGAGAAAGTCTTGTCGGACAGGTTCTCCCCTGTTCCTCTAAAACCATCAAGGACCACATTGGCACATTGGCTCCTGCTTTGGTGGACTTCTGCAACCACTCCTTCGAAACTGGAGTCTTTCCTTCCCCCCTGAAGCACTCCCTTGTGCAACCTCTTCTTAAGAAACAGTCAGCCGACCCCTCCAACCTTGCTAACTACTGCCCAATCTCAATCACTCCTTTCCTGGGCAAACACCTGAAAAAGCTGTCCATCTCCCAGCTTAATCTTTACACTGAAGTGGCTGGTTGTCTCCATGACCATCAGTCTGGCTTCAGAGCTGCCAGAAGCACGGAAACTGCTCTCCTGAACATCCGTGAAGACCTGCTCTCCAACCTTGACTCCAATACCCCCATGTCCTCATCTTACTTGATCTCTCTTCTGCCTTTGACATGGTCAACCATGTCATCCTGCTCAACCGTCTGCGTGATAACGTGGGTATCACCGATCAGGCCCTGGCTTGGCTGACCTCTTTCCTCTCTGATCGACCCTCCCAGGTCCAACTTGGGTCATTCCTCTATCGCCATCTCTACTTGTGGTGTTCCCCAGGGGTCTAACCTCTCTCCCTAGCTGTTCAACCAATACCTGCCACTTCTTGTCCCCCGCATTGCCACTCTCTGCCCCAACTTTTAGTGCTATGCGGACACATCTCTCATTTTCAGGCTCCCTTCCGCCACCTCTTCTCCATCTCTCATCTCTGACTGACTGCACGCTATCCAGGAGTGATGTGCCGCCAATGGTCTCTGCCTTAATGACAGTAAGACTGAGATTCTCCTCATTGGCACACCTGCTCCCTGCTTTCCTGTCACTCTCTGGGCAGCCTCTTGTGGTCCTCTTCCTTCTCCAACCTGTGAGGCAAAAAACCTCAGGGTCATCTTCAACTCCACTCTCTCCTTCTCTCCTCACATCTCCGACGTCTCTAAGATGTCACACTACCAGCTGCAACTCCTCTGAGGTATTCTTCCTTTCCTCTCCTTCCCCCAGAAGCTCACTGTCTCCAGAGCTCTGGTTCTCTCTAGGCTGGACTACTGCAACAGCCTCTTTCTAAATCTGCCTGCTTCTACTCTGCACCCTCTGCAACTCATCCAGAACAGGTTTGCAAGACTTGTCTTTGGCCTCAAGCCCAGGGATCGTATCTCTCCAGGACTGATATCTTTGCACTGGCTCCCAGTGGCTGTAAGGATTAAGTTCAAAACCCTCTGCATTGTCCACAAGGCCATCTGGGGCCTGGGGCCTCAATACCTACAAATCTCTTCCTATACATCTTCCTTCTCAAGCTCTTCGCTCATCCGCATCCAACTCTCTCAGGGTCAGTCGCTTCTCCAAGCTGGTGGTAGATGATCTTCGGCTGGGGCCTCCCTCTGGAACAGCCTCCCTGAAACTTGAGGAGAACCATCTCCGGTTCCGGAAGCACCTCAAGACCTTCCTCTTTGCTTCTGCTTTCTCTCCTCCTCTCCACTGCTGAACTCCTGACTGAAACTACACTGGTCACCTGGCTACCCGCTGATCTTGGGCCCAGGTCTCCTCTCCTGCCAGCTGCACAACTGCACTGCCTACTGGGAAACCCCTGCACTGGGGGGCTGTTTCTGTATCCCTACAGTCCCCACCAGCTCTTGACACTAAATGTCCGCACTTACCCCTGCACTTAGCTGCCCGCACTTTTACCTACTGTTTTTATTTATTCTATTTATTTTTTACTGTTGATCGTATGTATTGCACTGCCTCCGCCCCCTCCCCGCACATGCGTGATCTCACCGTCACCTGGCCTAGTAAGGTCGTCGTCTCCGTCTTGCCTCTGATCACCCTCCCTTGCCTCGTTGCGCTTTGAAACACTTGTGTATAGGCACGTTATAAATGCCATATCATAACATGCTTCCGGCAAGTTGCTGAATGCCTTCTGATCCTGCCTAGATATACATTCCCTGAAGATGAGGTCTCTCCTGCCTGACATCTATGCAGAAATCGATCCAACTGGAGGTGATCGCCTTCTAACACAACCCAGTCGGTCCTGCACGGCAACAACAACTATCAGGCTTTCCTTCACCTGCGATTTACTATCTCCTGGGACTGTTTTTAACTTTCTAGGTGCTCAGGGATTTGAGAATACTTCTACCTCGGGATCCGCCCGCACCACATTGGATGCAAAGTCCTACTTCCCTTGCCACTATCGGGGCTGGCCTAGGGCAGTGGTGTCCAGGTCAGTACTTTTGTGGGTCATCCTTTGGAGCCCGGGGGCCGGAGGGATAGATGGTCCTCCTTTCACTACAAACTGACCCTTAAGTCCCTATTTTCACTTGTTGGACCTGCTCTGCACCAACTATTTCAGTACTTTTCCTGCACTAGCCAAATGGGCCCTCCCGGACATTTAACTTATTCCCACAGGAACCATTTGGGACACCTAAAAGACTACCAGAGACTTAGTATAGGCGAGGGATGGACTTCAAATGGTTTAGTACATGGTGCAGAGTGCCTTCTAATTATAAGGCCTATGTTTTAATGTGTACTTAACATCTAGTCTCCTTACTTTGGTGAATGCAATTAATGTTGAATAACTGCTTGTGATTCTAAAGTCGTGCGTAAAACATAGGGGGTTACCTAATTGAGCTGTATATATGCAAGTCATTTTACTTACCCTGGAATATTTAAAGTGTGTCTTAGTGTAGTATTGTAATATGTTACTTTCACAGCTTACCCGTCTGGGTCTTCTCCTTAAAAAGTGTTAACTGCACTGTACTACACAACACAACAATGCCCTCTTCCTCCTTAGTTCAGCTGGGCTGCTTGGTCAACGCTACTTAAGAAAATAGCTTTGCTGAACTGGGGTTGTGAATAACCTTACTAATCGTAGTTTGGCTTTTCTAAATCCTGTCAAAGGTAGCGACTTTGAAAAACCCTCCCAACATTGGCAATGAAGCACAATTGGAGGGGGGCGTGGCCTATGCTCGAGGAGTGAGGACGTGCCGGGGATGAGCTCCCATCAAGATCCTCTGAATGATCCTTTTCATCAACGGTAATAGGTGCTGAGGGACTCCAAGAACACACCCACTGACGTGGAAACAGATTCCCCAGCCTAACGGTGCAACCCCAGTGAAAATCGAGACCAAGAAGCCACTGAACGAAGTCAGAGGGAATTCGACCCCTGTGCGCACAAGATAGCGGCAGACCCTGCAGCCTGGGATTAAAACGGAGGAGGAGCTGCTGAACCTAAGGGATGTAAGGAGACATCCCGGTCCCCCTACCCCTTACACCTGAACAAGCGGCACAGAGCCCGAGCCTCGCCGGGGGGGACGGAAAGAAATAGGCTGCAAGAATCCGGGCAGCTGGGATCAAGGCACACCGAACGCTGCCGCACATCAAGCAGAGTCTGCGGGGAGCCCCGAGGGCGCCGGGAAAGGCCGGCTGTGACTCTGATAGTGAAAGAATAAACATTGACATGGAGGCAGACCTCTGGGACACTGCAGTGGTCTCAAGCCAGCAAGCGCAAAGCCTGGGCGCTCTGCTGAGTGGGCGCACGTGGCTGTCGAGATAGCAAAGGGAACCCCAGAACAAGGCACAGCAAAAAGGAGCCCTGGAGCACACCAGAATAACTCTGTGACCAAAGGAAGTTGTACTCTGAGTGTAAGGCATTGGGAGCACTACAGGACCGCTGAGGAAGGAATGAGTGCCGAGTGTACAGCTGACAACGCCAATGTGATCTGGCATCCCGAACTGTGGGGCTGGCTTCCGGCCAGCTCTAGAACCCTCAGACACACAAAAATACCAGACAAGGTAGGAGGTGGGGGCGGAGGCACCATGAGCACAGCGCTGCGACACCCCCATCCAGGCCCTAAACTAAGGAAGACTCAACGCGCACTACAGTAACGAGGAATAGTAGGTGACTCAAGCGGGCAAAAGGCGATACGAGCTGGGCTGAAATCTGCGCTCATGCCGGGCTGAAGCGTTGGGTACAGTACATCCCCAACACTAACACACGGCAGCCCAAACAAGCGTGGCCACTACAGCACAGACTTGAATCTAACCCATCTGAATCTTGATATGGCAGGAGCAGCAAACTGAATTGGCAGAGCACTGAAGGTGGACACAAAGGAGTATTGACCCACCATACCCTGGAGACCCACCACAAACTGTCACTTGTCAAACTGTGCCTGCCCTATAAAGAGGGCGGGGTGCAGCTGCCGCAGCTTGAGAAATACTACCTGCAGCCCCGCTCAGTTTTGTAGCCAAATGGCTGTCCAACGAAGCCACATCAGAAACAGAGCTTCTACGATGTCTGGTGGCGCCAACACGCTTATAAGAAATATGGGTGCATTTAGGTTGCTTAGGGAATGTTCCCATGTTGGTGGCACTGGGCAGAAGGGTATGGAATAGGGCTATGACACTGCTAAAATGTGTGCACCCCTACTTTCCTGAGACCCCGATTGCAGCTGAGGTCTGTAAGCTCACCACAGATGTGGTAGTGGTGAGAAACAGAGAAGTGGAGCATCTACACCTGGGGCGACTTGTATGAAGATGGAGCCTTCAGAGAGTTTGAATCCCTGTGAGAGAAAGAGGGACTACCTTGGGTCAGCTCCTGTGTTAGCAGAAAGCCCCGAAAAGTGGCTATGGAGAAATGGGATGGGTGGCCGGAAGAGCCGACACCAAACCCCTTGCTAGTACTAATGCACAATCTGAGAGACAACTGGAGACCGGTGTCAAGACTGTATAGCTCAATAAAAGACGGACCAAACCCCAGAGGTACACTGCTGAAAGAGAAATGGGAAAAGTATCTAGGAACTGATATCACGGAAAAGGAATGGGAGAGGATATTGATATATCCCAAGGAAGTGTCAAGGAACTCCAGTTTCAGGCGGATACAAATAAACGTACTGTACCGTACATACATGACCCTGCACAGGATAGCTACATTCAGATATACTACACGACCAACATGTCCCTGGTGTTCACTGGGTGATGCCGTCGCGATAAACATGTTCTGGGGCTGTATATGAGTGCAAAAGTTCTGGGCAGAGATAGAACAAGCCTGCAGGAAGGCTGGGATAGTGAGATATGAATGGACGCCGAAAGAATGCTTGCTAGGCGCATATCCCAGAAACAGTAAATACAAACATGTAGTCAGGTTTATGGATATAGCGTGCATACTGGCCAAAAGATCCATTGCAATGACCTGGAAATCATCTAGGGGCCCACTGTATGTCTGTTGGTACCGGGAATTTGAACGCTGGACAGAGGCTGAGACTAGAGTTTGGTTGGAGGGGGCACACGGAACTGGCGCAGATGGAAGCGACAGGTGCACAGCGGGGAAACTGTTGGTCTGGGACATGTTTCACCAGACGACAAACCCCCCCTTGAACACTACTATGCCCTCTATCTGCGAATACCATCATTGGATTGAATATTTTGGATAATTAGAAGAAACTAGGGGTTCACTGCTAAACTGTTGACACTATCCACAACTACTCGGCCTCTTGCCACACTGCACATGCACAAAAAAAATATGTACTAAAATGCCTGATAAATGAAGAAAGTAGTTTATTGTTCTCTTGTTTATTGTTAATATTGGAATGTTGCTATGAGTATGGGCACACTTGCTATGATGTAAGTAATTGATATGTGAACAACCGTACTTTATAAATGCCAATAACAATACGTTAAAATAAATGAAACGGCAATTGGAGCAATGTTTAGGGCGATGGTGCAATGAGATTTGATTTGTTGGCATGCACATGGGAGCTCATAAGGCTGTGCAGGTAGGATATAAACCTCTGTCTGCGGAACAGGCAACACAGCAATATGCTCTACATCATCACATCAAGGAATGTTTAGCTGCCTGAGAACTGGAATAGGGGTCACATTCACACTAGGTGCACAATCAAGTCTAGTTACTTGCAACAAAAAGATCTGCTAGAGGCAGTGGTCTACATAACGTGGGTAAGCCCAGCAGTATTTTACAGGTCTACAATTGTGCTGTAAAGCCATGCCCTCTAATGTTCAGAGGATGCTCTGTTAGAAATGTAATTGCTATTGTAACAGACTAAATGCATTATACTGACTCTTCTGTAGAAGGGTAATTTAGTAGAATCCTACAAAAACCCTGAGGTTTCTGTGTTCAGGTGCCATATTTTTGTAACGGGGATACCATATCAGTTTTCCTGTCGGTTTCTGCACAGCTGTATGTAAATAAATATCTCTACCTCTGCTGCATGTGGTTGTTTATTGGATAATCTGGTGATGGATTTGTGCTTCTACAGAAGTCTTTTGGTTTTCTCCGTCAGTCTTCTTGTCTCTGTAATCCTAGAAGGATAATTGAGCCTTTCTTAGTATAGTCTTCTCATTAAATAGGTTTGTTCTCTCCTACAGTTCTTACTATAAGTAAAGAGGAGTCATAGGACAGGGTGTCATGCTGCTTATTAACTCCTGTTTATTCCATGGCCCAAAGATAGTATGTTCAGTATTTATGTTACGTGATTGATTTGTGAATTGAATTGCTTTCATCTTGAATTGAGGAAAAAACAGTTATGTATGCTGGTGGGAGTGATCATATGCACTAACAACGTGGGGATAAGATTATGTGCTGACATTTTGATTAGATGGTTTTCATATACTGCTTTACCCAAAGCGCTTTACGTTTGATAAAAATATGGTACAATATTAAGAAGCAAATATGATGAAGCACAAACTAAAATATGATGAAAAATAAATAGGGTTTTAAACATTTTGTGAAAATAAACAGTGTATGGTCAATATGAATGTCTAAGGGAGGAGCTTTCCAAAAGATAGGGGCCAAGAGTTGAAAGGAGCACAAGGGAAATGAGGAGTAGTAAGGAGGACTTGAGAGGCAGAGTGAAAGTCGATGCAATGAGAGAAGATCAGAACGACCGGGGCAAGAGCATGAAGACATTTAAAGACAAGACATAGAAGAACAAGTTACTTTCTTACCTGGTAACGTTCTTTCGATGGGATGTTCCGACCACTTATTCCACATCTACGACAGGTAATCAGCACAGTTGTGGTGAATACCTGTCATAGATGAACAAGTTCCTTATCTTTGATAATACGTTTCCAGCTTGCTGGCCTCGGAAATTTTTTCTGTAGAGGGCGCTGCGCGTCGACGTCCGCCGAGTCGATGTCCCTCGACGGCCATCGTATCGGCGCCGACTTCACCATGCCCATAAATAGCCACGCGCTGCGCCCGTTGCTCAGTTCCGTTTTGTAGCATAAGAAAAGACATGCCTGAATCGGTTAGTAACCTTGAAGGAGCGAAAGCTGCAACCACAAGGGAAGTTATCACTGCGGGGATGGATGGGAGGGGCGATCAGGAATACGTCGGAGGAACATCCCGTCGAAAGAACGTTACCAGGTAAGAAGTAACTTGTTCTTCGAAGGGATTGTGTCCTCCGACGTATTCCTCATCTTTGATAGACTCCCATAGCAGTGGTATGTAATTGGAGGAGGGAGTGATAGTGTTATGTATCCCTTTAGGGATGGACCGAATGTAATACGGCCTTGCCAAATCTGGTCTCTTGAGCAGTGGAGGAATCCAGATTGTAAAAGTTTGTGAATGTATGTGCGGACGAACATGTGGCAGCTGCACATATGTCCCGGACCGGTACCCCTCTCTGGAGGGGCGAAGAGGCTGCGATACCCCTGGTTGAATGAGCCCTGAGATTTTGGGGTGGCTCTTTCCCTGCTAGTCTATAACATTCCAGGATGGCCAAAATAATCCACCTGGAGATGGTTTGTTTTGTTATGGGTAGTCCAAACTTGTGACCCGAGTATCCTACAAACAGTTGGTCTGCTTGCCTGATCCTAGCCATTCTGCTGATGTAAAAGCTGAGAGCTCGCCTAAGGTCCAGCCTGTGTAGCCTTTCCTCCTCTTTCCCCGGATGGGGAGGAGGGTAGAATGAAGGCAAGGTAATTTTCTGAGTAATATGGAATTCAGAAACCACCTTTGGGAGGAAATTCGGCTTCACCTGTAGGACAACCTTGTCCTTGTGGAAGATTGTATGTGGGGGTTTACAGGAGAGAGCTTGTAGCTCACTCACCCTCCGAGCAGATGTTAGTGCTACCAGTAGAACAGTTTTAAGTGTGAGAAATCTCAATGCGCAAGAGTGAAGAGGTTCGAATGGAGTGCCCATTAAGAAGTTTAAGTCCCATAATGGAACCTGGAATGGTTTTGGAGGGTAAACATTAGTTAGACCCTTGAGAAATTGTACCACTAGAGGAATTTTGAAATACGATGGTTCCTCCGCAGTGCGCTTGAAGATAGAAAGCGCTGCGAGATAGCCTTTTACAGTGCCAACTTGAAGGCCTGAGTTTGCCAAGTAGAGTAGAAACGATAACACCGTTGATGTACCACATGAAAAAGGGTCGATATTCTCTTCCCTACACCAGCTGCAAAACTTGTGCCAACGGCAGCGGTATAAAGACTTTGTTGCTGGTCTTCTGGCCGAAAGCAACACCTTCATGACGTCATCAGGGAGATCCCAATCCTTGTACCTCAACCTTTCAGAAGCCAAGCGTGAAGGTTGAGGGTTCTGGTGTCTGGATGGAGAACCTGACCTCCCTTCTGCGAGAGAAGATTCTCTTTGAGTGGAAGACGGATTGGAGGGCAGATGGACATATCTAGAAGGTCCGGGTACCACGTTCTCCTGGCCCAATCCGGGGCAATTAGGATCATGGTTTTCCGGAATCTTCTCAACCTCCTGATCATTTGAGGAATAACAGGGACTGGTGGGAACGCGTAAAGGAGTGGAAACTCCCAGTCCACTACGAACGCATCTCCTAGAGCTCCTCTCGGGGGAAATTCCCTTGAACAGAACAGATCGCACTTCCTGTTGGTGCTTGTGACGAACAGATCCACCTGAGGGGTTCCCCAAAGGGCGAAGGTCTCTTGAAGGACTTCCTGAGCTAGCTCCCACTAGTGGGAGACTGTGCTCTGCCTGTTCAGAGCGTCCGCTGTCAAATTCTTCTCTCCGGCTAGGTGGACTGCCGATAGAGAGATTCCTTCCCGAATTGCCCAAAACCGGAGCTGCATTGCCTCTCTGCACAGTGGCAGTGATCCTACGCCTCCTCTTTTGTTGAGGTAGTGCATGGCCACCGTGTTGTCTGTCATTATCAGGACATTTCTTACCTGTACTGATGGCAGGAAAGCTTTCAGCGCTAGTCTGATCGCTCTCAGCTCTAATAGGTTGATATATAGTCTGGACTCCGATGGAGACCAACGACCGCTGATGGTCAAGTTGTTGGCATGGGATCCCCACCCTGTGAGCGAGGCATCTGACTACTGTTATCTCCGACCATGGTTGCCAAAACAGTTCTCCTTTCAAGATGTTCTCTGGATAGGCCCACCATTGAAGGTCGTGGGCTACCTTGTCCGGAATCCGGAGGTGGTCTGTCATTCTCCCTGAGAACTGTGACCACTGACTTCTCAGTGCCCACTGAAGAGATCTCATTCTCAGGCGAGCCTCTGGCACAAGGAAGATGCAGGATGCCATGAGGCCTAGCCACCTCAAAAAGTCGAAGGCTGGGAGACGCTGGGCATTTTGAAACTTGGTGACCATCTGTAGAATATCTTGAGCCCTCACCTCTGGTGGCAAGGCTTTTCCCAGGGAAGTGTCCAGGACCGCTCCAATGAACTGGAGTCTCTGAGATGGTATCATCTGTGACTTCTTTAAATTGAGGGAGAAGCACAGTCTGTGAAGGAAGAGGCAGACATAATCTAGCTGGGTCTGGGCCTGCTCTGAAGATATGTCTCTGATCAGCCAATCGTCTAGGTAGGGATAGACGTGGATCCCTTCCCTCCTTAGACTCTCCGCCACTACCGACATCAGCTTGGTGAAGACCCTCGGGCGGAGGTCAGCCCAAATGGCAGAACTCGAAATTGATAATGAGAGCTGCCAATTGCAAACCTCAGGTATTTCCTGTGCTTGAGATGGATTGGCACATGGAAATAAGCATCCTGAAGGTCCAGAGATACCAGCCAGTCCTGGAGCTGGAGGGCCTGAAGGATCTGAGAGAGAGTTACCATCTTGAACTTGTCCTTCCTGAGGAACTTGTTCAATTCTCATAAGTCCAGGATGGGTCTCAGTCCTCCGTCCTTCTTTGGTATGAGAAAGTAGGGGGGGAGTACCAGCCCTTGTTCCGGTCTGCTACAGGTACCGGTTCTATGGCACCTTTCTCTAGCAGGTCCATACTTTCCTGCAAGAGGAGCGGATCTGGAACTTTTAGGGAGCTGTTCCCCGGTGGATGACTCTGAGCGATGTGCAGAAAGGGTAGGCAGTAACCTTGGGCAACTGTCTCCAACGCCCAAGCATCTGACGTTATAGCCTGCCATTCCGTCAGATGGTGAGTTAACCTGCCCCCTACAGGTGTCTTGTGTGTGAAGGCCTCAGAGTCGTTTGGGGGCGGCTGATGCAGATGCCGAGGGTAAAAAGGCACCTGCTGCTGCTGCGGTCTTAGTACTTTTGACCCGTCCACCTCGGGTGGATCTCCTTTTGCCTCTTTGAGCCAGCTGTCCTCTGCCTTTCCCGAATGCAGAATAATAGCAAAAGGACTTTCCTCTTCCAGAGGTTCCTGAGGGGCGAAAAGGAGTTTGGCGGATAGCAGCTCCTAAGGATTTTGCTGCTGCTTTAGAAGTCTAACTTTTCCAGACGGTCATCAGCCTTTTTCCCGAATAATGAAGAGCCGTCAAAGGGCATATTCAAAAGTCTGGCCTGTACATCAGGGGCAAAGCCGACTTTCGCAACCACGCATGCCTGCGGATTGTTGTACTTACCGACATGGCCCTGCTGATACTGTCAGCGGAATCGATGCCAGTTTGAAGTGATTCCCACATGGCATCTTTGCCATCTTTAATGATGTTAAGGAAGGCTTCCTTTTCCTCTCCTTCGGGTATGCAGTCAGCCGCCGATGAAGCACACTCCCATAGTGTGTGACTGAACCTGGCGAGCGTACAGGTGGCGTTGATGGACTTCAACGCCATACTACAGGCAGAGAAGACCTTCTTTGTCATAGAGTCGTACCTCTTGTTATCCCTATCCTGTGGGACAGTAGGGTAAGCAGTCCTACTGCTGGATGAAGTTGCCGCTTGAACCACCAGGCTCTCTGGGGTCGGGTGTTTTGACAGGTATTCAGGGTCAGCAGCCGCTACCCTATACTTTGTCGACAATCTTTTATTGACTGCTGGGATAACTTTGGGAGTTTCCCAATTGGATGCAATTTTTCGTTGTAGGGCTGCATGGAAGGGGACCACCGGGTCCTCCTGTGGGCCTTTGCCCAATATATCTGTCAGATCATCCTGTTGGAAAACAGGTGAAGGCGCAGACCAACCCATAAACTCAATTATTCTTGCCATCAGGGTTCTATATGGTGTTTTGGCATGTTCACCTGGGTCTGGTTTTACAAATTCCACTTCTGGGGAAGTGTCCAGTCCACTTGCCTCATGAAGTGACTCCTGCAGATCCTTCAGCCTTCTTTCTTCAGAGGTGAAATCCTCTGCAGTAGGCAGTGTGGTTCTTCGAAAACCAAATGTTTCCTGGTCAGAGTCTTCCCCTTCTTCATAAATTGAAGAAAGACCAGGGTATTCTGATCTCTGAAATGGAGTAAAGCCCATCTCTAGGGCCGAAGGAGCTAAACTCGTCGTTATTGGACGAGAAAATGTCGATGTCGTCGACGCCAATGTAACCGGCTTCGAAGGCGCCGAAAACGGCGTCGAAAAAACTGGAAAGGATCTCGAAGAACTCGAGAGGATCGGGATCCTACTCGAGGGCATCGACAACGGTCTCGGCGTCGTGCCGGAGGCCCTTGAAATCACCGTTGGCTGTGGAGCCTTGGTCCTCTTTCATCAACGTCGAGTCGATTCGACCGATGCGTCGAGGAACCCTTCGACAACGGCGTCGATGGCGCCGATCCGTGCGTCAAAGGAATCTTCGACACCCGGTGGCTCATGGCACTCTCGGGTGGAATGTTTCGCCGGGTGCTGCGACTCGCAGCGTTTTGATTTTTTGGGTTTTTCACCCGGGGTATCACCCTCAGCTGTCTTCGAGGGGGTCGAGGCCGCGTTCTCGAAGACGCTTAACATTGTCTTTCTGAATTCCTCCCACTCAGCTTGAGAACTGTGTTTGGTGGGACAGGAAACTCTTTCTGGAGACACAGAAGACGACCAGGAATGGGACCTTCGACGTCTCTTTTTTGAGTGTCTAGATCTCGACGAATGGTGGGAGCTGCTTCGAGGTCTAGAATCGGAGTGTTTTCGACGGCAAGGAGACGAATGCCTCGACTCAGCCGAGGAAACCTTCGAGGAGGATTTGGCTGACTTACCTCTCTCGAGTTTCCCCTTTCGCTCCTTCAGGGCTTTCGCCGTCATGGACATGCAGTCCTCACACTCCGAACAATGGTGCTCGGACCCCAATCACCATAAACAGACCCTGTGTGGATCCGTTACTGACATTTTTTTACCGAAGTCTCGACATTTCTTGAAGCCGGATCGCGGCGGCGTCGGTTCTGATGAAGAAGCCATCGAGAACGATAAGGAATATTTCAAGACGAAATGGAATTAAACCTGACTGAACTGAGCAACAACGTTCTGAGGCCCCACGAAGCGCGGAAAAACGGAACTGAGCAACGGGCGCAGCACGTGGCTATTTATGGGCATGGTGACGTCGGCGCCGATACAGTGGCCGTCGAGGGACATCGACTCGGCAGACGTCGACGCGCAGCGCCCTCTACAGAAAAAATTTCTGAGGCCAGCAAGCTGGAAACGTATTATCAAAGATAAGGAATACGTCAGAGGACACAATCTCTTCGAAGTGGAATACGTCGGAGGAACGAATCCCCTCGAAAGTTAAACTGCAAACGAGGAACAATAGGAAGCCATCAAAGTTGAGTTAGATCTAAAGAAAAAATAACTGAATAGCCCAGACAAAACAGGATGCAAACCTTGTAGTGAAGACTAGAACAAAGAGGAATAGAGCATAATTATGTAATCTAACTAAGTGAACACTAATTTAACTGAGCAGGAACTAAAGTTTGAAGCAAGAACTTAATTTAATATTCAAGAGTACAATACTGCTCCAAGGAAGACAAACAAAAAGAAGATTCAAACATCATCCATTTTAGTGAGCGAAGCCACTGACCTGCCCATTTTGGAAAGTTACTGACCTACAATTCCCCATTACCTTTTTCCTGCATAGTAAAGAAGGATGTTGACATATTGCTTAGACATTTCCTTATTTAATGTTCTAAAGTGTTTACTGTACTTTTAACCACCCTTTTTGCTTCCTCAAAGTGCTCCCTTAGCTGTTCTGCCTAATATACTATTAAGAGTCACATGGACTTAAGAGTAACCCTGCTGCCAAGTGGTGGGTGGACACATTTCACGCTCTGAATACACGAATAGAGAAGAACCCTAACACCTGGTATCACTATTTTACCACTGGCAAGAATATCCCACTAAGAATCCCATGCTGAAGCCACACTCTAGAACCCAAAATATAAATGTAGCCCCGATCTGCAGAAATTAAACTACAAAGATTGGACAATATGACCTTGCAAACAGCTGAAATACAGGCCAGTATTCACAGACGCTTTAGCATGAAGCAAGGGGGAAAACGCATTAAAACTTAACCGACTTAAGCGACTCTTTATGTACTACATTTCAGCACCCTCTTCTTCATATGCCTTTTCAGAAGCACAATTAAAGAAGCGGTGCTTATTGGCACAGTATAAGGATTGTGTTTAGAGTGGCTGTGTTTTTACTGAAGTCTTTTGCGCCATCTTTACTGGGAAGGATTTTAAGTGTGTTTAGTGCACGAGGGGAATGTATGTTGGTGAACCACAGAAATGGTGGAGGAACAGTTTTTTGCTGAGATCATCATGTTGAGTTTGTGTTAGTCGGACAAACCTTCAGTTAATGTTGATTTATTTAGGATTGTTTTGGGGCAACACTAGCTGTATGATTTGGTCAGTAAAATGGGTGGACTTTCAGAAAAGCAAGTTAAACGTCATTTTCCATGTTTTCTATTGGAACATGCCATATCAATTCTTTAAAAAGCAGATATTAAACGTAGGTCAAAACAATCCTCATATGGGACAAGTAAGAATGCCCTGCATATGTTTTATTTATTTTTTACATTTGTTCTACGTCCAGACCCTCGGCTATCACGGCGTAGTTAGATACATCTTGATTTGGACAGTGTTATGGGTACATACAAATTATAAACGTTACAGTATTCAAGGTACATGCATAATCGAACAGTTATACAACAGATTACAATGGCATGCAAATATTGTCTAAAATTGCTTGAACATCCAATTTTTAAGAGCTTTGTAAAGCAATGGAATGATTCTTCATTGTTGATGCTTGTGGATATTGTAAAGAAATCAATACGTGGAGCAGAAACAGTGCCAGGAGCTTATTCAGAGTAAGAAATAAAATGCCATTCAGCACTGCTGCAGAGTTATAAATATAGTCACAAATGGCATTTGACAACGCGTTTTCAGAACAGACAGGAATATAAGCAGAGTTAATATTTAAAGGTTTGATACTCCCTCTTAGAGCTTAGAATTTTTCTTTTTTTTTTAAAAGAACTGAAGTAGATTCCAAAAAGAAAGAAGACTGATGTAGAGCTTTTCAGTACACTGTGCTATCTGACCGGCTACCGAAGAGAGCAGACTTAACTAGTAAAGTAAGGCCCGGTTAAGAAAAGTGTTGCAGTCTGAAGTTTCATATGCAAGTCAATTCCCGAGAACCACGATATGCCTGACTAAGATGAACAATTCACAATATAAAACTTTCACTATATTCTTGCATCGCTTGGGAATGTACTTTGGTAGGGAGCTAACACATCATGGGATTATTTTTTGCACCGATTTACCACGGGAACAACTGGTATCACTACAAGAACACCAGAATCAAGGAGGTGGAGAGCTAGTTTTAATCTCCAAATGATAGGATTCAGCAGTAGCCTGATCCACCTTCTTGGTGGGGGGGGGGGTGTGATGGGTGATTTATCGACCACAAGGCACATTAGACATTTAGACTGGAGCACCCAGGTCTTTGGCTCTTCCTGCAAGACCATAAATTAGATTTGAATAGGTTCCAGTAAAAAATGGGTTTGCAATTTCTCCGTGGTACGTGTTCCCTCTAAGATGCACTAATAAATGCATGGGCTCAGACTGATGAGGCACCCTCTATTCCACCAGTCTGTCAAAAGACTTCATGACGGGGTGGCAAGAGACCCAGTCAACTGCATTTGGCCTGCTATGAGGTCAACACTTACACTTGTTTGCTCTGCAGATCAATAAAGTATTTTGTTACATAAGGTTGTCATTTCAGCCGCATACAAATGGCACAGTTTTTGATCGACATTTCAGAAATTATTGAACAACACAATCTGTTGGGGCTAGGCACAGACACTGGTCGCAAGTAACAAATACAGGCCGGAAAACTGTTTACACAACGGAGCAGGCGAAGATCTGTGGCGAGAAAAATGAAAATGACCCTTTATTATGCATTCACCATTCCAGTGAGAGAGGGGATGACATGCAGAGTGTCTCACAACTTTGTCCCGATGAAACCTAGTATAGGGCTCCAAAGCCACTATTGCCTGCATCTCGCTGACTCTGCGGGCAGAATTAAGCCCAACTAATAGTGCTGTCTTCAGCATGACCAGTTTCAGGTCTATCGTGGCCATGGGTACAAAATGTTGGTGCACCAGGTCACTGAGCACCACGTTAAGATCCCAGAGTGGGTGCAGGCGTTTGACCAGTGGGTACAGTCTGGTGAGACCTGCCAGATGCTGTAAGGCAAGGTTTTTATGCAGTATCCTCTGGGACCACTACACACAACTCTGACTACAGGTATAGGAAAGCCAACCTTTGGTATAAGCTTGTACTACACAGTTTTGGTAGTGCGTTGAGCAGCCAGGCTTATCTCAAGAGGGGTCAATGTGAGCTGTAGTGGAGGGTGGTCAGTCAAAAGGCCGAAAAAATAATACCGAATGACAAAAATCTCGAAAAAAAAATCTCGAAAAAAAATATCGAATTATTTATTTATTTATTTATTTATTTATATGTGTTTTTGGGGTCAGGTTAGTAAAAAAAAGGGTTAAAATAAAAAAAATAGAAAAAAAGGGGGTTGGGGGGAACCACCCCATTTCGAAAAAAAAACGTCAAAAAAAAAATTCGATTTTTTTTTTTCGGCCTTTTTTTCGAGATTTTTTTTTCCGAGATTTTAAAATTCGGTATTATCACTATAAACCGTAGTGGAGTTACACAGAGATTCACAGTTACAAGTATTCAAATAAACTCTTACACAAGGTTTCTTGCATAAACAATGATTAATTTATTTATCAGTCAGTTTTAATAAGCCTTTTTCAGAAGGGAGCAATATAAAAGTAACACACAAATACACTTCAATACTGTACACCGAGTTTCTAAATCAGTAAAGACCCTTTTGGGATGGCCCACAGACAACCTACACCCACATGTGACTTCAATAACTAGGGTGCTGGGGACATTAATATCTTACTGTTGACATTTAGAATACTCTTAGAAGTTGGTAAAAGGCAAAGGTTATTAGAACAACAATAAACCACAAATATTCTTAAGTAGGCAAATACTTTTGGATTCCTCAAGAAGAGTCATACAATTCAATATGCTAAGCCAAAGGCAATGGGCAAAAGTCTTGTATAGGATGAAGCACTTCTGGTAAGTAAATGGCAAAAGTCTTTGCACAAGTTCTTAGGAGTCTTTGATGAAAGGAAGAATCAAATGTAGGGCCACAAGCTGATTCGACGCGAGTTGTAGAAGTTGCTAGCACTATACAGTAGGAGTTAAGTTCTCTTAGACATTTTACAGTACCTTACAAATGAAGAAAAGATGCAGCTGATGACCGCTGTTCCTGTGCAGCTCTGCAGATCCCGCTGTTCCTGGGCCTCAGTCGTGGGGACAGGAGGGAGGACGTCGGGGGACTCCTGTAATGCACTGGGATGGTCAAAACTCGCAACAGGCAAACTTCACTTTCAGTGGCTGTTCAGTGTTTTAGCTCCTCACGTCTACTGCAAATAGCAACACTGTGGCTCCTGGCTGTCGAGATGGACTTTCCTTGCTTCTGGGGTCCCGCACTCTGTTGAGGGGGCTCAGGCTTGGTCAGTCCCGCTTCCTGGAAGTCTGGAGGATCTTCCTGAAGCTCTAGGCCATCTTAAAAGCAATGCACACAATCTGGTGTTCCTCTCCCTGGCTATACGGTTTCCAGCAGCAACTCTGGAAATTCAACCAGCTCCGAGATGGATGTCCAGGTGGCTTACTTTGGAGTCGATTGGTCCCACCAACGCAAGGGGAGAAGTCATCCGTGAAGGGGCTTCTCCGTCGATGCAAACTTGCCGTTTTGGCACTGCAGCATGGCTTCACCGGGCAAACCAACGGTCCAGGAGTTGCAGCAGGCACCCTCTTCAAGTTCTTCTTCGGTTTCTTCGTCCAGTGGTCGACTCTGCATTCCAAGCCAAAAGACTCGCCTTTTATTCAGTTCTCTCCCATTCATTCCAGCCTAGCTGTCAATCACCCAGCAGGGTGGCTGTCCTTGCCGGACAGACAGCCGGCCAATCACTACACAGTGCATTTGGGTCTCCTAGGAGACTAAGCACAGGGAGTTGCGGGCACCTCCCTCACTGCCTGCCTACCCCAGACACCCTGGAGCCAGAGGCGAGCTTCACTCGTGATTCCCGCCAAAGGCCAAATGAACAAAGACCAATCCTGGTTTGGCGTGCAGAGTAAATCTCAAGACGGACCTTTCCACAAAGAAATGGCGAAAAAAGAAGACCAGGGCCATTTTGACAAAAATGGCACCCTTGGGTGCTTTACTGCAGCTGTGAACACAGCCCACGGTAAATGCAAACCATGGTAGTTAAAATGAAACCACTGCCACCAGTCATAAAGTGAGAAAAAAGGGTAACAAAAAATGTTACATGAGAAGCTAGACAAAGGGGATACGAGGAAACCCCTCCATCACTCTATTGTAAGATAGGGTGTGCTGGGTCTAGCAAGTTACAATGTTAAGTAAAGTCAATTTCACTTTACTGCTCTTGTAAACAGTAAATCCAAGAGAAGGTATTTTAAACCTTTGGGAAATCTGAAAGACTTCCCTGTGTCACGGCACTGAGGGTGCTGTGTGACATAATATAAAATGTGATGCCTATGGAGTTTGTCAGACTCCAAAACCAAAAGAAAGTGTTCAAAATCACAAGAAAATACATGAGAGTGGGCAAAAGGGTCATACACTCTCCAGGTTAAAAAAGCCCTCTAAATCCAACAAAGTTGCTTGGGGTCTCTAAGGTGGGGGGAATTAGCACATTTCTGAGAATTCTCCCTAACAGATGCCTCTTTACGACAGGATTGGCAGAAGAGAAAGTAAAAGCGTCCGAGTTCCTGTATGCGCCGTTAGCCACTAGGTAAGTCCAGCAGATCTCCACCCTGGACCCCTGATCTAGTCAAGTGGGCCGAGAAGGATAAAACATGGTCCAGAGTGCAGGCCAGGGGATCAACACCGTTTTCTTTGGACCATAGGCAGAACCTGATCCATTTGCTTTTGTACTGTTTAGGTCGAAATTACCTAAAAAAAATGGTTACATTGGCCAAAAGTTCTGAAAATGCTACAACCAAAGGTTCGAACACCAAACGTTCAAACCTTTGGTGGTAGCATTGAAAGAAAAAAAAAACAGGGGGACACCCCCACAGCCTTCCGTTAGAAAGAAAAAAAAGAGAAAAGGACCCTGCAGCGCCGGTTCCCAATCACGGAAGTGAAAAGGGAACTGGCGCTGCTGGGAACCAGCGTGAAGATGAAGGTAAGTGGGGTTTGTTTATGTTGGGGTGTGGGTGGGGGTGTGCTGAGGGTGTATGTGGGGTGGTGTTGTGGGTGTGTGTGTGGGGGTGTGAGAATATATGTGTGTTCGCATGAGAAAGGTGCAAACTTTTGGTAGTTCGCACCTTTGTCGTGCAAACGATTTTCCCGCTGTACTTTCAGCCGCGGGCAAATCACTGGTATTTCTTTTGTACTGCCTTTGTGTAGATAAGCTCCTGTCTCCCAGAATGATTTCCACATTGTCGCCTGGAGATGTTGAAGAGTTGCCTGCTCGGGTACCAGGCTGCTAGGGCTATTCTCTCCCCATAGGGGTGCAGGACTTTGCCCCCTGCTGCACCAGGAGAGGGCTCTTCCCGAGCAGGAGGGGTATCTCTGGCTGGGCTGACATCTGACAAAGGTCGGAGAACCAGGGTCTTGCAGCCAACGCGGTGCTATGCGGATGAGATGCAACCGCTGGGATTATCGGATCTTGCCGACTACCTTGAGAATGAGCGGTGAGGAGATTGAGTGGGGAGATGCATATGTCCACATCCCGTCCCAGGGTACCATCCTCAGGATGCGTACTGCTGACAAGTCTGGTTGTTCTCGGTCGTCAACAGGTCGGTGGCCGGATGGCCCCATTTGTTGAAAATTTCCTGGAGCACTCTCCCATTCAGTTGCCATTCGTAATTGTCAGAGCCCAACCGACTGAGCCTGTCCACCTCCAGGTTGATATCTCCCGGCAGATGGCCCGCTGTGATCCACACATCTTGTGCAATTGTCCACTCCCAGATGTCTAGGGTCAACCGGCATAGAGGAGGGGATCTGGTGCCCCCCCTGCTTTTTTAGGTAGTATCTGCAGGTAGAGTTGTCCATTTGAATACACACAGCACTGGCACCAATTACTGGCAAGGAATACTTGAGTCTGAGCCAAAATGCCAGTTGATGTGGTTTTGCTGCTGTCCGAGACCATAGCCCATGAACGACCTGTGCTCCCAGGGTCACACCCCACCCCTGGAGAGAGGAGTGTGGTCAGAATATGCTGTATTGGAGGCGGTCGAAACGGCCTGCCCACCAGGAGGTTCCCATCCTGGCCCCCCCATTTGAGGTCCTGCTGTAAGTGAGCAGGTAGGATGACCAGCGCCCCATAATGACTTGGTTCCTGGTCCCAGGAGGCCACAAAAAACAGCTGCAGCCTCCTCATTCAGAGCCTGGTGTACGGAATAGCTAGGAGAGATGCCGCCAGCACTCACAGCAGGTGCTGGAACCACCACACTTTTTTACTGTTCTGCTGAGAAAGTGTGTGGCAGGAGCTTTGATAGCTGCCATCTTCTAAGTTGTAGGGAATACCTTCTGTTCCTGCGTATCCCATAGCAGCCCCAAGAACACCAGAGTCTGCATAGGACAGAGCTGCGATTTCTAGTATTTGATCAAAAACGCCAGCTCCTAGAGTGTAGTCATGAATCTGTCTGAGGATCTGACCTGCTCCGGAGAAATCCCTCTGACTAACCATACATGCAGGCCCTCCGTTCTGAGCAGGGCCGCCACGGCGTTCATGGGTCTTGTGAACACCCTTGGAGCTGAATTCAGACAAAAGGGTAGCACTTTGTATTCAAAATACAAGCCCATGACCTGGAACCCGAGGAAGGCCTGATGAGGTTGCTCTATGGGACATGAAGTTGTGCGTCTTTGCGATCCAGGGAGCATGTCCAGTCCCCCGCACACATAGCGTCTCTGCTATGATAGCTGGCGTAACCCTTTTGAACTTCTGCAAAGGTAGATACAGATTGAAGAAGGAAAGATCTAGCACCACTCGCATGCCCGCCTGGTTCTTTTGAATGGCGAAGATTAGGGAGTAAAAGCCCTGGCCCTGTTGAGGGAGTGGAACCTTCTCCACCACCCTCCTCTCCATGAGGGAACACATCTCTGCTAAGAGTGAGGGTGTTCTGATCTGTGGGGAGCATGGGGGCAGGGATTGAAGGGGAAGCCGGAAGCCTGTGGAGACTACTACCGAGATCACCCATGACTCCAAAAAGTGTGTGCCAAGCTTGACTGTGTAGTGCCAGCCTGCCCCCCCGGTGGAGTGCTGTGGACCTGAAAAGAACAGTCATTGTTTCTTTGGGTCCGAGGACTTGGACGGGGACTAGAAGAACCCCTCGTGAGCAGATGCTTCCACCTATGCTGGGTGTGGACCTGTCCAGTTGCCTGCCTCGGCGGTCCTGAAAGCCCCGGAATCCGCCGAAGGAATGCCCCTTGTCAGAGCGAGATTGGCTCTGAGCGAAGGCTTTTGCTGCTGGCTTGGTCAGAATGGCCAGGGATTTCGATGTCTGCGAGCTGCTTTTCTTTTTGTCGAGCTCTTCATCCATAACAGAACGGAAGAGATCGCCACTCGTGAAGGGCAAATCTAGTGTCCTATCCTGGACATCAGGGTTGAACCTGGTGGCCTTAAGCCAGGCCATCCCCATCTGGTCGGTAGCCACACAGATCTCCCTACTAGCAGTATCTGTGTGGGCCACAGTGGCCTCCATGATATCCTGCTCCACTATTTTTGCCTAAGCAAGCCCAGCCTTGAAAGATGCTTGCTTGTCTGCTGGAATGTCGAGAATAAATCTGCAATCTCGCTCCACAGCTGTTAAATGGCTGCCGCCAGGATGGCGTTGGCCTGTCTGAGATGCAGGCCTGCATTGGAATTCATCTTTTTTCCATAGGCCTCCAGCATTTTCTCCTCTTTGCCCAGTAGTGGCAAAGAGGACATACCCGAAGAGGAGGCTTGGCATTCATAGATGCTGCTGCTATAACTGAGGATGATGGCTGCGGGTGTACCGATAGAAGCATAGTGTCACCCTCCACCTGCCTTAACTTTGCATTCAGCCTTTTGTTGACTGGCTGAGTGGGGTGTGGTTTGAGCCAACCCTTTTTAGCCAGTGCTTCGACATCTTTCTGTAGCAGGATGCCAGACCCGGCCTATGCTTTAATTTTGAGCACTTCCGCCAAAACCCCCGATTCCGGCTGCTCCTTCTGGGGATGAGGGATGTACAGGTATTCAGCTAGGCCAGCTATCCTTTCATGGAAGGAGTGTCTTGCTCTTCCTCATCATCAGTGTCCTGCTGATTCCGCCGCATTACCCGGGACACTTGGGTCCATAAGGGGCGTCTTTGCCGGTGCTTAAGAGCGTTGGTACCAGTACTGAAACCAGAGTTACCACAGGCGCTGGTAGCGGTGGCCGAGTAGGCTGTGTAGGCGCCGGATGAAGAGGCGGTGCAGTAGGCAGCATGTTGTGTATTAAACCCTTGAAGATGTTACCCATTTGAAAGGACCTCATGAAGGACAAAAACCTGTCAAAGAAGCGGAGCTCGCAGGCAGGCTGGACCTATAAGGCCGCCGGAGAAAACACCCGTTGAATGTACCCCCACCCCACCCCGAGAGTACATGCCCTCATTGTACCAAGTGCCAGTGAAGGTTGGGTACGACGTGGTTCAGGTGAACAGAGCCATTGAACCCCTGGCTGCCCTGCCGTGGCTTTGCGCCTCTGTGGTTCACTCAGTTGGCGGGCTTCTCTTCTAGCTGGAGTACTTCCCCCGCACCCCCCTACCCCCAGTCTTCGGGGGTCTGAACAGGACACCATCTTGTCTGCGCGGGCCACCATCTTGCTGTGCCTTCTGCACATGGGACCATGGTCAACGTGGGCCTAGGCACGGCCTGCATGCCAGGTCGCATCAGCTCTGCACCTCAGGCATGCGTCTTGTAGGCTGTTGGCACTACCGGACCCATAGCCGATGTCCATATGTGCTGCGTGTAGGTGCCCCCTTGGGTGTGTGCGCAGTAATAGAGCTAGGCCCCTCGGGATTTGCTCCTCGGTGGTGGAACTAGAAGGAACAAGTTACTTACCTGTAACTGTTGTTCTCCAGCATGGGTCTGGCATGGATTCACATGCTCATGAATATTCCCCGTCGTCAGGCTGGGAATCCTCGGTAAAGAAAAAACCAGTATCAGTTTCGTTTCTGATCTGTCTTTCGTAGTAATAACCAATCACTGGTCTCTGCGTCATACTGACCACAGCCAATGACTGCCCTCTACCTAAGCACCGCCTCTGGCAGCCATCTTCAGATTTGGAAGCACGTGAAGTGGCAGTATGACCAAGTGAAGAGCCGCAGAGGGGTAGGCGGGAGGGTTCGCATGTGAATCCATGCCAGACCCATGCTGGAGAACAACAGTTACAGGTAAGTAACTTGTTCCTTCTCCAGCATGGGGTCTGGCATGGATTCACATGCTCATGAATAAAGAATACATAGCAGTACACACATGCACAACCACGGGAGGTGGCAAAGGCTCAACATTAAGCATCACATCAACTCAACATTAAGCATCTTACCTCCTCACCAGGCTCACCTCAGGCGAACAGGTTGCGCAGCACTGCTTGGCCGACCCTGGACTCCTCCCTGGAATCCCGGTCGACGCAGTAGAATTTCGTGAAGGTGTGCGTCGACCTCCACGTAGCAGCCCTGCATATGTCCAGCAGGGGCACACCAGATAGGAACGCCGTGGTAGCTGCGATCGCTCTGGTGGAATGGGCTCTCGGACGGCCAGGCAGCGGTCGGTTTGCCAACCGGTGACAGTACATGATACAGCCGGAGAGCCATCTGGAGATGGAAGCCTTCGAGAGAGCCTTCCCCTGATTGACAGGTCCAAAGTTCACAAAGAGTTGTGACGTCTTCCGAAAACCTTTCGTGCGGTCCACGTAGAACTTCAGCGCTCTAGCTACATCCAGCGAGTGCAAAGTCCTCTCAGCCGGCGACGAAGGCGACGGGAAGAACACAGGTAACACCAAGGGTTCGTTGAGATGAAAGTCCGACGGTACCTTGGGCATGAAGGAGGGGTGCGTCCTGAGCACTACCCTCGTGTCGTGGAAAGTCAAGTACGGTGCCTTGCAGGAAAGGGCCTGGATCTCTCCCACTCGTCGTGCGGAGGTGATGGCCACGAGAAAAGCTGTTTTCCACGATAGAAACTTCAACGGGGCCGAGTGCAGGGGCTCGAACGGAGGTCCCATGAGTTTGGTCAGTACCACGTTGAGCTCCCACGCCGGGGCCGGAGCCTTCACCGGCGGGAACGATCTGAACAGTCCCTTCATGAACTCTTTCACCAGACGATGAGACCACAAGGACGTCCGGCCCGTGGTTCTGGTGTATCGGGAGATCGCAGCAAGATGAATCTTGATGGACGCGTGTGCCAGACCAGCTTTGGCCAGCGTCAGCAGGTACGGCAGCACTTGGGGAGCCGTAATCCGTAGAGGGTTAATCTTCTGTGCGTGGCACCAGACAGAGAACCTCTTCCATTTGTGTCCGTAGCATTTAAGAGTCGAGGACGCCCTGGCCTTTGCAAGAACCTCTCTGCAGTCGGCCGGTATGTCGTATCCTCCAAACTCTAGCGCTGCAGGAGCCAGGCCTGCAAGTTCAGCGACTTCGGGTCGTGGTGGAGGATGGCGCCTCCTTCCCTGGAGAGTAGATCCGCGTCCGCCGGCAGCTTGATTGGCGGGGACGCCGACAAGTCCAGAAGGTCCGGGAACCATATCTGCCTCGGCCACGCAGGTGCGACGAGGATCATCCTGCACCGTGACCTCTTGAGCTGGTTGACGAGCCGGATTAGCAGAGGCAAGGGAGGGAACGCGTAGAGGAACAGGCCCTCCCAGGGGAACGAGAAAGCATCGCCCATGCTCCTCGTCTGGGGAAACCTGCTGGCGAACCTCCGGCACTTGGTGTTCGTCGCCGTCGCGAACAGGTCGATCTGGGGTGTGCCCCACCGTCGGAAGAGGCGATCCACCAGATCCTGCCGTAGTTCCCACTCGTGGCACGAGCGCAGCTCCCTGCTGAGTGAGTCGGCGATGGTGTTTTTTATCCCTGCCAGATGAAACGGCACCAGAAGAATCCCTTGGGCGACGGCCCAATGCCACAGGTCCTGCGCCTCCTTGGACAGCGCTGGGGACCTGGTTCCGCCCTGTTTCCTGATGTAAAACATGGTGGTGGTGTTGTCGGTGAAGATCCTCACCACCTTGCCCTTGAGGGACGGAAGGAAGGACCTGAGGGCCCAAAACACTGCACGGAGCTCCAGGACGTTGATATGCAGGGACTTCTCCGTCGGGAGCCAGAGTCCCCTTGCGTGCAGATTTTCGGTGTGCGCTCCCCACCCTTCTAGGGAGGCATCCGTGGTCACAGTCACCTGGTGGGCTGGGGTCTGGAAGTCCATGCCCGCCGTCAGATGCGCGCGGGTGCCCCACCACCGTATCGCTCGTCGGAAACTCTCGTCGAGCTTGATCCTTTCCTCGAAGCTGCCCGTCGTCTGGATCCAGCGCGCATCCAGGAACTCTTGCAACGGGCGCATCCGGAGCCTGCACATGGGAATGAGGTAGATGCAGGAAGACATCATCCCGAGGAGGGACTTGATGGACCTCACCTTGGCCGCGTCGGCCACCAACATCCGTTGCACCTTGCCCAAGATGGTCCTGGTCCTCTCCTCCGACGGGGAGGCCAGAAGGGACACTGTGTCGAGCCTCGCTCCCAGAAACAGTGCGACTTGCGCGGGCACCAGGTGGGATTTGGCGTAGTTCACGGAGAATCCCAGGTCCGTGAGGAGTTGGACGGTCCTTGCCGTGTGGACCACGGCGAGCTCCCTCGTCTTGGCGCGGATGAGCCAGTCGTCCAGGTAGGGGTAGACGTGAATCCCCTCGCGGCGCAGCTGCGCCGCCACCGGTGCGAGGCACTTGGTGAAAACCCTGGGTGCCGACCGCAGTCCGAAGGGAAGGGCTTTGAACTGGTAATGACGCCCTTGGACCACGAATCTGAGGAATTTTCGGTGCCCCTTTAGGATGGGAATGTGGAAGTAGGCATCCTCCAAATCCAACGACGATAGGAAGTCTCCTTCCTCCAGCTGACCCAGGACGTGCTGGAGGGTGACCATCCGGAACTTCTGCGCCTTGATGAACTTGTTCAGGCGTCGCAGGTCCAGGATGGGGCGCCATCCTCCCGTCTTCTTCTTCACGAGGAAGTAACGCGAGTAGACTCCGGAGCCCCGAAGCCTCTTTGGGACGAGTTCGATGGCGCCCTTTCTGAGCATCGCCTTTACCTCCAGGAGAAGTTGAGGGACGTGAAGTTCTTTCCTGGCCACGGGGGGGACGCGCGGGCACCTTCTTTGAAACTCGAGCGCGTGGCCCCGGGCCAGGGCGTCCAGCACCCAACGGTCGGTGGAGATGGACTCCCACACGCTGACGAAGCCCGCCAGCCGGCCTCCCACCGGGGTGCTTCGGTGGGGGCCCGACCCCACGGCCGGTTCAATCCTGCTTGGACGCGGCCTTGCCGCCTTGGCCTCCTTGGCGACGACGGCGGGGGCCGCCAGACTTGCCTCGTCCTCTGTAGGCCTCTTGCGACGACGAGCGGGCCGCTTGACGGTAGGAAGCGAAACCGCCGCCGGAACCTTTGGAGGCGCCCTTGCCTCCGCCGCTCCGAAAGGGCGTCCGCCGTTGCTGCAGCACTCCAAGGGCCCGGGCCGTCTCAGTATCCGCCTTGATGGCCTGAAGGGAATCGTCCACTGTCTTCCCAAACAGGTTGTTCCCGTCGAAGGGCATGTCCAGGACCCTGTTCTGGACGTCCTGCCGAAAGTCCGTAGCCTTGAGCCATCCGCGACGTCGAAGGCAAACGCCGTTGCCCATCTGGCGGAACCCAGTGTCGGCGATGTCCGTCGCCACGGTGATGGCGTGGTCCGAGGCCACCTCACCTTCCTGCAGGATCTCAAGGGCCTCCGCCCTCTTGTCGTCCGGCAGAAAATCCAGCAGGGGAGCTATCTTGTACCAGAGTTCCCTGTCGTAGCGGGCCACGATAGCCAAGGCGTTGGCCGCTTTAATCGTCGTCGCCGCCGACGAGATGACTCTGCGTCCCATGGCATCCAATTTCTTTCCCTCGCCGTCCGGCGGGGAAGTCGACGTGGAGGCCGCACCCCCCCCCGCTTTCTTCCTGGCTGCCGCGGAGACGACGGAGTCCGGGGTAGGCTGCGCCCGGAGGCATAGGGGGGCCGAGTCCGGGACCCGGTACTTTTTCTCGTACCGGTCTCTTTTCGCTGGCGTCGTGGAAGGGTTCTTGAGGAGGGAAAGGCCCTCATCCCAAATGTCGTCCAACAGAGGCACTGCGAGGACCGTCTTCCTCTTGGTCTCGCGCCGTTGGTAAAGGAAGCCTTCCTTTTTCTTCTCCTCAGGGCAGAGTTGGAAAAGCTCGGATGCCCTGGCGATCATTGAGTGGAACGATCCAATCTCGTCGGGCGGAGAAGCCCTGGGGGGAGGCGACGACGGAAAATCCTCGTCGTATGCCTCGTCGTCCGTACCCGTCGCTGCCGTGTCAGTCCCCGTATCATCCCCTCGGGTGGACGGGGAGGAGGGCTGGACGGGGCGCGATGGTTGAAAAGGAGGCGGTGGATGGATCCTTCTTTTCTTGGTAGGGGGAACACCAGAAGGTCCCGGTTCTGGATCCCCCGACGGGAGAGGTTCCTCCGTCGGTAACGGTAGTCTCGTCCTTATCTCGGAGCATAAGGACTGTATAGCCAACAAAATGGCCGCTGAGTTGTCTTGCGGCGCTGGCAGAGGGGAATCCGACGGGCGAGCAGGGGCCCCGTCGGTATCCTCGACGATGTCGTCGTCGTCACCTGCGTCGGGGCCCATTCCGACGGGCTGGTCTTGTTCCACGCCTAGGCCGTGGCTTAAGACCTCGATCAGTTCCTCTTCTGAGGTTGAGGCCGAATCTACGACGACGCCCTGCCCCCCCTTCTTCCCCACGGAGGGTTTCACGGGGGTCCTATCGATGGGCACGAAAGAAGACTCCCTCCGAGGAGGCAGGGAGATTCTGGGCCCCGAGGCCGCCACCACTGGTGCAGCCTCCACAGGCTGGGCCAGGGCCGCCGCGACCGTTTCGATAGAGGGCTTGGTCGAATGGATCAAGGCCTTCACCACCTTAGGTGCGCTCACCGCCTTATCCTTGAGGGAGGGGGCACTGCCACGCTCCTCCTCTGCCTTAGAGCTCGACCGGGGTCTCTCCAGGAGCTTCGCCGGGTGCTCGGCCTTCCTCTTACCCGACCCAGAGCGTTGGCTCGTGGTTGATGGTGCCGGGGAGGGTGCGCCCTGCCTGGCGCCCGTAGAGCCCGACCGTTCGGCGCTCCCGGTGCCAGCGGACTCGCGGTGCTTGGCCTTATGTTGGGCCCCCGTCGCCGGGGCGCCCTCAAAGGTCTTAGAAGACCGCTCAGATTTCTTCTTCTTCTCGCCAGACGGGCTCTTACCCTCCAGCCAGCTGGCGAGACGTTGATGGCGGTCCTTCATGGTCCGTTCCGACATGTTGCCGCAAAACGCACAGTCCTTCTCCACGTGTGTCTTGTCCCCATGAAGGCAGTAAAGGCAGAAAGAGTGTTCGTCCTCCTTGAAGACGTTCTGCAGCTGGCATCCAGGGCAGGCCCTGAACAGCTTTCCGGGCGTCGAGCTTCCCTTCTCCTGGGCCATCTCCGAGACCGGGCCTGAGAAGCTTCTGGAGTCCTCCGAAGTGTAGCTCGACGAAATCTTCACCCTTGAGGGGCACAGATGAATCCGACACGGGTCCCCGTTGATCGGATGTAGGATCGGTGGAGCTTGAGGCTCTTTTGACCGAAAGAATCGAAGTTTTTGTGAAAAAGCGCGAAAAAATAGCACTAACGCTCGAGAGCAATAGCACGAGGATCCCAACACATGAACGTGCGGTAAAAATCTGAAGATGGCTGCCAGAGGCGGTGCTTAGGTAGAGGGCAGTCATTGGCTGTGGTCAGTATGACGCAGAGACCAGTGATTGGTTATTACTACGAAAGACAGATCAGAAACGAAACTGATACTGGTTTTTTCTTTACCGAGGATTCCCAGCCTGACGACGGGGAATATTCATGAGCATGTGAATCCATGCCAGACCCCATGCTGGAGAAGGGCCCATAGCCCCCTCAGCCATTAAGCCTGTAGCTGCAACAGCCTCTGTCCTTTATGCCGGTGCAAGGGTCTGACTGACCCCTCCCGCAAGCAAGCTTCTCCGGGAAGGAGTCGTATTCCCGGGTGCTTTAGAGAGTATGCTTACCTTCTTGGTCTTTCCCCTTAAGTATTCCTTAATGTTCTCCGGCAGAGTTCTGGAGAACAAATCTCTCCACCTCATGAGACGGTTTTTGAGGGACCGGGGTGTGAGCGTCGCATACCGGGCAGCCTTCCCATCCGTGGTCTTCGCCAAGACACCGGAGGCAGAGCGCATGCGGATCAGACGTGGGGAAGGAACTGTCGCACGACGGGCACCTGCAGAAGCCGTTTGCGGCTGAAATGTGCCAGTGACATACTAGGGCACCAGTGGACGGTGTTCCCAATTTCTGAAAAAAAATAGAAACATTTAAGATTAGGGATAAAGGACGTGGAATTAAGGGGCTTGAGGCCTCACCCAGGAGTGCTGGTGAAATCGGTCTGCTTCCGTCGACGTGGAAAAGAGGACTGGGGTGTGGCGCTAGAGGGTGCGGTCAAGGTAGCCTGTGTTCCAGGGGGCCGCACGCCTGTAAATTGAAAGGGAAAGTGATTTTTCTGGTAAAAAAAAAAAACTGTTCTGTTGCAGTCCCTCGCAAGGGACGCCTATACAGGATGGAGCAAAGGGGACGGGACGTAGGAGTAAGACTTTGATCCAAGGAGCAGCACCTCTTAAAGAACAAAGTTCATAGCTTGGTACAGGTTTAGCCATCAGACAAGTAGTATAGCATGGTTTATTTTCCAGGAGTATTATGGACCCTGGATAAACACAATGTTTAATTTGTAGCATAGCTGCAATTGAGGCACTTTCTATTCAAACTGATAACTGCTGGCCATCCGGGTACAAGAAAGCTATAGTGATTAAAAAAGCAAAGGCGCTCAGATATTGAAGCAACACTAGATTAGTCAAAAAGCTAGCCCGGAAGGGCAAAGTGTAATCTATCCTAGATCCAACCACTCTAAGAAAAGAACGCAAAGCATACGATTCTAGTAGATTGGTGCTCCAAACCATATAAATACTGAAAACATCTTACAGTTCGCAAAAGGCAGTTATTCTAATAATCTGCTGCGCTATCTTTTGTAGCAAGACTAGCAGGCCACTGAAAATTCTCAAAGCATTCCTTTCATTAGTAGAATGTAATTTATATTGGTTGAGGTCACACATTCAGAATGTGGCAAATTTTCAAATACATGAAAACACTTACATGACTGGCTGCATTTTTCAATGAGGCGATTGTGTTTTCTCTGACCTTAGCCAGTCTGCAAAGATAAATGGAGGGAAATTGTTATAGATTTAATCTGTGCTAATACCTTATAGCAATTAAAAGAAACCAATGAAAGACTACATCCACAGAACTATTGAGAATATTGTGGAAACTGAGAACTTTAAAAAATACTGATTTTCATTATTCATTTAAATTCAATGTAAACTAAACAGTGTTAAATGGGAATCTCATTTTGGGATCCTCTTGATCCCAAAGTTTTGCTGCTTACTTCCCTGATTGAGTTATTTTGGGGCCTCACAACAGTTCAACTCACACATGTTAAGGGCATTGGCCAGTCCTTATGGCTGTCAGTGAAACAAGAGTTTTTCTGATTCCATTTTCCCCATTGTTTTGCAATGTAACAAGGGCGACATTTAGAGGAGTTTTCAGGGACACTGTGTGCCATTTTCTTTTTACGGTCTACATTTTTGTTACTTCTGTTATGTGCACAAAAGAGGGTAGTGGCAAGGAACTTTATTTTCCTGGTCAGAAACTTCCAAATAAGGTCATGCACTTCGCAGGGTCGAATCAGTGCTTTGTGTGTCTGAAACCAGCTTGAACTGGGTTTGGGGCTGTGTTCCCAAACCACATTAAAGCAAGGGTATACCTGTTTCTGAGCAGATGTTAGGACTGTTTGGATGGTGCAGATTCATCACATTGGTGGTCAACACGGATTTGGGAAAGCAAGAGAGTCTAGAGCCATCCGAGAAGCCGGACAGTGGAACCATGAGTCCAAGACTGAAGACCCTGCTGAGGAGAGCTGAAGGACTGCACTAGTGCGCCAAGCATTGACAAAGCCAATCACTGGGGCACACTTGGACTATTTTCTACAACAAGGTGATGTGATTTGTTTATCACCCCAACCTGCAGAGCCTTGCCTCCACCCCCAGGGGAGGGGAGGGTCCATGACCATGAAAAGCATGCAACTGTCACTATGCAACAGTAATGAGAGCAACCAACAACCCCTGCAGTAGGCGGCTGCTCTCATTTGCCAACACTAGAGAGGTTTACCAATGTCACATAAATGTATATTGATAATATGCTGCCAACACCATCCATTAACCCTTGGTGTGTATTAAAAGTCATGTTCCTTGTATAACACATCAATACACAGCAGTACAAATAGATGCCTCACACTTAATTCATGATCAATGTCATCTGATAACACTCAATAAATGTGTCTTACGCTCATGTAAAAGAGAAATTTTAATTCTGAGAAATGTGTAATAAAGAAAAATATTTAGCATCACTTTACACAATACACTTAAAATGCAGTAAACCATTAATGGAAAAGTTGAACCATTGTCATTTGACGCAACCTCAAATCAAGACTAAGGCAGATCAAACTAACTGTAGAATGTAGGGAGTTGAAGAGGGCTGGAAAAAGACAGGATGCATGGAAAAATCCACAATGCAAAATAAAAATGAAAAAAAGGAAGAATTGAATAAAAGTTCAAAAAGACACCTATTAATGGACCATGGGCTTTTCATCAAAAATGCATACAAGTAGGATAAAAATGCTTTAAAAAGAATTAAATGTCCATTGGACTTACTGGTGCTCAGCATATAGCCAATTCAGAATAAGGCGTCTTCTCTTAGGACCTTAGGCTGTGAGCCGAAGTGGCTTGGGATAAAAAATCACACATCGTTCCCCAAACAGCTCAAAGGGAATTAGAATTCTGCTAAAAAATAAAGTCTGTTCTGTTCAAAAAGAAATCAAAATAGCCAGAACCCAGTTTGGGGCTTCAAAAATCAAGAATAGGAGTGGGTTCACCCCTCTCATCTGGCCCATCAGGGAAGCCTAGCTGCTTTGCTCTCCCTTCAGCCATCTGCATCTGCCTCTGTCTTCCTGCCAGCTCAGTCACCCCGAACAGCAGTGAGCAGGGGCTGAGCTCACTCTGTTATATATACCCTCTGTGCCGTCCGTATTTTCAAGACTTCCACACCTATTGTCGTTCCTTCATCAGCGTCTAGGGATTTTGCCAACAATGATATTTCAGCTGACAACATCTTTTTCTTGCAAAGACTAGCCAAGTACATGGTCTTGTCCTTCAGAGGCCACCAGGGATTTTGCCAACAATTGTTTTTTTAACTGACATTGTTCATATATATATATATATATATATATATATATATATATATATATATATATATATATATATATACTGCATGGACAAGGACATAGCGCTGTCCATCAGAGGCCACTCGAAATTGTGCCAACAATTGTATTTTAGCTGAAAGTACCCTTCTTGTGCAGAGCATTTTTTATTCATTGAATATTTATAAGGTGCCTATACAGCAAATGGTGTTTCCAGGCGCCACAAGACAAAAAGTGGGGGAGCGGGAAGATGGTAACAATAACAGTCCTACTAGGCCTTGTGAAATTTGGATCGTGCAAGTGCAGTAGCAAGACGTGCAAAAAGGGGGGGGGTGAGACTGCATACAATGCTAGGTAAGTGCTAGGGGGCCCAGGTGGTAGGCAAGTGCTGAAGGGAGCCCGGGGGACTCTGGGGAGGGAGCAGGTAGCAGGGAATGCCAGGGGTGGGCCCCCATCTAAGTTAAAGGATGGGGTAGACTCCAGATGGAAGCCCAACCCACCAGGCCCAACCCAGCATGACTCAAGACATGGCCCTGTCCTTCAACCGCTAATAGGATATGTTCCAGGAATTTCCCAGTGAACTACAGATTACTTTTTAAAAGAAAGTTATAAAATTACAGAAGGCCTGCCTTTTGTAGTTGGCAGTGTTCACTGCTATCTAGGTTTTGCGAGTACATTGGCTTCCTTCCCGGAGCAGACCTACATAGCGGTTAACAGACATTGTTTGCACAATCAGAAGGTGCTGTACCAGGCTCAAGGTCATTGGCTCGCAGCTCACACTTTTAGAAAAACTCTAATGTACTTCATTGCAATATGGAAAAACACATTTCACAGCTTGCATTTCACTAAATATACATGTGTTTACTTAGCACAAGCAGACGCCTGGTCTGCGGCTCAGACCACATGCCATTTTAAGCACGGTCAAAATTGGCAGACATAGAAAATACATGTCACTCCCCTCCCCCCCATTGAGGCATAGAACAGGCTATGGAGGCTTCATAGGTATGATAGGAATAAGAGTGAAGAGACAAAAGAACACGTAAAACATGGCAGAATTCTTATTTGCTCAAATGTAATCACTCAGAATCTTCACTTATTAATAAACGTCAAAACAAACATTTCATTCATAAGATTAGCCAGCTACAGCAGGTACTGGTCAGCAGACAATCTTTACCTGCTGATGAATCAGGGATGAATAGATGTTCGCCAGACAAACCGTTCCAAACAGTTCTCTTCTGTTATTCAGGACACAGTTTTGGTGCATTGACAAGTTCACTGCTGCTTGTCACGATGAAGCAAATCCGATTATCAGGAGGACTCCAGCTACCAGGATGTAGAGGCACAGGTGGGAGCCCTGTGTCTGAGTTCCAAAGAAGTCCAAAAAACATTTCAATGGATTGAAGAAAGCAACTGTATTCATCAGCCAGTAGATGGATCTTAAGATGCTGCTCCCATTTGTTGCTATATAGCTTTCCAACAGGGCTTGAATTTACTTTGGCCATTCTGATATTGTTCTAGTAGGTCTTTGACCAACTGCGCTGCTTGTTTTTGATGATTTCCATGAGTCACGGTGGTGACAGGGCTGTGAATTTCCACATTCAGGAGATATGCCAGCATCAGTGTTAGTTGTGGATTCTTCAGTGGTGACAGCTTCACTTTAGGATGCTGAATAGCATTATCTCAGTCCGGAATGGTGGATGTAGAGCATAACTAAAACAGTTCACCACGTTTGAGACATCGATTAGGTTGGCAATCCCCACAGGAACACTACATCATGAAGCACTGAACTGTACAATGCAGGATCCATTCAGTAGTAGTAGTAGTAGTAATAGTAGAGCTTTGCTACTGCAGGTTTACATTTGAATTGCACTCAGCATGAACTTGGTCGAGTTTGAATTCTGCTCACACAGGCTGATTTTGAGAATGTCCTGGCATCTTGTATGGGGTGTTCCCCCACAGCTCTTCAGGGAGTATGGTTGCACTTTAGGATCCTCACGATTCATACAAACATGGTGTAGGGCAAGGGCAACTCCAAGCTTGCATCCACTGCTTCTTTACTTCTTGCATGGTGCCCCAGGACTGCAGTTCGTCACAAAATAGAGGTGTTTCTGCTGGCACAGGAATATTCAGGATTCCATGCAATGTCCATGACAATAAGACTTTTTCCCACGTCGATATTCTGTAGATTGTTCTCTTGGGTACACTCAGCAAGTGGCTTGAATGGCCTGTACCAGAGCATGTCTTGATAGATTAAATTCTGTCAGTTGCTCTGGCCATAGTTTGATAGACCAGACTGGAACACCTGTAGTGTTTTCAGAAAGTTTGATCTTCAAAAGTTCAACAATTGCTTTTGTTCATCCTGTAAAGTTACCAAGTCCTCTTGGATGATATGCAACATAATCACTCCCGCAACCCTTCAGCTTGTAGATTCTTTGCTGCAATGCAATGAAGTCATCATCGGTTGCACATAATGGCTCATCTTGATCAACCTTCTAGCCATTCCTTGGGTTTCCAGGACAATTTTCTTCAAAGTCAGTTCAGCTTATTTTGCCTCTGTCTTGGCCCTAGCCTTTCCTAGGTGACTATTCTGTCTAGGATTGCGGTCTACCTGACATTTCCCATACGTCTGTCTATTATACTAATGCCCTAATGTAAAGGTGCTTGCTTTGCCATCAGTTGGCACGCTTTGCCTATGGAAATGGCATAGGTTTGTGAAATGTTTTGTGAAGCCTAAGCTATGTCACGCCCTATGCTTAAACCTTGGTCATTTATGACATTCATTGTCTCCAAGACTCCAGTCTACTGGAGGGCCCGAGGCATTTGTAATATTTTCAATTCATATTAATCTCCCTTAATCGCTTCTTTAAGCTGTTTAGTTGTCCACTTCAAGTCACCCTCCTTAGCCTCCCTATTGGGCACGTGGATGTATGAGTTGTACTACCCATCATAGCAACATGAATGTGATTGTGAAAACATCAAACGTGGATGTCTACATGATATGATATATGCTATGATATGGCATTTATAACGCGCCTATTGACAAGTGTTTCAAGACGCGTTACATTTAGCGTGTGTTTCATACACGTGCCAAGAGTCCAAGCGACGTGTTGAGGGACTGTCTTGTCATGCATTTTCTGTCATTGTGGCATACAATGCTTCATCATAGCCCACAGAAAGTGTAACCCATACACACTGGCCATCTGTAGGAGGTTCATTATGTGCTATACGCTCTTCCTTCCCCGAGGACATTAGTATGAAAGGGAAGTGTGTCTTAAACTCTGGTGACGAGTTCATGAGAGGAACAGGACAATGCTCTGCACAGGTTTCCCCTAATATATAAGGAAGGTGTCAAAATATTTCACAAAACATGCATGGTCTTCGTCAACCTTTTCTAGATCAACCGCAGGATCGAACAATACTCCTTGAGCAAAAGCTTCTATTCCGGGTCTGAACAGGTCACTATAGGTGTCTGATGTGCATTTTAGGGGTCACTAGCCTACGATATGGCATTTGTAATACGCCTATACACAAGTTTTTCAAGGCCCGAAAGAAAAGTGGCAGCCTAGATTCATCTGTCACCAATAATGTATCTACCTAGAGTTGCATACAAGGCCCATGGTAGGGTTATACTGGTCATAACTCTAGTGGGAATATGCTTATTTCTGTAGCGACTCCTCCCACATCAGCCTGCACCTCCCTCTGATGTATTGGGTTTGGAGTGTGTGCTTTTTCTAAGGTTGAAAAGTTCAATTGTTGGCTGGTCATTGGGCTCTTCAGTGGGATAAAAAATGTCCCTAAGTCAAAAGAAAAAAAGACAAGCTGAGAAGGCTTATCCACAGCAGAAATGTAAGTTTGTAAGTTTCCGTGCACTTAAATGGCCAATAAAACCTTCATCGTCGTGATGGACCTTAAGCTTGGCTTTGTTTCTAGCCTTGTTTCTGGTTCAGAAAAAGAGACATGCTTTCATGCGACATGGAGGTTTCTGAAGTCATTGTTAACTTCATATTTTCATCTATTAATCTATTCTTGCCTGCTTGTCAGGTTGTTCAAGATAGGGAGTCTCCTCCCTCGGGGACAGGGGTGGAACCATCTGGAGGTGGCTTAAGGTGTTGGACTAACACTTGTCGAGTGCCTTTCTCAGGAGGCATGGCTGGTAGGACTGCTTTTTTCATGTTTCAGTAACTTCACAGGAGGTCAGCTGGGAATCTCCAGGTTTCAGGGTCAGTCTGACGGCTTTGTCTTGATGCTGTGGTGCTGCTTCTTTACTCTTGATGGAGTCTCTTCTGAGACTTATGAGCAGCAACTGGTCTGGCCTGTTTGGAAAACTTACAAGGATTGTGTAAATCAGGCATATACATTGCAATGCCAAAGAGCAACCCAAAAAAGGTGTCTTACCCTCACATTGAGAAACGCAAGGTAGATTCCTTATACTACACTGCACTATTGGAATGTAACTCACGCAATTAACACCAGAAGAAGAACTAGTTACTCTTACCTTGTAACGTTCTTTCGATGGGATGTTCCTCCGACGTATTCCTTATCTTAGATATAAATCCTTCAGCTTTGCTGGCCTCGGAAAATTTTTTCGCCAGAGGGCGCTGCGCGTCGATGATCGCCGAGTCGATGACCCTCGACGGCCTCCGTGCCGACGTCGACGTCATCCTGCCTATAAAGGCCGCGCGCAGCGTCCGTTGCTCAGTTCCGTTTTGTAGTCCCCAGTAATGTTTTTGGATTAGACTAATCACCTTGAAGGAGCATAGGCTGCAAACCCACAGGAAGTCATACTGCGGGGATGGATGGGAGGGTCGATAAGGAATACGTCGGAGGAACATCCCATCGAAAGAACGTTACAAGGTAAGAGTAACTAGTTCTTCGAAGGGATTGTGTCCTCCGACGTATTCCTTATCTTAGATAGACTCCCATAGCAGTGGTATTGTGACTGGAGGCGGGAGTAATAAAAGTTATGTTACCCTTCCAGAATGGACAGAGTGTAACACAGCCTTGCCGAATCTAGTTTCTTGACTAGAGGAGGAATCCAGGCTATAGAATTTGGTAAATGTATGTGCGGACGACCATGTGGCAGCCGCACATATATCTCGAATTGGCACCCCTCTTTGAAGGGCTGAGGATGTTGCGATACCCCTGGTAGAATGAGCCCTTAGATTTTGAGGAGGCTCCTTTCCTGCCAATTTGTAGCATTCCAGAATGGCTAAAATAATCCATCTGGAGATGGTTTGTTTTGTTATTGGAAGGCCCAACTTATGTCCTGCATAACCTACAAAGAGTTGGTCTGCTTGTCTGATCTTAGCCAATCTGCTGATATAGAAGCTCAAGGCTCGCTTAGGGTCCAGCCTGTGCAGTCTCTCTTCCTCCTTCCCCGGATGAGGAGGAGGGTAGAAAGAAGGTAATATAATCTTCTGAGTGATGTGAAACTCCGAGACTACCTTCGGGAGGAAGTTAGGCTTCACCTGAAGAACAACTTTGTCCTTGTAAAAGATTGTATGTGGAGGTTTACACGATAAGGCTTGCAACTCGCTAACCCTTCTAGCAGATGTCAATGCTATTAGCAAAACAGTTTTGAGGGTGAGAAGCTTCAATGAACAAGAGTGTAGTGGTTCAAAAGGGGCACCCTTTAGGAAGTTTAAAATTAGGTTTAAATCCCATAAGGGAACTTGAAAAGGTTTCGGGGGATAAACATTAGTTAATCCTTTTAGGTATTGTATTACCAATGGAATTTTGAAGTATGAAGGCTCCTCTGCAGTGCGCTTAAAGATTGATAGCGCTGCGAGATAGCCCTTAATTGTGCCAACCTGTAGGCCTGAATTAGCCAGGTAAAGTAAGAATGACAACACCATAGGTGTACCACAAGAAAAGGGTTCAATATTCTTTTCTCTGCACCAGCTGCAAAATTTGTTCCAACGGCAGCGGTATAGAGTTTTAGTTGCCGGCCTTCTGGCCGAAAGCAACACCTCCATAACATCATCCGGAAGGTCCCAATCCTTGTACCTCAACCTTTCAGACACCAAGCGTGAAGGTTGAGGGTCTTGATGGCTGGATGGAGAACCTGACCTTCCTTCTGCGAGAGAAGATCCTCTCTGTATGGCAGTCGAATTGGAGGGCAGATGGACATGTCTAGAAGGTCCGGGTACCACGTTCTCCTGGCCCAATCCGGGGCAATTAGGATCATGGTCTTCCGAAACCTTCTCAACCTCCTGATCATTTGAGGAATGACAGGGACCGGAGGGAACGCGTACAGAAGTGGGAACTCCCAGTCCACTACGAACGCATCTCCTAGAGCTCCTCTCGGGGGAAATTCCCTTGAGCAAAATCTGTCGCACTTCCTGTTGATACTGGTGGCGAACAGATCCACTTGAGGGGTTCCCCAAAGGGCGAAGATCTCTTGAAGGACTTCCTGAGCTATCTCCCACTCGTGAGAGACTGTGCTCTGCCTGCTCAGAGCGTCCGCTGTCAAGTTCTTCTCTCCGGCTAGGTGAATTGCCGATAGAGAGATTCCTTCCTGAATTGCCCAAAACCAGAGCTGCATCGCCTCTCTGCACAGTGGTAGTGAGCCTACGCCTCCTCTTTTGTTGAGGTAGTGCATGGCCACTGTATTGTCCGTCATTATTAGGACGTTTCTTCCCCGTACAGACGGCAGAAAAGCCTTCAGCGCTAGTCTGATGGCTCTCAGCTCCAACAGGTTGATATGTAGTCTGGACTCCGATGGAGACCAACGACCGCTGATGGTCAAGTCGTTGGCGTGAGCTCCCCACCCCGTGAGTGAGGCATCCGTGACTACTGTTATCTCCGGCCATGGTTGCCAAAACATTTCTCCTTTCAGGATGTTCTCCCGACAGGCCCACCACTGAAGGTCTCGGGCTACTTTGACCGGGATCCGAAGGAGATCTGTCATCCTTCCTGAGAACTGTGACCACTGAGTTCTCAGTGCCCACTGGAGGGATCTCATTCTCAGGCGAGCCTCCGGCACGAGGAATATGCAGGATGCCATGAGGCCTAGCAACCTCAGAAAGTCGTAGGCTGGGAGATATTGGGCATTCTGAAATCTGATGACCATCTGCAGAATATCTCGAGCCCTCACCTCTGGTGGCAAGGCTTTTCCCAGGGAAGTGTCCAGGACTGCTCCAATGAATTGGAGTCTCTGTGATGGTATCATCTGTGACTTCTTTAAATTGAGGGAGAAGCCCAGCTTGTGAAGGAAGTGGCAAACATAATCTAGTTGTCTCTGAGCCTGTTCCGAAGATACAGCTCTGATCAACCAATCGTCTAGGTAAGGGTAGACATGAATCCCTTCCCTCCTTAGACTTGCAGCCACAACCGACATTAGCTTGGTAAAGACCCTCGGGGCGGAGGTTAGCCCAAATGGCAGAACTCGAAATTGATAATGAGAGCTGCCAATTGCGAACCTCAGGTATCTCCTGTGCCTGGGATGGATCGGCACATGGAAATAAGCGTCCTGGAGGTCTAGAGATACCAACCAGTCCTGAAGCTGGAGGGCCTGAAGGATCTGAGAGAGAGTCACCATCTTGAACTTGTCCTTTCGGAGGAATTTGTTCAATTCCCGTAAGTCTAAGATGGGTCTCAGTCCTCCGTCCTTCTTCGGTATTATGAAGTAGGGGGAGTACCAACCCTTGTTCCTTTCCGCTACAGGTACCAGTTCTATGGCACCTTTCTCTAGCAGGTCTAAAACCTCCTGCAAGAGGAGCGGATCTGGAAGCTTCAAAGGGTTGTTCCCCGGTGGATGACTCTGAGGGATATGTAGGAAGGGCAGGCAGTAACCTTGGGCTACTGTCTCCAGAGCCCAAGCATCTGACGTAATAGCCTGCCATTCCGTCAGATGGTGAGTTAACCTGCCCCCTACTGGTGTTCTGTGAGGGGAGACCTCAGAGTGGTTTTGAAGCGGCTGATGCAGTTGCCGAAGGTAAAGTGGCTCCTGCTCCTGCGGGTGCGGCTTTCTTTCCCCTACCCCGTCCACCACGGGTAAATCTTCCTTGGCCTCTTTGAGCCGGTCGTCCCCTGCCCCTTCCATATGAGGAATAGTAACGAAAGGACCGTCCTCTCCACGATGATCCCGAAGGACGAAAGGTATTCTGACGGATAGCAGCTCCCAATGACTTGGCTGCTGCTTTGGACGTTTGCAGTTTCTCCAAACTGTCATCCGCCTTCTTTCCAAAGAGGGTAGAACCGTCAAAGGGCATATTCAAAAGCCTGGTCTGCACGTCAGAGGCAAAACCAGACTTCCTCAACCACGCATGCCTGCGGATTGTGGTACTTGCCGCCATGGCCCTGCTGATACTGTCAGCAGAATCTAGGCCAGTTTGTAGGGTCTCGCACATCGCATCTTTACCATCCCTGATGATGTTTAAAAATGCGTCCCTTTCCTCTCCTTCTTGGAGGCAGTCAGCCGCTGATGAAGCGCACTCCCAAAGGGTGTGGCTGAACCTAGCGAGCGTACAGGTCGCGTTAATAGACTTTAACGCCATGCTACAGGCAGAAAAAACCTTCTTAGCCATGGCATCATATTTTTTGTCATCCCTATCCTGCGGAGCAGTGGGGTATGCAGATGTGCTGCCTGATGAGGTTGCAGCCTGTACAACCAAGCTCTCAGGAGTAGGGTGTTTTGACAAATATTCAGGGTCAGAACTAGCCACCCTGTATTTTGTTGACAGTTTTTTATTTACTGCCGGGATAATTTCTGGCGTTTCCCAGTTTGTCAAAATCCTTCTCTGTAGAGCAGAGTGAAATGGAACCACAGGATCCTCCTGTGGGCCCTTGTCCAGTATGTCAGTGAGATCATCCTGCTGAAAGGCAGGAGAAGGTGCAGACCAACCCATAAATTCTATGATTCTAGACATCAGAGCTCTATATGGAGTCTCCGCATGTTCTCCTGGGTCTGGTTTGATAAATTCTGCTTCAGGAGAAGTGTCCAAGCCACTAGCTTCCTGAAGTGCATCCTGAAGATTTTTTAATCTTCCTTCCTCAGAGGCGAAAGTCTCTGGCTCTGGTGATGTGGTCCTCTGTAAATCAATATCTTGGTCTGAATCCTCCCTTTCCTCAAAAATCGAGGTTAAAGGGGGATACATTGGTTTTTGGAATGGTATAAACCCCATTTCCAATGCAGAAGGAGCCATCATCACAGGCCTTGAAAACGTCGATGTCGTCGACACCGACGTGAAAGTACTCGAAGGCGCCGTGAAAAGCGTCGAGAAATGTGTACTAGGCCTCGAAGAACTCGAAAGGATCGGAGTCTTGCTCGAGAACGACGTCGACGTTCTCGGCGTCGAGTCGGAGGTCTTTTGTCTAACCGTTGGCTGTGGAGTAGCCGTGGTTCTTTCCTTCACCGGCGTCGATATCGGCGTCGACGTCGGCGTCGACTCGATCGACTGATGCGCCGATGAATCCTTCGACAACGGCGTCGATGGCGCCGACCTCTGTTTCGAAGGAGTTTTCGACGATGGCGTCGATGATGCTTTATCTCCCGATGGCTCGAGGCGCTTTCGGGTTGACTTTTCCGCCGGGTACTGCGACTCGCGGCGTTTAGATTTTTTGGGTTTTTTACCCGGGGTATCACCCTCAGCTGTCTTCGAGGGGGACGAGGCCGCTTTCTCGAAGACGCTTAGCATCTTTTTCCTGAATTCCTCCCACTCAGCTTGCGAGCTGCGTTTTGTGGGGCAATGAACTCTCTCAGGAGAACTCGACGAAGATGACGAAGGGGATCTCCTACGTCTCTTCTTCGAGTGTCTCGATGTCGACGAGTGGTGGGAGCCACTTCGTGATCTAGATCGAGAGTGTTTTTTATGGTGAGGAGACGAACGTCTCGACTCTACCGAAGAAGCTTTCGAGGAAGTTAAAGTTGACCTACCTCTCTCGAGCTTCCCCCTACGCTCCTTCAAGGCTTTCGCCGTCATGGAAAGGCATTCCTCACACTCCGAACTCTGGTGCGTGATTCCCAGACACCACAAACAGACCCTGTGAGGGTCCGTCAACGACATTTTCTTCCCGCAGTCTCGGCACTTTTTGAAACCGGACCGAGGGGTCGTCGGGTCGGAGGAGGATGCCATCGATATCGAGGTAAATAGTAGTTATTATATACGTTATCTTGACGAGAACTGAGCAACGGTGTTCCGAGGCACAACGAAGCGCGGAAAAACGGAACTGAGCAACGGACGCTGCGCGCGGCCTTTATAGGCAGGATGACGTCGACGTCGGCACGGAGGCCGTCGAGGGTCATCGACTCGGCGATCATCGACGCGCAGCGCCCTCTGGCGAAAAAATTTTCCGAGGCCAGCAAAGCTGAAGGATTTATATCTAAGATAAGGAATACGTCGGAGGACACAATCCCTTCGAAAGGATGAATTTAGTCAAGGCTTGCCTTTCCAACTTATTGGCTCTCTCTATGACGCCATTAGATCGTGGGCATATCGGTTTTAGAGACTCGCAGAGTACAGCGCCAGCTCGAAAGGGCCTCTCAGGGCTTGCATGAATAGGCTGGCCCATTGTCAGTTTGGAGCGAATTCGGTGCCATCATAGCTACTAAGGACAGCAAACCCTTTATGTCCTCTTTACAATCGGTGTTCTACTGAAAAACTAGCCAAGTGAATCTTGTGCACTAGATGACAAGTAGGTGTACTTGTTGATGGGTGTCAGTGGACCTATATGGGGCATTCAAAAGGCATTGTCGCCCTTGTTAGTGTGCTTACTGGTGGTTTGAGGGAATTGTTCATTGTTATATGCAAACATAGGGGAAATCTCCCTATGTACAGTTATACTTTGTTACTGAGCCTCTAACCTGCAAGAAATCCCAAAGTGGCTTTAGACTACACTTGCATGTGCAGAGGAGATTGATTTTAACCAATTGTGCTTTTTAGGTAGCACCCTGTCAACAGGGTTTCCTTTTGACTTCGATATAGTGACTATCACTGTATTCTCTTTTACAATACTATTATAAGTTGTGGGGAACCCTTGAGAGTTAGGACTGTTTGCTTCTAGTCATACATTTATGTCCTCATCTATGTATGTGTCTCAGCGTATTAATGCCACTACCACTTTGTACAATCCACTGTCTTGCAGGCTGATCAGCAAGCGTATTGCCTGCATTTCCCACAGGATCAGTTGTGGGCTTTTGTACGCATAACCCAAATGAGACAACTAGCCTTCCAAATGTTCCATATTTGCCAAATTTATCTTGACAAGATTGCCTTGCCTTTGGAATCTCTGAATGAGTTGGCTTGTCACTGTTAAAGGCTAAAGTTATAACCTTGTATTGCATAGTCTAAATCAGACACAATTAGAGCGGGCTTATGTGGGTCAATTTGATTTAGTGAAAGGAGGAGGCCTTGTAACTCCCCAACCTTAGCTGATGTGTCCCCTAAGTGTTTGGTTTGTTTATCCTGGTATTCAATCTCATTGTCATGAGTGAATCGCCCCTTCATAAACAGCACAGGCAGCAGAACACTTAAAACGTGCCCCTATTGTTGGTACCACATTCTCTTCATAGTATAGTAAGTTTGCTAACATCCAAAACAGAATGTCTGCTACTGCTGATTGTAGAGACCATTCCAGCACATACATTTGTTTGTAGCTATTCTGGTTTATAGTGATTTGTTATGTCTGGTGCTGTCTCCGTTGCTTCTACACAATCATTTGTACAAAAATCAGAATCTTTTCTTCTGAAGCAAGGTGTAGCTCAGAAACTGTACAGACATGTGAAAGGTATGCTATGGGTTTTTGTCTTTCCATGATTAAAAATTACATATCTAAGTTCTTGGACATGGGAATTGCGTCATTTATAAGCCCTTGTCTGTGCGACTGTCCTGAGGAAGACTACTTTAGTCATCTGTTGGTATACAGGGTGTAGGATGCGTCTCCTTCCCTCTTTATATAATGAAAACCCCAGACATAGGATTTCTCAATGGGCTAAATTAGGCATTTTGAAATTAAAAAATGTAGCCTTTAGCTGCTAGTTTACTAATGATTAAGGCCACCTTCTACAAATGTAAGTTATCATGTGCACCGTACATGTCATCTACACGTGTCCAGCATGTCTGTATGCCTTCGAAGTGAGATTGTGTTCAACTAGGAAAAATACCAGGACTATTTTGTACCCCTGTGCAAATCTAGTGGTGCATGTTATTGCCCTTAGCGGGTAAAACTGTATATGCATAGCTCTCTGAATCCAGAGGTTGTGTAGGTTGTGTAATAAATACATTCCCCAGATACAATTCAATATTATAATTGTATCTCTATGTTACCAAGAAGACCCAACTATGCATGTGCTGTATAGCCTCTGTGCTTTTATTATTTAAGATTCTAAAATATATTACAAATTAATGTAATCCTTCTGGTGCGGAATGAATGCTGTATTGTAGGGGCATGCCCGTCATATCAGAACCCCTTGTTCCAATAACCGATCCACAATTACTGTCAAATGTGGTATGTCTTGTGCTTTGATTGGGCTATTGTGTTTGAGTGCCTCGATTTCCTTTAAATGTCCCCTTCAAGGTAATTGTAACTATTCACAGTATTTCTCTCAAACACTTCTCTTGTGGGAGTAATAACTTCTGCTGTTTGATTAGTAGGCATTTGATGTAAAAGCTTTTGTCCATCTTTGAATTTGGAGACCTGTGCGCTTGTCCAATTGTACCAATACCCAACCCTTGGATTTTTTAGTCTCTGGTATTATCTTGCGAGTCTGGTTCAGAGTTTCTACCATTGTTGCCACTGTCCACTCTCAACCGCAGTTTGCTTTTTTTCTCTTTCCTCATAGCGGGCTTCGGCTCTGTCCCTTGGGTGCTGGGCACTGGGCACTGAAGGATAGTGTCCATCTCTGTATCTTTGTGACTGACTAAGCTTTGCCCTATCTTCTGACTGATAGGTACCTCTTTTACCACTTCTGCCCTTATAGGGCCTTCTATCCCAACCAGCTTTTTGTCTGGGACTGGTGCTATCACTTTCTACAAATAGTGTTCTGCTACTAACGGTCTCACTTTCTTCTTTGGCAGGGGGCATACTGGAAGCCCTTGTCCTTCCCTTTCTGCCTCTAGCTGAAAAGGTATGGCTGTCTGGTATCAGTGATGATATTAGGTGGTGTTCCTTTAGAGTGCATATTCCCATCCGATTCCTTCCTTTGCTCTTCCCTCAGAGATTTACCCAGTGTGAAGGCATCATAGAGGAACACAGACAACAAATTCAGAATTCAAAACTAACACTTTTATTAACTTAAATGGCAGGATGGAAAAAGGCCCAAGTTGCCCTATACTAAGGTGGGATTTCCCTACCTAAATAAAACCAAGGAAAGTCTGAGTCGAGGAGTTCCATTTAGGAATCTGTGTCCAAAACCTATGTACTAATCTGTACAATTTGAGGGATGTCATCAACCAAAATAAAACAGTGTTTACACAACAAAGTTCTGAGCTTCTTCCAGCTCGCAACTTCTTTTCACAAGCAGAAGGTCTGGTCTGCAGCTCCGGTCACGTGCCATTGTAAGCATGGTAAAAACGGGCCGACATAGAATACACATGTCAAAGGGAACACAGTCACTGGATGCCTTCCTCCCCAATGCTGGCAGGCATTACCAGTCTCATGTTATGCACAGCAATCTTGCATTCAGACTTCATAAGCATCACTGGAGCATCCTAGAGTGTGCCCATCCATAAACTGGGCACCACTGCCTGCTTGGACAATGGCTCGCCTGGAAGCCTGACACGTTGCAGATCACTCATCGGACAGGACCTTGGTGGCTGCAGATGCAGCTCTCTGAGAAGTTGAGCCTGCCAGGTGCCAAAAAACGATTGGAATCTGCCTGAATATGATCAGGGTAACACAGACAACTCACTGTAGGAGTCCCTTTACATCATTGTTCACCCCATCTTCTGGAAATTCATGGGGCCATGCCTTCTTCGGGAAATCAACCAATGCTAACCAGACAACCTCCTCTGCACACACAACCTCTGGACTGCCTATAACCAGACCAAATGCATAAGTAGTTGGCCACATCGATTAGGTGTTCTGGGAATCCGAGCTCGGGGAACAGTCTGCTTACCACTTTTGGCGTTTTCCCTTCCCCATAGGGATTCATGGTCCAATCCCATCAACTTTCCTTACCTGACTGAGCTGTGAAGTTCTAGTCTTTAATTAGTTTAAAAAACGATGTTAAAATGTCCAGACGAACAAGTTACTTACCCCTGGTAACGTTCTTTCGATTGGATGTTCCTCCCACGTATTCCTCATCTTTAGATAGACTCCCAAAGCGGTCTTTTGTAGGAGTAAGTAAACATTTTCAGATGTAAGATTTGTCACAGATTGTCTATAGGACAGCTTTGCCAAATCTTTTCTGGTCAGAGGATGAATCCAGACAGTAATGCTTTGTAAATGTGTGAATGGTAGACCAAGTGGCTGCTGCACAAATGTCCTTTATAGGCACCCCTCTCTGCAGAGCAGAAGAGGTTGCATGCCCCTTGTGGAATGAGCTCTCAGGCCTTCTGGGGGATCTTTCCCAGCCAATTTGTAGCATTCCATAATGGCAAGAATTATCCATCTAGACAATGTTTGATTCGTAACTGCTAGTCCCTATTTGTGTCCAGTGTACCCTATAAAATATTGGTCATGCTGACGTATTTTCGCCATTCGAGAAACGTGACATCTCGAAGCCCTTCTGGAATCAAGCCTGTGGAGCCTTTCCTCTTCCTTGCCAAGATGAGGAGGCGGATAAAATGTTGGTAGCAACATTTTTTGGGATAAATGAAAATCAAATACAATTATTGGCAAAAAAGGGTTAACCCTAAGCATTGCCCTTGTAACAAATGGTAAATGGAGGCATACCAGATAAGGCCTGCAACTCAATCACCCTGCAGGCTTTTGTCAAAGCCACTAACCAAACAGTCGTAAACGTTAGTAGTCTTAGTGGACATGAATGGAGTGACTCAAAGGGAGCACACATAGAAATTTTAACACAAGATTTAGATGCCAAATCGGCACTTGAAAAGTTCTGGGAGGGAACACGTTAGTGAGCCCATTAATAAATGGTATGATCAACGGCATCTTGAAATACGATACCTCTTCCGATGTGCACCTGAAGATCGAAAGCGCTGCCAAATATCCCTTGATTGTTCCAATCTGGAGCTCCAGATATGCCAAATATAACAAAAAAGACCACCATAGGTGTATTGCACTGAAGAGTCCACATCCTTTTCCCTTCACCAGCTGCAGAATCTATTCCAACAGCAGCAGTACAGGGATTTCATTACTGCCTTCTGTCCGAAAGCAAAATCTCAATTACATCACCCGGGAGGTACCAATGCTTATATGTCAACTTCCCAGAAACCATGTGTGAAGGTTAAGTGTCTTGACCTCTAGATAGATAACCCGACCCTCCTCTCGCGAGAGAAGGTCCTCACTTTGTGGAAGATGCATTGGAGGGCAGATTGACATGTCCAGAAGGTCCGGGTACCACGTCATCTGGCCCAATCCGGAGCAATTAGGATCATGGATTTCCCGAACTTTCTCAATCTCTGGATCATGTGAGGACTGATGGGGACTAGAGGAAATGCATACAGGAGTGGAAACTCCCAGTGAACTATGAGAATGTCCCCTAGAGCTCCTCTTGGGGGAAAATTCCCAGAGCAGAACAGTTCACACTTCCGGTTGACACTCGTCCTGAACAGATCTACATAAGGGTTTCCCCAAAGGGTGAAGATCTGCTCAAGGACTTCCTGGGATAGTTCCCATTTGTAGGAGACTCTGCTCTGCCTGCTCAGAGCGTCCGCCACCGTGTTCTAATCCCCGGCTAGGTGAACTGCTGGTAGGAGATTCCTTCTTGAATTGCCCAGTACCAGAGCTGTATTGCCTCTCTGCACCGTGGTAGGGACACTACACCACCTCGTTAGCGAAGGTAGTACATGGCCACTATGTTGTCAGTCATTATCAGGAGATTCTTCCCCTATACAGAGGGTAGAAAGGCCTTCAGCGCTAGTCTGATCGCCGTTAAACCCCAAAAGGTTGATGTGTAGTAGACTCTACTGGAGACCAACGACCGCTGATTGACTCGTGCACTCCCCACCCAAAGAGTGAGGCATCTGTAACTGATCTCCAGCCAGGGTTGTCAAAGAGATTCTCCCTTTAGAATATTGTCCTTGCAGGCCCACCACAGGAGATCCTGTGCGACCCTGCTTGGAACCTGAAGTAGGTCCGACATCTTGCCCGAGAATTGAGACCACTGTGGCCTGAGAGCCCATTGGAGGGATCTCATTCTCAGGCAAGCCTCTGGCACCAGGAAAATGCAGGATGCCATGAGGCCAAGCGACCTCAGAAAATCGAAGGCCGGAAGACGCTGGGCACTCGGAACTTGGTGACCATCTGCAGAATGCGTCGAGCCCTCACCTGAGTTGGCGAGGCTTTCTCCAGGACTGCTCCGATGAACTGGAGTCTTTGAGATGGTATCATGTGGGACTTCTTCCAGTCTGTGGAGAGAGTGACAGATTATGCAGAGATGTTCCAGGGCCTGTTTGGGAAAATGAGCCCTGATCAGCCAATCGTCAAGGTAGAAGAAAGTGTGACCATCTTGAACTTGTCCTTCCTGAGGAACTAGTTCAAGCATTTCAGGTCCAAGATGGGTCTCAATCCTCGGTCCTTCTTTGGAATTAGGAAAAAGGAGAGTAGCACCGTTTGTTCCTCTCCGTTACAGGTACTGGTTCTATAGCACCTTTCTCTAGCAAGATCAAGGTTTCGTGCACAAGGAAAGGATCCGGAAATATGAACGAGCGAATCCCCGGTGGATGGTCCCGAGGCCTTCTTAAAAAGGGGAGGCGGTAACCCTGGGCTACTGTTTCAAACACCCACGCATCTAAAGTAATACCTTGCCATTCTTTCAGATGCAGCAAGAGTCTGCCTCCTATCCGGGTCTTGTGGGTTAAGGTCTCAGAGGTTTTGAGGTGGCTGAAGCACTGGCTGAGGGTAAGGTAGCCATTGATTGGGCAGACTTTGCTCCCCTCCCTCGTCTACCACGAGGGAATCTTCTTTGGCCCCTTTGACTAGCCAGATCTCTTGCTCATCAAACTGCGTAGAAACAAAAGGACCTGCCCCTCCAAGATGGTCCACTGGGGTGAGATGGTTGTGGCTGTCTGATAGAGGCACCAAGGGATTTGGTTGCCGCCTTTGAGGTCTGCAGCTTCTCCAGGCTTTTGTCAGCCTTGCTGCTGAAAGTGAACCTCAACATACAGGGGCACCCCTTAAATATATTGGGGTACCCCTGATCACGCTCACACCAGAGTAAATGCACTCCTCTAAGGAATTAAGGCCATGAGTCTTCATCTTGCAAGGATAACAAATGTAATCAGTACAAAAATGAGGATTGGGGAGGAGGGCAGAGGACTCTGCCCCTCCTCTAACCCCCGACCAGTATTCTTTCTTCGTGGCTGGCTCCTGCAGACTAATGGCAAGCAGGCGTGCCTTTATATACTGTTCAACTTGGTCACTGGATACCGGCACAGCTCATCCAAAATTGTCCTTCAATCTTCCTTCTTGCATGGCCAGGTTTACATTTAGACCAACCTACTTAAACTGCATTTTAGCTCCTATTTAGCATCATTTTCTATATTATAACCATTCAAATATAAGCACACCTTCCTGCCATACTCTCAACACTGCACTCAATATTCTTATAATTTATCTGGACCAGTAATTCTCCTTAAAACTCTGTTTTCCCATACTGTTACATTGTTTACATGAGCCCCAGCCTGCCTGTGTGTTTTGATAGACTGAACAGCTGCTCCGTTACCTCGTGCTCTCTGCAAGCATTAGCAAACCCTATGGCAGTGGCTGTAGAACAAGTTACTTACCAACTTGTAACGTTCTTTCAATTGGATGTTCCTCCAACGTATTCCACATCTTTGACATGTAATGTCCACAGCTGTGTACTTCGGAAACTTTTTCGGCAGAGCGCATCCTGCGTCGATGGCGTTTGGGTCAATGTCCCACGAAGGCCTTAGTCGAGAGCGACGTCACCAGATGTTATAAATAAAACACACGGCGCCCGTAGCCTCAGTTTATGTTTTTTCCTCCATAACGTGTGGCACCTAAACAATGCCTGCTTGACTACACATAGCCTTGCGTAAACATAAGCTGCAATCGCATAGGAAATTCTCCAGACAGGCAGGCTGGGAGGGCGATGTGGAATACGTTGGAGGAACATCCAACCGAAAGAACGTTACAAGTGGGTAAGCAACTTGTTCTTCGAATGGATTGTGTCCTCCAATGTATTCCACATCTTTGATAGACTCCCAAAGCAGTACCAGAAAACAGAGGAGGGAAAAGAATTTAGAGTGCCCAATCAGATGGTGGAATAAAGAACCACCTTACCAAAGGCCACATCTTGACGATGGATCGTATCCAGGGAATAATGTTCAACAAAGGTGTGGATAGAAGCCCATGTGGCTGCATCACAAATATTCCTAATAGGAACTCCCCGCTGTAGGGCTGTGGACGTAGTCACGCCCCTAGTGGAATGAACTTGCAACCCTTCAGGAGGGTGCTTACCCATCAATCGGTAAATTCAGTTAGTTCCTTCCTTCCTTCCTTCCTTCCTTCCTTCCTTCCTTCCTTCCTTCCTTCCTTCCTTCCTTCCTTCCTTCCTTCCTTCCTTCCTTCCTTCCTTCCTTCCTTCCTTCCTTCCTTCCTTCCTTCCTTCCTTCCTTCCTTCCTTCCTTCCTTCCTTCCTTCCTTCCTTCCTTCCTTCCTTCCTTCCTTCCTTCCTTCCTTCCTTCCTTCCTTCCTTCCTTCCTTCCTTCCTTCCTTCCTTCCTTCCTTCCTTCCTTCCTTCCTTCCTTCCTTCCTTCCTTCCTTCCTTCCTTCCTTCCTTCCTTCCTTCCTTCCTTCCTTCCTTCCTTCCTTCCTTCCTTCCTTCCTTCCTTCCTTCCTTCCTTCCTTCCTTCCAATGCATACAGCAGTGGGAACAACCAATCCACTTACAATTGCGTCTCCTAAGGCTCCTCTCAGAGGAAATTCCCTTGAGCAGAATCTCTCGCACTTCCAGTTGGCACTGGTGGCGAAAAGATCCACTTGTGGGGTTCCCCAAAGGGTGAAGATCTCCAGAAGTACTTCCTGGGCCAACTCCCACTCATGAGAGGCCGTGCTCTGCCTGCTCAGATCATCCGCCACCGCCACATTTTCCTCTCTGGCCAGATGAACTGCTGAGAGCAAAATTTCCTGCTGGATTGCCCAGAACTAGAGCTGCATTGCCTCTCTGCACAACGGGAGTGACCCTACCCCCACCCCCTTTTTTTGCTGAGATAATGCATGGCCACTGTGTTGTCCATCATGATCAGGACACTCTTCCCCCGCAGAGACGACAGAAAATCCTTCAGAGCCAGCCTGATGGCCCTCAGCTCTAATAGGTTGATGTGGAGTTTGGACTCCAACGGACACCAACGATCGCTGGCGGTCAAGTCTACGGCATGAGCTCCCCATCCTGTGAGGGAAGCGTCCGTCACTACAGTCACCTCCGGCCACGATTGCCAAAACTGCTCCTCCTTCATCAGGTTCCCCTCGTTGGCCCACCACAAAAGATCCTGGGAGACCGAGAGTGGAATCTGAACGGGATCCGACATCTTGCCTGAGAACTGTGACCACTGCATTTGGAGAACCCATTGCAGGGATCTCATCCTCAGCCTGGCCTCTGGCACCAGAAAAATGCAGGATGCCATGAGGCCAAGCAAGAATTTCGAAAGCCGGGAGACTCTGGGCATGTTGAAACCTGTCCACCATCTGCACAATGTGATGAGCCCTCACCTTGGGAGGGGAGCACTTCCCCAAGGATGTGTCCAACACAGCCCCGATCTACTAGAGCTGTTAGGAAGGTGTCAGATGCGATTTATTGAAATTGAGGGAGAAGCCCCGCCTGTGGAGGGAGCGTCAGGTGAGCCTCAGGTGATCCAATGCTTGCTCTGGAGAATGCGCACAGATCAGCCAGTTGTCCAGGTAGGAGTAGACGTGAATCATCCCTGGCCGGAGATACGCTACCACCACCACCATTAGCTTGGTGAAGACCCTCGGGCAGAGGTCAATCCGAATGGCAGGACCCAAAACTGAAAGTGCGAGTCACCAACCGCAAACCTCTGGTACTTTCTGTGCTTGGGATGAATCAGCACATGGAAGCAAGCATCCTGTAGGTCCAGAGACACCAACCAATCCTGAAGTTGAAGGGCCTGGGGGACTTGAGAAAGAGTGACCATCTTTAACTTGTCCTTCCTGAGAAGTTTGTTCAACCAACGCAAGTTTAGGATGGGTCTCAATCCCCAGACTTTCTTTGGGATCAAAAAATAAGGGGAATACCATTCCTTGTTCCTCTGCGCTACAGGCACCAGTTCTATGGCGCCTTTCTCTAGCAGGGTCAAGATTTCCTGCACAAGGAGTGGATCCGGAAGCTTTAAAGATAGATTCCCCGGTGGATTGTCGTGGGGCCGCTTTAGGAAGGGAAGGCAGTAGCCGGGGTTGATTGTATCCAGAACTCACGCATCCAAAGTAATGGCTCGCCAATCTTCCAGATGCTGAGACAGCCTGCCCCCAACTGGCGATCCATGGGACATGGCCTCATGACTGTTTTGGAGCAGCTGTGGCAGCGCGTGAAGGCAAAGAGGCAGCTGCCGGAGCAGCTTTGGCACCTCTATTTCCCCGACCACCACAGGTACTTTTACACTGACCCCTTTGATTGGCGGCTCCTCTCGTTCTACCTAATGAGGAGTAGTAACGAAAAGAGCCTCTCCTCCAATGCTGTCCCCTAGGACGAAAAGGTGTAGGTTGACGCACAGCTGCGCTTAAAGATTTTGCTGCAGCTTTTTTGAGGTCTACAACCTCTCAAGGCGCTCGCCAGCCTTGCTGCCAAACAAATGCACGCGTTCAAAAAGCATGTTCAAAAGACATGCTTGCACATCCGGAGCAAAACCATACTTCCGCAACCATGCAAATCTGCGTATAACAGTGGTCGCAGCCATGGACAGGCTAACACTGTCGGCCATGTCCAAACCAGACTGAAGGGATTCACACATGACATTCTTGCCATCTTGCAAGAGAGCAAGGAACCCACCTCTTTCTTCCCCCTCGATCATATGCTCAGCCACAAGAGAAACACAGTTCCACAGAGTGTGTAAAAATCTTGCCAAGTCACAAGTGGAGTTGGGTGATTTGAGCACGATACTCCCCGCAGAAAACATCTTGCGTGCCCAACCGTCGAAGCGTTTGTCGTCCCTATCCGGAGGGATGGTAGGGTACACCGCCTGCCTCAAGGTGGCCGTAGCCGCCAGAACCACCAAACTCTCGGGAGTGGGGTGAGATGAGAGGTAGCTGGCGTCACTACCGGAAAGGTGGTATTTTTTAGTTAATGATTTGTTAACTGCCAGAAGAGATTCCAAGCCTGCCAAGCAACCGCCACCCTTTTCTGCAAAGTCAAATGAAATGGCAATACTGGGTCAGAGGACGGACCTTGATCCAAAATGTCTTAAGTCATCCTGAATAAAAGCTTCAGGAGGATTGGACCAACCAAGGTATTCAGTTAATCTAGCCATAAGTCTCCTGTACGACGACTCAGCATGAGCCGCAGGCCTGCTAAATTCCACCTCAGGCAAATTGTCCAGGCCACTAGCGTCATGAAGAGATTGTCTCAAGTCTTCCAATTGGCTATCCCCTGAAAAGACAGGAGCCACATCATATTCAACAGGGTCAAGATCTAAATCCGACCTCTACTCCTCCTCCTCTTCCTCTTCCTCTTCCTCCTCCTCCTCCTCATAGATGTCATCCAGAGGGAGGTAAAAGTCCTGTATCGGAACAGCCGAGGGTCTGGAGTCCACAACAGGCATTACACACTTGGAAGTGGCCTTCCTTGGAGGATCCACAGTACCAGGGATCTCCGACGGTAAATTACGGCCAAAAGGACCCGAAAGGCATCGAGGGCGTCGACGGCTTCAGTGTCGACGTCAAGGGCGCGAGCGCTGATACAAAGGCAAAGCTTCTATGTCCGTATCCGACAGACATGGTGCCGAAGGAGACGACGCCGACCTCGAGCCCTTAGCAGGTTTCTGCAGTCTCGCTGAGGACAAGGAACGAGACCTGGAAGCACGTCTCTTGCGACCATCCTGAGCCTTGTCCGAACGGGGCCTCGAAGGTTCCCGATGAGGATCACGCCAATGACCCAAGCCCGAAGGCGTGCGAGCCATGGATCGAGACCGTTCCTTGCCAGCTTCGTTAGAAGGCCTGGACGGAACTGTGCCCTGCAATTGGAAAATCGCCAAAATCTGCTCCCTAAAGGCAGCCCATTCCTCCGCAGTCGAAGACTTAGTTGGACAAGCCACTTTCCTCGTGGCGCCATCCTCCAAGGACGACGGGGAAGTCGATCAGTGACGGCACTTTCTAGAATGCCGAGACGAGGAGGACGAATGGCGGGAACCACTCTGGGACCGAGATCCCCGGGACTCCTTCCGACGAGGAGAGTCACCCCTCCAATCATCAGTGGACATACCCTTGAACTTGGATTTACGGGACTTACTGGTTTTCCAACCCCTACCAACCTGAAGCTTTCCCTTACACTCCCGCAAGGCATTAGCCGTTAGCGACTGGCATTTGGAACAGTCGTCAGTGTTGTGACCCTCACCCAAGCACCACAAACAATTGCGATGCAGGCGGTAATCGACATTTTCGACTTGCATTCCCGACAAGTCTTGAAGCCAGACCGCAGAGTTGGATGGGTTGAAGAAGACATTCACGAGGAATACACGAGGCACACCGAGTCTCCGAAGCAAACACGTTTGCGGAAAAAACAGAACTGAGGCTACGGCCGCTGTGCGTCTCATTTATAACATCTGGTGACGTCGCCCTCAACGGACAATCGACCCGACGCAGGATGCCCTCTGACGAAAAAGTTTCTGAAGTACACAGCTGTGGACATTACAGGTCAAAGATGTGGCATACGTTGGAGGACACAATCCTTTCGAAGTCTATTTTTAGCACAGGCTGCATTCACTGTATTACAATATAACAGTTTTACAAATATATTCATCTAAATAGTTATTTGCACCTTATATTTGAATCCTAACTATCTTCATTTAGTGACTCCTCTCCCCCCTGGACTCTTGTAGTGCTTAGAAAACAGTTAACAGACAACTTGCCTAATTCTAAAGCACTTTGGAAGCTTGGGAATGAAGAAAAGCACTTTCTCCTTCCCAATACTGCCAAACAGCTGAGTGCCGTCAAAGGGCAAGTTGAGGAGCCTGAACTGCACATCCAGTGCAAAACCTGACTTCCACAACAACGCCAACCTGCGTATTACTGTGCTTGCCGCCATGGCTCTGCTGATGCTATCAGCAGAGTCCAGTCCTGAATAAAGACACTCACAAATAGCCTCCTTACCATCTCTTACAATATTCAGGACGCCGTCTCTTTCTTCCCATTCAGGAATAAGAATATGGGCAGCCACCATAGATATACAATCCCACAGGGTGAATGTGAATTTTGCTAAAGCGCAAGTGGCATTTGCAGATTTGAGAGCCATGCTCCCGGCCGAAAATACCTTCCTTGCCTAAGCTTCGAAATGCTCATCATCCAAGTCTGGTGGAATGATTGGGCATGCAGCCTGTTTGGATGTAGACTTTGCCGCTTGAACTACTAAGCTCTCTGGTGTTTGGTACTTTGACAAGTAGTTAGCGTCACTTCTTGAAGGTCTGTACTTCTTGGTGAGGTCCTTATTCACTGCTGAACTTTATTCAGGAACCTCCCAATTTGCCCTTACACTTTTTTGAAGGGCGACATGAAATGGATTTACGGGATACTGCTGCAGATTTTTGTCAAGAATGTCTGTCAGGTCTGCACTATAGCAGAACATCAATAACACTGGTCATAAGCTGCCTGTAAGAAGCATCTGCATGGTCTACCGGGTCTGGCTTGCCAAACTGAAGTTCAGGTGATGTGTCAATACCACTAGCTGAATGAAGATTCTCATAAGTCCTTTAACCTGGACTCTGAAAAAGGGCATCTGGGACGTTAAGTGTGTCAAACTACAAACCAAATGGAGGAGTGTCCTGGTCCGATGGCTAGTGCAAGTGGAGGATAAAGATTTGAAAAAAATCCTTCTTGGCAAAGGTTTATAGGATTTTTCAACTTTTTTTGAAATTATTGGAGGTTTAGTGAGCAATGGCGCAGATGGCTTTGACACCAATGGCATTGACAACTTTAATGGCATCAATGGTGACGACACTAATGGCATCTATGTTTGACGATTTATGTGTCGATTTTGACATCGACGGAGCCCTCGATGTGCTTGTCCCTCGAATCAATGGAGTCTTCAATGATTTTTTTGTTGTGTCAGGACCTCAACAGTTTGAGGGTTCTCCGGCCTGCATCCCGGGCTCAAGGGTGCAGGGGATTTAGTCTTAGCTCTTTCCTTGTCTGCTTTTGATGTCACAACAGGCGCACGGCTTTCTTTTTCTTTCACGGGGGTCGGGCCTCTTTCTGGAAAATGTTTTTGCATTTCCTGACGGGACTTCTCCCACTCAGCCACTGTGGAGGATTTGGTTGGGTAGGTTATTCTTCTCTCCGGACAGGAATCAGATGAAGTAGGCAGCGATCTATAGCGCCTTTTCTTAATCTTCGATGAAGACGAGGAATGGGGCGATCCACTCCTGGAGCGTGAAAGCTTTTTTGTTTTCTTCCTTTGAGGAGTCATCTCTCGACTCGGACAAGAGTTTCTTCAGCAGAGTCGCCGAGGTGGATTTAGTAGGGGGTCTACCCACCGCTAATTTTCCTTTACACTCTTTCAGAGCCTTACCAGTCATGGACCGACAGGACTTGCGCTGCGCCGCCCTATGCTCCACGCCAAGGTACCACAGACCCACCCGATAAGGATCCGTGAGAGACATCTTGGTACTGCAGTCGTGACTTTTTTTTTAACCCAGTCTTCAGGGTTGATGGTGTTGAAGACAAAGCCATTGTACTCTAGTGTCACCGTTTTGTCAGACAAAAAAAACGAAGCACGTCGTAATTCTCAAAACTTTAGTTACTGGAGAAAAACTGAACTGAAGCCAACTGGTGCTGCGCGTGCTATATATACAGACAATGATGTCGACCCTGAGATGGAAGTCCTTGACGGACATCAAATCGACTGCATCAACACACAGCGCACAGTGCCATGTTTTATTTTCTCCGAGGCAGCTAAAGCTGGAAGGGAAGATATCTAAAGATGAGGAATAAGTGGGAGGACAAAATCCATTAGAAAGAAACACTTATGTGTTAAAGAAGTGTTTGTACCACCCTCTGTTGAGGGCATTGCAGCCACTAAGCTTAATGGCAGGCCAACACATCTGACAAGAAAGCGATGCCAAATCACTGAAGAAAGATAGGTAATGTGGACAGAAAAACGAGGCTTAAATCTCAGGTAGGGGTAGCAGGCTTACACAATGGTACAATTAGAACACACACACACAAACACACACACACACACACACACACACACACCTCCTCTCCCGCTCTAAAAACATAATTGATAAACTGAAAAATAAATACTTTAAGTACCACATACAACTATCAAAACTAGTACTTCAGGAATAATACACATCAATTAAAATAAGGGCACAACCCACACCTGGTATATGTGGAAGTTCCTAGACCTGGTAATCAGCATGGAACACAGAGGGGATGGGGAAAACCAGGGAAAGAGTCAATTTTACTAGTGAGGAAAAATATGGCAAACATCCCCAAGGCCTATAACAATATTAAACATTAATTTGGACAACCCAGTGAATATTAAAATTAATGCAAATGGTAATACAATACCTTATAGGGTAGGAAACAATTTGAAACCAAAACTCAGGGCTTTCATAAATTGTTGGAACATTTTAGAAACAGTTGCCTTAGTCACACTTTTATGGAAAATTATTGACAGTATTACCAAGTTCAAAAACAACATTAAAAATGCAGGCCTATTGGAGAAATGCAGGAGGAGGACTTGAAACAAAATATTAAAAAAAGAAATTACAGGGAAGTAGCAAAATCTATTACTTAGTCAAGAGCTCACGCAACCACTTCGGGATCCAGGAAAAATTTCATGGGGTTGGTAGTTGCCTCAGTCTATTTTACTGAGTTCCAGAGCAGGTTCAAAGATACATATGAAATAAGGGGAGAATAGGCAATTGGCCTTCTGCTTAGTTGACGGCAAGTCATATCTACCCCCAGGTGCGGATTCTGCAGACAGCCAGAGAAGGCAACCCCAAAGAAATGTTCCAGAAGTAAAAGGACAAACCAAGAGCCCCACAGGAAGAAGCAGGAGCGCACTATGAACCCCTCCCCCCCATAGAAGTCTATGGGAAATTTAGAACAGACGTCACTCCAAAGAATCTGAACCCTTCACCAGAACGACCCTGAGGGTATCGGGAACAAACATCTACCCCAGGACACCAAGGTGGGTACTCACATTGGCAGTTTTGACAAAAACAGCTCTGCAGCATAAAGTACCAGCTAAGTACGGAACTTCACTTTCAGGTGTGGTGTACAGGATTTGGTGGCAAGGGGCTTGCACTCTGAGCCAGCAATGAAACAAACTCAACAGCAGATTAACACTGGATGTTGTCACATTTGCAACCTTTAAGCTAGAAGTGGAAAACGTAGCAAGAAAGACTCCACAAAGACATGGGAACCCACGAAAAGTCACCTGCAGGCTCGGTGGTTGAAAGATGAAGGCAGCTCAGGAGCAAACAATCAAAGGCTGGGGCACCCTAAGGATGTCCGAAGTAGAAGTCTTGGCAGGATGATGCTGTCTCACGACTCCTCTGGGCACCAGCAGCGACCCACAGACAAGCAGAAGATTCCCACAGGAAATGTCGGTATGAAAATGTTGCTAGAGTGGAGGGCTCAAACCTGCAGATGTGGAATCATCAGGAGTCTTGAAGAAGGCTGGACTGCACTTCCAGAGTTAAAAAAACCAAACCAGTATATGACCTAGACACTGTCCTCAGCGAGTTTAGCCAAGTGATGGCTTTAAAAAGGGCAAAAAAGCAGACAACTCCTTCAGCAGGTCAGAGTCCTGTCACCTAAGTTCTGGAAGCAAAGCAGCAAGAGAAAAGTAGGGGCAGGATAAAGCCTAAATAGCCTTGCACAAAAGGCCTGGCCAAAGACCAGCCCACCAATCACTAAAAGGGCTGGAGGGGAAAAATGTGAGATGACTGCCACTTAGCCTTAACTAGCCCCACAGCAAGTGAGTGGGAGAGCCCAAGAACCTATGCTAGCCCAAACCAGATAGGACCAATATGGTGGCTGCCACTGTGGGCTCACAAACAAGCCACCTCAGGTTTACCCTTAGAAGGAAACTCTGAAACACGAAATGGCCCTGGAGAAGATTATATATTTGTTTTTAACGCATTTAGTACCCCAATTGCTACCAAAATGTACATTGGGTTAAGACTGCGGTAAAATGGCTTGCACCTTTGGTGAAGCCTAAACTGAAGTATAGCTTCCACAAACCTACTCCCTAAAACCTGTGAAGGGTGATCGAATTACCCAAGGGCAAAAATGTGAATTCCGAGATGCACCTCTGGGACTGGGCGACAATACCATAAATAAGATAAAAGGGGATGTAATGGCAGGGGGACTTCAGGAGAAGTCCCTCTGAACACCAAAAAGAAGTCAACGATCCAAAAGGCAGAAGGGAAAAAAGCAAAAGGTTGAGGGGAACAAAAACATGGTTCTATAATTAAGAAAAATTAGAATTCTAACTAAACATTATGCGTTTAGGTAATACTTTATTATAATAAAAGGCACATTTTTATTTTCTGATTGGAAGGTAGGTTATACACAGTCAATACCTGAGGTAGGACTTGGAAAAGCCAACCTAGGATTAGCAAAGTTATTCACAACCCCAGTTGAGCAATTCCACTCAAGTAGCTTTGACCAAGCAGGAAAGCTGAACTAAGGAGGAAGGGGACACTGTAGTGTAGTACAGATAACATTTAACAGAACTGATAAGGAAACTACCCATACAGTTATGTTTTAAAATAACAATATTACACTAAGGCACACTTTCAATATTGCAGGTAAAATACTGTAGTACATATATATATACAAGTCACAGTGGGCTACTCAATACTTAAGAATCACAAGAAGTTATCTAGTCAATAAATGCATGCACCAAAGTAGGGAATACAGATGTTAAGCACATAGCAATACCTAGGCATTAAAATAATAAGGCATCCAGCACCAAATACTAAACCTTCAAATGTCCAGCACTAAAGTCTGTACCAAGTCTCTGGTAGTTTTGTAGGGAACCAAAAAGGTTCCTGAGGGAAGAGATACGCAGTGCAGGAAGGCCCACTCAGCTAGTGCCAGTAAAGTACTGAAGTTAGTTAGTGCAAGGCAAATGCAACATGCAAAATAGGGACTTAAGGGTCTTAAGCCAATTTCCAGTGAAAGGAGGACCAACAACCGCCCGTGGGGCTCACAAGGATTACTAATAAACGTACTGAACCAGATACCACCGTCCTGGGCCAGCCATGCATATCGCTAAGGTAAGCAGAACTTTGAGCTACACGCAAACCTAATAGAGAGGGAGGCAATGCAAGAGAAGTGATCTCAACCCCCTGAGCGCTTTAAAAAGTCCCAGGTGACAGTAGATGGCTGGGGCAGACTAGCACCACTGTTGTGGTCACCATGCAAGCTCGTTTGGTCACAGGTTCAATAGCGTTCATGCCGGTCATCCATAGGGGAACACCCAGATTCGATTCCACAACGAAGGAGAGACCTCACAGAGATCTTCATTGATGCACGTGTTGCATTGACTCAAGATGAAGTCGGGAGTATCACAGATAGCACAAGAAACGCTTGACATCTCAAGAGGCGGCTCATGTGGTTTTATTAAAATACTTGTGGGCCCCAAGGCCACCCTCTCTCTTGTTTTGGTTTGATTTTCCTCCCTAACCCAGGCATTCCTAACCTTCAGTTAGTAGACATGGAAGATAGACCCCCTTCTGTCTGGGGATTCACATCTAGTCAAGGGCAACATTAAAGGCAGAACACCTTTTCTCACCATCCTCCCTCCTTTAACAAGTGGCTAGTGTTAGACTGGTATTTGGGAATTGTGCCTTGCAGACACACTGTTGAAGTCAGTCTTCTTCCGATCAAGCCGGCTTTTATGTCTCTTTTTTGCTCTTCCACTCCTCTCCTTCCTGGACTCTACCAACTTCTCACTCTTCCTGCCAATCTTCTGACCCTCTGATGTCCAACGCCTTTAGGCCTTGCCTCTACCCTTCCATGTAGATTCTTTCTCCCTCCTCAACCCACTACTCCCACCTTTGCACAACTACTACTCCCTCCTCCACAATACTACTACCCTCCAACTCCTACTCAGCCACCCTCCTTTCACCAAGTACCATACGCTTCACTCTTACTACTTACACTGCCTCACCTACCCATACTACCACATATTACACTGCAGCACCACCTTCCACTCAGTAACCAACACTGCACCTTCTCCAGAAATTGCTTCCACATTTCTTAGCTTTTTTTTTAATCCCTCCTGCTGGTCTCTTGGCCAACCACCTGCTCCACCTCAGACCTAAGCCCAATAACCCACACTTCCTGCTTTCTGTTGCTTCCTTATATCCTCCATCCTCTCATTGCATTGGTTCCGTTTCCCTGGCCAATCGGGCCCCTTCTCCCACACCCAGGCGTGTTGAAGAAACCACGTCACAAGAAGCGGGTTAAGTATTAAGATGGATTTCTAGAATCTGGCCAGGTATGTGGATGAACAGTCAAGGATTATTCTCAGGAGAGTTTGAGTGGGGTCATCAGCCCTCGGTGAGTCCACACAGTAGGAGACACAATAATTCAATTTAAAGGTATCTGGTCATTGCATCAAATGAAATGGCATTGAATGCCACACCAGAGAAAAAAACATTGAATGTTTTTTTTTTAAAGGTAAAAGGTTTAGTTTGATTAAAATGTGTTTTAAAGGTTAAAAAAGGGGGATGCTTTTTTTTCCTCTGGTATGGCATTCGATGCTATTGCATTCGATGCAATGACTATAAACCAATTTAAACCGTCAAACATAAAAATACTGTTATTTATTAAAGGCCTTCTGAACAAACTGAAAAATTAATCTAACGGGTAATATTATTGAACAACACCCTATGGTACAACTACATACGGTTCACTAGAGGTTCAAATATACATCAAATAACTTAGAAATAGGTTAGTATTTTCGATGCAGTCAATGACAGAATCTGACCACAAGACAATAACCTAACTTAAGAAGTCGAAACCCCAAGATGAATGAGGCCTTCTTCCCAAAGGTCACAGGAGCCACAATGTTTCTCACCAGTAATTAGGTGTCAATAGGCTTGTGTTGGTGATAGTTAAAACGTTCTCCAACAATTTTACCAAAGGTAAGTGTGTTTTTCTTTCTTCCAGACCAAAGTCTAACCCAGGGGCACGATACTCGATCGAGGCTCGACGATCAAACAGTGCGTGGAATGGAATAACGAGACAAAGGGACTTGTTCCCAATGTTATCCAATGGAGCACTGGGGGTGGGAGGGTAGGGCAGATGAACTGAGTTTACTTACCCCTCTTCCCCCCACCTCCCAACTCCAATTTCCCCAGATGACTATGTGGATCCTCTGGGTGTTGCCGGGGGATCAATCTTTCACTGTTGAATCCGGTGAGAGATGCCTAGGAGATTCTTCTTGTTGGATGCAGCTGCAAGATGCAACCTCTTGTCGATGAAGAAATGCAAGAACCATTAATGTAGGCCTCTTCAGAACATTTCACAGGTTGGAGGAAGGAGAGTTCCAACGACTGACTACGCACACCGGCCGTGACAGGTGTCCTTCCAGTCATGGTAACAGCAGCTACTTCAATGGAAAGCTGAAATTCGGGGGAAGACTATTAGTGGCACAAGCTGGCGACAACCGAAGTTCTGGATTCAAAGGCAGAACGGCGACACTTCTGGTAAGGTAGCCCACGAGAGTGCTAGTCAGTCCTCTGGGCAGTTCAGGGACACTTCCGAAGGCTAAGTAGAGCTGGATCCTCAAGTAGGAGTTGAGACTAGCCAGTCCCACTATTCTAAGGGCTGAAGCACTGCTCAGGGTATTGGGCGATCAGGCAGAGGAGCAGTGTTTCAACGGGTTGGCTACCGGAAGGGATGCTGGGCCACTTCAGGAGTCTTCTTCAGATCTTCAGCAGGCTGTTCTTCTTCCAGGAATTCTTTTCTCCAACGATGTTCTGAAGAAATGGCTGCAGAGGTCCTACTCTCATCCAAAAACCGAGCTGTAAGCAAGTCCAAATGCACCAATGGTAAGGATCTGCACCATTTAAAAAGCAAGTAGTTGTCCAATCGGAGACAACTACTGGTTTCACATTTGCCCCACACGCTGCCTTTCTGGCACCACAGATGTGGACTGGAACCAGCCAGACCCACCCCCTTCCTGGGCCACACACAAAGGCATCACTAGCCCAAAAAAGCAACATCTTTCCCGGGCAAATGCAGGGCCTTATAAAGGATTTCCAGACCTGGCAAGGCAGGAAGGAGGTCAAAACACAGCATAGCAAAGGAAGCAAGTAAAAATCCTGTGGCACAGCCATTTTAGGGCACAAGCCACGTTTAGTAGCCATACGCGAATGTGCACACCAAAAATAAAGCAAAAACACTGGAAACGTAACTGCTGCCACTAGCTTGTCCTTAGGCACATAAAAGTTCACATAAATCCCATGTGTGAAAAGCTAGTGCTATACAAAATTATCCCCATTGTACTGCACTGTAAGGTGCTGTTTGCAATGTTGAAAAGTACAAAAATTTAAAAGTGACAGTTTCCCAGCAAAGTGCTGATAGCTTGAAGGACTGATCATTTTCCCCATTACCCACTAAAAATGTCCAACACATCCACAACACCGCAGCAAGAATACTTCTGAGACTAAATAGAAGATCTTGCAAATATAGCCATCAGAAACACTAGTGAAAAACCTGTTCACTCCAATTGAGGTGAATGAAACCTCTTCCTTTTTATTACAAAAATATGTATTTATTAGTTAACTGAAATTCAATTCAAGTAAATAGACAAATAATCCTCATTTTAGACAAATATCAAAAAACAAATGCTTCAAAAGACTATAAAGTTTCTCTCCTTCCTAAATAGAAGAGACCACATCACACCAGCCCTAAGAAGCCTACATTGGCGCCCACAAAAAAAAAATGTACTTCAAAGCCCTCTGCATCACTCACACATCACTACATGGCCAAGGAGCAGAATTCCTCCAAGTTAAGATCAACCACTACCAACCAGGAAGAAACGTAAGATCAAGCGACAACTTCCAGATCTCTTTTTTTTCTTATTGTTTGGATTTGGAGGAACCGCATTCTCACGTCCAATTGCCAATCCATAGAACTCAATCCAGAAGGATACGAGAACCAGAGAAGACCACCTCACCTTAACGACTAAAAACCTGACTATTCGACTCTCAGTGATTAGCACAAAACAGGTGCTGCCAGCAATATCACTGGAGACCCAAGATAATCCAATGACAGTACAAATTCAGGAACCTGCAATAAAACAGACACTGAACCAACCAGTAACCATCCCTTGCGCCTCGCTCCTCTGCAGCATACTTCACACAGACCTCACACTGCCAAACGTGCCCAGTCTCACCTCACCAAAACACACAACTCACACATCCACCATAAGAACAAAATGTGGCAAACAACCCTGTCACTGGGCGTTGCACCTTCCGGACACAAAAACCCCAGTGTGCACCATCCAAATACACCTAGAAAGCTGACTCGCACAGACGCAACCATCTACTGGTTCTACAAGCACCAACATGAAAGCACAACCTCTATCCTATTCCCTCACTAACCTACCCAATCCACTTTATTAACATAACAATGAGCAAAAGGCAAGGGAAATTAAGCTGAAGGCTTTATTTCCCTTCAACAACAACAACCAAAAAATCAAGAAAGGATAACAAAGCTAAAAGAATGGGGTTCTATAGGAATAGATGGAGGGAAAGATGCAATAAGAGAAATCTTTCCTAACATTCATTAAGTCCCACCCACTTTTTCCATGCTGCTCCACCACGGAACAATGGAGGCCCTATGGTAATGTGAGGCGGCAGGAATGAGATAAGGGCACAGAGCTCACAGTTTTTGTTATAAACTTTTATTCAAAATAAGAGGTTGGAAAAAGGCCCCAGTATCCCTGCTCCAACAGTTATTTTCTTCATTTCCCTACCTTAATCAAATCAAGGAATCTGTCCAATGTCAAGATATCAAAAAATAAGATGTAATGTGTCCAAAGTCCTATCCTAGCCCTCAAATTCTAAAAGTAACTAAGGTGCTAAGCGTAATGTCGTTCAACAAAAGGGATAACTCCAACAAAAAGGTTCTCACTGTGATCGTGTTCACAGTGCCTGGGAAGGTCTCCCTTACACAGGTTTCTTTCCAGCAAAACAAAGTTCAACAGGATAAATGAATGTCATAACTCCAGAGGATTACTCCCTCCCATTGATGTTTGCAGATTTATAGATTTACCTTTGCCTGGTATACTTCCCTGCCAGGACGTTCTTAACCAGTTCACTCAATTTGTAATCCACTTAGTGTTCAGTTTATGGCAATGGCTCCTTTCCTTGGTTTCTCGTCCAGATACTTCAGAGGATACCTGGTATTTCTCCAGCATTGGATCTTTCATAGATTCACATGCTTGCATATTGGAATCCTCAGTAATTTTTATCATTATAACTATATTAAACAACTTTCCCTTAATGAAATGCTACACATTCAGCCCATAGGGCCTATGTAGCATCTCACTTGTGCAGTCACTACACCTCCTTTGGTCCTTTCAGACCCTAACCAATGAGGTGACAGGGCTTAGGCTCCACCCCATTCAGCCATCTTCAGATTCTTCACTGTGGTCTTACTGAACAAGGGAATCCTCTCAAGCAATCTGTGCTTTTTGACTTTTTGACTTTTATCATCTAAAATCATATTTCTTCTCTACCAAAGGTACTTCCCCCCCCCCCTTCATTGGGACTGTGCCTTTACTGGGTTAGTGTTCCTGAGCTCATGTTACTTGGCTTTTCCTCCGAAACATTGAATGTGGTTTTGCCTTGCTTTACCTCATGGTAGAGTCAGAAATTCAGGCTGCAAGGACAAGATCTCCCTCTTCAGGGGCTGCAGCATATGTTGCAAAAGGGTAATCTTTATTAGAGACCCTCACAAATATTGTATTTGTATTTGTATTTATTTATTTATTTGTATTGCGCACCTTGCCCGGAGGCTTGCGGGCGCATGTTTAGTAGGCAGTTACAAGTTGCAGAGGAGAAGTTACAGGTTCCAGGAGAAGAGGTTAACAGTTACATAGGTAGTGATACAGTATAACATGAACGGTGAAAATGACAATGATACAGTATAACATAACGGGTGAAAATGACATAGATAATAACAACAAAGTAGCAGTACCCAAGGTTACAGTAGAAGGGTACGCGCTGTGAGCAGTTACAAATTTACAGGATGTCTTGTTCCCGTAACCAAAGTTTAGCTTTGGTTTTGAATACGTGGCAAAGCGGAATGTTCCTTAGTGCATTGGGGAGTGAGTTCCAGAGCTTGGCAGCAAGGACCGGAAAACTTGACCCTCCTGCCGAGCGTAATTTGAAGCTGGGGATGTCCAAAGTGTGCGCCTGGGCAGCTCTCAAGGGTCTGGTGGCTGTGTGATGCGAGAAACGTGATATTAAGTAGGCTGGAGCTGCATTGTTCTGTGCCTTGTGTGTGAGCACAAGTGATTTGAGTGATATGCGGTGCAAGATAGGTGACCACTGGATGTTGCGTCTGATAGTGGCTATATGATTCCGTCTAGGTATGTTGAATGCTGCCCTAATGGCGTTGTTTTGTGTGACCTGTAGTTTGTCCAGATTTCTTTGGCTCGTCCCAAGGTATAGGGCATTGCAATAGTCTATTTTGGATAAGATGAGGGTTCTCGCGAGCGTCAGACAATTGTCTGGAGTCAGGAATGGCCTGCAGGCTGTAATCAATTTGCAGGTGTAGGACGATGCAGAGACAACTGCATTGGTTTGTCGTGTGAGGGACAGGGTAGAATCAAGGTAGATTCCTAGAGTTTTGGTGACATTGGCCACTTTGATGTCAATCCCGTCAATAGTGAAGGAATTGTAGTTGGCGTCAAGTTTCGCGAGTTTAGTTTGGGAGCCCAGGATGATTAACTCTGTTTTTTCGTCGTTAAGGCAGAGCCCATGATTGGCCATCCAGGCCTGGATGACGGAGTAGACCGTATTAAGAGATTTTGAATCGGTTACAAAATCACCAGTGATAGGGATGAGTATCTGGGTGTCATCCGCATAATTAGTGTAGGAGACACCCAGATAATCAAGGATATCAAAGAGTGGTTTAGTAAACACATTGTAAAGGGTGGGAGATACACAGGATCCTTGTGGGACTCCACAGGGGACGTGGGAGGGGTCAGCCGCTGCTAGTGGAGAGAAGACCCTCATGGTTCTGTTGGCAAGGAATGAACTGATCCAAGAAGCGGCTGCTTCCGAGAAGTGGGCGGCGATTTTGAGATGATGACAGAGAATTTGGTGGTCAACCAGGTCGAAGGCAGCTGAGAGATCAAGGAGGAGCAGGAGTGCCAATTTGCCCTTGTCTTTCAGGTCCTCGATTTGGGTTTTCAGGTCCAGTAAAGCTGTCTCAGTGCCATGCCTGGGACGGAAACCAGATTGTCTCAGCCCTAGTAGATTGTTGCGTTCGAGATACTCCTGGATTTGGAGATAGGCTGCGCGGTCAAGGATTTTAAGCAGGAAAGGCACAGTGGTGATGGGCCTGTAGTTTGAAGGGTTGCTGGGGTCAAGATTGGCTTTTTTAATTAATGGTATGACCCAGGCATCCTTAAGGTTGTCAGGTACGGTGCTTGATTCAAAGGAGGCATTTATGAAGGAGGTAATAAATGGGGCGAGCTTGGGTGCGGCTTCCTTAATGATGACAGCGGGGCATGCATCACCTTGGCAATTGGAAGGTTTTAGTTTGGATATGATTTCTACTTCCTTGATGGAGAGGGGAGAGAAGCTGAATGGTTTGAAGTTGTGATTGAGTGCTTGTATTTTATAATTCAGGGTGGTGCTCGTTGAACTTGAGAGGTAGTTTTTTTTTGCTTTGATTTTAGTTTGGAGAGTGGTGATTTTGTCTAGTAAAGCATTTTGGATGTTTGTACACCAATCAGTGTCAGGGGTACACTTATTGGTATTACAGGTATTTATTGCCTCTACCCCCCCCCCCATGAAATCCATTCCTATAAAATCTGCCAGACCATCTTTAAGAAGACTTTGGGGGACAGACATAGAAAACTGCAACTGCATCTAGAAAGCAAGCAAATATCTTCTGACAGAGAATCTTCAAAGACTGCACCTTCAACTTTCACCAGGCAGACTGAGAATTAAGCTGCAAAGAGGAGAGCTCCATCAGTCGATAGAACGCAGTCTCCACCTCCAAGGCAAAGAAGAGGAGTGAAAGGTCCGCTCTGGGCTCAGAAAAAAAAACTCTAAGAAACTGCAAAAGGTGGGACCTTCACAAGAATTTAAATCTTCCTCTTAGTCGGCAAAGCAGTCATCCGCGGGGCCATCGGCCACGCCTAGACACTCTTCACTGTCTACAAGCAGCCTGCAGCTGTCTAAAACGCCTGGCCTGTCGACGGAAAAATCACTGTCGACCAAGAAGTCCATTAACTCAGTCGACGAAGCACTCTTCCATGAAGCACTTGACAGACAACCCAAAACAGGAAAAAACACTGTTGACTGGCACTTCATCACCCACGGCACCAGACATTGTCGTGGGGCCTCCTGTGCAGGTGATGCAGCCAGGGGATGCACTAGTTCCACTGGTTTTGCAGGCTCCACAGCTAGGATGCTTAGAAGGAACATCACAGCTGTCCCCTAGAACAGAAATGGCAGAATTGCCAGGCATCATCCCACAGAAGTTTTCAGAAGGGGAGGAGCCGCAACCAGTTCAGCCTAAGGAGCAGAGGCCACACTGGCAACCATTGATGGAGGACACAGCGGATCCCTTCGACCTGGCTATGATGCAATCTATGCACAGATAAACTGAGAAGTTTCAGAGGAGACAGAGCAAGGCTGCTTGCTACTCAACCAGGTCAGGAAGGGGGCAGACCCTCAAAGCAGGTCTCTGTCAGGCCGCACTAAAAGCAGGTCCCTCAGGGCCCATATCCTGCATCATTTGCCACCTAGAAAGAGATCATCATCTTTCAGCAGTCACCAGAGGCAGTGATCGCAGTACAGTGGGTCACCCAGACCTCAAAGAAGGTATTCTCCCTCCCCACCACTGTCCTCACCCCAAAGGACCAGAGAATTCAGGGTGCCAACTACCATCACGGCTCCCGAATGGCCTGATGACCCCACTGAAGACCTTAGGGAACCAGATGATCCTTTCAGTGAATTTTCGGACATGGACACTCATGGCGAAGAACCAGAGGAGGGTGAACTGACACCAACAGAGCCTGACGATTGCGAGTTAGTCGTCATCGAAAAACAGAAATAAAATGTAATCCCCAGAGGATCCTCCCCTGCGTATGGATTTTCAAGATTCAAGTAGCTTCCGAGTGAAGGCTTCGTCCCTATATGAGCATAGGGACAAGAGACACCTAACCAGAACCACTATTCCAAGACTACATATGCTTTGGGAAGCAGGGGAAACTATTCTGGACATCCCTCTCCACGGCAGCACTTGTGGCAAGGCTAGAGAAGAAATATAAGGCTCCCAACAGCACTGTTGTGCTTCAGAGGCCACCCTAATCCCGACGCGTGGTCACGGTCGCAGCAAGAAAAAGGCTGCAGAATCCAGCTTTCCCTCTCACAGCTCCACCTTATAAGGAGGGACGCAAATTGGAAGCAATGGGAAGAAAGGTTTCTGCAGTAGCTGTAAGGGCTAGTAACGCCATGGCGGCAATGTCCAGGTTGGACAGAGAACTTTGGCTTTGCATGTCACGTCTAGTGAAACGCCTACAAGATAAATTCCAGGAGGAGGCTAAAGCCATAATCGCAGATGGTGAGGCTTTCTTGGACCACATGATAGACACCTAAGCAGATGTAGCCCACTGCGGTTTTAGACAAATGGCACAGTCCTGCGGCATCAGGCCTGGATGAAGGCCACTAGCTTTAGACCGGAGGTGCAGGCCCAAATCATAGACATGCAGTTCGATGGCCAGGAACTATTTGGGAAGACAATAGATGACCATTTGAAAGGCATCACATGAGACACTGATACCAGCACCTTAAGAGACAAGGAAAAGGACTGCTGTTCCTTTGAGGGACCAGCTCCAAAAACAAAACATGCAGCAGATCCTTTCAAAGGCAGGCACCCAACAATCAGAAGGCAGATATCAACAGAACTCCACGAAATATCACAACCAAAGAGGCAAATGGGGGGGAACAGGCCAGAGCAGAGCCAGGCCAAGAAAAACGGACTCCAGGACAACGCACCTGCGGCACTGCACCCAAGTGGGAGGACATGTCACACAACACCTGAGGCTCTGGAACACCATCACCTCAGACACATGAGTACTACAGGTGAAAAAACGGGGCCACACCATAGACTTCATGGAGCGACTTCCGTCGCGACCTTGTATGAGGAACACACACCTACTGAAACAATTGTGGGTAGAGGACAAGCTAATTAAAAGAAACGCCAGTGGAGCGTGTCTTTCTCCAACAAAAAGGAAAAAGGCTTTTACTCACGTCTTCCTAGTAAACAAAAAGAATGGGCATTGGCAACCGATACTGGATTGGAGGGCCTTTAACAAATTCGTTTGTATTCTCAAATTCAAAATGACGTCTCACCAGCTGGTCCTCCCATGGCTCAACAAGGGCGATTTCTTGGCCACATTAGATCTAGAAGACACCTACTTTCATGTTTCTATCCATCCCTCCCACAGGCGGTTCCTTCAGTTCGTTGTCGGCAAGCAACACTTCGAATTGAAGGTGCTCCCCTTCGGACTCCAGTCAGCACAGAGTCCTCACAAAATGTCTAGCTCCAGTTGTCACCCATCTTAGATGGTTAGGTGTACAAGTCTTTCCATACCTAGACGACTGGCTCATAAAGTGAGTTTCCCTGCGAGCAGCATCAGAGGCAGTGGAGAAGACAACAACTCTACTTCCAAATCTAGGCTTTTCAATCAACTAAGACAAGTCATCTCCCATACTAGCACAAACATCAATCTTCCTGTAGGCAGACTTGGATACTCGAGTCCTAAGGGTATGTCCAGACTTGGATACTCGAGTCCCAAGGGTATGCCTATCTCCAGACAGTGCAACGACAATACTGAACCATGTCACAGGGTTCCAAAGAAAAGCAAGCTCCAGTTTAAGAATACAAATCCCTCCTGGGCATGATGTCCTCCTGCATCTTCCTCGTGCTTAAGATGAGACCGCTTCAGGAGGAACTGGACAAGCAATGGGTACAACACAGCGGATCATGGGATGACAAAGTGCACCTCACGCCAACATTCCACAAAGCCTTGAAATGGTGGGCCGAGGACACCAATCTGCTACAGGGCATGCTTTTCTAAATACCCACGTGCACTCTACTCTTAAGGACGGATGCCTCGCTGTCAGGGTGGGGCACACACTTAGGTGATCTAGAGACCAGTGGGGTGTGGTCACAAGCAGAATTCTGACTACGTATAAATGTGCTGGAACTCGGGGCGATCCGATCAGTACTTACCGGGCAGGTGGTGACATTGCAGATGGACAACACCATGTCAATGCACTACATGAACAAACAAGGGGACACAAGATCCACCATGCTGTCACTAGAGGTGCAGAGATTCTAGAATTGGGCATTGCAGCACAGGATCCACATGAGGGCAGAGCACCTCCCTTGCAAGGACAACATACTAGCGGACAAGCTGAGCAGGCAATTTCTGCAGTCCCACGAATGGGAACTAAGCGATCAGGAGCTCGACAAGCATTTCCGCAGGTGGGGAAAACCCGAGATAGACCTATTCGCAACATCCGAAAACAGAAAATGCTGTCAGAGAAATACTCCCTGGGGGACACATTCTTGGTGGACTGGAGGGGGCAGTTCCTCTACAGCTTCCCTCCAACACCATTGATACTGTGGGTGCTCCACAGAATGTTCGAAAAACCATGCACCATGATAGTCCCACGTGGGCACGTCAAATATGGTACACCGCACTGCTCCAGCTGGCACAGGAGACACCCATCCGTCTCCAACCACATCCACACCTACTGTTGCGGCACAAGGGCCAATTGCTTCACCACAACCCTGCCAGTCTGTCTCTCAGGGACTGGCTCCTCAGCAGCGAAGATTCCACAACCTCGCACTAGACCCAGTGTTGAGGCATACTGTGAGCAGCCAGGGTTCATTCACACAGGAAACTTAAGCCAAGAAGTGGAACCGCTTCAAGGTGTGGAGCACAGGTACGCGTATATACTCTTTCTCAGCATCAGTTGAACAAGTCTTGCCTTATTTTGTACAGTTGGCAAAGAATGGGTTAGCGCTCTCATCCATCAGTGTTCACCTTCCAGCCTTTCTGGTCTGGAATCCTGCAGTCAAATCATTCCTGGAAGGTTTGATGTGCACCTTCCCCAGAGAAAGGAAAGCCATCCCTTCCTGCAGTCTTAACACCGTTTTGGCAGTGCTATTGATGGCAACCTACCCATTTCGGAAGACAGCGTTTTTAGTGACCATCACGCCAGCCAGAAGCATTAGGATACTGCAGGCACTCAAACCTCTGACCTCACCCTAGATTCATTCCTAAGGACATGGCCGAGTCTACACTGTCAGAGCAGATTGGGTTGCCTACTTTTTTCGGCAACCATACAACTTTGCAGCGGAGTAAACACTGCATTCACTGGACGTGGCTAGAACACTAAAGTCCCAAAGGACAAAAGACTTCAGTGCCTCCAACAAGCTTTTCATCGCGTTTGCAGGACGTAGCAAGAGTCGATGCATCTCCAAGCAGGGTCTTGCTCATTGGGTCTCCAGCTGCATTACCCACTGCCACCAAATAAGAAACTACCCATTACCATCAACAGCACACTCCACCAGGGCAAAAGCAGCTTCAGCAACATTCCAAGCAGGAGTATATCTAAAGGACATAGGTTGTGCGACTAGATGGAGTACGCTCCATACATTCGCCAAACATTACTGCTTAGAATAAAACAGCAGAAGGGAAACGGCAGTAGGACAGAAGTGCTTCAGCACCTGTTTTCTTGAGCACACAGTGTTAGACAGGATAGATATATACATATATATATATATATATATACACACATACATACATACATACATACATACATACATACAATACATTATGCACCGTAATTGTATTTCTGATGTTTGAATCTGCTTAGATTCACAAGCTATGCATAGGCTGATATCTAGTGGTAGCCGCATAGTATCACATTTTTGTTTTCAAAACTCAAAAAGGGACATCGACAGGGCATGCTAATAATAATATCCCTAGTGTGACCTACTGTACCCATAGATGTAATAAAGCAGATAAGAGTAGATAAAGCCAGAAAACATCTATGCGCCTTCTACGCCACAGGGAAGGAAGGGTAGGCACATGTTAATGTAAGCAGATACAAGCATCACAAACACGATTACGATGAGCGATATATCCCTTCTGAGGCTTGTGGTTCTGCTTAAATCACATGCTATGCATAAATCAGCGAGCAGTGCCTGGAGAAGGTGGCGGGTTGTGAGAAGTTACAGCAGCAAATAGATGTTTTAGCACTGCTTGTCCCACCTGTGAATCTGCTTTAGAATGTTTGTCAATGAAGTAATGCTGAGTAAAAATATGTATGGAACTCCATGTAGAGGCTTTGTAATTGGTGTCCAGCAGGACGTTTGCAATAAGGGCCAAAAAAATCTCCTGTACCCCTGTTAGAGTAAGCTCTTGGTGTGAAACGAAGAATTTTGTTTGATAGGGAGTAGCAGAGCTGTATGCATTTCACTATCCATCTGGAGATAGTGTTTTTCGAAACATGATCACCTTCCCTGCCAGGTGCTATGGAAACAAACAGTTGGTCGGTTTTTCTTGGCGGTTTTATCTTATTTACTTAGTAAAGAACTGCCCTCCTTACATTTAGTGTATGGAGTTTTTTCTCAGCTGAGTTTGAAGGGTTTTGAACGAAAGTGGGTAGTTCAATGGACTGATTAAGGTGGAACTTGAATATGAACCTATGTGAAAACCTAGGTTGTGTTCTTAGTACCAACTTGTCTTTGTCGATAACAACGAAATGGTCTTGCACTGACACAGCTTGTAGTTCACTGACTCTTCTTATAGCGGTGATGGCCACCAGAAAAGCTGTTTTGTATGTTGGGTGTCTAAGGCTGGATTTGTGCATAGGTGAGGACCTATGAGCTTTGCGATTATCACATTGAGATCCCATCCTGGAGGCAGGTTAGAGATGGGGGGTGGGGGGAGATAAAAGTCTTTTTACTCCCTCCATCAATGCCTTAACAGGGACTTTCCACCAGGACACCTTGTTTTGAGAAGTAGTGTACGCGGATAAAGCCGCTAGGTGAACTTTAATGGCGATGAATACTAGGCTCGAGTCTAGTCAGTGGAGCATGTAATGAAGAATGTGGGATGGGGTACATTTGTTTACATCTTTTGGCTGGCACCATACTACACATCTTTTCTATTTGTTAAAGTAACAGTTTCTGGTGTTTGGTTTAAGTGCCTCCTTGAGGATTTCCATACACCTTTGGGTAGTTTTAAATTACCAAATTCTATGATGCTGCCAAGTTCATATATTAAGGATATGGGTGTCACGTTGTCCCTCCTCCCCCCGTGTTGGGTGAGCATGTTGAAGGGGCACAGAAGCTTGATTCTTGTTCCTGGTGCATGTTGTGCACTATCCTGCTCAGGAGCAGTGCGGGGAGGGGTACAGGGGGAGAAGCGTAAGCACATTTCCTTGACCAGCTCATCTAAAGGGCGTTCCCCTTGGATCTGGGTTGGGAAACCTGGATGGAAAGTCTGGGCATTGTGTGTTTAGGCTTGTGGCGAACAAGTCCCAAGGAGGATATTCCCAGAGGGAAACAATTCTCTAAAATGTTTCTGCTGAGCTGCCACTCATGCTCTTTGGATAGGGGGTCTCCCTGGAACGTGTTGAGGCACTAGAAACATGTTCCGCTTGAGTGCCCGCTTCCAAATGATTTAGGCTAGCCTGGACAGACTTGGAGAGTGTGTGCACCCCTGCTTATTTATGTAAAACATGGCAGTGGTGCTGTCTGTGAGGACTTGCACTGTTTGGCCTGTTAGATGCACTTGAAAGGTTTGTAGGGCTTTGAGCACTCCTAGTAGCTCCAAAAGATGTATGTGATTCTGGGCTGTGATATGTGTCCACAGGCCATGCGCTGTCTGGGGAAGGTAATGGGGCCCCCCATCCGGAGAGTGCTGCGTCTGTTGTAACAATTGCTTGCACTGTAGGTTTGTAAAATGGTTTTCCCTTTAACAGATTTTCCTTGGTCAACCAGCGTAGACGCTTGAACTAGGGTTAGCGAAACAACCACTAGATCGTACCACTGACTGCTTGCCTGAGACCACGGTTTCGGTAAACACTCTTGCATTGGGCACATGCGCAACTATGCATGTAGAACCAGGGAAATGCATGAAGCCATCATCCTGAGCAGGCGCATTACTTTGCGTACGGTTATTTGGTGACCAGCTAGATACTGAGGTATTTGTAGCATTAGATTGTGTACGCTTTCGTTTGACGTTAAGACTAGACCCTCTGCTGTCTTTATGATAGCTCCTAAGAACCGTTTGGTTTTGCTTGGAATGAAACTTGATTTTTTCTCATTGATTGAAATCGCGTTTTGGAACAGTAGATTTATTGTTCTTTGGGTATTTTGCTTGCAAATTCGTGGGGATTCCACATCAGCCAGTCGTCCAGGTAAGGGTACACTGGGATTGATTCTCTGCGTAGTTGCGCCGCCACTACTGTTCGTTCCTTGGTGAATACCCTTGGAACAGAGGCTATGCCGAAGGGTAGCATCTTGAACTGGTAGTGTTGATTCGCTATTTTGAAGCACAGGAATTTTGTGCGCTGGCAACATTGAAATATGAAAGTAAACATCTTTCATGTACAAGGGTGCCATGTAGTCCCCCTGTTTTAGCAGTGGGATTACTTCTTGTAGTGTTATCATGCTAAATTTCTGATGCTTGACATAAGTGTTCACTGGGCGCAGGTCTAGTACAGGGCGCATTCTTAGGTCTTTTTTTGGCACAAGTAAGTACATTGAATAGATGCCCTTGATTATCTGGTTTGCCGGTACGATTTCTATAGCAGCAGTGCTTTGACCTCTTCAAGCAGGATGCGCTGTTCCTCCTGTGTTGTTTGTCTTTGTTTTGGCAGGTGGTTGGCAGGTGGTTGGGAGGTGTTTGTATGAGTTCTATGCAATAGACTTCCGCAACTTGTCTGACGTGGGCCCCTCCCATCCGTGGGTAAACTGAGAAATGCAACCTCCTCTTGGAGAGGCATGGGAGGGGGACCTGCAGTGGGTGGCCATTGCTTTGGTGGGCTGGATACCCTTCAATGCCCCCATTGAAAATTTTGTGGGAAGGACGGTCCCTGTGAGGAACCCCAAGATGAGTTTTACTTCCCTTGGTTGTAGTTGGAGGACCTCTGGGAGTTGTGTCCTCTAGAACGGTGTGTATTAAACCCACCTCTCTGCACAAAGGGTTTGTTTGCAAGTTGTCCCAGGGATTTGAGGGTGTCATACTCCTCTTTAGCACTCTTCAGTGTGTCCTCGACCGCTTTACCAAATAAGGCGTTCAGTTCAATTGGCATATTTAACCCCTTAAGTGCCAAGGAAGAGCTATCTCCTCCACAACACGCTTCCAGTGCCGAGGACGAGATAGCTCGTCCTTTGTCACTTTTGCAAATCAGCGATCGCACAAACTCTAAATCCAACCCCCAGGCTTCCTCCTCACGGCCCGGGGGTTGGATTTCCTTCAGTATCACACCAGCGTGCGTAATGCACGCTGATATGACACTATGTAAATTTCCCTGCCACAGCCATTTCTGGTTGCAGCGGTGAAATTGAAGGTAAGTGCTGCCCTCGATCTCAGGCATTTCTATGCTGTTCTGATCGCGGGAGGTGTTGTTGGAAAGGGGAGAGTATCCCCTTTCCAACGACACCTTCCTTGAAGCATTGCTTGGGAGGCTGTCTCCCATGTGGGTTGAACATCCCCCCCTCACCCTCTCCCAGTCCAGCAGTGGTTCTAGGGAGCCCTGGCAGGGACCCTGTCCTTTCCCAGAGCCAGAATTCCAGGATGTTCAAAGGTGAGGTCTCCGGCCTTGGGCACCTGTCTCCTATGTGGGTTGAACGTCCGTCCGCAGATCTCTACAAACTATTTTTGGTTTAGAAAAAAGAGGGATTGATCTAGGTGGTCGTTAATTAAAAACCCTCTAGTCTCTATAAAGTATTATATTATGCGCCTACCATTAGATGGTGGCCTATGCAAAGCATGGGATTCTAAGCAGTTCAACAAGCCTCAGAAATATATATTTTACACCTTTAACTGTCGGAGCCCAATTCACACTAGTCCTTTCTGTACAGTAACTGGCCAGATTGAGAGGGATCAGGCAGTTCTTGATTGGACAACCTCCATGTGTTTGAATGGTGTAGGTCTCTCAGCGGTAGGCTGAACTGTGGATAAAAGGAGGGGACCTGGAGCCATTCAAGATAGTCAACCACAAAGCCAAGCTTTTGAAACCAAAGGAGCGCCAGCAACCTGGTAGAGTACTGCTGTGACCAGCATTAGCCAAGTCGGCCACTACATTTCCAACCTTTGTCTTCAAATATACCAGGAAGAGTCAATGCTGTGTTGGCATCTGGCTTTCAACTCGTCAGCAGCTTTGACTGGGCCGCTTCGTGCATCATCGCTGTAAAATGTACTAGCATCCTCAGAGATCTGCTGGGAACTTAGAAATCTGCTACTGCCATCTCACCAAGAAGGTTCAGCTGGAAACCAAAGTATGACGCACTGCTCTCGAGGACACCTCTGTCCCAGGTTACACCAATTTTCCCTGCTGGCTCTCAACGGCTCCTCATGTGCTGCTGGAACCAAATTCAAATATTCTTCCCTCTGTCCTGGGGCCCGACCAAACCATCTCTTATTTATTTAATATACATATAACCACATGGTTTGGTATATACAATATAGCAACTTTACAATACATGTGAACAACACAGCTGACAATTAAAAATCTTAAAAAACTTAACTGATGAATGCATCATTAATACATTCAATTTTTTTCAATTGTAGTTTTAAAAACTGCAGCTTGGGATGTGAAGGTTAACAAGGTAAAACTCTGTAAAATAGCCGATTTAAAATCTCAATAGTCTTCCAATAAAAATTAACTATAATAAATATAGAATGTATGTCATGACCTTTCATAAAATCACACCAGAGCTTAGATAAATCTTGACAATTTTACTGATTATCATAAGCATTTAAAAAACATTGTCTCATATCTATGAGGCTTGCACAATTAACCACAAGATGTTTCAGAGTTTCCAATTCATTTTCAGCACATAGACGACACCACCGGGGCGTGGCTAACCGCCATGTGAGGAAGACGTGTTTCAGACAGCTCCATCGATGCGTCCCACATTCTGCCGTAAATCTATAACTTTGCTCGACGGGGGGGCGTGGCTAGAAGGCCATGTGAGCAGACGTGCTCTTGGAGGAGCTCCCGAGGATCCAGAATCTATCCGAAGAAAAAGTGCAGATGCATCAGCCCCAGGATGATAGAAACATAGGTGCCTGCTTATGAATATATACAAGGAATATGCGGACAATCTGGAGCCCATACATCCAAGGGTACACCAGATAAGGACAAGTGCTGTTGCCTGTGAACTGAGACCCGAAGGCACAAAATGGCGGTCACTCAGGACAAAGAGGAACGAACATCTGGACTTGTGGTGGCTTCCTATGAACGAACGGCCGTGGGACAGGCTGAATAAGGAGTATAAACTCCGGTGTGGAATTGGAGTGTACGTCTGCTCCGGGTGGCCCTCTTAGCAGAGAAAACGGGAGGACGGAGTCCGCACGAGGCGAGGGGCGGCCGGCGCTAGGAATGCACCTGAGCCGGGATAGTGCGGCTGGACCTCGCGGCTCACATTGAGAAGCGCCCTGTACATCCTGGGGCCAAAGGAGACAAGCGGCAGACCCCGGTGCTGCGCAGATTGCAGGTAACTGGGGACTGCGACTCGGACATTGTAGCGCCTTCCTACGAGCTCCCGGGCCATACAGAAGCGGGAGCTCGCGGGAGGCCGGGAGGCTGCTCGCAAAGCGCCTGGCTGCGCGTTACGTTGCGGCACAACAGACTGTTGCAGGGCCCACACGCAGAGCGCGGATTGGGTGGCCGACCCCGCGGCCTGGACGGAAGGGGGGCCCCGGCACCCCTCAGTGTGAGAGGGTGGGCGGAGCAACCCAACCCTGTTGGGGGGGGACGCAGACTGTGGAGGCATATGGTAGCTGGGGAGAGTCGGACAAACACCAAGAAAGCCTGCCGGGGATCACAGAATGGAAAAGAAAAAGCGGACTTACAAGTTCTTGAAGCTGTATTCCAGCAGACCAGTGAGGAGGCTTGATGACTCTAGTCTGCTAGCTATCCCCCATATGTGCTAGTCCGGAAGAACATAACAAAGGGCACACTCCCCCCACTCTATGGTGAAGGTGAGAGAATATTGGCCAGCAGATGGGCTTAATGACAGGCGCAGAATAAAAGAGGAGGCAGCTGGGACAACAGGCATGAAATGAATCCCGAGGTTGGGTGCTTCAAACAGCAGCACATACCTAGTGCGAATGGATCGGGAAAGAGTGCATAAGGAGAGGGAGAGGGATACATCAGCAACACATATGACGAGATGGTGGCTCATCCCGTTGGGGCTGGAGAGAGGGGAGGCTCGCCCACAACTCTTTGGCACGACGACATGTCTAGCAAATCACTGAGAACGAAGAGCAAGCAGCCCACGCTGGAAGAGTACGCCAGAACACCGCCGGGCCCGGAAGGAGCCAGGAGCAAGGATAAAACCGCCGCTGGGAGCGCATTCACCATGAGCACCAATCAGGAGGTACTTGTGGCGATTGCAGATCTGAAAGTAGCCTGGGAGACTAAACTGGGTCTGGCTATGACCGAATTGAAAGCAGCACTGGAACTGAAAGTAGGGGCAGTTCAGGAGGAAGTGAACCTTCTCCGACAAGATGTCAGGTCGCTGGCAGAGCGCACAGAGAACCTGGAAAGAAGAGGTGGGCCTGAACAGAGTGGACTGCAGACCTGCACGCCCTAGTGCAGCGCGTGGGTAATCTCGAATGCAGAGCGGAAGAGGCGGAGGGACGGGCCCGAAGGAACAACATCTGCATTGTTGGCTTGCCGGAGGGGGCCGAGGGATCCAATCCTACCGAGTTCATTGAATCTATGCTGCTACAGGAGATAACAGGAGGAGTCTTGTCCCAGGGGTTCGCGGTGGAAAGGGCGCACAGAGCTCTAATGAGAAGGCCGCAGCCAGGATCCTGAACTATCGGGACCGGGAAAGAATCCTGGAACACTTCCGTAAGGGTGGAACAATACAAAGGGGAGCAGAAAATATAACCGCATACCCAGACTATACCCTATTGGTACAACGTAGCCGCATGAACTTTGGGACGGTAAAAAGAAGATTGCGTGAAGCAGGCTACAAGTACATGCTGCTCTACCCGGCGAAGCTGAAGGTGTTCCATAAAAACAGAACCTTGTTTTTCGAAACCCCGGAAGAAGCCATGGGGTGGCTCGACACGCAGAGCTGCCCCCAGGAGACAGGCATCCAGATGGGAGACGGAAAAGGGAGAGATAAGTAACCTATGGAGGGGGCACCAATGGGTGCCGCAGACTAAGATTGTGGGACATGATCTTTGTGATAGATGTAGCTAACGGGCTGGCATGATCAGGTTGGATTGGCACATGACATGTAAGCACTGAGACCTTAACCTAGTTAGGGAGCCTCGCAGAGCTAGTTCTCATACCCCCATTTAGAGTAGTTTAGTTAGGTTACCGGTAGTCCAGTGACACCCTGCTGGGTTTCTGCCCTCGGCACACCGAGACAGTACCAGAAGCGGGGCCGCCTGAGATCCAGGGATGGAGCTGGGCATTTGTTGGGGTTGGGTGGGGGGGGGGGAGGAGGTGGGGGGAGGGGTGGTGTGTGGGGGTTTGTTGTTGGGGAAGGGAAGAGGGGGAGGATGAGGGGGGCGGGTGGGCGATGAGCCAATACGGGAATCTTATCAGGCGGGAAGGAGGGTGGAGGGGGAGAGCAGGATATTGCATCTATGGCATCGGGGGGCCTTAGAGTGGTCACCTGGAACGTTAGGGGCCTCAATAGTTATTTGAAGTGCAAAAAGGTTATGATGTACCTGAAAAGGATGAGGGTTGACATAGCATTATTGCAGGAGAACCACCTCACCAGGGAGAAGTTGGAGGTGGTCAAAAGGAAGTGGAGGGGGAGGGGGGAGTGTTGCGGGTGCCACATATTCAGCATACGCAAGAGGAGTTATCACCTGGATAGCACCCCACGTACCATTCAAGATGCTTCAGTCCACGGGGGACCCAGAAGGCAGATTGATGTTGTGAAGGGGATGCTAGAAAACCAGTAATTGAGTATTGTAAACTTATATTCCCCCTAATCAAGATACAGTGGCCTACTTTCGGACCCTGTATGGCAAAATTAGCCCCCCTACTGGGTGGCGGGATCCTTTGGGCTGGAGACTAATTGTGTACTGCATCCCAAGGTGGACAGATCAGACAGCAAGTTAGACAAAACCACTCCGGCTGCAGAGGCGTTACGGGACCTCTTGAGAGACTTTGATCTAGTGGATATTTGGAGGCAGATGCACCCAACAGATAGGCAATACTCATACTATGCGGCACTGCATGATCTGCACAATGGACTGGACTACGTGTTCGTTGCTGCTGATCTGGTGAGTGGGACGAGAGGCGCGGAATATAAGGCCAGGGTGCTCTTGTACCACTCCCCTTTGGTCCTGGAGTGGCAACACCAACCCCTTAGAGCGCAGATCCCGCCGTGGAAGCTCAAAGCCGAGGCTCTGCAGGACTCGGGATTCCGGGAGGATTTGAGGGAGTAGATCACAGAGTATGTTGAGATTAATATGGGCAGTGTCCGATCTATGGGAACTGTGTGTGAGGCATTTAAGGTGGTGGTAAGGGGGGGGCGGCAATAGCAAAATCCAGAGGGCTCCAGGGGGGCATAGAACAAGAGCTGCGGGGAACGGAGGAGGAGCTGGAAGACATTACGCGTAGGGGAGGCACTTCTAGGGAAGACAATGTCAGGACGAGACAGCTCCAACTAGCTAGTTGTGAACTTTGGGACAGGTTGTGTAAATTAAGCTATAAGAAATATGTGGAGAGACAGCATGCGGGAGGAGACAAACCTGGAAGGTTGCTGGCCTGGCTATACAAGAGTGAGGCACCAAGGCCCGCGATCCGAGAAATTAGAGGGGAGGGAGGTTGGATCCTGGACACCCAGGAAGAAGTAAATGGCGAGTTCCTGGGGTACTACAAAGGGTTCTATGAGGATCCAGGCGGAGCTGGAGACCAGGAAATCCAGGACACGGTAGGAGACATGGGCCTACCTACCTTAGATGACTTAGAACGGGCAGACCTAGATGCCCCAATTACAGCAGAAGAGCTCGAGTTAGTGATTCGCCACCTGCCCACCTGTAAGGCTCCGGGGTCAGATGGGCTACCGAGCAAATTTTACGAAACCTACAAACAAGAGCTGCTTCCCCCCCGTTGCTGGCAATGATTAATGAGGCGTATGAGCAGGGCAGATTGCCAGAGTACCTACGACAGGCAGTGATAACTCCACTTTTAAAGCCAGACAAGCCGAGCACAAACTGTGGGTCATACAGACCCCCATCAATGCTCAACCAGGACAGAAAAATCCTTACGGCAGTGCTGGCCAACAGGCTTAAGCACGTCATTGGCAAACTAATACATCCTGACCAGACAGGCTACTTCCCTGGTAGGAATATAACTGATAACCACAGGAGACTGCATCACATCATTGATCAGACAAAGGAGGATCTGGGTGAGCTGGCGATTGTCTCACTTGACGCGGTCAAGGCTTTTGTGTCAGTAAGGTGGCCCTGGTTGGTGGCAACTTTAGAAGCCTTTGGAATGGGTCCCGGGTACCGTAGGTGGGTTAAAATGGTATACAGCTCCCCAATCGCCAGGATTAAAACGGGTTCCATGATCTCAGACAAATGGCAACTTAGCAGGGACACCAGACAGGGTTGCCCCTGGTCGCCCATGTTGTACATATTGGCGCTAGAGCCATTGGCTGTCTGCCTCAGACAACCATACGGGGAAATTGGGATACGCACCGCGGGAGGCCCGCATCTCATTTCATTATACGCTGATGATATGCTTTTGTACCTGCGCTTCCCAGAGGAGAACACACAATATATCCTGGAGGTGATGGAACGTTATACTGCCCTCTCCAGCATAGCGGTAAACCCCAAGAAATCTAGCATGTTCCCCTTGGGGAGATACAGGCATGTCCCACCAGGGGGTTTGCCGGTGTTGCCAATACCCTGGCGAACTGAGTCGTTCTGGTATCTCGGAATCGACATATACCATACGACAGTATAAGAACATCAACAAAACACGGTGAAGGCATTGGAAGGTATCAAAAATAGCATAGGATTCTCGTCCAGACTGCCCCTGGCCATGATGGGGAAAGCAGCTCTAATCAAGATGGTGGTCCTACCCAGACTGTTACATTTCTTCGTAAATATCCCGCATGTGATCCCTAGGCGCTTTTTTGCCGGTCTCCACAGCTTGTGCAGGGGCTTTATATGGCACAACTCCAGGAACAGGGTGGCTCTTTGAAATTACAGAATTCATGTGATAGGGGGGGAATAAACTTGCCGAATTTTGAGGTATACTATCTAGTGGGACAATTGCAATATGTGGCTAGGTGGCTGTCTGAGGAAGAAACAGCGGAAACCCGGTTGTTGTGCATGGAACCGGCTCCCTACTTCCTCAGAGAGGTGGTGTGGCTGTCCAAGCCTAAGATACTAGAGATGGCACGGCTGTTGGTGCTTGGCTGGGAGGTTTGGCACAGAGCATGGCTGATGGCGGGTTACTCGGTTCCGTTTTCTATGCAGGTGCCACTGGCAGCGCTATGTAGAGAGGATCCCCAATTGATACAAGGGGTTCGTAGATACTAGGAACCAATGGGCCTGGCCACTCTGGGAGACACATGGCAAGAAGGGGAGCTGCTAGAATTCCAGAAATTAGTGGAGGACACCGGGGTGCACAGAGGGCAGCATATAACCTACTCCAGGTTTGTTAAGCGGGTGTGGGAAAAATGGCCGTCGGTGCTCACGGAACAACCGGATGCCACCATGGAGATGATATATGACATTTCGGAGGGTGGGCACCAGATATCACGCATATATGAGCTACTGGGGTCCAAGGTGGGGAAGGAAGTGTCCCTTTTGAGACAGCTCTGGGAAGAAGAGGTGGGAGAGCCTATGTCGGATGGATTATGGGATAGAGCACAAAGATATCATAAGAAAGTGTCCCGAAATGCGAGGCTCCAACAGATCCAACTATACGTTACGCATAGGGCATATTTGACCCCCAGTAAGATTGCTAGATTCGGGGGCCAGATGATTCAGAGATGCCCCAGGTGCGGGGAGGAGGAAGCCGGGATGTTACGTATGTTCTGGGCTTGTCCGTAGGTGGGCAGATTTTGGTCTGAACAAAAGACACGCCTGACAGAAAAAGGCATTACGCTGGAGGTGGAGACGGCCTGGGCATGCATGGTAGGAGGTTTCCCTAGACCACGTCTTCTGAGGCACATTAGCAAGATGAAGGACCTGGCATACATCCTGGCCAAAAGGAGGATTGCAATGTGCTGGAAGGCAGCTCATAGGCCCAGGATGGAGTTGTGGTGGGCTGACCTCTTAAAGTGGGCCGAGGCTGAAACAGCTGTTTGGTTCGAAGCGATCAGCAGGGGCGGTGAGGAAGCGGTAGGACCCCTCATCGAATGGAGGCAACTGGTGGCCACCATGGTGGGTCCTCCCGAGCCCGATCACAGTGATGATGATACGGATGAGATGAGGACAATAGACCCGCCTGAGGAGACATAATGTCCTGCTGATATGGACATTATGGCTCAAGTTTAACGGGATTGAAGAACATAGCTTGTAATGCTATCTTGTTAGACCTGAATATGGAAGTCCCAGTTATTGTATTGTGTGTTGTGTTGTTAAACAAAAATTGTTTAAAATAAAACACTTTGCTCGACTAAACTCTCCTGGAAATCACCCCACATGTAGACGATAGCTGGCGTCACCTTCGCCTGAAGTTTCGGACGGCTGCAAACCCCCGCTGAGGCGGCACGTCGAGGATCGAGGCACGGCGAGCCCGGGGGAAAATGGCGCCCGCTATATAAACAAACACACTGCCAGCCAGGCCCAGCAACCAGAAGTGACGGAGGGGCAAGTCCAGCACAACCCGCCAAGACTTCAGAGCCGCCGCTGTGGGGAGCGAGCGTCAGGGCAGACCACATCAAACAGCGGGAAGGAGAGTGACTGAGCTACAGATCCGGATCCGTGTGCCGGAGCCCTCCACAAGCGAGGATCCGTAAAATAGGAGCGAGAGGGAGGATCGAATGCCGCTGAACCAACAGAGGAGTGGAAGTGGCTTGCCTTACTGCAGCTACTAGCGGAGCAGGTGGATCCCCGCCCACGTCGTGCTCGTGGGACGATCATAAGTACACCAGGGAGTCGGAGAGCGGCCATTGACTGACGCCGCCGCATCAAGATCCCAAGACCCCAGCCAAGATAACCCAGGGACGCGAGTTAAGGAGCGTGAGGCGAGGGGGCCGGAGAACCTAGTCATCATAGCACTGCACAGAAGCGGCGCCCCCCCCGCCCGCTCCCCCATTTACCCCCGCGCAGAATACTCAGCCTCCCGGGCCCACACGCGGAGCTTGACCCGCGGCAATCCACAACGCGCGCAGAAGGAGGGATGGCTGCCAACGCACCCCCAGATTGGCGCTAAAGCGGCGCACTCCTCCCGCCATCCTTGGCTCCCCTGCACATGGCGGCGCTCGGCATCCCCTTGCTGGTGACTACGATCCACTGGGCCCACTAAACACTGGACAGCTTCTACGATACACACAATCCGGGAAACGCTGCTGCCTGACCGGGGCGCCAGACAACAGAGGGCCCGCCGAACCCAAAATGAGCACCGCAACACCATTGCTAAGCCGACCACCACGGAAACTACATGGGCAGCCGGTGGGAAGATCTTGCAGGCCCACCTACAAGTGAAGGGATGGCTACTAAAGGGCCAGAAACAAACACAAGCAAACGACCATGGAGACCTACGTGGCCATGAGTGCCGCTAAACCAGAGGCTACTTCCACCTCCACGACCGCTTCGGGTGCCGTGCCTCCCGAACCAGCCAACTCTCAACTTTTGGAGGCCATCACGAAATTACAGAAGACAATGGAAAGCAAAATTGACGCTGTTGCTATTGACTTAAATTTGCTACACCAAGATGTACGATCCAAAGCAGGCAGAACAGAGGTGCTGGAGAGCCAAGTGAAGGCGAACTCGGAAGCAAAAACGCAGCTTCTAAAGGAGGTGGACATTCTAGTTCAAAAGGTAAAAAACCTCAAAGACAGGGCAGATGAGGCAGAGGGGCGCACGCGCCGAAACATCAGAATCATAGGCCTACCAGAGGGAATTGAAGTATGGAGAGGAACCCGAATAGGCACCACATACTCCAATTACACCCGAGGAGTCCTAATCTGGATGGCCCCTTCTATCCCCATCAATCTGATCCACACCAAAACAGACAATTAAGGCAGAATGGCCTTGATACGAGGCACCATTGAAGGCAGAGAACTTTGCTTGGTGAACACTTACGCCCCTAATCACGACGCCACAGTCTTTTTCCACTAGTCGTACACTTGGCTGAGCTCGTGCAGAGATGGCATATTAATATGGGGGGGGGGTGACCACAATTGTACCCTAGTTCCCCGTATAGATAGATCTGACAGTAAGCATGTCTGGCCATCCCCCCAGCCAAAATACTAACCGCCCTCATACAGCAATACGCACTGAAAGACCTATGGCGTAACCAGCACCCAGAAAGTAGAACCTACTCCTTTTCCTCACCCCCTCACGCCGTACACACTAGAATTGATAGCATTTTTGTGAGCAAAGAACATCTAGACGCGTTTGAAGACACACAATACCTGGCCAGAGTGCTCTCAGACCACTCCCCCCTGACATCCACGTGGATAATTACTGCACCTAGACCCCCTATACCCACATGGAGAGTTAGGGGGAGGCGCTGTTGGACAAAGCTTTTTGCGATCAAATTAGGCAAGGCACAATAGACTATTGGTGGACAAATATAGATAGTATCCAACACATCAGCACGGTATGGGAGGCATACAAAGTGATAAGAGGACAAATGATTGCTGCTAACGGGAGGGGGGCCCAAAGATCAATCACGGCATCGCTAGCGCGCGCCGAAGAAGAGCTGAAGGAACTGGAAACCTTAGCCTCTTCGGACCCACGCCACATAAATAGAACAGTAGAAATAAAACAGGCGTGCCTGACACACTGGGAGTCACTAGGGAAACTTACCTATGTGAAACACACAGAAAGAACCCATGCCCTAGGTGATAAGCCTGGTAAGCTACTTGCATGGCTTTACAAGTGCGAAACCCCCATACAGGCCCTTGTCCTTGCTAAATGTGGATAACAAGATCCTGAAAGAGCTGTTGGCATTGAGGCTGCGTAAAGCCATCCCTCTCCTAATCCAATATGACCAGACCGGATACGTGCCCGGTCGATCCATAACCGAAAATTTACGTAAGCTGCACCACGTTATATACAGTACAGAAAACAGACCGGAAGAGAGTGCGGTGGCGTCCTTAGACGCCTCTAAAGCATTCGACTCAGTCCGGTGGAAATAGCTTCATGCCACTTTGATCAAGATGGAATAGGGCCAAGCTTCATTAAAAGGGTTATGCTCACCTACACCAACCCCGCTGCCAGAGTGCGCACCAACAACACCTTCTCTAACAAATGGAGTCTATTCCGGGGCACTAGGCAAGGATGCCTCCTATCCCCCCATGTTATAGATCATAGCTATAGAACCAGTAGCAGCATACCTCAAACAAGAGTACGGAGATGGAGGCATAGTAATAGACGGGGTAACTCACTTAGTCTCCATGTATGCTGATGACATGCTTCTGTACCTTAAGGACCCCGTGCACATATTGCCCTACATATTGGAGACTTTGGAGGGATTTTATAGGTATACTGGAATTCAGATCAACCACAATAAATCCTGCATATACCCCCTGGCTGCCCTCAGCAAGTCCAGCGCTGAAACCCTCCCAACTCTAGACCTCAAATGGGAACCCATCTCTTTCAAATACCTAGGCATCACGAAATAAATGGACTTTTGGCGCAAACTACCGCTCTCTGTCGCAGGCAGAGCAAGTCTCCTCAAAATGGTTGCGCTACCTAGACTACTATATTTTTTCACTAATGTCCCATACAATATCCCACAACATTTTCTTAAGGACCTGAATAAGCTCTGAAGGAAATTCCTGTGGCAAGATGGAAGACAGTCTCGCTTTGGAAACTTTGCAAAGACCCTACGACAAAGGGGGCCTCAAGATCCCCAACTTTGAACTCTATTTGGCTGGCCAATTGAAACATGTGATCCAGTGGATGGCTGATGACGCCTCATCGGAGACTCGCCTACGGCAGCCCGCAATCCCCCAAATGCTATGTAGGGATCTGATTTGGAGCGCACCCGGAACTAAACAACAATACATGCACCCAATTCAACTTGTAACCCAAATGTGGAAACGAGCCTGCAAAACTGTTAAATTGTCCGACCCCTACTCTCCACAGATCCCGATCGCGACGATCATGTCAACCAGACCAGGAGACCAAAAGATGATCAGAGACATATGGGAGTCATTTGGCATCGCTACTCCAGAAGATCTGGTGGATGATCAGGGTATCCAAACGTTCACCGTGCTACAGGAGTCCTCGGGGATACCAACAGGACAGTTCCTACTGCACAACGCCATAGTAAAGAAACTAGCAGGCCGCTGGCCCACAACAGAGAACCTCGACACAGGTCATGAGTGCATCGAGAACTTGCAGGGGGGGCCACGAAACCTCCAGAATCTATTGAACACTGCTCGACTGCATCCCCCAGCACGATCTTAAGTGCAAGGAGAATTGGGAACAGGAACTTAACCTGCAGTTTGAAGACACAGAATGGGAAGCCATAATGCACTACCATAAAAAAATAACCAGAAATGCTCAGCTACAGCTTATACAATTCTACATAACCAATAGAGCATATCTCACCCCAGACATCTCCAGGTTCAGCGCAGCTGGAACCAAGGTGTGCTCCAAATGCTATGAACCCCGTGCTGGGATGACCCACATGTTCTGGGGATGCCCCACAATACAAACATTTTGAACACAAATCAAAGCCAAGGTGGCCGAGGTGGACATCACCCTAGAGGTACAGACACCTAAAGCATGCATCCTGGGGAGATACCCTAGAAACAAAAAGAACAAGCCTTTAAATAAACTCAAGGACCTAATGTACATCCTTGCAAAAAGACGCATCGCCATGGACTGGAAAAGCCCCAAAGCTCCAAGCATAACACTATGGTGGGAAGACCTTCGGAGATGGTCAGCTGCCGAAACTGGGGCATGGGAGACTGCCTAACGTCAACAAAAAACAGAGACTTCTAACGACCTTCTCCAATGGGTGGCACTCACAGTGACTCTGTTCTGCCCAAAGGTGATAGTTCCTCCTATGAGGATACAAATAGCCCATGAGAACCTTCGGGCGCAGTTTGCGGTGCAGTACTGTATGGTTTTGTAAAGAAGGGGGGAGCATGGGGGAGTTATGTTGACTTGTTTATTGTATTGTTAAGAAAATAAAGACATTTTTAAAAAATTTAAAAAATAGACACCACCTTTCCACTCTGGGTATTCCAAGTTTCGCACTCTCTCTTGAAGCCTCAGTCATAGCCTGCGACAGCATAGCGTATGGCGAGTCTTGTTGCCCCTTTTGGTTGTTCACTGTACTTCACACTAAGCCAACCTCTTCCTGGGTCTAAGCCCAACTGGTCAGCTATCTTACCACTGGGATTTTGAGCTATAACTTAAATCGCAACTGGTTGAACCCTTGGGAGGCATTCTGAGAAGCCACCTTAGAGTAGGTTCTGAAAACCCTCTGGACAGGTGTCAGTGATGAAGGAACAAGTTACTTACCTGTAACTGTTGTTCTCCAGCATGGGTCTGGCATGGATTCACATGCTCATGAATATTCTGTCATCAGGCTGGGAATCCTCGGTAAAGAAAAAATCAGTATCAGTTTTGTTTCTGATCTGTCTGGATTCCTCCCTGGAATCCCGGTCGACGCAGTAGAATCTCGTGACGGTGTGTGTCGACCTCCACGTAGCAGCCCTGCAAATGTCCAGCAGGGGCACACCAGACAAGAACGCCGTAGTAGCAGCGATCGCTCTGGTCGAATGGGCTCTCGGACGGCCGCGCAACGGTCGGTTTGCCAACCGGTGACAGTGCATGATGCAGCCAGAGAGCCATCTGGAAATGGAAGCCTTCGAGAGAGCCTTACCCTGGTTCACAGGTCCAAAGTTCACAAACAGCTGTGATGTCTTCCGAAAACCCTTCGTTCGGTGCACGTAGAACTTAAGTGCTCTAGCTACATCCAGCGAGTGCAAAGTCCTCTCGGCCGGCGATGGGAAGAAAACTGGTAACACCAAGGGCTCGTTAAGATGGAAGTCCAACGGCACCTTGGGCATGAAGGAGGGATGCGTCCTCAGCACCACCCTCGTATCGTAAAAAGTCAAGTATGGGGGCTTGCAGGATAGGGCCTGAATCTCTCCCACACGTTGTGCGAAGGTGATGGCCACCAGGAACGCTGTCTTCCATGACAGGAACTTCAAAGGAGCCGAATACAAAGGCTCGAATGGCGGCCCCATGAGCCTGGTCAGCATCACGTTGAGCTCCCACGCTGGGGCTGGAGCCTTCACCCTTCACCGGTGGGAACGATCGGAACAGTCCTTTCATAAATTCCTTCACCAGTCGATGAGACCACAAGGATGGCCGTCCTGTAGATCTGGTGTAGCGGGAGATCGCCGCCAGATGTATCTTGATGGAAGCGTGAGCTAGTCCAGCCTTGGCCAGCGACAGTAGGTATGGTAGCACTTGAGGTGCCGTAATCCCTAGAGGGTTGATCTTCTGTGCACGGCACCAGACAGAGAACCTCTTCCACTTATGTCCGTAGCACTTAAGAGTTGAGGACGCCCTGGCCTTTGCAAGAACCTCTCTGCAGTCAGACGGGATATCATACCCTCCAAACTCTAGTGCTGCAGGAGCCAAGCCTGCACGTTCAGTGACTCTGGGTCGTGATAAAGGATGGCGCCTCCTTCTCTGGAAAGAAGATTTGCGTCCGTCGGCAGCTTGACCGGTGGGGCGCTGACAAGTCCAGAAGATCCGGGAACCAGATCTGCCTCCCCCACGCCGGTTCGACAACGATCATCTTGCACCGGGACCTCTTGAGCAGGTTAATGAGTCGGAGCAGCTACGGCAACGGAGGGAACGCATATAGGAACAGGCCGTCCCAGGGGAATGAGAAGGCATCGCCCATGCTCCTCGGCTGGGGAAACCTGCTGGTGAACCTCTGGCATTTGGAGTTCGTCGTGAACAGGTCGATCTGGGGTTTGCCCCATTGCTGGAAGACTCGATCCACTGAATCCTGGCGTAGTTCCCACTCGTGGCACGAGCGTAGCTCTCTGCTGAGTGAGTCGACGATGGTGTTTTTATCCCTGCCAGATGAAACGGCACCAGAAACATCCCTTGGGCATCGGCCCAGTGCCACAGATCCTGGGCTTCTTTGGATAGGGCAGGGGATCTGGTTCCGCCCTGCTTCCGAATGTAGAACATCGTGGTGGTTTTGTCAGTGAAGATCCTCACCACCTTGCCCTTGAGCGACGGGAGAAAAGACCCAAGGGCCCAGAACACTGCACGGATCTCCAGGATGTTGATGTGGAGCGGCTTCTCCTCCGGGAGCCAGAGGCGCCTCGCGTGAACATTGACGGTGTGCGCTCCCCACCCCTCCAGGGAGGCATCCGTCGTCACCGTTACCTGGTGGGCCGCGGTCTGAAAGTCTGTCCCTGCCGCCACCGGATCGCTTGTCGGAAGGTCTCATTGAGAGGGATCCTGTCCTCGAAGCTGCGCGTCGCTTGGATCCAGCGGGCGTCGAGGAACTCCTGTAGAGGGCACATCCGAAGCCTGCACAGGCGCACAAGATATATGCAAGAGGACATCGTCCCGAGGAGGGACTTGATGGACCTCACCCTGGCCACGTCCGTGGCCAGCAGACGCTACACCTTGCCCAGGATGGCCTTTGTCCTTTCCTCCGACGGCGAGGCCAGATGCACCACTGTGTCGAGCCTGGCTCCCAGAAACAGTGCGACTTGCGAGGGGACCAGGTGGGATTTTGGGAAGTTGGAGAACCCCAGGTTCGTGAGCAGCTGGACAGTCTTCGCTGTGTGTTCTACGGCGAGCTCCCTTGTCCCTGCACGGATGAGCCAATCGTCCATGTAAGGGTAGACGTGGATCCCCTGCAGGCGCAGCCGCGCCGTCACTGGTGCGAGGCACTTGGTGAAAACCCTGGGTGCTGACTTCAATCCGAACGGGAGGGCCTTGAACTGGTAGTGCCGTCCTTGGACCACGAACCTGAGGAAGTTTCGGTGTCCTTTTAGAATGGGGATGTGGAAGTATGCATCCTCCAAATCCAACGACAAGAAATCGCCCTCCTCCAGCTGTCCAAGCACATGCTGGAGGGTGACAATCTGGAACTTCTGTGCCTTGATGTACTTGTTCAGTCGTCGCAGGTCCAGGATGAGCCGCCATCCTCCTGTCTTCCTTTTCACGAGGAAGTACCTTGAGTATACTCCGGAGCCCCGGAGCCTCTTCGGGACAAGCTCGATGGCACCCTTCTTGAGCATCGCCCTTACCTCCAGTAGCAGTTGAGGGACGTGATTTTCCTTCCTGGCCAGAGGAGGAATGCGGGGGCACTTTTTTTAGAAACTCGAGGGCGTGCCCGTGGGCCAGGGCGTCCAGCACCCAACGGTCGGTGGAGATGGGCTCCCACACGCTGACGAACTTCGCCAGCCGGCCTCCCACCGGGATGCTTCAGTGGGGGACCGACGCCACGGTCGGTTCAGTATTGCATGGAGGACGCCTTGACCTCTCTGGCGACGACGACGAGATCCACCCGACTTGCCTCGTCCCCTATAGGCTCCTTGTGACGAGGAGCAGGCCGCCTGGCGGTACGTAGAGGAGCCACCGCCGAATCCCTTGGAGGCACCTTGCTTGCCTCCGGAGTTCCGAAAGGATGGCCGTCGTTGCTGGCGAACTCCTAGGGCCCGAGCCGTCTCTGTGTCCGCCTTGATGGTTTAGAGGGACTCATCCACTGTTTTCCCAAATAGGTTGTTCCCGTCGAAGGGCATGCCCAACACCTTGGTTTGTACGTCCTGGCGGAAATCCGTCGCCTTGAGCCACCCACGCCGTCTAAGGCAAACACCGTTGCCTAGCTGGTGGAAACCGGTGTCGGCAATGTCCATTGCCACGGTTATGGCATGGTCCGACGCCACCTCACCTTCCTGCAAGATCTTCAGGGCCTCTGACCTCTTGTCATCCGGTAGGAAGTCCAACAGGGGGGGCGATCTTGTACCACAACTCCCTGTCGTAGCGGGCCACGATCGCAAGGGCGTTGGCCACCTTAATCGTTGTTGCCACAAACGAGTTAACTCTTTCCATCGCATCCAGCTTCTTTCCTTTGCCATCCGGCTGGGAAGTTGACGTTGAGGCCGATGCCGCCCCCCCCCCCGCTTTCTTCCTGGCCGCCGCTGAGACGACCGAGTCAGGGGTTGGTTGTGCCCTAAGGCACAGGGGGGCCGCATCGGGGACCCAGTACTTCTTCTCGTACCGATCCCTCTTAGCAGGCGTCATAGACGGGTTCTTGAGAAGGGCGATTCCCTCGTCCCAGATATCATCCAGCAGAGGCACGGCAAGGACCGTCTTCCTCTTGGCCTCGCACCATTGGTAAAGGAACCCCTCCTTCTCTTCGGGGCAGAGCTGGAAAAGCTCGGATGCTCTGGCAATCACAGCGTGGAAGGACCCAATCTCGTCGGGCGGGGCGGCCCGAATTGGAGGCGATGGGAGATCCATCCTGTCGTCACCGCCGTCATCATCCGTGGCCGTGTCCGTTCCCGTGTCATCCCCAGGGACGGGGGCAAAGGTTGAGCAGGCCGAGGGCTGAAAAGGCGGGGCTGGATGGGTTTGTCTCCTCTTGTTTGGGGGACTTCCCGACGGGCCTGGTTCTGGCTCCTCCGTCAGGCCTGGCTCCGGCTCCTCCGTCGGTGGTAGGGGCAATCTCGTCCTTATCTCCGTACATAAGGATTGTATTGCCAACAAAATGGCCGCCAAGTTGTCCTGCGGCTCCGGAAGCGACGGGCGTGACGGTTGAATTGGAACCTCGTAAGCACCGCCGTCGCTCTCGTCTTCGTCGGGATCCTTCCTGTGGGGCCAGGCCTCCTCAACGCCCTCGTCGAGGCCCTCCAAGACTTCCACCAGCTCCTCCTCAGAAGTAGTGTGCGTATCCACGAAAGCCACCGCCCCCCCCCCCTTCTTTTTCAGCCGGGGTCTACACGGGGGTCTTCTCGATGGGCCTGAAAGAGGCTTCCCTCCGCGGTGGCAGGGAAACTCTGGGCCCCGAGGTCACCTCCACTGATGTAGCCTCCACAGGCTGCGTCAGGGCCGCCGCGACTTCCTCATTAGAGGCCTTAGCCGGGTGAATCAAGGCCTTCGCCACCTTCTGTGGGCCTGTGGCCATCACCTTGGGGGGGGGGGGAGGGTCACCGCCTCGCTCCCCCTCGGCTCCCGACCCGGGTCTCTCGAGAAGCTTTGCCGGGTTCTCGGCTTTCCTCTTCCCTGAGCCAGAGGGTTGGCTCGTGGTTGATGGCACCGGAGAGGGTGCGCCCTGCCTGGCAGCCGAGGAGCCCGACCGTTCGGCGCTCCCGGTGCCCGCGGACTCGTGGTGCTTTGCCTTCTGTTGGGCCCCTGTCGCCGGGGCTCCCTCACAGGACTTAGAAGACCGCTCAGACTTCTTCTCACCTGACGGGCTCTTCCTTTCCAGCCAGTTGGAGAGGCGAAGATGTCGATCCTTCATGGTCCGCTCAGACATGTTCCCGCAAAACGCACAGTCCTTCTTCACGTGCGTTTTGTCCTCATGAAGGCAGTAGAGGCATTTCGAATGCTCGTCGTCCTTGAACACATTCTGTAGCTGGCATCCAGCACACACCCTGAACAGCTTTCCGGGCGTTGAGCTTCCTTTCTCCTGGACCATGTCCGTGTAGGCCTCAGAAACTTCTGGAATCCTCCAAGAAGCGTAACTCGACGAAAACTTCACCCTTGAGGGGCGTAGAAAAATCTGAAACGGGTCCCCGTTGATCGGATGGAGAAACGGTGGAGCTTGAGACTCTGTTTAACCGAAAAATGAGAAAATCTCTTTGAAAAAAGCGCGAAAACGCAGCAAGCTCGAGAGCTAAAGCACGAGGACTCCCAACACTTGAACGTGCGGTAAAAATCTGAGGATGGCTGCAGGGGAGGCGCTTGGGGAGAGGACAGTCATTGGCTGTGGGCAGTATGACAAGCAAGAGCAAAAACTAATAGCAAGTTTCGTCCATGGGTCCCTGACATGGCAAATAAGAGTATAAATTACCAAAAATACTATGTATTCTCTGATCAACACACAGCTGATCGTTGTGTAGAGAATTGAGGCAGTCTGTCCTCTTCATGACAAACCAATGGCAGAAACAAATGCAACCCAAGGAGAGCACCCACAACGAGGAAGCTTGCAGGCATTTTGTACACTTCAGACCTGGTTTTCGGTTACAGAAATACATCAATCAATGCCTACATTCAAGTTTAGTAAACACATACCAACCAACGGATGCCAGAAAATGCATCACATTCAAATATAAAACGGAATCACAAGCTGCAAACTGCAATTTTCCCAGTGGTTTAAGTGGGCGGCAGCGGGCGACGGAACTCCTCTTTTAAAAAAAAAAATGTTTTTAAGTTGTACTGTTCCTATACTTTTATTTTTAAAAGAAACCATTCCGGTATGGTTTAGTTTTCAATTGAAAGTGTAGGAAGAAGTTGAAACTTGCACTTCAGTGCACTGGACATTCCCTTGAATAACAGGTGTGTTTGTTTGGGGGTTTGGATTGCACGTGAGGGGGTATGCCAATGGGGTTTGTGGTGAGCGTGGGGGAAAGCCAGCAGGGAACATAGTGCGACTAATTATTTTCCCCACAGCTACCACCGAGTATGCCTCTTAGGTGGTATTACAGGAAAAGTATGTAATTACAAGAAAGGTAAAAAGATCAAAACACAACACTGCAGCAACAATCCATGAAGTCTTCCTACAAAAGTCACCCAGGAACCCTCAATCACTAAGGTTTGAATAACACATCACACTTGGCATCCGACATTACCCCCAAATGTAATGCAGATGCCATACAACTTCGTCCTGGGGAATGAAGAATACAATGCCTCACCCCATACACTACATACGATCACAAAACATAAGAAAATTAGGAAAGTGACACAATCAATATAAAGAAGAATAGCAAGCAACAGTACAAAATTCAATCCCTCTGCACATCCAGTGTAACAAGGTTTAGAACGAAAGCAATTTGACATGTGTTCACATATCCAAAAGCTTATCAGCAGACCCACACACGTAAACACCAAACAATGGAAGACTTCATCACTCTGCCACACAATTCATAGTTAAAACAGCAAAAAGAGGAGATCTTCATTAACCCCCCTATCAAACAAAAGGCCAATAAAACTGGCCTTATTGAATGCACAGGTTTGCCCCCAAGCACGAAGACAAATGCAAAACATGCTACCCCAGTACCAACTGTTAAATTGACGCTGAGCAAGAATATATACAAGAATATATTGCACAAAACATTTTACCTTGCCTTCTTAGTCCCCACTTACCAGACCTAGGGGACACCCTAATATAGTATCAGACTACCGTTGTGCCTTCAGCAAAGCCCTGGGCATCATAGCTCGAAAAACCGAAGTGCCAGCAAATTCAGGAGAACTAAGCACCACACGGTTTAAGAGAGATCTGGTAGAAAACCTGCAAAGATCCGAACAGAATGGGCTTGTCAATATGTATTTTCAGAACCAACCAGAGCAGGTGGAGGGTCTTAAGAGGCCACCCCAGTTAGTGAACAAGGTTATAATTTACTTAGATCTAGCCAAACTATTAAGTCAACATAGACTGAGCAGTAAGGCAGACTTTTTTGAAATATCGGGGGTGTGGGAAGTGATCTAATATAGTAAAACACACTGAGTACTTAAATCAAACACAAAGGAGTACAATGCTAATTAGGCCTTTTAACTAAACAGATATATAAAAGTGACTTATAAAGTGACATTGCCTACATTTTACACTGGAAAAGATAAAAGAAGTTCAAACTAATGAAACATGGTGTGTGGCCAAGATGGTGGCCTTTTAGCAGCGACCCGTTGCATCTCTGGACATCCTAAATCTTGTAAACAATACATCTACTTTTAGGTATCTGCAAGTTCCGCTTGAGACATGGTTTGGATTTTGATTGGAACTACTGGTGTTGTTCAGTGCACTGATCGGTGTCCCTGGCCATGCAGGAACATTCTGCGCCCATGTGAGAGAAGACGCCGCCCCCCATGGCATACTGAGGGCAGTGAACCTGCTTTCAGATCACTTATAGGGACTGCTGCCTGTGAGTTAGTGGGGAACAGCAGTGCAGGAGTGGGATAACACAGTTGTAGCTGTACTGGAACAACACACCATGGTAGTTGCTGGAACACTGGAGCCTGTTTGTGGCAACAGGTACCTGGATCCAGGGCGGGACTTGCTATAGACGTTCTTTTATGCAGGAGAGGGATAGGGAGGGGAGGTGGAGGGAATTTAGGGAGGCAGAGGGAGGGTGAGAGAAAAAACATGGCCGTCTTTTGATTGCCATCTTTAAAAGCCTACTGATCTCAGTGTTAAATAGTTGTCAATTGGATCAATGGTGTGGTCCGAAAGTCTCGTCACTGCTGACACATGGAATATTTGGATACCAGTTTCATTTCAAACACTGGTCTTTACTGTTAAGAGATTGAATGAGGACAATATTAATTTTAAATATACGTTGTTGAATAGGAAACTGGACACACGAAACGCTGTTAATGATATAATGGTGGCGTCACAATGTGACTGTGGGTTCATCTGACACTTATGTGGCCCACAATGTGTTTTAGCCTGTGTGTGGTAAGTAGAGGAGTTATCTTAGCACGCAAGTAGTGTGTGTGTATATATATATATAAACGAGGCGGCACAGCTGGATCTAAGCAGCATTTGATCAAGGAAAACAAACTTGTCGCAATGCCTAAGGAGCAAGTGCAAAATCAAGAACATGCAATACTGGACAGGCAATGGAGATAACTCCACCCAGGTGATAAAGATGCTTATTCTGGATGAAAACCGGCAGTTAAGAGAGGAGATGGACTCCATTGCACATAGCGTGAATGTGATTAGGCAAGATCTGGTAAGCTTGAGGGGCAGGACAGAAGACGTGGAGCGGAGGGTGTAAATGCTGGAAGATTCCTCTGCCGAACATGAAGCAATTGTCACTCCGTTAACGGCGAACTGTAGGAGATGTGTTACCAAATTGATTCAGAGAATCATTTACGTAGAAATAATTTACGGACACTCAGACTGCCAGAGGGGTGTGAAACTAGCACAATGAAGGTTTTTCTGGAGAAGCTTATCCCGTCACCGTTGGAGGATGACCCATTCACTTCTATAGTGAAGGACATGGCCCACTGTACACCTTTGCAGAAGCCAATTTCTGGAGCCTTCCCGAGGAGAGTGGTGAACCGAAAATGCGCAACCGTAGCAATTAAAGTGCACACCCTTACAAATATATCAGAAATTCAATTTCAACGGGCCAGAATATCTGTTTATCCAGATTACTGCACTAAGGCACCGATGTAGTTATTTGAAAATGTCATAAGGAAGCAAAGGGAGGAAAATTATAAAATATGCTTGGTTTTCTCCAGCAAAAATGAGAATTAATGGCAAAAGGCATTTCTTCATGGATCTGCTGTCTGCCCTACACTATGTGAGAGACTGACCTGAGGAAAGACTGGTTGGATAGTTGATGGTTGTTAATGTGCATGCAGAGAAACAGAATTCAGTGTGTTAGGAACTTTAATGTTTACAACCAGCATTAAAATATTTCCAGTTATGTAGGTGGAAGAACTTTAAGCGGATGTCTGTTTGGGAATTGTTGTATATAGGGAGTCAATATTAACAGCATTGTGGAGGCCCCAAGAAACAAGGCTAAAATTAAAATCTGAAGCCTGACCTTGTAGGGGAGAATAATCACAGAAATATTGCAAATTCACATTACAACCCGTAATTGACTTCTATAAAAATTAAGGTTGTCCCGATCATCACATATGGATCAGAAAACACAATTCTCCTATCCGAAGAGCTCTGTCCAAAACTGGAAGGAGTATGTTGGACCATGCAAAAACAAGGGGGTTCTGGGAGTTTCTCTACTACCGGCCATTATCCTGGTTTACAGTCTCAACCAGAGTCTTTAGCTCACCATCCTTTCACAGAAGAGAAATTTCCACTACATATCAGTCTTTGTCCTGCCCAAGGGCAGTCCAGTACCGAACTGCCTGGCAATTCTCTTCTGAACAAGAGTGCCAACAGCAACCCGAGACACGCATTTCAGCCTGGTTGGGCCTCGTCAGTGAGGTGGAGCTGTGCCTCTCTAAGAACAGTGAGCAAGGGTTCCACGTCTGGATTACCCTAGTAACTTAGGGTGAAAACCCAAAGCTACTTAATACGCAAAAACAAGGGGGTTCTGGGAGTTTCTCTACTACCGGCCAATATCCTGGGTTAGAGTCTCAACCAGAGTCTTTAGCTCACCATCCTTTCACAGAAGAGAAATGTCCACTACATATCAGTCTTTGTCCTACCCAAGGGCAGTCCAGCACCAAAATGCCTGGCAAGTCTTTTCTGAACAAGACTACCCTTGTTTTTGTATATTGGACCATCACATTGGCTTTAGACACCCATAAGACAGCCTGACAGAGTTGTGGTTCAACATTCTTCTCTGCTACTCCCCTGAACGTGATTCTGCAACAAAAACTGCACTTAAACATGTACTAACCCCACCTATGCTTTATGCGTTGCATTTGATATGCCGTTTATTAAATTTATAAAAAATCAGTTTTGTTCAACTGAATAACCATCTTTGGTTTTTTTAAACTGTGTTTATTAATTTTGTAATGAATGAAATATTTTGAGATTTATATTTCTCAGTTTGTTGGGTAAGTTCACTTAAAAAAAATGTTTAGCTTTCTCCCATCCATTTAGATTGGGTTTTTTAAGCAAGTCCATGTTGGGACACTACCCTTAAGAATTTGAGTTTGAAATACGGGGCAATTACCTTAAACGTTCTTTTTTGTTACAAGTTTTGACCCTCGAAGGTTCTTCCCCTTAAAAAAACAGGGTCTACCCTTTCTGTATACAGGAGTATATTGGAGACAAGAACTGGCGCTTCCCTCAGCAATTCCTATGTACCCGATACATGAAGAGTTGGGTCCAACGTCACTACATGCAGTTGTCCAATGGAAAAAGTTAGCCTTCTTTCGTAAATGTCTTTTAGACAGGTTGGAAGGAGGCTTTAATGTCTTGAGTCGTGCATTGCAGGATGACAGGAACAGGTGTTAAAAAATTGGAGAATGTCTTGCAAGAATATTTTTGCTGAATTGAGCACGACCGAGGAAAACTTAATAGAGCCAGCCAGCTAAGACAAAAAAAGTTTCTGGATCACAAGAGAAAAGGTCAGAAATGTATAACTTTATGGACATAAATATGTTGAACACAGAACAAGAGGAAACCCGCAGCAATACTAGAAAAACTGTCCATGTTATCGACGAAGAACAGAATTCATGAGATTCTGAATGAACTTGTACCCCACTAAAGAACATTTTGAACCAAGAAAAGGGAAATCTCTCCGGAATTATGGTTGTAGATTGTGCAAGGTGCAAAGGGAGACCTTGTGCCACATGACTCTGTCATGCCCAACAGGACAGAAGTAAATGGTTGGGTAAATTCTTCACGAAATATACGACTAGATAAATAGAGGAATTGTGGTCAGCGCTACTTCAAGGTGACCGTATTTCTCCAACACTTGCCCTTTTCGCCTATCTGAAAGAAGTGTTTAAGGATACAGGAAAAGGATGGCTCAAATGGAGGAATTGAACTAACTTGTATATTAACAAATATGTTGTTTAGCCCAGAGACAATCTATTGGGAAGAGGGAAGAATTTTATATTTTACTCCACGTTTAATTTGTTTTCCTCTCCTTCTCTTTTTCTTCTTCTCTTTCTTTCTTCTTGCTTCAATTGATTTTTATTTAAATGTCATTCTTTTGCTTGTATTTTTCTTTATCCTGTTCTTGATTGCTCTTATAGTGTATTATATTCTCGTTATTTTTCTTTTGAATGTTTTAAATGAACATTTCATGTGAGATTTTGATAAATGCTTATGTTTTCAATTGTAAAACCAAATGCACTTTTTTTTTTTTTTTGTTTTTGTTTTTTTTAAAGGTAGCCAATGGCAATTTTGGAATAGAGAGTTTTTTTTGGGCAGTGGTCACCCCCATTTAGTGGTATCCCATGGTTGGGGTGGAGGATTCCTGTGAGCTGGCTGTTCCTTCCTGTGCATAAGTCGACACGTTTATCCTTCACTCTCGACATTATTGCCCCAGTCATGAGGATACGCCTGAAACCTGCTTCTAAACTAGCACCTAGTACAACACTGATCTTGCGGCCCTGAAACGAAAGTGCAGGTGCGGCAGAATGGAAGTGGCTAACCTCTGGCTCATCCTCTGACAAATTGGCCTGCCGCCTGCTCCAAAGGCAATACAGACTCACCATCCGTGCAAAGAAAAGAGCCTGCATACAGGTACCGGTCTCCGGTGCATCCAACAAAACGGCTGAACTTTTCAAGATCTGCAGGAAACTAGCCAACTCTTCTGCAGTCTCCTCCTCACCTTCGCCTTCTCAGGCCCTCTGCAATGCACTGGCCTCACACTTTGCCACCAAAACTCAGGACATCCCGACCACCCTTTATACACTCCCTCACAACCCATCCCACGCCTCCATTGCCCCGTCCTTCCTCCTCCTCCTCCTCCTCCTCCTCCTCCTCCTCCTCCTCCTCCTCCTCCTCCTCCTCCTCCTCCTCCCCTGTCACACCTGAAGAAGTTACCAGTGTTGTCCGCTCCATGAAGGTCTCTTCTAAACTGGTCTCACCTTGCTCATCCAGGACCATCAAGGAGAACATAGGCTCTCTTGCCCCTGCTTTTGCCGATTTCTGCAATCACACCTTTGCCTCAGGACCTTTCCCCTCCCCCTTAAGAAAAAACATCCTCAGACCCTACTTGCCCCGACAGCGACTGCCCTATTTCCATCACCCCCTTCCTGGGGAAGCTGCTTGAGAAGCTGGCCTTGGCCCAACTCACACTGAACTTGTTGGTGGTCTCCATGACCATCAATCTGGATTCCGAGTATCCAGAGGCAAGGAAACTGCTCTACTGAACACCAATGAACTGCTCGGATCTCTGGACTCCAACTCCCCAGCTGTCCTTATCCTTCTCATCTCTTGTCTGCCTTTGACACATTCCATCTTCAAACAAAGGCTCCACGATACCTTTGGCATCTTGGAACGGGCCATGGACTGGCTGATCTCTTTCCTCACTAACCGCTCTTCCCAAGTCATTCTGTGCTCCTTATCCTCTCCTCCTTCTCTCTCCACCTGTGGTGTCCCCTAGGACTCTATACTCTCGCTCTGGCTCTGTAACATCTACCTTGCTCTCCTTGCATGCCTGATCGCCTCCTCCTCCCAACTTCCAGTGTTACGCAGATGACACACAGCTCTTTTTCAAACTCCCTGCTGACCCTCCATCAACCCCGACTGCCTATCTTCCATCTAGTCGTGGTGCACCTCCAACGATTTCTGCCTCAAAGTCTGTAAAACTGAGGTCCTTCCCATTGGGACCCCTGTTCTCTCCTTCCTCTCACTGTGGCCTTCCTCCTTGGGGTTCCCGCCTGTGCCTTCAACTGAAGCCAGAAACCTTGGAGTGATCTTCGACTCCTCGGTCTCCTTCCTCCCTCACACTCAGGACATCGCCAAGAAGTCCCACTTTCAGCTCTTCCTTCTCAAAGGAATTTGACCTTTTCTCACTTTCCCTCAGAGGCTCAATGTGACCCAAGCCATGGTTCTCTCTAGGCTGGACTACTGCAATAGCCTCTGACTGAATCTACCTTCTGCCACTCAGCGACGCCTCCAGCTAATCCAGAATAGGACAGCAAGACTTATCCTTGGCCTCAAGCCCAGGGACCGCATCTCTGCTGCCCTAAAAAGTCTTCACCGGCTCCCAGTTGCTGCGCGGAATAAATTCAAATCCCTCTGCATCATCCACAAGGTTGTCTGGGCACAGGGACCACCCTATCTACAACTGTAGATCACTATATAATCTCCCTCTAAGCTACTACATTCCTCCGGCACCAACTCTGTGTGTAAACCTTTTTGCTAAACAGAGTAGGTGGTCATTCGCTTTCCTCAGTGGGCTGCCTCCTATGGAATTGCCTCCCCCCTCCCACTGGGCCTTGAGCAGGATTTTCTCAAATTCCGGAAGCTCCTTAAGACTTCTCTTTCCTCCTCCTTCTCTTCTCTGCTAGTCCCACAGTTGCTGCGATTGATGTCCTGGGCCCTTATGCATCCTCGGGGCCCTGACCTCCCACACCAATTCTGCCTAGCTCCTGTCTATCCACACCACCTTCATCTGCACACCCTCCGACCCTGGAGGTTCTCACTTACTCCTCCCGAAGCCCCGGTCCGTGTAGCACTCAACATTCCTAGCACTTCATCTGTGGCTCACCCATGAGCTCATACTCCCCAGCACTTACCCCCTCTTCCTTGCTGCACTTGGACGTTCTGAATACTCACAGGGCATAGTAGGTTTGTCCCTTCTAGCCCCCCCCGCTTTTAAATATTGTGTTTTTAATGTATTTCCCGCCATTGCTTTGTGGGTGCTTTGAAACACTATTTTCTTATTAAATATGCACCCAACAAGCAAACAATAAATAAATATGCATTTGTTAAGGATGGCTGAACATAATTTAGGTAAGGGGCTTTCATTTTATTCGAGCATACACAAGAATCAACTGTTTATTTGGGAAAAGGTTTGGGTAAGAGGAATACCTGGATAAGTCCATTTCTGATCATTCACCTCTAAAGGTGGTTAGAAACACTGGTGTTTGAGCGGGTGGCATTCCAACCTGGAAATTACAGATTGAAGCGCTTGGGGACATGCTTTCCCATGGGTGATTACTGAGGCTATCATTAAATATTTTAAAGACTGTGCATACTACTGAAGCCGTATGATGGGAGGCGTTCATGGTCACCATGAGGGAACTATGAATGTCCCTGGCATTCAGGAAGGTCCTTGTTGATGAGGTGAAAAAAATTGGAATCACAGGTTACTGAATGAAATGTGCATGTGGTAAATTATCCAGACATGAGAGACCAGCTAAATGTCAAAATTGGTGAGCGGTATATAGCACGCAAGAGGCTAGGGAGGTATGTCTAGGTCTCTGTGTGGCTAAGACTCAATAAGAGGTGGGCATGTCAGATCACTGGAGTGTCTTAGAACTAGGGAGAAGGACGCCAAAAGTATTACAGCTATACAGGATGTCTCAGGGGTGACCCGTGAGCATAAACTGATCCATAAGGTCTTCGCAGAAATGTATAGCGAGCTGTACACGCAGAAGGTGTGCCCTGATATCTAGCATGTTCGTGATTTTCTTGAAGATGAACTTACCACAGCTTAGCGTGGACAAGGTGGCAAAGCTTGGTTCGCCCTTACGGTAAAGGACATTAAATGGCCAATTAAAAGTATGGGCAAGACTACATTGGCAGGTGGCGAATTCTTGTCTGTTGAATTTTACTACACGTTTATGGATATCTCTGTGAGAGGATGTGGTCATGTTTTTGCTCAAGCAGGGGAAAGATGAGCTAAACCCACAGATCGTACAAGCCATTGTCTTATGAATGTAGAGTCTAAAATTTTAAGTGCAATTTTGGCTGAAAGGTTGGCAAATGGGATTGCCAAATTGGTGCATATTGATAAATGTGGGTTTGAGCATACAAAACAGATGAATAAAAACATAGCAATAGCTACTGTGAATGCACACAAGGCCATTGGGACCACAGATTGGGCATATATTAAGGTATTGCAGACATTTGGGCAGGGGGGCATTGGGGAGGGTGTACAATAAGTGGGTTAAGTTGTTCTATGCAGTCCTGATACATAGGGTGAAAACCAATGGTATAATATTGCATAAAGGGCAGATTCAGAGAGAGACAGGTCAGGCTGCCTCGTTGCCCTTGATTTTTGCATTATTCCTACCGCTGTTGGTGCAAGTATTGCATCAGGAGTTTGGGTCAGGATTAGCAATATGGATGGCACACCTCACCACACTTATTTTTTTTTTATCAAGAGTTAAGATAGTTAATATTAATCTGACAAAAAGTAAAGTGTAGAAAGAGTGGTAGAACTTTAAGGTACACTCACTGCATACCAAATTGAATCATGAAAGTAGAAGTATAAAAACTCACTGCATAGCACTACAAGTCAAATACTAACACTCATCTCAAGTATAAAACATGTTCCATTAATACCTTAGTTGAAATTAGTATTAGGGTTTGATTTTTAGTGGTATGAAGTCAGTGTTTATACTTCAAAATGGTAATTCTGGCTATGTACACTTTACTTTTTTGTGAGATAAACCTTAAATCTTGATTTAAAAACATGTTTTATCTGTAACTTCAGTGTTTTTGTCTGTGGGGAGTACACTGTATAGCATGTGATTGTATTAGTGTATGAGCTTACGGCATATGAGCCATACACTTTACATTTCCTGCATGTACCCAGTAGTTTTCATATTTATAGAAGTGTACATATTCTGTATGTACTTGTACATTTTGTATAGAAGGTGTACATCGATTCTCAGTGTTTGTGGTAAGAGCGTGTGTGTCAAAACAGCATGTGTCAAGATTGTGTGTCATAAGTGCATTTGTCACAATTGGGTCATTGTGTGTGTCATAAGAGCATGTGGTAAGATTGTGTCATGTATATCATAACAATGTTGTCTTAGAAGCATGTGCTGTAACTGTCGTAGAAGAACTTACCCCGGTAAGGTTCTTTCGACTGGATGTTCCTCCCACGTATTACTTATCTTATGATATTTCCAATATCCAGCTTAGCTGCTTTGCAATTATTTTCAAGCAGAGGCCGCTGAGCATCTATGCCCGTCAACTCCATTTCCCTCAGAGGCCTCTGTCTCGATGTCAATGTCACTGAATGTAGATATAGCGCGTGCAGACTCTGTTGGCTTCAGTTCTGTTTTTACGAATTCAGGATTTATCCCATACCGAATAGTTACTCCTCCTGAAAGAGCGTAGACTGCAGAAGCAAAGGAAATTCTACTGCGGTCTACGTTGGGTGGGGCGATAAGGAAAATGTGGGAGGAACATCCAGTCGAAAGAATGTTACCAGGGGTAAGTAACTTGTTCTTCAAAACGGATTGTGTCCTCCCACATATTCTTTATCTTATGATAGACTCCCAAAGCAGTTCTAGAATTCCTGGAGGGCGTGAGTCAGAATTTTTCATGACAATTTAGGAGTTCTCATAGGTCTGTGTGCACAGAATGCAACACTGCCTTACCAAATAAGCCTTCCCGGCTTGAAGAAGAATCCAAACTAATGTTTGGTGAAAGTGTGTACGGATGACCATGTGGCAGCCGCACACATTTCTTCAATTGGTACTCACCTCTGTAATGCAGAGGAAGTAGCCATGCCCTGGTCGAATGAGCCCAAAGGCCCTCTGGAGGATCTTTTCCCGCTAGTGTGTAGCATTCAGATATTGCCAGTACTACCCATCTGGATAACGTTTGTTCAGTTATTGCCATACCCAATTTATGGCCAGTGTAGCCAACAAACAGTTGGTCATCTTGTCTTAGTCTTGCCATTCTGGTGATATAGAAACTTTGTGCACGTTTAAGATCAAGGCTGTGTAGTCTTTCCTCTTCCTTCCCAGGGTGCGGAGGAGGGTAAAATGATGGTAATGTTATTTTCTAAGTCAGATGGAATTCAGATACAATTTTAGGTACCCTTTTTGATAGTAGTGTATGGAGGCTTGCAGGATAAAGCCTGAAGTTCAGGAAGTTGTAATCGCCACTAAGAAGAAGTTTAAGCTTGGCAACATCAAAGGACAGGAATGTATAGGCTTGAAAGGAGCACACATCATACATTTCAACAACAAGTTGAGATCCCAAACCGGGACTTGAAAAGGGATCGGAGGGAAAACATTTGTTAATCCTTTTAGGTATTGTATTATAAGAGGAATTTTGAAGTAAGATACCTCCTCAGAAGTGGGCTTGCATATGGAAAGCAAAGCAAGATATCCTTTATTAGTACCAATTTGGAGCCCCAGATTAGCTAGGTGCAACAGAAAGGAAAACACCACAGGTGTATCACATGTAAATGTATCAACATTCTTATCTCTGCACCAGCTGCAGAATTTGTTCCAACGGCAGCGGTACAAAGACTTTGTTGCTGGCCTTCTGGCTGAAAGCAAAATCTCCATTACGTCACCCGGGAGGTCCAAATCCTTGTATCTTAGCCTCTCAAAAAACATGCGTGAAGGCCGAGTGCCTTGACCTCTGGATGGAGAACCCGACCTTCCTCTTGCGAGAGAAGATCCTCTCTTTGTGAAAGACGTATTGGAGAACATATGGACATGTTCAGAAGGTTTGTTACCATGTCCTCCTGGCCCAATCCGGAGCAATTAGGAACATCGATTTCCCAAGCTTTCTAAACCTCCTGATCATGCGAGGACTGATGGGGACTGGAGGAAACGTGTTTAGGAGTGGGAACTCCCAGTGCATCACGAATGCGTCTCCTAGAGCTCCTCTTGGGGGAAATTCCCTGGAGCAGAACAGTTTGCACTTCCGGTTGAGACTGGTCGCGTACAGATCCAATTGAGGGGTTCCCCAGAGGGTGACTTCCCGAGCTCGTTCCCACTCGTGGGAGACTGTGCTCTGCCTGCTCAGAGCGTCCACCGCTGTAATTCTCTTGAATTACCCAGAACCAGAGCTGCATTGCCTGTGCATAGTGTTAGTGACCGTACAACTCCTCTTTTGTTGTGGTAGTACATGGCCACCGCGCTGTCCATCATTATCAGGACGTTCTGCCTCCTCACAGAGAGCAGAACGACCTTAAGCGCTAGTATGATTGCCCTCAGCGCCAACAGGTTGATATGTAGTTTGGACACCGACAGGGACCATCGACTGCTGATTGTCAGGTCATTGGTATGCGCTTTCCACCCTGTGAGTGAGGCGTCCGTCACTACTGTCATCTCCGGCCATGGTTGCCAAAATGGCTCTCCCTTTAAAATGTCCTCGCAGGCCCACCACAGGAGATCCTGAGTGACTCTGTTAGTGACCTGAAGGAGATCTGACATCCTGCCTGAGAATTGAGACAATTGAGTCCTGATAGCCCACTGGAGGGATCTCAGTCTCAGGCACGCCTCTGGCACCAGAAAAAACAGGATGCCATGAGGCCGGGCAACCTCAGAAAGTCGAAGGCCGGGAGACGCTGGGCACTTTGGAATTTGTTCACCATCTGCAGAATGTCTTGAGCCCTCACCTCTGGTGGTAAGGCTTTTCCCCAGGGATGCATCTAGTACTGCTCCAATGAATAGGAGCTTCTGTTATGGTATCAAATGAGACTTCTTGAAGTTGAGGGAGAAGGCCAGACTGTGAAGGGAGTGACAGGTGGATCTGAGCTGTTCCAGGGCCTGTTAGGGGGAACATGCCCTGCTCAGCCAATCGTCTAGGTAGGGGTAGACTTGAATTCCCCCCCCCCCCTCTCCTGAGATTTGCTGCCACCACCGCCATTAACTTGGTGAAAACCCTCAGGCGGAGGTCAATCCAAATGGCAGAATTCCAAACTGATGAGAATCATCAACAGCTAACCTTAGGTACCATCTGTGCTTGTTGTGAATGCACATGAAAGTAAGCATCCTGAAGGTCCAATGATACCATCCAGTCAAAGCTGGAGGGCCTGAAGGATCTGAGAAAGGGTAACCATCTTGAACTTGTTCTTCCTGAGGAACTTGTTCAAGTCTCTTAAGTCCAAGATGGGTCTCAATCCTGCGCCCTTTTTTGGAATTAGACAGTACGGAGAGTACCAACCATTGTTCCTCTCTGCTACAGGTACTAGTACTATAGCACCTTACTTCAGCAGGGTTAATATTTCCTGCACCAGTAGTGGATCTGGAACTTTGAAAGAGCTATTCCTTGGTGGAGGACTGAGGTTTTTTAGAAAAGGAAGGCAGTAACCCTGGAAAATTGTTTCCCATGCATCTGAAGTAATAGCCTGCCATTCTTTCAGATGCTGCGAGATTCTGCCTCCCACTGGGGTCTTGTGAACTAAGTCCTCGGAGAGGATTTGGGGCGGCTGACGCAGTGGCTGATGGCAAAGTAGCTGCTGCTGAGGTGGTCCTAGTACCTCTTTCCCATCCACCACAGGGAAATCTTCTTTGCCCTCTTTGAACAGACTGTCCTATCCCTCTTCCAAATGTGGAGAAGTGATGAAAGGACCTACCTCTCCAGGGCGTACCCGTGGGGCAATTTGGAGGTTGTCTAATCGCAGCACCAAGGGATTTGGCTGGTGCCTTTGAAGTTTTCAGTTTCTCCGCACTTTCATCAGCCTTACTACCGAACAAATGTGTGCCGTCAAAGGGCATGTTAAGCAGTCTGGATTGTACACCTGGAGCAAATCCTGACTTACTTAACCAGCAAACCTGCGCATAACTGTACTAGACGCCATTGGTCTGCGGATACTGTCAGCCGAGTCGATACCAGTCTGGAGGGATTCACACATGGCGTCTTTTCCATCCATGACTATGTTAAAAAAAACTGTCTCGTTCTTCCTCTTCAGGGATATGGTCAGCCGCAATGGATATACACTCCCAAAGGGTATGAGTGAACATAGCCAACGTACACGTGGCATTTGCTGACTTCGTGGCCATACTTCCAGCCGAAAAACCCTTCTTTGCTAGAGCGTCGTAATGCTCATCATCCCTATCAGGAGGGAAAGTAGGGTAGGCATTTTGTCTTGTGGTTGAAGTGGCAGGCTGTACCATCAGACTTTCCCGAGTTGGGTGCTTTGATAAGTAATAGGGATCACTGCTGGACACCCTGTATTTAGTAGTCTGTTTTTTGTTGACTGCCAGATTCAATTCTGGGGCCTCCCAAATTCAGGTGCCTCCCAATAGGTACTTGTGCGCTTTTGTAAAGCTGCATGAAATGGAACAATTGGGTCTTCCTGAGGTGCCCTGTGCAGGATATCTGTCAGGTCATCCTGTTCGAAAACTGGACTTGGTCTACTCCATCCCATGTACTCAACCACTCTCGACATTAACAGACCCGCCTGTAGGGTACTTCTGCAGCATCAGATAGGTCTGATCTGGCAAACTCTACCTCTGGTCAGGTATCCAAACCACTGGCATTATGTAGGCACTCTTGAAGGTCCTTTATCCTGGATTCCTCAGATATTAGGGCCTCAGGAATTGATGGTGTTCCATATTGGAGGCCAAAGGGTCTTGACTCATCAGATGATGGTTCCATGTCCTCATAAATAGAGGAAAGACAATTTGAAAAAAAAAAAAAAATCAGTCCTCTGTAAAGGGGTATATGATTTTTCAATGATACCCGATGGTGTCATGACATTCGTCGACAAAGGTGCAGAGATTGTTGATACCATCGTTGTAGAGGGCATTGATGCCTGCATCAATGACTTCGTCATCTGTAGCATCGTAGAGCTCGAAGCCTGATGAGTCAATTACTTTTTCTTATGTTTTTGTGTCAAAGAATGGTCTTTCGGCGCCAATGTCATCGATGACTCGGTCCTCGAAGGGACTTTTTCTCGACTCGAGGGATCCTTAGAAAGCTCGAGGAGTTTTGCTTGTCGGGCCCGAGTTATGCTTATCGGGTCTTTCGACCTCAGCATGGCTTTTGACAGTACTCGAGGGGGTCAAGGCTGCATTCTCAAATACTTTCATCCTCTTCAGCCTAAATGCTTCCCACTCAGCTTGGGATGCTGTTTTTGTTCGATGTACGTCCCGTTCCAGAGAGGAACTCTAAGATGATGAAGATGGCAACCTATGGTGCCATTTCTTTGAGTGTCTTGACGATGACAAATGGTGGGGGCCACTTCGTGATGAGGTGCTTTTACTTTTTTTATGGCGAGGAGAAATAGTTCTTGACTCGTCCGATGTCTGTCTTTTTGACAGAGTGTCAATAGGCACTTATGGATCCTACCTGTCGCAAGTTTCCCTCTGCGCTCTTTCAGGGCTTTCGATGTCATGGACAGGCAGTCCTCACACTAAGACTAAGGTTGAGCGGATCCCAGGCACCAGAAGCATATTCTGTGGGGGTCCGTAACGGACCTCTTCGATCTGCAGTCACAGCATGTCTGATTTCGGAGTAGAAGACGCCGTTGAGAAAGCCATTTTTTATCAAAGATTTCTCTCGAAGATTCTCACAAAGGAACCGAAGCGTACTGTATCCAAAGTGTTAGCGTGGAAAAACAGAAATGAAGCCAACGGACACTGCACATGCTATTTATACCTTCAGTGACGTCGACATCAAGACAGAGGCCTCCGAGGGACATCAAGTCGACAGGCATCAACACGCAGCACCCTCTGCTGGAAAATGTTTCCGAAGCAGCTTAGCTGGATTTTGAAAATATCATAAGATAAGGAATACGTGGGAGGACAGAATCCATTCGAAGCACTGATTTGAGTTTCAGGAGATGTAAATAATGTAGGAACTGTGAAACTCAAACACCTCTGTTAGGACCGTTTTACTGAAGTCCAACTAAGGGCTTAGTAAAACCATTCAACTGAGGCAATACAAGACTCCCTTCTTAGTATAAGGCTGTACCACCTCAGTTCATGGTAACGTAGACAGAGCAGCCATGTGGATCTTAGGAGGGAGAGGGCTGTAGAATCAGTACAAATGAAAGTGGAATACAAATGGTCCAAAGAAACACTGAAACACTATGTAAAAATAAATGATGTATTTAAATACAGGTGGGTCCAGATAAATCTAGGGGTAAATAAGTACTAACACATTATATGAAATCACAATTATAAAAACACAACATTATGCTTGAAGATATGCAGACCAAAGTAAAACCTTATTTGGAATACCTAACAGTAGTTCTAGGGAAGTCGAAATCTTTTCATAAACATTCAGTATAGGGGACACCTTTTCTTGGGGAGTAAAAACCAATGGTTACTTTCACAATTACATTCAGTAATACAAGGGCAGTAGACCCTACCAGTTGTACAGTGACTCTCAGTACAAATAATCAGTCAACTGGACAATATACTTTTTGTGAATCGTGGACACTTATTCCAGGTACAGTAAAAACCTATAACTACTTTTGTGATAACACACAGTTATACTAGGTGAGTAAAACCTAAGGATGTAATATTCATTTACAGGTGCTTTTGAGATCAGTGAAACACAGATTGAGAAACAGTAACTCTGGTAACTTATTTTTGGATGGCACAGAGCTAACTCAAGGTAAGTAAAACCCATATACTTTTTTAATCTCACAAGGAGTCCAGGTTAGATCTTTCCCAACTATACAAGTGACTGATGTAGGACTTATAAGGGAAAGTTAGAACCACAGACTCTGGGTTGGATAGCACAGGGAAAGTAAACCCTAATGTTACACTTAACTGAATGACTCAGTTATTCTAGGTAGGCAACAACCTAATACAGACTTATTCTGGACAGGCTAACAAAGTCAGGGGAAGCAAGACCCAGTTGGGGGACACTCCTGCAATTATCCTAACAGGACTAATCTGGTGATACCAACAGTTGGAGGACAATGATACAATTAGCCTGCAGGAATAATCTGGTAAAACCAACACATTACTTTTGGGAAGAGGTACAACCTAATCACAGGTGAGTAATATACCTTCACATCTACTTTCTAATAGAATGGCAAAACAATTTCTAAGGAAAGAAAGATGTTAACCACACTTTTAAGAATAGTGTATCACACATCCAAAGTAACTAAGAACTTTTGTAACTGTTCACTCTAGAGTTACAGTTACCAACCAACTACTTTACAAGTAAATAACTTTCAAACATGTACTTTCTTTTCAAGGCAATAGGCCCAATCCCTTATGTCTTTTACTTATTCTTGGAGCATGAGTGTTCTCAGTGGCAGAATGGGGGGCAGAGGTGGGGAGGGTCACTAGGATCTAGTGTCCAACAGGCAGTGTCAGGATAAGTTACTAAGTAGCAAAGGAAGACTGGGCAAACAGGTGAGTACTTTATTCCTGAGTTAGAAGATTGTGCAGCGACTTCACAGAAGACACCCTCGCAGGATTCTAGCAGTGGGACTGGGTGCACTGGATGAGAGGCCTCCCCGTCACAGAAAACACCCAACAGCTACACAGAAATCCTAACAGACTTAAGGTAAGTACATACCCAAGTCAACACAGTAATTCAGCATTGAAGAAGATTTTGCAGCAGGAGAACTTCAGGAGCTGCAGCCAAATACCTGGTCAGTGGATTCCTTGTCGTGGTGACTGAAAACAACCCCCCAGAAGGGACTTTGCAGCAGGCATCGATGAAGAAGGCTCCAAGCAATGTTTTCCTCGCGGCTGAATGCAGTTCTGGGGATTGGCGCCTTTTCAAGGAGCACAGTAGAAGACAGAAAATTGTGGTTGAATTCTCGATGTTACAAAGGTCCAGAACTCAGTTGAGGGGACTTTTCGGGCTCTATTTGTGTCTCTGGAGATCCACCAAGAGGCCCTTGAAGTTTCAGCGAGATTCGGAATTCGGAAGACTGCACCGCACAGTGGCTTGCGGTCCCAAGCTATTAGGGTAGTGCAGCAACGCAATGTCGCAGCAACGTGTGGGATGGCTCAAAATGCAAGTGTTCTTGAGTCTAGTGGGTCTCACCAGGCACTGGGTCAGGGTTGTGGTTTCGGAGTCCCTAGGTTTATTAGAAGGGCTTCAGCAGGCTCCAGTTACATAGCAGGCTCTCCGGTCGCTGGAAATTGTTTCAGCCGCTTCTCCATCATCCTCTTCGGTTTTGGTTCCAGTGGTCGACTGGTCTTCAGCTTCCAGGTTCGCAGTATTTAACAGGAACTACAGAGTACAACTTCAAGTTCTCTCCCGCATTTTACAACAAGGGGCGGTCTGGTTGTACGATCAGGACAGCCAGCCCCCCCACTGGGATTTGTCCCCATTCAGGCAAGAAGGAAGACAAAGGGCTGTGGAGTTTTGGACTCCTCCCTCGCTTCCTGCCCTCACAGACAGACTGGAGTCTGGGCGTGGAGTCCAGGGGACGCCCGCCGAAGATAGAAATCACATAAAGGAATTTCCCACCCTGGATCTCAGTGGAAGGAACACGAAAGGACAAGAACCACTAAAATGGTGACAAAAGAAGACAGGGTTCATTTTGGTAAAATGAGCCCCCTTAGGTGCCTGTACTGCAGCTGTGAACACAGCCTGCGGTAAAGGTGCACCAATTTAATACAAGGTATCACTGGCACCAGCCATTGAAGGTAAGCTTGTCCCTTAACAGAATGGTTACAGTTTTAGTGTGAAAGGGGATTCATTGCATCTCCCCAGCCCTCCACAAACGGTAGGGAGTACTGGTTTCACAAAATAAAACATAAAAGGGATCCAAAGATCCTTTCTACCCTTGGGAACTGTAGTTCTCTCAAGGTTAGCAAAGGAAAGTTAAAAGGGGAGCCCCTAGGGCAACCCAGCAACAACAGCCACTTATTGCCAATATGTTGTTAAAGAGGATAACTTTTAAACGACACTATGGAGAGTCACAAAAATGACACCCATAAAAAGAGTAAAAGATTCTGTGAGTGTGGAAAAAGGTTCCCACTCACAGAGGTATTATGGAAAAATGTCCCACTAGTAAAGCAAAAAGTGCTGGGGTTGACCTAGGTTACGAAGATTTACCATTTCTATGAAGATCTTACCCAACAGCTTCTGTAGAGTTGGTACTAAAGATGTACATTCTGGAACAGCAAGTGGTGTAAGCGTATGTGTAGTAAGAGTTAGCAGGTGTGGTAAGATTGTGCTATGGTATGGAAAAGCCGCTAAGATTATCAATCCTGCGGTTACGAAGCTGAAGGGGTCAGCTTACCAGATTTCAGGAAGGCCATGCAATTTCAACAATTACAACACTTGGTTGCAAGGTTTTCTAATCCCATGCCGGTTTGGCACAGGAGCATGACTTAGATGGCGACAGACCCTAGTTCCTTGTATGGTACTGCAGTCATGACTAGAGCTGTGCCATGGCGTATATCAGATTCGAATGGGGGGGTTTATAAATACATGGCAGGGTGCCACAAATAGTGGGGCATACTGAGGCCTGTGGTGCTTTATAAAAATAAAAAATAAAAAATACTGAAATGTATTTGTCAGAGATCCCACCATGGGGAAATAAGGCTTTCATGACTAAAAGGCTTGGACCTGTACTACTGCCCAGTTATAGGTTGATGGGAACCCGAGTAGCTTTGAACAAGCATGCACAAATTAGTGTACAGAGCTGCAAATCCTTTCTTAGATATGCCTTAATTGATGTGGCAGTCAGAAGGACCTGGTCAGATTTCCCTGCTTCACCACAGAGCCACTATTAACATGTCCTGTCGTAATTTAGGATTGGGACACAGTTATATAGCAGAGTTTTCTGAGGCCTGCTGTCACACAAACCGCAAAGGAGGTTTATAGAGCTGGGATATCCCTATAACTGGACTAACAAAATATAAGTGGCCCCCCAGTGATGCAGTGTATCCTACCATAGGATTTTTCACTCAGAAAACTGGAGTTTGGATGCATACCTGTAGTTGCCCCCGCCCCCCAAACCCTCCCTATCAGTTTGTCCAGGGGTTGCAGTGACTGAACTGTCAAATAGACGGCGGTGCCACGCTCCGATGGGAGGGTTGCAAACAACTTTCAGCAGCATAGCACTGGTACTTCAGGACCGCAGCCACATCAGGTTGCACAATGAGGCGGCCCCCAGAACAAAAACAGCAGAGATGGGCAGCAGCAAAATTCACCCAAATCCAATCAGGGGGCAGCGAGGAGGGCTCATCTCATCCACCCTTTTTTTCTCATTTCTATGAGGGCCCAAAATCCAGTAGTTCCGGCCATCTATGTTCTCCCCATGGCGAGAACGCAAATAATCCTTCATGGAAACCAATTATCTCCAGTCTTAATTCAATTTTCGAATCGTTGTCCAGATATGAGGACCAGTTCCTCATACCAATAATATAAGAAAAGGCTAGCTTTTTACAAGACACTATGCATATGATAGAATTGATTGAGAATACACCATTCAGCACTAATACCGAAGTCCTAGTCACTATGGATGTGGAAGCATTGTATACCAACATCCCCCAGGTGGAATCAATACAAATATTATATGAAGCACTAGAAAAATGCGTAGAGTGCCCAAATTGTTTTTAATTGATTTGGCTCAACCGGTTCTAACTAAACACTTGCTTTTGATTAAGGATCAATACTTTTGAAGATAAACGGGTGCTAACATGGCTCCACATTTGCCCCCAATGTGGACAGTTTATATATGGATCATTGTGAGGATAAGTTGGTTTACAACAAAAGCAATCTTTATAAAAAAATATATATACATATCACACAATGTTACTGTCATATAAACAACATTTTCACTATCTGGCAAGGGGATATTAATGGATTTTAAAATGTGGTTACAAGAGCAGAACCACAATATAAAACGTTCTGAGTGGAGTAGAGATCACACACTTCCTTGACTTGACCAAAAAGAATCAGGATGGTAAATTTGTTACATATTTTTTACACAAAACCGAAAACAAATACCCTATTACATTTTACTAGCTGCCATCCGCCAAGTATGAAAATGAATTTGCCAGTAGACAATTCTTTAGAATGCAACGACATTTTTCATCTAAAGAAGATTTCGAAAAAACGCATGCAATTTAAAGGAAAATTTAAAAGCATGTGGTTACCTGAGCTATCAGGTCTACAAGTTTGTGATGTTGTGTTCCACTAATGGAACCCAATCAGAAAAAAAGACTAATTTGTGTGACCGCATTTTCTCACATAAGCAATAAAAAGGAAACTATGAAAATGTGGCATTTGATTAATATATCGATCAGCAAATACTCAATCCCTTTTGCGTTAAAAAAAAAAAAAAGAAGGATACAGCATCCACCAGAATGTATTAAGAACTTACCAAACACTCAACAAAAATGGCAAAAAACTCACTGTCCTGGGAGATGCAACCCGTCATAGGACAATATCCATGTGCACAATGTGTAAATTGAAAATACACTAAAGTGATGAACGACTTCACATGGGAACTAAGAAACCTTTGAACTAAGTCAAAGTAAGCAAGTAATACATGCCATCAAATGTCCTTGTTTACAAGTATATATTGGGATGACAACTAGACAATTCACCACAAGGACAGGAGAACATTGCTTCAACTTATGAATGAAAGAGAATACCAAACCTTTTGTAGCACACTATTTAATGGATACAGTCCTGAGGCCCTTGAGAGGAGTGCGATTGAACAGTGTAACTTATGCGAGAGTAGGAAATATTGAAACAATTTTGCTCCTCAAAGAACAAAAATTGATTTTGAAAACGCACATAACAGGGCTGAATGAACAGATACAATGGTTCTTTCTTTGGACAATCTAAAAGATACATGGTTGTAACAAGTGCCTTAATACGTAACTAATTAATATTGGCACAATAACCAATGTCAATGATACCTATTCAGTAACATGAACGCCAATGCTATATCAAGCAATAGCATAGCAAGAAAATTGCAAATACTTATCACTTTTTTGATTTTTGCTTTGGTTATATCAATAATGATTTAGAGCTTCTTGATAAAGATGGTAATGTCGGAAATGCATTGGCCCTTGTTCTAGGCATCTGCAAAATTGAAGATAACGACTACTGAGCAAAGAATTTGATTGAATAATAAATCACAACTAGTGTGAAAAAATACAGAGGAGTGTAATTTGTCAAGTTAAAAGAAGCCAAACATTTTTGGGGGGCATTTGGGAGTGCAGCCCACACTGCTGGCTCATTATCCAAGGTCCTTTTGTCACTATTTTGGAGTGCTCTTCACAGAGTCATCTTTTCACAGGGTTTGCACCCCACGGAGAGACACAAACTCAACAATTAAGAAACAAATTGAAAAATTGCTGTGCACACTCAACACTCCCTAACCTTCGCCATATTGCCACTCTTTCTCGCTCAGCTGTCAAACACTCCTCTGACATCTGCCTCCTCCTGGAAGACCTTGAGGTCCTCGGTCTCACAGAGACATGGTTCATGGCCAGCTCGGTCACAAGCTTTGACACTCTACTCCCAGACGGCTACAAGATCCTTTGTGCCCAGATCCAACCGTTCCAGAGGAGGGTGTAGCCTTGATCTTCCTGGGCTGGATTCAGGGCTCTCATTTCTATGCAGGCCTACTCTTTCGAATGCCTTGTCTGCAGGCTTTCTCCCTCTCCCAGTCACTCTCTTACCCTGGCTACTATCTATTGGCCACCTGGCCGGATCACCTCCTTTCTTTCTGAGTGGGCTGATCTCTCCTCCTCCCTCCTGCCCTCGACCACTCAACTCCTCGCTCTTGGAGACGAACATCCACCTAGATGCTTCCGGTCCATCTTGTGGACTTTTTCACGACCTCTGCAACTCTTTCTATTCTCCCCCTCTAGCCTGACTCACTCTGCATGGTACTTTGGATGTTCTCATCTCCTCAGCCCTCCCGCTCTCTATCCCTCTCAACACTACTCTCTCCTGGAGTGATTACTTTCTCCTTTCCTCCCATCTCTCCCTCTCTTACCCTCAGGCTAAGCCAACTCCAGCACTTCCACCTACCTTCTCGGTCATCCGACCCATGAAGCGTGCGTCAGCTGAGGCTTTCGCTGCCACTTTCTCTCCCCCTCGTCCTCCGGCTGGCTCACATCCTGACACAGCCCTTTCCATGCTCCACTCTTCTATCTCTGATACTCTTGAGGTTCTTGCCCGTTATGAGGATCACTTGAAACTCGTGGCACGACTCAGACCTTGTCACCCTTAAACCCAAGTGCAGGGTGGCTGAGAGGAAAGGATATATGATTATTTATATAGCGCCTATACACAATGTGTTTCAAAGCGCTTAATGGATAGCTTCTTGTGCATCCTCTGACAAACTGGCCTGCCGCCTGCTCCAAAGGCAATACCGGCTCTCTGTCTGCACCAAAAAGAGTCAAAATCCAAGCCTGCCTGCATCTCTGTGGCATCAAACAACTCGGCCAAACTCTTTAAAATGTGCAAGGAGCTGGCCAATCCTACTGCAGTCTCTACCTCTGCTGTCCCCTCCCTGGCCTCTGCACAGCCCTGGCTTCTCATTTTATCTCTAAAACTCCGGACATCCTGTCCACTCTCTCGTCTTCTCCTCCTCCTCCCTCCACTCTCTCCCCTACCTCGGTGCCTCCTTCTCCGCCTTTCCTCTGTTCTCCCCGACAAGGTTTCTAGCCAAGCCTGATCTATGAAAGTCTTGTCAAAACAGATGCTTCCCTGTTCTTCCAAAACCATCAAGAACCACATTGACACCCTTGCTCCTGCAACCACTCCTTCACCACTAGAGCCTTCCCCTCGAAGCACTCCAGTGTGCACCCTCTTCTCAAGAAACCCTCAGACGACCCCTGCTGCCCAGCTAACTATCACCTGATCTTCATCACTCCTTTCCTGGGCAAACTCCTGGAAAAGTTGGCCATCTCCCAGCTTAACCTTCATACTGAATCTGTTGGTTGTATCCATGACAAACAGTCTGGCTGCACAGCAGCCAGAAACCTGGAAACTGCTCTCATGAACATCCATGAAGACCTGCTCTCTTACCTCGATTCTAATCTCCCCTCTGTTTTCATCTTACTCGATCTCTCTTCTGCCTTTGACATGGTCAACCATGCCATCCTGCTCAAATTGTCTCCGTGATAACCTGGGTATCACTGATCAGGGCCTGGGCTGGCTGACCTCTCCTCTCTTATCGACCCTCTCAGGTCCAACTTGGGTCTTTCCTTTCCTCCATCTCACTCTCTACCTGTGGTGTTCCCCAGGGGTTCAACCTCTCTCGCTGGCTGTTCAACCAATACCTGGCACCTCTTGCCCACCGTATTGCTGCTCTCTGCTCTAACTTTCAGTGCTATGCAGATGACACACAGCTCGTTTTCAGGTTCCCCTCTGCCACCTCATCACCTTTTCTCATCTTCGACTGTCTAATCCAGGAGTGTTGTGCCGCCAAAGATCTCTGCCTGAATGCCAGTAAGGCAGAGATTCTCCTCACTGGCAAACCTGCACCCTCCTTTCCCGTCACTCTCTGGCTGGCCTTCCTTGGCCCTCTTCCTGCTCCCACCTGTGAGGCTAAGAACCTTGGGGTCATCTTCGACTCCAAACATTTTCTCCTCACATTTCTGACATCTCTAAGAAGTCAAACTTCCAACTGCACCTCCTCAGAGGTATTCTTCCTTTCCTCTCCTTCCCCCAGAAGCTCACCGTCTCCAGAGCTCTGGTTCTCTCTAGGCTGGACTACTGCAACAGCCTCTTTCTTAATCTGCCTGCTACTAATCTCCGCCCTCTGCAACTCATCCAGAACAGGACTGCGAGACTTGTCCTTGGCCTCAAGCCTAGGGATCGTATCTCTGCAGCACAGAAATCTCTGCATTGGCTCCCAGTGGCTGTGAGGATTAAGTTCAAGACCCTCTTCATTGTCCACAAGGCCTTCTGGGGACTGGGGCCTAAATACCTCCAACTCTTTCTTCGTAAATACCTTCCTATTCAAGCTCTTCGCTCCTCCAACTCCCTCAGGGTCAATCGCTTCTCCAAGCAACGAGTTGGTGGTAGATCTCCTTCTTCGGCTAGGGCCTCCCTCAGAAACAGCCTCCCTGCCTCTCTGAAACTTGAGGAGAACCCTCTCTGGTTCCGGAAGTACCTCAAGACTTTTCTCTTTGCTTCTGCCTTCTCTCTTCCTCTCCCCTGCTGATTTTCCTGTCTGAAACTGCACTGGTCACCTGGCTACCCTCTGATCTCGGGCCCAGGTCCCTGCCCACCCAGTTGCACATCCGCACTGCCTCCCTCCAACCCTTGCACTTGGGTCTGTATCTGTAACCCTACAGTCCCCCTACCTGCACTTTGAAAACCTGTCTGCATTTACCCGTGCACCTGCCACCCATTGGCCGCACTTAGTTATTCTTCGATCCCATGTTCAGCACCCACCCTCTCCTTTACCCTCACACTTTTCCCCTCCCCTCCCCTCTATCCTGCACTTGCACGATCTCAATGTCACTTGGCCTAGTAAGATAGTTGTCCCTGTCCTCCCTGTGTCCCTTTTCCTTGCCTCGTCGCGCCTTTAAACACTTGTCTATATGCGCATTATAAATGCCGTATCATATCATATGCATTTTTTACAGATGCAGGGGATGATGATACATGGCAAGGTGGAGAGAGACAATAGAAGTAAACCTTTATCATACAGTGAAAAGAGAGGGCAACCACTTTGCAATATGTGAGCAGAGTTTGATACTTTTCTATGACTCTTAATTAAGAAAAGCAAGAGTGCAACTATATGAAATAACCCAATTCAAGCATGTTTTACAAAAAACACATTTGCTTGTTGTAGATTGGATGAGTTCACCATGCTTAACTTGTGGGCAGCAAATATTGTGAGGACTGCTTTGGAATTATGAACAATTAAAATCGTTCCATCGATGTTGCATGCCAAAACTGCAGTTAAAATGTACTTATTGGAACTCTAAATTGCAAGAGAAATAATTGGGAAATGTATATAAGTAGCACTTAAACTATTTGTAATAAAATATTTAATATGAGTAATGTAAATTGGTATGTTGGTGATCAACATTTCTGATACATTAAACTTTTTGAATGAGTTAGTACATCCAGATGAAGACCCTATAATAATTGTAAACGGTTGAAACAGACATGTAGACGTTTGATGTAGCAGTAGATTGGTTGGTCACTACAAACACCATTACATGTTTTAACAGTTGAGCGTATTATATTGTGGTTGAATTTCTGGGCACTTAGGATCATATAGTTTAGGTACAGCACTCCCTCTTTGTACTTGCACATCTACTCTATCCCCCCGACTTTTGTAATAATGTATTAGTTGAGTGTATATTGTTGCTCACAACAGAAAATGGTGATGTGGACTAATATTTGATGTATTAAAACATTCTCCTTCGCTTTCGAATACACTAGAGTTTATGTTTATTTAGAATGAGCAGAAAAGGTGTATTCTTAATCTCAGCTCCCCCATTGTTAATAAGGACCCTTTATTCTGTAATGTAGCAGCTGGAGTGGATGTTTTCAGCCAAAAGACGCCAAACTCTTGCTGAAGACAGGGACCGGTGCGCATCTGATAACTTGAGAGGCTGGGCAGCGCACAGGATTGTTTTGTAGCACTTCAAGAATCCTGTTGCCAGAAGCTGTCTGAATAGGGCTTCGGTCTGCATGCTCTCACCAGTCCATGGGTTAGGGCACCAACTGGGTACTTCTAGGATTGCAGTAAGAGAGGCACAGCTTCACCAGAACTTGGTTTTGGTAGTGATGGTTGTGCTCAGCAGCAGTCTTCTGGGTCTTCAGTGGAAGTCCCTCTTCTTTTGGGTCTTGGCACTGGTGGTCAATCAGAGAAACTGCTCTAGAGCTATTCCTTTTATTCCAAATTCAGGTCAAGTTGCTCCAGCCCAACAATGGCAAGCATCTGCACCATTCAAACAGGTAAGGGCTGTACAATCATGGAAAACAACAGCACATCTGCTTAGCAACAGACTCACCTGGCTGGAATGTGGATTGGGACAAGACTGTCCCATCTCCAGGGATGTCATTTCACCAAAATACATGGGGTAGCGTGCCCACTCACCCCTGCCCCCCCCCCCGTGACATTACATGAAACGACCATCAGATTTCTCAGGTGGGTCTAGCACCTGTGTTTCTAGGCCCTCTCATTTCAGCCAGATTTAAGATTTGAGGCAGAGGGAGGTGCGATTTGTCCATGATCACACATTTGGAGAATGTTATTTTTCCATATTTGACGTGGGTTCTATATATAACACATACATAATACAGTACTTGTAACAGAGTAATCGAAATCTCAAACGCACGCTACAGCTAGTGTATGAAACATCTATATAATCATGGACACAGAAGGGCTCGTTATCTGTGGCATTGCTGTGTTAAATGAGCCAAAAAAGCACTGACCTGGGAAGGCGTGCGCTGCTTTTTACCCAGGAGAAGAATGCTGCCTGAGCAAGGCCGGCAAATGAAATCATTGACCAGGATTTAGTATCAACAAAATTCCTTGGTTATAAATGTATAGGAGTCAGCTACCACTACGATAGGCGAAAATTAGACTGGTATGCATGCACACAAGGAAGTGCACTTGATAATGTTATCTTTGCTGTTGTATAATACCTGGGAAAGGTTCTTTCAATATACCCCAAGACCACCGCCCGCCATATTAAAAATTATCCAAGCGTAACACTGGATGCCAGAGGACTTAAAAAGCCTCCACCATTTAATGTAATATCATTGCTGCACACATAAATCAGTGGCACCACAGTTTTATATTTAAACCCCCCACGAGTTGCTTCTCACCCAGGGACTCACTAGCAGACTTCAAGGCGCGCACTGCACACTAACCCATTGTCAGACAATGGTGTAGCACACAATCATGCTGTGGGGCCCCCCTGAAGCGCTTTAACAAAGAACAGGAGACGCCATACCGCGGGCCGGCACGGATCACCATGAGTGTGTAGTATCAGTGATGATTTTGTCGCTGCAGGTGCATGCACTACTGCAAGGTAAATTAGTAAAAATGTTTTTTAATCAAAGCTTTAATGTTCCACGTACTGCAGAAAGAAGGGAGCAGTGCCTGTTCCTGGTTGTTTTTTGGAGGGTGTAAATATTTGCCTCAAGCAAGGGATTGCGACCGAGCACAACAAGGGAGCCCGAACAAACGATAATGGGTTTAGACATTGGGGGGATTCTTCCCCCTTCCCAGAAAAAATATTTTGAATAATGGGTTAAAAGAAAAAGTTACTCTTACCTGGTAACGTTCTTTCAATGGGATGGTCCGACAACGTATTCCATATCTATGACAGTAATCACCACAGCTGTGCTACTTCGGAAAACCTTTCGGCGTCTGCATCCTGTGTCGATGGCGTCGATACGCTGTCCTCGAGGGCCTCCGTCGAGCCGACGTCACCGGATGTTATAAGTAGGACGCACGACGCCCGTAGCCTCAGTTGTAGTTTTTTCCCCCAGAACGTGTGGCACCAATCTTCTGCCAGTATGACCACAGAAAGCCTTGCGGAAACATAAGCTGCAATCGCATAAGAAATTCTGTAGCGGGCTAGGCAGGGAGGGAGCGATCTGGAATACGTTGTCGGACCATCCCATCGAAAGAACGTTACCAGGTAAGAGTAACTTGTTCTTCAAGGGGATTGGGTCCCCCGACGTATTCCATTTCTATGACAGACTCCCAAAGCAGTACCAATGTATGGAGGAGGAAAAATAATTTAGAATAATGAAATTTAGAATGCCCAATCAAATTGCAGAGTAAAGGACCACCTTGCCAAAGGCCAGATCCTGCCTATGGACAGAATCTAGGGAGTAGTGTCGTACAAAAGTATGGACCGAAGCCCAAGTGGCTGCTTCACAGATGTTACGAATAGGAATACCCCTCTGCAAGGCAGTAGAGGCAGCCATACCCCTAGTAGAATGGGCCCGTAAGCCTACCGAAGGGTCCTTACCCGCCAAGCAGGAACATTAAGAAATTGCCAAGATAATCCATCTGGACAAAGTCTGCTTAGTAACAGCTTGTCCAAAATGCCTTCCAGCGTAACCTATAAAGTGCAGATCATCCACCCTGACCCGGGACATGCGTGAAATGTAGAAACTTAAAGCTCTCCTAGGATCTAACTTATGGAGCCTCTCCTCGTCCTTACCAGGATGGGGAGGAGGATAAAATGCCGGAATAATGACCTTCTGGCTTAAATGAAATTCCGACACCACTTTCGGAAGAAAGGAAGGAAGGATGAACACTAAGGACAACCCTGTCCTTATGAAACACAGTGAAGTGTATCTTAACTGAAAGTGCCTGTAACTCACTCACTCTGCGAGTGAAAGTGACTGCAACTAAAAATACCGTTTTCAGGGTTAACAGTCTCAAAGGACAAGAATGTAAAGGCTCAAATGGATCACCCATTAGAAACTTGAGAACAAGGTTCAAATCCCAACCGGGCACCTGGAAAGGTGACGGAGGGAACACATTAGTAAGCCCTTTCAGAAACGGAGAAATTAAAGGGATTTTAAAATAAGAACACTCCTCAGACGAGCGCTTAAATATGGACAGCGCAGCCAGGAAACCTTTAATGGTACCCACTTGCAAGCCCTTGTGGGCCAAAGAAAGCAAAAAAGACCAAACCACAGGAATGTCACATGAAAAAGGATCCACATTCTTAACCCTGCACCAGTCGCAGAACTTACTCCAACTGCAACGGTAGAGGGACTTTGTTGCCGGCCGTCTGGCCGAAAGCAACACCTCCATCACGTCTTCAGGGCGGTCCCAATCCTTATACCTCAACCTTTCAGAAGCCAAGCGTGAAGGTTGATGGATCGGACCTCTGGATGGAGAACCTGACCCCCCCCCTCCCATGAGAGCAGATCGTCTCGGTAGGGAAGACGACGTGGAGGGCAGATGGACAAGTCGAGAAGGTCCGGGTACCACGTCCTCCGGGCCCATGCCGTAGCAATGAGGATCATCCGGGAACCGAACCTCTGCAGCACTTGCGGGATGACGGGGACTGGAGGAAACGCTCCACCACGAACACGTCTCCTAAGGCTCCTCTTGGAGGAAATTCCCGCGAGCAGAACCTTTCACACTTCCGGTTGACACTGGAGGCGAAGAGATCCACTTGAGGCATCCCCCAAAGGGCGAAGATCTCCAGGAGACCCTCCTGAGCCAACTCCCACTCGTGAGAGATCACGCTCTGCCTGCTCAGAGCGTCCGCTGTCTCGTTTTCGGCTCCGGCCAGATGAACTGCCGAGATCGAAATTCTCTGCTGGATGGCCCAGAACCATAGCTGCATCGCCTCCCTGCACAGAGGAAGTGACCCTGCCCCCCCCCTTTTTGTTGAGGTAGTGCATGGCCACCGTGTTGTCCGGATCAGGACATTCTTTCCTCGCACAGTTGGCAGAAAAGCCTTCAGGGCAAGCCCGACGGTCCTCAGCTTCAACAGATTGATATGGAGTCTGGACTCCGATGGAGACCAACGACCGCCGACTGTCAACTCGTTGGCATGAGCTCCCCAACCTGTGAGGGATGCGTCCGTCACGATCGTCACCTCCGGCCAGGGTAGCCAAAATGGAGCCCCCCTCATCAGAGTGCCTTTGTCGTCCCACCACAGAAGGTCCTGAGCGACCGAGGGCGGCACCTGAACGGGGTCCGACATCCTGCCGGAGGACTGCGACCACTGCATCTTGAGAGCCCAATGCAGCGATCTCATCCGCAACCAGGCCTCTGGCACCAGAAGAATGGAGGATGCCATGAGGCCTAGCAACCTCAAGAACTCGAACGCCGGGAGACTCTGGGCACGTTGAAACTTGTGTACCATCTGCTGAATGTGAAGAGCCCTCACCTGGGGAGGAAAACCCTGCCCCAGGGATGTGTCGAGCACCGCTCCGATGTACTGGAGCCGCTGACTTGGCGTCAAGTGGGACTTCTTTAAGTTGAGGGAGAAGCCCAGCTTGTGAAGGGAGTGGCAAGTGATGGAGAGATGATCCAGGACTTGCTCAGGAGAGCGCATCCTGATCAACCAATCATCCAGGTAGGGGTAGACGTGAATGCCCCCTTTCCTGAGATACGCTGCCACCACCACCATGAGCTTGGTGAAAACCCTCGGGGCGGAGGTCAATCCGAACGGCAGGACCCGAAACTGAAAGTGCGAGTCGCCAACCGCGAACCTCAGGTACTTCTTGTGCTTGGGATGGATCGGCACATGAAAGTAGGCGTCCTTGAGGTCGAGAGACACCAACCAGTCCTGAAGTTGAAGGGCCTGAAGGACTTGAGAGAGAGTAACCATCTTGATCTTGTCCTTCCTGAGGAGCTTGTTCAAACCACGCAAGTCCATGATGGGTCTCAATCCCCAGTCTTTCTTCGAAATAAAAAAATAAGGGGAATACCATCCCTTGTTCCTCTCCGCTACAGGCACCAATTCTATGGCACCTTTCTCCAGCAGAGACTGAATTTCCTGCACAAGGAGCGGATCCAGACTCCTCAAAGAGGGATTCCCTGGTGGATTGTCGTGAGGCCTCTGCTGGAAAGGAAGACAGTAGCCGTGGGCGATGATCTCCAGAACCCACACATCTGAAGTAATGGCACGCCATTCTACAAGATGCTGCGCCAGCCTTCCCCCAACCGTTGAACCATGGGACATGGCCTCATGACTGAGCTGAAGCGGCTGTGGCATTGCCGAGCGGCCTTGGCACCTCGAGTACCTTGTTTTCCATCTCTGGCCATCCTACGGTGGCCCTTTTGACTTGCAGCTCCTCTCGATCTACTAAAGGATGAGTAATATCGAAAGGAACCTTCCCTCCATTGCTGTCCCCTAGGACGAAAAGGCAGAGGTTGGCGAACTGCAGCGCTCAACGACTTTGCTGCAGCTTTGGAGGTCTGCAACCTCTGAAGGCTCTCGTCAGCCTTGCTGCCAAAAAGATGTTCACCATCAAAGGGCATGTTGAGGAGCCGGGCTTGCACATCAGGAGCAAACCTCGGCTTCCGCAACCACGCAAACCTGCGTATTACGGTGCTCACCACCATGGACCGGCTGACACAATCTGCTATGTCCAGACCCAACTGAATGGACTCACACATGGCATGCTTGCCATCCAGCACCATGGCAAGAAAACCATCCCGTTCCTCCCCTTTGGGAATATGATCAGCCGCTAACGAAATACAGTCCCACGGAGTGTGCGTGAAATGTGACAAAGCACACACGGAGTTGGCTGCCTGCAAAGCCATACCCCCTGAAGAAAACACTTTCTTCGCCCAGCCATCAAAACGCTTGTCGTCCCTATCAGGAGGGATGGTAGGGTCCGACGCCTGCTTTGCTGGGGCCGTAGCCGCCTGCACCACCAAACTCTCCGGTGTGGGGTGCGTGGACAAGTAGCAGGGGTCGCTACTGGCTGGACGGTATTTTCACGGCAAAGACTTGCTCACTGCCGGGAGACTCTCTGGGGCAGTCTAAGCTGCCGCCACCCTTCTTTGCAAGGCCATATGGAATGGCAGTACCGGGTCAGTTGGTGGACCTTGGTCGAGGATATCCGTCAGGTCATCCTGCAGAAAATCCACCGGTGGCGCAGACCACCCCAAGTATTCCGTTACCCTCGACATAAGGCGCCAGTACGAGGACTCGGCATGGGCGCCAGGCTCAGGCCTACAGAACTCCACCTACGCAGAGGTGTCCAGACCACTGGCGTCGTGCAATGACTGCCACAGGTCTTCAATCGAGCTATGCCCAGACAAAATTTCATCAGGTACCTCCTCAGGAACCATACCTTCCTCAGACCCTTCATCCCCCTCAAATATAATCCAGAGGCTCGAATGAGGACACAGAAAAAGGGACAAAGACAATTTTAGCCTTGGCCAGTGCCTTTCTGGGGGGTTCCACCGTGCCACGGGGTACCTCCGACAAAACAGCCTCGAAAGGCATTGATGGAATCAGCATCGACGTCGAGCGTGGCGCCACCGAGCCCCGAGCGTGTCCTTCGACAGCCTGGGTGCCGATGGCGTCGACGGCTTCCTTGGAGGCGGAGCCTCGAGAGAGTCCCTCGACGACCTCGGCGCCGCAGGCGTTGATGTCTTCTTCGAAGACTTCACAGGCTCCGACGGTCTCGAGGGCATTGAGGACCGGGACCTGGAACGGGCATGTCTAGAGTGACCAATCTTGTCCGACCGTGACCTCGAAGGCGCCCGTGATCGTGACGACCACTTGAGCCCGAAGGCGTGCGAGTGGTGTCTCTAGCACAGTCACGGCCGACGTCTTTCAACGGCGCGGACGGACCGGAGCCCTGCAACTGAAAAATCACCATCATCTCCTGCCGAAAGGAATCCCATTCGGCAGGAGTGGAATGCTTGTTGGAACAAGCAACCTGCCGACGGGCAGAGTCCTCGGACAAGGAAGGGGAAGGCGACCGTTGACGTTGCTTCCGTGAGTGCCTCGAAGAGACAGAGGAATGGCAGGACCAACTCCGGGACCGAGACCCCCCCACCCGACACAACGATGCAGAGAGTCGTCCCTCGAATCGTCAGTCGAAAGGACTTAGACTTCCGGGGCTTGGCCACCTTAGCTACAGAAAGGTTCTTCTTACGCTCCCGCAAGGTCTTCGAAGTAAGCGACTGGCAGTCCACACAGTCATCCGTGTCGTGGTCCCCACAGAGGCAAGTGACGTGCGAATCCGTCAACGACATCTTGGACCCGCATTCCCAACACTTAAAAGACGAGGACATCATAGATATTCACAAACGAACAGGTTCGAGGAACCGAAAGAACAGAACTCAGAAGAGTCGAGGCGCGCCGAGATCTCCGAAGCGAACATGTTTGCGGAAAAACAGAACTGAGGCTATGGGCATCCTACTTATAACATCCAGTGACGTCGGCTCGACGGAGGCCCTCGAGGACAGCGTATCGACGGCATCGACGCAGAAAGATTTTCCGAAGGAGCACAGCTGTGGTGATTACGGTCATAGATATGGAATACATCGGAGGAATCATTAAAAAAAGTACAATAAATGCAAGTCACCAAAAGTGCACAGGGCATTTCCTAATGCTTTATCATGCTGGTCCCTGCAATATACGCCAATATAAAAACATTGTTATGCTGGCTGTGCCCATATATTTCCATGCTGGCTCCACCAACATATGCTAGTATTCCCATATAAGGCCATACGGACGTTTGCTTTTAAGATGTTCTTTTATAGTATCATCAGTGGCACTGGGTACAAAACGGTCTCTGCCAATACATGCCACTACTCCTATGTAAGTACATACTCCCGTTGCTATGGCCATTAAAAGTGACATATCGCAATATGAAAACCTGCCCAAACTGGTTCCAATGTAAGCCAGTCTAGACCCATGAGAACACTTATGCTTGATTTATCATAGATGCTCAGTTAATAAAAAGTCATGCTACAGATAAAAATATACAGCGCCGCTACACCAAAACATTAGTCTAGCGAGGTAACCCTACTTATCATGCTTGCTTTTTTAAAGATGCGGAGTAATAAATGTCATGCCACAGTAAGCAATGGCTGGACTGACGTCACCATGCACGTCTAGCCAGATAATGACACTCATTAACTTGGCTTTGCCCAGAAATACCAGTAAAACATGTAAAGTCAAAGGATGTGTCAAAAATGCTCTAGTTATCCCCAGTTTCCCAGGGCCTTACACAGACATGCATGGATCCACATTCACCCACCGGTCACTCACCCAAACATCCCCTCTCACATTCATTCACATTGCATTGCATTCACCACTCAGGCACTCGCCCACAACATTCAAACACCCACTACCCCATTAATACTCATTCACCCATCAGTCACTCACTCACACCTTCTCTTACATCCACTCATTCCATTCTCTACACAGGCACACACCCACCCACGCAGAACATTCAAAACACACCATCACTTTCATACTCATTCAGCCACCAGTCACTCACTCACATCTTCACTTACATCCACTCATTACCTTCTCTACACAGGCCCCCACCCAGAACATTCAAAAACACACATCACTTCTCATTCCCCGACCATTCACATACATACATCTGACACGCACTTCACACATGCAGCAAAATACACATTTTTTAAAAAGCCTTCTTTCTTTTTTCTTGCAGCTTCGATCTGTCTGTCCAGGCCACACTCTGCTCCTCTGTGCTACTCACAAACATTTTCCAGGAAGCTGCAAGAGCTTCCTGTTTTTCCTGTATGAGAGCTACGAGGAAGTCGAGGGAGTAGTGGTTGGAGGTGAACGTGGCATGTGACATGTGCCACATGTCACGGTCAGCTGGTGAGCTGCAACCCGACCCCTACAGAGCGCGTCCCAGGGCCAACCTTCACCGTGATGGGTGAGGACTGGGCCGGGAACCCCCCCCCCCCAGATCTGTTGTGGCAGTAAGCCCCCGCACCGCGGGGCTACAGGCGCTCCCGCTACACCAGGAGTTTACATTTTTTTCTGTTTTCTTTAAAATCATTGGGATCACAAAGCAGTCCAAGGGTTGCAAACTGCGACCCAAGCGTTGCAAACTGTGACCCAGGGGTCGCATCAGCGACCCCTGGCGACACCCAAATGACGGGACACTGCCTTCATATATAGCCAAGTCACACACATCTCCACTTTACTAGGGAATCCAAGATGGAAGCGAAAGTGCATGCCTTAAATGGCATTTACGTATATGGGACTCCAGAAAGACGGCCAAACAACAAGATGACCAAATAACAGGGTGAAAACCACATGGCACAGCCATTTTACTTCAAATTGCATTATGCAGTGAAAAATAAATGTGCACGTGAGGGCACTGAAAAACAAATGGTAGAACTTAATCCCCTACCTCCAGGATACATCAAAAAGCGAACAAAAAAAATGTTACTACAGAAAAAGAAGGGATTCTTAGTACGCCTGCAGCACTTCACTGTAAGGTGATGCATGCTATAGTAAAAAAATACATGAATCTTTTAGTAGGGACATGGGGCTAATTTACTGGTAATCATATTGGGCTGAACAGTGCCCCCAAAGTAGGTGAGTTGAGCAAGGGAAGTAAAGCAAAAACACTTGAATTACCTCTTATGGTCAATACAGGCTTCAGGCTACAGCAAATAGCTGGGGGTTTCATTGATGTCAAAGGAAGAGAAGTTGAAAAAAAGGAATCTTTAACAGGACTGCAAACATCATGAATAGTTTTAATAAACAACTGTTGTCCGAACAGAAAAAGGTATAACAAGCCTAGATAGACACGCCCTTCAACAAGACCTGTGAGCGGTTTAGAACCTCACAAAAATGTACAGACTGCATCCTTTCACCAAGGCAAGCACGTTGGGCCACATCCATCCTCCACACATTACAACCCATGCCCGAGACAGTCATCGATCTAGCCACCCAAACTAGCACATTAGAATCTCAAGAACATTTCTGCTCAGCTACATTTGGAAAGCCACTCGAGACCTTGTACCCTGGAGTAAGAATGTAGTTTCAAACTACTCTGTAGGTCACACGCCGCTCAGTTCTCCAGATAAACACCCAACCATTTCTTGCTCAATTATCATTAGCCAATGGCTGGTAGCGAGTGAAAATGTTTAGGCCTCTTGAGCCCTTCCATCACCAACCTGTGCAAAGCCTAAGTTCAGGTATTGTCTCCATGCTGATGAAGAAAGCCAAAATGACTTCCATCTTGGAAAAGCCAGCAAGAGATGCCTCGATTCTGGCCAGCTACAGACATACCACAAACCAAGCGTCTGATGCAAATGTTCTACAAAAGAGCATTCCTATCTCAAATCCATAAACGCTGAGGAGGGTGCCCCTCCTACTACTACTACAAAACTGCCAATCACAATTCAGACCAAGACGTGTAACTAAGGCCATCCTTATTGACAGGAAAAAAATCTTCAAACCCTGGATGTAAACCACTCTATTGACCTTATACTGTTCCACCCGTCAGCAGCCTATGACACAGTCAACCACAATAATCTGATACATTAAATGCAACACAAGTGAGAATGCTTAATTAGTTCAAATCATTTCAAGCAGACAAAGCAGGTGAAAGTGAGTTCCTATGTCTCACCTACCCCCTTCCTACCTGGGAGTGTCATGGCATTAACAGCATGGCTGGTCAATGCCGACCTACATAAAACTACTCACCACCCGCTGATTCTACCCCATTCCAGTGGTAAGCCAATTACCTATAAACGTGAATCAAAATGAGTCCAGATTCCACGCATCTCAATTTAATTTCCACATGCATGTCCCTGAACCACAAATTGGTGACAGTCTTCTCAACTTAGACAAAACTGAGTCCTAATGTTCGGGCAGGACCTCACAAACGCCACTTTTATGACCACCTGCCCTTGACCCCCACCTGTGAACCCAGGCAAAATAAAAACACTTCGGGTCATATTGTTTCAGCACTATCTTTCTACCCTGAAATCAGCATAATTTCCGAAAATGAAAACGTTCAGCTCCACAGACCCAAAAATGTCCCACCATTCCCAGGAATCTCAGAAAGGAACTACTGTCAGTACTAATATTCCTGCCTCTGGATTACTGCAGCAGTGGCTTGCTCGTAGGCAAACCCAAGCAGCCAATTAAACCGATACAGATCTTCCAGAATAGAGCAGACAGACCCATACCATTCTTGAGGCTGGGGCGCAAATCACAATTTTAGGGGCCCCCTGTGAGCCCTGCTGAGGGTCTTCCCACCCCTTCCACTTCTTGAAGCACAGGTAATTATGCAGACTGAATGGACAAATGATTATACTGCCGCCGGGGAGTGCTGCATGCTGCAACAGGTGAAAGTTCCAAGTAAGTTATCAAACCGTATATCTTTCACTTAGCTTAGAAACAAGGATTCCTGCCCCCCCCCGTGCCAAAATGTACCAGCCACCACAATACGTGGAGTGTAACATTATGCACAATTGCTCATGCCAGTGGCCGAGGCAGTTTTTGGTGCTGGTGGGGACAGGTCGCTTCTAAAGTAAAACTGACATTGTAAACGAGTCAAGGCAAGGGACAGGCATCTGAAATTAAACATGAGCGACTGAGCAAAGTGAGGGAGCCCCAAGAGTGAGGTAGGGGAATCCATGGGGTTCACCCCTGAGAACGTTCTTAAAATAATGTGTTGAAAAGGTGCATTTTACAGAAAATGTATTTTTTTTTTTAAATAGAAAAATGGGGTAAAGTCCTCAATTTAAAATTGGCTCTCTAGGGTAGTACATAAAAAAAAACAGATGCCATGTCACCAAGAGCACATATGAGCATTTTAAAAAAATGTCATGATGTCTATGTCCACAGCATATTCAAGGATTGTCATTGTAGGACACTTTCACACAGCCATGCCTATGATATAGGCCGGCATTGCCACTGCACATCACTATGTAGATGCCGCCACAATCTATGCAAATATGGTCACTGTAAATCACTTTCATGAAGCTGCAGCCACAATCTTTGCCAGTATGGTCATCATAAACAGGAGGATGAATCAGAGACTGCAGACATGGTCAATACTGTACTTGAAATAGAACTAGTTCTTTGGAAGAATGTTGGCTCAGAGGCAAAGCGTGACTCTCATTCACAAAATAAAAATACCATACGATTAGAACACATTTCTCAATAGACTCAATTAAGAGAACACCAGAAAAATGGATATCTGACAGGAAAGTGTACAATAAAGGCATAACCCTTCTAGAATAGACCGGGTGAACATCATTTACCTATAGCAGAAAGGAAGTATAGTGTTTTGTGATTATGGGCAAACAGATTATTCTCAGAGTATGTGTTCCATGCAGAGGCAAGCAATCAGCTCTAGCAGTTAGAGGAATGTATTGCAGTTCACCATTGTGATCTCGGGCAAACAGCTGCAGTGATTGGTAAACTTTCAAATTTAAAAATCAGCCAACATCGATTGAGCAAGCATACTGATCAGGCCAATGCCTCTCCAGTTGGTTGTAGAGTGATGTAAGGGAATGCTGCCACCATTTGTAAAATATGGGTCCACACACACTGCATTTTAAAGCTGAAGTTTCCAAAGAAATAAGCGAACAGTAACATTCTTCAATTTCAGCAAATATTGTGTACCATAATTGCACTACTTCTCCTGCGGCACAGTCTACACCCCACTAGGAAAACTACACAGTCATTTTCCAAAGCAAACAAAACTAGATGTAAAAACATATTCTGAGATAAGATGCTCATTGTTTGTTTCAATAAGAGGACCATCACATGTACAGCATGCTGGCATCCAAAAAGCACCTTAGAAATGCTGCTATTATATTGCAGAGAACTCTGCTTAGATCAAGGGGCTGCCATCCAATGTCAGTGGGCTCCTTAAATATGGGATACATTACTCATCGTAATCTTATTTCTGACGCTTGTAACTGCTTAGAATCACATGCTTTGCATAGGCCGACATCTAGTGGAAGGTGTGGAGTATTACACATGAGGTTTTCGAAGTTAGAAAAGAGACATCGACAGGGCCCGACTAATACTATCCCTAGTGTGACGTACCCTGTACCCATGACCCCCAACGCATCAAGGTCCCTCAGATCATTTGTTTCTGACAAGAGGGAGTGTAAATTGTAAGCGTGGAGAGTAGGCAGAGACCATGTGGTGTGAAAGATCTATGCTTTTTCTTTAGGCATCTTCGACTCCAAGAGGGGAGGGAGGGTGGTCGCATGTGCATCTAAGCAGATACAAGTGTCAGAAATACGATTACTGTGAGTATTGTATCCTTTCTGAAGCTTGTAGATCTGCTTAGAATCACATGCTTTGCATAGATTAGTGAGCAGTACTAGGAGAAGGAAGTGGGTTGTTCAAAGGTAGCGCTGCAAAGAGATGTTTCAAAACGGTTTGTCCGACCTGTGTATCAACCTTAGAATGTGTCCAAACAGTTATGTTGAGTGAAGGTGTGTACTGAACTCCAAGTTGCAGCCTTGCAACCAGCATGCAGAGGCACATTTGCTATGAAGGCTAGAGTTGCCCCAGTACCACGAGTTGAGTGTGCTCTGGACTTAAAAGGCAAGGTTTTCTTGGCAAGAGAGTAACATAGTTGTATGCAGTTGACAATACATTTACAAATTGCTGCTTTGGATATAGGGTCCCCTTCAATTCCAGCGGCTATGGATCCAAAAACTGATTTTCTGATCAATTTTGCCCTTTGAAGGTAGAACATGATGGCTCTGCGCACATCCAGTGTATGTAGACTTCTCTCTGCTGAGTTTGTTCGGTTCTGGAAAAACACAGGAAGCTCGTTAGTTTGATTAAAATGGAATTTAGATATGAATTTGAGAGAGAAGCGAGGATGTGTGTGTAGCACCACCTTGTCCTTGTGTATTAGTATGAAAGGGGTTTTGTACTGACAGAGCTTGTAGTTCTCCGATTGATCTAACAGCCATTAGAAAGGTTGTATGCAAGATGTTTAAGGCTGGCTTCGTGCATAGGCTCAAAGGGGGTCCCCATGAGACTTGTAAGTACGACATTTCGGTCCCAGCCTGGAGTAGGATTAGAGATTGGAGGGTACAGTTTTTTGACACCCTCCATGAAAGCTTCAACTACGGGCACCTTCCACCACGAAATTGTATTCTAGGACGTGGTTTAGTCGGAGAGGGCCGCCTGGTGTACCTTGAGTGAGGTAAAGACCAATCCTGAGTCAATTAGGTAGAGTAGGTAGTTGACTATGTTGGATGGTGAACAGTCTGTTGGATTAAGAGACCGTGCTCTACACCATAACACAAAGAATTTCCATTTGTTAAAATAGCTTGCGTGCCTCCTTGGTATTTCCATGCACCTATGGTCTAGGTTTAGGTGACCAAATTCTATGACCTCAGGAGCCAAGCTACTAAGTTCAGCTTCTGAGGGCATGGGTGCAACACTGTTCCCCCTGATTCTGGGTCAACAGGTTGTCCGTGCAGGGTAGTTTCATGGGAGGACACAGGTGTGAGAACCAGGTCTGGTGGGCCCACATTGGAGCTATTAGGATCAGTGTTACTTGTTCCCGGTGTAGCTTGTGGACTGTTTGTTGAGAAGATGTGTCGTGGGGGGGAAGCATGCAAATTTCCCTCAGCAGTTCATCAGTAGTGCATTCCCTTTAGATCCTGGGAAACCTGGACGTTTAATCTTGGCACTGCGCGTTTTCCAGGGTTGCAAATGCTTCTGGGAACTCCCAGTTTGAGAAGACGTTTAGCACGTCTGTGTTTAGTTGCCATTCATGCTCCGAGGGCAGCATTGTACTCCTGCTTAGTACTTCTGCCAGGGAGCTCGGAAGGATAGCTCAGGGGCAACATGGTCACCTTGGAAGCACGACGTGGAGCAACACAGGTTCCATTCTCAGGTCTGCGCTTAGAAACATCTGGGTATTAAGCGTGTTATAAATAACCAATAATAATTGAGTTCCATTTCGAACATGTTGAGCCACCAGGAACATGTGATGTAGTGCCCACAGCCAGATGTTCTGGGCTAGTTTGGACAGCCCTGGAGAATGTGTTCCCCCTTGCATGTTTACATAAAACATGGCTGTGGTACTGTCAGTAAGGATTAGGACTGTTTTGTGCACTAGAGGAGCCTTGAAGTGCTTTGAGAATCGTTAGTAGTTCCAGAAGGTTGATGAGCTACTGGTTAGCGCCTGTGTCTACAGGCCGTGAGCTGTGTCATGCAGGAAGTGAGCATCTCACCCAGTTATAGACGTTTATGTTGTGACAATGGCCTGGATCGCTGGTGTGTGGAAAGGCTGTTTCTGTTCCAACACTGTAGCGATTGAACCAGAGGTTTGCGAAAGCACCACTAGATAGTCTCACAACCCGCTTGCTTGCGACCAATGTTTCACCAGCCACTCTTGCATTGGACACATGTGCAGCCTGGCCTGAGGCACTAGGTAGATGCAGGAAGCCATCATTCCCAGCAGGCGCAAAGCCTTTTGTACAGTCACCTGACGTCCGGCTGCGTACTGAGGTGTTTGAAACAGCATGTTTTGGACCCTCTCTCGGAGGGGTAGACTAGTCCGACGTCTGTTTTGACTAGTGCCCTCAGAAATTGCTTTACTTGGCTGGGCACTAGACTGCCCTTCTTTTTGTTTAAGGAGAAGCCCAATTGGAATAGCTGATTGTTTGCTGCGTGTTTTGAAGGCACATCGGGGGAGAGTCCGCATTAATTAGCCAGCCGTCTATGTAAGGGTTCACTGGAATGGACTGCCATTGCAAGTGGGTGGCCACCACTGCTAGGATCTTTGTGAATACCCTGGGGGCTGTAGCAATGCCACTGTAGCACTTTGAATTGGTAGCGCTTGTTTCTCAATTTGAATCAGAGGTATTCTTTGTTTGCTAGCAACAATGAAATATGAAAGTATGCATCTTTCATGTCCAATGTTGCCACATAATCCCTTATTTTCAGTAGTGGGATGACTTCCTGCAGCGTGGTCATCCTGAATTTCTGGGGTTTGACACGTGTCCAGCACTGGGCACATCATTGGATCTTTCTTTGGAACAAGGAAGTACATTGAATATATACCTTGATTTGGGTTCCATGAAGGGCACCAGCTCGATAGCTCCTTTCTGTAGTAGCATTTCCATCTCCTCTTTGAGGATGTTGAGGTGTTTGAAGGACATTCGTCCTACACAAGGTGGATGGTGGTGAGGTGTTTCGAGGAACCACAGAGTATCCGTTGGTCACTGTATCTAGAACCTAGCAGTCTGACTTTATAACCTCCCATTGCCGGGCAAAGAGCGTTATTCGACCACCGACTGGGGACAGATGGGAGCGAACGTGGATTGGCATGTCATTTGGAGGCAGGGGCTGCTGCACCCCTAGAGGCTGCAGCTCTGCATTGTCCTTTCCCACGGCAAAACCCACACTGATGGAACCGATATGACATTTTTACATGTGGACTGTTAAAGGAGTCACCAGACCTGATTATGATACGATATGACATTTATAATGCACCTATACACAAGTGTTACATACAAGGATTGCTCCAGCTTGCCGTGGTTTCCCTCAGCCTTCCGGCCAAATGTTCGCTGTGTGTTGAATGCCCCCCTCTGGACGAAGGGCTTGTTGGAAATTTGACCAAGGGTCTTGATGATTTCATGCTCCTTCTTTGCTGTCTCCAGCTGGACGTTGACAGCTTTGGCAAAGAGGAGACCCTCCTCGATGGGCATGTTAATAAAGCCCACCTGTGTCTCTGGCTTAAAAACCCTGAGTCTATAAGACAGGAATGTCTTTTTTAGGAGGGCTTCTCTGCAATAACCCTTCCTGAGGTGTCTGCAGAATCAAAGACATTTTTCAGGATGTTTTGGGAGACCGGTTTGCCTTTGGTGGCGATTTTTAAGAATATGGGAGTGAGCCAGTTCAGGTATTGAGCACAGATGCTGTGAAAACTTGTCCCACTGGGTGCTGCTGTGGCTGGCAATCATGGTGGTATTGTTTGCTATTCTAGTGAGGTACGCAGCAGAGGTTGTGATACGTTTACCAATCGTAGTCTCTTGCACTCCTTGCTGGGAGGTGCCTCAGAAGGGATTGACCTGACCCCTAATGTAGAGGGGATCTGAAGGAGAGGGCCTGAAAGATTTTGCCACCGTTTTTTCTCATTGAGGATATCCTCAACAAAGTCAGACCCTGCGGGGCTGGATTCTTCGGTGTTTACGCCAAAACGGTGAGCAGCCATCTTCAGCAGGTCATTGTAAAGAGGTTGGTCTGCAATAGGAGAAGTGTGACCGCCCGCAACTATGGAGGACTCAACAGGGTCGACAAAGATGAGGTCTGGGCCATCCTGGTGCTGTAAACAGGTGTCATCACCATCTTGTCCGGAATCACCTTGATCATCCACCCACATGTTGTGGTCAGCTTGTGACTGCATGTCCCCATAAAGAGATCCTTGTAAGGGCTCCCCAGGTGGCAGGGCTGGGGTAGGAAGAGAGGGCACCACCGGCACAGTAGGAGGAATAAGAGGCTGCTCAGCAGTCTTTGAAGGAGTGAGCAGCTTGCTCAAAGTCCACAAAGAATGAAATTTCCCCATGGTGTCTTCATACTGTTTGGGTCCAAGTGGTAGCAGACAGGATGGAAGTTGGTGCCTCAGGGGTGACTTTGGGGCCACAGTAGGTGCTTCTGTTGGGAAATCAGCTCTGGGTGTGTCCTTGGGGCTCTCCCTAGGGCCCTTTTTGTAGAGGGTGGATGCCAGATGTGAGGATTCATCTTCATAGTGTCTAGAGGCCCATTTGCCACGAGCAGAGGGCTCCTTATGTTGTTTTTCTGAGTGAAAATGTATTTTGTCCTTCGATGGCTGTTTCGGCATTTCCGCCTTAGCCGTCAAGGAGTGTTCATACACACCCTTCGCCAGAGTGCCTGCATTATTACCTTGTGGTAGGCGCCTAGGCCGAACTACAGCAGACGCGGTATGCGTTAGGTCGGTGGTCTGAGAGGTGCCAACTGACAGCGCGTGGCTCTCTGTCGACAGAAGGATTGGGGATGGGTGGGGGAGTGTGTTTATGAGAGGAAGTGTGTGCATGTATGCCGGCATCGCCAGAGGCCTTCCTCATAGCAGCGCACTGCGACTGCCTCTTGAGGCTGGGTACAGGCATGCAGGAACTAGACTGTTCCACGGCGGTGTCTTTGAGCTCTGAATCGGAGTCTCGGCTGCCTCGACCTTAGTGGTCCGACTCCAAGATCGCAGCAGTGCTCTCAAGACTCCGCTGACATGGCGTATACCGCCTGCTTGGTTCTGCGCTCCTTTAGGGTCTTGGGCCTAAAGAGCTTGCATGCAGCGCCAGGGGATTTGAGGTGGTCGCGTGGAAGGCAGTGGTTACAAACTATCTACCCACAGGAATTTCCTGTTGCACTTGGGGCAAAACTTAAGGGAGTGTGCTCCATAGTGGAAGGTGGACACACAGGCAGCAAGACAAAAGGTAGTAGGGGCAGGAAATGGGAGTGTGCATTCCCTAAATAAAGGATCAGTCCCCCCACTCTCCCCTACTGGTTAGGCCGAAGCAGATGTAGGCCGAAGCCAGTCGTTGGAACAGATGACAATGCATTACTTACCGTAAAAGCATTTCTGATGGTTGTATCTGCTTAGATTCACATGCTGTGCATAGGTCCGACATCCAGTGGTCACTGCAGAGTATTGCATTTTGTTTTTCGTAGTCGAAAAAGGGACGTCGACAAGGCGTGTCTGTAACACTATCCCTATAGTGACGTGTGTTGTACCCACAATCCCTCACGCGTCAAGGTCCCTCTGTTTGTATTTTTCTGCCCTGAGGGAGCCTTCTAGACGTGACTGAGTACAGAAAAGAGAGAAATATAGAAAGATGTCTATATTCCTTCCATCCAAGTGGGGAGGAAGGGTGGGCGCATGTGAATCTAAGCAGATACAACCATCAGAAATGCTTTTACGGTAAGTAATGCATTGTCTTCTGATGTTTGTTAATCTGCTTAGAATCACATGCTGTGCATAGACTAGCGAGCAGTACCCGGAGTTGGCGGTGGGTTATGAGAAGGAACAGTAGAGAAAAGATTAATACTGCCTGTCCCACCTGGGACTCAGATCTAGAGTGTGCATCTAGACAGTAGTGTTTTGTAAAGGTGTGCACAGAACTCCAGGTAGCCGCTTTGCAGTAGGACTCAAGGGGAACATTTGCAATGAATGCTATGGACGCCCCCGTGCCTCGAGTAGAATGTGCTCTTGGCCTAAAGGGCAGTTCTCTCTTAGCAAGAGTATAGCAGAGAGTGATGCATTGAACAATCCATCTAGAAATAGTGGACTTTGAAACTGCATCCCCTTCTCTTCCTGCTGCCACCGAGACGAAGAACTGATTAGTCTTCCTCAGTGGTCTGGTTCTTTCCATGTAGAACATGACCGCTCTGTGGACATCTAGTGTGTGCAGAGTCCTCTCTCCCAAGTTGGAAGGATTTTGAAAGAACGCTGGTAGTTCTATAGACTGGTTTACGTGGAATTTTGAGATGAATTTTGGAGCAAACCTTGGGTGAGTGCGTAGAACCACTTTATCTTTGTGAACTGTAACAAAGGGGTCTAGAACAGAAAGAGCCTGTAGTTCACTTACTCTCCTGATGGAGGTGATAGCTATTAGAAAAGCAGTCTTAAGAGTGAGGTCTTTAAGAGATGCTTTGTGCATGGGTTCAAATGGTGATCCCATGAGTCTGGTAAGTACCACGTTAAGGTCCCATCCGGGAGCTGGGTCAGCTATCGGGGGGTGTATTCTCTTTACTCCCTCCATGAAGGCCTTTATAACAGGGATCTTCCACCACGACACTTTGAGTTGGGAAGTGGTGTATGCAGAAAGTGCCGCTAGGTGGACTATAATGGAATTGAACACCAGACCTGAATCCAATAAGTGGGTCAGGTATAGAATAATATGTGTGGGAGAGCAGTCAATTGGGTTGATGCTCTTTCCTCTGCACCAAATGACAAATCTCTTCCATTTGCTAGAATAGCAGTGGCGAGTGTTAGGTTTTCTGGCTTCCCTGAGGATGTCCATGCATCTCTGCGGGAGCTGTAGATGTCCAAATTCTATGATCTCAGGAGCCAGGCTGCTAAGTTCATGTTCTGGGGGCATGGATGAAGAGTCCTGCCCCTGTCTTGTGACAGCATGTTGTACGGGCAGGGGAGTTTCACTGGGGGAGCTAGAGACATCTCCATCAAGTGAGCGAACCATGGCTGTCGGGCCCACATTGGGGCCACCAGTATCATGGTTACTTGTTCCTGGTGCATCGTGTGCACTACCCTGTTGAGAAGGGGAGTCGGGGGGAAAAGCGTAAACAAATCTCCCTGACCATTGAATCGACAGACCGTTCCCCTTGGATTGGTTCTGGGGGTACCTGGAGGCGTAACTTTGGCATTGTGAGTTCTCCAGGGTTGCGAACAGGTCTATTTCTGGGAACCCCCATTGCGTGAAGACGTCGAAGACGATGTCTTCGTGCAGTCGCCATTCGTACTCTTCGGGCAGGGGGAAATCTCTGCTGAGTTTGTCTGCCAGCAGATTGAGTTCCCCTGGTACATGTTGTGACAGAAGGAACATATTCTGTTTGAGAGCCCACTTCCATATGTTTTGGGCCAGTTTGGACAGTCCTGGAGAGTGGGTTCCCCCCTGTTTGTTGATGTAATACATGGCTGTGGTGCTGTCTGTAAGGACCATCACTGACCTGCCTTGTAGGTGTTCCTTGAAGGCTTTTAGCGCCTTGAACACCGCTAGTAGCTCCAGAAGATTGATGTGTTTGGATGCTACGTTTGGAGTCCACTCCCCGTGAGCAGTTTGATGGGATAGGTGAGCCCCCCATCCTGTGAGGGATGCGTCTGTGGTTAGAGTGGCTTCCGCCGCGGGTGTGGCAAAGGGTTTCCCTTTTTCTAGGTTTTCTTTTGTCCACCACCGTAGCGAGAGAACTAAGGCCTGCGAGACCACTACTAGGTCGTCCCATAGTCCGCTGGCCTGACACCACTGGCTGTTGAGCCACTCCTGCATTGGGCGCATGCGCAGGCGCGCGTGAGGTACCAAATAAATACACGACGCCATCATGCCTAGCAAGCGCATTGCTTTGCGTACCGTCACCTCTCGACCGGTCACATATTGAGGGATCTGAAACAACATGTTTTGGACCCTCTCTTTGGAGGGGAAGACAAGGCCGTCCTTTGTTTGAATTAGAGCCACTAGGAATTGTTTGATTTGGCTGGGGTCTAGGCTGGACTTCTTTTCGTTGATGGAGAAGCCCAACTGGAACAAAAGGTCTACAGTCTTTTGGGTATTGGAGAAGCAGGTTTCGTAAGAATCCCCTGTTATGAGCCAGTCGTCGAGGTAAGGGTAAACTGGGATGGACAACCTGCGCAGGTGGGCCGCTGCCACTGCCAGTACCTTCGTGAATACCCTCGGTGCTGATGCTATGCCGAAGGGTAGCACTCTGAACTGGTAGTGTTTGCCCTCTATCATGAACCGGAGGTATTTTCTGTGCGCTAGCAACATTAAAATATGAAAGTATGCATCTTTCATGTCCAATGTTGTCATGTAATCTCCCTGTGAAAGCAGTGGGATCACTTCCTGTAAGGTCACCATACGAAACTTTTGGGGTTTGATGAACTTGTTCGCTGGGCGCAGATCTAATACAGGGCGCCTGGTTAGATCCTTTTTGGGTACAAGGAAGTACACTGAATAAATACCTTCCGTTACCTGAGATAGCGGCACGACCTCTATGGCTCCTTTTTCCAGCAGTTGTTGTACTTCTTGTAGAAGGATGGCAAGATGTTCCGGCGACATCCGTCGTCCCCTCGGGGGTTTGTATGTTGGGGAACTGTTGAATTCGATGCAGTATCCGTGGGCTACGGTGGAAAGTACCCAGCGGTCTGACCCTCCCATGCTGGAAGAAAGGATGTTATCCGGCCCCCGACCGGTGTTGCATGGGAGGGGACGCGAATCTTCGCGTCACTTGGTGTTGTTAGGGGCTTGGGAACCTCTGGGGGTGGACCCTCGCCCTCTTCCTTTGCCCCGGCGCTGTCCCCTTTGGCTGTACTGGCCACTATTGGTCTGGAAATTGGTGGCAGGGTACTGTTGCTGCTGGTTTTGTTGTTGGCGTTGGCCACGAAAAAAGCGTTTGTTGCCATAGCCGCGCCTGGTAGAGGGCTTAGAGATTTGGTCCAGAGTTTTGATAGTATCGAACTCTTTTTTAGCCATCTCTAAAGCCTCATCCACCGCTTTCCCGAAGAGGTTAGAGTCTTCAACAGGTTTGTTTATTAAAGACGCTTGTGTCTCCGGTTTGAACCCCGAGTTGCGCAGCCATACGTGTCATTTTAGGACTATTCCCTGAACTAGGGAACGTCCCGCAGTTTCTGCCGCATCCAGAGAGCTCTTTACAACACTCTGGTTGACCTGGGTTCCTTCGGCAATAGTTGAAAGCAGGCGTGTACGTAATGGTTCCGGCGCTTCTTCGGCGTCTTTGCGCAGTTTGGCCCACTGCGCGTCCGCATAACTAGCGAGCAAAGAATTGTTGTTGGCAATTCTTGCCGAAAAGGCGGCCGAGGATGTAACTCTTTTTGCAAGGGCATATAACCGCTTGCCCTCCTTGTCAGGTGGTGCCTCACTGGTGGAAAGTGGTACCCCTGCCCTCTTTCTTGTGTTGGTTACTACCAGGGAATCTGGAATGGAATGTCCCCTGATGTACATCGGGTCTGAGGGTGAAGGAGTGAAAAGTTTTTCAATTCTAGGATTGACCCCTCTGATTAGTGCGGGTGTGGACAGCGAAGGGATGATTCTTCTCCTCACAGAAGCAAGGAGGGGAATTGCCTGACTAACTGGGGGTTTCTCCTTAATTACCCTTTCTACAAAGTCTAATTCTGGGGAGAGCTCCCCAGTGTCCAGTTCGAAGTGTGCTGCTGCTTTACGCAACAGGGCATTAAATGTGGGTTGATCGTCAATGGGAGACGTGTTTCTACCAGGTGAGATGTCAGGAGGATTTAGGTTCGGGCCATCAGTGTCGAAATATATAGATGGTGATTGCCAGGGGTGAGAAGGTCCTTCTTCTGGATTTTCTCCGAAGCCTTCCCCTACCAAGTCTGGGCTGCCTTCCAGACCTTCCTCCTGGTCCTCGTCCATAAACTCATCCTCTACCTCTTCCTCAAAATAATGTTCTTCCCCAGTGAGGTCATACACACTGTGGAAGTCTGAGGCTGTGTCCTGGTGGGGATTGCCTAATCTTGGAATTTTGGCTCTGGGGTCCTCCTGAGGCCCTTCTCTTATTCTCTTTTGAGTGGGAGGGTTTTGGGCATTCATAAACCTCTCCATTCTTTCCATGCATAGATGGAGCCTCTCCATGGTTTCATGGGGGACCCCTGAGCGGTCTAGCGGGGGAAAATTGGTGTCTTGTAGCTGAAAACGGCTCGACCTCTCCCATAACGTCGAGGAAAGTGTCCCGTCGCCCTCCGAAAAGCCTTCAGGTGTGCTGGAAATCCCTTCGACTGAAGGAGATTGTCCCTGTGTTTTCGGCGTGTCTTTCGACCTTTGCGTAACGCTCGACGCGTCTTTCGGCGTACGCTTGTGGGCGTCGGCTACCACGATCCTCGCCAAGCTCTCAGCGACTCGTTTGTCAGCGGAGAGCTGTGGTTTCGACGTTATGGGTGTCGAACGCTCTACGGCGGTATGCGCCTTCTGCTGATGCGCTCCGGCCGATGATTTGGGGGCGGCGCCCTTATTTGCCGAAAGCCCAGTCGCTGGTCGCGGTTGCGAGAGGGGCTTCGAACCCGAACGGTCCGAGGAGGCCGCCGGTGAAACCTGCGTCTCCTTGGGCGCTGATGCTCTCTTTGCCCTTGGCAAAGAAGAGCCATGGGTTGTGTGCTTATGTGTGGTCTTGTGTGCGTCAGTGTCGCCGGGGTGTTCATCCCCATAAGGAGGGCGTGAGCCGAGCCCGTCGGGGCCGGGGACAGACGACGAAGCGCGTGTGCGCTCCCTAGAGGGGTTTACGACTTCCGTAGCGGAGGTCGTGGTATCACGTTCCTCGTCACTGTCGGAGGTAGCGACGGTGGGTGGAGCGTCGCCCTTCGACATAGCGTAGGCCGCCCACCTTTTGACCCTACGGTCTTTTAGAGTCTTCGGCTTAAGAAGCCGACAAGCCGTGCAACCTTCCTCCTTGTGATCGAGGGGCAAGCAGCGGTTACACCGTGAATGCTTGTCCTTCCAAGTAAACTTGCCCTTGCAAAGCGGGCAAAACCTAAAGGGTGTCCTCTCCATAGCCGAGGCAATAAAACGTGATAACCACCCCAAGGGAAAGGAAGGGGAAAAGGAAAGGCATTCTCAGAAAAGAATTAGAGATGTCCCACGACCCCCACTCTCCCTACTGTGTTTGGCCTGCGAGGCCAGGCCACGTGTTCGGCAACGCCGAAGGATCTCCTCCGCTCGTCCCCTCCGTCGAAGATCTTGCTCGGCGGAGACAGCTTCACAACAGCGTCGAGGGTGGGGATCGATATGTTCTATATTAATATAGGAAAACGACCAAAGGTCGAGGAGATGAAATCTGCAATGTCTCTCGAGGAGCTCCGCGTAAAGGCGACCAGTAACTGGGCGGAAAAAAACAATCTGAGGGACCTCGACGCGTGAGGGATTGTGGGTACAACACACGTCACTATAGGGATAGTGTTACAGACACGCCTTGTCGACGTCCCTTTTTCGACTACGAAAAACAAAATGCAATACTCCGCAGTGACCACTGGATGTCGGACCTATGCACAGCATGTGATTCTAAGCAGATTAACAAACATAAGAAGTCCATTTCGGAAGCCGGAATCAGCCGTCGCGAGACTCCGTGGATCAGCCGTCAAATTAGTGCATCGAACGCAAACGAAAAGAGAGGTTTGGATGATTCTAGCTTTTAAAGTAGCTCACAGCTACAGACTCCACGAAATAACTTGCCGCAAAGGTGGAAAAAAAATTAGAGGGACCTCAATGCATGAGTGATCATGGGTACGCCACACTAGGGATAGTATTACAGTCACGCCCTGTCGACGTCCCTTTTCAAACTTTGAAAACCTCATGTGAAATACTCTGCAATTTCCACTAGACTTCGGCCTATGCAAAGCATGTGATTCTAAGTAGATCCACAAGCCTCAAATAATTCTTAGTTAAAGTACAGTTAAATTGCACAGATTTAATGCAACAAAACCCTTGAAATTCAGAGTCATGATCAACTTAACCCGGCGCGTTTCCTTTGATATCCGCCATAATGCCACTTTGCATGTCATGAATCCCTTCTTTAATAATATGTATGTGCTCATGGGATTTGCAACGGGAACTCGCAGAGTTAAGCTGGTCATGACTTCCCATGTCCGCTCAATTTCAAGGGTTTTGTTTCATTCAATTTGTGCAACTTAACAGTGCATTTCATAGGTTTTGTTATACCATCGTTTTTTAAAAAGGCCACTAGCCATGGCCTTCGGCTGCGTCTACTGTGCATGTTGCCCCAATATGTTTCTTTTGGACCCACTAGATGGCCACGGCCGAAAGGGCCCACTAGCTAGGGCCGAGTGAGCATGACCTTTGGCCGTGCCGACTGTATATTTTATAACACTTCCAGGCCACTAGCCTTCAGCAGTGTCCACTGTACACGTTACCCTCAATATTTTTATTTTCGACCCACTTAGCGGCCATGGCCGCTTGGGCCCATTAGCCAGGGCCTTCGGCTGCACCCACTGTATATGTTCTCCCAATAGGTTACCTCACACTGCAGTGTAGCTGTATAATTACACTTTATTTTGTATTAATCTCGTTTTTTTTAACTTTTTAAAAAACTGAACTGCAGGTATATTAGCAATTCACTACAACTAACGCTGATCTGAAGAAATGGTTGCAGGAGTTCTTATCCCAAATGCAGCCTGGAAGCAAGTCCACGCCCACCAATGGTAAGGATCTGCACCATTCAAACAGCCAGTAGTTGTCCAATCAGGGATAACTATTGGTTTCACTCATGCCCCAAACGTGGACTCTCTGGCTCCAGGAATGTGGAATGGGAAAATTGTGCACCAATTTGATATTCTTTCATGCTTTCAAAAAAGTCCATGGCTGATTCAAGGAGAGAAAATAAAAATTATTTGTTTCAGTTAAAAAATATGCAGTTCAAAAATGTACTCAGACGGTTTACAAATACTTTCCATTCACAAAGAAGGGAGTGCCTAGAAGCATAGCATAATTAAGATTCAAGATTTGGAAGAAGTACATAAAATCAGACACTTTTTTTTACTTGTTTCACAAACAGATTAGAAAATGTTTGCGTTTAACCCTTAAGGGACATTTCATTAAGCTAGACCCTTCAGATTGGTCACATAGGGTGAATGTTGAAACAAATCCCCACGTTATCTTCACCCAGAGGAGAGTTCCTTTGTTTGGGGCAAGAGGCCAGAAGTCACTGGGGTTAAAATACAGGTCAACCTTTCTTTAGGGAATACATAGACCATGTGCAATGACCAAAGTTGAAATTCATATTCAATTCATATTAATGAGTGCCACTATGGTTCAGAAGCTAGCTCAGTGTGATAGACACTCGTTGCAGGAATCTGCGTTCAAAATGCGAGTACCAAAACCCAGCCAGGCAGACTCGCCGTTTCCTCTCTTCGAGGTTGATAAATTTGAGATTAAACTTTGTTGATAACTGTGCTACAAAATATGCCTGTAGCAGAAAGACCTAGTTATGAAAGATAGATGTAAAAATGTGCAACTCCCAATGACCCCTGTTTGACTCCTCATGAATAAAGCCTTAGACAAAAGATATAATTATGTACGGTATGAGTTGAGACTCGTACTCTTGCTTTGCCGCCAAATGATACTATGGTCCTGACCAAATCATCATCTCCCTGTATAGTATGGTGCCTTCTTCTGTGGAATGATTTACGTTCTCACATTCTGGTGGCATTGCTTAGCACATTCACATGCATTTTTTCAAGAAAGAATTTGAGTGAAAGGGTCCAAGACAGATCAGACCAAACGACAGCCATCTGGCGAGCTCACTTTCAGGACGGCTCGTTTGGCACAAAAACAATGTGCTTTGTAACCATTTTCAAAAGAAGTTCTCCACATCATGAATAACAATCACAACTATCAAACACTGACTATGCATAGGTGACCTTTTCTTTGGGTGTATGTAGACGAGATTTTTTTAAGATTGTGCCAATTAGTCTTGTGGTACTTGCACACTTTCCTTGATGAAGGAGAAAAAAGTTACAATGGAATTGCTGTTTTGTAGAACGTGTTTCTGTAAGCAATTTATTTTAGAAACGGTCATGTTGGTTTATCATGTGATATGAGCATTTTCAAAGTCAGGGCTACAAAACAGGTTATTTTATGAAAGTCAAACATTTATAAATATTCACACATTGATGTTTAATAAGAACTGGGAAACAACATGGTCAAGTGTGAAAATTACAGACTGGGCTCAAAGCCCAGCTTCACCAATTAATCAAATTGTATGCTCCTGGTAAACTCATGTAATCTCATTGTGCCTAAAATGTCAAAATTGCTTGTGCAAAACATTTTAAAATTGTCAGCCCCCAATAGCGATTTAGCTCTCAGGGTGCTGTAACGAGTCCCTTCGGGTCGTCACTTCTCCCTCTGAGGTGGACCCTGCCCATGGGGCCAGGTAGGTAAGGTCGCTACCAGATAGTCTCCCTGGGGGAGGTGGTACTCATTGGGACGATCTCATGGAAGGAGACACCCTCTGTGGGAGAGGTGAAGACTATCGAGGGAGAATGCGGTAGGTGAACCACCTTGCCGCCCGGCATCACTCACCAAACAACCTGGATATAACCCAAGCACCCCCACCTTTTCTGTCTCCTTTTTATTCTGCTAGTTACCTCATACATAACAGTCCTATCTATCAGGTAGACAATCGAGGGAGAACGCGGTAGGTGAACCACCAAGCACATGTTAGATTAGAGAACACCCCACAGAGACCCGAAGAGAGGCATAGCAGGCCAGTGAACCAGTCCCGATTAAAAGACACTATAAAGCAGAGAAGGGGGTCTGGGAATCGAATACTGAGAAGTTGAGTTGTACATGCGAGATAATGCCTGGCAGGATAGTGAACCAAGCTTAAGTAAGACATTGCAAAGCTGAGAAGGGGGCTCTACAACCTACATAAGAAGAGAAGACCAAGGGGGAGAAAGGTACCCTTTGGCAAAGGACAGAACAACAGATGAAGAGTACATTTTAACCAAAGTCAAGAGAAGACCAGAGGAAGAGAAAGAGATCCTTGGGCACAAGTTAAGATAGATATGACCAGACAAAGAAATCTATAATGTGATGCTTTAGCACAAGTTACTAGAAGATCAGAGGAAGAAAGATACATCCTTTGTCAGAAATCTAGACAATATTGATACTACTGAAAGAGCCTACAAAAGGCTTGGGGAAGGGAAAAGCTGTCCCCATCTTGTTTTTGAAACTATAAGCAAATAAACCTGAAGCTCTGGGGAAGAGAGACCTCCTCACCATATGTGTGGAACAATACAGAGAAGCCCACTAATGGCCAGGGGAAAAAGGATATTCCCATCATTCACAAACTGCTTAAGAATCATCCCGATGAAGGGAGACACCCTTTTTCAGAGTCAGGGTGTAGCCTACTTTATTAGTTTTCTTTTGAAGTGTAAGGCGCAAAAATAGGTTTGGGACACAGGACAGTGGACTATTTGTTCTGGACAGACATTCTGACACTATCCTTAGTTTTGTTTGAGGCAGGGAAACCTCTTAATTATGAGGACAGGTGGGTTCTTCCTTTATTTTTGTTAAATAATAGTTTGTGCCAACAAGCATGCCGCCTTTGTGTCCAGCGTCTACTTCTTCACCCTTACAGTACACATCAAAAAAGTCTCACACGTTGCATAACTGGCTATGGTGTTGCTTCATAGAACATAGTGACCACTGATTTTGCACATTAAAAACTGCTGTAATTCTTTACTCATTCTTGACCACAACTCTTGAAAATCATGAGCTCAGCTCTTCTAATTTCAGTTTATGTTTGGATATGTGCACCTTGCCTGTAACATATTTCTATGTGTATCTTCCTTGTTGCTTCTCATCTATTGTAGTCAATCTTGAATACCTGCACATTTTTCTGAGGCTGCTAATCCTAGTTCTGTTTCTATGCTAGGATCTGTGTACTGACCTGTGTCATACAATGATATTACAGTCTGTATACCTTCCTTGTGGCCGATATTCTTCAAGTGTGTCATGTGTCTATAAGTACCCTTATCGGGAACTGCTAATATTACTCTTGAATTGCCATTTATTATTAAGAATCCAGGAAGAACGAAGTGGCTTCAAGAGCATACCAATGCACATTTTAATTTCTGCCCAAGCTGCATCTCAAGCTATTGATTGAGAGGAAATAGGGGTGCCTGGAGAATCTTGGGTGCCTTCATTTCTTTTTTTTAGTGGATGGGGAACAAATGTGTCTGCATCTTGGGCCCCAAACTACCTTAAGGCAGCCTTGCTTGCTTACGTTCCCTCAAGGAACACAAGAGTCAATGAAACTGCATCTCTGCATCTCATCACTTCCAGATTAAGGAAAACCAGAACAGATGTAGTAATTAATATCTCAGTTTGGAGTGCCCAGTCTCTCTGAATGTGTGAATAGAAAACTCACCCAAGCCTACAAGCCAGGAACCACACAAATGCACAAACAAGGCCCTCCATTGCAAGTGAGGTTCCACAAACATGCCACAAACTCTAGGCGTGAGGTAGTCAAACAAGGCCACCTGCACGAGTCAAAATCAGTTTACTCACATTCCTGGAGTGCTCTTCCTGTTTGTCACTCCGATACAGAACCCACAGCACTGTCAAGTGGTTTTCTCACAAGGCAGCGTGTTACAAAACCCAATCAAATATAATAATGCACAGGGGAGGAACCAAAATGCAATGGGTCAATTGGATACAGATTCTGAAAGTTTGAGCAGCCGACACCAGAGTACCCCCCCAAGACTTTCTTCCAAGAGCTCTGGAAGAGAATTAAAGATCTTTAGCAAGACTTACAAAGGTTCTTTCACCACACAGTTTGCTATACAGATTTATCACCTGCCTGTATATAGAAGGCAATCCTTCCAACAAAAAACAAAAATCCCCACAACTATTGTGAGCCATGAAGATGATCCACAAAAGCAGGTGTGATATTGTGTACTTTCATACTATCACACATCTGATGCTTTAAAGAGCAGGGAGTACTTTGCTATAACACATGGATTATATATTATGTTTTTCTTTAAGAAAACCAGCATAACATTCAATGGAGAGTAATGCTGTGAGGTAGGTTTTCCATTATGTTAATAGACCTATACAATGAAAAATTCTCAACTATGATGCAACAAGGTATTGCAGTGCAGTCAGGGTTTTATTTTATTTTTGCAGAAAAGCAGACCTGTGACAACTAACCAGCAATAGGGAAAAACACAAACCATGCAATTCTTGTTTCCTGAGCATGGGCATTTCCCTTTGTGCCACGTGTTGCTTCCTATAACCAAATAGGGCCCACGGCACAAAGTAGAGGTCCATTAACAGCATTAGTAGATAGTCCATCAGATTACAAACTTTGGAACCAACACAGACAGAATTCAACTTCTATATGTATCACTATATTAAATAAGACTGCATATCGCAAATAACTACTGCTCAGCATTTAGTCATGCACAGTACAACAATGTTTAAACATGGACTTACTTTGCCGTTGTAGTAGAGTTTCCTGCACCTCTATGTCCAACATCTAAAGGTGTTCTTGGCTTCCAGTATTTTGAAAATGAACTGTTCATGTCACAACTATAGTTCTTTATAGGGTTGATAACAATGAAGTCGACTATTAAAGGAAGAAAATGGGTTTAATACAATAACAAAATTTGCGAATAACAAAATTTGCGTTTGTCTATCCAAATTATCTTTCATTGCACTTAAATGGCTAACAATAATTATATTTCTACGTAATAAGACTAATGGAGATTGAATCTTAATTTTGAGCAGATGGCAATACTGCAAACCACATTCACCAGGGAAATAGATACTTACAACAGTTCACCACCTCACCCATTGCTGCATTCGGTGTGACTGACTGCAGATATTAAAATGTGAACATTTGCAGGGTGTAAACAAAGTAGTGTGTCTGTGGTCGCCTCAAAACTCTCAAACAATAACTAAAAAAGTCAAAAAGAAGTGTACACCAGAAGTAATGCAGTTTTATTCAGGGCCCTGACACAGCTGGGACAGCTATATTCAAATAGATTGCAGAACAGAAATGGATGAAAAAGCGCCATCAAAGAAACGCCCCTAAATCTAGAACTTTTCTGCAATGCAAAATAATGAGCATTCGTGATTGTACAACATGGACAAATCTCCCCACACAAAGCTGATTGGTGTTCGCTCTTTGAACCCAGATAGAAAAGCATACATTATGTTCAATAATTGGGTCCACGAACCATCCCACACCACCCTCAATTACAACATGTGACATCATAATCCACCCCCCAATTCCCAGAGCACAGTTAGTTAATTGAAACATTTGACATGACCAGCAGAACTTAATTCAACTGCCCTGGTTGCCTCATCTCTGTTTACACCAGAAGCGCTTACCACCAAGTCACTGTCGAGCCTTGAACCACGGAAGTACTGCTACACATATGTTGCATATCGGAGACACTCTAACCTTTTTCCCAGAGAAAATGTAGTATGGGGAAATTTGAAACCGTGCTTTTTGAATTATAAAAGGGTCATGCATTCATTACTTGCTGGCAGAACCTGCAAGCTCTAAACTATGACCTCAAAAAATAACAAACATTGTATACTTCTTTCAGTATTTCCCTGGGAGCGCAGACTCTGCAATAAGTCATCAGCCACAGTGGCCTTCTCCACACACAAAGGCTAACACGTTTTCTGCAAAAGCAAGCTTTTTTAAAATTCATTATTAAGCATGTTTGAGGTTAACAAGACACTTAAGTAAAAGTATAATCCACAGCATTACCTGCATGAACTCCGCAAATGAGTGAACTTGGACAATTACTGAAACAAATAACATAAATTCTGCACATGTCCGTTTAAGCAATGTTGTAGTAGTAGAAGGAAGTGTGGCATGTGCGCGAGACGCGACCATCGGCCCTCCGATTCCTCCAGCCCAAATAGGACTAGCCAGGGATTGCAGCTGCACTCCACTCCTTCTATGCTTTTAAACCATGCCAGAACCTCATTCCAGAATGTTTGCGCTTTCGGACACGACCACCACACATGCCAGTAGTCCACCTGCTCGCCACATCCTCTCCTACACAGTGGGCTCAACCCTCAGAACATCTTGGGAGAGGCGCTTGGCATCATATTGGCAACTGTGGAGAAGTTTTAGTCTGTGCGTCTTATGGGCGTACTTGCAGAGGCTTTTCCAAAGGTCTTTGTGGATTGGGTCACCCAAATCCTTTTCCCACCTTTTCCTGAGGGCTTTGGTTGCGTTTGTCTCTTTGTTCAAAAGGGTTTTGTATATGTGGGAGATGAGGCCCCTTCATGAGGTGGTCTTGCTCAATATCTTTTCCAGCGCAGACAGGTCTCTTTGCAGTTTGTCCTTCCATTTGGGGGACGTCAGGACCCCCATCAGTTGCAGGAAGTAGAAGCCCGCTATGGGTTTGATTTTTAGCCCTTCTTCTAGTTCTTGGAGGGAGATGCATGATTTGGCTTTTATCATCCAACCAACTCTTTCCAGGCCTGCTTCATACCATTCTTGGAAGCAGAGCAGGTCTTTTCATTTCTAATCGAAAGAGCCCAGATGTGGTTTAATGGGAGAAGGCCATGCGTGTCCATTCATTTTGCCTTTGTTCCACTTCAATTTAAGGAGCGGGCCTGGAATTCTGTGGTTTATGGCCTTATTTGGGTATGCCGATTCTGGCACCCAGAGCCATTCCCCCAGTGCCACTGGTCTCAGTAGGTCGTTTTCCATTTCCACCCACTGATTGTCTTTGTCTCCTGTGAGATGTGGCACTAGAGCCCTGAAGTGGGCTGCACTGTAGTATGTGTAACAGTCCGGTAAGGCCTACTCACCCCCCTACTCCTTGCCCCGAATCACAGTATTGTATGCCATCCTTTGCTTCTTCCCTTGCTATAGGAACTTGCTGATTTTGCCTTTCAGTTTGGTGAAGTGGTCCCCTGGGATCTCTATTGCCAGCATCTGGTAGTGATAGAGGACTCTGGGGAGGGTTGTAATTTTGATTGCATTGAGGCGACCTAACCAAGAGATCATCGGTTTCGTGCACCTGTCGAGCTTGGCACTTAGCTCTGAGGTCCCTTGTGTCTCTTGTGATGTTAATTCCCTGGTATTTAAGTGTTTTCAGGCCGACTGGGATTCCTAGGCTGGGCAAGTCCTCCTCTGCAGTGTCCCTCGGGTTGTTGAAAGGGAAAATTGTGGATTTCTCCATGTTGACCTTCAAACTAGCCCATCTGCCGTATTCCCTTATGGTCTGAAGGACTCACGGTATGGAGGCAATCGGGTTGGCAAAGTAAAGGAGCATGTCATTGGCAAACATTCCCAGCTTATATTCACAGTTCCCCACTTTGATTCCCTCTATGGCAGAAACCTTCCCGACCATGTTCCCTAGGGGTTCTATGGAGATGGCGTACAGGAGGGGAGAGAGCTGGCAGCCCTGTCTGCTCCCCTTGTGAGATTGAATTCCCTAGATGTTTTCCGGTTGACTACCACCCTTGCGGTGGGGCATTGTATATCGCTCAAATCTCTGTCATGAACCGCTCCCCAAATCCAAAACTCTCCAATGTGGCCCGGAGGAACTCCCATTCTACCCCATCAAAAGCTTTCTCTCAGTCTAGACAGAGCAAGGCTTGGTTTCCCCCCTACCCCCTCAAATGGTCCACGATATCTAGGGATTTGCGCATGGCGTCTGCTCCTAGTCTACCTTTCATTAAGCCCACTTGGTCCGGGTGAATCGGGCAGGGCAGGATTCTCTCCATGCGGGTGGCCAAGGCTCTGGTATAGACCTTTGCATCTGCATTCAAGAGGGATATTGGGCGCAATGATTTGTAGTTTGTGGGGTCTTTGCAACTTTTGGGGAATACTACTATGTGTGCTTTTGTGAAGGAGGGTGGGGCTTAACCTGAATCCCGTATATGATTAAATAATCTGGTCATGTGGGGGGTAAGGTTCCTGCAAACTTCTAATGAAATCCCATTGTGTAGCCGTCTTCCCCTGGCGACCTCCCGTTGGTAGCCTTCTTATCGCTGCTTTTATTTCTTTGGCGGTGAATGGGGACTCCAGGAAGTCTCTCACAGCTGGGATCAGTTGTGTTACCACTGCCTCGGTAATATATTTGTGTACCTCTGTTCTATCCCTGCAGCCTTCACTTTTATAAAGCTCCTCGTAGTATTTGGCAAAGTGGTTCGCTACCTCTCATGGGGAGGTGGCCCAGTGTCGTCCTCCCCGCACCCCCAAACTCGTTACATCCATCTCTCTGCCCTCTGAGCCCTCAACCTGGTGGCCAACATCCTATCCGCCTTGTCTCCCTCTTGATAAAATGTTTGCTTTAGGAATTTGAATTTCCATACTGTGTCCCCTACTCCCCACACGTTCAGTTCAGCCCTTTGTTTGAGTGGTCTCAGGTCTTCGTCCCGGTAGATCGCATGGGAATGTAGTCTTTCCTCTAGTTTAATTTCCCTGGCCAGTTTCTCTTCCTGCCACCTTTACTCTCGTTCTTCTTGGCTCTTTCCCTTTTTAGGGCACCCCCTCCAAGTGGCTTTCCCTACCTCCCAGAGTGTTGTCTCCCCTACTTCCCGTTACAATTGATCTGGAAATATTCCTCTATCACAGCGGTGAGATCCTGGGTGAAGAGCTTATCTCGCCACAGGTACTCATTGCTATACCACTTGGAGTCACTTCTGCTTATGCCCTCCATCTCGAGGTCCGTGGTGACTATGCCATGGTCCGACCAGCCCACTGAGCGGACTGCGCTATTTCTTATTCACGACTTATGCTCTCTGCTTATTAGTAAATCAATTCTAGTGAAGGTCGCGTACACTCTATGGGAATGTGTATCCCATCTGGTCTGGGTGTCTGGTCCTATAGACGTCTAGTAGGCCCCTGCCTTCCAGGCTCTTTTTAAATTTGTCACCCCTCCCAGTGGTGGCCCCCTATGCTCCGCTCTCGTCACTTTTTTGTCCATTTGTGTGTCAACCCATGTGTTAAAGTCTCCTCCTATTAGGACTACCCCTCTAGTCCTGGCCAGTAGGGTGGAGAGGGTCTCATTGTTAAAAGCACTGTCCCTAGTTGGGGTGTATACCCCGGCTAGGGTTACCCAGGTCCCCTCCCAGCTCCCTATGACCACTAAGAGTCTGCCCCCCTACCCCCAAATCAATGAATGGACCCTGAGATTAAGCAGCCCAACACGCCGGTTTAGTATCAAACCTACACCTCCTTTTTTCTGCGTGGCTGAGGCCCAGTAGGTCTGCCCCACCCCCTTTTCTTTCAATGGCCTTTCCATATAGTGAATGCAGAGAACATCAAGCGATGCCCTCTCAAATTCTCGCACCACAGCAACCTTTTGGTGGGGGGAGTGGATTCCCTTGACATTTAGCAATCCCACCCTCAGGAGGCTGCTTCCTTTCGTTTCCATTTATTTTCCCTCCATTCCTCGGTTAACTCCTCTAGCTTATATCCCTGTTCCGTGGACCCTCCGTTTCCCCATCCGTATTTCCCCGACCCCTCACTTTCTCTTAGTTATGACCCCATCTGTCTCTCCCCCACCCCGTTAACAAATAAAATGTACCAACTATCGTGTACTCAACCCGTGGTACCCTTTATTGAGACGCCCTCTTTCAACTGAGGGCCACTAGGTTAGGAACTCCCCACACCCTGGGGTCATCTTATTCCTTCCCTTCGTCTTTACCGTTTACCTCCAGAGTCCTTTTTTAAAGCTGCCTCGGTGCCCCTTTCTGGATCAGGGAGGCTTCGACAGCGATGGGGAGCTCAGTTTCACGTACTTCCTTCCCGTTTGACTTCTTTTGTTCCTGTGAGGTCTTACTTCAGCTTGCATTGTCCTGGGAGAGAGGGCCTCCTGTGGGCCTGTTAAGGCTCTTGTTTCTGTATTCTCTGTTCGGTGTTGCAGGATTTGCTTCGATTCCTCCGCTGTGGTGACTCTGTGTTCTTCTCCTTTGACCTCTAACAGCAGTGCAAAGGGGTATCCCCACCTATACCGTATTCCTCTGTCCGTGAGCCATGTGGCGAATGGTCTGCATTCCCTCCTATGCCCCAAGGTGAAGCCAGCAAGTCCTGAAACACTTTGACCTTATATCCCTGATAGTCAGTTTCTTGTGTTTGCTTCGCCCCGAGTAGAACTTTTGCCTTTTCTTTATATTGAAGGAATTTCACTAGTACAGAGCATGGACCACTGCTGAACGCTCTTCCCCCTCTCTCATGTGGGCTCTTTCAATCTGTACTTGTTCCCCCTCCTGCTTGATAGAGGAGGTTCAGAATGTCCTGCACTTTCTTCTAGACCTGGGCCGGCGTTTCTCTGTCTGTTTCTTCCAGGCCGACTATCCGTATGACAATGCATCACTTACCGTAAAAGCATTTCTGATGGTTGTATCTGCTTAGATTCACATGCTGTGCATAGGTCCGACATCCAGTGGTCACTGCGGAGTATTGCATTTTGTTTTTCGTAGTCGAAAAGGGGACGTCGACAAGGCGTGTCTGTAACACTATCCCTATAGTGACGTGTGTTGTACCCACAATCCCTCACGCGTCGAGGTCCCTCTGTTTGTATTTTTCTGCCCTGAGGGAGCCTTCTAGACGTGACTGAGTACAGAAAAGAGAGAAATATAGAAAAGGATGTCTATGTTCCTTCCATCCAAGCGGGGAGGAAGGGTGGGCGCATGTGAATCTAAGCAGATACAACCATCAGAAATGCTTTTACGGTAAGTAATGCATGGTCTTCTGATGTTTGTTAATCTGCTTAGAATCACATGCTGTGCATAGACTAGCGAGCAGTACCCGGAGTTGGCGGTGGGTTATGAGAAGGAACAGTAGAGAAAAGATGTCTTAATACTGCTTGTCCCACCTGGGAGTTAGATCTACAGTGTGCATCTAGACAGTAGTGTTTTTTAAAGGTGTGCACAGAACTCCGGTAGCCGCTTTGCAGATGGACTCAAGGGGAACATTTGCAATGAATGCTATGGACGCCCCCGTGCCTCGAGTAGAATGTGCTCTTGGCCTAAAGGGCAGTTCTCTCTTAGCAAGAGTATAGCAGAGAGTGATGCATTGAATAATCCATCTAGAAATAGTGGACTTTGAAACTGCATCCCCTTCTCTTCCTGCTGCCACCGAGACAAAGAACTGATTAGTCTTCCTCAGTGGTCTGGTTCTTTCCATGTAGAACATGACTGCTCTGCGGACATCTATTGTGTGAAGAGTCCTTTCTCCCAAGTTGGAAGGATTTTGAAAGAACGCTGGTGGTTCTATAGACTGGTTTACGTGGAATTTTGAGATGAATTTTGGAGCAAACCTTGGGCGAGTGCGTAGAACCACTTTATCTTTGTGAACTGTAACAAAGGGGTCTAGAACAGAAAGAGCCTGTAGTTCACTTACTCTCCTGATGGAGGTGATAGCTATTAGAAAAGCAGTCTTAAGAGTGAGGTCTTTAAGAGATGCTTTGTGCATGGGTTCAAAAGGTGAGCCCATGAGTTTGGTAAGTACCACGTTAAGGTCCCATCCGGGAGCTGGGTCAGCTATCGGGGGGTGTATTCTCTTTACTCCCTCCATGAAGGCCTTTATAACAGGGATCTTCCACCACGACACTGAGTTGGGAAGTGGTGTATGCAGAAAGTGCCGCTAGGTGGACTTTAATGGAATTGAACACTAGACCTGAATCCAATAAATGGGTCAGGTATAGAATAATATGTGTGGGAGAGCAGTCAATTGGGTTGATGCTCTTTCCTCTGCACCAAATGACAAATCTCTTCCATTTGCTAAAATAGCAGTGGCGAGTGATAGGTTTTCTGGCTTCCCTGAGGATGTCCATGCATCTCTGTGGGAGCTGTAGATGTCCAAATTCTATGATCTCAGGAGCCAGGCTGCTAAGTTCATGTTCTGGGGGCATGGATGCAGAGTCCTGCCCCTGTCTTGTGACAGCATGTTGTACGGGCAGGGGAGTTTCACTGGGGGAGATAGAGACATCTCCATTAAGTGAGCGAACCATGGCTGTCGGGCCCACATTGGGGCCACCAGTATCATGGTTACTTGTTCCTGGTGCATCTTGTGCACTAACTTGTTGAGAAGGGGAGTCGGGGGAAAAGCGTAAACAAATCTCCCTGACCATTGAATCGACAGACCGTTCCCCTTGGATTGGTTCTGGGGGTACCTGGAGGCGTAACTTTGGCATTGTGAGTTCTCCAGGGTTGCGAACAGGTCTATTTCTGGGAACCCCCATTGCGTGAAGACGTCGAAGACGATGTCTTCGTGCAGTCGCCATTCGTACTCTTCGGGCAGGGGGAAATCTCTACTGAGTTTGTTTGCCAGCAGATTGAGTTCCCCTGGTACATGTTGTGACAGAAGGAACATATTCTGTTTGAGAGCCCACTTCCATATGTTTTGGGCCAGTTTGGACAGTCCTGGAGAGTGGGTTCCCCCCTGCTTGTTGATGTAATACATGGCTGTGGTGCTGTCTGTAAGGACCATCACTGTCCTGCCTTGTAGGTGTTCCTTGAAGGCTTCTAGCGCCTTGAACACCGCTAGTAGCTCCAGAAGATTGATGTGTTTGGATGCTACGTTCGGAGTCCACTCTCCGTGAGCAGTCTGATGGGATAGGTGAGCCCCCCATCCTGTGAGGGATGCGTCTGTGGTTAGAGTGGCTTCCGCCGCGGGTGTGGCAAAGGGTTTTCCTTTTTTTAGGTTTTCCTTTGTCCACCACCGTAGCGAGAGAACTAAGGCCTGCGAGACCACCACTAGGTCGTCCCATAGTCCGCTGGCCTGACACCACTGGCTGTTGAGCCACTCTTGCATTGGGCGCATGCGCAGGCGCGCGTGAGGTACCAAATAAATACACGACGCCATCATGCCTAGCAAGCGCATTGCTTTGCGTACCGTCACCTCTCGACCGGTCACATATTGAGGGATCTGAAACAACATGTTTTGGACCCTCTCTTTGGAGGGGAAGACAAGGCCGTCCTTTGTTTGAATTAGAGCCCCTAGGAATTGTTTGATTTGGCTGGGGTCTAGGCTGGACTTCTTTTCGTTGATGGAGAAGCCCAACTGGAACAAAAGGTCTACAGTCTTTTGGGTATTGGAGAAGCATGTTTCGTAAGAATCCCCTGTTATGAGCCAGTCGTCGAGGTAAGGGTAAACTGGGATGGACAACCTGCGCAGGTGGGCCGCTGCCACTGCCAGTACCTTTGTGAATACCCTCGGTGCTGATGCTATGCCGAAGGGTAGCACTCTGAACTGGTAGTGTTTGCCCTCTATCATGAACCGGAGGTATTTTCTGTGCGCTGGCAACATTAAAATATGAAAGTATGCATCTTTCATGTCCAATGTTGTCATGTAATCTCCCTGTGATAGCAGTGGGATCACTTCCTGTAAGGTCACCATACGAAACTTTTGGGGTTTGATGAACTTGTTCGCTGGGCGCAGATCTAATACAGGGCGCATGGTTAGATCCTTTTTGGGTACAAGGAAGTACACTGAATAAATACCTTCCGTTACCTGAGATAGAGGCACAACCTCTATGGCTCCTTTTTCCAGCAGTTGTTGTACTTCTTGTAGAAGGATGGCAAGATGTTCCGGTGACATGCGTCGTCCCCTTCGGGGTTTGTATGTTGGGGAACTGTTGAATTCGATGCAGTATCCGTGGGCTACGGTGGAAAGTACCCAGCGGTCTGACGTTCTACCCTCCCATGCTGGAAGAAACGATGTTATCCGGCCCCCGACCGGTGTTGCATGGTAGGGGACGCGAATCTTCGCGTCACTTGGTGTTGTTAGGGGCTTGGGAACCTCTGGGGGTGGACCCTCGCCCTCTTCCTTTGCCCCGGCGCTGTCCTCTTTGGCTGTACTGGCCACTATTGGTCTGGAAATTGGTGGCAGGGTACTGTTGCTGCTGGTTTTGTTGTTGGCGTTGGCCACGAAAAAAGCGTTTGTTGCCATAGCCGCGCCTGGTAGAGGGCTTAGAGATTTGGTCAAGAGTTTTGATAGTATCGAACTCTTTTTTAGCCATCTCCAGAGCCTCATCCACCGCTTTCCCGAAGAGGTTTGAGTCTTCAACAGGTTTATTTATTAAAGACGCCTGTGTCTCCGGTTTGAACCCCGAGTTGCGCAGCCATACGTGTCGTTTTAGGACTATTCCCTGAACTAGGGAACGTCCCGCAGTTTCTGCTGCATCCAGAGAGCTCTTTACAATACTCTGGTTGACCTGGGTTCCTTCGCCAATAGTTGAAAGCAGGCGTGTACGTAATGGTTCCGGCGCTTCTTCGGCGTCTTTGCGCAGTTTGGCCCACTGCGCGTCCGCATAGCTAGCGAGCAAAGAATTGTTGTTGGCAATTCTTGACGAAAAGGCGGCTGAGGATGTAACTCTTTTTGCAAGGGCATATAACCGCTTGCCCTCCTTGTCAGGTGGTGCCTCACTGGTGGAAAGTGGTACCCCTGCCCTCTTTCTTGTGTTGGTTACTACCAGGGAATCCGGAATGGAATGTCCCCTGATGTACAGCGGGTCTGAGGGTGAAGGAGTGAAAAGTTTTTCAATTCTAGGATTGACCCCTCCGATTAGTGCGGGTGTGGACAGCGAAGGGATGATTCTTCTCTTCACCGAAGCGAGGAGGGGAATTGTCTGACTGACCGGGGGTTTCTCCTTAATTACCCTTTCTACAAAGTCTAATTCAGGGGAGAGCTCCCCAGTGTCCAGTTCGAAGTGTGCTGCTACTCTGCGCAACAGGGCATTAAATGTGGGTTGATCGTCAATGGGAGACGTGTTTCTAACAGGTGAATTGTCAGGAGGATTTAGGTTCAGGACATCAGTGTCGGAATATATTGATGGGGATTGCCAGGGGTGAGAAGGTCCTTCTTCTGGATTTTCTCCGAAGCCTTCTCCTACCAAGTCTGGGCTGTCTTCCAGACCTTCCTCCTGGTTCCGTCCCTCTTCCTCGTCCATAAAATCATCCTCTTCCTCAAAATAATGTTCTTCCCCAGTGAGGTCACACACACTATGGAAGTCTGAGGCTGTGTCCTGGTGGGGATTGACTAGTCTTGGAATTTTGCCCCTGGGGTCCTGAGGCCCTTCTCTTATTCTCTTTGGAGTGGGAGGGTTTTGGGCATTCATAAACCTCTCCATTCTTTCCATGCAGAGATGGAGCCTTTCCATGGTTTCATGGGGTACCCCTGAGCGGTCTAGCGGGGGAAAATTGGTGTCTTGTAGCTGAAAACGGCTCGACCTCTCCCACAACGTCGAGGAAACTGTCCCGTCGCCCTCCGAAAAGCCTGCAGGTGTGCTGGGAATCCCTTCGACTGAAGGAGATCGTCCCTGTGTTTTCGGCGTGTCTTTCGACCTTTGCGTAGCGCTCGACGAGTCTTTCGGCGTATGCTTGTGGGCGTCGGCTACCACGATCCTCGCCAAGCTCTCAGCGACTCGTTTGTCAGCGGAGGGCTGTGGTCTCGACGTTATGGGTGTCGATCGCTCTACGGCGGCGTGCGCTTTCTGCTGATGCGCTCCGGCCGATGATTTGGGGGCGGCGCCCTTATTTTCCGAAAGCCCAGTCGCTGGTCGCGGCTGCGGTTGCGAGAGGGGCTTCGAACCCGAACGGTCCGAGGAGGCCGCCGGTGAAACCTGCGTCTCCTTGGGCGCTGATGCTCTCTTTGCCTTAGGCAAAGAAGAGCCATGGGTTGTGTGCTTATGTGTGGTCTTGTGTGCGTCAATGTCGCCGGGGTGTTCATCCCCATAAGCAGGGCGTGAGCCGAGCCCGTCGGGGCCAGGGACAGACGAAGCGCGTGTGCGCTCTCTAGGGGGGTTTTCGACTTCCTTAGCGGAGGTCGTGGTATCACGTTCCTCGTCACTGTCGGAGGTAGCGACGGTGGGTGGAGCGTCGGCCTTCGACATAGCGTAGGCCGCCCACCTCTTGACCCTACGGTCTTTTAGAGTCTTCGGCTTAAGAAGCCGACAAGCCGTGCAACCTTCCTCTTTGTGATCGAGGGGCAAGCAGCGGTTACACCGTGAATGCTTGTCCTTCCAAGTAAACTTGCCCTTGCAAAGCGTGCAAAACCTAAAGGGTGTCCTCTCCATAGCCGAGGCAATAAAACGTGATAACCACCCCAAGGGAAAGGAAGGGGAAAAGGAAAGGCATTCTCAGAAAAGAACTAGAGATGTCCCACGACCCCCACTCTCCCTACTGTATTTGGCCTGCGAGGCCAGGCCACGTGTTCGGCAACGCCGAAGGATCTCCTCCGCTCGTCCCCTCCGTCGAAGATCTTGCTCGGCGGAGACAGCTTCACAACAGCGTCGAGGGGGGGATCGATATGTTCTATATTAATATAGGAAAACGACCAAAGGTCGAGGAGATGAAATCTGCAATGTCTCTCGAGGAGCTCCGCGTAAAGGCGCCCAGTAGCTGGGCGGAAAAAAACAATCTGAGGGACCTCGACGCGTGAGGGATTGTGGGTACAACACACGTCACTATAGGGATAGTGTTACAGACACGCCTTGTCGACGTCCCCTTTTCGACTACGAAAAACAAAATGCAATACTCCGCAGTGACCACTGGATGTCGGACCTATGCACAGCATGTGATTCTAAGCAGATTAACAAACATCAGAAGTTCGTTCTACGTTCTCTCCACCTGGTTGACATTGCCCTGGTTGTGCTGGAGGTTCTCCACCTTCCCCTCCATTTTCTCCACCTTTCCTCGTAGTTCCGCAATGGACGTTTGAATGTCAGTGCGCAGGGCTCATTTTTCCGCCATTAACCCAGCTATGTCTTCCTTTATGGAAGAATGGGTCATTTTAGGGACCAGATTGGGGAAGTCCCTGGTTTGATGGGCCTCTTCCATTCTGTATTGTTGCATCACTTCCAGTCCTCTTGAGGGGAGACCTTGCGTCAGCCTCCACCCCCTTCTTGCGAGCCTAGGTTGGTGCTTTGTTTGTCATACCACAAGGACTCTGCTGTAGGCCGGTGCCTGTCCCCTGGGGCCTTGCTCCAATGGGTGCTGTCTTTTGCCCTTCAGACAGAAGGGGGACCTGGTATTCTCTCCTTGGTACTCTCCGTGAGGGGTGTCCGTTTGAACCTCCTCTTCTGTGGCACTTATTCCGGGGGTCTGTGTGTTATCCTGCCGACTTTAGCATCCCTGTTGGTACTATGGGTAGGTCCGGCGTGGGGGCTGCCCCTGCCTCTTTATTGCTGGTTGCTATACGGGTGGGGGTCTGCTCAGTGGTGGGGCTCCTCAGCCCTCCTTGGATGCTCGTCGCTCCTCACGTTTCGTTTCTGCAAGTGAGATCCCCGGGTGGGCCTTTTCTTTGGCTCTCCCACCTCCTGATGTGGGGGCTTGCCAGCTCCCGGGGCCCCCAACGGTCATCTCGTTCTCTAAGCCCTGTGACGTTGCCCTTAGAGGTGGGCTCTGCTGCTTCAGTCAGGCCTTGTGGAGGTAAATCCCTTTTCAGCTGCTGCACTAGAGGGGGCGGACATGTGGGGTTGTGTGGGCGCCCGCTGCTTCTCACTATAAGGTGGGGGAATCCGGCTCTCTTTCCTCACATCATATGGAGCCGGCGGGGTTTAGAGCTGCTCTTCAATACGTGGGGGGGGGGGGGATTAGTCTGGGGTCTCAACTCTTTCCCCGGCTTACGCTGTCCCCTTGGTGCTGTTCCAATGGTGGGGCCCCTGTGTGGAGGATGGTGCGCCGCCCCTTCACCTGTTGCGCTCTATGTGGTTTGGCGCGCAAGGGCTTCTCTCACCTTCCTGTTCTGGCCAGCTCCAGTTGCTCACTGCTCCTCTGAGATCCCTCGGCGGCAGTCTCCTCTTGCTCTCTCTTCTCAGATTCAGGTTGGCAGCTCGGGCTTCTGTTGTGAGGAGCCTTGTTTCTTCTGCCTCTCCTTCACCACTGTTGGCGTCACGTGTCTTGGCTCCCCCGCACCGTCCTCAGGGCTGCCGCACTTCCCCAACTCTCCTTCGTCTCCCGCCAGTGGAGGGCCGTTGGTGACGGCTCGTTCATGGCATCAGCTCTTTTCTTCTGGGCTCTTGCGATCCCTCCTTAGTTTCTCCCATCGCTCCGGAGAACACTGTCTTCCCGACATCGCTCAGCGCCTCATTCCTCACTTCAGGGTCTCGAGTTTGTGCCTCCTCTTATAGGGGCCTCCGAACTTAACTCTGGGATGCCGCTTCCCCCCCCTTCCTACTTGCTTCCCGCCCGTGGTGGCTCTTGGTCTCTGTCAGGCTGCAGTGCTGACTTCTCTCTGCAGGGTTCTTCGAAGCCCTTCATCAGGATATCTTCTCAGTTTGGGGGTGCTTTGTCCTCTGGACTCCCTCTGGTGTCTCTGCCCCAATTCAGCCACGTTCAGGCTCTGGAAATCACTTTTTCATCTCATTCAGCCCCTTGGCTTGCTGAGCGTCGCTTCAGGCAGCCATTGCCGTCCGCGCCCCCTATTGGCTATAATCATTACTTCTAAATACAAATGGTGTGGGAAACAATGTATACAAAAGAAAAGTGTACACAAAACACTACATCAGGATATTTGAGCAACTGGCTTCCCTTCCCTACGTTTTCATCACGGGGGAAGGTAGCACACTCTAGCTGCACACACTCTGGCTTCTCTGCAGTTCAAAACATAGGTATCTGGGCCTTCTGCGCCAAAGTCTCTTTCCCAATAAAACTTATTGCAGGGAGCCTGGCATAACATACCAAAGTTCCTTTCTCATCAGAATTTTCACATTCACAAGTTCTCAGGATTATTGTTCACCATGGGTCTCCCGCAGTCAGAATCAGACCCCCTTAAACACAAGTTCACAATTGGTTTCCCTCGATCGGGCTCGGACCACGGGTCTCCCTCGATCGGGCTCGGACCTTATAATCTCACTTTCTTTGCTTTCTTTTTGTTAGCCATTAGAAGACTTTCGATTGTGTGATGGATTTTGCTTAAACCATTGCAGGACCACGTCGATTCACTTCATCCATAGGTTCCACTTTTGTTTCTGCCACTTCTTGGCTGGGTGCATCACACAGAGACCTTCAATTGAACACACCCACAGTGCCGGACCACTCTGTTACTTTGTCTCATACCTGCCCTGATTCATATTAAAGTTCAAACATTCATCAGCAATTGAGCTGTAATCGCATCTTTCATCACACGTGTTAATATTCTTCGCTCTTGCGCTCTTCATACAATGTTTCCGCTTGCAACCTTGACTTCAACACAGACCAGTCTTGCATCGATCTCCCCAATTCACCAGCTGTGTTGATATCTCTGGTGCTGCTTTGATCCTGGAGCCAAGGGCGGTACCACAGCAGCTGCAGCTCCTCCCGACTCAGCCAGTCATGCAGGTTTCTCCGACACACAATGCAGGATTCTTTAGTCTGGTTTCCTGGCTTTACGCCTTTTAATATGAAGGTTTCTGAAAAGTACCCGTTTCTCGTCGGTATCTCCCTTCTTGCTCTTCTTTCTTGGTTTGCCGCCTTTCTCCTCCCATTCAGCGGCCGTCTGGAAAACGAAGTTCCTTTTTGTGCTTTGCCTCGCTCAGAGTGTGCTCTCCTTTTATACGTGTGGGGAAGCTTAATGGAAGTCTGGTGTGAGTTGTTAACAGCAATAGCGTGACTTTGCCTGATCATTAGTAGTGGAGACTTTCTGCAATGGTCGTGTGTGTGTGTATGTTATGTCATGTCATGTTATAATCTCAAGGTGTCTCATGGCTTTGTAAGGGAAAGCTGGTGGGTGCTTAGGGGAGTGCTTAGGGGAGAAAGAGGTGTTGGGCTCAGCTGTAGATATGTAGAATCAGGAGTAACTTGGGTTTGTGCTGGTGGGTTTCCAGGTATGTTTTTTTGGGTGGGTGGGTGGGGGGGTTTGTGACCTGGTTTTTGAGAGCTGTGCGGTTTGGAGTGTTTTCTCTAGTTGTCCGAGGTGTGTATGGTGTGTGTATGGTCAGTTTGTGGTGAAGATGGATGAGTAGGAAATTGTTAGTAGTTTTGGGGTATCTAGTTGTGCATAGTCACTGGGGACATTGCAACTATGCGATTAATCTTTGTTGGAGCACCAACCTTTACAAAAGCGTGCAGAGTGTATAGCTTCTGAACATAGTCTGGTGATGTCAGGCTTGTCTGGATGTGAAGAATAGGATATGGAAAAGTTGTCATTGCAGAGATTATTGTTTGGGATATACATATCTGTCACAAGCCATGCATTTGTCTTCATACGCTGTGGTATTAGTGCTTGCTGCATTACATTATATGGGTCCCCTCAATTCACTATCATAAGTACATGGGTTTGAAATGCCCTTGAGTCTGGCTTGGGCACTGTGTGGAAGAGATGAGATGTGACACCCCCCAAGAGGGATGAGTGGTATTTTGTTATTTTGGTATTTTGTTATTAGGCTGCCTCTACCCCAAATTGTTGAATAACCAGGCTTTTTTGGTGTGGAAAGTTTAGGTAAGAGGGTGCTTTTTTTTATTAAGAGTAGGTGGTAGAAACATTTTCTTTCCATTGATTTAACCTGTTGTTCTAGGGTGAGACTTGTCCATGAGCATTCCTAGTTTTTTTTATTACACTTCAGGTTTCTGGTTGGGTTCACATTCCTTGGGGCCAGACGAGCGAGGTTTGCGTTAGATTGCCGTTTTGTGGGGTGATCATTATTGCAGTTTGGTTAGGTTTAGTTTTAGGTTATTAGTTGTCCAGGCATTTATCTGGTTGAGGCATTTATCAAGAGGCCTGTGTGTTATGCAAGCCAGCAACAGCTATGCTTATGACCCAATCTTCTTCACCCGGCCCTTCTACCTGCACACAAGTAAGAGTCTGGCCATGAGCTATTGAGGAGACAGAGTGCGGAAAGAAACCAAGTTTGCCCAGTGCACCCAGAGTACCTGCACCACTGCCCAGCCCGCATCTGGTCACTGGAAGGAGCTACTGACTGGGCTATACTCCCGCAGGGTTGTCCAACTCCAGGCCTCGAGGGCCGGAAACAAGCCAGATTTTCAGAATACCGTCATTAATATTCATGAGTTAAATTTGCATACAATGATTATATGTGTATGCACATTATTCTCATGAATATTAATGAGGGATATCCTGAAAACCCATCAGGTTTGGGGACCTCCAGGCCTGGAGTTGTTCACCCATGAGGGTCAAATGAAAGGTGATCTCTCCACATGGTTGTGAACTAGCAGGCTGCATGTATCTAGAGTTCATGTCATACAGGCTCTTTGTGAGTCAAAATTGAACTGTCACTGCCTATGTGGAGCAAGTAGTCACTGCCTATGCTGAGCAAGTTATCTGTGGAGCGAGCTTGCTCCGGCTCTGAAAATGCTGCACCTGTACATGTTTAGGAGGAACATAAATCACCACCGGCCTTGAATATGCGGTACCTATACAAGTGAGTGAATGAAGCTTGCAGTTATCCTGTTTGTGCCATAAATATACCAATTTGAGTGATGTTTTCACAGGCCCTTGCAATCAGTTGCTCTGCCAATGCTGTACTTATTTTTGTGTGAAATTTACATTAGGCACTGGCATGCTGTGCCAGTACCTGTTTGCACAGGATTTGAACTGATCATCCCCATCTGTTTGTGAGGGAAGCTTGCCTCGCCCTGCCCATGCAGTTCATGCACCGATTTGTTAGGGAAACATGTAATAGAATTGTCTGTAATATACTTGTACCCAATCAGAGGATGTCGTCCCTTCTTCCCTAGGGGGAGACCTTTCCCATGAGGCCAGTGCAGTGTATTGACAGTACAATAGTCCCCCTGGGGGTGGCGCACTGAAGGAGGACCACATGGGAAGGGAAGCCCCCTATGGGATTGGGGATGGCTATTCTCAATGAAGGTGGTATTCCGCATCCTTGATACATCCAATGCCTTCTCCGATACCAAATCCTATGTTGAAGCAAATATACTCTATTGCAAGGTCAGTCACTTTAATATACTTGACAAACCTAAAACAAAAGAATACTAAGTATCTTGCATTCGAGTTGAAAACAAGTACTGTGCAAAAAATATAATGGACAATCCGGCGATCACACAGAAGAAGCAGAGAGAGCAGTCCAGCTATTTGAGAAGTCATGGGCCTGAATTAATACAGCTGGCCGGAGCAAAAGCTCAAAAGGAACGCCTCTGTGAGACAGGGTGAACAATACTCTGAGGAGGAACTGCGGAACTCCTGCACCAGGCAGGCAGAGAGATACCAATGGGGAAGAAGCCGTGAAGTGAGGAGGAGAACCTGAATGCTGTCCAAGCTGGGTATACACGCATTTCGCCAACCTATTTTTCAACGTGGGACTTTTTGGCAATGAAAATTCTGACGATGAAAAGTCCCACGTTGAAAAATAGGTCGGCGAAATAACATAGAACCCCAAGCTGGAGGGCCCATTCAGGTTGCTGCCGACATATACCTTGGCCCTCATCCTACCCCCACCTTTGTTGCTAAGAACCTCCGGCTATCTTTGTTTCCACATTTTCCTTCTCCGCACACATTTCTGACATCTCCAAAAAGTCAAACTTTTTACTGCACCTCCTTAGAGTTACTTAGCCTTTCCTCTCCTTCCCTCAAAGGCTTACCGTCTCCCAAACTCTGGTTCTCTCCAGCCTGGATTACACTGGATTAAAGTAACAGCCTCTTTCTAAATCTGCCTGCCCCCACTCTCCGCCCTTTACAACTAATCCAGAACAGGACTGCAAGACTGGTCCTTGGCCTCAAGCCCTGGGATCGTATCTCTCCAGCCCTGAAAGCCCTTCATTGGCTCCCAGTGGACGCTAGGATTAAATTTAAAACCCTCTGCATCGTCCACAAGGCTTTCTGGGGCCTGGGTCCAAAATACCTTCAACTATCCCTCCGTAAATACCTCCCCTCTCGAGCCCTTTGCAAAACAACTAACCCTGCGGGAGTAAGAGGAGCAAAGAAACGGGCTGGATCTCCCTCTTCGGCTGGGGTCTCCCTTTGCAACAGCCTCCCGGTCACCTTGAAACTTGAGGAAAACCATCTCTGGTTCCGGAAGCACCTCAAGACCTTCCTCTTTGCCTCTGCCTTTGCCCCCCTTCTCACCTGTTGCTCTGTCTCTTGGCATCGTGCACTAGGCCACCCTCTGTCATTCGAGCCCATGCACCTGCTCACCCAGCCACCCTCCTGCACTGCCTCCAGGCCTCCCCCTGCACTGAGGTTCTTTATCTGTACCCATACAGTCCCCTCTCACTTTTGTCTGCACTTAGATATACCTTATCTGACTATTTGCTGGCTGCACTAGCATGGTTTATTTCCTTTATTTACTTTATTTTATTTAGTATTTATTCTGTTATCTCCTCTGTTTCCGCACTTTCCACTCCCCCTCCCCCTTCCATGCACTTTCCCCGTTCTCCACGTGCTTGCGCTTTCTTAAATATCACTGGGCCTATTAAGATTGCCGAAATGTATATCATCACGAATTGCGAGTCTCGGACCAACACCCATATGAAATACAAGTGCCTAATAAAGGCAGGAAAAGATGGTCTGAGACCCCAGTGAAAGAGATAGTCCATGAGAGGACACTAGCTCGACAGGAAAGTGAACCAAGCTATATTGAGAGTCTGGGACTTGCACCCATGAGAGAATAACAAACTGTATTAAGTTGACAAGACAAAGTATTATGAAGCCAAACAATATATCTTTGTAGATTGTCCACTGACATTTACCTAAGAAGATAAAGGGGCTCACAAGCCCAACAGTAGGGAAACTGAGAACAACTCTAGGAGAAAGGAGCCCAACCCTGACCTAGGAATTTTACATTTGTGAACATTGTTTATTTCATCACTTTTCATTATCAGAAAGACTGACGCATGGAAACGCCTCTTAGTTTTAGGGATAGAGAGGCATTTTCCAACCTTCTATTTAATAAATGTTTATATCCAGGAGCATGCCACCATTGTGTCCGAGGCTTACTTCCGCACCCTTACATCACTTGTGAGGGAAACTTGCACTAGCCTGTCTACTCTATACCTGTACTTGTTTGGGAGGGGCACTTGCATTGACTTTGTGAGGCAACCTCCACTTGACCACGATGAACCGTTTGTGAGAGAACTTTGCTCTTGCTTAATAAATGCGGCATCTGTTTGAAATAGCCATGCCCCTGTTGTATGTATACTTCTTTTTTAGAGAATCTTGTAGTGACCCTGCACATTCTGTACCTGTTTGTGGAAAGCATCCACTGGCCCTGCCCATGCAGTTCTTGATGGATTTTGAGGACAGCTTGCAATAGCCTGGTCTATGTTGTACCTGTCTGAGGACATCCTGTGCCTGCTATGTTTGTAAGGGAAGCCTGTGCTGCACTATGCATATAATACCTGTCTGTGCAGCATTTATGAGGAAAGCCTGTCTTTTTGGAACCGCACTGCTGCCTAGACTGTAACTTAAAAGGTGCACAAAGGGAATTTTGACCTGCTGCTTCCCATGCTATACCATACCCTTTTGGTGTGCGATAGTAGCTTGCTGTGTTACTGACCATGATGCATCTGTCCAGTGTGATGGATGCTTTTAGTGTTTCTCTCCAAGAGGCTCCTGTTCTTTGAGGGTCATTTGCTCTGATACACTTATTGTACCTTGCCTGTTGTGTGAAACCTGAAGGTGTCTCCCTAGGTAGTCCCCGGGGATATGTCATACAGGTGTCCAGGACACGGCCATTGCTATTGGATCCAGTACCTGGGGTGGACCAGTGAGGGAGGTTCACCTGGATAGGGGTACTTGGGGAGTAGGACACAGTAGGACACAGACGGGTGAAACGCTGTATCCCCCTTCTTTCAACACCTTTTCCCCATCCTACCACATAGGATATTCCAAAACACTGCCTCCCCTCTTTTTCAACACAAACACTTTTGCACAACACGAAAGACAACAGACTAACACCAGAGCCGTTTACCTGACATGTCCCAATACAAGGATCAGGCAAAGTCAGGCAATTGACCATAATCACACACTCCCGACGGCCCTTCCCCCCCCCCCCAACAGGGATAAAAGGTGGAGCACGAGAGCACAGGAGAAGCAAGGCAGACTGCAGGAAGTGAGAGCAGTTCAAGAGGAGGAGAAGGACTGTGCATACTGAGGGTGACAAGGAGAGAAGCGATCTTGCCCTTTCCGACCAAGGCCTGTGAAACCTCCGCAGATGGCCAGCGTGTGCTGCAGCAGATGTCAACGGTACACAAGACCCTCCTCCACTGATTACCAAGCTGGGGAGAGACATTTGTCTCTGTGGTACCAACCTTGACTCCAAGGAGATAGAAAGCCAAGCATTTCATCAGAGCCAGTGAGTTGAGGGGAGAGTCAATAAGAAACCAAACTGTTGAATGAAAAGTAGCAAACAGCTAATTTGAACTGCGAAAGGCTTAAAGAGCTATTGATGAAAAAAGGGAAAAACCAGCAACAGAGGCGTGCGGGACCATGTGGGTGCTCATACAGGAAACTCTAGGTGCTTACCCGATGGTGAAAACTACTGTAACCAGAAGGCCTTGGGAAAAAAATCAAAAAGAGGTCAAAGAGGTCAGACAGGGGTCCTTTAAAATCCTCTGTACCGTCGAAAGTCTTTGACCGACAGATGATTGTGAAGCAAAGGCAAATGAATCCTGCTTGGCGAAATTAGTGCATGAACAGTGTGTTACAAAGGTTGGCAATATTGAACCCGGCGGAGGGATGGTAACAAGAAGGGGCGAAGCCGACCGAGGGATGTCCACAGTGAATTGTTTGAAAAAAGACATTAAGATTTGTGAATGCAAGAATTATTGTAAGACCAGGGGAAGTAGATTGCCCCATTGGCATTTACATCCGAACCCGACTAAGGGAGATCCAGTGGTGAAATGTTATCACCCAAAGTCTATTTGGAAAGGAACTCTTAGTTTGTTTTGTTGTTGAATACATCAGGCCTCGAAGGCAAGATAATTTGTTATCGAAAAGAGACTTAATCATCGAAGAACCTGATAGCTGGTACGGAACTGTCGGCTTGTGCTGGGAAAGATCAAGCGTGTACTGTGCTCAGGAAATGCACCTTGTACGGTGCTTAAAACGTGAGGAAGGGAGATCCCTGGCAATCACATCCTGACTTTTTTATTTGTGAACACTACTTTCTTTATTTAAGACCATATCCCACACTCTTTCTGTAATTAGTTGTAAAGATTCGCCAATCATTATTTTCTTTAGTATAGGCCTTTTACAAGACGCCACGAGGACTGCATTGCGTTTGATGGTCAAAGCTTGCTCCCATCTTAGGTTTAGGTTAGGTGTTTTTCCACCAAGCATTTACAGTTTAATAAACACCCTTGAACTCTTGTGTCTGTCTTTACTGTTGCCACCATGTGTTCCTTACACTGTATGTCGGGGAAGTTTCAACCTCTACAGCATGTGTGGTCTTTTCTGTGTGTGAATAAAATATGTGTAGTTTGTGCCAGAACAGTACATTTATGTGAGTTAAGGAAGCAGGGCACATTCAAGAAACACAACAAATGACTTTACACAACAAGGTGACAAGTAACAGGAGGACCCTTTTTGGTCAGTTTCTGTGAAATTGAACATTTAAAGAACATTGGGCTAGCAAAAGTGGTTTAAATACTAAGCCGCACAGCACATTAAACGCCCTATGTAGGAATACTGGTGGAAGCAGAGCTCTCACAACAACTCCCTCCACTCCACCTTGTGGCGGCCTGACCGGGAAGCAGATCCACCATATGATTTTCGTATGTGGCCCTAATATTAGCCATTGGCAGTAATCAGCGTGGTCAAAGATTTTTCTAGCAGGTGGATTCCTTGAAACACCAGATGGTGTTTTGCGTAGTGTACCATCTGCTTGTGGATGACAGGGACTTCATCAATCATTTTCTCCTCTCCATCTCTGAGACACCAAAGGAATTCCCTTAACTCGCCTGTGCATGCAGTTGAGGCCATTTCCCGATACCTGAAAAGAGGATGTGAGAGGGGGGGTGGGGGGGTCTACCACCCAAGAGAGCTAGCGGTGGTAGTAACAAACCCTGTGACATTCACTAACATCATCTCACTTTCAGTAACTCAGGCAGTGGTTTCTGCCACACTCTTTAGTGGAGTCTTAATAGATGCAGGTGGAGGCAGGGCAGAGCCACAATATGGCAAGCAACACTGATCCCATGGAAGTTTGACCTCCAAATTGAGGATGCTTGCATAGAGCCAGTGGAGTTGGTGTAATGAAGCAATAGTCTCAATGGTAGGCCAGAAGGAGGAGGCCTAGTAGAAGGACTAGGGTGCTCATTTTCAGATGTGAAGTCCAAACTAACTAATCCATTCTCCGTCAAAATAATCCGAAGATTACCATACCACTATTAATATATTAAAAAAAGACCAGGTGAATGACTTCTAAGTCTCTTCAATATGATATCTTCAAATCGTTTCTTAATATTCCTTGTAATAGCTACTTTATTTCTTTCAATGGGTCTTCCCAGGCCCTTGAGTATTTGTTTCTCTTATTTCTCCAAACATCATTCTTCTCAAGATGCGTAGAGAGACTCTCTGTCTTAATCTTATTCCTCTCAGTCTTGCCACTCACAGGAGTCATATACTCCCAAGAACTTCTTATCCTTTTGCCAACTACTGGGACAAACAAGTTGATCCCCTGGATGGTCTTCACTCTTCTTATACTTTTGTTTATTTATTTCTATTTTATTTATTTGTTTCAGTTAAATTATAACCTTTACGAAATTGAATTAACACATTAATAGATGTGATGTAGAACAAAGGAGTCAAAGATTAAAATATATACATACAGAATACCAATAAAAATACAAATGCGTACAGATAGTTGCATAAAATAAGATAATAGTATATACAATGAATTACAATCTAAAGAGAACACACAATTTCTTTTACTAGAGATAAGACAACTTAAAACTTATTTCAGTAATTTACACGTCAGAAAGAAATCGTACTAGAGCAAAATGTAGCGAGACTGAACCACTTTGCAACATTTCCCACCACAGGATATCTAAATCAACTCTTTGTAGGTTCATTACATATTTGTTTCAGCAGCAAAAATGTTCCTGTCTTAGTGCTGCACAGTCTATTAACAAATGGCGCAATGTTTCTTTACATTCAACCAAATGACAATCTACAAGTGAACGATCCTGGAGCCAACCCACCCCTGACATCATTAATCTCACCCGTTTTTAGGACATTAAAGCGGAACCTCATGAAGTCACATATACGTCTCTTCACTGGAAACTGCAGGAGGTAGTGTTAAAGACAGCCCCTTTGTTTATAGTGGGATACCAGTTGGAAATATAGCTTCGTATTCAGCACAGACTCCACTGTCTTGGCCCAATCATCATACTAAAGACATTTTATGACTCTTATTGGATTTGATATAAGGGGGTCAAGTGTTAGGCCCAGTTTTCCTAGAATGTCACAACATTCCTCTCTTAGATTGAATAAGAAACCTACCTCTGGGGACCTTTGTCTTAAGCCCTTCCCTAATGTTGCATATACATTTTCGTTGGAGCCCACTTGAAGTTTCCTACATAAGGACAGCCTTCTCCAAACTACGAGACTTTCGACTGACTGTACGCCCAGTTCATATCGAATGGCTACATAAGGAACTGATTTGGGCAAACAGTAAAATATTGACCGCCACATTTTCGCCTTTTACTTGTGTAAATCCAACCTTGCCTATAGTGGGAATAATTCTAGGCCATAACATAATTGGAGAATGATCTTAGATTTATAGAAGTGAAGTAAGGGGAGTAATGAACATTTCCCATATTTGCAATCCACTTTTGTCATTTGTGTTATGTACATAGCCACTTTCCCCTCTAAAAGCAGGTGGTAATGCAATTTTTTGGGGATTCTCAAAAATAGGAAACCCTGGATATCTCAGAGGACATAATGGCTAGCTTTTCATGTTTCAAAAACCATGTATATCCCATAGCTGTGGTACGCCTACTTAGCCTCATTATGACCGACTTCTTAGCATTCATTTCCAATCCATTCCTCACGATGTATCCACTAAAAGCCGTTAGCAAACGCAGCAAACCTCTTGGGGTATGACCTAAGAGCAGAAAATCATCCGCATACGCTATCCAACAGAGTTTAGCTCCCTCAATATTGAGAGACGCAAAAGCGGCTTTCTCCAAAGATCTACCTACATCTGCCATATATACCATCGGCGCAAAAATACACTCTTTTCAAAGACCTTTGGAGATGCCTATTGAATGAGAAAGAAGAACTCTGTTAAGACGCTCTTGAACTCTAGATCCCTCATGAAGGTTAAACAGAATAGAGGCAAGCCCTAAGGGTATAAGGGTACAATAATTTCACCCAGAGCATATTTCTATCGACTAGGTCAAATGCCAAAGAAAGATCCATGGCTGCAATATAGATAGAGGAGCTCTTTTCCTTCCAGGCTTTCTCCTGCATGATTATCACTACCATACCTCCAACATCAGTGCCCACTTTTTTCCTGAACCCAATTTGTTGTGACGGCAAGAGGTTATAGGCTCTGCCCTAAGCTCTACGTGGCTTAGTATCAGACATGCAAAAATCTTTGAATCAGCATCTAAAAGCGCAATGTGTCTATAATTAGTGGGACTAGACCGATCCCCCTTCTTGTAGATGGGCACAACATAAGAAATATGCCATGATGTAGGTATAGACCTGGTGGAAATAATATCAACGAGCAATATATACAATGCCTTTGCCTTTAGACCCGAATTCTCACGTTAGAGAGACGGTTAGGACCGGCAGCTCTGGACAGGCTTGCTCTCACAATAAGAGTGTTAATCTCTGAAATGGAAAATTGAAAATCCCATAAATGGTCTTTTAGACAATCTAGTCCCAATGAGTCATGTGGGGTTACCACATACAGAGAAATAAAATGGCCCTTCCAGAACTCTTCTGAGATAACCGTGGTTTGTGTTGCAACTTGAGAGGATTCAATAGCATTGATCAGAATCCATTATTGTCTGGACATTCCGTCTTTCAAAGCCTTGCACACATGCTCACTGTCAGCTTGTTTAAAAGTTGCATGATGACCCCTTAAACAATTTTTTTTCAATTCATTTTTTACCGTTCCAGCTGCATGCCCGAGGATAGCGATAACTTTTGTACACACCTTACTGCTTTAAGAGTTTGCCTTTTGTACGCTTGGACACGACTATCAAAAGTATGGATGTGGTGTGATTTCCCAGATACGATAGACACCCCTTTGACTGATTTCCTTAGAGTATCCACATACGTGCCGAATTGCTAATGTGAACATCGAAATAATTTGGTTTCCAATTTTGAGGCATCAATGTGAGCTATGAACACTGTTTAGTTTCTGTACATTCCCCTTATGCCAAGAGAGTCTTGATTTGGCGTTATTTGTCACGAGAGAATTACTGTATACAGAGCAAGACGTATTTCCAAGCCTCAATGAAAAGGTAGTTTCCAACATTAGGTGATCACTACAAAGGCACTTCCTTAGATTGAAAGCCAAAACAGTATCAGTGCTTTTGACATAAAAATATAATCAATCGTAGAGCATCAAAGTCCATGCGTCCAGGTGGATGGATCTGCTATAGGATTCAAGGGATCATTCGCTGAAAAAAGACTCCAACTCTGAAAGAATTAATTCCATAAATGGCCTTGCAACCTCTTCCTAATCACCCAGGGTGACCTCCAACAATAACATTCTTATTACGTTCACAAGAAGTAGTTAAAAGCCCTAGATCTGTTTCCACTGATGCACCATTAGGTCCTACCCTTGTGATTTCAGCATTAAGCTCTCCCAAAATAACGATCTGCATACCTGGAATGTTCACCGATCGGTTATTTATAAGGGAATGTATTGAACCCAGTATCTTTAAGATTCAATTCTGGGTTCCAGTATATGTTGATCAGAAGAATGAACACGGACAGGAGGCTCTCTTTTAGTTCTAACAGGACATCCAAACAGCAGCTCAATCTATTTACAGATTATCTTACTATCAAATTAACTCCATTCCTTATGGCGACCATCAGGCCACCAGACAGCCCATCTCTCAGACCCTTACTAGCTGGTTATACCCGAACATCAAAGCCATCCAAGAAGCGAGGGGAGGTCAACCACGTCTCTTGAATGCATATGATATAATATTTAGTAAGAACGGAGAAGAGTTCCAGAGAATTACTAAGGTGCCAAAAGCCCCTAGAGTTCCACGATAACAGCGAGAGCAATTTTGCCTGGTTAAAGGTTGTTCTTAAGTGCTTGCAGCTGTGTCATGGAGTCGTGCAAGCTTAGGGCCAGCCACCTCCAATTCAAGTCTGGTTCCTCCCCTGCTTGGGAGCTAACACCTCCTCAAAGTGTCTTCCTGTATCCCTCTTTCATATCTTTCAGAATGGCTTCCAGGTTGGGGGCTTAAAAATCTTGGATTGAAGCTTAGAATATCATACCGTAGTTTATTGAATTTATTGACCAACAAAGCTTCATACACTGTACTGGAGTACAAGACCAAACAAACATGATCATAACGATCCGGGTGGATAAAATCCACCAATTTAATATCGGCAGAGGTAATTAATTTCAAACTGTGAATTTTATTTAATTTTGCGAACACCCTCCATCTATTAAGGGAGTCGGGCCTCCATAGCTGAACATATAATGGAAGATAACAGTGGGATTGTCAGGGAAATGCGTCTGCCTCCAGGGCACACTATTAAATTCACTGTCAAATACTGACTTGTGTGCCCTCACTTCCCTTCCTGCAGTACAGCTGCCATCCTCATTTATATAATTCCCCGACCCTTCTGGGCCCGGAGTGTGAAGTGCGCCAATCGCACTGGCAAACATGCTTTCCCTAGGTGGCTTACTCCCCCATTGAGAGGTCCCTGTGTCTGGTGCCAGCCCCTCCCGCTCTTTAAGTCCCAGAACCTTTGTAACCACTGTTTTACTAATAGTAGTAGGGAAGTTGGGTATATTCCGATACTGTTCCCCCTCATTAAAGAGCGTCAAATGGGGCCCACCAAGTCCCAGTGAGTTCACTGATGGGGGAATCTTAAGCTGCATTCCTAGAAAATCTGTTAAGGTGTTTCTCACCATGGATTTCAGCAACTAGTTATTCAAGATTAATTCACCATTAGATTGTTCAATTTACAGGTTAACTACAATAACCGGTACTGCTATAGGTAGAGACTCACTGCTGTACAAATCGTTTTTTTTGCACAATCAGTTTCTAACATTAATTGGTGAGGGCCAGCCCTAGCCACACACTGGGGGTTTGGCATTTCCATCGACAAGGGAGGCCCGATCGTAGTAGAGATTGGGATTCTCGCTACATTGGCTGACACGTTATTGTTTGCTATGTTAGGGTCTTTATTAAGAGAGTCTACTAAGACCCTGGCTGTCACCTCCTTTTCTTGCTTTTTAGTAAAGAGGTGATACAGAGGCAAACCCTTCTTTACTACTGGGACATCATCACCTAAGTCCTTTCTCTTTTGCTTTTTTTTATTTTTACCCTTATGTTTCATTGCTTCAGTTAAGGTGATAATGGCACTCTGACCCGTACAGGGGGTAGCACTGACTACAAGACTGTCAGTTTCTTCCCCCCTCAGACACCAAACCTGACTCAGTCCTGCAAAGCACCCAAATCCTCCCTTACCATGTTCCTCCATGATTTACGGGAGGGCCTATTGGATCCTTTCCCAGAGATCAATTTTAGCATTTTGTTACTTTTCAGGACTTTTTTCGATAGCGCCAAAAGAACCGGCAAAGGTGCTTCAATTTGCACAGGTGTCTTAGTCCCCTCCACCCGTATCATACCCAAATCAACCAGATCCTGATTTTCCATTTCTTTTCCGAAGGGGCTATTTACCTCAGAATCTCTGGGAACTACCAAGAAGCCCTCCCGAGTTAATTAATCGGCTGTCTCATTCCCAGAGTTCACTTTCGGAGTACAATGGCATACATGATTTTACAACCCCACGCCCTCTGGAAGTTCATCAAGAGTATAACAATAGCTCTTAAACATTTAGTTTGCTCGATGAGTTTAATCCTAATAGAGTCTGAAGTCCCTGCAACCCCCACCACTCCCATCTATCACCCCAAGACCAGGAGGGGCTTGGCCTGATGGCAACGCTCCCACCACCCGATGCCCTTGTTCTAATACATGTTCTGACATGGCCAACAGTGACACTTCCCCTTCTAAAAAAAAAAATGGGAGGTGTATCTAAGAAAGAAGAAGTATTCCCTTGGGCCTGCTGTTCTAACGGCTGCAGGCTATCACTAACCTCCCTCTTACGCCCCTGCTCAGGCAGAGAGCTGCCCGAGCCTATTAGGAGTGGTGACATCTTGTTTATTCCAAATTCCAGCAAAGTTGTATCTTTAATGGGGGGAGGGGATGGAGGGAGGGGAAGGGCTAATGCCCTTCACATCGTGTTCTTAACAGGAATTAACACCAGAGGGGCAGACAAAATATCGTACATCCCAGTTAATTTTCCTTTCCTTGTGCGAAGATAAGGCTTCATATTCATCAGGAAATAACAGTATAACGAAACGGAAAGTAATCGCACCCACCTCCGGAGCAGTAAAAGGTCAATATCAGGATCACAAAACAACAATAGTAGAGCGACTCGCCCTGTTAGCCTGCTAGCCGGGTAACAGGCACTCTTGGGGCACTCTTGGTTGCATGCGGCCCCATGTCTCTATGGAGATTTAAGCAACAAAGTGGGCATGGCTTCGAGCCGTGTTAAACACAAATATCTATAGATGATCAACAGAAAGCCAGTCAATATCACATAGTGAGAAAAAAGTGCTTCACTTAAGGAACATACTTTCTTTAAAGTCAACAGAAAATTAATTCTGCGGCGATCCAAACCAGTGTGTCCAGGCTAACAGCCTCCGGGCTGCAAGCGCACAGTTGCCTTTATGGAGACTGAAGCAACAAAGTGGGCGTGGCTTTGCACTGTGTTAAACACAAACATTTTAAAGTCCACAGAAAATAAATTCAGACGCCACCCAGCGGCGATCCAAAACAGCATGGCCAGTGTGTCCAAGCTAACAGGCTCTCTTGGGGCATTCCGGGTTGCGCAGAGTGCAAATACTTTTGCCAATCACTGGAATGAGAATGCAGGGTCCCTGGGTGATCTTCACTTTCTGCCTCACTTCCCGGGTCTCCCGCTCTCCCCAGTATCTGTATTGAAGGGGTTCTGCGTCACCAGGTCTGCGTTCACTTTCTTTTGTCCGTGGTCAGCCAGGATGGTTCTCTGGTTCCTTTCATATTGCTCTTTTGACACGCTATGCTCTTCTTTGGCGGTTTCGGCTATGAATGGATTTTTCCTTCGTTCTGTTCCACGCCACCACCTTCTTCCTTTGGTTTGTTAGTTGGGATCTCCACCCATTAACAGACCTCAGCGTATTGCCCACTCGGCACACCAACATTGGAGCTCTTCACTAGCCCTTCGAGCTTCCCTCCTGGGACGATAATATCCTTTGGTCTGCTGGTCGGGAAGCGTGCTGCTGTCCCTTTTCGGTAGCTGCTTTCAAATAGACAAGGTAGCCTCTCTTCCTCTGTTTCCCAGCTTTCTCAATTCAGCCAGTTTGAAACTCCCGGGTCCAAGTTCCTTGTTCTCTTGACACGCTTTTTATGATACACTGCTGGGGCTTCCCCAGCTTCCAAAGAAAGTCCTTCCATTGTGTTGTGCTCATATTCACTATGCCTCCTGTTGGCTTCTTCATGACAGCATTTGACAGACAAGTACTCTTCATTACTCTCATTCTTACTCTTCACATTATCATCAGTATGACATTGGTCTTCTGGTATTATATTACAATAATGCATGTAAGAGAAGGAGGAGTTTAGATCTGTCTTTTAATGAAGTTGTACTGGGTTTTACAGGATAACGAGAAGGGATCTCTCTATAGTAAAGGGAGTCCTTATCCCCAAGAGGGGAGACTCTCCCTGCGAGTTCCTGCTTACCGTCAGCCCTAGGGGGAATGTTGCGTAGCAGACTCACCTCCGTGGCCTCACAGGAAGGGTCCCGCCACACACCTTGAGGAAGTGACTGAAGCCCGCAATTCATCACACCTCCTTCCAACAATCATTAAATAGACACAAACTGTATATGCAAAAGGTCTGGGAGCCCCCTCTACCGAAAACTAACACTGCTAAATAGCCTGTTCTCTGGGCAGGTTCCCACTCGGGAGGGTCTACAATCACGTTTTAGCTTATGAGAAGCACAGCTTCACCTCACAGTGGAAATAAGTGAGGTGAGGCTGTACCTCTCAAGCACAGTGAGATTGGGGCCCACCAACTGCATGCAATTAAATGAGCTCACAGTAGCGCAGAAAACGTGTCTGCGGGGGGTGGGTGGGATTTGAGTGCGGGCAGGGGATGCCTGAGGGTCATTTTCAATTCTACTGATACAGATGTGTCATATTTCTATTAGTATTGTTGGTCCTTCCTGATCTTGTCATAGTTTCTCCTCCAGCCTGTATATTATATATTGTGTGTGTTAAAGAGGGTGATTTAATGTTACCCTGTTATGAAAATCTCTAAAGCATGAAGTATAAACTGCAGCTTGTGAACGTGGTGGGATAAACATGCATGTGAAGTGGTAAGGAAAGGACACATCTGGGATTGCATAGTCAGGACACATTGGGTTGGTAGTGGGGGGTGGCAAAAGGAGCAAGTTACTTACCTGTAACTGTTGTTCTCCAGCATGGGTCTGGCATGGATTCACATGCTCATGAATATGCCCCATCGTCAGGCTGGGAATCCTCGGTACAGAAAAAAAACAGTATCAGTTTTGTTTCTGATCTGTCTTTCCTAGTAGTAACCAATCACTGATCTCTGGGTCATAATGCCCACAGCCAATGACTGCCCTTCCCCTAAGCCCCGCCTCTGGCAGCCATCCTCAGGTTTGGTAGCACGTAAAGTGGCAGTATGACCAAGTGAAGAGCCGCAGAGGGATAGGCGGCAGGGTTTCGCATGTGAATCCATGCCAGACCCATGCTGGAGAACAACAGTTACAGGTAAGTAATTTGTTCCTTCTCCAGCATGGGGTCTGTCATGGATTCACATGCTCATGAATATAAGATTACATAGCAGTACACACATGCACAACCATGGGAGGTGGCAAAAGGCTCAACATTAAGCAATACATAAACTCAACATTAAGCAACTCTTACCTCCTCACCATGCCCTTCAGGCGAACAGGTTGCGCAGCACTGCTTGGCCGACCCTGGACTCCTCCCTGGAATCCCGATCGACGCAGTAGAATTTCGTGAAGGTGTGCGTCGGCCTCCACGTAGCAGCCCTGCAGATGTCCAGCAGGGGCACACCAGACAAGAACGCCGTGGTAGCAGCGATCGCTCTGGTCGAATGGGCTCTCGGACGGCCGGGCAGCGGTCGGTTTGCCAACCGGTGACAGTGCATGATACAGCCGAAGAGCCATCTGGAAATGGAAGCCTTCGAGAGAACCTTCCCTTGATTCACAGGTCCAAAGTTCACAAAAAGCTGTGACGTCTTCCGAAAACTCTTTGTGCAGTCCACGTAGAACTTCAGCGCTCTAGCTACATCCAGCGAGTGCAAAGTCCTCTCGGCCGTCAACGAAGGCGACGGGAAGAAAACTGGTAACACCATGAGCTCGTTGAGGTGGAAGTCCGACGGCACCTTGGGCATGAAGGAGGGATGCGTCCTGAGCACCACCCTTGTGTCGTGAAAAGTCAAGCATGGAGGCTTGCAAGATGGGGCTTGAATCTCTCCCACGCACCGTGCGCAGGTGATGGCACAAGAAAAGCTGTTTTCCACGATAGGAACTTCAACGGTGCCGTATGCATAGGCTCGAACGGGGTCCCCATGAGCCAAGTCAGCACCACGTTGAGCTCCCACGCCGGGGCTGGAGCCTTCACCGGCGGGAACGAGCGGAATAGTCCCTTCATAAATTCCTTCAGCAGGCGATGAGACCGCAAGGACAACCGTCCTGTTGTCCTGATGTATCTGGAGATGGCAGCCAGATGCATCTTGATGGAGGCGTGAGCTAGTCCAGCCTTGGCCAATGACAGTAGGTACGGCAGTACTTGAGGGGCCGCAATCCGTAGAGGGTTAATCTTCTGTGCCCGGCACCAGACAGAGAACCTCTTCCATTTGTGTCCGTTGAGGACGCCCTGGCCTTTGCAAGTACCTCTCTGCAGTCGGCCGGTATATCATATCCCCCAACCTCTAGTGCTGCAGGAGCCAGGCCTGCAAGTTCAGCGACTTCGGGTCATGATGAAGAATGGCGCCCCCTTCTCTGGAGAGAAGATCCACGTCCACGCGCAGTTTGACTGGTGGGGACACCGATAAGTCCAGGAGGTCCGGGAACCAGATCTGTCTCGGCCACACCGGTGCGACAAGGATCATCCTGCACCGAGACCTCTTGAGCTGGTTGACGAGCCGGAGTAGCAGTGGCAACGGCGGGAAAGCATAGAGGAACAGGTTGTCCCAGGGGAAAGAGAAAGCATCGCCCATGCTTCTCGGTTGGGGGAACCTGCTGGCGAACCTCTGGCACTTGGAGTTCGCCGCCATTGCGAAGAGATCGACCTGGGGTCTGCCCCACAGCCTGAAGAGTCGATCCACTTGATCCTGGCGTAGCTCCCACTCGTGGCACGAGCGCAGCTCCCTGCTGAGTGAGTCGGCGATGGTGTTCTTTATCCTTGCCAGATGAAAAGGTACCAGAAACATCCCCTGGTCGACGGCCCAGTGCCACAGATCCTGGGATTCCTTGGACAGGGCTGGGGATCTGGTTCCACCCTGCTTCCTGATGTAGAACATCGTGGTGGTGTTGTCGGTGAAGATCCTCACCACCTTGCCCTTGAGGGACGGAAGAAAGGACCCGACGGCCCAAAACACTGCGCGGAGCTCCAGAACGTTGATATGAAGCTGTTTTTCCTCCGGCAGCCAAAGGCCTCTCGCGTGGAGATTTCCGGTATGCGCTCCCCACCCTTCCAGGGAGGCATCCGTCGTCACCGTTACCTGGTGAGCTAGGGTCTGAAAGTCTGCGCCCGCCATCAGATGAGTGCGGGTGCCCCACCACCGGATCGCTCGTCGGAAGGTCTCGTTGAGCGGTATCCGGTCCTCGAAGCTGCCCGTCGCCTGGGTCCAGCGTGCGTCGAGGAACTCTTGCAGTGAACGTATTCGAAGTCTGCACAGTCGTACCAGATAGATGCAGGAGGACGTCATCCTGAGAAGGGATTTGATGGATCTTACCCTGGCTACGTCTGTGGCTAGCAGGCGTTGCACCTTGCCCAGGATGGCTTTCGTCAGACGGCGAGGCCAGCCGTGCCACTGTGTCGAGCTTGGCTCCCAGAAACAGGGCGACCTGCGAAGGGACCAGGTGGGATTTGGGGAAGTTGATGGAGAACCCCAGGTCTGTGAGTAGCTGGACAGTCTTCGCTGTGTGTTCTACGGCAAGCTCCCTTGTCCTTGCTCGGATGAGCCAGTCGTCCAGGTAGGGATAGACGTGGATCCCTTGCAGGCGTAGCCACGCCGCCACCGTTGCTAGGCACTTGGTGAATACCCTGGGTGCCGACATTAATCCGAACGGGAGGGCCTTGAACTTGTAGTGCCGTCCTTGGACCACGAACCTGAGGAACTTCCGGGGTCCTTTTAGAATGGGGATGTGGAAGTAGGCATTCTCCAAGTCCAACGACGACAGGAAATCGTCCTCCTCCAGCTGTCCCAGCACGTGCTGGAGGGTGACTTCTGAGCCTTAGAGGGTGACTTCTGAGCCTTGATGTACTTGTTCAGTCGCCGCAGATCCAGGATGGGACGCCAACCTCCTGTCTTCTTTAAGAGAAAGTATCTTGAGTAGACCCCGGAGCCCCGAAGTCTCTTTGGGACAAGCTCAATGGCACTCTTGAGCATCGCCCTTACCTCCAGCAGCAGCTGGGGTACGTGGTTTTCCTTCCTGGCCAGGGGTGGCACGTGAGGGCACTTCTTTAGAAACTCGAGGGCGTGCCCCCGGGCCAGGGTATCCAGCACCCAACAGTCAGTGGAGATGGACTCCCACACGCTGACGAACTTCGCCAGCCGACCTCCCACTGGGGTGCTTCGGTGGGGGCCCGACGCCACGGTCGGTTCAGTCCTGTTTCGAGGCCACCTTGCCGCCTTCACCTCCCTGGCGACGACGGCGGGAACCTCCAGACTTGCCCCGTCCTCTATAGGCCTCCTGCGACGAGGAACGGGCCGCTTGACGGTAGGTAGAGGAGCCGCTGCCGGAACCTTTGGAGGCCCCTTGCTTGCCTCCAGTGTTCTGAAAGGACGGCCATCGTTGCTGGAGAACTCCCAGGGCCCGGGCTGTCTCCGTGTCCATTTTGATGGCTTGCAGGGACTCATCGACTGTCTTCCCAAACAGGTTGTTCCCGTCGAAGGGCATGTCCAACACTTTGGCTTATATGTCCTGGCGGAAATCCGTTGCCTTAAGCCATCCGCGCATCTGAGGCAAACACTGTTGCCCAACTGGAGGAAACCGGTGTCAGCGATGTCCGTCGCCACCGTTATGGCGTGGTCCGACGCCACCTCGCCTTCTTGCAGGATTTCCAGGGCTTCTCCCTCTTGTCATCCAGCAGGAAGTCCAACAAGGGAGCGATCTTATACCAAAGTTCCCTGTTGTAATGGGCAACGATAGCCAGGGCATTGGCCACCTTAATTGTCCTCGTCGCCGACGTGATGACTTGTCGTCCCATCGCGTCGAGCTTCTTTCCCTCGCCGTCCGGCGTTGAAGTCCATGTCGATGGCGATGCCCCCCCCCCCCCGCCTTCTTCCTGGCCGCTGCCGAGACGACTGAATCCGGGGTCAGCTGTGCTCTAAGGCATAGAGTGGCCGCGTCAGGGACCCGGTACTTCTTTTCGTATCGGTCCCTTTTTGTCGGCGTCATGGACGGGTTCTTGAGGAGGGAGAGCCCCTCATCCCAGATGTCATCCAGCAGAGGTACCGCGAGGACCGTCTTCCTCTTGGTCTCTCGACGTTAATAAAGGAACCCCTCCTTTTCTTCGGGGCAGAGCTGGAAAAGCTTGAATGCCCTGGAGATCATCGCATGGAAGGATCCAATCTCATTGGGCGGGTAAGCCCGGGGAGGGGACGACGACGGGAGGTCCACCCTGCCGTCGCCACCCTCGTCGTCCGTGCCCGTCGTGGCCGTGTCCGTACCCGTGTCATCCCTGTGGACCGTGGACGGGGAGGAGGGTTGAGCAGGCCTCGAGGGCTGGAAGGGTGCAGGAGGATGTGTTCTCTTCTTGGGTGGTGGACTTCCCGACGGCCCTGCCCCTGGCTCCTCCGTCGGGCCTGGCTCCGGCTCTTCCATCGGGGGTAGAGGCAATCTAGTCCTTATTTCAGAGCATAAGGATTGAATTGCCATCAAAATGGCCGCCAAGTTGTCCTGCGGCACTGGCTGCGACGGGCGCGACTGTTGGTCTGGGGTCCCGTCGGCGCCGACGTCGCTTCCGTCGTCCCCCTCATCGGGATGCCTCTTGACGGGCTGGTCCTCCTCCAGGCCTGCATCGTGGCTCTCAGGGGCTTCGACAAGTTCCTCCTCGGAGGTTGTGTCTGAATCCACGACGGCCACTGGCCCCCCCCTTTCTCCACCGGGGCCTTCGTGGGGGTTCTTTCGATGGGCTTGAAAGATCCTCCCTCCGAGGTGGCAGGGAGACTCTGGGCCCCGAGGCCGCTACAACAGGTGTAACCTCTGCAGGCTGCGCCAGGGTTGCCGCGACCTCCTCAATAGAGGCCTTGGCTGGGTGAATCAAGGCTTTAGTCACCGACTGCGTGCTTGTGGCCTTCGCCTTGGGGGAGGGCTCCCCGCCTCGCTCCCCCTCAGCCGAAATCTTCGAGATCGACTGGGGCCTCTCCAGAAGCTTGGCCGGGTTCTCGGATTTCCTCTTACCCGAGCTAGAGCGTTGGCTCGTGGTCGATGGCACCGGGGAGTGTGCGCCCTGCCTGGCAGCCGAGGAGCACGACCGTTCGGCGCTCCCGGTGCCCGCAGACTCGCGGTGCTTAGCCTTCTGTTGGGCCCCCGTCGCCGGGGCGCCCTCACAGGACTTAGAAGACCGCTCGGATTTCTTCTTTTTCTTCTCACCTGACGGGCTCTTTCCCTCCAGCCAGTTGGCGAGACGAAGATCGCGGTCCCTCATGGTCCGCTCCAACATGTTCCCGCAAAACGCACAGTCCTCCTCCACGTGCGTTTTGTCCTTGTGAAGACAGTAGAGGCATAAGGAATGCTTGTCTTCCTTGAACACGTTCTGCAGCTGGCATCCAGGGCAGGCCCTGAACAGCTTCCCGGGTGTCGAGCTCCCTTTCTCCTGGGCCATGTCCGGGGTAAGCCTCAGAAACTTCCGGAATCCTCCAAAAGCGTTGTTCGACGAAATCTTCACCCTTGAGGGGCATAGAAACTTCTGAAACGGGTCCCCGTTGATAGGATGTAAGGACGGTGGAGCTTGAGGCTCAATTTAACCGAAAAATGAGAAGAACAAGTTACTTTCTTACCTGGTAACGTTCTTTCGATGGGATGGTCCGACGACGTATTCCATATCTATGACATGTAATCACCACAGCTGTGCTGCTTCGGAAACTTTTTCGGCGTCTGCGTCCTGCGTCGATGACGTCGATGCGCCGCCGTCGAGGACCTCCTCCGACGTCCGACGTCATCCGATGTGATAAGTAGGACGCACGACGCCAGTAGCCTCAGTTGTAGTTTTTTCCCCCAGAACGTGTGACATTAGTCAACTGCCAGTCCGACACAAAGCCTTGCGGAACGTAAGCTGCAATCGCAACAGAAATTCTGCAGCGGGGAAGGCAGGGTGGGAGCGATATGGAATACGTCGTCGGACCATCCCATCGAAAGAACGTTACCAGGTAAGAAAGTAACTTGTTCTTCGAGGGGATTGGGTCCTCCGACGTATTCCATATCTATGACAGGCTCCCAAAGCAGTACCAAATCAAGGAGGAGGGAAAGAATTTAGAAACAAAATTTAGAATAGCCAATCAAATAGCAGAGCAAAGGACCGCCTTGCCAAAGGCCAGATCCTGCCCTCTGATGGAATCGAGGGAATAATGCCGTACAAATGTATGTACTGAAGCCCAGGTGGCAGCATCACAGATGTTGCGAATAGGAACACCCCTCTGCAGGGCAGTAGATGCAGCCACGCCCCTGGTAGAATGGGCCCGCAAGCCAGCCGGTGGGTCCTTACCCGCCAAGCGGTAACACTCCGAGATGGCCAAAATAATCCAGCGTGACAAAGTCTGTTTCGTCACAGCTTGCCCCAAGCGCTTACCAGCGTAACCAATAAAGAGTTGATCGTCCACTCTGACCCGGGACATGCGAGAAACATAAAAGCTCAAAGCTCTCCTAGGATCAAGCCTATGGAGCCTCTCCTCTTCCTTACCAGGATGCGGAGGAGGATAGAAAGCCGGAAGAACAATCTTCTGGGCCAAATGAAATTCCGTCACTACCTTTGGAAGAAAAGAAGGACGAACTCGAAGGACAACCCTGTCCTTGTGAAATACAGTGAAGGGTGGCTTAACAGAAAGTGCCTGTAACTCACTCACTCTGCGAGCGGAAGTAACCGCAACTAGAAACGCAGTTTTCAAAGTCAACAGTCTCAAGGGCAAGAATGTAAAGGCTCAAACGGAGCACCCATAAGAAACCTAAGAACAAGGTTTAAATCCCAACCGGGCACCAGGAAAGGCGACGGAGGGAACACATTAGTGAGCCCTTTCAGAAACTGTGAAATTAAAGGGATTTTAAAGTAAGAACATTCTTCAGATGAGCGCTTAAAGATGGACAGCGCCGCCAGGTAACCTTTAATGGTACCCACTTGCAAGCCCCTGTGGGCCAAAGAAAGCAAAAAGGACAGAACCATGGGGATGTCACATGCAAAAGGATCCACATTCTGAACTCTGCACCAGTCGCAGAACTTACGCCAACGGCAACGGTACAGAGACTTAGTTGCGGGCCTTCGGGCCGAAAGCAACACCTCCATCACGTCTTCAGGGAGGTCCCAATCCTTATACCTCAACCTTTCAGAAGCCAAGCGTGAAGGTTGAGGGATCCGACCTCTGGATGGAGAACCTGACCCCCCTCCCGTGAGAGCAGATCGTCTCGGTAGGGAAGACGACGTGGAGGGCAGATGGACAAGTCGAGAAGGTCCGGGTACCACGTCCTCCGAGCCCACGCCGGAGCAATGAGGATCATCCGGGAACCGAACTTCCGCAACCTCCGCAGCACTTGCGGGATGACGGGGACTGGAGGAAACGCGTACAGCAGCGGGAATGACCACTCCACCACAAACGCGTCGCCTAAGGCTCCTTTCGGAGGAAATTCCCGCGAGCAAAACCTCTCGCACTTCCGGTTGACACTGGAGGCGAAGAGATCCACTTGAGGGGTCCCCCAAAGGGCGAAGATCTCCAGGAGAATCTCCTGAGCCAACTCCCACTCGTGAGAGATCGCGCACTGCCTGCTCAGAGCGTCCGCCGTCACGTTTTCGTCTCCGGCCAGATGAACTGCCGAGATCGAAACTTCCTGCCGGATGGCCCAGAACTCGAGCTGCATCGCCTCCCTGCACAGAGGAAGTGACCCTGCCCCCCCCTTTTTGTTGAGGTAGTGCATGGCCACAGTGTTGTCCGTCATGATCAGGACAGCCTTTCCTCGCACAGTCGGCAGAAAAGCCTTCAGGGCTAGCCTGACGGCCCTCAGCTCCAACAGATTGATATGGAGTCTGGACTCCGACGGAGACCAACGACCGCTGACTGTCAGCCCGTTGGCATGAGCTCCCCATCCCGTGAGGGATGCATCCGTCACGATCGTCACCTCCGGCCAGGGTAGCCAAAACGGAGCCCCCTTCATCAAGTTGCCTTCGACAGCCCACCACAGAAGGTCCCGGGCGACCGAGGGCGGCACCTGAACCGGGTCCGACATCCTGCCGGAGGACTGCGACCATTGCGTCTTGAGTGCCCACTGCAAAGATCTCATCCGCAGGCGAGCCTCTGGCACCAGAAGAATGCAGGATGCCATGAGGCCGAGCAACCTCAAGAACTCGAACGCCGGGAGCGTCTGGGCATGCTGAAACTTGTGCACCATCTGCTGAATGTGAAGAGCCTTCACCTGGGGAGGAAAACACTGCCCCAGGGAAGTGTCGAGCACTGCTCCGATGTACTGGAGCCTCTGTGTTGGCGTCAAATGGGACTTCTTTAAATTGAGGGAGAAGCCCAGCCTGTGAAGGGAGTGGCAGGCGACGGACAGATGATCCAGGACTTGCTCGGGAGAGCTCCCCCTGATCAACCAATCGTCCAGGTAGGGGTAGACGTGAATCCCCCCTTGCCTGAGATGCGCTGCCACCACCACCATGAGCTTGGTGAAAACCCTCGGGGCGGAGGTCAAACCGAACGGCAGGACCCGAAACTGAAAGTGCGAGTCGCCAACCGCGAACCTCAGGAACTTCTTGTGCTTGGGATGGATCGGCACATGGAAGTAAGCATCCTTGAGGTCGAGTGACACCAACCAGTCCTGAAGCTGAAGGGCCTGGAGGACTTGAGAGAGAGTAACCATCTTGAACTTGTCCTTCCTGAGGAGTTTGTTCAAACCGCGCAAGTCCATGATGGGTCTCAAACCCCCGTCTTTCTTCGAAATCAAAAAATAAGGGGAATACCATCCCTTGTTCCTCTCCGCTACAGGCACCAGTTCTATGGCGCCTTTCTCCAGCAGGGCTTGAATATCCTGCGCAAGGAGCGGATCCGGACTCTTCAAAGAGAGGTTCCCCGGTGGATTGTCGCGAGGCCTGTGCCGAAAGGGAAGACAGTAGCCGTGGGAAATGATCTCCAGAACCCACACATCTGAAGTAATGGCACGCCACTCTACAAGATGCTGCGCCAGCCTTCCCCCCAACCGGCGAACCATGGCACATGGCCTCATGACTGAGTAGGAGCGGCTGCGGCGTTACCTGAGGGCAAAGAGGCAACCGCCCGAGCGGCCTTGGCACCACGGGTACCTTGTCGTCCACCTCTGGTACCCCTGCGTTGGCCCCTTTGACTGCCAGCTCCTCTCGCTCTACCAAAGGACGAGTAATAGCGAAAGGAGCCACCCCTCCACTGCTGTCCCCTAGGACGAAAAAGCGGAGGTTGGCGAACTGCAGCGCCCAACGACTTCGCTGCAGCTTTTGAGGTCTGCAACCTCTCAAGGCTCTCGTCAGCCTTGCTGCCAAAAAGATGTACACCATCAAAGGGCATGTTGAGGAGCCGGGACTGCACATCAGGAGCAAACCCCGACTTCCGCAACCACGCAAACCTGCGTATCACGGTGCTCGCCGCCATGGACCTACTGACGCATTCAGCCAAGTCCAAACCCGACTGAACGGACTCACACATGGCATCCTTACCATCCTGGACCATAGCAAGGAAACCATCCAGTTCGACCCCTTCGGGAATATGTTCAGCCGCTAACGCAACACAGTTCCACAGAGTGTGCGTGAAACGCGACAAGGCACAAACGGAGTTGGCCGCCTGAAGCGCCATACCACCAGAAGAAAACACCTTCTTCGCCCAGCCATCAAAACGTTTGTCGTCCCTATCAGGAGGGATGGTAGGGTACGACGCCTGCTTTGCCGGGGCCGTGGCCGCCTACACCACCAAACTTTCCAGAGTGGGGTGCCTGGTCAAGTAGCAGGGGTCGCCACTGGCTGGACGGTATTTTCGCGACAAGGATCTGCCCACTGCCGGGAGACTCTCCGGAGCAGTCCAAGCCGCCGCCACCCTACGCTGTAAAGCCATATGGAACGGCAGTACCGGGTCAGTTGGGGGACCAACATCAAGGATGTCCGTCAGATCATCCTGCACAAACTCACCTGGGGGAGCAGACCATCCCAGATACTCAGACACCCTAGCCATAAGGCGCCGGTATGAGGAATCGGCATGGGAGCCAGACTCAGGCCGACCAAATTCCACCTCCGGAGAGGTGTCCAGTCCACTGGCATCATGCAGCGACTGCCTCAAATCGTCAAATCGACTATGGCCCGAGACAATGTCATCCGGCACCTGACTAGGAACCAGGCCATCCGAATCCTCATCCGCCTCCGAAACATAATCCAAGTGGTGGAAAGGCACCCGAGAGTGCCTGCTCTTAACCAGAGCCTTCCTAGGGGGAACACCCGAGACACGGGGCACCTCCGACACGAAAGGCGTCGATGGCGTCGAGCGAATCGGCGCCGACGTCGAGAAAACCGGCAACGGCGCCGAGAGGATCGGCGTCGACGTCGAGGAAATCGGCGTCGACGTCAGATGCAGCGCCTCCAGTATCGGCGGCGTCGACACAGCCCTCGAAGCCGGAGCTCCGAGCGTGTCCCTCGACGACCTGACCGTCGACGGCTTCGACGACTTCCTCGGAGCCGGAGCCTCGAGAAAGCCTGTCGACGCCCTCGACGCCTCAGACGTCGATGTCTTCCTCGAAGACATCACAGGTGCACACGGTCTCGATCGCGTCGAGGACCGGGACCTGGAACGGGTACGGCGAGAACGAGCCCCCTTGTCCGAACGGGACCTCTCCCGTGACTCGCGCCGACCACTCTTGCGAGCGGTGGCTCTCGACCTCTCACGGCCGACCCCACTCGGGGGCGCGGACGGTTGAGTACCCTGCGACTCAAGAATCGCCAACATCTTCTTCCCGAAGGAAGCCCATTCCTCCGGCGTCGCACGGCTGGTGGGGTAACCGACGTGCCGGGCAGAGTCCTCTGAAGAGGACCTGGAAGGCGACCGGTGTCGGCGCTTCCGAGAATGCCTCGAAGAGGCCGAGGAGTGGCGAGACCGACTCCTAGAAGAAGACCGACGAGACTTCCGACGATGACGCGGAGAGTCACCCCTCGAATCATCCGTCGAAAGCCCCGCCGACTTCGACTTCCGGGGCTTGGACACCCGACCTACCGACAATTTCTTCTCACGTTCGCGTAAGGCCTTGGACGTGAGCGACAGGCAGTCGACACAGTCATCCGTGTCGTGGGCCTCCCCGAGGCACCAGAGGCAGGCATCGTGCGAGTCAGTCACCGACATCTTGGACCCACACTCCCCGCACTTCTTGAAGCCCGGACGCGGGGTTGAAGACGAAGTGGAAGACATCGTCGAAGGAACAATTCACAAACGAACAGGTTCGAAGAACCGGAAAGAACAGAACTCTAATGAGTCGAGGCTAGAACCGAGAAACACGAAGCAACACGTTCGCGGAAAAAACGGAACTGAGGCTACTGGCGTCGTGCGTCCTACTTATCACATCGGATGACGTCGGACGTCGGAGGAGGTCCTCGACGGCGGCGCATCGACGTCATCGACGCAGGACGCAGACGCCGAAAAAGTTTCCGAAGCAGCACAGCTGTGGTGATTACATGTCATAGATATGGAATACGTCGGAGGACCCAATCCCCTCGAAATTCTCTTTGAAAAAGCACAAAAATGCAGCAAATGCTCGAGAGCTACAGAACGAGGACTCCCAACACTTGAACGTGCAGTAAAAATCTGAGGATGGCTGCCGGAGGCAGGGCTTAGGGAGAGGGCAGTCATTGGCTGTGGGCATTATGACCCAGAGATCAGTGATTGGTTACTACTAGGAAAGACAGATCAGAAACAAAACTGATACAGAAAAAAAATCAGTACCGAGAATTCCCAGCCTGACGACGGGGAATATTCATGACCATGTGAATCCATGCCAGACCCCATGCTGGAGAAAGACCTTTTTCACCTAGGATGGCAAAAACCCTTGAACCGGCCCTGGTGACTCCCCACTGCAGAAGAATAAGGAAAAACGATATGCAGCCAAAAGCCACAAAAAGACCAGTTATACTAGTAAAGTTAAAAACACTAAGGTTTCAACATTAGCAAGCAATCTATTAAAAGAAAGCGACTAAATGCACATACCTCTCACTTTTCCAATGGTTTTCCTTGAATTCCTGCTCATTATTGGAAGAGTTAAAACGCTGCTGGATTTTCCGCTTTCTACAATTGTGGAGGATAAAAGGCAGGCGGTACCAACATGGCCAGGAAGTGGATCTCCTTGCACTATTGGTTCACTTAGATCTTCCTGCAAATCAAAAACCATAGCATTATCATCATTCCCTTGATGAACATGTGCTTCTGCGCTGTATCAAAGAAGAATAAAAAGTTACAGAACAATCAAAACTTCAGTGCCTTTTGTAGAAAGCTCAACTCATGGAACCCTTTCCCCACGTTGCAGCAATTCAGTAAAATGTACGTTAACAGTCCAAAAAGCTCGAGGAGTCATAGGGTCCACCATGAAACCCAGTCGTTGAAGTCCCACTTCTTTCTCAACTCCCTCCTAATTCCCATATATGAAACAAGTACTACAACTGTAGCAGCTAAGGGTTAAACAGTGATGCAAGTAAGTTTATTTTACTCCAATGTACGATTCTCTTCCATTTGAAGTGGACGGTTGGGCAAACCCTTACATGGGCAGTAAGGTTTACAGAGAATCCTCTAACCAAACTTCGTATTGCCTCTCGAGCTGGCATTCAGGGTTTTCTGGGAAGCGACGGAACATTGTTTTGTTGCGGTGGGGTGGGCATTGGTCAAAGTGACTAATTTGTTAGGTAGTGGGTAGTATAAGATTCTGTTAGGCAGAAATATCAGAAATGTGCTAGTTCCCTTCTACCTTTTTGCTTGACTTTAGGAATTTTAATTTCAAACCTGGAAAGAGTGAGACCTTTTTCCCACTCATGTATTTTTCTGTGATTTGGCCTCTGTTTCTTTTTGACTTTGGAGTCTGAAACTCCATAGGCATCATCTTTACATTGCGACACAAAGCACCTTCAGTGCAGTGCCACAGGGAAGTCTCTTAGATTTCCCAAGGGTTTAAATACCTTCTCTTGGTTAAACTACTGTTTCCAAGAGCAGTGAAGTGCAATTGACATTGCTTACCTTTTGTAACTTTCTAGACCCAGCACACACTATGTTACCATGGGGTGCTGGAGGGGTTACTTAGTATCTCCTTTGTCTAGTTTCTCATGTAACATTTTTTATGTTACCCTTTCTACAATTAATGGCTGGTGGCAGCGGTTTACTTTTTCCTAGCATTCTGTGTTTCTACTGCGGGCTGTAATTGCAGCTGCAGTAAAGCACCCATGGGTGCCCATTTTGTCAAAATGGTCCCAGTCTTCTTATTTCACCATTTCTTGTTGGAAAGGTCCTTCTTGAGATTAACTTGTGTGCCAAAGCAGGTTTGGTCCCTTTGTTGTTGTGTCTGTGGCGGGATTCACTGGTGAAGCTCGCCTCTGGCTCGAGCATGTCTGGCAGGGCAGGAAGCAAGGGAGGTGTTCGAAATTCCCTGTGCTTAATCCCCTTGGTTACAAGAATGCACCCAAATGTGACTGGCTGGCTGGCTGTCCTTGGAGGACAACCACCCTGCTGTGTGAGTGACAGCTAGGCTCTGAATGAATGGGAGAAACCTGCATAAAAGGCAAGGCCTTTTGCTTGGAAGGCAGAGTCGACCACTTGACGAAGGAATCCGAAGAAGAACTTGGAAGAGACGCTTGCTGCAACTCCCGACTCTTGATTTGACCGGTGAAGCCCTGCTGCATTGCTGAAGCTCCAAATTCACCTTGACTAGAGAAGCCCTGCAACAGATAACTTCTCCCCTTGGGTTGGTGGGACCAATCATCCTCCAAGCGAACTTGTCTGGACATCCTCTCGGAGCTGGCTGTACTTCCATTGCTTCTGCAGGAACCGATTGCCAGGGAGAGGAACACCAGAATCGAATGTCTCGTTTTTAAGTCGGACCAGAGCTAAAGGAAGGTCCTCCGGACTCCCATGAAGCAGGACTGACCAAGCCTGAGCCACCTCAACAGAGTGCTGGACCCCAGATGCAAGGAAAGTCCATCAAGGCATCAGTGAAATGCGTTAGTGCTATTTTGCGAGAGCTGTGAGGAGCTGAAACCGCAAAGTGCCGCTGATCTGAAGTTTGCCAATTGCTACAGCTGACCTTCAATTTGTAGTGCAGGAGTCCCCAGACGTCCTCCCTCTTGTCCCCACGACTGAGGTCCAGGAACAAAATGATCTGCAGACCGACACTGGAACAGAAGCCAGCTGGAACCAAGTTCTTCAAAGCAAAGGTACTGTACAACTAAGGGGTTGCTTACACCTCTTGTTGCGTAGCGTTGCTAGTTCTCAGTTGATACTTGTCTTGGTTGCTTTTGCAGAGTTGCTTGCAGCTTTGCCCCTCACAAGCTTCCCAGCTTGGGGCCCTACAGTGATTCCATTTTATACAAAGACTTCCAAAACATTGTGCAAGACTTTTTACCTACCTGCAACAAGTGCTGTAGCTCACCTAGACTTTTGTTCAATTAACATTGGCTGGCCTGGCTCCCTGAAAGACTCTTCTTACCTCTGACTTTGTGTTTTACCTTTCCGCCAGGAAAGGGTCAATTACTTTGCATTGGAGGGTTCACAAAGTACTTGCCTGCTTAAGAATATTTGTTAACCATTGTTTGATTCCCTCATCTTCCTTTTGACACTAACCTCAGTATTGGTCTAAATGCACCAGTGATGTATCAATGTCCACAGTGTCCTAGTTATTTAAGTCAACCCAGGGTGTAGATATTATCTGTGTGCCATCCCCCATGGGGTATCTACTGATTTAAAGAAACTGAGTGTGTATTCTGAAGTATATTTTTGTGGTGCATATCTATTGCTCCCTTCTAAAGGACACTTATTCAACTGATTAATAATTAATTGTTTGATCAAGAAACCCAAGTGTTTATCTGGATACTTGACACGAAATAAGCATAGCAAAAATTACCAAATTTCAGTTGGAATTGAGAATGCATTTTCCACCCTAGATGAAATTTCCAGCAATGTTATTGAGGGCAACCTGAACCATTGGCATCGGAATTCCAAAGAGTATGTCCCTAGTCCTCAACGGTCTCCAGACATTTAAATAATTGACCCCCCACAGTGAGTAGAACATAGTCCACTAAGGAAAGGATTGGGGAGCTAGTAACAACCAGCAGAGCAATTTAAATAGGGCAGATATATATATATATATATATATATATATAAAATTAATGCAATGGATCTATTAAAGTGCCCTTATCACTCGCAGAATCAGGGGAATTAGAGGGAGTGCATAGAGAAATCGTCCCTACCAAGAGAACGAGAAGGCGTCTCCTAGACTCCTTGGTTGCGGGTACCGGCAGTAAAACTTGGGGCACTTTGCATATGCCGCCGTGGCGAATAGGTCTTTTTGAGGGCGACCCCACTTGGAGAAGAGCACACATTCAGTCTGATGAAGCTCCCACTTGTGGCATGATCATCGTTCCCTGCTAGGGAATTTGCGATGGTCCTGCCAGATGGAATGGAATTAGAAACATCTGATCTATTGCCCATTTCCACATTGCTTGCACTTCCTTGGATAGAATGGAAGAGCAGGTTCCCCCCGTTTCCTGATGTAGAACATGGTGGTCATGTTGTATGTGAAGATGCAGACCAACTTGCTTTGGAGTTGGGGTTTGAATGATTTGAGAGCCAAGACACCACTCGCTGAGATGCTGATGTGCAACTCCTCCTCTGGTTGCTATAATACCCTGGTGGGAAGTTGGCCTCTCAGAGCTCCTCGCCCTTCCAGGGAGGAGTCTGGTCACTGTGGCCTAATGCGCTGGAAGGTGAAAAGGACAGCCGTGCATGAGATGCAGATGAACGGGACCACCATTGCAGGGTCTTCCTGAACACTGGAATGAGGCTGATTTTGTTGTTAAACTTGCTGCCACCTGGCATCTAGGAACTGTAGTAGAGGCCTCAGGTGCAGGCTGCAATAAGGGGACCAGGGGAATGCATGAAGACGTCATCCCTAACAGAGATTTGATGAAGCGGACGATTTGAAAGCTACTGCACTTTGCTCAAAAGGGCCTCGACCCACTCATCCGAGGGAGAAGTAAGACACGTCAGTGTGTTGAGACATGAGCCTAGAAAGAGAGCGTCCCAGCAAAGACAGGCACCTGATGGTCTCTTGGAGGTGCTGTAAGGCCAGTGGATGAGAGCAGGTGCGGATCACCCAGTAGTCTAGGTAGGGATAGATGTAGATTACTGACCACTGTAGATGGGCTGCCACTGGAGCCAGACACTTTGTGAAGACCCTCGGAGAGGACTTGAGGCCGAAGGGAACAGCCTTGAATTGGTAATGTCTGCCATTCACGACAAACCGGGGGTAGTATCAGTGCCTGCAGTGAATTGGGATGTGAAAGTAGGCATCCTCTAGGTCTCGTGAAGAAAGGAAGTCTCTGTGCTACAGTTCGAGCATGTGCTGCAACGGACCTTCTGGGAAATGTGTTGAGGATAGGCCTACAACCACCAGACTTCTTTCTAACCAGGATGCATCTGGATTACACTGTGGAGCCCCGGAGGTGTTTTGGCACGGTCTCTATTGTCCCCCTTTTTTAACAGTGCTTGGATCTCTTCCAACTGGTGTTCTCATTTTATGACGGGAAGAATGGAGAGGCATTTGTCCAGGAACCGGAAGGTGTGACCCTGCTGGACGATGCAGAGCACCCACTTGTCTGTGGAGATGTTGCGCCACTCATTGAGGAACTGTGATGGGCAGCCTCCCACTGGGGTGCTGAAGCGGGTGACCGGGCCCTGGACCTGGTCAGGCCTGTTTGGTCGTTTGCATCCTGGCAGACGATCCACGCCAATTCTGCATTCCCCCTTTGTAGGATGAACGTTCTCTGTACGCCTCTTGCGTGATGGAGTGTGAAGATTGGCAATATGCTGGCCTGTACTCTTTTGTGGCCCTGGAGAAGCAGCCCTTGGATTAACAAAAGGACTGCCTTCATTGCTAAAGAGTACCCAGAAAGCGTGCCATATCTGTGTCTACCTTTATGGACTGCATGGTCGCCATCCACAGCCTTTCAAAAAGATCCATGCCTTAAAAAGGCATTTCAATAACTTTCGATTGGACCTCAGGGCAAAGGTTAGAGGCCTTCAACCAGCCTTACCCGCAGAGCACTGCCAAGGAAACGTGAATGCACAATGTCGAAAACAACCATAATCGCGTGATCAGAGGCAACCACATCCTCGTGAAATAATGCCAACGCCTCGTTGTTCTTGTACTTCGGGAGGAAGTCTAAAATGGGTCCCAGCTTATACCATAGCTCTCTATCGTATATGGAGAGTATAGTTAAAGCTTTAGCCGCTTTAATGATGGAGGCGGCGGTGGCGACGATGATGATGCATTCACCAAACGTATCCAACTTCCTACCCTCCTGGTCTGGTGGAACCATATAAGGAGGGGTTAGTGGACCTTTTCTTCACTGCAGCAGAAACCACAGAGTCGGGCAGAGGCTGGGAACGATTAAACTTCAGGGTAGAATCTAGTATTCTGTACTACTTCTATAGGCAATCCTCCTTTGGGGGGGCAGAGAAATGAGTTTATGACCAACAAGCCATCTGCCCATATGTTATTGAGCAGGGGGATTGACAACTGATTTCTAGAGGACTCTCTCCTTTGGAAAAGGAAACCCTCCTTTTTCTTCTCTTCAGGAACCAGGTTGAATATTTTTTCTGCACAGGTCAGTAGTGCATGAAAGGATCCTATGTCATCCGGTGGAGTCCCCGGAAGGCAGAGCCACATAAGGGGTCCTCAAATTCACTTGTACCATGAGTACCTTGTGAGGCGTCAGTGTAGGGATTAGTGTCTGCATCCGTGAGGGCAGCCACAGGGATGGAAAACAGCCTGGGCGTAGGTGGAGGAGGCACTAAATGTAGCCTTGGCCCGGAGGGCGATGGTGGACTCCTAAAGACCCTGAGGGCAATGGCAGTCTCTCAGAGGGCGCAGCCTGTGGAGCTGCTGGAGTCCAACGCTACTACAGCTCAGAGACCAAGGTGTGCAGAGTAGACAGGATGTCTAAGAACAAGTCGCTCTGCGCTGTTCCCATGGGAGCCTGGGACAAGGCCACTGTTGGAAAACCTGGTTGAGGAGCAGCTGGCTATTGCACAGCCGGCAGAGTTGGCCGTGGCTGCAGAGAGTGATGTGGCGGGTGTGGTTGCAGAGAGCAATGAGGCCTAGGAAGAATGGGGTCAGGAGAATCCTCTACCTCTTACAGATCAAACGAGAAAGACCCTGGAGGCTCGTTGTGGGAGAGAGTGCCTGCATTTAGTAGTTGAGCCCACTGATGGCAGGGTTAAGGGTGGTTTTGCCTTGGTTGGTCTTGGTAGAAAGGAGAGAGCTGGCTGCATCTCGTTGCACACAATCGCAGCCCTGGGGATGGAGGCAAAGAAAGGAGCCTGCAGTGTCGTCAACGGAGCGGTATATGAGCCGGATGAGGGCAATCATAAAAGTAGAGCTACCTTGTGGACAGTTATCTTGGTCGTTGATGCAGCCATCAACGGGAGAGTCAAAGTAGTCGTTGCCAACGATGGGACTGAGGAGTCATTGACGAGGTCGTAGACCGAGATTTCGGTCAAAGGACCAGTGACGATGACCGAAAATGAATGTGACTTTTAGAGTGACTGCTAAGGGGCGATGCTCCACCTGTCGACGGTGCACAAATCGTCGGCTGAGAGGTCGTCGACACGCACCTTTTTTCTGATGAGAAAGCTGGAGTTGTGGCGGGGGACCCTGCCATTGTAGACCGAGCCTTCGGAGCCATCGACTGAGAAAGTTGCGACATGGGACTTCTTGTCCCTTTTAGGTCTCTTACCCAGGGAAGTGTCCTCGGCGGATATCAACCTCTTAGTAGAGGGAGTACGTTCAATTGATCTCCTGACGCTGGCAGAGGCATAACTTCGCAATGAGGCTGTGTCAGAGGCCTTGGCACTCTCCTCCAGCTATGTCACCAACTGTGACGACCATGTTGAGTTTAGGAGGCGAAGGAATTGCAGCTGGAACAGTTGCCCCATCATTGTTTGGGTGCAAGCAGTAGAGGCATTTGTTATGCCAATCATCAAAGAGAACGTTCTTCAGGGTGCACTTGGAACAGGCTCGGAAGAGACTTTTTGCTAGCGTCCACCATGCTGCATAGTGAAGACCCAAGTCCAGGGAAAATGCCTCACACGAAGAAAAGGATCAGACAATGCAACAGGTCCCCGCCACCAGTGGTCACCAATGTGACCGGAGATTAAAACCAATGGAGACAATTCACAAAAATAGAGCAGATTTTCAAGTAGCACAATCAGAGGACTCCACCCGAAAATGTGCAGTAAAAATCTGAAGATGGCATCTGGAGGCAGAGCTGAGGAGGACGATTGCCATTGGCTTGGGTAGTACGACCAAAAACTAAACTGTTAAGCGACATGTGGTTTTAGTTTTAAAGCAAAACTGCTTGTAGCCCTAGACCGCTCTCACACCCTTCCAGAGACTAAGCCTTGCCACTCTGCTACCATACCTTGATTGGGTTTGGCTAATCTCTGTGTCTTCCCTGTTCATCATCATAAGGTGGGCCTCCTAAAATCCATCTTCACAGCAACTGTCGCCGGTTATCGTCCCTCCGACTGTCATTTAAACAGCTTTGATTCTAGGATGGAGGAGGGTTGGGAGAAGAACCCTATGGGAGACGGACGTGCTTGCTTGTTCCATGGACCGCCGAGATCGGTCATGTCTACTTCAGCAATCATGGAAGCATCTGAAACTTCCTGAACTCTAAGCAGCGTCTCTGAATGCCCAAAGATCTCGGTTTTCTATGGTGGTTTGGCTAAGGCTGCTAAAGACTTCGGTGTTTGCGCACTATTTTGTTTTTATTTAGCTCCTTGTCCTTATCTGGGCTGATGAATGCCAACTGAACGGGTCCATGATTAGCGCTTTAATAAGATGGATTTCCAAAACCAACCCTGGGAGAGAATTGTGGGAGGCCAACCTATTATGGTGAACTGTGGTGGGTCAGGAGGACGGGGACAGTGATGACATTTCGAATACGTGCTTATTAAATAATATGAATAAGGCCTAGTTTCCCCTAACACTGTGGGGTGTTCCCAACCTATATGAATAACTAAGGTGCTCATCAGTCTTGAGGTGTCCAAATGAAAAGGTCTGCTGTGCAAAACTAACCCTAACTGACCCTACGGCTAGTCAAACTAAATTCTGGAGAAGGACTGCCCTCTCCTGATGGTGTACTGGTCTTCTTTATAGAGTTCCACTTAATTTCCAATTTTCAGATCGTCTCTGGTCACCTTCTGTACCAACTCTTACAAGGGTTTTGGGTTTTCCCCTACCTTTGTGAACTGTCCTGTACAAGTCCTTTCTTGAAGGGTCTTGGGTGTTCTTGTAAGTCATACTCTATTAGGGGGTGTATCTTTTCGGGGTATTTAACGTTCCCCCTTCTCAGCTTTGGTGGCTCCTGGGGACCTTTTATCTCATAGGTGTCTCTTATCTTCACTGCATGGTATTATCTCTCTTCCCGTGGTAGTGTGACCCCAGTTTTAATGTACTTATTCTCTGGTGTGTTCGGCAGTGGTCGAAGTGGGTGGGAGCGGTGTTACTATACTTTTTTAAATTGCATTTTACTGTTCCTATACTTCTATTTTAAAACAAAACCAATCCGGAACGAAATAAAGGCGTAGGAAGAAGTTGAAACTTGCACTTTCAGTGCACTGCACCGAACATGCCCTTAAACAGTAGGTGCATGTGTTCGGAGGTTTGTATTATGTATGGGAGGGTTGTGGCGATGGGGTTTGTGGGAAGCGGTGGCAGGCGAGCAGGGAACATAGTTCCACTACTTTTTTTCGTACACTGGTGTTCGGGGGTTCCCCTTCTCAGATTATTATAGTTCAAGTGCATCAATTTTATTTTTAGTGTTTCGTCAATCTAACTGGGACGACTTTCCTTCAGTTTTATATGCAGAGTTTCATCAATTTCACTAGGATGATGTTCTTGTAATTCAGGAGTTCCCAGTGGGCTCCCAGTCCGCCCGTTATACCTGCTACGTCTCTCCTTACAGGGAAACGCCTAGGGGGCCTGCAGTAGCTCAGGACCTTTCTTCTCCTTCCACTTCCTTATTGGCTTGCCCTCTTTGGCATCCTTTTCTTGCTCAGCTTGATGCCCCGGTGTTCTTTCTGCTACCTGGATGGGATGTTGCACTCTCTACCAGGTGGTGTCTACATCGATGATCAGGCAGCCTGCCCACCACTGAGTCACTTTGGTCACGCCACGACCCGTGCCTTGGTTCTCCTCTCCGGCTTATCCCCCTGTACATGCTGGTTATCCAGCAACTGTCTTTCAAGTTTAGAGTCAATCTGAAATTCGCAGGATCGGCTCTGTCGGTGTTATGCTTACAAAGGGTGGAGGGGGGCTCTGCTGCTGGTATATGCATCTCTCTTATTCCCCTTCGTTCAACATGTCCTCTCTCATCAACCTCCATGCCGCAGTCCATTGGAGGGTCTCTTTTAAAGCAGTAGAGCATCTCTTACTGAAAATGATATACTTTATTCCAGTCTTCAGCCAATGTTCTGAATGTAGTTGTGCTTTGCATATCAGATCATCCCACTTGCCCAGAGCCTTAGGGAGGGTCTTGCGGAGCGGGTTCACCTCCCTAACTTCCAACCTGCAGAGGCTCCACCCTTGGGAGAAGGGAGAAGGGAGGAATTCCCTTGATTCGTCAAAACAGGAAGACACTGAAGTCTAGCCATTCCCAATCAAGATAGGTAGCCGAGCAGCAAAGCTTAGACTCAGGAGGGGTGTGAGTGGTCTAGGGCTACAATGACTCTACACAGAGCAAAACAGTTCCCATTAGACAAGCAAGTACAGAAATATGCAATGATTTATCAGGTCTCTAAAATGCTCACTAGAAAATGAAACCTCTAGGCAAATATTGCCACACACAGATATATACATTCACCCTTCAGAGAAGATAAAAATAGCTTATGATTCAAAACCAGTGTGAAGTAGGTAAGTAGCATAAAATACATCAGGAGCACTTTAGAGCAACACTAAAACAGTTCCCATAACGTCTAATAAGTCCATCCCTAAGATGTTTTGGGGCCTTATACCCTAAAGTCATGATTTCCAACGTTTTCTTTGGTAGGAAGATTTACTATGTGACTGGACAATGCCAATGGTTGCAACTCAAATTTCTAATAAGATGAAGAAAGTTCAGGAGTGTGACCGTCTCAATCCTACCACACTAGGATAGGCCTGGGAGGGGATCCTTAACCAGAGCACCACTGATCTAAGTCAGGAAAGAGAGACAGGACTTGCGCCCATGTAACCATATGGACTACTCGGGGTGTGGAAGAAGCTAGTAATTAACTCACCCCGAAACCCTCAGCCCCGCCTCAGAATTCTCCAGAGGCCACTGCTGTAGTTCCAGATTCCGTTAGGGACACAATCTTATGTGCTGGGTCTGGTACAGGGAAGCCCAGGGTTTATGTGCAGGCGTCACTTTTAGACGAGTCAAGCATAGTGCTTTACTTCTCCCCTAATAGTCAGGACAGGGTTCAAAGCACAAAGAAAGGGTGCCCCATTTAAGTCTATGCGGGGGGAGCATCAAAAAGAACATATTTCCTAACATAAGGTAGCAACCTTTAACAAGCATTGGCAAAGCCGATAGGTCTGGCTTCTATTTGTAGGCAAGGTGCAAAAGAAATGCATTAATAGCACAATTGAAGTACAGGGTCCCATAAATCACGCCCTGAATGGCAGCATCTGGCCCTCGGGCCACATCTTACACATAGTTTCATTACACCATAACTAGGTCTGTAAGCAAAAATGCTTTCTTATAGTGGTTATTCCATTAAAAGCTCAGTTAAACACAAAGCAAACCAGTTCTAGAACATGATACATTATAAGTGTGTTACATGTTGCAGCTCGAAAATGACAATGAAAACACACGCGTGACAGAAACACTAACAAAACGTACACACACACAATGGTCAGGCATGGCCTACCATGCCAAGAGAGCACCTGTGTAAATATTACATCAATTATGATGCAATGGCTCAACGAAAGGCACTCCAAATCACGAAGCAGCTGATAGAAGCCTTGTTATTACAATATACCACTGTAAAGGAGCATTAAAGTGGAAAAAATATCAGCCAGCAAGGAAACGAAAACAGCTCTTAAACCTAACAACTATATTCTTAGCTTACACAATTGCACTAACTTCTGCGAGATAGCAGACACTTTAAGCGTTCAGCATGATGCAGTGTTACCGCATCAAGGAGTGGCTGACACCAGCTCTGGATAAAGCTCTCTTCAGATGGATCTAAAACAAAACAAAGCAGGATCTTTCACATCTAAATTGAGTTGGGCTATTTCAGTTTTCAGCTATCCAAAATAAGATTCGGATAGATTCAGGACGAAATGAAAAGCAGACTAACCTTGAATCAGCTTAATCATCAGAAACGATTTCATCCAGTGGCCTTCCTTACTGTAGTTAAGTGTGCATGATATGGTCCAACCAGGGAACCAGGCTTACAATACATTTCAGTGTGGGAATAGGTCTTGTAAAATAGGTTCGCTTAAATGTTTTCCCCATCCTTGACTATTAGTAAAACCTGAGAAGTGAGACATTGATCCACAAAATGACAGGCCACCTAGCTCACACCCTTTTCAAGGAATGGGCTCACACTGCCTGTGTCCGTCCCTGCTCCTAGACAATGCCACATGAGAAAGGCAGGCTATCACGACCTAGCAAATTTATAACATTAATGTTCACTTGACAGCTTCAATGTGTACCTGAGAAACACACAAACATTGGGCAGAGAAGAGAAAAAGCACAGGTTGAGAAACATGCAATATTAAATCACTTAGGACATATAGTGTGCTATATTAAATAAAACAATTGAGAGAGGAGAAAATGAACAGCTACAGCCTTGAAGGAAATCTGCCAATGATCGAATAAGAAGATGCCATTTCTAATTCAAAACCTTTTCACCTTGGACAAAATCGACCATCAGAAGGAAGTTCAATATTACACAAAAAGTTTAGAGAGAAGAGGTGTGTTGTCCTTGCTAAAACAGACTTTAGAACCAGGAGGTCTGGATTACAGTAATTAGCATAAAATGTTGGTGTAGCGATTGCTTCCTCTCCGGTGCTGCCCATTATGTTCTGCTTCTCAGCCTCTGTCTTAACATTAAAATGGTCCTTTTCAGTAAGCATTTCACAATGTAATAGCTGGGCGCTGGAGTCCATCAATTAATTTAACATGCTGCACTCACGTTCTCAACTATTGTTTAGTAAGATTACACTGGCCTTCCATCAGAGTGGAGAGTGAGTGATTTGAGGTTCCTTATTGTCAGGGCACTGAGGGGTAAAGGTTGCATTAGGTCTCTTCTGAGTCTCTGATAATTTTGGGCAATAATGCCACTGATTCTAAACACAGTTTCCCTACATATCCTAAATTGTGTAATCTTACCAAACATTCCCACATCCGTTTCAGCATTATATAACAAATGTGGGATGCTTAGAAATAAACTATGCCATTATTAAGTGCCTTGCCAAATAAAAAATGTCAAGCAAAGGAAAGGGAGGACATTGAGCACCAAATTGCTGACTTGAGCCAGAGGAGCTTCCTATATGACCAAAACGGGATGATCTTAAGTAAGACATGCCAGCCAAAACTCCACAAAGTATGGCAACCTCACACATGTTTGAGGTGTATGGGAGACTGCCATATCTAGCTAAAACGAGATACAATTCACATAAAGATTGCGTTTGTAGTCATTCTTCGTGATCCATATAAACAAACAACGCAACAAAATGCCCAGGGTGAAGGATTTTTAAAGTGCAGCAGTAACCCAATTCCAACCCTATGTGGGCATTTGGCTACCATAGTTGGTAAAAAGGCTACAGGATAGTGTAGCCAAAATCAAAAACATAACGGTCAACAACCTGTACCATACAACTTTCTGGATGAGCACTTGCCAAGGAGAAAAATGGGGTATTCCAGGATCTCTTCCCCCACCCCTGCCACTCTTACTTCCATGGTCTACTGAGGATAGCACAGTCTTAATAAATACTTTTTTGCAGCTTTCCCTCTATTGACACCAACGGGACCAACGTTTTGCTAGTATGAGATTCCTGTCCTTGTGTTTAGAGGAAAGTAAAGTCGTTTTGCTTTACTTCCCTTGCTCAGTTCATCCATTTTGGTTCCTAAGGCTACGCGTGCAGGGGCACACTGTCCCCATTTGCAGGATTCTTTGTTTTTATTTAGAACACATCACCTAAAGTGAGGTGGTGCAGGGGTACTTTGTATCCCTTTATCCTTTAGTGACATTTGCTACTTTTAAAATGTGTCCAAGACTGGTTGGTAGCAGCAGATATTTTTCCATAGTGTTTATTGCGCGCTTTACTGCATAATGCCATTTTAGGTACCATATACTGAAAATGGCTGCGCCACACTTTTTTCACCATGACCTTTGAACATCCTTTTCTTTGGCCTTCTTCCTGCCCCTAGGTCAGGAAATGCCATCCAAGGTAAACTCTTTTCCGAGAAAAGCAGTGGTGTGATCATCCGGCCAGATGTGGGAGTGGTAATGCCTCGTCCCAATTCACATTCGGGCAAGGCCTATGTCTGTTCCTGAGTCCATGTGGGGCAAAACAATGCTCACAATTGGACTGCTTCAGCCAGTTTGAATGGTGCGGATCCTTGAGCTGGTGGTGACCGTGGCTTAAGTGTAGAATAAAAGGAGGAGTCCTGCAGCCATTGTTCAGATCAGCGTTAGAGCCAAGACCCCGATTAAGAGGTGCAGGTTGTTTAAGACAAGAGGACGAAAGTTGAAGACTTTCAGCATTGTCTCTGGCCAAGGCTCTGTGAAGCCCTGCCGATTTGAATTGATCTCCCGAATCGGTGCTCCGAGCCCTGGGACTGTGGGACCAACTAGTCTGGATCTCTGAACGAGGAGCCTGTGCCTTGAAGCCTTTAGTGTCCCAGAATTGTCCTGTGGGCTGGCCAGCTCCATCCAGGGCATCTGCTGTGCATTGGTCCCAGTTCTGAGTTTCAGCTTGAACTTCACAGGTTTTCACCTTGTGGCCCAAGACCTGGCCTCCTGCAGCTGCTGCGCTCCAACACAAAGAGGGCCCTTGCTGCAGCAGTGCCTTTGTTCTTGCTACGCAAGGTGCATGCCACCCCCTGATTGCTGTGTCCTTTGATCCCTTCTGCTGCCATCATCTCCGGGGGTCTCTTGTCCCACAATGACATGTGGTGGTCTGCATTTCGGGGTGCCAGAGTCATCCAGCTGAAAAGCATCAGAACTGGCTTGTCGAGGCACAGAACTGCCACCTAGCCAGACACAATCACAAACCCCAAAAATGAACACAGCACTCGCAGCCACTGGACCCCATGCACCTTAACCAACTATTGAAGTAAGTGGGCCTCGCGACTCTAGGATCCGTAGGCGTGGTTTTAAGTGTAATCACCAGCCTCCTGCTATAGGGTTGCACAGGAGCAGCATCCTCACCCTACCTGTCCCTTGCCGGATCCTGATCAGTGGTGTTCTGGACAAGGATCCCCCAAGAGTTTTCCCTTATAATGGGATTGGAGAGAACCCCAGAACCCTTAATCTTTTGAACTTGCTTTCGGCATCACTGGAACATTTGCACTACTCTTTGATGTTGCCAATGCTGGTTTCTTCACTTTACAGACTTCTAACTCTTCGCAAATAGATACTTACCTGGGACTTGTGAATATTCGGGCACTAGACCAAATTAATTTTGCAGAGAAGGACTTCTTCAGTGATATAGACCTTATTTATGAGGCAGGGTAAACTGTTTCCATTGCCTTTCCACTCATTTCTTTGACTTACAGTTGCTTTTGTATTGCCTTACTGTTTTCACTTGCTTTACAACTTCTAGTTTTTAATGTATCATATGTGAATCATTTATGTTTTAAAGGTAAAGTATGGGTGATCACTAGTAACACCACCAACTGGGGATGTATATAGGTTTTTAGTATTGATTTTGTAAAACTACTTACCTGTGACTCTACTTTCTTAGAGTTTGTTGAGGCCTAATCGTGTATTTTGATACTTCCTGTCTAATTTGACTGATTTGAGTGCTCTATGTGCATAATTGCCCACCCCATATCTTGATTGAGTTTGGTTAGACCCATTTGCCTTTCCCCTGCTCACTACAATAGGACAGCCTCTCAAAGCCATTACCCAGGGCGAGTTCTGTAAAATTAATCTTAACACACGAAAAAGGATTTGGCGCTTTAGTAACAGCAAAAAGAAAGTAAAAAAAATAAAGTAAGCTAGCAAATGTTTCCGGGAATTCAAGAGTTAGCAAAACCAATGCTCAAAATAGAATTTCGACCCAACAAAAATAACAAAAACCTAACCTGACCTAACAAAAATAAATGCTACCTTTTTACTCTTCGCATTCGGATAAATATTTCTTAAACCCAGCTGTCGATTTATTTCAACAGCTAACAGGTGCTGCAAGGCAAATTGTTTTTTAATTAAGCATATGGTGGTCATTAAAGTGTGTAGTGAATAATCGGAAAAATAAGCTTGGAAGTAGCCAAAAGAGTTGTTTTTATGGCTCCATGGGTTGCCCACTAATTCAATATTCAAGGATACTCTGACCTCTGGGCATAACACTGGGGCCCCAATATATCCTGACAAAACATTTTGCTCCAAGCATAGTTTGTGGACAATGTTTAGGCACATTGAAGAAAATAATAGTTCATCGAAAACCTCTTTTAAAACAATTACTGGCATTTGTAGGGACAAAGTAATGTTTTCTGCAATTGTATTATTTTAAACAGTACATAAAGAGGAATGTTACTGCCTCAGAAGTGGCTGTGCAGTACGACGAATATGTTCGGAATAGGAAGAAGGATGCAAAAGCTGCACTGCAGGGTAACAGTTTTAACGAACAGTAAATGATTTAATCAAAGATCATCTTGAAGCACATCAGTCTGCAGTAAACCATGATATTTACCAGAATTGCATTAAAAAACAACCTTAGGTGATATACCACTGTGGATTACAGGGAGGGACATTAATTTGGAGCATGGACAGGTAGACAACCAGATACATTTACACATTGGACTGCTAAGCAAACAGATTACTTTGAAGGATAATGTGGACAAAAATTAAAAAAAACACTTCCGAGTTCGCTTCGATAACATTTTCAATAAAAAACCCACCTCAAAAAAATCAAAGAGCAATTCCAAGTTATCTGGCTTCATGGTGTGAATGCTGTACTCGGTCCATCTGTCAGGTAGTAAGGCATAACCACATTCTGGCTGAGAGTGGCGAGACTGGTATTCCTTGTCACTTATTAAGGCTATATCCAACGTGTTTCCCATCTTTGGAAGCACAAGTGATGACGTTTTCTCTTGATCATCATCGCCCTCGCCCTCCTCCTCCTCTGGTCCTTCTAGGGTCAATTTGACTCTATTTCAAAGGGAATAAACAGCTGCTGAGACGTGTGAATGGTTATTGCAGACTAATCCAAAATACATTTGTAACTTCTTGGATCCAGGTTTAAAATGATTAGACTAGTCAGTCCATTAAGGGAACTAAGTGTATTAGAAACGGTCCCTTTCAAGGGAAAACTAACTTACAAGATGACAAAATAACAAGCAATAACCTATCACAAGAAATTATCTTTTCTCAAGAATAAGGGAATTAAGGCCTCTCAGAGTCTGCATGGGGTTTACCCTCGCCAGACCTGCAAGTGGGACTACTTCAGGTCCCTACAATGTTACCTACCATTGCACTAGCACTGCTTTTTATCTTTACAATTTTCAACCGTGTCTCCATACCTTTCCCGCTGCATTTTCTAGCAAAGCTGTAATGATGGGGTGGAGTACAGAATATTAAAAACTCAGACGAAACCTGCAGGCAGGAATGGTCTTCAGAGCACCCACCCCATCTACGGTTGCCTGTGCACCAGCACATCCAAGAAAATGTCAACATAAAACAAGCTTCACTGAACAAGGTGATCGAGCGCACCAAGACCGCTCCCGGGCCCAGTTCTCTTCCATTTGAACAGTGAAGTCCAGACCTGGGTTTACAAACCACCTTTGAAAAAAGTAAGAGCTAGCTTCGCTTTTGGAAATTCTAAGTTGCAAAAGTTAATTTCAAACTTTTTAATGGGATGACTAGTGCTATTTGTACAGAACCACTGTTTGAAAGCAATTTCATTGCAACCGTACAAATCTAGAATGTCTGCAATTACAAGTGAAATGGAAATGCTAAGCGTATATGGAATGTTGTAGAGGAATCATCTTTGAAGATGTTCAGAACCATACCAAAATGTCTTCCTAAACTATCGGAGAGGCCAGGTAATTACAAAGCACCGAGCAGAATCTTCAACACATGTTTTTGCACAGAGAGGACAATCTGCTTAAACTAACGTTTTTGAATGTTCCACCAACAAGATAAAAAATCTGTCTAACCTGTTCGCTGGGAAACAAATTGACACCAAGCATACACCTTTTACAGACTCATTGTTACAGCTTCGAGTTGGCATTCTCTGCATTTTATTCAATATTCATACTATTGACAAGAACATACAATATCACAAAGATAGCCCGCACAGAAGAGAACATCAAGTACAATTAAAATAAAGTATGGCTCCACTTATCTGGCCTCTCACTTCATCTCCAAAACGCAGAACATCCTCTCCTCGCTCGCCTCTATGCAACTTCCTTCTCCCTCCCCTTCTTCCAGGCCTTCTTTGGCCCCCCTGCTCCTCCCCTTCTATTCCACTCTTTTTCTCCCATAACACCTTATGGGATTTCTAGATAAGTCCGCACTATGAAAGTCTCCTCTAAACAGGTGCTGCCCCAGGACTATCACAGACAACATGGTCTCCCTTCTCCAGCCTTAGCCGATTTCAGGTATCAGGTAATATTTTCGCCAGCAAAAATATCGCCGTACATATGGTCGTCGGGAACGGCCATAGGCGATATTTTTGGTGGCGAAAATATTAGGTGCGGGGGTTGCGGGGATGTCCCCCGCACATAAAAAAATGATGCGGGGGTTGCGGGGGTGTCCCCCGCAGGGTCCATGTGTTATTTTCACCGCAAAAATATGGCAATATTTTTGCATCGCGATATTTTTGCGGCGAAAATATCACATGGAACCCGATTTCAGCAACTACTCCTTTGCCCCTGGATGCTTCACCCTCTCCTCAAAAACCCTTCTGCTGATCCTTCATGTCCGGCAAACTACCGCCCTATCACCACAACCCCCTTCTTGGGCAAACTCTTAGAGAAGCTGGCCATCTCCCAGCTTGTTCACCACACTGAATCTGTTGGTTGACTCCACGACCACCAGTCTAACTTCAGAGTTGCCAGAGGCACGGAAACTGCTCTCTTGAACACTCGTGAAGACTTCCTCTCTAATCTCGATTCCAGCTCTTCTTCTGTTCTCATCCTTCTTGACCTTTCCTCTGCCTTTTACACGGTCAATCATGCCACCCTGATAAAGCGGCTCCCTGATGCGCTTGGCATCACGGACCTGGCTCTGGACTGTTCTTCCTTCCTCGCTGATCTACCGTCCCAGGGCCCTTTCCTCTCCACCATCTCACTCTCCACAGGTGGTGTCCGCCAGGGCTCTATCCTCTCACTCTGGCTCTTCAACATCAACCTGGCCCCCCTAGCCCATCTGATCTCCACCTTCTCTTCCAATTTTCAGTGTTGTGCTGATGACATGCAGCTTTCTTTCAAGCTGCCCTCCTCTATCTCCCCTCCTTCCTCTCTCATTTCTGACTGCCTGTCTGCTATTCAGGCATGGTACACTACGAACAATATCTGTCTTAACGCCAGTAAGACAGAGATCCTTCTCATTGGGACCCCTGCTCCCTCTTTCCCTCCTACACTCTAGCCACCCTGCACAGGCCCCCTCCCCACACCCTTGTGCGAAGCAAAAAACCTTGGCGTCATCTTTGACTCCTTTCCTCACATCATCGACCTGTCCAAGATGGCCCACTTTCAGTTGCACCTCCTCAGAGGCATTCTCCCCTTACTCACCTTCGTGAAATTATGTACAGAGCTCCATGTAGCTGCTTTGCAAATACAGTCTAACGGGACATTTGCAATGAAAGACAGAGTGGCTCCAGTACCTCTTGTGGAGTGAGCCCTGGGCGTAAAATGCAGTGTCTTATCTGATCGGGAATAGCACAGTTGGATACATCTGACTATCCACATAGAGATGGCATTCTTAGAAATACGGTCACGTTCTCTACCTGGCGCTATGGAGACAAACAGTTGATGTGTTTTTTTTAGCGGTCTGGTCTTGTCTATGTAGTAGAGGACCGCTCTCCTCACGTCTAGTGTGTGGAGTTTTACCTCAGCTGAGCTGTTGTGTTCTTGGAAGAAAGCCAGTAGCTCAATCGTCTGGTTTACATGAAATTTGGAAATTAATTTAGGTGAGAACCTAGGGCGAGTACGTCAAACCAGCTTGTCTTTGAGTACAACCAAGAAAGGATCCTGCACTGACAATGCTTGCATTTTACTGACCCTTCTTATGGAAGTGATAGCCACTAAGAAGGCAGTTTTATAAGTCAGGTGTTTGAGACTAGACTTGTGCATAGGCTCGAAAGGGGGTCCCATGAGCTTAGCTAGTACCACATTGAGGTCCCACCCTGGCGGGGATTAGAAACTGGAGGGTGGAGTCTCTTTACTCTTTCCATAAAAGCTTTGATGACTGGCACTTTCCACCATGAGACCTTATTGTGAGCGGTCCTGACGGCCGACAAAGCCGCTAGGTGGACCTTTAAGGAGTTAAATACGAACCCTGCATCTAGCAAATGGAGCATACAAGTTAGAATGTGTAATGGAGTACATTCTATGGGGTTGATTTGTTTAGTCTGGTACCAAATTACGAATCTTCTCCATTTGTCAAAGTAACAGTGCCTAGTGTTTGGTTTCCTTGATTCCTTCAAGATATCCATGCATCTCTGTGGCAGGTTGAGCTGTCTGAACTCTTACTTCAGGAGCCATGCTGCCAAGTTCATTGAGTGTGGCTGCGGGTGCACTGTTAGTCCCTCGTGCTGGGTGAGTATGTTGTACTGGTACAGGAAGTTTGATGGGATCGCACATCAACAGTTTGCGCAGATGTGGATACCATGGTTGTCTTGCCCACATAGGATAAGCGTCATCGGTTCCTTGTCGATCTCGTTCACCACCTTCCTCATTAGGGGGTTGATGGAAAAGCGTAGGCAAACATCCCTGACCAGTTCATCCATAGGGCATTCCCCTTCGAGCATGGCTGGAGGGACCTGGGTGCGAGGTCTGGGCATTGACTGTTTTCGCTTGTGGCAAATAGGTCTATTGTTGGGAAAGAGGTGTTCTACGACGTCTTCGTGTAGTCGTCATTCGTGTTCCTCTGGAAGGGGATCTCTGCTCAGAGAGTCTGCCAGTGAGCAGAGTTCCCCTGGAACACGTTGGGCTGACAGGTAAATCTTCCATTTGAGTGCCCATTTCCAAATGTGTTGGGCAAGCTTGGACAGATTTTAAGAACAAGTGTCCCCCTGTTTGTTTATGTAAAACATGGCAGTTGTGCTGTCCGTAAGGACCTGCACTGACTGGTTTGCTAAGAGGGGTTCAACTGCCCGAAGCGCTCTGAATACTGCTAGAAGTTCCAGCAGATTGATGTGGTTCTGAGCAACCTTACGAGACCACAGACCCCGAGCTGTGTGGTGGAGGTAGTGAGCTCGCCACCCTGTTAAGGAGGAGTCTGTTGTGACAATGGCCTGAACCGCTGGGTCGTAGAAAGGTTTCCCTTTCGTTAGATTCTCTCTCGTACACCAGCGAAGATTCTGTACTAGTGTTGGGGAAAAATCCACTAGATCGTCCCACTGACCACTTGCCTGAGACCACTGTTTCGCCAACCACTCCTGCATGGGTCGCATGCGCAGGCACGCGTGGGGAACCAGGTAAATGTAAGACGCCATCATGCCTAGCAAACGCATAGCTTTGCACACCTGCTTTTGGCGACCGGCTTGATACTGAGGAATTTGCAGCAACAAATTTCGAATTCTTTCCTCTGAGGGAAAGGCCAACCCCTCTTGAGTATTTAGGACAGCTCCTAGGAACTGTTTGGAGGTGTCTGGCACGAGACTTTACTTTTTCTCGTTGATGGAGAAGCCCAATTGAAAGAGTTTGTTGATGGTTCTATGGATGTTTAGTCTGCAAATCAGGGGGGACTCCCCTGTAAGGAGCCAGTCGTCCAGGTAAGGGTACACTGGGATTGCCTCCCTGCACAGGTGCGCTGCCACCACGACCAGTACCTTGGTGAATACCCTTGGAACCAAGGCTACTCCGTAGGGTAGCACCTTTAATTGGTAGTGCTGGTTCGTTATTTTGAAATGCAACAATCTTCTGTGCGCTGGGAACATTGAAATATGAAAATAGGCATCTTTCATATCCAGTGTTGCCATGTAATCCCCTTTTTTAGTAGGGGTATTACCTCTTGTAGCGTAGTTATGCAGGACTTTTGTGGTTTGACAAACTTGTTTGCAGGGCGCAAATCTAATACTGGGCACATTGTGAGATCTTTCTTTGGCACAAGGAAGTAGGTTGAATAAATACCCCCGTTTACCTGATTTGCCCGGACGACCTCTATGGCGTCCTTTGATAGAGTTGCAATCTCCTCGAGGAGGATTTTCTGATGTTCCTATGAGTGTACTTTCTGTCGTGGAGGATGGTCGTGGGGGCGTTCTAGTAACACGATGCAGTAGCCTCCGGACACTGGACAGCACCCATCTGTCCGATGGTAATGCGCCCCCCTACTGGGGCTGCATGGGAGGGGACCTGAAGTGGAACGTCACTGTTTGGTAGGTGGCGTACCATCTTTAGCGGGGCTGCCTCTTCCCCGCCCATGACCTCTGCGCTGCCCTCTTGGGTAGCCCCTGGAAGATTGCGACTGGTAATTTGATGAGCCCTGGTTTTGGCTAAAGTTTGACCCCCTCTGGGAATTTTGGCCTCGAAAGCATCAAAAATTACCCTTTCCCCTCTGTCCAGAGGGTTTGTTGGTGAGTTGACCAAGGGATTTTAATGTGTTGTACTCATTCTTCGCCGTCTTCAGTGCATCTTCGACGGCTTTGCCGGATAATATATTAGGCTCGACCGGCATGTCTATAAGAGTCGCCCGAGTTTCTGGCTTGAATCCTGACTGTTAACCATGCATGCCTCTCAAGGATCGTACCTTCAGCGATTATTCTACCACCATTATCTGCCGCTTAGAAGTTGGTCTTTAGGAAACAGCCCGACACTGCCCTCCCAACAGTTGCTACTTGCGCTAATTGGGACTTTAAAGGTTCAGGTGCGGAGGAAAGCAATGCAGATACTTCCTCCCACTTATGGGAATTATAACTTGCTAAGAGTGTGGAACTTTTGGCTATCCTAGCCCGATAAGCCGCAGATGAAGCGACTTTCTTCCCTAGACCATAGATTTTTTTGATTTCCTTATCCGGAGGAGCCTCTGAAGAAGCAAGTGGGGACTTGCTCTCTTTCTAGTGGTGGTATTGACCAGGGAATCTGGCCTTAGTTGTCCCCTGATATATAAAGGGTCAGAGGGAGCAGCGGGAAATAACTTTTCCATACGTGGATTTACTGCACATGTGTGGTTAGGCGTCTGCAAAGGAGGCAGAATTCTGCGCTGGACTGATTTTAGTAAGGGGATGGACTGCGTTACTGCCCTTTTGTCTCCCAAGATTTGCTCTGTGAAATCCCTGTCCTCTTGAACTTCCTGTGTATCTATCTGGAAGTGTTCAGCAGCCTTAGCCAGTACCTCATTAAGGAGAGGCTGGTTATCGACTGGAGAATCATTAACAGGAGGGTCCTTAGGAATTGGGGAGTCTAAAGAGTAAGCTTCAGCCTCATCGTCCGCCTCCTGGTCTTCATCATCCCCGTTGTAGTAAGGGTCTGCAGCCTGTTACTCCTCCAATTGAGGGTCAGGTTATTCATGGCAAGAATTTGGGTCATAAGGCTCCACTACAAAGGGGTCTATGACTAAGTCCTGAAAGGGAGTATCAGAGCGAGCCCTCTTAGGAAGGGGTTGAGGAGACAAAGGAGTGGCCCTGGAACCAGAAGGAGCTGAGGTGAGAGGGGGTGTTATTAAAACTCTGAAAATAGTTTGGATTATTTTCATAAAAATATCTGCCATAAAGGTCATCCTTCTCATTACTCTGTCTATATCCTGCGAGCGCCATTCTTTGGAGCTTGGTATAATAGCAGAATGAGGGGTAAGGCCCATGTCCTCATCTGTGGGTGGTATAACCTTGGTCTTGGGGGCTGACATGTTCTTTTTTTTTTTTTTAAACAGCCTTGTCCTCCCTATGATTCTCTTTAGGAGTGTGGGAAACTTTAGACGACTTTTTGAGGTTTTTACCCCCTCCCCCATGGCTAGAGGTGGTTTTACTAGACTTCTTGGGGCCTTCCGCTAGGTGCGACGCATCACGTTGACTTTCGTAGGCATGATCCGACGAGGAGCGTCGAATTTCGGGTGTAGGGTTAGACGCAGAGCGTCTAGTTTCGTTAGTGGGTCGAGACACGGTGTCGTTAGACGACCGGGTCCCGGTGGCGGTTTGATGGATGACAGCTTTCCCGTCCGAGGACAGCTGGGCCTTGTGAGGTGAGAGGGAACGGGAACACCCAGAGGACAAGGATTCGGTGGACCGCTCTCTAGGTATAGAGCGTTGCCAGGGAAACATTTTGTTACACTTGGGGCAGAATTTAAACAGAGTACTCTCCATAAGGTCAAGGTATGGCAGCTGGGCGAACATATGTAGGAGAAGGAACAAGTTACTTACCTGTAACTGTTGTTCTCCAGCATGGGTCTGGCATGGATTCACATGCTCATGAATATTCCCCGTCGTCAGGCTGGGAATTCTCGGTAAAGAAAAAACCAGTATCAGTTTCGTTTCTGATCTGTCTTTCGTAGTAATAACCAATCACTGGTCTCTGCGTCATACTGACCACAGCCAATGACTGCCCTCTACCTAAGCACCGCCTCTGGCAGCCATCTTCAGATTTGGAAGCACGTGAAGTGGCAGTATGACCAAGTGAAGAGCCGCAGAGGGGTAGGCGGGAGGGTTCGCATGTGAATCCATGCCAGACCCATGCTGGAGAACAACAGTTACAGGTAAGTAACTTGTTCCTTCTCCAGCATGGGGTCTGGCATGGATTCACATGCTCATGAATAAAGAATACATAGCAGTACACACATGCACAACCACGGGAGGTGGCAAAGGCTCAACATTAAGCATTACATCAAACTCAACATTAAGCATCTTACCTCCTCACCAGGCTCACCTCAGGCGAACAGGTTGCGCAGCACTGCTTGGCCGACCCTGGACTCCTCCCTGGAATCCCGATCGACGCAGTAGAATTTCGTGAAGGTGTGCGTCGACCTCCACGTAGCAGCCCTGCATATGTCCAGCAGGGGCACACCAGAAAGGAACGCCGTGGTAGCTGCGATCGCTCTGGTGGAATGGGCTCTCGGACGGCCAGGCAGCGGTCGGTTTGCCAACCGATGACAGTACATGATACAGCCGGAGAGCCATCTGGAAATGGAAGCCTTCGAGAGAGCCTTCCCCTGATTGACAGGTCCAAAGTTCACAAAGAGTTGTGACGTCTTCCGAAAACACTTCGTGCGGTCCACGTAGAACTTCAGCGCTCTAGCCACATCCAGCGAGTGCAAAGTCCTCTCAGCCGGCGACGAAGGCGACGGGAAGAACACAGGCAACACCAAGGGTTCGTTGAGATGAAAGTCCGACGGTACCTTGGGCATGAAGGAGGGGTGGGTCCTGAGCACTACCCTCGTGTCGTGAAAAGTCAAGTACGGGGCCTTGCAGGAAAGGGCCTGGATCTCTCCCACCCGTCGTGCGGAGGTGATGGCCACAAGAAACGCTGTTTTCCACGACAGAAATTTCAACGGGGCCGAGTGCAGGGGCTCGAACGGAGGTCCCATGAGCTTGGTCAGCACCACGTTGAGCTCCCACGCCGGGGCCGGCGCCTTCACCGGCGGGAACGATCTGAACAGTCCCTTCATGAACTCTTTCACCAGACGATGAGACCACAGGGACGTCCGGGCCGTGGTTCTGGTGTATCGGGAGATCGCAGCAAGATGAATCTTGATGGACGCGTGTGCCAGTCCAGCTTTGGCCAGCGTCAGCAGGTACGGCGGTACCTGGGAGCCGTAATCCGTAGAGGGTTAATCTTCTGTGCGTGGCACCAGACAGAGAACCTCTTCCATTTGTGTCCGTAGCATTTAAGAGTCGAGGACGCCCTGGCCTTTGCAAGAACCTCTCTGCAGTCGGCCGGTAAGTCGTATCCTCCAAACTCTAGCGCTGCAGGAGCCAGGCCTGCAAGTTCAGGGATTTCGGGTCGTGGTGGAGGATGGCGCCTCCTTCCCTGGAGAGTAGATCCGCGTCCACCGGCAGCTTGATTGGCGGGGACGCTGACAAGTCCAGAAGGTCCGGGAACCATATCTGCCTCGGCCACGCAGGTGCAACGAGGATCATCCTGCACCGTGACCTCTTGAGCTGGTTGACGAGCCGGATTAGCAGTGGCAAAGGAGGGAACGCGTAGAGGAACAGGCCCTCCCAGGGGAACGAGAAAGCGTCGCCCATGCTCCTCGCCTGGGGAAACCTGCTGGCGAACCTCCGGCACTTGGAGTTCGTCGCCGTCGCGAACAGGTCGATCTGGGGTCTGCCCCACCGTCGGAAGAGGCGATCCACTAGATCCTGCCGTAGTTCCCACTCGTGGCACGAGCGCAGCTCCCTGCTGAGTGAGTCGGCGATGGTGTTTTTTATCCCTGCCAGATGAAACGGCACCAGATACATCCTTTGGGCGACTGCCCAATGCCACAGGTCCTGCGCCTCCTTGGACAGTGCTGGGGACCTGGTTCCGCCCTGTTTCCTGATGTAAAACATGGTGGTGGTGTTGTCGGTGAAGATCCTCACCACCTTGCCCTTGAGGGACGGAAGGAAGGACCTGAGGGCCCAGAACACTGCACGGAGCTCCAGTACGTTGATATGGAGGGACTTCTCCGTCGGGAGCCAGAGGCCTCTCGCGTGCAGATTTTCGGTGTGCGCTCCCCACCCTTCCAGGGAGGCATCCGCGGTCACTGTCTCCTGGTGGTCTGGGGTCTGGAAGTCCATGCCCGCCGTCAGATGCGCGTGGGTGCCCCACCACCGGACCGCTCGTCGGAAACTCTCGTCGAGTGTGATCCTCTCCTCGAAGCCGCCCGTTGTTTGGATCCAGCGCGCGTCCAGGAACTCCTGCAACGGGCGCATCCGGAGCCTGCACATGGGAATGAGGTAGATGCAAGAAGACATCATTCCGAGGAAGGACTTGATGGACCTCACCTTGGCCGCGTCGGAAACCAACATCCGCTGTACCTTGCCCAGGATGGACCTGGTCCTTTCCTCCGACGGGAAGGCCAGAAGGGACACTGTGTCGAGCTTCGCTCCCAGAAACAGTGCGTTTTGCGCGGGTACCAAGTGGGACTTGGCGTAGTTCACGGAGAACCCTTGGTCCGTGAGAAGTTGGACGGTCCTTGCCGTGTGCTCCACGGCGAGCTCCCTCGTCTCGGCTCGGATGAGCCAGTCGTCCAGGTAGGGGTAGACGTGGATCCCCTAGCGGCGCAGCTGCGCCACCACCGGTGCAAGGCACTTGGTGAATACCCTGGGTGCCGACTGTAGTCCGAAGGGGAGGGCTTTGAACTGGTAGTGACGCCCTTGGACCACAAACCTGAGGAATTTTCGGTGCCCCTTTAGGATGGGAATGTGGAAGTAGGCATCCTCCAAATCCAACGACGACAGGAAGTCTCCTTCCTCCAGCTGCCCCAGGACGTGCTGGAGGGTGACCATTCGAAACTTCTGCGCCTTGATGAACTTGTTCAGACGTCGCAGGTCTAGGATGGGGCGCCATCCTCCCGTCTTCTTCTTCACGAGGAAATATCTCGAGTAAACTCCGGAGCCCCGAAGCCTCTTTGGGACGAGTTCGATGACGCCCTTCCTGAGCATCGCCTTTACCTCCAGGAGAAGCTGAGGGACGTGAAGCTCTTTCCTGGCCACGGGGGGGACGCGCGGGCACCTCCTTTGAAACTCGAGCGCGTGGCCCCGGGCTAAGGCGTCCAGCACCCAACGGTCGGTGGAGATGGACTCCCACACGCTGACGAAGCTCGCCAGCCGGCCTCCCACCGGGGTGCATCGGTGGGGGCCCGACCCCGCGGTCGGTTCAATCCTGTTTCGACGAGGCTTTGCCGCCTTGACCTCCTTGGCGACAACGCCGGGGTCCGCCAGACTTGCCTCGTCCTCTGTAGGCCTCCTGAGACGACGAGCGGGCCGCTTGACGGTAGGTGGAGAAACCGCCGCCGGAACCTTTGGAGGCGCCCTTGCCTCCGCTGCTCCGAAAGGGCGTCTGTCGTTGCTGCAGAACCCCAAGGGCCCGGGCCGTCTCAGTGTCCGTTTTAATGGCCTGAAGGGAATCGTCCACTGTTTTCCCAAACAGGTTGTTCCCATCGAACGGCATGTCCAGGACTCTGGTCTGTACGTCTTGACGGAAGTCCGTAGCCTTGAGCCATCCACGCCACCTAAGGCACACGCCGTTGCCCAACTGGCGAAACCCAGTGTCGGCGATGTCCGTCGCAATAGTGATGGCGTGGTCCGACACCACCTCGCCTTCCTGTAGGATCTCCAGGGCATCCGCCCTCTTGTCGTCCGGTAGGAAGTCCAGCAGGGGAGCTAGTTTGTACCATAGCTCCCTGTCGTAGCGGGCCACGATAGCCAAGGCGTTGGCCGTTTTAATCGTCGTCGCTGCAGACGAGATGACCCTGCGTCCCATAGCGTCCAATTTCTTTCCCTCGCCGTCCGGTGGGGAAGTCGATGTGGAGGCCGCACCCCCCCGCTTTCTTCCTGGCCGCCGCGGAGACGACGGAGTCCGGGGTAGGCTGCGCCCGGAGGCACAGGGGGGCCGCGTCCGGGACCCGGTACTTCTTCTCGTACCGGTCTCTTCTAGCCGGCGTCGTGGAAGGGTTCTTGAGGAGGGCGAGGCCCTCATCCCAAATGTCGTCCAGTAGAGGCACCGCGAGGATCGTCTTCCTCTTGGCCTCGCGCCGTTGATAAAGGAATCCTTCCTTTTTCTTCTCCTCAGGGCAGAGTTGGAAAAGCTCGGATGCCCTGGCGATCATGGAGTGGAACGATCCAATCTCGTCGGGCGGAGAAACCCTGGTGGGAGGCGACGACGGTAGATCCTCGTTGTATACCTCGTCGTCCTTACCCGTCGCTGCCGTGTCAGTCCCCGTATCATCCCCTCGGGAGGACGGGGAGGAGGGCTGGACGGGGCGCGACGGCTGAAAAGGAGGTGGAGGGTGAATCCTTCTTTTCTTGGGCGGGGGAGCACCAGAAGGTCCCGGTTCAGGATCCCCCGACGGGAGAGGTTCCTCCGTCGGCAACGGTAGTCTCGTCCTTATCTCTGAACATAAGGACTGTATAGCCAACAAAATGGCCGCCGAGTTGTCTTGCGGCACTGGCAGAGGGGAATCCGACGGGCGATCAGGAGCCCCGTCGGCACCCTCGACGATGTCGTCGTCACCTGTGTCGGGATCCATCCCGACGGGCCGGTCTTCTTCCACGCCAAGGCCGTGGCTTAAGACCTCAATCAGCTCTTCCTCTGAAGCTGAGGCCGAATCTACGACGACGCCCTGCCCCCCCTTTTTCTTCCCCGCCGGGGGTTTCCCAGGGGTCCTATCGATGGGCACAAAAGAGGACTCCCTCCGAGGTGGCAGGGAGACTCTGAGCCCCGAGGTCGCCACCACTGGTGTAGCCTCCACAGGCTGAGCCAGGGCCGCCGCGACAGTATCGATAGAGGGCTTGGCCGGATGGATTAAGGCCTTCACCACCTTAGGTGCGCACACCGCCTTATCCTTGAGGGGGGGGGGACACTGCCTCGCTCCCCCTCCGATGGGGCCTTCGAGCTCGACCGGGGCCTCTCCAGGAGCTTTGCCGGGTGCTCGCCCTTCCTCTTACCCGACCCAGAGCGTTGGCTCGTGGATGAAGGTGCCGGGGAGGGTGCGCCCTGCCTGGCGCCCGTAGAGCCCGACCGTTCGACGCTCCCGGTGCCAGCGGACTCGCGGTGCTTGGCCTTATGTTGGACCCCCGTCGCCGGGGCGTCCTCAAAGGTCTTAGAAGACCGCTCGGATTTCTTCCTCTTCTTCTCGCCTGACGGGCTCTTCCCTTCCAGCCAGTTGGCGAGACGTTGATGGCGGTCCTTTATGGTCCGCTCCGACATATTGCAGCAAAACGCACAGTCCTTCTCCACGTGCGTCTTGTCCTCATGTAAGCAGTAGAGACAAAAGGAGTGTTCGTCCTCCTTAAAGACGTTCTGCAGCTGGCATCCAGGGCAGATCCTGAACAGCTTTCCGGGCGTCGAGCTTCCCTTCTCCTGGGCCATGTCCGGGCCTGAGAAACTTCTGGAGTCCTCCAAAAGCGTAGCTCGACGAGATCTTCACCCTTGAGGGGCGCAGACGAATCCGACACGGGTCCCCGTTGATCGGATGGAGAGTCGGTGGAGCTTGAGGCTCTTTTGACCGAAAAAAGTTTTTGAGCAAAAAAAACGTGAAAAATTAGCACTAACGCTCGAGAGCAATAGCACGAGGATCCCAACACATGAACGTACGGTAAAAATCTGAAGATGGCTGCCAGAGGCGGTGCTTAGGTAGAGGGCAGTCATTGGCTGTGGTCAGTATGACGCAGAGACCAGTGATTGGTTATTACTACGAAAGACAGATCAGAAACGAAACTGATACTGTTTTTTTCTTTACCGAGGATTCCCAGCCTGATGACGGGGAATATTCATGAGCATGTGAATCCATGCCAGACCCCATGCTGGAGAAATGGGGAATATCTATGTATGTATGACCTCCCGCCACTCTCCCTACTGACTGGGCCAAGGCCTGAGGTAGCCTTCCAAGGCCTGGGGTCGGTCACAGCAGTCTTTGACGGAAGTCTCTTCCGATCGTCACCAGCGTTGTTCTTCGGCAGTCAGTGAATAAAGGATAGGAAGAGATCTAACAGTAATTGAAATATATATAAGGCTGTACGCCGAAAGGAACTCCGCACACATGTGTCCGAACTATCTGAGGGACCTACACACGTGAAGGATCATGGGTACAGGGGATGTCACTTTAGGGATAGTATTACTGGCACGCCCTATTCAATGTCCCTTTTCGAATTTCAAAAACAACAACTGTAATACTTGGCAACTTCCACTATATGTCAGCCTATGCACAGCATGTGATCTAAGCAGATTCCACACGCCTCAGAAATATATATATATATGTCTGGATATTGTGCTGAAATAACTGCTTTAGGCAAAGTGTCCATGCGTGTCTTTAAGCCTAATGGCTAGAGGGAAAGCTATGCCTTCCTCCGGGCCGATCTTCTATAAAGAATGCAAAGAAAAAAGTAATAACTGAGCTAGAAGCGATTAAACAATCATCCTGTAGATTAGATGCAGCAAGCGGTAGTCAATCACTAAAAGCACTTTGTTTGATCATTTTTGTTATCACTCCCCAGGTGTACACCAGTTGGATTTGTGCATCTTTACACAACTTCTACTGTACGCTTATCCAATGGATCCTCCTATAGCATGCTGAAATATTTGCTTTAAGTTTCATAAGGAGCAGTGTTTTTATTTTGTTTACTTGGATAATTGTATTTGTTGTTCATAGCAATGTGTGTTACAAATAGGACAGGTTTTGCATGTGCCACTACAATTCTGCCTAAGCCCACTAAAATCATTACCTTAATCATTAAATGCACTAAAGGGGAGGGAGAAGATAGTAATTGCAAGGTCTTATAGTGCCCCTCTGCCAAAAATGTTGACCTCACTGCACATCGCTTTGTGTAAAGTAAACCAAAAAAAAAAAGACCCATGGCAGGTGTTCGTCTGAAAGCAAGAAAGGCATATACAGAAAACCTGTGGTGTTGATGGGAGTGGGTTGCAAGTACTCGTTGCCTGTATGGCAATATGAAAACTGTTCTTTGTCTATCGATGGTCGTAGGTTAGCCTTATAGACAGCCATGGGAACAATTTAAAGTGGTAGTTGTTGGTGGTAGAAACTGGAGTGGGTAGGAGCATGTCAAGTACGCTAGATCTGGTAGGTCGTCTGAATGGAGTGTTAGTTTGATAGATTACAGTACTGCGTTAGTAGTGGAGGAGATGTTAGGTAGAGGTGGAGGAGTTTGTGCATTCTTGCTTCCAGGTTCTTGGTTGTTGATTTCTTTAGCGATTCCGTTGTGCTCCAATGTGATGCAATAGGATATCCACAAATCAAACGGAGTATTCCACAAACGGTAGTATAACAAGGTTTGTGTCGCTTGACATAGCACGCAAGATAGCCAGGGGATTCTGATTTTAAGATTTGAAGCCGGCCCCCTGTAAAGGCCAAATGATAAGGTCCATCGTGTGTTCCCCTGTCCGGCTGCTGGAAGCTGCCTGACAGCTAACGCTTGCACCAGGTATGCAACATCAGAACAGTTAAACAGTTTTGTTTCTCTTTCAATGTCTCGTCCATTACCCAACTAATCTGACCTACTCCCTTCCTATTATCATCTAATCTGACTACTCGTATGAGCCCCCTGTCCTTTTCCCATCGAACTGGCACTCCTACATTGTCAGAAAGCTCTGATCACTCTTACAAGTCTATGCACTGCTCTGAACAATATAGGAACAGGCGGCTTTCCACACGCACTCGCCCTTGTGTTCTACATGCCTCCAAATCCTTGCTCACTATGGCCAGGAATGTCCGATTAGGTCCACAAAGCTCCTTTCCACTTACCAACTCTTTCCGGTCTCCAATCCCAAAAGGGAAGCATGTCCCGATGTCTTGGGACATTTTTCTCTGAATTTCCAGGCCGCAGAGTTGGAGAGTTTGATGCGGTCAGCAGCCATTTTCTCTACACGTGGTGGTGAGGGCTGTGGCTCCCGTTGGGAGTGCTTGTGTGCCTCCCACGTGAATGTTTGGACCTCCCTCATGCAGAGGGAAAGTTTATTTTGCTGGACAGCATTTATGGAGTGCTTTTGGACATTTTTCTCTTCGAGTTTGAGGTGAGGAGAAGGGGAGGCCTAGGAATTTTTTGTCTTTTCGTCTGCCCCTTTGTCCCACCCAATTCAATTTTTGGAACCTTTGGCCAGTGTGCTAGGGAGGTTATTCCATATTCCTGGCTGTTTGGACATTAGTGGAGGGGCAATCACTACAGCAAGCCTGAGGGTGGAGTGGTGGCAATTATTTGCATGCTCAATGTTTGGACATTCTGGACTGTCCGCTGGGAAACATCTTCTGGCTGTGTGGACTTGGTGGAGGGGCAATCACTACAACTAGCCCAAGGGTGGAGTGTTGTCTAAAATCGACACGCTCAATTTGTTTGTGGTGCATTCTGTCTGGAGGAGGGCCATTGTGAGCTGCAGCCCCAGTTTCCTATTGGGATGCTTGTGCGCTCACCTCCATAGGTTACCAAGAAGATGGTGCAGGAGCCCAGGCGCAGGCAGGACCAGCGACCCCAGTGGGTGCGTGTGTGCCGAGACACCAAGGGGCACTTACACCAATGCCCGATTTTGATATTTCTGGGGCCCCGTCGAGCCTTGGACCAAACTGGAAGCTCTGGATAGAACGGCTGGACATGTACTTCCGGGCCACGGTTGAGACATGAGGATAGAAAAGTGGCCACCCCTCTATAATCAGCTAGACCGCTTTGCACAACGTTTTAGTCATTACTGTCAGTGGATGCATCATACATGGTAGCCAATACGTTGCGCAAGCACTTCATGCCATTCGCCAACGTGGACTATGAGCATTTCGTCATGTGTAGTGCCAGACAGAAAGACAATGAGTCTCTGGACATGTTCTATGGACATCTGCGCCGGAAGTCGATGTCGTGTGCCTGGGAAAACCCCCAGACTATGGTCAGTAACCAGCTCATACAGGACTGTTCATCTGGAAAGCCGAGAAGCCAGGTGCTGTGGGAGCCAGTACTCATGCTGCCCTGCATACTTGAGCTAGGCCAGTGCCATGAAGTGTCTGAGGTGCAGGCATCCAGGTAGCCAGCGTTACAGAGGAGCCAGATCGAGTCCTGCCTCAAGTACGGGTATGATCTTTCGCACCACGTAGAATGCCCTGCACAGGGGAAGGCGTGTGGACTCTGTGGGACACTCGCCCATTATGCCCGGTTGTGCAGGGTACCCTTGCCTGTCATGGTGCAGAGGTGGCCGGTAAGGGCAGGTTTCTTTAGACAAAAGCGCCCACCCAAATGTCTCCCAACTGGATCAAGGGGAATATGTCCTGACTCACGAAGAGGATGAGGAGGAGAACATTTTCTTCATATCCAGTTTCAGTGCGCTATGTGCCACCACCAAGAAGTAACCATGGTGTCTCGTGAAGGTCAATGAGTCGACGGTACCTGTGCTGGAGGACACAAGGGCGTCAGTCATGCAGAAGGTGAGGGCACGGATATTCACCTTTGGCAGTGAGCAACCCATTCCATTGGTCGGAGCGTTTGTGGTGAAAGTTGAACATGCAGGGACATCCATCAAAGCTTGATTCTATGTGACGAGTGTAAGCAGCAACACTTTCCTGAGCTGTGCAATGGGAGAAGCATTGTGCATTGTAAGCTTCGCCTATGCAGTTTATGTGGAAGATGTACAGGGACTTCTCACAAAGTACAGCCAGCTCTTTAAAGGAATAGGCCGCATGGCCGGCGAACCCGTGAGGCTGCATATCGATGAGTCCATACAGCCGAATTCGCTCAAGCCCCGCAGAGTACAATTCCATCTGCAGGTCTGGTGGACAAAGAACTGGACAATTTGGTGGTGCTGGACATCGAGAAAGTGGATGGATTTACCCGAGTGTCGCCCAAAGTCATCGTACAGAAGGCAAAGCAACCAGACTTGGTGAGGATCTGTGTGGATATTAGGCTCCCGAACAAGGCCATCAAGCAGGAGGGACACCTCACTCCCACGATCGACGATATCATCTGCTGGTTTCTTTTCTAAGTTCAACTTGCAAGCGAGCTATCATCAGGTGGTGTTGCACCTGGACTCCAGATACATTACCACCTTTACCACACAACAGGGCATGTACAGAAACAAGTGCCTAAGCTTTGGGGGGTGGGGAGATCATTGGCAGGGGAAGTGTTCCAATATATCATCTGTGGGGCCCTGGCAGATCTAGAGGGTGTTCTCAACATCAATGATGACAGTCTAGTGTTTGCAAAGACGGAGGCTGAATACATGAAATGGCTGATAAAGACTCTGAAATGGCTGCAGGCATTAGGGCTGACCTTGCACAAGGAAACATTTGAATTCCTCAAAAGAAACATTGAGTTTTTCGACTTTGTGTTCAAGGAAGGGGGTGTGTCACCCGACCCCCGGAAGGTCAAGGACATTGTGGAGGCAAGGCCCCCAGGGAACGTAAGTGAAGTCTGAAGCTTCCTGGGGATGATCACATACTGTGGCTGTTTCATCCGGAACCTAGCCTCCAGGACGGAGCCCCAAAGAAGTCTCACCAAGAAAGATGCAACATGGCAGTGAGGTTCGCTAGAACAGGCTGCGTTTGAAGATGTGAAGGGGGCACTTGTGGCAGAAGACACCATAGCATTTTTTGATCCATCCTTGACATCAGAAATCGTGGTTGACGCCAGCCAGTTTGGTCTGGGTGCAGTCCTCACTGAAACGGACGCACATGGAGGGGTCAGACCGATCGCCTATGTGAGCAAGGCACTGTCGGAAACGGGGCAGCGCTACTTGCAGATCGAGCGGGAGGCCCTGGCAGTCTTGTGGGGGTGTCAGCATTTTCGACTATACTATGTGCTGGGACGGCCAGTGACAGTGGTGACTGACCACAAGCCCCTGCTGCTGATTATGGCTGGCTCGTCATCCAAACCTCCAGCCCGGATTGAAAGGTGGATGCTGATGCTCCTGGACTATGGGGTCTCGCTGGGGTATCAGCCGGGCAATAACACAGCAGATTATCTGTCTAGGCATCCCAGAGGTGGGGTGGAAGTATGTGACATCAGTGGTGAGGAGGCTGGCGAGCATGTACAACGAATTGTGCAACGGGCGCGGTACCAGTTCCAGAGGGAGAATAGGGCCACCCCTCATGCATCGACTGGAGTGGCACCAGCGGAAGCAATGTTTCAGCGATGTCCGAGGGGATTAATACCTGAAATGAGGGAGCAGGAACGATCCGTGATTGATGATGCACAGGTGGAGCGCGAAAGGAGACCAAGGACAGAGGGAGAGAGCGTCAGAAGAGAACTCTGCCACAGCAGCCGATTCCCGATGAAGTGCTAGTGAAGAACCGACATCCACAAGGCAAACTCTCAATGACTTCTGAGCCTAGTCCCATGGACGTGGTAGCTCGAAGGTGACTGCATCTGACGGGAATGCCACTGTTACCCAAAATTACCTTTTTATTTCAAGAAGATGGGAGAGACCAGGTTGGAGGTGACCCTGCGAAGAGACTGGAGATACAGGACGAGAGCAGTGGCCTGGCCCATGCACCGAGTCCGCTAGGTCGAGGGGACGCAGGTGAGGAGGGCCTGATACAGGAGGCGGGCAAAAGGTATCCCCAGAGGGTAGGTAGGGGGAAGCATGCCCATCTCGGTGACTATGTGTTGGACCCTTGAACTGGTGAGCCCAGCCCACGGGCTGAGCAGAGACTTGTGGGACTGGGAGGGACGCAAATAAAGAGGAGTTGTGTGCAGTGAAATGTTTTAAAGGATAGTTCCGGGACTTTTTTTTTATTGTCCCTACGGGTCGGCCATGTGTTTGTAAGCATAAATCGGTAGATCGTAGGAAACTTTCCTATGGACCTTACCCGACTTTTCGCCCATTATCGCACTCGAAATCAGCCTCCATTTTGTGATAATCCTATCATTCCGCCGCATCGACCTGGCTCACCTGCCTTTGCGGCACTAAATCAAATCCCCCGCCCCTGAGCCTGACATCAGCAGACGCGTACTGCCCATTTCAAGCACGTCTCGTGTCAACAATCGCTGCGCCTCAGCTATTGACGTGTTGCCATGGAAATGGCAGGACGCCTCTTTCCCCAATAAGTATAAACAGACCGTTTCACAACACACAGCAGCAGATTTTCGATTCCATTCCTCTCTCTGTGTTACTTTGAGTATTCTGTGACTCGTTTCAGTGCTCTGGTCAGCTACCTTCGCCGCTTGTAGCCCGTGTGAACACCTGTACCATCTCTGTAAATTATTTTACTATCTTTACCGCACAATGGCCACAATAATGCCGTATATGTACGAGCCCGAGTACACCGAGGAAGAACTACTGGAAAGTCAAGCACGCGAAAACGATGGGGATTCGGACGGCAGTTGGGAGGACCAGTCAACGGATGAAGAGCCTGGACCATGTCGCATGGACGGCGTCTCCACCTGGTGCACGTGCAATCGGTGCGAGCTAATGCCAACTGAGGAGGAGAACTGCTGCTGCCGTGAAAATTCCGGGTGCTTGGCCTACATTTCGGAAAGCGAGCAAAGTCTGCAGGAAGGCGAGCAAAGTCCGCAATGCATCACCGAGCTGCCAGAGTTCAGGGAAGCCTGCCTCTCACGGACCGTGTTGAGGATAATGATGGTGCTTATGCACGAACTTCGCGGCACTGTTCGTCCGCGTAATCCGAGTAACGAGTAAGTATACTCTGTTTGTGATGTCAGTGATGCCACCACTATTTCATGGTCGTCTCCCACATATAAAATTACATTTACATATCATTCGAACGCATGTAAATTTGTTCCATATAGTGCATTTTCTAGATATAATTTTTTTCTAAGAAAAATGACATGTGTTACCTGAATCGACATTGATAAGAAAGTTTGGTCAGTTTAATACAGTTTGCATCTTTTTTTTTCACAGGTGGTACAGGCTGGTGGCCTATCGTTGCTTCACTTGGTGGCTTCACGGGAGGCTCGGACACCGCGTTCGGAGAGTAATACCTGCCTGTGCGGTACTTGCCATTAGACAACATTTCCCCAGTGACAGTGGACAATACCGCGGATTTTCCCTCGATGTGCTGCAACCTCAACTTTACAATGTGTAATGTTTATTATTTATGTTTAATTAAAATCTAAAATAAAGCCCAACATATATTTTAACAATGGTTGTTTTGATTTTTTAAATGAATCTAGTGTATATTCTCCTGGGAGGGTGAGGTATTTATAAACTCACCCCCCTGCATTCCATGTAGTAGATCCTGCAGCCATCCTCTTACATTCAGTTAGATGGCCTCTCCTTGGTGAGGCCCTGCGGCAAACGGGTCTTGTCTGCACGACCACCGCCCCGATCCACCCCCCGCCCTATCAAAGGCAGTTCGCACCGGGGTACTTGTGCTGGCAAGTGGAGCTGTCAGGGAGCGATAAAGGCCAAGAGGTGCCAAAGACCATGTACACTTCAAAGTGGTCTATAGAGCATGGGTTGTTGTTCCCATGTCTACCTCCAGACCCCGTGTCTCCTGCCAAGCATCCCCCCTCACGCTGGACGGCCCCCTGCAATCCACATAAGTGTGTCTCCATTCACGAGTCTTCCTGTGTCTTGTCTGCACGACCACCGCCCCGATCCACCCCCCGCCCTATCAAAGGCAGTTCGCACCGGGGTACTTGTGCTGGCAAGTGGAGCTGTCAGGGAGCGATAAAGGCCAAGAGGTGCCAAAGACCATGTACACTTCAAAGTGGTCTATAGAGCATGGGTTGTTGTTCCCATGTCTACCTCCAGACCCCGTGTCTCCTGCCAAGCATCCCCGCTCACGCTGGACGGCCCCCTGCAGACCGCATAATGCCACGACATATACACGTCATTCATTCACAAACACACCCCTGTTTCGAATTCTTTATAACCCACTTCATATTTCTAATGAGAACTTCTTTGCGCTTTGCTAGTCAACCCGTGAAGGTGCTGGTTATCTGCTCTTCGTCTCTGTGAACTTCCGTGACCACTTTGAGCAAACTCGTCAGTTTGCAACCTGTGAACTGCTCCCTGTTCTACGACAAGAAACTACTCTGATCCCTGCATCTAACTGTTTGTTCGTCAAGGTAAGTCCATGTACCATAATCATTTTGCGTCCAATTTTTTAATTTATATCTATTTGCTAGTAGTCATCAAATTGCATCCATGTTTTCTTTTCGTTCACGACAGTACATGCAAGGAACTAGTCACATGTTCTGAGTTTAGTCAAATTACTTTTTCTATTTTTTGAAAGTTATTGAAATACTTATCCGCATGTGAATAACATGTATAGTTCCAAGAACCAAAACGGACCTTGCATTGAACCTTTTATGTGTCATTTAATGTTTTAACACATTGGTATTCATAGAGAATTGTTGATCTTTACTTTTCAGAACTTTCCATAATGCCTGCCTGTTCCATTGGCGGTTGCCCTTCGAAGACCCATAACAAATCTGAAGGTACTATAATGCATGTTTTCCCTAAGACAATAGATCAGATAAGAGAATGGGTCCGATATTGCGGATATCCAGCCTCTGAGATAGAAAGTAGAGTCCTAGAAGTCTTTGCGGACAAGAGGGGTGATCGATACCGCATCTGCAGCAGGCACTTTAGCCCAGACATGTACTCCACATCATTGCTAATAAGGACGAAAACACCGCGAGCGAGGCGAAAATTGCTCTCAACCGCTATTCCCACTCTATTCGTCCACATCCCTCCACTGGTGAGTCAAGTTTACGTATTTATCTCTCGGCATTGCGGTAGTGTGTAGCATTAGCTAACAATAATTTCCCCATTTATGTATCCACTCAATATGAAGGCTGAAGATTCTCCATCCGTGTCGTTATTGCAGTCATCAGCCACTTCAAGCGCCTATCGGGTAATCTTACTTAGCTATTCTGACACTGACTTGTTTTAGGCATGTAAATCAATAGTTTTAATTGATCGTGTAATTATTTTACCTAATGGTACACCACAGTACTCGTCCTCTAGTCTTTGTTTTCAGTTATAATTATTGTTATCCAAAATAATGCAAGTACTGTCTTTCAGGGAGATGCTGAGGAGTCCAACGCATTGACGACAACTGTAGATGTCACTCAGATGCTCGAGGTACGTTTCCGGACAGTTCCATCGATGGAGATCATCAGATCTTGCATTCTTGTAGCGTGATTGTTACACACAATGTTTCTTTCGTTTTTAGCCATTGGTATGTCCTTCTGTCGTCGCCCTCCTATGTGTCTTCTTTTTTCAATATTGTGTTCATTACTAATGAAAGTCCTATGTTTCAGGGAGTCGATGGAGCATTAGTCCAAGAGGAAGGGGGAGCATGCAGTTACGGGTCGGCGCAACAGCTTGCAGAAGTGTGCACCGCAGTTACAGCGTCCCTTGATGTTCTTATGCATTTCGAGGTATGGATACTGACAGATCAATCATGCGAGATCAAATGACGTGATTACATCCGCTATACTTCCTTCTTTATTAACGCAAGTACTATGTTTCAGGGAGCTGACGGAGCTTCTTCAACAAGAACATCACCCCTAGTAGTTGATGCAGATCTCTGGGTGGTGACACTTCCAACGATGGAGCAAATCGAATCATATTTGGATATCCATTATTTATTTTAGACAACTGATCATTTGTGCAGGTCTATTTAGATGAGCCGTTGATGCCTGCAGAAAGTTTATGTTCTTTTAAACAAAATAGAAAACCATACTAATGCAATTACTGTGTTTCAGGGAGTTGCTGAAGCGTCATCTTCAATAATATCATCAATGGAAGTCTATGCGGAGCCCGAGGTATGGATCTTGACAGTTCAATCTAACTAGATCAACAATGCGTGAACTATTGTCGTTTGAATGTTCTACACAATGCGTTCATTCGTGTTTTGCTATTGAGATGTACGTATGGGTATTGGTCCCCAAGTACATTTTGTGTTTTCAATATTATTATACATACTAATGAAAGTTCTATGTTTCAGCGAGTCGATGGAGCCTCAGTGAGTGATGGATGTGCTTATCATGAAAGTATAGTCGTTGCAGCGCGAGAGGAAGTGGAGACATGCACACACGAGTCGGAGCAACAGCGTCCAGATGTTGAAGTTCGAGGAAAGAAAGTTTCAAAGAAAAGAAAGCAAAAGAAGGTTAGTGTCCTGTTCACTATATTATGTTGTCTTTCACTGTCAATAGTTCAATACTGTAAGTTGTGTTTAAACTGAACATCCCTTTTCTAATCTGTCCTCTAGTTGCGAGTGGGTGTAAGAACTAGATCTACACAGACAGTGAAGCGAACGAGAGATGTTGCTTGTCAAACCTTTTGGCAGGGACTTGAGACTGGAGATGCATCGTGCCAATGGGAAGAATATGAAGTGATTGACAACGGAGCTATACCACCACCAGCCATTGATAGTGAATGTCCTCCTGGTAGTTTGGATGCAGTCGTAGATCAATTCACAGAATTCACACCCGCAAAAAATAAGAGCACGCGAAAGTTGAAGACATTGTTTTTTTCTCCCATCTCCGGACAAGGAACAGATGTTGCAATGGAAGAGAATGAAGTGGACGACAATGAAACACCATCAATATCACTCAGCATAGCGGAAGACGATATCAGAGATTGTACCTTTCATGCGAGTGACATGTCCTCAACGTTACAGGCCGAACCAGCTGGGATGCAGAGTGACAGTATAAGGAAAGAGGCCAAATTCATTGTATTCGATAGCTGTTTGATGGATATTATTATGATGATGAAATATGGGCATTGGGTTGGTGGGGAAGTATGTGGGGAGCCATTGATTAATGTGACTCGTGCAATTCGAGGCACTAACCTTAAAATACATGCCACCTGTACACAATATCATCCGTTCGCATGGTCTGCACAACCCATGCTGGGGCAACTGCCAGCAGGCAATCTACTTTGTGCAGCGGCCGCACTTTTTAGTGGTTCAAGTTTTAAAAAGTTACAGTATTTCTTTCAGTTTGTGGGAATCCATTTCATTGCGAAAAGTCAGTTCTACAAATACCAAACCGATTATCTATTTCCAGCCATCAGCGAAGCTTGGAGAATGGAAAAAATGTCAATGGAAAGTACATTCGCGGGCAAACGCTTCAGGCTAGCCGGTGATGGACAAGGATTTTCAGCCAAGTACTGCACCTACCACTTTCAGGACATGGAAAGTAAGAAAATTGTGAGTTCGGTGGTCGTGCAGGTGTCACAAAGTACATCCTCAGTGGCCATGGAGAAAGTTGGCTTTGTAGCATCATTGCAAGAACTACAATCGCGGGGAATGGTGATCGACCTGATAGCCACGGACAGACACGTTTCAATTGCCAAGACAATGAGAGAACAGTACAAAAATATAAATCACCAATTTGACGTTTGGCATCTTGCAAAATCAATCAATAAAAAATTGTCGGCTGCAGGAAAAAAAAAAGATATGCAAGGTATTTCACAGTGGTCCAAGTCAATCAGCAACCATCTTTGGTGGAGCTCAAAAACATGTGAAGGGTCGTTGGAAATTCTACTGGAAAAATGGCGGTCAGTAATGTTGCACTGTAGCAACGTACATCGATGGTCGACAAATGAGCATTTCCACAAATGTGAACATGGCCATTTGTCCACAGAGGAGGCACGGAAGAAGAAGTGGTTGATTCCTTCATCACCCACTCACAAGGCCATTGAAAAGATTGTATTTGATAAAACTATAACAAGAGATTTGAGGGGACTCACGGAATTCTGCCACACAGGAGATTTGGAGGTGTTCCACAATATGTGCCTAAAGTACAGGCCCAAAAGATTGCATTTTGGCATGGAAGGCATGATAAATCGGACTCTTCTAGCGGTCTTGGCACATAACCATAATGTTGGCCGTCAACAAAGTAGGACGACCGGAACTTTAGGGACGCTTCGCTACAATAAGGCCTTCACTAAAAGAAGTAAACAATGGGTGATCAAACCAGTGTTTGAGGATATGCAATATGAGTTTATTGAGAGACTTATCGTAGATGTCCTCGATAGGCACATACATGGAGTGGTGAACGAACCTATGCAGGGGACAACTGCATTGCCACCCAACATTGCCTCTGTTCCATGTCCACCTAAAGCAGAGCTCATTGAGAAATACACATCACGGTTTAAATGATTGTAATTCGATTGTCTGTTCTCTCGAGTCTCCTCATGTTGCAGGCCCATTGCAATTAAACCAAACAGTAATATAAATCATTTTTACAAAAATTATAGAATGTTTCCGTATTACAAACACATGGCCGACCCATAGGGACAATAAAAAAAAAGGCACGCAGACAAGATGCCCTTACACTAACTGGAGCTAACTAGAAATGTGTGCTCGCTCAAAGTGAAGGTCAGCTGCTTTGATGTTTTGCTCGGGTGGCGGAACGGCCCACGACCCAATATAAGGTTCTATTGTGATTTGACCTTGACAGGCCGGGACCATCCTGAAAGACTAAGAAAAGATAATGAATAAAATTTCAGAAACGAAACGATGAGCCACGTTCATTAGAAGAAGTAACGTCGGCAAAGAAGGAGTGGTGTTTCGGGTCTGCCCTACACAGAGACACAATGGAAAATGCAAATATAATGTAAGTAACTTTTGATGAGTTTATACCGCAATTTCATTACTATACAGTGGCTTTAAAGACGGGTTCAGTTGTACTTGTTCGTTCTATGTGGCATAGTGTTTTCTACCGCGCACTATCTGGAGGAGAACCATCTGATTTTACTGAAGCACCTCAAAACCTTCCTCTTTGCTTCTGCTTTCTCTCTCCCTCTCCCCTGCTACAACTGGTCCACTGTCTGCGACCTCGGTCCTGGGCCCTTCCACTCTCCACCTGCACTGCCTCCCTGTCAACCCCTGCACTGGGGGACTGTCTCAGTATCCTACAGCCCCCCCTTCCCAGCACTTGTTCTGCACTTACCTTGCACTTGCCACCAGCTGGCCCTATTTATTTATTATTTTATGCTACTTACCTTGTACTCCACTCCCCCCCCTCCATGCCTCGCCACGCCTTTAAACACTTGTGTACACCCAGTAGCGCTGTCCTCGCTATGAAATGAATAATTTTAATAAGGATCTGATGGTGAGACTAATTTCATTTTTTATGTTTTTAGGTACATCATTCACTACTGTCTGTGTCACGAGTACCAGACACCGGCGGACGGCTTCTACAGCCGCCAGTTGCTTCTCCGCGTGAACAACGTTACCACCCTGACCATTTTATGGGACGATCGCCAAGTACAAGTATGCCCTTACGCGGTACTAACGGTTAGATGCAACATACCTACCGTTGTGGTGGCCTAGTGCCTCGTTGTTGGAACAGCCATGCGATTATCAGTGCGACAGAAGAGCTTATTTTTATCGTAAACCAACACCCTGTGTACTGCACACGAACATCGCTTCCCTCAAGACGAACTAATTTGGATCGAGAGCAAAGAAAAATGCAAATCGCTGAATATTCTCTAAACATTTGATGTCCAATAAACGTACTTTGCCAAATGTACAATCTTGCCGTTTGCTTTTAAACCACGGTTTCACATTCCGAATTGTGGTGCTGTATTGTGAGATGCTCTAAGACCCTGTGTACAGCAAAGGACCATCGCGTTCCTCAATACGAACTTTTTGGAACATGAGCAAATAAAAATGCAAATCGCTGAATATTCTCTAAACATTTGATGTCAAATAAATGTACTTTACCACATTTACAATCTTGCGGTTTGATTTCAAAGTACAGTTTCATATTCCGAATTGTGGTGCGCTGTATTGTGAGCTGATCTGTGTTGATTTCCGGGGTCTGTGTGGAGTCGCGTAGAAGACGCCTGGGCGCGTTTGCCTACGCAGCTCAGTCACGTCACGGATAGAGGCGGGGAATATGAATGTTTTGATAAAGTCTGTTTCAGGGGCGGGGGATTTGATTTAGTGCCGCAAAGGCAGGTGAGCCAGGTCGATGCGGCGGAATGATAGGATTATCACAAAATGGAGGCTGATTTCGAGTGCGATAATGGGCGAAAAGTCGGGTAAGGTCCATAGGAAAGTTTCCTACGATCTACCGATTTATGCTTACAAACACATGGCCGACCCGTAGGGACAATAAAAAAAAAGTCCCGGAACTATCCTTTAAAGTATCTGTGTGCCTCCTTTCATTTTGTTTGTTATGAAAAAGGAGGAGTGTGGTCCCTGCCCCTTTAAGGGCACACATGCAGCAGAGTGATGCAACACTGCCACGTGTGCATGTAGTAAATGGGGTGTGCCATGGATCGCCAATGTGACCATGGAGCCCGGACAGAGCATTGTGTCCAGTGTGCTCCATGTTGGTGGAGGCTCACGGGGCCAGAGGGACACACCAGCAACTGTTACCAGCAGACAACCATGCTTTACCTTTCAGTGCCACCAACTCTCTGGTTGGCCCCAAATCGGAAATAGTTACCACCCACCTGTTACCATAGGTCTGTCTATGCCATCATGCCAGTCCATGGTACAGCACCAGCAATTCCAATGCCAGATAACCATGCTTCCTCAACAACACCCGATCCTGCATTCCCTAGCAACACCTCTATGGGTACCCCCCCACAGTCAGCACAGGTTGGCCCTTGTACCTGAACCCACCCAAATTAGCATCAACTTGCCCTGTGAACACCCCCTACGGCACCTTTTAAAAACTCAAATGTGCGAAATAGTGAACCAAAAAGAATGCCATGCGGCCACCTGTTGCTAACCACTGAACATGTAAACAAGCCTCACAAAGCTACCTTGTTGACACTCCAATGATTCAATGTTTGTTTCTATGCCAGCACCTTCAGTGATGTCATCTATTGCTCCCATTCTAGCAATTGTGCCAGATAGTGCGATCACATTAGCAGATTCAATATCACCTAGCCACCCTTCTACGTTGACCGAGGCACATATAAACGAAAAAGATAAGGTTACTTTAGCAACACCAATAAAGAGGCTTCACTGCCACCTTAACTAAGCCAAGGAAAAAAGTCGACAGAGGGTGCCACCACTATCACTACCTTTACTGCCCGACTGCCACACTGCACCAGACCTAACAACTGAGACAAACCGCCCAGTCACTTAAGTTACCTTACAAGAGTTAGCCTGCACAGATAAAGCAGCATCAATAACTCTACCCTACTCACCTATGGCCCTTGCTCAAAATACACAACCCACCGTCCACATTTCACCCAGGCCACTCAATGCAGCCTTAATCAATGCTAGGTCACTCATCTCCAACCTGATATCCAAGAACAATCTTGACCGAATAGCCATTACAGAAACCTGGCTGCATGCTGTGCAGGCCCCGCCCTCTCTTTAGCCATAACTGACAACTACACGATCCTGAGGAAGGACAGACTGGATGCCAAGTGGGGGGTAGCGGGGCAGGGTAGCCATCCTAGCCAAAAACTCACTCGTACTCAGAGAATCAAACAACTATACCTTGCAATCAGGGGAACTATCAACCAAACTGTCCCTCTCCAACAACGCCACTGTGACCCTACACCTAATGTACAGGCAACCAGGCTCCATCTTCTCATTCGAAAATGATATATCACAAATCACCTCTACGGACACCAACCATCTTCTAAAATTGTGCTCTTACGACCAACATTTAGGATTTAATGACCCACTGGACTTAAGCGCCCTTGCAAAATTCACTGAAGTTCTCGGCTTCACACAATGAATATCTAGCCCTATCCACGATAAGGGGCACATCTTAGACTGATTAGCAGACCTTTACTGCGACATAGACGCCCTCTCTAACAGGCATTGCCCGTCATCAGACCACAATATCATCTGATTTAGTATACCCACGAATAAACAATTGAAGGTACCAACAATAAAGGTACCAGCAAGTCTTTCGAGAAATATTTCAAATGTCACTGCTGACCGTATACTCCTATTTCTGAAACCACTCGCATCACACCAAACCCCAACAAATGACCCGACCATCATGGTTGACTTATACAGCAAACTCTTCTAATAGCAATTAATGAAATCGCTCCTATGACCAATCGAAAACAAAAGACTTTGGCACATATAAATACATGGTTTATCCTTAGCCTCAAATCTCTTCGATCATCCAAGCAAACAGCCGAGTGTCTTTAGACAAAGGACCCATCACCTTTGAATAAAGATAACTTTACCTCGCTGGCTAAGGCCTACAAACAGGCCATATTTTTAGTCAAAAGTTCTACCTTTAATGAAAGAATTGCTAAAGCAAACTCAGGCACCCGCAAGCTATTTGCCATACTACGGAAACTAGAATCCCCAGCCCCAGAGCCCACCAATTCCACCAAAGACACTTTATGGTGTGCTAACATACAAGAGGCCTTGCTTATGAAAATTACTGGTCTCCAGAATAAAATCCTAGAGAAAGACAACAAGCTTGTCCCTTCTAAAGCTCTCTGGACACAGGTGAACCAAAACTAGTTCCAGGCACCTCACAGGTCCAACAGTGAGTTCAATCCAGTCTCGAAACTGGAAAGAATCAAATTTATCCAAGGACTAAAACCATCCAGATGCCAAGGAGACATCTGCCCAGACAAGTCATCAAAGACTGCGATCACAAATTAGCACCTTTCATTGTCTCCCTCATCAATGTATCTTTCACCTCCAGCACCGTGCCTGCCAATCAAAGATGCTTGGGTACTGCCACTCCTCAAGAAACCCACTTTAGACCCTGACACACCTACCAACTACCGCCCAAACACAACTGTACTGCTCCTACTTAAAATCCTGGATAGAGCGGACTATCTACAAATCCAGAAGCACCTAGGATCCAACAACCTCCTTGGTCTGCGCTAGTCCGTGTTCCGCCGTGGCCACGGCACAGAATATGCTCTTATAGACTTAAAAATACAAATAGACGAATTCAAAGAGAAAGGTAAACTCTCCCTCCTTCTACTGGACTTGTCAGCAGAATTTGATCTGGTAGATCACAAAATCCTCTGCCAACACCTTTGTTCAGCAGGACTTCTCTCGGAAAGCTACAGCTTGGATTGCATCCTTTCTATTTAACAGAACAATAAGAGTTCTCATGCACCGCTTCAGCCCTCCCAGCCCCGGTCTGCTGGAGTGATCCCCAAAGCTCCTGCATCTCCCCAACTCTGTACAATATAGTCACAAGACCTGCTAGATTCACTGGGTTTCTCCAACATGAACTATGCAGACGATACCCATATCCTCATTCCTATATCAGCTCCTATAATCTAGACTCCAACACCCTACGCAGGATTTACCAAACCATTCAGTCCTGGATGGCCACACACTCACTTTGCTTAAATGATGACAAACAGAGCTGCTTTTGGTCGGCTCCCAACCACTACTGAAATAAATTGACCAAGCATACAATTCCTTCATCATGGAAGGCAACACCATTACATTTGCAAAATAAGTAACAACCTTGGGGGTGTACTTCGGCGCTTCACTATCCCAAACTAGACAGGTAAATACTGTCACATGCAGCAGCATATACCACGAAAAACGAATTGCCGGAAGCAAAACATTACTCTGTACTGAGAGCTGTGTCACATTAGCAAGAGTACTGATAGTCTCAAGACTAAAATACTGCAATGCTCTTCACAGAAACTACCACCTCTAATATCAAAAAGCTTGAGATTATTCATAATAATGATTTTAGAGCGGCTCTAAGCATCCCGAAGAAAGACCACATCTCACAAGCCAGAAGAAACCTACACTGGCTTCCAATGAGAGGGCGCATTCTATTCAAAACCTTGTCCATAACACAAATGCCTTGGCAACACTGCATCCAGATACCTCACTAGAATATTCTCAAAGCCTGTGCGTGCATGTGTGGATGTTTGAAGCTGCGTGGCTGAACGGGAGCCTTCTGCGTCAAAACAAGCACATAAGGTTTGGAGAGAGGTCCAGGCCACAGGGGCTTCTCAAGGAGACTGGACGCCGCTTGCTGAGCGCTGAATCCACGGTGAAGCGGACGTCCTTTACAGGCACACAGGAAGCTGCCTGACCTATCTGGGCGGAAAGTAAATATACACTCTCAATTGACATTGACGTTGCAAGTTTAGGGCACACTGCTATTCCTCCTAATCTTTCTTGACCTAAATCTTTCTTTTTTTACTCACTTCTAGCTGTTTTCTGATTGGGCTTGCAACGCTAAACTCACCCTTGTGCCCGGCCACCTAAAGCCCAAAAGCAGTGTGTGTAGCGCACCCGCGCGCGCACACGGAAGCACTCGAAGCACGCGGTTTGCTGTTCGCGGTTCGTGCTTCATGTTGCGGGTGTTCGGGTGCGGTTAACCACCAATCTATCTTGTGTGCGCAGGGGGAACTGACCCGTCGATTATGTGCTTTGGATGAGAGGGCAACATAAGATAAAGCAAGTACCAGAAATACGCTTCTTTAACAGGTATTTAAATTTTTGGTGCAATCCAAATACACCTCATAACCGCTGAAGTTGGGTGTTGTATATATCAATACCTTAGTCCTTTGGCGGTAGTATTGAGTGATCTTAACTAATTACAACATGGGTAAAGTAAAATTAGCCGCCCTACGTAAAGACCATAGGGCGGACTTCTTTACTGCAGTAAGTACCCGCAGGGCTAGCCTGGCTCATGCGGCGGCACTTCCTTTGCCCACACCGTGTGCAGATGAAGAAGAATTGTTACAATGAGGATCGCATTTTATTTATTTGGCATTTGTATAGCGCGCTATGCCCCTAGGCATCAAGGCACTTGTTACACAAAATACAGATGGTGACAATTGTACAGTACATAGAATAAAGAATGCGAGCAATAACACAGTACATACAATAACAAGTTGGATCAAATTTTAGTTACTTTACTTGGATTAGATATATTCCTGCTAATTGGTCACACAGATTATTGGTTTTAGGAGAAAAGCCAGGTTTTGGGGTATTTGCGGAACACCTGGAATGAAGGGTTAGCGCTTGATAATGGTAATGCATTCCACTGTTTCACTGCTACTCGTGGGAAGCTAGAGCCACAAGCTCTTTGTGACCTGAATTTTGGTATTGAAAGGAGATGGGCATGAGTACTGCATCAGTGTAGTGGATTGTGGTTTTGAGAATATTTTTTTTTTTTTATTTGTTCATGGTTTGTCATAAACCTTTACAAAATATACACAAAATGGAAAGATTAAAACACAAAAAGAAAAATGAACCATTAAAATTTCACACTATCACAGCATATAGACAATGAAACAGATATCCAAAAACAGAGAATGTCTAACTTAAATCACATACTGTTTTTAAAAAGGAAATTACACGAATAAACAACGTCAATGAATATCCATTTCTAATTCTATACCATATATAATTAGGATCATTGCTAAAACTATTTTCAAATAAGTCCGCAAAATATTCAGTTCTTTGTTTGACCAAATCAGGACATTTCAGCATAATATGTTCTAGAGTCTCGTCTGTTTCACACACCTTACAGAAACAACACCATTTCTTTCTCTCCAACGGATTCATTATATTTAAAATACAATTGGTATGCATGATATTAAGTCTAAATCTCATATAGAAGTTTCTAAAACTCCTAGGTGGGTATTTTGTCAAGTAGAATTCCATAGCCGGAAAAAGTTTCCAAAAAGAATGGACTTGATTGTACAATTTGGAAGCTAACACTTTACTCTTTAGTCAGAGACCAATCCATGCCCCTAATAATCTTTTGCATTTGATGGGTTTGTTCTTAACAGTACATTTAGCAATACCAATTTCTTCTAGCATCAGCTCAATTTCATTGTTTAGAGCAACCATAAAGGGGCAAGACACATCAGCCCCTGCTTCTGCATAAAAGTTGGTGACTCCCAATAATTGGCATTTTCTCCATAACATAAGCCTTTTAGTTGCGACTAACGAGTGGAGAGATTGTAAACCCAATTCGTATCTCAATACTTCGATGGGGATACAATTTGGTAAAAAGAACAAAAGCCCCCTCCAAACAATACCTTCCAATGTTTTCAAAAAATCATCAATATCAACTGAAAAGATTTCTAGGCCATAAGTGATCCGCTGGACCACTTTACTTAGATAAAATTCTCTCATTGGTTTCATCGTAAAACCTCCATATTTTCTTTCCAGCATTCGCATCTGTTTTAAAGCCACTTCTGCTTTTGATTTAAGTTGGTTTTTAAACAGCGTGACCGATTCAGTGCCCATAAAGCAATAACCTAGATATTTGAATGCTTTTTGGGGCTTAATTTGTTTGCCTTCACAGAACCATGAGAGAGAGTTCTGCTTCTTATTGGCCCGTCCCATTTGAATTATAATCGTTTTGGAGGGATTAATTTTTAGGTATAGATTACTTATAAACAATTCAAAAGTCTTAATTAGGCGCTGTAAACCCACTTTGGTATTGTCCAAGAGGAGAAAAGCATCAGCATAAGCCAACCACAAAATTCTTCTTCCATTTCAGTTTGGGTGAAACCACAGACCCATGTTCATAAAGACAAATTGAGCTCCACTGACATAGGTTAAAAATCGTTGGTGCCAGCATGCATCATTGTCTTAAGCCATTGTTGATTAAAATTTGGGAGGAGAGATCCCCAACCGTGTTCATTCTTACAACTAGCCTAGTGTCTTTGTAAAGTTCAACAATAATGTTCAATAGATGCATTGGCATTTTTAGAGATTTTAGATTATGCCATAGCATTGGCCTGTCAACAAGGTCAATTGCCTTGCTAAGGTCCATAGATGCCACAAAAGTTTGACTCTCCCCCTTAGCCCACGCTTTGCTTTGGATACATCGCAAGACTAACCCACCACAATCCGTACCGCAGTTTTTCTTGAAACCCACTTGGTTCATGCTAAGCATATGATTATCATCCATCCACCTCTGAACATCAATCAATACCAAGGATGCGAATATTTTAGAGTCTGAGTCCGCGATAGCTATGGGTCTGTAGTTACTGGGCTCCAATCGGGAACCCTTTTTGAACACTGGGATGACCACAGACACCCTCCAAGATTGCGGAATGATTGTAAGTGTACACACGTCTTTGAAAAGTATACATAAGATTCTTGTCCATAAGAGAGGGTCAGCTTTTAGCACCTTATTACTGAGATGGTTTAACCCAGGGGCTCCTGTATTTTTTGATTTTATTATAAGATTCTTTATTATACCTACCTCACATCTCAATGTCCAAGGTGAAGGACTCACTCTATGAGGTGAGTAACATTGGTCATTGGTCTTATACAACCTAGAAAAATGGCCTGCCCAGATGGCTTCAGGGATTGGATTTATCATTATTTTGACTTGAGTCGGGTCCACATTATTCATTAGTTGCCAAAAGTTACGCAAGTTCACCCTTCTCATTGCTCCTAACATCCGTTCACCATCCCATTGAGCAATGATACATATATGGCTCCTCAGCCAGTTTTTGTATGATTGCTTTACTCGTTTGATAGAAACCCAATGATCCGAACCGGCTATATTCAGTTTACGCAGTCTGCAGAGCTCCCTATTAAGTTCTCTTTTTCTTCCGTGAACATCTATGTCCATTGCATGTTTGTGTTGATTTGTCCGAACAGATCTGCGAGGCTTATGTTAAAAAAAATCCTTAATTTTGGATCTAATGGTGCCGTCGAATTCTTTTACCGAGAACATATGCAAACATTGTTCCAAATTTTTGTTTTCATATTCAGCGATGAGCGTAGAGGTAAATTTGTGTGTGGAATTAAAGGACCATTTAATCCTATTATTTGCGGTGTTAAGCAAAAGATCCTCCTTATAGCATTGTTTAGCGCTTTCACAGATTAAACGTTCAAACTCCATCACAAGCATACAGTGGTCACTTGTCGAGACTTGCTTCACTTCAAAACTGAAAAACTCAATTTGGCAGTTAGAAAAATATGATCAATAGTGGACTTACAGTCTCTTGCATTCCATGTAGATTGGTCATTAGAAATACGCTTTAATCCCCACAATTCGGTGTATTTAAGCCATAGGAATCCTCTGAGTTTCTGGCTACCAATTGCACAGGTTGTCATCTTGAGGTGCAGGGATTCTCCCATCAAACTGTCCACATCACAGTCAGCGTTTAAATCGCCTGCTATTATTATTTGACCACAAGTGTTGTTGGTAGACCATTGATCTATTTGTTTACCTAAATCAATTAAGTTGATTTCCAGCTGTTGATCGGATAAGACATTCGCGTTCCAATACACGTTAATTATCAGTAGTGAGAAGAGATTCAAACCATCTCCCACCGAATAATCAGTTAAGAGAAATGATTGACCTTGTTTCTAAGTGTTTATTTTTTGCAGACCTGGGGCCTCCTTTGAGGCCGTGAGTATACCCCCTTAGGTCTGCCTCTCGCACCTTTTGTGGCACATAAGTCCTCCACTACGAAATCTTCCCAGCCCACATGAGAGGTCAGCCAGGTTTCTTGTAACAAAATTAGACCAAAGCCATGTAAATCTAACATGAGGGATTCGTTGTTAAAAAGATTGAAATTGCCACGAGAATTCCAGCATAGCAATTTCAAAGCATGATTAGTAACTATGCAGGTTTACCCAATTCCTTTAGATTGGAGATTGCGTCTCGCAAAGAAAGAGCCAACCATCTCCAATCCTGTTTATCTGATACATCATCAGTTTTTTGATTGGTGTGATAGAAACTTCGTTCCTCACTTTCTTGCCTTGTTACCCCACCTCTATCAGGGATTTGTGTTGGAATAGACTGGTCCTTAAATGGGAAGATGTCAAAACCCATACGATGAAGAGCTTCTGCCTCCTTCAGTATCATTGACCGAACCAAGGGGGATGGAATCACCAATCTGACAAAATCCCATCTACCCTTATCGATAAAATCGACCATATGAATATCTGCAGAGGTGATAAGTTTGAGTTCAGATATCTCCGCAAATAACTAGAGAATGTAGGGTCTATTTAGCGATTGCAATCTATCATCTTTAAATAAGGAGCATAAAATCAGACTCGGCATATGTGGAAGTGCCACAGGTCTGAGCTCCTGCAGATATTTAATATCGTTAGATGTTTTATCATTATGCCACCTACCATTCCCCCTTACATATGAGCGATAGTCCTGTTCATTTCTCTCTTCTTCTGATAAGCCCTCATCTTTTTTTTGACAGTTCAACAGAGTATCTTTATTTCTAAGCCTCTTATTTTCTTCTACAATGTTATTCACATTTTTTAGGAGTTCACCAATTTGATCATGTTCATTGGCCTTCCGATTTATGCTAGTATCTGTGATCACTGTCTGTATGGTATCATATTGTGTACACCCTGCATTCTGCATCTCAGTAGGAAGTGCAGTTTCCTTCTCATTTGTACGCAAACTCTTATTTGTGTGTTCCATTACACTATCTTGATCTTTCAATCTTTTATTTTCATTCATCAAATCCTGGACATTTCTGAGTATTTCCTCCACATTTGTCTCAATATCTATGGGAGCAAGATGAGGGTTAAGTGCTGCATCTGCACCTTGCAGGACTGATCTCTCATCCTGTTTACTACAAGAGTCTACCATTGTTGTATTTGTAAAAGGTAGTGCATTGATATTCGTAGTGTCTTTATGGTATAATTCCGTGTTTACTGATTGTACAATTGGTCTTATTTGTCGCTTCACTACCTCCCAGAGGCCAAGAGTGTATGATTGTTTTTAACCTGTTCTATACCACTCATGTTTTTACCAGATCTAATAGGCTCCTTTGTACTTAGGCAGTCAGCTTCCTTATTCGACGTACTTATTGGACCTTAAAAGATTTTAAAAATGTCTTTCAAACCATTTTCCAGTCTACTCGTGTTATCCGTAAGGGAAGCTCTTTTTTTCTTCTTCATAACCTCATACATTCCCTCCACTCCTTCATATTCACTCTGAGTTGCCTGATCAGCGGATGTTTTCACAGTTGCAGCTGCATTCATCTGTGTGGTTCCACAATTCGATATCACACAGACAACTGCATCCGAAGCATCCTCATCAATCATGTGTTTCATATCAAGGTCTCTCATACATTTTCTAGATGATTTGTTTCTTTGTTCTGTTTTTTTTACTTCATTATTTTTTTTCGCTTGTTTTTTTTCTGCTCTAGAAGGCATAGTATCCCTAATAGGACCTTCAGTTAAGTCGTTGCCCTTAGGAATAATTTTGGGCGTGACAGTGTCCTTTTTCGCAGAGTTGGCCACAATTTCTGAAAATTTAGGGGCCACCATGTTATTTCTAGATGTTTTATTTTTAAGCGGAGAGGGCACATCAGGCTGACCATTCCCAATGTCCACCCCATTTGTGTGGCGTATAGATTTCAGATCAGCATTCCATGTTACCATTGTTTCCTTCACTATGGGGACTAACATGTCAGCTAATCCAATAGGCAAAGTCTCTATACATTTAACAATAGGTATGAGTAAACTCGGTAGAACTTTGGGAAAATTGTAAATAGCTGTTACCATAGAAGTCAACAAGTCATTATGTTTTCTAAGTTCAACCAGAATAGCTCGGTTGAAAATACCTACCATCGTCATGTCATCAGCTGGTGGAAAATCATTTATGCCCTCCGAGAGTATATTGTATATGGGATCAGACATATTGTCGTCAGTAATAAAGATAGCCGGAGTGTTAGAGTCAAGAGCGTCATTTCCAGCAACCTTATCCCCCTGATGTGGATCATTGAGTACCCCTTCTATGTCATAGTCACCAAACATTGGTTGGGAAGAGTCCATGACTACCTCCTGATTCCTAATTTCAACTGAACAATCCTGCGCACATTGATATACTCTCGGAGGGCATAAATTATTTTCCACCAGCTGATGACATGACGACGATGGTAGGTATTTTCAACCGAGCTATTCTGGTTGAACTTAGAAAACATAATGACTTGTTGACTTCTATGGTAACAGCCGTTGACAATTTTCACAAAGTTCTACCGAGTTTACTCATACCTATTAAATGTATAGAGACTTTGCCTATTGGATTAGCTGACATGTTAGTCCCCATAGTGAAGGAAACAATGGTAACATGGAATGCTGATCTGAAATCTATACGCCACACAAATGGGGTGGAAATTGGGAATGGTCAGCCTGATGTGCCCTCTCCGCTTAAAAATAAAACATCTAGAAATAACATGGTGGCCCCTAAATTTTCGGAAATTGTGGCCAACTCTGCGAAAAAGGACACTGTCACGCCCAAAATTATTCCTAAGGGCAACGACTTAACTGAAGGTCCTATTAGGGATACTATGCCTTCTAGAGCAGAAAAAAACAAGCGAAAAAAATAATGAAGTGAAAAAAACAGAACAAAGAAACAAATCATCTAGAAAATGTATGAGAGACCTTGATATGAAACACATGATTGATGAGGATGCTTCGGATGCAGTTGTCTGTGTGATATCGAATTGTGGAACCACACAGATGAATGCAGGTGCAACTGAAAACATCCGCTGATCAGGCAACTCAGAGTGAATATGAAGAAGGAGTGGAGGGAATGTATGAGGTTATGAAGAAGAAAAAAAAAGAGCTTCCCTTACGGATAACACGAGTAGACTGGAAAATGGTTTGAAAGACATTTTTAAAATCTTTTAAGGTCCAATAAGTACGTTGAATAAGGAAGCTGACTGCCCAAGTACAAAGGAGCCTATTAGATCTGGTAAAAACATGAGTGGTATAGAACAGGTTAAAAACAATCATACACTCTTGGCCTCTGGGAGGTAGTGAAGCGACGAATAAGACCAATTGTACAATCAGTAAACACGGGATTATACCATAAAGACACTACGAATATCAATGCACTACCTTTTACAAATACAACAACGGTAGACTCTTGTAGTAAACAGGATGAGAGATCAGTCCTGCAAGGTGCAGATGCAGCACTTAACCCTCACCTTGCGCCCATAGATATTGAGACAAATGTGGAGGAAATACTCAGAAATGTCCAGGATTTGATGAATGAAAATAAAAGATTGAAAGAACAAGATAGAGTAATGGAACACACGAATAAGAGTTTGCGTACAAATGAGAAGGAAACTGCACTTCCTACTGAGATGCAGAATGCAGGGTGTACACAATATGATACCATACAGACAGTGATCACAGATACTAGCATAAATCGGAAGGCCAATGAACATGATCAAATTGGTGAACTCCTAAAAAATGTGAATAACATTGTAGAAGAAAATAAGAGGCTTAGAAATAAAGATACTCTGTTGAACTGTCAAAAAAAAGATGAGGGCTTATCAGAAGAAGAGAGGAATGAACAGGACTATCGCTCATATGTAAGGGGGAATGGTAGGTGGCATAATGATAAAACATCTAACGATATTAAATATCTGCAGGAGCTCAGACCTGTGGCACTTACACATATGCCGAGTCTGATTTTATGCTCCTTATTTAAAGATGATAGATTGCAATCGCTAAATAGACCCTACATTCTCTAGTTATTTGCGGAGATATCTGAACTCAAACTTATCACCTCTGCAGATATTCATATGGTCGATTTTATCGATAAGGGTAGATGGGATTTTGTCAGATTGGTGATTCCATCCCCCTTGGTTCGGTCAATGATACTGAAGGAGGCAGAAGCTCTTCATCGTATGGGTTTTGACATCTTCCCATTTAAGGACCAGTCTATTCCAACACAAATCCCTGATAGAGGTGGGATAACAAGGCAAGAAAGTGAGGAACGAAGTTTCTATCACACCAATCAAAAAACTGATGATGTATCAGATAAACAGGATTGGAGATGGTTGGCTCTTTCTTTGCGAGACGCAATCTCCAATCTAAAGGAATTGGGTAAACCTGCATAGTTACTAATCATGCTTTGAAATTGCTATGCTGGAATTCTCGTGGCAATTTCAATCTTTTTAACAACGAATCCCTCATGTTAGATTTACATGGCTTTGGTCTAATTTTGTTACAAGAAACCTGGCTGACCTCTCATGTGGGCTGGGAAGATTTCGTAGTGGAGGACTTATGTGCCACAAAAGGTGAGAGAGGCAGACCTAAGGGGGTATACTCACGGCCTCAAAGGAGGCCCCAGGTCTGCAAAAAATAAACACTTAGAAACAAGGTCAATCATTTCTCTTAACTGAATTTTCGGTGGGAGATGGTTTGAATCTCTTCTCACTACTGATAATTAACGTGTATTGGAACGCGAATGTCTTATCCGATCAACAGCTGGAAATCAACTTAATTGATTTAGGTAAACAAATAGATCAATGGTCTACCAACAACACTTGTGATCAAATAATAATAGCAGGCGATTTAAACGCTGACTGTGATGTGGACAGTTTGATGGGAGAATCCCTGCACCTCAAGATGACAACCTGTGCAATTGGTAGCCAGAAACTCAGAGGATTCCTATGGCATAAATACACCGAATTGTGGGGATTAAAGCGTATTTCTAATGACCAATGTACATGGAATGCAAGAGACTGTAAGTCCACTATTGATCATATTTTTCTAACTGCCAAATTGAGTTTTTCATTGTTAAGTTTTGAAGTGAAGCAAGTCTCGACAAGTGACCACTGTATGCTTGTGATGGAGTTTGAATGTTTAATCTGTGAAAGCGCTAAACAATGCTATAAGGAGGATCTTTTGCTTAACACCGCAAATAATAGGATTAAATGGTCCTTTAGTTCCACACACAAATTTACCTCTACGCTCATCGCTGAATATGAAAACAAAAATTTGGAACAACGTTTGCATATGTTCTCGGTAAAAGAATTCGACGGCACCATTAGATCCAAAATTAAGGATTTTTTTTTAACATAAGCCTCGCAGATCTGTTCGGACAAATCAACACAAACATGCAATGGACATAGATGTTCACGAAAGAAAAAGAGAACTTAATAGGGAGCTCCGCAGACTGCGTAAACTGAATATAGCTGGTTCGGATCATTGGGTTTCTATCAAACGAGTAAAGCAATCATACAAAAACTGGCTGAGGAGCCATAGATGTATCATTGCTCAACGGGATGGTGAACGGATGTTAGGAGCAATGAGAGGGGTGAACTTGCATAACTTTTGGCAACTAATGAATAATGTGGACCCGACTCAAGTCAAAATAATGATAAATCCAATCCCTGAAGCCATCTGGGCAGGCCATTTTTCTAAGTTGTATAAGACCAATGACCAATGTTACTCACCTCATAGAGTGAGTCCTTCACCTTGGACATTGAGATGTGAGGTAGGTATAATAAAGAATCTTTTAATACAATCTAAAAATACAGGAGCCCCTGGGTTAAACAATCTCAGTAATAAGGTGCTAAAAGCTGACCCTCTCTTATGGACAAGAATCTTATGTATACTTTTCAAAGACGTGTGTACACTTAAAATCATTCCGCAATCTTGGAGGGTGTCTGTGGTCATCCCAGTGTTCAAAAAGGGTTCCCGATTGGAGCCCAGTAACTACAGACCCATAGCTATCGCGGACTCAGACTCTAAAATATTCGCATCCTTGGTATTGATTGATGTTCAGAGGTGGATGGATGATAATCATATGCTTAGCATGAACCAAGTGGGTTTCAAGAAAAACTGCGGTACGGATTGTGGTGGGTTATCTTGCGATGTATCCAAAGCAAAGCGTGGGCTAAGGGGAAGAGTCACACTTTTGTGGCATCTATGGACCTTAGCAAGGCAATTGACCTTGTTGACAGGCCAATGCTATGGCATAATCTAAAAACTCTAAAAATGCCAATGCATCTATTGAACATTATTGTTGAACTTTACAAAGACACTAGGCTAGTTGTAAGAATGAACACGGTTGGGGATCTCTCCTCCCAAATTTTAATCAACAATGGCTTAAGACAATGATGCATGCTGGCACCAACGATTTTTAACCTATATGTCAGTGGAGCTCAATTTGTCTTTATGAACATGGGTCTGTGGTTTCACCCAAACTGAAATGGAAGAGGAATTTCGTGGTTGGCTTATGCTGATGATTTTCTCCTCTTGGACAATACCAAAGTGGGTTTACAGCGCCTAATTAAGACTTTTGAATTGTTTATAAGTAATCTATACCTAAAAATTAATCCCTCCAAAACGATTATAATTCAAATGGGACGGGCCAATAAGAAGCAGAACTCTCTCTCATGGTTCTGTGAAGGCAAACAAATTAAGCCCCAAAAAGCATTCAAATATCTAGGTTATTGCTTTATGGGCACTGAATCGGTCACGCTGTTTAAAAACCAACTTAATTCAAAAGCAGAAGTGGCTTTAAAACAGATGCGAATGCTGGAAAGAGAATATGGAGGTTTTACGATAAAACCAATGAGAGAATTTTATCTAAGTAAAGTGGTCCAGCGGATCACTTATGGCCTAGAAATCTTTTCAGTTGATATTGATGATTTTTTGAAAACATTGGAAGGTATTGTTTGGAGGGGGCTTTTGTTCTTTTTACCAAATTGTATCCCCATCGAAGTATTGAGATACGAATTGGGTTTACAATCCCTCCACTCGTTAGTCGCAACTAAAAGGCTTATGTTATGGAGAAAATGCCAATTATTGGGAGTCACCAACTTTTATGCGGAAGCAGGGGCTGATGTGTCTTGCCCCTTTATGGTTGCTCTAAACAATGAAATTGAGCTGATGCTAGAAGAAATTGGTATTGCTAAATGTACTGTTAAGAACAAACCCATCAAATGCAAAAGATTATTAGGGGCATGGATTGGTCTCTGACTAAAGAGTAAAGTGTTAGCTTCCAAATTGTACAATCAAGTCCATTCTTTTTGGAAACTTTTTCCGGCTATGGAATTCTACTTGACAAAATACCCACCTAGGAGTTTTAGAAACTCCTATATGAGACTTAGACTTAATATCATGCGCGGAGTGGACGTAGAGTGACAGTCCTGCACTGCTAGAGAGGACTGCACGCCTTTCCTACCTGCTCTCACCTGTTCCTGAGTCTTTTTACCATTTTTGTGCTGGTGGGTGGACCCACAGTACAAAAGATCATTTGAGCCGCGGAGCGGCCGTGGAGTGGACGTAGAGTGACAGTCCTGCACTGCTAGAGAGGATTGCACGCCTTTCCTACCTGCTCTCACCTGTTCCTGAGTCTTTTTACCATTTTTGTGCTGGTGGGTGGACCCACAGTACAAAAGATCATTTGAGCCGCGGAGCGGCCGCGGAGTGGACGTAGAGTGACAGTCCTGCACTGCTAGAGAGGACTGCACGCCTTTCCTACCTGCTCTCACCTGTTCCTGAGTCTTTTTACCATTTTTGTGCTGGTGGGTGGACCCACAGTACAAAAGATCATTTGAGCCGCGGAGCGGCCGCGGAGTGGACGTAGAGTGACAGTCCTGCAGTCCTGGCAGGCCGGGCAGCCAGAGCCAGGGCCGCCATGGATTCCCCTCCCCTCCTGGAAGACGACGATGGACGATGTCTTCGCAGCGCCGGTCTAAAAACGCTGGCAACAGTCTCTACACCGACAAAAAAAATAATAACTTTGCAAGAGACAACCAACATAACGATGGACCAGCCATCACGCACAAGACCAAAAGGGAGACCTAAGGTTACCAAATTGCCGAATACACTATCACCAAAAACCACCTGCATCGACCACACAAATATGGAGCAGTTGGTTGCTGCGGTGGGGCAGAGAGGAGCCCGGTGTCGACGCGCCTGCCCCAGGCTGGCTTCCCACTCGCCTGCCGGAGTCGTCTCCCGGAGGGGATTCGGCTCCGGCTAAGGTTGGTGAGGAGGCGAGGGGGCGGACGCATTCACTGACGAGACGTGGAGACGACCAAGTCGGAAAAGCTCCAGTGGGAGGTTCTCCCCCGCCAGGCGTTCCTGGCTTCGACCGCAGCCTCCCGCCTCTGGCAGCTACCGAATTAACCCCCGGGGAGGAGGAACGGGGAGTGGAGGAGGTGGCGGTCGAGCAGGTCCGAACGCTCCCTCCAGAGACAGCCCGGATCCCCGAGCCTCGAGAAAGAGGGGGGGGGGCGCGACCCACGTGGAGACTGTGAGGGGGGTCGAGCCCGCCCAGCAAGTGTCGGCCTCTCTCATCGACATCCAACAACTAGACTTCGCCCAGAAGGCGGACGAAGCTCTGCCCTTGGCAACTACTAGCGAAGTTCAGGCTCTGATCCATGCTGAGCCGAGTACAGGACCATTGCCATCTCCGGGGGACGTAAGCCAAGAAACAGATGAAACCTGGCCATCAAATAACAGAAAACGCCAAAGACCTGCACAGCCCCACAAAGCCGGGAACGTTTCCAACAGAAATAGCATAAAAAAAACGAAAAAGGGGCAACAAACCAAAGGAAAAGGCCTAGCCCAGAAAAAAATTACAAACACAAACGATAATGCCATTAACTTGAGAAACTTTTTCAACCTTCGGCCATCCCTCATCAACGCTGGAAGGGCCGAACTTACTGACCTGGAAATCCTAGAAGCCCTGAACGACTGCTTGCCGGCTTCTAAACAAAGACGGATTGAGTATCCTATACCGCAGGTCCCAACTAACACGGGAAAGGCGGCTCGCGGTATTACTGAAGTGATTAAGGAGCTGACGCCCCGTATCGAAAACATCCTAAGCCCCCAAAAACTGACGCCCCAGAGGACAGTGCCACTTCATGGGGAGCAAGAGCTGCCTGAGGACCCAGAGAGCCCTCGTATAATCCATGAGATCGCAAATGGATCCTCGATCTCGAAGGAAAACGATCAGTCTCTACCTGCATTGTTGGAAACCCAAGAAAAGAGTGACGGCCAAACAAAGGGCCAAGAGACATTGCTGACGAAAGAAGACACCCACGAAACCACAACTATAGACACTGCCAAAGAGCCCTTGGAAAATACGCAAACCAAGACGACGCAAAAGGTCAGTCTTCAGTTAAATGGCACCGCATCATGCAAACAAAAAACTAACGGCTCAATTCTTAACAACGCTCAAGTACTTGGTGATCTCGCAATGGTGCACGAACCTTGCAGGAAACCGACAGAAGTCATCCAGCTACAACGCCCGTCTCAAACGGGTTCTCTGTCAGACTGGCATACTCCTTCAAGGAAAGAGCGGCCACCGCCGCCCGTGGAACAACCTCTAAGCACTCCTATGTCATATAATCTGGACGTACCGGCAATAATGTCAACAGTGTCAATAGCTCTCTGCCCATTCATGAAGCTATACGAGGGTATAAGCGACACATTGAAAGATCACACGTCCATCCAAGCATCATTGCTGACAAAATTGAATTTCTTGGAAGCCTATATCATAGCGCAGGAAAACAACAAAGCAAGCAAAGCACAAACGAGGACTCTGGGCGCAGCGGGGACTGGGCCAGTCCAGGCCCCAAACAGTTCGCTTTGCAAAGAAGTTGGCTCCCAAACTGCTCTCACGATAGACCTAACGGGGAGCACAACTGCGCCCGCATCAATAGCAAAAGTCAACGCCAAAGGGGGACAAATGTCTGTGAGGAGTGAAATCTGTTCAGTATTAGAGCCAGTATTCGTTTTACAAAAAAAAACGAACAAAGGGTCGTCTAAAGAAAACGGAAAGCCAAAGAATAGACTAGGGGAAAAAACACCGTCAACGGCCCCAGCGTCACTAGCAAATAAAATCGAAATTTTGAGAGCAAACAAGTCACCAAAGACAATAGAAGAATTTATGCAAGAGGACTTGATAAATTTGAGTACCTACTGCGATGACGAAGCCCTGCAGGAAAAAAGGAGCGAAACAACAAGCACAGACTCAGCGACAGTTGAGCCTCGAAACGTCGAAAACCAAAGCAAACTCAATAACAAAGAAGAAAACGTCCATAAACCCTACAAAAATAGAAGACCTGAGAGTGTAAGAACAGAGTTATCAAATTCAACTCCTCGACACTCAGAAAACCTAGGTAAATACAACAAAGAAGGAAAAAAAGTCCATAGGACGGAGCACGAAGACGAAAACTCCAGAAACGGAAACCGAAAAGAAGCCACAAAGGACAACAAAGCTGGAAATGCAGCAAGCTCTTTGAGGAAGCAATACAAGAGGCGGGACAGATCGTCCCGCGGTCAGAAAACACCAAAAAGACACAAAACACCGGCAAAGGCAAGGCCAGCACATGACGAGCCTCTTAAATTCCATCATGTCTCAAAAACAGAAAAGTACAATAAAGCTCAAGTCCAAAGAGAGATGACAAGATGGATAATGAAATTAGAACAGATTGAGGGAAATGACGACGAAATCACCTTAAATCGAGGGGGTGTACTCGCTTTGTTTAGCTACATTCCGTCATTAGCCCAAATAAGATCCGAAGACTTATTAATAGTGGACCCGAGTCATAGACGGAAAAAGGCAGTGGCTCATCTGTATATTGCCTCAAGGACCACTAAACGTCAACTGGAAAGAGATTCTACCAACCTGCTCAAAATGGGATACGATCTAACGGAATCAACGAGAGAAATCACCTCAAAGGCCGGTGCAGTCTTGCCCCGGCAAAAGCCAGCTCGGAGCCAGAACCGAGACAAAGAGGACATAAACCACCTACAAAATCAAAGGGGGAAAGACGAGGTCCTTGGTAAGGAAGCAAAAAAACGGAGCAGTACTGAAAACACTTGCCCTCGGAAACCTTTAATCCATCCATTGGAAGACTACTACGACAGGTCACCAGTAAGGAACAGAAAGTACTGTGAAAGTGACCACTCGTCCTCAAACAGACTCGTTACTAAAGCCCACCCGGACAAATTGAGGCCCAACCCCCGTGGACTAGACGCTAAACCAGCAAAGAAGATGGCTTCTCCCAGCAAACTTCCGGCAAGAAAATTGTGGGACTGGTTCCCGAAAATGCTGCAAAAACAACACAAAAGCTAGCAATCGCTTATCCCGGAGCATGTCGACCAACAGCAACGCGGCGGAAAACCAGCTCCAGACGGCCTAAAACTCTGCTCCTGGAATACAAGAGGCCACGGACACCTTACGGCACCTAGTGACGTAAAATTATCAGAATTCGACGTCCTCTGTTTCCAGGAGACCTGGCTAATGGAGCCGCCTTCCCTTGATGGGTACAACATCTTTTTGGCCCCAGCAAAAAAGGGCTCGAAAGGGCGTCCGACATCAGAAATCCTGACTGCGATTCGACATAACTGTGGCCTGTCTGAAGCAAAAGTTTTGAGAAGTAATCAATCTTTACTTATGATCAGCACAAAACTGAGTGAGCACAAAACAAACAAAGGTAAAAACGCAAAATCGACATTAGTCATAATGAACATTTACTGGAACCCAGCGACTGTTGAGGCCAGCAACTTTCTGAAAATGATTGAACAAGCCATCGACTCGGCCACATCCACGCACGCGGCATTACACCTACTGCTGTGCGGGGACATCAACGCCTCCTGTGACAAAAATAACAGTAAAGAACACCCGGCCCAAAAAACTTCATCCTCAGTCTCAAGAGGAAGGGCATGGTCAAAACTGATGACATCTAGGGACCTACATAACATGAGTGAGGTCCTAGCTAAAGAAACCTTCCTCCCAACTTGGGAAAATGGCCGATGTAACGGAACAATTGATTACATCTACGTCTCCGACAGCCTGGCGAGGCTAACTACGGAATTTGGGGTTACTAGGACCAGTAAAAGCGATCACAACATACTACACGTTACCTGGCAGACAAACCAGATCCAAAACCCAAAGACTTTACCTCAACTGGAAACAAATGTCAGAGGAACAAAAATAAAATTGTCAGCGAACGCAATAACCAGCCTTAAACGGAAGTACTGTGCTCAAAACATTACTACTCAAGCAAACGAGACAGATTACCTACCACTCTTAGAGATCTATAAAAAGAAGAGGGGCCCGAGAAACAACGAAGAACCCAGGAAGCACGTGTACGACAAACTCTTGGTTGAAAAGAAGAGAGTCCTTAGAAAAGTGAAGAGAGAAGCCCTTGCTAGAGGCCTCACAAAAACAGACAAGACAGTCACAGAGGCCACCAGGGTGTACAGATCATGGCTCAAACAGTATCGGGCGAAATTGTTTCAGCAAGACGCCGAGGAAATCCTAACAGCTATACGAGGGAACAAAAGCCGAGAATTCTGGTCGCTAATAAATTCAGCCACACCACAAGAAAAATCAACTATAATCAACAACGTAGGTGAACCCGAATGGGCGAATTTCTTCAAAACCCTCTTTGCATTACCAGAAACAACTAGGACTCCCAAGCAGAACTCCAAATCTGCACAATGGATAACCTTGGACAACGCCGAAGACATAAGTTGTCAGATCAAGACACTTAAGAACTCCAGAGCGCCCGGCCCTGATGGGATCACCAACATGGATCTAAAGGCACATCCAGAAGAATGGACGGCCTTCTTGCGTGAAATCTTCCGGAGATGCGCCATAACAAAATCAATCCCTCCATCATGGAAATCAGCGACGGTGGTGCCCATCTTCAAAAAAGGCAATAAAAGCGATCCGGCAAACTACCGCCCAATCGCCTTGCTGGATTGCATAGGCAAGGTGTTCGGGTCCCTCTTGCTAAAGGAATTTAAGGCGTGGGCTAAAACGGCTCCTTGTGAAGACCATTTACAATCAGGATTCAAGAAAAACCTTGGCACATCTGCAAATATCTTGATAATGAACATCATGAAACATAAAGTCCTCGAGGGAGGCCCTAGGATTTTCACTGTCTTCGTGGACCTCACTCAGGCCTTTGATCGTATAGACCGAGGCCTGTTATGGGACAAGCTAGAGGCATGGAATTGCCCGCCATCCATCTTAGAACCCATCAAAGCGCTGTATTCGGAGACAAACATGAGGGTGCGCCTGGATCAACAGGGTCTCCTATCCGCCTCGATTCCAACAAAAAGGGGCGTAAAACAAGGCTGCCCTTTGGCTCCGGCACTGTTCTTGGCATTCCTGGGAGACATCAAGATATCGGAAGAAATGGGGCGCTGCTTCGCCCCAAAAATCGGGAAGGAGCATGTGGGAAGGCTTCTGTACGCAGATGACGTCATACTCCTCGACCACACACAAATTGGACTGCAACGTCAGCTGAGTAACCTCCAGCAATACATGGAAAGAAATAACTTGGAGATAAACGACAAAAAGACCAAACTAATGTCTCTGTCCAAAAATACTAAAACTATTGGAAAGACGAACCTAGTTTTGAATAAAAACCTGATCGAAAATGTGACAGAATTTAAGTATCTGGGAGTCATCTTGGACAACTCCAAAAAAGAGACTGGTATGCAAAATCTCCTAAAAGAAAAAACCAGAAAACTCATAGCACAAGCGAAAGCCATCGACAGGAAATTTGGTCGATTTTCCTTGATCCCGGTGATCAACTTCTATAAAATGAAGGTGGTCCCAACCTTAGCTTACGGAGCAGATGCGTTGCCTAACATTCCCACATCCATCTGGGCTATCCTGGAGGCAACGTTCTGGCGGTCAATCTTGGGGCTTCCAAAATGCGTGCCTATAGCGTGCATAAGACAAGAACTCAGTCTTCTTTCCCTCGAGGGATCAGTAAATTGAAAATCCATAATGCTTTTCTGGAAATGTCAAACAGCTGTTAGTCCTTCTGTCTACTACCTGATTCTCCAAGAAATAAATGAACAAAAATGTCGGATGCTAAACGAATGGTCAGATCGAATCAAAAAAATCCTGCAAGAAGTTGCACTCGACATGGAGACCCTCAACACCAATCCAGTAAAAGTATTGACCAGAGTGAAGGAATTTGACTGGATCAAAACAATTGAAAAAGCGGCTTCAAACAAGCTAACGAGTCACCTGCCGGTGAATATTCGTAAATTAAACGAGCTACAACCACTTGTAAAACAGTTCCCGTCTAAGCAAGCAAGGTCTCTGTTACTAAGAGCTAGACTGAACTTGCTATACACAAACGAGATCTTATTCATACGGGGCCTCGCGACTACAAACTCCTGTAGATTTTGTGGCCAAACAAAAGAAACAGAAACCATCCGTCACTTGTTGCTTTCTTGTCCCGAAACCGCGAAGTTAAGAGCCCTGTATCTGAGACACATCTTCTCGGACTTCGCGCTGCAGGATGAAGCACTCTGTTGGTCAAGACTAATAGCGGGCGACAAGACCTCATGGTTGATAGCATCCTACAACATTTTACGCAACTTACAGGAAATCCTGCAGGCTCCTCCAAACGTAGTGGTGTCCTGTTCTCCACAAACGTCTTCTCCATATTAAAATAAAAGTGTCTCCGCTGATAGTCTCAGAGAGACTCAGGACATGAAGCTAGCAACGAAGAATTATTCCTTCCTTTGTAAAAATCTTAAAGATTAAAAACAAAAAAAAAAAAAAAAAAAAAAAAAAAATATCATGCATACCATTTGTATTTTAAATATAAGGAATCCGTTGGAGAGAAAGAAATGGTGTTGTTTCTGTAAGGTGTGTGAAACAGACGAGACTCTAGAACATATTATGCTGAAATGTCCTGATTTGGTCAAACAATGAACTGAATATTTTGCAGACTTATTTGACAATAGTTTTAGCAATGATCCTAATTATATATGGTATAGAATTAGAAATGGATATTCATTGACGTTGTTTATTCGTGTAATTTCCTTTTTAAAAACAGTATGTGATTTAAGTTAGACATTCTCTGTTTTTGGATATCTGTTTCATTGTCTACATGCTGTGATTGTGTGAAATTTTAATGGTTCATTTTTCTTTTTGTGTTTTAATCTTTCTATTTTGTGTATATTTTGTAAAGGTTTATGACAAACCATGAACAAATAAAAAAAAAATATTCTCAAAACTACAATCCACTACACTGATGCAGTACTCGTGCCCATCTCTTTTCAATACCAAAATTCAGGTCACAAAGAGCCTGTGGCTCTAGCTTCCCACGAGTAGCAGTGAAACAGTGGAATGCATTACCATTATCATTAAGCGCTAACCCTTCATTCCAGGTGTTCCGCAAATACCCCAAAACCTGGCTTTTCTCCTAAAACCAATAATCTGCGTGACCAATTAGCAGGAATATATCTAATCCAAGTAAAGTAACTAAAATTTGATCCAACTTGTTATTGTATGTACTGTGTTATTGCTCGCATTCTTTATTCTATGTACTGTACAATTGTCACCATCTGTATTCTGTGTAACAAGTGCCTTGATGCCTAGGGGCATAGCACGCTAAACAAATGCCAAATAAATAAAATGCAATCCTTTATCAAGTTATTATTTAAGATACCCCTTGCATGTATATTAAGCAGTCAAGAGCTGTGTGTGAATGCTCTTCACTAGAGGTAAAAGGAGGATGGATCTCACAATATGTCATGCTTGCACACGCACTGGACCCATTGTCTACTCAGCTTGCTGCCAGGGTTGGGAGGAGATCTTTTGCATAGCTCCTTAGTTGGTGACCGGCATCTTCAATTTCACTTACAACCAGAGAGATATCTAGGTAGGGTGTTCGAGTTGCATCACCAAACAGGAGAATGCCCCCCAGCTCCCCTCCCGCCAATGGGCTTTTCACTTGTAATTTCTTATTGAAATTAGAGACCAGGTCTAGTGCAGATTTCTGGACCCTAATGTTCTGGAAGGAGTGCAGTTCTAGAACGTCAACATGAAGGAGAGCAAGTCCTTTCCATGGCAGACGCAAAGGACAAGATTTTGAAATGAATCAATTTCTTGACTGGCAGAGAGTGGAGAATACGTGATGCTGGCGTGACAAGCTCAAATCTCTTCATTTTGAAAAATTAGGTTTGGTACTGTTTTTGGGACCCTTAGTTTTATCATCAGGTAGTTCGGAATATCGAAAGCCAGCTTAGTAGCATAGTCTAGTCTAGATGGAGCTACTGAAATCACAGCCATGGTTCTGTGGATGAATGTTAAGGTAAGATGCAGAATAGGGCGAGGAGTTGGTTAAAGCCGCTTCTGCAGATGGCCTTGACATGTAGTTCAAGAGTGAGGGTGTGGTCCATTGTAGTTCCAAGATTCCTTACCTTCTGGGACACTACCCACCATGAGCCCATCTCGTCAGGCCAAGAGACTGGTAAAGTTGGAAGTTGTTGGATTGCAGAGCATCAGTTCTGTTTTAGTTTGTCTGTGGTCATTCATGTATCCACATGTGCAAGGCATGTTTGAGTATCTAGAGCCTGTGTTGAGGGATTGTTCTCAAGTTTGCAGATTATGTGCCACCCATTTAGTTGAAGCAGGTGATGCCAGATGCCTTGAGGTCTAATAGGGTTGTCATGTAGATGTTGAAGAGAAGAGGCGAGTGTAGATCTTTGGGGTACGCTGAAGGTTAGCAGAGGCTGAAATTGTGGGGGCACATGATAGTTTTGGTTCAATGCGTGAGGAGCGAATCCAGAGCGCTGTTTATTTCCTAGATCTTCCAGTCTTTTCAGGTGGGCCGTGTGGCTGATGGTGTTGCAAGCAGCTGCGATGTAAAGCAGGATAAGGTGAACAGGGATGGGGAAGTTCTCCACCTCCTATAAGATACATGACATGGAAGGAGGCCAGGAGATACTGAGACCGCCCAGCCCATACTGTTTTGGACCCATTCCCAGTGCTCCAATGGTCAATAAGTATGTCGAGAGGAACCCACTTAGCCAGTCCTACAGACCAGGTGCAGTACAAATCTTCCCCAGAGTGCATGAAGAGCCTCAGGCTGCAACTAAAGAGACCTCAATTTTGTTGCCGACGTCAATAGAGACACACCACGACACAGCAGCGTTAGACATGAAGCACACGTGCCATCCGCACATCGGGACACAAACACACACTCGACTACATGTAGAACACGACCCTAAAGTTCTATAGTTAGAGGACAGATACATATACATATGGTCATTGCTTTATTATTTCGCCACTAGCTAAATGCAGCAATGCAGACACCGCAAGATGCAAGAGATTCTGAGTAAAGCATGAAGATGATTACACGCACATAACCTTATAGAACGGCAGGAGCACCTATGAGACCTGACAGTGCCAAGTGTGTAACATATGGAGAATATAACATAGCACAAACATTCTAGGAACCACATTATGGTTTGGGAAAAGTACAGCAGGCCACAAGCCTCTCAGCAAGAGCAGAGTTGAATGCAGTCTGGGCAAGAGCAAACGTGTGAGACAGGACCCACTAAAAAGGCCAACAGATAATGATGAAATTCCATTACCTGAACGACAGTAACACCAGCTGCAGTAAATGCGAATAATTCTTCATAATTCAGAGCTGTACAGCTCCAAATCATGGTTTCCGAACATGTGACCCTGCCGACTCAGACAATGGACAGAAACCAGCGCTGGGAAAGGAAGCCGATCTCACGCCACTAGACAGAAGCTTGCAACAAAGATGTTAAAATGAGAGACAAGTGTTGCATGAGATGAACAAGCAATCTCATAGTCTAAGGTGGTGCACACAAGTTAAAATGCAAACACAGTCATTCTTATTACCTTGAGAAGGTAAACCAAGGGCTTAGAACCTTTGCGGATCGCAGGAATGGGGAGGTCAGCTCTAGTCAATCACAGTTCAGGCTCCTAGCTGTGGGTAGCAACGGACAAGAATCAATGGTAAGACCCTCACACTGCAACTTTGTTAGAGATTTTGGGATGGACCAGGCCAGTGTAACGCTCACCTGACTCCCACGGGGGCGCTGGCCTGGTTCGCGCTGCTGTGACCTCGTCTAAGGTGATGCGCAGGGTTCGGAAGACGGACTGGACCGGGCCCCAGATCTGGCTTGTCTGACTCGCAGAAGTATCCTTCTGTAGGTGAGAATAGGGGGTTAACTGTCTGCGGGGTAATGCAATTGGCCTCCCACTTACCCCTCTCACCCTCCTCAAAACCCTTCTGTGCTTCCCCGTAGCGTCTCACCTTAGGGTCTGGAAGGACGAGCTCTCCATCCTGCTTCTGATGCAGGGGCGCGTTGGTATCCAGTTACGTCACTGGATTTTCGGATGGGTGAGAACCAAACTTGCTTGGCTTCCAGTTAAGTTTTTCTTTAAGTGGTTCCCCTTGTGTCCATGCATTAATGTTCTAATGCTAGTGTCTTTTTCCCCATAGGGGCCGGGGTACGGAATGCCGGGGAACAGGCACCGACCCGAGGTGAGCGGTGAAATCCTTGTGGAAATCAGGTAAGTCTTTAATGAGTGTATTGGTAATGTCTTTTCATTCACTCATTAACGCTGATGTCTTTTTCCCCTTAGGGGCCGGGGTCCGAAAATGCCTGGATGCGGCGTGGACCCGAAATGAAAAGGGAATGACCCAACAGGTAAGTCTTGACATGGAGTTTTAGCTTCCCTTTTCCCTTCTTTCTCTCACCTTTGTTCTTGTCTTTTTCTCCCTAGCGCGGGGGCGCGACTGCGAATCCGGATGGTCGCTGCTGAACATGGAGGCACCCTGTAAAGGTGAGTAGAATGCGGCACTGCAGCGATCGATGCAATGTGCTTTTAAAAATAAATGTCTTCCTTTTCTGGATTGTCGGCGAAATGTCTCTGGGATGCAGATTTAGCAGGTGAGGCCTTTTCCTTCTTCTGTTCCCTTCCTTTGCAGGTGATTCAGGATGCTGGCAGGTGTGGCAGAAGTCAAGATGCAGGAGCAGACATGGTGAGCGTCCAGCTGCTAGATGCAGAACAACGCGAAGCACGTGTGGCTGATCGGGTGTGGTTTAAATAGCCTTGGAAGAAGTTCCTAGAATGTGTCCTTCCTCCAATCAGGTATGTATCCTTCCCCCACCACGCCCGGGTGGTAAATGAGTCCCACAGGTAAAGTAGTTCCTTTCAGGCCTCAAGGAGGCCGGGGTTCTGCAGCATGGTCTTCATCAGGTAAGTACACCCAAACACTTTCATAATGAGCCTGGCGTCTATGGCGCCTGGAATGACGTTTTCTATGAGCCTGGCGCCATAGGCGCCAGGACGCTGTCCAAAGGGCCCCTATATGGGGTTGCTGGGACCTTCCCCGGGGACTTGATGCCCGCTTTCGGGGACGCAGGGCCTGAGCCGGCTCCCCGGGAGCGGGCATCGTGACAGCACTCCCCCCCCCCAAGGCCCCTTCCAAGGTTGTTCCCTCTGGGGGTTTTGGTTTGTTTGGGAAGAGTCGGTGGAATTTCCTGACTAATCGAGGTGCATGCACATGGTCACTGGGTTCCCACGACCTCTCCTGAGGTCCGTACCCCTTCCAATCAATTAGGTGGAAAAGCTTTGACCTAAACATTTTTGAATCTAAAATGTTCTTCACTTCGAATTCGGGTTCCCCATCTATTTGAATAGGTTCTGGAGGTTTGAGTAATCGGGTTCCGGGTACCACTGGTTTCAGAAGTGACACATGAAAAACAGGGTGAATTTGCATATTAGCTGGTAAATCAAGTTTAACCGCTACTGGGTTAATTATTGCCGTAATAGAATAAGGTCCCAGATATTTTGGGTTAAAAGTTCGAGGCCCTTTGAGCGGTAAATGTCTGGTAGCTAACCACACTTGATCCCCAATCTGATACGGAGGTGCTTCACTCCGATGTAGGTCAGCATTCTCCTTGTATTTTCTCTTGGCTTGTTGTAAATGCGTGGTTGCCTCTTTGAAGGCTCAGGTAATGGTAGAATGCAGATGTTCTACTGCGGGCACTTCGAGGTTCTGAGGTGAGTCGAGGTTTGAGGTTCGAGGGTGATGTCCAAACAAGGTATAAAAAGGACTATGGCCAGTTCCAGAGTGTACCGAATTATTATATGCGTATTCGGCTATCCATAGAATGTCTTTCCAGTTGCTTTCAGATTGCTGTAACATACACCGTAAGTACTGCTCAAGGGTCTGATTTGTCCTCTCGGTCTGAGGGTGGTGACTGGTCGATAATCTTACGTCGATTTGTGCCATTTGACAACATTTGCGCCAGAAGTGGGAAATTAATTGGCTTCCCCGGTTAGAGATTAGTATAGATGGGAATCCATGTAGCCGAACAATATTTTCGAGGAATTCTTTGGCTAGGACAGAAGCTGAAGGTAAACCTTTCAAAGGAATGAAGTGGGCCATTTTGGAAAACAAATCCACAATTACCAGAATGATATTGTATCCCGAACAAGGAGGCAAGTCCGTAATAAAATCCATTAATAGGGTGTGCCAGGGTGCTGGCGGTATGTCTAGAGGTTGAAGGAGACCGGCTGGTCTTTTCTTTTGACCTTTATTTTGGGCGCAAACACCACAGGACATCACAAAAGATTTAACATCTTTTCGCCAAGAGGGCCACCAGAATTGTCGTTTCATCTTTTCCATTGTCTTGGCAATACCGGGGTGTCCCTCTATTAATGTATCATGATAACCTGAAATAACTAGTTCGTGTAAATCCTTGTGCGGCAGGAATAAGCGTCCTTGGTAATAAGGTAAACCATTATCTATGGTAAAGTCTGATCCCTTTTGTATCCAATCCTGTAGGACTGTAGGGTCCAGGAGTTGTTTCACTCTGACTTGAATGTCTTCAAGCGTCTGTAACGAAGTCATGCCTAGAATTCTCTGTTCGGGAATTATTGGTACTGGTTCTGAGTTTGTATCAGATTCTCCCATTCCAATTCGGGATAAGGCGTCTGCTTTGCCGTTCTTGCACCCATCGGAGCTGCCGTGATGACTGAGCCTTGGCGGTTTTCAAATACTGTAAATTCCGGTGATCAGTGATCACCGTGATGGTATGTCGAGCGCCAAGCAGGTAATGCCGCCAGGCTTTAAAAGCGGACTTTATGGCTAACAGTTCTTTGTCAGTGATTGCGTAATTAATCTCTGGTGCAGAGAATTTTCTGGACCAAAATGCTACGGGATGCAGTTGGTTGGTTTCAGGATCTCTTTGAGACAGAACTGCTCCCATGGCTAGGCTAGATGCGTCAGTTTCGACGACATACGGGAGATCTGGACGTGGGTGTTTCAATATGGGTGCGGAGGTAAACTTAGCTTTTAAATCCTGGAAGGCCTGCTCGGCTTCTTCAGAACATTCAAAACGTTTATTTTTCCTCAAGAGTGCAGTAATGGGTTGTACTATGCGTGAAAATTCCGGGATAAACCTGCGATAGAAATTGGCAAAGCCGAGCATGCTTTGAACCCCTTTTACAGAGCTAGGTGATGGCCATTTGAGGATGGCATCCACTTTTCTTGAGTCCATTCGGACTCCTTTGGGTGTCAGGATGAAACCGAGAAACTCAACTTCTGTGGTATGGAAAACACATTTCTCCAGTTTAGCAAATAGTTTGTGTTGGCGCAGTTTTTCCAGAACTGCCCTAACGTGTTTTCTGTGATCAGATTCCGAAGAGGAGTACACTAGAATGTCATCGATATAGACGACAACACAAACATCGATGAGTTCCGAAGGACATCATTCATGAAGAATTGGAAGGCAGCAGGCGCATTGCACAACCCGAAAGGCATTACCTGGTATTCGAATAATCCATATTTTGTACGGAAGGCTGTTTTCCATTCGTCGCCTTCTTTTACTCGCACCAGATGATATGCTCCTCGGAGATCTAACTTGGTGTATATGCAAGCGTCCTTCACCTGGTCAAGGAGTTCAGGGATCAGAGGCAGAGGGTAACGGTTTTTAACCGTTATCTGGTTCAATGCTCGGTAGTCGATACAAGTTCTAAGGTCGCCTTCTTTTTTGGGCACGAAGAACAAAGCCGAGGATGCCGGGGACTTTGACGGGCGAATAAAACCATTGGCTAGGTATTGATCCAAATATTGTCTCAAATGCAGGTTCTCAGGTTCAGTAAGGGCATAAATCCTGCTACAAGGCAGTTGTGCAACGGGCAACAGATCGATTTGGCAATCGTACGATCTGTGGGGAGGTAACATGTTGGCCTGTTCCTTTTGGAAGACGTCCTGAAAGTCTTGGTATTCCGGAGGTAGTTGCATGGAGGCAGGGGTTACAGATGCTAGACTAATCTTCAGATTTTCTGGGTAGCAGGTTTGTGCACAATCCGGGAAGGTTATTCTCTTAGCTCGCCAATCAATTCGAGGATTATGTGTCTCTAACCAAGGAATTCCAAGAATAACCTGAAATTGTGGAGCCTTGATTACATCAAACACAACTGCCTCCCGATGGCCGTCCGGACCAATAAGAGTCACCTCAGTAGTGGAATGTGTTACCGGTTCAGAGGCAATTTCAGTTCCATCGACTGTGGTGATGACATCTTTGCTGGTTTTAGGACGGAGAGGGAGGTTAATCCTAGAGACCAATTCACGATCCACATAGTTTCCAATAGCCCCACTATCGATGTTTGCCTTTATTGCATGCAACCGCTTAGGCTTTTCTGGATCTACGAGAACCATTGGCACAATGAAATGCGAGGTCTGAGAGTTAGTTTTCAAGCTCGGCAAGCGGACCCCTACGCTTGTCGGGCTGAGTCGTTTCCCGAAACAGAGTCTTCATGGTTTTTATCAGCGGCTCCTACCGCTTTTCGGGGCGGTTTTGCCGAGCAATCTCGTAGAAAGTGTCCAGAGTTCCCACAATAAAGACATAATTTTAACTGCCGCCTTCTTTCACGTTCGTTTTGAGTTAAGGGTTCTTTAACCCCTCCAATTTGCATAGGCTCAGAGACATCAACTCCCTTGGGGTTAGCGTGGGTCTTGACCAACACCCGGGTCTCAAACCTGGACCGATCTGTTTTTCTGTTTTGAAGTCTGTGATCCAATTGGACCACTAAGTCTATATATTCTGTGCATTCTTGAGGCGGATTTACAACTTGGGCCAAGACATCTTTAAGTTCTCCGCGTAGACCTCGATAAAATAACGTGATTCTTTTATCCTCTGGCCATCCCGTTTCCACAATTAGTCTATTAAAGGTTGCAATATAGGATAGGAGGTCCTGATTGCCCTGTCGCAGGGATAGAAGTTCGTCATCCAGAGCCTGCCCCTGAGAGTGTCGAGCAAATAACCTTTCCATGCTTGCTTGAAATCCTTGAAAATCACGGAGAATCGGGTCATCTTGAGTAACCAGTGGAACTGACCAATCGGCAGCGCAGCCGCTGAGATATGACAATACAAAGGCTACTTTGGTCTGATCATTAGGGAAGGCCCCAGGTCTGCATAGGAAGTGCAAACGACACTGATTCATGAATACGGCGAATCGTTTGGGGTCCCCAGCAAAGTGTTCAGGTGGGGCCAGCGGCATGTTTCCAGGTAGATTAATCTGCACAGGGTTACTGGGAACCACAGGAGCGGGGATCCCTCCGGAACAGGGTAGAGGAGTTTGTCCAGCTTGACCTTGCAAAAGCTGTCTGGCCAGGTCATCAGTTCTTTCCTTTGACATTATTAATTCCCTCTTGAGGGCATTAGTCTCTTGACGAGCGGCATGTACTTCGGCCCGTAATTCCCCCAGTAATTGGGCCAACTGATCAGTCTCAGAAGTTTCCATAGCGCCTGGGTGGGAATTTGTAGGAAGGCTTCGCGTTCTGTAACGCTCACCTGAGTCCCACGGGGGCGCTGGCCTGGTTCGCGCTGCTGTGACCTCGTCTAAGGTGATGCGCAGGGTTCGGAAGACGGACTGGACCGGGCCCCAGATCTGGCTTGTCTGACTCGCAGAAGTATCCTTCTGTAGGTGAGAATAGGGAGTTAACTGTCTGCGGGGTAATGCAATCGGCCTCCCACTTACCCCTCTCACCCTCCTCAAAACCCTTCTGTGCTTCCCCGTAGCGTCTCACCTTAGGGTCTGGAAGGACGAGCTCTCCATCCTGCTTCTGATGCAGGGGCGCGTTGGTATCCAGTTACGTCACTGGATTTTCGGATGGGTGAGAATCAAACTTGCTTGGCTTCCAGTTAAGTTTTTCTATAAGTGGTTCCCCTTGTGTCCATGCATTAATGTTCTAATGCTAGTGTCTTTTTCCCCATAGGGGCCGGGGTACGGAATGCCGGGGAACAGGCACCGACCCGAGGTGAGCGGTGAAATCCTTGTGGAAATCAGGTAAGTCTTTAATGAGTGTTTTGGTAATGTCTTTTCATTCACTCATTAACGCTGATGTCTTTTTCCCCTTCGGGGCCGCGGTCCGAAAATGCCTGGATGCGGCGCGGACCCGAAATGAAAAGGGAATGACCAAACAGGTAAGTCTTGACATGGAGTTTTAGCTTCCTTTTTCCCTTCTTTTTCTCACCTTTGTTCTTGTCTTTTTCTCCCTAGGCGCGGGGGCGCGACTGCGAATCCGGATGGTCGCTGCTGAACATGGAGGCGCCCTGTAAAGGTGAGTAGAATGCGGCGCTGCAGCGATCGATGCGATGTGCTTTTAAAAATAAATGTCTTCCTTTTCTGGATTGTCGGCGAAATGTCTCTGGGATGCAGATTTAGCAGGTGAGGCCTTTTCCTTCTTCTGTTCTCTTGTTCCCTTCCTTTGCAGGTGATTCAGGATGCTGGCAGGTGTGGCAGAAGTCAAGATGCAGGAGCAGACATGGTGAGCGTCCAGCTGCTAGATGCAGAACAACGCGAAGCACGTGTGACTGATCGGGTGTGGTTTAAATAGCCTTGGAAGAAGTTCCTAGAATGTGTCCTTCCTCCAATCAGGTATGTATCCTTCCCCGACCACGCCCGGGTGGTAAATGAGTCCCACAGGTAAAGTAGTTCCTTTCAAGCCTCAAGGAGGCCGGGGTTCTTCAGCATGGTCTGCATCAGGTAAGTGCACCCAAACACTTTCATAATGAGCCTGGCGCCTATGGCGCCAGGACTGACGTTTTCTATGAGCCTGGCGCCAAAGGCGCCAGGATGCTGTCCAAAGGGCCCCTATAAGGGGTTGCTGGGACCTTCCCCGGGGACTTGATGTCCGCTTTCGGGGACGCAGGGCCTGAGCCGGCTCCCCGGGAGCGGGCATCGTGACAGCCAGCCACCTGACATGCGAGAGCCAGTAGATTCACATGTATAGTGTCCCCTATAGGTGGGCTATTACTCAGTACCCCATTCAGTAGCTCAATAGGTTTTCTGGAGAGGGGTCCAGGTTGTGACGTCACTATGATGAAACTTTAGGACAAAACTGACCTGCGAGCCAGGAGACGTTGAGTGGTCCACAGATTTCTTCTATCCTTGCACTGATCCCTGTTGGTTTTGGCTGTAATAAACCGCAGTTTGAACTTGCCGTTTGACTGAGTCTTACGTTCCTTTTGGGGGAAGGTGTTGGGCCATCCAGGAGTCTGCGAACTCCTAGTGGCCCTCTGGCATACCTGGGAGTTTATCCCAACAAAGGGCACTCTGTTTTCATCTGCATGAGCTGAGTCAGTAACCCTGGATGGTCTGAATCCATGCTGTACCTCGTCCAGAACACAAGCAGATAGGAGTCCTAGACTACTGGAACATTCTCGAAGCGTTACACCACCAGATAAACAGGACATCTTTACTCATTTTAGGATCTATAGAAATTCACAATTGGCCCTAAATGTATGGTCTCCGCTTGTAGGCCAAACATTGCAGTTAGGCTAGTTTTGTAAGCTCAATCAGCCATTTTCCAGATGCCTTGAATCATTTCTTTAGCCAACGTTCTGGCTTTTAATTGGATTCTGTATGACTTCCATATCATTAAATATAACCAACTCTTGACAACTCAATCCTATTGGCCAGTATAAGATTCTCTGGCCTCTATCGTTCCACAAAGACACCATTAGTGGACGGGACAGTAACAGTTGCATACCCTTCTTGGCAACTAGAGCAGGTATCCTCAGATATCAGCCCAGGTTTATATACCAGCAACTGGGGGACCAGTACACTTGTAGGACAACTAGCTGCTAGGTCTATTTTGTATCCAGTTTCTGAGCTGCCCCTGAATTCCTCTTGGGACCCTCAGCCAATCTTCCTTTTTCAATATGATTTGTGATTCAATCCACCCACTAATTTTCTCAGGCAGGTGCTTGATAACGTAATAATGTGTGTTTGTGCAATGCTGGAAATGTACTCCTAGTTCATAATTTTTATTTATTTTACTTATTTTGTCGTTTGTTAAGCGCACCAATCCCCGGGGCATCTGGGCGCTGGTTACATGATGAGCTTGGTTGCAAATGGTTACAGGCAGGAAATGCAGGAGGTAATTTCATTACATTGTATACATTAGTTCATTGCCGGTTCATTGTTAGCATTGGTTGCGGCTTTCATTACAAAGTGTGCATTTGGTGCATTTCAGGTAGGTTGATGGTATTTGTTATGGAGACAGTTGCAAGAAATGGTAAAGTAAACGGTGCATGCATTAGTCTAAAACTAAATGTTTGTATTGGGCTAGGTTTGATGGTCTTGTGCAAATAGCCATGTTTTAAGGCCTTCGCGAAATGACAGTTAGGACGCATCAGGTCGTAAAGGAGAGTGTTCCATAACTTGGGAGCAATTACAGGGAAGCTGCTTCCCCCTTCTTGTATCTGGGGATGACAAGAGTGGGCTTAGGCGTCACAGGTGAGTCTGGCCGTTTGGGTCTTGGTGATTTTCCTGGACAGGTAAGCCGGTGCAGTGTTGGAGATACATTTGTGGCTGAGTGCTAGAGTTTTCAAATGTTATACTTTCTCTGATCAGGAGCCATTGTAGGTTACGTATGGCTGTGGAGTTGTGGTCTTTCTTGGATATGTTTAAAGCTGCTCTTACGGCATCATTTTGGATAATCTGTAGTTTTTTTAAACTGCAGGTGTTGGTACCTGCAAAAAGGGAGTTGCAGTAGTCGATCCAGGATAGGATGAGGGAGATGCAACTGTCATTGGACAGGAAGGGTCTGCAGGCATTGATTAGTTTAGTAATGTATACTGTTGCAGATGCAATAGAGTTGACTTGTCTAGTTAAGAAGAGGGTGGCGTCTACGAATACTCCCAGGATTCTTAACCTCTATTGCGACGGTGTTACCATCAATGTTGAATGTTTTGTAGAAGTTGGGTATTTTTAGGCAGGATTGTCTGCCAATGAGTAGTAACTCAGTTAAGGCATAGGCCATGTTGAGCCATCCAAGCCTGGATGGTGAGGTAAAGTTTGTTGAGTGTGATAGAGTCTGTATCATAGTTTGCTGTGAGGGGTATGAGGATTTGGGTATCGTCAGCGTAGTTAGTGTAGTCAAAGAGGGGCTTGGTGAAGATGCTATACATGGTCGGTGAAACGCAGGATCCTTGAGGCACTCCGCAGGTGACTGGTGATGGTGGGGCTGCCGTAGTTGCAGAGAACACTCATAGTGCGGTAAGGAATGACAGGATCCATGCGATGGCATATGGCAAGAAGTGGGCAGCTGAGGAGAGGTGTCGACATAGAATCTTGTGGTCGACCAGATCAAAGGCTGTCGAGAGGTCAAGGAGGAGGATGGCCAAGTTACTGTTATCTTTAATCTCGCCCATTTGGGTTTCAAGATAGCTTTGTATTTGTAGTTAAGCTGCCCTGTCAGGCAAGGGTACGGTCGTACTGGGGCGGAAGTTGGTAGGTATGTTGGCATCAAGTGTGGGCTTTTTAAGGAGGGGGGAGTACCCATGCCTCTTATGTTTTCTGGGACATTGGCACTCGTGAAGGAGTTGTTGATTAGTGTAGTGATGAAGGGGGGCCAAATCTTCAGCACAGTCCTTGATAAGGGTGGCCGGGCATACATCGCCTTGGCATTTTGAAGGTTTCAGTCCTTTGATGATCTTGGTGGTTTCAGTGGTTGTGATCAGGGTGAATTTAAACCAGGGGGTGCGTGAAAGGGTTTTGGTCAGGGGGCTGGGCAGGTGTGGGAGTTTGTTTTTTTTGGTGATAATTTTGGTTTGGCGTAGGGTGATTTTGTCAAGGAGTGCATTTTGGATGTTTTTGGCATTTTCTATTCTCTTGTTCTAAGTGGAGCTTTTGGTTTCCAGAATGGATTTTTTGTAATTTTTGAAAGGCCTATGAAATGCTGCCTGTTCTCGATGGAGGGCGTTTTAGTCTAGGTGTGATCTGCTGCTCTTTCAGAGGCGCGTAGGACTTTGAGGTTGGGGTGTATCAGGAGTTGATGTGGGCACTAGGTTTGGGCTTGTGTGCGCTTGGAGGTGCTACTATGTTGATGGCTGTGAGAAGGGTTTGGTTATAGAGCTCGACCATGGAGGTGGGGCCTATGATTGGGAGTGTAGGCGCTCTTAGTGGGCGCAGTAGTGTTAGTAGGTTGGCCAGCAATATGTTACATGAGTTTCTAGAGAGGGTTGCAGGAACTGGTTGTGTTCTGGCCTTTGAGCAGGGGGTTTTGATGATGTTGAAGATAATGATGTGGTCTGACCAGGGGCAAGGAGTGTTGGAAAGAATGGTGGTGTTGCAGTTTTGGTTTGCTATCCAATCTAGGGTGGGCGGGGGCTGGAGAAGAGATGTTTGAAGCCTAGGCATTCAATGGTGTTGGCTAGTGCAAGTGCATGGGGATCGGAAGGGTCGTTGAGACCTATGTTGATATCTCCCATGAAGATGATTTTGGAGGTGGTTTTGGTGTTGGTGGACAGGAGATGCGCAATGTCTTCCTCGAGGAGAGCAGTGGGCCTGGTGGTCTGCAGGTTAAATAACTAGTGAGGGTGGCTGACAGTGTGATTTTGAATGAGAGTAGCACGCCTGAGGTGATGGATTGGATTTGGATTTCTCTGAGGGGAAGGTTGTTTTTGCGATGAAGGCTACTGTTCCACCTTCAGCGGTTGGCCTGTCTTTCCTTTAGATAGTGTAGCCCTCTGGGATGGCTAGGGACAGTGAGGGGCCGGCAGCGAAGTATAGCCATGTCTGATTGCTAGGAGGTCTAGTTTGTTGCTGGTGATGAGGTCCAAGATGTCAAGGGCGTGGGCAACGATGGATCTGGCATTGATGAGCGCTCCGGTTATGGAGGTACCGTTTGATTTTTGGTTGGTGGAGTGTGTTTGGCTGGGTGTGTGATTTATGGTAGTGCTGGGGTGTGGTAGTGGTGGGGTCTTTAGGTAAAGTGGCCATGTCAGGGATGAGTTCGGCTGGAGTGTTATCAGCTGGTGAGGGTGTTACTGAGGAGTGGGGGTGTCCAAGGGTGTTCATGGTGTCGCTGTCCCATGCAGGGGTCAAGGTTGTCTTTATGTTGTTCCTGCTGTGCAGGGTATGAGGGGGTGGATTGGAGGGTCTGGAGAGTGTGCGAGTAGTGGCCTTTAATTTGAGGCAGGCATTCCTCCAGATGAGTGGCTGGGTGGTGGCAAGTGGGAGATGTCTTGTTATGAATAGGCGGGACGCTAGTCTTAAACTGCAGTGGATTAGTGAACAAGTTTGGCTGTGGCTTAGGGCCTTTGTGTGTTTGGTGGGCTGGAGGGGGAAGTGTGATGCCTTGGGTAGGAAGGGTGATGGGATGTCAGATGACTTAGGGAGGTTGTTTGCATTTGTAACATGAAGGGAACGGTGTGCTTGGTGTTATTGGTAGTAATGTGCCATGGGTGATTGTAGAGACCGATGGAAGGCTCCAGTGAGTAGGAGGCTTGGGGTGGGCAGGCTGGGGAGGGGTGGGGTCTGTTGACCGGGCCAGGTGATTGGGTGGGAGATGTCATGACGAAGTGGTTTGTGGGTGGATTATCAGCACAGTGTGCAGTGTGTGTTGTCTACACGCTGAAGGTGGGGCAGGCGAAGTACAACGCAGGCAAAAAAACAATGGACTGCACACTGAAGGTGTGGCAGGCTAAATATAACAAGGCAAAAAACAATGGACTGCACAGTGAAGGTGGGGCACATGCAAGCGTAAGTAGATGGGTTTGTGTGATTTGCAGGCAACAAAGGAGGCCATGAGATTTGGTTCTTCTATGGAAGCAGTTCGGGGAGTGCAAGTGCCTGCAGTATTATACTGCTTACCAGTGTCAATGGGTTCAGATGGTGTAAGCCTTGCAAGGCGGAAGTAGGCCAGTGATGGACCTTTCTCGCATGGCTCTCCCACGCTTGGACAGGCTCAGACCAGAGCCGCAGGAGTGGGGCCTTGGGGAGGGGGGCGGTGTTAGCCGGCCGGCTAATCCATTGGTCGAAATGAAGTTGGCTCCAGCCAAACAAAGTCGCATGGCTTTCGTTATTTGCATACACCTGGTTCCCTACTTTCAGGTAAATCCAGTGGATGTGGCTACAGTGCTTTTAACAAATTTGTGCTGAGCAATCTCACTTTGCAGAACTCTTGTCTGGGAGGGGGTTTATCCAATTTCTTCCAACCAGTTGGCCTAGAATGCAGTTTACCTTTTGACCAGTTCTCCCACGCTGGCAGCAGGCGCAAAAGTTGTTCAACAGGTTTTTGTACATTGGTAAGCTCAGGATCATGTCCAGGGATTTGTCTTGCTTTGCACATACTTGATATGACATTCTTGTACAATCCATTGTAGTTATTATCGTGCTCTTTTTGTTCACAAAGAGGCACGACCCTACTGCCACACCTACTTCTGAACACGAGGAAGACAGCCAGAGTCAGTGCATCCAAAATAGGCTTCAACGAAGAATTAACCTTTCTGGCTATTGTGGTGGCTGCAGGGCACGATCGCAGCAATATATAAAAATAAAAATAGGAATGACTGCCACAAGCCATTGGACTCTAAAAATAAAAGAACTCTAGCGAAAAAGAAATGGGGGGACAAGGATTCCCTCCTCAGCTAGCCATAAGGACTGTAGCAATGCTACAGACAAATGTACAATGGTATGGGACGGTGGGCTAGGGTGTCCTCGTTTAATTGGTAGTCTTATGGACCGGAGTCTGTCCAAAGGACACAGTTGCAGTAGCAAGTAGAGCACTAAAAACACTTAATTTGCCAGGATATTACTATAGTCGAGAGGTTTTGCATGGCCAAGTTGTGGGGATTTTACATAAAGTCCCTGCAAAGCATGGTTGATGAACCTGATCTCAGTAGTATCCTGCCAAGTCATTTTTTGAAATATTTTTCTGACTTCACAGATGAGCATTAGGAGTGTTGATAACTGGATCCTAACCTGAGTGTGTGGTTTCACTTATTTTAGCATGTTTGGCTATCTATGCCTCAGATTTTCTAGAATCTGCATTTTTGAAATTCTCTTTAAATATTATATATCTCCTGTTTTGATCTTTGTGTTCTTCACAAACAGTAAGGAAAACAAAAAACCTTTCCTCCGTGCCAGCTACCCCACCTCACCCCCAATTCATGCTCCTGTTGCTTAACTGTAATATAGCAACGCTGATCTAAATGGTTCCCCTTTTACCTGTACTCATATTAATCTACTTACGTTCCAATATTTCTGTAAGCAGCATCCATGCCAACTAAATACTCAAAATAAAAATGTTAAAAAATACAATTCTAGACAAGCAATGGAATGAGAAGGAAACAAAGAGGGAACAGATGGGCTAGGAGGAGTAAATGGGTAATACATTTGCAACACAGTATAGTGATGAATTGACAAAGATCAAAACTGTAGATGGCTCAAATAACTGGCCAACTGAAATAAAGTGTCCAAAAAGTGCCCAGAGTTGGTCACAAACCAACCCAGAGGGAATGTAGGATAGCAGAATACCCATTTTTCAAAAGGACCTTCAAGAGGGCATGGGCGGTATGGGCTCTTGTGCAATTTGTGTATGCATGACTTATGTGGTCTAACCCTCACATTTAAAGGAGGCGAATGGGCATAATCAGACTAGGGGTGTCACGGTATTCATTTTATGACGGTACGATAACCTTCTTGCCAAATGACGGTATATCATGGTTATCGCGGTATAGCAGGTGGAGTTAACTGATCATAACAAATATTTTCTAAAAGGTCATAAATTGACAGATGTATCATCACAAACAAAACCAGGCACCCAGGGCCATAATTGGGCTTTTCAACATACTTTCCACTGAAATGCCTTGCTTCCACCAAACAGAAACACACGTGTGGAGAGGAGGGGGTGGGGTGGAGGCCTGCTGCAACTGGCAAAGCAAACTGAATAGCTTTTCTTAAGTGGTCATTTAGGCTTTTTGCTTCCCCACTGGCTACTGGTGAAGATGAACATGTTGCCATCTTGATAACCTGCATGCCACAGATCAATGGAGGCTGATGGTAGTATACGCTTGTGCACCACACACACACACACACACACACACACACACACACACATGTTCTCTTTACGTTACAGCCTTTAGTTTACTTGCGGGCCAAAAGGTGTTCAGTAATCACTGGCATGTTACCCTTTGGTATGGCAGCAGGGAATACCCACAGAGATTAGTGACTTTCGCAGTGTGACTTATTATATGTAAATTCAATGATAGAACCAGGGAAATCCCCCATTGCCATATGTTTAGAGAACATTATCCATTATAAATATATAAACCCCAAAGCCGCCACCCCAAAGTAAACCCTTTTCCTTCTTGGCACTGTATCTATTCTTCCTATTGCTAACATATTGATTTTGTGTAAGGCACGTGTGGTTTATGGAATGGCATTAAAAACTGCTCCAACTGAAACTACTTGGCAGACGGCACATCCAACAGTGCAAAACCAAGACTGCGCAGCAATTGCTTACTGCAGCCTTTCCAAATCAGATTGAAAAGCTCACTTAACGGTATGAATGGTATAAACAATGTGACGGTTATTATTGTTCAATTAAGTGGTTCACGGTATCTTTAACGGTATACCGTTACATCCCTAAATCAGACTGGTCTTGGCTGCCTTTTTGAGAGTCTGGCAGGAGCACCAGGGGAGGTGTAATCACACAAAATGCAAGGGTTGATGCATTTTGACTAACTGGAAATATTGTGCAGGAATTGTAAAGTTAATTGGCTTCGACCACACATCTAGCCGCAGGGAAAACAGCCTCTATTCCAGGGGTCGGCAACCTGCTGTTCTGCAGATGTTTTGGCTACAAACTCTCATGACCCCACTATGGATTTACAATCCAAAACATCTGGCAAGCCAGAACCCCTGCTCTATTAATGTATACCCTTTCAAACTCTCAAGACCTTAATTTGCTCCTTTCTACCATCACCCCTTTTCCCTTCTCCTCTGTCATCTTTGTCCTTCTACCCAATTCTCCTCTCCTTTCTTGATTCCTTGCCTACAATTTAGTCTCCTTGCTTACTTTATCATTTCAAAGATTTCCTCTTGTATCATGTTTGTTCATCTCATTCCCGCTTCCAGGTCTGCCACTTTGAGATTGCTGTACAGTGGGGAAAAAAAATGTAAACCTATTCTTTTGATAATGGCATTTCAAGTAAAAGTAAAACCTGATACTGCATTTTACTACATGTTTACCATTTTCTGCTCCAATCTAACACTGTGGATTAGTGGAGAAAATAAATTAAGCCATAACTCTTTCTGTATGCTATCCTGGCAGTCAAATGTGCCAGTCCGTTTGTTTACTAAATACGATTATGGCAGTACTTCCCGGATCTCACTATGCATTGGTGATATTCCTTTTCTGAGACCCAATGTAACCAATACCTTGAACTGCTTCAAAACATGGTCTTGTCTGAAGTCTTAAAATATTCTTGAGAATGCACATGCATCCTAATGGTATAGTACATTTGAGTAAGCAAACTCTAAAATAGGAGCCAAGGAACCATGTATCTTAATTTAGGTCATGCATCTTAGTCAAGACGTGGCTCTCCCGGCATGTTAATAGATATGGCTGTATTTACAATTTCCTGTTTGAGGACACTCAAATCTGGAAGGTGCGAGAGTCATGTCGTCCTGGCTCACGTCAGTGGAATCATTCCCATGGTCACAGATAACTTCTACCAACGGTAATGGCGGAAATGTTAAAGAAAATGTTTTGTATGAGTTTATCGACAGTGTATTCCCCTAAAGTATTTGTTCCGGAATCCAATGTGGTGTAGTGCAGGTATAGCGATATACTTTTACTGCAAATAGGTGGATTTGTAAGGTGCCCTGTAGATAAAAACAAACCTTTACCGCCCCATGATTAACTGTATTTAAGCAATAATTAAACATCTATTTGGTCAGTCAGTCAGTACATGCAACTGCCTTCTGCAAGACTTTGGTACTACCAGCCCTTTCCTAGATCATTGACCAGGCTGGAGCACTACGTACACACCAAACTTTGCCCTAGCAAAGTCTTAGTGTTTTTTCTCTCACAAAGCAAAAGCTGATATGGGATACGTCCTTTTGGCAATCACTTGCCCAGATTTCCTTTGGGAACAAACCGTTTATAGGGGGACGCCCAATTCTAAAACAACCCAATCATGCAAGTAACATTTAGAAATATTTATGAGTTTAAATAATCAAATTGTTGACACTATAAGGCAAATAGGTTTCTCTAGCCCAAAACCCTAGTCAAACAGTCAACATTGTTGTGATTTTATTACCAGATTTCTTTTGGGAACATGCACAGCTGTGGTGGCAAGGTTTTGCCCTACCACCAAGAAGGTTTTAGACCTCCCTAATCTTTTGGTAATGTCACTCTTCTCCGGTCAGATAATGTTCCCTCTCCGGAGGTAGACTTGGACTATAAATTGCCTTTTTGTGAAAGGCTATTTATGACCAGATTATAGAGGTCAAGGCAATCCTGAAGCATAAAGTTTCAGGTTCCACCTCTACTCCCCCATGCCACTGTCCTCCAATCAATGACAAACGAGACTGGTTTACTCTTTCCAGAAGATGTGCATAAAAAGGCTTGGAAATTGTGGAAGAACACACTATTGTGCCAACATCAACCCAGTTGCAAGGTTTTGAAGGTGCCAACAGTTCAATACAGGAAAGTCGTGGTGCTCGCAAGACAGTGGATGCATCAAACTCTGCTGCACCTTTAAGCATCTGGGGATCAAGAGGTTCACTTTCAGTCTGATCCAGTAAGGTCAAGAAGGTTTGGAGGATCTGAATATTGATGTCTTTTCCTAAGAACCAGTGGCGGCTGATGAACTTTTCCATTGGGGTGTAACCATTTCCCAGTAAAGACTGAGTATAGTGGGGAAGCAGAAAACTAATGCTGGCCTCAGGGAGGGGCAAGGGGCAAGTGGGAGGTAGTTCTTCCCCTAAGAACTGTTTTGAAATAACATGTTCAAATCATACCCTTTCAGGACACATTGGGAAAAATTAGGTAAAAAGCCACACAATTTACAATCAGTTTTGTAGGATAACATGAACAACCGGATAAAGAAGCCAAGTCACCAAGATCACCCATGACCATTTTAGAATGCATTTTTAGATTCTGATGCCCACAATATATGGCAGAATTTCTACTTCAAGAGCACATTTGTCTCGGCTGTGCACATTTATGCCCATTTAGGACAGTACTACCACTAACAATACATCCATGAATTGTATGCCCAATAATGGCAGAACTTCAACTATAAGAGCACAGCCACGATGGCTTTGCTCAAAGCCAGTACTCATCTCAGCCATGTTATATACATGTTTTGGAAAAAAAAATTAAAATGCTAGGACCATTGTCTCTTTTTTTATAGGTTGGTCTTATGCAAAAAGCTTTAGTGAGCCACAGAACTTCTTTTATTTAAGAATCAGATTCTGAGGGGGGGGGTGTCCAGCCATAAAAGTGGGCAGTGTCGTGCTAAAGACTGAATATTACTATGTTGTGTCTCAATCACAGAGTTTGATTGTTTAATATTTACCTTCTTACCAACCATATTCTCAGAGAAACAATACTTTCAGATCTTGATGATATTATGTTTGCAGGCCTTGCAGATAAGAACAAATGAGTTACCCTTAGTAATGTTCTTTGTTATATTGCATTCAGCATGAGCAGCTTTGAACACAATTTCACAGACAGTACCATGTGCTCTAGAGTAGGACGACAGTGTATATATAGCATGGACTGCGGCTGTTGCCTCAGTTCTAGTTTTTCCCTCTCGTATGCACAGACGTCCCTGATGCCACAACATGACCAGACATTGCAAGAGAGGAGGGTGTAAAACACAGAAATTGTCCAGAAGGTAGAGGGGCAGGTTGGGAATGCAATGAGGAAAACGTGGGACGAACCAGTCAAAAGAGCATTACCAGGGATATGTAATATGTTCTTCAAATGAATTGTGTCCTCCCACGTATTCCTCATCTTTGATAGACTCCCACAACCGTATGTTGCAGATGTCGGGAACAGAGAATTTACTTTTGATTAATGCTGTGCAAAACATCTTTCCCAAACTTCGCCTCCTGACCCGATGCAGAATGCAGGCAATAATGCCTTGCAAAGGTATTAAGGGAAGAGCAAGTTGCAGCACTACCGATGTCCTGCACTAGTCCCCCCCGTGGCAAAGCCGAAAAAGCAGCTAAGTTATAGCATTCAGAAATGCATAAAATAATCAAACAGGATAAAGTTTGCTTGGTTACAGCTTGACCCAGCATGTGAACAGCATATCCCACAAAAAGCTGATCGTGCTATCTGAATTTTGCCAGCCTATAGATTAGAAACTCAACACCCTTTTTGGATCTAGGCAATTAAGCCTCTCCTGCTCTTCGGAAGGATGTGGAGGCAGATAAAAAGTAGAAAACACTATCTTCTGTGCCAAATGAAATTCAGAGACCACCTTCGGTAGAAAAGAAGGGCAGACCTTCAATGCAACCTTTTCCTTGTAAAAGGTGGTAACGGAGGATTACACGATGAAGTGTGCAACTCGCTGACTCTACGAGCTGAGCTAACAGACATTAAAAAGACAGTTTTAATGGTTAGCACCCTTAAAGGACCTAAAGAAAGGTGTTCAAATGAAGCTCCCATGAGAAAATGTAGCACCAGATTTAGATTCTAGAATCGTACAATTAATGGGACAGGAGGGTAAACATTAGTTAACTCCTTTAGAAACAGGATCACAATAGTGACCTTAAAATACGATCCCTGCTCTGGTGAACACTTAAAAATAGACAATGCTGCCAAGTATACTTTTGCAGTCGCAACCTGCAATCCCTGATGGGCTAAATCAAGCAAGAATGACAGCACCCATGATGTGTCACAAGAGAAAGGGTCAATATTCTTAGCTCTGCACCAGCTGCAAAACTTGTTCCAACAGCAGTGGTACAGAGTCTTTGTTGCTGGTCTTTTCTGGCCGAAAGCAACACCTCCATTACTTCTTCCGGGAGTCCCAATCCTTGTAACTTAGCCTCTCAGAAACCTACGTGTGAAGGTTCAGAGTCCTGATTTCTGGGTGAAGAATGCAAACTCCCTCTTACGAGAGCAGATCTTCTCTCTTGGGGAAGACTAATTGGAGGGAAGATGGACATGGCCAGGTACCACTTTCTGTGGCAATGAGGGTCATGGGCTTCCCAAACTTCCTCAACCGCCTGAAGACAATGAGAGGAAAGACGGGGACTGGAGGAAACACGCACAGGAGTGGACATTCTCTGTCCACTACGAACAAGTGTCCCAGAGCTCTTCTGAGTAAATTCCCTGGAGCAGAACATGTTGCGCTCCATGTTGATACTGGGCACAAACAGATACACTTAAGGGGATCCCCAAAGGGCGAAGACCTCTTTAAGGACTTTCTGAGCTAGCTGCACTCATGGGGGACAGAGTTCTGCCTGCTCAGAGCATCCGCCGCTGTGTTCTCCTCTCCGGCTAGGTGAACCGCTGAAAGAGATTCCTTCTTGAAGTGCCCAAAAACAGAGCTGCATTGCCTCTCTGCAGAGTGGTAGTGACCCTACACCACCTCTCCTGTTGAGGTAATGCATGGCCACCATGTTGTCCATCATTATTAGGAAATTCTTTCCGCATACTGAGAGCAGAAAGGCCCTCAGCACTAGTCGCATTGCCCTCAGCTCTAAAAGGTTGATGTGTAGGATGGACTTTGATGGAGACGAATAACAGCCGATTGCCAGATCGTTGGCATGTGCCCACAACCTGGAAGGGTGGCGTCCATAACTACGGTCATCTCCGGCCATGGTTGCCAAAAGGATTTGCCCTTCAACACGTACTCCTCGCAGGCCCACTCAAGGAGAGTCTGTGCGACCTTGCTCGGGACCGGAAGTAGGTCAGTCATTCATTCTGCTGGAGAACTGTGACCGCTGGGATCTGAGAGACCATTAAAGAACCAGCAGGATTCAAATCTCCTGCAGAAGCAGCAGATCTGGATCCTTAAAGGACTGACTCCCTAGTGGACCATATGGAGGCCTTCTCAAGAACCTTGAGCTACAGTTTGCAGGGCCCAAGCATCAGAAGTAATGCCTCGCCATTCTTCCAGATGCTGAGTCAGCCTATCCCCCTCCTCTGCCCTCCCCCCACCCCCAACCACTGTCCTGTGGACCAAGGCCTCAGAGGTTTTGGTGTAGTGGTGGCCACTGCTGATGGCAAGGAGGTTGCAGCTGCTTGAGTGGACTTACCACCTGGCCCTCATCCAACACAAGGAAATCTCCTCTGACCTCTTGTCCTTCCAACTGATAAAAAAAATAGAAAAAGCACTGGCCCCACCAACTTTGAGAAGCCGTGTGGTTCTGTTGCGGCTATTGAACTGCTGCGCTCAGCGATTTTGCTGCTGCTTTTGAGGACAAGCTTCCATCAGCTTTGGAGCCAAACAAATGGGAGCAGTCGAAAGGCATGTTTAATAGCCTTGCTTAGCAAATCTACATGAGACAGTACTGGCTGACATCGCTTGGCCGAAACAGTCCGCTGAATCCAATCCAGACTGGAGCGACTGACACATAGCCGCCTTGCCATTCTTGACAATATTTAACAATTCTTCCCTTTCTTTACCATCCGGTATGTGTTCAGCAGCCATAGCACCACTTCCCACTATGTGAAAGTATATTTTACAAGTGCACACCTGGCATTGATTGATTTCAATGCCATACCGCTGCCTGAGAAAAAACTTTGCTAGGGTATCAAACTTTTTATCGTCCTTATCAGGGGGAATTTTACAGTGGCACATGGTGGCTGCTCTTGATGAAGTGGCAGCCTGCACCACCAGACTCTCTGGAGACAGATGTTTTGATAGGAACTCTGGATCTACATTCACAGGATTTACATCAGGACTTTCCAAATTTACCAAGACTCTGCTCTTCAGAGCAGTATGGAAAGTGAGAACAGAGTCTTTAGGAGGTCCCTTGTCGAGAATATCTGTGAGGTTATCCTGTTTGTAAACCGCAGACGGTCTTACGCAGCCCAGATAGTCACATTGTTCATGACTGCCATATCTGAAGCATCTGCATGTCCAGAAGGCCCTCCAAATGCCACCCACAGAGGAGTTACCTAGCTCACTAGCATCCCATAAGGAGTCCACCAGATGCTGCATCCTGGACCCTTCAGAATTCAAGGCAACAGGAACATTGGGAGTTTCTGAATTCTAGGTGGGAGCAATCTTCATAGACACGGAGGCTTATGATATGGTGTGGAGAGGAGGTCTGCAGGAGAAAAGTGTTCAAGGGAAATTATTTTGCCTGAATAATATTTGGGAAAATATAGTGTTTTGTGTGAAAGTGGGGGTTACGTAATCCCAGGAATATCTTATGAAGAACGAGACTTCTCAGAGCAGTGTTAATAGTCCTGTCCTCTTTAATATAGCAGAGGATGGTCTTATAGGAAAGGTACAGGAAACCCAAGAAAAATCATATGCTAATGATTGAAATAAGTCAAAACCACCAACATCAGACCTTAATTATAGCTGGTCACTGTGCTCCTGGAACACAAAGGGCCATGGCCACTTATACGACCAAGCAGCACCTGACTTCGAAATCTTCCATATAGTATGTCTCCGCGAAAGGTGGATTTCGCAAACCCATCGCCTTGCTGAACCCAGCCATCCAACGAAAGCAAGGGAGACCCTCCTCTGGTCTACTCTACTGATTCATGATTAAAATCGACACAGACTGGACGTTAGTTGAGACATTGAACATCAATCCATGGATTCAGAGTACCATCATAAAGATCATGGTTAAGGATAGCCAACAAAGTCAATCACAAGTAAGCCCACCTCAACCAAAATGTTTGGTAATCCTAAACCTGTGCTGGAATCCTGCAGCCATAAATGATGACACTTTTTTAGATGGAGTTTTTATAAACATCGACGAAGCAGCTGTTAGATTCCAGAATTACAACATCATCTGTGGCAATCTTAACATCCACTTTTTTGACAACAACGTCCAACATATGGATCACAGTGAACTCCCCATTAGAACCAAAAGATGGGACAAAGAAATTACCATCAGAAATAGGACCCTCACAGGAAACTCTAGAGATGACCAAAACAACATAATAGCCACGTGGACATGAGGGAACTCTAAATCTATTATCGACTACATTTGTGTGTCTCAAGCCCTTAAAGATTCAATAGTGAAATCATCAACTATTCCGACTGAATAGCGGCCGCTACCTACTTACTTTACATGGGCCAGACGCAGCAGAGGGGAAAAAAAAACAATTGCCTTTACTGGAAATGAATGATGCAAAGACAAGACTGAGAATAAGCCAACATCAAATTACGGGTCTACAAAAAGCATTCAAAAACTCTGCTATGGATAACATCGACAAATTGAACTATGAATGGCTCCCGACTCCCTTTTTAAAAAAGGTGACACCAGCAGGGGCGAAGACTCACAAACGCCACTATAACACAGAACTTGCGGAAAAGACGAGAGGATACTTGCATCCTTAAAAAACCGAAATACCAAAGACTTATGGAATTTGCTAAACAACGAGCAACACCAGAACTATCTAATTGCAAATGTTCCAGAAAGCACGTGAATTCAAAATTTTGCAACGCTATATAAACCTCGACCATCAGACCTGGAGACTAAAGAGAGCCATCAGTCCACCAAATGGAATTTAGTCTGGGATAAAGAAGACATCTTAGCTATGATTACGAAACCTCAATTCATTGCGTGCTCCAGGACCAGACAGCCTATCGAATGCCACAATCAAACAGAATCCTGAAATATGGACGAACCTGATGAACCAACCATTCACATTAATTGATAAACTTAATCAGATCCCCACTTCCTGGAAAATGGCAACCCTGATCCCTATTTACAAACAAGGTGACAGAGACAACCCCTATAACTATCGACCGATCGCCCTTCTTGATCTGTTGAGCAAACTGTTTGCCAGCTACCTTCTGAATAAGTTATCTGTCTGGGTGAAAAAGGAAAATAGATCTGCAATACGGAAAACTGGATTCACCGCCAAAGTGGGCACTAATGTGAACCTGATGATTTTAAATCTCAAACATGAAGCCAACAAAACTCAAGTCCAAGTGGCCTTTGTTGATCTCCATATGGCCTTCAATGCAATAAATAGATATTATGGTCAAAATTACACGACTGGAAACGTTCAACAGAGATTATCAAGCCTATCAAGCTACTGTACTCTAACACCTCGATCTCTGTCAGACTTACAAAAGAGGGGATAACCACCTGTCCCATAAAAACATGGAATGGACTGAAACAAGGTTGCCCACTGGCAGCACACTGTACAATCTGTACACAGAAGATTTTGAAACCTACATGAGAGCCCACTCATTCAATCTTCCAAAGATCAACTCGGTACCATTCAAACAATGATGAATGCAGATGACTTTGTCCTCATGGACAAAAAAGTCTCAGGTCTCCAAACCAGTCTGAAGATGATGGGAAATTATATGTAAAGCAATGAACTTCAAATGAATACAAAGAAAACTAAAATCATGAAGCTAACAAAATGACCTAGAGGGAAAAGAATCATCCTCATCTCTCACTGTGGATGGTAAAGTGCTTAGAGAAGTAACCACTTATACCTGGGTATGATTATCAATCAATCCAAATCTGAAAATGAATGGGTGCACACCCCAGAAGCAAAAATACAAACGCTAGCGAGAGAAGGACATTTCCTCCATATGAAATATGGAAAATTCTCATTCAAACCCATAATTGCATATCATAGACAAAAGGTTGTACCCATAATAACTTACGGAAGTGAAACGATGCTCAACTCCTCATTGGTAAAATGGCAAAAGTTGGAAGCATCATTTTGGAGGAAGATACTCGCTCTACTTAGTAATTTTCCTATGGCAAGACTAAGACAAAATTGCAACACAATCATTAGCATATATTGCTTTATGGAAACAACTATTTCTTCCGTAAAATAATGGACGACAAAATTCCTGCCATAGAAATCCTTAAGTCTACACCGAATGCAATGAACAACAATTTATTGAATGAATGGCAATCTGAAATGAAACAATTGGTAAATGAAAATATCTCCAACGACATGCTAATTCACCGACCGCAGCATGCAAAGACAAAACTTCAAAGGAAAGATTGGATTAAGACTTGTAGTGAAAAAGCAGCATATCAAATAAATCTTCAATGTGAAATAGACATAAGGGCCATCAATGAACTCCCGACTTACATGACCCTATTTCCAGATCAAATAATTTGTGATACATTCATGAAAATCCAACTGAAAACCATGCCCACGAGATTCAGATTAGCCATAAAACAAATTATTATCCCAGAACAATACTGCCGTTTTTGTCTTAATCAGAAAGTCCAAGAAACATTGTACCATATTGTCATGGAACGTCTGGCCCTGGCTCAAAAGAGACTGCTATTTGGAGAGAATTTCAAGATCTTAGCACAACAAACGGACACTGAAACCAGATGGGCAAAGATACTGGCAGGCAAAGACAAAAAAAGTATCTACACAATTGTTCAATTTCTAACAAATATCCTGGAATTTGAGAAATAGGAGAGGTGCCTCTGACACACAATAAGGACTCTGGTTGACCTTGTGTTTTTTCTTTGCTTCTTTTCTTACTTAAGTTTAACCTGGATGTAAATCTATACTCTTAAATGTTCACAAATAAAAAGTTTAAAATTTAAAAAAAATTCACTTTTTTAAAAAAGGTCCAGGAGTGTGGATGTAAAGTCGAGTTCTATGCAGATGATGGGATGCTATGGGTGAGAAACAAGCTAGGTGGTAGTATTCAGGAGAAGTTGCAAATGACATTGGATCTCATGGAAGGATGGCGCACAAAAAAGGATTTTTACAATGTCAAGCTTCAAATCCGTTTGTATGCTGTTTCACAGCTGTAGAACAAGAGTAAACCTGGACCTTGGACTACATGGGATTGTGTTGGAACAAGGGATGGAATTTAGGTACCTGGGAGTGTCTCTGGATGGGCGTTTATATTGGAATATACAGGTCGACAGGACGGTAGCGAAATGTAAATGATCCCTAAATCTGCTAAGGGCGGTGTCGGCCAGGGGTGGGGGCGGTGTCAAAAGAGCATGAAACTGCTGCATGTCGAAATGGTTAGGAGTGTTGGAATACGGGGTTCAACTGCAGCTTAGTTACAGCAAGACTCAGCTTGGTTAGCTTGATAGAGTTCAGGCAAGAGCATAAGGTCATCACCTACTGAAGCCATGAATGTGTTGGCAGGGATGTTGCCCTTGGACCGGAGGAGGGTGGAATTGTGTGTTAAATATTAGTTGAAATGCCACTCCTACAGTGATTGGCACCCAGTAAAAAAGTGTCTGATGGTTAACTTGATGCATGTGTACAAAGGTGAAAGCTGAGAGAGAAGAGGGGAGACCTTTGGGTTGTATGCCGATATGTTAATGACGTGTCTGGGGGTGGAGGCACTACAGATTGTGAGGAATGTTGACAGAGTGCTGTATCTGGCCTAATCTTTTAAGATAGTAGACGAGTTTAAAAAGGCAAGGTTATCAGATAAGGTTTCCACTTGAATGGCATAGTTTATGACAGTGAATATTGCAGAGGTTAGAGCTATGGAGAAACGGCTGGCAAAGGGAGTGGGTATTTGTGGACTTGAGTGCGTTATAAGCTATAAAGGAATGGAACAGCGATAGAAAAAGACATTGTGTTGCATATTAGACAGCAGCTGGAAAAATGCTGTGGGCGGGATGGGGATTATATTGGCATATATCCCCAGTCATAGTGGGCCATTGGGAAATGAGTTTGTGGACAGAGCTGCGTATGAGGCCACTACTAGGGAGGTAGTGGATATGGTGATCCCCTCAAGTGTGTCTGAGGTCAAGGTGGTGGTGAAAGGCAGAGTTAGGGGAGAATGGCAATGCAGATGGGATACGAGCAGGAAGCGGAGGCACTTGTACGTGGTATAAAGGAAGGTTCAGCGTAAAAGATATGGGGGAATGCAGAGTTGGCACACAGAGGAAACTATTATGAATCGGCTAAGAGTGGGTCATGCAGGTTTGAAAGGATGGAAGTTTTAGATGGGCCGTGTCACATCTGCAAATTGTGAGGCGTGCAGAAGCCCAGTAACGGTGGATCACTATATGATGGGATGTGAAAAGTTCTGACTGCAGAGGGAATTGCTAATAGCCAGGATGAGTAGCCTTGTGTTGGCAGTGAAGAATATATTTGACTTGCTTCACCTCAAAACGAGGTCTGAAGATAAGCAGTGCAGGTTCCTCCTAAAATATGTTAGGGACACTGGGAAGTGGGAGGAGCTTAAGCAGAGTTGTGTGCCAGACAAGGGTGACCAACGGTGAACATCATCTCTCCAGATCGCCGGCTCTAGCCCTTGGCAAGTCATCCCAAAAAGATGATGATTCGCCCAAGTCTGCTGTCGGTCACGCACGAGAAGCAAAACGTTCCATCCAAAAGGCAGCAGGTTTCACATTCTATACCCTGCCAGCCTATAATTGCAAACCCCTACGCAATCTGCACATGGTTCTTCCAACTCCATACATAAAATGAGAAAATCCTTTCTTGCATGGGGACACACCCTGCTACACCACACACACCCACCCCAGGCCCACAGGACAAACCTGGATATGTGCATGCTCAATTGTACATGCAAAGACTGATGCATGCAATTAACTTGAAGCACACACTGACTGTATACTGCAGCGTTGCCTGCAGTAGATGAAAGAGGATGTAGCTTGGATTCAAAACTTTCATCTTTGCAAAAAATTAAGGGGGTGCCGCCCTTGCACCCCAAAATATGATCTGCCACTGACTGTAACACTTGAGTTTTACTGCAATGTTCCACATTAACAAACAGGGTGGAACTCAACACGCTCCCCTCAAGCCTCTCAGGCTGTGGAAGTGTCATTTTCAGCCCAAAATGACACAGATTGCTATTAACCTGACTACTCTCCTCAGCACCAATGAAGGTTTCTTTAGTTGACTCATTCCTCACAAGTGGTGCTCCGTGCTCAAGTACTACATCAGACAGAGAGTAGCACATATTTGGCTAACAATGCCTAAGCCAATTCAATGCATTCACAAGACGTTTAACAAAGTAAAATGTTTTAATGATAAAAAAGAAATTGTGAATCATGATGGTTCATCAGTTAATCATACCAAAAGATGACAGTTCATTACATTAATAAACAAAGTTACACATTTTGTGCTGAAATGTGCTTTTAGGTTCTGTGGAAAAACAACTCAGTGCCATGCATTTATGCAATAATAAAGACTTTTTAGGGTTACATAGTAAATGAGAACAGATCTCTTTCAAGAAGATTAAAGAACTGAGATCAGCGGTTTACACTCAGTAAGTCGTTCTCATGTTCAGTACGACACGTTTCGGCAGTCATGCCCTTCATCAGGTATCTGATATCAATTAATTTCTGCAGTAAATACAAATAATCGTTTAAGGATACTATTCCTGTTGTAGGGATAAGCCAACCTTAAGGTCCTGTAGTCAATGGTAACAATCCTGTGCATTCATAGTGTCAGTAATTTGGAAGGAGAATGTGTTTTCAATGCGACTTCTGATTAATCTCCTGTGAATATCTTTTTCAGGTGAGGTCTGAAAGTTGAAGTTATTTGACATTTTAGATTTGTGCCCACGCCGTGACCACAGTTGTAAACAAAGTTGCGGGTTACGGCATATTCTGCAAATCTGTGGACTCACCCAAGTGGTCGGTAGGACCCTGTGATCCGATGAATGCAATTGTTCAGAGCCCGTTCCAACGCTCGGGTGTCCCGTGGGACAGATGTGGCAGATGGAAACGTGAATGCCATGCATAAGCAAACAATCTATTTCCAAAGAATGTCCCTACTGTAAAATCGATGCCCAAGTTAGACGGCATGAATATGAGATGAAGTCCTTACTTTGAATGGTCTGTCGGGGCGTAACAGGAGCTGCAACAGCGGTACTGTTCCTGCAGTCTTTGCTTGCGTGAAAGAATTTGGTTGTCACAGCAACCTGCACGCGTGCGTGTTGAATGTCTAGTGTCTACGCTGGCGTTACTGGAAATGAAGAGTTCCATGTTGGAATAATTTGACCTTTGTCTATAATGGGTCAATGGTGTGAGTTTGTGTTTGTCGACAATTGGAGACTGCAATGCCTGCAGCGGGTAAACATAAAAAAGTAAGTATGTAATTTAAAAAGACATGGTGGACAACACAAAGTTGCTGAGTATGGTGCATCAATTGTGGTCACTAATTGCAGTATTAATTTATATAATAATGTGCTCGGACCTGTGAGTGTGCAGTGTTTTTGATTTTTGTAGCCAAGATCAAACCAGGAGCACCTAAACTCTTTGAATTTCCCTAACGCACCATTGCATTAACTACTCAATCCCTACTAGTCATAGGTGTGCACCTCTAAACACATTTTGTTTTCTAAGTACTTCATCAGATCTTTCAAGAGTGGGTTTTCCCTTGGAGAACCTTTCTGCAATAAAAGACAAGAAATGTCTCTGCTTAACGTATCAAAGGGGTTTGAGGAAAAAGTTTGCTCCTTCATCACATACATCTCAAGATCCAGTAGTGCTGTCCATAGAGACTACTCACTCTTGCTGAATCATTTGCGGGACAGGAACAGCCGGATGAGATGAGAAGCTGACATAGTACAAACCATGCAGTAACCCTTACTTTAGTTCTCAATTATAAAACCTTGCATGTCGGCAAATTCTTGCTCTTCAACCGGTTATCCCAATGACAAATCCTATGCACTTTGGACATGAAGGGGTACAGTCTCCTGTACTCCCAGAAGAGATCTGCCTTAATCTTCAATACTGTGACAGGGTAGGAGTTCCAGGATGACTCCCCTCATGCCCAACGCTGCCGTGTGTATGCATAATGTATGTTCTCTGACAAAGGACCATGTGGTACACATACACGATACAGTGGCATAAAGTGATTACAATCCATTATCTTCGAGCTTTCACTGCATCTGCTGTCGCAATTACTATATCAAATGTTCCCGCTTTGTGACTTAACAGTCTAGTGATTTGGACCGTTAGCAGCCTCATCATACCTGGTACAGGGTGTTCTCTTGTGAAAGTCCATGATCTTCCTTTATTGCACCTTTCTGTAGTGATTGAACAATTTCTTCTCAAATTGAAACCAAACTGCACCCACTTTATCCAGTGGCCAACTGTCTAAAGTTGTGACTTTCCAGTGCTGTGGCAAGAACAGATACTCTCCCTCAATTGTGGTTTCTGCAGTCCTAGGGAGCTTTCGTTCAATCAGTGATGGGCTAGCAACTTCTGGGGTACCCTCCTTCCTGGGTTCGTGGTATATGGGGCCTAAAGTGTCTTTCCCATGTTCCTGTTTTGCATAGAGAGACTGTTTGTATGCCACAAGCTTGACATTACAGACTCTAGATAAAGTAGATTAAAAAAGGATAAAGTTGAATGGAACAACCCATCTATGGCACAACTTTGCAAAATAACATGACCTCCATATGACTAATGGCCATTTCGCACCTAATGCTCGTGGTTAAGCCACTTGGAAAAGAGGAGTGGAGTCCTCTATTATCAAATACATTTCTGTTTCTAGAGACTTAAACCAGCTTATAAAATCCATGATAGTTACATGTACAAACAAAATTGATCATAATTGGTAAAAGCTAAGTTTGCTAAACTTTCAACCCCCTTTAACTTTAAGTGGCACTGTCTCACTGAAGTTTCAACCCAAGGCAATCGTCTTAAAATCAATCCCAGGAAAGTAGTTCAATTGTACCATAACCTAAGTTTATGGACCAATCACTAAATAAACCATTGGGGATGGTGGACTATACAAACTTCTTAGCCCTGTACAGGCAGAAGTCCAATAAAAAAGCAATTCCTCAAAAAACGGTTTACAATCATGTGCATGATCAGACCTTAGTACAGAGGTGTAAGACAATGAGAGAAGAACTGAGAGCCGTGCGGAGGTGTTAAACTGCAACGACTGTATTAGAGATCAAACGCATTAAAGCCAACTATAGATCCTTGTGCAAACAGTACAAAAATTATCTCTTTCAAAAAGACGCAGAAGAAATGGTGGTGGCCTTAAAGGGAAAAAACTCAGCCAAACAATGGGCATTATTAAATCGTCCAACTCAATCACAACATTACCTACAAGCCAACGGCCTATCTGAAGCAGCCTGGATGGCTTTTTATACAAAGCTTTTTGAAGATCTTGATCTGGATAAACCCTCTGAAGCTACAAGTATGGTCCAATGGCAGCTGCCCTATGACCAAGATGACCTGACAAGGATGATAAAACACCTCAACCAGTCTGTAGCAGAAGCCCGTATGGAATCACAAACCAATTAATGAAAGGAAACCCAGAGCACTGGGCAATAGTTTTGGATATGGTATTGCAACCAATCTTGAAACACAAACAAATCCCAAAGAACTGGAAGACTGCTCATATTATTCCAATATTTAAATCAGGCTCAAGATCAGACCCTTCCAATTACAGGCCCATAGCACTTCTGGATGTTATGGGCAAACTGGGAAATCGGAAACCACCTTTGGTAAGAAAGAAGGATTTGTCCTATTCTTGTGGAAACCAGGTAGGGATGCTCCACCGACAAAGCTTGGAGCTCACGCACACGCCTTGCTGAGGTAATGGCGACCAAGAAAGCCACCTTCCACGAAAGGTGCTTAAGATCTACCGTAGCCATTGGTTCGAAAGGCTTATGGCACAAGGCCGTAAGAACCACGTTCAGATCCCACATCGGATGCGGTTTGCGAACAGGAGGGAAAAGACGCATTAGACCTGCCAAGTGCCGTTTAATCACTGAATTTGACAGTGAGAAAGAGCACTGGTCCGTGGATAGGTAGGCGGCCACAGCCGAAAGACAAGTCCTGCATGACAAGACATGAATGCCCGACTCTGCTAGATGAGAGACGAAGGACAGCACCGTGTCAATCGTAGCCACCCTGGGGTCCAACTGTTTGGCTAAGCACCAGTGACAGAACCAAAGCCACTTGGTCTTATACTGAGACATCGTTGAGGGCTTCCTGGCTGCCTGAATAATACGCATGTTGTCAGCAGACAGGTTGAGATGTTCTACAGATCTGAACTCATTGTTAGGGAGAATTCTCTGTTTAGGCTGAATTTCCTAACCTAGCGAGTCCCCCAGCAGCTTTGCTGGATTTCTGGAGTTTGTTTTTTTCTCCTGCCAAGGGTGAGACTCTTTCTCCCACTCTTGGACATGATTTGTGGTGTTCCTTTGACTGTTAATGTGTTTTATGGGCTATGGGGTCCTTTACTCCATAGGGTCTCATGTGTTTTTACTATGTGTGTGACACAGTACCCTCCGTGCAGCGACACAGGGGTGTCATAATGACATCCCACCATAGACGCCATACCCTGGTACTGACTACTGTCTCCCAGGGCATGTAAAGTCACCATTGCCTTTACTAGTCCCAAATTATGAACAGAAACCAGTACAAACCATCATATTGTGGACATACTGGTCGGGGCAATTCAATTGCCCCAGGGTCTGTTAGTCGAGGGGGCCCGTCTCCGTCCCCCTGATCGAGTTTTGGCTGGTGGCAGTGGATACTACTTTTTATATTCGACTGCGAATATATCTCTATGGGATTTTCCCATTGTTCGAGGCTACCAACTTAAATTATTTAATTCTCATAGCCTCAAACATACTGCGGTTTATTTATTTAATATTAATTCGCCGGTTGGTATTTTTTGCCAGGACTCGATTCTAAAATGGCGTTTGTGTTCTCTTCTGTGACTCCAACCCAAGTCGAGCCCTTCGTTGCACTTTTTGGCAGGCTTCTCCACAGAAGCCTCCAAAAGTGGTGCCACTCTGTCTGGGTACCACAGGGGGTGTCGGAGGGGGTTTAGGCAGCCTGGACTGAGTTACCTTGGTAACTCAAGTCGCACTCTTGTGTGATTGGCCCAAGTGGTGAGCCGGCCGGCTCACCACTTAGCATGTTTGATTGACAGCTAGGCTGAGTGAATGGGGGTGTGCTGCATAAAAGCAGGGCTTTTGGGACTGGAACTTTAGAAGTCGCCACAGGACCTGAGAATCTGACGAGGGAGAAGCTGAGCCGACCTGCTACGACGACACCACCGGTGGAGCCCTGCAGAACCGACTCGCCACTTCCCGACGACAGAGAATATCTCCCGGCTGGAGAGTCTTCTTCCCCTGACTGGTGGGCACAACCAGTTTACCTTCTTTTCCTCGCATCCCAGGACGTCTTGTGGTCGAATTGCCCGTGCCAAGCACCCCGGCAACCGGATAGCCACTTACCACTGGACCGCGAATAAAAGGACCGCTCCTTTTTAACCTGAGAACTCCGCGGCTGGTTTCTTCCCTGGCAGTGCAACGGACTCCTGTCTTCCTCCCCGACGAGATCCTCTCTTCCCCCGGACGAAGCACCGACTTGCATCCGCTGCCAGGAACAACTGCCCCCGCTGGAGTATTCTCACCACTTTAAGGTACAGTGTCCGCCAGGCCTCCCTTTCTAAAGATTGCTACAAGGTAATAATAATCCCTTAACCTTCTGGACTGGGCTGGCCGCCTTGACCATCTAACTGGTACCTTTCTTTTGGTCCAACTCTTTCTGAACCTTTGAGACTTTTGCGCACTTTTCAACCGTGTGACCTTGGACACATTTCGTTCTGATCCTCTTAAAGTGGATCCGGCTTTCTGAACTCTAACTTCACGGTTTGACTCTGCCTTCCTGTCTTGCTGTGTTCTTTCGAAAGTGTTCGGATCTGTTTCAATTTATGCTCTGCCTTTCTCTCCCTTTTAAACCAAATTATTAGAGTGCCATCTACGTTAAGCGCTCACCGCTGTCTCAAAATAAGTGGGGCTTTACTTAAGACTTGTCTAATATTCTTTTAAGGGAGTGTATATCTTTTAGTGACCGTGTTTTTGAACTGCTTAATATTAGTGCCTGTGTGTTTTATTAGATGTGGTTTTAAATAAATTATTATCTCTTTTTTACACCAAGCTCTGGTCAGTGTTTGCTTGTTCTACTGTGTTCTTTTGACCTATTGTGAATACTCTGTATACTGCCTAACTCTTTTTGAGAGAAGTCTGACTGCTCAGCCACAGCTACCAAGTGAATCTGTGTGGTACAGACTGCTACCAAGTGGGTTTACTGCCAAACACCTATAGTCTTAAATCTTTTGCAGTGGTCCCAGAGGAAACTGCACAGGTTTCTGCCTAACACTCATGCACCATGCTGCCAAGCTGAACGATTGTGGGGAGGGGTGCCACAGCTGCCGATCTCTCTGGTGAAGCAGATCGGGAACTAGCGGAAGCCTGATCAGTGCACACACCGACAGATGTTGAAGCTCTGAAAACCAGAACCTTGACGGCCACCACAGAGCTATAAGCAGAAGAGAACAGTTTACCGTGTTCTGCAGCTTGCAAATCGTGCGATGAATCAGAGGCAGAGGCGGAAAAGCATAGGCCCTCATGTTGTGCCAAGGAATCTCGAGAGCATCTCCCAGAGAGGAGGCTCCCAGAGGAAGTTTGTTTGCTGATGTTGCGAAGAGGTCCACTTCCGGAGTGCCCCAACACAGGAATATCTGTAAGGGGACCTCCGCTTTCAATTCCCACTCGTAGCTGACTATTGTTTGTCGGCTGAGGGCATCGGCCGTGACGTTCAGCTGCCCCGGGATGTGTACTGCCACCAGCCAGACACCATGCTGAACCGCCCATTCCCAAATCTGAATGGCCAGATCCACAAGAGGAGGAGACTTGGTGCCCCCCCGCTTGCTGATGTAAAACATGGACACCACATTGTCTGTGCAGACATGAATGACTTTGTTGGCAATGACTGGCCTGAACACCTTGAGCACCAGGAAGATCACCAGAAGCTCCAGATGATTTATATGAAGGAACTTGTCTTGGGGCGACCAGAGGTCGGAGACCTGGAGAAGAGCCAACATCGCACCCCACCCCAGAAGGGAGGAGTCCGTCGTGATCGTCACCATCGGAGCGGGGTCTTGGAAACACACACCCACTGACAGGTTGCTGAGAGGTGACACCACACCAGGGTCCACTCTCATGAAAGCCGGAAGTCGATATTATCTTGGAGTCCGGATCCACAGCCTCATGCCAAGAACTCAGAAGAGCCATCTGCATCCGCCTCATCTTGAGCCGAGCAAGAGGAAGAGCTAATACGCACAAGGCCTCTGGAACCACCAGGCCGACATGCTCTGACTGCAAAAACATCTGACATATGGCGAACAGATCCACCATTCTGTCCCCGGTCAGGTAAACACTGCAGTCAATCGTGTTCCAACGCAAACCCAGGAAAGTCAAGTCCTGAGAGACCATCATGGAAGATTTCTGCCAGTTCACCGACAGCCCAAGGTGAAACAGGAGCTGGAGGAGAGACTGAAGATTGCTCGAGGCTTTCAGCGGACAAAGACTACGCAGCAGCCAATCGTCCAAATACGGATACACATGGATACCCTGTTGCCGAAGATAAGCTGCGATAACAGATATCAGCTTCGTAAAGACACACGCTGCCGAGCTGTTGCCAATAGGGAGCACTCGGAACTGGAAGTGCACCTCCCACACGGAAAATCGTAGGCATCTCCGATGCAGATTCCAGATCAGGATATGCATATACGCATCCTGGAGGTCTACCAAGCTGAGCCAATCGCCCTTCTGTAAAGAGGACTTTATTTGGCGTGATCATCTTGAATTTCTCTTGGGGTAGAGAGAGAGATTGAACTGGGAAAGGTCTAGGATGGAGCGCAGGCCAGCCTGGTTGGGTTTGGGCACCGTAAACAGCCGGGAATAGAAGCCCTCCCCTCGCTCCCCTAGAGGAACGGGTTCAACCGCCCTGAGATCCAGTAACTTCTGAATCTCGGCTCTGAGGGAGAGCGACCCCGACTGCTGGAAAGGAGGATTTATGGGTGGGGTAGGGGGAAAGGGGTAAGCAGAAGCCCGCCCGAGCGACTGACAAGACCCACCGGTCCTCGGTGATGGTCTGCCACGCCTCCCAATGAGACGCAATGCATCCTCCCACCGGGGTCTCGTGCGAGCGCAGAAAACTTTCATTTACCTGGTTTCTGAATGGGTTAAATGGAATAAGAACGAAAGAACAGTGGGAAGCTTACATGTGAAAGGATCAACTTTCTTTTCCCTGCACCAGCTGCAAAACTTGTTCCAACAGTAGCGGCATATGGATTTAGTAGCTGGTCTTCTAGCAGACAGCAAAATCTCCATCACTTCCTCCAGAAGCTACCAATGCTTGTAGCTCACCCTCTCAAACACCAGATGTGGAGATTAGGAGTCCTGATCTCTGGGTGAAGAATGCGACCTCCCTCTTGCAAGAGTAGGTCCTCTCTTTGAGGAAGACGAATTGGAGGGCAGATGGCTATTTCCAGAAGGTTCAGGTATCACGTTCTCCTGGACCAATCCGGAGTAACAAGGATCATGGTTTTCCCAAACTTCCTCAACCTCCTGATGACATGAGGGTTGACGGGGTCTGGTGGAAACGCATAAAGAAGTGGAAACTCCCAGTCCACCACGAACACGTCCACGAGAGCTCCTCTTTAGGGAAATTCCCTGGAGCAGAACTGTTCGCACTTCCGATTGACACTGGTCACAAACAGATCCACTTGAGGGTTTCCCCTAAGGCCAAAGATCTCCAAAAGGACTTCTGGAGCCAACTCCCACTCGTGGGAGATCATGCTCTGCATGCCCAGAGTGCCTGCCACCATGTTTTCTTCTATGGCGAGAAACTGCCTGAAGAGATTCCTTCTCTTAGTGTCCAGAACCAGAGCTACATTGCCCCTCTGCACAGGGGCATTGACCCTACTCCCCCCTCTATTATCGAGGTAGTGCATGGCCTGTGGGATGTATTGACCCAATTTGCTATACTATGCGTCATCACTCTGGTATTTATGGTGCAAGAAACAGCAACAATGGCGGCAAAACTCTTGTGTGCGCCAAAACCTCCAAAACCGCGTTTTCCAACACACAAAAAGATGGATGCACAACTTGCCACCCATGGTGCATGTGTGGTGGAATAGAGCACACACTGCAAAAAAAAGTGCCAGTGTACTCCTTAACAAGCAAACCTAGAGTACAGCAGAGGGAGCAGCAGCACTTTGCAAGTAAAACTCCAAAATGTGCCGGTAAATGACATTTTGCTGCGAAAACTCAAAAAGGCTGGTACATAATACTGTTTCAACACTCTAATGAAGCACTGTGAATATACAAAGTCCTAAAACGTGAAGAGCAAAACATTGCCTCTGAATGACAGCCCCCGTCAAAATCTGTGTGAAGCACACTGGGCTATCTGTGAATGACAGCCCTGTCAGATGGGCTCTCCTGATGAAACTACAAAGTTATCGGAACTAAAAGTCTGCCGGATTAGCAAACATAAGAGGAATGTTGATAAAAGGAATATAGATCTCAGTTTTTGATTCCACAGGTTTAAAGCTAAGAATATAATTTATCTATGTCATTTGATGCAACTAGTTTGGTTTCTGCTGGATTTTAAATTAAGAAAAAGAATAAATTAGCCTGGCTGGGCCTGCAAGAAGCGGAAAAACAGGTTTCCCCAAGCGGAGGGAAATACTCTCAGCAGAAACTCACTGACATATGATAATTGTGGGTTAAGCCATAACTTGGTCTACAACCAAGGAATGAATAATGGCAGATCCTCCAGGCCAGGAAATGGACGTGTGAAAAGGTTGGAAACTGCTCCTTGAAGGAATTCCCCAAATGAGGGGGCGACTCCTTGTGCTCCAGGGAGAGACAAAAGGCAGACCATTTGCTGCTAAGAAATAATAATGAACAATTTTTAGAGACTCATAACTTGCTATCCAAAGTGGTGAAAAATATAAAAAGGACAGATGGCATTACGTTTCAAGAGGCGGTGGAACTGTGTAACATATTCTGGACAGGAAAGGCAATATATGTGGTTTTATGTGAAATGTATTAATGCTAGAATTGTTAAACTTTACACACACATCCCTATGGTAATCATACATATTTGTGGAAATTTCCAGAAAGATTGGAAATTGTGTTGATCGCGAAATGGACAAAATTCTGCAGAAAGGTGAAACAAGGTCTCACAGCTGCAGGATTTTGATGAACAGATACTACATAAAATATGGAATCTTTGTGTGTGATTTTCATAGAGGTTACAAATGTATAAATCTGTATTTAGGACAACATTTGATTTTGATACTAGTGGCTAGGGGAGGTTTCTAAGCACTGTAAAAGCCAAACAATAAATGTGACATCATCCGTCCTTGATCCAATCACTCAGATGCAAGGCGGAGAGGAGGCTAGATCCAATCCCATTTCACAGGGGCAGGTTTAGTTAAGCCGGCCCATACACCCATTTCTGTGATGTCATTTGAAAGGATAAATAGAGACAGCTAACATATAGGGACTCAGTCGCTCTTCTGATTCCAGCGGAGCACTTTGTTCCAGCATTCAACATCCAGCCTTTAACATCTTTCCAGATCCAGAGGCCAAGAATTAGGCCAAGCAGTAGCTGAACCATTTTCAGCAAGGCCTCAATCCTCAAACTTATTCTCACAACCCAGTATAGCACTGTGGTATGGGAAAGCATCCTGAACTAGCATCCTGAAACTATCTGGCTTGCTACCCTAAGGCATACCTGATGAACTCGCTATCCCGCTGATTTGAATACTCAGAAACAAGAAGGGCAGATCCTGTGCAGTTACGGTGACCGGCTTACCTTATCCAGTCCCACGCCTGATGTGCTCTCCTTCCTTGATAGACCCAATCCATTGACCAGAACCGTGACTGTCAAAAATCTTCAATCCCAGTGGATTGTGAGTATTAATAGGATGCTAGAGAAATATTGTATACCTTGCATTATCTTGTTCCATTCTAACCTTTGAACTATCCCTAATTTCATAACCAGTAACAGTGTCAACATCTTTAGTGATATCTTATTCTGTCTAGTTGCTAAAGTGCCATTTTCATAGTCATCTTATTTGTGTAACTCTGATCCATAAATCCCACTTTGAGCCTTTGGACTGGTGCCGCCGAGGAAGATGATGGGAATGTGTTACTGAAGTCATGAATCAGTCTCAGAGCTTACTTTGTCCCGACTTGGTTGCCTAGCCCAAACGCTCTAGCCTTGAGTAAAAGCATAAGCCATATTTTCTGATTCTAAACTGAAGTCCTTGTTCAAATTCATGTCTTTATTTTCGAAAAACCTCCAACTCCCTCAATTTTTAAATAGAAGCAATATTTCAACTCCTACTTGTACCTAACATCCTTAGCTATCTCTACAACCCAAAACCTCAGTGTTAAACAGTGCGATTGTCCCGTTATATCAAAAACCGCATAAGTAAAAGTTTGCTGTGAATTTCCTTGTTGAAAAAGTTTACACGTGTGAATTGCCTTTAAATAATTTCCCACTTGGCCTTTGAGATTTTAAATGAAATGTTTTCTTTTGATTAAATCATGCTTGTGTTTGCTTGCATTTGTTCAAAGCGGCTCCCATAGAAAGTTATAATAAATTAAGCATTTGTGACCACATTTAGTGGTTTTGCTCAGCCAATTTCAAAGCCATACTGACAGTTGAAAGGTCAATTCCGTTTTTCTCTTTAGTTTAAAGGGGGAAGGTGGGAGTGATATTCTGTTTGATCTGCCTTATTCCTGAGTACCTGCTCTCTCCTCACATCTATTTATATTGCCTATTGGTGGGTTGGGGGGGGCGTTGCAGGGGGAACGCCTAACCATAGTGCTATCTGTTCCAAACCAACCCAAAAGTATTATTTTCTTTGCTGCATTGTTTGTGCTCATTACTTGATTCCTAGTGCATTAAAGATATTATTCAGTGTTCTGTACCCCATTGGTGATTGTTGCTACCTATTAAAATATATTATGATTTAAATTCTAAATAAATATTCACCTTTGTAAACTAGCCGGATTCCTGCTTCAGTGTGACCGGGGGTTGGTGGGGAGCGGGGTCTCAGGAGAAGTGTGTGATATGAGTGGTATATCATTCAGAATATTGAACTTATAGATAAAATAAATAAGGGTTTCATCTGCGCACTACATGCTGGGCGAGACTGGGGTGTGTGCCGGATTGAAATCACTTGCAGGCCACTGTATTGTTCATCATTATCAGGACACTTTTCCCCAGTATTGTGGGCAGGAATGCCCTCAGCGCCCAAAGGTTGATCTGGAGTCTGGACTTCGACTGAAACCAGTGTCCGCCGACTGTAAGATCCTTCATGTGTGCTCCCCATCCTGGAAGGGAGGCGTCTGTCACTAGTGTCATCTCTAGCCATGGTTGCCAAAAGGGTTATCCTCATTATATTCTCACAGCAGGCCCACCACAGGAGATCCTGGGTGACCTTTGTTGGGACCTGGAAAAGGTCAGTCATTCTGCTGGAGAATTTAGACCACTGGGATCTGAGAGCCCACTGAAGGTATCTCATTCTCAGACTGGCTTCTGGCACCATAAAAATGCATGATGCAATGAGGCCCAGCAACCTTAGGAAGTCAAAGTCTGGGAGATGCTGGATGCCCCCTCCCCCACCTTGCAACCACCGGGAGCCAGTGGATAGATTTTAGCACTGGCGAGATGCGGTCCCTGGGCATGAGGCCAAGGACAAATCTTGGGTGTCCTATTCTGCATTAGTTGTAGAGGGCGGAGAGAGGAAAGAGGCAGATTGAGGGAGAGGCTGTTGCAATAGTCCAGCCTGGAGAGAACCAGAGCTCTGAAGACAGTCAGGGGGGTTCTCCTCTTCCTCGAAGATAGACTCCATGGATTTAAAGAAATCCAGTCTAGACAATGGTTTGTGTGACTCCGTAGAGTCAGTCGAGGTCTTTGTAAGCTTCGAAGGAACTGAATGCACCAATGCCATCGGGGACTTCGAAGAAGCGGATGGTGAATGCCTCAATGGATTTATGGTTCGTATGAATCTCCAGACAGCTTCAACAGATTAGGAGAAAGCCTTGAGACCGGAGTCGAAGACCCTGAACCTTTTGCCTTCGAGGAGTAAGATTGTGATTTCACCTTGTGCGTCACGGGAGGCTCCTTCGATTTCTGTCGATGAATCTCTATTCCCGGGCTCTTAGGCCTGCCGAAAGGAGATACATCAGACTCCATGCTGGTCTTTTTAGTCAGAAGATTTTTTTTTCAGGGTAGTGGAGGAGGATTTGAGAGAGGGCTTACCTGCTTTGAATTTCGCCTTCCCTCCCTGCAAGGCCTTGACCGCCATGGACCAGCACGAGCCACAGTCATTTACCTTGTGGCCTACCCCCATACATCACAGACAGACTCAGAGCGTGTCTGTGATGGACATATTTGCCCCACAATTAGCACACCACTTAAAACCGGTCTTCGGTGTTGAGGCCATGTCGAGTAGACTATGAACCGACTGCTGAAGTATACACACAATTCGAAATTACGCTGAGGCAAGGTTTCTCCAAAGCACGCTAGCACGTGGAAAAAACAGAACCGAGTTAACGGTCACTGCGCATGCTTCATATACCAGCGTCAATGCCTCGGCTGAGGACAGTACGCAGGCTGTCGAGGGCCATGACTCGACGCTGGATGACTCAGAAAAAAATAAATCCAGAGCAAGCTGCAAGCAGACTTGGATATATCAAAGATGAGGAATACGTGGGAGGACACAATCCATTCGAAATATAGTTTGAACTATATCCCGATTGGTATATGTACATTAAAATATTGTTTTCTGTAAATATGGTTGTCTAGTTGGAACAAAATGATCATTTACAAATGCATTTTAAAAATGAATTATTTGTAAAAATAAATGTAATAAAAAGATTAACAATGATGGTAGCTTAAAGTTTAAAAGATGTGTGGGGCTCAATAAAACGACCTTTGCACCACCTGTCAGGCATATAAAAGGAAGTGTATTTTAATAAACATGTATATATACACACACACACTTGTAAATATGACCATCCATAAGTCTTATTAACCCCGACAGTTGACGTAGGTTTAATCCTGTACTAGGTTTTTATTATGCGTTGTGAACAGATATATAGTTTAATAAATATTTTTTTAAAAACTTAACACATTGACTAAAAAAAAAAAAATTCACAACAGGCTCAAGCCCCACCCCTCCTCCACAATTGCTCTGCACACAAGTGCCCCTATCGCTGGACGATTGTTTTCCAGACATGCCTGGGCATACCTGTTGGTGCATCAGCTGTTTAGACCAGCAAGAACTGCCTGCTCACCTTTGGCCAACAAACTGCACCTTGCAGTGCAGCTGTAATATCTTACATCTTAGGGCAACAACACGATCTTTGTAGAAACAACGAAAAAACACAAATACAAAAAGAATCGAAAAAGAAATATATAAAAATGTAATCTGAAACAAATTAAAAAATAAAACATGTTTTTACAGAAACAAAATGTATACAAAATACAATTGAACTGGGGCTGGGCCTCATGATCTAGGGTTAACCTCCTGGGGCGAGATTATCACTTTGACGAAACATATACCTATGACTGTTTAAGGGTATCATAATACAACTAGTTTATCATAAGTCACCTAGTGCCAGGCAACCTATAAGGAACTGGAGATGAGTAGCCAATGGGTATTTGGTTCAGCACTTGCACCCTACATATTTTTTTAATTTTGGGGAGAAACTGTTGAAAATATATTTTAATCACACCAACCAACTTTTTTCTGCCATCACATTTGGCACCATCTAATCATAAACGAGTGGAAATGTCAATTTCCGGATCATGCCACAGGAGAAATAGACAAACTATAATTGTTCATTTTAAAAAATACTATAGTTAATTCTGTATGCTACAGCCAGTGCTCTCATTAGGAATTCTGCAATATTTCTTGGATTCATTTCCTTAAGGGAAACATAACTGGCAAATCCTTGCATTTCATTAGGTATTATCTCGAGTGCAAAGGAATTTCATAATACAAACATTTGAACACAGGTAGTCATAGATAAATTCTTTAGCTGCTCTAAGGAGGTGGAGTTTTGGGGCTTCCGAATGGAAACACCATGTAAAGATCATCATCAAGTGATTTTTCTGGAAAGCATATAGTTATGAAAGAAATAGGTCAGGTTGGCAGTTAAAGGATGCAAATTTCAAGAAATACAGCGGGCAGCATTTTTAGAAATGTGCATGCATTCATACATTTTCTAAGTATTAGCCATCCACTTGCACACTCACATAGGTTGATAAGAGCAATACATACAGCAACTGTAAAATGTTTTGTGAAAATGCAAAAATAGGTCCACTCTAACGCTTTAGTGCATTAAATGGCAAAGGTGGGTGGCTGTCATTTCACTTCACTACAGAAAACACATTTTCCAAACCTTTATGGGAGCTTTTATTTTAAAAATGGAATATACATCTGTTAGTTGGAGGTAAAAAAGTGCATTAAGTTATGGTGGCATTCAATTGAATGCAGTATTTTGTAAGGAGGTAACATAAGGTGCGTGTACGGCTAGCAAATGGCGAGTGATGAATTTACTCTTAACAAATGAGATGTGGCATAACAAGTGGAAATTTGCCCGGGCCCATAATGAGAAAGGTACGAAGGGAAAAAAAGGCAGCATTTCCAAATACCATCTGTATTTACTGCTACCGTCAAACCCATTAACGGCCTAAGTGATGGGTCTATGCACATTTTCATCTTTAACAGATTCACAAAAAGTGGTTTAAATGTATAAACTACAATCAATTGGTTGGTTGCAGCTCTGATTCTGTAGAATAGCTGGAAGATTGAAAACCATGAAGTAAAAATAATAAACGCATGACAAACTAAATCAGAGGGAGCTTATAGCAATGTTAACTTGCAAGGGCAAAAAAAAAAAAAGCCCAGAACTAGTTTCAAGAAACCTGTATGGTAGTTTATGGAAATGTTTGTTTGAATAATTTTCCCTGCATATTCCATGTTAAAGTGTAATTATCTAACTGTAACCCATTTAACTACAATGATCCATTTGCTTCTTTTCTATACTTCTACAACCCAACAGTACATTTCCCCTAACCCGTACCCATTCATGTTACCCACCCATTTATGTTGCTGAACCTTCTAATCGAAGGCCATTCTCAATGTTGCCCTGCTGCACATATTTTCCATTTTGTATCCTGCATTTCATTTGCAGCTTCTGCTGACTTCAACCTCTTAATTTGATCGCTGTAGAGTATATTTGCCCATCAGTGTGCCCAGCACCATTTGTTTTCTTCATAACCTTAAAAAGGTAACACAAATCTTCCAGTAGAAAGCAAACAATTTCTAGATGTGACAAACATTCCAGTAATGTTCTTGTCACGATTTCCATTCCAACATTCTCTAACACCACAACTCAAAACTAGCATGTTACCACCATTTCAACATCGCCAAAATAAATGGACTATACAACGTTGTCACTAGAATTCCAACATTATCTATACAATTGCGCTGCAAAATTATGACAACAGAAATGCAATGTTTCCAATACTGCCACAACCATTTTAACTATGCCCTGCAACACCGTATTAACTAGGCTGCCACCATTCCAATCCAGACTTTCCCACCACCAATCCAACATTTTCTGAATTGGTACTTGCCCTTTAACGTGAACTGTAGCATTGTGCAACTACCATCCGAACAAACCCTGCATCGATGTTATTACAATCCCAGTATTTCGGTTCCATGTAATAATGTCACTGCAAAAACGTCACCTGGCAAAAAAGTCGACAAGAAATTTGCGTTTTTTGCAAGGACATTATTACATTGACCATGTGGGGGGACACCCTCCATCCCCACTTCCCTTGACCCCATATATATATGGTCACCATATAAAATGTTGCCACAACCTTTTCCTGGTGACATTATGTATGGCGAATATATATCTATCTATCGATCTCTGGAAGAATATACTACGATATTCCGATATTGTCGATGTCAACGACTAACAGTATTCCAAAACTCTGTTCCACGAGGCTAACAAAATTGGAAAATGTTCTGCACTGATATATTACCACCCCCTCCAAAACGGAAAATATTGTGCTCCTACCATGCTATAGAGCACAACACAACTCCAATTTAAACACAATCGCATGGAACAACCACCACTTGCTTCACACCAGCCACTTATCAAACACCATCACACCACAGACCATTTGAACAACAACAGCATAAGGCCTTTTGCCTTCAGGCATAGAACCCTTCAGGTAAGCAGTTTGTAAATACGTTTGTGTGCATATGGTACATGTGCAAAAGAAAAAAAAAAAAAAACAACACATTGATATTGCTGGGATTGATTCCATTACCGGGGTGCAAAATGGGCACTCACCGCTAGCTGTTGGCTAGTGATAGTTGACTCTTGGTGAGTAAGAAATTGTGTGACTTCATGGCTGGCTACTAGCTTGCAACTTGAACTTTTGCATCCTGCTATTACGCAAATGTAGGATTGTGCCCAACAGTCTACCTCTATGAGCAATTCAACATTCCTCTTACCCCTTTTTAAGCTTGGGTTGAAACCTGGAACTGAAAAAATAAAACATAAAGGCTCATTGCTAAATTGCAGACATTCTAGAAAAGACACTTCTGTACAGTAGCACTAGCAAAATCATTTGATCAAATATGGATTCCTTCAAGGAATGGCATTACATAAAGTACTAGCAGATTAGTCATACCTAAACCTAGACTTTTTAAATTTTTTCTTGGTTATAGAAACGGGTTGTTTTTCAGAATAATGCAGACGTAATCTAATCTCAGTCTGACATGTCAGCCATCCGGAATCCACTCTTTCGACGCCATCTGGCAAAGTAGATATGACGAAAATAAGCAATTGTTAAATATGCAATCTATTCAATCACTGTATGCATCAAAATAACGGACTACTAATCATTGCAGTATGCTATCACAATCTGAAACGTTCACAAAATATTCTTCAATATTTAACACATTGTACAGCCAAGTCACATTTTCAGCATATTGAAAAGCAGAGCTAAATGAGTGGAACCAAAAATATTCATGCTTTGGAAACAAATTTATTTTGCAATGCGAAAAGCTAATTCATTGCAGTCTTACAATTAGGGACCAATCTCTAATGCTAAAAGCGATTCCAAACCCATGCTTAACAGATTGGGTATCCAAGCCACCCTTCTTAACATCTCATGGTTTTTCTCTGCCACAGTGTATGAACATGGATTTTAGTTATCAATGACGAACAATAAATGCGGCTTTCATTAGCGAAAGGCCTAGTTGAGCTTTCTCATTGGATCTAAAGTTAGACTGGAAAGGCAGAAGCAAGCATTACGCATGCAAATACATTTTCTTTAATGGTGCCAATAACAAAATCCAGGTGTTAATATCCTTACATTTTAGTTTACATTGATAATTACATCTAATTCTATGCTACATCAGACCAAAGGGTGGGCCGTGTAGGTACTGGGGTGTAAAAATATGCAAGACATACAGAATTCCCTTGTATGTAGGTACCCAATTCGGGAGTAACGCTAAAACATACTTAATCCATGTTCCCGTTATTTACATACTATCCCATAAAGTGCGTAGATTATTGCTGTAAACAGATTAACTCAATCCAATATGCATCTCCCAGCCCCCCAGCACAACAAATACCACTAGAACGAAAAACAAGCAACACCTTAAAATATATTAGGCTCAGTGGTTTCCAAAAGAAAATCATGAATACAACGCAGGCAGGCTTTTGCAAGACTACAATGCATTCAATCCATATGGAATCTCGTCCAGGACTGTTCCTTTTTATTGCAGTACAATATTTTACAGCAATGGCCTGGAATACCCATGGAAAAACAAATAAGGAGACAGTTTAGGTCTGCTTTTCGGCTGTGACACAATGCATTCATACACATTTTAAGGGAGCAGTACCAATAATAATCCCACCGCAAGAACTGTGTACATTTTTGTCCAACTGAATGCGATGGGCTTTGAGAAAAACATTGGTGGTGGAGTTGTGGCCTGGATAAATCTTAAAGTGACAGAGGCAAGTGTGTCGTGGTGGTACACAATGCAGAAACCAAGTGGCTTAATACTAGGTGGTTGAGGGAGCCAGTACAAGGAGGCTGCGTGTTTAAGTCAGGGAAAGGAGCGCGAGGGTGGTCGAGCTAGAGTAAGGCAGCTGCAGGTGGGAAACCATACCACAAAAAAAAAAAACGGATAGAACCGCTTTAATTTGAAAGCTTCCATCCCAGAGATACAAGGCAGAAACTCGCTTTTGGGCATCTTTTCCGACTGAAACGGAACAGTACGGACAAGAATGACTTCGAAACAGACGCCAAGGCTGTCGGCGGCCATAATTTCGAATGCATTAATGTCGAAAATAAAAATGTCGATTTTTTTTTTAATTTATGTTTTTTATTGGGTCTAGTTAGTTAAAAAAGTGTTAATAAACAAAAAACAGGGGGCTGGGGGGAACCCCCATAAAAAATTAAAAAATAAAAAAAAGAATTCTACTTTTTTTTTCGACATTTTGCATCCGACATTAAGGCATTCGAAATTATTGCATTCGACTTATTGACTATAAACCGACGCCAAGGCCCTGAAAAATAAATTTTACCAGAAGAGAATACCCTAAATTACTTGTGAAGAAATCCTGCAAAAGAGCCAGGAATAACAATAGGGAAGCCATTCTTGAATACAAAAGCAAAACAAAATAAAACAAGCAGACAAAATGGTATTTGTAAGTACTTACTCAGACCGCGCAAATGAAATTACTAAATCCATAAAAAAAGAATTGGAAAATCCTTCAGGAAGGAAAAGCACCAATAGGCCCGCCATTGATAGCTTTCAAGAGAAGTAATAACCGTAAAGATCAAGTCATGAAGAACGATATCCGTCCCAAGTTACAAAAACAAATAAGCCTGCCAGAACTATGGGGCATGTAGACTATAAGAGGATATGTACCGTGCGGTAAATGCAGATATAGGATTAAGGACTAAATGGCAACAATCATCACTTACCAACTGCAACACTGAGATGGTATCATATGCCATCTGGTGTCCATGCCCACTGCTTTACATAGGGAAAACTATAAGAAAAGTCATAACAAGGATAAGTGCGCATAAGAGCTGCATCCGTAACAAGGTGAAAGAAGCACCAATGGTAGAACATTTTATTTCTAAAGGACACAGCTGTGAAGAAATAAAGAGGACAGTGCTATATAGAATAGCAAAAAGCAAAAACAATGAAGCTGATGAAGACCGCCTGTTTAAAAAAAGAACAAGAATTTATCATCCAGACAAAAAGTGATCAGAAAGGTCTTAGAAAACATCTAATGGTACAAGATAAAATTATAAAACACTGAGACAAACAATAAGCATTAAGAATGTAGATCCAAGGTTCGAACCGAAGATCAGCTATTGAAGTAAATAGATGTAGAATGTACATATTAGGGACTCAGTGTGATGTAAGAAGTCAAAAGGCCGGTTTGAGTCTAAACAAGTGCCGACATTTGGCAAAAACAGCCAGTCAGTAATGCAGATGTGGGACACTGTTCCCCTATAAAAAGATCTGAAATTGGCAGTAACGAAGGAGATGGACATGTATCTGCCTAAATTACACATTAGGCGCTGAATGACATAGCCAAAACTTGTTATTTCACATACCCAAATGTGGAGGATACCCAAGTAGCACATAAGAGTACCAAATGCTAGCCTTAATACCCGACTGGGAAAAAAGGGGTTGACAATGATCTGTTTTTGGTAGGTAGACAAACTATACAGTATTGATTTCACACAAGTGAGAGAAAAAAGAAATATGAAATATGTGCAAACTTGATGAGCGATTAGCTATAACAATAATGGAAGCTGTAAGCCCAGGATAATGGGTACCTACTAAATATGCTTCAACGCACAAGCTAGCATTGCTAGGAACCATGGTAATGCACAGCAAGTATGCAGCTTTGTAAGAGATTAGGTCTCTACTTCAGCGATATTTTAGTTTGTGTCCCCTTAGACCTCGGTGAGTCTTGAATAACTAACAGTGAGTCTTAATACACTATGCCGGTACAAATATATATTTTACGATGTCCGAATTGAGCTTTTTGAGAACTGTGAAAAATGCTGCGAAATCAGAGGAGGGAGAATACCCTCAGCGAAAATGTATTGTAAAAGTACCAGTTTCCCAATAGAATTCGATTTAAAGGAGAGGGATTGTCATTTGTGAACAACAATGATTAGAACACAATAAAACTAGTAAAAGATAGCGCCCATGTAACCTGAGATTCAGTAACGGGTTGCCAGTGAGTTTATTCGCTTGTGTTGCCCATGGCTACTTGTATAAACAACTAGGTAACGCGCGGGGCAAAGAAACAGACTACCAATCTGACCTAGATTGAGGACGTAACCGAGCCTCTATCGTGAAGTCGTACTAGAAGGGGACAGTTATCAGGGCGTTGCTAGACCTAACACCAGAGCACATATGTTGAACTAACAGAGGAACATGATTTTGTTTCCCTGTAGCATGCGGCGACAGCCTATTAGAAACTGAATGCCACACGAGTTCACCTAGATACAATTGACTGGGGAAAAGCCAGTAATGTGCACCATACAGACAAGTGCAATCACTAGAGAAGCGTGACAGTTACGCCACCGTAACATCAGAGACTGCCATACTCAAAAATTGTTGTTTGCTTTGTGTTTTTGCAGATGGACACAGAAATGGAGACACGACTATGCTTACAAAGAAAAGTATGAAAAAATAGTAGGCATTCAGACCGGTAACAGAATAACTGAAATAAGAGTACTACTTTAAGGAATATCTAAAGTACGTTTTATGTGATCTGCCCAAAGAGAGTCTTGAAGGGCAAGATACAGGAAGATGGACATCTTGCTGTATTGCAGGACATACTCATATGGTCTACACGGCAAGCTAGAAGTAGTAGAAAGCTGACCAGAATTAATTAAGACTGAAGGTCACAATTAGAGTACAAAGAATATCTATAGAATAAGAGGTTAACTAGGCAACCGAGCCCTCTAAAGAAGTGGGGCTCTAAGATTGCACCGCTCTTGTAAGCACAGAACAAGAACCACCATCCAAGGGATAAGAAAGCCCTTTCAGAAGCATATAGATTGCCAAAATCCCCTGAAGAATTTCCTAAGAATGAGACAGAATCTAAAGGAATGAAGCATGTCGGGCAACGTAATGGGTATGAGATCTGTAATAAGATCTCTGGATTAGCTGCAATAGCAGCTTAAATAGATGTTGAGAGAATCGATAGTATTGAGCACGGTGACACTTTTAGCACAAAACACTTTAACTTGGTTTTGAATTGTGTTTTTAAATGTATAGTTGCATCTAATGTAGGTCTGTATATTTGTTATGATACCTTCTAATGTTTCTGATGGGCAAGAAATATAGTCATTTAAGAATATTAAAACTGTACAACTTATATGTGGATGTATACATGAGTTAGACTACCTATATAGTCCATGAAGGTTTGGTTTACTTTGAAGGTGGGGAATCAGTGCCCAGAGTTTGGGAAAAGCAGCAAAGGGGGGTGTTTTTTGGGTAGTGTGGAAGTAGGTTCGGGTGTAGACCGGCAACAGTATCAAAAGGTGGTGCCGGTGAGGCTCAGTCAAATGAGATCCAGATTGGCAATGCATAACAAATAAAACAATCAAAGGGAAAGTGTCCAAGGAGATTATGGCAACTTGCGCACTAAAACAAAAACTCGAATATGGCTCTCCATCACTCAACATATCTTCCCTAACAAACACCTGCATAATACAAATTAGGTTGAACATGCTTGATTAAAAAAAGTAGAAAAGAAAAGAACATTTTCCCAAAGGATACAACCATGAACATTTACGCAAATTTAACGCAATGCATATTTTCTTAAAGGGATTACATTTACTACCCAGTTCTGGATAAAAACCTTTACCACCAATTTGAAAAATTACATCCTTCATGCACATTTTATTAATGAATTGGGAATTAATAGGTCAGCAAAAATTAACTATGAGCAGAGTGAGACTAACATATTCTAATTGGATTTAAGATCATATTTGTCTGTTAATACAGTGGAGCTTAACGGACCAGCTCTGGAACGCTAGAACAATGTTAAGATTACTTACTGTGGACTCCAAACTGTCCATCATCTCTAAGGCACACATGTTCTATAGGTTAAAGGAAATAAAGAACACGCATTAATTTTGTATTCAAGACATGCATATTGAAAACCTTGCTCTATGTTAATCATGCAAATTACGTCACAATCACCATTTTTATCGTACCTTAAAATTAGTTTTTCCCTTTACATGCTAGGTCAGCGGCTACGACTACTACAACAACAAAACAAATCCTCCATGAACACAAAGTCAATTCGTCTTTTGAACCAGAGAGAGTATGCTGTCATACAGCATATAGATCACACGTTGCAAATAGATTGCATATGGTAACGCCTAAAGTGTGGCATTCCGTAAAACAAATAGATTTTAAAAATGAGTTGAGAAACCCTGCTTTATGTATTTTACGTCATGGCTGAATCGTGGTTATCAATACAAGTCTGCTACAACTGCCATGGTAATGGCCTCATCAGCGCTGGTAACATCGTCCCATAAAATACATATGAAAATGCACAGGTTAAGCTACTCGCATGATCTTGCAATCCAGTCTCACTTGGTAGTAACCATGTGCAACACTTGCTGGCATTTAAAAATCCTCACTAGAAGATGGGCTGAAAAAATATGATTAATACTGACGTATTGCTTCCTAGGTTTTCTTTCAGCGAAAGGGAAAAATACACTAAGAGTTCCTCTATAGGTATTTCGGTTTATGCATTAAAGTTGTACACCTATACTTTTAGAGAAATTACAATTCTTACAATGGTAAAAGTGACCCAGCAACCAGATTTCACTCTCTCAGAGGGAACAGGGGCAGTGCCAAGATAGAGCAAACGACACAAAGGGAAATCAACACTAGATTTATTTACTAATGAAAAATACTTTATTATAAGGCCATGTGATGAGAAAAACAAAAAAGGTATATTCTTTCAAATAAACACATAGGAAACAGGAAAGACCGCCAAAAACATTAAATCAGCAGTGCACACGCTTTTACAGTATGAACAAATGCACACGATATTTTGAAGGACTAACATTTAAACAGTTCCCAAACACGAATAAGCAATTTCAAAATCAGATTGTGTTAAAAATGAAAGCAATGCTCCTTAAAATGGCAAACACCCATCTAAACAAATGATGCAAAATAAATAATTATAAGCAGTTTAAATAGTTTTTCAAAGCTTGTCCATAGAGATCAGACCTTCCTGCGGGTCACAGTGAAGGAAGAGAGGGCATCCTTCATACTGGAGGGTCTTGGTGAGCCCACAAGAAGATATTCAGGCACAGGTTTTAGAAAAGCGAGCGAATGGTGCAGAGGAGCAGAATCTCCGTGAAGCAGTTGCAGTTCAGGGGCAGAGGTGCTTGAAGAGCGATTGCATATGCACCCCACAATCTTAAGGTTATTCAGCAACAAATTGTGAGGTGTCAGAAGACCAAGGAATGATGATCCAGGCTGACTGATGCAGTTGAGGCAGACCAGGTGTCGCAGGTGCAGAAGTCACTTGGTGTTTGGGTTGAGTTTTGGTCCTAGTGCCATTTACAGGTTGTACCACAAAAACGAGGGCATGCCAGCCACAGTGAGAAAGAACAGAGGTGTCCCTTTAATTTGGGTCACTAGCAGCTCCAGTGCGGGCAAGGGACTACAGCAGGGGTCTGCAACCTTTAGCTCTACAGATGTTTTGAACTACAACTGCCATCTGCCCTAACCACCATAGTTAATGGTTGTAGTCCAAAACGCCTGGACTACAGGGTGGTCCCACAAAGAGAAGCTGCAGATGTCTGAGCACGAATGTCCCCAAATGGAGTAGGTTGGTTTGAAGCAGCAGCAAGATACCGCTCTGGTTTCAGCCTGCCAGCAGAAAACAAGATACTTACCCGTAAACTGGGATACTCCAACGTTGGTTTCTTCAGATCTCCTGCATGGGGACACTGGCCATGGAAAAAGGTAGTAGCTGATTTGCCTCTGGTCTCGTGGGCAGTTAGGGTACAAGCTAGAGGTCTTTCTGCCACGCAGTGGTAACATTTTAAGCAAGCTGTTATACACCTTGCTACACCTTGCTTGGAAAGCGTTCAGTCTGCACCAGGAGGACGGAAGGCCACAAAGAGCTGGTCTGTGTTCCTTATGGACTGATGTAGTAGCACAGAGCTCTTCTTGCAACAAGGCTACTACATATGCAGTTTCAACTGACATTGAATGATTTTGAAAAAACGTTGACCGAGTGACATCTGATGAATATGGCAGTCAGATAGTACTTTTGGTAAATATGGAGAATGCAGCCTTAAGAAGACTTGGCGTGGAATATCGTAAACTGCTCTTTAGATGTGAAATCCTGCATGTCCGACTCTCCTGGCAGTCGTGCCAGCTATCAGGAAAGCAGTTTTCTATGATACAGACTTTAGCTGAGCTCTACAAATAGGTTTCAATGGTGCCTTAATGAGACTGGGCAGCGCTGGATTCAGATCCCATGCATGGACACAGTATGCCCTTGAGTCAGTGCTTTACAATAGACGCTGCCAGGAGAGTAGGTGGGCCTTCATTTTGGTGATGGTACGTTTTTGCCAACAAGTGGACTTGCAGGAACAACTATCATAAACCATCATTTGCCAGATGGAGGATGTAGTAAAGCATTTGTTGTGGTCAAAGATTAGAGGCATCTAGATTGTTCTCCAGTGCCCATACACAGAAATTATGCTACTTCTTGGAAAAAAAAACTCTTGTGGCTTCCACCCCTGCGGCCACCAGGACTTGCAAGCAACTGTTTGGCAGGTCTAACGGCCCATATCGGGACCTCTGGAACCAGGCTGTCAAAAGTAAGGGAATGTGGGAGCATGGTGACAGACCTTGCAGTTCTCCCTGGTCGGCAGATCAGGTGTGACAAAGCATGTAAGGAGGTCAGATCGATAGGTGCAGCAGGTCTGGGTAGCAGACCTGCCTTGGCCATGAAGCGGCTATCAGAATGTCATTGCACGCAAAACTCCTCTGCCTTCCCCCATTTCAGCTATTACACAAAAGTATTAGCGGAAATGGGGGACCTCAGAGGAGCCTCCATTCCTACAGAACTGAAAATGCCCCCCCACCACTCCACTTCCCCCAGAGTATAGTTGGGAGTAGTGGCGGGCAAAGGACAGACACTTGGTGTTGGCTACCATTGCAAAAAGTTGAACTGTGGGTGTTCCCCACATCTGAAATAGTCTGAGGTATTGTATTCCTCAGTTCCCATTTGTGTTATAGAGACATGGACCTGCTGAACGAATCTGTCAGAGTGTGCAACAGTCCCAGAGGGTGTTCTGCCTGCACGTGCGCGTATGCTGTGATGAATCACCCATTTCTATAGAGATTTTGCTTCTGCGGAAAGCAGGCGAGATCATTTACCTTCCGGTTTGTTCACACAGAACATGGAAGTGGTACTGATTGTCTGAAACGCTTGAAGGGCGAGGAAGACTGCTTTTAGTTCCGAAACATTTAGGCGACTTTTCTTCAGACCACAAATCCCATGTTGTCACTAATGCACTTCTCAGCATGTGATGGAGTCTGCTATATGGTGGTGGATGATTCCGGCTCTTGAAATGGAAAGCCCACTGGTTGGCTGGGCATTCACACAAGCTCAGGGTGGACCCAACGGTGTCTTCCAGGAATACAAACTAATCCCAGTCTCCTGTGGCTTGCAGTCATTTATCCTAAAACATCTGTTGGAATTGGCACATCTGTAGTCTATGGCGCCCAGGAGAAAGAATGTTCTGTGTGAAGATCGAATAGAGATGCAGAAATGATCTGTAGTTGGAGGGTGGTGAAGAAATCTCATTTCCTTAGGCAGGGGAACACTTTGCAGCAAGGTTATTCGGCAAGACTGCTTCTTGATGTGGTTTTTGAGGCTACATGGGTCAAAATTGCTTGCTTTTTTTCCTGAAGAGGAAAAAACCCCAACTCTTTGTTCTCGAAGGAGCAGCTTGATGACTCGTTTGAGGAACATTTGATACACCTCTTCCTTAAAGGGTCCGGACCATCTTCATGTAAAGGTCCTGGCCATTGTCATTTTGATGTGCGAGGGGGTGGAGTAGACAAATTCGAAGGTGTGTCCTAAATTAATGACTTTAGTACCAACTGGTCAGTTGTACTCTTTCACCAATGGTGAAACCGGTGACGTAGCCACCCCCAAGAGCCGAAGAGGTGAAAGAAATCCTGATTTCCCACCCCTTCTACTCTTGACCACCTTTAGTGCTATATGAGCGAAAGAACCATGTCCAGGGCTGATGTCTGGCATAGGTGGTGGAAGATGGAGTGTATTGTGTTCTGACGAAAAAGCGCGTCTCAAGTTATAGGCCTTGCTGGGCCTATATACACGAAAAGAGCGAGCAGGCCTACTATCCTTGAGTTAAGTCATAGCTCTGGGCAGTAACATATTGGCTTTATCCCCTGGAGGGTGTCATTGATTGTTTTGGAAATAACAACCCTTCAATGTTCTGTAATGATGGCCTGGGAAACCCCCCAAATTACACAAAATCAGGAGTCAGTTTTTCAGTCAGACAATATTCATAACTGACACCACACTACAATTCTAAATATCAAAACCTATGAGGTGAGGGGATTGGTTAGTAAGGATACCTATATTTGTATTCTACAGGGGTTAAACGTCTGATTGGGTAACAGTAACAAATAATTCATACACATCTCTACAATATCCTATTGGTTGGCACCACACGTACTGGGTGGCCAAGCATGGTGGGGCTTTGGTTGGTTGGTTTTCTACAGACAACCTTGGACAACTGATGGGTTTTCAAGACATGAGCCAGACAGGCGTAAGGGGGAAGAGTGCTTTCCTTTCAATTAATGATGATACCATCCCTTACTCCTAGGCCATGAGCCAGGGTGATTGCTCAGTAATTGGCCTTGTATGGGGTCTCGTGCCTGGGAATGGACGCGTAGGGAGTGAAGCAGGTGTCCGATCTGTGTCGTTGCTAATTAACAGACTGTGTTCTTCAATTATAGGCGACGTGTGATGAGACCACGTTTGGAATTATTTCACCCTGCATTTATTGGAATTTTAGCTAATATTATGATAATTGGTCTTTTATAACACGCTTAATACCGACTGGTATCTAAGCACGAGCCCGGGATTCGAACGTGTGTTGCTATGCGTTGTCTTGCTTCCAAGACACATGTGTTGCCTCTGAGCTATTCATTAGTGCAAGTGTTATGGTTTGCTCTACAACTGGGGATCCATTCCCTATGGAGGCTTTGATCTTATAATTATCCTGCACCTGGCTTACAAAGGCTGATTTTTCTTCCAAATTAATCTACGGATATATGGCTTGCCTTGGGAACTCTTGTGTTCACCGAGACGTTTGGCCATCCTTAATTTCTTAGTAACCTTAGCTTGGTCTGCATAGCTAATGTCTGAGCTCTGCACGAACATGTACTTCTGTAAATTGAGTATTTGGAGTTCGCATGAAGCCTGGAGGCCTTTCATTTACTTAGAAAGCATACTGCGGCTTCCATTTTGGAAAGGATGGCTGCCCATTACTGCTGGTGCATTTCTATGTTAGTGATCGATATATGTATGTCTTTCATTTTGCATTTAGCTTATAATTGTTTTTTATAACACACTTAATACTGAAGGTTTCCAAGCGTGGGCCCGGGATTTGAATCTGTGTTGCTGCCAAGATAAGCGCGTTGCCTCCGAGCTATACTACCCGTTGCTTGTGTTCATATTCTTCATGTCTTACGGATGCCCATGTTAATATTCTTTGTGTATAAATGTATATTTGACCTATTGTCTACCTTCTTTGTGTTGTGTGCACATTTGTGCCATTTCACTGTAAGTGTGTTTATTCTTGCTATCTTTAGTTACATTATGTTCATCTCCAGCTGTACCTGCCTGGGATAAAGGTGGTACGGTCGCCTTAGCGGGTAGCTTTTGTCGCCTGTGCAGTATTGAGCCATTAGAGGGGCGGTAGCTGTGGATGACATTCATCTGCCTCTCAACAGTTCCGTGGGGCTCGGAGTTACTGAGGTCATCTATGACATTCTGCAGAGCAGTAGTCATTTCATCACACAGGCAAACCTTGAAAATGTACCAGACACTTTCAAGGAAGTGCAGCATCTAACAGGCTGTGGTAGCCATCTATCCATTAACACAGAGATTTCCAGTTTTCTGTAAATAAAGCACAAAATAACCCAGAAGGAATATTCTAATTTGTAAAGAGTACTAATCAGCCCATCACATTTATATATTCTGCTTTTTTTACTGAATGTCATGTGGCTTCTTGATGAGCGGGCAAAGACAAAAGGTCATACGAGTGAGGGAATTGAACCTCCTCACAGACCACAAAGTGGATCACTCCTCAACAGCTGTATATGCTTCCATGGAGGCACCCATGCTAAGGTCAAGGCAAGACTGCAGAGAGTAGTTCTAGCTAGGGGTTAGAGGGTGGCCCACTCAGACACTATTTCTTGCATGTACACAGAACGCAAGCTAAAATGGACCATTATTTCACTAATAACTCTGCCTCTGAAACCTCTCCCAGCACGAGGTGCAAGAAGTGGGAAGGCATCCGAATGTGACAGTATAAGCCTCAAAGCTTAGCAAAAAGGAACTGGTTCATGGTTTTATAAGCCCTCCACAAAAATGGATCACTGGAGACCTCATAAGAAACTGCAAATAACAGTGGCTTGCCTACTTAAAGTTAAACAGTGATTTTATGAATGTACGAAGCTGACTGGCTAACGTCAACCCTGAAAAAAGCCAGTTCGCTTTGATCACAATGCAATAAGTCTTTACATAAATATGTGCACACCCCCGAGTAGGAAAGAATAAGAGGCTGAGAAAGAAACTGAATTAAGGTCTTTCTTTTACGAACTTAACACGGCCAAATCCAAAAATCCTATGAAGCCTTACAAGTATCTGAACAAAACTCCTTAGTGGGAAGACCTGAAGGAGAATATCATGAAAGAAGAGCATGCAGCAATTAAAATGTTGAAGCCTCAAAAAAGTACTCTATAAAACGTCCGTGCAACTCTGGGGCAGTCTTGGGCAGACTGCTTTAAATCAGATGTACTGGAATGGAAGAATATCAGGCACAATAGAAGAATCCCATATCACCTTAATCCACAAGCCTATCAAGAATGTAATTGCTAATTTTATAGACCCATCTAGCTCTCAACATTGATGCCAATCTACCTACTGGCGTATTGGCCACAAGGATAGGAAAGGCCATGCCATGCCATTTTGGCCCCACATCAATCAGTTTTACTCGTGAAATAAGTGCAGCACAAAACGATGGATTAGGCCTAACAAGGAATCAAATGATTCTATCAAATTGTCAATCCCCAAGAGCTAGGGTTGCTATTGACATGGTCAACTAGGGACTACTGAACAGCGCTCTGCTGCTCTCAAAAATAAAATTGAACAATAAAAAAATACTGAAGACTGAAAAAAAAAAAAAACTACTATGGATGAACTCCATCTCCAATAGAACTGAAATCATCTGCCATCCCCCATTCAGTTCCAACCCTTCGAAAATAAACTGTGGAATCCTGCAATGATAAAGTCCACAGCTGATCTTCGCCATTCCCACTAATGAGGTTCATAAAAAGCCTCACCTGCTACAACTATACACTAGATAGCACCTCTTAAAATGGCCAGCAACAATAAGGCCTATACTGCCCTCTTAGAACTGCATTGCACAGGTGAACACATTGATGATCACAACATACCTACATTTCAACCCGGACAAACAAATTATCATGGTCATCCTAATACAGCACCCAAGGCACCCGACCATGGCATATGGTAATAATTATATGCAGCTATGCAAAATACACCTCAACTAGGGAACCAGGTTAGTGGCAAATTTCACACTGTGGGAAATATGTCATGCTTGTCAAGCTTTCCGTTAGAGGGCTCAAACAGGGCAGACATGAGCAAAATCACAAAACATGCGAGTTCAATCAAAAACACTAATGACAGGCAGTCTAGATAGCAACACTTTTAATGAATAGGATCACTATACATGTGTCAGAACTTACTTCTAGAAAGGGACAGATAATGAAAGGTTATCCATCCAACAATAGTAAGATCTGTGGAGGTTACAGTTGTGCACAGCTGACATTTAGTGCTGCGCGGTAAAAATAAAAACATGACAAAAAGTGGAAATGTAAGCACAAGGAGATCGCGATTTGCGCAAAACCAAACCATTTGGGTTACGTATGGAAGCCGATATGAGGATCCAGATATTTGCACGTCCAAATCATCAACTTGGTACTTCACCACACTCCCTCCCCTTTGCTCTTTGTGTATATCCTTTTGTAGCATTACATATTGTGGTTCGGCTTATTTCTTAGTACACACATTTCTCAAATAACAAAACTTATTTGAGCAGAGGGGGACATGATATGGTAACCACATGTGGTATGAGATTAGGCAGATGTTTTACTAAGCATTTTTTAATTCATTAGCGAACAAGGCTCGCTTTTGATTTTTAAATGCTGATGCATGTTTAGTTTGGGACCTTAGAAATGTGTAAAGATTGAGAGCATTTAGTAATCAAAATGCTATTTTTTCGTCTTGTTCTTATGTTACAGTAACTGCTGGCTGACAGTTCACTTTGTGTTAATAGTTTGAGAGGGTCGGGGATGGCCAGTAAATTACGGCTTATGTCGAGAGTAGAGGTGGGGGGAAAAGGCTAATGGGATCTTATGCTCAATTTGTTATAGATCGGTCCCGGGTGAGAAGCTGGATAGGGCACAGTGCTGTAGACATACAAACAAGCACACAACAGCTAAGAGTAGCAAATAGGGCCTTGATGTATCCACAGGTAAATTCCGGCATAACAACTCGGCATGCCATATACAGGGATGGAGGCTTGAACAATGCCAGGGAGTATTTCTAGGTGATGCAATATGCAAATAGACACCAGATAAATGTTTTGAATATATAGAGGAAACAATTTGGCAAAGGGGCTAGAACTGTGCACAAAGGGCTGGGGAATTAATTGGTACAGTTCGGCATACTATATACATTACAGGGGGTAGCATTGTACATTCATACCTCTTTATAATATAAACTGCAGGAAAAGATCTCGGATGATCAGGGCAAATTTTTACTAGTGGGTGAAATAGAGGGCAATATGGTAGTATATGTGCATGCACCGAATGTAGACTCCCCCACTTTAACAATGTGCCAGCTATGTGTGTAAATTTGAGGACTCGGATAATGTGTGGGTGACTAACTTTGCACCAACACTGGAATTGGACCCGGCAAAATCAACGCAGGTGCCCCTTCCACCTTAACCATAATGTACGGTATCATAGTTTGATATATCTATGGAGAGCGGCACACCCGACCGCGAACGAGTACACTTATCACTCACATATACATGGGTCATCGTCATGAATTGACTACAGTATGACAAATCCTGGCATCCTTTCGAGATGTGTAGGAGTGTACAATACTCGCAAGGACACCATCAGACCATTCTCGCATCGTCCTCTCCTTTGTATGGAGCACTAAACGTAAGGCGATTCCAAAATCAAACATCCCGAGATGAGATTGTGCGAGAAGAGATACCACAGGAAATTGTGCTGTTCTTCGATCGCAATGTTCAATCAGTAGATTGCTTTACTGTGGTATGGGAGACCTTTAAGGTGTATATTCAGAGTATTTGTGTAGCAAAGTAAAGCAGGATGTTGAGTCACTGGAACTAGCCACAGACCAGGGGGATGACAATGAGCCTCACACTGCTAAGCAGGAATTTGTTGACCTAGCATCTCTGCAGTCTCGACTATCGACTACTAGAAGGACTGTATAGCACAATGATGTATGGAGGAGGAGGGGGGGTCGTTCAGGTAGGACACTGGCATGGGCAATACACAAGGAAAAAGACCACAGAAAAAAATTGAAATTGAAGATGGGGAAGATCATCTAGCGAGGGATTGGGAAGCCATTAACAAAATATTCGCAATTACTATCAAAAGCTGTATACTGCACAATCGGCAGCAAATGCAAAAGATTTGAAAGGCTTTTTAGATCGCGTGGCTCTGGGGTGAATTGAGGAGACAAGGTGCTTTTCTCAATAACCCGATCACTGTAGAAGAAATAAGACATGCATTACTCAGCGTTAGAGTATTTGATTATTGTAACTGCTTAGATTCACAGCCCGTGCATATAGTGCGACATTAGTAGAAATCGCAGAGTATTGCATCTTTCTTTCAAATATCAAAAGGGGGAATCAACATGGGCGTAACTAACACTGTCCCTAACGTGACGTGTAGTGTACCCAAAATCCGTTGAGGTCCCTCTGGTTGGGTTTTTTCTGCCGTGAGGGAGCCTTACAGTCAGCGTGAGCGAGTAAAGAAGAGTAGGTGTAAGAGGTGTATGTTACTTCTACTCGACGAGGGGAGGAAGGGTGGCCGCAAGTGAATCTAAGCAGATACGATCATCAGAAATGCATGTCTTCTAATGCTTGTGAATCTGCTTAGAATCACGTGCTGTGCGTAGACTAGTGAGCAGTACCCAGAGATGGTGGTGGGATGTGAGAAGGAACAGTAGCAAAGAGGTCTGATTACCGCTTGTCCCACCTTAGAATCTGACCTAGAGTGTGTATCTAGGCAGTAGTGTTGTGTAAAGGTGTGTACAGAACTCCTGGTTGCTGCTTGCAAATGGAATCAAGAGGAACATCCGCAATGAATGCTATGGTAGCCCCATTTGCCCAGAGTAGCGTATGCTCTAGGCGTGAAGAGTAAATTTCTCTTGGCAAGGGTGTAACAGTGTGATGCAGTTTACAATCCACTTGGAGATAGCGGATTTAGAGGCAGGGTCCACTTCTCTACCAGCTGCCACTGAAACGAAGAACTCTTTTTCTTTCCTTAGTGGCTTTGTTTTTTCCAGATACTAGATAACTGCTCTACTTACATCCAGTGTGCGGAAGCTGTTCCACCATGTTAGTGGGGTTCTGGAAAAAAGGTGGGTAGTTTTATAGATTGGTTTGCATGGAACTTTGAGACAAATTTAGGCACAAAGCGAGGAGAGTTTCTTGGAGCGGTTCTGAGGGTACCTGGAGGTGTAATTTGGGCATTGGACATTCTTCAGAGTGGCGGACAAGTCGACCTCTGGGAAGCCCCATTCTAGGAAGTCTCGACTAAAATGTCCTCCTGTAGCTGCCACTTGTGCTCTACGGGTAGGCGGAAATCTCTGCTGAGTATGTCCGCCAGAAGATGGAGCTCCCCTGGAAAATGTTGTGACAGGAGGAACATTTTGTGTTTGAGAGGCCACTTCCATATAGTTTGGACAGTTGGGACAGCCCTAGAGAGCAAGTGCCCCTTTGTTTAAGTAATACATGACCGTAGTACTGTGTGTGAGGACTAGAACCGTTTTACCCTGGAGGTGTGTTTGGAAGGCCTTCAGGGACCTGAACACTGTTTGCAGTTCCAACAGGCTGATGTGATTGGATGCTACTGCTGGGGACCACACACTGTGCGTCTTTTGAAGGAGGTGAGCCCCCCACCACCCAGTCAGATGCGTCTGGTGAGAGTGGCTTCTACTGCGGGGCCGGTGAAGGTTTTCCTCTGCAGAAGTTTCCCTTGACCACCTATGCAGAGAATGAATGAGGGCTGCCGAGACAACCACTAGATCGACCTACTGGCCTCTGGCCTGAAACCAATGGCTCGTGAGCCACTCTTGCATGGGGCGCCTGCGCTGTTAAGCATGAGGAACTAGGTAGATGCAGGAGGCCATCATCCGTAACAGTCGCATGGCCTTGCGTACGGTCACCTTGTGACGGGCTACATAGTGAGGGATCTGGATCAGCATGTTTTGAACCCTCTCAGAGGGAAAGACAATGCTGTCTTTGGTCCAAATTAGAGCCCCCAGAAATTGTTGGACTTGATTGAGGTTTAGACTGGACTTTTTCTCATCCTTGGAGACACTGACGTTGAAGAGATGGTCCACCGTCTTCTGGGTATTTGTTTGGCATATTCCTTACGAATCCCCTGTTATGAGCCAGTCGTCGCGATAAGGATAGACTTGGATGGACTGCCTGCACAGGTGAGCAGCTACTACCGCCAGTACCTTTGCGAATACCTGTGGTGCTTAAGCAATACCAAAAGGGGAGAACCTTGAACTGATAGTGGGAGTCCTCGATCATGAACCCGAGGTACTTTCTGTGCTCTGGCAATATTGAAATATCAAAGTATTGATGTCCAATGTGGCCATGTAATCCCCCTGCTGCAGCAGTGGGATTAACTCCTGCAGTGTTGTCTTCCTGATGTTTTGAGGTTTGACATACTTGTTCGCTGGGCGCAGGCCAACACAGGGCGCATGGTGAGATCCTTTTTTGTTTACCTGGTGAATGGGGACGACTTCTACGATGCCCTTTTCCAGACGGACTTGAACCTCTTCCAGCAGGATGCGCAGGTGTTCTGGCGACAGGCATCTGCTTTTCGGTGGGTGGTATCGAGATGGTAATTGAAATTCGAAGCATTAGCGGTGGGTAACAGTCTTAAACACTCACTGGTCTGATGTGATCCCCGCCCAGGCGTGAATAAATGACAAGCTACCCCCGACCGGGAAAGCGTTGGAGGGGACCCGAACCGACAAGTCACTTTGAGGTAGAGGCCAGGGAGCATCTAGAAGTAGAGTTCCTGCCTCTACCCTTGCCTCTACGAGGACCTCTTTGTTGATATTAGCAGTTACCAGAAGAGCCTTGGCCTGAGGACCAGGGAGAGCAGGAAAAAGATTGCCAACAAAAGGACCGGCAGGAGTTAGAGCCTCCACGCTGGTGGAAGGGCTTAGCCCTGATCTGGCTGAGTGATTGTAGTGTTTCGTGCTCTTTTTCGCAGTCTCCAGCGCGTCATCAACAGCTTTCCCAAAAAGGTTGGAGTCCTCAAATGGTTTGTTGATAAGAGAGGCCTGAGTTTCGGGTTTAAAGCCGGAGTTCTTTAACCAGGCGCAAAAGTAAAGTCCCTTGGGCTAGGGTGTGTCCAGCAGTCTCAGCAGAGTCCAGAGTGTTTTTCAATATGTTGTGGGTAACCAGTCTGCCCTCAGCAACGACTGCCAGGAGGTGTGATCGGGTGGGCTCTGGGACATCTTGAAGGCCATCCTGGACTAGGCCCCATTGGACATTGCTGGGAGAGTGGTATTGTTTGCGATTCGGTTATGACTTTTGTGATTGCTGTACAGGTAAAACATTAGACTTGAGGTTGGTTCACAGAGCCCTTACCTGCTGGAAGATCGGTACAGGTACGAAGAGAAGTTTATGGGAAGCCTTCTGAACTCCACCCCTGACCCTGAGATGGGGAGACAGGGACAAGAGTAAAGCCGGGGAAACCCTCCTGGGGAAGAAAGCCTGTGAAGAACGAGAAAATAATTGAACTGGGATGGATTTGTCAGAAGACTTTTGGTGGAGGCTGCAAGGGTAGGGTTTGTAGCCTTCAGCGCTTGTGCAGGAAGAAGGTGGTCTTCTAGAATACTGTTCCCAGTACTTCTCCCATGTAGGGTTCAAGAAAGAAAGATAAAAGGTAGTTTAGAGTATGCAGTGTGTTCAACACAGACACATTGGGAGTCTGGACTGCAGGAATAAGTCAGGCAGAGTTATGTAAGTCATGCTTACCTTTAGAGAGACTCTGAGTGCCTTTAACTGAAAGAGTGGTGCACGTGTTGCACAGGCTGGAAGAGGATGCACGTGTTGCATATAGTTGAAGGATTTGTTGAGTAGAAATGGTAATGCACGATTTGCATTTGAATGTAGCTCTTGTGGAATCAAAGAAACGGAGAATGCTGGGCCGAATATGCAACCATTGAAATGTAATCAAACGGAATGTGGAACGCGGCGCTTGAAGAATGCTGGACCGCTAAGGTTTAAAGTGGCATAAGCAAATATAACTCCGTGCGCGTAATGAATTACAGAGGGAACAGTCAAAAGAGTTTGTTTCCCGTTCTACGTTCAGTTGGACTAAACACTGGAATTAATTCGGGACAACAGTGTAGCGTGGCGAAATTCCGTGGGAAGCTACACCAGAAATAGAGCAGGGAGAGAAAGTCACAAGGGACGTGAGAAGAGAGGTATGAAGGAAGAAAGTATGGTGCACTTACTCGGTTTAGTTCTGGCAGTTTAGCAAACAGTCAGTTTCGAGGTAATGCAAGGTTTGCACCGCAGAGTGTGCTTTTAAAGAGAAAGAAGGGAGGAGTCACGGCGGCCATCTTGTGAACAACTAAACCGTAGAGGGTGAATAGAATGAATAGACCTGTTGGATGTCATGTTGGAGGTGGGATGAAAGGAATTGTGTATTTTCCATTTCTTCGATAAGTAATAGCGATGCATGACAGATCCTAGTATAGTAGGCCGCAGAGGCAGTGATCCATTTACCCAGGACATAAATCTTTTTACAATCCTTATCCGGAGAGGCTTCCGCTGAGGACAGTGGAACCCCCGCCCTTTTCCGAGTGGTAGTAACCACCAGGTAGTCCGGTGTAGTATGACCGCCTTAGGTATAGTGGGTCGGAGGGTGATGGGCGGAATAATTTTTTATCCCAGGGTTGACCGCCCGTGTGAGAGTCACTGACAACAAGGAAGGGGCTAGGCACCTCTTTATAGAGTTGAACAACGGGATAAATTGACTAGTTGGAGGCCTCTCCTTGAGGATATCCTCAACAGAGTCCGAGTCTGGAGCTGCCTCATGTGTTGCAATCTAGAAATGATTGGCTGCTCTTTAAAATAGCGTTGAACAACATCTGGTCATCCACAGGTGATAAATACCTCTGTGGAGGCGAAGAAGGGGGGATCTAGACAAATAGTCTGGGTCATAGGTTTGTGTTGGTGATAGCCAAGGGCCCTGGTCTCCCGACTGATCTTGATCCCAGTCTGGTCTTGATCAGCTGTATCCTGTGAAAAGGGATTAATGTCCTCATAGGTCTCCTCCTGTGCTGGGTCCTCTGGAACATCCAAGATATGGGGCAGGAGTTCTCTTCCCTGGGTCTTTTGGGAGTAATGTACCTGCCAGAAAAGTCCATAAATTGGGCCATTCTGTCCATATATTGTTCACATCTCTCCCTAGTCCAGAGGGAAGATGCAGAAGGGACTGGAGGAGGAAAAGGTTGCCCAGAAGGGGGAGATTTTACTAATAAGGCCTTAGACAGAGGCGTGGGGGGGCCTCACAATACTCCTCTCGACGAGAGAGGGTGCTCTTGTTCTCTGTGGCTGCCGAAATGATAGCCGCCAGGCTTTCACAGATTTTAGGCAGTACAACTGAAGGTCTCAACCCACCCGACGGCGCAGTCAGTGACTCTACCGAGGCCTTAGGTGCTTGTGCGCACTTGGACAGTGCGTCCATGACTGTTTTTTGGGTGAACGCCCTTTTTCCAGCGGGATGCCCAGTCACGTGCCGCGAAGAATGTTGCATGGAGGGCACCGAACTGCGAGGTTTGGAAGTCGCCAAAGTTTTCGGCTACCCTGTTGGCATTGTGCGCTTGGACGACTCAGTCGAACAGGCCTTTGGGGTTGTGCGTTTTTATATTTGTGGTGTGTGGGTGCCCTTGTCGCTGGGGTGTGAACTCCCCATAACAGAGCCGGTGGCCTGTGTCAGGTCTGGTGACAGGCATCTGGGAGCCTGAAGCTCCACTGAGGGGTCTGTGGCCTCCAATCCGGAGCCATGGCTGCCGACTGATTCCTCGTCGTCCGAAGAGACGGCGCCGATGGGGGGGGGGGGGGGGAGAACTTTCAGCCTGCATAGCATAGGCCGCCCACTGTTTAGTCTGCCTGTCTTTTAATGTTTTTGGTCAAAAGAGCTTACAGGACTTGCATGAGCGCTTGTCGTGGTCTCAAGGAAGACACAGATTGCCCTGGCGATGGGTGTCGACCCAAGGGAATTTGCCGGTAGACGAAGGGCAAAATCTAAAGGGTGTCCTCTCCATAGCAGAGGGTAGGGGCAGCCAGACCAAGAAGAGAAAGAGAGGGGTAAAGGAAATACATTCTTAGAGAAGAATAAACCCAGTGCCCCACTCTCCCTACTGTAGAGGCCTAGCTGGAGGGCCGAGGCCACGCGGTTGGCGGTCGAGAGTCGAACAGTTAAACAGTCGCCAAGCAGGTTGTAGATGTCTTCGGCAGCAGGAAATCCACGAGGCAGTCGTCGAGAAGATTAGTCGGGAGACTAGACGACGGAAGGTCGTGGCGACAAAGTTAGCAATATCAACAATTGCGAGCTCCGCATAGATGACCAACTAGGTTGGCGGAAAAAACTATTGGGTAGACCTCGACATGTGAGGGGTTTTGGGTACACTACACGTCACGTTAGGGATAGTGTTACAGTCATGCCCATGTCAACGTCCCCTTTCAATCTTCGAAAGAAAGATGCGATACTCCACGATTTCCACTAGATGTCAGACTATATGAACAGCATGTGAATCTAAGCAGATAGAAATAAAAACAGTTATTAGCAGGCTACCATCTGGCTGTGATGGCTTGACGGGCGAGTTTTATAAAGAATATGTAGAGGAAATAGCACCCCATTTCATCCAGATGTTTGACTACTCTGAGAAGGAGTGTGCTGCCGGAGACGACATGCACCGCGGTCATCACAGTCTTGGTAAAGCCAGGGAAAAGCCCATCCAAATGTTCGTCGTATTAGCTGCGGTCATTGATAAATACTAATAACATATCAGCCAAAACAATAGCAAATAGAATTCAGTCAAGAATGCCATCCTTGGTCCTTCCCGACCAGGCAGGGTTTATCCCTGGCTGCTCTCCGCAAAAGAACTAGGAGGCGGTTTGAACTGATGCATAATATTGATTGCAGGTCCCAGCGGTAGTGGCCTCTCTTGATGCATAAAAGGCCTTTGATTCAGTTAAGTGACTTCCTGAATGAAGCTTCGTGTAGATCAGTGTTGTGGATTTAACTGCTTTATAATTATACCTAGGGAAACGGTCCCGGCTAAAAGTTCAGTCTAGGATAATATCACCCACCAGAGGAACTAAGCATGGATGCCCGCAATTGCCTAGGATAGTTGTGCTGGCAATACAAACCTTAGCCTGTGATACTAGAGAATATGATCGACATTGGGTGAACAAATTATACCCTGCAATTAATAGAATTTAATTATATACAGATGATATGCTCTTATATATAAAACATCTGCACCAAAATCTACAACCTGTAATGGATGACATTGGTGCATATGGTGGACTGTCCGGTTTGAAAATGAATTGGGAAAAATCTGAACTGTTGGCCCTCACCCCATGCACCAATAAAGAGGACATAGGCACAAACCTACAGTGGAAGGACGATAGCATTAGGCACTTGGGGATAAATGTGTCCACAAGCACCAAGAATCTCTATCAGGATATCCATTTAGCGACGCTGGAATTTTTGGAGGCCAAGGTGGGGAGATGGATACAACTACCATTGTCACAGGCAGCAAGTATGGCTCTAGCCAAAATGTTAATTGTACCTAAGTTGTTGTACATCTCCAACAATGTCCCTCTTATACCTCCTGTGGAGTTTTGGCGCAGGATTAAAGCTATGATGACCAACTAAACATGGGCCAGCAAACAAGTCTGAATGTCGCATGATACGCTTACAAGACCCTACAAGGGGGTCGGGGGATGGATTACCCGGACCTATACATGTATTTGACTGCTCAGACACAGTATGCCACCTGGTTGTTTACTGACCAACATGAACATCCACATGTAAAGATAAAAAAAGCAGTCATGCTTCTGGTAAATTTAAAGTCTGTGCTGTGGGGTAAGAGGACTATCAACATGCGTGGCATACAGACAGTTCACGTAACCTGCAAGGCATGGCCCAGGATGGCTAAGCTGGGAGTGGAAAGGTTATGTGCTCCAAACGTCTCCATGTATGGGGTGGAACGGATGCAGGAAGAGATATTTCGACTACACTTTGAGTCCTTATTTATACACCATAAGACTTATATGTAAAAGGGCAATTAATAACACTGCAGTAATTAAAAGACAAAGGGGGGGGGGTAAATGAAATCACGATACATCTGTATATAAAGCTTAGAAGTATATTGAAAAAACATACAGGGTACAGCTACCGCATCCATCATATCCCAATGGCCAAATATACAACAAGTACCCCTTGATATAACAGGATGGCAGCTACTATATATAAGATGCTCAAAACGCAGAAGCTATAGCCGCAAGATGCGGCAGGAAGAAGGTGGGAGGACTGCCCTGGGAAATCACTTACAGACAGGCAATGGAGACAGTCATGTCCTCAGACTACGACCATAGCATTGAATAGTAGGTTTAGACGTACACACCATAAACATCTACATCAAACATTTAATACAATATGTAAGCTAGCTACATACTATACGGCTACCTCCTTGTCGGCCTACGTTGTTTGTCAGGGCAAAGATGCCGATTTCCCATATTTGGCATGGGTATGCCCACCAGAGCAGAGACATTGGAAACAAATCATTGGACTTACGAATCAGATGGCTGGAGATCTGCCGGAAACACCAAATATATGGATCCTCCATATATTTCAGGAGGAAGATATATGGGGACCAAGATTCCAGAATATGGTGTCCATAATGGCAAGGTACCTACGGCCTATTCCAACACTAGCTTCCTGGCTCCATACTTTGTCGTACTGTGAGGTATACAAGACTCAATACAGGAATATGTTAGCAGTCCGCAGTAGCCCAAAAGGATGTATGCTCCCTTCAGAGAGGACTTAAAGAAGGGGATCGCATTGGGAGTGAGCGGGATGGACGATACAATGAATGGAGCTGGTTGCGATAAGTTATATTGGGCGAACGTTACTCAAGATAACCGTGCATGGTATGTGGAGAGGGAGTGAGATGGGAAAAGTAAGGGAATACAGCAGGAATTATCGTGTGAATTGAATGGAAGGGTAGCAATCTGGTAATTTTTACATAAATGTTATAAGGTTTTGAACATTTTTTGAAAATTGCATCCAGTGTGACCAGATGATTGGGTTACTCCCTTCGCTCAGAGCGGCACACTATCAGCGTGGCACACTATCAGCGCGGCAGCCTGGGCAACTAAATCCTGGGAGTTAAAAGGTCCTCATGTGGACTCCATTTTATTGAGGCATCCTTAACTATCATCCCTTAGTGTAGAAGATGCGTTTGCTCGTTCTGTGTGCATAGTCCCAGCATTGGCCCAGAAAGGCTGTTCTGACCGATTACCACCAGATCAAGAAATCCACGGGTGACTTAGACCTCAACAGTAAAGGCTTGCCTGTGCCATGCAACTTTCTGGCAAGTTGGCGAAGCTCTTGTGATTGCTGGCACCATTATGGTAAGAACCAGAATAAAACTGCACTGTGGGGTTATAGCCACTGAATACAGACTGTATTCAAATTCAGAAATAGTAGGAGATTCTTAAATTCCAACAATGCCCCCCAGGATTAACACCAGATAATATGAGGTCGGGAGGGCGGGGGCACATTTGAATTGTCTTTGAAACCTTCCTAGTTATCTGGGTTGGAATCAGGATTTCCAAAGAACAGTGCAATAGGATCATCTAAGAAATATTCAGTGGGAATCCACTCACAGACCATATCCAGTCCCTTTGTGAGGTGCACACACTAGCAGATTGTAGAACTATCCCTCTGCCTAGAACACCTTCAAATGGCATGGAAATGATGCAGATTACTGGTTTGTGTTGTGCAACAAAAAGGTTTAACGCATGTTCATTCAGAGCTCTAGGTTTTATCATGGAAGAATGCCAGCAGCAGTGTCATTCTTGGATGGCAGCTAACTTAAGAGCAAATTGACAAGTGGGATCCTGGGAGTCTCTCTGCCAGACATTAGTCCTGGTTATGAGAGACTTACCCAGAGTCTTTAGCTCACTATCTTTCACAGAGAAGAAAGGTGATGAGGTCCAACCAGACCGAAACACGTGTCTGGGGTTTCTGTTGGTACTCTTGTTCAGAGGAGAATTGCCTAGCATTTCGGTGCTGGACTGCCCCAGGGCAGGACAAAGACTGATATGTTTGGGATATTTCTTCTCTGTGAAAGATAGTGAGCTAAAGACTCTGGGTAAGTCTCTCGTTACCAGGACTAATGTCTGGCAGAGGGACTCCCAGGACCCCCCCTTGTTAATTTGCAGTTAACTTAAGAGCACATCGTTCACAAACATCGCACTGCACACATTCCCCATAAATCTTGGAGCCACGTCTTTAAAAATTAAAGTGTCAGCTAGGTGTGTAATCTACCAGAGCTGGAAAACCTAACATTTTTCACAACAGAAAAAATCTTCAGGTGGCAAAATGCATCTAGTGATGAAAAAAAAGGCGGTTTGCAATGCAAATCACTGTAAAAATATCAAACCGTGTTCAAATATCTACTCCAAAAGAATCCAGCAATTAACACCAGATAGCCTGCCAGTACCCTCAAACCAACCACAGTACCTGAACACTATCTGATGAGGTCGCTTTTGTGACTGTGAACCCAATGCATTGGTCTCTACCTTTGACTTGGAATTAAAACAAGTGTTTGTTGTACGTTACTGGGCAGTATTCCATATTGGAGAAATAAAGTAACAGCCTCATACACATAGTTTGAAAAGCTTGATGGGAGAGTGTTCGAATGGCAAGAGTAAAGTGTTGATGGTATGAACAGCGTGGTATTACCTAGGTTTCATATTTGTTACAAGAATCACGCTTAATAGGATGTTTCAGGAATGGGTATCTGTGAGGGAGAAAATGTCAAGGATAACACATTGTTTTTATAAACAGGACCATGTACAATGTAACAGGACCATGTACAATCTGTGCATTTAAAAACTTTTATATGTTAAAAATATTTAATATTTAACTTACTGAACTCCAATATTCTGTACATGTAACCTATGACATCCAATGCAATTAAAGTGTTTGCTATGAACAAATTGTGGCTTAAAAAGTTTAAAAAGCAAACCAAACGATGTTTTCGTGGAGCAAAAAAACAAAACGTAATGCTCTCTGCAGATGCAATTAATGCCCATACCTAACAGGGATATTGATCTTGGTTGTAGATGAGTCTCCCACTTGTGTACTATGACTTGGCATGGACCACTGGCAGTCTGCAATTTAAAAGTTAAATGTCTGCAAAAACGTCTTACTTTTGTTACTTTAACCAGTTTGTACAAGATTCATTAAACCCAAAAAAATAGATTTCCCACAACCCAATTTTCAGGCTTGTGTGAGACAAATGCAACATTTTATACCAATATTTATGGCTGAGAAATGTAACTTGAAGTTAGATACATATCATGCAATAACCACCTGAAGAGGTCCTGTGATTGAGTAGAGTACAAAGCTTAACAAGGCTTGTGCTAAAGGGTAGCGAATTTAAAATATCGTGTTCAAGATAGTTAAGCATGTGTTTCACATTTAGTGTAGCACTATAACTATTATAAACACTTGAAAGAAAAATGATTAACATTGGCTTAAGGAAATAATGCAATCATGCCACACCAGCAGGAAAATCATGTACAAAGGTTACACATTTGGAATAATAACTATATGCGCATACAGTTCCCACTTACTAGTTTGTTTCATATGTCCAAGTTAAACGCTGCAGAGTCTAATTAAAATTGAAAGTTTTTATCTTTGTTAATCAACTGTACTTACCCAAGTCAGGACCGAGTTAAGCCGGTCATGACTTCCCAAATGCACTGAATTTCAAGGGTTTTGTTGCGATACATTTTGGCACCTTAATGAATCTTTAAAAAACGTTTTTTCAGTGAATTTTAAGGACTTGTTATACCATAGTTTTATTTCGGGCTGCTGGCCTTCGCCCCTGGCCAGTGGCACGGCCTTGCCCACTGTATATTTCACCACACTTTCAAGCCACTGGCCCTGGACTCTAGCCAACACGAGTGGCCACAGCCTACGCCTTTGGCCGTGTCCACTGTATATTTTACAACATTAACAGGCCACTGGCCAGCCGCGATTATTTTTATTTGTTAGATACCCACAGTTATCAGAAAAAACGATGGTGAAAAAAGGCTTTTCTACCCTCCCAGGCACTCACCATGTGCTCCCCTCATCTGTGCCTGCTCTCCCCCAGTACCCTCAAGACCTCATCTCCACAGTCCTCTCCCATTCACCCCCCGCCCCCGTCAACACTCGTCATTTACATGTGACGCACTTTCCTTCCTGCTCTCCTTTTCTTGTGCAGCCGCGGTCATCATTCTGTTTAATAGTGGATACGGTAAATCATTCGTGCTCTTAACATGGACCCATCGAGCTTGGAGAGCACGACATTAAGATCCCAAACCGGTAGAGGGTTATAAATGGGAGGGTATAGCCTCTTAACCACTTCCATGAAGCCCTTAATATTAGGAACTTTCCACCAAGATACCTTGTTTTGTGAAGTGGTGTAAGCCGACAGGGCCGCCAGAAGAATTTGAATACTAGGCCAGAGTCTAATAGGTAAAGAAAATAATGTAGAACGTTAGCAGTGGAACATTCTGTTGGGTTTAGGGTTTGTGATCTGCACCATATCACATCTTTTCCACTTATTGAAATTGCAGTGTCTGGTGTTGGGTTTCCGTGCCTCCTTTACGATATCCATACACCTTTGTGGAAGATTTAAGTGGCCAAATTCAAGACTTCAGGAGCCAAGCTGCCGATTTCATAGACTGAGGACCAGGGATACTAGCATGTTGTATGGGCACAGGAGCTTAATTGGGTTGTACATCGCCAGTTTGAGCAGAAGTGGAAACCAAGGCTGTCTCACGCACATAAGAGCAACCAGGATTAGAATCACTTGTTCCTGGTGCAACTTGTGCACTATTTTTCTCCGGAGTGGTGTGGTGTGGTGTGGTGTGGGGGGGAAATCATAAGCAAATTTCCCTGACCAGTTCCTATTCATGGCGTTCCCCTTGGACCATGGTTAGGGAAACCAGGATGTGAAGTCTGGGCATTGAGAGACTATTCCATCTAGAATTTCTCTGTTGAGTTGCCACTTGTGTTCTTCTGGTAGAGGGTATCTGCTGAGGGTGTCTGCCAGAGCATTGAGTTCCCCCGTAACGTGTTGAGAGGTTAGGAATATGTTCCGCCTGAGTGCCCACTTCCATATTTTCTGGGGTACCTTGGACAGACTTGGAGAGTGTGCCTCTCTGCTTGTTTATATAAAACATGGCAGTGGTGTTGTCTGTGAGGACGTGCACTGTATGACCTGTAAGATGTTGCTGAAAGGCTTGAAGAGCCTTGGGGACAGCCAAAAGTTCCAGGAAGTGGATATGTCTTTGGGCTATAGTATGTGTCCACTGGCTGTGGCCTGTGTGGTGAAGGAAGTGATTTCCTCCCCATCCCCCATCTGACGAGTCTGTAGTTAGGAGCGCTTGTGCTGGTGGAACACAGAAGGGTTTTCCTTTTAGCAAGTTGTCCCTGGACCACCAGTGAAGAACCTGTACTAGGGTTAGCGAAACAACCACTAGATCGTCCCACTGACCGCTTGCCTGAGACCATTCTTTCGCTAATAATTACCGCACTGGGCTAATGTGCAGGCACGCATGTGGAACCAAGTGAATGCATGAGGCCATCATCCTGAGAAAGCACATTGCTCTGTGTACAGTTATCTGGCGACCGGTCTTGTATAGAGGTACTTTTAACAGCATGTTTTGTATTATCTCATTTGACAGGAAAGCCAGCTCCTCTTTTGTCTTTAGACTTTCTCTCAGAATATTTTGGCTGGGGACTAAGCTTGATTTCTTTTCATTGATGGAGAAGCCCACATTGAAAAGAAGGTCTATTGTCTCTTGTGCAATTGATCGCAAATGTGTGCAGATTCACCGGTAATTAGCTAGTCATCCAGATAAGGGTATACAGCGATTGACTCTGCGCATGTGTGCTGTCACTACTGCGAGCACCTTTGTGAATATTCTTGGCACCGAGGCGATGCCGAAGGGGAGTACTTTGAACTGGTAGTGAACTCCCGCTATCTTGAACCGAAGATATTTCCTGTGTGCAGGGAGCATTGAAACACGAAAGTATGCATATTTCATTTCCAATTTTGCCATGTTAGTACTGGGCGCATGGAAAGGTCTTTCATTGGCACAAGGACATACGTTCAATAAATACCCTTGTTTACCTGATTTGCTGGGACGATCACTATGGCGTCCTTCTCCAGCAGTGTCTTTAGTTCTTCTAACAGTATGCGCCTCTATCCTGGCATAATCTTTCTGTGTCTTGGCGGGCGGTTATGTGGTTTCTGTAACAGTTCGATACAATACCCGCCTGCCACGGTGGACAGCACCCACTTGTCTGACGTTCTTCTAATCCATGTGTGGGTGAAGTGTGAAATTCGACCTCCAACTGGAGTGGCACGGGACAGGACTTGTAGTGGGTCATTGTTTGGGAGGGGTGGAGCCTCTCCCAGGTGAGGTTCTAACTCTTCCTCTAAATCTTTTATTTCCTCTTTGTAAGCCAGAAGAGGAAGATTGTCCTTGTGATGGGCCCCAAAGTTGAAGACCGTCTGCCCCGAGTGTATCTGGAAGAGTGTGTGAAAACTGACCCCAAAACTTTCTGGAGTTTGAGGAACCCCATTGTACTTCGGGTTTGTTTGTTAACTGGCCTAGGTATTTAAGTGTGTCATGCTCCTCTTTTGCGCTCTTGAGGGCGTCTTAGACAGCCTTACCTAAAAGTACATTAGGCTCCACCAGCATGTTAAGGAGGGTGGCCCGAGTCTCTAGCTTAAAACTAGACTGTCTGAGTCAGGCGTGGCACTTGATGAGCGTGCCTTCTGTGATGATGCGGCCTGCATTGTCTGCTGCAATGTGATTATTTTTGGGGATGCAGTTTGATACCGGTTTGCCCTCTGCGATACTGCTTAACAATTGCTATTTTAGGGGTTCTGGAACTGCTTCAACCTGGTGTTCAAAGTCATCCCACTTGTTCTAGCCATAACTAGCCAGAAGTGTAGTGTTTGTGATTCTAGCTTGATATGCCACTGTGGAGGCAACCTTCCTTCCGAAAGTATAGATTTTCTTGCTTTCTTTTTCTGCAGGGCTTCAGCCGATGCCAGAGCAGTGCCAGCCCCCTTTCTGGTAGTGGTGACAACTAGTGAATCAGGTTTTAGCTGAACCCCAATATACAGAGGGTCTGTGTGCGCTGGCATGAATAGTTTCTCCAATCTCGAATTAACCGCCCTTATGAGGTTAGGCTCAAGTAGGGAGGGCTGTATATGTCTTTATACAGACTAACAGTAGGATAAACAGTGACAGACTTCCTGTCTCCCAGAATGTCAAATGTCAAAAAAGCCCTTGTCTATTTGAGCCTCTTGAGTGTCAATTCTAAAGCGTTGGGAATCCTTCAGCAGCCGTTCATTGTATTGTAGTTGGTTGTCTACAGGAGAAACTGCTACAGGCTGGTCTTGGTTGTCAGGCGACTGACGTAGATGTCGTAGTAGTGTTGGTCCAAACTGTATAGGTCCCCTTGAGAGCTGGGGTATTGCGACTCAGAGATCCACACCATACATGTCCTGAGAGAGGTCTTGCTAGGTGGAGGCCAGGGGGCATAGGGAAGAAGTGCTAGGCTATGGCTTAAGAGGAGGTTTTTTAGCAGGGGGTTGATGTTTCGAAGCCCCTGGCTATGAGGCATCTCTAAGGGACGTTAGTTCTTCTGGATGTTGGTCTATGAAGTCAACAAAGCATGACATCCGCTTTATAATTCTGTTAAATTGTTCGGGAGTATAGTCACATGAAGATGGGAAGCCTGGCATGGTAGGGGTGGCTTGGGACGGTGCCAGGTCCTTGTGATGCATAGCCCCAGAGAGTTTGTCTACAGTGGAGGAAGAATCTATAACCTGAATGCTTTTGGAGGACAAAGGCGTTGAGGATTTTGACTTTGGGCCTCATTACACGAAATGCGGTAAACCATGGTGCTATTAGCACCATGGTTGCCGCCGGTACCATCATGGAGAAAAGGGGAATTACCACCCCATTCCAAGGTTGGCAGGGCAAATTGCGGTACCATAATTAGCACCAAGGTCCCTTTGCGGGTCCCAACTTTAGCGGCTGGTCTACACCAGCCGTTAAGGTCGGGTCCCGCAAAGGGACCTCGTAGTAAGGCGGTAAGGGTTTACCGGTAGCGGTAAACCCTTACCGCCTACCGTGTAATGAGGCCCTTTGTCTTTAACAGGGTAGCAGGGACATGTTTCAAATAATTCTTGTATTTTCGGTGTATGTTTAGGGGACGTCGATGCGCCTTTCACCGCCTGCTTTTCGGCTAGCGAAAGGAGGGCATTTTTGTGTGCCGTGTCTGGACCGACTTTGGGGCCCGATTTCTGCAGTGTCATGAGAGAAAGCGTAAGCTATGGCCTAGAGGACAGGGACAATCTAGAGGCTTTTTCCACAGACACTGCGTGGGCCTCAATGTGTGACGATTTCATCGAATATCGGCCATGGGCTATGTGCTTAATGTTCTTGGACGTGTGTGCGCTATGGCCGCCGGGTGTTGTCTCCGTCACAGAGCCGCTTGCCTGCATATTGGAGTCACGAGCCCACACATGGGGTTCCAACAAACTCAGGACCCCGATACTGCCCTCACTGGAGTCCGCAGTCACGATGGAGGCTTCAGCCTGCATTGCATGGACGGCCCAGTGCTTGGTGCGACGATCTTTGAGTGTTTTGGGGGCGAAAATGTTTGCAGGACTTGCACAGCTCTTCGGGGTGATCCCTAGGGAGACAGTAATTGCACACTCATTGTGGGTCTTTCCACAGGAATTTTCTATGGCAGTTTGGGCAAAATTTCAAAGTGTTTTGTCCATTAAAATGGAAAGGACAGTTAGGCGAGGAAAAGGGGTGGCAGAATATGCATTACCTAAAGAAGTCAGTATGAAAGACCTCCCCCCTCTCCCTACTGTAGGGCCGAAGCGTGAAGAGGCCTGTGAAGACTGTGTCTGGTTGTCTATTCAGTAAAGTCGTCGACAAAGGAGTTGTCTGTCGAAGGCCTTCGAGTAGTTGGAGGGCACTGCAGCAAAGAGGAAAATAAAGAAATAAGTCTATGAATACACTTTTAAGTAGTCAAAGGCATCAGCCTGGAAGGAATTCCGCAACTTGCCACCGACCACGATGGCGGAAAGTAACAACCTGAGGAGCCTAGACTTTCTAAAACAAACCTTTTAATACTCTGTGACTACCACTAGATGTAGGACTATGCAGAGCATGTGATCTAAGCAGATACACAAGCCTCAGAAATAGCGAAATCTTATTTCTGATGTTTGAATTTGCTTAGTTTCACATGTTATGCACAGGGTGACATCTAGTGATAGCCGCAGAGTATTACATTTTTTGTTTCGAAACTCGAAAAGGGACGTCGACAGGGCGTGCCAGTAATATTATCCCTAGTGTGAAACCTATGGTACCCATGGTCCTTCACGCGTCGAGGTCCCTCAGATTGTTTTGTTTCCGACATGAGGTAGAATGAAGTGTAGCGTGCATACATATGTAATAAAGCAGATGAGTAGATAAAGCCAGAGAAACACCTATGCACCTTCTACTCCACAGGGGAGGAAGGGTGGGCGCATATGAATCTAATGACATACAAGCATCGGAAATACGATTTCGGTGAGTAATGCATCTCTTCTGAGGCTTGTGGATCTGCTAGATCACATGCTATGCATAGAATAGCGAGCATTGTCTGGAGAAGGTGGTGGGTTGTGAGAAGGTACAGCAGCAAATGGATGTTTTGGTGCTAAAACATCTATTTGTGGTGTGTCCCTACTGTGAATCTGCTTTAGAATGTGTGTCAATGCAGTAGTGCGGAGTAAAAGTATGACTAGAGCTCCATGTAGCCACTTTGTAAATGGCGTCCAGCGGAGCGTTGGCAATGCCAGAGTAACTCCTGTCCCCCTGGTAGAGTGAGATCTTAGTGTGAAAGGCAGAGTCTTGTTTGATAGAGCGTAGCAGAGTTGTACGCACTTCACTATCCATCTGGAGATGGCGTTTGAGCCGTGATCACCTTCCCTGCCAGGTGGAGGCAAACAGTTGGTCCGTTTTCCTTAGCGGTTTGGTCTTGTTTACATAGTAAAGGACCGCCTTCCTTACATTTAGCATATGGAGTTTTTTCTCAGCTGAGCCTAATGGATTTTGAATGAAAGCTGGTAGTTAGATGGCCTGATTGACATGGAACTTTGAAATTAACTTCGGTGAAAACCTAGGTTGCGTTTTTAATACCAATTTGTCTTTGTGGATAACAAAGAAAGGGTTTTGCACTGACAAAGCTTGCAGTTCACGGACTCTCCTTATGAGGGGATAGCCACCAGAAAAGCAATCTTAGATGTGAGGTGTTTTAGGCTGGACTTATGCATAGGCGCAAAGGGTTCCATGTAATAATGTCGCCACAAAAATATCGCCATACAAAAATGTTGCCGAAAAATGGTTGTTTTTTGTGGCGACATTATTGCATGGAACATGCGGGGGACAACCCCGCAACACTCAAATGTTTTTTTTTGTTGCCCCTGTCGCCATATATATGGTCAAATAATATTGCCACAACATTTTCCCAGTGATATTTACGGCGACCATATATGTGGCGATATTATTACCTGATACCGCTCAAAGGGGGGGGTCGTCCAATGAGCTTTGCAAGTACTACATTTGGGTCCCACCCTGGCAACGGGTTTGAAATAGGAGGGTTGAGTCTTTTTACTCCCTCCGTGAAAGCCTTAATGACAGGGACTTTCCACCAGGACACCTTACTTGAGAGGTGGTGTACGCAGATCGAGCCACTAGGTGAACTTTGATTGAGTTAAATACTAGCCCTGAGTCTAGTAAGTGAAGCATGTAATGAAGAATGTGTGATGGAGTACATTCTATTGGGTTTGTTTTGCTTTGACTGGCACCAAATTACACATATTTTCCACTTGTTAAAATACAGTGTCTAGTGTTTGGATTACATGCCTCTGAGGCCTCTGAGGATTTCCATACACCTTTGAGGTAGATTTAGATGTCCAAACTCTATGACTTCAGGAGCCAAGCTGCCAAGTTCATAGACTGAGGTTGAGGGTGTAATGTCGTCCCTCTGTGCTGTGTGAGCATGTTGAAGAGGCACAGGCGTTTCATCTGGTCGCACATCGCCAGTTTGCGCAGATGTGGATACCAAGGTTGTCTCGTCCACATAGGAGCAACTAGAATGAATGTCACTTGTGGTTACTTGTGTATCTTGTTCACCAATTTGCTCAGAGGAGTTGGGGGGGAGCATGGGCAAAATTCCCTGACCAGTTCATCCACAGGGCGTTCCCCTTGGAGTCGTTTTTGGGAAACCTGGATGCAAAGTCTGGGCATTGTTGGTTTTCTCTTGTTGCAAAGTATAACGGGGGTAGCCCCATTGTGAGAAAATCTAGTCTACGATATGTTTGTCGAGCTACCACTCATGCTCTTCTGGTAGAGGATCTCTGCTTAGTGAGTCTGCTAGAGAATTGAGTACCCCTGGAACATGTGTCATTAGGAACATGCCCCGCTTGAGTGCCCACTTCCATATTTTTTTTGTGCTAGATTGGACAGACTTGGAGAACGTGTGCCCCCGTGCTTGTTTATGTAAAACATTGCAGTGGTGCTGTCTGAGTATATGTACTGGTGTGCTTGGAAGGTTTGTAATGCCTTGAGCACTACCAGAAGTTCCAGAAGGTTGATGTGTCCTGGTGAATACCCTTGGAGCGGATGCTATGCCAAAGGGCAGCACCATGAATTGGTAGTGCTGGTTCCCTATTTTGAAACACAAGAATCTTCTGTGTGCTGGAAACATTGAAATATGAAAGTTTGCATCATATCCAAGGTTGCTATGTAGTTCCTGCGCTTTAGCAGTGGGATTACTTCCTGTAGCATTGTCATGCAGAATTTTTGTGGCTTGACATATGTGTTTGCAGGATGCAGATCTAAGATAGGGTGCATCGTGAGGTCTTTTTTTGGTACAAGAAGTACATTGAATAAATAACCTCGTTTACCTGATTCGCCGGGACAATTTCTACGGTGTCCTTTAAGAGCAGAACTGCCACCTCTTCCAGCAGGATACGCTGTTCTTCATTGGAGGTCGGTGGATGGCTGGCGTTGTATACAATAACCTCCTGCCACAGTTGAAAGTCCCCACTTTCCTCAGGTGTATCCCTCCCAGACATGGGTAAAGTATGAAATGCAGCCTCCTACTGGAGTAGCACGATAGGAAACCTGTAGCGGTTGCTCTTTGTTTTGGGGGGGGTGTGCTGGGGGGATTGAGCTGCCTCTGGATGAGGAGGAGGATCTACCCCTGCGGCAAGACCTTGTCTGGCCTCTTTGAAAGCCTTGTTGCGAGGACTGCCCCGTGATGAGCCCCAGGACGTGCCTGGACCCTGGTTGTAACCCGATCCCCGTTGAGTTTTGCCATCTAAAGCACCGTAAATTGTAGCCCCTTCTTTCTCCGGAGGGTTTATTTGCGAGTTGCCCCAATGACTTTAGGGTATGATATTCTTCCTCCGCTTTGCCGAACAACCCGTTTGGCTCTATGGGAATATTAAGAAGGGTAGCCTGGGTCTCGAGCTTGAATTCAGACTGGCGTAGCCGCACGTGGCGTTTGATCAATGTGCCCTCTGCTATTATTCTCCCTGCATTGTCTGCAGCATCCAAGTTGTTCTTGAAGATGCAGTTTGCAATTTGTTTACCCTCTATGATGGAGGGTGACCGTTGTGTTTTCATGGGCTCTGGGACTGAAACTATTTGCTCGGCCATCTCACCCCACTTGTGACAGTTTTAGCAAGCTAAAAAGGTGGTATTATTAGCGATTGTAGCCTGGTAAGCTGCTGAAGAGGCTACCTTCCTTCCAAAAGTATAAATCTTTTTACTCTCCTTATCCAGAGGGGCTTCGGAAGAGGCTAGAGGTGTTCCTGCTCTCGTCCTAGTAGTTGTAACCACTAAGGAGTCTGGTTTTAACTGTCCCCTGATGTATAGGGGGTCAGAGAGAGCTGACCGGAAAACTTTCTCAATGCGCGGGTTTATCTATGTTAAAATGATCTGCCGCTTTTAGGAGCAGGTCATTGTACTGTATTTGATTTTCCACTGGTGAGTCTGCCACAGGTGGTTCTGTGTTATCTGGCGACTGTATGACGTAGACATCCTCGCCGTCGTCATAAAACTGGTCTACATCACCCACATCCCCTTGATCTTCCGGGTCAGTGTAAGTTCCAGTGTCCTGGAAGACTTGCATGGAGTCATAATAAGCTAGCTGCCCCAAGTTCTGCTGTGAGGTGGCAGCTTGTGTGGTGTCTGTGCGGGCTCTCTTGGTAGGGGGGGGGTGTACTACTGCCCCAGTCTGAGTTGTAGCTGGTCCCCTGTGTGAGGCAACCTCAAAGTTTACTAAGACCTCGGGGTGGTCATCAAAGAAATTGGCTAGGGAAGACATCCATCTCATGATTTCATCAATCATCTCTGCTGACCATCGAGATGAACTTGGGATAACTGGAGAGCAGGTGGGGTGGGTGCTGGTTCAGGTTATTTTTATGTTGCATAGTTCCTGAAATGGTGCCCTCCCCATCGGTCATAGTCCCTAAACTAGAGCCCTTTTCATGTGATTTTGAAGACTTGGTTCTTCGACGTCCAACTCTTCAATAGCGTGTCTGGTACGTGTTCAATGAGCTCACTCCTTTTCAAGCTTTGTGCAGATTTCACAGGGGCCTTTGACGTGTCCTTCGGCGATCGTTTTTTGGCATGCGTGGGGGCCGTCGATCTGTCTTTCGACAGCAGGTCGTCAGCGTGTGAGGACTTTGTGGTTTTTGACATAGGGTCAGAAACGGACTTGCTTTTTAGTTTTGGGGGCCTGTCGTGTGGCGACCACGAGTGCGATGGCCCAGGGGACAGGGAACTGTCGGACCTCACCCTTGACTCTGTGTGTGGCTTTCCAGTTGGCGTTGATGTCAACTTTCGGTCGTGGGAGGTTTGTTTTGTGTGATATGCTGTAGTCGTGCTAGTGTCGCCGGGTGTCGTCCCCATAGCAGAGCCGCCGGCCCACCTGTTGGGGTCAGGGACTTGCACGCAGGCATCTGACGGATTCCGTTCGCCTTCAGCGTCACTGCAGACATCGATGCTGCGGTCACTGGACGGTCCCTCACTGTCCATGGAAGCCTAAGCCTGCATGGCGTTGTGGGGCCAGCGCTTTGTTTTGCAGTCCTTAGTGTTTTGGGCTTGAGCAGCTTGCACTATTTGCAATGCCCCATATTATGATCCCTTGGGAGATTAAGATTGCAGAACCGGTGAACATCTTTCCAAGGGGATTTACGGTTACAGGATGGGCAAAACTTAAAAAGGTGTATTCTCCATTGTGTATGGGGAAGGCAGCCTGACAAAATAAGTGGATAGAGAAGGGACTATGCATTCTCAGGGAGACTAAAGAATGAACCACCCCCCACTCACCCCACTGTGAAGGCCGGGGCCCGATGAGGCCTTCCGAGGCTGTCTGAAAGGTTTGTCGAGACAAGTTTGAGTAGTCGCCGAAGGTAGTCGCCTATGCAGTTGCCCAAGATCCTGCACGAGAACGGCTAACAAAGGACAGAAAGAGTACACTAGATTGAACAAGTTACTCTCTAACGTTCTTTCGATGGGATGGTCCGACGACATATTCCATATCTATGACATATAATCACCACAGCTGTGCTGCTTCGGAAAATCTTTCGCCGTCTGCATCCTGCATCGATGACGTCGATACGTCGCCCTCGAGGACCTCCTCCGACAGCCGACGTCACCGGATGTTATAAGTAGGACGCACGACGCCCGTAGCCTCAGTTGTCTTTTATTTCCCCAGAACGTGTGGTACCAGTTTTCTGCCAGTCTGACCACACAAAGCCTTGCCGAAACGTAAGCTGCAATTGCATAAGAAATTCTGCAGCAGGTAAGGCAGGGAGGGAACGATATGGAATACGTCGGACCATCCCATCGAAAGAACGTTACCAGGTAAGAGAGTAACTTGTTCTTCGAGGGGATTGGGTCCTCCGACGTATTCCGTATATATGACAGACTCCCAAAGCAGTACCAATGCAATGAGGTGGGAAAAGAATTTAGCAAAAGAAATTTAGAATGCCCAATCAAATTGCGGAGCAAAGGACCGCCTTGCCAAAGGCCAGATCATGCCCACGGATGGAATCGAGGGAGTAGTGACGTACAAAAGTATGGACCGAAGCCCAGGTGGCTGTGTCACAGATGTTACGAATAGGAACACCCCTCTGTAGGGCAGTAGAAGCAGCCACACCCCTGGTAGAATGGACCCGCAAGCCCACCGGAAGGTCCTTACCCGCCAAGCAGTAACACTCAGAAATAGCCGGAATAATCCAGCGAGACAAAGTCTGCTTAGTCACAGCTTGTGCCAAACGCTTACCAGTGTAACCAATGAAGAGTTGAAATATAAAAGCTTAAAGCTCTCCTAGGAGCATATGTAGCCTCTCCTCTTCCTTACCAGGATGTGGAGGAGGAGGAAATGCCGGAAGAACAACCTTCTGGCCTAAATGAAATTCCGACACCACCTTCGGAAGAAAGGAAGGACGAACTCTAAAGGACAACCCTGTCCTTATGAAAAATAGTGAATAGTGGTTTAACTGAAAGTGCCTGTAACTCATTCACTCTGCGAGCGGAAGTGACTGCAACCAAAAATACAGTTTTAAGAGTTAACAGTCTCAAAGGTCAAGAATGCAAAGGCTCAAATGGAGCACCCATCAGAAACTTGAGGACAAGGTTCAAATCCCAACCGGGCACCTGGAAAGGCAACGGAGGGAACACATTAGTTAGCCCTTTTAGAAACTGAGAAATCAAAGGAATTTTAAAATAAGAACACTCTTCAGACGAGCGCTTAAATATGGACAGCGCCGCCAGGTAACTTTTAACCGTACCCACTTGCAGGCCCCTGTGGGCCAAAGAAAGCAAAAAAGACAGAACCACAGGAATGTCGCATGCAAAAGGATCCACATTCTTAACCCTGCACCAGTCGCAGAACTCGGTACAGGGACTTAGTTGCGGGCCTTTGGGCGGAAAGCAACACCTCCATCACGTCTTCAGGGAGGTCCCAATCCTTATACCTCAACCTTTCAGGAACCAAGAATGAAGGTTGAGGTATCTGACCTCTGGATGGAGAACCTGACCGCCCTCCCAGGAGAGCAGATCATCTCGGTAGGGAAGACGACGTGGAGGGCAGATGGACAAGTCGAGAAGGTCCGGGTACCACGTCCTCCGGGCCCACGCCGGAGCAATGAGGATCATCCGGGAACCGAACATTCGTAACCTCTGCAGCACTTGCGGGATGACGGGGACTGGAGGAAACGCGTACAGCAGTGGGTAAGACCACTCCACCACAAACGCGTCTCCTAAGGCTCCTTTTGGAGGAAATTCCCGCGAGCAGAACCTTTCGCACTTCCGGTTGACACTGGAGGCGAAGAGATCCACTTGAGGGGTCCCCCAAAGGGCGAAGATCTCCAGCAGAATCTCCTGAGCCAACTCCCACTCGTGAGAGATTGCGCTCGGCCTGCTCAGAGCATCCGCCATCTCGTTTTAGTCTCCAGCCAGATGAACTGCCGAGACCGAAACTTCCTGCTGGATAGCCCAGAACCAGAGCTGCATCCCCTCCCTGCAAAGAGGAAGTGACCCTGCCCCCCCCTTTTTGTTGAGGTAGTGCATGGCCACTGTGTTGTCTGTCAGAATCAGGACATTCTTTCCTCGCACAGTCGGCAGAAAAGCCTTCAGGGCAAGCCCGACGGCCCACAGCTCCAACAGATTGATATGGGGTCTGGACTCCGACAGAGACCAACGACTGCTGACTGTCAACTCGTTGGCATGAGCTCCCCATCCCTTGAGGGATGCATCCGTCACGATCTTCACCTCCGGCCAGGGTAGCCAAAAAGGAGCCCCCTTCATCAGATTGCCTTCGACGGCCCACCACAGAAGGTCCTGGGCGACTGGGGACGGCACCTGAACAGGGTCCGACATCCTGCCAGAAGACTGCGACCACTGGAGCTTGAGTGCCCATTGCAAAGATCTCATCTGCAACCTGGCCTCTGGCACCAGAAAAATGCAGGATGCCATGAGGACGAGCAATCTCAAGAACTCGAACGCTGGGAGACTCTGGGCAAGCTGAAACTTGTGTACCATCTGCTGAATGTGATGAGCCCTCACCTGGGGAGGAAAACACTGCCCCAGGGACGTGTCGAGCACTGCTCCGATGTACTGGAGCCTCTGAGTTGGTGTCAAATGGGACTTCTTTAAGTTGACGAAGAAGCCCAGCTTGTGGAGGGAGTGGCAGGTGACCGACAGATAATCCAGGACTTGCTCGGTAGAGCGCGCCCTGATCAACCAATCGTCCAGGTAGGGGTAGATGTGAATCCCCCCTTTCCTGAGATGCGCTGCCACCACTACCATGAGCTTGGTGAAGACCCTCGGGCGGAGGTCAATCCGAACGGCAGAACTGAAAGTGTGAGTCGTCAACCGCGAACCTCAGGTACTTCTTGTGCTTTGGATGGATCGGCACATGAAAATAAGCGTCCTTGAGGTCGAGAGACACCAACCAGTCCTGAAATTGAAGGGCCTGGAGGACTTGAGAGAGAGTAACCATCTTGAACTTGTCCTTCCTGAGGAGTTTGTTCAAACCGCGCAAGTCCATGATGGTCTCAATCCCCAATAAGGGGAATACCATCCCTTGTTCCTCTCCGCTACAGTCACCAGTTCTATGGTGCTTTTCTCCAGCAGGGATTGAATTTCCTGCGCAAGGAGCAGATCCGGACTCTTCAAAGAGAGATTCCCCAGTGGATTGTCGTGAGGCCTCTGCCGGAAAGGAAGACAGTAGCCGTGGGCTATGATCTCCAGAATCCACAAATCTGAAGTAATGTCACGCCACTCTACAAGATGCTGCGCCAGACTTCCCCCAACTGGCGAACCATGGGACATGGCCTCATCACTGAGCTGAAGTGGCTGCGGTGTTGCCTGAGGGCAAAGAGGCAACTGCCGAGCGGCCTTGGCACCTCGAGTACCTTTTTTTCCACCTCTGGCACTCCTACGGTGGCCCCTTTGACTGGCAGCTCCTCTCGCTTTACCAAAGGACGAGTAATAACGAAAGGAATCTTCCCTCCATTGCTGTCCCCTCGGACGAAAAGGCGGAGGTTGTCGAACTGCAGCGCCCAACGACTTTGCTGCAGCTTTGGAGGTCTGCAACCTCTCAAGGCTCTCGTCAGCCTTGCTGCCAAAAAGATGTTCCCCCGTTAAAGGGCATGTTGAGGAGCCGGGCCTGCACATCAGGACCAAACCCCGACTTCCGCAACCATGCAAACCTGCGTATTACGGTGCTCGCCGCCATGGACCGGCTGACGCAATCTGCCTTGTCCAAACCCGATTGAACGGCCTCACACATGGCATCCTTGCCATCCTGGACCATAGCAAGGAAACCATCCCGTTCGTCCCCTTTGGGAATATGTTCAGCCGCTAGGTAAACAGTTCCACAGAGTGTCCGTGAAACGAGACAAGGCGCACACACAGTTGGCCGCTTGAAGCGCCATACCCCCTGAAGAAAACACTTTCTTTGCCCAACCATCAAAACGCTTGTCGTCCCTATCAGGAGGGATGGTAGGATACGACGCCTGCTTTGCTGGGGCCGTAGCCACCTGCACCACCCAACTCTCCGGAGTGGGGTGCTTGTTCAAGTAGCAGGGGTCGCTACTGGCTGGGTGGTATTTTCGCGGCAAAGACTTGCCCACTGCCGGGAGACTCTCCGGAGCAGTCCAAGCCACCGCCACCCTCCTCTGTAGAGCCATATGGAACAGCAGTACCGGGTCAGTTGGTGGACCTTGGTCGAGGATATCCTTAAGGTCATCCTGAAGAAACTCACCTGGGGGAGCAGCCCACCCCAAGTACTAGGTGACCCTAGACATAAGGCACCGGTACGAGGAGTCGGCATGAGTGCCAAGCTCAGGCCTACAAAACTCCACCTCCAGAGAGGTGTCCAGACCACTGGTGTCGTGCAGGGACTGACGCAGGTCCACAAATTGGCTATGGCCCGAGAGAATCTCATCTGGTACCGTATCAGGAACCATGCCATCTTCAGAGCCCTCATCCACCTCTGAAATGTACTCAAGATGGCGGTAAGAGGGCACAGAATGGGGGAAAAAGCCATGCTTTACCTTGGCCAGAGCCTTTCTAGGGGGTTCCACCGTACCATGGGGCACCTCTGACAAGACAGCCTCGAAAGGCATTGAGTGAATCGGCGTTGACGTGGGAGCGCTGCGCCGACAGCATCCGCACAGGCCTCGAGGCCGGAGCCCCCGAGCGTGTCCTTCGACAGCCTGGGCGCCGACGACTTCCTCGGAGGCGGAGCCTCGAGAGAGTCCTTCGACGACATCGGCGCCACAGGCGTCCTCGAGAGAGTCCTTCGACGACATCGGCGCCACAGGCGTCAATGTCTTCTTCGAAGACATCACAGGTGCACGCGGTCTCGAGCGTGTCGAGTACCGGGACCTGGAACGGGCATGACAAGAACGATTCCCCTTGTCCGTGCGGAACCTTTCCCGCGAATCGTGCCGACCACCCGAGCCCGAAGGCGTCCGAGCAGTGTGTCTCAACCGATCACGACCGACCCCACTCGGAGGCACGGACGGACCAGTGCCCTGCGATTCGAGAATCGCTAGCATTTTCTTACCGAAGGAAGCCCATTCCTCCGGCGTCGCATGCATGGTGGGATAAGTGACCTGCCGACTGGCGGAATCCTCGGATGAGGACGGGGAAGGCGACCGATGACGGCACTTCCGGGAGTGCCTCGAAGAGGCAGAGGAGTGGCGTGACCTACTCTGGGACCGAGACCCACTGGACTTCCGACGACGATGCAGAGAGTCGCCCCTCGAATCATCCGTCGAAAGCCCCGCAAACCTCGACTTCCGTGGCTTGGACACCTTACCTACCGACAATTTCTTCTTGCGCTCCCGCAAGGCTTTGGAGGTAAGCGAATGGCAGTCGACAATCATCCGTGTCATGGGCCTCCCCGAGGCACCAGAGGCAGGCGCTGTGCGAGTCTGTCACCGACATCTTGGACCCACAGTCCCTGCTCTTCTTAAAGCCTGACCGCGGGGTGGAAGAAGAGGTGGACATCACGAAGGATAACTCTGCAACGAACGGGTTCGAAGAACCGATAAAGGACAGAACTCCAAAGAGTCGAGGCGCAGAGATCTCCGAAGCGAACACGTTCGCGGAAAAAACGGAACTGAGGCTACGGGCGTCGTGCGTCCTACTTATTGAAATCCGGTGACGTCGGCCTACGGAGGTGGTCCTCGAGGGCGGCATATCGACGTAGCACGCAGACGCTGAAAGATTTTCCGAAGCAGCACAGCTGTGGTGATTATAGGTCATAGATGTGGAATACGTTGGAGGACCCAATCCCCTCGAATAATTATTTTTGTAAATAAAGGCGATAGCCAGAAGGAACTCCGCAATATGCGACCGACAATGATGGCCTCGACACGTGAAGCACCATGGGTACAGTAGACGTCACACATGGGAAAGTATTACTGGCACGCCCTGTCTACATCCCTTTTCGAGTTTTGAAAACGACTGAAATACTCTGCAGTTTCCACTAGATGGCCTATGCATAGCATGTGATATAAGTAGATTCCACAAGTCTCATAAATATTTATATATATTACATGCATTACTTACCGTAAAAGCATTTCTGATGATTGTATCTGCTTAGATTCACATGCTTTGCATAGGCCAACATCTAGTGGAAGTTGCAGAGCATTGCACATGAAGTTTTAGAAGTTTGTAAAGGGACGTCGACAGGGCTTGACTGTAATACTATCCCTAGTGTGACATACCCTGTACCCATGATACGTCAAACGTCTAGGTTCTTCAGATTATTTGTTTCTGACAAGAGGGATGTTAAGTTGTAAGCGTGAAGTGTAGGTAGAGACCATGAGGAGTGAAAGAACTATCAGTTTTACCCAGGATCCTACTCCAAGAGGTGAGGAAGGGCGGGTGCATGTAAATCTAAGCAGATAAAAGCGTCAGAAATACAATTACGATGAGTAATGCATCCCTTCAGAGACTTGTGGATCTGCTTAGAATCACATGCTTTGCATAGATTAGTGGGCAGTACTTGTAGAAGTAGGTGGGTTGTTAGAAGGTAGTGCTGCAAAGTGATGTTTCAGCACCGCTTGTCCCACCTGTATATCACCCCTAGAATGTGTGACCAGACAGTAATGTTGGGTGAAGGTGTGTACTGAACTCCAAGTGGCAGCCTTGCAAATGGCATCTAGTGGCACATTTACAATGAAGGCTCGAGTTGCCCCAGTGTTCGAGTTGAGTGTGCTCTAGTCTTAAAAGGCAGTGTTCTCTTAGCAAGAGATTAACAGAGTTGGATGTAGTTGACAATCCATTTAGAACCAGCTGCTTTAGAGATAGGGTCCCCTCCTCTTCCAGTGGCTACAGGTACTAAAAATAATCTATTTTCCTGGTCAACTGTCTTTTGAAGGTAACATGACAGCTGTGCGCCCATCTAGTGTATGTAGGCTCCTTTCTGCTGCGTTTGTTGGGTTCTGGAAAAACGCAGGAAGCTCTGTAATTTACATGGAAGTTTAATATGAATTTGGGTGAGAAGTAAGAATGTGCACGTAGCACCACCTTCTCTTTGTGTAGGACTACAAAGGGGTCTTGTACTGAGAGCCTGTAGTTCACCAACCCTCCTGATTGATGTAACGGCTATTAGGAGGGTCGTTTTGTATGCAAGATGTTTAAGGCTGGCTTTGTGCATAGGCTCGAAGGGGTCCCCCCATGAGCCTTGTGAGAACGATGTTGAGGTCCCAGCCTGGGGTAGAATTGAGATTGGAGGTTACAGTTTGGTGCCCTCCATTAAAGCCTTAACTACGGGCGCCTTCCAACACAAAACCTTACTCTGGGGCGTGGTTTAAGTGGAGAAAGCCTCTAGGTGTACCTTGAGTGAGTTAACAACCAATCCTGAGTCAAGAAGGTAGAGCAGGTAGTTGACTATATTGGACGGCAAACAGTTGGTCTGATTGAAGTGTGTACTGCACCATAACACAAAGCGTTTCCATTTGTTAAAATAGCAGTGCCTGGTGTTAGGCTTGCGTGCCTCCTTGAGTATTTCTATGCACCTTTGGTCTAGGTTAAGGTGACCAACTTCAATGCCCTCAGGAGCCAAGCTGCTACATTCAGCTTCTGAGGGCGTTGTTCCCTGATCCTGGGTTAACAGGTTGTCCATGCAGGGTAGTTTCATGGGAGGACACAGGGACATCATTTGCAGGTGTGAGAACCAGGTCTGGCGTGCCCATATGGGAGCCATCAGTATTAGCATTACTTGTTCCTGGTGTAGCGTGTTGACTATTTTGTTTAGAAGAGGGCAGTGGGAGGGTTGGACACATATGGAAATTTCCCTGCCCATTTAATCAGGAGTGCATTCCCCTTGTATCCTTTCTGGGTAAAACTGGACACATAGTCTTGGCTTTGCATGTTTTCGATGGTAGCGAAAAGTCTATTTGTGGGAACACCAGTTTGAAAAGATCTTTTCTAGCACATCTGTGTTTAGTTACCACTTGAGCTCCGAGGATAGCATTATACTCCTGCTTAGCACGTCTGCCATAGAATCGAGATCCCCTGGAACATGTTGTGCCACTAGGAACATGTCATGTAGTGCTAACAGCCAGATGTTCTGTGCTAGTTTGGACAGCACTGGAGAGTGTGCTTCCCCCTTGTTTGTTTTTGATAAAACATGGTCAAGGTACGGTCTGTGAGGACCTGATGAACTGTTGTGTGCTAGCTGGTTCTTGAAGGCTTGAAGTGCTTTTAGAACCGCTAACAGTTCTAGAAGGTTGATGTGCTTTCTGGTTAGCACATTTCTGGCGCCTGTGTTCGTGGGCCGTGAGCAGTGTGGTGAAGGAAATGCATGCCCCACCCTGTCATTGACTTGTTTGTCGCAAGAGTGGCCTTGATCGCTGGTGTGTGGAAAGGCTGTCCCTTTAGTAGATGGTCTCTGTTCCACCACTGTACCGATTGAACCAGAGGTTGCTAAACCACCACTAGATCGTCCCACAACCAGCTTGTCTGCGACTATAGTTTTGCTAGCCACTCTTGCATTGGACGCATGCGCAGCCTGGTGTGAGGCACCAGGTAGATGCAGGAAGCCATCATTCCCAGCAGCGGCATTGCCTTTCGTACCACCACCTGACGAATGGCTACATACTGAGGTGTTTGAAACAGAATGTTTCAAACCCTTTCCTTGGAAGGGAAGACCATTACATTGTTTGTTTTGATTAATGCCCCCAGAAATTGCTTTACTTGTCTGGGCACGAGACAGGACTTCTTTTTGTTTATGAAGAAGCCCAATTGGAACAGCAGATCGATTGTTTTCTGCATGTTTTGAAGGCACCTCTGGTGAGAGTCCCCAGTAATTAGCCAGTCTATTTAAGGGTACACTAGAATGGACTGCCTTCACAAGTGGGCGGCTACCACTGCTAGGACCTTTGTGAATACCCCGGGGGCTGATGCAATGCTGAAGGGTATCACTTTGAATTGGTAGTGCTTGTCCCCCAATTTGAATCTGGCGGTATTCTTTGTGCACTGGCAACATTGAAATATGAAAGTATGCATCTTTCATGCCCAAAGTTACCATGTAATAACCTAATTTCACTAGGGGGATGACCTCGTGCAACGTTGTCATCCTGAATTTCTGGGGCTCGACATATGTGTTTGCAGGGTTCAGGTCCAGCACTGGACACATCATTAGATCTTTCTTTGGAAAAAGGAAGTACATTGAATAAATACCTTGATTTTGACAGCTTGATGGCTCCTTTTTTTAGTAGAATTTCTATTTCCTCCTGGAGGATGGAGGTGTTCAGAGGACATCCTTTGTATGAGATGGATGGGGACGAGGTGTTACTAGGAACTCCAGTGAGTATCCCTCAGCCACAGTGCCCCAAACCCAGCGGTCTGACGTTATTGCCTCCCAATTGGAGGCAGGGGCTGCTACGCCCTTAGAGGCTGCAGCTCTGCCTCATCCTTTTCCACAGTGAAACACATGCTGCTGGTACTGATAGGACATTTGAGCATGTAGACTGTAAAAGGAGTTAGTAGACCTGCTTGCACCAGCTTGGCACGTTTTTCCCGGAGCTGTGCGCCCGCAAATGTTTGCATGTGTAGAATACCCCTCTTTGTATGAAGGGATTGTTGGATATTTCACCAGGGGTCTTGATGGTCTCATGCTCCTTCTTTGCCGTTTCCAGCTGTTCATCAACAGCTTTGCCAAAGAGGAGACCCTCTTAATTAGGGCCACCTGTATCTCAGGCTTAAAGCCAGAGTCTAAGCAAGGAGTGTCTTTTAAGGAGGGTTCCCTCGGCAATGACCCTTCCTGAGGTGTCTGCAGAATCCAAGACATTCTTTAGGATGTTTTGGGAGACCGTTTACACTTGGTGGTGACTGAGGTGTGAACGGACTAGTTCTGGTAATGAATCAAGGTGCCTTGTCACCTCATCCCACTGGATGCTGCTGTAGCTCCTCATCCCACTGGATGCTGCTATAGTCTCTTACATTCCTTGCAACAAGGAATGCAAGAGACTATACACGATAGGGAAGCGTATTGCGACCTCTGCTGTATACCTCAACAGAATAGCAAACAATAGCATTCGGTGCTTCGGAGGTTGAGAATGGCACACCAGCTCTCTTTCTGGTAGGCGTCACCACCAGAGAGTCCGGCTTAACGTGACCTCTAATGTAGAGAGTCAGATAAAGAGGGTCAGAACGATTTCTCCACCCGTGGGTTGACGCCCCTGGTAAAGGAGGGGGTAGACCATTATGGAGAGACCCTTTTCTTGATAGATTCCGGGAGGGGTATAGCCGGACTAACAGGTTCTTTTCTCATTGACGATATCTTCAAAGAAGTTGGTCCAGGCGGGACTAGATTCCTCAATGTCTATACCATGCAAAGTAGCCAGTCAGCAATCAGAGAGGAATGACTGTTCTCAACTGCGGAGGGGTCAACTGAGTCTATAAAGATGAGGTCTGGGTAGTCTAGGTCCTGTAAATGGTGTCATCACCATCCAGTCCGCGATCAGCCTCTTCATCCACCCACATATCCTGGTCAGTCTGAATGGACTGCAGGTCCCTTTATTGCGATCCTTGCAACGGCTCACCGGGCGTGTAAACTGTCGGGTGTCAGTGGTGGAGGGTGGGTCAGAAGAGAAGAGACCAATGGCACTGGAGGCTGCTCTACAGGCTTTGGACGAGTGGGCAACCTGCTCATAAAGTCCACAAAGAACAAAATCTTTCCCACTGTCTTCAAACTGTTTGGGTCCAGGGGGTTGCAGACCGGTTCGTTTTTTGGTGCCTGAGGAGTAACCTTGTGGGTTACAGGAGGTACCTCTGCAGGGCAGTCGGCTGTAGGTGTGTCCTTGGGACTTTCCATAGGGTGTTTCCAGTTGAGGGCAGAATCCAGAGCTGAGGGTTCCTCTTGATAGTGTTCAGAGGCATGGGGGGGCCTGTTTACCATGAGCAGAGGGCCCCTTATGGTGTTTCTCTGTATGAGGAAGGGTTTTGTGCTTTTTCCAACGGCTGTTTGAGCATTTCCACCTCAGCAGTGGAACAGTGTTTATGTGTGCCCCTCGTCAGAGTGTCTGCATTATCGCCATGTGGTGGGTGCGTAGGCGGAAACACAGCGGGCCTGGCCGGCATTGGGTCAGTGGCCAGAAAGGCGGCAAACACTGGTGTGCGGCCCTCCGTCAATGGGTCTGTTGAGGTTCTGCTCATGGGTGTGAGTTTATGTGAGGAGGTGTGTATGTGTGCCAGTGTCGCCAGGCACCTTCCTCATAGCAGCGCGCTGCTACTGCCTTTCAAGGCTGGGGACAGGTGTGTGGAAACTGCTTTGTTACATGCCAGTCCCTTCGGGCTCCAAAGAGGAGTCTTGGCTGCCTTGGCCTTCGTGGTCTGACTCAAATATCCCGGCGCTGGTCTCCGACTCCGCTGACATGGCGTATGCTGCACACCGCTTGATCCAACACTCCTTTAGGGTCTTGGGCCTAAAGAGCTTGCACGGAGTGCAACAGGATTCCAAGTGGTCACGTGGAAGGCAGCGGTTACGCACATTTACACAGAAATATTCTGTTGCACTTCGGGCAAAACTTAAAGGGAATGCGCTACATAGTGAAGATGGACAGAGAGGCAAGGCAGTGACACAGAAGTAGTAGGGGCAGAAAATGAGGGTAGTCATTCTCTAAACAAAGAAGGATCAGTTCCCCCTCACCCCCACTCTCCCTACTGGTAAGGCTGATGTTAAGTGTAGACCGAAGCCCATCGCCAGACTAGATGGCTGTTTCAGAGGCATGAATCAGGCGTCGAGATTCTCTGGAGATCAGCCATCGAAGGAGTGCGTCAACTGCAATCGACAAGGGAGGTTTTGATAATATTAACTCCCAAAGTAGCTCACTGCTACCGACTCTGCGAAGTAACTTGCCACGATGGCAGAAGAAATGTATCTGAGGGACCTTGACGCATGTTGGATCATGGGTACAGGGTAGGTCACACTAGGGATAGCAATTACAGTCAGGCCCTGTCAACGTCACTTTTCAAACTTCGAAAACGTCATGTGCAATACTCTGCAACTTCCACTAGATGTTAGCCAATCCAAAGCACGTGATTCTAAGCCTTGGAATAGGAATATATTGGATACATTACTCACCGTAATCGTATTTCTGATGCGTGTATCTGCTTAGATCCACATGCTGTGCATAGGCCATCTAGTGGAAGCTGCGGAGTATTAGTCTGTTTTTCGAAACTCGAAAATGGGCGTCGACACAGGGCGTGCCAGTAATACTATCCCTAGTGTGACGTCCACTGTACCCATGATCCCTCACGTGTGTAGGACCCTCAGATTGTATTTTTTATGACATGAGGTAGTATGAGGAGTAGCGCGAGTACAGATTATCCAAGCAGATCGATACGAAGATAAGACTACAAGCATCCATGCGCGTTCTCTCAGAGGGGAGGAAGGGTGGGGTTGCATGTGAATCTAAGCAGATACAAGCATCAGAAATACGATTACGGTGAGTAATTTATCCCTTCTGAGGCTTGTGGATCCTGCTTATATCACATGCTGTGCATAGATTAGCGAGCAGTGTTAGAAGAAGGAGGTGGGATGTGAGAAGGGTCCTGAGCAAACAGAAGTCTTAGAACCGCTTGTCCCACTTGAGTATCTGTCTTGGAATGAGTGTCAATGCAGTAATGCTGAGTAAAAGTGTGAATAGAGCTCCAAGTAGCTGCTTTGCAAATGGTGTCAAGGGGTACATTTGCAATGAAAGCCAGAGTGGCCCCCATGCCTCTTGTAGAGTGGGCTCTCGGCGTAAAAGGCAGAGTCTTTTCAGAAAGGGAGTAACATAGTTGGATACAATTGACTATCCATTTGGAGATGGCACCTTTAGAGACACAATCTCCTTCTCTGCCTGTAGCTACGGAGATAAACAGTTGGTCTGTTTTCCTTAACGGTCTGATCTTGTCTACATAGTAGTGGACCGCTCTTCGCATATCTAGAGTGTGTAGTTTCACCTCAGCAGAGCTTTTGGGTTCTTGGAAGAAGGCCGGAAGCTCGATGGACTGGTTAACGTGGAGTTTAGAAATACACTTAGGTGGGAACCTAGGGTGTGTTCGTAGAACCAGTTATCCTTATGAACAGTAAAGAAAGGATCCTGCACTGACAGAGCCTGAATTTCACTGACCCTTCTTATGGATGCAATGGCTACTAAGAAGGCATTTTTATAGGTCAGGTGTTTGAGACTGGCTTTATGCATGGGTTCAAATGGTGGGCCCATGAGCTTAGCAAGCACCACATTAAGGTCCCAACCAGGTGGTGGGTTTGAAATTGGGGGGTGGAGTCTCTTTACCCCTTCCACGAAGGCTTTAATCACTGGTACATTCCACCACGAAACCTTGTTGTGGGAAGTGGTGTAGGCTGAAAGCGCTGCCAGATGTACCTTTAGTGAGTTAAATACATGCTCCACCTGCTGGACGCAGGCCTGGTAAGTGACAATATTGGAAGGAATGCAATCAACTGGGTTGATTTGCTTATTCTGGCACCAGATAACGAATTTTCCCATTTATCAAAGTAACAGTGCCTCGTGTTAGGTTTCCTAGATTCCTTTAGGATGTCCAAACATCTCTGTGGCAAGTTGAGATGTCCAAACTCTATGACTTCAGGAGCCATGCTGCCAGGTTCATTGAGCTGGGTGGAGGATGCACCGTTTGACCTTGCTGCTGGGACAGTAGGTTGTACCAGCACAGGAGTCTGATGGGTTCGCACATTGCTAGTCTGCGTAGGTGTGGGAACCACAGTTGCCTTGCCCACATGGGAGCAACTAGGATGAGCGTCATCGATTCCCTGTGCATCTTGTTGACCACCTTCCTTTTGAGAGGGGTTGGTGGAAAAGCATAGGCAAACATCCCTGACCAGTTCATCCACAGGGCGTTCCCCTCAGAGTCTGGCGGGGGGAACCTGGATGCGAATCCTGGGCATTGCCTGTTTTCGCTTGTGGCGAATAGGTCTGTAGTGGGGAAACCCCACTGTGAGAAGATGTCCTCTACGACTTCTGAGTAGACACCATTCGTGTTTTCTTGGGAAGGGATCTCTGCTCAAAGCGTCCGCTAGCGAATTGAGATCCCTTAGAACGTGTTGAGAGGACAGGTAAATGTTCCGTCCGAGTGCCCATTTCCAGATTTTCTGGGCAAACTTGGACAGATTTGGCGAACGAGTCCCTCCCTGTTTGTTTAGGTAAATCATTGCTGTTGTGCCGTCTGTCAGGATCTGCACTGACGGGTTCAACAGGTGGGGCTCGAACGCCTGAAGAGCTCTGAATACTGCCAGAAGGTCTAGCAGATTGATACGACTCTTGGCCACTAAGGAGGTGTGCTCCCCACCCTGACAGGGATGCGTCCGTAGCGACTACAGCCTGTACCTCTGGATCGTAAAAGGGTTTCCCCTTTGACAGGTTCTCTCTTGTCCACCAGTGAAGACTTTGTACAAGTGTTGGCGAAACGACCACTAGATCGTCCCACTGACCACTTGCATGAGACCACTGTTTGGCCAACCATTCTTGCATGGTTCGCATGCGCGTGTGGGGGACCAGGTAAATACATGACGCCATCATGCCTAGCAAACGCATTGCTTTACGCACCCTTATCTGACGACCGGACTGATATAGAGGAATTTGCAGTAGTAGATTCCAAATTTTTTCCTCTGATGGGAAGGCCAACCCCTCTTGAGTGTTTAGGACAGCTCCTAGGAGCTGTTTGGAGGTGCTTGGCACCAGGCTTGATTTTTTTCTCGTTTATGGAGAAATCCAATTCGAAGAGGAGGTCGATCGTTCTTTGAATGTTTGCTTTGCAAATTACTGGGGTCTCCCCTGTGATGAGCCAGTCATCCAGGTAAGGGTACACTGGGATTGCCTCCCTGCGTAGGTGTGCCGCCGCCACTGCCAGAACCTTGGAGAATACCCTTGGAGCCGAGGCTATACCGAAGGGCAGCACCATGAACTGGTAGTGCTGATTGTCCACCTTGAAGCGCAAGAATCTTCTGTGCGCTGGGAACATGGAAATATGAAAATAGGCATCTTTCATGTCCAATGTTACCATGTAATCCACCTTTTTTAGGAGGGGGATTACCTCTTGGAGAGTAGTCATGCAAAGCTTTTGGGGCTTGACATACTTGTTTGCAGGGCGCAAGTCTAATACTGGGCGCATTGTCAGATTTGTTTTGGCACAAGGAAGTAAGTTGCATAAATACCCTCGTTTACCTGGTTGCCCGGGACGAGTTCTATTGCATCCTTTGCTAGAAGATTGACGATCTCCTCGAGGAGGATCTTCTGGTGGTCTGATGAATGTATCTTTTGACATGGAGGGTGGTTTCGGGGACGCTCGAGTAATTCTATGCAATATCCTGCAGACACTGTGGACAGCACCCATCTGTCTGATGTGATCCCTTCCCAAGCTTGGGTGAAGTTGGTAATGCGTCCCCCTACTGGGGATGCGTGAGAAGGGACCCTGAACGCGGTGTCACTGTTTTGCGGGAGGCATGCCGCCTCTGCTGGGGCTGCCTCTACCCTTACCACGGCCCCTCTTGTTTCCTCTGCTGTAACTCTGGGTAGACTGCTGGTTGTTACCCCATGAAGTACCCTGCCCCTGTGAATAGTTGGAGCCTCTTTGTGAATTTTGGCCGCATGGATGAGGAAAATTACTATTGCATCTTTGACTAGGGGGCTTGTTGGTCAACTGTCCCAGGGATTTCAGTGTCTCATACTCATCTTTGGCATTTTTTAATGCGTCCTCTACCGCTTTGCCAAACAGTAGATTAGGCTCCACTGGCATGTCGATTAGGGATGCTTGTGTTTCGGGTTTAAACCCTGACTGTCTTAACCAAGCATGCCTCTTAATGACAGTGCTCTCTGCAATTAGCCTGCCGGCGTTATCTGCGGCATCAAAGGTTGCCTTACGGATGCAAACGGACACGGCTCTCCCCTCCGATGCAACCTAGGCCAACTGGCCCTTTAAGGATTCCGGTGCGGAGTCGATGAGGGCAGCTACTTGCTCCCACTGGGGGCAGCAGAGTGGTGGAGTTGGCAATCCTTGCCCGGTAAGCGGTAATGGAGGACACCTTCCTTCCCAACCCGTAGATTTTCTTGCTCTCCTTGTCGGGGGGAGCCTCAGATGATGATAGAGTCGTTCCTGCCCTCTTCCGGGTATTAGTAACTACCAGGGAGTCCGGCCTCAGTTGGCCCCTTATGTAAAGCTTTCTGATTGGGCTGCCCTGAACAATTTCTCGACTCTGGGGTTTACTGCCCTGGTGAGGTTAGGAGTGAGAAGGGGAGGGTCAATTCTCCGTTGGATGGACTGGCTTGGTCAATGGGTTTCTTTTCTCCCACTAGTTCCTCAGCAAAGTCCCTCTCCTCCTGTGCTCCCTGAGTGTCTATGCGGAAGTGCTCTGCCGCTCTAGTCAAGACCTCATTTAGGAGGGGCTGGTTGTCGACTGGAGAGTCTGTAACTTGTGGTTCTTTGCCTACAGGGGAGTCTATTCTGTACACTTCTGGGACATCTTCCTCCTCATCTTGGTCCTCGTCGTCCCCATAATAGTCCCCCCCAGTTTGGTCGTCCAATGTTACCAAGTCTGGATCCTCATCCTGTAGCGGATCCTCACTATACTGGGTGTAAGGCTGGGTGTAAGAAGGGCCTGAAGACAGACCTTGCGTTGGAGTCTCAAACCGAGGTTTCTTACCAGGGGCTGCGGGTCCCTAGATCCTGAGAGAGTAGCACAGTCGGGGGTATAGGTGGGGAAGTGTTCTGGGTTCTTGGAGTAGAAGTCAGCCAGGGAAGACATTCTCGTCATTACCCTGTCTATATCTTCACTGCTCCAGTTTCTGGAGCTGGGAATGACAATTCCATGAGGGTTCCCCTTCTATTCCCATATTGTGAGGAGTAGGAGGAACCAGTTTGGACTTAGGGGCAGCGACAGAGGTCTTGGATTTTTGCTTATCTGAAGACTTTTGGCTGTCCTTAAGTGTTTGTGGTGCAGAAGAAGAGAGAGATGGCTTCTTCTGCCGTTTACCCCCTTCCCCATTAGTAGAAGAGTGTTTCCCTGGTGTTTTCACCTTCTCTGAGGTATCCGACGCCTGGCGTCGAGATTCGGGGGTACTGTCTATTACATTAGAGTGTGCACGTCGGGACTCAGAGGCAGACGCCGAAAGGGCTGCCGGAGCCGACTTCTGATGTGCGGGCTGGGGGTGGAGGTCGGATTCGTCTTCTGACCAGCGTACCTCCATGACTTTGGTGAGTGAGGCAACTTTGGCAACTGTGGACGGTTGCCTGGTGTCATACGGCGATCTAGACCGAGAACGCCCAGAGGACACCGAATCGGTGGACCTCTCTTTGAGTGCCTCTTTCCAAGAACTCGACACGCACGTCGATTCTCGGTTGGACTTTGAGTGTTTAGGTGTATAAGTGGTGTGGGTAGCGCTCGTGTCGCCGGGTGTGTTCCCCATAACTGCCTGCCGGACAGCCTTCCGAGGTCGGGGACTTGCGCTTGGGCGTCTTTCGACGCCTCATTGCCCTCGCTGTCCGAAAGTTCGGCGTCGCTGCCATCACTGAAGGTGCCCTCCGCTTCCATGGCCTCGCGTTGCCTGGTGTGGTGGGCCCAACATTTGGTCGAACGGTCCTTAAGTGTTTTAGCCTTGAACCGCCTACACGCTCTGCAGTTCGCCTCGGGGTGGTCCCTCAGCAAGCAGAGGTTACAGGTGGCGTGTTTGTCAATCCAAGGATACTTGTGGTTGCACTTGTTGCATAATTTGAAAGGGGTACCCTCCATACGCACCCTGTGGAAGTGTGTGTAGGAAAATATATACGAGTGTAGAGTATGTTACCACCCCCCACTCTCCCTACTTGCAGGACCGAGGCCATAGGCCAGAGGCCTTGCAAGGCCCAGGCTGAGGCCAGCGGCCTTCCTAGGCCCAAAGTCCGTCGTGCAGCTCTCGACGGTGGTTTCTTCTCCGGGCCGGCGTCGAACCTCGATGATTCGACGTGCGAGTGGAAGAAACGGGGCATAATTATTGATTTTTAGCAAAATATGGCTGAAAGTCAGGGAACTCCGCAGAATGCTTCCGTCAAGTTTGGCAGAAAAAAACTATCTGAGGGTCCTACACGCGTGAGGGATCATGGGTACAGTGGACGTCACACTAGGGATAGTATTACTGGCATGCCCTGTTTCGACGCCCATTTTCGAGTTTCTAAAAACAAACTGTAATACTCTGCAGCTTCCACTAGATGTCGGCCTATGCACAGCAGATTCCACAAGCCTCAGAAATATATATATATATATATATATATATATATATATATATATATATATATATATATATATATATATATGACAATGCATTACTTACCGTAAAAGCATTTCTGATGGTTGTATCTGCTTAGATTCACATGCTGTGCATAGTCTGACATCCAGTGGTCACTGCAGAGTATTGCATTTTGTTTTTCGTAGTCGAAAAGGGGACATCGACAAGGCGTGTCTGTAACACTATCCCTATAGTGGCGTTCAGTGTACCCACAATCCCTCACACGTCGAGGTCCCTCGGTTTGTATTTTTCCTGCCCTGAGGAGCCTTATAGATGTGAGTGAGTACAGAAAAGAGATAAAAGGATGTTTATGTTCCTTCCATCCGAGCGGGGAGGAAGGGTGGGCGCATGTGAATCTAAGCAGATACAACCATCAGAAATGCTTTTACGGTAAGTAATGCATTGTCTTCTGATGTTTGTTAATCTGTTTAGAATCACATGCTGTGCATAGACTAGCGAGCAGTACCCGGAGTTGGAGGTGGGTTGTGAGAAGGAACAGTAGGGAAAAGGTGTTTCAATACTGCTTGTCCCACCTGTGAAGCAGACCTAGAGTGGGCATCTAGACAGTAGTGTTTTGTAAAGGTGTGTACAGAACTCCAGGTTGCCGCCTTGCAAATGGACTCAAGAGGGACATTTGCAATGAATGCTATGGAAGCCCCAGTGCCTCGAGTAGAGTGTGCTCTTGGCTTGAGGGGTAGTTCTCTCTTAGCAAGAGTGTAACAGAGGGTGATGCATTGTACGATCAATCTAGATATAGTGGATTTTGAAACTGCATCTCCTTCTCTTCCTGCTGCCACCGAGACAAAGAACTGATTAGTCTTTCTCAGTGGTCTAGTTCTTTCCATATAAAACATAACAGCCCTGCGCACATCCAGTGTATGCAGGCTTTTTTCTCCCAAGTTTGAAGGGTTTTGAAAGAACATTGGTAGTTCTATAGATTGGTTCACATGGAACTTAGAAATGAATTTAGGTGCAACCCTAGGGTGTGTGCGTAGAACCACCTTATCTTTGTGAACTGTTACAAAGGGGTCTAGAATAGATAGCGCTTGTAGTTCTCTTACTCTCCTGATGGAGGTGATAGCTATTAGAAAAGCAGTTTTAAGGGTGAGGTCCTTAATAGTTGCTTTGTGCATGGGTTCAAAGGGTGAGCCCATGAGCCTGTTAATACCACATTTAGGTCCCATCCGGGAGCTGGGTTAGCTATGGGAGGGTGTATTCTTTTAACTGCTTCCATGAAGGCTTTAATAACTGGGACTTTCCACCACGACACTTTAAGTTGAGAAGTGGTGTATGCGGAAAGTGCAGCTAAATTAACCTTAATAGAATTAAACACTAATCCTGTGTCTAGTAGGTGAGTCAGGTAGAGAACAATTTGTGTGGGAGAGCAGTCAACCGGGTTGATGCTCTTATTTCTACAGCATATGACGAATCTCTTCCACTTGCTATAATAACAGTGACGAGTGTTAGGCTTTCTAGCTTCTTTGAGAATGTCCATGCATCTCTGCGGGAGTTGTAAATGACCAAATTCTATGATCTCAGGAGCCATGCTGCTAAATTCATGGTCTGTGGGCATGGGTGTAGTGTCTTGCCCTTGTCCTATGACAGCATGTTGTACGGCCAGGGTAGTTTCACCGGTGGAGACAGAGACATCTCCATCAGGTGAGCGAACCATGGCTGCCGGGCCCACATAGGGGCCACTAGCATCATGGTGACTGAGTCCTGGTGCATCTTGTGCACTATCATGTTGAGAAGGGGAGTCGGGGGGAAGCGTAAACAAATTTCCCTGACCATGGTATCGACAGACCGTTCCCCATGGACTGGTTCTGGGGGTACCTGGAGGCGTAATCTTGGCATTGGGAGTTCTCCAGAGTTGCGAACAGATCTATTTCTGGGAATCCCCATTGTGTGAAGACGTCAAAGACGATGTCTTCTTGTAACCGCCATTCGTACTCTGCGGGCAGAGGGAAGTCTCTGCTGAGTTTGTCTGCTAGCAGATGGAGTTCCCCTGGTACATTGTGACAACAGGAACATGTGTTTGAGAGCCCACTTCCAGATGTTCTGGGAAAGCTTGGACAGTCCTGGAGAGTGAGTGCCCCCTTGCTTGTTCAGATAGTACATGGCTGCGGTGCTGTCTGTGAGGACCATCACTGTCTTCCCTTGCAGGTGACCCTGAAAAGCCTTCAGTGCTTTGAAGACCGCTAACAGTTCCAGCAAGTTTATGTGTTTGGACGCTACGCTCGGAGTCCAAACTCTGTGTGCAGTCTGATGGGATAGGTGAGCCCCCCCCCATCCTGTGAGAGATGCATCTGTGGTTAGAGTGGCCTCCACTGCGGGGGTGGTGAATGGTTTCCCCATTACAAGGTTTTCCTTCGACCACCACCATAGCGAGAGAACCAAGGCCTGCAAGACCACCACTAGATCGTCCCATTGTCCGCTGGCCTGACACCACTGGCTGTTGAGCCACTCTTGCATAGGGCGCATGCGCAGTTGCGCGTGAGGTACCAAATATATACATGACGCCATCATTCCCAGCAAACGCATTGCTTTGCGCACCGTCACCTCTCGACCGGCCACATATTGAGGGATCTGAAACAGCATATTTTGGACCCTCTCGTTGGAGGGGAAGACGAGGCCGTCCTTTGTTCGAATTAGAGCCCCTAGTAATAGTTTGATCTGGCTGGGTTCTAGGCTGGACTTCTTCTCATTGATGGAGAAGCCCAGTTGGAACAAAAGGTCTACAGTCGAGGTAAGGGTATACTGGGATGGACAACCTGCGCAGGTGGGCCGCTGCCACTGCCACTGCCAGTACTTTCGTGAATACCCTCGGCGCTGACGCTATGCCGAAGGGTAGCACTCTGAACTGGTAGTGTTTGCCCTCTATCAAGAACCTCATGTATTTTCTGTGCGCTGGCAACATTAAAATATGAAAGTATGCATCTTTCATGTCCAGTGTTGTCATGTAATCCTCTTAAAATAACAGGGGGATTACTTCCTGTAATGTCACCATACAAAATTTTTGAGGTTTTACAAATTTGTTCGCTGGGCGCAGATCTAGTACAGGGCGCATGGTTAAGTCCTTTTTGGGTTCAAGGAAGTACACTGAATAAATATCTTCCGTTACCCGTGATAGAGGCACAACCTCTATTGCTCCTTTTTCTAGTAGCTGGTCCACTTCTTGAAGAAGGATGGCGACGTGCTCTGGTGACAGGCGTCGTCCCCTTGGGGGTCTGTACGTCGGGGAGTGGTTGAATTCTATATAGTAGCCGCGGGCTATGGTTGAGAGTACCCAGCGGTCTGATGTTATTCCCTCCCATGCTGGAAGAAAGGATGTTAACCGGCCCCCGACTGGCGATGCATGGGAGGGGACCCGAATCTTCGGGTCATTTGGTGTTGGTGCTTGGGAACCTATAGGGTTGGGACCCCGACTTCTTCCCTTGCCACGCCGCTGTCCTCTCTGGGTGTATTGTCCACTGGTTCCTTGATTCGAGGACCAGTTGCCTGCAGAGTATTGGTGCTGTTGTTGTTGCCGGCGTTGGCCTCGGAAAAAGCATCTGGCTTCCATAACCGCTTGTTGGGAGGACTTGAAATTTGATATAGGGTCTTAATGGTGTCAAAATCCTTTTTTGCAGTCTCTAGTGCATCATCCACCACCTTCCCAAAGAGGTTGGCATCCTCTATTGGTTTGTTAATGATAGATGCTTGTGTTTCGGGTTAAAACCCTGAATTACGTAGCCAGACATGACGTTTGAGGAGGATTCCTTGGACTAGGGAACGGCCAGCCGTTTCTGCAGCATCTAGAGTATTCTTAATGATGCTCTGTTGACTAAGGTTCCCTCAGTAACCATGGCCAGAAGCCGAGTTCTTAGTGGTTCAGGTACCTCCTCGATGTCTTTGCGTAGTTTGCTCCATTGGGCATCTGCATAACTTGCCAGTAAGGTGTTGTTGGCAATCCTGGTGGAAAAGGCTGCCGAGCTGTAATCCTTTTACCTAGGGCATACAGCTTTTTACCTTCTTTATCTGGTGGTGCCTTGCTGGTTGATAGCGGGACCCCTGCTCCCTTTCTTGTATTTGTTACTACTAAGGAGTCCGGTACAGAGTGGCCCCTGATGTATAACGGGTCTGATGGAGAGGGGCTAAATAATTTTTCTATCCTTGGGTTGACCCCTCTGACCAATGCGGGTGTAGTTAGCGAAGGAATGATTCGTCTCTTTACTGAGGCAAGGAGGGGAATGGTTTGACTAACAGGGGGTTTCTCCTAGTTGATCTTTTCCACAAAGTCTATGTCAGGAGAAATTTCCCCAGTCTCGATTTCGAAATGCGCTGCTGCTTTGCATAGTAGTGCATTAAAGGTAGGTTGATGGTCTACAGGTGACATATTCCGGATTGGTGAGTCTTGGGGGGGGGGGAGGGGTGACAGCTTTTGGGCGTCAGGGTCTGTAGACGCTGATGGGGACTGCCAAGGCTGTGAAGCACCTTCTTCTGGGTCTTCTTCAAAGCCCCCACCACCCATGTCTGGGTTATCCTCGAAACCTTCCTGGTCTAGGTTTTGTTCTTGGTCGTTAGTTAAGAACTCCTCATCTTCATGAAAGTGGGAGTCCTCTTCAGTGAGGTCATATAACTCTACATCCTCCTGGGGCCTGTAAACGCTTTGACCTATCCCATAACGTCGAGGATAAACTCCCATCGCCTTCTGCGAAGCCTTATAGTAGGCCAGGAGTCCCTTTCGACAGAGGGGGCAGTTCTTGCCTTCCTTCCGCCCCTTTCGGCATTTCCCTGGCCTTGCGAGCGATATTTGGCATCTCTTTCGCCATCCTTCTCTGGCTATCGGTGGTACAATACGCGCCAGGCTCTCGACGACTAAATGGTCTGTCGAGGGTTCCTCTGGCGTCAACGTTACAGGTGTCACGTTCTCTACGCCGAGGGCGCTCGTTGACGGGGCACGTCGTCTGGCAGTTTGTTGACAGCGCCCTTATCTGGGGGTAGCCCAGTCGCTGGTCGCGTCTGCGGTTGGGAGGGGGGCTTTGGACCCTTAAGGTCTGTGGAGGCCACCGGTAGGACCTGCGTCTCCGTTGGCGCTAATGCTTTCTTCGTCTTCGACGAGGAAGAGCCGTGGGTCGTGTGCTTATGTGAGTGCTTGTGTGCGTCAGTGTCGCCAGGGTGTTCATCCCCATAAGCGAGCTTGTCGGGGCCGGGGACAGACGACTAGGGGCGTGACCGCCCCCTAGAGGGGTGTACAACCTCCGAAGCAGAGGTCGAGTTATCACTTTCCTCGTCACTTTCGGCAGCGGGTGAGGAATCGGACCTAGACATGGCGTAGGCTGCCCACCTCTTGACCCTGCGGTCCTTTAAAGTCTTAGACTTAATAAGCTTACAGGCCGCACAACCGTCTTCTTTGTGGTTGAGGGGCAAGCAACGGTTGCACCGTTTGTGCTCGTCTTTCCAGGTGAATTTGCCCTTGCAGCGCGGGCAAAACCTAAATGGTGTCCTCTCCATAGCTGAGGAAACGATAAGACGTGATAACCCCGAAGGAAAAGGTGGGGAAAGAGAAAGGCATTCTTAAAGAGAAGCAAGAAATGTCCCACGACCCCACTCTCCCGACTGTTTGAGGCCGGCGAGGCCAGGCCACGTGTTCGGCGATGCCGAAGGATCCCCTCCGTCGAAGGCACAGCCGTCGAAGATCTTGTCGGTGGAGAACAGCTTTGTCGAAGGAGGAACCTAACGTAAGGTAAGTTAAATAATGACCAAAGGTCGAGTGAATATTTGCAATGTCTCTCGAAGAGCTCCGCGTAAAGGCGACCAATATCTGGGCGGAAAAAAACAATCTGAGGGACCTCGACGCGCGAGGGGTTGTGGGTACACTGCACGTCACTATAGGGATAGTGTTACAGACACGTCTTGTCGACGACCCCTTTTCGACTACGAAAAACAAAAAGCAATACTCCACAGTGACCACTTGATGTCGGACTATGCACAGCATGTGATTCTAAGCAGATTAACAAACATCAGAAACATATATATATATATATACACACATACATACATCAACACACACACACACACACACACTTACTGTAATCGTATTTCTGATGCTTGTATCTGCTTAGATAAACATGCTGTGCATAGGCCGACATCTAGTGGAAGCTGCAGAGTATTACAGTTATTTTCGAAACTCAAAAAGGGACGTCAACAGGGCATGCCAGTAATACTATCCCTAGTGTGACGTCCCCTGTACCCATGATCCCTCACGCGTCGAGGTCCGTCAGATTATTATTTTTCTGACATGACGTAGCATGAGGTGTAGCGTGCGTACAGTTGTATCCAAGCAGATACGTGTCAGACAAGCTCATAAGCATCCATGCGCCTTCTCTCCGAGGAGAGGACGGGTGGGTCGCATGTGAATCTAAGCAGATACAAGCATCAGAAATACGATTACCGCTAGTAATGTATCCCTTCTGTGGCTTGTGGAATCTGCTTAGATCACATGCTGTGCATAGATTAGCGAGCAGTGGAAGAAGGAGGTGTGATGTGAGAAGGTTCATGAGCGAATAAATGTCTTAGAACTGCTTGTCCCACTTGTGCATCTGTCCTGAAATGAGTGTCAATGCAGTAGTGCTGAGTGAAAGTATGTATTGAGCTCCATGTAGCTGCTTTGCAAATACTGTCTAGGGGGACATTTGCAATGAAAGCCAGAGTGGCTCCGGTGCCTCTTGTGGAGTGGGCCCCTGGCGTAAAAAGCAGTGTTTTATTAGATAGCAAATAGCACAGTTGGATACATCTGACTATCCACCTAGAGATGGCGTTCTTTGAGATACAATCTCCTTCTCTGCCTGGAGCTATGGAGACAAACAGTTGATCTGTCTTTCTTAGCAGTCTGGTCTTGTCTACGTAGTAGAGGACCGCTCTCACATCTAGTGTGTGGAGTTTTACCTCAGCAGAGCTTTTGGGTTCCTGGAAGAAAGCCGGTAACTCAATAGACTGGTTTACATGGAATTTTGAGATGACTTTAGATGAGAACCTAGGGTGAGTGCGTAAAACCAGTTTGTCCTCATGTATGTAAGGAACAAGTTAGTTACCTGTAACTTTTTGTCTGGCATGGATTCACATGCTCATGAATATTCCCCGTCGTCAGGCTGGGAATCCTCGGTAAAGAAAAAAATCAGTATCAGTTTCGTTTCTGATCTGTCTTTCTTAGTAGTAACCAATCACTGATCTCTGGGTCATACTGCCCCCAGCCAATGACTGCCCTCTCCCTAAACCCCGCCTCTGGCAGCCATCCTCAGATTTGGTAGCACGCCAAGTGGCAGTATGACCAAGTGAAGAGCCGCAGAGGGGTAGGTGGCAGGGTTCGCATGTGAATCCATGCCAGACCCATGCTGGAGAACAAGAGTTACAGGTAAGTAACTTGTTCCTTCTCCAGCATGGGGTCTGGCATGGATTCACATGCTCATGAATAAAAGAATACATAGCAGTATACACATGCACAACCACGGGAGGTGGCGACAGGCTCGACATTAAGCAATACAACAACTCAACATTAAGCATCTCTTACCTCCTCACCAGGCTCACCTTAAGCGAACAGGTTGCGCAGCACTGCTTGGCCGACCTTGGACTCCTCCCTGGAGTCCCGATCGACGCAGTAGAATCTTGTGAAGGTGTGCGTCGACCTCCACGTAGCAGCCCTGCAGATGTCCAGCAGGGGCACACCAGACAGGAACGCCGTGGTAGCAGCGATCGCTCTGGTCGAATGGGCTCTCGGACAATGCATGATGCAGCTGGAGAGCCATCTGGAAATGGAAGTCTTCGAGAGAGCCTTCCCTTGATTCACAGACCCAAAGTTCACAAACAGTTGTGACGTCTTCCGAAAAATCTTTGTGCGGCCCACGTAGAACTTCAGCGCTCTAGCTACATCCAGCGAGTGCAAAGTCCTCTCGGCCGGCGTCGAAGGCGACAGGAAGAAAACTGGTAACACCAAGGGCTCATTGGAGGTGGTAGTCCGATGGCACATTGGGCATGAAGGAGGGGTGCGTCCTCAGCACTACCTTCGTGTCATGAAAAGTCAAGTATGGAGGCTTGCAAGATAGGGCCTGAATCTCTCCCACTCGTCGTGCAGAGGCGATGGCCACGAGGAACGCTGTCTTCCATGACAGGAACTTCAAAGGCGCCGAATGCATAGGCTCGAATGGGGCTCCCATGAGCCTGGTCAGCACCACATTAAGCTCCCACGCCGGGGCAGGGGCCTTCACCGGCGGGAATGATCGGAATAGTCCCTTCATAAATTCCTTTACCAGGGGATGAGACCACAAGGACGCCCGTCCCGTCGTCCTGGTATTTCGGGAGATGGCAGCCAGATGTATTTTTATGGAGGCGTGAGCCAGTCCAGCTTTGGGCAGAGACAGTAGGTATGGCAGCACTTGAGGGGGCCGTAATCCGCAGAGGGTTAATCTTCTGTGCACGGCACCAGACAGAGAACCTCTTCCACTTATGATCGTAACACTCGAGAGTCGAGGACATCCTGGCCTTTGCAAGAACCTCTCTGCAATCAGCCAGGATATCGTACCCTCCAAACTCTAGTGCTGCAGGAGCCAGGCCTGCAAGTTCAGCGACTGTGGGTCGTGATGGAGAATGGCGCCTCCTTCCCTGGAGAGAAGATCTGCGTCCGCCGGCAGCTTGACTGGTGGGGACGTTGACAAGTCCAGAAGGTCCGGGAACCAGATCTGCCTCGGCCACGCCGGTGCGACGAGGATCATCCTGCACCTGGACTTCTTGAGCTGGTTGATGAGGCGGAGCAGCAATGGCAACAGAGGGAACGTGTATACAAACAGGCCGTCCCAAGGGAACGAGAAAGCATCGCCCATGCTCCTCGGCTGTGGGAACCTGCTGGCGAACCTCTGGCACTTGGAGTTCGTCGCCGTCGCGAACAGGTCGATCTGCGGTTTGCCCCATCGTTGGAAGAGTCGATCCACTTAGTCCTGGCGCAGTTCCCACTCGTGGCACGAGCGCAGCTCCCTGCTAAGTGAGTCGGCGATGGTGTTTTTTATTCCTGCCAGGTGGAAGGGAACCAGAAACATCCCCTGGGTGACGGCCCAGTGCCACAGATCCTGGGCCTCCTTGGATAGGGCTGGGGATCTGGTGCCTCCTTGCTTCCGTATATAAAACATTGTGGTGGTGTTGTCGGTGAAGATCCTCACCACTTTGTCCTTGAGGGACGGAAGGAACGACTTGAGAGCCAGAACACTGCTCGGAGCTCCAGAATGTTGATGTGGAGAGACCTCTCCTCCGGGAGCCAAAGGCCTCTTGCGTGGATGTCTCCAGTGTGGGCCCCCAACCCTCCAGAAAGGCGTCCGTCGTCATCGTCTCCTGAAACACCAGGATTTGAAATTCCGTGCCTGTCGTGAGGTGAGCACGGATGCCCCACCATAAGATCGCCCGACGGAACTCCTCATCGAGAGGGATCCTGTCCTCGAAACAGCCCCTCGCCTGAAGCCAACGGGCGTCGAGGAACTCCTGTAGCGGACGCATCCGAAGTCTGCAAAAGGGTACAAGATAGATGCATGAGGACATCATCCCGAGGAGAGACTTGATGGACCTAACCCTGGCCACGTCCGTGGCTAGCAGGCGCTGCACCTTGCCCAGGATGGTCTTGGTCCTCTCCGAAGAGGGGGAGGCCAATTGCCACACTGTATCGAGCTTCGCTCCCAGAAACAGTGCTATCTGCGATGGAACCAGGTGGGATTTTGGGTAGTTAATGGCGAACCCCAGCTCTGTGAGTAACCGGACGGTCCTCACCATGTGATCGACGACGAGTTCCCTTGTCCTTGCCCGGATTAGCCAGTCGTCCAGGTAGGGGTAAACGTGGATCCCCTGCAGACACAGCCGCGCCGCCACTGGTGCCAGGCACTTGGTGAAAACCCTGGGTGCCGACTTTAATCCGAACGGTAGGGCCCTGAATTGGTAGTGGCGTCCCTGAACCACGAACCTGAGGAACTTCCTGTGCCTTTTTAGAATAGGGATGTGGAAGTAAGCATCCTCACGGTCCAAAGACGATAGGAAGTCGCCTTCCTCCAGCTGTCCCAGCACGTGCTGGAGGGTGACCATCCTGAATTTCTGCACCTTGATGTACTTGTTTAAGCGACGCAGGTCCAGGATGGGGCACCAACCGCCTGTCTTCTTCTTGAGAAGGAAGTACCTTGAGTACACTCCAGAGCCCCGGAGCCCTCTGGGGACGAGCTCGATGGCACCTTTCTTGAGCATCGCCTTTACCTCCAACAGTAGTTGAGGGACGTGATTCTCCTTCCTGGCCACGGGAGGAATGCGAGGGCACTTCTTTTGGAACTCCAGCGAGTGCCTGTTGGCCAGGGTGTCCAACACCTAACGGTCGATGGATATGGACCCCCACACGCTGACGAACTTTGTCAGCCGGCCTCCCACCGGGGTGCTTCGGTGGGGCCCGACAACCCGACCGGGTCAGTCTTGCTTGGAGGCGGCCTTGCCGCCTTGGCGACAGGAACCCCCTTGCTTGCCGCAACCTCTGTAGGCCTCCTGGGAAGAGGAGCGGGCCGCCTGGCGGTAAGCGGAAGAACCACCGCTGGATCCTTTGGAGGCACCCTGTCTGCCTCCGGAGCTCCGAAAGGGCCGTCGCTGTTGAAGCACCCCCAGGGCCCGGGCCATCTCCGAGTCGGTCTTGATGGCCTGTAGGGACTCATCCACCGTCTTACCAAAAAGGTTGTTGCCGTCGAACGGCATGTTCAACAACCTGGTCTGGACGTCCTGGCGAAAGTCTGTCGCCTTGAGCCATCCTCGTCATCTGAGGCAGACTCTGTTGCCCAGTTGGTGAAATCCGGTATCGGCAATGTCCGTTGCCACCGTTATGGCATGATCCGACGCCGCCTCGCCTTCCTGCAGAATTTCTAGGGCCTCCGCCCTTTTGTCATCAGGCAGGAAGTCTAGCAGGGGAGCGATCTTGAACCAGAGCTCCCTGTCGTAGCAGGCCACGATCGCTAAGGCATTGGCCGCCTTAATCGTCGTCCCAGTCCAACTTCTTGCCCTCGCTGTCCGGCGGGGAAGTGGAAGTTGAAGCCGCCGCACCCGCTGCCTTCTTCTTAGCCGCTGCCAAGACGACAGAGTCCAGCGTGGGCTGGGCCCTGAGGCACAAGGGGGCGGCATCGGGGACTCGGTACTTCTTCTCGTACCTGTCCCTCCTGGCTGGTGTCATGGAAGGGTTCTTGAGGACAGCAAGTCCCTCATCCCAGATGTTGAATAAAGGCACCACGAGGACTGTCTTCCTCTTGGCCTCTCGTCGTTGGTACAGAAACCCCCCCCCCTTTTTCTGTTCTTCAGGGCAGAGCTGGAAGATCTCGGATGCCCTGGTTACCAAGGCGTGGAAAGAGCCAATTTCGTCGGCTGGAGACGCCCGTGGGGGGTGGGGGGGGTGAAGACGGGATGTCTGCTGTGTCATCGCCGCCGTCATCGTCCGTCCCCGTCGCTATATCCGTCGCCGTATCCTATCTAGGGTCCGGCGAGGGGGATGAGGGGTCCACCGGTCTTGCAGGCACGAAGGGCGGAGCGGGGTGGACTCTCCTCCATTTGTTCCCGACGGGCCTGGTTCTGGATCCTCCGTCGGGGTGCGTGGTAATCTCGTCCTTATCCCGGTGCATAAGGATTGGATTGCCAACAAAATGGCCGCCGAGCTATCCTGGGGCTCGAGCAATGGCTGCGACGGACGGGATGGCTGCTCCACTGGGCCCTGTTCGTCGTCGTCGCTATCTTCGATCACGTTAGCAGGGACCACCCCCTGGGATCGAACCTTCTCGAACCTCTTGTTGAGGCCTAAGGACCTCTCGTTGAGGCCCTTCTCGGTTTCCACCAGTTCCTCCTCAGAGGCTGATTCTGAGTCTGTAATGGCCACCGCCCCCCCCCCCTCTTTTTCAGCCGGAGGCTTCATGGGGGTCTTAGCGATGGGCTGGAAAGAGGAATCCCTCCGCGGTGGCAGGGATACTCTGGGCCCGGAGGGCGTTTCCACAGGCATAGTCACAGCCGGCTTCGCCAGGGTCGCAGCGACCACTTCGGTAGAGGCCTTTGCCGGGTGGATCAAAGCCCTCACCAGCTTAGGTGCGTCCTGGGCCTTCGCCTTGGGGGGAGGGTCAGCGTCTCGCTCCCCCTTCGAAATCGACCGTGTCCGCTCCAGCGGCCTACCCGGGTTCCCGGACTTCCTCTTCCCCGAACCAGAGCGCTGGCTCATGGTCGAACGTGCCAGGGAAGTTTCGCCCTGCTTGGCAACCGAAGAGTCCGACCTTTCGGGTGCTCCCGGTGCCCGCGGACTCGCGGTGCTTGGTCTTCTGTTGGGCCCACGTCGCCGGGGCGCCCTCACAGGACTTAGAAGCCCGCTCAGACTTCTTCTTCGCCTTCTCACCTGCTGTGCCCTTCTCCAGCCAGGCGGCGAGGCGGGAACAACGGTCTTGTTTGGTCCGTTCCGAAAGGTTAATGCAGAACGCACAGTCTTTCTCCACATGCGTCTTGTCCTCATGAAGGCAGTAGAGACATTGCGAATGCTCGTCCTCCTTGAAAACGTTCTGTAATCCGCATCCAGGGCAGCACCTGAACAGCTTGGATCCGGGCTTCGAGCTTCCCTTGTCCTGGGCCATGTCCGTTGAGGAAGGCCGCAGATCTTCCGGAATCCTCCAAGAAGTATAAACTCGACGAAAACTTCACCTTTGAGGGGCCTAGAAGAATTCCGAAACAGGTCCCCGTTATCGGAAGTAGAAACGGTGGAACTTGAGGCTCGATTACACCGAAAAAATGTGAAAATCTCCTGAAAAACGTGAAAACGCAGTAAAAAAAAAAAAAAAACTTGAGAGCTAAACACGAGGACTCCCAACACTTGAGCGTTCGGTAAAAATCTGAGGATGGCTGCCAGAGGCGGGGCTTAGGGAGAGGGCAGTCATTGGCTGGGGGCAGTATGACCCAGAGATCAGTGATTGGTTACTACTAAGAAAGCCAGATCATAAACAAAACTGATACTGATTTTTTCTTTACCGAGGATTCCCAGCCTGACGGGGAATATTCATGAGCATGTGAATCCATGCCAGACCCCATGCTGGAGAAAAAAAGGATCTTGCACTGACAGAGCTTGGATTTCACTGACCCTTCTTATGGAAGTAATGGCTACTAAGAAGGCAGTTTAATAAGTCAGGTGTTTGAGACTAGACTTGTACATGGGCTCGAAGGGGGGGTCCCATGATCTTAGCGAGTACCACATTAAGGTTCCAACCTGGCAATGGGTTAGAGATTGTAGGGTGGAGTCTCTTTACCCCTTCCATAAATGCTTTGATGACTGGTACCTTCCACCACGAGACCTTGTTATGGGAAGTGGTGTAGGCTGACAAAGTTGCTGAGTAGAGCTTTAGAGAGTTGAACACTAACCCTGCATCTAGTAAGTGGAGCATATAGGTTAGAATGTTAGAAGGAGTACAATCAATGGGGTTAATTCGCTTATTCTGGCACAAAATTACGAATTGTTTCCATTTATCATGGTAACAGTGCCTAGTGTTTGGTTTTCTTGATTCTTTCAAGATATCCATGAATCTCTGTGGTAGATTGAGATGTCCGAACTCTATGACTTCAGGAGCCATGCTGCAAATTCAATGAGTGTGGCTGTGGGTGCATGGTTAGTCCTCCGTGCTGGGTGAGTAGGTTGTACTGGCACGGTAGTTTGATGGTATAGCACATTGCCAGTTTGCACAGATGTGGATACCACGGTTGTCTTGCCCACATAGGAGCAACAAGGATCATCATCATCGGTTCCATGTGTAACTTGTTCGACACCTTCCTCATGAAAGGAGTTGGGAGGGGGAAAGGTATAAGCAAACTTCCCTGACCAGTTCATCCATAGGGCATACCCCTTGGAGCCTGCCTGGGGGAACATGGATGCGAAGTCTGGGCACTGGCGATTTTAGCTTGTGGCGAATAAGTCTATAGTTGGGAAACCCCATCGAGAGAAGAGGTATTCTACGACTTCTTGTAGATGCCACTCGTGTTCCTCTAGAAGGGGATCTCTGCTCAATGAGTCTGCTAGAGCGTCAAGTTCCCCTGGAACATGTTGCGATGACAGGAACATTTTCTGTCTGAGTGCCCATTTCCAGATTTTCTGTGCAGGTCTGGATAGATTTGGATAGTGTGTACCCCTCTGTTGATATAAAACATTGCTGTGGTGCTGTCTGTTAGGATCTGCACTGACAGGTCTGCTAAATGGGGTTCGAATACTGCCAGAAGTTCCAGCACATTGATGTGGTTCTGAGCTGCAGTGCGAGACCAGACACTGAGCTGTGTGGTGAAGGTAGTGAGCCCCCCATCCTGCCAGTGAGGCGTCCGTTGTGACCACTGCCTGAATCTGTGGCTCGTAGAAGGGTTTCCCCTTCGCCAGATTTTCTCTCGTCCACCAGCAAAGATTTTGTACCAGTGTTGCCTGAGACCACTGTTTCGCCAACCACTCCTGTATGGGACGCATGCTCAGGCACGCGTGAGGAACCAGGTATATGCAAGATGCCATCATGCCAATTAAACGCATTGCTTTGCGCACCCTTATCTGGCGGCCGGCCTGATGATGTGGTATTTGCAATAACACTTTTTACTCTTTCCTCCGAGGGAAAGACCAATCCTTCCTCTGTGTTTAGGATAGCTCCTAGGAACTGTTTGGAAGTGCTTGGCACCAGGCTTGATTTTTTTCTCGTTGATTGAGAAGACCAATTGAAAGAGGGAGGTTGATGATTGTTTGGATGCTTTGTCTGCAAATTAGGGGCGACTCCCCTGTAATGAGCCAGTCGTCCAGGTAAGGGTACACTGGGATTGCCTACCTGCGCAGGTGCGCTGCCACCACTGCCAGTACCTTTGTGAATACCCTTGGAGCTGAGGCAATTCCAAAGGGGAGCACTTTGAATTGCTAGTGCTTCTTCGCTATCTTGAAACGCAAGAATCTTCTGTGCGCTGGGAACATTGGAATATGAAAATAGGCATCTTTCATATCCAGTGTTGCCATGTAATCCCTTTTTTAGTAGGGGGATTACCTCTTACAGCGTAGTCATGCGGAACTTTTGTGCCTTGACATACTTGTTTGCAGGGCGCAAATCTAATACAGGGCGCATTGTTAGATTCTTTTTTGGAACAAGAAATTAAAATTTAATAAATACCCCTGTTTACCTGGTTGATGGGGACTACTTTTATGGCGTCCTTTAATAGAAGCGTTATTTCTTCTAGAACGATCTGCTGATGTTTCTCTGAGTGGACCTTTTGTCGTGGGGGTGGTCGTGAGGACGTTGAAGTTGTTCTATGCAGTAGCCCCCTGCTACTGTGGACAGCACCCATCTGTCTGAGGTGATACCCTCCCATGCGTGGGTGAAGTTGGAAAGATGTCCTCCTACTGGAGATGCATGGGAGGGTACCTGGAGCGGAATGTCACTTGCACGGAGGTGAGGTGCCATCTCCAGCTGGGCCTCTGCCCAGACCACCACAACCTCTGCGTTGTCCTCGTGGATAGTCTTGGAAGGCTTGTCCTTGATTGTTGCCATAGGAACCTTGGCCTGAACTGTAGCCGAATCCCCTCTGAATTCTGGCCCCGAAAATGGCAAAAATTACTGTTACCCCTTTGACCAGTAGGTTTGTTTGTGAGCTGACCTAACGTTTTTAGAGTTGTCATACTCATCTTTTGCTGTCTTGAGTGCGTCTTCTACAGCCTTACCAAAGAGCACTTTAGGTTCCACTGGCATATTAATGAGAGTGGCTTGTGTTTCTAGAGCTAAATCCTGACTGGCAAAGCCATGCATGTCTTTTTATAATAGTCCCCTCTGCAATGACCCTCGTGGCATTGTCAGCTGCATCAAAATTTTACTTGAGCAGACAAGTAGACACGGGCACTTCCGTCTGCTGCCACTCGAGCTAGTTGTGATTTAAGTGGCTCCTGTGCGGACAAAAATAACGCAGAAGCCTCCTCCCACTTATGGCAGTTATAACTTGCCAAAATGGTAGCATTGTTGGTTATTCTCATCTGGTAGGCTGCTGAAGAGGCGACCTTTCTACCCATTGCATATATTTTCTTGCTTTCCTTATCTGGAGGTGCCTCGGAGGAAGCAAGGGGCGTGCCTGCTCTCTTTCTTGTGGTGGTGACCACCAACGAGTCTGGTTTCAATTGGCCTCTTACGTATAAGGGGTCTGAAGGTGTAGGCCTAAACAGTTTTTCCACACGCGGGTTAACGGCCCGTTTGAGATTGGGAGCCTCTAAGGAAGGTTGTATTCTGCGTTGTACCGACTTTAGCAGTGGGATAAACTGGCCTACTTTCTTGTCCCCCAATATTTGTTCAGCGTAGTCTCCATCTTCCTGTACTTCCTGTGTATCAATATGGAAGTGTTATGCCGCTTTGGCCAAGACCTCATTGAGTAGGGGTTGATTGTCAACAGGGGAAATCTACCACTGGGAGGTCTTGATTAATAGAATCTATGGAATACATGTTCGCCTTTTGGTCTTCGTCTGGCTTTTCATCATCCTCATAATAAAGTTAATCCGTCTCCTCCTCATTAAGATGAGGGTCAGATCTTTCGACAAATGAAAGGTCACCCTGGTCTTCTGGATCCATCACCGGGTCGTATAGATCTATAACCTTGCTTTGTACGGGGACATTAGGGCGAGACCTCTTAGCAGGAGGTTGAGAGGGTAAAAGCAGAGGCTTGAGACCCGGAAGGAGCTGAGGTGGGAGGAGTGGAGTGAAAACTTTGAAAGTAATCTGGGTTCTTTTCATAGAAATTAGGCTCATGGGTAGAATTACATTTAATGGCTATCGAAATCTTGTAAAGACCATTCCTTCGAACTTGGGATTACTATAGGTTGAGAGGGAATATCCATATCCTCATTAGTGAGAGGTATAACCTTTGGCCTAGAGTCTTTAGATTGCTCTATGGGCTTGGACAATATACCTCTTTGTGAAGGCATGTCCCTAGTAGGACTCTTGTCTCTATGAGGGGTCTTAGATGACTTTTTATGATGTTTTTCTCCACCCTGGGGCCCAAATGAGTGTTTAACAGACTTCTTGGGGCCTGCCGTTTTATCAGAGGATGAACGTCGAACTTCGGGTGTGGGAGCCGAGGCTTCGTCCGCGGATGATCGGCCTTCAGAGGGAGGAGTTTTTCGTGCGACCCCCTTTCCGTACATCGACGGTTGAGACCTGTCGAGTGGCGATCTTCATCGAGATTGCCCAGAGGACCAGGACTCGGACCTTTCACAGGGTGTCAAACGTCGAGTATTCGATTCAACACATATGCCGAATGTCGACTGGGGCTTATGTGCTCGGTGGTGTGTGCTTTTGTAGCGCTGCCGCCGCCGGGTGTAGTCCCCACAACGTGGCCGCCGGCCTGTCCTACGGGGTCAGGGTTCTGTGCTTGAGTAGCCAAAGCTGCTCCGCTGCCCTTGCCGGTCGAAAGTGCTGCCATCGCTAAAGGCTCCCTCTACTTCCATGGCCTCGAGTTGCCTGGCATAGTGGGCCCAGCACTTGGTAGAGCAATCCTTCATCGTCTTAGGCTTGAAGAGCCTGCATGCTCGACAAGACATCTCAACGTGGTCTCTCGGGAGACACAAATTGCAAACTAAGTGTTTGTCGACCCAGGGGAATTCGCGAATACACTTGGGGCAAAATTTAAATGGTGTATTTTCCATAATTGTGGGTTATGGAAATGGCAGCTGGGCGAACTAAGTGTAGGAAGGGGAGAATATGCATTCTAAAATGGCCTAATATGGCCTCCCCCCCTCTCTCCCTATTGTCTGGGCCGAGGCCCGGGACAGCCTTCCAGGGCCGTACGGACCGTCGCGATGGTCTCCGACGGGCGGTTTTCTTTCTCTTTCCTCAGTGTGGTGTTACGGCAGTCGATGAAAGGATAGAAAGAAAAACTATTGTAATTGAATAAAGTCAATGGCTTATCGCTGGTAGGTACTCCGCTATACGAGTCTGTCTAGCATGGCGAAAAAAAACAATCTGCGGGACCTCGACGCGCGAGGGATCATGGGTACAGTGGATGTCACACAGTATTAGTGGCACGCCCTGTCGGCGTCCCTTTTTGAGTTTCGAAAACAACAACTGTAATACTCCGCAGCTTCCACTAGATGTCGGCCTATGCAAAGCATGTGATCTAGGCAGATTCCACAAGCCTCAGAAGGGATACATTACTCACTGTAATCGTATTTCTGATGGTTGTATCTGCTTAGATTCACATGAGCCCACTCTTCCACCCCTCAGAGAGCAGGCACATGGATGCTTATGAGCTGGTCTGATACGAATCTGCTTGGATACACCTGTACTCACGCTACACCTAATGCTACCTCATGTCAGAAAAATAATCTGAGGGACCTCGACGCGTGAGGGATCATGGCTACAGTGGACGTCACACTAGGGATAGTATTACTGGAACGCCCCGTCGACGTTCGAGTTTCAAAAATAACAACTGTAATACTCTTCAGCCTCCACTAGATGTCGGCCTATGCACAGCATGTGAATCTAAGCAGATACAAGCATCAGAAATACGATTACGGTGAGTAATGTATCCATTTTGAGGCTTGTGGCATCTGCTTGGATCACATGCTATGCATAAATTAGCGAGTAGTGTTAAAAGAAGGTGGTGGGGTGTGAGAAGGTTCATGAGTGAACAGATGTCTTAGAACCACTTGTCCCACTTGTGTATCTGTCTTGGCATGAGTATCAATGCAGTAGTGCTGAGTGAAAGTGTGTATTGAGCTCCATGTAGCTGCTTTGCAAATGCTGCCTAGAGGGAACATTTGCAATGAAAGCCAGAGTGGCTCCGGTGCTTGTGGAGTGAAATCTGGGCATAAAAGGCAGTGTCTTGTTTGATTGGGAATAGCACAATTGTATACATCTGACTATCCACCTAGAGATGGCATTCTTTGAAATGCCGTCACCTTCTCTGCCTGGTGCTATGGAGACAAACAGTTAATCTGTTTTTCTTAGCGGTCTGCTCTCGTCTCCATAGTAGAGGACCACCCTCCTCACATCTAGTGTGGAGTTTTACCTCAGCTGACCTGGTGGGTTCCTGAATGAAAGCTGGTAGCTCAATAGAGTGGTTCATGCAGAATTTAGAGATGAATTTAGGGGAGAACCTCAGGTGAGTACGTAAAACCAGCTTGTCTTTGTGTACCACAAAGAAAGGATCCTGCACTGACAATGCTTGTATTTCACCAACTCTTCTTATGGACGTGATGGTCACTAAGAAGCCAGTTTTTTAAGTCAGGTGTTTGAGACTAGACATATGCATTGGCTCAAAAGTGGCCCCCATGAGCTTAGCGAGTACAAGATTGATATCCCATCCCGGCAGCGGGTTTGAAATTGGAGGGTGGAGTCTCTTTACTTCCTCCATGAATGCATTGATAACAGGAACCTTCCACCATGAGACCTCATTGTGGGAAGTAGTATAGGCTGGCAAAGCTGCCAAGTGGACCTTTAAGGAGTTGAATACTAACCCTGCATCTAGCAAGTGGAGCATATAAGTAAGAATGTGGGAAGGATTACATTCTATGGGGTTAATTTGTTTGACGGGCACCAAATTACAAATCTCTTCCACTTGTCAAAATAACAGTGCCTTGTGTTAGGCTTTCTTGATTCTTTTAAGAGATCCATACATCTCTGTGGCAGATTAGGATGTCCAAACTATGACCTCAGGAGCCACGCTGCCAAGTTAATTCAGTGAGGTTGAGGGTGCACTGTTAGTCCACCGTGCCGAGTGAGTAAATTGTACGGGCACGGAAGTGTGATGGGATCGCACATCGCCAGTTTGCGCAGATGTGGATCACAGGGTTGTCTTGCCCACATACGAGCTAGGAGCAACTAGAATGAGCGTCACCTGTTCCTTGTGGATCTTGTTCTCTGCCTTCCTCATTAGAGGTGTTGCGGTAAAAGCGTTAAGAAAACTTCCCTGATCAGTTCATCCATAGGGCGTTCCCCCTTGGAGCCTGGCTGGGGGAACCAGGACCCAAAGTCTGGGCACTGTCTGTTTTCGCTAGTAGCAAACAAGTCTATTGTGGGGAAACCCCATTGAGAGAAAAGCTGTTCTACGGCCTCTGCGTGCAGTTGCCACTCGTGTTCTTCTGGTAGGGGATCTCTGCTCAATGAGTCTGCGAGAGGGGTGGTCCCTCGGCAAGCAGAGATTGTATGTGGCATGTCTGTCAACCCAAGGGTACTTGCGGTTGCACTTGGGGCAGAATTGGAAAGGGGTACCCTCCATACGCACCTTGTGGCAGCGGGCTGTTAAGTGTAAGAATATATAAGAATGTACTTGTATACCAAAAGAGTGTAGAGTATGTCCACCCCCCACTCTCCCTACTTGCAGGGCCGAGGCCAGAGGCCTTCCGAGGCCCAAATCCATCGTGCAGCTGTCGACGGTCGATTTCTTCTCCAGGCCGGCGTCGAGTGTGGAAGTTCGGTGACATGACGTTGGGGTGGAGAATGGGGAAAATATAACGATATTTTGCAAAATTATGGCTAAGGCCAGGGAACTCCGCGAAATGCTTCCGACCAGTATGGCGGACAAAAACAATCTGAAGGTCCTACACGCGTGAGGGATCATGGGTACAGTGGACGTCACACTAGGGATAGTATTACTGGCACGCCCTGTGTCGATGCCCATTTTCGACTTTCGAAAAACAAACTGTAATACTCTGCAGCTTCCACTAGATGTCGGCCTATGCACAGCATGTGATCTAAGCAGATTCCACAAGCCTCAGAAATATATATATATACACACACAACATGTGCCATGCTGGCTCGCCCGCCCAGGGTGCTAATAGCAATTACAGATATGGTCAGCCAGCTACAATTTCAAGTCCATTTTGTGGAAACTCGGCAGCAGGAGAAAAAGGGGATTCAGGATACATGTATTGTCTGATTGGAAAACCTCAGACCAAAGACATCCTTAAATCAGAGCTCTGTATGGACCCAACACACCAAACAAACCACTACTGCTGTACATTTGGTTATTTGTGCATTTTTCTGGCAGCAGACTGTCACATTTTAATCACCAGTTTGCTGCAGATAAATTGTTCATAGATTGGACACATGGTAACATTTTGTGTTGCATCAAGTTTTTAATGCATCACGGGTACTTTTCTGCAGAAGGGAGGCACAGTCATTTTATTAAATTGTTTTTCTATTTATTTTTTTACAATGTGTGGCAGTATTTATTTTTGTTTAAGCATTTGTAGGTATACTACTTTTACTTAATTGGGAGTGCTTAGTGACAGGTTTGGTGACGGGCACTAAAATTGTTGCAGCAGATTAATGCAACTTTACTTTCATTAAGAAAACACGCACCAAAACCCTGCAAAAAAAGCTTCTCAGAAGAATTTCTCCTATAAGATGCAGTCATACGTACAAGGATTGGCAAAGACCACATTTTTGGCTTGCGTAAGCATGGGATCAGCATTCTCCAGGTACTTCCATAATGGTACTAATTGGTCATCAGATGACAACAGCTTGCAGATACAGTTATGGCAATGACTGCAAAATGCCTAATGTCTATACAATGCTTTTCTTTTTATTCTTTATTAACTTTTTCCATGAGGGTTCGAAATTCCAACATGAGATCAGGAACAGGGGTATTCCAACATGATTCAAACAATAAGCAAACCAGGCTTTTTGTTACACCACCACTAACAACCCCTCTTTGAAACCTCACAAGCCGCCCACCACACTATTACCCCCCTTCCTCTCATCCAAACACCCACCCATCCATCCACCCATCCATTCCAACCCACACGATGTAAACAAAGAGGAAAGGAAACTTTCTAAGGACGGCACTGATCCAAAATAATTGGAGGACATCAAACGTAAGATGCATCTCTATGTGCCCAGGCCGCTGGCAGGATGCTAGCCAATTTGGTCAGAGCTCCTTCCAAGGCCAATAGGGGACATGTCTTCATTTTTATCTATAATTTAACTGGTCTCGTGATCTGTACTACTCCAAAAATTGAAGCCACTCGGTAAATACGAGTATGAGATTGAAGCTGCATTGCCGTCACTTTTCATATCATATAGTTCATATGCTGTCTTCATATGCTTACCTTGACCATTCAACCATCGTCGGTAGGTGGATTCTTTTCCAGTGGATAGTGAGACAGACTCTTGCTGCTAGTAACAAGTCCCTTGGCGCATGTGACAATTGTATGTGTGCATCCCCTTGGTTGTCAAGACCAAATAGCACCAATAGCAATGAGAGTGTCTGACCTATATTATCTATGACGTTAATACATGCTATGACTTCTTTACAAAAAGATTGTGCCAATGGGCCCTCCCACCACATGTGTGTCATGCCACAATTTCTCCAACAAAGGGGGCTAACATAGGGGTACATTTTGGCAAGTCTAAAAGGAGTTAGGTGTCATCGGAACAATCTGCAGTTGTACATTTTATTTTGTACAGCTATAGGACCAGACTACTTTGTAAATTAGTTGCCATGTGTCTGGGTCTTCCTGTAGATTGAAATCAACTGTACAGCCTGCCACCTCACAAACCTGGGCCCTTGAACCTCTACGATCTCTGCATATCTACCAATGGGTGATGGCTGAACTTTTAGTTTTTTGAACTGCCTCCTCCACTAACAACTTCTGAACCACATCTGTGCCTATCTGACTCCTTGTCTCACCGAATCTGCCTCTTTCACTGCATTTTGTGTCCCTTTTCTAAATTAGAATTTAGGTTGTGTTTTTAACATCTTGCATCCTTTTTTGCATTGCATCTTGTGTCCCTTTTTTGAAATTCGAATTTAGGTGTGTGTTTTCAACATCGTGCACACCATTCTGCATGCATTTTGTGCCCTTTGTGTCCTTTTTGTAACTACTAGGCCGCCTGGTGAGTTTGGGCTAGGTTTGGGCTAGCCACTCCTCTTTCCTTCAACTATTCTCTGCCGCAACTATGGCACCCAACATCTCCCCCCATCTTCTTTAACTGTTACACTATCCTCTACAGATCTCCCAAAATCTGGAAGGAAAAAGCACAAAGACATTCTGAACACCAACCCTGGCCTACCCATCGCAGACACCCATGTCAGTGCAACTTCCAGACAGGTCTTGACTGATATCCTCTTCTCTGTGTCCTCCCCAGATCTATGGACTCATCTCTACTCTCCCCTTTCACATCCTCTCCCATTAATGGTGGCACCAAATGGGAAGTCCTCTTGGCGGGCTTCGCATCATCCAGGTGTATCATTAATGTCTATCACATTGGCACGATCTTGGTTCAGGATCCTCAACCCAACCTTCTCTTTGTTCAGCGCTTGCCATCGCTCATTAAGTTCCTCCCACCTTCTTCAACTCCCCTCTTCCACTAACTCTGATCCCCCCCCCCTCTCCCACCGACTGGTGTACCACGCCGCTGTACCCCTCCTGGGAAAACCTTCAAACGTGGAGACCTCCTTCATCTAGCCACACAACTCTCACTCATCCACCAAACCTTCTGCTGACATCTGCCTCCTTCTTGAAGCCATTGACCTCGACATCCTCGCTCTTCCCGAGATGTGTTCAATGCTAGCTCAGTTACTGCTTTTGACTCCCTTCTCCCTGATGGCTACAAGATCATCTTCAATCCTTGCCCTAAAAGTGCTGGTGTGAGGTTGCCCCGATTACCCCCCCCCCATCTCCTCAAGTGGGTTCCTTCCTCCTCATACCCACCCAGCCTTACTCTTTGTATGCAAGATGGTCATCCCTCCTTCCTCCTCTGACCATTGGCACTATCTACAGGCCACCTGGCTCTACCACCTTGTTCCTCTCCGAATTAGCAGATTTCTGCTCCTCTCTCCTCACAACCACCTCTAAACTCCTTCTCATGGGTGATTTCAACATCCATCTGGACTCCTCCATCATAGCATCCACTCTTCTGTGACCTTTGCACCTCGCCGTCCCTCTCCATTCTCCCTTCTGGTCCAACCCACTCGGCTGGACGCACTCTTGATGCCCTCATCCACTCCAATTTTTCACTCTCCTCCCCACTGATCACCCCTCGCTCCTGGCCAGAACCCTCTCCTCTCACCTGGGTCCTCTCAGCCCTCTAATTGCAACTCCTCCAGCCCTGCCAACCTTGTTCACAAAATCCGTCCAATGAAACGAGTGTCTGCTGCCTTCACATCCACATTCATCCCCCCTGTACCCCCACCACAGACTACCTCTGACTTTGGTCTCAGCAACCTTCATCTGGGCATCACTAACACTCTGGACACTGTTGCCCCAATCATGAGGATCCACCTGAAACCTGCCTCTAAGCTTAACACCTGGTACTACTCTGAACTTGCAGCCCTGAAACGCAAGTGCAGAGCTGCAGCATGGAAGTGGCAGACCTCTGGTTCACCCTCTGACAAACTGGCCTGTCACCTGCTCCAAAGATGATACAAACTTTCCAACCATGCCAAGGAAAGGTCCCACATCCAGACGTGCAGCTCTGGCGCATCCAACAACATGGCTGAACTCTAAAATCTGTAGGGAACTAGCCAACCCTTCCGTAGTCTCCTCCTCACCCCTCCCAAGCCCTCTGCAACACATTGACCACACACTTCACTACAAAACCTCAGTGCATCCTGAGCACTCTTGCATCCCTCTCCGCCCCCTCCCTCCTCCTCCACACCCTTGCCTCCCATGGACTCCCACCCTTCTTCCTTTCTCTCTACCTTCTCCCCTATCACACCTGACTAGGTCACCAGAATTGTCCGCTCCATGAAGGTCTCCTCCAAATAGATTTCCCATTGCTCCTCCAGAACCATTAAGGACAATATTGGCTCCCTTGCCCCTGCACTTGCTGATTTCTGCAACCACTCTTACCACTGGATCTTTCCCCTCCTCCCTCAAGCACTCCCTTGTGCGCCCCCTCCTGAAAGATCCTTCAGCAGACCCCACTTTTCCAGCCAACTACCGCCCTTTAATACCCCGTTCCTCAGGAAATTCCTGGAGCAGCTGGCCTTCCCTCAATTTACCTCACACACTGAACTTGGTGGTTGCCTCCACGACTGTCAATCTGGATTCCGAGCATCCAAAGGCACGTAAACTGCTCTTCTGAACACCCGTGAGGGACTTCTCGCATCCCTGGATTCCAACTCTCCAGCTGTCCCCATTCTACTTGACAGAGTCAACCACTCCATCCCAATAAAACGGCTCCATGTGATACCCTGGGTATCTGAGCGGGCACTGGACTGGCTGACCTCCTTCCTCAGCAACCATCCTTCCCAGGTTATTCTAGGCACTTTCTCCTCCCCTACCTCCTTCTCTACCTGTGGTGTCCTCCAAGGCTCCAATCTCTCTCTCTCTGGCTCTTTAATACTTACCTTGCTCCACTGGAACACCTCATTTCCACCTTCTCCCCTAACTTCATGTTACGCAGATGACAACTCTTCTTCAATCTGCCCTTTCCTTACCTCTTCCATCATTCTGGACTGCCCATCTGCCAACCAGTCATGGTGCACTTCCAATAATCTCTGCTTTAATGCCAGCAAGACTGAGATCCTTCCTATTGGGACTCCTGCTCCCTCTTTCTTTCTTTCCCTCACTCTGGCCATCCTCTATGGGAGCTCCATTTCTTTCATCCAAAGCCAGAAACCTTGGAGTCGTCTTAGACTCCTCCCTTCCCCCCCCAACCTCACATTCAGGACCATGACAAGAAGTCCCACTTTCAACTCTTCCTTCCCAAAGGTGTCTCCAGAGCTCCGTTTCTCGCTAGGCTAGACTACTGCAATAGCGTTTTCTTGAATCTCCCCTCTTCCTCTCTAAGACCCCTCCAACTAAGCCAGAATAAGGCAGCAAGACTTATCCTTGGCCTCAAGACCAGGGACCAGATCTCTACAGTCCTAAAAACTCTCCACTGGATGCCGGTTGCTGCAAGGATCAACTTCAAATCCCTCTGCATCATCTATAAGGCTGTCTGGGGACGGGGCCACGTTATCTACAACTTGCTCTCAATTAATACTCTCCTTCCTTTTCGTTCATCCGGTACCAACTCTGTCATGTGTTTCGCTAAACAGACGGCTGGGGGCCGATCTCTTTCCTAAGCCAGCTCTCTCTTATGGAACAGCCTCCCCCCTACCTCTGTCTTGAGCTGGATCTCCTCAAATTCCAGAAGCTCCTCAAGACTTTCCTTTTCACCTCTTCCTTACCTCCCTCTCTCCCTCCTCCGTTAATCTCCCAATTGCTGAGATAGGCGACCAGGGCCCTTCTGTGTCTTTCTGGGCCCTGGCCTCCCACACTCAATCACCTTCAGCCTCCGCTAGCGCCCAGCACTTGCCTTGGCACCCAGTGGCCTAAGCCACTGCACTTGCCCATTTATTGGCAGATGACCTCTCCCTAGCACTTTCCCCGCTGGGCACTTACACCTGCTGCTCACTCACATGCATGGGCACTCTTAGAAGTTACCCGCCACTCCCTCTTCCCCTCTCCTCTCCTCTCCTCTCTGCACTTGCACATTCTAGAAGCTCACAAGACCTAGTACATGCATCTTTATCCTTCAGTATTTTAATTGTTTTTTCAATTCCATGTTCCCCCCCTGTTGCCCTGTGGGCACTTTGAAACACAATTTATTTGCTGTATAAGCGCCTTAGTGGCCCTAGTTCCATATTTGCACTGCTCTGGTCAGCTCTGCTTCAAAATGTGATTGAAACCTCAAGGGGTCTGTGATTGTGTCCCTAACTGGGGGGAAATGGGGCAATTGCAAATGAGGTACACTCCATGTCCTTGGAGTTCTTCCATGGGTGTAAAAGGACTTTTAGTATGAGGTGTGCACGGATCCTATATGGAAAACATCTATGGGGGACCCATAACCATTCCCCTAAAGTGGCTGGTGCAAATAGGCTATTTTCTAAAGCTATCCATGGTTTCTCTTCGTTTTCCCTTAAGTGGTCCACCAGTATGCAGAGTTGGGCTGCCCTATAACATTCGTAAAGATCCAGGAAACCTGCTCCCCCCCGCTTGATTGGGTAAGATCATGGTGTTCTGGGCTATTTGTGGTCTAACCTCTGGCCAAGAAGGCGAGGAGTGCTTTCTTCACTTCACGGTGAAAAGGAGGACAGTAACACCATTGGAAATGCCTGACACAAATACAATAGTCTTGGTAATACGTTCATCTTTATCAACACTAGGCGTGCCACCCAGGACAACATGAGCCTTGACCAATTGTATAAATCCTTCTTGATTTATTCCCATAGTGGTGGATAGTTCGCTCCGTATAGATCGCCAAATTTCTTTGTGATAATGACCCCCACATACTTAATACCTTCTGCTTCTATTTGGATACCCTGGCTCATTAAGAGTCGGTTCGTCTCAGAGGAAAACTCCATTAAGGGCAATGCAACTGTTTGTTCAGGTTAACTTTGAAGCCGGAGAGCTTCTAATAACCCGCTATGGTCGATATTAGCGCTGGGACAGATACTCCCTGGTCTGTTATATAAGCCAATATGTTGTCCGCGTACAAGACCAATTTGTGTTCTCCTCCTCCCATCACTAGACCCAAATCTGTCCCTTTAATGACTGGCCACCGCCATACACTCAAAGCACTAATGCAAAGATCAATGGAGTTAGTGGACAGCCTTGCTGACTCCCACGGCTATGGTGGAACTCATCTGACGCAGTCCCATTGACTAGAACCTTAGCTTTGGTGTTTTTATATACAGCCATGGCTCCTGTGAGCCACCTAGGGCCCAAGCCTACCTCTCGCATAACTGGCTCCATGAATGGCCATTTGACACAGAGCAAAAGAGGGTCAAATGCAGCATTTTGAGTTCCAGGGTCTGGAAAAAAATGGGCTGAATCTTGCCTGCCCCTAAGAACGAACCCTTGGTCGTTGTGGACCAGGTTGGGCAGGACAAGGTTTAGCCTCTCTGTAAGGACACTGGCAAAGACCTTGGTGTCCACATTTACCAGTGATATGGGTCGGTATGATCCTAAATCCAATCTAGCCCTTTCCTCGTTTGGGAGGACTAGAATTCTCACTTGAGCGAACGTTTCCAGAGCTATACCCCTCCACCCCCATCTAGGATATTATTAAACAATTTTGTTAAAAATGAGGCTAGTAGTGTACCATGCGCTTATAAAAGGCTGCAGTGAACCCATCCAGTCCCGGATCGTACCCAGCATTTAGTTTTGAGATGGCTCAGAGTTTCTTCACTTATTATCGGGGCTTCTAAAAGCACCCTTTCCTCTGCCGTTAATGTTTGGAGGGGTACATTCCCTAAGTAATCATGTGTTCAGCTTGGACGCTTTCGCTTTCAGTTGTATATAGATGAGCATAATATAGACCAAACCTTTGTGCAATGCCTTGATCTATTTTTAGACCACCCCCATGACATTTATTTTATAAACCGATCTGTGTCCAATGAATTCTTAAGCGTGCTGCCAAAAGCATGCTAATAGCGTGTGAGCCCCGTCACCTTTTTTGTGGCATTTCTGCTCTACACAATGTATCAACGCTACCACCTTCCCTTTGAATATGTCTGAGCTCTTGTCTTAATTCCCTTGTCTCACTACGTTTTTCCTCTGTTATTTTGCACTCTTCAGGGGTGTCTCGTTTTCTCGAATCTTGTGTTTCAGGTTAGTCTCGTGTAGGGTCCTTTCCCTTTTCTTCGCTGACTCCTCAGAGATTAATAAACCACGGAAGTTGGCCTTAGCGGTATCCCAGACTGTATGGAGTATTGTTTCCCCCTGTATCATTAAACCAAAAGAATTCTTTGATTTATTTTTGGAGGGCATCTATGAACACCATGTGCCTGTACGGGGTATTGTTATAGACCAATCTCCTGTAAAATGGGACGCGAGGCCCCATATCTAATTACAGCTTGCACATGTCATGGTCTAACCAGCCCATTATTTTTATGTCGGCATCTGTGATGTTATGCTCTTGTATTGTATCTATTAATAGGTAATCAATCCTGGAGAAGGTTTGGTGTGGCGGCAAGTAAAAGGTGAATGTCTTTGTCGGAGGGTAGATTGCTCGCCAGGTGTCAGAAACAAAGTGTTCTTGTAAGAGGGTCTTTAGGCTATCTACCTCATGAACAGTTGGTAGCAACACTCCCATCCTTCGTGATGACCAGTCTCACGAGGGATCCACAAACAGGTTGATTTCCGTCCCCTAAAAATAAGAAGCCCTGTTTTCCATGTATTCAAGAGTGACAGTGCCTCGCCATAAAATGTAAATTGGTGGTGGTTTGCAGCACAAATCCAGCACAGCGTTATTGCTGTGTTACCAATCTTACCATTTTCGAGCTATTAAGAGGCCTGATCAGAATACCAACCCTCGCTTTTCTTGAGGATCCAGAAGACCAGAAGGTCCTCCTAGCATCGAAGCATATATTCCCCTCCTTTCTTAAATTTATTTTGCTAAAGTAAGAGCACGTCCACCCAAGAGTGTTTAAACTCTGTCACTACCATTGATCGCTTCTGTGGTGTATTGAGACCTTTAACGTTCAGGGACCCTATTCGTATAGCATTACATTGCATCATCACGTGACATCCTGAGCTCCATAACCCCAAATCCCACCCAAAGCCCAGGCATCATTGAGTACTATGATATATTTCCATTTTACAAATTTACTTTGTTTTCATTGAGTTAAGGGATGAGGGACATGGGACGGCTGCAGGGATCGAACATGAAACTCCATTGTGTGTTTCTTCCCTTAATGTTCCGACCAACCCCCCTTTTCATTGCAGTCAGAATTGCTCCACTCCCCCTTTCCCCAAACACCATGAGCAATAACTATGGAAACATTCATAGTGCTCTCAAGTAGTAACTGAGACACTGATGAAGTAAATAAGTGCAAACTGTCAGGATTATGGTATAGTTCTCTCTTACTCCACAGTTTATCTAGACTGCATAATGACAAAGTTAGAGCCAGTATGAGGCTTGTGACACTCAATTAGGGTGCGTTAAAATCTGCAGAACTTCCTGGAGCCTGTCACGCGACCTCTCGCGGAGGAAACCTCCTGCTGCCATCAGTTGGGTCCTCTGCATCTCTCGCACCCTTAATTTTGAAACTTCGATCCCTAGAGGAGAGATGCTTCAGGACGCCCACGGCCTCTTCCTTTGAAGCAACACAGTATTCCTCCCCTCAATGCTCAAATGACAATGAAAATTGGAATCCCCATCAGTAGCGGATATCTTGTTCCTGCACACATTGTGTAAGTGGGCGAGACTCTTTCTGATTAGCCTGAGTCAATGCCGATCAATCCTGATATATGTGGACTTCTGAGCCATTGAATAGGATCTGCCCCTTTTCTCAGGCTCTTTGAACAATGTCCATTTTCTGTCAGAAATTGTGGCATTTCGCTAGGACCTTTGGGAGGACTACACCCTCGATGGATTTTATTAAACTATATTTCAGGGACTGGGGGTTCCGTGAAGAAGCCATTAATGAGGGGTTTCACCTGGTGTTCAAGAGTAATACCACTTTCTCCCTCTGCTTCTCTTGGGCCCGTGATACGGATGTTAGAGCACCTCTTCGCGGGTCTCCAGGTCATCACTTTTGAGTGCAACGTCCATCTGCCTTTGTTCAATGTCCTACATACGGCCCTCGACTCATTTCCATCAGGTTGGCTGAAAATTGTTCTCCAGTGACTCAATATTCTCTTCTACTTTGTCCACCCTAGCTTTGAGTTTTGAGTGGCCGCAATACCACTTTTTATTGACCTGATTTCCTCCAGGAGTGGATACTTCCTGGGCATCTCCAGTGGGGCTTGGTAGATCTTCTATTGAAATCGGTATGAGCGTGTCTGGTACGCAGAGAAAGCTTTGTAGTTGAGTTACCATGTTGGGGTCCAGAATGTATGGCCTGTTCGCACAGGCGATCCATGCATATTAAACAGTGGTGAAATTAAGGGACATATAATGGGAGGTATCCCCTTATGTTTCCTAGCTGCACAGAGGATCTACAAACGAATGTTGCACTGGCACAGCAAACATGGCATTGTAGCCCAAGGAGCTTCGAGGCCCAGTGACATCAAGAGACAACTCTTTACACTTCCCAGATAGGAGAAGGCACAATGATACAATGGCCACCGACCCACCCACACATCTATCCGCCCATTGGCACAACGCTCCATGCTCCAGCATTGAAGAACACATGGGAGAAGCCCTATACAAAGGTGAAACAAGGCTGCATCTGTTCACAGTGGGGAAAGAGGAACCAACAGTCCCTTGCAACTCACTAATACAGTACCTTAAGAGTATTCTCAAACATTTAGAGTAGTGAGTTTAAGCACAATGTGCTGCTCTGAAGCCACTATTTGCTATTCAAATTATCAAAGCTATTCAAGATTTCAGTAGATGCCACTGATTGAAGCCAAAATGAGAAGGAAATGTTAATCAATGCATTTCCCAGCCAAATGGGACAATTAAGACAAATTAATCTCTGCATTCAGTTCACACTTACAATACATAGAGCAGCAACTGCTCTGGAGAGGAACTATAATCGTGATGAATTCAGTATACAAGCAGAATTATCAACATGCTAAGAGGTGACAGAGGGAGCCCACAACTATTTCACACAAAGCTTGTGGAGGGAGTTTAAGTACCTAAGAGGTACATAAATGTACTACCCCGCACCTGATGGTCACTGTTCATCACACCAGGAAGTTGCATCCCTTATTTCTAAAATGGCACCAGAAATCTTTGAAGAGAATGTGGAAAATATTGCTACAACAGATTAAGTCAGGATGCACCAATGATTAGTTGCTTCAGAAAGCAATAACCAACAATTCCAGTTTTCTGTAACAAAAATAATCCTGCCAAGAACGCTGGAGACGGAATGACTGGAGAAACGCCCCGATGTTGAAAGGTGGTACCAACCAAGACTTTAAAAGGAGGACATTTGTGTAGTAGTCCAAAATGTAGTCAAACATGGAGATCACGTTACATGGTTACACCTTGGTTGCAGCAATGAATAAATCCTTGTAGAACTTGAAAGCCAATGTTTGAGATGCAATTTAGCACAGTAGCATTTAGGAATTGGGACTAAGATATTATGGGAAAAGTCACGTTATACTTGCTTACTCCCGCCCGTCATCTGGTATTTTGGGCCCCAAGAATCCATTGACTCAGATGATATAAGGATCCAAGACTTCATTCTCCTCAAAAAAGATTGATCCATCACAGGTTTAACCAACAGTTGGGGTTTAAAGAGGGCTCCATCTTGATAACGGCTGCTTTTATTCAGGAAGGCAGTACCACACTGAAGTGTGGAAATGCCACCTTGCTCCAAGAACATATCATCCCGCAAAATCTACCATTACACAGTCTTCCCTCATTCCCCAGGCTACTCCCCTTGTGGTAATTATGATAAAGGTTAGCCCACTTAGGATTGAGCTGCAGGAAGACACATTTTGCCTTAATAAATAAAATAGCTTTTTGTTTAAATTCTAGACACGTGTGGTTTTCATGCCGAGAAAGGTTGTCTGGATGGGATGTATCCAGAGAACATGGAGGGTGATGCCCTTAGTGCGCTACTCGGGCTTCATCAAAATGAATGTCCTTAGGAAGATTCTGTTTATTCTTCCATCAGAATGTCGTGCAATGGTGGTCACTTCCTCCTTTATGGGTTCACTGGACTATTGTAATGCGATATACCTCGGTCAACCTGCTTTTTTAAATTTGGCGCTTGCAAATTCTTCAAAACTCTGCAGCACCATTAGCAATAAATGCTCCCAGATTTATTTTCTCATTCACAGCCTTTGCTATGGCAGCTCAATTAGCTACCTGTGAATGATCAAATTAAATCTATGACTGTATCACATAATGTGCAATCTACAAAACAGGTGCTGCCTATCTACAATCCAAACTGGTGTGCTACCACCCAGTTAGATGCCTTTGCTCAGCCTCCGAAAATCTTCTAGTTGAACCTCGATATCGCCAGGAACGTGTTGGTGTTTTCTGTGCTTGCCCCTGCTCTAAGGAATTCACTTCCAGCTCTGTCGCCTGACATCAGTGAATATCTCGTTTTTCGCAAAGCTTTGAATTTTTATTAATTTAGCGCCTAGATGCCTTTCAGCCTTAGCTTGCAGTTTATACATACAATGCAATATAGGGTGAACATAGACCATACTTTAGGAGTCATTGCAAAGAATGCACCATCTAAAGATTTTGCACCCACCTTGTAGAAAAGAGGAATTACAAGCACCAATGGGATATTTATATTAACTTCCCTCAATGTCTTTGCAGCAATCCAGGCTCCCGGTAGAAGATACATTGGCAATGGTTGCCAACTGTGCTCCATGCAGGGCAAATGTAGAAATAATCATCTAATTTGTGTCAATAAAAATGGTGATAGATTTCCTAACAATGAGGTATCCAAGAAAATGAACAAGGCCAGAACTATTTGAAAATTAAAAACATTTTATTATATACTCTGTTTTATCTTCCTTCATTTTTAGACATGGAGCATTCACAATTCTTTCTAATTATTTACTTTAACTTTGGTATCTTTGTCAGACTCCATAAAATAAACAGTGTTGTGAGCACAGAGTCAGCACATACGTTTGTGGGTATTGAACCAAGGCCCTCGATAAGAGACCGTTTTGTGGTAAACATTTTAAAAGTTTGATACAAACTGCAAATGGTACAGGCGACGTCTCTAAGAGATTGTGTGCATTTATATAAGTGTTTTATGCATTTTACAAATTCTCTCAAAAAGGTTCATCTGAAAAGCTAGAAATACTCTACATGTGACACAAACTACACACGTGACTGACCGTAATCTATGACGCAAGATTAACTAGTGCATCCAGGTGAATGAGAAGTCTTCATAGATTTCTCATGCAACAATCCCAAGAAATAGCAAGACATAGCTTGCACCTCACAAGCCTCCCAACAAGAGGCCCACAATGTTGGTTATGTTCATTTTTACGTGCAGATATAATAGTTGTCATTGGTCATTGCTTTTATTTGAATCGATCAAACGGACTAGAAGATCCTTCATTATATTAACAAAGAGGCTTTAGTTTCTTAAATGTATTAGTAAATACACTTACCCGGGCAGCTGCTGCACCACACGTTACAGGCAGTATGCTACCTCCGCGATAGGGAGACCTACTTGAAAAAAAATTCTGCAGAATGTCTGTGCAGTTACTATAGCATTTCAAATAACCAATGCAATAAGCAGGTATAAAATAGAAACAAAATGCAAGCCCCCTTCTCAAATTCAAGGGGTTCCATATCGATTTTAGTTCATTCTCGCTGCCTGAACAGGACCATTACTTTTTCGTTTAACACACAAAGTACATCTTGTTTCTCTTTGAAGGAACATAGAAAATAAACTCAAAACCCCCAGATGTCCAATCTATAACGCAAGTGAAAATAGAGATGACGCTATGCCAATGTTTTGAGACCGTTCTGTTCATCTTTATAGTTTAAACGCAGAAGTGCCTACACAGTTTAATAGGCTTAACCTGGAAAGAACCCTAAACCGAATTACTTGAGCCTGGATGAGACTAGGAGACTGGCAGTCCTTTTCTTTTATTGCACATCTCCACATAATGAAGCTCAGTGCATGCCCGTTGGGCCCAATTTCAAACCCTAAAGAGTACAACTGCCAGTACCATAATGCACTCTAGTGTGTTAGTGGGCACTATATCATGAGTTCAGTGACTCGAAGTAGGAAAATGGTGTTCATGTGGTAACCCTGCCATACGAAAATTGTTAGGCAAATAAATACCAGTTTACCCAAGTGCAATTATTACGTCAATCGACTATGGGCTCGGGGACAGACATGCCCGGGAACAGCCTGCCAGTCCGAGCCTAGGCAGGGCGAGGGCCCCAGCGGGGGCTGAGGGCCTTTAGTGGTCATGTCCGGACCTCGACAAGTGGGCGATAGCCATTCGCACCTCGGGTTCATCCGGGTTGCGAATAGTTTAATTATTGTTTGTTTTTTTATAAACAGGAATTGGGCTGCACGCATATTGCACAGGCAGAATCTCCTGTAAAAAAAAAAATATATATATGGCTGTCCCTTTTCCATTTCCATTTTGGCAGCGGTGGACAGGAGGAGCAGCAGGTATGCCATTGGGGGTGGATGTGGGGAGGCAACATGGATACACACCCTGTTGCCTCCCCACAATCAAGATGGCACAACTCAGGGAAGGGCCTCAGTGGTTGGAAAGAGCGGGCAGTACACAGTGTATTCCCACGTGCTCTTCCAGCCTTCCGATTGGCTGAGCGCCCTTTACCATCGTGAATCTTCATTATTAAACAAGGTCAGCATCCTTAAGCAGTCATGTCCTGATATCCACTTGAACATTAATAATCTATGAGGGCGCTTGGATTTCCCCCAGGAACTAAACTTTTTGGAAGAAAACTATCCAAGAAAAACATTTTATGCTTGGTCAAATGGATGTACAGTATAAAGTCCAAACATGAATTCAACTAGATTAAGCACAATTTTGACATTGGTCTAGATCAGAGTGATCACAATTCTCATTTGCAGAGGATGGGGACGGCCACATCCCAGTAGCCCAACCTTGTGAGCCCACACAGACACCTTTTTGACTGCGGTTAAGTGATTGAGGGTCTTTCTGTATGTTCTTTGTTGATATACTTACGGCAAACGTTCCACACAAAACTGTTCTGTGGGGGACCCCTTTTTCAGCACTTCTGCCGGATGTGTGCCGGTTGTGCTGGTGTTAGTGAAGCACAAGCATACTAGATGCCACTCTGCCATTCACACAACGATTTGGATCCCCCCCTCAATAATGGACGACATATCCTTGTGTGGGGGGGGATCAACACACAGACCAGCCAGCAGCACCCTGTGATTGGCCAGACCCTCCTTGCAGGGCCAATCATTTCCGCCAGCTCCTTTTCTACAAGACCCCTTGTGTAAGGCCCCGGTCTGTGCCTGTCTGGGCCGAGGAGAGCCCAGAGGGTCCTTCACCTTTTGCCCCCTACCTCTTCAAACTATGAATTGGCCTACATACTTACATACTGCTACCCCATGAACTTGGACCCATGGACCGCTATGCTTCCTGCAGATCTACCAGTGAGTGATGGCTGAACTCTCCCATTGCCTCCTCCACTAACTGTCTGAACCAATTACTGTGCCCATTTACTCTGCCTTCCTTGCCTCACATAAACTACTACTTCTCTCACTACATTTGTGCCACTATTTTTGAAAATCAAATGTAGGTATTTGTGCTTTTACATCTCTGCAAACTCTGCATTGAATTTGTGCCACTTTTTTAGAAAATCAGTGTCCTTTTTGGATTGCATTTGTGCCTTTTGTGACTACTAGGCCACCTGGTGAGTTTAGCTAGAACTGTGTTGTGTAGCCACTCTTTCATTCCTCTACTAACCTCTGCCGCCCATATGGCTATCACCATCTCAGCCATATTTTCTAACTGCTACACCACCTATCCCGCCTCTCTGATGAAGTCTGGCAGGAGAAAGCACAAAGACTTCCTGTCCTTGAACCCTGGCCACCCATCGCAGACGCCTACGTCAGCGCAACTTCCAGACAGGTCTTCACTGATATCCTCTTCTCTGTCCCTTCTCAAAATCTATGGACTCCTCTCCTCCCTTTCACATCCTCTCCCATTAATGGTGGCACCAAGTGGGAAGTCCTCTTGGCTGGTCCTCCTCCTCCTGGTCCTCCTCCTCCTTTCATTAAGTGGGTATCTTCATCCGTCATACCCACCCAGCTCTACTCTTTCTTCGAGAGACTGGTCTGCAAGCTGGTCATCTCTCCCTCCTCCTCTCTGACCATTGCTACCATCTACAGGCCTCCTGGCGCTACCACCCTGTTCCTCTCTGAATGGGGTGATTTCTGCTCCTTCCTACTCTGAACCACCTCTAATCTCCTCCTCATGGGCAATTTCAACATCCAACTTGACTCCCCAGTCACAGCATCCACTCTTCCCTGACCTCTGCACATCACTGTCCCTCTTCATTCTCCCTTCTGGCCTAACCCATTCAGCTGAAAACACTCTGGATACCCTCATCCATTCTGACCTCTCTCCCCCACCCCTCCACTCTTCTGGTCACTCCACTTGATCAAACCATTCTCTCCTCGCACCTTGGTCACTTTGGCCCTTTAACTGCCCCTCCAAAAGCCCTGCCAACCTCGTTCACGAACATCCGTCTGATGAAACAAGTGTAAGCTACTGCCTTCGCATGCACCTTAATCGCCCCCTCCGACGCTCCCCCAGACTCTACCACCAACTCTGCTCTCAGCAACCTCCATTTGGCTATTACCAGCACCATTGACATTCTTGCCCCAGTGATAGGGATCCACCTGAAACCCGCTTCCAAATGTAGCACCTGGACTCTGAACTTGCAGCCCTGAAACACAAATGCAGAGCTGCGGAACGGAAGTGGGAAACCTCAGGCTCATCCTCTGACAAAATGGCCTGCCGCCTGCTCCAAAGGCAATACAGACTCTCCATCCGTACCTAAAAAAAGGGCACACATCCAGGCACGGGTATTGGGTGCATCCAACACGGCTGAACTCTTCTGCAGGGAACTTGCCAACCCTTCTACAGTCTCCTCCTCCCTTCTTCCATGCCAAGCCCTCTGCAATGGTATGGCCACACACTTCACCACAAAAACTGAACATCCTTGCTACCCTCCCGCCCAAACCCTTCCTCCTCCTCCTCCTGCTCCCCCTCTTCCTCCTCCTCCTCCTCCTCCTCCTGCTCCCCCTCCCTTTCTCCCTCTCCCCCACTCCCGCTCCCCCTCCCTCCCTCCTTCTCGCCCCCTCTCCCCCTCCCTCCTCCTCACCCCCCCTCTCCCCCTCCCTCCCTCACCTCTTCTCCCCCCTCCCTCCCTCTCCTTCTCCCCCCTCCCTCTCCCTCTCCAAACCTTACAAAGTCACCATAGTTGCCACTCCATGAAGGTCGCTTCCAAACAGGTTTCCCCCCTGCTCCTCCAGAACCATCAACAACAACATTGGCTCTTTTGCCCCTGCAATCGCTGATCTCTGCAACCACTCTTGCCATCAGATCTTTCCCATCCTCCCTCAAGCACTCCGTCCCTCTCCCCCTCCCTCCCTTTCTCCCCCTCCCTCCCTCCCTTACCCTGCCCCTCTCTCTCTCCTTCTCCCCCTGTCAAACCTGACAAAGTCACCATAGTTGTCCACTCCATGAAGGTCGCTTCCAAACAGGTTTCCCCCTGCTCCTCCAGAACCATAAAGGACAACATTGGCTCTTTTGCCCCTGCACTCGCTGATCTCTGCAACCACTCTTTTGCCATCAGATCTTTCCCATCCTCCCTCAAGCACTCCCTTGTGCGCCCCTGCCTGAAAAATCCTTCAGCAGACCATACCTGTCCAGCCAACTACCGCCCTACTTCTATCACTCCCTTCCTTGGGAAACTGCTGGTGTAGCTGGCCTTCCACAACTTCCCTCACACACTGAGCTTGTTGGTGGTCTGCACGACCATCAATCTGCATTCCAAGCATCCAGAGGCACGGAAACTGCTCTTCTGAACACCTGTGAAGTACTGCCTGCTTCTCTGGACTAACTCTCCATCTGTCCTCATCCTACTCTAGCTCTACTCTGCCTTCGATACCGTTAACCATTCCATCCTCAAAACGGCTCCATTAAACCCTTGGTATCGCAGAGAGGGCACTTCATTGTCTTACCTCCTTAATGGACCTTTCGCCCCAAGTCATTTTGGGCACTTTCCGTTCACCTACTTCCTTCTCCACCTGTGGTGTCCTCCAGGGCTCAAACCTCTCCCCTGGTTCTATAACACTTACCTTGCTCAGCAAGCACTCCTCATTTCCTCCTTCTCTGCCAACTCCAAGTACCACGCAGATGACAACTCTTTTTCAAACTTCCTTCTTACTCTCTTGCATGTTCCATCATCCCCGACTGCCTATCTGTCATCCTGTCCTGGTGTACTTCCAACAATCTCTGCCTCAATGCCAGAAAGATCATTCCCATTGGGACTCCTGCTCCCTCTTTTTTCTCCCCTCACTCTGGCCATCATCCATGGGCCCTCCCCCCTGCTCCTTCTTATGAAGCCAGAAACCTTGGAGTCATCTTCGCCTCCTCCGTCTCCTTTCTCACTCAGACTCAGGACATTGCCAAGAAGTCCCACTTTCAACTCTTCCTTTTCAAAGGAATTCTGCCTTTTCTCACTTTCCCCCAAAAGCTCAATGTTACCAGAGTCCTGATTCTCTCTAGGTTGGACTACTGCAATAGCCTTCTCCTGAATCTATCTTCTTCCACTTAACCCAGAAGAGGGCAGTAAGACCTTTCCTTGGCCTTAAGCCCAGGGACTGCATCTCTCCTGCCCTAAAAACGCTTCACTGGCTCCCGTGTGCTGCACGGATTAAATTTAAATCCCTCTGCATCATCAGCAAGGCCGTCTGGGGCCGGGGACCACGCCATCTGCAACTTTCTCTTACTAAATACTCTCCCTCTAGACCTCTGCGGTCCACAGGCACCAACTGTGTGTGTAAAGCGTTTCGCTAAACAGAGGGCCGGAGGGCGATCACTTTCCTCAGCTAGCTCCCTCTTACGGAACAGCCTCCCCTTCCTCTTGGTCTTGAGCAGGACTTCCTAAAATTCCAGAAGCTCCTCAAGACTTTCCTCTTCACCACCTCCTTCCCTTTCCCCCTCCTCGGCTGATCTCACAGTCACTGCGATTTGTTGTCAGTGCCCTTATGTATGCGCTCGGGGACCTGGCCTCCCATACCACATCGCCCCAGCCTCTGCCTACCTCTCAGCACTTGCCTGGGCACCCACTGGCTTCTTTAGGCTTGCACTTTCTACCCAATTGCGGCTCCAGGCCGCATAGCACTTGCCCGACTATGCACTTCATCTGCTGCTCACCCACGAGCACAGACATTCCAGCACTTACCCCATCCCCTACTCCCCCTTTTCTCACTGCACTTGCACGTTCTGAATACTCACAAGGCATAGTAAGTTTGTCTTTTATCTTCCACTGTAATCATTGCTTTCAATCCCACGTTCCCTCCCTGTTGGCACTTTGAAACAGAATTGACTCACTGTATAAGTGCCTAACAAATGCACAATAATTAAACACTGAAAAAAATGGTTTAACAGTCATAGATGTACTGCTAGCTCTAGACCTTTTCCTAAAAGACATTGTGACAGTGCCACCACTAAATGTTGGCAGCAAAAACTGCTTCCTAAAGCTGTTACATCCAAGGATGTGCACACACAGCTAGGATTCTTGCCATTCATAATTGCCAATACACCTCATTTCTTCTTTCAAAAGTAAGTTAATTGACAGATGGCTGATTAGAAGAGTCAAAAGGCAGTGTAATGTCCTATCTGGCCTTCTCAGACTCCCAGGGACTTTGTGAACCCCGATTCAGGCTAGGCTGCAGCACCCGTCCGCTCCCGCCAGTTTTCCTCCATGCTGCACTACCAAGGCAGCAATGTGGGTATGTAAGGGGGTTGAAGGGGTGAGGGTAGTGAGGATGTCCTGCTCCATATATTATACATACACACAAAGGGATCGAAATTAGGATTGGATAAGCAGGAGCTAAAAGCTGCTCCTAGTTATGCTGTATTAACCAGTGAGCGGAAGCTACTGCTAGGATAGTGTTCTGCAAATGTAACTTGTGCCAAAGATGGAAAATTAACATTGTGTCCATTATTCATGACCTCTTATGCTTTTAATGTCATATAGATCTGTCCTAATGCTCATTTATAGGTAATTCCAAACACCCAAAGATAATGTCACATAGATGAACAAGTTACTTCTTACCTTGTAACGTTCTTTCGACGGGATGTTCCTCCGACGTATTCCTCATCTTAGATATCTCCTTCCAGCTCTGCTGGCCTCGGAACATTTTTTCTCTCTAGAGGGCGCTGCGCGTCGACGTCCTCCGAGTCGATGTCCCTCGACAGCCGCCGTATCGACGTCGACGTCATCCTGCCTATAAAGGCCGCGCGCAGCGTCCGTTGCTCAGTTCCGTTTTGTAGCCCACAATAATACTTTCTGGACTAACTAATCACCTTGAAGGAGCGTAAGCTGCAACAACAAGGGAAGTAGAACTGCGGGGATGGATGGGAGGGTCGATGAGGAATACGTCGGAGGAACATCCCGTCGAAAGAACGTTACAAGGTAAGAAGTAACTTGTTCTTCGAAGGGATTGTGTCCTCCGACGTATTCCTCGTCTTAGATAGGCTCCCATAGCAGTATTCTATTATCGGAGAAGGGAGTACTGACTTCACGCTGTCTTCTATTGATGAATAGAATGCAGTACAGCCCTTCCAAACCTAGTCTCTTGACTGGAGGAGGAATCCAAATTGTAAAAACGTGTAAAGGTATGGACAGACGACCATGTAGCGGCCGCAAATATGTCTTTAACCGGCACGCCTCTTTTGAGGGCCGATGAAGCTGCAATACCTCTGGTCGAATGAGCCCTAAGGTTTTGAGGGGGCTCTTTCCCTTCCAGTTTAGAACATTCCAGAATGGCTAGAATGATCCATCTGGAAATGGTCTGCTTAGTTATTGGTAACCCCAGCTTGTGACCTGCGTAACCTACAAACAGCTGGTCTGCCTGTCTTATCCTGGCTAGTCTACTGATGTAAAAACTTAAAGCCCTCCTAGGGTCTGGCCTGTGTAACCTCTCTTCCTCTTTCCCCGGGTGAGGAGGAGGATAGAAAGATGGTAGGGTAATCTTCTGAGTGATATGGAATTCAGAAACCACCTTTGGGAGGAAATTAGGCTTCACTTGCAGGACAACTTTGTCTTTGTGAAATATTGTGTGAGGGGGTTTACAAGAAAGCTTGTAATTCACTCACCCTTCTAGCAGATGTAAGTGCTATTAATAAAACAGTTTTAAGAGTAAGGAATCTTAACGAACAAGAATGGAGAGGTTCGAAAGGTGTACCCATCAGGAAAGTTAGTACTAAGTTTAAATCCCATAGGGGAACTTGGAATGGTCTTGGGGGATAAACATTGGTTAACCCCTTTAGAAACTGTATTACCAAGGGTAATTTGAAATAGGATGGTTCTTCCGCAGTACGCTTAAAGATGGATAGCGCTGCGAGATAGCCCTTAATGGTGCCAACTTGAAGGCCTGAATTTGCCAAATATAGTAGGAAGGACAAAACCATTGGTGTACCACATGAAAAAGGGTCGATATTCTGTTCTCTACACCAGCTGCAAAATCTGTTCCAACGCCAGCGGTATAAAGACTTTGTTGCTGGCCTCCTTGCCGAAAGCAACACCTCCATAACAGCATCAGGGAGGTCCCAATCCTTGTACCTCAGCCTTTCAGAAGCCAAGCGTGAAGGTTGAGGGTTTTGATGTCTGGATGGAGAACCTGACCTCCCTTCTGTGAGAGTAGGTTCTCTCTGAGCGGAAGTCGAATTGGAGGGCAGATGGACAAGTCTAGAAGGTCCGGGTACCACGTTCTCCTGGCCCAATCCGGGGCAATTAGGATCATGGTTCGCCGGAATCTTCTCAACCTCCTGATCATTTGAGGAATGACAGGGACCGGTGGGAACGCGTACAGAAGCGGAAACTCCCAGTCCACTATGAACGTGTCTCCCAGAGCTCCTCTCGGGGGAAATTCCCTTGAGCAGAACAGGTCGCATTTCCTGTTTAGGCTGGTGGCGAACAGATCTACCTGAGGGGTTCCCCAAAGGGCGAAGATCTCTTGAAGGACTTCCTGAGCTAGCTCCCACTCGTGGAAGACTGTGTTCTGCCTGCTCAGAGCGTCCACTGTCAAGTTCTTCTCTCCGGCAAGGTGAACTGCCGATAGAGATATTCCTTCTTGGATTGCCCAACACCAGAGCTGCATCGCCTCTCTGCACAGGGCCAGTGATCCTACGCCTCCTCTTTTGTTGAGGTAATGCATGGCCACCGTGTTGTCCGTCATTATCAGGACGTTCTTCCCTTGTACAGCTGGCAGGAACGCCTTCAGCGCAAGACTGATGGCTCTCAGCTCTAACAGGTTGATGTGTAGTCTGGACTCCGATGGAGACCAACGACCGCTGATGGTCAAGTCGTTGGCGTGGGCTCCCCACCCCGTGAGTGAAGCATCCGTGACTACTGTTATCTCCGGCCAGGGTTGCCAAAACTGTTCTCCTTTCAGAATGTTCTCCAGACAGGCCCACCACTGAAGGTCTCGAGCCACCCTGCCGGGAACCTGAAGAAGATCTGTCATTCTCCCTGAGAATTGTGACCACTGAGACCTCAGTGCCCACTGGAGGGATCTCATTCTCAGGCGAGCCTCTAGCACTAGGAAAATGCAGGATGCCATGAGGCCTAGCAACCTCAAAAAGTCGAAGGCTGGGAGACGTTGGGCATGTTGGAACTTGGTAAACATCTGTAGAATATCTTGATCCCTCACCTCTGGTGGCGAGGCTTTTCCCAGGGAAGTGTCCAGGATCGCTCCTATGAACTGGAGTCTCTGCGATGGTATCATTTGTGACTTCTTTAAATTGAGGGAGAAGCCCAGTCTGTGAAGTAAGTGGCACACGTGATTTCGCTGGATCTGAGCTTGTTCCGGAGAAACAGCCCTGATCAACCAATCGTCCAGGTAGGGGTAGACGTGAATCCCTTCCCTCCTTAGACTTGCAGCCACTACCGACATTAACTTGGTGAAGACCCTCGGGGTGGAGGTCAGCCCAAATGGCAGCACTCGAAATTGATAGTGAGAGTTGCCAATTGCGAACCTCAGGTATTTCCTGTGTTTGAGATGGATAGGCACATGGAAATAAGCGTCCTGAAGGTCCAGAGATACCAAGTCCTGGAACTGAAGGGCCTGGAGGATCTGAGAAAGAGTGACCATCTTGAATTTGTCTTTTCTGAGGAATTTGTTCAATTCTCGCAAGTCCAAGATGGGTCTCAGTCCTCCGTCTTTCTTTGGAATGAGAAAGTAAGGGGAGTACCAGCCCTTGTTCAACTCCGCTACAGGTACCGGTTCTATGGCACCTTTCTCTAGCAGGTCCAAAATTTCCTGCAAGAGGAGCGGATCTGGAGCTTTCTGAGAGCTGATCCCCGGTGGATGACTCTGAGGTATACGTAGGAAAGGCAGGCAGTAACCTTGGGCAACTGTTTCCAATGCCCAAGCATCTGACGTGATAGCCTGCCATACCGCCAGATGTTGAGTCAACCTGCCTCCTACAGGTGTCCTGTGAGGGAAGTCCTCAGAGTGGTTTTGGGGCGGCTGATGCAGATGCCGATGGTAAAGAGGCACCTGCTGTTGCTGCGGCTTTTGAATATCTACCCCGTCCACCTCGGGTAGTTCTTCTTTGTCCCCTTTGAGCCGGTCATCCTCTACCTCTTCCGAATGCGGAGTAGAAGCGAAAAGACTTGCCTCTCGCAGAGGTTCCTGTGGGACGAAAAGGAGTCTGACGGATTGCAGCTCCTAGGGATTTTGCTGCTGCTTTTGAAGTTTGCAGTTTCTCTAAACTGTCATCCGCCTTTTTCCCAAACAAAGAAGAGCCATCGAATGGCATGTTCAAGAGCCTGGCTTTCACATCTGGGGCAAAACCAGACTTTCTCAACCAAGCGAATCTCCTGGTTGATGTACTTGCCGCCATTGCTCTGCTGATACTGTCAGCCAAATCAATGCCCGTCTGGAGGGATTCGCACATAGCGTCTTTACCGTCCTGTATGATATTCAGGAACGCATCCCTTTCTTCTTCCTCCGGGATGCAGTCAGCCGCTGTAGAAGCACACTCCCAAAGTGTATGGCTGAACCTAGCAAGGGTGCAAGTAGCATTAACAGATTTTAACGCCATGCTACATGCTGAAAAGACTTTCTTTGCCATAGCATCATATTTTTTATCGTCCCTGTCCTGTGGGACGGTAGGATAAGCCGTCTTGACATCGGTAGAGGATGCTGCCTGTACCACCAGACTTTCTGGGGATGGGTGTTTAGACAAAAACTCTGGGTCTGTAGAAGATACCCTGTACTTTGTAGACAGTTTTTTATTTACTGCTGGTACTACATCTGGGGTTTCCCAGTTTGTCATGATCTTTCTCTGAAGAGCTTTATGAAAAGGCACCACAGGATCCTCCTGTGGGCCTTTGTCAAGAATATCCGTGAGGTCATCTTGTTGGAAAGATTGTGAAGGTGCAGACCACCCCATGAACTCTGTGATCCTGGCCATTAAGGCTCTATAGGGGGTTTCAGCATGCTCCCCCGGGTCTGGCTTAGCAAACTCCACCTCAGGTGAAGTGTCTAACCCACTTGCCTCATGTAAGGAATCATGAAGATCCTTTAACCTGCGCTCTTCAGAGGAAAATTCCTCTCTAATTGGGGTTACAGGTCCCTGTAACTCAAATGTGTCTTCCTGTTCAGACAACTCACCCTCTTCCAAAATTGAGGACATAGCTCTCAATTGTTCTGAACTCATAAAGGGAGTAAATCCCATTTCCAAGGCAGAGGGTGCCGAACTTGTCATTATCGGCCTCGAAAACGTCGATGTCGTCGACGCCGACGTCGAAGGCTTCGAGCGTGGCGTCGAAAACAAAGGCGGAGGCCTCGAAGACCTAGACAGAATTGGAATTCTACTCGACAATCCCAAAGCCATCGACGTCGAGTACCTGGGGATAGTCACTGGGTGTGTCGTAACCGTGACTTTTCTTGGCGTCGACGCCGGTGTCGAAGCTGGCATCGAGTCGACAGAGAGTCGACAGACCCGTGTGTCGAAGGTCCCTTCGACAACGGCGTCGAAGACACCGACCTCGGCGTCGACGGAACCCTCGTCGACGGCGTCGACGGAACCTTCGAGGAAGGTTTGGAGGTCATAGTCCTACTCGAGGGTTCGAGACGCGCTCGAGAGGTTTCCTTCGCCGGGTACTGCGACTCGCGGCGTTTTTGACCTTCGGGTCTTTCGACCAGAGCATCGCTCTCGGCAGTCTTCGAGGGGGTCGAGGCCGCTTTCTCGAAGACGCTCATCATATTTTTGCGGAATTCCTCCCATTCAGCCCAGGAACTATGTTTCGTGGGGCAAGGGATTCTTTTTGGCGAAACAGAGGAAGAGGAAGACGGAGAAGGGGATCTTCGACGTCTCCTCTTCGAGTGCTTCGATCTCGAGTGATGGGACCCACTCCGAGACCTGGAGCGCGAATGGTGACGAGGAGACGAGTGTCTCGACTTCGTCGACGAAGAAGAAGCTTTAAAAGTCTTACCTTTCTCCCGCTTCCCCCTACGCTCCTTCAGGGCCTTAGCTGTCATGGACATACAGTCCTCGCATTCCGAACAATGGTGTTCAGCTCCCAAACACCACAGACAAACTCTGTGAGGGTCAGTCAACGACATCTTTTTCCCACAATCTCGGCATTTCTTGAAGCCGGATCGAGGAGTTGTCGGTTCCGACGAGGAAGCCATCGAGTACGGATCGAATGACTCGAGGTAAATAGGATTAATCTGTACTAAGAACTGAGCAACGGTATTCCGAGGCACTGAGTAAGCGCGGAAAAACGGAATTGAGCAACGGACGCTGCGCGCGGCCTTTATAGGCAGGATGACGTCGACGTCGATACGGCGGCTGTCGAGGGACATCGACGCGCAGCGCCCTCTGGAGAGAAAAATTTTTCCGAGGCCAGCAGAGCTGGAAGGAGATATCTAAGATGAGGAATACGTCGGAGGACACAATCCCTTCGAAATATTAGTTAAGCATCAGTTGCTTTGGGGAGCCCAAAGTAGCTCCTGGCTGTTGTTGGTATCAAGCTAACCAGGATCTTATAGGCGACAAGCAGGAGCTGAAGTGTGTGCGTGTGTGTGCGTGTGCGTGTAGTGTGTGAAGTGTGTGTGTGTGAAGTGTGTGTGTGTGTGAAGTGTGTGTGTGTGTGTAGTGTGTGTTCCCCTGTTTAACGCAAGACAGATGGTAAGAGACCTGTCCAGTATATGATATATTTTCAAAAATATATTTTAAATTACATCAAAACATCCTACATTTAATGGACAACTCCCGAAGTAGTTTTTTGACATTATAGGCCCTTGTGGGCATCATCAGACTCTTGTCTTTTCAAAAACACACCAATCCAAGATGGCCGCCCGTATAAATTACTTTTGGAACCCCGGCAACGTTAGTAACACCTTGTTGTCAGAGCTTCGCGCGAAAGGAATGACTCAGCGTTCTTGGGTGAACGCCAGCATCGGCTGCACAGTGTTCAACCAGCTCCGCAGGTAGGCATTTAACGGACTGCGCGCCGGCCGTACTAGATACGTTTGAGCGTGGACAGACTGTTCCTAAAACATATGCCCCTATTGTAGGACATCGATCTGGGACCAGATTTGGCAATTCTTGCCTGCTTTGGAGCACTAATAAGATAAGAAGCCTCGTAAAAGAGGTAAGATTAATGTTTTCACTATAAAAGTCGTAGTGATGTAAACATGCACTGAGCTTATTGTGGCATGTGCACAAAAAAGAAGTCCTGATAAATAGGCATATATTTAGAATCGCCCATTCTCTATTCTCTTCTTCCTTTTTGCAATAAAGGGACCCACATAGATGTGTTAATTCCCCTCTGAAGGTACCTGTGGCAACATTTTTCATCCACAGGTAAGCTCTGTTTATTCATTACACAGCCTGTGATAAACTCATAAAAATCATTGTATACTCCAACACTCGCCTGATTGTATTCTCCCTCCCTTTCCTCACAGCATGAACTTTCAGTAAAAACAGCATCCCGTCCTGAAGAAGGCCGTATAATGATGAGGCAAAATAAGCCCATGTAGACGGCTGAAACACCTTGGTGTAGACGCATCACAGAAACTAACAGGACATTACCCCTGTTTTTCAAAATCAATTATATTGTTTCACCTACTATGTTGCTCCATGTTATAAATGTCCATTAGTCTCGTGTAAACCACTGTAATTTCAGATAGTTATAGAAAAGGTCAGAGGTTTCCTTTTGTTTACACAAACCTATGCAGCACTAAATCTGTAGGTTGGTGAATTGTTTTTATGTATTTGATCAATGGATGCTATTTCTCTTGTTTTTTTATGTATGTCCAAATTTCGCAACTTTATAAAAGATTAAGATTTTGTCTTTAAATTGACCACGAGAGGCTGTTTTTTTTGTTTTGAATCATAGACAAACACAAAAGGTTTTAGAGAATAAGGAGAGTGTTTGGGAGTACTCATCTTAACCTATTCAAGTGTATCATTGTGTTATTATTTGGCCTTCCTAGGCAGAATAGGTTCCTAAACCAGGAGCCCCTTTTTGAGTTCAGTATGTGAAGCCAGAGTGTGATTAGTTCCTCCCCTTCACAGTAAATACCTGTGTGGGAGGATGGGCAGGTTGCCAACTCCATGAGCAGCAATGGGGTTGGTTGTAGGTTTTAGTGGACACAGTGGGGGTTAACTTCACCCCAGATGTGAGAGACTTTGGGTCTCTGCTTGTGGGCGCTAATGTCTCTTTCCTTCAATTGCAGATCGCGGGATGAAGACAAGAGCAGAAAGTGACTTGAAAAGATTTAAGTCACTGGAGCAACACTGAGCCCCAACAGAGTCTTTCCAGGTAAGTGAGCGGATAGGATTGAGGAGGACGTTGGTGCACGACACAAGACACTGTTTCGAGCGGCAGCAGGGTGCAGGCAATTTCATAGTCAGGTGGTAGAGTGCTGGGCAGTAATCCCTTTGACTCTTGCCCTGTCTTTGGTCTTCCCTGATGGTAGCAGAGAGGAGGCTCCAATACAGGAGCGCAAGCGGCTGCGGAGCAGCAGCTCGAGTGCTGGAGATCCAGAGGCAGTTAAGCATCCAGGCAGGCTTCTCGAGCAGTCTAGTAGGCTTCCTGACCCTGTGTGAAGTGCTGCCCTCAGTAGCCATTGGTGCATCTTGCCTGACCATGTGTGCACGTTTACCCCCAACCCGAACTCCAGGAGAGCAACATCTAGTCCTGGTGAAGCTGCCATGAGAGGAAGCTGCTGGTAGTGCAAAGGAAGCCAAAGTCATTAACGGTAAGTTTATCGTACTCCTACACCCAGGCTTTCACATATTCCCAATGAGTAAGGGAATCCGATTCAAAGAGGATGGAAGAAAGCACTGGGCAGGCAAGCAAAGCAAGTCTAGCATAAAAGAGCCATTTCTCCTAGAAAATATATCCAATGACTAATGTCTGAAGAGGATGTGCGTCAAGATCCATTTACGAGTTCTACAGATGCTGCAGAAATGCAAAGCTGAAGGAAAAAAAAAGAAAATGAAGCCTCCTGTGTTTGGGCAGATGGTGTATGCAACTTGCTTACACCAGATTAGTTATATAGATGGAAGAAATGCAAATTATAAGAGCCTATCTTGGTAAAGATTCCTTAATTAATCCCAAAGAAAATAGAAGCACTTATGAAGATTGACATCTTTTAAGACTTAACATGTCTAATGTCCTTTTCATCACCTTGTCCTATCCAAAATGATTAGTGACTGATGAACACAAGACCATAAAATCACAATGTGACAAGACCATAAAAGCCATCTTTCAAGAACCCGATTTATGTTATTTATATTGTGCCTTTCTCCAAGGTGCTGTACAAACATTATAGCGTACAAAAATAACGAAGTATGACAATGTCAGGCATTTATGGGTAGAAGAACTCCTAGCGCAATAAAATTTCATGAGAAAAACGTCATCAGGAAGGAAAGACTAGAAAAGATTTAGTATGCTTCTTAAATACAATATTAGAACAAGAACAAATGTCAAGAGAATTACATTCATTAGGAGCAAGTAATTGAAAGGAACATAAGAGAATAGGCACAGCAGGACCGAGGAACAGAACGAAGAAATTGAGACGAACAAAGTACCCTAAGAGGATGATAAAAGGAGACTAAAGAGGCCAAATAGTCCACAGCCAAAGTATGAACATGTTTAAACACTAGACAGAGAAAGTTATACTCCTATCTAGATCCAATTGGTAGCCAGTGAAGTTAAACCAAGAAGGGGGAGATATTGGAGGATTATGGTCATGTATTCCATAATCTGACTGCCGAATTTAGATAAGAAAGAGCATCGGCTGGAAGACCAATATATAAAGAACAGCAGTAGGTTAGGTGAGACAAGAAACATGTTTGTCATAGTACTTTAGCACAGTGGACAAGGGCGGCTGTTGGAAGCTGCAGGCTGCTGGTAGTCAATGGTTGCTCGACTCATTGTGAAGTTTGTGAGCTTTCCAACTGTTTTTAACTGTCCCTGCTATTTCCCGATGACTGCGATGGTTGCCAAGCTAGTAAGACATTGAGATATCACTTGGTATCAAGCAAAGGGCCACAAGCGAGTGGGCCGAGCAGGCAGGGGGCTCGACTTGTCAGCGTTTGTCGGCACCAAAATCCATTTTGCAAAAGACACGTAATATCCAGCTCACAACAGACGCTTTGACAGGACTGCGTTTTGAGAATCAAGTCTCTGAACTTAATGAAAACACCCAGTGGCTTGCGATTCCATTGTCGGAGCTGAGGATCTAGGTAGCCCGGTGTCTGAGCATCGAGAGAGCAGCGCTCTATCAATTCATTTTTCTTCGACACCATTCGTTGGTATTCGCAAGTCGCTGGGAGTAAGCTTGATTGAGAAGTAGGGGCTCTGATGGCTATCGTCTGGGGCCGCTGACCTGCTGATAAAAATCTGTGATCCACCAAACTTAGCTCTTGTTCTCAACCGATTAGAGCCGGACATGTTTTTTCTTTTCATGAGGAGCTAAGGGGTGGGGCAGACAGACTATGGCGGCCCCCACGAGTTAGTCGGGCATTCCTTGCCCTCATGTATTTATATTTTAAATTGTTGGACCTTTTAAACAATTTATATTGACTTAATTTGCAGATCTAGTTATGGTTTTTCTAACTACCTTTTAACCCATCTCTTTTAAACTTTGTTTCTTTCAATTTGTGTTTTTGTTGTATTTTAGTAGCAGGGAGGAACCTACCAGATGGAGGGATACAGTGGTAATTATTAACTACAGTGGTGCAGGTAGCCAGGGGTTGCCTGGGGTATCCAGAGGCACCTGGCCAAGTCAGGTTAGAAAGGCTCTGAAGGAATGTTGAAGTAAGTATTAGTGAATGGGAACTACAAATTAACATAAATCAACATATATTGTGCCATCATTACAAAAAGGGAGGCTAACCGTTCTATTTCACCACTGGATACACCAAAGCAGATTAAAATGTTTAAAACCATAAATGAAGTGGATGTATTGATAACTTAAATACAGGGTTTATTGGAGATTGTATCAGTCCCTGGTTTAGCTAATCATCCTAATAGCAGTTGCCCACAAACAACATAGTAGTAAATGGTGCTAATGTCATTGGCACAGCCAATTCAAATTAAAGGACCAACCATGCTAGCTTGAACTGTGTTGCCCAGGATACAAATATAGATTTGATAGCTTTATCTCCCACTACATTGCAGCACTCTCCACCTATGAAGTCCATTTACAATGCTCTAGTGAAGGGACCTATGAAAGGCCCTTTGGGAGATTTTGAAGCAGGGAAGCAGGCTGGACAAGAGTGGGGAGGACATTTTGTTCGGCCTGCAACCATGGCTAGAGGCGAGGGTTATTTGGATGGAAAGATCACAGGGAATTTAATTGAAATACACTCTCCCAAAACATCTAGTTGTAGTAACCCACCCAAATCACCTCTTGATTAGGTCTCCTAGGGTGACCATGAAGCAGCCGCGTGCCATAAATCACTCATCACAAGATATTTCATAGTGTAAATGGCCCAAACGTCCCCGCCTCAAATAGGTTTGCTCCTTTGTGTAGTTTAGAATTAGGAGAAATAGAGAACAATGGTTGAATTATGGGTGGCAAGTACACACTAAGGTAAAGGAAATAAACCCTGAAATAATTTGGAATCAGTCACTGTTAAAGGAAATACAGCTGTGACTGGTAAAGGGGTACCATATAAATTGAACAACACAGAGCTTTTTACCATCCGGACACTTCTGCAGGCAGAAATATGTACTCTTACGAACACTGTCCACATTGGTAGAACAGGTGGACAGATTATCTGACTGTAGGGCTCCGACTTCTTCAGCCAACCCTGCCATAATAGTGGGGGGGGGGAACAGACACCTCTCGGCCGATTCAGGGGTCGGTGGGGATGCCATGCCTGGTCATGTTGCAGGGAATACCCCAAAGGCTAATGACCAGAGCTCTACAGTAGGGGCAGAGGGGTTTGCCCACCCAGTCACTGAGCTCGGAACAGACACTGGGTGTTAAAAATATCAGGTGGGACAATGACCCGCAAAAGGTATACAGGGAGCCAAGTATTGATGTGCCCAGGCATGTGGTGAGACAAGTCACTGAGGCGCGTGTGCAGCACATTGGTATTGGACAGCTGTTAGGGAGAATTCTCATTTCTGTGAAAATTTCCTTCAACCTTAGAGACCCCCCCAGCTCTTTTGCTGGACTTAGGACATTTAAATTTTAACCATGGAGACCTTTTTTCCCCCCTTTCTCATGTGTTTTGACTTGATTTGGATTATATGTTTCCACTGTTTTTGGAGTCTGACAAACTCGTTCGGCATCTACTTTTTGTATGCTGACACACAGCACCTTCAGTGCAGTGTCAGAGAAATCCTTAAGATTTCTCACAAGGTTTAAATACCCTTTCTTGGGTGAACTACCGTTCAAGACTAGTAAAGTGAAACTGACTTTACTTACCTTTTCTCTTTGTAGGTCCAGCACACCCCATCTTATGTGGAGTGCTGGGGGGTTGCCTATTAGCCCCTTATCCTACATTCTCATGTAACATTTGTATGTTACACTCACTACATCAAATGGCTTGGGCACTGGTTTATTTTTTCCTACCATTGTGCTTTTCTACAGCAGGCTGCTGAACCCTCAGCTGCAGTACAGCACCCATAAGTGACCATTTTGTCAAAACGGCCATGGACATTTTTCCGCCATTTTCTGTTTGTGAGGTCTTTCTTGGGTTTTACTCTGTGCCTTGAGCCAGGTTTGAGCCCTTTGTTAGTCTCGTCTTTGGCAGGATTCAGCCCTCAAGCCCTCCTCTGGCAGAAGTGTGTCTGGAAGTACAGGATGTGAGGCAGGGCCCCGAAAATCCCCTGTCCTTTGTCTCTAGGAATGCCTGAATGCAACCAGTCCTGATGGGCTGGATGGCTGCCCTTTTAGAATAGACAACCCTGCTATGTGATTGACAGCCTAGGCTGAGCATGAATGGAAGAAACCTGCTTAAAAGACAAGGGTTTTGGGACTAGAGGCAGAGTCCACCACTGGGAGAAACACCGGATGAAGAAACCGGGAACAAAGCTTGCTGCATCCTCCTGGACCTTTGAATTGCCCGATGAAGCCCTGCTGCTATGCTGAAACTCCTTTTTCATTTTGAAAGAGAAGCTCCGAAGGGACGACTTCTCCCCTTGGGTTAGTGGGACCAACTAACCCTGAGACGAACTCCACTGGACCATCTTCCCCGACTGGCTGTACTTCTTCGCTGCTGCAAGAACCGAGTGCCAGGGGTTGAGTCATGCGTAGCAGAGTGAACCGTCCGAAATCCAGCAAAAAACTACAGAAGTCTCCCAAGGATCCTCCAGAAGCAGGACAACCAGAGCTTGAGTCCCCTCACCAGCGTGCATGACCCTAGGTGTGAAGGAAGCCCCACCGGTATCCGAGATCCGCAATGGTGCAGTTTCCTAAGTGCTGAAACTGCGAAGTGCTGCTGAACCGAAAAGAACCCATAGCTGCCGACGACGACCTAAGTACCGCCGCAGGCGCCCTCCAGACAGCCTCCCTCTTTTCCCCCACAACTGAGGCCCAGGAACAAGGGTCTGCACCGCTGTAGCAAGACAGAATCCAGTTTGACTACTCTTCTGCAACCAAAGGTATTGGTATACTCACCTCATTGCCTTTTTAGCTGTGCTTTTCTCAGTTGGGAATTGCATTGGCTTGCTTTTAGAGTTGAGTCCAACTCTTTTTCACAGGCTTAACATCTTGTGACCCTACAAGTGATTTTCTACAAACTCTCTAACTTTGTGAAAGATGGTTTCTGATCTAAGAAGTGCTTGAGCTTCAATTGACTTTGGCTGTCCTGGCTCCCTGAAGACTCTAGTCCATTGACTTTGATATTGTTTGTCTCTCATATGTGGTAACTTGTTTTATACTTACTGCCGGGAAAGGCTGGTCTAGATTTCATTTTAAGATTTAGTTGCCCTCACATCTACTGAGAACCTGTTTAACCTTTTTCCTTCCCTAAACCTTTCCTTTCTGCAACCTCAGAATCTGTAAAGTATAACTAGTGTGATTATATAAATGCCATTACTGTCCTTGTGATTGAAATCACCTCAGGGTGTAGGAATTGTGTAAAATGCATATCCAAAGATTATCCACTAACTAAAAAAGTAATTGTAAAGTATATTTACATTGTTACATGAATTGCCTTTTTTAGGAACACTTATTTAAAAATGTGTGTTAATTAAAACTAAATAAATAACTATTTATAACAGAAGAACAAGTTACTTCTTACCTTGGAACGTTCTTTCGATGGGATGTTCCTCCGACATATTCCTCATCTTTGATAGATCATCTCCCAGCTCGCTGGCCTCGGAAATTCTTTTTCAGTAGAGGGCGCTGCGCGTCGACGTCCCTCGAGCCGATGTCCCTCGATGGCCTCCGTATCGGCGGCGACGTCACCACATGTATAAATAGACTCGCGCAGCGTCCGTTGCTCAGTTCCGTTTTGACGTTAACAGTTGTTTTACATGAATTGGTTATTGACCTTGAAGGAGCGTAAACTGCAACCACAAGGGAAGTATTACTGCGGGGATGGATGGGAGGGGCGATAAGGAATACGTCGGAGGGACATCCCATCGAAAGAACAATACAAGGTAAGAAGTAACTTGTTCTTCGAAGGGATTGTGCCCTCCGACGTATTCCTTATCTTTGATAGACTCCCATAGCAGTGGTGTGCAATTGGAGGTGGGAGTAAAACGCCAGGTTTCCTTTTAGGAATGAACCGAATGCAATACGGCTTTGCCAAACCTAGTCTCTTGACTAGAGGAGGAATCCAGGTTGTAAAATCTTGTGAAGGTATGTGCGGATGACCATGTGGCAGCCGCACATATATCTTGAACCGGAACCCCTCTTTGGAGGGGCGAGGAGGCTACGATACCCCTGGTTGAATGAGCCCTAAGATTTTGAGGAGGCTCTTTCCCTGCCAGTTTGTAACATTCCAGGATGGCCAAAATAATCCACCTGGAAATGGTTTGTTTTGTTATCGGTAGTCTCAACCTGTGCCCCGAGTAACCCACGAACAGTTGGTCTGCTTGCCTAATCCTAGCAAGTCTGCTGATGTAAAAGCTTAAAGCCCGCCTTGGGTCCAGCCTATGTAGCCTTTCTTCCTCTTTCCCCGGATGGGGAGGCGGATAGAATGAAGGTTAAGTAATTTTCTGAGTGATGTGGAATTCAGAAACCACCTTTGGGAGGAAATTAGGCTTCACCTGTAAGACAACCTTGTCTTTATGAAAAATTGTATGAGGGGGTTTACAAGAGAGCTTGTAATTCGCTCACCCTTCTAGCAGATGTTAAAGCCACTAATAAGACAGTTTTAAGGGTGAGAAATCTTAGCAAACATGAGTGGAGTGGTTCGAAAGGAGTACCCATCAGGAAATTTAAGACTAAATTTAAGTCCCATAAAGGAACCTGGAAAGGTCTTGAGGGTAGACATTAGTTAATCCCTTTAGAAATTGTATTACTAAGGGTAATTTGAAATACAAAGGCTCCTCCGCAGTGCGCTTGAAGAGCTTGTATACGAATTGTTCGAATGTCAATTGTTCGAACAACAATTGACCTTCTGCACAATTGACCGAATTTAAACTGTCAATTAGGATATATATGCGGGGGGAAACCCCCCGCAACCCCCCACCCAATCCAACCCCCACCCCAACCCCCCTCCCAATCCCCTTATATTATTATTATTACACCAACCCAACCCATAATATATATTAAAATGACCATACGGTCAATTGTGCAGAAGGTCAATTAGGACCCCTATTATTCGAACAATTGCGTCATTCGAACAATTGTAAACAAACAATTTGGGTAATACCCTTGAAGATCGATAGCGCTGCGAGATAGCCCTTGATAGTGCCAACTTGAAGGCCTGAATTTGCCAAGTAGAGCAGAAAGGATAACACCGTTGGTGTACCACATGAAAAGGGGGGGGGTTCGATATTCTCTTCTCTACACCAGCTGCAAAACTTGTTCCAACGGCAGCAGTATAAAGACTTTGTTGCTGGCCTGCTGGCCGAAAGCAACACTTCCATGACGTCATCAGGGAGGTCCCAATCCTTGTACCTCAACCTTTCAGAAGCCAGGCGTGAAGGTTGAGGGTTCTGATGTCTGGATGGAGAACCTGACCTCGCTTCTGTGAGAGAAGATTCTCCTTGAGTGGAAAACGAATTGGAGGGCAGATGGACATGTCCAGAAGGTCTGGGTACCACGTTCTCCTGGCCCAGTCTGGGGCAATTAGGATCATTGTTCTCCGGAATCTTCTCAACCTCCTGATCATTTGAGGAATGACAGGGATTGGTGGAAACGCGTACAGGAGTGGAAACTCCCAGTCCACTACGAACGCGTCCCCTAGAGCTCCTCTTGGAGGAAATTCCCTTGAACAAAACAGATCGCACTTTCTGTTGGTACTGGTGGCAAACAGATCCACTTCAGGGGTTCCCCAAAGGGCGAAGATCTCCTGAAGGACTTCCTGAGCTAGTTCCCACTCGTGGGAGACTGTGCCCTGCCTGCTCAGAGCGTCCGCCGTCAAGTTCTTCTCTCCGGCTAGGTGAACTGCCGATAGAGAGATTCCTTCTTGAATTGCCCAAAACCAGAGCTGCATTGCCTCTCTACACAGTGGCAGTGATCCTACGCCTCCTCTTTTGTTGAGGTAGTGCATGGCCACTGTGTTGTCCGTCATTATCAGGACATTTTTCCCCTGTACAGATGGCAGAAAAGCATTCAGCGCTAGTCTGATTGCTCTCAGCTCTAACAGGTTGATATGTAGTCTGGACTCCGATGGAGACCAACGACCGCTGATGGTCAAGTCGTTGGTATGGGCTCCCCACCCCGTGAGTGAGGCATCTGTGACTACTGTTATCTCCGGCCATGGTTACCAAAACAGTTCCCCCTTCAAGATGTTTTCCTGGCAGGCCCACCACTGAAGGTCTCAAGCCACCTTGTCCGGAACCTGAGGAGGTCTGTCATTCTCCCTGAGAACTGCGACCACTGAGATCTCAGTGCCCACTGAAGAGATCTCATTCTCAGGCGAGCCTCTGGCACAAGGAAGATGCAGGATGCCATGAGGCCTAGCAACCTCAAAAAGTCGAAGGCTGGGAGACGTTGGGCATTTTGAAACTTGGTGACCCATCTGCAGAATATCCTGAGCCCTCACCTCTGGTAGCGAGGCTTTTCCCAGGGAAGTGTCCAGGACCGCTCCACTGAACTGGAGTCTCTCTGATGGTATCATCTGTGACTTCTTTAAATCGAGAGAGAAGCCCAGTTTGTGAAGGAAATGGCAGGCTGGATCTGAGCTTGTTCCGAAGATACAGCTCTGATCAGCCAATTGTCCAGGTAGGGGTAGACGTGGATCCCTTCCCTCCTTGGACTTGCAGCCACTACCAACATTAGCTTGGTGAAGACCCTCGGGGCAGAGGTCAGCCCAAATGGCAGAACTCGAAATTGATAATGAGAGCCGTCAATTGCGAACCTCAGGTATTTCCTGTGTTTGAGATGGATTGGCACATGGAAATAAGCATCCTGGAGGTCCAGAGATACCAGCCAGTCCTGGAGCAGGAAGGCCTGAAGGATCTGAGAGAGAGAGTTACCATCTTGAACTTGTCCTTCCTGAGGAACTTGTTCAATTCTCCTAAGTCCAAGATAGGTCTCAGTCCTCAGTCTTTCTTCGGTATGAGAAAGTAGGGGGGGGGGGGTACCAGCCCTTGTTCCTCGCCGGTACAGGTACCGGTTCTATGGCACCTTTCTCTAGCAGGTCTACAATTTCCTGCAAGAAGAGCGGATCTGGAACTTTCAGAGAGCTGTTCCCCGGTGGATGACTCTGAGGGATGCGTAGAAAGGGCAGGCAGTAACCTTGGGCAACTGTCTCCAATGCCCAAGCATCTGACGTAATAGCCTGCCATTCCGTCAGATGTTGAGTTAACCTGCACCCTAATGGTGTCTTGTGAGGAGAGTCCTCAGAGCGGTTTGGAGGCGGCTGATGCAGATGCCGAGGGTAAAGAGGCACCTGCTGCTGCTGCGGCTTTTGTATTTTTACCCTGTCCACCTCGGGTGAATTTTTTTCAGACCCCTTTGAACCGGCTGTCCTCTGCCTTTTCCGAATGCGGAATAAAAGTGAAAGGACTTACCTCTCCAAGAGGTTCCTGAGGGGCGATATGGTGTCTGACGGATTGCAGCTCCTAGGGATTTTGCTGCTGCCTTTGATGTTTGTAGTTTTTCTAAACTGTCATCCGCCTTCTTACCAAACAAAGAAGAGCCGTCAAAGGGCATATTCAAGAGTCTGCTTTGCACATCTGGAGCAAAACCAGACTTTCGCAACCAAGCAAATCTCCTGGTTGTTGTACTTGCCGCCATGGCCCTACTGATGCGGTCAGCAGAATCGATGCCAGTCAGAAGGGATTCGCACATTGCTTCCTTACCATCCTTAATGATGTTGAGAAACGCTTCCCTTTCATCTCCCTCCGGGAGGCAGTCAGCTGCTGATGAAGCACACTCCCAAAGTGTGTGGCTGAACCTTGCAAGCGTACAAGTAGCATTGATGGATTTCAACGCCATGCTACATGCGGAAAATACTTTTTTGGCCATAGAGTCATATCTCTTATCATCCCTGTCCTGTGGAACAGTAGGGTAAGCCGATTTACTACCTGCTGAGGTAGCTGCCTGAACAACCAGACTCTCCGGAGTTGGGTGTTTGGATCAATATTCAGGGTCAGCAGAAGACACCCGATATTTAGCTTATCATTTTTTATTAACCGCCGGGATTACCTCAGGTGTTTCCCAGTTTGCCAATATTCTCCTTTCTAATGCCGCATGAAATGGCACCACTTGATCCTCCTGTGGACCTTTGACCAATATGTCTGTGAGGTCGTCTTGCTGAAAAGCAGGTGAGGGTGTGGACCATCCCATAAACTCTATTATCCTTGCCATCAAGGGTCTGGTGTGGCAGATTCCACTTCTGGGGAATTGTCCAACCCACTTGCTTCCTGTAGAGATTCATGGAGGTCTTTCAACCTACCTTCCTCAGAGGTAAATTCATCTGGTGCAGGAGTTGCAGATCACAGCAACTCAAACGGTCTTTCCTGATCCGAATCCTCCCCTTCTTCACAAATAGAAGATTAATCTCAGGAGTGATCAGGTCTTGAAAATGGTATAAATCCCATTTCCAGAGCAGAAGGAGCCAAATTCGTCATGATTGGCTGAGAAAACGTTGACGTCGTCGACGCGGACGTTAAAGGCTTCGACGCCATCGAAGCCGTCGAGAAAGGTGGTAGAGGCCTCGATGAACTCGAGAGTATCGGGATTCTACTCTAGGTTGTCGACGACATTCTTGTGCTCGAGGCTCTGGGTATGGCCACTGGCTGTGAGGTGGCCGTGGGTTTATCCATTCTCGACATCGGCGTCGAAGACGGCGTCGACTCGACTGACCTGTGCGTTGAAGAACCCTTCAATAACGGCGTCGAAGCCGCTGATCTATGTGTCGAAGGGATCTTCGACGATGGCGAAGACGCAATTTTGCCTTTACTCGAGGGTTTGTGACGCTCTCGAGTGGCTTCTTTCGCCGGGTACTGCGACTCGCGGCTTTTTGATTTTTCGGGTCTTTCACCCAGGGTATCACCCTCAGCAGTCTTCCAGGGGGTCGAGGCCGCTTTCTCGAAGACGCTTAGCATCTTTTTCTTTAATTCCTCCCACTCAGCCTGAGATCTATGTTTTGTGGGGCAGGAGACCCTTTTTGGGGAAACGGAAGAAGACGAGGAAGGGGATCTTCGACGTCTCTTTTTTGAATGCTTAGATCTCAAAGAGTGATGGGAACTGCTTCGAGACCTAGAACGAGAATGTCTTTTGTGATGGCGAGGAGACGAATGTCTCGACTCCGCCGAGGAAACTTTCGAAGAAGTTTTAACTGCCTTACCTCTCTCGAGCTTCCCCTTACGCTCCTTCAAGGCTTTCGCCGTCATGGACATGCAGTCCTCGCACTCCGAACAATGGTGCTCGATTCCCAGGCACCACAAACAGATCCTGTGAGGATCCGTCAACGACATTTTCTTTCCACAGTCTCGACATTTTTTGAAGCCGGACCGTGGAGTCGTCGGTTCGGGTGAGGAAGCCATCGAGTACGAGTCGGTATTCACGAGGAATAATTGATATATTTGAAGAACTGAGCAACGATATTCCGAGGCCCCACGAAGTGTGCAAAAACGGAACTGAGCAACGGACGCTGCGCGAGTCTATTTATACGCGTGGTGACGTCGGCGCTGATACGGAGGCCGTCGAGGGACATCGGCTCGAGGGACGTCGACGCGCAGCACCCTCTACTGAAAAGAAAATTTCCGAGGCCAGCAAGCTGGGAGATGATCTATCAAAGATAAGGAATACGTCGGAGGACACAATCCCTTTGAAACCATGAGTGCAAGTGATACTTGTATGTACGGATTTCATTTGTACAGCTTTACAGCTCACATTTACCCCTCTTGAGATAGGCTTGGCTGCTCAGTCACACTACCAACTTGTGTAGTACAGACCTATATCAAAAGGTGGGTTACCTAATACTAAGCAGATAAGTGTTGTGTAGTCTCACACTGTGTGACTACATCAATTCTTACCCAACATTCACAAGTTAAGATGGCGTTGGTTGTGATGTATAACAAGCCGACCCTTCCACAGGCAGCATTTGAGGAGCAAGATTCCCGGGTCAACAAATGCATCCACTGGATTAGTCATTCAAAGGTTATACCGCGATAGTCAAGGAGGATACAGTCTGGTGTTCACGGAAAAGAATGCATGACAAAGATGGTATCCGGATAGATCTCTGATCTGTAGACCTAGCAGTAGGGTTGTATGACATGGACCAACGAACAACGACATACCAACGAACAACGACATACCAGCGTACTATCGTCTCTTTGAGAGGACCCTCTCCATCAATTAGCTGAGTCATAAATGCCCAGGTTCAACTGGCTGGAGATGGGGGTCAGAGACAGTGGCGTGAAATACGAACTCCACTGAGAGCCGAGACAGCATCATTATATGCAAGGCATTCTGTACCCCTTTTAGGAGAAGATTTGGAAGGTGTAGATTGACGCTGCCCTGAGACCAGGTTTGTACCGCTTAGCTGGCAGTGCAAACTGTCTCTTGGTAAATAGCTGGATTAGCAATAGGTGTGAAAGACCAGAATTGGTGCACCTTCATCCGAGGCTTTGACTTGGAAACCTGGGCTATATCCAGCATTGGCCTTCAAGCTGATCAATCTGTTGACACCAATCACTTAAGGACCCCCTAGGGCGCTTAAGTGGGGGACAAATGACATGGGTTAATATTAACATGAATTGGCAGGTAGTGCCATGTCCGAAAGACCTTGCTGATTTACCGTATCTTGTGGTATAAGCACCTGATGGTCTTTTGTTCAATGTCTATAATAGATCCAGTGTAAGGTATCCTTGCATCACTTTCAAAAAGATACAAGAAATTATTGGTAATAGGGAGGTGCCATCCCCAAGAGAGTGCACATAGTTATAGTAGGAGATTTCAATCTCCAACTAGAACCACTCAAAGAACGTGAGGGCCTGTGTGAGAACCAGGACCAAGCTTGGGACATACCATCCTTAGCAGCAGAACCCCAGCTGAAGACGTATAGCTATGCACTGGACATAGCCTGCATCATTTACGATCTGCAAATATGGGCATATAATGGAAGATCTGTACTTGACCGTCCAGCTAAAGACACACATTTTGGCCATCAGTCCTCCACACATATAGATTATATCTTGATCCTGGTTAGGGACTGGGGTCTGCTCGCCCATTTTGAGGTTCTGAATAGGCATGATAGCGATCGCAAACCCCTGGTAGCCACCCTTCAGTGTAAGGAGGTAAGATCTAAGTCCAGCCAAAAAAAACATTGGACCCAGGGAATTACGGTGACAGGAAATGCCTGCAAAACACTTAAATGGGCCAAAATAATGGAGGGAAATACAAAGTCAGAGATATAAGAGACCTGCATCCCCCATATTGAAAACCTCTGTAAAGATGGCAGCTGCAACCAGACGACTGAGACCCGGTTCGTGGCCATTGTAGGAAGCATATTTACCGTACGTCACCCACCACCAACAAGTCGTGAAAAAATATGCACTAAAGCGGAAAGCGGTCGGCATGGTTTGATGAGAGCCAAGTGGCAAAGCAAAAGATCATGGACAGCTTGGCAAGTGGCACGACTGTAGATAAAATTCACTTAAGTAGTTGTAGGGAGTATTACAAAAGCTTGACGAAGGGCAAGAAGGCTTCCAACCTGAGATCTAAATGAGATAAACTACTGGCACTGTTTGAGAAATGGGATATCCTAATGTTTTGGAAGTTGGTTGTAGGTAGAACGATAGAGGGGGAGGTTTTACTCCAGTGTGACAGTCAAGAAGAAGGGCATTCCCATTTTTCAGAATTATATGGTAAAGGACCACCTGAGAACTATGCAGGAAATCACCCGGGGGAGAATCACTATGGCCCTGCAGCCCACTTTTCTATAGAAATTAATGTGTTGGAAGCAATACTACATCAAAAAGGGGGTAAAGCGACAGGCCCAGAAAAGATCCCCATAGACTTGTTCAAAGATGAGCCAAGCATATGGGCACCAATACTGACAAAAATGTTCAGTGCAGTGATTAATACAGGGCTGGTCCCTCAGATCCTGGCGGTGGGCAGTTATCACGATTTACAAAAAGGGCAGAATGGGTGAACCTGCCAATTATCGGCCCATCTCCCTGCTCGATAGCACGGGGAAAACATTTGCAAGGGCAATATTGGGCCATCTCTAGGACTGGGTCGATAGCCACGGTCTAGTACATCCCTTCAAGGCAGATTACAGAAACACAGAAGCACTATTGATCAGAGTTTGACTTTTTCCTAACCAAAAAGTACATAACCCTGAAGGTAATAAACACTATGCAGTCGCTGTGGACCTCCCGACTCCCTTTCATGGAGTTCCACATCATTTACTATGGAGTGTTCTCAGTAAAAGGAAAATTCCCCAGCACTTGATTGAAATCGTGAAAAGGCTGTATCGTGAAAATGAGGCGGTAGAATGTTTTGGGTTAGGTGGGGCAGTTACAGACTCCTTTGGAGTCACCCGCGGCATCAGGAAGTGGTGCGTCCTTGCCCCATTACTGTCATGTCAGTTTATTGATGAAGTTATTAGAGAACTGGTGCTCAAATGTCTAGATGTGCCAAGGATTGGCAATAAGGTACCAGCACTATTCTTTGCCGACAATGACGTCCTTTTGGCGACATCACCAATGGGCATTTGCCGACGATGCCATCCTTTTGGCAACATCACCAATGGGCATTAAGAGTACAATAGCATAGTTTGTGAGGAAATGGGATTAACATTGAACCAAAACAAACCAAAAACGATGGTCTTTAAACAGAGATCAGTAAATAAATATATTTTTAATGTGATGGTAAATGGACCTAGACTTGAGCACGTTGCAACTTTTTAGGGCTGCAATTCCAAAGAAAACTGCTCATGGTGCGCACATTTAACGAAGGTCTGCATTAACGTGTAGTGGTACGGCCAACGCATTTCACATTTGGTGGGGAAGCAGTCTCGCCAGCTTTATAAGAAACAGGCCATCCCCTCCTCACTATATGGGGCAGACGTATGGGGTCACGTTAAAGCTCCCAAACCGATGGTAACAGAAAATGTGTTCCTAAAAATTTTGCTAAGGTTACCCCAGGGCTCACCCAGTGAAATAGTTTGCTTGGAAATAGACTTGTGCCCAATAGCAGACCAGGTCACAACCTAACCATCACTGCACTGGCTCAGGTTGTGGACAACAAAGGGCCTTGAATGTTATAGGGATGCTCAAAGTCATTTACTGGCCCAGGAGGAGGGGGTGGAGGGGGAGGAGCCTCCCGTGGGTCACCCATGTGAAGGAAACCATTGAGAGGCTTCAATTGCTGGGAATGTGCACTGAACCCAATGTACTGGCCAAAGCATCAAGGACAAGGCTCAAAGAGGCCATTTTACAAGAATCCAGGAGAACCATGAGGCACATGTGTCAGCGGTTAAGCCTAGGGCCATGCTACCTTGATTCAAGGGGGACTTTGGGTATGAGGAGTATCTGGACATTATCACCCTACTGTTTGCAAGAGCCCTATATCTAGAATGGGCACTGTTAAGCTTGCAGGATTCACAAGCACATGGAGGGCAGGTAACACAATGATATGTCAACTTGGTGAAACGGATGAAGAAACTGTTATTCATTTCTTGTTTTCCTGTGACAAGCCTCTATCACTGAAGGGTCCCTCAGTAGCTTTGTGAAGCCCATAAAGTTGAGTTTATCTGCACTAGTCAGGGTTTTATCTAAAGTGGGATCTATGACGCAATTGAATCCCCGGCTATAATAAACTCTATTCGAGAAGCCCAATGCTGATTTAGTTAGAGCAGCGAAGAAAGTCTTTTGGCCCGAGTTTCATGGACAACCTTCGTACCACCACTTTGGTATTCAAAACCAGGAACCTCCAATCCAGGTGCTGCAACACCCCCAATACCTTAAGAGGGAGCCCCCTCTTAACTAGAATAGCCACTCCTTTCATCCTAGTACCACATGTGGCAAAAAATGACCCAGTATAGAATGTGTGGCCCAGGCGTGGTTCGTCCTCCAGGAGCAAGCAAGTTTCTTGTAGGAACACAAGATCGGGAGCAAGCTTCACTAGTCTCTGGAGGACGGCCTTGCTCTTAATTGGGGCCCCGAGTTCCTGGACATTCAGGGTGAGGCAAGTAAAGTCGGGGGTGTTCCCAATCGGAACATTATCCTGCATGCGGGTTGCAGGCGGATTAAGCAGGGCACAGGAACATCCATTCGCAGCCCTCAAGTAGGGGGACACTCGTTGCTGCTCAATAGTACTGTACCCGGGAAATGTCAAATCAACTTTGCACATGATCCACTTAGAAGCTGCGGTACTGCCCTTAGCCAAGCAGAATCCCCCTTCCACAAAAATCTGAATAGCCAACAAAAGAAAAAGGAAGGGAGGATAGCTCAGCAGAAACATGCGTGCCTTGGAAGCAAGACGACATGAAGCAACACAGGTTCGATCCCCGGGTCCACGCTTAGAAACCTCTGGGTGTTTAAGCGCGTTATAAATACGCAACCAAGACAAACAAAAAAAAAAACACGATTACGCAAACTAAATAAAAAAAACACAATTCCTGTAATAGCGCCTCGATGCCTGCGGGCTGTGAGCACTTTAGAAATAATAAAAAATTTTAAAAAAACGAACCACCAAACTCAAATCCTCCAATCGGCCGTTATTTCGGGACTACTTCTCTGCAGGACCTTCACATTAACTAATGTAGGTGCCAAAACTTCATATACCCACGCAGCTTAACCAAGAACCATAACTGAACAAGGCCTTCATGCCCTTAACAACGGCTCTCCCCTCAGCGACCACGGCTTAACTGTTCATTCATAACTACTGCAACAAAAGGATCAGATCAGCGCATCAGTCGCCAGCTCCGAGAGTCGACGATCCCCCTGCCGTTGCAGGGCTCTCTTTGAGGATCCTCTGGGGCCTGTCAGAGCTCTCTGCGGATCTTTCAGGTGGGGCGACCTTCCCCCTCTGGCCCGTCCTGGAAGGGGTGAATTTCTTCCATCTCAGGGCTCTGCCTTCCCCTCCTCCGCCAGCTTAAGGAATTCTTCTGCCTCCTTCTCTGATCCAATCACGAGCCTACAGTCCAGGTGCTCGAAGAGCAGCTTCCATGGGAGCCCCCATTTATATTTTGTCTCTGGAAGTCAGGTTGTGAGAGGGTTGAACCGGCACCGCCTGGCAAGGATCCCCAGGGCTATGTCTTGAAACAGTTTGCGGAAGGTCAGGGAGCCTCTAGCTCTCACCGCTGCCGAGACTCGCTCTTTCTGTTTGAAAAAGTGGACCTGCGTCAGCACATCAGAAAGCAGGTTCCTCCAGACCTGTGCAGAGGAAGGGAGTAGTTTCTTACCTGTAACTCCATTTCTCCAGCATTGGTATCTTTCATGGATTCACATGCTGTGAATATTTCCCGTCGTCATTCTGGGAAACCCCAGTAACTTTAATATAGCAGTTTTCCTATGTAATACTTCGACACTGAGTGTCCCATCGACGTCTTTATGAGTGTTTTAGGCTGCACCAATAGGACGTCCAGTATAAATAGCCCCGCCCAGCGACTTCTCTTCAGATTTTAACTTCGCCAAAATGGAGGAAACCCAAAACGTACGTTTGCCTGCAGGGGCGGCCGGAGGGCGTATGTGAATCCATGAAAGATACCAATGCTGGAGAAGGGAATAGTTTTTTACCTGTAACTCCATTTCTCCAGCATTGGTATCTTTCATGGATTTACATGCTTAGAATATTCCCCGTCGTCAGACTGGGACCCCTCGGTACACATATATAGCCCTTTCCAAAGGAAACACTTTTGTGTCCTATCTATGTCCTTCTAGGACCCGCCTACGCATGCTCCGCAGGCCGTGCTAGTATAAGAGGCCCGCCCCCGCGGCTCCCCTTCAGATTACGGCCCCTCCAAAGTAGGAAGGGTTAAATTTATCACATACATTACATACGGGGAGGTTGGCGGGCGCATGTGAATCCATGAAAGATACCAATGCTGGAGAAATGGAGTTACAGGTAAGAAACTATTTCCTTCTCCAGCATTGGATCTTTCATGGATTCACATGCTTAGAATAGATTGTATAGCAGTAACGCTTAAGACAGCGGTGAGAATGTAATGTAACTATATATATATCCTCACCCTACTACACAATGCATATCTACCGTAGGGATAAGTTAAGTCATATAACGTTGCCCACAAAGTATATCGCCCTTAAAACGGTAGACACAGAATCTCCACAGGGAGGAGCTTACCTTACTGAAACAGATGGCGCAGGACAGCTCTTCCCATCTGCACCTCGTCTGCATGCTGCCTGGCAAGGCAGTAGTGGCGGGTAAACGTGTGGGGCACTGACCATGCAGCAGCTTGGCATATGTCCGTCAGCGGAATCCCAGCCCATAGCGCTGTTGAGGAGGACATCGACCTTGTAGAATGAGCTCTCGGATGTCCTTGCAGTGGCCTTCCGGCCTTAGAGTGACAAAAAGCAATCGTCGATGAGACCCATCTAGCCAATCCCTGTTTAGAGATTGCTTTTCCTCTCGTCGACGGACCATATGCGACGAACAGTTGCCGGGTAGCCCTGAAGTCTTGTGTACGATGTAAGTAGAATTTCAGAGCCCTCTTAACGTCCAGGGTATGAAGAGTTTTTTCTGCTCCCGATGATGGAGTGGCGAAGAAAGTAGGCAGAACCACGGATGAGTGTTTGTGATATACCGTCGGAACCTTCGGGACGAACATAGGGTTAGTTGCCAGGACTACCTTGTCCTTAAAGAATCTTAGGTAGGGCGGGTCCACGACCAGCGCTTGCAGTTCCGAGATACGTCTGGCTGATGTGATAGCTATCAAGAATGCCAACTTCCACGAAATTAATTTTATGTCGGTCGTGGCCATAGGCTCGAAAGGCGGTTTCATCAAGCCTGCCAACACTGTGTTGAGGCTCCACGTCGGGGGAAAACGTTTCACCGGGGGAAAAGCTCGAAATAAACCCTGCATGAAGTGTTTTACCAGTCTGTCACTGAATAGAGGAGACGACTGCCTCTTCCTTGTGAACCTCGAGATGGCTGCCAGGTGTACCTTTATCGACGAGGGGGACAATCCCTTTTCTGCCAAGAGGAGCAGGTAAGGTAGAACTTGTTCCGGCGTCACCAACAATGGTTGTAGGCCCGGTTGTCCTCTACACCTTTCGCAGAATCTCTGCCACTTATAGGAGTAAAATGTGTTAGTAGAAGGGGCTCTAGCCGCCTGTAGAATTTTTTTGGCAATCCTCTGAAATGTCTAAAGCGCCAAACTCCGAGAAGTCAGGAGCCAGGACGTAAGGTTGAGACTGTCCGGGTCGTGATGCCACACCGTGCCTCTGTCCCGGGATAGAAGGTACGGGACTTTCGGAAACGCTATGGGATGTTCCAGCGATAGATGGAGGAGGTCTGAGAACCATGGTTGCCTCGGCCAGTATGGTGTCACTAGAATCACCCGGCAATTGTATCTGCGTATCCACTGTATTGTTTTCCATATGAGGGGAAACGGGGGGAAAGCATAGAGGAACATGTCCGTCCATGGGAAGGAGAACGCCTCCCCCACCGAACCCTCTTGGGGCCATCTGCTTGCAAATTGCTCGCATTTCTTGTTGTCTTTGGTCGCGAAGGCGTCCAGAGGGGGGGTGACCCCATTTCTCGAACACTTTCCTCAAGTGACCCGTGTCCACTTCCCACTCGTGTATCTGGGCCATACTTCTGCTGAGGGAGTCGGCTTGGCCGTTCCTCACTCCTGGAAGGTGATGAGCCACGAGGGAAATTTCGTGCTTCGATGCCCAATGCCATGGTTTCTGGGCTTCTATGGAAAGAGTCCTTGATCGTGTCCCTCCTTGTTTCCTCAGATAAAACATGGCTGTTGTATTGTCGGTCAGTATCCGCACTCGCGAACTCTTGATGTGTGGTAGGAACGCCTTCAAAGCCCATCGTACCGCTCTGAGTTCCAGTACGTTTATGTGTAGGAGTGACTCCGTTGGAGACCAGCGACCTTGCGTTTGGAGAGCACCCATGTGCGCTCCCCATCCGGTTAGGGACGCATCCGTAACTATGGTGCTCTGAAACTGCGGCTCCTGTAGGGGCACACCGTTGTTCAGATTGTGGGAACTCTGCCACCACTGAAGGGTCCGACGTAGCTTGTCGTCGTCGACGGTTATCCTGTCCGACCACGATCCCTGAGCCTGTGTCCATCGGTCCGCGAGGAATTCTTGGACTGGCCTCATGAATAGTCGACAGTTTCTCACCAGATGGTTGCAGGATGCCATGGCCCCTAGGACCGAAACATACTTTCTCACTGAGATCCTGGTGTTTCGCCGTAGCCGGGCCGCTTGTTGAATGAGTCTTGAGGTCCTGTCGAGGGAAGGTTTCACCAGCCCTAACTGAGTCTCGAACTGTGCCCCCAAGAATACCAGCGTTCTCTATGGCCGCAGAGAGGATTTCTCGAAGTTTATGGCGAATCCTAGCCGTTGTAGAAGCTGCATGGTGGCTTGCAGACTTGTGTTGGTCGACGCTGGGGAGGATCCCCTTACCAGCCAGTCGTCGAGGTATGGGTATACATGGTGGCTTTGCTTCCTTAGCCAGGCAGCCACTGGAGCCAGGCATTTTGTGAACGTTCTGGGGGAGGTCTTGAGCCCGAAAGGAAGAACCGTGAATTGGTAGTGAGTTTGCCCTATTACAAAACGTAGGAATTTCCTGTGTTTCCGACACATTGGAATATGGAAATACGCGTCCTGTAAATCCAGGGATGCCAGGAAATCTCCCTTTTGAACTGCGCGGATCACTTCCTGCAGAGTGAGCATCTTGAATTTCAGGCTCTTTAAGGACTTGTTGAGATCGCGTAAGTCTAGAATGGGACGCCATTTTCCGTTCGGCTTTTTTACGACGAAGTATCTTGAGTAGACTCCTTGACCTCTCTGTGATGTTGGAACTAATTCTATCATGCCCTTCGCTAACATGAGTGTAACCTCTTGTTGCAGTACCTTCATATGGGACTGAGCGGTGAACGCAGGTGGAATTTGCGTAGGGTTGTGTTTGAATTGCAGAGAGTGTCCGTTTCTTATGGTGTCTAACACCCATTGGTCCGTCGTTATCCTTTCCCATTCGTCGACATATGCTGAAACTCTTACCCCCAGAACGGTTTGTGGTATGTCACTGCTGATCTTTATTTTGCTTGTCTCTCGACGACGATGGGTATGATGGTCGTTTTCTGGAAGACTGGAAGTTTCGTCGACTGTTAGCCGATTGTGAGGCACGTCGGTATCCCTGGGAGGGGTAAGCCAATCTGGCAAAGGATCTGTCTCCAGAAGAGAATCTTGAATTACCTGAAGCCCCTCTAAAAGGGACGAAAAGACTTGTAACTTCTGCCACTCTGGAGGGCCCCCAATGAACGTGCTGTGTCCGAATCTTCTTTCATCCCTTTTAGGGCCTCGTCCACCTTCTCACCGAAAAGAAGGTCTCCCTCAAAGGGCATATCTAAGACCTTGTATTGCACTTCTGGCCTGAAGTAGGTACACTTAAGCCATGACTGTCGACGCAATACCACCCCATTGTTGACTTGCTTGAAGCCTGACTCAGCGAGATCCACCGCGATGTTTATTGCGTGATTTGAGGCTTCCTCACCCTCTCGGACCAGTAGCATCGCCGCCTTCCTCTGTTCCTCTGGAAGATGATGAAGCAACGGAGCTAGTCTGCCACATCTCCCGATCGTATCTGGCCACAATTGCCAGAGAGTTTGCGGCCTTTACTGTGGTCGCTCCCACGGAGAGCACTTTCTTGCCAAAGGCATCTTGGCGTCTCGCCTCGTTCTCAGGAGGAGTCGTGCACTTGTGCTGTGCCTTTGCCTTCCTCGCTGCTGCCGCCGACACCACCGAGTCCGGTGTTGGTTGGGAGGATAAACACTTGGGGGTAGACTCTGGAGCCTTAAACTTTTTTTCTAGGCGTCCTTTCACTGCTGGTTCTGAGAATGGGTGTCTCATTGTCTGCAACCCCTCTTTCCATACATGGTCTAGTATTGGTATCGAGAACACCGACCTCCTTCTCTTGCCCATGTGGTCGAACAAAACACAGTCCTTTTTATGTTCTTCCTGGGACAGACCAAATTCTTTGCATGCCTTCTCCATCATAGAATGGAATGACGCAATGTCGTCCGGAGGTGACGGGTGAGCTGGGCTTCTGGGGTTTTCCAACTCCGCCTCTGACTCCCAGGTAGGATCCCTGGAGGGGGATAATGAGATATCCGACATGGCTCCCCTGTCAGACTCCGAATCTGGCAGCTCACCTTCCTCCTGTGCCAGTGTTGAGATTGGCGTGCGTGGGTGCGTCGGTTGACGGGACGGGCCCGGCTCGTCGACGAGTGACTGTGGCAGGCTTGCCTGGGGTAGCCGCTGGTCCAACGACTGCAACAAGGACTGAAGCGTGGACAGAATATCCAACGACAAAACCGATTGAGGATTGAGGAGAGGGGCAGATACCGGTGTAACGGATGCCCTCGTCGACGACTTGTCAACCGCTCGTAGCCCTAGGTCTGTTGGGCCAGCAACTCCCTCGTTCTCGTCCTCCGAGGACAGCAGCATAGCTTGTTCTTGTAGCAAAGGCTGCGGGGGGGGTCGGGTCAAAGGCCTCCAGGCCTCCTGTAGGGCCCTCGTCGACGCCATTGTCGATGGGACGGTGGATGCCCCCTGTGCAAGTGGCAGGGCGGCGGCCGATGACTGGACCGCCGTCGACGACGAAGCCTTCGCAGGTGGTTTTGGCGGTCCCGCCTTCTCCACACTGTGCTCGTGGTCGATCTGTGATGATCGCCAGAGGAGGATTTCCTTTCCTTCTCATGCTTTTTTGATGAGGAGGATTTCTTTGCCGAGGAGTCTCTAGCGGAGTGACTTCCAGACGACTCTTTTTCCGACGGTCTAGATTTCTTCGCCGGTGGTTCCGACGAGGCCGCGCGGCGTGATGTTTTCGCCGACTGTGTGGAGCCCAGCTCCGAGGGGGTATGCCCCCGCTCCATCATTCAGCCATGCCACCAGGCGTCGGTTCCGGTCTTTGAGGGTTTTTTGAGAAAACCCCTTGCATATGTCGCAGGTATCCGCCGAATGGTGAGGGTGGAGGCAATATATGCAGTCCATATGTCCGTCCCCCTCGTAAACCTTCTTTAAGCCGCATGTCGCGCAAGGACGGAACAGCGCTTTACCTGACACAGAGGACATTACTCGAAATCCAATGACGCAACCTAGTATAAAACAGGACAACACGAGGAGATCCCACTACTTTGGAGACGGTTGAAATCTGAGGAGGAGCCGCGGGGGCGGGCCTCTTATACTAGCACGGCCTGCGGAGCATGCGTAGGCGGGTCTTAGAAGGACGTAGATAGGACACAAAAGTGTCAAAAGTTTTTCCTTTGGAAAGGGCTATATATGTGTACCGAGGGGTCCCAGTCTGACGACGGGGAATATTCTAAGCATGTGAATCCATGAAAGATCCAATGCTGGAGAAATGGCGTTACAGGTAAGAAACTACTCCCTTCTCCAGCATTGATCTTGATCTTTCATGGATTCCCATGCTGTGAATAGACTACATAGCAGTACAAGAATCTGGAGGTGCATAACAGGCAGACAATACCCCTGAGCCAACAATAGAAAAACATCAATTTTCAGTTATCATGACCGAAAACATTAGTAAAACCAAAACCCAAGAAGCTGCAGGGCCTACGTTAATGGAACAGGTACTGGAGGACTGCACGCCCCACCTGCACATCCTCTGCATGTTGTTGCCCCAGACAGTGTCTGGTGAAGGTATGCAGCACCGCCCATGTCGCTGCTTGGCAAAGCTCACTGAGTGGTATGCGACGACGCAGACCTCGTAGAATGGGCCCAGGGAGTGGACCGCAAAGGCTTGCTTGTTTTCTCGTGGCAGAAGGAAAATCGTAGATGGCACCAAACGTGAAAGCCTTGCTTCGAAATCGCCTTCCCCCTTTTGGCTGGGCAGAAAGCTCAAAATAGTTGCCTCGATGACTTGAAGGACTGCAGCGCTTTCTCCGCCGGATTAGTAGCCTTTGGAAAAAAGTTGGGCAAGGCTATCATAGTTTTCTTGTGAAACTCTGACGGAATCTTAGGAATAAAGTGACGATTCGCAGACAGGAGAACCTTGTCCCTCATGAAACGCAGATACGGCGGGTCCATGAGAGCCTGAAGTTTGGAAACCCACCTGCCAGATGTAATGGCCATTAGAAAAGCGACCTTCCCCATGAGAAGCTGCACCGTCGTTGTGGACGTAGGCTCAAACAGTGGTTTCATGAGGGCTGAAAGTACCACATTGAGACTCCAGACCGGAGAAAACGTCTTCGATGGTGGGTGGGGGGGGGGTGGGGAAGGGGGGATGGACGTCCGGAAAAGGCCTTTGAGGAAATGCTTAATCAATCTGTCGCTGAACAGAAGTGTAGAGGTTGTGCTGCCTCGTGAACCTGGAGATAGCAGCCAAGTGGCCCTTGATCAAAGGCAACGCCAGACCCCGCTCCGTCAACCGTAGAAGATCTGGCAGGAGTTGTGGCAGAGAAACCTGTAATGGTTGCTACTCCAGCTGCGTCGAGCACCAGGCACAGAACCTTTTCCACTTTTGACTGCAAGACACATTGGCAGACTGCGCCCCTGTGGCAGCCAAAATGCGGCGACAGTCCCACAGAATCTTTGTGTGTCCAAATTCGGAGTGGTCAGGAGCCACGCTGTAAGTCTGAGGGATCCTGGGTCATGATGCCACAACCTTTCCGTCATCATGCAACAGCAGATCTGGCTCGGACCACAGATGAAGAGGGTCGCCCACTGCTAGGTGAAGAAGGTCCGAGAACCAGGTCTGTCTGGGGCCAGAATAGGGCCACCAGGATTACCTTGCATGGAACCTTCCGCACCATCTGGATCATCTTCCAGATCAGAGGAAACTAAGGGAACGCGTACACAAACAGGCACATCCACGGGAATGAGAACGCGTCCTCCTTCGAGGCAGGATGAGCCACCCTTCTGGCATAGAGACGGCACTGCTTGTTTTCTGGGCTGGTGAATAAGTCCAGAGGGGGAAGTCATCCATTTCTTGAATATCCATGCCACCTGGGTTTCCTTCAGCTGCCACTCGTGCATCCGAGTGGTTTCTCTGCTGAGAGCATCTGCCTGAACGTTTTGAACCCCCGGTAAATAGTAAGCCACAAAGCGAATCCTGTGTGCGATGGCCCAGTGCCAGACCGCTTGAGCCTCCCGGGACAGAGACTGTGAATGCGTGCTGCCCTGTTTGCGCAGAGAATACATTGTGGTGGTGGTGTCTGTCAGAATCCGTACCACGGAGCCCTGTATGAGGGGAAGAAAATACTTCAGTGCCCAGTGGCCCGCCTTCATCTCCAGAATGTTGATGAGTAAGTAAGTCTCCTTGAAGGTCCACAGGCAGTGGACCAGAAACTGGTCGAGGTGCTCCCCCCAACCCACCTGGGAAGAGTCCGTCATGATTGTGTACTGAAAATCCAGTTCCACAAGGGGCACACCCCTCACTATGTTGTCAGAGCGAGTCCACCACTGCAGGGCATCTACCAGATTACGGGAGATGAGAACCTTGTCGGACCAGGCACCGAGGACCTGTAACCATCTTGATGCGAGAAACTCCTGCACTGGCTGCATGAAAAGCCACCTATTAAGGATGAGTGGGATGCAGGACACCATGGTGCCGAGAAGAGACATGTGTACGCGGACCGTGACCAATGTCCCCGGCCCGAAGGAGCCCGCCATGGTTAAAGGTTTCTCTTTTCTTTTGAGCGATGGCTTCACCAGATTGAACTGTGTATGAGACTGTGCTCCTAGAAAAACCAAGTTCCTGGAGGGCATCAGACAAGATTTGACGGAGTTGACCGCAAAGCCCAGACGCTGCAACAGGAGCATAGCTGCTTGGAGACTCTGCTGACGAGTCGCCCCCTGAACAACCAGTCGTCCACGTACGGATAAACATGTTGACCCTCCCTGCGGAGGTAATCCGCCACCAGAACGAGGCACTTGTGGAACGTTCTAGGCGCAAATCTGAGGCCAAACGAGAGCAACCGGAACTGGTAATGCTCATTGCCGACCACGAACCGTAGAAACCTGCGATGTTTGGGGTGCACCGAGATGTGGAAATAAGCATCTTCGAGATCCAACAACGCCAAAAATTCCCCTGGCTGAACCTTCCAAATGACATCCTGCAACGTTAGCATCCTGAACTTTTGGCGTTTCACATTTTTGTTCAGTGGCCGTAGGTCCAGTATGGGGCACCATTTCCCATTCAGTTTTTTTATGACAAGAGTAGGTTCATTTGCCTCTCTCCGATGCCAGAACCTTCTCTATTACCCCCTTCTGCAGCATCAAACGCATCTCCTGCTGCAAGACCTGTAGGTGCAGCTGCGATACCTTCACCGGTGGAATAGAGCTGCGGACAAATCCAGCACCCATCATTCCATCGTAATCAAATGCCACTCGTCGACATGATGCGCCACTCTCCGTCCCAGTTGACTGCCCATATGGCAGTCATTTTTGAGGCTTGGACTGCCGGCCGCTAGTAGCGGAGGACGACGGACCCCTCCTTAACACATTTTGATAGTTCTTGTTCCGTTGAGCTGACTGGAAAGATTGTCAGAAACCCTGGAGGAATAGCTGGAGAGACTGTAGCCTTTGTTGCGAGATTCTGCAAACCTGGCGTTCCCCCGAGGCTCCCCGAAATCAGGTAAAGGGGCGAAAAAAAAACACCTACCCGGCAGAGTTGCCAGGGACCTTGCCGTATCAGAGTCCTCCTTCATGATCATCAGTGACTCGTCAATCTTCTCCTCAAACAGCTGCTCTCCCTCGCAAGGCATGTTGACCACCTTGTACTGAACCGCAGGTTGAAAATCGTTACAGCACAGCCAGGCCTGCTGCCGGAGGATGACCCCATTATTTATCTGTTTAAACCCAGATTCTGCCAGGTCCGCAGCAATATTAAAGTTGTGATTGGAGACTTCCACCCGCTCGTGAACCAGAATCATTGCTTCCTTTCGTTGCTGCTCAGGCAGATGGTCCAGTAGCGGGCCATGATCGCCAAAGAGTTGGCCGCCTTGACAGTCGTATCCCCCACCGTAAGCACCTTCTTGCCAAAAGCATCCAGCTTGCGGCCCTCCTTGTCCGGGCAAGTCGTACACTTACGCTGGCTACGTGCTTTCCTGCTGGCTGCTGCCGACACCAGCGACTCTGGAGTGGGCTGTGACATGAGGCACTTTGGCATTGACTCCGACGCCTTGAACTTTTTCTCTAAGCAGACCTTGATCACAGCCTCTGTGAACGGATGGCACATCGTGCAAAGCCCTTCCTGCCACACGAGGTCCAAGATGGGGATAGAGAAGACCACCTTCCCCATATAATCAGACAAAAAAAAAAAAAGTCTTTCCTCTCATCTTCTGGAGTGAGGTCAAACTCATGGCAAGCCTTTGCCATCATGGCATGAAATGCTCCCACATCATCTGACGGATAAGGCTGCGCCGGGCTGCTCAGGGGATCCATCTCTGGGTCTGTATCTCAGGCATCCGCCCACCTGGGAGACGACGAGCACAACCATCAAGAGCGTGTCTTGTGGGACGCTATCGGCTCAGATTCCACCAGCTCCCCTTCTCCCTGATCCCTACGAGGAGGGGTGAACCCCCTAGGCGATGGTACAGGCGGCCGACCTGGGGGAGACTTTCGCGGTTGACCCTGGCGAGGGGCACCCAAAACTTCCTTCTGCCAGCATACGGCTGGCAAATCCTGCCCAAGGGCTCCACCAGGGCTCAGGGCACCGGGAGCCAGGCATCCAACTGTCCCAGGAGCGACTGCAGCGTAGTCAGCACTTGCATTGAGAGCAGGGAGTGCGGATTGACTAACGGATTCTAAGGCGGAACAGCCCCTAGGCTGCCCGACGTGGATGGAACGACCGGCTGCAGGATCATACACCAAAAGATCGAGAAACCGATGATTCTCTATCGGGAGCAAGGGAGCAGAGCCGGCCCCAGACTGCCACGGCACTTCCCCTAAAGCAACGGACCTCCATCGGCCACCAGCTGAGCAGAGGACCTCAGTAGTTCCATTCCCACTGAAGCAGCCATTGACGAAGCAGACTTTGACTTCGTGGTAGACAGCAAGGCCAAAGATGGGGTCGTTGCCGGCATGGTCGACAAAGGGACTGCAGGCAGCAAAGTGATAGTCAACGGGGGGTTCCTCGAATCGCTAGTCATCGGAATCGAGGCCCCAGCCAGCGGCCTGGCTTTCGCCGGCGAAGAGGACAGCTTGGATGCAGAGCTGGCGTGTTGTCTGGAAGACTCATGGCCAGAAGACGAATGATGCCAGTCCTTCGAAGTTGACTTCTTCGTCGACGACGACGAATGTGACCGCGACTTACCTTTGTCTGATGCAGCGGGCTAGCACAATGGTTCTGACTATTTCTCCAGCCGGCAACTCGAATCCTTCGACTTCTCAGCTTGCGGTGCAGGCATGTCCGGAGAGGGGCCACCCGACCCCGTGCCTTTTTGCACCGACCGTGCCACGGATGACTCGCTGCCAATTCCTAAATCCGACGCCAGGGCTGTCCCTGTGCACTGCTACTTAGGGGTTGGCTACGCAGACTGTGCCCTCTGATGCGAAGGAGACCTCTTTGCCGAAGGAGTAGAGGACTTGCCCCCTCTTGCCAAACCTACTTCCAATCCCGGATTGGTTCCTTCGTTCAACCAGCAAATCAATCGCCGGCTACGGTCTTTGAGCGTCTTCTGGGAGAACCCCTGGCAAATGTCACAGTTCTCCACTGAATGATTAGGGTACAGGCAGTACAAACAGTCCGCATGGCCGTCCCCTTCATAAAAGTTCTTGAGGCCGCAGGTCTCACACAGCCGAAAATAACAACTTCTTCTGGCCCACAGATGACATGATGGGGCCTGAAAACACACTGGAACAGTGAAGGCTGCATAGAAATACGAAGAGCAGATTCTCAAGAGAGAACACAAGGTGATCCCAACAGTTTGGAGACAGTTGAAATCTGAAGGGAAGTCGCGGGGGCGGGCTATTTATACTTGACGTCCTATTGGTGTAGCCTAAAGCACCCATAAAGGCATTGATAGGACACTCATTGTCGAAGTTTTCCATAGGAAAACAGCTATATTAAAGTTACCAAGGTTTCCCAGCCTGTCGACGGGAAATATTCACAGCATGTGAATCCATGAAAGATCCACTAGAGAATATACTCTATGGGTTCAGTCCAAAATGAGCTCCTCATCATTCCCCGGGACTAGCAGGTGGCAAAAGCACGTTCACAAGTATTCCTCTAGCTCCTGGTCTTTCACTCGGAGGGGAATCCACTGGATGCGGACGTTATTACATCAGGAGTGGTTTTCCACATCTTTCTGGCGTAGCCACATTTGTTCCACCTGGTCTTCTACAGTAAGGAGTTGTGTTGGGGGTCTATTTGCCCCTGTTCGTGTTCGCAGTGCGCTGCCTCCCAGTCGTCCATCCTTTTTTCCACTGACCGCAAGTGGTCATTTAGCTTCGTTAGAGACTTCAAAAGTCTGCCCCGCAAACTCTATTTTGTTTGAGCTCCGACAGTAGCTGTTTCCTTCCAGATTTGGTAGCCAACTCATCTTGGCGATCCCCAGTCGTCTCCGGCGCATGGACTTGCACAGTGGCCAATAGCACATGCTTCTCCTTTGGGCCTTGCATGGTCAGCATGGCCTTTAAATCTGCCTGCTTCTGTTTGCCAGGGGTTTTGGCCATTCCTGCGCCAGGTTTGGGGTCCAACTGCTCGCCTCTTCTCACACAGGACAGCGTCGGCAAGCTGTAGCTGGGATGACCTGCCCAATCTACGACCCCACCGGGGCAGGATTCAGGTCGGTGTCAGAGTACCAACCTTCAGATGACAGGGGGTCCGCTCTTAGATCCTCCCCGGGGGTCCACCCGGTGCGCTTGCTTGAATTGAGACCTCCAACGCTGCAGGGTCAGCTTCCTCACTCATCCATCCATCCATCCATCAATCAATCAATTTTGGAATGGGTTGGCTGGGCTTGCTCTCTGCCAGGTGCGCCACTATTTGCTTCGCTCTGCTGTTCTCTCCTCCTCCATACAGCGGGTCAAATTGGGGTGTGCCAGCGCACTCTGGGGCTGCTTCGCGCAGGGTGGTATGCCCATGAAAGTTGTGGGTCCAGCAGATCTTCCTGTGTGATTCAGGCAGTTGTGGGGTGGGGCAGCTTCACTCGACCCTTCATAGTCTAGTCTGCAAGGCCCTTTACCCTGCTGGTCTCTTCACTCCTGCAGCAGTCAAATTCAAGATTCACAACAGGCTCTGGACCACTTCACACAAGAGTGTGCCTCCGAGGGCTGTGGGACAATAAAGCCGTCCTGTGGAGTGCCCAAACGGCACCTCTTCCCCACAATGGCTGGTGGGAGGTGTTGGACTCCATATCACAATCGGGCCGTTAGCTTCTCGGATAATGGAGCAGAGAGGCTTGGGTGCACTGTATGTGCTGGTTCCCTTAACAGTGTCCCGATTCCAAGCTACCACCTCATGGATCTTTCTGCAAAGTCACACTCCTCATTGGGGATCCGAAGCAGACATGGGCTCTACACGCTGGGCACTCTGGTGCATCAGGCTCATGTTGAGTGGGCGTGTGTTTTATGTCATTTTATTTAGCTTTAATGTGTTTGGCTTCCTACTATGCCTAGTGTCCAAACATGGCCATGCCGCAAGGTTTGTTTGTCCCTTGTCCATCTTGTCACTAACCCTTCTTGTCCTGTGAGGACAATAAAATCCTTAAACAGACTTCCAGTGCCCGGGAAAGAAGAGGCTTTTTTTTTTTATTAAAATGCATTTGGTTTACATCTTAATCCTTACATTTATCATTCACATTCAGTTTACATTATTCTCCTTCTAAAAAATTTCACAAACAAACACCAGACATCATTTATCTTTTATCCTTCTTCATTACTGTTACTATTGTCCAGCGTAATGTTTTCCCAGAAGTGAACTATGGTTGCGACCATCTTTCTATTATTTCCTATTAAGATGTGACTCCATCTTTCTTCTTTTTCCATTTTTACTGTGGCACTCTAGTATTTGGCGCTAAAGAGCAGTCTCTTTTGATTTAGTGCCTCGCATTCCATAATTACGTGATAGAGCGTTTCGGTTTTTCCTCTTGTTTGGCAGAATCTGCAGTCGCTATTTGCACTTTTATATTGGCTCCATTTCCCCTGTACTTCTCTTGTTGGCAGTAGGTTCAGTCTGAATCTTAGAAACATGTCTCTAATTCTTCGATCCGGATATAATTTTAAGTAATTTGGAAGTTGATTAAGTGCTCCTTCTTCTCCCTCGCATTTGAGTGTCATTTTATATTGATCTTTCTGCACTTGAGTTTCAATCCAATCGGGTCTACTCAGCATCTTTTTTTGCGATTTGAGGCATTTTCGTTAATGTCTCCAGTGTGATTCCTTTTTTGTTACATATACACATGGCTGCTTCTTTCCATTTGTCCAATGTAACATTGTTTACGTGTACTTTTGAAGTTCTTAGGATTTCCAATGCCGGTATCTTTTCTTCGCTGTTCATTTTTCTGTAGAAGTCTATTATTTTCCATTCGATTATTGATTCTAATGATTGGAGGCCCAATTCATAGCGTATCCGTATCATAGGCATGTTCTCGGGTAGACTTAGTACTTTTCTCCAATAAATCGCTTCCAATTTCATCCATATGCTTCTATCATGGTTAATCATAGTTTCAGCACCGTATGCAAGGATCGCTGTCACTTTTTGCTTATAAAAGGTTACCGCTGGTTTAAGTGAAAATGTTCCGAATTTCTTATGTATTGACAGGCCTTGTCTGGCTAACATTCTAGTTTTTGCTTTTAGCTGTTCTGCCCATGGTGCTTCTGTCAGAGATTGGTTGATCCATATCCCTAGATATTTATAAGTTGTAACCTGGATCAGTTTCTCTTCCTGGAGGTAATATTGGAATGTTTTTTTCCCATTTGAATTCTTCTTTGTTAGGTGCATGATTCTTGTTTTCTTAGTGTTTGTCAGTTCATTTTGTTCCATGTATTCATAGGTTTTGTTAAGAGCTTTTTGTAATCCGCACAGTGTTTTTGCTAATAAGATGATATCGTCTGCATAGATCAAACAAGGTACTGCAGTCGCATTTAATTTTGGTGGGTTGATGGTTGGTGTATTTATAGCCTCTTCAAAATCCGACGTAAACAAACTGAACAGTGCCGCTGCTAGCGGACACCCTTGCTTTAGACCATGCCAGGTGTTTATTTGCTTTGTTATTATTCCATCCGCTGTCATTCTTACTTGTATTTTTGTGTTGGAATACAAAAGTTTAATTGGTTCTAGGATGTCACTAGGGCATCTCCATTGTTCTAGTTTCTTCCACAGCAGGTCTCTATTGATTTTATCATAGGCAAGGCTCAAGTCGACATACGCTACTATTGTATTTGTTTTTGTTCTTTCTGCTTCTTGTTTCATCAGATTTAGAATCATGAGATTCCCGTTTGTTCCGACATTGCGCACAAATCCTGTTTGGCGCACCGCTTGATGTTTTGTTTGTTTTGCCCAAATGTTTAATCTTGTCAGTATCAAGTTAGCAAAAAGTTTCCCTAGTGGATCCAGGAGCGCCAGTGGTCGATAATTCTTTGGTTCTTTTGATGATCCCGGTTTGTATATTGGGATTAGTGTTGCTATTTTCCAGGACTCTGGGACCTTTTTCGTGCGGTTAATCAGATCTATAATTTTACCACAGAATTGTGCCCAAACTTCTGGATTTTGTTTTAATGTTGCGTTCGACATGCCATCTGGCCCCAGTGCCCTTGATGTATTTAGTTTTTTTATTATGTTGGTAATGTCTTCAATATCGTATCTAATGTTCCATTGCTTTGGCAAATGTTGTGGAGTTTTCTTTATTACTGTTGTTCGTTCTTCGTAGAAAGTTGAGAAATACTCTATCCACGCTGCTTCTGGAACATCCACTATCATTGCATTTTCAGCCTTTGTACTCGATTTCAAGAGTTCCCACAAACGTCTGGTGTTGCGGTTTTTCAGGGAGGCCATCATGGATTCTGCGTTTTCTTGGTCTTGCATCGTTTTGGCATTTTTATGCCAATTTTAAAATTTTTGTTTTGCTTGGCCAATTATTCTTTTTTTGGTTTGAGGTTTGAGGCAGAGGCTTTTTGTAGGCTACTGCAGGGCCATGTGTGTTTGCTGCCAGAAAGTGGGTTAGGACTATCTGGTCCCAATCCATAAACTGGTTTCAGTCTGTCTGAATGTTGTGCATCAGCTGTGCCACCAGTGGCCCTGATTGGACCACTGGTTGGGTGTTTGTATGGGCCAGATCATTGATTGGCTAGTGGGAGTTTCGGCTCTTAACTGCTTTATGGATAAAAAGGAGGACCCCCAGAAAGATCCTGGAAGAAACCTGAAGGAGACAAGTATCCTGTCCAACTGCAAGACGTGGAAGGAGACTGGACCCATTGGAAGAAGGCCTGGCAAACAATTTATGCTGTTGTCTTGGAAGAGCCCAGTCTTGTAGATGATCTTCAGAAGTCCTGTGAAGGAGCGTCGACCCTTGCAGTGGAGTGAGCATCCATTCTCCACTGCAAAGAAGAGCTGTCGCAAGTGCCCCTGGATCACCCAGTGGCTGCCCAGCTCAGAATGTGGGCTACCGTGCTGCAGACGTCACTGTTCTGTGTTGAGGCGTGGAAATTTGGAGGAATCGACAGCTTGTGCCACAGTTTGTGGTTGCAGAATCGAGGGGACCTGAGATACGAGGAAAAGTCTGACCACAACTGTGTCTCCCTGCATCACTGTTCAGTGGCCATTATCCAAAACAGCTTTCCTGCATCCAGTACTGTGCTCAGAGGGAGGGGGAGGGGCCTGCATTGAGTTCTTCTGCATTCTCCATCCTGAAGACCTTGCACCAGCATTTGTTGCTGACCGGAGAAGTGTTCAAACCTGCAACCCCTGAGCATCAAGGACCATAGCGGACAGCAGGCAAAGGGACCTTATACCCTCTTCTGAGGACCTGCAAAGTCCTAAGAGGAATCAGAGTACGGGGGGTGAGTCTTAACAGTACTTAATAGAAACTTATATCCTCCTTATAAAATTCAATAGTTACCAAACCTTTAAAACAGTTTGGCTTTGCCATCGCTTCCTTGCGCAAACATTCTGAAAGTGGGGGATACTTATATTCACTGGAACAACTTGTCCTCTACCCCTTGGAACTCTTCACTGAACCTCAGAAGCCCCCCACTAACTTTTTCCTAGCTCACAAAACTTTGTGCCAAATGTTCACCAATGCCCCACACATCTTAGGGATGGACTTTAAAAGTTAGTGTTGGATCTCTGTGGAGCTGCATACTAATACTTACCTTCTTTTGCAGGGGGTTACTATATTTTTCCCTACTCCACTGATTGTATATATGTATCTTTTATTTAGTATTGTGTGATATTACATGCGAGTAGTCATTTTTCATAGTGTTATATGAACATAAATACATATTTCTATAACTGTTTGTCTAATGTGTTCTTTGGCTTTTCACTGTTTACACTCATTGAGGATCCCTTACCAGGCTCACCCCTTGTAAGACTTGGGGCCTCATTATGAGTCAGGCGGAATGGGTTAACGGGGTTCGCTAATGGATGCGGATCCCATTATTCCCATTTCGCCTGATTACGAGGTCCCCTCGCGACTGACATAGAAGGCCTGAGGTCCTCTCGTGCTAGAGAAGCCACGGGCTGAAAACGTGGAGAAAGGAGGCTAACTTTTGCATAACATCGTTTCCCCCACTATTTGTATTTAAAAGTAAGGATTGGCAAAAGGTTTATTAGTATAAGCCCTTTTATTTTGGCAAGACACCGCTAGGACTACATTATTATTCTTTGATGGTCGTAGCTTGCTCCCATCTTTAGATTTAGGATTAGAAAGGCATTTTTCAAACGCAGTTGAAGTTCAATAAACACCCTTGAACTGTGGTCACTTATCTGTCTTGCTGTTTGATACCATGCCTTCCTTATAATGGATAGAAAAATGTAGAACCACCATTTTAAGGGAATGGTGGACCCTGTGTTCCCTGTTGCAGTTGTGAAGACAGCCTGCAACACAAGTTCACAAAAGTTGGGAGAAAAATATCCACTGCCACCTCATAACTTGCCATAACTGCTCATAACTGCTCATAACTTGCCACTGTAACTGTAACTGGGAAGTTACAGGATAAGTGGGAAAATAAATACATTGCGTTTCCTCAACATAAGGTGGGGTGTGCTGATTCCACAAAATAGACGTCAGTGTAGATGAAAAGGATCCCCTTGCCCCGATAACAGAAGGTTATCACAGAAAAGTAAAGGAAAGCGTAAGGAGCTTCCCAGAAACACTGCACAGAAAGTGCTGTGTGCTGCAGTAAGAAATTACAAATGCCATAATGTTGGAGGAAAGCATAACTCCAAAAGAGATACAAAAGGTTCCCAAAGACAGAGTAAAAGCCTGAGAGTGTGGAAAACGGGTCCCAATCACTCAGCAGAATCAGATAAACCAAAAGGTCCAGCAAAAGTGCTGGGGGACTCACAGCTGAAGAGAATTTCAGATAAAAAGGAATTCTACTCTAACATATAGGTAGGCTACCACCACATGAGGCATTCTTTAGAGACACTCTCCTTCATACATCAAAATAATGACCTCCACGGAATATGGGTCATGTAGGGAAGTTTGTACGCAACACAATTGTGTTTTATCCAGTTTTACAATCGTTTTAGAATTCTAATATGTATTAAGATGGTATCGGATTAAAAAAAAATATATAAATATTTTATCTAAATTCTCCATTAAGAGCAAAAAGATAAATCCAAGAATACAATTCTATGATAAATGCAATGTGACGTGTGCTAGGACACAGGAGTTTAAGTGTGACATTTGAAAAGAAAGGGGGCGATGGGTTAAGAGATTTAAATTCATTCACATTTCCGAAAGGGTTAAGTGTAAATACAATTAAGAATTTCAGGAAAAGGAAACAAACTGTTCTTAGGAATTAGTGATCATGTAGAGAGTTGCATATCAAAGAAGAGATGTAATGCAATATCAGGGTCCAATCACAAAACTCAATACACACTCCTAGGAGAAACCATAATAGGAGACACAGGAGGCCCACCTCCTTGGAAAGAGGGCGCAACGAGTCTCTGAGATGACATGGGAAGCTTTTGCGCTTGAATGCATTAAATGTCACTTATGAAGAGCTACAGACATGAAGGGTAAGAAGAACTAGCAATGACCGTTTAACGAGTGGATTTATCACAACCAAGTCAACCTCATCAGTAATTGTTGAAAAGATGATGTTGGAGACTCTAGATTGTTTTAATTGGCATTTCATGTCCAAGTGAAATGCTAGTTAATTAAGTCATGGCTAGATTTGTGTGGCTATTGCAAACTGTACCCCAGGAACCAATATTTAATACCTCACCAGACACCTGCAACTGTTACATGGATACTCCCTGGCAGCCACACAAAATGTAATTCCTCACAGTGAGCTAGGTTTTAACTTCCCACCAGAAACTATAGCTGCCTGTGCAAACACTACATAGCAATAAATTGTCAGAGCACGAGGCCTTTGAGACTTTGCCAGGGCCTTCACATTTGCCTGAAGAACACACGGATGAGAAGCGACCACAATATAGCAACTGCTAAACAACCTTCTGCCAATTTCACCATGTGACTGATCCAAGCAGTGAATCAGAGTATTATATTGTACCTCTTTAAGACCTTGTCTTTTTCTAAAATAATTGAAATATTCATACTAATCGGCAGTGTATGTTATTTATCACACTGCCCATCAAAAGAGTAAGAAATACTAGGACCATGTGGAGTTTAGAAAGTCAGTTCGGAAAACTGCCTCAACAACCATGACAATTGCAGATCAATAGCAATAAATGTGTCAATTTCGACTTGCAATGTCTTTTTGCTCATTTCAGGAAGGCGGTTACCTTCGGGGGGAGGGTGGAAGGGAGAAAAATGAGATTCCATGCAAAGCCTTACTGCACGAGAATAGTCACTAGTATCTGAGAAGGAGGATTAAACATCTAAATATGCGGTTTTCCGACTGTTTTGTAAACCAAGAGTATATTGGTTTTGTAAACCAAGGGTATATTCTCTTCCCCGGTATTCATAAGATGATTTGATTCTACACCAATTTTGTAAGTGCTAAAGGAGCAGTTTGATTTTATTTCCATCTGTTTACACTGCACTCTCGTGAGCAGCTATGGGTGAAACGGGTATTGAAGTCAACGTTGAAATTACAAAAATGAAGGGTATCTTCAAAGACTCAGAGAAGACTAATACCTGAATACCTCCAGTGAGAAATGGAGGCTCTAGTATTCAAGGACCGATAAGGGATAGTTGTGGCCGTCACTTAGCCCTCTCTAATGCTATAGCTTTGGAATGATGTGGAAAAACGTACAGCCAACTAAGTAGAAACCGTGAGCTCTGTTCGTGAAGAGTGCTCTGAATTAGCTTAAAGTATGATTCTCTTTGTTCACAACAGTCTAAATCCATTTAAGACGTTCTACTTTCATGAAAGGCTGGATTTATGTCCCCCTACAAAAGGCAACCACGTGTTAATGAGTGCATAACGGGTAAAGAAACTTTAAGAGGGGTTGGAAAAGAAGCCATTTGCACTTTGTTTCTCAAAGAAATAAAGAAGAAGTATTTAGCTGTAATGTGGGCACGCTTGAGTGCTCAAGTAGCAGGTAGCACAACGGGAAAGTCTACAAATAAAAATCTTGATTGCAGAAGAAGGGGTGGCTTTACAAGTGTACAAGTGTGCATTACACTTAATGCCCGTTGTCTGGCACTTCAGAATGAATGCCACTGTCATGGGAGCTTCCTTCATAAAAAAGGGCATCTCCTTGGAGGGGTTTTTCTTCAATAAAAGGCCCCCACTACCTGGGACCTAGACTCTTATTCTTGCCAGAGGATAGACATAGTCCATGTGAGGGTCTACGATGTACAAGAAGAGGTTTCCAGAAACGCTGCATTACATTTCTTCGAGTTTCGCTGAGCTCTTAAAATTACTTTTATGCTTACACCAAACCGAAAGAACACCAAGAAATAAAATTTGCATAAAAACCAAGCACTTGAAAACAGAGATGGAGAAAAATAAAAAAATAACATGCCAGAACAATTAAGTTCCATTTGATTCACACAACAGAATGAATTCAAAAGATGTCACAAAGGTCAAGTAAACGTTATGCTGAGAGTTAGGATGTACCCTGCCTTCCACCTCACAGGAGGTCCGTGAGAATTGTGCAATTGTTCCTTATATCTGAAAAGAAAGCGAGCTCAATACAAGTTAAATTATACATTCTTCCAGTTCCACAATTCAAAATGATCAGACTATAAACCCATCACATTAACTATATTAATTACTAATTACCCATATTGGAATTATGTACGTTTCACAAAAGCTATTGCTCATGTATTGACTGGCCAACCATCAGTTTCACATTCCTAGTGCTGCAAACGAAAATACTAGAGATGTGAATTGGTGATGAAGAAACCAAACAAATTACTTGGCAAACGAATCAACATACCTTGGATTCTAAGAAACTTCCTTTAAAATATCGATATTGAACTCGAGCTCCACTGGTAGTAGGGATGGTTGTTCTCCAGAGCATACTGTTAAACAATTATAACAATAAGTTAGTTCTTTTCATGTGGATTTTTTTAAAATTTAATTGAAATAAAAATATATGGTGTCAAAAGAATTACATGTTAGCGCACAGCTCCCCATGTAGGCGATGCAAGCAGTTAAATTACTTACTGTAGTCAGAAATGTACTCCTAATCCATAGACCCATTCCTCCATACTTATGGGACATCCCTTGCTTTGTGGCCGGGCCTGGATCATGCTGCCGAACAGCATAGATGGGAAAGAAATCATTGCGCTGGGGTGCATGTGTGACCAATCCGCTGTGCAGCACCTCCTTTGTGAATGCTCCTGGCCTCAATTACTAGTCATTTTATTAATGCAAAACTAAGTTTCTTTTAGGGGGATAGTAGGTAAAGCTTTATGGACGAAGGGGACTATAGATTAGGAGTACAGCTTCCAGGTATTACCCCAAAATACCGAATATAATTAACCGAATGGGAGATTTGGTCGAATTTCAGCCGTATGAAAATTACGAATAGCTGAAAACCTCGACCAAATGCTCCATTCAGTGGCATTATTATAATAAACAAGGGGAGCGGGGGCTGCAGGGGTGTCCCCCGCAACGGTTCGCTTAAAGTAAAAAGAAAAGAAGAAAACAAAGTCCCTGTGGTGCCGGGTCACGATCACAGAAGTGAATGGGAACAGGCGTCGGAGACACTGCGAGGATGGGGTGGGTGTGATGGATTATCCGAAATGGTCGCAGGAGGAAAAACAGAATGTTATTTTTCTAATAACTAACATTAGGTTCTTTCTTGCTCGTTCATTTCGGATACGAACAAATCACAGTAATCCCAGCTTCCAAGGACAAATGCCGTTGAAAAGCAACAAAAGCTGCCCCAGGTCTCACTAAGTGGGCAGGATGTCCACTACAGGAGGCAATTTTTCTGAAAGAATAATATTCCAGAATTACATGTCATGACCTAACGTGGTATCGGTGGCTGTACTGCTTTAGGACAACATTCTGCTTCAAGTCACACACATGATCCAGAGACCTGAAATCTCTAGTGTATTAAAAGTACATCTGAGGGCCCTACATAAAATCAAGATTTTTGGTTGCCTCAGCTTCTGTGGATGGATTTCAAAAGAAAACTGGCAGGATAAACTCCAAATTAAAATTTAATTCCAATGCTACGTTTAGAAAGACCCATTCTTTAGGAAGTGTGTCCAGCACAACTTTGTCCTTGGGAAACATTTAAAATAGGGAATCCCAGCCTGCAACTAGCTGACTCAACATGCACATGTCCGAGCAATTAAATGCATTCTTCCAGGAAACATACTTCATGTCCCTAGAGGTCACAGGCTCAACCTGTTTATGAGCATGCACTGAAATTCTAGTGTCTTAACCAAAGGGGTTTCCTAAAATGAATACCTCTGACCCGAAACAGATATACAATCAATGCAGATAGATGTATTCATGAGTCTATATTGATGACAGGCTGAAAATCAGAAACATAGGAAATGGTCTACTGAACTCGAGTTGATTAAGGTAATTTTCCTGGGGGGTAAGAATGTCAGAACCAACATTACTTGAGAAAAAAACTAATCTTGCATTGCTTGACAGGCTGCTCTGAGCCTCCGCCCAGACTGCTAGCCAAGCAACAGAGCTATTTGAAAAACTAAGTTCTAGCTCGCCCAGGACCTGAACTTTTGGACCAGTTTGGACAGATGGCTGCATTATGTCTCACCTGGTACGTTTAGACAAAACATGGCTGTTGTGATGTTTGCCAGACCTGTCATGCGAGCCCCACTTATTGATGGGAAGAAAGGAAAGCTTTTGTTAGTTACACTGTCTGTACTCATGTGTAGATTCCGGGTTCAAGAGCCTTGTATGCCGAATTATTTTGAACCTTTATCCATTATTTCAAGTCATTCTTCCACACAAAAAAATCATGTCAACAAGAAAGTTATACAAGAAGCAGAAAACGCAATACAATGCATAGTTTGAGAAGAAAAAACATGAAATACTATTATTCATCTTAAATATAAGGCAAGCCTCGAGGTGTACCAAAGAGGGCTAATTGGTATGGCCAAGTTTCTCTTGAATAAAAAACAATGAAGGCTACTCCTTTCATTTCAGTTCATAAGAAGCACAAACATTTGATTGGAACATTTCTCAGAGTAAAGAGAGTTCGAGCAACTGTGGTTTATGAAGTAAGCGCTCTCACTTTTTGTGTAATCAGTAAAAGAAAAGGAGGTCTTGTTTTAACCTATTTTGGTAACTATTTCCAAGTGATGGAGATATTCCCATGGAGAGTCTTGCCGTGATTCATCCACAGCAGGCAATTATTGATTGGGCCCCCCGGAATATTTCCAGAATTAACCAGACGTTAGGTGTGCTGCATTTAGCAAATTCGAACAGCTGCAGGTTCCGAAAGCAGAGTAATGCCCAAGTATCAGAATCTGCTAGCACAACCAGCAATCGGGGACGTCATTTCACCAAAGTACCAGGGGAAGCGGATGTGACACCACACGACCCTTGACCTCTGATGACATCACAGGAGGTGATATCATTTGACCCCACCCCGAAGTGACATCATGGAAAGCAATGGAACACAACCTTTCACCCCTTGACAAAACAGGAAATGGCATCACATAGCATTGTTCCTAAGAAGACTACAAAATGAACAGGTTACTTACCAACTGGTAACGTTCTTTCGACTGGATGTTCCTCCAAAGTATTCCTCACCTTAGATAGATGTATTCGTCCAGCTTTGGCTGCTTCAGAAATTTTTCTTGGCAGAAAGCGCCCTGCGTTGATGTCATCAAGTCGAGGTCCCTCGGCGGCCTCTGTCGAGGGTGACGTCATCGGGTATACAAGTAGCACGCGCGGCACGCGTTGGCCTCAGTTCTGTTTTTTCCCCTCTTGTTCTGTTGTATCGATAGTGCAGGTAGCCAGGTGTCAGCCTTGCGAGAGTTGAATTGGTAATAACACTGGAAAATCTACAGAGGGGTAGGATGGGAGGGCGATGAGGAATAAGTTCGAGGAACATCCAGTCGGAAGAAGATTAACAGTTGGTAAGTAACTTGTTCTTCGAATGGTTTGTGTCCTCGAACGTATTCCTCATCTTAGATAGACTCCCAAAGCAGTGTAAAGGTTTTTAGGAGGAGGGAGTATAATTTTTATATTATCATATTTTTATTTTTGAAATTTGTTTTGAACCCGATTGACCCAACTTCCTTCCGGTGTAGCCAATGAAAAGTTGATCGTCCACTCTAAGCTTGCAGAGCCTAGAAATGTAAAAGCTTAAAGCTCTTCTCGGGTCCAGCCTGTGCAATCTTTCCTCCTCCTTGCTGGGATGAGGTGGAGGATAGAACGCAGGCAGAATGATCTTCTGATTCAAATGGAAATCAGACACAACTTTAGGTAAGAATGAGGGCTTAACACTCAATACAACCCTCTCTGTGTGGAACACAGTATAGGGTGGCCCAGATGACAGTGCTTGCAACTCAATCACTCTTCGTGCAGATGTTAAAGAAACCAAGAAAACATTTTTCAACGTTAGTAATCTTAATGGACATTTGTGCATAGGCTCACAAGGGGCACACATCAACATTTTTAGAACCAGATTAAGGTCCCAAACTGGGACTTGGAAAGAAGGAGGAAACACATTGGTGAGTCCTTTTAAGAATTGTATTATCAAAAGGAATTTTAAAATAGGAACATTCTTCCGAAGAGCGCTTGAAAATGGAAAGCGCTGCAAGATAACCTTTAATGGTCCCAACATTGAGACCTCTATGTGCCAGTGATAAGAGGAAGGATAACACTTCTGGGATAGAACATAGAATAGGATCACCATTCTTTTCCCTGCACCAGTTGCAAAACTTCTTCCAGCGGCAACGGTACAAAGATTTTGTTGCTGGCCTTCTTGCTGAAAGCAACACCTCCATGACGTCATCTGGAAGGTCCCAATTCTTGCATCTCAGCCTTTCAGATACCAAGCATGAAGTTTGAGAGTCCTGAACTCTGGATGGAGAACCTGGCCCTCCTTTTCTGAGAGAAGGTCCTCTCTCGGAGGAAGACGTAACAGAGGGCAGATGGGCATATCTAGAAGGTCCGGGTAACACACTCTCCAGGCCCAATCCGGGGTAATTAGGATCATGTGGTTTCCGAACTGTCTCAACCTCCTGATGACTTGAGGAATGACGGGCATCAGAGGGAACGTGTATAGCAGTGGGAAGTTCCACTCTACCACAAACGCGTCCCCTAGGGCTCCTCTCGAGGGAAAATTCCCTTGAGCAATACCTTTCGCACTTTCGGTTGATTAAACAGGTCTACTTGAGGGGTTCCTCAAAAGGCAAAGATCTCCTGAAGGACTTCCTGAGCCAGTTCCCACTCGTGGGACACAGTACTCTGTCTGCTCAGAGCATCCGCCATCATTCTCCTCCCCGGCTAGATTCCTTCCTGAATTGCCCAATACCAGAGCCACATTGCCTCTCGGCACAGAGGTAGTGACCCTACACCATCTCTTTGGTTTAGGTAATGCATGGCCACTGTGTGGTCCGTCATTATCAGGAAATGTTTTCCCCTGACAGATGGCAGAAAAGCCTTCAGTGCTAGTCTGATTGCTCTCAGCTCCAAAAGGTTGATGTGTAGTTTGGACTCTGATGGAGACCAACGACGGCTGATTGTCAGATCAATGGCATGAGCACCCCACCACATGAGTGAGGCGTCAGTCACTACTGTAGTCTCCGGCCATGGGTGCCAAAAAATTTCTCCTTTTAGGATGTGATCTGTGCAAGTCCACCACAGAAGATCCTGCCGAACCTTATTCGGAATCTGAAGGAGATCCATCATTTGTCCTGAGAATTGGGACCATTGAGTCGTTAGAGCGCATTGAAGGGATCTCATCCTCAGGCATGCTTCTGGAACTAGGAAAATGCAGGATGCCATGAGGCCAAGTAACCTCATGAAGTCCTAGGCCTGTGGATTTTGGGCATTTTGAAATTTGGAAACCATCCGAAGAATGTCTTGAGCCCTCGACTTGGGAGGCAAGCTCTTTCCCAAGGATGTGTCTAATACAGCCCCTATGTAGTGGAGCTGTTGGGAAGGTGTCATTTGTGAATTCATGAAATTGAGGGAGAAGCCCAATCTGTGGAGGAAGTGGCAGGTGACTTTCAGATGATTCAGGGCTTGCTTGGTAGAACGCGCCCTGATCAACCAATCGTCCAGGTAGGGGTAGACATGAATCCCCCCTCTTCTGAGGTACGCTGTCACCACTACCATCAACTTGGTGAAGACCCTCAGGGTGGAGGTCCACCCGAATGGTAGGACTCGAAACTGATAGTGCAAGTAGCCAACTGCGAATCACACATTTTCTGTGCTTGAGATGGATTGGCACATGAAAATAAGCATCCTGAAGGTCCAATGACACCAACCAATCCTGAAGTTGAAGGGCCTGAAGGATCTCTTGAACTTGTCCTTCCTGAGGAGCTTGTTCAAGCCTCTTGAGTCCAAGATGGGTCTCAGTCCTACGTCCTTTTTGGGAATCCAAAAATATGGGGAGTCCCATCCCTTGTTCCTCTCCTCTACAGGTACTGGTTCTATAGCACCTTTCTCTAGCAGGGTTAAGACTTCCTGCTGTAGAAGTGGGTCTGGAAACTTCAAAGAATGTCTCCCCGATGCATTGCTTTGAGGTTGCGTTAGAAAAAGAAGGCAGTAACCTTGGGCTATTATTTCTAGAGCCCAAACATCTGAAGTAATGGCTCACCATTCTTGTAGATGCTGGGACAGCCTGCCTCCCACAGGTGTCTTGTGATGCAAGTCCTCAAAGTGGTTTTGTGGTGGTTGCTGCAGCTGCTGATGGTAAAGAAGCTGCATCTGGGGCTGGCTTAGCACGTTCACCTCGTCCACCATGAGCAGATTTTCTCTGGCCTCTTTGACTGGTCATTCCTCTCGCCTTTCCATATGAGGAGTAATAACGATAGGCTCGTCCCCTCCAAGATGGTCCTGATACACGAAAAGGCTGAGGTTGCCTAATAGCAGCTCCTAAAGATTTGGCAGATGCGTTTGAGGTCTGCAACCTCTCAAGGCTCTCATCAGCCTTGTTGCCGAAAAGGTGAGACTCTTCAAAAAGGCATGTTCAAAAGACAGTTTTGCACGTCTGGTGCGAAACCCGACTTTCGCAACCACGCAAATCTGCGTATCACTGCGCTTGTGGCCATGGACCTGCTCACACTATCTGCAGTGTCCAATCCAGACTGAAGGGATACCTGCATGGCCTCCTTTCCATCTCCAACGATGGCTAGGAATCTTTTCTTTTCTTCCCCCTTCTGGTATGTGCTGTGCCGACATTGCAATGCACCCCCACAGAGTGTACGAAAATGTTGCCAAGGCACATGTGGAGTTGGTCGATTTTAATGCCATACTCCCAGCTGAAAATACCTTGCGTGCCCAACCATCCACACGCTAGTCGTCCCTATCCAGAGGGATGGAAGGGTATGCCACCTTATTTGATGTAGCTGTGGCTGCCTGGACCACCAGACTCTCGGGAGTGGGGTGTTTGGACAGATAGCCGGGGTCGCTACTGAAGGGCAGCATTTTGACGTAAGGGACTTATTCACAGGAGGAATGGAGTCTGGGGTCTCTCAATTTTTGGCCACCCTATTTTGTAAGGCTACATGGAAGGGTGAAATCGGATCTTCGGTGGGGCCATGATCCAATGTCCAGGTTATCCTGGACGAACTGAGTTGGTGGTCTAGCCCATCCTAAATAATCTACCACCTTTGTCATCAGTTGTCTGTATATGAGACTGGCATGTTCCCCTGGTTCTGGTCTGCCAAATTCTGTCTCAGGTGATGCGTCAACTCTACTTGCATTATGCAAAATTCCCACTAAATCCCTCATTCTGCTTTCCTCAGAAATTAGACATTCTGGGACATTAGGGGTGCCATGCTTAGGCTTTCCTGTTTTAGGGTTTTTTTTTTCCTTTTCCGGGGGTGTTTTTCCAGTGTTTTCAAAAAATTTCAGAATCTGTGTTTTTCAGTGTTTTCTCGCATGCCCACTTTTTCGAAAAATCGCAGATTACAGTTTTTTTTCAGTGTAAACACACAAATATTCTTTCATTGTGTGCATAATGGTTAGATCCAAGTGTAAAATGTGAACTCACTCTTCCATCGCACAATTGCACTTTGATCTAAAAAGCGTGTACAGTGTTCAGTTTCACACTGTGTAAATATTATTGCATGTAATTAATTACAACTGTGAACTATTGAACTATGAGGCTTGATCAGTATTGAATGAGTCGGCGGGGAACACTTTCGTATTGTTTATCTTTGGCAGTATTCACCATGTGTGTGGTTCTTGCTGCTATGCCTCCCTTGCTGGTGAAGGCCCCACCTGCTTGTGTTTTCTTCTCTGGACCTCCCTACGAGGCTATGATTTGCCGATGTTGATCCCATGCAAACCAATGTTCTGCCAGCAATCCTCCACACCGGCACTATGTGTTCCCTCAGTCTAGATCTTCCTGCCAGGAAGAAAACACCTTGCCACTAGGGTTTCCACCCATCCCAGTGTGATTTGGACAGTTTAGGATTATGCACTTCCGTCGGGGCTGATCTGTTTTGAGGTCTCAATTCCTTGTTTGGATCAGGGAGAGTTCTTTTCTCATTGGTCATTAAAGTGTTCTGTTCTGAAGAAGGATTATTACATCCTGTTTCAGACCTGGCTGAAACCGCAGCTGGCAAACCTATTGTTTCTGTTGTTGCATTGCCATATAGTTTGTTTATAAGCTCTATTGCAGAGAGGCCTCCGCATTTCAAAGCCCTAATGAAAGATAGTAGTTTGCTTGGATTTCACTCCTTAAACATGGGAAATGTCTCTGCATGAATGATGTGTTATAATTTGAAAAATAAAAGCCTACCCACTGGAAAAACCGAAATGTCAGTAACTGGTTTTTGTGAAATACGTTAGATGAAACTTCAGACTCCAACATCTGCACAGGATTTGGTAATCCACTTGGCATCCTGTCTGCAAAGTAGCATCGCATAGGCAGCCAATACAGTGGAAAAATAAGCTTAACACATTTCTTTTGTTCTGCAGATCAGGGAACAGAAAGATTTATTATGTCTTTGACATCAAGTGCATAGCTGAAAATGTCCTCTCGACAGTGAAAGTATATTTCACACCGCCAAGTGGAGTATCCATTAAAGCCAAATTTAGAATGAAAGGTTAACTCTAGCAGCAATTTCCCCAATGTTGAAATCTCTTGCTTGGCTGCATTTATTTCCCGTGAAGAAATCTATTAGGTGACTGGATGTCTGTGTTTCTTGGATTGTTCCTCCGCACTCTCTCCCAACTGGACATTGTCGACTACCAGCGTAGTTTAAACTACTCAGCACGGTATATTCTGGACATCACGCATGTTTATATATATTTAGCTTTCTTTTAACCTGCCAGCATTACGGAAAACCGGTAGAAGAGTGCTGAGGCGAGGAAGAGGAAACGTCCGGGGCGCTGAACATTAAACAACGTGAGAGCGTCTCAGGGCGTTTTATGGTTCCCTCCGCTGTCCTGGCGGGGTGGTTCGGAGCGAGGGGGTTGGGGGAGGTGTTACCTGACACCTTAGGGCTGGATGCCCACCTGTAGCCTGGGCGCCGGGCACACCTCACAAGTGATAGCAGGCAGGCTGACAATCACACGGTTTCAATAAGCAAACAGCACTCTTCTAATGTATTCCGTAATGCTAGCAGGTTAAAAGAAAGCTAAATATTGCCATCTAGTGGACGATAAAAAATATCACTGGGTCCTGAATTCACATAGGCAGCAACAGAGCCCACTAACAAGGGGCTTGGAGGATAGCTCACCTGCAATGCATTGGTCTTTCAAGCAAACCAATGCAGACCAGCACAGTATCGCATCCCGCTCACGCAGGGATTTTAAAAAAACGGGGCGACTAGAAACCGGTAAAATTCAGTAATCACTGAAAATCGAAATCCCTAGCCATACTCTAGGCCAAAAGGAACATCCTCCTCCTCAGACCGTTCTTGTTCTTCAAAAATTGAAGACAAGGATTTAAAATATTCTTTCCTTGGCAGAGGTTTATACATTTTTTCCTGGAGGAGCGGTTACAGTGGAGGATGAAGGCCTTGTAGCCTTTGCAGCTTTTTCTTTTGCTGATATTTTGTCAGTTTCTGGCTGAACTGGAGCTTTTGAAACTTTTGGCACCGAAGGCTTCAGGGTCGACTTCAACCAAGGCATCGATGGCGTAGACGAAATAGTCGTCGACGGAGCTGGCTTCAAGGGCGTCATGGCGCTCTTCGAAGGCTCGTCCTTCGAGGCGTGTCGGGTTCTGGACGGCATCGATGACCTTGAGTGGTTGACTCGACTCGAGCGATCTTTATCACTCGGGGTCCTGGAAGGTTCCCGATCTTTTCTCCTTCGATCACCTGGGCTCGAGGGCGCACGAGTGTCGGAATGGTAACGCTCTCGGCCGGCTTCCGAGGAAGGCGTGGACCAAGGCTTAGCCTTTTCAAAAACCTCCATCATTTTAACTCTAAATGCTTCCCATTCTTCTTCTTGGGGTATTTGTCAGAAGACGAGGTGGAAGGGGACCGGTGGCGTCTCTTTTTAGACTTTTTCATCAAAGACGAAGAGTGGTGGGAACCACTTCGGGGCCTAGACCTATGTTTTTGCCTTTCGCGTCAAGGAGACTTCTCCTCATGGGTTCTCAACTCGACGCTTGAGGCTTTTTGGTCGGGTTTTCGACCTACCTGTAGCATTTCTCTTCCTCTCTCGCAAGGCCTTGCCTGTCATAGCCTGACACTTCGTACAGGCCCCCATATTGTGGTTTTCGCCGAGGCACCACAGGCATTCTCGGTGCGGATCCGTGATCGACATTTTGGAACCGCAGATTTGACATTTTTTGAACCCCGAATGCGGGGTAGTCTGGGTCGACTATGAAGACATCTCGAATATCTCTTCACAATAACTGCATCACAGAACTATCGAGGCACGCTGAGTCTCCGAAGCAACACGTACTGCAGAAAAACGGAACTGAGGCTAAAGGGCGCCGCGCGTGCTACTTGTATACCCAATGACGTCACCCTCGACGGAGGCCTCCGAGCGACCTCGACTCGATGACATCGACGCATGGCGCCCTCTGCCGAGAAAAATTTCCAAAGCAGCCAAAGCTGGACGAATACATCTATCTAAGATGAGGAATAGGTTGGAGAACACAATCCATTCGAAAGACAATGCATTACTTACCGTAAAAGCATTTCTGATGGTTGTATCTGCTTAGATTCACATGCTGTGCATTGGTCCGATATCCAGTGGTCACTGCGGAGTATTGCATTTTGTTTTTCGTAGTCGAAAAGGGGACGTCGAAAAGGCGTGTCTGTAACACTATCCCTATAGTGACGTGCGGTGTACCCACAATCCCTCACGCGTTGAGGTCCCTCTGTTTGTATTTTTTCTGCCCTGAGGGAGCCTTCTAGGCGTGAGTGAGTACAGAAAAGAGAGAGATATAAAGGATGTCTATGTTCCTTCCATCCGAGCGGGGAGGAAGGGTGGGCGCATGTGAATCTAAGCAGATACAACCATCAGAAATGCTTTTACGGTAAGTAATGCATTGTCTTCTGATGCTTGTTAATCTGCTTAGAATCACATGCTGTGCATAGACTAGCGAGCAGTACCCGGAGTTGGAGGTGGGTTGTGAGAAGGAACAGTAGAGAAAAGGTGTCTTAATACTGCTTTTTCCACCTGGGAATCAGCTCTAGAGTCGGCATCTAGACAGTAATGTTTTGTAAAGGTGTGTACAGAACTCCAGGTTGCCGCTTTGCAGATGGACTCAAGGGGAACATTTGCAATGAAAGCTATGGATGCCCCAGTGCCACGAGTAGAGTGTGCTCTTGGCTTGAAGGGTAGTTCTCTCTTAGCAAGAGTATAACAGAGAGTGATGCATTGAACAATCCATCTAGATATAGTGGACTTTGATACTGCATCTCCTTCTCTTCCTGCTGCCGCCGAGACAAAGAACTAATTAGTCTTTCTCAGTGGTCTAGTTCTTTCCATATAAAACATGACAGCTCTGCGCACATCAAGTGTATGCAGGCTCTTTTCTCCTAGATTTGAGGGATTTTGAAAGAAAGTTGGTAGTTCTATTGACTGGTTGACATGGAATTTCGAGATGAATTTCGGTGCAAACCTTGGGTGTGTGCGTAGAACCACCTTATCTCTGTGAACCGTTACAAAGGGGTCTAGAACAGAAAGAGCCTGAAGTTCACTTACTCTCCAAATGGAGGTGATAGCTATTAGAAAAGCAATCTTAAGAGTGAGGTCTTTAAGAGTTGCCTTGTGCATGGGTTCAAAGGGTGAGCCCATGAGCCTGGCGAGTACCACATTTAGGTCCTAGCCAGGAGCTGGGTTTGCTATTGGAGGGTGTATCCTTTTTACCCCTTCCATGAAGGCCTTGATCACTGGGACTCTCCACCATGACACTTTAAGTTGGGAAGTGGTGTATGCAGAAAGTGCCGCTAGGTGGACTTTAATAGAATTGAATACTAGACCCGAGTCCAGCAAATGGGTCAGGTACAAAACAATTTGTGTGGGAGAGCAGTCAACGGGGTTGATGCTTCTTCCTATATACCAGATGACAAATCTCTTCCATTTGCTAGAATAACAGTGACGGGTGTTAGGTTTTCTAGCTTCCCTGAGGATGTCCATGCACCTTTGTGGCAGTTGTAATTGCCCAAATTCTATGACCTCAGGAGCCAGGCTGCTAAATTCAAGGTCTGAGGGCATGGATGCAGAGTCCTGCCCTTGTCCTGTGACAGCATGTTGTGCGGGCATGGCAGTTTCACTGGTGGAGACAGAGACATCTCCATCAGATGAGCGAACCATGGTTGCCGGGCCCACATAGAGGCCACTAGTATCATGGTGGCTTGTTCCCGGTGCATCTTGTGCACAATCTTGTTGAGAAGGGGAGTCGGGGGAAAAGCGTAAACAAATTTCCCTGACCATGGAATCGATAGACTGTTCCCCTTGGACTGGTTCTGAGGGTACCTGGAGGCGTAATCTCGGCATTGTGAGTTCTCCAGACTTGCGGACAGGTCTATCTCTGGGAAACCCCACTGTGTGAAGACGTCGAAGACGATGTCTTCGTGTAACCGCCATTCGTACTCTGCGGGCAGGGGGAAATCTATGCTGAGTTCGTCTGCTAGCAGATGTAGTTCCCCTAGTACATGTTGTGACAGTAGGAACATGTTGTGTTTGAGAGCCCACTTCCAGATGTTCTGGGACAGCTTGGACAGTCCTGGAGAGTGGGTTCCCCCTTGCTTGTTGAGGTAGTACATGGCTGTGGTGCTGTCCGTGAGGACCATCACTGCCTTTCCTTGTAGGTGTTTCTGGAAGGCTTTCAGTGCCTTGAACACCGCCAGTAACTCCAGTAGATTTATGTGCTTGGATGCTACGCTCGGAGTCCACGTGGGTGGTCTGATGGAACAGGTGAGCCCCCCATCCTGTGAGGGATGCGTCTGTGGTTAGAGTGGCTTCCACTGCGGGTGTGGCAAAAGGTTTCCCTAATAGCAGGTTTTCCTTTGTCCACCACCGTAGCGAGAGAACCAAGGCCTGCGAGACCACCACTAGATCGCCCCATTGTCCGCTGGCCTGACACCACTGGCTGTTGAGCATTGGGCGCATGCGCAGGTGCGCATGAGGTACCAAATAAATACATGACGCCATCATTCCTAGCAAGCGCATTGCTTTGCTTACCGTCACCTCTCGACCTGCCACATATTGGGGGATCTGAAACAGCATTGGAGGGGAAGACGAGGCCGTCCTTTGTTCAAATTAGAGCCCCTAGAAATTGTTTGATCTGGCTGGGGTCTAAGCTGGACTTCTTCTCGTTGATGGAGAAGCCCAGTTGGAACAAAAGGTCTACAGTCTTTTGGGTCTTGGAGAAGCATGTTTCTGTCATGATGCCTACCCCCGGAGCATCAGGCCAGGCCCAGCACCCCCGGAAGCAGGCATCATGCCCTCGGGTAAAAGCCCAGCGGCCCCTTATAGGGACTCTTTGGACTCAGTCCTGGCGCCTTTGGCGCCAGACTCATGTTCGACATCAGGCTCATAAAGGGAGGTGTTTTGTGCACTTACCTGATGCAGACCATGCTGCATGCTTCCGGCCTCCCCGAGACCTGAAAGGGACTATTTTTTCATAGGGACTATTTTTTCACTCGGGCGTGGCCAGGGAAGGATACATACCTAGTTGGGGAAGGATACATACCTGGGACTTCTTTGGAGGCTATTTAAGCCACGCCCAGACAGCAGCTCATGCTTCGCGTTGTTATGCTTCCTGCAGCTTAACGCTCACCGTGTCTGCTCCTGCTCCTGGACTACAGCCACGCCCGTCTTGAACCTGGAAGACCTGCAAGGAAGGAAGAGAAGAGAAAGGTGAAAACCAAGGATTATTTCAAGCTTCTTACCTGCATCCGGAATCTACTCGCCAGCATCTCTGAAGGAAGACTTCAATTTAAAAGCATCGTGTTGCTCGCTGCAGCGCCACGCTTCACTCACCTGTCCTGTCCTCGAGACATCTCCCGGCTCCATTGCGGCTGTCAGCATCGGACGCCACATCTCTGCACCTAGGGGAGAGAGGATGAAACAAAAGGTGAGCAGAAGGACACACAGAAGGAAAGCCTGATTAACAGCCATAATACTTACCGGCTTTTCTTCCACATTTCGGGTCGGCGCCGCCCCGTTGGCATGTACCGTACCCCGGCCCCTATGGGGAAAGGACTAGAGACATTTCAGAGGAATGATAAGGACATCTAGAGGGATTGCCCTCATTACTACTCACCTCGGCAGGTTAACCCCTCGACGCATCGCCTTCATTCTGCACCTGAAATGAAGGACAGATCACAGGTGAGAAAGACAGCATAAAGGGGGCCTCACTTGAACTTTGAACTTTCATACTTACGGCGCATCGCTCAGGACAGTCAAGTGGATTTTGCCAGCGCCATTCTGAAAACCAGTGAAGTAACTGGACGAACGCGCGCCCCTGCACCAGAAGCAGGATGGAGAGTTCAACCTTCCAAACCATAAGGTGAGCTTAAACCGGGTTTGGAGGAATAGAGAGGAACGGAGGGGGGAAGGGGGGAGCTAGCACACCATTCTGCAGACTGTTAATCCCCTTTCTCATCTGCAGAAGGATATTCCTACGGGCGAAGTAAGCACGATTTGGAGGTCCTGTCCAATCGGTGTTCCGGGTCCTGCGGATCACGCTAGAAGAGGCCGCAGTAATCCAGACTAGATCAGCGCCCCCATGGGAACCAGGTGAGCATTACAGAACGCAAAGCCTCCCTACAAATTCCCACCCAGGCGCTATGGAAACTTCTAAAACTGACCAACTGGCCCAACTACTGGGGGAATTACGGGCCGGGGTACACGCTGCTCGTCAAGAGACTAATGCCCTCAGAAGAGAAGTGATTGTAACAAGGGAAAGGACTGATGACCTGGCTAGACAGCTTTTGCAAGGTCAAGCTGGACAAACTCCTTTACCCGGTTCCGGGGGGAACCCCACTCCTGTGGTTTCCAGTACCCTGTGCTGATTAATCTACCTGCAAACATGCCGCTGGCCCTACCCGAACGCTTTGCTGGGGACCCCAAACGATTCGCCGTATTCATGAATCGGTGTCGTTTGCACTTCCTATGCAGACCCGGGGCCTTCCCTAATGATCAGACCAAGGTAGCCTTTGTGTTGTCATATCTCAGCGGCTGTGCTGCCGATTGGTCAGTCCCACTGGTAACGCAAGATGACCCGATTCTTCGTGATTTTCAAGGATTTCAAACAGGCAGGGAAAGGTTATTTGCTCGACATTCCCAGGGACAGGCTCTGGATGACGAACTTCTATCTCTGCGACAGGGCAATCAAGACCTTCTATCCTACATTGCAACCTTCAATAGACTAATTGTGGAAACTGGTTGGCCAGAGGATAAAAGAATCACGTTATTCTATCGAGGTCTACGCGGAGAACTTAAAGATTTCCTGGCACAAGTTGTAAATCCGCCCCAAGAATGCACTGAATATATAGACTTAGTGGTCCAGTTGGATCAGAGGCTGCAAAACAGAAAAGCAGATCGGTCCAAGTTTGAAACCCGGGTGTGGGCCAAAACCCACGCTAACCCCAAGGGGGCTGATGCCTCGGAGCCTATGCAAATCGGAGGAGTTAAAAGACCCCTAACTCAAAAAGAACGGGAAAGAAGACGACAGATGCAATTATGCCTTTATTGTGGGTCCTCAGGACACTTTCTTCGAGATTGCCTGGTTAAGCCGCCCAAGAAGGTGGTAGGAGCCGCTGATAAAATCCATGGAAACTCTGTATTGGGAAACGACCACGCCCGGCAAGCGTAGGGGTCCGCTTGCCGAGCTTGAAAACTAACTCTCAGACCTCGCATTTCATTGTGCCAATGGTCCTCATAGATCCGGAACAGCCAAAACGGTTGCATGCTATAAAGGCATACATCGATAGCGGGGCTATAGGAAACTATGTGGATCGAGAATTGGTCTCTAGGATAAACCTCCCTCTGCGTCCTAAAACCAGCAAAGATGTCATCACCACTGTAGAGGGAACCGAAATTGCCTCTGGACCGGTAACACATTCCACAGCTGAGGTGACACTTGTAGGTCCGGATGGCCATCGGGAAGCAGTTGTGTTTGATGTGATCAAGGCTCCACAGTTTCAGCTTATTCTCGGAGTCCCTTGGTTAGAGACACATAATCCTCGAATTGATTGGCGAGCGAAGAGAATAACCTTCCCGGATTGTGCACAAACCTGCTACCCAGAAAATCCAAAGATTAATCTAGCATCAGTAACCTCTGTCCCCGTGCAACTACCTCCAGAGTACCAAGACTTTCAGGACGTCTTCCAAAAGGAACAGGCCAACACGTTACCTCCCCACAGATCGTACGATTGCCAAATCGATCTGGTGCCCGGTGCACAACCCCCTTGTAGCAGGATTTATGCCCTTACTGAACCTGAGAATCTGCATTTGAGACAATATTTAGATCAATACCTCGCCAATGGTTTCATTCGCCCGTCAAAGTCCACGGCATCTTCAGCTTTGTTCTTCGTGCCTAAAAAAGAGGGCGACCTTAGGACTTGTATCGATTACCGCGCATTGAACCAGATAACTGTTAAAAATCATTACCCTCTGCCTCTGATCCCTGAAATCCTTGACCAGGTGAAGGATGCTTGCATATACACCAAGTTAGATCTCCGGGGGGCTTATCATCTGGTACGAGTAAAAGAAGGCGACGAATGGAAAACGGCCTTCCGTACAAAATATGGACTATTCGAATACCAGGTGATGCCTTTCGGGTTGTGCAACGCGCCTGCTGCCTTCCAATTCTTCATGAATGATGTCCTTCGGGAACTCATCGATGTCTGTGTTATCGTGTATATCGATGACATTCTTGTGTACTCCTCTTCGGAATCTGATCACAGAAAACATGTCAGGGCCGTCCTAGAGAAACTGCGCCAGCACAAACTGTTTGCCAAGCTGGAAAAATGTGTTTTCCATACCACCGAGGTTGAGTTTCTCTCGGATTCATCCTGACACCTAAAGGGGTCCGAATGGATTCACGGAAAGTGGATGCCATCCTCAAATGGCCATCACCTAGTTCAGTGAAAGGTGTCCAAAGCATGCTTGGTTTTGCCAACTTTTATCGCAGGTTTATCCCGGAGTTTTCACGTGTGGTGCAACCCATCACTGCACTCTTGTGAAAAAATAAACGTTTTGAATGGACCGAGGAAGCCGAACAGGCCTTTCAGGAGTTGAAAGCTAAGTTCACGTCCGCACCTATTTTGAAGCACCCGCGTCCTGATCTCCCATATATAGTCGAAACCGACGCGTCCAGCTTAGCCATGGGAGCTGCCCTGTCTCGGAGAGACCCTGAAACCAACCAACTGCACCCCGTAGCATTTTGGTCCAGAAAGTTCTCACCGCCGGAGATAAATTATGCGATTACCGATAAGGAACTATTAGCCATTAAGTCTGCCTTTAAGGCTTGGCGGCATTATCTCCTCGGCGCCCAGCATACCATCACCGTGATCACTGATCACCGAAATTTACAATATTTAAAAACTGCCAAGGCCCAATCGTCTCGACAGCTCCGATGGGCTTTGTTCTTTGCTGAGTTCGATTTTGTAATCACCTACCGCCCCGGTTCTAAGAATGGTAAGGCGGACGCTCTATCCCGAATTGGAATGGAGGAAATAGACACAAACTCAGAACCTGTGCCGATAATTCCCGAACAAAGAATTTTGGGAATAACCACTTTACAAACCCTTGAAGACATTCAAGCACGAGTAAAACAAGTCCTGGACTCTTCAGCCTTGCAGGATTGGATCAAAAAGGGGTCTAACTTTTCAGTCAAGGATGGCTTACCTTACTTCCAAGGACGCTTATTTTTGCCAGAAAAGGAATTGCAAGAACTGGTTATTTCCCGTCATCATGACACCCTGATGGAAGGACATCCTGGCATTGCCAAAACTGAGGAAAAGGTTAGACGACAATTCTGGTGGCCTTCCTGGCGAAAGGATATTAAATCTTTCGTGATGTCCTGTGGAGTTTGTGCCCAAAACAAAGGTCAAAAGACAAGACCCGCCGGTCTTCTTCAGCCCTTAGACATTCCACCAGCACCTTGGCACACCCCGTCACTAGATTTTATCACGGACCTGCCCTCTTGTAATGGTTACAATACTATTCTGGTCGTGGTGGATTTATTTTCCAAAATGGCCCACTTTATTCCGTTGAAAGGATTACCTTCAGCCTTTGTTCTTGCCAAGGAATTCCTCGAGAATATCATCCGTTTGCATGGATTCCCGTCCATACTAGTCTCCGATCGGGGAAGCCAATTTATTTCTCATTTTTGGAAAAAGTGTTGTCAGCTGGCACAAATCGACGTAAGACTCTCGACCAGCCACCACCCACAGACCGATGGTCAGACGGAGAGAACGAACCAGACCCTTGAACAATTTCTATGATGTATGTTGCACCAATCGGAGGGTAATTGGAAGGATATTCTGTGGGTGGCTGAATATGCTTATAGTAACTCGATACACTCTGGAACGGGTCAAAGCCCCTTTTTTACCCTATATGGACATCACCCTCGTACTTCAGACTTGGACTCACCTTCGAGCCTTGAAATGCCCGCAGTGGATCATTTGCATGCTACGATAACTCAAGCCTTCAAGGATGCAACTGCACATTTGCAACATGCGAAAGAGAAATACAAAAAGAATGCGGATCTACATCGAAAGGAGGCGCCTCCGTACCAAATTGGGGATCAAGTATGGTTGGCTACCAAACACTTATCGCTCAAGGGACCTCGAATGTTTAATCCAAGGTATTTAGGCCCTTACTCAATCAAAGCTATAATTAACCCAGTAGCAGTCAAGCTCGATCTACCAGCCAACATGCGGATTCACCCCGTTTTTCATGTGTCACTTTTGAAACCAGTACAACCAGGAACCAGATTAATAAAGCCACCAGACCCAATCCTGATAGATGGAGAGCCAGAATTCGAAGTAAAGAACATTTTGGATTCCAAAATCTTAAAATCAAAGCTTTTCTAATTGATTGGAAAGGGTACGGGCCTCAGGAAAGGTCTTGGGAACCCAGTGATCACGTACATGCACCTCGGCTGGTAAAAAGGTTCCATCGGAATTTCCCAAACAAACCGAAACCTCCAGAAGGAACGACCTTGGGAGGGGCATTGGGGGGGGGGGGGGGGGGGGGGGGGGAGTGCTGTCATGATGCCTACCCCCGGAGCATCAGGCCAGGCCCAGCACCCCCGGAAGCAGGCATCATGCCCTCGGGTAAAAGCCCAGCGGCCCCTTATAGGGACTCTTTGGACTCAGTCCTGGCGCCTTTGGCGCCAGGCTCATGTTGGACATCAGTCCTGGCGCCATAGGCGCCAGGCTCATAAAGGGAGGTGTTTTGTGCACTTACCTGATGCAGACCATGCTGCACGCTTCAGGCCTCCCTGGGACCTGAAAGGGACTATTTTTTCATAGGGACTATTCTTTCACTCGGGCGTGGCCAGGGAAGGATACATACCTAGTTGGGGAAGGATACATACCTGGGACTTCTTTGGAGGCTATTTAAGCCACGCCCAGACAGCAGCTCATGCTTCGCGTTGTTCTGCTTCCTGCAGCTTAACGCTCACCGTGTCTGCTCCTGGACTACAGCCACACCCGTCTTGAACCTGGAAGACCTGCAAGGAAGGAAGAGAAGAGAAAGGTGAAAACCAAGGATTATTTCAAGCTTCTTACCTGCATCCGGAATCTTCTCGCCAGCATCCCTGAAGGAAGACTTCAATTTAAAAGCATCGTGTTGCTCGCTGCAGCGCCACGCTTCACTCACCTGTCCTGTCCTCGAGACATCTCCCGGCTCCATCGCGGCTGCCAGCATCGGACGCCACATCTCTGCACCTAGGGGAGAGAGGAAGAAACAAAAGGTGAGCAGAAGGACACACAGAAGGAAAGCCCGATTAACAGCCATAATACTTACTGGCTTTTCTTCCACATTTCGGGTCGGCGCCGCCCCGTTGGCAGGTACCGTACCCCGGCCCCTATGGGGAAAGGACTAGAGACATTTCAGAGGAATGATAAGGACATCTAGAGGGATCGCCCTCATTACTACTCACCTCGGCAGTTTATCCCCTCGACGCATCGCCTTCATTCTGCACCTGACAGCATAAAGGGGGCCTCACTTGAACTTTGAACTTTCATACTTACGGCGCATCGCTCAGGAAAGTCAAGTGGATTTTGCCAGCGCCATTCTGAAAACCAGTGAAGTAACTGGACGAACGCGCGCCCCTGCACCAGAAGCAGGATGGAGAGTTCAACCTTCCAAACCATAAGGTGAGCTTAAACCGGGTTTGGAGGAATAGAGAGGGACAGAGGGGGGAAGGGGGGAGCTAGCACACCATTCTGCAGACTATTAATCCCCTTTCTCATCTGCAGAAGGATATTCCTACGAGCCAAGGAAGCACGATTTGGAGGTCCTGTCCAAATCGGTGTTCCGGGTCCTGCGCATCACGCTAGAATAGGCCGCAGTAATCCAGACTAGATCAGCGCCCCTTGGGAACCAGGTGAGCGTTACAGTTTCGTAAGAATCCCCTGTTATGAGCCAATCGTCGAGGTAAGGGTATACTGGGAAGGACAACCTGTGCAGATGGGCTGCTGCCACTGCCAGTACCTTTGTGAATACCCTTGGTGCTGATGCTATCCCGAAGGGCAGCACTCTGAACTGGTAGTGTTTGTCCTCTATCATGAATCTGAGGTATTTTCTGTGCGCTGGCAACATTAAAATATGAAAGTATGCATCTTTCATGTCCAGTGTTGTCATGTAATCCCCTTGTGATAGCAAGGGGATTACTTCCTGTAAGGTTAGCATGTGAAACTTTTGGGGTTTCACAAATTTGTTCGCTGGGCGCAGATCTAATACAGGGCGCATGGTTAGGTCCTTTTTGGGTACAAGGAAGTACACTGAATAAATACCTTCCATTACCTGAGATAGAGGCACGACCTCTATAGCTCCTTTTTCCAGTAGCTGTTCCACTTCCTGTAGAAGGATGGCGAGGTGTTCTGGTGTCATGCGTCGTCCCCGTGGGGGTCTGTACGTTGGGTAACTGTTGAATTCTATAAGTAGCCGCCGGCTATGGTTGATAGTACCCAACGGTCTGATGTTATTCCCTCCCATGCTGGAAGTAACAGTGTTAACCGGCCCCCGACCGGCTATGCATGGGAGGGGACCTGAATCTTCGGGTCATTTGCTGTTATTGGCCTGGGAGCCTCTAGGGGTAGAGGCCCGACCTCTCCCCTTGCCACGGCGTTGGCTTCTCTGATTGTACTGGCCACTATTACCCTGGTTAGAGGACCAGTTATTGGCAGAGTATTGTTGTTGATTCTGCTGCTGGCGTTGGCCACGAAAAAGGCGCTTATTGCCATAGCCGTGTCTGTTAGGTGGCCTAGAAATCTGGTCAAGGGTCTTGATAGTGTCAAACTCCTTTTTAGCATTTTCTAGAGCCACATTAACTGCCTTACCAAAGAGATTGGTGTCCTCTATAGGTTTGTTGATCAGGGAAGCCTGAGTTTCAGGTTTAAACCCCGAATTGCGCAGCCAGACATGGCGTTTAAGGAGAATCCCTTGGACTAGGCAACAGCCAGCAGTCTCTGCAGCATTTAAAGTGTTTTTAACGATGCTTTGGTTTACTAGTGTCCCTTCCGTGATTGTGGCCAGAAGGCGTGTACGCAGGGGTTCTGGTGCCTCTTCAGCATCGCTACGTAGCTTGCGCCACTGTGCGTCTGCGTAGCTTGCTAGTAAAGAGTTATTAGCGATCCTTGCTGAGAAAGCGGCAGAAGCTGTGATTCTCTTCCCCAGGGCATACCGTTTTTTCCCCTCCTTGTCTGGAGGAGCCTCACTGGTGGACAGTGGCACCCCTGCCTTCTTCCTTGTATTTGTTACTACAAGGGAGTCTGGCACTGAGTGGCCCCTGACGTATAAAGGGTCAGAAGGAGATGGGCTGAAGAGTTTTTCTATTCGAGGGTTGACCCCTCTGACCAACGCAGGAGTGGATAGAGAAGGGGCGATTCTTCTTTTCACTGAGGAAAGGAGAGGAATGGTTTGACTGACAGGGGGCTTCTCCTTAATTACGTTTTCCACAAAGTCAATATCTGGAGAGGACTCCCCTGTGTCTAATTCGAAATGCGCTGCTGCTTTGCGCAACAGTGCATTAAACGTAGGCTGGTCATCTACAGGAGATGTGTTCCCAATAGGCGAGTCTTTGGGAGGAGATAGGGTTATGGCATCAGGGTCAGAGTACGCTGATGGGGACTGCCAGGGGTGTGAGGTAACTACCTCTAGTTCTTCTCCGAAGCCCCCCTGCACCTGTATCTGGATCTTCTTGAAACCCCTCCTCCTCTAGGTTTCGTTCTTCCTCTACACCCAAAAACTCATCCCCTTCTTGAAAATGTTGTTCCTCTTCAGTGAGGTCATACACATTTAATTCGTCATGCGAAGGATTAAACAACCTAGGAAATTTGACCCTGGGGTCCTCCCCTTGGTCTTTTGGGTGTTGGTGGGTTTTGGGTTTCCATAAACCAGAAATGGAGTCCCTCCAGAGTTTCATGGGGTACCCCTGAGTAGTCTGGGGGGGGGGGGGGGGAATTAGTGTTTTCTGCCTGGAAACGCTTTGACCTATCCCTCAACGTCAAAGAAAGGTTTCCGTCGCCTTCTGAAAAGCCTTCCGGTAGGTCAGGAGTCCCTCTAGATGAAGGGGGTAATTCCTGGCTCCCCTTCGGCTTTTTCGGCGTGTCTTTAGCCCTTTGCGGGGTATTCGAGGTGTCTTTCGTCGTCCGCTTATGGGTATCGGCGGAAACAATCCTCGCTAGGCTCTCGACAAGTAAATTGTCTGTGGAGGTTTCTGGTCTCGACGTTACGTGTTGAACTGCGACGGGCGCTCTTACATGGAGCGTTACGTCGGATGGTTTTGGGGGAGCGCCTTTATTTGTGGAAAGCCCAGTCGCTGGTCGCGGCTGCGTTTGCGAGTGGGGCTTTAGACTCTTATGGTCTGAGGTAGACGCCGGGGTGCCCTGCGTCTCCTTCGGCGCTGATGGATTCTTTGTCTTCGACGAAGAAGAGCCGTGGGTTGTGTGGAAGTGAGTCTTTTGTGTGTCCTTGTCACCGGGGTGTTCATCCCCCATAAGCAGGGCGTGAGCCGAGCCCGTCGGGGCCGGGGACGGACGTCGAGGAGCGCGAGCGCTCCTTCGAGAGGTTTAAGACTTCTGCAACAGAGGTCGTGTTATCACCTTCGGTGACGGCGGCGGCGGCGGGTGAGGAATCGGACTTCGACATGGCGTAGGCCGCCCACCTCTTGACTCCAAGTTCTTTTAGAGTTTTGGGTTTTAAAAGCTGACAAGCCGCGCAGCCGTCTTCTTTATGATCGAGGGGCAAGCAACGATTACAGTGTTTATGCTTGTCCTTCCAGGTGTACTTGCCCTTGCAGCGCGGGCAAAACCTAAAAGGTGTCCTCTCCATAGCTGAGGCAATCATAGGTGATAACAACCCTGAGGGAAAGGAAAGGGAAAAGGAAAGTCATTCTCGAAGAGAAACAAGATAGTTCCACCCCCACTCTCCCTACTGTATGTTGGCCGGCGAGGCCAGGCCACGTGTTCGGCAGCGCCGAAGGATCTGCAATGTCTCTCAAGGAGCTCCGCGTAAAGGCGACCAAAAGCTGGGCGGAAAAAAACAATCTGAGGGACCTCGACGCGTGATGGATTGTGGGTACACCGCACGTCACTATAGGGATAGTGTTACAGACACGCCTTGTCGACGTCCCCTTTTCGACTACGTAAAACAAAATGCAATACTCCGCAGTGACCACTGGATGTCGGACGTATGCACAGCATGTGATTCTAAGCAGATTAACAAGCATCAGAAATATGGTTACGATAGCACTATAATGCGATACACATTTCCGACAAGAATTGATCATCATATGTATCGTTAAAGTGTGTATAGGCCCATATCACCAAATTAATGTGAATGCAAGCAGACGTCCAAGGACAAATGATAATTTGTTATTTTATAGCACTTGAGCTTAAGCGCTTTATATAGAACAAATATACATACAATATCACCCAACCTGTGTTGGTACTCATTTATCGACCTTCGAAGGATGAAGGTCTGAGTTGAGGTGTTTAAGAACAGACTAAATCAGTAACTTGCCCACTGAATTCTGCCTGAAATAAACCTTCAATGAGTATAGAATTCCAGAAAGACACATTATTTGTTATTGCTATTGTTTCTTATTTAGGGTCACTGCTCAAATTATTACACGTATGAAACCCCCTGTGTTTTAAGAGGCCTGAACAAGAAAGCCAGCCACTCCAGTAACAGAGCCACATGGTGATGGCCACAGCCCAGGATCTTACATTTCAAAAATAAGAGTTTTGTTTAAAACATTTTTTTAGGGGTAGCAAGAGAGACCACAGGGGTAGTAGCAAGGGAGACCTGGTGACCCCCAAAATCACATCCCTGCCAGCAATGGATCCAAAGGGATTTGTATTCCCAGAAAAGCCTTGTTTTAGCAAGCCATTATTACTCTCCAATATTCACACACAAACAGACAACACCACAGATGCCTTGAGACAACCATCTAGCCGCAGCCCCTGCAACAAATTCAGATGAAATACGGTACATTTTATGGAACCTCAGGCTCTGCAGAGTCATGTACCATTGAAAGAGTACTTTATAAGCACACAAAATTGTTGAGCATGGATAGCTTTTCCGTGTTCATTTCGATACCATGCTATAACTTTGCAGGGTTTGAGATTCCCTTTTCCCGTTCCCATTTAGACATATATGCTTAGGTCTCAAGGTCAAGCAGTTTGTACCATTGAGAGATTCTTAGGCCCAGTGCCCTTAGCAATCAACAACTAGCTATCTGCATACTTAATTGTCTGCACTTCTCAGCTAGTAAACCAGCACCGTAGCTCAATAAAATTGAAGTGGTCCATCTCTGACAAATAGAACTTTTCTTTACAGTTTGTAAATGAGTGAAATTCACCCATGATTTAGGTTTCTCTGTTCTCAAATATCCCATTTGCTATACGTACCCCTCACCATTCCCAGAGGGAAATATGGGTTCTTTACAATGGGGAAAGAGGTGTCAAATACCCATTACGTGACATCTTTTATCTCAGAAACCCAAAGAGGTCAAAGAACAGCAATGCCCCTTCCAATAACCTTGCCTTCTTGGGGAGCAAAGGTAAATGGGAACGTAGTGTTTTAGTGACTCTCTGTTCCATTTCTCTCCACGTATTATTCTCATGAAATGATGCCCCGTAAATAAATAGGACACATTACGGAAGCAATTACTATTGTTTTGTACACATCTAATTGCTTCATGCCTGCCGGCATGCGAAGCTTGGAGAAGGTTTTATTGCAGAACCCTTGGGATTCTCTGGGCCAAAATAACATTTAAAATCTTCCTTTGTAAGTGTTAAGATAGAATTCTAGAAACTGGCCTGGTGGACAGATTTTAGGTGGCCTCCCTAGTTATGGTTGATGGGAAAGATTTCTCTTTCAGCAACTGTCCCTCCATAGTTTGTATTGACTCCCAAACATTGTCCTATGGTTTTGAACCTGTCCTGACATTTTACAGGGAAGTGACGCCTTCAGCTTCGCTCCCCTGGCCTTTTGCTCATTTTGTTATGGGGAAACTGGTCAGTTCTTGAGACTGTCAGTACTGAAAAACGGTTTCCCTTTTGACTTTTACTTTTGTAACTTTTTAACATTGCACGCAGGATCTTACAATGCAGCCTAGTCTTTTACACTTGGGATGCTTGGTTACTTTTATGTGTGTGAGGACGAAGCGCATGCCGGGGGGAACCAGACATCATGTATGCCGGTGCGGCACCAGACGTGGTACACACCAGTGTTCTCTACCCCAGTCCTCCACGCCCTTGGGGTCCAGACGGCAAGAAGTTAGGAGCCACTGGGACTAGGGTAGGAAACCGCAATGGGAGCTGACATGACAACAACCGCGAAGGCCGGGACCATAAGTGGCGTGGCCAGACAGCAACACAAGATGCAGCAAGGACACCTCAACTGTTAACAAGAGGAATTAAAGAGGCTACCTTACTTTCGCACTTCTCCAGAGAATACCACAAACCGGGGAGAACGAAAGGCAGCCATAACATGGGGCAGGGCTTGTCCTGAGAATGTGGAGATGGGCTGATCAAGCAAGGAGGGTTCTGAATGGAGAACCAAGGGAACCATTATAAAAGAATACATGAAGGCTGATACATTGTTGCATGTGTTGCCTTGCAGGACGTCAGGCAGCAGGAGGAGAGAACTGAAGACTTGTGGGCCTAGTCGGATTAGGAAAACAAAATGCTGACCCTTATCCAGGAAGCAGAGGAGACTTGAAATATAGAGGAGAGTGACGCAACCCTGCATTTTGGTCCAATACTCTGTACAAATCCCAATACAAGTAACGCTTACCATAAATCCTGGAGTGGCATCATTCTGACGATCCTACAAGGTGCCTAAAGACAAACGGGTGGCAGCAATTATATTTTTACAATTTGTTATTTCTAGTGTGCACATTCGCATTTACCGCATATGACTACTAAACGTGGCCAGTGCTCTAATATGGTCATGCCACGAGATTCTCTCTTGTTCTTTGGCCATATTGTTTGGCCTTCATCCTGCCTTGCCAGGTCAGGATATCCCATATAAAGGTCATGCAGTTGCCCGGGAAACCTTCTGCTTTCATGGGCTAATGATGCCTTTGTGTGTGCATTGTTCAGGAAGTGAGAAAGACTGTCTGGTCCCATTCCACATTCCTAGAGCCAGAGGGTGTGGGGCATGAGTGAAACCAATCATGTCTCCGATTGGACAACTACTTGCTGTTTGAATGTTGCAGATCCTTATCATTGGTGAGCTTGGACTTGCTTTCAGGGTGGATTTTGGATAAGAAGAGTGCTCCTGCAGCCATTTCTTGGACCAGCTTTGCAGCCAAGAATCCCTGTTGGCCTACCTGTTCTGCGAAGGCCATGTGCAGTGCTTCAACTCCTGTATTGGTGGGACCAACCAGTATCTAGGGTCGAGGATACAGCCATCCTGAGCCTTCGGACGTGTCAAGCCCTCTGATGAGCTATCTAACTAGAGCAGTCACCGTTCTGAGTTTGCAGCAGGGACTCGTAGTCGCCAGCTTGTGGCGCAAGTCGCCTTCCTGCTGAATTTCGCCCTCCCAGCTTTAAGGGATCCTGTTCTGTAAGGACTTCTATGACTGACTGGAAGGCCGCCTTCCCTCGTCTTTGTGCGGTGCCCATCGCTGGAACTCTCCTTCGCCCATACTGTGAAGTGTCCTGAAGAGGTTTGCATCAGAGCTTTCTGCATTTCTCCACTGTCAAGGGTTACAGTCTACTCCTGGATCCGACAGGAAGAATCCTGGCACCTGCAGCTCGTGGGCACCTCTCATCGGAACAAACGGTGGGAAATACAACCTCCAGCAACCCTCGGTCGACCCATTCAGTGCTCTGGGAAAATCTGAGTCAACAGGGTAAGTAAACACAAACTATTTGTCTCCCCTTTCCTCCATAGGATAACATTGAGAACAAGGCTCTCTGTATCCTTCCATTCCACTGCTTTTTGGTTATCGCACCTGATCAGTGAAACCTGAGCCAGATAAGAACACATTTTTACTTACGAGTAAATTTGTTGCATCTCTTCTCATGAACATTCACCAACACAAGTACTTTACCTGCATCAGATACATTCTGGGGAGAAGCATTGTGACATTTGGGCGCAAGGCCCCACTTCTCATAGGGATTGGACATCTAACGCTAGGGCATATTTCTCGTGACTTGGTCCCATCTTACTGCATCACTTACCTTCTTTTATTGATTTAAATCACGCAGTGCATGTTTGTTGTCGTTATACTGATTACATAGTTTCTTACAAACTTTCATCAATTCCTGTAAAACTCATCACAATAATGCCCTAAGAAAACAACACAAGCCATCACACACACACTCATTCCGCAGTAGGTCCATCCCTTTTTAAACCTGGAGTACTTCCTTCAAAAACTGTATTGAAGCATAAATTAAGCCAAAATCTTCACTGCCCAAGAGACGTGGCAAGAAGCAACCTGCCTCTTCACAATGTCTTGATTTTAAACACTCTCCCAGGAACTTGGTTCCGAGTTCTGTTAAGCCTCTGCAACTCACTAGAATGTGCCACAATGTTTCCACCTGGCCTTTATACTGGCAAAATGTACACTTGTGTACAGTAGATTTGACATATCACTTCAGGACTTTGTTGATGGGAAGCAGGTTAAATCTCAGTCTCATGAACTGCTCTGCACCACAGAGACGGAAGAGCTTTAGGTATCGGGGCCTTTTTCCAAATGCCTTAGATTCATTACTCAGTGCCAGTAGCCACCTATTGGAGTTTCTATCCTCAAGGGTTTTTATCCAATCTTGTGCCCAGATTTTTCCTTGAACTTTGCCGGGATTAGTCAATAGAAGTTCAATGCTTGAGCTCAACAAATCTAATATGGCTCTACAATTGTCCTTCCATTGGACCAATATACTGGGCTCCATCCCACCCGACTGTTGGTGGGCAAGTATTTTAAAAAGAAGTGCTGTGGCACCAATAAGCATTTGCAAAATAGCAATAACGCCTTCAAAGCAGTTAATGCGTAAAAAAAAGGCCTAGCTCATACCTTATTACAGAGGTTGCTCCACACCTTCTAAGACGTAAAGCGAAAACCTTCAGCTCCAAAAATCAGAGACAGGAATCCTTGGCCTCAAAGAAAGTGACAACCGGTTCTAGAGAGAATTTACCAAATCTCTTATGGCGTAATATGGCTTGAGATGATATCATGGAATATTTTTTTTTTTTAAAGGCCATACGCCTAGGGCCGTCATCTTTGCTGCTGTTCACAAGGGCTCCCAAAGAAGTCAGTGACTGAGTTTCTAATAGAGGAACACCTTCCAGAAACCATTTATATCCCGAAATACCCATCTTGCTACAGGATTTTGGTTTTCATTGGGTTGATTTCTAAACTATTCTCCTTCATGTATTCCTGCAGTGCATTCAAAGATCGCTGAAGTCCAATAGGGGTATGATCAAGAAGGACCAGGTCTATTTATTTTATCATTTATATAGCGCACATAAGCCAGAGGTATCTAGGCGGTTAGGCAATGAGCAGCAGGAAAAAAAAAGTAGTCTGCCGATCTTATTGGTGCCTAATTTAGGGGGGTGGAGGGGGAGAGTATTCACCCTGTCTTGAATGCTTTTTAAAGAACCTATGATGACTGTATACGTTTATCATTGAGTTGTGTGATCAGATCACCTGCTTGTTTTATTTTTTTTAATGTGTGTGTTTGAGGCCTAGAATAAATACAGTCATTTTATACATTCCTGTCCACGTTAAGTTGTGTGTGTCACTGTGTTAACTCATTGTGGACCCCTGACCCCACTCACACTCCTGGACTGCTCTCTATTGCTACCTTGATTGGGTTTGGCCAGCCACTCAGAGTTCCCTTGTTCACTATAACTGGGGTGGCCTACAAAAAGCTGTCTGCCATGCCAGATTCTAGAAATCCATCTCAACATAGGTGAACCGGAAGTTCTGAGGGTTTAGCAAAACCCAAATCAAGGTAGCAATGGAGAGCAGTCAAGGCTTGGTCTCAGGAGCACGAGTTTGGTCAGGTATCCTCAATGAGTACCCAAAGAATAGCACACAAAAATTCAATTTAGACTGTTACAGTTTTTAAGCCTTTAGAACACACTGAAAAATTAAAATAGCAGGGAGTATTATTACACAAAAATACTCTATAATACAAACATACAGTCACTTAATAGACATCAAATAACATACTCAAGCAATGGAGGTAATTAATGTAGACGCAATACAATTATGGGAACCAGTCACAAGTACAATAACCTTTTCTTTAGAAGTCCAAACCCTAAGATGAATGGAGCTTTGTGCCCAAAAGTCACAGGTTCCAACACAATATTTCTCATAGGCATGAGTTTTCTTTAGAAGGGACGCAGAGGGCTTGTGGCAGTGATTAGTTTAAAACCAATTAAAAGTTCTATAACAACTTACCAGAAGATAGTTCAGTCCTTGGCTTTCTTTCATATCAAAGGAAAACACAAAGGCAAGAAAACCTCATACACGTTCGACTACTAAAGGTGAGTGGAGTTAAGACAGGAGACACAGGGACTGGGTCCCAATGTTATTCAGTGGAGGATCAGGGGGAGGGGGGGTGGAGGAACAGGCACAGGCATGCTTACTTACTTACTTCCCCCCCCCACCCTGACACCGATTTTGCCAGATGTTGTGATGGATCATCTGGGGGCTCGATCTTACGCCCTTTTGTTCTGGTGAGAGGTGCCATGGGGTTGCAGGTTCGAGGATTCTTCCGGTCGGGTGCAACTGCAAGATGTAATTCCTGTCAGAGAAGAAGTGTAGAATCCCATGAGGCAGACCTGTTCCAAGACACTGGATGAAGGAAGGCAAGTTTAAGAGACCATCGCCATTTGCAGGCAACGACAGGTACCCTTCCAGTCACGGCAACAGAAGCTGCTCAAGGACAGGTTCCCTTGAAGGTAAGAAGTGGAAATTCGGGGAAAAGGAGACTTGTGGCACAATCTGGCAACCACCAAAGTTCACAGGTTCAACGCGGAACAGCAAATGTCGTGGTGAGGCTAGCCCACGAAAGAGCTGGTCAGTCCCCTGGGCGTCCATGGACACTTCCGAAGGCTCTAAATTGATATTTTATTTCTATCACGTTCGTACACAAGTGTTACAGAGCGCGACGAGGCAGGGAGGGGAACATGGGAGAACAAAACTATTTTACTAGGCCCAGTGACATTGTGACCGTGCAAGTAAAGGGGAGAGGGAAAGAGGAAAGTGCATGGGGGTTGGGGGATTGGGGATAGTGGAAAGTGCTGAGCAAAGGAATAAATAAATGAAACGGTGGTAGTGCGGCCAGCAAGTGACAAGTGCTAGGTTTAAGGCAACAGTGTGTGTCTGAATAAGTGCAGAAGAGGGGGGGCTGTATGGGTTACAGATATAGACCCCAGTGCAAGGGATTGCCAGGAGGCAGTGCAGGTGGGTGGCAGGGTGAGCAGGTACCTGGGCCCAAACGTCAGAGGGTAACCAGATGCACGATGCCGAGGCAGAAGAGATCATCAGGGGAGAGGAGGGGCGAAGGCAGAAGCAAAGAGGAAGGTCTTGAGGTGCTTCTGGAATCAGAGATGGTTCTCCTCAAATTTGAATGCCAGGGAGGCTGTTCCAGAGGGTGGTCCCAGCCGAAGACAGATCTACCCCCAGCTCGTGTCTTTGAAAAACGACTGACCCCGAGGGAGGTGGAGGAGTGAAGACCTCGGGAGGGAAGGTATTTACAGAGGGATAGCTGAAGTTATTTTGGACCCAGGCCCCAGAAAACCTTGTGGATAATGCAAAGGGTCTTAAATTTGATCCTTGCAGCCACTGGGAGCCAGTGGAGAGATTTCAGGGCTGGAGAGATATGATCCCAGGGCTTGAGGCCCAGGACAAGTCTTGCAGTGCTGTTCTGGATAAGTTGCAAAGGGCGGAGAGAAAAAGCAGGTGGATTTAGAAAGAGGCTGTTGCAATAATCCAACCTACAGAGATCCAGGGCTCGAGAGACGGTGAGCTTCTGTGGTAAGGAGAGGAAAGGCAGAATACCTCTTAGGAGGTGCAGTAGGAAGTTTGACTTTGTAGAGACACCAGAGATGTGTGCAGAGAAGGAAAGCGGGGAGTCAAAGATGACCCAGAGGTTCTTAGCCTCGCAGGTGGTGCTAGGAGGAGGGCCAAGAGAGGTCGGCCAGAGTGACATGAAAGGAGGGTGAAGGTGTGCCAATGAGGAGGATCTCCGTCTTGCTGGCGTTCAGGCAAAGATTGCTGGTGGCACACCAATCCTGATTGGCATTTAGGCAATCAGAGATGAGAGAAGGAGAACAGGTGCCCGAGGGAAGCCTGAAAATGAGTTGTGTCATCAGCATAGCACTGAAAATTGGAGCAGAAAATGCCAATGCAGCAGGCGAGATTTGCCAGGTATTGGTTGAGAAGCCAGGGTGAGAGGTTAAACCCCTGGGTAACACCACAGTACGCCAGGGGACCACTCCGGTGGTGACAGTGCGCGGTACAAATGTCCTTTAACATTAACAGATAGAAAGGGAGATAGAGGAAAGGAAGGACCCATGTTGGACTTGGGAGGGTCGATCAGCGAGGAAAGAAGTCAGCCAGGCCAGAGCCTGATAGGTGATACCCAGGTGGTCACAGAGACGGTTGAGCAAGATGGTATGGTTTACCGTGTCGAAGGCAGAAGAGAGATGGAGTAGGATGAGGACAGAGGGGATGTTAGGGTCAAGGTTGGAGAGCAGATCTTCACAGATGTTCAGGAGAGCAGTTTCTGTGCTTCTGGCAGCTCTAGATCCAGACTGATGGTCGTGGAGACAACCAACAGAATCAGAGTTAAGGTTAAGCTGCGAGATGGCCAGCTTTTCCAGGAGTTTGCCCAGAAAAGGAGTGATGGTGATCGGGCGATAGTTAGCAGGGCAAGAAGGGTCAGCTGTGGGTTTCTTGAGAAGGGAGTGCACAAGAGTGCTTCAGTGGGGAGGGGAAGGCTCCGGAGGCGAAGGAGAGGTTGCAGAAACAAGCCAGGGCAGGAGCGAGGATGCCAATTTGGTCCTTGATGGTTTTGGAAGAACAGGGAAGAACCTGTTCAGACGAGACTTCACAAATCGGACTTGTCCAGAGCCCTCATCAGGGGAGAAAAGAGGAAAGAAAGAGGGTCGTGGGTGGCTGTAGGAGGGCCAGAGTTCACAGAAGCAGAGGGGAACAGATGGGGAGGCGATGAGGGTGAACAGGATGTCCTGGGTTTTAGAGATAAGTGAGAGGCAAGGGCCATGCAATGGGCCTGGAAGGTGACAGGAGAGGTAGATACTGCAGCATGGTTGGCCAGCTCCTTTCAGATTTTATGAGACTTTGGCCGAGTTGCTAGATGCCGCAGAGACACAGGCTTGGATGTGGGCTCTCTTCTTAGTATGGACAGAGTCGGTATTGCCTTTTGAGCAGGCGGCAGGCCAGTTTGTTAGCGGATGAACAAGAAGCCCTCAATTTCCTCTTAGCCACCCACACTTACGTTTAGGTCAGAGTCATACCAAGAATTGCACTTGGCTTTGGGCTTCAAACGGATCCTCATGACAGGGTCAAGAGCATCAAGAGTATCGGAGATAGAAGAGTAGAGCATAGACAGGGCTATGTCAGGGTGCGAGTCAGCCAGAGGCGGAGGCAGGGGGGGGGTGGAGAAAGTGGCGGCGAAAGCCTCAACTGGCACATGCTTTATGGGCCGGATGTCCGAGAAGGTAGGTGGCAGTGTTAGTTGGCTTGGAGTGGGTGGGTGTGTGGGGGGTGAAGAGAGGGAGAGAGGAGGGAGTGATTGCTCCAGGAGAGAGGAGTGGGTAGAGGGATGGAGAGGGGGAGGTCAGAGGGATCAAGACATCAAGTGTTTGCCCTGCAGAGTGAGTCGGGCCAGAGGGTAGCATAGAAAGGGGGAGGGAATTGCAGAGGTCACGGAAGAGTACAGAGGAAGAACAAGGAGAGTCTAGATGGATATTGAGGTCACCAGGAAGCAGGAGTTGAGTGGTTGAGGCCAAGAGGGAGGAGGAGAGGTCTGCGCACTCAGAGAAATGAGGTGGTCTGACCAGGAGGCCGGTAGATAGTAGCCACAGTAAGAGTGGCTAGGAGAGAGAGAAAGCCTGCAGACCAGGCATTCAAAAGAGGAATATGTCTGCTTGGGCATGGTAGAGCCAGGAATCTACTCAGGAAAGATCAGGGCTACACCCCCTCCGAAACGGGTGATCTGGGTGTGGAGAGCATCTTGTATCTGTCAGGGAGGAGTGTCAATACTCGTGACAGCTGGCTGCGAACAATGTCTCGAGACCGAGGACATAGGGGTCAAGTTCTTCCAGGAGGTCGCAGATGTCAGAGGAGTGTTTGACAGCAGAGCGAGCATCGAGTGGCAAGATGGTTGCCAGCCTTAAAGGCCTTCCGGGGAGGGGCACTAATCAGAGGTACACCCTGCAGAGGTGAAGGAGCCCAAGGTGCGGCAAAAGAGGAGGGGAGAGAAGGCAAGGTAGCCAAGGAGGTGGGGAGGGGACAGCAGTAGATGAAAGGAAATTGATGAGGCGAGGGAAGCGCCTATCAAAGAGGAGGAGATTGGCCTGAGGGCCTTGGACCATGACGGTGTCATTAAGGTAGACATTAATGATGACCTTAGAGGAGTCGAAGGGAGCCATGAGGACTTCCCAGCGGGTGCCACCATTAATAGGAGAGGAGGAGACAGGACAGAGCACAGAGATCATGCGAAGAGTCCATAGATCTGGCGAAGGAACGACTAAGAGAATGTCAGTGAGGGTCTGTCAGAAGGAAATGCTGGAATAGGTGTCAGTGATAGAGAGACAAGGGTTGGAGGCCAAGATATCTTTTTTGAGCTTCTTTCAACCAGACTTAGTGCGAAGGGAAGGATAGTCGATGGAGAAGCAGTTTGATAAGATAGGAGAAACAGAAAGCGCCATGGGTGTGGTAGTGAGAAAAAAGGGGGGCGGGGCTGGGCGGCAAGCAGGTAAGAGTGGAACAGTGAAGTCACTGAGCCATCAAGTTACGGAAAAGCAAGAATATAAGAAAAGTGCAGAGCAAGTTAGTAAAGCACAGCTAGATTTGAAATTTACAAATGGGTTCAGATGCTGGCAAATGGTGTAAAACGCAAAGTAATTAGGAGTGTGAACATGTGAGACAGGAGAAGTCAAGAGGGGGTAACTAACCCATGGATAAGGGGGTGTGAATGTCATGGTAGTCCAGATTATTTTCAGGAGTGGGGTAGCAGCATCATGGAGGCTCATGCGCAGAGGTGAAAAAGAGTCTCAGCCAGCGTATTGGTAGCGGACAGGGGCCTTTGTTGTGGGCCTTAGTTGCTGGTGCCGGCTGCTGCCTTCCAGTGACCCCGATTGGGCTGAAAAGGAAGTCTAGGCCCAATCGGAAGGGGCTGGGCGGCAGGCACAGAGGAAAGCCACCAGATGGTGGAAGAGGGCAGCCATCTCGGAAGTGATCAAATTCAAGGCAAACAAACACAGCGAAGATCACCAAAAGGCACAGAACACCTCAGTGATCTTCGAATCATGGGTGCAGATGCAATGTAAACATAGCAACAAGCTGTGCAAGCATCAGAATGCAGTAAAACAGGCCATGGACTATGAACCATGGATTTTTATTTTAGTATTTCATATGGCCAGATTTGATAACTGGCCATAACAAATCTCATATTAATATCCAAATCCGAACGCTCTTTAGTATTCTCAATATACAACTCATTTAGATTGTTATTGGCTTAGTGTTCATTCATATAATAAAACTGGTCAAATGGAACTGACAGGGGTCGTTAGTCTGCCATGTCAACATTTTCAAATCTACTTAGTGTAGAAAGCGGCTGTGTGGACGTACTTTGTGTGGCTTGACAAGGATTGAGTTTCCTGACTAACTCCACATACGCCGGAAGGCACTTTCCTCTAGTCCCTCTATTCTTGGCACCTGTTGTGTGGAGTACTCAGGCTGTGCTCCGCTTCCTCTTTAAAGATTCCCTGCTCATGTTCTGGAGTTTGGAACTGGGGAGGAGGCTCCCATGGAGGCAACTGGTGTCGTGCTCTAAGAGCGGTAAGAGAGATGAGCAAATTTAGTGGGCCGGCATGCTTTCGATCTCAAAAGCAGACTCATTAGCTGAGCCGCGGTGTCTGGAAAGCGTGAGAGGCTGTTGCAAGGCTTCTCTGACCGCTCGTTCTGGGCGTGTCTAGGACTATCTTAAGATCCTCCACGCGCTGTGTTGGCCCATGATACCATCCTGCTGCCCATTCATTAGTTTTATTTCTAAAATGCACAGGAGTGCGTGTTCACTTTATTTACTGAAGTACACATGTATGCTTGCACTATGACCTCCAAATAAAGGTCTATTTAGGAGATGCCACCTAAATCTAAACACAAAGCTAATAAAGGGGATTATAATTTGCACAAAGGCCAAACTTCTGAAATTCAGTAGACAGGCAAAAGCATACCAAGTAACAACTCAGCCATAACTATTGAAATGACAAAGGGAAGAAGCACTGATGGGAGCAAAAGATCTGAGGCAAAAGGGAAAATCTAGGCATTTTTCACAGTGAAACCACAGGTTACAATTATGGAGGGGGCTCCCTTGCGTGAGAATCTGGTGAAAGAGGCTCATAGTGGGGCTCCCACTGTAGTTGATTTAAGAGACTTTGATGGCACAAACTTGGAAGATATTGATAACAATTCCCTATTGAATCTATGTTACTCATTGCAGAATAGCATTGCAGCAGCAGAGAAACCAAGTCTAGCAACGCGCCTCTTAACTATGTTGGACGAAAGGCAGGGGTAATCACGAAAGATTCAAATAGAGAGCCCAAAGACCCAAACAGACTGTCAGCAATGCCCAATCATATACCTCAGGCAGATATATCTGTGAGAAAAGAGGAAGTACGTACTGAGGCTGACCCACTGTCTGAAATCCATTATTTTATGGTTACTCTGCAGTTTGCGATGATGATTTTGTTGAAACTTGAGGGTTTGTCATCAATTCCTAACAGTAAGTATGACTGTGCCATGCTGTGAACAATGTGACAGCGGAACAGAGAGCTATGGTTGCCCTGGACCACTTGCCAACAGGAAGCGTTGTGAATTATATGGAAATGTTTATATTATGTATTATGTCTGTTTAAGGTCACATTTTTGGAGTGCATTTGTGATTTGCTGCGAGATTAAAAATGTGGACGGTTTGGCATCCAATGTAGATATGTTCACTGTTCGCCCAGGCATGCCTCCTTGATTAACTCCTAAAGGTGAAACCCTGCAGTTACGAGGTGGCCAGGTTGGGCGGGGAAGGGGTGGCCACGTGAGAAGGAGCAGGCAGATGTCTGATGGAACCGGCTCCCCTCTGGGTGTGGGTGGCAGTGGTTGGATTTTCACAGGCTTGACGCAGTGGTGGAGAAGGGGGCGCGGCAGCACCAATCCTGGGGGCTTAAATAGAGCCCTATGGGACGAGGTGAGCAATGGTTTCTGCCTCGTCCTGCTGGATTGTCACTGCCGTGCCGTCACCGCCGCCTGGAGCCAGCGAGAACCACCCTCAGAGTGCTCATTTTCTCTTGGGTTCCTTGTGTGAACTAGTGTTCCCAAGGGTAGAAGGATCATTTGTATCCTTTCTACAACCCACTTTGTGAGATCAGCACACCCCACTTTATGTGAAGTGCTGAAGTGATACATTGTATGCCCTTTTTCACTGCTCCAGTAACATTTATGTTATTGTGACAAGCTTACTATTATGGCTGGTGGCAGTGGACATACTTTAATGACTTGTGTTAATATTACACACAGGCTGTCAAATTAGCTGCAGTAACGCACAGAAGAGTCACCATTCTGGTAGAAAGGTGGCTTCTTTCTTTTTTCGCCAGTTAAGTGTTCTTGTCATTTCCTGGTCCTTCTTGCGGTTTCCTGGGTCGGGGAAGTCCTGGTTGAAGTTTTGTCCTTGGCGGGAACCTTTTGTGCAGCCCGCCACAGCTCCAGAGTGGCTGAAGGCAGGAAGTGAGGGAGGAGTCCGAAACTCTGCAGCCCTTTATCTTCTGGCTGTCCTGACTCGACTACCACCCACCCCTTTCTGTAAACTGCAAGGGGAGTGCACAGAAGTTGTGTGTGGGTTCCTGTATATCTGTCCGATTCTGGAAACTGAAGCCAAGTCAAACACTGGAGCTGAATTGGAAGAGGAAGATGAAGAGAAGGTGGCGGTAGCCGATTCCAGCTACCAGAGATGCCTGCCGTGTAACCAGAGCCTGTTCTGACCCTGCCCTCCCAGTCTTGAGAAGACCTGCGTTGTGAGCCATCCCATGACATGCTGTGACTTTCCTGGGCTACAAACCGTCAATACACTGGGACCTCGAGGCTGAGTGCTGCGCAATGTCTTCCAAGGTCTGATACTCGCTGAAACTTTGGTGAACTTCTGCTGCATCCCCAGAAGCAAGATTCCACTCCTTAAAGTCCCCTCATCAGAGTGCTGGACCGAGATAGAGAGGCAAATTGGAACAGCGATGAACATTCTTCATATGGTACCTTGAAAATGGGGCCAAATCCACAGAGCTGCGAGAAGCACAGAAGAATCCTTTGTTGGGAGCCTTTTGTGTCAATTGCTGCTGCAAGTTCCCATCCAGTGTCCTTTCTTTCTTCACGACAAGCAAGTATCCAGTGACCAGGTCCTGTGTGAAGACATCAGTCTGCAAGCTCTTCTTCACTGCTGAGGTTTTGTGTGGCTGATGGTATTACTTACCTAAAGTTGTGTGTCGCTCCTGTGTAGCTGAGTGGGTGATTTGTGTGTTTGGGCATTCGCCCATACCGTTCGCCCAGGCCGAACGCTGGAACGCGCCTAGGAAGTCTTCTACGAAATCCCTGAACCCTTTGTACTAACTCTGAAGTCTGTACTTGTTTGAAGAGAATTCCTCTGGAACCCCGATTTTTCTGCATATGAGCCTCATCCTGACCTGCCTACTGTTGGCCACTAGACCACTAGTGTCCCCTTTCTGCCTCTGCGATCACGCATGTCTTAGAATATGGAAGGACTTTAAAAGATAAGGCCTCCGACTTGAAAATAGAACAAGTTGTAAAGGTGTTTGTGTGTCCCATAACAGAATAAATTACAAAGTGTCACTAAGTTCTTTCTTACCTTTCAGTTGCTTATTGCCCCTCTTAAAAGTATAAGAAGTTATTTACTTAATGTTGATTTGTGTTCCACACTTCCAAAAAATAACTGAGTTGGTATTTCGTTATTATTCCTAAAACTGATTAAGTGTAAAGGTTTACCAATAGAGCTTACTCACCTTGAATAGCATGCTGCCATTGTAAATGTCTAATATTAGGTTTTGATTACCTAGAACAACTAAATGCCTTTCTAAAATGGTCTATTAGAGTTGTTGCTTACCTCAGAATTGTATCCCACTCTTTTGAAAAGTAACATTGGTTTAACTACATATTACTGTAATAGAAATAGTGTAGAGTTTATAACCAATAACCAATAAGATAAGGTTGTACTCACCTTGAATAGCATACTACCGTTCTTAATGTGTAATCTTGAAATTCTTACTTACCTTTGAAAGGCACACTCCCATTCTGAAAAGTGATCTGTAAGTTATTGCTCATCTTTGAAGTGTGTTCTGAAATGTAATGTCAGTGTAACTGTATCCATTCTAAAAGAAGAATAAGCTACATATGTCACTAAGTGCTTACCTGTTAGGTAGTAGTTTAAGTGTATTATTCTTGAAACAGAATAACTTCTGCAAGTGACCAGGTACTTACTTTTAACAGTGTTGGTATAACTAGAATATTCCTGAAACAGAATAACACTGTAGGTTATTACCAATAGGGTTTGCTTCCCTTGAATGACATCCGGTCATTCTAAAAGTCTACTAATTTGGTTTTACTCCCCATGAATAGCATACTGCCATTCTATATAATACTAGGTTTTACTCAACTTGAACTGCATACTGCTATTCTAAATAAGGTTTATACTTTGGTTTGAATACCAGAAGTATAGTGTTGGTTTGTATCAATGTGTTTATGAATGATAATAGTACTTACCTTCCTAAAGTATTTTCTTTACCTTTCTATATATAAAATAAACCATTATTCTTTACTATAGATCAGTCTATTATCAGTGCTTCTTTGGACCATATGTATGCTACAAGTTCGTTGTGCCCATCTACAGCCCTTTCTCCCTCCTAAGATAAGCCTGGATGCTCTGTCATTGCTAACATTATCTCAGGTGGTACAGCCTTATACCAAGAGTTGGAGTTTCTGTATTTCCTAAGGTATAGTTTTATAAAGCCCCTGGGTGGACTTTATAAAAACTGTCCTAACACTCCCTCATCTGCCCAGCCCCTAAATTCCCCCATGTTTGGGCGCTGTGCCTTGGTTTCTATGTGCCAGCACTTACCGTGCACGACTCATGTGTTCAGCTACACTTCTTGCATTTCAAGGAGAAAGCAGAGTCATCAATGCTCATGTAGTGACTACTCTTTTGATATTTAAGTTATGGGTGATGCGAGTGTGCAACCTCTCAGTCGCCAGGTGACTTCTCCATGACTTGACGAAACCACAAAACTTTGGAGCTTGCCTTCTGGCCCTTCAATACATGGAAGTTCAGGGTCCATATTGGCCCTGTGCCCGATTCCTAGGCATTAAGATCCTGCGCTGTAGTGCTCGTCTCACCCTGTGCAGATTCGTTCTTCCTGCCTATGACACAATTCACCAAGTTGTTTTGCTGGCCCTCCCTTGGGGTATTTGGTTTACATTTCTGACACTCCGACAACGGCCCTCGGCCTGGTCCCTTGGAAGATAACTGGCGGACAACTTTTGTGCATCTTTCCAATGGAATTTGGCATTACACCTTGGACAACATTTAAAAGGGGGAAATGCAGCATGACCAGGCATAAGAAACTGGGAAGAGAGGCATTCCCTGGGTCTCAAACAATGAAGCTAAATGCCCCCCGCACCCCTCATAGGCTCTCCCTACTGTACACCTTTAGTGCGATTAGTAGAGCATCTTCGAATGATACAATTTTCTACAGTTTTTGAAGTGGTGACCAAGCAATGTTGGAAAACAAAATAATCCAAGGATGTTGACGAGTGAATGATCATGGGCCCCTGTAAATGCAGGAAAGAGATAGTATGACAGGAAAGCTACCATCTACCCCCTATTGTCTAATTCAAAAATCAATACTTAATACTGTGAGCCAACCACTAGATGGTGGCCTATGTAAAGCTTCTGAATCTAAGCAGATTCACAAGCCTCAGAAAAAGAAATATATAGACAAAAACTTTAAGAGACAGTGAAGTTAAAACAGCTCAATGCAGCAAAACCCTTGAAATTGGGCAAGTGCCAGAAGCTATGTCACCTTATCTCCAAGCTCCCACATACATTACGCAACTCATGAGCGCACAAATGACAGCACTTAAGGCACTTGAAACATTTCAAGGGTTTTTGTTGCGTGAAACCATCACTTTACTGTTATTAACATTACGTGCCCTTTAATATGCAACTCAATATCACACTTCTTGATTTAGAATGGCCAGAGAAGTCAACGCAACCTTCCAGAAGGAATTAATCATTTTAAAGATACAGTAAAAATGTATAATTATCGACCACTAGCACCCGGGGCGGGGGAAGAAAGCAACCAATCAGGTTGCTTGCCTCACAGTCTGAATCCCACGATCCAAGTCTGTGTTCCAAGCAAACTGACAGCTGCTTTGCCCACCTGGCATCTTACCGCCCCCCCCTCCCTTCCCTACATGTCAAATTTCCCATCCTTCCTAGCCCCACTTGCCTTTTTACACGCAGCAGTCGCTGCTGCTGCACCGTCGCCCTCCCATCAGCCATGGAAATAGAAGAGGGGCTCTGCATGGAGCCCAGACTTCCTGATCCATGGTGGCCATCTTTAACAAGTATTCTGTTTAAATAAACGGGGCGCCTTCAAGCGTCCCGTTTATTTAAACAAAACACTTTAAACAAAACACTTTGCTCTTAGCATCCCGGGTTTCCGGATTGGTAACATATTGTGCTAATAGGCATAATCACCTGTTCCACAGGCTGGAACGGGTGGTAACTGCACCGGGACACTCATTAAAGGCCCTTGCATTACAGCGCATGGAACATACGATTATGGTTAAATTAAGGGAATGTCCATACAATATAGCTGTAAAAATATTATAATATGGAATTTATACAGTGACTACATCCAAGCGCTATATTTAGAACATATGTACATACAATATCACCCAAATGAAGTTCGTACTCATTTATCGACCTGAAAGGATGAAAATCTGAGTAAGCCTTGCCGGGATTCGAACATGCGACCTGCACACACCGATCGCAGATGCAGGCGCTCAACCCACCGAGCTATCTTACCGGCTAATAGTCATTATAAGATTGTGCAAAGGAATTAACGAGAAAATACACAGTTAAGTATACAGCAAATCAGCAGATGGAGAAAATAAAGTGGTCTCACAGGACTACACAGTTCACAGTAGTCCAAATGGATGTTTCTAAAGGTACACAGACAATCCTTAGAAACACACCCCCCCAATGAAGTTTATTCTATAGGCCCATAGAAAAACAAGAGACCAATGATATTCTAAGGGCCCTGAAAGCAGTTCAGAGCCAGAGAAGACCCCAAGCAGGATCAGACTAATAATAGTACAATTGTTGCTTTCACCAAATCCCAGGACGGAAGCTTGTGAACAATGACGTCACCAGCAGGGAATGTGCTAGTTCTATTCTGGATGGGCTAACTCAGCAAAGGCGCCCTATAGCTAGAGACATAGCTCCCAACTCACACGCTTTTGGCGGGTGTCACCCGCCTTGTAAACAGCGGACTCACCCGCCAAACCTCATGCACGCCCATTCATTTCAATGGGCCTCTCACCCGCCAAAAGTAAAATCGGGTGTTTTCACCCGCTTTTGCGACATAAATGGTTGAGAGCTATGGCTAGAGAACAACATTCAGCTGAGCCAGAGGACCGCCAAGAGGAGATCCAGCAGGAAGAAAGGCAGTCTGAGCTGCTCCAGAGGATAGCGTGGAGTGGAGTAGCAACAGCAACAGTCACAGTGAAAGCTGGATAAGCAAGGTCTGCAGCAGAAGATCCCGACCCTAGAGGAACAGACCTGGATGCCCAGCTGAGGAGAGAGTAAGTTCCTCAAGTGCAGATAATAGAAGTGTGATGGAAGAACAAGAATACAGCAATGGTGAACCTAGAGAGGGTCAAAGATTGTGGTTCAAAGAATGTGCAGCACGACATGCCACTGGAGGTCTCCACATCACGGGGAAGGTACTAAAGCCTGCTAAGAAGGTGAGCAGTCACGTAAAGGGTCCATCAGACACCCAACCTGGGATGATGCATTTCTCTGTTCCAGAAACCACACAGCATAGGAGAGCCCCGAGAGTGGAAGAGGCACAAAAACAGCTCCTGGAAAAAAAGGACCCAGTTGTTCCCACTGGACAAAACGAGGGACGGCCAGTGTGCCTTCTGGTCAGGACAGAGGCAGAGGTTCAACATTTGAGTCACAAAAGATACTGGTGCAGGCCTTCCACTGTTGCCCACAAGTCAGTCAATAATTGGATACTTCAGGATCAATTCCCAGCAGTGGACTAAGTTTTTGGTACAGAGTCTCCTTGTATGCCGAGATTGGTTATCAGGGCAACCTCAATGTTAGGAAATATATTTCTTTTTGCAGCTTTCTCAGGCCTTTTAATGTCATCTCAGAATATCTACTGATCATGTGTGATCTTTTTCAAACTCACTCACTACTGCAACTCACTTTGTTTTGGGTGCACATGATAGTTCCAAAGGTTACCAGTGCAGCGAGAGCCTGAACAACATTCATTCTTTTGTGTAGTACCATCTCCCTTAAAGATAGTATTACCGAAAGAGCCTGTCCAGCTGTTCATTTTACCTTGAGAGTTTTTTTTCTCACTTAAGCAGTCTAGCCCAGATAGGCTGCTGGGTATGAGGACTACCGTTCACATGTTTAGGGGAAATCTCGGGCACCTGAATGATTCCATAGCTCCTCTATCAAAAAACAAAAAAGAAATCAAATTTGTGCACTTCTTTGCACAAATAACACAGGGGTGAGGGACCCCCGCAGGTCCCTTCCCATGCCCAATGAATACCCCAACCACACTTACCATATATATTTGCACGAAAAAGTCCAAAAATTAGATGAAAAAAAGCCCAACATTTTTGGGTTTGCAATGATGGGTTTCGACATTTCCGTCCTATCCGTTTTTACACGAAGAGAAACCTTTGTTCAAGAGGATGGTGAAACTGGCTAGCCTTGTTTTTCGAGTCCTGTCTTAATGACTTGCTGGCTTGTTAGCAGTCTTCCTCCTGTGCAAGGTAGGACATGGCCACAGATTGCTCTAACCTTACACATTTTATCCAGAAACAGGGTAAGGGGGTTGCAGAGGAGTGATTGGAGCATGTTTGGACTTGTTAGACGGTTGCAGAATCCCCAATACACTTCCAAAGCAGAGAGATGTCAAAAGTCCATCTGAGCTGGCTATCCAGGATTAGATAGCCACTAAGTTATAATAGTGCGTGCCCTGCAAAAGGTGGGGTTGGCTCTCCCACAGCAAGTTTTCTGTATATCAGGAGGGGATCTGGAGTCATGTCTTAAGTCGACCATTTGCAACTGAAATCAAAAGCATCGGAGGTCAAGGGTATGCAGGACACTGCTGCTACGACAAGCATTATAATGCCATGTCCCTTTACTCAGAAACAGCCCTGACCATGGGCAAGAGGAGTGAAAATAGACAAACAGAATAAATACAATATTGGCAGCAGAAAAGCAATTTTCAATTACATACACATCTGAATTGAGGGCATAGGGAGCAGCCTCTGATGAGCAAGCCAGCCCACTAGGATAACTCTCACCCTTTAAAATTGGTCCAAATGCAAGTATTGACTTAATAGGTTGTTATCCCTCTACTACATGGGTATTGGATACAGTATCAAAAGTATTCAGAAGACAGATGCTTGAACTGCTCACCCATCATTGCCAACTGGTAAAAGTGCCACTGCGTTTTGAGGTTTCCAGTTTCCGAGCGAATCACAACTTCCACATATTGCAATAACTTCACCTTGAAGACAAGATAAAAAACCATTCACCAAATTAAACACAACACAGTAATTTATTAAGCATCAGAAAAAAGGAGCCTAAAAGAGTCAAATACCTGTTCCGCTATAGGACGGTCGACAGCCAAGAAGAAAAGCTTTTGGATACCTTCATTGTTAGCAAAAGCAAAATTATATCAAACACTACAGTCACAGCAGGTTGCAATTTGCTATAGAGCACTAAGTACGCAGGAGAACCTCTGCTACTTTCAAGCATTCTCCTGGTTCCTCCTACTAACAAGGTTCAGAATCCCTTCACACCCAGGACACAGCCAACCTTGCAGGAAGGAAGTCGATCACAAAGATACAAATGAAGTGGAGCATTTAGGTTAAAGCAGCCGACAGCTTCTTTCATTTCTGCTAAACACAAGGTTCATTTGTGAAACTGCCTTTCCTCATGGTGGTACGGCGGGTAGGGGCAGAGGACAGAAGAGCACAAGGGGAAAAACACGAACACATCAGAAGCTCTATGAAAGAGTAGGATCCCCTACCAATAAATGAACCAAGCACTTTTTTTCCAACAAAAGGGAAGGTAAGGTGTGTATTTGCTAAATAGAGGGAAAAGAAACAGTGCATGGTTTCATTTAGTGTAACAGAATATATGGAAATGCAAGAAAAGTTTCCTCGTCTTCCATTAGAGAAACCACAATCTCTGGAAGACACATTCCTGCGAGATGTTGGCAATTGGTTTCAGTTAATTTTTGCAGTGGCAGAGAAGCATACCCCTCCAATAATCTGGCATGAAGGAGGTAGGGTTGCTGACGGAATACAGTACAGGTAAGCCAAGTTTTCATCATCATGGAATTTATTTGTACACAGTATGTGTGGCAATATACAAATTGGGTACTTCCCTATTTTTCTGTTTTCGGGGGAACAGTTCAATAGTGGGACGATATCGAAGTGGCATATAACAAGAGTGAACTGGTTACCCCGCTCTTCGGTCTGCTCAATTGTAGTGAACCAGTATATACCTACAGTGTACGCATGACATGCATTACAATACTCTGCGATTACCACTAGATGTCAGACTATATGCACATTATGTGAATCTATGCAGACACAATCATCAGAAATTAGTTTTCACTGTACTTGACCAAACAGTTATATTTCAAAACAATATTTTATTCTAAGTCTGAGTTTTTTTTTAAAAGGACAAATTCATACACAAAAGCAATTTGTGACATCAACACAACAGACAAAACGGATTCTATTCACTTTTGCTGTTATACCAACAAACATACAAAGGATGTTTCTGTGCAGGGGTTGGTAAGTGACACTTGTATCTCATGTTCAGTTTTATTGGTGTACATAGGAAAAAGGAAGAACAAAATATCTTCCTTTCTTCAAAAGGCTTCTTAACAGTAAATCGCAACACAAGAACAGTTGACAGATATTTCATATGAGAAGCTCCTCTTGGTGGTATGGCCTCAAAACAGGGCAAGGCTCTTAAGTGTAGCCTTGCCGATGTTTGACATATGTTTCGGCCCCTAAAGATTTTAGGTGTTATCCCCAATGCCCATTAACTATAATTTTCTGGGCCTTCTTCAGGACAAGATATTTCTTATCATCATGGTGGGAATTCACAACAACCCCGCGAGTGTGTTACGTTTCTTGACACTACAATATAAACAAATGCATACATCCATTTTAAAATCAAATTGCATTAGTAGACTGCGCTGTGTTTGGTTGTGAAGTGATTCTCTTGACATGTTGGCCACCAACCTCAATTTTTAGAGCGTGCGGACCCGAGCAGTCGCCCCCGGACTGGTTGTCTCGGTCTGGGCTTTGCGGTTTAGCCTTATACCTTACCTCTGCGGGATAAGGGGAAATGCCCATTACCATTACGTATGTCGGTGATATGCACATTTTCTCTTAGTAGTTCAAAAAACACCTATTGTACCACTTCCTGGTTCCTAACCTCTTTTTTTTGGCGAATCTTGTAAGACAGGCACTATTCTGCTTGTAATCGCTAGTCTTCAATATGGGAGACCCTGAAGAAGGGGAGTCTGTTTGACTATTCAGAGCATGACATCACGTGCTTAGTTATCAATTAACATGCATCTTACCAGCTAGTCACATCTGTGTGATACTTTCAACATTCCATTTCTCCTTTTCCATTCAATGTTTAATTCAAATTCAGTAACTTCATTTATATTTTATTATTTGTATTATAAATTCGACTCAATAATACTACTATCTCGTTTATCAAGTCTTTATGCTATGCATTGCGCATTAGTCATCAATCTACTCCAGAGCTCCATGTTCTTCAGGGGGCTCCAAATACGCTTCATGGGCATACTCCTACAAACAGGCGGCACAATTAGTGGGTTTATGCTTGTTCAGGAACTCCACCAAATAACGTGTGCACCCTGTCAAGTGCTGTTATTGTTATGGGCTCAGGAAATCTTATTTTACCTTGTGTCTGATGTGCACGTCTCTCGCTACGGTTTCCGAACAAATGATTCTCGTCTCAGGTGCCAGGCAAAAGAGGAAATGATTCCTTTCTTCTTATTTATTTGTTCGTTCCCCTGCACGTTGATCATGGCCAGGGGCAGTGCATCGCGCTACCGTGGACATCTTCCACGTTAAGCGTAGGGAACAAAAAGCACCTATTATATACGCCATCTTGGGAAGGCAAAGACGCGTGTGTTGTATACCGTGGGGTAGAAATATTGTTTGTTCCCTCGGTATTCGTGGCGCACAGATAGTTGATGTTTTCAAGCACCTTTTTTTCGTTTTTGATGAAACAAGATATAGATAATTATGTGCGAACATGTGCCGTCCAACAAAGGGGAGTGGCATATGTTCCTTCATAAATGCGAATGCACATTTCTTTGCAAACAATCTGTGCGTATGCATTCACCCAAAGGGCCCAAGAAGTATTACCTACTTTATCTCACAGTTAAAGTGAAATGGGCTACCTATTCTAAAAAAAGGGGTTGATCTTATATTGTTGTTTCACAATGTGTTCATGCAACTGTCTGTACCTGAGGCTTAAGCTGAAATTATATGAACATTATATTATGATGGGCCTGCTATTCTCAGAAGAATGGTGTTTATTTACATGAACTGACTCACTCTACACATGTGTTCAAGCCATGTTGGACAGAGTCCAAATTATAGATCCAATGTTGTTCTGCTTTCCTTAGAGGTAGATGGCCATCTCCACCTCTAGCCGGTGTGCCAATAACTTATATAATTAACAAAAAAATATCTGATGGTTAGTGTAGTGAGAAATGTGCCACTAACGGTTTGTTCTCTACTTTAGGATCTGTGCTCACAGATCCGTTGTCTTATTGGTCTTTTGGTTTTCATAATATAGAGGACATTGCAAGGCCATTTTATGCCATATATTGCCCATTGTGTTGTGCAATTTGTGAATTTTTTGAGGGCCCAGGCCTTTCCTTTCAGTTCTATAGATTTTATGTTTTTAGTCAGGGGACACACTGAACATTTTCCACATTTGAAATGGCCCATCACCGGAGGTAAACCATAGCTAAACCACATAGTGTGACTCCCTTGGTACAGCGTTTGTCACTGGATAGGTATGCACCAGAACACTTATTCTCAAGCATAGTGAGCCTCTGCAAGGCCGAGTTCAAAGGAGCTAATTGAATGGCAAACTGCAGGAGTGATGATGGATGTTGGGCTAATTGGGTGGGGAGGCATGACCAGGCCAAACCCCCAGCACCTGGGGTACCAACATGCGTGCTGCTAGCAAGTGGAATATTCAAGAAGGGTACAAGTGTGCCAACCAATAGAGGGTCACGTATTAAGGAGCCCTAGTATGTTGTGTATTAGTCTGACACGGAAGATGACTTGCACTTGGGGTGGGCTTAACTGTCCACCTGATCTTAGAGACCCAATCACATCGCTGTAGCCCATAGAAAGTATATCTAGATGTTCCCTGTTTACCAACCACAACACCTAGAAGGTTTTCTTTTTTGTCACGTAGTGTGACGTCACTTATGACAAATTTTTAGTATAAAAGAATGTTGTCTTAAAGGACCCGGTTCACAGGTTCATCTTGTTTCATCAAAAACCAAAAAAAGGTGCTTAAACACATCAACAACTATCTGTGCGCCACGAATACCGAGGGTACAAACAACATTTCTATCACACTGTATACAACACACATTTTTGCCTTCCCAAGATGGCGGATAGAATAGACACTTTCTGTACACTATGCTTAACGTGGAAGATGTCCTTGGTAGCGCGATGCACGGCGCCTGACCATGATCAACATGCGGGGGAACGAAAAAATAAATAAGAAGAAAGGAATAATTTCCTCTTTTGCATGGCACCAGACATTAGTTTGGGAACCATAGCGAGAGCCGTGCACATCAGACACGAGGCAAGATAAGATTTCCTGAGCCCATAACAATAACAGCACTTAACAGGGTGAACAAGTTATAAAAAAACATAAAACCATGAATTGTGCCGCCCGTTTGTAAGAGTATGCCCATGAAGAATACTTGGAGCCCCCTGAAGAACGTGGAGCTCCAGAGTAGATTTATAACAAATGCGCAACGCATAGCATAAAGACTTCATGAACGAGATAGTAGTAGTATCGAGTCAAATTTATAATCCAAATAACAAAATATAAATTAAGTTACTGAATTTAAAATTAAACATTGAATGGAAAAAGAAAGAAATAGAATGTGAATAGTATCACACAGATGTGACTAGCTGGTAAGATACATTCTAATTGGTGACTAACCACGTGATGTGATGCTCTTAATAGTAAAAGAAAGTCACCTTCACAGAGTCTCCCATTTTGAAGACTAGTGATTACAAGCGAAATAGTGCTTGTCTTACAAGATTCACCCAAAAAAGAGGTTAGTAACCAGGAAGTGCTACAATAGAAGTTTTTGAACTTCTAAGCGAAAACGTTCATACCGCCGTCATACATGATGGTAAATGGGCATTTCCACTTATCCCGCAGAGGTGAGTGATCAGGCTAATCTGCAAAGCCCAGACAGAGACAACCAGTCCGGGGGTGACTGCTCAGGTCCACACGCTCTAGAAATTGAGGTTAGTGACCAACATGTCAAGACAATCACTTCACAACCAAACACAGCACAGTCTTTTTATTGGTGCAATTTGATTTTAATATGGATGAATATATTTGTTTATATTGTAGTGTCAAGAAACGGGAAAAAACTCACAGGTTGTTGTGAATTCCCACCATGAAGTTAAGAAATATCTTGTCCTGAAGAATGCCCAGAACATTTTTGTTGATAGGCGTTAGGGATAACGCCCAAAAATCTTTAAGGGCCGAAACACATGTGGACTATCTGCAAGGCTACACAAGAGAATTGCCTTGTTTTGAGGCCATACCATCAAAAGAAGCCTCTCATATGAAATATTTGCCACCTTTTTTGACTGTGTTCTTGTGTTGCGATTTACCCTTAAGGAGCCTTTTGAAGAAGAGAAGATATTTTGTTCCTCCTTTTTCCTATGTTCACCAATAAAACTGAACATGCAAGTATCTTCCTAACCCCTGCACAGAAACATCTTTTGTATGTTTTTTGGTATAACAGCAAAAGTGAATGGAATCTGTTTTATCTGTTGTGTTGATGTCACAAATGACTTTTGTGTATGAATGTGCCCTTTTAAAAAAAGAATAATAATAATCCGACTTCTATTTCAAAACAAGATTTTATTCCAACTGTCAGGCCGATTCATGGAATTAATGTGCGTGGAAAATGGCAGCGCAAGCGTGAAAATCACTGCGCAAGCGTGCCAAAGCTGCGCACATCGATTCATGGAAGTCAGTGCGCGTGTAAATCCTGGGATGTGCGCTAAAATCGTGGGTGGCGCACGCAGGCGCACACGTCAAACGGCATGCGCTATGTGCACAGTGAAAGCGCACATAGCGCTGCGCACACAACAAAAGTGGGCGGAACATGGGGCAGAACACGCGGAATGGGGAACAACGCATGAAAATGTGGGCGTTACGGGGAAGTACAGGAGGTAAATGCTCGCAACGCCCACACGCGCGCCTACAACACGTATTCATGGAATCGAACAGGGGAAACGCGTGCGCCAAAAAAGACACGCTAATCTGGAAACACGTACGCCAGCAGGAAGCAGGCGTACGCGGCCCCGCACAGCATAAAAGTGCGCGCAAACAACAAACAAGCTCAGACGCTACGATGAATATACCGTTCCTCGCAGCAGTGGTCATGGGACACCGCAGGAGGAGGATAGCCAGGCCCCAAATTTTTACGCCCAGGACCAGCCTTTTTGGGATGCCCGATGACCAGGTGTATGGGAGGTACAGGTTTCCACCACACAATACTAGACCTCGTGAGTGAGTGGGAGGATGACCTCACATCACCCACCCTGTGCTCCCAAGCACTGAGCCCCTTGGAAAAGGTGCTCAATGTACTGCACTTCTTGGCCACTGGTTCATTTCAGTGGACAAGTGCCATAGTGGGGGGTGTGTCACAGGCCACGCAGTCACGCTGCCTACACCAGGTGTTGGACATCCTGACTGCACGCTCCTCAGTCCGCAGGCACATGTACATGCCCAGAACACCTGCAGAAAGGCAGGCTGCCGTCCAGGACTTTTACGGAGTGGCACACTTCCCCAAAGTGCTAGGTGCCATTGATTGTACCCATGTGGCTCTACGTCCACCCTGGGCAACTGAGCACATCTATAGAAACCGCAAGAACTGGCATTCCATCAACGTGCAGGTAGTATGTGATGCCAAGGGAATCATCACCTCAGTATATGCCAATTATCCAGGGTCCACCCATGATAGTTTCATTTTCAGAATGTTACCCCACCCCTAAACCGGGACCTAGAAGCTGGGCGGCATGGCAATACATGGCTGCTTGGGGAGTATAAATGCCTCTGCACATGCATGCTTGTCAGATACTGAGTAATGTCACAACCCCAACAATGATACCCATCATCACCTCCCCAGGGGACAGTGCCTACCCTCTGAGCACCCACATGATGACGCCAATTCGGAACCCCACCACCTGAGGTAAGATACAACACAGCCTATATTGCAACCCAGGGCATAGTGGAGCGCACATTCAGAGTGCTCAAATCACGCTTTCGCTCCCTTGACCGCTCTGGTGGGCAGCTGCTATACGCGCCCCCAGTAGTGTGCAGGATCATAGTGGCAGCATGTGTCCTGCACAACGTTGCAACCCGCCGGGGGCTGCGGGTGGACATGGTGGTGCCCCCACATCCCCAACCACATTCACGGCCGCTGCACATGGGAGGTGAAAGGGCACGTGGTGAGGCAGCCCGTACACAGCTGGTGGCTAATTACTTCACCTAAAATCCTACCCCTGTGGAGTGCACACAGCCCTGGCACATACCAGCTGACAATCAATGATGATGACATAAGGGACAGTCAACTGTCACAACCATACCAGCCTGAGATTGGTCACCTGGAAGTGTTACATTTTGTGCATCCCAACCTACTTAAATACAACCAATGCTGTGTGACAAAAAGACACACATTCATGCTGCATGAATGACTACCCCCTTGAAAAATACAACATGAAAATAGTGCCATGTCACCCAACCCCTCCCCATCTCAGCTACCCAACACACCATGGCATGTCATGCAATGTTAAAACAATAAAATGAATGCACAACACAAGACACAAGTGTCACAATGTGCACTGTTCCAAATGTAAACAGGCCACAGACAATATGCTCCCAGTAATCAATAAGAAACAGCACACATGATCAAATACTTACCACCAACACAGAACAGCAATACAGGATGAAACAGTGTCAAAATACGACAGTACAAAATCAAAGTAGTGCAAGTCTCACAACCTGACTAAGCCAGCACATCGACCCCTTCCAACTGCAGAGTGTTGCTGTCAGGCAAATGTGTCAGTGTACTACATACAACATGAACTGCATCTGCAAAGGAGACGGCCTTGTGAAGACATGAAGAAGGTACATGTGAATAAGGAGAAAGACATGGATGTACAAGCACATATCAATACACCATGCAGTGTTCAATCCAACAACAATCCCCACTAGGGATGTAAACACAGTTTTGACTACAGACTGCCCACACAGCTCATGGGAGCCCAATGTCACTGTAAGTTACTGTCACTTGGTCACACCCTTTGCAAGCTCATGGAAAGGGGAAGCAGGAGGGGTGTGTGTGTGTGTCAGGAACCCAGGCATCTAACCCAAAGACAGGACAAGCCTGCATGTGCCCAGCTGGAATACACAGTGGATGCCCACGGGAGCCACACAAGGCAACACACTGTAAAAAAAAAAATCAAAAATGGCCATGTGTGGACCGGGGGGAGGGGGCACCCAGGAGGTTCGAGGACAGGGTGCACCCCAACACCCACATGCGTGGATGTTGAGAAAAAAAATACCTCCATGGGATCATGGCCTGCACGGCTACGCTACATCAGGAGGTGGCCGTGCTATGGGAGGCAGCCCACGCAAAGCCCTGGTATGGTCCTCCATGGCAGCAAGCATGGAGGTTTTCGTTCTGGAGGATGATGGTGCGGAGATCCCCATGCAGCACCTCATGGGTAGCCCGCATTTCTACCTGCATGGCATCGCGTGATGCCCGGATCTCCGCACGGGTTGCCTGGAGCTCTGCTGAGAGTGAACGTGTGAGCTGCTCCAGCTGCTGTTCTGACCTAAAATTTCGGGAATCCTCAAGTTCACCCAGAGTCTCCCTGAGGAAATGGAGTTCTAACCTCAGGGCTTCCCTGTGGCCCTGTGACTCTACAGATATGGCTTTGCGCAGAGTCTCCAGTGCCGCCCGTCGGTCCCTGTTGGACGCCAACATGTCTTCCCTGTCTGATTGGCAAATGGAGTCTGTTGCCTGCTGTTGGAGCTCCATCTGCCTTTCAGGGGGGAGAATGGAAGTGGGCACCCTATCCATTGCCTGAGCCATCATTTCAACCGATGCTCCCTGTTGTGCTGCTATACTGTACATGGAGTGTTCCCATACAGTATTGCCTGGTGGTGCACGGCCACCGCGTCGGTGGGCACCACACCTGTTTGGGGCAAGGCGATCTGCACCTTGCTGTGCTGGCACTGCCTGAGGCTGCAGGACTGCATTCCCCCTCTGATCTGCTGGCCCAGGAACAGGATCAGATGTTGTGGAGTGTGACCCTGCATCCGTAACCGCCAAAGGCGGAGTTACCAACACTGACATCCCCATAGAGGGGTCTACTCCCGGTGCAGGTGGGTTGGACAGAACAGCATCCCTCCCAGTAACACTCACCTGCGACGGAACACATGTCTCACAGTCCGATTCAGCACCTGAATCATAGAGGTCTGCAGAGGTGCACCCAGAGACACCCGTGGACAGTATGTTCTGCAGGAGGATTGGGTTTTCACCCACCACCACCCCACGTCCTCCACTGGTGCCCGGTTGTGGCTCAGATTCCTCCTGGGTCTGCACCATCTCCTCCACCTCAACAGCATCAAGTGCGTCATCACCTGCATAAACATGAAAGACAAATGGAAACAGGCATGAGCACCATAGCACACACATAGGCCTGACAAGCCAGCGATCCAGTACATGAATTACACATGTCCCACATGACTATAACCCTGGCATGCATGCACTGTCAATGAGTTGGAAGGGGAGGCAAAAAGCAGACACGGAGGACTCCAAGATGGAAAAGCAACACATTTGCTGCATGCTGGATAGCACTGGCATCACACATTAGCCTGTGAGTGGCATGTCCAATGCACATACATGACACATGCCAGCACACAGATGGCACGTAGCATAGCCATGGTGCATTTGACAAGTACAGCCACATGTTAGTAAATGAGTACTGTCACCCATCCATGTGAGATGGACATGATGAGATGAAAAATGCAAAATAGTGTAACAAAATATGCATGTGCCACACATCGCAACACATCCAGTGTACAATTATACAGTGATGGCGGGCAGATGGACACATCAATGGTTGGTCACTTCAACATGACAGGAAACAACAGTCATGTTCCACATTCAAACAGGGCGCAAGAATTAATGTGAGCAGGCCCTTACTCAATCAGCCTGAATGGACAAATCATTCCCATAACAAGGTAATAAATTTGGGCCATTGTGAGGTGTTATCTATGACAGATGCACGTCACATATGTGGCATTAGGGCAGAAAAATGCGTTGCAAAAATGGGAGGATTGAAACAATCAGGCTGAATGAACACTGAAAATTCTGAACAATGTTGTTGCAAGATGACAGTTCAAGGGCAACTGCAGTAATGTGGTGCTAATTGGCTACTGTGGTCAGAAGGGATACTGTCATACCCAAATCCAAGGCCGGTGAATGGTTTGGAGGAAGCACATGGGTGACCCATACCACTCAGGAGTACACACCCTCACCTGGCACTCAATCAGAACACATCACCCAAGCAACATACACATGGATTACACACATGCATGCGCACTCACCAGACAATGCTTCGTAATTTGGTAGGTCTCCCATGCCTTGGATCTGTTCCTCTCTGACGAAGGTTCCAGCAACAGTCTCATGTTCAGTGAGTTGGTCATCCTCTGGTGGAGACCCACCGCCAGTCACCAGAGTAGAGGCATGATTGGAAGCCAGCTTGTTCTTTGCTCTGCGTTTCAGGTTATTCCACTGCTTGTAGCAATCATCAGCTGTGCACCTCACTAATCCAAGGGCACTAATGTGGTCCGCGATGGTCTGCCAGTGGGCCCTACGTTGAGCAGGCGTAGTCTTGCAGCCTGCAGACACCACCATTTCGTGGCTATGTGCCAACACATAGGCCACAAGAGCATCAAGTTCGGCGTCATTGAAGTTAGCCTTCCTTGACATACCGGAGTGTGTAGCCGTGTCTGGGGTCTCAGCCTGTAGTGCAAGAGCACCCTTCTTCTTGGAAGGTGGTGCGGATCCTGAGTGGCTTGCCACTCTGGTCAGTAGGGGCAGAAGTGCAGGTGGACTGGGTACTTGAAGTTTGCGAATGCACAATGACCAAAGGTCTTGGTGCAGGCATTGGCTGCACGGTGATGTTGGCAGGCCCAACGTCGGTGTGATGGACCTGGACCGACACTGTCCCGGCTGGGAGTCTCAGAGCTGGGGTGGATTGAGCTGCAGCTGCCCCTGCAGCCTCCTCACCCTGGCTACTTGGGGCAGCAGATGACATTGCTGCCCCAGATCCACGTGGCCTGGTGACAGCAACTTTCACCGCCACACGTGGCTTAGACTTGGTGACCTGGAAGTCAGCCTGGGAGTCATCCTGTGCCGGTTCAGTTGACAAAATGGGCCGGTCTAACAAGGGCTGAGCTGGGATGGTGTCAGCTACAATTCCCACAACCATGGGGGGGGGTATAGGTGGCACCGATTGGTCCTCCACACACTGGGCTCTAGGGGCACCCTGCAAATCCTGGCCACAACCCCTACCGCGCCCCCACGCCCACTTCTTTGAACTCGGCCACCTTTGCCTCCCTTACTGCGTGGTCGCCTCCCAACCATGGCACTATGTTGTTGTGCGTATGGGAGTTGCAGTACACAATTGTCCTGGGCAATTGGGGTGAAAGGGGTAGGGTACTAGATGGAATTCGTACCCTAGGGCTCTAGCAAGGCTGTCTGTGACCCCTGGGGGAAGATGACGGGTCACACAATGCACAGGCACCCCAAATACAAAAGTACACGTGCACGCAACCCCTGGTAGACCACGTGAGTGGAAAAATGAACCCGCACTACGCTGCGGCACCCAGAAACACAAAAATAACAGTTGGAACGCGACTCACCCTCTGCCTTGAAAAAGAACGTGAAAAAGACAGGCGTGTGCGCGTTGGCAACACCCCTGCCAAAAGAAGAAAAGAACGCAGTCTGAGGAAACGGGGAGAACGAACTGGAAACGTTGTGAAGTAATCGCGTGTGAACCGACAAGAAGTACAAGAATCACCCGCTCACTCTCCACAAAAAAGCACGTACAAGGAAATGGCGTCCTATATGTATCTTTTAAGCCTGCCCACACGTGCAACGTCACAGATGCATGTACGCGCTAAGGCCCTTTCCTCCAATAGCACGCTGATGTGCATTATTCTCACGTGCTTATTCACAATGCACCCGTGTTGTGGGAAATGCCCGCACGCGTAACGTCAGAGACGCGCTTACACGCTAAGGGCCTTTCCTCGGATTTCACGCTGACGTGCAATTTTTGCACGTGCCAAATCACTCCATATCAAGCTGGAAGACCACACTCCTGCCCAAAAGGCCATTTTACTGCCCCCAAGAGCCCCGAGCACGCTCCCACCTGCAATCTGCTGCTGCCTGCCTGCCTGCTGCCCACGTGCCCTGCTATTTGGTGCCTGCACATCAGCCATCTGCAGAGGTCCAGTTGCTGTGTCCACCCCTGCTGGAACAGAAGACTACCGACTGGGATACCATCGCTCCATAGCCGAGCCCCAGGGCCCAGTTGTCCACCCACGCCTGCCTCGGGGGTCGCCATGTTGGGTCAAACACCATCTGAGACCACTGGCGACTCCCAGCCAGAGAGGAAGAGGGCCACCAGCTTCAGTGAGAAGGAAGTTGGTGTCCTGGTGGAGCATGTCCTGGGGCATTATGATGCCCTCTTCACACCATTGCACGCCGACAAGGAAGGACGGAGGAGGATCTGGATGGACATCGTGGGTGCCATCAACTCGGAGGGGGTGGCACCCCGAGACCTGAGACACGCCCAGAAGCACTGGGAGGACTACAAGTCCCGGTGCCTCTTAGAGGCAGAGGATGCAGCGGGGCGCCAGGGCCAGCTTACCAACGAGCAGATGAGGGTCCTGGAGCGCATTCGCCCCGTGCTTCACCACCAGATCCTGAGGATGCAGGCCCGTCTGGAGTCGAGTGGTAAGTGGCCATGCATCGCTGTGTCAAACAGAGCATGTTGCAGTGTGCTGGTAATCAGCTACTTGCCTGTATGTGTAACATAGGCCATGTATGGATGTGTGTGAGCCGGGACATCATGGTAGTGCATCTGAGACCAGTAATGCGTGACCCACATGGATGGTGCATGTGTTCCAATGAGACATGGGGAGCTGCATGCGGAATGCACACATGAATGCATGCCAGTCCCTGTTCTTGGACATGGGTGGTGGGTGAGAGATGGGTGCTCTCATGTACATGTATGGTGTGCATGTCTGTGTGTCTGAGAAGCGTGCGTGTGACTTTGAAACGATATGGATGCCTGACATGTCCGTGACGATGTGTAGATTCACTCATGCAGTCTGGTCACCGTTGTATCCACTGTGTCTATGGTGTACGAGCCATGATGCATGACCCTCCGATGATGAGTGTGCATGGGGTCAGTATGAGCTATGATGCATGTGAGTTTGAAGGCAACATTTATGTTCAAGGAGGGCCTTGTACATGGATGCTGATGTTGATTGCATGCGTCGTGCCTGTTTCTGCATGTGTGTTGCATCCTTGACCCCTGTGTTCTGGAGGGACAGGATGGAAGTGACGTTTGACACTGCCACTCATGTGTTATTGCTTCCTGTCTAGAGGACTATTGTACAGTGCCCTGATGCTTGTGTTCTATGTCTTCCTCTACGCAGCGTCGAGTGTAGAAGAGGGCGGATACAGCGTTGTGGAGCCAAGCGGCGGGGATGCCTCCACCGGACAGCGACGCAAGGCCTAGCCACTCTCCCAGGAATTGCCATCATCCGGGAGCGGGGACTGGTGCCGCGTCTGCCACTACGGCTGTAGCGGAAGGGCCGGGTGAGCCCCCACAGGGGCTTGCAATGGCGGAAGACGGTGCGAAGACATCCAGGTTGGTGGTCTCTACAGAGGAGGAGGATCCCACTACTGAGCCGCACATGGGGCCTGGTGGGGGTAGTACCACTGGTGCAAGTGGTGCAGTCCAGGGTCAGGAGGCAGCACAGGTCACCGCGGAGGGGCCTGTGCATGTCGCTGTCCTTGACCCTGTGACTGCACCACCATGCACCAGCCGGGATGCTCCGTCCCAGGCCCGTCTACAGGTAGGGGGGAAGCGGGGGGGGGGGGGGGAGGAGGAGGCCCACGGCATCTGCCTCTCCACTACCTGCGGAAGAGGGGTCCCATGACCGTATGGGCTCCATCCCGATTGGTGTCGCGTTGCGCAAGCGTGACATTCGTGATGACGTGCGTGCTTCCTGGGGGAGCACGCATTCCATCACGAAGAGCTGCGTGGCAACGTGGCACTGTTGGGAGGGGCCCTGGTCGGTGGGTTCCTACATGTGTCACGCACTCTGGCGGACCTCTCCTGCTCTGTGGAGACTATGCGCCAGTTGTTCTCCATGCCGTCTTCCGGCCCACATTCCACCAGGGCCCCTGTGGACCTGGCCCGACCAACACAGCCAGCTTGGTGGAGATCCCATCCCTGCCACTGTCGGGAGTCGGCGGTCCAGCAGGGGTAGACACTCCAACAACTGGAGACCAGAAGATGGAGGATGTGCAGGCATCATCGGACAGGGCACATGTACAGCAGCAGCAGCAGGCTCTAGGTGGGAGCCATGATGGCTCTGGGCCATCAACATCAGAGGGGCAGGCATTGGCCAGAGGGCTGGAGAACCCTGGAATGGGAGTGTCTTCCGTGTGGCTGCGGTTGGGCAGTGTATAGATGCGGAGCAGCGGTGGGCAGAAGAGGCGCGGCTCACAATGGTTAGGGCGGAGAACTCCATCTATGCGGAGGGCACTAAGGCGGGCCAAGTGCCTCAAGGCTATTCGCAGGAAGTTGAGAGTCCAACATGGCATCGTCCCTGCGAACCCTCGGGGCCATGGAATAGGACCGCCTCCAGGACATTGAGCAGGAGTTCGATGATGCCCTTGCCCGGGACATCGGAAAGTGAGCCGTCGGACTAGCCCGCAGCCATTGTAAATAGTTTTTAGTGTTAGGTTGCATTTTCGTTTTCCTTTCTTTTGGGGTGATTGGACTATGCCCCACACTTTTGTATATAGTTATTTCTTAGGTAGGTTTATTGATACGTTTCTGTTCTTTTGTTGGGCTCATGGACCCTTTGAAAATTGCTTGTACATAGTTGGACATTGGATTTATGTGTACATTTTATCTGGATTTCACCATGGAGCAATGGAATTTGATTTTTATGTTTCCTTTGGATTTGTTTTGGTGGACAGAGAGTTTGGACCATTTTTCTTTAGGATTTATTTGGATTGGATCTACATTTCATTTTTCATATTTTTGGACATGCATTGCATTTCATTTCATGTTTGTATTTTTTTTTGGCTTTCATTTCATTACATTGATTTTGTTCATAATACATTTTGATATTTTAATTCCATGTGTGGGATTCGCTCATTGGGTTCATGCATGTCAAAATGTGGTTTTACACGATCTATGGCAAACAGTGTGTGTATGTGACGGACATGTGTTGATGTACATGGTTGACTTTTGATTTGTGTCCTGACATAGGCATGTTGGTGTGGGGTGGATTGGTGAAATCATTGCATGTCAAGACTGGGGTGGCGTCCTGTGGTATTTTGGTGCACATGAGGCCACGTTTGTGCAGCTTCCTTTCGCGTTGCAGGGAGACATGAGTCAGGGCCTGACCCTCACTGCTGGGTGGATGGGGGTGCTGGGGGACATGAGTCTGGGCCGGATGGCAGGTGCCCCTCAATGCTGGGTGGATGGGGGTGCTGGGGAACATGAATCGGGGCCTGCTGGCAGGTGCCCCTCAATGCTGGGTGGATGGGGTCCTGGGGGACATGAGTCGGGCCTGACCCTCACTGCTGGGTGGATGGGGGTGCTGGGGGACATGAGTCGGGGCCTGACCCTCACTGCTGGGTGGATGGGGATGCTGGGGGACATGAGTTGGGACCTGCTGGCAGGTGCCCCTCAATGCTGGGTGCTGGGGGACATGAGTCAGTGCTCACTTGTGCGTGGTGACATGTGGGCTGGCTGGGGGGCTTTGCCAGGGTGGATGGGCTGCCTGTGGGGCATGGCCAGGGGTGCAGTGTGTACCCGTGTTGGGTCTGCCTGCAGGCCCTGGGGAGGGGAGAGAGGGCACACCTGGGAGGACACTGCCAATTCGTTGGGGCACCCCAGAAATACACGTATCCCGCTCGCACAGGGCCAATCGCGTGTGAAACTTCCCGCGCACCCCTGAAATACACGTACCCCACTCGCACAGGGCCAATCGCGTGTGAAACTTCCCGCGCACCCCTGAAATACACGTACCCCACTCGCACAGGGCCAATTGCGTGTGTAACTTCCCGCGCACCCCCGTAATACAAGTACCCCGCTCGCACAGGGCCAATCGCGTGTGTAACTTCCCGCGCACCCCCGTAATACAAGTACCCCGCTCGCACAGGGCCAATCACGCGTGAAACCTCCCGCGCACCCCCGAAATACACGTACCCCGCTCGCACAGGGCCAATCGCGTGTAAAACTTCGCACGCACCCCAGAAATACACGTACCCCGCTCGCACAGGGCCAATCGCGTGTAAAACTTCCCACGCACCCCAGAAATACACATACACCGCTCGCACAGGGCCAATCGCGTGTGAAAGTTCCCACGCACCCCCGGAATACACGTACCCCGCTCGCACAGGGCCAATCGCGTGTAACACTTCCTGCGCAGCGGGGTACGTGCATTCAGAGGGGTGCACGGGGATTTTTAGACGTTTTCGTGGTTGGGGGCTGTGTGCTGGTCCACTGGCCTGTGCGCCATGTACGGCATTTGAGCGCTGTTCATGGCGCATGAGGAGGGGTTGGGGGGCGTAACTGGCGCTGCTGCAGGGTCGCTGCTGGTTATGGATGTTGAAATCCATGAATACTCTATGCGCGGAAATGGATTTTGGCGCACGCAGCTGTCGCAGACTGCCACACACGCTCACTGGGCGCCAGCCGCGTGCGCCACTTGTGCGCTGAATTCTATGAATTACCCCCTGTGTTTGGTCAAGTACAGTGAAAAATAATATATATACACTGTAGGTATATGCTGGTTCACTACAATTGTGCAGACCTAAGAGAGGGGTAGCCAATTCACTCGTGTTATATGCCACAGTATGTGTGTACATGAGTGTGACTCCACTTGCCCAATCAATACAAAGAAAAATCATTTAATCTCCAATCCTTTGGCATCCGACTTCTAGTCGGTTTGGAAACACTTTTTGCAGCTTCTCCATCCCCCCCTCCTCTTCTCCTTCCCATCACTGATTTCATTGCGACTCCCCAGCATATTTGTCTATTTCCTGGACTCCTGGCTGACATTTGAGGTAAGACAAATCCTTTAGCTTCAATTACTTCCGCAACTCATTTGGGGACACTGCTCAGCTCTGATGGAAACCAGTGCACAGAGGCTGTTTCTTCAATGTGGTTTCTCCAATATTTCTATGTGTAACACACACCACCTTGGGTAGAGGGTTAGAGGGTAACTCTGTATCCTTGTTCTCTTTTGTCTAGCAACATGTTATATGCCTTGGCGGTGTGCCTAGCATAGGCTGGTGGCGGTGAGCAGTGTTTTACATCTTTTTCTAGTGCACTAAAGTGGACCATCTTTATTTTTAACTGCTTAATACTGATATTCAGTACATACACTAAACATTGCTTCCATGTGTGGTTTTAAGCCATCTTAGTGCACCCTCCGGTCAGAGACTCCCATATAAAACCACATACACTTTTGTGGGGTCAAGCTCAAGACTGAGGCAATTGCTTTGTGTGAAGTGAATGCACTGGTTGAAACTGAGCTTTAGAACATCCCGTCCGAACCCACATTTGGACATGGGGAGGACTGTTGCTGGGAAGATGTTGGATAAGGGGCTATCCATGACTGGACAGTTCTTGGCTGCTTGAACAGTGCCGATCGTTTTCAACGATGGGCTGGAGCAATCCCCAAAGATTTTGGATAAGCAGAGGAGCTATGGAATCCTTCGAAAGGTCACCTACTACAGCCAATAATCAAAAGATGTGGCGACTGCACTGAAGGCCCAGAGGACTGCTGCTGAAGAGAACTCACATTGCCCAAACCACCCACCAGTGAACCTCTACTATGTCTCCTCCCACCAGTAAAGAACCTTAACTGTGCCTTCCTCGCTCTGCTTGGTGCTCACACCTAGTCCTGTATCAGCCCCCTGCAGTCTGGATGTGTGAAATGCCCCAGGAGACTTCAGTGGGCAGACCATCCATTGACCAAGCCGCTCTGCTGCAATGGTCACCATACTGAAACTGAGTGTGGAATTTGCATGTCCTTGACTTGTGGTCCAGGAATATCAGAGAGGGCTTTTATTTAAAATTAGAGAGAAAAAATAAATAAATAAATTAAAAAAAAGGTGCATGGGGAAGTCAAAAGTGTGCTCTCATCACTAGATTTTGCAGTGGGCAAAGATGGGCCTCAGTGTTTGTGGACACAGCACTGATGAGAAAATAAAAGCATGATTACACACGAATGACAGATGTAGCAATATCAGGCACAAACTAAACAACATCAAGAGCGGTAGATACATCACATCCCTTGCAAAGGCCAAATGACAGAAACAGAGCTATTTGCTTTCGCACTGGTAACAAGTAGAACCTCTCATTATTGCATGAATGATGGCCTTATGATGTGAAAGACCAAGGAGCCCAAAAAACCGGCTCGGGTTTCAATTGGCCATGTCTGTGCTAATTCCCTTCAACCTTAGAGACCCCCAGCTCTTTTGCTGGATTTAGGGCTTGTGATGTCTTCCTCCTGAGTGAGTGGGATCTTTTTCTCATTGCCTCATGTGTTTTTTCTGACTGGGATTTTTGTGTTTTACTGTTTTATGGAGTCTGACAAACTCCACAGGCATTTGCTTTTAGTATTGCTGTTAAGGATTTCAATCAGGCGACACATACCTTGGTCTCGGCCTAGCATATAGAGCACGACTGAGATGCCCTTCTCCTTATTTTATGCAGATTCAATTTGAGATGGTACACAACTCGTATTACATACCCTTTTGAAAATTCCCCGGGTTACAATTGACCATGAACCAGGCTGGTTTGTGAAATGCAATATTTATTTATTTTAAAATTCAAAAGAAATCATACAATTTTAATATGGGGCAGCAATCACCAATGGGGTGATAATCACAATGAAAATGGAATCAAGACACTCGGTTACCCTTCTCCTAGAACATATACACAGAACAATTGAATAGGAGCACTTTTTGATTTAGGAAAGGTAGCACCCAAGTTAAGGATTCCGCCTGCAATGTTCCCTCAATCCACAGATAATCGAATTCTGAGTGGATAGAGAAAAGCAACAGGTAATCAGGCAGAAGACATAATAAGAATCTGACCTTCCCTCACAGAATAAGAGGCAAAAACGGACTTTAGACCCTTAAAAAGGCCTAAAATAACACTCGGAAATGGCAAATAATTAATGTGTGGTTAAATTATAATATACATATGTTTATCACAATAGCATGTATGTTATCTCACTGTAAATCACAAGGCAAAAGATCAGCAAAAGGCATACAATTTGAAAATGAGTGGAAAGCTTAGAGCATGCTGCAGCCAAATGACACGTGGGAAAACTTGCAATTTTCTCAATTCCCGCTTTAAAGTACTCAAACGTTTTTTAATAAAAACGGGTGAGATACTCTGATTTGGGCTGGGCAATAGATATATAACACAGGGACGCTATAGAGTTGAAAATAGGTCTCTAGCTATGAAATTGGAGGAGATATGCAAGATCTAAAAAGGTGCGCTTTGAGTAAAATGAAGCCGTGACATAGGAAAGGAAATCAGTTGTGACAAGAGCAGTTTTACTTTAAACTAGAGTATTCAGACTAGACCATCAAAGATGGACACAGTAACATCCAAGGTTGATTCGCGAGTTCAAACCTGTCACCCCAGCACCGAACCTTGGCAGAAACCAGTCCGCTCACTCAAAATATGAGTAATAGCTTAGATTACACAAGACAAAATTGAAAAGAGATGGCGCTAGCACTTAAAAATTAAGGACAGAATGCAAGGATAATTCTAACAGTTTCAACAAGTTATTAGGGTAAGATAGGATTGTTTTGAGAGTGGGATACGGACAAAGGCAAGACAAGATAGGCTATGCATTTCTAAGGGTAGGGATTATACTCACAGTCCACTTTCTAGCTTTGGAACTTTTGGACAGCCAACAGGGTCAGGTCATCACACGGCGGGCGCACCTGACAGCTCGGCAAGGTCTAGTCACTGGGTAGCGAACAACTGGGCAATTCGGGTCACTGGATGGTAATTCTCCTGGCAAAGGACAGCTGAAAGGCAGGATTGCAGTGGGCATGAAGGTAATGGGCAGCAAGCCATCCTTATTTCAGGATGTAAAAGGTACCACAGCTTTCCCCTTTTTAATGGGAGATTAGTCGGTTGATTCTGGATCAATGGCCTTGCTGGGAATAGGATCTGCAATGCTTAGGCCTTATAGTTGGAATCAGCAAGATGGCTGGAGCAGATCAGGAACGCAGTGCAGGAACTTTAGGAAGAGTGTGTGTAGAGTCTTGTCAGGGACTCTTATTTATAATGCATGGTGACATCAAAGTATATTGCTGGGCAGGCTTAACTAAGCACATCTCTAACCGACTGGATTGGTCAGGGGTGCTAGTCCCTGCCTCACTCTCAACTAGTTGGATTTCAAGGCAGAATGTCAGATTTATGATGGGAGTTTTACAATGTTCAAAAACCTCCCGCAGTTACTTTAGCTAAAATCTGATTTTGCCACAAATGGTACATTTATACAGTTGAAGTCTCTTAGCAGCTTGCATAAACAGGTTACATATTTTATGCATAACATTCCACTCAACTCTGAAATCTGAGAGACATTGTTTCGCCCTTCTAATACTTTTTTGGTAATTTGGAGTATGAAAGATTTGGCCTAAAATTCTGTAACTTTATACACGTGTGTGGATTATCATGAGGGAGGCAAGTATTAAAATTTGCAATGACACCATGGATACTTTCCCTATAATCCTCAATTCTTCGCCATTTCAGTCCCCAAGGAGTCAGTGAATTCTACAATGTCTCAAATTATAAATCAGAGAATCATATTTAAACTGTGAAATGTTTGCATTTATGTCCTGCTGCAGACATAAAAAGCTTTACATTTTTATGAATAGTCTTTGGAGGCAAATGTTCAATCTGTCCCCCATGTGTGGGCCTGCCGTCCAAGGCTACCCCCTCCAGGGACAGAGTCATCATGTAGATTCCCTTGAAGCTTCCTGTAGAAATCACGAGGAAGTGTGGCTTTTCACATGTCCATGTCCTGGAGGTTCCATTGTCAGAGGGTTCAGCCCAGATCAGATTCAGTCCAACTTACTAATTATCACAGAGATGTTAGTATCTACTGAGACATAGCCCAGATAAACCCCCCTTTTTTTTAACGCACAAAAGCAACAACAAAAAAAAATACATGTCAATAAAAAAAAAATAAATAAATAAGAAAAAGCGAGAAAAAAAAGCTATTTTATTTTTTACATTTTTGCCATTCGACATTATGGATTCGACATTTTAACTGGACCCTGGTGTATTACATGTCAATGGATCAGTCTTATTTCTGCACCAGCTGCACATTTTTTTCCAACAGCAGCGGTACAAAGACTTAGTTGCTGGCCTTCTGTCCGAAAGCAAAATCTCCATCAAGTCACCCGGGAGGTCCCAATCCTTGTATCTTAGCCTCTCAGAAACAATGCGTAAACGGCGAGTGTCTTGACCTCTGGATGGAGAACCCAACCTTCCTCTTGCGAGAGAAGATACTCTCTTTATGAAAGACGTATTGGAGGGCAGATGGACATGTCCAGAAGGTCCAGGTACCATGTCCTACTGGCCCAGTCCGCAGCAATTAGGATCATGAATTTCCCGAACTTTCTCAACTTCCTAATAAAGTGAGGAATGACCGGGACTGGAGGAACCTTGTTCAGGAGTGGATATGCCCAGTCCACCACAAACGCGTCTCCTAGAGCTCCTCTTGGGAGAAACCGCTGGAGGAGAACAGTTTGTACTTCCGGTTGACACTGGTAATGAACAGATCCACTTGAGGGGTTCCCCAAAGGGTGAAGATCTCTTGAAGGACCTCCTGAGCTAGTTCCCACTTGTGGGAGACTGCTCTGCCTGCTCAGAGTGTCCGCCCGCTGCATTCTGCACTCCGGCTAGGTTAACTGCTGATAGGGTGATTCTTTCTTGAATTGCCCAGAATCAGACCTGCATTGCCTCTCTGCACAGTGGTAGTGACCCTACACCTCTTCTCTTGTTGAGGTATACATAGTGACTGTGTTGTCCGGCATTATCAGGATGTTCTTCTCCCACACAGAGGGCAAAAAGGCCTTCAGCGCTAGTCTGATTGCCCTCAGCTCCAACATGTTGATATGTAGTTTGGACTCCAATGGAGACCATTGACCGCTGATTGTCAGGTTGTTGGGATGCGCTCCCCACCCTGTGAGTGAGGAATCCGTTACTACCTTTATCTGCGGCAATGGTTGCCAAAATGATTCTTTTAAAATGTTGTCCATGCAGGCCCACCTCAGAGATCCTGAGCGACTCTGTTTGGGACCTGAAGGAGATCGGACATCCTGCTTGAGAATTGAGACCATTGAGTCCTAAGAGCCCACTGGAGAGATCTCATTCTTAGGCGCGCCTTTGGCACCAGAAAAATGCAGGATACCATGAAGCAAAGCAACCTTAGAAAGTTGAAGGCCGGGAGACACTAGGCACTCTTTGGTGACCATCTGCAGAATGTCTTGAGCCCTCTATCTGGTGGCAAGACTCCCCCCCCCCCTCACCCCCACCCCCACCCCAGGGATGCATCTAGGACTGCTCCAATGAATAGGAGATTCTGGTATGGTATCATGTAAGACTTCTTGAAGTTGAGGGAGAAGCCCAGTGTGTGAAGGAAGTGACAGGTGGAGCGGAGATGTTCCAGGGCCTGTTATGGGGAACATGCCCTGATCAGCCAATCCTGAAGGTAGGGGTAGACGTGAATTCCTCCCCTCCTGAGACTCGCTGCCACAACTGCCATTAACTTGGTGAAAACCCTTGGGGCTGAGGTTAGTCCAAATGACAGAACTCGAAACTGATAATGAGAACCACCAACCGCAAACCTGGAGGTACCTTCTGTGCTTGTGATGGATAGGCACATGAAAGTAAGCATCCTGAAGGTCTAATGATACCATCCAGTGCTGAAGGATCGGAGAAAGGGTAACTATCTTGAACTTGTCGTTCCTGAGGAACTTGTTCTAAACTCCCAAGTCCAAGATGGGTCCCAAGCCTGCGCCCTTTTTTGTAATTAGAAAGTACAGGGAGTATCAACCCTTGTTCCTCTCCGCTACAGGTACTAGTTCTAGAGCACCTTTCTCCAGGAGGGTTAATATTTCCTGCACAAGGAGTGGATGTGGAACTGTGAAAGCTGTTATCCGGTGGATGACTGAGGCTTTTATTTTTATTTTTAGACAGGGACGGCAGTAACCCAGGGCCATTGTTTCCAATGCCCATGCATCCGAAAAATAAATGCCTGCCATTCTTTCAGATGCTGCGAGAGTCTGCCTCCCATTGGAGTCTTGCCAACTAAGTCATCAGAAAGGTTTTGGGGTGGCTGACGCAATGGCTGATGGCAAAGTAGCCGCTGCTGGGACGGTCTTAGTACCTCTTCCCCGTCCACCACAGGAAAATCTTTGACCTCTTTGAACCGACTGTCCTCTACCTCTTCCAAATGTGGAGTAGTGAGAAAAGGACCTACCCCTCCAGGGTGTACCAGTGGGGTGATTTAGAGGTTGTCCAATCACAGCACCAAAGGATTTGGCTGCTGCCTTTGAAGTTTGCAGTTACTCCAGACTTTCATCAGCCTTGCTACCAAACAAATCTGTGCCGTCAAAGTGCATGTTAAGCAGTCTGGATTCTATATCTGGAGCAAATCCTGACTTCCTTAACCAGGCAGATCTGTGCATAACTGTACTAGCTGCCATTGCTCGGCTGATTCCGTCAGCCGAGTCGAGAACAGTCTGGAGGGATTCACACATAGCGTCTTTTCCATCCTTGACGTGACGTGCGTGTACACAAACGTATACTACCATCAGCCTCCATTGATCGGTGGCAGATGGCAACATGTTCATCTTCACCAGTAGCCAGTGGGGGAGCATAAAGCCTAAATGACCACTTAAGAAAAGCTATTCAGTTTGCTTTGCCAGTTGCAGCAGCCCCCCCCCCTCTCCACACGTGTGTTTGTGTTTGGTGGAAGCAAGGCATTTCAGTGGAAAGTATGTTGAAAAGCCCAATTCTGGCCCTGGGTGGCTGGTTTTGTTTGTGATGCTAAATCTGTCAATTTATGACCTTTTAGAAAATATTTGTTAAGATTATTTAACTCCACCTGCTATACCGCAATAACCATGATATACCGTCATTTGGCAAGAAGGTTATCGTACCGTCATAAAACTAATACCGTGACACCCCTAGTGTCCAAACCACTAGGATTATGTAGGCACTCTTGAAGGTCTTTTATTCTGGATTCTTCAGTTATTAGAACCTCAGGATCTGATAACGTACCATATTGGAGGCCAAAAGATCTTGATTCATCAAATGATGGTTTTGCGTCTTCATAATTCGAGAAAAGAGATTTGACAAAAAAAAATCATCAGCCCTAGGTATCTGGATATATGATTTTTCAATGATACCCGATGGTGTCAAGATATTCGTCGACAAACGTGCCAAGATAGTCTATACCGTCAATGTCGATGGCTTTGATCCCTGCATCGACTACTTCAACGCCTGTAGCATCGAGGAGCTCGACGCCTGATGCGTCAATTACTTTTGCTAATGTTTTTGTTCGATGGGGTTAAAATGGTCTTTTGGGGCCCATGAAGATGCTCTTGGCGCCCGTTGGGTCGACGACTCGGTCCTCGAAGGGACTTTTTCGCGACTCGAGGTATCCGGGCCCAAAGGCACCCAAGTCTTATTCTTATGCTCATCAGGTCTTTCGACCCGAGCATGGCTTTCAATAGTGCTCGAGGGGGTGAAGGCCGCATTCTCAAATACTTTCATCATCTTCAGCCTAAATTTTTCCCACTCAGCTTGGGAGGCTGTTTTTGTTGGACATACAACCCATTCCAAAGAGAAACTCTAAGACGCCGACCTATGGTGCCGTTTCTTCGAGTGCCTTGATGACGAATGGTGGGAGCCACTTTTTGATCGGGGTAGTTTACTTTTTTTTAACGGCGAGGAGAAACAGTTCGACTCATCCGATGTCTGTCTTTTCGACACAGTCTATGGGGACTTATGGATCCTACCTGCCCCAAGTTTCCTCCTGTGCTCTCTCCGGGCTTTTGATGTCATGGACAGGCAGTCCTCACACTCAGATGAAGGAAGAGCAGATCCCAGACACGACAAGCATATTCTGTGGGGGTCCGTAACAGACATCTTGGACCCGCAGTCACAGCATTTCTCTCGAAGATTCTCACAAAGGAACCAAAGCGTACCGTATCCAAAGCGTTAAGTGTGGAAAAACAGAATTGAAGCCAACAGACGCTGCACGTGCTATATATACCTTCAGTGATGTAGACATCGAGACGAAGGCCTCCGAGGGATATTGAGTCGACAGGCATCGATGAGCAGCACCCTCTGCTGAAATACAATTTCCGAAGTAGCTAAGCTGGATATTCGAAATATAATAAGATAAGGAATACGTGGGAGGAAACAATCTACCTTCTTTAGCATGGGTTTCTTGCAGAAATAGAATGTTTGCTCTGTGCCATTGTACATAGGACATTACCTTGTGTGTTTTAGTAAAAATTTCCCAGGCCACGGATATTCCAACATAGTATTTTCAGCTGTTGTGCCAGGCCCTGTATGTTATCAGATAACATACACTGTGTTCACTCATAGTACCTTTTGCTATGTTACATAGAACCAACACCTCTGGGTACTCAAGTTTTTTATTTTCTTTCTTTTTAACAGTTTCCTTCCCCCAATTCTCCTGTATTGCGCAACAGGCGCTCAACCATTTTACAGACCTCAGCCTGGGATCCAGGGCTTGTCCCCATCCCTCCTCCCCCACTGCCACCCCCAACCCTGCAGTGTACCTACCCCCCTCACCCTCCCACCCCGAACTACCCCCTTGTTCCAAAGTGGTCCAAGGCGGTGTATTTTCTTCAATTCACACAAAGTAAGTGCTATGGGGTGCGTTGTTGCCATACAGCATTTAGCATTGTACTTGGGATAGCACATCCATTATATAAAGAGTAATGTGGCGGCCGGTACATCCCAACAGTCGCCGCACGACATTAAACCTGGGATGACATATCCGTTGTAAAGAATAGAGAGGCTGCAGATATAGGACATATACCGCTGTCTACGAATCCTAGGTCTGGGATTCTTGATCATCAGTCGGTTGTATTCTCTTCAGCTGGCTCAACAAAATGGTTGTTGAAGATCTGTGCTTCAATGAACTTGACAGCCTCCCTCGGGACTGTAAAAAAGTAAAGTTTGCCCCGGAACTGGAGCTTTAGTCGCGCTGGAAATAGCATTGCATACTGGATGTTACGCTCGTGGAGCATCTTCACCCCAATAAATTGTCGGTGCTCCTGTTGCACCAGAATGGAAAAGTGAGGGAATATACGGATGGTCTGGGAGCTTAGTCTCAGTTCTTTCTTCTCCCTGGCCAAGCGAAGCAGATGGTCTCCATCTCGATAACTCAGTATTTTCGTAATGATGGGTCTGGGGAAATCACCTGGTTTAGGCCTGGGGGCCAGAGGACGGTGGGCAAGCTCTACCGCAAAGAAGGGGAGAGTTCCGGGTGCCCAGGCAGATCTCTGAGCAGGTTTTCAACAGCCAGTTACATGCACAGGGACCCCGATTATACAGACTTTGTTCCTTCGGGCACACGATTCAAGATCGTTGCATTTATTCTTGACCTATTCCATGTCTCTGGTGAGAGTAGTCACCATGTCATGAAGTGACCACAGATTGTCCTTGGTGGCCCCAATTCTGGTCTCCGCCTCAGTGATTCGAGCCCCCTCATGCGCAAGTTGGGAATCGCGTGGATGCCACATTCACGGTTATATCGTCAAGCTTCTAATGCACAGCGGCAAATTCTTGCACCATTGCTTCCATCATGCTTGACAAATAAGGTGCAAATGAGGGGCAAGGGCCCAGCATGGCCTGTTCCCACTGGGCTTGAGGTGATTTTCCCCGTTCACCTCTGGGGGCAGATCTCGCAAATCTATCCACGGCTTCCCCCAACCCCCACCTCATCCTTTAGTATTGGTGAGTTGCCAGGGTATGACTTCGGGAAGAATTTCTGGACACCCAAAAGGGAGGAGCAATCCAACTGCGTCAGGTGTTTAATGAGGCGTCTCTGGGGGCCCAGAGGTAAATAACCACCAGTTAGGTGGTCAAATAAGGTTATGCCTTTTGACTACTCTCCTAGCATAGGCATGCTCATCTAGGGGGGATGTGATGCCCAGGGCCCCAACTGCCTGTTGTACACTCCAGCCACCCGGCTGGTGTAGTTACTGTGGTTTTGAATAATAAAGTCAACCACCGGGCCATGTGCCCAGTCAGGGTGAAGGGCAGTGGTTACGTCTTATATTGGCCCAGTCTAGAGGCGGTTCAATAGCCAATAGGGCTTGAGCGATTCCATCAAATGGGGGGGGGGGGTCTTCCCTGCCCTGTGGTCATTTATATGGTGCAGTGGGGAGACAGCAGAATGGGGCACCCAGCAGCAGGGGTCTCCGCAGTGTTGTTGGAGCAAATACATACGAAGGCTCCCGCGGTTTGGTGAGGGTCGTTTGGTAGCCTCAAGAAACAGCGCAATATAGCTGTGGAAGGGTGTGGGATGCCTCACCTCTGTTCACAATTATGCGAGCATTGCCTCAATGCCTCAATGTTCACCGCCCGGGACTCGGGCACGTCGCTGCATATTGGGACCTTCGGCCGTGAGGGACGAGCTACATGCTGCCCAGAAGCTGCCACAGCAGGACTCTCCGGGGTTAAAAGTGGGTCGCTCTGCATCCTCCGATCAGGGGCTCGAGCCAGATAGAGGATGTGTCTTGGCAGGCGCCGACGCATAGGCGCCGCCTGCGACCAGTGGATCTGGGAGCGCCGTCAGAGCTGTTCCAGCCATATAGACAGTGCAGCCGCCAGCGTAGTTCAGGCAGGGCAGCGCCTGTTTTAGGTCCACCCAGGTGCAGGCCGTTTCGCGCCTTTGGTGAAAGACAAGTGTCTCGGGCAGCCAGGGCCCCCCTGTTGCAGCCCAGTAAAGCCTCAAAGCCTTATGCACCCAACCGTCAGATCGTTGTGCAGTTGAGGATTGGATAATGTTGCCTCTGTAGCAAGGTATCTGCGCTGTTACGAAGCTCTCAGGCTAGGCAGCCATTCCTCTTGTCTGCTCAACAGCACCCCCTAGTCAAGTTTTTATTAACAGTCGGATTGGTCTCTGGTGTCTCCCAATTCGTCGCTACCCTTTTCTGTAAGGCAATATGAAATGGTAATATGGGATCTGACTGAGTACCTTTAAGATGTCGGTTAGATCATCTTGTTCGAATGGCAATGGAGGACTGCGCAACCCCATTTATTCCACTACCTTGTCTGTAGGACAAATCTGCATGCTCCCCAGCTTCTGGTCTCCCAAAAACCAACTCAGGTGAGGTATCCACCCCACTTGCAGTCTGTACATTATCGGAGGTCTCTTAACCCTGACTCTTCTGCAACAAAAATCTCAGGTACATTAGGCATACCAAATTGGAGGCCAAATGGAGCCTCTTCATCGGACTGCTCATTCTCTCCATATATGGAAGAAAGAAGCTTAAAGAAGTCTTAGTAGCACATAGGTTTTCTCAGCAATGTGAGTTTTTGTAGATAATGGGTTCAACATGGGACGAGTGTTGAATCTTTCTTCATTGGCGCCATAACTTTTACTGGGATGCTCAGCGTCAATGGCGCAGCTGGCAATGATGGGGCAGCTGGCATCAATGTTGATGTCGAGGGTTTGGCTGGCAGAGGTGTCGACTTTTCTTGCTTGACTGATCCTTCTATGAGACTTACTCAAATCGAGGACTCGACGGCTCTTGATGCAGATTGGGTCTTAGCCCTGGGCTCGAAGGGGCACAGGATTTAGGTCGAGCCCATTCCTTCCCGGCTTATTTCGAAGGCGCGGTATGAGCATGGCTTGGAGGCTTCTGTTTTTCAAAAGTTTTGAACATCACTGCTCTGAAGGCCTCCCACTCGGCCAGAGTCGATTTTTTGGTTGGGCAAGAAACCCTCTCAGGGGAAGCATCCGATGAAGTCGACCTATGGTGCCTTCTCTTAGATTTCTTCGAGGATGAAGAAGACTGGTGGGAGCCGCTCCTCAATCTGGACTGTTTGGCCTTCTTCCTTTGAGGAGAGTCACCTCTCAACTCGTCGAGTCGAAGGTTTCTTGGTCGGGGTAGGGGATTTAGGGATTCAGCCTACCTTCAACTTCCCCTTTCGTTCCATCAAGTCATGGACTGGCAGTTGGAGCAGTCTGAGGTGATATGATCCACTTCGAGGCACCACAAACAGATACGATGGGGATCGGTCAAAGATATTTTCGACCCACAATTGCAACACTTTTTGAACGTGGTCTTCGGGGTTGTCATTGTCGATGAAGACATCTCGATTCTCTATCGATAATAATGAAGTTCGTCACAAAAGTGATGAAGACGTGCTCTGTATTTCTTCAAAGCTAAAGCTGTTGCAGATAAATTGAACTGAAGCCAACGGGTGCTGTGCGTGCTATACATGCCTTCAATTACATCATCCTTGAGATGGAGGGCTTCAAGGGACATTCAGTTGACGCCATCGACACACAGCGCCCTCTGCAGAAAAAAATTCCAAAGCAGCTGAAGTTGGATAACATCAAAGATGAGGAATACGTGGGAGGACACAATCCATACGAATTGCATATTTTTATTAAAGGAAGTACTGTACAATCATATTATGTAGATAATAACAAATGAGCATGCTGAGGTGAACTTGAAGGAATTGATAGTGCAATGGTGTATCCTCTAGGAAGATTGTAGTCTCCCAGGAGAACGATGAGGGGATTAACACCAGCAAAGTGAAAGCATTGTCATCTGATGAGCTCTTTATCTGGGTCGGAGGGTGGATGATCAGGGTCATCTGATTTGATTGTCATTTTTGGGGGAGAGAAGGAATTGGTAGGAAGTAGGTTGTAAGAGGAGATGAACGACTTTTGAATAGAGTACCCAGGCTTGAAGGATGTGTATTATGAGACAAAAAACGTTATATAGCTGGGTGTGCAATGCTGTCTGATGCAGCCAGTGAGAAAAGCGAATTCAGTATTGGGGTACATTTGTATGGGAACCAGAACTCTGATGAGCGGATCTAGAACATGGTGCTAGAAAGCCAATATATTCAGTATGTGGGAAGATAGATATAACATGGACAGGAGATGTGATTGATAGTATGTTGAGTGAGGGTAGATAACAGGTTTTGGGTGCTCAAGGATTCAGACAGGGTAGGTGTCATGAGGCACAACGCGTATGTAGGGATCTCCCACTGTAGTGACAAGGCTGGCATTTAAACCCCAAGTCTTAACTCAAACAAGCCCAATCAGCCATTGCCACAAATTGACACCAAGTGTGTTTGGTGAATGCCAGGAGTCACTTACAGTGATTGTGGCATGTGACCCCAAAACTGAAGCCAGTCAGGGCATCGGAAAGAAGATGGTCGGCCAGACTGAGGAAGGAAGTGGTGCTAGTCTACACTGACCTTAATGGATCATATTGTTTATGTAATGTAACTGGACAATGTATGTGCAAAATGAGCGTCCATGTATGCCCTCCGTATGCCCAATAGTCAATCCTGACAACAAAGCAAACTAGTAAGAGAAAGGCTTACATCTTAAGCTAAGCAGAGTATAGTGATCAGGTGTGCGGGTGCACCAGCTCATCACCATGATGTACTGAAGTTAGTATACATTTTCCATGGTCATCTTTCCCAATTCCTTACATTCCAACGTTATGAGAAGTGTTTGCCAAGCGAGTGGTTGTGACAGTATAGGCCAACACTAGTGACCTGGTTCCAATGAACAGTGTGACCCATTATGCCTTCCACAATGATGTGCTCTAGCACCTTGAAGCTTCTCATGAGCTAGATGGAATTACCACTTATGCTCTCAGGCCCAAATAACCAGACAGACTCAAAGAATATGGCAAAGTACTACTTTATTTTCAGCATAAAATAAAGTAGGGCAATCTGGCGAACAAACAAACTGTAGTCCACGCAGTCAAACTTCAATTTTGATTACACAAAGGCTTTGTACCTCGATATGCGTCATCTATGATGTCATCCTACATGGCAAACTGTAAAACCTATTATAGGGAGGGATTGGTTAAGGGATTTGTGCCTATATCAGAAGTATTAGTAATATCACTGGATGTCCCTTATCTAATAGGCACGCCTTGAACCACCTCTAAATACATATAATACAGTTATAGCAGAACAGTAGCGGGTTGGCATGTGCAACATTGCCTAGCGTGTTGCTACATAGAGTCTCCGACTGGTTGGCATGCTCGCCCAACCTTGGACCTTTGGCTCGTTATCTTCACCTGGAACTTAATGAATAGCTCTTGTTTTTGAATTGTGAATCCCATGTGAGGAGACCACAATTTGGTCCACATCAACCTTTCATTTACTGCCATTTGATTTATTAAGCTGGGCGTCATCACTACTCTTGGCCTCTGGAGACTTGCTCACTCCACCTTGCATAGTCTTAGGCTTTTTGCATCTTTGACTGTCCAATACTTGGCTCTTGCAGAGGTGTTCTTCTTTGATTAATCTAAGAGAAATGGGTGTTACGTACATGGCCTATCCTCTCGACTCCCTTTGTGCCTTGCAATTATGCCTTGAAGTGGCATCCTTGATCCCAGGCCAAATCGACGACTCTTTATTCCTCACATGAACCTGTTTTTCAGCGTCACCCGACTCTGCAGGCCTTGTCCATTACTGAGGTAGCTTGACTGATTTCAACACAGGTCCTACGCCCATCTTTCCATCATGGTCGCCTTAGCCACGTTATGTTTTCTTCTGCAGCAAGCTTATATATGTCTCAACTATCTTGCGTATGTACATTCACTTCATATCTCCTTAGCCATTTCTTTGGTGCATACGATTACTTCATCTTCGATTGCATGTTTCTCTCATTACTCCAGCTAAATTTTCATTCTTTAAGTATTTGCATATCGTTTCAGTGCATCTTCATATCTTTCCGTCATGACTTCACTCTGCCCTCGTCCAATTTCACTTATAGCTCTTCGATGTCCAATGGTGTGTGCAGACATCCTTACACCCTTTCAGTGTGGGAGCACATTCGTTATAGTTGAGTGCATATTGTCTCTCATACATTCTATGCAGTATCGGGGTAATATCTGGTGTCCCACATAGGACTCTTCTCCTGCTCTTTCAATATGATGGTGGTGAGGGAGTGGGAGCTAGGGATGACGTGTCTACCTGTTCCTCTACATTCAACCCTCTGATCAAGTCCTCAACCACCTCCTCCTCTTCAATCTTCTTTTCTCTTCACTCTGTGGCTTCTTGGGGATGCATATCTTCGTCACCCCCCTCAGGTGACCTGCATTCTTTATATGTTCATCCACAATATGGCAGCACTCTCCAGATGGTGGACAAAATACCAAACATCCCACATATTTCTTGTGATCCTTAGGGTAGCAGAACTTTGTTCCTGGGAGCAATAGGGGACAGCCTTATGTTTTCATGGGTGCCGCTTTCAGTTTGCATATGTTCAGTTTGAGCTTCTCTATCGATCATTATCTTCATACCAATAGCTTTCTTAACTGTCTTTGCGCATTGCACTATAAGGATCCTTACCAGACAGAATACTAGCAATGCTAGTATTGCTCCAAGTAGCTTGAAGGCATTCGCCAGCCTAGTTGAAACCCATGAAAACAGACGTGACCCAATCATCGTCTTCCGGCTCACCAGCTTCATCCCCCATCTTCGCATGCAGGATAATCAGCATAGATATTGCTTCCGTCAGGGTTCCATTTTCTCCATCACGGGCAGGTGTGACTGTGCAGCAAGAAGGCCTGATGTTGGTGCACATGCCTCCTTCCATTATTGCGATTAAGTCCAGAACATACCTGTTCTGGAGGGTCATAAGCCTGATGGCCCTCAATTCTTCTTTGATTGCAGTGAATCCTGTTATTGTCAAGTTGATTGATTGTAGCAGCTCCCATCTGGTTATTTGTAACCACTTGGCATTCGCTGCAGTCTGAAGTCCTAGTTTAAAAATGGATGTAAATATCTTTGCCATCTTGATGAATATTCTTTGCTCCACCTGAATATAGTCATAGGCTGCTATTGACTGAGGAGAAATGGTTCTCCCTCTTCAGTCGACGGAGATTGAGCGACCTCTTTTTCTGATATTCATCTATCTTTGTCATCAATATGAAGGTCACTTTGGGGACTCATTAATGCAGGAACATGTATGACCACAATAGAACATGTTCCTCCCCAATTCTTGGGTAGCTGCAGATAAGCTCTGGATCCACAAGCCCAATATTGATCCATCAGCATGACGGTTCCTCCATTCATTCCTGGGACTTAGAGGATCTGTTTCCATCCTTTATTTTCTCCAACTAGAACCAGGAATTTGTTCCTGAAGCATGTTGTCGCATTATTTATTGGTATTATGGATGCCGGTCCTGCTTCATTGTCAACCCATGTAACCAGCTTAGAATATTTGGCCTATGACTTTAGACAAATGTCATTCATCATTTGCATTATGCTTACTGGTTCCTCCTTCAAAAAATGTGCGGTGCAAGATAAGATTCCTTCTTCCCATCCTGCTCTGGTGGCAACGGGTCCATATACCAAAAACCTAGGTCTCTCCCAGCATCCTGGTACTCCTGATTTTTCTAGTATGTCTGAACATTCTATCCTCTTTATTTCAACAACCTTTACTTGTTCTGCAGTTAGGAATGAATATACAAGCATCCTGCTCATCCAGCCTCTATCTTTTTCCATCTTTTGTGTTTTCATATAAGCAAACGCCATAGTAGGGTTGCTCATCTTCCTTCGAATTGTCCTCTGGTTTACGCTGCAAGATGGCTGAGGCACTTTGCATCATGTGCAGGTATTTCTTTTGCAATAGATGTTCTGGCTGCGTTCATGGCATAGAGGATGAGAGAACATATGTAGCAGCTTTCATCTGATGCTCTCTCCCACCTTCTTCATGTGCTGTTACTACATGTTATGCTTTAAATGGGCCAAATTATCAAGTTGTGCATTTATATTTTCATTATCTTCATCAGCATCCCTTTTAAGTTAAACAAATTGTTTAGTAGAAATCAAGCAAGATGCTACTCATGCTTTTGTTAGGGATCATAAAAAAGTTTCATTGTTAACCATTGTGTCTGCACTTTTAATAAGTGTCTAAATACCAAAATAAGGAAGAAAAGAAATAATAATGCAGAATGACATCACAATTACTATTCCAGAAAAACTCATTATTTCTTGATGGTAGTGAGTCTTATATTTTGGAACCTTGCTGTCTCGTTTTAATTCAATATGTAATTTTATAAATCACATGTATATCAAAAACTGCAGCATAATAGCGATAATGATTCTGAAAATAATAGGATTGTGACATGTCTTGGCATTACTAAAATCAATTTCCACATGTCGTCTTATCAGAGCTGGGCAGAACTGTAATATATAGGTAAAAACAGCATACAACAATGTGTGCAATATTATTGTGATTGGCAGCATAGAAAATGCAATGTGCTCTTTTTCTTTGGATCCGGTACATCAATAAATTTTCTCTTGTTCCTATCTCAAATATTTCCAGAATAGTCCATGCATTCCCTTTTAGATTTAAAGAATGTCAATTTGTATTCCAAAGTGTTTTTAAACTACATACATACTTTATCTTTGCTCTTGGTAACCGATCTGGTCTGCATGCGTGGAACTACTTCTCTTGCTTCACTGTCCGCAGCTGCAGAAAGGGTCAAGGTCTCTTTGTATGGTTGGATGTCGTGCAGGTGCAACCAGGCTCTTATTCCTTGTAGCTTGACAGCTGTGGGAGTAACTTCTTCTGCTTCGTAGGGTTCCCTTAAAACGGGGTTTATTCCAAGTGCAAACAAATTTGCATTCCACCACATGGTCCTCTGGATATAAACTAGGTTGCTTCAATAGACTACCAGGATCAATTGGTTGGCTGTCTTCAATTCTCTTTGACCCCTCACTCTGGTTCATGATCGGTTGAGAAATAAAAGAAACACTAGCAGTCATAATTACCAAATAATCATGCATCTCATCACCTAATGTCTTCGCTACACTATTGGCATCAGTTTCTAACCTAGTAGGAGGAGCAAGAGGTACTCTCATACGGCATCCAGTCACCAACACATGAGGAGCTAGATGTGATCTGAGAGCCAGGCTGATTTCGCAGTGCACATAGTGCAAGGGGTAGGCAATGTACCACCCCTCCATTAAAGTGATCTTTATTTTTGCTATCCTCTCCTTAAGGCGTCAGTTTAAATGTTCACAAATCCCATTCGCCTGTGGGTGATAGGCAGAAGAGAAATTGTGCTTTATACCTAAAAGAGTGACCAGTTCAAATAGTTCATTTACAAAATGTGGTCCATTGTCAGACCACAGACCTTCGCACACACCCAGCTTGGAAACACCTCATGCATGAGGAACTTGGCAGCACATATGGCATCGTAGTGCGTACATGGGCCTGCCTCAATCCATCTAGAAAAGGACATACCACAACCAGTATGTACCCATATATGTTGCATGTCTGCAACATATCCACATAATCTATAAGTGGATGCTCAAACGGGCCATTCCCATTAACCTTAGCAACTCCAAGCTCTTTTTCTGGACTAGACTTTACTCCTGAGTGCCTGGGACATTTTCCTCACTCTGTGTTCTTTCTGACTAGGATTTCTGTGTTTCTTACTGTTTAATGGAGTCTGTTAAACTCTATAGGCATCTGGGTTTTGCATTGTGACACACAACACCCTTGGTGCTGCGTCGCTGAGAAGTCCCTTGGACTTTTCTAAATGTTCAACTACATTTTCTTGGGTGAACTACTGTTCCCAACAATAGTAAGAGGACTTGTCTTACCTTTTCTTTTGTGGATTCAGCACACACCACCCTATGTGGAGTGCTGGGGGGTTACATAGTAACTCCTTGTCCCACATCTCATGTAACATTCTGTTTCACTAACTAACTTGAATGGCTGGTGGCAGTGGTTTCTTTTTTACTACCTTTGTGCCATGTATCTGCAAGGCGGATTTCTCAGCTGTAGTAACAGCACCCAAGGGGGAACATTTTCTCAAAATAGCCCTGGTTATCTTTTTTACCATTTCTTGTCAGTTAGTTCCTACTCTTGTTTAAATCATCGGATTGGAGTCCTTTGCGCATTTTGCCTTTGGCGGGCTTCAGCCCTGAAACCCACCCAGGCTCCAGTTGTGTGGAAAGGCAGGAAGTGAGGGAGGTTCCCAAAACTTCCTTGTCCTTTTTCTCTAGGTGTGCCTGAGTGAAACCAGTTTCGATTGGCTAGCAGTCTGTCCGGGAGGCGAGGTTTTTGGGACTAGAGGAGAGTCGACCACTGGAGGACAACACCCAACGAAGACGACGTGAAGAGACATGATAAGCATCCTCCTGAACCTGGTGAAGCCCTGCAGTTGTGCTGACCCTGTTTTTTGTTGCGACTGGGAAGACCTGCAAGGGACAACTTCCTCCCTTGGGCTGGTGGGACCAACTAGCATTGAGACAAGCTTCATTTTGGCACAACCCCCGACTTGTTGTGACTTTCTAAAGCTACAGAATCCCAATGCCCGGGGACCCCGGACCATCGGGCGCATTGTCTTCAGAAGTGCGAATCTGGGCAAAGCTTTGTGGGCATCCAGAGGACCCGCCAGAAGCAGGGAATCTTGACCAGGACCAGGAACAAGAGTTTGAAACACACTGATTAGGGAATGCAAGTTGATGCGCATCGACCCCATCTAATTAATTCAGTGTTGCAACAATGCTGTGATCCTGCATTTTTTTCTCTTTGCAGGGTCCCGCCCCGAGTCTCTCACATATGGCAATAAAGGACTGTGTGATAATATATCCAACACTTGTCAATTTTCTGAGATACCAGCGAGTATATCACTGTTCGTTTTTGAAGACTGACCTGAAGAAAGTGGTCATAATAAATACACACCACTGAAACTGGTAGACAGCAGGGGCTGCAATAGGGGTGCTAGCATATACACCCAATCAAGCAGCTTTCACTCTGATCTCTTCATGGACCATAACAAGTCACCTGGATCCTGAGAGAGCCCAGAGCTAGTGTCTTCATTATAGCACACTAAGGCTAGTGTTACAATGAACACTATTTTAACCTTAGAGACGCTAGGGAAAGTTTTCAGTACGTCTACAGGCTAATGAATTGATTTGTACCTATAATAGGCAGCTGAACAAAGCCATAGTTCTTTTTAATTATGAATGAAAGAGTGGTTTGAAGAGGGTGATTTGGCATGTATTCACTAGACCGTGAGCCTAGAAGTACATAGCAGACAATATACTGTTCTTCCATTCTTTTCCTATCCACTTTTAGATAAGCGGCACACCAGGGCTATCTAGATTTAGTCATCAAATCGGCAGTAGTAGTTAGAAAATCATGCTATCCTTGTGTCTCTACTAGTGGATGTACTTTCAGTCCCTCTTTCTTTATGAACACTGTTTGAATGTGAAGCCTGTTACATTGTACCACTACACAGAGGTGTTTTGCCTTTGTGTTAAAACGTGATCGTTAGGGCAAACCCTGTTTACTTGGATAACAGGCTCCCCCCTCGTGATACTTCTGCTACACTGCAACAGGAAGGCATCAAGCTGGAACAAATTCAATTCTCAGGTACTGTGGGGCTTCGGGGTACATCTACCCTTTTGCATATTGTGGTTCTTTGTAGCTTGGGGAGTACCATTTTAAACCCTTTTGAGTTGACCTCATCTCACCTGCACTGGTCTCCCAGCTTGGGCTTCTTAAAGGTGGCTCCTCTTGAGCTGCTGTGATTTTCTATTGAACCACTGACTATTTTAAAACACTATTCTAGGAAACGTGCATCAGAACTTTGAAGTGGCCCATTGACTTTGGCTGTCCTGGCTCCCTAAAGGCCACCTCATTATTGTTGGAATAGAAAACTGCCTACATCCCTCTGGGAGAATCTGTTTTTCTACATTCAAAATATGTTCTGATCTGATTAACTTTTCCCTCCTTAAAACACAATATTGTAATGGTGATCATATGTAAGTGTTATTACTGACCTCAAATGATGTCACTCAGTGTGCTGCAATTTGTATAACATAAGAAAAGTTTACTCACCTACTTTATTGCTCTTGTTGAACTGACGCCTAACTTTGGGATTAATGTATTAGTTGCTGTTTTTAAAAGATTGTCCAATTATCCTTGTGTATATATAAATGAATATTTATACTACAGCCTTTCTTCTGCTTTCAATATGGTAAACCACAACATCCTGATCATCCGTCTCTGCGATACCCTGGACATTACAGACCAGGCCCTGGCGTAGCTTGCCTTCTTTACTCAGGCCCTTTCCCTCCTCCACCACTCTCTACTTGTGGTGTCCCCCGGGGATCTAACCTTTCCACCTGGTACTTCAATATCTACATGGCTAATCTCCATCCTCTACAACTCATCCAGAACAAAACCGCAAGACTTATCCTTGGCCTCAAGCCCTGGGACCGCATCTCACTGGCACTGAAATCCCTCCACTGGATCCCTGTGGCTGAAAGGATCAAGTTCAAGACCTTCTGCATAATCCACAAGGCTTTCTGGGGGAGGAGCCCAAACTATCTAAAACACTCTTCCTAAATACTCTCCCTCTAGAGGCATCTGCTCGGCTTCATCCAACTCTCTGCAGGTGAGCCACTTTCTCTTCCTCCTCCTCCTCCTCCTCCTCTCTCCCTCTCCCCTGCCAACCCCTTTATTTTCCATCCACCCTCCTTTGTCCTCCCTAACTCTGTCCAGTTTTCGCTGACTGGTTGCCTGGTTCACTTCCAGAGCCTACAGATCCCAGGCTCCCCCGCCAGTCTTTTGCACTTGCCTCCAGGCCGCTGCACTTTGTAAAACATTACTGCACTTTCAGCTTGCACTCCTTCAGCCGGCAACCTCTCTGCACTGGCAGCCTCCGCCCCCATATCTACACCTCCGTCTGTGCGTATGCATGAACTAAATGTACTAGGACCAGTTAGTTTGTCCTGTCCCCCGCGGCCCCCAGTGTTTTCTGCCCCCTTCCCCCCATACAGAGCATGGTCTCAACTGTACCACTTCAGGCACTTGCACTAGGAGAAATGTCATCAGGCCATTCTAGTTTTTCTGTTTAGATCATTCGGAATCTTCAAGGCCTAAGAATAATGACTGTATTCCCTTCCTGCTTTGAAGCACTTCATCTGTGTACAAGCACTATATAAATAAAAGTGCTAGTGTTTAATTGGATACCTGTATTTACTAATTTCATTGTACAGCTCACAACACTCCTCTTAAGATAAGCATGGCTGCTCAGTCACACTAACAACTTGTGAAGTACAGGCCTATATTAAAAGGTGGGTTATCTAATACCAAGAGACAAGTCTTGTAAAGCCCCACACCAGTTGCACTCTACAATTTCTTACCAAACACTGGTGACAGGCGTTGGGATTGGTGTACAGTGGATTACGTGGACATGACTATTGGGTGTACTTGTGCCCAAATAAAACATCCACAAGGCTAGATCCACCAAAAAGTAAAGTAAACTTGTAACAGGAAAATGCCAAAAATTGATCATTTTAATGAACTGTCCCTTACTGCACTTACAATGGAGCAATTGAGATGCATGTAGAACAAGGGAACTGATTTTAAAGGGAAGAGAAAATGAGTGGATTACAAAGTTGTTAAATCACTAAAATCCTGGAAGTAAGCACATAACCCCTACTTCCAACATTGATCTGGAGGGAATTGATGGGACTGATAGTTCAGCGCTTAGCTCCAATCTGACAAATGGGTCAGAAGGTGAGGAGGATCCTCACGGAGTGAGCGACTCACTGCCACAGCCTTCTCCTGTACCTCCACAAACTCCTATTGCATCCCTAGTTAGTCACAATGTAAGCCCATACTATCTCTCACTTGAAAGAATGAGAAGGGAACTAGAATTCAAGAAACTTGCAGTACAGTCGGAGAACAAAGACAAGGAGAGAAGGCTCAGAGAGAGGGAAATGCTGCACAAGTATGGTATGAAAAAGATGTCCCTTGATTCTGCTTCCTTCACAGGGTCTACTCAGTCTACTAGTCCCAAGAGACCTTGTCTACCAAAGGAGGCTTTAAGTATGTATGATCCTAAACTTGATGTGTTGGATTTGTTGAGTACTTTTGAATTCACCTATGGTTTGCAAACTATTTGTGGGAATTATTTAGTTGCATGAATCATGTCTAAGCTTCCCCAGAATGGGGGTGATGCTATTATGGAGTTGAATGATAATGATAGGACAGGTTATGAACTAGTCAAACAGGCTCTTATAGCCAGGTTTGGGAAGACTCCTTCTCAATACCTTAAAAGATTCAGAGATCATAAAAAGAAGGATGGTATACCTTGAGCTACATGAGTTTGTGAATGCCTGGTAAAGTTATAATGGTTGGGTTAAGGGTTACAAAGTGAACTTCTTTGAAGGAATGAGACATTTTTATTTTACTAGAGACCATTTCTGATGCCTGCTCTCCTGAGCTCAGACAACACCTGGCTGACTCCAAGGAACTTGATCCCAAGAGGACTGGTCAAGCTGCTGACTTATGGGTAGCCAACAGGACCACTCATAAGGATTCTGTGGAACTCAGAAAAAGGATGCGAGAGGGAAAAGCACAAAATAGATAGTAAAAGACGAGTATAATCCTCCACCACCTAAAGAGAGCCACAACCATAAAAGTAAATACCAAGAGAAGCCATATAGGGCTACTGAAACCTCTGGAGCCAAGCCAGAGGGAGCTTACCAGAACCCCTATCCCTGATGGTAAATGTGTGGTTTGTGGGACTGGTGTCCATGTGAAAGGGGATCCCAGATGCTAAGGTAAACCTTCAGCGGCCCACAGTGTCTCCTTAGCCTTCAGTCCTGTGGATGAAGCTCCAATGACAAATGCTCACCTTCACCTATTAGCTGAAAAACCCTTTGGATCTCAAGCTAATGTTTTAGTGTGCTTGGGTATGTGGAACAACAGAATATAGATGTGTATTAACACCATACCTGACAACACAAAAGAATATTACAAGTATAGTGTACTTGTAGATGGCCAGGAGACTCCTGCCATCAAAGACACGGGGGCCAGCATTACAGTGGCTGAGAGTTTCTTCAAACCTGAGGATGTAGCTAAGGCACCCAAAAGGTCCGACTAAACCTGCTGGAGGCCCTATCCAAATAGTTCCCATTTTGCCAGCCTTTATCCAGTGCAATAACATGACTGTGAGAACTCTGGTTAGTGTGCAAGCCGAAGTACCAGGAAGAGTCCTGTTGGTTAATGACTTAAGCGCTCTTGGAACAGTCTCCAGCACCCCCAGGCTTCCCAGCAAAAAGAAACAGGAGCTGACAGGATTGGCCAGAGAGGCAGCCTTGAGAGACTCAGTTGGAGATCAAGGAGAAATCCAGAATCTCAAACCAGCAGGCAGGATAACTTTCCACTTCAAGAAAGAACAGACTAAGGAGAAATCCAGAGTCTCTGGTAAGAAAGTGTCTCAAACTCAAACCTGCTCTGAAAACAGGGCCTTCCTCCAGAGGACAGTCCGAGATGACCCCAGTGACACTGTCCCCAGCTGAAGCTGATTGGGTGGACGAACCAACTCCTTAAGAGCCATCTACTGGTGAGAAAGAGCTGGTGGAGGTCCATCCCTGCTTAGAAGATCTGGATCCTAGAGGCCATCCTGAGCTGCAGGCTTTGCCTGCAGAAGGCGGACCCTCTATGGCAGATTTCAGTAGAGGACAAAGAAAGTGTTCCTCTCGAGAAGGCCTGAGGCACCAGACAACCTCCCAGCTGGAAAGACAAGAGCCAGGTAAGCAAGGACTACTGGGAGGATGTCTCCTCTCCAGTGAGCCTACATAATCTACCCCAGGGGACTTATGGTGACTGGTAGTACCCCAGGAATTGAGATCCTAGCTCCCACAACTAGCACGAGATCCCTCTAGCTTGTCACTTGAGTTCCAAAAAGACCAAACGCTTCCTCTGTACTTTTACTGGCCCAAGATGGGTGGAAATGTTGATAACATTGTAGGAGCTGCCAAACCTGCCAGAGTGGTTCCAGGAATGTGGCACCTTTAGTGCCCACCCTGCCACCAGTGGTGGGAGTTCCTTTTGAGAGTGGGGATTGACATTGTTGGTCCACTAGAGCCTCCAACTTCCTCGGGCAACTGATTTATATTGGTTGTGATAGACCCCGCTACCAGATATCCTGAGGCAATACCTATGAGAACGGCTACTGCCCAAGCAGTGGCTAAGGCCCTCCTTGGTATTTTTACCAGGGTTGGGTTTCCTAAGGAAGTTATTTCTGACATGGAGTCAAATTTTATGTCCCACTACATTCAGACCATGTGGGAAAACTGTGGAGTAACTTACAAGTTCCCAACTGCCTACCAGCCACAAACAAATGGGCTGGTAGAGAGGTTTAACCGGACGATGAAGAGCATAATAGGTGCCTTAGAGGAACTCCGAGAAAGAAAGTGGGACCTTCTATTGCCATGCCTTCTATTTACATATATAGAGGTGCCTCAAGCTGGAGTGGGTTTCAGCCCCTTTGAGTTCCTATATGGTCATCCTATCAGAGGCCCTTTGGCCCTGATCATAGAGGTTTGGAGAGTCCTCCGTCCCTAAAGCCAGTCTGTGTCACTGATTATGTACTAGGCCTCAGGAGGAGGATGGTACTCTTGATGACCGACTAGAGCCTGACCAGCTTTCACATTTTTTAGATGCTTCAAACATTGGCATGACCATAAGGCCAACATGGTGCAGTTTACTCCAGATCAGAACGTACTAGTTATGGTTCCTACAAGGCAGAGAGCCTTACAGACAAATGGATTGGACCCTTCAAAGTTTTAGGCAAACTTGGAGAGGTTCATTTTTTAGTGGACTTGGGCAACCGCAAGGAGGCCCCTAGGATATTTTCACACTAATGGTCTGAAGGCCCATGTCTCTAGACCAGAACTAGGAGCTTTGCTTCTAGCATCTGATCAAGATGAGGGGGGGAGTGAGCTTCTCCCTGATCTCAGGGGACACCTGTCAGGTGAGACAATTGAAGGAGTTAAACTCTCTTCAGATCTGACTCTGCAGCAACAGGAGGAGTGCAAGGTTTGTTGACTCAGTTTGCCTCTCTGTTTTCACTGACACCAGGCTTTATCCCTTGGGGCCAGCATGATATACTCGCTGGTAACATTCGCCCCATCAAAATCATGGGCTACGGAATGTCAGATCAGGTCAGAATTCACAAAGAAGATGCTTGACCATGGGATTATAGAGCCACCTACCAGTCCATGGGTGAGTCCAGTTGTACTAGTACCAAAAGCAGGAACCAAAGAGTTGAGATTATGTGTGGCTCTGAATGCAATCAGAAAGACTGATGCCCATCCTTAACCAAGGACAGATGAGCTGGTGGATCAACTTGGAGGTGCCAAGTTCCTCGGTACATTTGACCTCAGGCTATTGACAAATAGCACTGACAGATCATGCCAAGGAGAAAACTGCATTTTTCACCCCAGGAGGCTTATACCAATTTAGGGTTATACATTCTGGACTAAAGAACAGTGAAGCAGGTTCTGAATGGGTTAGAGGACTTCTGCAAGGCATACTTGGAAGACATTGCAGAGTTCAGCCCCACTTGGGAAGACCATCTTCACCACTTAGGATATGTATTGCAGGCTCTTGAACATCTGACCATAAAGGCAAGTAAGTGTGAAATTGGTCAGAGCAAAGTGGCCTACCTTGGGCATGAGGTAGATGAAGGTGAGATTAGGCCCTTGCCTAGGATAGTACAACCTGTACAGGAGTGGGCCACCCCACTACTCAAACCCAATTGGGAGACTTTCTAGATCTCACTGGGTACGACTGTAATTCTATTGAAAATTATAAGAACATAGCTTGTCCCCCAAGTGTCATTTCCTCTCCAAAATTTCCTAAGGTGGTCAGATGGAATGATGAATATGCCAAGGCATTTGAAGGGCTGAAAAAGGCCATCTGCAAATCTCCAGTCTTAAGAGCTACCGATTATATCCAAACCTTTATTGTATATTCAAACTGACCACCAACCCTTGAGATGGTTAGTGCAAATGAAGGGGGAAAATCCAAAACTTCTGATTTGGTCTATCAGCCTGCAAGGGCTTGATTTTACCATTGAGCATAGGTCAGGGTACAATCACCAAAATGTTAATGGTCTCTCCAGAAAGAATGAACGGCTGGAACAAAAGATTCATCCAGGAGTGGATGAAATCCTCATGTCACTTAGTCTGGGGGGCAGGGGGGTGACGAGTGTTGGGAATTGGCACAGAAATTACAATTCTACCCTTTAACCTTAGAAACACCCAGCTCTTTTGCTGGACTCAGGGCTTTTAAATTTTTACTCCTGAGTGAGTGGGACTTTTTAATCACTCATGTGTTCTTTCTGACTAGGATTCTTGTGTTTCTTACTGTTTAACGGAGTCTGGTAAACTACATAAGCATCTACATTTTGTATTGCGACACACAGCACCTTTTGTGCAGTGCCACTGGGTAGTCCCTTGAACTTCTCAATGCTGAACTACATTTTCTTGGGTGAACTACTGTTCCCAAGAATAGTAAGAGGACTTGTCTTACTTACCTCTTCTTTTGTGGGTCCAGCACACACCACCCCGTCTAGAGTGCTGGGGGGTTAAATAGTAACTCCTTATCCCACGTCTCATTTTAGCATTCGTTTACAATAACCGACTTGAATGGTTGGTGGCAGCAGTTTCTTTTTTACTACCTTTGTGCCATGCATCTGCAGGCCAATTTCTCAGCTGCAGTAACAGCACCCAAGGGGAACAATTTTCCAAAAATGGCCCCAGTCTTTTTTCACAATTTCGTGTCAGTTAGTTCCTTCTGGGCTTTCACTCGGTTTTAATTGGGTGTGAGTACTTTGTGCATTCTGCCTTTGGCGGGTTTACAGGCCTATCATCCTTGGTGCTGATTGCATTGGTGATTGACACCATACTCACTAATCTGTTGGCCCGATCCTCGTAAAGTGGGCTATAATGTGTGTTTGTAATTCCTATACAGTCTCGGGAGGATAGCTCAGGGGCAAAGTGCTCGCCTTGGAAGCAAGACGACACTGAGCACCACAGGTTAGACTCCAAGGTCCGCGCTTAGAAACCTCTGGGTATTAAGTGCGTTATAAATAACCTATCATATATCGGACTGGTATTGGACAAAAGCTTCAGAAAAAGGGCTCCTAAGCACCAACATCTGCATCCATCACTAACTAGTGGTAATTGACTCCTGTAGAGTAAGAAATGGTGTGCTGTGTGTTTGGTTATAACAGCTTTTATTTGCGCAAAATAAAAAGGCCCCAATGCAAACGGGAATTTATGCTCCCTAGAATATTTACGTTTAGATTTGACCAAATAACCTATTTTACAGCATGCATTTTTTTTACAATATTCAAAGTTGTAGTACTCAAAAATTACTCTGCTTGGCTGATGGCCTTTTTAGATCAACGAATCCCAATGCAATGAAAGGTTGGTAGGCAGCCAGATTTCGTTACACCACAAAATAAAGCTGTGAGACAGAAGGCGCTCTGCCATTAAAAATGTACTCTGAATACCTTCCTTGCAGATTTTTCTTTAATCTGATTTTAGAAACGTCTTTCAAATTAATAATTTCAAACAGGCTCACTCCGTGACCAAGTGCAAAACAATCGAATATAAATAGAAAAAGTTCACAGTACCTGGTATAGTAGACGCTCTCACTTGAAATGTTACTTGGGGTGCCATTGTTGCAGATGTTTGCGTCATTGAAGAGGCCTTTCCTGTATGCATAAAAAACGAATATAAATGTAAAGGCAGTATTAAAAGGTGGGCACAGCTTACTTCACAAATGTAACTGTTTTCAACTATTTATGAGTGACCAGCCACCCAGTTATGAGCCCCTCGGGGCAGATGTAAGAAGCGAAGTGAAGGGGTGACAACACGTTCTTGCATGCAGACGTCGCTCCAACGTTACATGCTTGGAAGCGCTCAATAGTGATCAAAATATTGTCCAAAAAAGTAGCCATGAGTACTCATTGATTCATTTCATTTTTATTTCACTGTATCCAAATTGAGCATCAGCACATGCAAACAATAGACACATTTCCATACTTTAATCGCACCAATTTGAACAATGTCACAAAGGGGGAATAGTATTTCGTCCTACAACAGGAGAAGACTCGGATCAAATATTATGCGATACATGAAACAAAACATGGTTTACCGCATTTGGGGTGCTACTAAGTAGGCCATTGACCAGAAGAGCTAAACCAAAAGGAAATGAACGTCGAGCAAATAGTAACACATATAGTCCATAAACACCAGTAACAAAACATTAAGGAGAGGTGTAACCAGATTATGAAATTTAGATTTCAGATGGTGGAGGTGGATAAGCAGTCACAAAAAAGGAGCCACTAGCCAACAGAGTTCGCAGAGACATTCTGTATTCATTAACTCAATTTCTTATGCCAGGAAGAAATGAAGGAACAAGGATTTTAAAACGCTTGGTTTAATTGAAAAAGCATAATGAAATGCTGAGGTAATCACAGAGTGATATACCATGAAGTAATTTGGGATGTTGAGAAGAAAAGAAGAGTATTTTTTTTTGTATTGTTTTTGAAATTTAAGACATACAATGTATGCCCGTGGAGGCTTAACTCTAGATTATTTTTCTTCATTTGGCTTTGTTAGCATTTGTCATGTATAGAGTTTTACTATGTTCGTTTGGTCCTCCTATGTGGATGCAGATCTGAAACCGCAAGAGAACTTATGTTCTATGTGCAACTTTTTTTTGTTTCTTAGCTAAGAATTCTATTTATTGATATCTCATTGTGGTAACGCATGGTATAGAAAAGGTTAAGATTAACAAAATAAAATCTGAAACAAATTCCAGTGAAATTTCGAGGTAGCCACCTCTGCATGCAAAATTTCAGAATTCTTCATGAACAGCTCCGTAGTGAATATATTTTTTTTTTAACTTCAATATTGGTAAAATTGAAGCAGCCAATTGTAAGACATTTGGCCCCATTATTATTATTATTTTTTTCTTTCATGAATGGAAAACCCCCATGTTAAAGGTTGTTCAAAACGTTATCTGTGCTGTCATCACTGTGGTCATAGGCTGCGTAACAGGGGGCGTGAAGTTAAGGTGGCTCTTGCTGAATTTCAGGGGTTTTGTTGCGTTAAATTTTCACCTCAATGTCCCTGCTACTAAGGTTTTTTCCTTGAATTTCAAGGGTTTTATAATTCCATAGATTTTTAGAACGCTTCCTGAACTAGCATGGTCTTCGCCCATGGTCAGTGGGCACTGCCAGCACTGTCCACTTTAAAATGCTACCAGACCACTGGCCATGGCCGGTGGGCAGAGTCACTCTACATTTTAAAACACTTGCAATCCATCACTCAAGGACGTTCATCAATCACAAACCGATTTTGTCCCGTTTTGATAGCATTGTTACGCATAAAAGATTACAGGCTTTGAGAACACAATGTTTTTAGACAATGCGCACAGAGATTAAATTATTTGCTGAGGATCAGACACTTTGGTTAAGCAGTGTGCTCCAAGCCCCTTGGTTTATGGCCGATCTCTTGGGACTGTTGTGATATCGCACAACCCCAAATAACTGCATTTAAGCAGCACAGAATGGTAATAAAAAATAAATTCAAAAAATCAGCTGCAAGAGTAACATACGCCCACGTACTTTTGCACCCATAGCGAGAATCATAAACTGGCACCCACGAATATACACACAGTAAGTGACCATCAAAAAGTGAAATACACAGATTTAGTTCAATTGACCTTCGCCTTAGAAGAAAGTGTGCAGGACAAAACAGCACTGATGATGTAATGAACACCAGAGAAATAACCTGAGAGAGGAACTCTGCCAATAAATATGCTGGCAAAGTATAAAAGGTGTGCACCTTTTAAACCCAGCAAGCTGTAGTGAAATATTCCATGGAAAACAAAATCACAAACAAATGTTTGTGGTTGGCCGTCTGCACTGGAAACATGACAACCAGAGTAAAATCCTGGTAGCCAAATGCTCGAGCAAGCTTGCAAACCTCAAAAAAAAAAAACACAATGGGGTTGAGTCTGACCCCAAAAGTTACAGTCCACCCATGTGTCCTTTATTGGTGACCTGAAAAGCAGCCACAATCAAGGGAAAATAACTGCACCAGTGTCCAGGATTGCAAACTTTCCTGCCACATTGTGGGCAAACACTCATAACTTATTTGCCATCTCATCATTTGCCCTACTAACCCCCCTGCCCCCGTGTATGGATTTGAACAATCCTCTGCTTTATAAAGCTAACTTGAAAAGTACACATACCATAGTGTCACTCAAATATATAAATCCTTACAGAACTATGTTTGCAAAAAAAGAGTACAATTGTGGAATGATTCCCCCTCCCCCATCTTGACTGGAAGACTACAAATATCAGAATGCAATTCAGCAAAAGGCAAAAAAGGAACAAGTTACTTACCTGTAACTGTTGTTATCCAGCATGGGTCTGGCATGGATTCATATGCTCATGAATATTCCCCGTCGTCAGGCCGGGAATCCTCAGTAAAGAAAATATCAGTATCAGTTTCGTTTCTGATCGGTCTTTCTCAGTAGTAACCAATCACTGGTCTCTGGGTCATACCCCAGCCAATGACTGCCCTCTCCCTAAGCCCCGCCTCTGGCAGCCATCTTTAGATTTGGTAGCACGCAAAGTGGCAGTATGACCAAGTGAAGAGCCACAGAGGGGTAGGAGGGAGGGTTTGCATGTGAATCCATGCCAGACCCATGCTGGAGAACAGTTACAGGTAAGTAACTTTTTCCTTCTCCAGCATGGGGTCTGGCATGGATTCACATGCTCATGAATATAAGAATACATAGCAGTACACACATGCACAACCAACGGGAGGTGGCAAAGGCTCAATATTAAGCATTACATCAAAAACTCAACATTAAGCAATTCTTACCTCCTCACCAGGCTCACCTTAGACAAACAGGTTGTGCAGCACTGCTTGGCCGACCCTAGACTCCTCCCTGGAATCCCGGTCGAATCTCGTGAAGGTGTGCGTCGACATCCACGTAGCAGCCCTGCAGATGTCCAGCAGGGGCACATCAGACAAGAACGCCGTGGTAGCAGCGATAGCTCTGATCGAATGGGCTCTCGGACGGCCAGGCAACGGTCGGTTTGCCAACTGATGACAGTGCATGATGCAGCCGGAGAGCCATCTGGAAATGGAAGCCTTCGAGAGAGCCTTCCCTTGGTTCACAGGTCCAAAGTTCACAAATAGCTGTGATGTCTTCCGAAAACTCTTCGTGCGGTCCACGTAGAACTTCAGCGCTCTAGCCACATCCAGTGAGTGCAAAGTCGTCTTGGCTTGTGACGAAAGCAACGGGAAGAAAACAAGTAACACCAAGGGCTCGTTGAGGTGGAAGTCCGACGGCACCTTGGGCATAAAAGAGGGGTGTATCCTCAGTACCACCCTCGTGTTGTGAAAAGTCTGGAGGCTTGCAGGATAGGGCCAGGATCTCTCCCACTCGTCGCGCGGAGGTGATGGCCACAGGAAACCCAGTCTTCCACGACAGGAACTTCAACAGTGCCGAATGCAGGGGCTCGAATGGCGCCCCCATGAGCCTGGTAAGCACCACGTTGAGTTCCGGGGCAGGGGCCTTCACCGGCGGGAACCATCAGAACAGTTCCTTCATAAATTCCTTCACCAGGCGATGGGACCACAAGGACGCCCGTCCCGTATGCATCTTGAGGGAGGTGTGAGCCAGTCCAGCCTTGGCCAGCGACAGCAGGTACGGCAGCACTTGAGGGGCCATAATCCGTAGAGGGTTAATCTTCTGTGCACAGCACCAGACAGAGATCCTCTTCCACTTATGTCCGTAGCACTTGAGAGTTGAGGACGCCCTGGCCTTTGCAAGGACCCCTCTGCAATCAGCCGGGATATCGTGCCCTCCAAAGTCTAGTGCTGCAGGAGCCAGGCCTGCAAGTTCAGCGACTCCAGGACGTGATGAAGTATGGCGCCTACTTCTCTGGAGAGAAGATCTGTGTCCGTCGACAGCTTGACTGGTGGGGACGCTGACAAGTCCAGAAGGTCCGGGAACCAGATCTGCCTCGGCCACGATCATCCTGCACCAGGACCTCTTGAGCTGGTTGACGAGTCGGAGCAGCAACAGCAACGGAGGGAATGCTATAGGAACAGGCCGTCCCAGGGGAACAAGAAAGCATCGCCCATGCTCCTCGGCTGGGGAAACCTGCTGGTGAACCTCTGGCACTGAGTTAGTCGCCGTAGCGAACAGGTCGATCTGCGGTTTTCCCCATCGTCGGAAGAGTCGATCCACTTGATCCTGACGTAGTTACCACTCGTGGCACGAGCGCAACTCCCTGCTGAGTGAGTTGGTGATGGAAGGGCACCAGAAACATCCCTTGGGCGATGGCCCAATGCCACAGATCCTGGGCTTCCTTGGAGAGGGCTGGGGATCTATTCCTCCCTGCTTCCGGATGTAGAACATCGTGGTGGTGTTGTCGGTGAAGATTCTCACCACCTTGCCCTTGAGGGACGGGAAAAAGGACCCGAGGACCCAGAACAGTGCACGGAGCTCCAGGATGTTGATGTGAAGCGGTTTCTCCTCCGGGAGCCAAAGGCCTCTCGCGTGAAGTTCTCCGGTGTGCGCTTCCCACCCTTCCAGGGAGGCATCTGTCATCACCGTTATCTGGTGGGATGGGGTCTGAAAGACTGTGCCCGCCGTCAGATGATCAGATGAGCGCGGGTGCCCCACCACCGGATCGCTCGTTGGAAGGCCTCATTGAGCGGGATCCTGTCCTCGAAGCTGCCCGTCGCTTGGATCCAGCGGGCGTCGAGGAACTCTTGCAGAGGGCGCATCCGAAGCCTGCACAGGCACACGAGATATATGCAGGAGAACATCATCCTGAGGAGGGACTTGATGGACCTCACCCTGGCCACGTCCGTGGGCAGCAGATGCTGCACCTTGCCCAGGATGGCCTTCGTCCTTTCCTCTGGAGGCGAGGCCAGACGCGCCACTGTGTCGAGCTTGGCTCCCAGAAACAGTGCGACTTGTGACGGGACCAGGTGGGATTTGGGAAAGTTGATGGAGAATCCCAGGTCTGTGAGCAGCTGGACGGTCTTCGCTGTGTGATCTACGGCAAGCTCCCTTGTCCTTGCTCGGATGAGCCAGTCGTCCAGGTAGGGGTAGACTTTGATCCCCTGCAGGCGCAGCCGCGCTGCCACCGGTGCAAGGCACTTGGTGAACACCCTGGGTGCCGACTTCAAACCGAACGGGAGGGCCTTAAACTGGTAGTGCCGTCCTTGGACCACGAACCTGAGGAACTTTCGGTGTCCTTTTAGAATGGGGATGTGGAAGTACGCATCCTCCAAATCCGACGACAGGAAATCGCCCTCCTCCAGCTGTCCCAGCACGTGCTGGAGGGTGACCATGCAGAACTTCTGTGCCTTGATGTACTTGTTCAGTCGTCGCAGGTCCAGGATGGGGCGCCATCCTCCAGTCTTCTTTTCCACGAGGAAGTACCTCGAGTATACTGCGGAGCCCCGGAGCCTCTTCGGGACGAGCTCGATGGCACCTTTTTTGAGCATCGCCCTTACTTCCAATAGCAGTTGAGGGACGCAATTTTTCCTTCCTGGCCACGGGTGGAATGCAGGGACACTTTTTAGAAATTCGATCGAGGGTGTGCCCCCGGGCCAGGGCGTCCAGCACCCAACGGTCAGTGGAGATGGACTCCCACACGCTGACGAACTTCGCCAGCTGGCCTCCCACCGGGGTGCTTCGGTGGGGGCCCAACACCGCTGTCGGTTCAATCTTGCTTGGAGGACGCCTTGGCCTCCCTGGCAACGACGACGGCGCCCACCCGACTTGCCTCGTCCTCTATAGGCTTCCTGCGACGAGGAGCGGGCCGCTTGGCAGTACGTAGAGGAGCCACTGCCGAATCCCTTGGAAGCACCCTGCTTGCCTCCGGTGCTCCGAAAGGACGGCCTTCGTTGCCGGAGAACGCCTAGGGCCTTAGCTGTCTCTGTGTTCGCCTTGATGGCTTGGAGGGACTCATCCACTGTTTTCCCAAACAGATTGTTCCTGTCGAACGGCATGTCCAAAACCTTGGCTTGTACTTCCTGGCAGAAATCCGTCACCTTGAGCCATCCTTGTCATCTAAGGCAAACGATGTTGCCTAGCTGGCGGAAACCGGTGTCAGCAATATTGCCTGCCTTAATCGTTGTTGCCGCCAACGAGATAACTCGACGTCCCATTGCATCCAGCTTCTTTCCTTTGCCGTCTGGCGGAGAAGTCGACGTTGAGGCAGATGCCCCCACCGCTTTCTTCTTGGCCGCCGCTGAGACGACCAAGTCAGGGGTCGGTTGTGCCCTAAGGCACAAAGGGGCCGCGTCGGGGACTCGGTACTTCTTCTCGCACCGATCCCTCTTGGCAGGCGTTGTAGACTGGTTCTTGAGAAGGGTGATACCCTCGTCTGAGATGTCATCCAGTAGAGGCGCAGCGAGGACTGTATTCCTCTTGGCCTCGCGCCGTTGGTAAAGGAAACCTTCCTTCTTCTCTTCGGGGCAGAGCTGAAAAAGCTTGGATGCCCTGACGATCATTGCATGGAAAGATCCGATCTCGTCAGGCGGGGAGCCTCGGGCTGGGAGCGATGGGAGCTCCATCCCGTCGTCACTGCCGTCGGTACCCATCGTGGCCGTGTCCGTTCCCGTGTCATCCCCACGGACGGGTGGACGTGGGTAAAGGCTGAGCAGGCCGCAAGGACTGAAAATGTGGGGCTGGATGGATCCGTCTTCTCTTGCTCGGGGGGCTTCCCGCCGGGCCTGGCTCCGGCTCCGGCTCCTCTGTGGAGCCTGGTTCCGGATCCTCCATCGGTGGTAAGGGCAATCTCGTCCTCATCTCTGAACATGAGGATTGTATTGCCAACACAATGGCCGCCGAGTTACCCTGCGGCTCCGGAAGCGACGGGTGACTAGGACCCTCACCGGTGCCGCCATCACTCTCGTCGTCACCTTCGTCAGGATCCCTCCCGTGCGGACGGGCCTCTTCGACGCCCTCGTCGAGGCCCTCTAAGACTTCTACCAGCTCCTCCTCGCATGCTGTGTTCGTGTCCACAATGGCCACCGCCGCCCCCCCCCCTCTTTTTCCACCTGGGTCTTCACGGGGGTCTTTTCGATGGGTCTGAAAGAGGCTTCCCTCCGCGGACGCAGGGAGACTCTGGGCCAGAGGTCGCCTCCACTGGTGTAGCCTCCACAGGCTGCGCCAGGGCCACCGCGACTTCCTCGATAGGGGCCTTGGCCGGGTAAATCAAGGCTTTCACCACCTTGGGCGTGCTTGAGGCTTTCACCTTGGGGGGGGTCTGAATCTTCGAGATCGATCAGGGCCTCTCCAAAAGCTTTCCCGGGTTCTCGGATTTCCTCTTCCCCGAACCAGAGCGTTGGCCCGTGGTTGATGGTGCCGGGGAAGGCGCGCCCTTGCCTGGCAGCCAAAGAGCTCGATTGTTCGGGGCTCCTGGTACCCGCGGACTCGTGGTGCTTTGCCTTCTGTTGGGCCCCCGTCGCCGGGGCATCCTCACAGGACTTGGAAGACCGCTTGGACTTCTTCTCACCTGACAGGCTCTTTCGTTCCAGCCAGTTGGAGAGACGAAGGCGTCGGTCCCCGATGGTCCGTTCCGATATGTTCCTGCAAAACGCACAGTCCTCCTCCACGTGCGTTTTGTCCTCATGAAGGCAGTAGAGACATTTCGAGTGCTCGTCCTCCTTGAACACATTCTGCAGCTGGCATCCAGGGCAAACCCTGAACGGCTTTCCGGACGTCGAGCTTCCTTTCTCCTGGGCCATGTTCGGGTAGGCCGCAGAAACTTCTGGAGTCCTCCCAAGAAGCGTAACTCGACAAAGTTTTCACCCTTGGGGCGCGTAGAAAATCTGACACGGAACCCCGTTAATCGGATGTAAAGACGGTGGAGCTTGAGGCTCTATTTGACCGAAAAATTTGAAATTCTCTTTGAAAAAGCACGAGAATGCAGCAAAAGCTTGACAGCTAAACACAAGGACTCCCAACACTTGAGCGTGCTGTAAAAATCTGAAGATGGCTGCCAGAGGCGGGGCTTAGGGAGAGAGCGGTCATTGGCTGGGGGCAGTATGACCCAGAGACCAGTGATTGGTTACTACTGCGAAAGACAGATCAGAAACAAAACTGATACTGATTTCTTCTTTACCGAGGATTCCCGACCTGGCGACGGGGGATTTTTCATGAGCATGTGAATACATGCCAGACCACATGCTGGAGAATAGTCTGTGTGTGCAAAACTTTCAAGGACTGACAGTAGCATGGTTAAAAATAAAATTTACAAAAAATAAGCGCAGATGCTGTGTGATATGAGATATTTAAATCTAAGCAAACACAGCATTCGGGACTGTGGACTGTCTCCCAACTAGGCAGTAACCGGGACCAACAAAGCTCACTTTTAAAGCAATGAAGGATCCAGTCCCCGCAGACCATGTTTCTCAAAGTGTTCTTCTAAGGTGGGCTCATTTGTTAGCTACATGGCCTTAGGGGGCTTACCCCTTCCTCACTTCGAAGCTAATCAGGCTTCACCCCAGGGATGGGAAACCCACTGTTGCTGTAAATAAAATCTATTTTTTTTTATTATTGGCTGGCAGACTACAAATACAAGAATGCAATTCAGCAAAAGGCAAAAAAATTGTCTAAGTGCAAAAAACTCAAGGGCCGACAGCACAGTTAAAAAATAATAATTTGGGTGTCCATTCAGTCGCCCATCCATGCAGTAACCGGGACCAACCCTGCTTAGCTTCAAAGCAAGTAAAGGGCCAGTCTGTTTCTCTAAGAGGTCTTGTAACATTGGCACGATTATCGGGCAACATTGTCTGAGGCTGGTCCCTTCCTCACTTTGAAGCCAAGTAGGGTCTGGCCTGGTTACTGAATGGATGGGGGCCTGGGTGGCATTCATATCACTGGCCATGGCCTTTGCCCCCCACCTAACTCCCCCCGCCCCAATGTCACTATAGCTGTCAAAAGATCTTAAAATAAAACAAACTGTAACCGTGGGCACGGACCTACTCTTAGCCATCCGTAGTCCTTTGTAGCCCTGAATATAGCCACGAATAATCATAAAAAGGGCAGGAAAACAAAAAGGCTTTCCTGTCCCACCCATACCCTCACCAAGCGCCCCCTCATCTGTTCCAGTTGCCCCCATTCCCCAAATGGCCTCCTCACCTCCCCTGCCCTCTGCCTTTCCCCAAACACACATTGTTTCTGTGACGCAGTTTTCTTTGAGATGTTGGCTCTTCGCGGCTATAGCGAGGCTACAGAAAGCTTAAATGTGGCAAACCCAGTCCCTAGACCCCCTCCAAATCCCAAATGTCCCTTTGGTGCCCTCTAGCCTGATGACATTTGCATGTTTTTGGACCTGCAAATGGCTTTTTTCCATGCGTTTCATTTTCCCATATCCTCGGCTATAGCTGCAGTCATCTCTCGCATCGAAACAAAAACAAGATGGCAGCCGTTTCATTTCTAAAAACACAGTTTTGGGTAAATCCCCAAGATATAGCCAACTATTTTTGATAAGGGGGCACGCCCTTCTCTGTCAAATATTTAAATATCTACTGCACAATATAACCCTAAACCGTGCATAGATCTTGAGTCAACGCTGCGTGCCAAAGTTGTTTCAGACCTGGTCCAAATCTGTCTAAAGATTTGGGCTGCGCGCTTTGGCAAAAAAGGACCTTGTTTGTCCATGGGAAAATGAATGGTAAGTAGGCTGCACTTTTGGAAACAAAAATGTCTGTGTCGTCTTAACTTATTTTAAACAAATCTTTATGAAACTTTGCAGTCTGGGGGGCGGGGGGGGGGGGGTGAGTCCTTAATCACATTCAGAATTTCAGTCAAATCTGTTACTCAAATCAATAGTTATTAACAATAGAATTTTGAAGGGTTCCTATGGGAATCCGGCTCACCTTAACCATAGGGTGGCAACTGCCGCCCTATAATTAATATATGTATATATTATATATATCCACAACACCAAGAAAGGTGTGACTTGGCTCAAATGGATATACACACACGAAAGATATGGTGGGCATATACAAGTAGGAAAGTCCATTTGAGGCCAGTCACACATTCCACAATGTCACCTAGTAGCCATCGCTGGATGGACTTTCCTACATTCGCATTTCAGGTGAAAGGGATTTTTGAAACCTTTTATATCTGTTGCTTTAATCCGCTTGGATTTGCACGCTATGCATAGGCCAACATCTAGTGGTAGCCGCAGAGTATTACCTTTTTTTGTTTTTAAAACTCGAAAAGGAACATCGAGCTGGGCGTGCCAGTAATCCTATCCCTAGTGTGATGTCCCCTGTACCCATGGTCCTTCACGCATCGAGTTCGCTCAGATAGTTGTTTCTGACCTTAAGTGGAGTGCAAGTACAGATGTGATAAAGCAGATAATAGTAGATAAAGCCAGAAAACATCTATGCACCTTCTCCACAGGGGAAGGAAGGGTGGGCGCATGTATCCCTTATGAGGCTTGTGGATCTGCTTAGATCACATGCTATGAATAGACTAGCGAACAGTGTCTGGAGAAGGTGGTGGGTTGTGAGAAGGTACAGCAGCAAATAGATGTTTGAGCACCGCTTGTCCCGCCTGTGAATCTGCTTTAGAACGTGTGTCAAAGCAGTAATGCTGAGTATAAGTATGCATGGAACTCCATGTAGCTGCTTTGCAAATGGCGTCCAGAGGGACGTTTGCAATAAAGGCCAAGGTAGATCCTATGCCCCTGCTAGAGTGAGCTCTTGGTGTAAAAGGCAGATTTTTATTTGATGGGGAGCAGCAGAGCTGTATCCATTTCACTATCCATCTAGGAATGGTGTTTTTTGAAACGTGATCACCTTCCAGGTGCTATGGAGACAAACGGCCTTAACAACAGGGACTTCACCAGGACACCTTGTTTTGTGAAGTGGTGTACGCAGATAGTACGTGAACCTTGATGGAATTGAATACTAGGCCAGAGTCTAGTAAGTGGAGCATGTAGTGAAGAATGTGTGATGGGGTACATTCAATCGGGTTTACATCTTTTGACTGGCACCATATTACAAATCTTTTCCATTTGTGTCTGGTGTTAGGTTTACGTGCCTCCTTGAGGATTTCCATACACCTTTGAGGTCGTTTTAAATGACCAAATTCTAAGACTTCAGGAGCCAAGCTGTCAAGTTCATAGATTGAGGATGTTGGTGTAGCGTTCCCCCCCCACCCCCGCCCCAATGTTGGGTGAGCAGGTTGACTGGGCATGGGAGCTTCACTGGGTTGGACATTGCCAGTTTGAGCAGATGCGGAAACAAAGGTTGTCTTTCCCACTTTGGAGCAACGAGGATTAGAGTTGCTTGTTCCTGGTGAATTTTGTGCACTATTTTGCTGAGAGGGGAGTCGGTTGAAAAGCATACGGAAATTTCCCTGACCAGCTCATCCAAAGTGCGTTCCCCTTGGATCTGGGTTAGGGCAACCTGGATACAAAGTCTGGGCATTATGCGTTTTGGTTTGTGGCAAACAAGACTAAAAGGAGAATACTGTAGTACAGGGAGTAACAAATGGGTGTGCGCTAGTCCCATACATTCTTTTACCAGCCAGTCTCCTGCTGCATTAACAGCAAGAGAGCCCCCCCCCCTCCCGGCGTCTCCCCAATGAAGCCTAAGAAAAATATGTTGCTATATTGCGCGGAGACCCAAAATGAAAACATATGAAGTAACAATCGTTATGAGAATGATCTCATATTCAGTGATCTGTTCAAAAAAATGATTTGATTCGCAAAATTGCTCCTTTATTAGTACAGCAGACAAGTGTTTCGACCAATCGGTCGTTCTCAAACCTCTGCAGTTCCTATGTATCCTAGATTTATAGGTTCTTCCTCTGTTTATTCCAGTCTTGCTGGAAGTGGACTAGTATCCCCCTTCCTAGAAGTGTACTAGTACGCAATCTGTATTCGGTGGAAGCTTTACTCTGTCTCTGGGTTCTATTGTGAACCGTTTGGTCCCAAGAATGTGCTACTGAAATCAGTCCTCCAATATCCGAAGAAAACATTAATCACCATACTGTCATAGGTTTGGATACCAAGATTTGTAGTAACAGGGTTAAATCCCTGAGTATGGATACATAGGAACTACAGAGCCTTGAGAACGACCGATTGGTCGAAATACGCATCGGCTGTACTAATAAAAGGAGCAATTTTGCTAATCATTTTATTTTTTAACAGACCACTGAATAGGAGATCATTCTCATTACGATTGTCACTTCATTTGATATTTTAATTTTGGGTCTCTGTGCAATACAGCAACATATTTTTCTTATTTAAGACTAAAAGGAGGATAGCACCAGAGGGGAAAAGATGATATTTAAAATGTCTCAGTTGAGTTGCCACTCGTGTTCTTTGGGTAGGCGATCTCTGCTTAGACAGTCTGCTAGAGAACCGAGTTCCCCTGACACATGTTGGGATATTAGAAACATGTTCTGCTGGAGTGCCCACTTCCAGATGTTCTGGGCTAGCCTGGACAGACTTGGTGTGTGCCTCCCTGCCTGTGTATGTAAATCATGGCAGTGGTGCTGTCTGTGAGGGCTTGCACTGTTTGACTTGTTAGATGCACCAGCAAGGCTTGTAGGGCTTTGAATAAAGCTGGAGTGGGTGGTCATTGCTTTGGTGGGGTGGAGCCTCTGTAGGAGGATCTGCCTCTACTTCTCGATCTTCTGTGGCAACTTTGAATTTTTTGGAGAGGATTGCCCCTGCGAGGAACCCCGAGATGAAGTCTGCCCCCCCCTGGCTGTAGTTGGAGGGCCGCTGGGAGTTTTGTCCTCAAAATCGGTGTGTATTAAATGTGTCTCTCTGCACAAAAAGTTTGTTTGTTAGCAGTCCCAGGGATTTGCGGGTGCCATACTCCTCTTTAGCACTTTCTAGTGTGTCCTCAACCACTTTCCAAAATAAAGCGCTAGGCTCCATTGGCATATTTAAAAGGGTGGCTTGGGTTTCCAGCTTGAATCCTGATTGACGTTGCCACCCGTTTACCTTCAGCTGCTGTTTTTAAAAGCTGTGTTTTTAGGGGCTCTGGGGCATAGTCTATTTGTTGTGATATCTCGTCCCACTTGTGGCAATTATAACTTGCCAGGAGCATAGTATTGTTGGCTATCCTTACTTAGTAAGCAGCCAAAGAAGTTACTTTCCTGCCCAGTGTGTACATCAATTTGCTCCCTTTGTCAGGAGGGGCTTCGGCAGAGACTAAAGGTGTGCCCGCTCTTTTCTTTGTGGTAGGCTTTAGCTGCCCCTTATATACAAAGGGTCCGTCGGGGCTGGTCTAAACAATTTCTCAATGCGAGAGTTGACTGCTCTCGTCAGGTCGGAGGGTTAAGCAAAGAAGGCTGAGTGCACCTTTGGATTGATTGGAGCAGTCGAATGAACTGTGCTGCAGACCTCTTATCCCCGAGGATGTCCTCTACAAAATCTTTGTCGACTTGAGCCTCTTGGGTATCAATTTTAAAACGTTCTGCAACTTTTAAAAGATTATACTGCAGCTGGCTATCCACAAGGGAAATCAGCCACAGGTTGGTCAATATTGTCTGGAGATTTAATGGTGTATAACTCATCATCATAATAATATTGGTCTGTATCCTCTGTCTCCTTGGTCTGCCATTGAGCCAGGGTCCTGCGAACCTGTAGTGTCAAAATAGTATAGGTCGTCAGATATGTTTTGATAGGTAGAGGTACTAGGTTGTGTCAAGTCTAGGCGTGGCCTTTTGGCGTCAGGCTGCTTATGAGCTGCTTCGCCTTGAGGGGGTCCCTGGAGGTTGGTAAGTTGATCAGAAAAGTTAAAGCTAGACAGTCTCCTCATTACTCTGTTCCTGGGTCCACAGGTGGAGTTTGGCAACATTGTGGGAGCAAGAGTAGGGAAAGGCTCTGGTGCAGGGGGCTGTTTGTGGTGCATTGCCCCTGCAAGGGTGTCACTAGGGCCAGAGTGCTCTTTATCCTTTGAAACCGGTGATTTTGAGGATAGGGTCGTTGAAGATTTTGAGTTGTTGGATGTTTTGTGAACGCGATGGCCCAGAGGACAGGGAATTTTCGGACAATCCCTTCGACACCGCGTGTGGCTTATCGGTCGATGGCCCGGTCGACAGTCACCCATGGGGGTAAGGGGGGGATGTGCAGTGTGGGTGCTTGAGCCGCCAGGTGTCTCCGTAGCCAAACCTCGGCCTGCATGTTGGAGTCGAGGCCGCGCACACGGGAATCCACCGGGTCCCGATCGCCCTCGGTGTCATTTAAGACACCGATGCTGCCATAGCTGGAGGCTCCCTGAACATCCATGGGGCCTCGGCCTGCATAGCGTGGTGGGCCCAGCACTTAGTTTTCCAGTCCTTTAGTGTCTTGGGCTGGAACAGTTTGCAGGACTGCACTGTTTTTCAGAATGGTCCCTAGGAAGGGAGAGATTGCACACGTGTGAATCCTTTTAGGGAAACTTCCTGTTATAGGAAGGACATTTAAATGGTGTGGTTTCCATAGTAAGGAAAGATGGCAGATCAGTGATGTAAAAGGAAGAATAGGAAAATAGGCATTCTCTAAATGAGATGAATTATGACCTTCCCCCACTCACCCCACTATGCAGGACCGAGGCCCGCTGGGGCCTAGATAAGCCTCAGACTAAGTTCATCAAGATGGGTGAGTCATTGGCATCGACAAATGGTCTTGTCCTCGAAAGCCATTGCCGGAGATCTTGCGGTGTACAGCCATTGAAAGGATAGGAAGAAAATCTAAATTTAAAATTTGTATAAGTAAATGGTGTTAGCCAGAATAAGGAACTCTACTTGCGTCCGACTATGATGGTGGAAAAAACAATGGGAGGGTCTTCGACTCATGAAGGAGAATGGGTACAGGAGATGTCACACTAGAGATAGTATTACTGGCACACCATATACACTTCCCTTTGAGTTACAGAAACGAAAAATGCAATACTCTGCAGCTACCACTAGATCTCAGCCCATGCATAGCATGTGATCTAAGTAGGTCCACAAGCCTCAGAAATGCATATATCAGAAAATCTCTGTTAGTTTGTTCCTTATACAATCCCACCAATCCGTATCATATTTGGCATAGTTACTGGTTAGGATCCTCCAGACATTATTGGCTACATGACATTTCGACACCCCACCCCACTCCTTTCCCAGAATTTCAGCCCCTTCACATATGAGACTTTTGCCTGAAATCGGCAAAACATCAATGTTGTCATACAATGACCAGATAACGCATATTTTAAGCGTCTCGTCGTAAGGAACAGCACTCAGAGATCCCTATAGGACATCCAACACCAGGTTTCAAGGCCCTAGGATGCACGGTTTCCAAGTTATTTGCACTGCACCATACTAGATACATTTGAATTTTGTGTAAGTTCTATGCTTTTATCTTTCCAGATGCCTCCCAAAAAGTGAAAATATATTTGACAAATTAATCCAAAAATCAAAGAAAGTGAGATTAAGGGCCCCATCTACAGAACCCGTGCAAAGTATGGATACTTTTTGCTCTTTGTAGATATAACAAACATTTTTTCAATCAAGAGTTCAGGTAAGTGTTAAAAAAAAAAAAAGGGTAGAAAGAGTGGGAACGACATTAAAAAGGTACCAACACTCACTGTATACCACTTCAAATTAAAAACAATCCTGTAACCATAAAAAGGTGGACATTTTATTTGTGTTTAAAAAAATAAAAATTATGGCTAAACCAACAGACACTTAAAGTCTACAAACATTACAAATAATATTAAGGTAACATAATAAATCAATACATTAAAAACTAGACTATATTAAAATCAAATAGTGGTTAATGAGGTGTATATATATTTTTACATTCAAACAACTATTGTCTGGAACGCTTCTTTAGCTGGTGATCCGATTCTCTTCTATCAACGAAATATTAGACATATCATATGAAGAAGAGGTTTGAATACTTGTCCTGTCCAATGCACTTTGCTTTTTAACCTGTTTGTTGTCACAGATTGTTATAAATATGCAATTTTTCGATATTCTAATTGCACTGGCACTTTGGCTTGAAATTATGTAAAATAATTATAACAAAGGCTTTCTACTTTCCCATAATATTGTATTATTATATTGGTTTATTCTCTTTAATATTGGTTAAATTTATGTGGCTCCATTGGAACCTCCAATGTGAACACTATTCCAAGATGGTGCTTCCATTTGTACCACAAGACACAGGTCACATGACATACGTTGAATCGGAAGGAAATTAGAAGGTTTTGTTTTCTATAGATCCACACAACGTAAACTGGAACAATAGCCTCATGAAGTCCCATGGGGGATGGAACACGTGGCAAATCTGTAAAAACCTGTAATGTTTTATCCTGTCCATGGTTGAATAGCAAGTCAAAATGATGGTCTTTTATCCAAAAAAGGTAGCAGGCGCCCCTCTTTCGAAAGAACAAGGCATGATAACCTGTTCAGTGGTTATTAACCACATTGAGAGTTCGCAGCCATTGCTTTTTGCTCACTGTACCTTCACAGATGGGAAATATCCATTTGCATATCAGTCTTTGTCCCGCCCACAAGGGCAGTCCAGCACCGAAATGCTATGGCAATTCCTCTCTGAACAAGAGTACCATCAGCAACCCCATACACGTGTTTCAGCCTTGTTGGGCATCATCAGTGAGGTGAAGCTGAGCCTCTCTAAGCACAGTGAGCAGGGAGTCCACGTCTGGTTGCCCCCAGGTAACCTAGGGTGACCAACCCCAAGTTCCTTTCAAAAATACAAAAAAAGGTAGCAGGCGCCCCTCTCTCGAAAGAACAAGGCATGATAACCTGTTCAGTGGTTATTAACCACATTGAGAGTTCGCATCCATTTGTCCAATAAACTGCACTTTTTTCTGCACTAAAGAACTTTAAACTGAACATGTGCCCATGTATTTTTTCTGAATCCAATTGTTGCACAAGAGCCTGATATGCATTCATGTGGGCCGAATTGCATATCTGAACATGCAATGGCTTTCTTTCCAACCCGGAGGCACCCAAAGCGTGAAATGAGTCCGAGCGCTTTGAAAAAGCAATCATTTAAAATATATTTAAAATACTTCCAGTTTAATTATATGCTATGGCATTTAAAACATGTCTGTACACAAGTGTTTCTGCTGAAGCTGAAAAAGCGTGCTCACTGGAGATGGTCAAGCAGAAAGCTAAGGAAAGCGCATCCGCGCTCAGCTTGGTGAAAAACGTTAAGAGCAAGCATGGCAAGAAAATGCAGCCCATCAATCCTCTCTAGATTACTATTTAAAGGATATGGTTGGGAGGATTGAGGAACGTATCCTTACTATGGAGCAGGCCTTTGTGGAGGTCTCGGAGTACTTTGACCAAGACCATTGTTAACCAGATCCACCAGATGGGTGTTCGATTGTAGTGCCTTCCCAGGACAAGTGCGCTGAAGCGGCCGGCCCTCTTGACGTGAATTCTATTCCCGCGGTGGATCCAGTATCTAACAAGGAGCCCCTATTGAAGCCATCCCAGGCTACTTTTCCTCTTTCGTGTGACCCCGTGGCTCTAGACATTTTGAACTCATCTTTGGAAGTGGCAGTCTGTTCGGACACCCCAGGCTCCTAATGATGGTTTGTCTCCATCTTCGGCGAGTGAAACCTGCATAAACTCAGAGCTAAGCACTTTTAGAGACGTTAGGACTAATTATGGAAATGTTACCCCCTTTTTAAAAAAGTTGTCATGGGTTCTTGGACTGTAATTGATGACCTAATCCGATATATTAAACGTGGGCTACTTAACTAGTCAAGTGAGCCAGTGTTTCCTCTTCGGTCTCTGCAGCACAAAGCTCTAATTCACCAAATCTCCCTAACCCCTCTAATGTTGTTACTGGTTCAGGCTTAGGCACACCCATGGGCACCACTGTCCCCCTTTCCAAATGGGTCCTCAAGACCATCTATTTGTTAGTTACCTCGCTCAGGAGAGGTGAGGTTGGTAGAACAGCCTTTTGTGTCTGAAGGGGGTTGTAAAGTGGTTTTGGATCTTGTCCCTGTTGCAGGCCCTCTGGTCAGTGTCACTGTTGGTGTTGGTGTTTCTCTTCTCCCTGAAGGTACTAAAGAGTCTACTATTTCAAAAGATTCTGACTGAGGCAGATATTTCCCTCAAGATGCTAATAGAATTCCCAGATAAAGCAACAAAAAAAAAACGGGTCTAATGATTGGCGACTTACATGGGAATAATTATACTGGTTTTAAAATAGTGCCCTTCCTGACGTAGTCCTTGAATCAAACTGCAACTTACCTATTGAAGTTTCCTAGCCGTTCTTACACTAATGCTCTCCTTCGGCTACGTTTAAATCTATGGTAGATGAGAGTGAGACTTGCGTTGATATCAAACAATCTAGAAATGTATGTCACTTGTCGATTCTGTAACATACCCGAGAATTATGAAACAATTCAGCACCTCATAAATGAATGTCCATCTCCAACTGCGCAGCGAAAATCAACCTTCTTTACGTTTCTAGGAGAATATAAGTTGTTAACCAGAGAACAAATGTGGAATTGTGTTTAATGCTACAATCACTTTGTTAAACATAGCCACTGTCCAATTTCTCTCAGCCCTAAAGTTGCTAGAATAAAAATGTTCTTATACAAATTGTTCTATAATGTTACTTCTGATCCAATTCTGCTTGATAATATTGTCCAAATAATTAGAGTGAGAATACCTCAAGCTAAACCTTCTGGACTGCTTCATGATCGCAACGATTAGAACATGATGAGATCGAGAATGTCACTTTCCAAATGTATAATATTTTACAACCTAGAATTGCATTTTTTATATAATTTATTATGGAAAAGTTTTAGATTATTTAATCACATTCGTGGCTATTGTTTATATCATGTATTTTACTACTTATTTTGAACAAAAATGAACTTTTATCCTTTTAAGAAAGCGAAACAGTGTAAAAACATTATCTCTGCCATTACTAATAATGTTGAAACTTTTATCATGCAACGAGATATTACAGTGTTAATCTCAAAAAGCTAATGTAACCTTTTCACGATTGAGGTTAACTTCAGTTTATGAACATCGTGAAATATGAGCTGTATATTTATTGCAATCCCTGTAAAGCAATTTGAAAAAGTTGAATGTATCAACAAACAATATATTTTAAAAAAAGTCTATTTCCCTAATGAACAAATTGATTCATTGGGTTAATACCAACCTGAGGGGTTGAAAGGTTAACCCACAACCATTGCGGATGGCCCGGAGAATGGGCTGGGTGGGCAAGTTGACTAAATTTGTGAAGAGGGACTGTAGTATTGACTGACCAACCCTTGGATTATGACCTACCTATTAAACTCTAACCTCACCTGGAGCAGTAAGCATACCGCTCATCAGGATTCTAGTCGCCTGGTTCCACTCTCCTTGGTTTACCATCAGAGCTAAATTTACATGCCTAATTGTGGTCCGGATATCCGGAAGGACCTGTGGAAATAATAATTCTTAGCCTAGCTCCATATCTGGCAGTGGGGTGGATGCAGTGGTTGAAACCATGTTTCAACTTTTATAGGAGTGGGGTCTGACTGAAATGGACAGGCTTACCTTGCAGGTGTGGGGCCGTCAGCATCTTTCCGCTCCTACAGTTCCCAGATGCAGTGGTCCAGTACTACTGTCTAAATCGCTTTCAAGTTCTGTCTTCGATAGAGGAAATAGATTGACTAAATCAAATGATTTCTGAGGTTTTAGTAGGCGAAACTATGAGCACCCCTAAAACTGAACCGATTCCTGAGTGCGTAGAAAGTATTTCCTGGAATATTGCTGGGTCCAAGCGGACATTTGAAGAGGCAGGTATTCTTGCCTTTAAGCAGTGCAACATTGTTTTTCCTTCAGAAATCAGAGAGGAAGGGGCTTTTTGGGGGGGTTCGCCATTTTGATCAAGGCCTCCTTGGCTTATACTGGTAGAAACATGAATTCTAATCTCTCTTTTCTCCAACATGTTCTTTCCCCCACTTCTGGGCCTTCTTTGGTCTGATCCTAATATACTAGCTTTGTTAAAATCTTATATTGAGGGTAAAGTGGTTGCAACCTTAAAGAATAACGTATTTTATTGATTGGAGGTGATTTTTAATTTAAAACTGGAGGAAGACCCATTGGGTGAAATAACAGACATCAATGAAGATGTGTGGGTAATTCCTGCTGGAAGTTTATCTAACCCTTGTTTTTGCCCAAGGGTCTTCAACTGGGTTCCTGCCTTGTAGAATGGAGTCTCAGAGCTGTAAATGGTTGTGTTTCCCCAGATAATCTGGGTAATAAAAACTTTTGCAATCATATTGGGTCTTACATAATTGAGAATTATTTGGTAGAGGTTAAAAACTGGTCTTTGCTTGGTGAATTTGAGGTATTATCTGAGCCTCAAATTGGCATGGCGGGTGATCATTTTCCGACCACTTTCGCAGAACACATTGAAGCGCTCTCTTCCAACCCACACCAAAAATTTAGACTTAAATGGGAGAAAATTAATCGGGATTTTTTAATGAAAATTTGGGCCCAGTTTGTTCTGCTCAGATGTGCATTTTAAATGAGGCTTCTTCCTCCAGAAAGAGAGAGAAAACCTTTGTATGCTTAATGAGTGGGGGGGGGGAGGGGTCCTCTTGTTTTCAAACTAAACTATGAGAAGGCCTATCAAGGGAATGGATTGGCTTAATGCCCGCTGTAGAACTTTGAAACTAGCCCCATTATCTATTCTGCACTCCTTTAAGACCGAAGGATGCAGTTATTAAAGCTTGAGCAGAGTATCGGGCAGCGCTCGAGGAAAGGAAGTGGGACTTGGATGAGGAAGCTTGGGTTTCTTTGCTTGGGGCAGTAGAACAGAAAGACTGAGAGAATGTCTGGGAATTTTGTAGCACGAGGCCCTGAATAAAAAAAATGAGAAAACGTATGAGAGCCATGTGCAGGCTTCTTCCTGGGAAGAAGGTTTCTCTTCTCTATATCATGGCCTACCCGATTCAGAAGTTATTGAGGCCCCGGGGACACTTATTTCATTTTCTTGGGAGGAAGGTTTGCTGGCAGTCCGGAACTAAACTCACAATCATGAACCCCCTGCCCCCCCCATGCCCCTCCCTGCCCCACATCCAGATGCATTTCCTGCATTTTTTTTCAAGCCCGTGAAGATCTGTCGGCACTCATTTTCTTTAAGTTTTAATGGAATTCTGGCAACTGGAAACTTGCCTTCTTGGAAACAGGCGATTATTTTACTGATACACAAAAAGTGTAATCAAGCTTCACCCACTGCACATAGACGAATTTCTTTATTAGATACTTCTCTTAAGATTTTTGGCCGGGTCCTGCTGGATGACTTGGAACAGTGGATCTTAAATAATATTCTATCAGAAATTCAGCTAGGTTTCAGGCCGGATGTAGGGACCACGGAAACAAGTGGTGAATTTATATTTGCTTGTGGCTAGACCAGTCTATGTGAGAAGGGAACCAGTTTACTTGGCCTTCATGGACTGGACTACAGCCTTTGACAAGGTCAACAGACGTACGGTATGGGAGGTACTCAAGTCCATGAACTGCCCATTGGCAATGGTGGATATTCTCAGGCGTATTCATACTGATAATAGGGCCTGTGAATGTTTTGGTGATCGGGACCAGTGCACTCCTTTTTCGAGGTCAACTTGGGAGTGCATCAGGGTTGTGTCCTGGCCCCCGTTTTGTTTACTTTGTACATAAACCGGCCTATATGCAGCTTTGGTGGAAACCGGTACAAATTTCTTTTAAGGTGGGCGATAGGGCTTTACCTGTCCTAGCCTATGCAGATGACACACTTGTAATTGCCTGTATCGTGATTGCTCTTCAGAGGCTGGCATCGGCTTATATGCCTTTTTTGATTCCCCTGACTTAAAAATGAACACTTATAACACTTCTACGGTCATGCCTGTTGCCCAGCCCGGAAGCCCTTAAAGATGTGTCCGATAGTGGTGAAATAATTCACAGGGTGATGGAAGTGGATTATCTGGGTATTAGGTTTTCTCGTCTGCTTACAGGTGATGCGCAAAGATTTTCACATGGGAGCGGGGTCTCATTGTAGGTCTTTATGTACTTGTCAGCCTCTTCCTACAATATTCAAAGTTTACAAACACCAAATTAAGGCAGCCAAAAAGTATGGTGTGTTTCTTTGGGGCTTTGAAGAGGTCCTGCTCCGCCAAAAAAGGAGAATAGATTTTTGAGAGAGCTGGTGGGTTTAACTAGCTCTGCCCCTTCTTATTCCATGCATGCTGAATTGGGCATGAATATTTTGGGTGATGACTGGTTACTGGCCCCTGTCTTGCTCTGGATAAGGTTGCAGTCAAATCCAAAGTGATTTGACCCAATTAATCCTTAGAGCAACCATAGGGTCAGAAGAATTGAACCAAATCCCTTGGCTTATGCGTATTGACGTTTTTTACGGTGTCGTCATTTTCTCACTGTGTTAACACCAAAATGATCTGTCCAATTGCATTTTCTTTTTTCATTTTTTTTTCTTTTTAAAAAGGTCTTCCCTGATTAGGTCAGTGAAAACCATGAAGGTACAGCTTTACTTATCCTGCCTAACAGGAGGCTGGCTATGCTCAGTCGGGTGGATGAAATTCAACCCCATCTTGTATTGTACTGTACGGATACTTAATAAAGCGTAAGCAAAGACCGGTAAGGGTATCAAGGCGCTAAGTTAGAGAGAAGGTGAGGTGACCAAGGGAAAAAATTAGAACATAATGGTTTTTAAAATGTTTGCGGAAAGGAAGAAATTGGGCAGTATTCCGCAGCTCAACTGGGAGGTCATTCCATAGAGTAGGGCTGAGGACCGAAAAGGATCTACCTCCGGCCCAAGACCGTAGAAACCGAGGAATGTAGAGAAGTGAAAGGTTAGCTGAGCGGAGGTTTGTACAAAACAAATGTAGATAGAAATTCTGCCCCAGTACTATGAATGACACAGTGAACAAGGCAGAGGGCCTTAAACTTAATACGGTTTTTCACCAGAAGCCAGAGAAGCTGGAGAAGAAGCTCTCAGGAATTAGCCAGTCTAGGGGCATTCAGGGTCAAGTAGGTTGCCGAATTTTGAAGGATCTGAAGGCGATGTAAAAGGAATTCAGGCTGGCCTAGATAGATTCCCATTACAATAATCAATAGAGCCCATAATAGAGGCCGTAACAACTTTGGCTCGAGAGTTACTGGGAAGAAAAGGGAGAACCTTTTTCAACACTAAGTTTGGCAAAGCCTGTTTGGCAGATGGCAGACACTTGGTCTGACCTGGAACCAGAGGCAAGGATTTTTATGCCTAGGCTTTGGACCATAGGGATAGGTTCCGGACAAGGCCCAAGAGAAAAAGGCCAATAATCAGAAGTCCAGGAGGAATCTGAACAGATGGAGCCAACCATCTTTGATTTTGTCCCTGCTAATCTTGAGCCAGTTTTTTGTCATCCAGTCAGTAACAGCAGAGAGATAGTTCTTTAATTTAGAAGGAGGATCTGTGGATGGGGAGTTAAGACGAAAGAATTTGAGTGTCATCGGCATAAGAAAAAAGTGAATGCCGTGACTAGAGATAGGTTTAGCAAGAGCCAACATGTATAGATTGAAGAGAAGAGGAGAGAGAGAGACGAACCCTGCAGAACCCAACAGTCCAAAGTGATAAGGGAGGAAGCAAAAAGGGGGAAGAGAAACCGTCTGAGTTCGGCCAGAAAGAATAGATGAAAATCACTTAAGGGGGGACACCCAAGATTCTGGCTCCATGAAGACAATGAAGTAGTCGATGAGGGTCTACCTTATCAAAGGCCGCAGAGAGATCAAGGAGAATAAAAACACCAGTTTCTCTGCGGTCCTGAAGAAGGGCGATGTCATCAAGGAGATAGACCAAAACCAATTCAGTGCTCATACCAAAGCGAAAACCAGCCTGTAAGGGGTGAAGAAGGTAATTACTCTCAAGATAGGCAGAAAGCTGCGGGGTGACAATAGCTTCATGCCTTTTCATGATAGCCGGAAGAAGCGAAATAGGGCGATAGTTAGCAACCTTGGCAGGATCTAAGACATTTTGAGAAGAGGGGAAATGATTTGACCAGTAGATAAGGAATATTGGAGGGCTGAAGTAAGTAGCGGGACTAATCTATAAAGAGTTCGCAGAATTCCAAGCGGGACTGGATCAGCAGGGGAAGCAGATTTAAGTTTGAGAAGGGCAGTGGCGACCATGGCATCAGTCACAGAGCTAAACTGAAAATTGTTCGAAGAGCTTGAGAGAGGGGGGGGGATCTCAGAGACGATACCAGAGGTGCATCTTTCAGCATCAATCTGCTCCCGAACATTGCAAATCTTTTACTTAAAGTTAAAAAGAGAAATTTGTTTTGCAGTGAGTTTGAGCGTAAAGAGTGGCAGAAGGAGGGTGAGTCAGGGTAGTAAATTCCTTGGCCACACGTAAAAGTTCCAGAGAGGAACAAGAGGATGTCATAATCCGATCTGAAAAATTATGGGATTTGATTTTTTTTTTTTTAATAGTGCTTTGGTAGATGTTTCGTGCTTCAACATGAGCCTATTTAGTAGTGGGGTAAGAAGACCGATGCCATCTGTGTTCCACTTGATTACATCTCTGTTTAAGTGTTCGCAGTTGAGAACAGTACCAAGGGGCAGATTATTTAGCATGCGAGGTAAAAGGTTTAGAGGGTGCCAGAGTATCCGCAGTGGACTGTAAGGCCTCAATCAAGGAGTCACAAGGATTAGAATCAACAGTCAGACCTTGACAAGTAAGATTTTCAATAGACATGGCAATATCACTAGGGGAAATGTTTGCCCATCGACGTTGAAACTTAGCAAGAGGGAGAGGTCTAGTTCTGCGCTGAGCGAGAGGAATAGAAAAAAAAAAAAAAAGGTACCAGGAAGTGATCAGACCAAAGTACTGGCAGAGGGGGGGAAAGTACATCCGGAATGCTAGAGAAAATTAGATCACACTGATTACCAGCCCAATAGGTGGAAGTGTGATTGCTAAAATGTAGGCCACAATCAGAAAACGCTGGGATGAGCTGATCAAGCAGATTATTTGGATGAAGGTTAAAGTCTCCTAAAATGGTAATTTTAGGGTATGTCAAGGAAAGATCAGCCATCACTTGAGTGAGACTTAAGAAAAACATTAGTGGCAAGCAAGAAAAACATTAGTGGCATAGCAAGGACGACGATAGAGGATAAGGAAATGTAGGGACACCGAGGCAGGTACCAACAAGTACCTCTTTGCCACGACTGACTCCTGTTGAAGGATTTCTGCTGTTCATTTAAAAAGCCCTTGAAGAGGTGAAAACTTAAGAACTGCCTTTTAAGTATATACTGCCCTCTTCATTATCACAGTTTACTTATATTTGTGTAATTTTCTTTGTTTATAGGCATAATTTACTATTGATACTGTGTGTTCACGCCCCCTTTTGACGTCCTCTACAAAATTGGGAACGCAACCGCACCGAGGGAAGGACCACTTTGCTGCAGCGACGCAGCGGGAGAGACAGTTCATCTCTCTCTGTTACTCAGAGTTTGCAGCCAGGAGTTGTTTTAACTTGCAACTTGTGAGTCCAGCCGTCAAATAAAGGGAAAAGCAGAGAGGGAGGCCTGCATGTTCATTCGTCTCTACTCACTGAAATCAAACATGCTGGATCAATTGAAAACACCATGAACAATGGCGGTGGCAGCTGATCGTAGCAACAAAAAAAGGACCAGGAAGGTAATTGATTTAACTCCTGTCTCTTCTAGTCGACAACCGTCAGCAAACACGGATATCCGTGATTTTTGTTCAGTGCGACCAGAAAGTACATCTAATCCATTGTCTGTGAATGTTAACATCTCTGATAATAATTTTAAAGTCCCGCCAATTCAACCTCCGACGGCCTTTAATGACCGCAGGACATCAGAATCTAGCACGCCCTTTACTACACCTTCACAAATAATATCTGATCTAACAATACTTGGCACAGCTCAATTGCCTACCCGAGTTCCTCCTGGAGGGAATTCTGCCACCGTTGTGATTAGTGAACAATTGAACATGAGTCATATGATATCTGATATTTCCATCAATGTAAGTTTATGTGAGCCGAGTATCCATACAAAGAACTCCCTGTCACCTGATTATTATAAGCGAGGTTCGATGGACATCTCAGCCCATTCATTATCCTATGCGGATCTCACACCGCGAAAACACGTAACATCACAAGCTTCACAAATTGATATGAAACAGAATTCAATGCTGGAAATAACTCTCTCTCTCTGCGGTTAATATGACAATCTCCAGTCTAGTCAAGCTGTTCAGAGTCTCGATACTAAAATGGCACAACAATCGGTGCAGATCCAGACAATCTCAGATTGGATAGCGTGAGAAATGGCAACTAGAACGCGCAGAATTCATCCAGCTGCAACCTTACAACAGGGCAAAGCTCTAATACCACAGGAATTACCATCCATAAAAATGGATATCAAGCACCCTGCTCTTCGCTTATTTAAACAAATAACAGATCAGTAGGAGAAGATACATCAGCCATAAGAATTGACGATTTGTGGATTAGTGTAGAACAAAACTCCTCACAGCAGGCACCCAAAAAATAAAAATAAATAATGCACGAGCCATTAGACCAGCAAGCATAAAAAAAGATTTAAACCATTAATTCGAGCAATTGGTAATGCTACAACAAAATCTATGAATGCCAACCTCTCAGATAAATCGGCATCAAAAATAAAAACAATCTCGAAAACAACTGCACAATAAAATAAAGACCAGTCATTAACCTATGCACCCTTGAATGGTCCTATTGAAGCTTTAGAGCAACCTGCACAGATTCAGTCATCCAAATCAAAAATACAAATTCGGGTGAAGTATATCAAACTTCAATAGAGATCCATAAGCTAGGAATTCATGCAGTTCCGATGCATAAAGAAAGATGTAGAGAGATTAAAAAGGCAGCAGATGCCTACCTGGATATGCAGCTTAAAAATAATACATCATTCCCTAATAAATTACCATCAAATGAAAAATGCTTGCAACATAAAAACTCATTTAACCGGTACAGTGAGCAAATAGACGACTCAAGAATCCCATTCAATTCAATAGCTCTACAATCTAATAGACCAGCAGCTAATAGCATAGATCTCAGACTCTAAGGAGGAAGTAAATCGCTCACTCCCTCATAATGAAATGTCTTGATTTACCCAATAACAAATATGATATGTGCAGAGCAAACATGAATATTTTCTCTGAGGTGCTTGCTTTAGAAGACATCACATCGACTGACATAGATCAAGTCGAATTTCTGAGTTATGTTGACTTGTCCATTATCAGACTTTGCTCTCTGCAGTGTGTTAAGCACTACACCAGAGGGGATCCAAAGATGGATCTCTTCAGGATAGGCTATATCATCATTCAAGAACAAGAAAGGAATGAAAATCCTTTTGTAAATAAATTGAATTCGCCCAGACAAAATCCTTTTGTAAGTAATAAATCAAAATTGCCCAGACCAAAATGTATCCAGTGTGAACATGAATCAATTTATAATCCCTCATCACATGCAATAATATCTCGAAAACAAGTTAAAGCATAACCACCAGTGCTAAGACAACCTGCACAAATAAAGTTTGCTAGCTGGAACACTCGCGGTCATCTACATCTGCAATTATCTAGTGATAATCAGATTAACAAATTTGACATCTTGGCTCTCCAAGAAACTTGGTTCACTGTGACACCAATATGGGATGACCACGACATAATTCTACTCCCGGCTAAAGCAGCAGCAAGAGGCAGACCAACCTTGGGTCTATTAGTGGCGGTAAAAAAGAAGCTCCGGTTTGACAATACAACCGTGGGCAGCCCCAAATCATTATTTACAATTAGTCAAAATTCAACATCAAGACCAAATAATAGCACTAGTGAATATATACAGGAATCCCGCCGGGATCACTGATACTTTCTATAAGGCCTTAATAATTATATTAGACACCATACTTCTGGACCCTGAGATTTTTACTACCATCATCGCAGGAGACATTAATCTAAAATGCCTGAACACCCACCAGAAGATTAAAGAACCTGATTTAGTAAGATGGACCTCACTTATGGACAAAAGAAATTTTATAATAGCTAATGATTCTTTACCGGGGGATGTACCACCTCAAACCACATGGTCGAGAGGCATATCGAAATGTATTATCGATTATATTTATCGTGATGATCGATTGTTTACAGCAGTAGACAAATTTGAAATTGTCCCCCAGGTCCACAGTGATCATTATATGCTCTCGCTATCACGGACACATAATGTGAAGAACAATGACCAAGAAGTGAAATGGTGTAAGTCGGCAGTAATAACCAACAAAGCAAAGACACGTCTTTGTTGGTGCAAGGATAACTTATACCTATTAAACAAGCGACTTATACAACACTATACAAGTAGTCCATTTACACACGATACAGCAGTATTGGATCGTTTTAAGATTGCCATAATCACTGCTGGACCAAGAGCGTTCCAACATAAACATTGTTTAGACCTTGAGCTTCAACAGAGAAGAACGGAGTACCGAAAGGAAAGAAAAAACATTGAGAAAATGCCGATATATAATAGACAATTAGCCTTAAGGTCAGCTAAATGCAGGTATCGGAATTGGACTAGGGCGAGGAAGGCCTGCATGTTCCAACAAGACAGTGAGGCCATGTTGCTTTCATTGTGAAATACAAATTTAGCAAAAGCCTGGCAGTTATTGAATAATGTTAAACACAATACCCAGAGTAGTAGTCAGATGAATGGTGTTATTGAGCATCAATGGCAAAAACATACCTATCTGTATACTGATCCTGAATTCAATAATTTGACACACTCCAATGCTGGAATCATGGAATATACAATTCTCTGAGGAAATTATAGAAGGACTAATCAATAAATTGAGTGGCTCCAGAGAAATGGGCCCGGTAAAATCTTGCACGGATAGTTCTTGAGGATTTTAATGCATGGACCCAGGCGCATAAGCGGAGAGATCCCAATCAGACGGGCTTTGTAATTGGCATGGGAACCACAGTTAATCTACTATGCCTTAATACCATCAAGTCCCAAGCCCAACTCAAAGGTCAACCCATTTATTTTGCATTTGTTGATCTCCACTCGGCATTCAATTCTGTAGCCAAACCTGAGAAGGCTGGTTGTCCATCTACTCTGTGTGAAATAATCTATGCACTTCACTCAAACACATTGGTCCAAATAAGATTATCCATGGAAGGACCCCTCTCACCGCCTATTCAAACATCAAGAGGGCTGAAGCAGGGCTGTATCCTTGCTTCAGCCCTCTTCAACTTTGTCATACACGACATCAAAGATGCATTTGAGAGTTTTGTTTCTGACTCCCCGAAGTTCATAGGCACACAGATTAAAGCATTGCTTTATGCAGATTATCTAGTTCTCATTTTGAAGACGCCAATGGGGTTGCAAAGATTGCTCAATTTCTTAACGCAATACATAGATACAAATCAACTCAAAATAAACCTACAAAAAACCAAGATCATAGCATGCAACCTCAAGAAATCAGCCGATAGAAACAGTACCATATTATACGTACCTGGGGTCGACTATAGATGAAGAACCACAAAATAGAACCCAATTAGTCAACATAAAGTAGTATGTGCCATATCAGACCAAAATCCTGCTTAGTGTATATGGCAAATTTTCTGTGTCCAGCTTTGACATATTACACACAGAAGGTCACTGCAACGATATTATATGGTATGGACACTAGAGCTATTCTGCCAGATGACAAATTTGAGGGAAAATATTGGAAACAAGATCTACATCTTCCCCAGTGCATTCCAGTACCATGGTTGCACTATGCACTAGGTCTTATATCATTAAATGTACTGTACCATTGGCGATTATGCGTCACATTTCGGAAATGTCGCATATCTACTAATTCAAATATATTATTTAAGACATTAACTAAGTAGGTTTTACTCTGATCATACTACTGTTAATCTATGGACAGCAGGCATTTATTGAATATTGGCTACTGCCGATGTCACTATTGAAACTTTACTTACGAATCCAAATTGAGCAAAACAGAAAATATACTCAGCAGACTGGATAGAGACAAGGAGGCTATGTTTAACCTATAAACATTTTGCAATGAATCCTTTTAGAGAAAGGAAGTATTGAGTGATGGAGTCCTATTTATGTAAATGTCCTTCACCATTCATCAGATCTGCCATTCTGCGCCTGAGGTTAAATCTATGGTCGACTCAAGACTTACTAACAGACCGTAAAATAATAAGCATGGACAAAAATGTGTGTCGGTTCTGTAAAGAAACATTTTGGCATTTGATAATCTGTTGTCCTGCCTGAATGTTGGAAAGTCAAAGGTTATGTGCAGAGCATTATACATATCTGGGAGAACTTGACGCAAATATAAAAAGGTGTCAGTTGATTTTGTCTACACCATCTATGAGTATCAGAATATTCACTGAAACTTCTAACATCATTGGCGCTGAATCATGAGTCTGTCTTAGAAAATGAGTGAGTGTTATTTAACAACTATCATGTATTATGTACATGATCAAATTTGCAGTGAACCCTTGAATCTTGTGATGCAAAACTATCTAGGTTGTAATCAATGTCTTGCGTTTTGAAAACTTATGGTAAGATAACAGACAGTCGAATCTGCACATAACTAAATCTAGAGCAGATGCATTGAGCTTTATGATAGAAACAGCGTAATCATGCTCTGATTAAAGTAATATGTTAGGAATTGTACATAATGTGATGATAAATGAACTACTGCACAGGGCCAATGCCCATTCTAGGAATCATGTGATAGATTCTTAACATGTTAACATTAAGAAGTTTATTTTTATTCATTTTTTATTTTCTTCTTTTGATACCAACTTGATGATGTGGTGGACATGATTTATATATCACATATCAGTCACTATGTCATTTTGTATTGTCAAAGTTTTATTGATATATTCTTGTCACATGTTTTAATTGTATTGCATTAATTTGATTTAAAATTGTATTGAAGTTGATTAAATCAGCTAATTCAATTAAAAAGATTGTTTTATTTATTTAAAATGTAGGGACTATTTCCAAAGAAACCTGAATTCTTAGAAGAAATAAATCACAGGTGAGTTTGTGATTAAATTCAATGATTGAACAGCATACATGATTTTTAAATATAATGGCAACACCACCACTAACTTTAGGCGTAGATCGGTTGAGATGGAGAATGTTATTTATAGGAGGGAGCATACTAGAAGACCTTTGAAGTAGAGGGAGGAGTGATTGAGTGTACAGGGATGTTGCAATACAAAATACAAAAGCATTAAAACCATCAGTTCATATGACGTAGGGAGGAGCCAGCCTAATCAGAGTACTGCACGAGTAGGACTGCACACCTCTCATTATTATTGTTTTAATTTCTAGGGCCCATGGCCCGGAGCAGTCACAGATGGGCACAGACGAGAAATCAGGAAGGCGTGTGTGTCACGATTTAGGTAAACACAGAAAGAGGACTCCCGCCTGGGCTAAGGCAGAGTCTTCAGATTCTATGTCAAGACTCGGCGAGGCTCAGATTATGCTCTTCTTCTCTTTACTTAACTGAAGCAGCAAATCAAACTACAAACATGAACAAATAACCAATAAAACTACAAATCCCAACAAAACCATTGCATTTGTAGTCAGTTTTTCATAGATTAACCTAAACATGTGACTTTATCAACCAATTACATTTCTCCTGTCCTTATAACATTAACTGCCCCATAGTCCTTCCTCTTTCTTTGCTGCTCAAGCAGCCGAGAGAAGTGCCTTATTTTTTACCTTTATGCTAATTGTGATATATATATATATATAATTAGTACTTAGATTAGGAGGTGCGCGCGGTTAAAGTATAGGAGACACGCAGCGCGTTAAGGTTGATTGGCGGTGCATATCCAGCTCCAGCGTCATTTCGCCTTGTTAGGAGGCACTGTAATAATGGAAGTTCGCCATGAGACTCTTTGGGTTACGTGCCATTGCAAACTTAGACTCTTGAGTGCAGCAGCTTTCTGTGTGCGTCCAGAAGGGATCGGATTACCGATCCGAACAAATCTATTGAGCAACAGCATTCTACTGCTGTATCCTAGTGAGAAGAGCAGTAGTTCTGTAGAGAACCGCGGGTGCCATCAGGTGGTGGAAAGTGGTACCACAGGCTGAAATTGAATCTGATGCCATAAAAGGACAAGCTCAGTCCAGGTAAAGTTGTATAGACCCCTCATTGTTCTGCCTGCTGTGGAGGAGGCATTAAGGAGATCGTTTACTATCTCATTGAAGGGCTCAGTCCCAAGTAAAACTGCTAACATATACCAAGACTCGCCAGGCTACACTGTATTCTATATTTTGACGGGGGCAGCCCAAGTAAACTGCAAATACACTTATAAGGCACTACACAACATGGGTGATTACTCAGAAGCATCAGAAGGTCCTCACATAAGTGGCCTGCGTATGAGCTAGGCAGTCCAAAGAATGGAGAGTGCCCAGAGGCCCAGTGGATAGAGGGGCATTTTACGAGACCTGGCTGCTTTGTCGCAAGGCAAGGCACACAGGAAAAGAGGGGGAAGTAAATATAAAACCCACAGGGACCGTAGCGTCCAGCTCCCCCCGGGTTCACCCCGCAGATCCAGAATGGGGAAAAGGAAGGCGAGGTCTTGTGAGAGGCAAGTCACAGCTCAAGCAAGTCTGATGACTATTACTGCAGAAGCAGTTCAAGATCTGAGGAATGCACTTCATCGGAACCTCAGACCTCCCCAGAAGAGGATGAATGGCAGTCTAAAAGCAAAAGAGGCAGGAGGGAAGGAGGAGGACCCACTCAAAGAGGAGTTTGACCAGGACGACCTTGTGCATCCAAGGTCCAATGAGTGGGACCCTCTGGAAAAAATTGCGGATTACATCAGGAAATGGTTGAGGGCACCGCTGAGTAAGCAAGCAAGAAGCAAACTGAAAGCAGAGTGCCCGAGACCAAGGGTTCCGGACGGGGTAGCTGAGACCCCCGAGATCAATGACCGCATCCTCACTTTCCTGGGCAGATATGGCAAGGACGTGAGGAGCGGCATTGACAGGTCCTGGAGGTCCTGTCCTGATAAACTGCTGGACATGTTTGGGCCGATTACAGGAATCTGGCAGTTGGCGGAAGAGGTAAAAGCTAAGGAGCCCATGGACCCGGACATTGTAGCTGGTTGGGCACAGAGGACCCTCTGCCTGTTGGGTAACGCTAGCACTGGCCACTGAGAGGAGGAGGTCCATTCTAATGAAATTAGATACCAGGCTGGGTGAGATGGCGACATCAGAACAGGGGATGGCAGCGAAAGGCAAGCTGTTTGGGGACCTGTTTAGTAAGGACATGGCGAAGTTCGCCAGTACATATGTATCAATGGATAGAGCTCAATCTTCCTTGAAGAGAATATTTGGCCGAGAGGTTTTCGACAGGGCCGGAGGAGGAAAGGGCCGCTCCTATAGAGAGAGAGAGAGCTAATTGGAAACAAGAAGATCAAAGATCCAACCCCTTCGTCCCTTCTAGGGGAAGGGGTGCAGGGGTAGAGGGTGGAGGAGCAATAACAGGCAACAGAACCAGAATAATTCAGGTGAGAGAAGTAAGAACAATAGAAAGGTTGGATGCGAGTATTCCTCCAGTAGGAGGGAGAGTGAAGCTGCATGTAGGAAAATGGGAGGTGTTGTCCTCAGATGCATGGGTGAGAGACTGTGCGAGGTGAGGTTTTCAGTTGGAGTTCTGGCGAGAACCATATCCGGTGATGTTGCCGAGGCAAATAAAGTTCAGCAAAGAAGACAAGGAGCTTCTTGACAAAGAGGTAGAGTTACTCAGGGTAGAGAACGCAATAGACCCAGCCTCAGAAGGTCTGGGAAATTTCGTAAGCAATATGTTTTTGGTGAAAAGGAAAAACGAAGGTAAGACCAGTGATAAACCTGAAGGGTTTGAATTACTTCCTAGTGTACAGGCACTTCAAGATTGAAGGGATTCATCTTTTAAGAGATGTCCTCCAGAAGGGAAATTGGTTGACAAGGATAGATCTCAGAGATGCATACTTCGATTCAGAGAGATCCGAGGAGGCTATTACAGTTCGTATGGAAAAGACAGAAGTGGGAGTTCAAATGCCTTCCGTTTGGACTGGCGTCAGCGCCATGGTGTTTCACCAAGCTATTGAAACCTGTGGTAAGATATCAGAGAGCAAGGGGTCAGGATGATCATTTATCTGGACGATATCTGCCCGATGTGTCAAGACAGGGAGATTCTAGTAGAACAGATTTGGATAACCACTGTTTTGTTGCAACTGGGGTTTTTGATAAACTGGGAGACGTCGGAATTAGAGCCAGTACAGGTGATAGAATTCCTAGGCTTCAGCTTAGAGACAACACAAGGTATCCTCAAGCACTCATTAGAGATGGTGAATTCAATAAAGAGGGAGATCAGGAGTATGATGACGAGGCAGGAGATTTCATTGAGGGAATTAGCGAGACTGGTAGGTAGGCAGTCAGTCATCAATTCAGGTGAAATTTCCCCAGGGCCTCTGCACTACAGAGCGTTGCAGAGGCTGCGAACAGAAGGCATTTATATCGCAGGAGGCGAAATTGGAACTGGAATGGTGGTACTAACACATGGAGGCATGGAATGGCAGGGCGATATTTGGCTCATCCCTGGACCTGGCAATAGAGTCAGATGCCAGTCAATGGGGAGCCAGATGTGGAGACCAATCGAGAGGGGGAGGAGATGGTCGAGCGAGGAGTTGGGTCTGCACATCAATTGCCTGGACCTTCTGGTGGGATCCTTCGCAGTCCGGTGTTGGACCCGGGAAGGAGTGAAAGGTGCCATTCTGTTGAAGATGGACAATGTTTCGGCAGTCAGATATATAAATCGACTGGTCGGAACGAAGTCGAAGAGGCTGACGGAGATGGCCAAAGAGTTTTGGCAGATATGCCTCCAGAAAGGAATAAGCGTGAGAGCGGAGCATCTGCCAGGGGTTCTCAATCTGGTAGCAGATCGGAATTTGAGATACTTGAGCGATTGCCAGCTGGACAACTCAGTATTTCAGGAGATAATGCGTCGCAAGGGTCCATGTCAGACAGTTCTGCTCGCGTCCAGACTGAACAGAAAGATCTCCAGGTTGTACAGCTGTGGCGCAAGTCAGCTGACAAGAAGCCACGGTGGTTCTAATAACACCAGACTGGAGAGGTCAGGCTTGGTTTTCAGACCTTCTGGAGTTGTCTTACGAGGCTCCAATTCAGTTACCAAGCATAGAGGACATATTGTTAAATCCAGCAGGAGAAACTCACCCTTTGGTAAGGTCGGGGAATCTGAACCTCATAGCTTGGGCGATTTCAGGAAAAATTGGTCTAAGCAAGGACTTTCAGGGACGGCTCAGGAGTTTATTAGAGTGTCATGGGCCCCAGCTACACGGAAGGCCTATAGAGTGGCATGGAGTAAGTGGAGTGATTGGTGTATGGAGAGAGAGAGGTTGATCCTGTACGAACAGATGTAGTTCACGTAGTGAATTTTTTAGCAGCACAAGCGGCGCAAGCAAAGGCTTACAGGACTATTAATAATTATAGATCGGCAATATCAGCAGGTCATGTGTACATTGAGTGTAAGCCTGTAGGTGAGCACCTTCCAGTATGTAGGCTCTTGAAAGGGATCAGATGTATGAGGCCACCTACACCTAAATATTCTCATTTGTGGGATGTGAGTGTGGTATTAAAGATGTTTGAGGCTTGGCCAGACAATGAGTATTTGTCTAGGAAAGCGCTGTGGGCTAAGTTAACTACTCTATTATGTCTGATTTCATTTAAGGGAGAAGAGCCAGCGATCGTGAACAGACACCTATATGGACAGCCCCAACTAAGCACCAAGAAGCCATGGCACTGAGGTCATTAGTGACCCCCATGACAGAGCAGCATTAGACATGAAGCACATGTGCAGCCCGCACTGCACCACATAAACACAGACTACTATACATGAACAACATGAGCGTACAGTTCTATAGCTAGAGGACAGATACACAAATACTGTCAATGCTTTTATTATTTTGCCATTTGCCAAATGCAGTAACGCAGAAGCGCAAGGCACAACAGATCCTGAGAAAGCTTGCGGATGCTTAAAGACAATATTTGCGCGGACATACAGGAGTATATATGGGACATGAGCGAACGACAGTTAACGCTTAGGGAATGTAGTACAACATGGACAATGTAGAAACCGCATTATAAGGTTTAGGAAAATTACAGCAGGCCTCAAGCCACAGAGCAGGAGATGAGCAGAGCTGACTAAGGCTGCACAGAGAGCAAGGCGTGTGAGACAGGCTCAAAACCAAGGTCAGAGATATGAAGACAAATTCCAATCTGCAGAGGACAAAGTGACTCGCTGCAGAGAAACTGAATAGATCCTTTCAATTCAGAGCTGCAGAGCTCAAACTTGTGGTCTCTAAACACGTGATGCAGCCAAGCAAGACAATAGACAGTCACCCAAGGTGAAAAAGAGGAGCCGCCACAGCAAATCAGACGCAGATTGCAACAAGTGTTGCTACCGTGAGGAGAATATTCTCACAAGGCAAGGTGGTGTCCACACGTTACAATACAGACACATTGTTCACATAACCTTGAAGAGGTGCACAGTGAGCTGAGAACTCGATAGAGTCCCAGGCTTGGGGGCAGCCGCTCTAACCAATCACAGTTTAGTATTGCAGGGGTGGATGGCAAGGGGCATGAACCAACAGTAAGCCCACTACTCTGCAACAATGTAATTATGGGTACAGGACAGGCAAGCCACTTGACATGAAAGAGCCAAATAAGTATAGGTGATCCTATAGGTTATAGCACTCTGAATACCCAATCCCTCGGTCCGATAGGTTTATGGAGACAGGCCTAGACTGATGTGGACATCGAACAAAACTGGCCTGCATGCCATGAAATGGTGTGAGGTACGGTATCTTTCGGTGTTCTCGTATTGATCCCTCTTTTTATTTGCAATAAACCGCAGTTTGTACTTGCCGTCTGACTGAGTCCTCTCTTTATTCTGGGGAGGGAGTTAGACCCGCCAAGACCGCGGCACCCCAGCATGACTGGCATACCCGAGAGTCCTCCCTAACAAAAGGATATATTTATTGATGGGGGCCAACCCCTTTTGTGCCCCGTCAGACCATCTTGCACCTCAGTTAGTGAAGCCTATTGCCCCTGTAGTTGTCCCTCGCCTCGTTGAACTCTTCAACCTGTCCTTTGATTCTGCTTGCTTTCCCTCCATTTTCAAAAACAGCCACGGCCAGCCCTCTCCTGAAAAAGCAAGGGGCAGACCCGAACCTACTGGCTAACTTTCACCCTGCGTCTTTCCTTCTGCACTACTCTAAAGTACTCAAAAGGGTTGTGATCAACTGTCTCTGCAATTTTCTTAGACATTCACAACCTTCCAGATCCCCCTAAAAGCAGTCCCGCTCCTGTCACTCCATGAAAACTGCTCTCATGAATGTGTCCAACTTCCTCGCCTCTGCTAAGCACTCAAACCTACCCTCCATCCTAATTCTCCTTAACAGGTATGCTTTCTTTGACAATCTCAATCACTCCGATCTCCTGAATATGGTCTTGGGATTCGCGATCGAGCCCCGGCCTGGATTAAATCCGACCTTGCACCTCACCAATTCTCTATCTCCTGGAGCAACACCTCAACTCACTCCTCTAACTGTTGGTGTTTCACAAGGCTCTGTCTTGGGTCCACTCCTCTTTACACTCTACACATCTAGTCTTGGGGCACTAATCTCCTCCTTTGGGTTTTCATACCAACTCTTCGTGGACGACACCCAATTTCAAACTGTCTCTCTGCCATTAAATATTGGCCGGCTTTGCATGCTCCGATGTTAAACCCCGCCAAAAGAGAGGTACTCTTCTTCCCTGCCAAAGGTTCTCCCTTATCTCTGCCTATCCAGTTCTCACCAAACACTCTCCGCTACTCTTCTTAAGCTAGAAACCTTGGCATCATCTATGACCCTTCTAACAACTTCTCTACTTTTAGCCAAAACTGGTAGAGCAGCTTGCCTCAAACTCCTAAATATTAGGAAAATCAGGTAGCTACTTCCTTTCAACACCGCCAAGCATCTCTTAAGCACTCTTGTCTTCTCTAAACTGGACTACTGTGCCAGCATCCTCTTTGGTCTCCACAACTACGTATTCTGTCCTCTCGACCAGATTATTAACTTCACTACCAGGACACACTTTGAACTCCCTCACTTCACACCTTCCTCATAGTCACCAGGATGGATGGCTGATTATGCAAAACAGGGCCAGATTTAAAATGTATTCTCCTAGTTAACAAATCTATCCACAGTACAGCACAACTGTATCTATCCTCGATCCAACTCTATAAGCCTACTCAATCTCTGCCTCAACTACCCTTATGGTTCCTCGCCCTCCCTGGGCTTCCCCTCGCTTCTGCTCTTGCTCTCTTCTTGCTCCACTTGCATGGAATTCTCTTCACCGGACATCCGAGAAACAGTCCATCCGGATTTGTTCAAAACCAAACTAAAAAGCTTACCTTCCTCGTCTCTGAGATACCTTTCATCTGCTAGCTAGCTATCATTTTTCCCTCGCCTCTAACCTACCCAGGTCTCTCACTTCATCTGTCTCCATTCTAGCACTTCACCCATCATGGTCATATCCCGAGCACAGCTGGCCGTATTGCCAACCTGCACTTCAAAATTTCCAATGTTCGGGGGAGCGCTGTTGCGCACGACGTCGATTGCCGCCTGAAGGGAGAGCTCCGGCCCGTAACATATCCTATCATAAAATTAATCCTGTTCGGGGCCACCTACATGACAATAAACATCTGTTATCGGCAGCGGAAGACCTGCGGCATCATTCCACCGATTTCCCTGCAGAAACGCTGGCTCAACCCTGAGATATCAGACTGGAAACCTACACCGTGAGTACGGCGGCGACATACCCGGACCACGGTTCCAGAGAAATCACGCGACAGCCGGAGGCGTCAGCTCGCCTACAGGCCGGAGAGGGGAGGAGCCGCGCTGCGTGCCTTTATGCTGCCGGGTGCCTCATGTTCTCTTGGGAAAGGATCTCTGCTCAAGGTGTCTGCTAGTGAATGTTGAGATGACAGGTAAATGTTCCGTCTGAGTGCCCATATCCAAATTTTCTGGGCAAGCTTGGACAGATTTGGCGAACAAGTCCCTCCCGGCTTGTTTAGGTAGAACATCGCTGTCGTGCTGTCTGTTAAGATCTGCACTGCCAGGTTCCACAGGTGGGGCTCGAAGTGCTACGAATACTGCCAGAGGCTCTAGCAGATTGATATGATTCTTGGCCACTGTGTGAGACCAGAGACCCTGAGCTGTGTGGTGAAGGAGGTGTGCTCTCCACCCTGACAGGCATGCATCTGTAGTGACTACAGCGGTGTGCAGTCAAAATATCGAAACAAAAATGGCGAAAGACTAAAAAGTCGGGGAAAAAAAAAAAAAAGTCTACACATTTTTTTATTTATATTTATTTTTTGGCTCTTGCATGTTAAAAAATAAAAATAAAATTAAAAAAAAAAAAGGGGGTGTTGGGGGAACCCCGCCCCCATTGCGAATAAAAAATGTTATTAAAAAATGTGACTTTTTTTTCGACCTTTTGTTGTTCGATGTTTTGACTATGAACCGACTACAACATGTACTTCTGGATCGTAAAAGGGTTACCCCTTTGACAGGTTTTCGCTTATCCACCAGTGAAGACTTTGTACCAGTGTTGGCGAAACGACCACTAGATCATCCCACTGACCACTTGCCAAAGACCATGCGCGCAGGCGCGTGTGGGGGACCAGGTAAATACATGACGCCATCATGCCTAGCAAAGGCATTCCTTTGTGCAGGGTTATCTTGCGACCGGGCAGATATAGAGGAATTTGCAGCAGTAGATTCCGAATTCTTTCCTCCGATGGAAAGGCCAACCCCTCTTGAGTGTTTAGTACAGCTCATAGGAACTGTTTGGGGGTGCTTGGCACCAGGCTTGATTTTTTTCTCGTTTATGGAGAAACCCAATTCGAAGAGGAGGTCGATCGTTCTCTGAATGTTTGAACTGCAAATTACTGGGGTCTCCCCCGTGATGAGTGAGTCGTCCAGGTAAGGGTACACTGGGATTGCCTCCCTGCGTAGGTGTGCCGCCACCACCGCCAGAACGTTGGTGAATACCCTTGGGGCCGAGGCTATACCGAAGGGCAGCATCTTGAACTGGTAGTGCCGACTGTCCACCTTGAAGCACAAGAACCTTCCGTGCGCTGGGAACATGGAAATATGAAAATAGGCATCTTTCATGTCCAATGTTGCCATGTAATTCCACTTTTTTTTTTTTTTTTTTTTAGGAGGGGGATTACCTCTTGGAGAGTAGTCATGCAAAGTTTTTGGGGCTTGACATACTTGTGCAGGGCGCAAGTCCAATACTGGGCGCATTGTCAAATCTTTTTTTGGCACAAGGAAATAAGTTGAATAAATACCCTTGTTTACCTGTGTCCCGGGACGAGTTCTATCGCGTCCTTTGCTAGAAGATTGACGATCTCCTCGAAGAGGATCTTCTGTTGGTCCAAGGAATGTACTTTTTGACATGGAGGCTGGTTTCGGGGACACTAACAGTTCTATGCAGTATCCTGCGGACACTGTGGACAGCACCCATCTGTCTGATGTGATCCCTTCCCAAGCTTGGGTGAAGTTGGTAATGTGTCCCCCTACTGGAGATGCGTGGAAGGGACCTTGATCGTGGTGTCACTGTTTTGCGGGAGGCATGCCGCCTCTGCTGGGGCTGCCTCTACCCTTACCACGGCCCCTCTTGTTTCCCCTGTTGTAACTCTGGGTAGACTGCTGGTTGTTACCCCATGATGTACCCTGCCCCTGAGAATAGTTGGAGCCTCTTTGTGAATTTTGGCCACGTGGGCGACAGAAATGACCATTCCCTCTTTGATTAGGGGGTTTGTTGGTCAACTGTCCCAGGGATTTCAGAGTCTCATACTCATCTTTGGCATTTTTTTATGCGTCCTCTACCGCCTTGCCAAACAGTAGATTAGGCTCCACCAGCATGTCGATTAAGGATGCTTGTGTCTCGGGTTTAAACCCGGACTGTCTTAACCAAGCAAGCCTCTTAATGACAGTGCTCTCTGCTATTAGTCTGCCGGCGTTATCTGCGGCATCAAAGGTTGCCTTAAGGATGCAACCGGACACGCCTGACGCAACCTGTGCCAACTGGCCCTTTAAAGGTTCCAGTGCGGAGTCGATGAGTGTAGCAACTTGCTCCCACTGGTGGCAGTTGTAACTAGCAACAGAGTGGTGGAGTTGGCAATCCTAGCCTGGTAGGCGGAAGTGGAGGCTACCTTCCTTCCCAACCCGTAGATCTTCTTGCTCCAGTTGTTGGGGGGAGCCTCAGACGAAGATAGGGGGCGTTCCCACCCTCTTCCGGGTATTAGTCACTACCAGGGAGTCTGGTTTCAGTTGCCATCTTATGTAAAGCGGGTCTGAAGGGGCTGCCCTGAATAATTTTTCGATTCCAGGGTTTACTGCCCTGGTGAGGTTAGGATTGAGAAGGGAAGGATCAATTCTCCTTTGTATAGACTTGAGAATAGGGATGGTCTGGGAAATGGGTTTCTTTTCTCCTACTAGTTCTTCGGCAAAGTCCCTCTCCTCCTGTGCTCCCCGAGTGTCAATGCAGAAGCGTTCTGCCGCTCTAGACAAAACCTCATTTAGGAGAGGTTGGTTGTTGATTGGAGAGTTGGTAACCTGAGGTTCTTTGCCTACTGGGCAGTCTACTGTGTAGACTTCTGGGTCATCTTCCTCCTCCTCTTGGTCCTCGTCATCCCCATAGTAGTCCACCCCAGTTTGGTCATCCAACGTTACCAATTCTGGATCCTCACCTTGTAGTAGATCCTCACTATACTGAGAGTATGGCTGTACATAGAAAGGGTCAAAAGACCGACTTTGTGTTGGTGTCTCAACTCGAGATTTCTTACCAGGGGGTTGCTGGTCCCTAGACCCTGAGGGAGTAGCCCCGTCAGGAGTATAGGACAGGAAGTGCTTTGGTTCTTGGTATAGAAGTCTGCTAGTGATGACATTCTAGACATAACTGTCTATATCCTCAATGGACCATTCTTTGGAGCTGGGGATAACCCTTTCCTGGGAGTGTTTCCCTGCTATGACCTGACTGGACTTGTCCTTTGAAAGTCTGTCCTTTAAGAAGCTAGTGAACCATTTTAGGTAAAGGGGCAACACAGATAGACAGACAATTAGGGAAGATTTGTGCAACGATTTTGCAGCCTTGGTTTAATAAGGTGGTGGGCGGTAATTTGTTACCAGGGTAGGGTTCTTGCATGACTCAATGATCACAACGATTGGGCCGTCTAAGGGTAGCAGAGATTTGACCAGTCTGTGCAATATGTTGGAACAATTTAAGTAATTGGGGTGCTAAGAGTTCAGTGTTGCTTGTAGAATTCAGCTGGAATGGTACCGGGGCATAGTGTATTACAGAATTTCATTTTGTAGATGGCTACTTTAATTTCAGCTAGTTTTACTGTGGTATCCTAACAAGCATGATGCTTTATTACTAAGTCTAGGTTAGCGGTTAGTGTGAATTTTTCTATTTTGTCTTCGTCTGGGTTGGTTCCTTTTTTGTAAAGCGTTTTGTGAAAAATACAAGCCATTTCAGCCAAGTCCCACTTGCCAAAGTGCTACCCTGTAGCCAGCACTGGGTTTTGTAATAGTCTAGGAACGTGTCTGTGATATCATATTTGATGCGTGTTCTGTCGCATGATAGTTTCTCCATTGATGAGGCCGGCCAGGGTTTATCAACCATGTTAAGCTTAGCGTCATTGTTGAACAGGATAACCACTCTTCGTTATCAGTGAACTGTATTCATATATTAATTTTTTTTTGCTGGTATGGAGTTTGTAAATAAGCATTCTGTCGCAGCAATCTCTCCTTTGAGAAGTTGCAGTATGGCGTTTGTTTATTGTGTGTGCAGTGAGAATAGTAGTTGATCTAGCATATGATTTGAAAGCATCATATCATATTTATTAGTTAAGGAGGTTTATGTGGAATTATTTACGTCAAAGTAACCGGAGATCACATTTTCTTTAGCTAGTACTAGCTCGGTATTCATGCACAAGGGCGGTAGGTATTGTTGAGGTTAGCAGTTGTAATGGGTATTGTAACAGAAACCACATACAGGATGCACCAGAGATGCTGCCAACAAGGCATCTGTCTTGAAAGGCGAACAGGCTCCATTGGCACCACCAGCTACCGTACTTCCACACCTTCCTCCATCGGCAAAGATGTACGGGAATCTTGGAGTTACGCTAAACCCTCAGAGCCAGGACTGATGTTGCACATATTCACAGATGGTTACACGATGATCATTCAGGAACTCATGAATCTCTGCACAAGCAATGAGCCATGCGACGGCAGCTCAAGACCCGGTAGTGTTTTAGATGACCCAAATGCGGAAATGATGGTAGCATCTGTGTCGGCCAAATGTGCCCCGGTGATAATACCAGTGGCTGGTTCAAGCAGAGCTAAACTGTCACTGAGGTTCTGGCCCCTATAAACGCTCCACCGTGCAAAGGCTTTATTTGGCCATGCAATATCTTTTCCCCACATATCCCTCTTAAATCGCCCTGACTGCAACTTGTGTTGCTGCTGGGCCAGACGGATGGCTGCACCCTTTAGTCAATTGTGAAACTGACGTCACCCTAAACTTAGACAGAAGCAGAAAAAAATAAAATAAGTTATAGTACCTAAATATGCATCAACAATCATATGCCTATACCCAGTCCTATCTACCTTACTAGGCTGATAATGGTACTCAAACGTCTTATGGACAAATCCCCTGTATGTTGATATTATCATCTTCCTCTTCATCTTGGGGTGGCTCATAAAGGACAGGAGCCAGTGATTTCCATCTTAATAGATGTTTCATGTTAATCTCCCTTTTCAGCCAAGCACTGCCTCTAAATCTCCTCCCACTTCCCAGTGTCCCTTACATACTCAAGGAGGACTCTGCCCCTTTTTCATTTGTAACAAATCAGATAGCTTCTTCGCTTCCTTACAGTGCTATGGGTATTGTATTTGACTTTGAAAGTGCTTAAATATTCAAGTTCAACAAAAAGGTATAATTCCAACAAAATGTTCGAAAACGATAACGTCGTTATGTTATGAAAACGTATAAAGCACACAGTCACCCAAGGGTATCATGGCGCTGTAGAGAGAAGGTCAGCAGTCCATAAGCCCATCTGAACTAAGTCATCTAAAACAAATGGTTTTGAGTGCCTTTCTAAACACCAGATGATTAGACAGGTTTTTCAATACCAGAGGGAGGTCATTCCATAATTGCGCTACAGCAACCGAGAAAGCCCGGCCTCCAATACGAGAACGGCGGAAAGATGGTACACATAGCAGACCCGCCGAAGCTGATCATAATGAGAGAGTGGGGAGATGGCGGGTAAATTTAGCCCATAGATAGATATTCAGCAACTTGATTGTGCAGCGTGTCATGTATAAGACAAAGCGCCTTGAACCCAATACACTGAGCCACTGGCAGCCAGAGCGTAGAACAGGCGAGATATGAGCCCCTTAAGGGGAGCCCGTAGCCACCCGAGCTGCCAGGTTTTGCAGGGGCTGCAGCCACTGGACTATGCCCTTAGGCTGGGCCAAGTATAATGCATTGCAATAGTCCAAGTAACTCAAAACCAAGGCCGCAACCACCGGCGGCCGCAGGTTCAGGGGTAAAAAGGGAAGCACCTTTCTCAGCATCTTGAGATGAAAATGGCCAGCTTGACAGACCACCACCGAAACTTGTGCATCCATAGAAAAAGTAGCAGAAATGACCACTCCTAAATTCTTTACCTTAACAGCTGGAAGAGGGTCAAGAAAAGTTGGCCAGAAGGAGGAAACCTAGAGTGAAGGATCAGGAGGAGAGCCTATCACAATCACCTCAGTTTTGTCTCCATTTAGTGTCAGCAAATTGTAGTTCATCCAATCTCTGACTGCAGACGACACTGATGCAAGCACGACAACATTTCAGCCTGATCAATATCTAAACGCATGAGGATCCGAGTGTCATTGGCATACGAATAGCACCCGATGCTGAAGGAGCGGATGAGACACACAAGAAGCCAAGCATAGATGTTGAAAAGAAGAGGAGACAAGGCGGAGCCCTGCAGAACCTCATAACAAGAACCAGAAAAAAAGGCAGGAGGGAGAGGATTTAAATTCTGTCAGCCAGGAAAGAAGTAAACCAGGCTAGCACTTGACCCGAAATTCCAGCCTGAGCCAGGCGGCCCAGCAGGGTAGGATGGTCTACGGTATCGAAAGCCACCCGAGAGGTCAAGCAAGATCAGGGCGCCAACCCCTCCTGCATCGACCAGCCTGGTTATATCGCCCTGGACCGAAACTAAAACACGTTCTGTTCCCCAGCCAGGCCTAAAGCCCGACTGAGCGAGGTCAAAAAAGTTCTGAGGACTCCATGAAAGAAGACAAAAGTGGGGAAATCAAAGACTCCAAAAGCTTCATGACAAAGTGTAAAAGTGAGATAGGGTGGAAATTGGAAGAAAGTGTAGGATCCAACGATGGTTTCTTTAAAAGGGGAATCACAGTTGCAACCTTAAACTCCGGTGGAATGCAACCAGACTGACAGGAGACATTAATGGCCACTGTGAGCTCCCTCAGTAGCTCAGAAAAAATATCCTTAATTACAGCAAGTGGGACGACATCAGACAGGGGTCCCTGAATTATTATGTTGGGTGGCTGTGGATATCTCCGACTCAGTGAATAGAGGAAAAAAATTAAATTAAAAAAAAAAAAAGAGACCAATCTCCGGAAGCAGTGAAGCCACTAGGAGCTGAAGGCTCAAACACAGGAACAGATACTTGTCGCACCCAACGCAATATTGGCTCGAATGGTCTCAATTTTGCTGGTAAAAAACGGACAATGAGTCAGAGTTCCTGGGATGGGCACACTGTAGGCACAGGTGTAGCTGAAAATGAATTTCACCACAGCAAAAGGGGCTTTCGGCTGACAGAGGACTCAATATTCTGTGCCAAATCGGTTTTCTTTGCAGCGAGAAATTGCTGCGAAATAGGTTGCAGCACAAACTTTTTACTGAATTCCAAGGCCAGGATCATAGGCTGGACGCCATTTTTGCTATGTTTAAGTTCAAGTCGAGCCAATTTGAGCTGTTCCAAAAACCAAGGTTCAGATGGGAGCCTCTGTGGCTGCACTAGTCGTAGGGGAGTCAGGGGGGAGGGGAGAGGCAAATGGGGGGACCTCATCTGCTTCTTGCAGTGAGCGGGATAGCCCCAAAAGAATAGCTACTGGGGCTGCACTGCATTTACCTCTAACTGAAGAGACAAGACCCTGAAGATCGGCCGAGCGCCAGCAATGTTGCCACACTCTCAGAGGGACAGTCTTTTCCTGCGCCCTACCAGATAATGATCTGGCCATAGTACTGACTCAACTGAATGAATGGTTAATAATGTTTCATTAGCCAAAACCAAGTCGTGGGTATTCCCCAGCTTATGGGTGGGTCCTGAAACAAATTGTAGAAGGCCCAAGTCGCCCATACTGTCAAAGAAAAGAACAAGCAATGGGGCCCGCGGGCCATTAAATTTCAAGTTAAAACGTTCACAGTTCCGGGGGAGGACTCCCGTCCCCAGGTTTCTTTCCAGCAAACAACAAAAAGTTTAAAAGAACAACCAAGCTCTTTATAGCCCAAGAGGATAACTCTCTCCTCTTGGAATTGCAATCCACTCCAGGGGGAAAAGGACTCCCTTCCCCAGGCCTTCTACCACATCCAATACAATTCAGATCCTAAAGGACATGGGTCTTCCTTGAGATTCTCTTTCGAAGATATCACAACTTGAGTGCAGGTCCCAGACTCGCAAAATACCTGGTATACTCTTCTGCCAGGTACTCTTGAACAGTTCCTTATGGGTGCGAATCGCAGATTCGCAGTTCACCTGGTGTACCCCTCCTATCATATATCATGGGATCTACACTGCATATCTTTCCTGCATGTTCATACTCTTGGCATTTATAACACTGAAGAGAAGCCGGCACATACTGCTTAAGCACAGATAACCCAAATTAGTCCATAATTTGGGTCTGAATCGTCCCGTTACTAAACGAGTTGCACCTGTGCTTTCTCCGATACACACTGCCTCTTGTAGTAATAGAATTTCGATGTTCTAGAAAGATGTGCTTGCAGGAGCCGACACCTGCATAATGACAATCTGCACTTAAGGGATAAAATTAACAAGGAGACACGAGACATTGGGGCTACTTCAATAATAAATGCAGGCCTTGAAAAGGAGGACGTTGTTGACAGACACTCGTGGGGGATGGGTCAAATCACCAGAGGAAGTTACGGCTTCTCTCTGTGCCTCTACCAGGTCTAAAACCAGACTGAGCAGGATCCAGAGGATGAGAAGAGTTGAGAAACGTAGAAAGAAAGGGCGACAGGGTTATTGGGGGGGGCGGGGTGGGAACAGGGGGACAAATCACCCTGGCCGCCATCAATTCCTGCAAGACCCACCCTGACTGACAAGAGTTGTTAATAGCCACCATAATCTCTGAGAGGAGGTCTGGGGAGATCTTCATAACCGTCAGAGGGACAGCGTTAGAGGGGGAGCAGGATTTGAATTTTTGGGTGGCAGCCAATACTGTCTCTTCAGAAAACCTAGGAAAGACTGACCAGCTCTTTCTCTATGTTCTGATCCATGTGGGTTTTGGCTGTAATAAACCACAGTTTGAACTTGCTGTCTGTCTGGGCCCGTGTTCCTTTTGGGAAACGGAAGGGGTTAGGCCTTCCATGAGTTACGAGTTACTGAACTCCTAGTAGCCCTCCTGCCTAACTGGAAGTTTTATCCTAACAAGTGCTATTGCAGATATTGTTGCTTTGTCCAGCAGTGACAATAAAAGCTTGAATAAGAGCCCTAATGAAGGCCCGGTGGGGCTTATAGATTGGCAACACATTAAAGAAAAGTTTATAAAGGATCACAATCAGTGCAATTCCTGTTCTGATTTTACTGCTTGGGTTGGCTCCTTTGATGAGATTACTGCACATTTGCCCTTCGGTAAGGCCGATAAAGCTTCTCAAGTTGATTTAAGGGACTCTCAGGGAACCAGCACTATGATAGGCGTAGCATGTCAAACTGGCTCCATTGAAAATATCTCCTTATAGTCTGTTTTGCAGGAGAATACCATACATCAGCCTTTGGCTAGTGGCTTGGATTCCTGTCCCTCTGTGGGACTGATAGCTAGGGCTTCACCAGGAAGTTCCTGGTTAGCCTCTAATAAACCTTTGGGCTCAGTTAAACCTACATATGATCCAATTACTTTGCTATGTGGAAAGGATATCCGTGTAAAGAAGGCCTGTATGCTGGAGCCAACTGATCTGATCTTGAGAAGTTTGGCGATGGATCAAAGAAACATTGTCATTACCAATGTAAATAAACCAGCTTGGACAGAATCGAGAGAGGTGCTGAGAAATAAGGCTTTTCTTTTTAGTTGCAATCAAAGTCAGTTATGGCTGCGGTAGAGCTCAAGATCTTTGATTTTTGCAGAGTGTGCAAATTAAAGAGTGGCGCACTGGGAATGACACAGACTGTATTGGGATAGGTTGCGGCCAGACTAATTTGCCTGTTTTTGAGTTTACACAATAATGTGAATGTGTCTTCCCTGGTTGCCAAGCTACGGCGTGTATTGAACCGATGTTTCTATTTGTGTTGTGTGTTTGTCCATCTTGTTTAAGCACTTCTATACAAATACAAAAGGAAAAAAAAATACACATTAAGGCACTTCGCTCGGTCTAAACCACAGCGCCACTGTCAGAGAGCTAATGCTCCCATCAGGGTCTTTCCTGACCAACCGCCACACTTCCGAAACCCCCATACCATGCAGTAATCGCACTATTTCCTCACGTGCACAGTTAGGGACTCCATACACACCACAATGTTCCATCATAGTAATAGGAGACACCCTAAGTCTAAAGCATTATTCCTGGTTTCCTCACCTATTCCTTTAGCCAGCACTCTCCCTCCACTTATCACCTGCACAGACCGTACCTCACCAATCCAATTCTGTACCCACTTCGAAATAATGAAAGAGCCAATCTCTCCAAAATGCTTATTTGGCCCAGCTGACTTTATGACCAGTCACCAAACCAGCTCACCATCCATGGGCTCCACCCCAGTACCACACCTCCCAAATGTTTTGTCACCTTGCGGATCACTACAATACCTCACTTTTTCCACAACTTTCCCATCCACGAGGACCTACTGCAGAACTGCGTCTTATTACAGACTCCTTCCCTTCTACCCCACACTGCTTCTCACAGGATCACCTTCTGAAGACTTGCATCTGGCACCCTTTGCCACCATCATTCACCCTTTACCACTCTAACCCTTGCTTACCTTTTCCCCACTCTTTCCACCGCCTTCCTTTGTGCCCCCAGTGCCCTCCACTGTTTTCCTCAGTACCTTGCTTTCTTTTTTTGCTTGTTGCCTCATCCTTCCCAGTAGTATTCAGACCGCCTTCTGCGATGCCTTGCCCTGCGGTGCTGTCAACAGCAGCCCCGTCAGCAAATTTGCCCCTATCTCTCAAAGCAGCAGGCAGAGCACTTCATGGACTGAGTCGATTCTGACAGAGGGAGCCTTTGGCATTCGGTGACCAAGCAGCGTCACCCACCACACCTCTCGGCCTTGGCCAACTCTACCCCTACTGTAGCTGCTACTCTCCTCCTTGTCTACTGTCAGTCACTGAGGAGTACCGAGTCCACAGTATTTCCGGATAGTCACCATTTACGTGCATGCACTCAACCGCACTTCCTCCTAATCAAAGCCTGCTCTCAGGTAGTACAGCCAGCAGCAAAACTAAAGGATTGGGAAGAAAAAAAAACAGCGTCCCGCTCTGAGAATGCGCAACCTATGACTACCCGCTGAGAGCGCAAGTTGATATGTTCAGAATTCAAGTGAGTCATCAGATAACAATAGTTATTTTACCCATTAACTTCCCCACCAGTTTCTTGCTTGCTTGCACGTTCCAGTAACAACTACCCTATCCCAGTGCTTCAGGGAAATCAAGCCTCCTTCTCAATTATATTCTACCAATATGGTGAGGTAGGAGATCCCATACCACTACCTAAATGGTTCCATTCCTGTACCACTTTATGATCCTCTCCTTGTACTGATCACAGTCTATGAAATACGGGTGGAAATAGAATAAGAACAAAAAGATTAGACACACAGGATCGGTTGGGCCAGTTCAGTTCACTAGGGATGGCTGGCTGTGTAGCCACGCCCACCATCATCTGAGGTCACATTGGGTGAATAATGTATAAATCCACCATTAACGGGGCATCCTCACCCGGGCGCTTGCCTTCTAAGTTCAGATGTTTATAAGGGCACTCACCTTCCCCATTTGCTCTGGGTCGCATCAGCAAGGACTACATAATATTGTCTGCGGACTTCTTCACTTCCTCTTTTTTGCGTTTCATTTTCCTCCATTTTCCTTGCCTCTTTGATTCCCATCCTGATCATCCATGGCCTCCTGGTCCCTTGGGATCATTCTATGATGATTTTTGACACTTTATCATCTTGTTATCCCCCTATTCTAGTTCATTGCTATTGGTGATTTTGATATACATATTCCTCAAATGGATTAGTCCCTGTGCACCTTGTTATTTTCGACTTCAATGGATCATCTTTCCTGGGTATCCTCCCCACCAACTCACATTAAGGGAGGTATCCTTGATCTTATCTTTATGTTATCTGAGATCTCTACCTTAGACTTTATTCAGACTCACATGATTCCTTCATTCTCTTTACTATATGAAATGTTTGTCTCATGCCTATCCTCTTATAATTTTCTTTGGCGTGATTTTCATGATCTTAATCATTCTGTTCTTGTGGATTCTATTACTTTCATCTCCTAACCATGCTTCTTTGCCTAGCCTAGGCTGCATTCAAGATTCACCTCTGCTGTCCTTTCATCCCTTGATGCACTGTGTCCTCTGTCAGTCTTCACCCCAAAACCGCAAACTTCCACTACCTTGGTTGTTCAACACTCTGAGATAACAGAGATCTCTCCTTCAGAGGAGAGAACAAAAATGGCTGAAACACAGAAATGAAGCCAATTTCAAAGCTTACACTTGCCTTTGTCACTCCTCTTCTTCTTCCTTGATGCGGGCCATACCAAACTATTTTCAATCTCTCATTCAATCACAGTCCTCTTCTACTAAATTCTTATTTTCTACTCTTAATAAACGGGTAGCTCCACCTGCATCTAATCCCTCGTTACTTTCTACTCATTTCTAATGACTAGCAAATTTATTTTTTATCTAAAGTACATATTATATCACTGTCTGCTTCGCCATCCAGCCCGTCGGTGTCTACAAATTCTATTACTCAGTTCTCTTCTTCTGCCCCAGTCTCAGATAGCAAACTCTTATCTAGAACTGCTCCATCTGATCCACTCCAAGCTTCATTGGCAAAAATTAATCACCCTTCGTTGGTTTAGTTTTTTTACCACAGTTTTCAATCTGTCCTTATCTAGTTCTTTTCTGGCTTCCTTTAAAATTGCTACCGTTAGTCCCTTGTTGGAAAAAACCTTCATCAGATGTTACTGAATTAGCACCTTTTCACCCCATCTCACGTGTACCATACCTATTGAAGATTCTAGAACATATCTTACACTCTCAACACACTTCTCATCTTTTTCAATGATTGTCTTCACTGCAACTAAGTAAGCCTACTGTAACAGTGCCACAATGCCGTTTTGTGCGCTTTATAAATGTAAATAAAATGTTTGTAAAAAAAGAAATCTTGATCAGCCTTTGCGCGAAATTTTCAAATTCTATTCTTCATGCTCGACATCTTAAACTATTTTCTACTGTTATTTTGTTAGACCCAAGTGCCGCTTTTGTGAGTAATCATCATATGGTGCTTTGCACTTTATACTCACTAGGTATTTTGAGTATGGTTCTTCAGTGATTTTCTTCAGATATTTGTTGAACCTTTCTAGTGTCTTGGAAAAATTGTTCATCTGCTACTCTCCCTTTTAGAGTGCCACATGGGTCTGTTCTGGGTGCCCTTCTTTTCACTCTTTATAGCTCACCTTTGGCTTCTCAGATTTCTTTTCATGGGTTACAGGCACATTTTTTACACTGACGACACCCACTTTTTCCCCTTTTCTCCTTCCTTTCACAACTATCCATCAACATGTGTTTGCTTTGCTACTGGTGGCGGAAAATTGGATGTTATGTTACGTTAACTAAATTTGTTAGAGCGCACGCTGATAGAGCGTACGTATGCCGAGGGCATCATGGTGCTGGAGAAGGTGAGGAATTATTTCTGAATTGCTGTTTCTAAAAGAACAAAGTCTTCAATTTCCGATGGAAAGCAAAGTGGTCAGTGATCTCCCGCAAGGAAAGAGGATGGTCATTCCATGCTTTGGCGGCTGCCACCGAGAAGGCTTGTCCCCCTTTTCGGGCTAACCTGAAACGAGGCACTGCCACCTGCAGAGTGACTTGTGATCGAAGAAAGCGAGTGAGCATGTAGCGAACAAACTTAATTCCGCTTCAACGCTATAAAAGGACTGTCCACTATCTACACTTGAACATAATCCGGTGAGCGACAGGGAGCCAATGCAGTTGCCTCCGCAGAGGAGTCATATTGGCGCCGAAGGGAGTGTGCAGAGAATAGCTCTAGCTGCAGCATTCTGAAGCAACTGCAGGCACCCACCCAGTCAGGTAGCTGGGATGTGCCAAATAAAGTGAGTTGCAATAGTCTAATACACTTAAGACCAAGGTAGCAAACACTGCAACTTGACTTGCCGCAGGGATAAAAGGGAGGACCTTCCGAAGAACACCGAGTTTGAAATCCAAATGATGTCCTCACAATATTTATGCCTTAACCACAGAAAGCAGAAATTCTATTCCGCTGAGCTTCTTCTATTTCTTCACCATCTTCTATTCTTTTTCCTCCTCTGAACTTTCCGGTAGCTCATCATGCTCTCAATTTGGGTTTCATTTTTGATTCGGCCTGCTCCTCAAAATCTAATTTCTACCATTACTCAATCTTGCTGGATCTATATCAACAATAGTAAGAACATGTCACTTTCTAACCTTTTCTTGCACTAAATTAGTATACGTTCTGTCTTGTCTTAACTTATGCTGTTCTCTATATATTGGCCTCCCCGCGTATGCTTTTTCCACTACGTTCTGTTCTTTCTCAGCAGTCAGATTATTGTTTGAACTAAAATATTCTTCAAATATCCCTCCCTTTATTATTCAACTTCGCTGGCTTCCCATTAGATCTAGAATGAGGTTCCATTTTCTCTACCTAGTATTTATTTATTGGTTATTTGTAATGTGCACTGTACAGCAAAATTGTGTTTGAAGGCGCATCAAGACAAGGGGGGGCGAATAGCGAGGAGGAAGATGGTCAATAACAAAAATGTTCTTAAAAAGGTCTTGAAACGTTCGGAACGTGCAAGTGCTAAAGCATGAGAGCAGGGGAGAGGGGGAGGAAGAGAAGTGAGGAAGAGGGTAGAAAAAAAACGTTCTAACGAGGTTGTGAGATGATTTGGAACGTGCAAGTGCTAAACATGAAAAAAAGGGGAGAGGGGGAGGTAAACTGCAATAATGCAGCAGGAACAAGTAGGTAAACTGCAATAATGCAGCAGGTGCAGGTAGGTAAACTGCAACATTGGAAAGCCTCCCTACATAGTGCAGGGGGCTACATCAATTCAGCAGGTTGGTCACCGGTAAGTCAAGAGAGGTACAGCGCTCGGCTGCAGGTGCGTATCAAGTGGTCACAGGTAAGTCAAGTAAAGTACAGCGCTGGGCTGCAAGTGTCTTTTTTTTTTATTTACTTGTATTTAATCATTTACGATTTTTTACAAGATTGTATAAAATCATTTTTGTATGACAATAATTCAAAATCTATACAATTTTTCATGAAATTAAAATTCATCAAGTTTCCATTCATATTATTTGAATCATATAGTATTTAACTTTAAAAAAAATTAATCATCTATTGTCATAGGCAAACAAAGGTTATTCATGAAATTGACAGAGGCAATAAGTATACTCATGTTAGGTGAGTTTAGTAGACAAGACCATCTCAGGTTAGGTTGGATATTAGCAACAGTGGATAAATGTCTTTTAAACATGTTGTTTCGTATTGAACATAATGCAGGGCACTCAACAATTAAGTGCTCTAAAGTTTCCTTTTGAAGCAGATTGTTACAAAATCTACAACCATTATCTGATTCGGCTAGTTGCCTACGCTGTGCCAAGATGTCTCGTGTAGGCCACAAGTTGAAACGCAATTTCATAATCGCCATACGAACATGTGGTGAGGGCGATTTAATCAAATAGTTTGCCATAGTTCCCAGTTTTTTGTCAGGGAAGATGAGGATGTTACAATTTGTGTAACCTAAACAGATCTCTCGGTTAGTCAGCCAATCTTTTAGAAAAAAAATGTTCTTCGCTCGTTCAGGATTTTGAACTAAGGTCTCAACGTCTATATCCGCTGCAGCCAAAATTTGATACACATAGTTAGTCCATCTTATAACAAAGTTATGATTAGATGAGAATAAGTAGTTGGACAGAGTAGCTATAACAGTATCCGCAGTTATGTTTACTAAGCATTTTCTGAATAGTGCACAAAGTTGCCAATGGTATTTGGCGCGGAGAGACGTAAGGCCCAATTCGTATCTAATACATGAGACTGGGGTTGATTGAGGCAAATGTAGTAGGCATCTCCAATATTTAGCTTCCAATCTATCAAAATTTTTTACATCAATGATATCTCGTGTTTCCAAACCATAAAGCAGTGTAGGTGTCACTTTTTGTATCCAATAGCATAGAACAGGCATGATGGAAAATTTGCCATATTTGTGAAGAATTATTTTTGCTTGCGAGGTAGCAACCGTCAATTTATTTTGCTGAGACAGTTGGTGTTCAGTAGTTGTTAAATTTGATTCAAACTGTGTTCCCAGATATTTATAATTGGGTACAATATCTAGAATAGTATCTTTGACCATCCATACAAACTTAAAACTTGGTGAGCGTCTTGGTATATCCACTAGTATCTGGGATTTTTTGATATTCATAGAGAGCTCATTTTCTTCAAAATAGATTGAAAGCACAGATATCAAATTCTGGAGACCTGTAGGTGTTTTAGATATTAAAACTAAATCGTCGGCATACCACAGTGCTTGTATCACTGTGCCATTCATTTTTGGCGAATCTGTTGAGATTGAGGAAAATACTTGACGGACATCATAAATGAAAAAATTGAAGAGCGCAGAGGCCAAAATACATCCTTGTTTCAATCCTCTAGATGTTTCTATTATTTTCGATAGCAAGCCGATGGTAGATAATCGAACTCGAATAGACGGGTTAGAATGTAAGGCATATATTATGTCTACTATGTCTTGTGGACAATTATCTCTACTTAGTTTTTGAAATAGTTTTATACGGGAGACAGAGTCAAATGCTGCATTTAAATCGATGAAGGCGAAGAATAGAGGGGTTTTGGTATAGCGTGCTTGCATTTTTAGTGAGTTAAGAGTCATAAGATTGATTGATGTCCCTAACCCACGAACAAAACCAGTTTGATGTGGATCTCGTCGTTTGTTTTCTTGTGTCCAATTATTAAATGCTGATAGAACTAATCGAGTTCAGCAAAAGATGCTGTTTTTGCACAAAACGGCCATTTTTGCTGCATTTTGCGCAAAACGGCCGTTTTCGCGGCATTTTGCGGGATCGCAAAATCGCAATAAGCTGGAGGGTCTGTTTAATCTAACTTGCCACAATGAATTCATGACGAGCTCTGATTTTATCCATAATCGAACTATTCCCAAGTTTGAATCACAAATAAATTCGACCTGATCTATGTCTGATGACGATAGATCACCTAGCTCCGGCACATCACTAAAGATGTTAAGTACGCTGGCGCGTGACAGATCATATTGTGGATATGGGGCAGCTCGACATTTTAAGATTAAAGTATGGTAGCTTGCAAATTTCTTTTTACGCTGTTGCTCCATTTCATGTGACTTCGTTACAGGGTCTTTGGGATTAGAAAGATTCTTATGACAATTCACTTGTCATTGTATTTGATTTTTCTGATTGTTTATTCTTACACCGTAGTGCCGGTGGCTCGGCAAAAGTAACTCTTCCTTGATTTTCAGACGTGGGTCTTGGATTGTTGATAGCCAAGTCCATGCGAGTCGCTAAGTATGTTTCAATTATTAGTTTGATCTTTTCATCTTGTTCCGTCGCTGGGACTGGCTATATTGGCAGTTTTTGATCCGTTTAACGTTTCTGGAGACTTTATAGATATTTGTACTTCATTTTCAGGTGGATTCAAGCAGGTATTTTCTGTATCATATACATTTTGCTGGTCTTGATTTGAAATCGGTTGCACGTTTATATTCTGTGAGTATACTTTAAATGGATTTTGATGGCCTTGATTTAAGATAGGCTCCGCATTTGTTTTCTGCATGCATACATTAAATTCCATGTTTTTTAGTTCGTGCGTTCGACGAAGAATATATGAGTCAACTGCTGCTTTTAATTGATCAACTTGAGACATGTCTGTCGTCGATTGGGTTGATGGTTGATATGCTGCGGTTTGGAGCACTGTGTTAGGCCTTAAATCAGCATTATGTGCAGGTTGTGCGTTCCTTTGACTCTGTACAGGTAGAGAAACTTTGTCCAAAACTGATACCAATTGACTCAATGGAGATTGATGTATTGATGGTATAGGCTGTTTTAAGATAGATGTTCTATTCATTGTCGTTTGGCCTGAAGTTGGATTGTCCCCAGATTTCTGAATTGTAGATGGAACGACTGGAGTTCTGCACATTGTCACTTGGCCTGTATTCTGATTATCTACAGGTTTCACTGTTGTAGTTAAGTCGACCACTTGTGGTTGTTCAGAGCGGTTAATTTGTTATTTCGTTTTGCTAATTGGAATGGTTTCGACATCAAGTGTGCAGCTCGTCCTCTTTTTCTTGGGTGCTTATTGAACAGGTCATATTGAGTTGTATTAATTTGTTGTTTTGTGCGTTTAGGAGATTGATCCACACTAATCCATGAGGAGTTTTGCTGAGTGTTTTCCTGACTCTCCTCTTCGATGGGACAGATTATATGTTCAAAGGCAGGAAGATTTGCATGTGATGATGCTGGAATAGTTATAATTTCGACATTTTTTGATAAATCGTTGTTAGCTTCTTCATGTTGGCAAGCATTCACTATATTCGTTGGATATGATTGGATCCAATCCGAGATCTGATCTATTTTACTCGATTGTGAATTGATTTTGCATTCAAGAGATTCATATAGTTTGAACAAACTTTGGATCGTTTGGTTTACTGCCGCAAGGGTAACTTCCAGTAGACCAGCCTTGGTATTGACCCTTTCTTTTTCTCTGGATGATTCTCGTTGTCGAGGGGTTGGCAGTATATATGAGACAGCTTCAGAGATTGTGGAGTCCATAGAACAACGTTGATGATAATCAATTGATGACCTATTAGATGATGGTTTATCTTTTGTAGCCAATGTATGTTGTGGATTTTCAGGAAAAACATCTTCACTGTTCTCCTCGATTTCATCCTCTTGATTTTCTATTATTTGATTTAATTGTGTTTTCGCAGTTTTATTTCGCTCGGATTGATTTATAGCTTGAATCATAGTATTATCTGATATTGGTAAGTTTTGAGGAATTTGTGGCTCCAAATTAGCAAGAGCATTCAGAGTGGCTGACGACGTAACAGTCAGTATTGATAGTCTTGTATCTGAGTTATTTTCATTATCATGTGCTGGAAGACTTTCTGCAGACATTGAATCTGCAGACTGATTCAATGATTCATCTTGCACAAGTTGCGCTGTCTGGGTAAGTAATTCAGTAGAGGGACTATTATCTGTCACATCTTTGGGTTGGGTAGCGGATAAAACCGACATTGGTACAATGTGTTTTACAACGGGGCAAAAATCTCTAATGTCTTTGCTGGCAAGCTGAGTTTTTGCACGCGGGGTCAAAATGATAGACGTAGAAGATGGAATTTTTTTAGACTACTTTTTAGTCTTGAAGAGATCCCATCTGATGCAGAATTGACATTTGACACTGCTGGGGGTAAATTGATGTTACACGATTGAGGAATGGAGCTCATATTTGATTTCTAAAAGTCTGCACTTTAAAAGTCTGAGGTTTCAATAAAAGAAGCTCCTAACTATGTGAGATTAGAATTGGAGCGTTAAATGTTTTAATTTTTTTTTTTTTAAAAAAGAAGACGTTCATGAATATGCATATATATATATGGAAAAAAAAAAAAAAGGAAATAAAAAAGTAAAGGGAATACACTGATTACCTGCACGTACACCGTGATGGAATGATCTTGCAGTTCGTGTGTGGTTTGGTTGGAATATCTAGAGGGATCAAAGAGAAAGTTATCTCCGCAGTCTCCCTCCGGGCACCACCAGCGCCTAACAGCCGCACCACAGTCGGCGCCCTTCACCCCTGTCGGGCTTAACGCCACAAGGGTGGCTCGAGCGTTGTTTTGAGCTCGGGTGGAATCACGTGAAGGCAATCGGGCCCGCCTCCTCCAGGAAGCAGGGCGTCAGAAAGGGAGGAAAAACGCTGCTCCAGCAAGAGCAAGCTGGCAGTGCTGTGAAAAGCAACAATCAGGGAAGCGTCCAGGAATCACACGCTCTCCTTTACACTGTGTCATCCGGCGACTTGTAGGGGAGCCAATCACTGAGGAGTTTTACTGCGGTTCCCCCTCCCCTTTTAACACTTCCCTCTTAAGTTATCCGTGTGTTATGCAAGTTTCCAAACCAATTGAGAAAAGTCTGCTCATTCGCCTGTGTAAAACCTGGGCTGCAAGTGTCAATAGTGGGTACAGGTAACAGTGTCAATCCAGTAGTCACAGGCAAGGACAAAGCAAGAACGGCGCAGAGGTGTCAGTGGGTAGGGTGGGACAGGGTGAGTAAGCTAAGAGGACAGACTGTATATAGAGCAGGCAGAAGATAAGGCATACTATAGCTCATAAGGGGAGAGAAAGGTGAGCGCACACGCTGCAGAAACAAGAAATCACAGGGCTGGGTTTTTGGGTAAAGTGGAGTGCCCTCCAAGCCCATCCTTGATGGCTGTGTATTTATCAACTATTAAATAGAATGGTATACAGCCATTATGGTGATAGGAAGGCAATTGTACAATTAAATGGAATGACTGCACAAACTAAACGCATATGCATGTACCAGCATTTGGGTGCTCCACGAGTGTACAACTAAGACCAACAGGCATGTCATACATTTTGAAGCACAGCAGTAAGCATGTTTAATTGAGGAGATACAGAGATTCGTGTTGATGAGTTAATTCTATTATGGTGTAAATATTCTCAATATTGGTTCCCGTTTCTCCTGTCTCGTTTGTAATCCTTATTTGCGTACCCACCATGTCTATGGTATGTACATATGTTTCTTTTTCTCACTAATTGCATATTTATAATAAATGCCATGCTATCTAAATAATGGCTATATATTTATTTTGATTGTCAGCCTTGAGAAAGATGCGTTGTCGAAACAAGGGTTGGCTGTTTGCACTGCAATGTCAGGCTGAACGTTCTTCAACATCAACAACACATTAAATGTTTATGGGCAAAGCACATGATAATATGACAATTATTTTATAAATATAAACAAGTAAACTTTCCCAGTGCCTTTTTAACTAACGAGTACAGTAAACGTGGTTCATTCCAAACCCAAAATGCACAATTTTAAGAAGTGGGTAAAAAATATTAAAATCACTTTATTCTACATGGAAAAAGTAACGCCGATATAACGGCACTCTTAACGAAACACGCCACAGGAGCCATTTCCAGCTTCAATTAATTGGCTCAAATTGACATCAACCTTGGCGACTATAGGGTAACACACATTTTCCATTAATTTCATGAGGAACCCCCCCCCCCCCCAAGAACAGTTAAGAAATTAAAATGAATACGATGATGTAAAGAAAAATGTGAGAAACACCGTGTTAGTGGAACAGTACGAATCTGCATTGTGTTGAACAGGTGCTCACTGGAGAACGTGCAATGTCCAAAAGCTATTTGCGATACCCTGCTACCTATCAAATCACAATTAAGACTGAACAAAAATATGAAGTGCCACTATTGCATGCCACAGTGTTGCGCTTTAGTTGTTCGGACATTGCTGTTTAGAATCAAAGGGTCCGATTCAGAAAGAGAGTACCAGGAGAAACTCACTTACTCATGGGAAGAGACTATTTTCCGATTGTAACTGACTTACTCATTTCTTTGCAGGGCTAAATCAGAACTACTCTAGAAACTTTAGTTGTGCGCCAGAAGTCAGACTACCAATGTCTTCCATCAATCAGCCCCAACATCTTGGCAATGTGCATAAGTAATATTATATATCCATCTAAAAAACTGTGTTCAAGTCTGTGACCACTTAGTTCGTTAATGTATCACCGAACGTAGAAGCATTTAAAAAAAAAAAAAAATATATATATATATATATATATATATATATTACAAAGTAAGTCAATGTTGCCATATAAACAACATATGGTAACAATGTTGCCATATAAACTGACCCTTGACAGCTTACATGTAACACAGGTCAGATTTTAGTAAAACTATGATATTAAAGAAAGCTGTGGTTTTTACCAAACAAATCCTCGTAGCGCTGCAGCCTGGCAAAGGGAAAACAATGATGACAAAAAACAATGTTAAAACGGGTAGTGTTGACATACGAAACTTCGATCACTGACTGCATGGTCTTTAGACATAAAACACACCTCTTTCAATGAGACATTGGAGTGTGATTCTTAGAACTGTTCGTGTGGGAGTTACAAAAACAGGATTCCCTGTAGTAAAAAGGTATGCTTGACTAGTTCAGTTGAATAGCAAAACTGAACAGACTGGACCAGATGGTGCAACTTTCAACCTGTAATAGTTGAGAAGGACACTTAATGGAAGTCAACTATACTACATAATTTCCCCAGCCAGCAAACAAGAAGGCTTAATTTAGACTCTGAAGGGACACAGCTTGCAGCCTCCCCGGATCTGGTATCCGGTCCAAAAATACAGGGAATGCAGAGATGAACAGTTCAGCCAGCGTTCGATTTTGGGCACAACCTTTCCCAGTTACACCAGGTGCTGGAAGCTCCAATGGACATGTTTTGCTCCTAGAAGCCACTACGGGAACCTTGCCCCGACCCGTGGCCGCCAAGTATGCCGGGGCAGGGGAAAAGCATCCAGCCCTCCTCCACCCACACCTGCACGGTGAAACAAGCATATCTGCCTCTGTCGTCATCGCCCAGTCGCGGTTCTTGTTTCTTCGGGACCCTCTCGTCTATGTCGATTGCCCTTATTCCTGGTTACGGGGTTTCCTGATTAACGGTTTACATTATGCACCGCTTAACTTAAGTGACAACGGCAACAAAATCGGATACAATGTAAAAAAAATGTATCACGATACAACACATGCATCTTCCAAATAAAGTTCTTCCAGCGACAAGCGGTCATCACACGACCCCCACTGCGGAAGGCGGCAGGTGAGTGGCCTTAATACCAGTGGAGTCCTCTGTCCGGGACACAGACCCAAACATGACCATTGGGATGTCAACCCATTCCGAAAGCCGTGAGATGCCAGCTGTGAAAGCAATGCTGCAGTCTCTGCTTTGGTCCTCTCCTGCCCGCACTGCGGCACCACTTGCCTACTAGGGCATGGGGGTCTGCAGAGGGCTCCCTGGAACACTATAGCCATGCCCGGGATCGAACATCTGAACGCCCCTGCTTCCCCCACCCCTGACCCTCGGTAAACATGTCAGGGTGGCAGCACTTCCCCATAGAGACACCCCTTCCGACTAACCCCACTCCGTTCCCCGCTCACAGTCAGTACTCACAGAGGTGATGGGGAAGGCGGAGTGCAGTCGGGGACAAGGGGCTTGGCAGGTGTCAGAAGACCCGAAAACGTAGGACTCCCATGACAGGATCTGCTGTCAGCTATGCCCAGGAACCCTGCGTCCAACCTGGAGCAGTCCCAGCCGGTTTCAACTGCCTGGGTTGGGCTACACTGGGATAGGCCAGCTGGCTATCACGTGAGGCAAAAACCAGCCAATAGGAAGCGAGTTGGGACTGTGACGCAGAGCGGATTTCTAGGAAATCCCTGTTGTTGTAATAGAGATACTGGAAGGATGGGGAAGCTACTACGAGGGCAACTCGGCAAAGGTTGAAGTTGAGGGGAGAGGGGCTCTCTATTATACCCCACGACCCTCGCGCTTAGCTTGTCAGTGTACAATCGAGGACTGTAAGTTCGCTACAAGAGAGAAGCCAACCCAAGGACCCCATCCCGATCGCACATTTCTGGGCTTCCGTCTCCGCTGCCCAACGAGTGTATCCAGGAAGAGCGTGTGAATGGGTAACCTTGTAACCACCAAAGGACGCTCTCCGATAATTAAACGTTTTGAAGGGACATAAAAAAAATAGACTATTACCTTTTTGTGTTTCCGCATGGTGTGTGATATCTATTAAAAAAAAAAAACTCTTTTACACCCAGTGCTGGAAATACCAAACATGACTGAGGCATCTCTTGAGGGGGGAGAAGTAAGCATATGCAGGGGCAGGGCTAGGGGCGGAGTCCATTCACACAATTGACCAGGCACGCAAGCCATTGAGCTGGCTGGGCTTCAGCAACACCCCACTCGCTTTGAGCTGGGTGGGTGGGGCTATTTGTTACTCCGAGAGGGGAGAGAAGCCTTTCCTCAAACTAGCGGCTTTAAAGGGTTACTGACTGTGTTCGTGCAGAAATGTTTATTTGCAGAAACGCAGCAAAACTTTAAAGCTGCTAGTTTCAGGAAAGTCTTCCATGATCAATCACCACTCTGCCTTACAAAAATGAAATGCACATATCAGCCCCCTCCCTATAGTGTCCCACTCTCGGGGCAGATACGGGATCACCAGGTTAGACAAATAGGCTGTGATCACGCAGCGGATTTCCTGGCAGGGGTCACCCTTCGGAGGTCTGGAACACTCGACCTAACACCACTGCTGAGGGCACCAAGCAGACATTAGCCTCGGCTCTGTGTTCACACTGGCCGGGGCTCCAACACAAGCAGTGGGCACATGGCAAGCGCACCCCCTCCCCCCAAAAAGCAGACACGGAGTTGCTGCTTTCTGGGTCTCTGCTGCAGTGCACTTGCGAGCAGAGGCCCCTTTTATTGGCTGGAGTCATGACAAAGTCATGACTCATGTTCTTAAAGGGGCGACACACCACATTCCTTTATCATAACTAAACCAAACAACAATGGCCCTACAACCGAGCCCACAACTTTGGTGCATTTCATTCCTGCAAACCAGTACTGTCACGTGTATTTAATCACAGCAAACTTTGGTGCTTTCCAGTCCGAGCACCCACTTAAGACACATTGGGCCTATATTCCGGAGAGTCATGCTCCGGTCATCCTGCCTCCGCTGTAGATGCTCCTGGCCACTTGTATTACTGCAGGACAAGAAGAATACATCCTCGTCTGCGTCATCCTCTACATTGTCAAACTGCCTTCTCTGTTGCTCTGCTACCGGGACCATGGCTGTTTTGGGCGGTTTCCTACCTGTAGCCTGTCTCATTTCCTCGCTTGAAGCACTCCCTGCTGACGGCCCCACTGGGCTGGCAAGTGATGGGCCTGGGTAGACCCTTGCAAAATGATCTTCTTTCCCGCACGCATGTATGTCCTTTGGCTGGGCACTCATGTGGGTGTGGCAGGCCCCCTCCTTTCGTTGCCACTCCCCTTTTCTTGCTGTGGATTTGATGCTCTTGTTGCGCTCTACCCTATTGAAGTGATTGGTGATTAAGATACTATACTTGCTAGAAACTCTTAAAGAAAACATCAATACATTGAGTTGTGATTATACAGTCAGTTTTATACAGTTTAATGTAATGGTTGTTGGTCAGCCGACATGTGTTTCGACAAAGAGTCGTCTTCAAGGCTATCTCTTTTATAATTACACGCTTTAATCTGGTGCTCGGCAGAGCTATAGCCATCAATTATCTGAGCCCTGACCTTGTCGTCCTCAAAAATGCACAGAGCTCAGGACAACGCGATGCTCCAAAACTTGCCATGAAATGCACCTAGGTTCTCCCCTTCCTCTTGTCTCGTGCATCTCACCCCGAACCGTTCCTAATCCCGGTTGCTCATGGCAATAAAGTACTCGTTCAGTGTGGTAATGGCTGCAGCATATGATTGATCTCGGGACCACAGCGTCTTAAACAGTTTCTGCATTGCTGGGCCTGCTGAATATAGCAGAGTTGGCCGTTTTGCCTTTTCCTTGATCTCGACTTCCTCAAAATACAGCTCGAGGTTCTCCACCCACACCGTCGACCGGGGTCCTAGACTGACAGGTGTTCCTACCACATGAAAGGCATACAGTGGCGCAAGCTGTCTATTCCATTGATACGCCCCTTAGGCGTCATTCTCCTCATCCTCCATATTGGGTGCCTGACGCTGCACTGAGTCCTGTCACACGGGCACACAAGCACTCACTGGGAGCTGCTACATGTGGCGTCCACTCACCCGCACCGCCTTCAGGATCCCTAGGCTTGACCACTTAATTTGGATGTCTCTGGTGCTTGATCTTTCAGAGTGCAGTCCTCCTCAGCACCAACTCAGGCCTGTATGTGCCCCTCTGACTGCACCCCCCTGGAAGCGAAAGTGTTCACCCCCCCTCTCAGATCTGGGGCAGCAGGGGCGGGATCTTCTCCCCTTCATGCTTTGCACCCCACAGAGCACAGTGCAACTCGCCGCCAGGCAGCAGGTTAAGTGGCTGGATATGGAGTCCTTTTCCTGCTCCAGGTATCGCAGATGCAAGACACGGGCCCCCATGTTGTATTCTTTTCCTTTCCCCTTCTCCCGAGGACTGCAGGCAAAACGTGTCAGTATATGGCAGCTAAACCCTTTTCATGTAAATGAGCGAGTGTATGGTCAATGGGATGTTTAAATGAGTGATGCTGGACCGAGGAGCTGATTTTGGCAGGTGGAGAGTGGGAGGTGGGGGGTGTGGTGGTTGGTAGGAGAGGGACATGTGGGAAAAGGAAAATAGGATATATGCAGTGTTTAAATGGGCCGGCCCTACCCATTCCTCAGTACCGGCACTTCTTATTTTTGAGCATTTCAGTAGCTAAACTTCTCAAAGCCTGAGAGTGAGTACAGGTACTCAACTATGTGGTGAGGTGAAAATGAAAGATTTTCCTTTCACTTCATCGCTACTTAAAGGACTAAGCTCCTCCAACCTTTACTGGGTAAAGCAGCGCCCCTCCCTCCATCACCCGCAGTGCCCATAATGTCTCCTTCAGGGACCACCCTCCAGAACAAAAGGAGAGACAAACATGCTCTCAGCAGACCAGGCACGAACACCGTTTCACTAAGTGGGCTTCACCTGTTGCCATTGGTGTCCTTTCATGGAGCAGGGATCGATTTAGAAAGCCTAGGAAATTACTTTTTAAAGATGTTTCTTTGTCATTAGCTGTGCCTATTCTAATATGTCAATGTTTAAGTAATTGGAATTGTGATGGAATGTTTTTGGCTGAAAACTCGCACACAGCTCGTTACCTACCAAATTTCTTATAAGCAATGAAAGCGAGCAATAATGAAGCTTAGTTTACAGCTATGATATCTACTAGTCTGATAAACAAAGAGGAAAGTCTCACTTAATACATATATTCAGGTTTTTTCCAATATGGCAGCCCTGCAGAATGCACCGTGACAGATGCACTCGTGCCCCCGAAACTGGGTAAAAAGACCCCCTGCTGCTAACTGCCCCCCTCCCCAGGCGATCAGCAGTGCCCATAAGTGCCCGGATACAGAGGGCTGAGCTGGGAGACATCTGGCTACCCGAAAATAGAGGCAAAGCAGATCTGCAGTGAGGGTGAGCCACGGAGCAGCAGCTGGAGAGGAGCAGCCTAGGCAGCAAAACAAAGGAAAGGTGGATCGCTGGGGTCCAGCGGGCTGCATCGTGGGCAGCAAAAAATAGAAAGACGGACCGTGGGGGGACCTGTGTACCGTGTCGCATGGGTGCCGTGACTCCCAGCCCCAAGATCTGGGAAGACCAGGACACCCGAGTAGGAGACCCAGAGGTGTGGGCACATCGGCAGCCTTCCTGTGATTCTAGGGTTGAAAGGCCTCAAGAGACCCCAGGAACTTCTACTCCCACAAGCTGAGGACAGATACTGACAGCCACTGGAGGACCTGCAGCGACGGCCGGGTAGCACTGATGAATGTTTCGTAAGAGGGAGAGCCTGCACGCAGACCCCCACTCAACGGGCCCTCATCTTGGTGACCCCTGCAGCGTAACTCCTCAGAAGTGGTGCGGCACACCCCCAGTGCACCAGGAAGTGAGCCCGGCAAACCGGATAGCAGCAAGGCCCTGTGGCCTCTCGGGACCCAGACCCAGCAACACGGACTGCTAGAAGAAGGGAAGCAGCAGAGTATCCCTCGCAGTAAGGCCCACAGACCTCTGCACCAGAGACACTGAAGCACGCCCCACACCATGGGCTGGGGGCTTGAAGGGACTGAGGCAGCATTGAGAAGACACAAGCAGACCGGCCACGCGGAGGTGGCCAGACAAAGGAGGTGAGCCTTAATTAAGTGAGATTCCCCCACACACGGAAGCGTATGCAGCAGGCCCTTGGTTCTGGTGGCCCCATCCCTCCCCAGTGCAACTTTGAATATAGCGGATCGCCACATCACCACGCAACGGGGGACCTCATGGTCCTGGCTAGGGTCAGGCTGTGGCCCCCTCCAGGGAGGGGATCTAACAGCAGAATATAAAAAACCCTGGTCATCTGGCTGTGGGGCAGCTTAGAGGCAACTCCTCATCAAAAGTCGGGAGCACTCCATTCCCGGAGGGGACAATGTCAAAATCTAGGGAGAAGGATCCTCTGCACCCTGCAAAAGTTACTAAGAAAGCCCAAGAGGGCGGCATCCAGAAGATTTGGGGGCCCGGACCTGCCTCCCCTCCTGCGTTGGGGCCACGACTGGAACAGTCGGACAACCAGGACTCTGCACATGCCGAAGCACATGAGTAGGCTGTTACCTACTCGGCACTCCAGCAATTCTTTACAGAATTTGGAGACAAGATTGCCAACACCATCCAAATGCAAATGGATAAAATTAGGGAATATCTGGCAGTGACCCTGCAGGAAATGAAGATCAATGTAAGTAAAAGTGAGGAGAGGATGGACACAAATGAAAGGGCACTTCAATTCAGGAGTTGGCAGGTGATGCGAGGAAGTCGGATACGCTGCTGGAACAACTGGCAAATGCCACGCACAACCTGGAAATACAGACAGAGGACCTAGAAAACAGGTCCAGGAGAGCGAACATTCGTATAAAATCCCTCCCTGAAGACGTTCTGGACAAAGATCTCAAGGGGGTGGTCCACAGCATATTTGTAGACCTGCTGAGGGAAGAGACGGCAACCGAGGTCCGGCTGGATAGAGTGGGCCCATGGAAACCCAACCCGGGGGCCAGACCCATGAAGTCCCGGCAGCCTTCCATGATTACTCCACAAAAGAGAAGACTCTGGCGCGCGCAAAGAAGGCAAATCAAATATTGTACAATGCAGCGGAGATCTCTCTCTTCCAAGACCTGTCCACGACGACGCTGACAAAGAGGAAGCAAGTGGCCCCAGTAACGAAAACCCCCAGAGACAAGGACATCCACTATAGATGGACCTTCCCATTTGGGATGTTATTTGAGTGGCAAGGAAAACAGCTACAGATTGCATCGCTAGAAGAGGGTGCAAAATTGATAGGCATAGAGGAAGATCAACAAGCTGCGAGCGCGCCCTCTATGAGTGATCACACGAGACCTAGAAGCTGGGAATGATCAACGGTCCGACCCAAGAGAAACAAGAAAGAGGGGTATCAACCCCATCTGAGAGGCCCAGTATCCGTAGGGCCCGGACTAACTACACATACCGCAATGGGTGATGCACAGGGAGGAGTGAGTGAGAAGAGTGAGGAGGAACAAAAGTCCTACTTCTACAGTTAAGGCATGGGGAGGGCAATTAAAGGTGATTCTTTTTGTTGGTACCGGTTTTGGGGGGGTGGTGATGTGGGATCAAATTTGGGTGTTTTAGGATACCCCACACTTGCTCCTGGCTATGTCGGTGGGCCACCTCAGTGGATGGTTCTCGCGGGTAGGGTAGCAAGGGTGGCCAGGGAGGGAGGGGAGGAGGTCGAAGGGGGGGAGGGGCGGAGCAGAGGCACACACAAAAGACACCCACAGGTGAGGCACAACCATGTAGCAGGGCAGGCCCTCGCATACTAAACACTCTACGTTGGAAACTCAATCCAATGTCTGACACTTAACATGCAGGGTTTGAATGTCCCTATCAAAAGGAGGAAGCTGGAGGCTCTCCTGTCCAAACTCAATCCCGATTTAGTGGCTCTACAGAAGACTCACATTAAAAGGCAAGACAAACACAAGCTGAGGTTGAGGCAATACCCCAGGATTATACAGGCAAACGCGGGGGTAAGAGGGCAGGGGTGCTCATTGCGATTAAACGGAGCGCGCAGGTGTCTATTCTAAAATCCCACACAGATACCACAGGTCGGTACCTGTTCCCTCTCCTACAACTTGGCCACTCACCCTTACAGTGGTCTACGCTCCAAATACAGGACAAGAGAGGTTCCTGAAAACGGTAATCTCGAAACTGGAACATTTTAGCAGGGGGGACACAATTCTTTTGGAGGACCTGAACATAGCATTTGACCAGGTCAGGGAGCGAAGCACAGTGATAAAATACACACATCACCTGCATCCCGGGCCATAAAAGAGCAATTCCATAGAATGACCCTCAAGGATGCTTGGACCTCCTTAAAAGGTGAAGAAATCACATACACACATTACTCACATGTCCACGAATTGTCAAATTGTTCTCTAGAATCGATTATATATGGGCCTCGGTTGCTCTCCTGTGAAGGATGGGAACAATAGAGACTCACACCATAACTATCTTGCACCATGCCCTGATCCCCCTTGCCCTTAACATACCTACTCAGCAATCTAGGCTGTGGAAATGGTTTTTCCCAAAGGCCCTACTATCTGATCAGGTCACCTGTGTGTCCCTGGATGCCAACATTCCAGAGTTCTTATAAAATAACTGGGGGGAAGGACATGCCAGAGGGGCTGGTTTGGGATGCGTTCAAGGCAACAATGAGGGGGAAGTTATCACTGCCGAGGCACATAGGACAAGGCTTGGGAGAAAATTGGAGGCGGATCTCGAAGCAGAGGTAAAGAGTGTCATGCATAGAATGGAGACAGAGTCCACTCCGGAGTTGCGCAGGCAACACAAATGCGCGAAGGGAAAGCTGAACCTCCACTTGAGACAAGCCAAAAGAAGCCTACTATACCTAAAACAAAAGTACTATATTAAGTCCAACAAGGTGGACAAGCCAAAAGAAGCCTGCTATACCTAAAACAAAAGTACTATATTAAGGCCAACAAGGTGGACAAGCTCCTAGCGAGACAGTTGAAACCAAAAAAACGCGTCCCAAACCATTCAGGTGATCAAAGTCTCACCATGCAGTAGGGTTACAACTACAGAAGACATAACCATGCAGTTCCACACCTACTATTCAGCTCTCTATGCCTTGGATTTCCCAGAGCAGAGGGAGTATATATATCAAGTCCACAGTTTTGCAGACACTCACGGCTGTAGATAGAGATACTATCGAGCGGGATATCGCACAGGAGAAGGTAATACTGGCGATATCGAACCTCCCACTGAATAAGGCGCCTGGCCCGGATGGGGTTTCCAGTTTCCTTTTATAAGGTGTTCAGGGCGACGTTGGCTCCCAGACTGGTAGTTCTCTTTAACTCCTTTGCAGCCACGGGCAGAGACGTTTTTTGGGAGGGTAAAAGGGGCACCTGCCCAGGGTCGCCACCTTGGAGGGGGGCACCACAAGGAAGCCTGATCTAAAAAAGTAAGATTCCATTGTTCACCAGACTTAAATATCATATGTCAGGATATTTGATGGCATGCTGCTGAGCCTCTAAGCCCATTGCCTATCTGTTTTGACAAGTACATGCTGCCTTGATCAATTCATCATGCAATGCCTTCTGTGTTCACTGTGGTATACATAGTTTGTGTGTTTCTAACGGCACAACTGTGTAGCATTCTTTCCTTCCTATGGGAATTATGTTTAACATGTGCAATAGCTAAAGTTGAAATGCATATTGATGCATTGAATGTCACAATCGTTTAGAAGTTAGCTCAGTGTGTCAAACACTTATTGCAGAGATATGTGTTCATATGCAAGATTAGAATAGCACATTCCAGCAAAGCTGGCTCACCCTTTCCTATGTGTGAAGTTTATAAAACTACCTGCATATGCACTTGGTTTTATAGTATTATCAGCAATGCATCTGCACCAGATAGTAGTTTCTAAAAAAACTAACATATCTGTATGGTGACGGTCTAGAAATTGGTGTGTTCAGATGAGGTGTTGTAGAACCTAGGCAATCACCTCCAACGATGAGCATAAACTGTTAGTCCAAGAGGTGAATAAGTATCCAAATTCAAGACTGTGGAACAAACGCGTTCATGCTTGTATCCTGGCTTTGTCAGCAGACGATACGGTGATCCTGGCCAAATCATCTACTATCTTTTACATTACTGTGCTGTTTTATGTGAGGTTTGCCTTCTTGCATGCAGTGGCATTGTTTAGCCCATTACTTGATTTTTCTTCTTATTTAGGCCATTTGACTGGAAGGGGTGGTAGACAGAAGAGAGCCGACCAGATGTTGCAGGCCTCGGGCAAGCATATTTTAAGGTCTGCTCATTTGACACAAAAAAAGGTTGGCTTTTTGTAAAAGTCAAAGTTCTTTATGCACGTTTATCAATGACAATGTCACAGGTCATTGTACCTTTTACGTACGGTCCTGCATTAATACTACAGACTGCATACCTTCCTGGATGCTGTTGATAAAAAGTATCCTGTATCTATACTAGAACAGAAGTAACCTCCTCGTAGACTGCTAATGTTGGCCTTCAAATGATACTTGTTTATTATTCTGATTAGAGCAAGAATGAAGAGGTTAAGGGGACTTAAAGGGAGTAAACACGCTCATTTTGAATGCTGCAAGGCAGCATATCAACCTATAGGTTGTGATTAGGGCGAGGCGGTCGGGGATGCGACCAGATATTCTTGATCACTTAATTCCTTTGGTTTCGTGCAGGGGGGACCCATAGATGTCTGTGCCCAGGGCCCCAAAAATGGTTAAGATGGCACTGGCCACGGGTAAAATCACTCAATCCATAGGGGAGGCCAAGATGGTTCTATTTCCAAAGCCCGGGAAAGATCCCACGAGGTGCGCATCCTATCGCCCTATCGCATTCATCAACACGGATGCTAAAATCTATTCTAAGATCCTGGCTAACAGGGTAGCCCAGCTGATGCCAACATTGATCCACCCATATCAGACCGGATTCATTAAGGGTCGCCAAACACATGACAATCTTAGGAGAATCTGTCACCTGCCAGAATAAGTAGAGAAAAAGGGGGACCAGGCGGTGCTTGTCACACTGGATGCAGAGATGGCATTCAACTGCATTGAGTGGTCCTTTCTCTTCAATAGGTTCCACTGTATGGGGTTCAGCCCAAAAATCATAGCGACGATAAGGGCAAACTATGCCTGCCCCATAGCTCAGCTCTTGGTGAATGGCTCACTTTCAGGTCCGGTCCTACGCCAGAGGGGAACCAGGCAGTGCTGCCCCACTCCCACCTGCTCTACGCCCTGCATCTAGAGCTGCTCTAGCGAGACTTTGAAACTTAGATGATGTCAAGGGCATCTCCTTCGGGGTGGTGGTGGGACCGACAAGCGTATGGCGTACGCGGACAACATGTTATTACACTTACAGAGCCGGTCTCCTCCCTACCCGTGGCGCTGCAAGAACTGGAGGGATTTGGCAGGGATGCAGGCCTAAATGTCAATATTACGAAGTCAGAGATCCTAAACCTCTCGGTTAGTCAGTTAGACTTGATAGCAGCGAAAGAAACGACACAACTCCAGTGGGCTCCAAACAGTATCCAGATTCTGGGGGTGACTATCACACGCACGTTATGGGGGCTCTACGAGGTGAACTACCAGCCGTTACTCACTCAGAGCCGTACTCAACTGGAGACTTGGTCCCCAATGTCGGTGTCCTGGCTAGGGATAGTTTTTTAAAAAATGTTTAAACTTTTTATTGTTGTATAAACAACACACCAACTTTACCAACATATAGGACATTTATATGTAAGCATCACATCATTATTTCCACATGTTTTACATCACAGTCCTCCCCCCTCCGACCCCCTTAACTCAAGCTCTTACTTCAATACCTCAGAATTCGTCCCTTAGGGTTCGTCCCCCTCTTTGTTCTCCAGCGTGTCAACTTCGCTAAGATCAGCCTTAGGGAGTCTCCCCATCGTTGCCACTAGTTGTCTCCACTCTATCAGGGGTCCCACCTCCTCCTCCCCTCCCCTGGTGACCGCTTCCCACCATGCCGCCGTCTCCATCTCTGCACATTTCAGGAGGTCGGCCCACCATACCTGTATTCTGGGTCTTTGGGCTGCTTTCCAGCCCATTGCAATTCTCCATTTGACCAAGATGTAAGCTAGGTCTTTCATCTTGCTGATGTGCTTCAGGTTGCGTGGTCTGACGAAACCCCCCAGCATGCATGCCCATACTGACTCCACCTCCAACTGAATCTACTTTTGGGACAGGTGTTATTTGACCTCCATCCAGAATCTGCCCACTTCCGGGCATGCCCAGAACATGTGAGTCATCCCGGCATTCCCCTCCTTGCACCTTGGGCACTTCTGTATCGCTGAGCTTGCAAACCTGGCAATTCTACTGGGGGTCCAAGGTCCTGGCTAGGGATAGTTAACGCTATCAAAATGGTCATAATCCCGCAAATCTTGTACCTATTCCAGGCTCTCCCAATTCCCATTCCATCCGCCTTTTTTTCAGATTCTAAATAAACTAATTTCCAAATACATATGGATGAATAAACACTGCGAATCACACAGAGCAGTCTAATGTTCTGAACAAATAGAGGCACACTAGGCCTCCCAAGCTTTAGGCAATACTACCGGGCGGCGCAGCTTAGAGTTATTAGGGACTGGTTCAGGGAAAATAGGGACAAAAGATGGGTGCAGATGGAGAGGGCAGTGGGGACACCCCACATGGGAGAGAAACTTTGCTGAGAGCAGACCGACCCCGCAACATTCATCATAGCGACATTACGAAGGTGGTAGAGGACATGTGGGATCAAGCAGCAGCGAGCATGCGCCACATCACGACTTTCCCCTCCCCTTTCACTCCACTGTTTGATAACCCACAGTTCTCCCCAGGCCTGGACCCACAAGCTTTCCCTCATTGGTGGGCAGCGGGGTGTACAAAACTCAGGGATATGTTCCAAGGGGAGGAAGTCAAAACGTTTAGTACATGTAAAGAGAAACAGGGCCTACACGAAACTCAGCGCTTCTCATACTACCAGGTGCGCCATTGGATACTGGCCCCCACCTAACCGAGCCGCTTCAACCAGGCCCCTTACACCGTTTGAAACATTCCTAACATCAAATCCAGGAGAAAAACATCTAATCTTGCAAATATATAGGCTTTTGGTAGACGCTCTCCCACCCAAGCAGCTGCCATTTCAACACAGATGGGAGAACACACTAGATTGTACATCAATTTTGTTGCTTTCTGTCATTCTATGCAAAACTAATTAAAAAAACTTTGAAAAAATATATGTATATAGGTATTCAAACATTCTTAAATGCATAACAACAAACTGGAATTTTGTGTGAAAAGAGCTCAGATAAACTGCTTTAACAAAATGTGTGCTTCTTGGCACATCATTTATTCTCACTGGGCATTGCCTGAAAACAGCAGGGGGTACCTAAAAGAGACCTGTGACCAAGGATCCGTGCTGAAACTGCCAGCACCAAAAGCGCGGCGCTGGAGTGTCCAGCTTCGTAGTTAGGTGAGTACCTGCACTTCATTTTTTCCATTGAAAGCACTGGATACATGGGCTCCACGCCAGACAATCTCTGGGGTATAACAGAGGGGGCGGAGCCTCAACGTTTGTCCTGCCCCATTTCTAAAGTGGCCCCACCCATAACCAGACCCCCAATCCCCCTCGAAATGTAGGTTTTGTTGCACTCCTGCAATTGACAGGCTTGCAAAACAGCACTAACATAACAGATGACTTGAAATGAGCAGAAATAACACAATAAACCCATTGAGCAAAAGAGCATGTTTCTTTCCTTGTTTTTCACATCTTGATGATTGTTACCCTACAATTACCAACATGTAGATTAGCGCAAGCCTAGAAAATTGCCTCTGAAGCAGTTCAAGAAAAAGCAACTGCTTTTAGTTATGATGTCACGCAGCATGCATTTTTGTACACCCCTCCCATTTGTAATCAGCCACCATTTGCCACTAATCATTCACTGCTGTGTCTGCAGCCATGTAACCTTCAGTTCACTTTTATGCGCTTAAGTTAAAAACAAACATAAAAAGACAAACCAGAGCACAGCTCTTTTGAGCTCGGAATGTCTGACCACTGAGGACAACTGATCACTGCAGGTGCAGTGTGTTCAGGTGGTTCAGCGTGGGAACGGGCTGTTTCTTTTTCCACTGAGATCCACGCTTAATTACTTGTTGTCCATCCGTAGATTCAAGCTACAAACAGCAGGAGGAACTAGGCTCCCTGTCCTTGCTGCAAAACTTAGGAACACCCTCCCTATCCAACTAAGAGAGGAGTCTTCCTTCCCTGCCTGCAAACAAAACTAAAAAATGGCTCTCTGAGCAGGACACAGCGGCATCTCGTTCATAATGCTTGTCTGTCTATGATCTGTATCACTGCCTACTGTATTCTTGAGTACCTGCACTTCTACTGCAACAAATGTATCATTTGAGATATGTAAGAAATGCGTTGTATTGAAACCTTAATCTTGTAAGTAATGCGCCCAGATGCCTCCGGGCCAGGCGTGCAATATAAATAAATAAACCAAAAACAAACAGTCCTGGTCGGCCTATGCCAGGAGCAAAGCTGGTAATGATGCATAAATGTGTTCAGAGTTGCCCAAGTGGCGGCCCTGCGCTTTTCTAAAAGGAAAGTCCCCTTAGCCTATGTCCAAGAAGTAGACATCCCCCTGGAAGGAGATCTGATCCCACCAGGCCTTAGGTGTAACGCTCACCTGATATCCACGGGAACGCCACTCAGCCCTGGTTGGACCACTCGCACTCTTGAACCCCTCCCTTGGAATTTGTTCGGCCGAGGATTGGGTCTGCAATACAGGAATATCGGATTTAAAACCATAGTGTCTCTTGCTGCTTGGCTCCCACCTCCCTTGAGGACCAAACCTTCCCCTTAAGCCCTCTCCTCACCCTGCTTTTTTGTATGATGCGCTCTCCGTCCTGCTTCGCGGTGCAGGGGCGCGTAGCTGGTGTGGGTGCATCACGACCTAGTTACTTCACTGGTGCAGGCCCTGTTCGAGTCCAGACCTGCTGTGACTCCAGTTCGCTAAGGTAAGTGTGCTGTTTTTTACAGTCTTGATAATCTGTCCTTCTCTCTTTCTCTTGTCCATTGATAATGTCTCTGTTTCTTCCCCTAGGTGCAGGAAGAGTTGAGCATGAGGCGGTGAGTGAATGCGCGATGTGCGGCGCTATTTGTCTTTTCTTGTGCTGACCTGTGTCTCCCCTCCTTCTTGTAGGCCGCTGTAAAGTCCCAGAATGAATGCTGACTGAGAGCGCACTTAGCGGTGAGTGAATGCGCGATGCGCAGCGCCTTCTTGACTTTACATGTGCTAACCTGTGTTTCCTCTCTTTTGTAGGTCGTTGTGAGGTTCCGGAACGGGTGTTGACCAAGAGCGGCTCGAATTCAGGTAAGCGACTGATGGTTCTTGCTGCTTTCTGAATTGAAATATGGAAACGCATATTAATGCTGTTTTTGCTCCCTTCTTTCCAGGTTGCGGCGTTCCGGAGATGGGTGTAGCATCGAGATGCTGTGTTCACTGGACCGGGTGAGCGATGGATTGCAAACAGGATAGTACTCACAGGTAAGTGTCGTACTGAAGATGTTCTTGTTGTTCTTTCAGGTACGCAGCTCCAGGAAGGCAGGTAAGGAACTCAGGATACCAAGCTGAACACAGGGAGCATCACGCCGCTAACCTCAGAGTAACGCGAAGCGTGTTCCTCTGCCTGGGCGTGGGTTATATAGCCCCCAGGTATTCCAAGGCCTGACCACACCCAAAGCACTAGACCGCATAGCACAGTTCTTAGAACTGAGCTACGTGGGCGCCTCCATGTTGCACAAAAGCTCATTTAACAAGTCCAGGTCCCATGTCATCCTCACATTGAGTATGAGCCTGGCACCAATGGCGCCAGTACTGACTCCAGGAGAGCCTTTAATGAGGTGGCAAGGTCTTTAAAGCCATAATGGAGAATTGTAGCTTGGCTCCAGTGACTTGCCTATGAGGGTTGGGGGCAGGGATAATGATAGCACTCCCCTCCAAGGCCCCTCTCACGGTAGTTCTTCTGGCCGGTCCTGGTTTGGTTGGGTGATTCTGATGGAACCGTCTTATCAAGCGTGGCGCATGGATATATTCACAAGGTTCCCACGTTCTGTCCTGTGAGCCGTACCCTTTCCAATCTACTGGACAGTATAGCTTAGATCTGGTTTACTTTGAATCCAAGATGTCTTTAACCTCAAATTCTGGTTCTCCGTTGATCACTACTGGTTTTGGTGGTGTTGTAACACGAGTCCCAGGTTGGACAGGTTTCAGACGAGATACGTGGAACACAAGATGAATCTGCATATTGGATCGTAAGGCTAGCTTAACAGCTACTGGATTTATTACAGATTTGATGGTAAAAGGACCTAGGTATCGTGGGCGAAAGGTCTGGGTTCCTTTTATGGGCACATGTTTTGATGCTAACCAGACTTCGTCTCCAACTTGGTAATTGGGAGCCTTTCCACGGATCTGGTCAGCAAATTTCTTTTGTCGGTTCTTGGCTTTGAGTAAATGTTCGGCTGCCTTTTTGAAGGTTTGAGAAATTATTGTGTGTACGGTTTTAATTGCTGGCATTTCTAGGGTAGTTGGAAAATCTAGTTCGGAAGTGCGTGGATGTCTGCCATATATGGTATAGAACGGAGTCTGCCCAGTACTAGTGTGTAAATAATTATTATAGGCATATTCCGCTATCCATAACAAGTCCTTCCAACTTCCTTCCACTTGATGTAGCATACAGCGTAGGTATTGTTCGAGTGTTTGTTTCGCTATTTCTGTTTGACCATCTGTTTGGGGATGGTAACTAGTGGATAATCGTATGTCGATTTGGGCCATAGAACAGCACCTCCTCCAGAAGTTGGACACGAATTGAGTACCTCGGTCTGAGATCAGCACCAAAGGAAACCCATGTAGCCGCACGATATGTTCAAGAAATACCTTTGCCAGGCTAGATGCATTCGGGAGACCTTTAAAAGGAACGAAATGTGCCATTTTCGAAAATAAGTCCACGACACTAGAATGGTGTTGAATCCTTGACTGGGAGGTAAGTCGGTGATGAAATCGAGAGAGACAATGTATGCCAGGGTGCCGGTGGGATTTCCAATGATTGGAATGTGTCCAGCTGGTTTTTGCTTCAGTGATTTATTTTGTGCACACACTCCTCAGGAAAGGATAAATTGAATAACGTCCTTGCGCCAAGTGGGCCACCAGTAGCTTTGTTTTACTTTGGCTAGAGTTTTAGCAATTCCAGGATGACCCTCAATTAAAGAGTTGTGATAGCCAGAGATGATTTGTTCTTGTAATTCTTTACTTGGTAGGTATAAACGGTTCATGAAATACGGTAGTTGGTCTTTAATTGTATGGTATTCTCGTGTGTACTCCACTCTTGTAATAGCTTAGGACTCATCAAGTGTTGAATCTTCTCCTGCAGTTCACACTGAGTCATTTTTGCTGTACGGCCCAGGAGTTTGTCACTTGGAATGATGGCCACTGGATCTGGGGTCATGTATACCTTCTCATCAATACCCATACGGGAAAGGGCATCAGCCTTTCCGTTTCTGACTCCTGGTCGAAACGTTATCACATAATCGTATTCCGCGAAGAAGAGGGCCCAGCGTAGTTGACGTGAAGACTGAGCCTTCGCTGTTTTCAGGTATTGTAGGTTTCGATGTTCAGTTATTATGGTGATTGTATGCCTGGCACCTAGGAGATAATGTCGCCAGGCCTTAAAGGCTGACTTGATGGCTAGAAGCTCTTTGTCCGTGATAGCGTAGCTGAGTTCGGATGGTGAGAACTTACGTGACCAGAAGGCTACAGGGTGCAATTGACCAGTTTCGGGGTTCCTTTGCGAGAGAACAGCTCCCATTGCCATGCTTGAGGCATCCTTTTCCACCACGTAAGGGAGATCCGGACGAGGATGTCGTAGAATCGGGGTGGAAGTGAACCTCACCTTGAGTTCTTGGAATGCCTTCTCTGCTTCTTCTGTCCATTGGAATTTCTTATTGTTTTTCCTTAATAATGATGTGATCGGATGCACTATCTGAGAAAACCCTGGGATGAATCGGCGGTAGAAGTTTGCAAAACCCAGCATGCTCTGGATTCCTTTGAACAAATTTGGCGACGGCCAATTAAGAATGGCATCTACTTTGTGCACGTCCATTCGGATTCCTTTTGGGGTGAGGACGAAACCGAGGAACTCCACTTCAATGACATGAAATGAGCATTTTTCGGGTTTGGCATATAGTTGATGTTGGCGGAGTTTTGCAAAAACAGAGCGAACATGCTTGATGTGGTCCTGTTTTGAAGTTGAATATACTAGGATATCATCAATGTAGATTAAGACACAAACGTCGATTAATTCTCTTAAGACGTCATTCATGAAGTACTGGAATGCAGTGGGAGCATTGCAAAGCCCAACGGGCATTACCTGGTATTCGTATAGACCATATTTGGTACGAAAGGTGGTTTTCCATTCGTCCCCTTTTTTTTACTCGAACAAGATGGTACGCTCCTCTAAGGCCCAGTTTAGTATAGATTTGGGCATCTTTGACTTGAGCTAACAGTTCCGGAATAAGTGGGAGTGGGTAGCAATTCTTTATGGGGTTTAATGCGCGATAGTCGATGAAAGTCCTCAAATCTCCTTCCTTACTCGGCACGAAGAATAGAGGAGAGGCTGCTGGTGACTTAGATGGGCGGATAAAACCATTTGCCAGGTATTGATCTAAATAAGACTTCAAATGCTGGTTTTCTGGTTCGGTGAGTGCATAGATTCGACCACAAGGAATTTGTGCACCGGGTACCAGGTCGATCTGACAGTCATATGGCCTGTGCGGCGGTAAGGTATTAGCTTGTTCTTTCTGAAATACATCTTGAAGGTCCTGGGTATTCACTTGGTAGGGTACTGGTTACACCCAGAATTATTGCCGCTGTTCCATGAGCAGATGTACTTGTATCTGTTTGCTGCTTTTCTCTGTGGTAACAAGTGAGAGCACAACTTTCAGAAAAGGTCTACTTCTTTGAACGCCAATCTCTTTGAGGATTGTGAGCTACCAACCACAGCATCCCTAAGATTAACCTAAACTGAGGCACCTTGATGAGGCGAAAGCAATAGATACCCGGTGTCCATCCTGCACAGAAGGGTTAAGACTGCTGTACATTGGGATACTGGACCGGAAGCTATCTCCGTACCATCAACTGTGGTGACCGTTTCAGTGGTCGACTTTGGGCATAAGGGAAGCTCCATCTTTGCTGCGAGATCTTGGTCCATATAGTTTCCAACTGCTCCGCTGTCTATGTATGCTTCTATGGCATGCATCCGAGACAGTTGCTGGTGGTTGATCAAGATCACTGGCAACGCAAAATGGGAGATTTGTAGTTCACTTTCTTCGCTCGACAAACGGACCCCTACACTTGCCAGGCTTGGTAGTTTTCCGACTCCTTGTTAGTATCTTCTTTCTCTGTGACTCCAATGTTTCTCCTTGGTGGCTTCACTGGACACTCTTTAAGGAAATGGCCTGATTTTCCGCAGTATAAACATAACTGCTGTTGCCTTCTCCTGTCTCTTTCAGCCTTAGTTAAAGGGGCCCTTACCCCTCCGATCTGCATTGGTTCCACTGTACTTTCTGTTGAACGTGGGACATTGTCCTTTGATCAAACATACATAGCACGGGTGTCCAGTCTAATCCGATGTGCTCTTCGGTCTTGCAACCTATGATCCAGCTGAACAACAAGATTAATAAACTCTGCACAGCCTTTTGGTGGATCAACCACTTGAGCAAGAACGTCATTTAGCACCCCCCGCAGGCCCCGATGGAATAACGTGTTTCTTTTCTCTTCAGGCCACCCTGCTTCAACCACAAGCCTGTTGAAGGTTGCTATATATGTTAATAAGTCTTGGTTTCCTTGACGGAGGGACAAAAGTTCATTATCTAATGCCTGTCCATGGGTACGACGAGCGAAGAGCTTCTCCATCTCTTGCTGGAAACCCCTGAAGTAATGTAGCAGAGGATCATCCTGACTGACGAATGGTACAGGCCAGTCCGCAGCACTGCCACTCAAATAAGGTAGAACGAAAGCTACCCTTGACTGGTCGTTAGGGAAGGCCCCAGGCCTACAAAGGAAATGAAGGCGACATTGGTTCATAAATGTTGCATACTTCTTGGGATCTCCTGTGAATCGTTCAGGTGGGGCCAAAGGAACTGCCCCAGGAAGGTTTATCTGTACAGGATTGGCTGATGATGTTGGCACTGATGAAACACTACCAGGCAGTGGTGCCTGTCCCGCCTGTGATTGGTGAAGTTGACTGCCCAATTCGTTGGTGCGCTCTTTAGCAACTATCAATTCCCTCCTCAGGGCGTTGGTCTCCTGCCTGGCTGAATGTACTTCAGCAAGTAACTGCCCCAGCATCTGAGCTAACTGGTCGGTTTCTGATGTTTCCATGACATCCAGGTGGATTGCGGTATGTTTGTTTGTTTGTTTGTTTAGTATTTATTATGCGCACCGGACCCTGGAGTATAAGGGCACAGCAGGTAAGAAGATGTACAGCTTAGAACAAGGTTACAGGTTACAAGGGTCATAGGTTACAAGTGTGTTATACATGTGAAAGGTAACAGTTGTATCAGACATGTAGGTAGAGGCAGTCGGTAGCAAGTTCATACATTCATTTAACAGTTGTTGTCGTCAGCCAGTTGATCACATTTTGCCTGAATTGGGTGAAAGATTGTTCTAATCTCACAGTGGTGGGTAGTTAATTCCACAATTGCGCAGCTTTGACTGGGAAGCTGGCTCCTCCTATAGTGGCGAGTTTGAATCGGGGTACTTGCAGGCAATTGGTGTTGGCTAGTCGTGTTTGTCTTGTGGAATGTGTTCTAGTGAATCTGTCCTTTAAGTATTGTGGGGCTTTATTATAAAGTGATTTGTGTGTGAGGGATGCAGTTTTCGTGGGTGGAGAGCCATTTGTGTTTCCTTCTTGTTTCAGAAATGTGTTCTCTCTTGGGAATGCTCAATGCTGCTCGGAGAGCATTGTTCTGCTGTATCTGGATTTTGTTGATGGTGGATTTAGTGGCCCCGATGTACAATGCGTTACAATAGTCAAGTTTGGAGATAATTAGGGCTCTAGCTAATGTTAGGCAGCTGTGCTGAGATAAAAATTGCTTTCCTGCTCTGATTAATTTGCATGTGTAAGCTGTTGATGAGGCTAGGGTATTTACCTGTTTGGAGAATGATAAGGTGGAGTCAAGGTAGATACCTAACGTTTTTACTTCTTTGGCTACTTGTATGAGGTTCTCATCGATGATGAAGGAAGAGTAGTTTGTACTTAGTTTATTGATGTTGGAGGTGGTACCTGGGATGAGAAGCTCAGTTTTATCATCATTCAGGCATAAGCCATGGGTGGCCATCCATGCCTGAACGATGCTGCAGATTCTGTTCACCATAGCTAAGTCCTTTTCGTAGTCCCCTGAGAGTGGGAGGAGGATCTGGGTATCGTCAGCGTAGTTAGTATACGTGATAACCAGATGGTCCAGGTCATCAAACAGGGGCTTAGTGAAAATGTTGTATAGCGTTGGTGAGACGCAGGAGCCGTGTGGCACCCCGCAGGTGTTGGGGATGGGGTCTGCAGCTGCTGTAGGGGAGAAGACCCTCATAGTGCGGTCACTAAGGAATGATTGGATCCACACTATAGCCTCAATGGAGAAGTGTGCTGCTGTATCTAAGTGGTTACACAGGACTCTATGATCCACTAAGTCAAATGCGGCAGATAGATCTAATAGGAGGAGTAGTGCTAGTTTTCCAGAATCTCGTAATTTGTCTATTTGGGCTTTTATGTCAATCAATGTGGTTTCTGTGCTGTCCAGTGGACGGAAACCAGATTGACGGGAGCCTAGTAGTTGGTTTTGTTCCAGGAAGTTCTGTATTTGATTATATGCCGCCTTATCCAGGATCTTCAGGAGGAACGGCACAGTTGTAATCGGTCTATAATTAGTGGGTATAGCCGGGTCCAAGGTTTGCTTTTTAAGGAGTGGGAGCACCCAGGATTCCTTTAGGTTGCTTGGGATGGTGCCAGTGGTAAAGGAGGCATTAATCAGCTTTGTGATAGGCATTAATCAGCTATGTGGCTTTGCGTTCTGTAATGCTCACCTGATATCCACAGGGACGCCACTCAGCCCTGGTTGGACCACTCGCTCTCTCGAACCCCTCCCTTGGAATTTGTTCGGCCGAGGATTGGGCCTGCAATACAGGAATATCGGATTTAAAAACCTATTTAAAAAAAAAAAAATGTAAACAATTTTATTGATTCTATTCAAAACAAAACAACAACTCAAACCAAACTTACAGTGGATGTATAATGTCAAACACAAATACACGTGGCAGGGGTGGCACAAATACACGTACATTGCTACCGCCAAACCCACTGCATCTCCCCCTCGCTCCCCCCACCCCAGCCTACTTCCCCTTTTCCGTCTCTCCCTTTTACAGTAGGGATTCCTCGGATTTAAAACCCTATTGTCTCTTGTTGCTTGGCTCCCACCTCCCTTGAGGACCAAACCTTCCCCTTAAGCCCTCTTCTCACCTTGCTTTTTTGTATGATGCGCTCTCCGTCCTGCTTCTTGGTGCAGGGGCGCGTAGCTGGTGTGGGTGCATCGCAACCTAGTTGCTTCACTGGTGCGGGCCCTGTTTGAATCTAGACCTGCTGTGACTCCAGTTTGTTAAGGTAAGTGTACTGTTTTTTACAGTCTTGATAATCTGTCCTTCTCTCTTTCTCTTGTCCCTTGATAATGTCTCTGTTTCTTCCCCTAGGTGCAGGAAGAGTTGAGCACGAGGCATTGAGTGAATGCGTGATGCGCGGCGCTATTTGTCTTTTCTTGTGCTGACCTGTGTCTCCCCTCTTTCTTGTTGGCCGCTGTAATGTCCCAGAATGGATGCTGACTGAGAGAGCACTAAGCGGTGAGTGAATGTGCGATGCGCGGCGCCTTCTTGACTTTACATGTGCTAACCTGTGTTTGCTCTCTTTTGTAGGTTGTTGTAAGGTTCCGGAATTGGTGCTGACCAAGAGCGGCTCTAATTCAGGTAAGCGTCTAATGGTTCTTGCTGCTTTCTGAATTGAAATATGGAAACGCTTACTAATGCTGTTTTCGCTCCCTTCTTTCCAGGTTGCGGCATTCCGAAGATGGATGCGGCGTTGAGATGATGTGTTCACTGGACCAGGTGAGTGATGGATTGCAAACAGGATACTACTCACAGGGAAGTGTTGTACTAAAGATGTTCTTGTTGTTCTTTCAGGTACGAGGCTTCAGGAAGGCAGGTAAGTAACTCAGGAGACCGAGCTGAACACAGTGAGCATCACGCTGCTAACTGCAGAGTAACGCGAAGCGTGTTCCTCTGCCTGGGCGTGGTTTATATAGCTCCCAGGTATTCCAAGGCCTGACCACACACAAAACACTAGACCGCATAGCACAATTCTTAGAACTGAGCTATGTGGGCACCTCCATGTTGCACAAAAGCTCATTTAACAAGTCCAAGTCCCATGTCATCCTCACATTGAGTATGAGCCTGGCGCCAAAGGCTCCAGGACTGACTCCAGGAGAGTCTTTGATGAGGTGGCAAGGTCTTTAAGGCCATAATGGAGAAGTGTAGCCTGGCTCCAGTGACTTGCCTATGAGGGTTGGGGGCAGGGATAAAGACATTAGGCCACAGAGAGGCCTTCCTTAAGCATCTAACTGGTGGAGGTCTTGTGACACTGGCTGGCTTCCCCTATGGTAACAAAAAGGCTCTTGGTAATTTGAAAGGTGGCAGTCCGCTGCATGTAGGGAGAGAAGTACAGAAAGTACATCCTGTGATAACAGGAGTGCTCTATTCCCAGAGAGAGGTCCTCTAAAATGGCAGGGATGGCAATTTTATGGGACAAATGAAATGTGGCTACCACCGTGGACTCAAACGTTGGGCCCCATCACAGAGTGACAACCTCGGCTGAAATCACCAGATAGGGAGGCATGTAGAACAAGACTCCCAGCTTGCATTTCTTTTGGCTGAGGTGACCACTACTGGGCAGGTTATTTTTAAGGTAATGCACTTCAAATCCACCAGACGGAGAAGCTCGAAGATGGGGCTCTGCACTGTTTTGGGCACCAGGGGCATGTCTCAGGGGATAGGCAGGGACTTGATTCTGGGGTGTGAGCTGGAGAAGCTACTCAAAATCCTGCAGGTGTTGTTGTGGTGTCCAGTGTAAAGGTCGCTGCAAAACGGCAATTTCACAAAAAGTCGCAGCAGAAAGACTGTGGTGTGACCCGGTAAACGTATATGCATTATACCGCACAAGGGGAGTCGGGGGCATCCCCTGCTCCCTTTGAATGGCATAATGGGTCCGGGGTGTCCCACGCATCCATTACATGGATTGCAGGGGCCACACCACAGCCTTTTTGCTGTGATTATTTGTGAAAACGTCCTTTTTCGCGATAAGCTTTTCACATGGAACTGTTGTTTGTGTTCATGTCAACCCAGGGACCGCTGAAAGCACATATAGCTGGCCACTGCTCCTGAGAAAAGAGTCAGCCAGACGCAACTCAAAGTCCTCTTGGAGAAATCATGCTGTGGCAATAGGAGAGGTAGGCAGCCATTTCAACCAGAACACAAATGCCTCCCAGTGAAGGGCAGTGAGTCCATAGTGTAGACGATCTCCCAGATCTTGGTATTGTTAGGTTGACTGGGAGCACAAGCGACAATGTTACAAGAATCCTACCTTTTCATCGTCCATGCTGCCCATAACCAGTTGTTGAAAAGCTCAGAGTTCCCCGCAAGCAAGACCAAGGGTGGAGAACTGGGATGAAGTTTCAGGGCCATTGACAACTGTAGAAAGATCTCCTGTTCCAGAAAGAGGCAATCCATAGAACCTGAACTCTGCAGTCCCTGAGTATCGGGTATGGGAGGGAACTCATACAAGAAATTCTTTGGCCATGGGATTAAAAAAGCATTGGTCACCTAAGCTCACGACCATGGATGTCATTTACGGCTGCTACTCCAGGCAATCTCTTTGGTACACCTGGCATTAACTCTGATACCACTAGAGTAATGGCCCTCACAATTAGATGCCAAAGAGGGATGCTTGGTGGAAAATAATGTTGGCCTGAAATAAATCACTTTGGTTTTGGCAGTTGTGGTATGCAAGAATAAAGATTCTGACAAATCGACATAATGTTAAAGGGTGTTTATTCACTTCGTTACAGTAAGACTGACCTCCTGACCAGCCTAAAAGAAAATAATAAACTAAAATAACAAAGCGTATCCTACCATTAAGAGGTCTAGTCCTTATTCTAAAACCAAAGCTTCAAAGAAAGTGTACTATTGTCCGGATGGTTTAACACATAGAAGTCTTTAGTCCCAAATCTTACCTTGGCCTATTACTTTGCCTATGAAACAACCAAACATAGGCCTAGGAGACTAAAAAACTAACAGATGTCTGACTACCTCCAACTCAGATTTCTCTTGCCGTCAGGTTCTTCCACACTCTGGTTCTTCTGGACATAATGTTCATAAGGTGCCAGGACAATGGGCAAGTATTCTAAACACAGTTATAAACATCTTTCTTGTTCATCTCAAGGTTCTCTGCCATTTTTGGGGTCTTAATTTCACATGTCTATTCCACTGCAGCGCTTATTTCTTCTCGTTGTCTTCCTTTCTCCCTTTCTTGGAATTCACAGTCTATTTTCCTACTCTTCTCTCGCTTGCATCTTGTTATTCTGTGTGGTTAGACCTGCTCTGTGACATTTTTCTTTTGCTCTCCCCTCCTACGGTATCATATTTCTGTCCCTCTGCCCACTATGGGATGGCCACTGAGGAGAGGAGTTTGTTGGAAAAGTTGAAAAGGGCTATAGAAGGGAAACCCCTTGATTCCTGAAGACGGGTGTGTTCCAGTAAGATGGATGAAGAGCCCATTGATTCCCAACAGAGGGATTATTCCAGTGAGGGGAAGAGTGGTATACTCTAGTGAGTGTGAGAAGAGCCCCTTGTAACCCAGAAGGGGGATATGCCTCAGTGAGAAGAACACCCAGAACCCCAGAAGTGGTGTGTGCTCCACTGAGGGGACAAAAACACCCTTGAGCGCCAGAGGAGGGATGTGCTCCTGTGAGGAAGAAGTAAGCCCCTGGATCCCAGACAGCGCTGTTTTCCTGTGAGGGGGAGGCACGTCCTGTGAGTCCAGAAGAGGTGTGTGCGCCAGTCAGGGCAAGGAGAGTCGCTTGGGATCAGTAAACAGCAGACCCCTGGCCCATGAACCCAATAGAATATGGCAGGTGAAAAGTAATAAGAAAGCAAGATCCCCAGAAGAGGGGATGTGTAACAGAAGAGGAGAACCTCTTGAGCTCCAGAGGAGTGATGTGCTCCAGTGAGGTAAAGGAGAGCCCTGTGAGGCCAGAAAAGGGATGTGCTACAGTGAAGAGCGGGAGAGTTACTTTTGGGACACTTGGCAAAGAGAGAAATCCCTGAATCCAGATAGTGGCGGAAAGGCCTTGTGGTCACCAGAAGAAGGGTTAAGGGCTGAGAGCTCAACTGTATGCCTTTCTTGATGTTGGATTTCATATATAATTCTGCTTTCAAAGACAGTGTTTACCAAGAATCATTATGTAACAGCTATCCTGAACAAACAATGCAGTAATCTTATGTCTTATTTTTGCTTAATAAAACCCTTTGCCTTTATTCTGGTATCAGTAGTTGTGTGCTTCCTCAGCCAGGTGACATTATAGAGTGGAGCCACCAGTACAAGTAATTCCTGAAGGAGTGCTCACTTTGTCCATTTGCATAAAGAAACAAATCATTTTCCACAATAGCGCTTCCAATTGAATCTATAGAATTATTGTGTAGGGAGCACTCGTCCTCGATATACATTTTCTGTGTGCATTTGTGGGTGTCTGCATGCAGCATCTCTGTTTATGCCGTTTGCCGAAGGTGTGATATTTTATGTCTTATGTGTGACTGTTGTGAGAAACCTGAAGGCGTCTCCCTAGCTAGTCCCCAGGGATCTGTCATCCAGGTGGCCCGAACACGGCCATCGCTATTGGATCCAGTTCCTGGGGGTCGACCAGTGATGGAGGATCACTTGGATGGGGTCTTTGGGGAGTCGGACACCGATGGGTGAGACATGGTATCCCCCTTCTTTCAACACCTTTTCCCCATCCTACTACGTAGGGTATTCCAAAACACTGACCCCGCCCCCTTTTCCGGCACAAACACTTTTGCACAACACGACAGACAATGGACTAACACCAGAGCCATTTACCTGACAAGTCCCAATACAAGGATCAAACAAAGTCAGGCAATCGACCAGAATCACACACACCTGAGAGCCCTTTCCCTGCCCCACAGGGATAAAAGGTGGAGCACAAGAGCACAGGACGAGCAAAGCAGACTGCACAATGTGAGAGCTAACTCAGCACAACAGTTCAACAAGAGGAGAAAGACGGCACATACCTAGAGCGTGACAAGGAGAGAAGCAACCTTGCTCTTTCCGACCAAGGCCCATGAAATCTCTGCAGAAGTAATCATAAGACCGCAAATAATATCCAGCGTGTGTTGCAGCAGATGTCAACGGTACACAAGACCCTCCACCGCTGATTGCCAAGCCGGGGAGAGACGCTTGTCTCCGTGGGGTTAACCTTGACTCCAAAGAGAAAAAAAGCCAAGCGGTTCATCACAGCCTGTGAGTTGGGGGAAGAGTCGATAAGAAACTGAACTGTGTTGAACAAAAAGTAGCAAACGACTAAATTCAACTGTGAATGGCCGATAGAGCTATTGATGCAAGAAGGGGGAAAACCAGCAACAGAGGAGTCCAACACCACGTTGGTGATCACTCAGTGAGCTCTGGGCGATTACCCGATTGTTGAAACTACCATAGCCAGAAGGCCTTGAGAAAAGGCGAGAAGAGGTCAAAGTGGTCATACAGGGGTCTTGTAAAATCCTCTGTACAGTCCAAAGTCTTTGACCGAAAGATGATTGTGAAGCTAAGGGAACTGAATCACGCATGGTGAAATTAGCGCATGAACAGTGTGTTGCAAAGATTGGCAAGAGTGAACCCGGCAGAGGGATGCTAGCAAAAAGGGGCAAAGCCTAAAGTCCCATGAACAGTGTCTTGATAGAAGTGAACTTGACCGAGGGATGTCCACAGTGAATTGTTTGAAAAGACATTAAGATTCGTAAATGCAAGGAGTATTGTAAGACCAGGAGAAGGGGATTGTCCCCCTTGGCATTTGGATCTGAGTCCGGCAGAGGGAGATCACGAAAGAAAGGCCTGAGCCCGATTGAGGGAAGCCTATAGATCGAGCCCGACCGAGGGAGATCCAGGGGTACAAAGTCATCACCCAAAGTCCATTTGAAAAGGAACATTTTGTTTGTTTGTTTTGTTGAATATATCAGGCCCGCGAAAGCAAGAGCCTTTTTTTGTATTGAAAAGAGACTTAACCATCGAAGAACCTGATAGCTGGTATGGAACTGTCGGCTCGTGCTGAGAAAGCTCGAGTGTATGCTGTGCTCAGGAGATCCACTTTGTCCCATGCTCAAAACTTGGGGAAGGGAGACCCCTGGCAATCACACCCTGACCTATTATTTGTGAACACTTCTTTCATTATTGAAAACCCTATTCCACACTCTTTCTATAAGTAGTTGTAAGGATTTGGCAGTCGTTTATTTTGTAGTATAGGCCTTTTACTTTGACAAGATGCCACAAGGACTGCCTTATTTTTCATTTGATGGTCAAAGCTTGCTCCCATCTTAGATTTAGGTTTTGGTTAAGCATTTTTCCACCCTGCATTTACAGTGTGATAAACACCCTTGAACTGTGATCACTTGTGCCTGCCTTTACTGTTGCCACCAAGATTTCCTTACACAGTGATAAATTGCCATCTGGTTAGGGTGTGAAAACACTGGCCCTTTTTTTTATTTTTTATGAAATAACAAAATGTTGCGAGTAATTCCATCTCTGAAAGGGTAATCTGATGATCCGATTTCCCCCTTCATAAAACTCCATGCCAAAAACATAGTGTACACCTGTGCATTGCTTCCTCGTAACCTGATGGCAGCACCTGCCCTACAGTGGCACAAAACAGGTTCAGGTCACAGGTGCCCTCTTGACAGCTGCAGTGACAGCCACATCTCTGAAGCGCAGGAGATGCATTTAAGACATGCACCTTACATCACAGTAAGGAGCACCCTGCTGACAAACTCCTCCCCTCCCCCAGAGTGTTTGCAGTCCTCTGAATGTCTGAATGTGGCATAGCTCTGGCAATGATAAGCTATTCTCTGCCTAAGAACATGCAGATAGGACACCCATGCAGGGAGAAGAACAACCGTGAGTGTTGGATGTCTTCCAGGTCCTTCCAGTTTGAGGATGAGAGGGATTCTTTTGGTGACTGACGACCATACGAGATGAGCTCAATAGAATGCGTCCCCGTTGTGATTGATGCTAGCTAGGAAGGTATTGGGTTGAGAGAAGGAATCCCTTCACAAGTTTCAATGCAACCAACCACCACAAGTGGACCTGCTCTGAAGACAGATCTTACAGAGTCCATTGAACTCAGGGTTCAGTGGCATTGGAAGTGATCCAGGATGTGAGAAGGTGAAGGCAAACCCATGCGGTTACAAAAGTTACAAAAACAACTGATGCCATTAAAATCTGTATCCTCAGTTATTCCTGTGCTGTGACATTCTTCAGGCAACAGATGAGCGAGACCACCCAGGTCATGCACTCACTCCTTGCACTTTGAAAAAGTACTTGTTCTCAGTCGGTCTTAAGCCATGCCATGATAAATCGGAGATACTAGGTTGGGGTCAACTGAGATTTCTTGATGTGAAGCAGAAGGCTGTGAACATTTAACCAATCGCAAACCCTGTATAAGCCATACTCTGCACTTCCATGGGATGGACTCTGGATCAAAAGATCATCCAAATTAGTATAGATGATTACTCCTTCATCGTACAACCTCCAGACTTAGAGTGCTGGATATTTGTGAACAGTATTTAAGCCGATCTCAGGCCAAATGGCAGGACAATAAAATGAAAATGAGTGCACCCTATTGCAAACCTTATAGGTACATCCAAGTAAGCATCCATGAGGTCCATCGACTCATGCCATTTTCCGGTTGCTACAAGGGAAATGATAAGTGTGAGAATAGCCATCCAGAACTTGATGACAGAGATATGCTGATTCACCCTCTTTAGTTTTGGAATTTGCTTCTAGCCACTGTCTTGAGGACTTGTAATATTGCAGAGTAACAACCCTGTCCTCTGGAATGTGGATGGACTGGTAGATGGCGTTCTAATCTAGAATACTCTGAATTTTCTGCAGATGAGAAGCTGTCTTTAGGGGAGTTCCAGTTCAGAGTGTGGCTCTTGTTCCCGTACTCAGAGGGAATAAGTCAACCTCTGTGTCATACCCTCACCAGATGATGTTCAGGGCCAATGTGTCCATGGTAGAATAGTACCATTGATGAGACAATTGCTGCCAACTTTCTCTCACCAAGGCAAACAGTGGGACAGTGGCCAAGTGAGGAGCAAGATGACGTGGGTGGGGCAGTTGCGTAATCTTCTGTGAGGGAGTCCTCAGTTTTCCTCCCTCTGAACCCAGGATGACCCTGTACACATGGAGAGGAGTTCTGGGGGAGCTGGTGAAGGAGGGTCTGATCTTATAGGAAAGCACCCAAGTGCTTCTCCATTTGCACTCATTGTATCTTTTCCTTTAATTGCTCCCTAAAAAATCTTGCCCCTTGCAAAAGAAGGTGGGGGTGACTGCTTTCTGGGATGCATCAGTCTGCCACTACATCAGGTTTAGATAACATCTGGCTAGGACCTAGGTGCCCATTGTGAGTGCTGACATCCGTACCCCATCATATGCCAATTGCCAGAGAAACTTGGTTTGGCAGTGCATGTCATCTGGTAGTGCTGTATGTTCTGAGCCCTCCTCCATCTGTGTGCATAGATCATGAAAGTTGTCCAGTAACAACATATTAGTGTGCTAGTGGAGTGTGATGAATTCAGGGTATTGGCCCCTTCTTCCCAAGTAGAGCCACCCCCTTTGAGGCTAGGGAGTGAGCCTGTGAAGCAAGATCCTACTTAGGGGTCTGGGAAAGTGGGACCTCACTGGGAGTGACTCCCCTCTGTGGGACAAGGACTCCCATTCTGATAAGGAACTCCTTGGCCCGAATACCCTATCTACCTACTGTTGTTGCTTCTGTTTTGAATATGCCTATTTTAAAACCATCAAACAGTGACATTTCTTTGTCTTCAGGTAATACTGGATCTCGCCTGAATGTCAATGTCAAAAAGCATCATCAGAACCCTCTTATTCGGGACATCACTTTGGAGTCACCGAATAGTGACGTTTCCACAAACTCTTTAGCTACAGGCAATGCTGAACACAGCCTGCACACCATAGTCTGCGAAGAAGGAGACTGTTCTGTTTAATCTTGTGACAAGTATAGGTCGCTATGCAGTGGCAAGCCACTGCATCATTGATGTCCTAGAGGGGAGGGGCCATGCTCAGCTGCCAAGCCAGTGGCAACAAGGAGGGTGAGCAAGCGGTGAACCAAACACCTATCAGTTGGTGTTCGACTGACCGAGAAGCCCAGGTCGGAATAGGAGCAGGGTCGGAGAAACATCCATCCAGTCCGGTGGCACAACCACAAAGGAGTGGTGGTGGCCTAGAAGGCCGGCAACGGACGCTGAAATCAGACTCACCGAAGGAGCCTGGAACCCCGAGCTCTGCACACGTCGGACCGTGGCTGCAGAGATGCATAGCCACAGGGGAATGCCAAAGAGGCTACAGGAGCTTGAAGAGCCCAACAGAGAATAGACCAATACAAGGTACAAACATTGTGTGATACAGCGATGAAAGCTATCAAGGTTACGGGAGCCTGAGAAAACAGAAAGTGCAAACACCCTATGGAAAGGGGGCTAAGAGTGATACGAAAAATGTCAGTAACAGCAACAGATGCTACCATTTTTATGGGATCCTGAGAAACCCAAGAGTGTAAACACTATGAAAAGGGGACTTAGAATGATACAAACAATTTGACTAATGCAAATGCTACCAAGGTTACGGGAGCCTGAGAAATCCGAGAGTGCAAGCACCCTAGGAAAAATGGACCCAGATGGATACAAACAGTTGAATAATGATTACAAAAACCCTCCTGGTTATAAAAAGCCTGAGCAATCCAAATGTACAAAGTCCCTATGAAAAGGGAAGTCAGAATAATAAAAATATTGTGAGAAACTGTTGGAAAAGCTATCTAGGTTTCGGGAGCCAGAGAAACCAAAGAGTGAAAAAACCCTATGGAAGTGGGGACTCGAAGTGGTATCAAAACTGTGAATAACGGCTGGAAAGTTATCTATGTTACAGGAGCCTGAGAAACCAGAGTGTGCAAATACCCTGAAAAGAGGGAAGAAAAGAGATATAATGATTTTTGAAGCAAGATTTAGAAAGTCAGAGAGCGAGATTACAAACCTTGAACAACCGCGGTGGAACAGCATCCTTTAATTGATATATCATTTGTGTGAAAGAAAGAAACCTACCTGAGGATTGTAGTACTTTGAGGAGTCTTAATATTTCAAGGGAAGAAAAGACAGAAACCTTTTCATTTTTTCAGCAATCTTAGAAAAAGAGGATTATATACGGTTCTGTTGATAAAAGGAGAGGCTGCCATCCTTAATTTAGTTTAAAGACTAGAAGGAATATCCTGCTGTGGAAAAGGAACGTTGAAGACTGAGACCACGTGAAGTATGAAATGAGCCAGACAGAAGCCTTGCTGAGGCTAATTTACAGAGCCTCCCCTTTTCCCTTTTTTCTCAGTTTGCTGTTTTCTAAATTGGTAGGGCCAGTTAGTCAGTTAGGATTTGGACCAAAGGACTTTATTTTTGGACTTTAACATCCATTCTAAGCTTTTGTTTGTTAGGTTGCAAAGTTCCCTCATAGAAATAGGGCAAGTTAGGCGTGTTTATTCTTTTTATTAGAATGAAACTCTTAAGCATGCCCCATATTCCATAGTCCTTCTTCCGGTTCACCACAGGAGACATAAAAGGAAACATGGGGCCCCCTCCACTTTACTTTCCACCGAATCACAAACTCCTCGAACGACATGGCAGAATGTACCATCAAACTTGCACGGGGAGCAACATCTTACAAGGAGGAATAGACTGCTCCTGGGGGGTAGCGGTTGCTCATAGACCTAGAAACAGAAATCCTATAATGCACCATCCACTCTTTCCATATGTTGTCATGGGAGTCTCCTTTTTTCAGTCTTTTTGGTTTACTGCACTTTGGGTTTGGTATTAGGGTTAGGGGCATCACCCTTTGAGAACTCCATGTGTTGGCTGCATGATTGATTACCTTTCTCTCAAGGTCCATATCAACTATTATTCCATTGGCTCCTCTTTGCCTTTTTTGTCTGATGAGGAGAGGGAAGATGAAGAAAAGTAGGAAGAGGAGCGTAAAGGAGAAGAAAGGGAATGTGTGAATCTTGCACCCCGCCCCACCTTTGAGGAAACATTTTAAGTTAATAACTTGAAGCTGCACTGGAAAGATGAGAAGTGGTTTCTAAACTATTGCTCAGCCCCACACCACTAATAACCAACAGTTATCTCAATCGTAATGGTGAAACAGGCACAGTGTTAGGTGGTTTAGTCTTTGAGATAGCATGGACCTTGGGCAGGCTATTCTCTTCAAGATAGTGTAATCCATCATGGAAACATCCAAACAACAAAAGTTTAGTAAGTACCAAAATAAGAGAAATGTCCAATCAAGGTTCTTTAATAAATAAGACTTTAATTAAACTAAAAGGATAGACAAGCTGTTAAAAATGTTGACAACCCATCCCTGTAATAAAATACATTGATAATGCAGACTGTATGTGAACAGGGCACTTTGGGTCTGAATAAGAGGGGGCTACAGGCAAATAGTCTTCTTAGCTGTTTCAAGTTCAAGAATATGCCTTTTAAGCAAAATCATAATTGTCAATGGGGGCCATAGAACAATGCCACAGAGACAGAACCCCTGTAGATAGCTTAATGTTTTCTTTCAGGAGCAAGACAGCAAAACATAGAGCTGCTGGGCGCGTTCCGGTGGATCGAGTCAGGGTCAAGCTGGTTCAGTGGTGTGGAGGAAAAATGAAGCTATATGCAAATGACTGCCTAAATCAATGTTGTTGGAATATATAAGTGTAAGAGAACTTAAAAGCAAGTGGAAATGTATACTGATATATTCAGTATAAGTCCTATGGTAGTTTAGAGAGACTCTGGGCCTCAATATGGGTCCGGTGGTAACCCTGCCGGTGCTACTGGCAGGTTGCCACTGGACCGTGAATATTTACCGGCACCTGACTTCCCAGTGCCAGATTACAACCCCATCAGCCAGGTAAGTCAGGCGCGGTAAAATGTAAGTCCCCATGCCCATAGAGTCCAATAGGACTTTCTGGGAGTGGGGACACAGAAGCATCAGCACCCTTGCTAATAATTCCAGTGCTTCCGTGACAGGTTTGCCTTCTGTAGCAGCTGTGGCCGGCAGCGTCAGACCTGCCGGGCACGGCAGCTCCAGCAGGCAGACCTGTAATATGCCGGTCCGGAAACAACAGTGCCTGTAAACTTACCGGCACCCTTGTTTCCAGACCATCAGGGTCATAATGATGCCCTCTATTTTGAATTATATGCTTGCTATCAGAATAGAGAGAGGACACTTGGAAACAAAACCTGTGATTGCTCATACATCTGTGTCCTGCTGGCTTAGCAAAGGTATTTAGAAATATGCTTATACTGCCAAAAATATATCCAGTGTGAGGTTTGCATCAAGGAAGGAGACACAGGCAACAGTTTAAAAGTTGAACGATCTTTTATTAAAGAAAATGTCAGGATGGATTAAAGCCTAACTTGTTCATAGTAAGGTAGGATTTCCCTACATAAAGAAACTAAAGAACGTCAATGTCAATAAGTTCAGTATAAAAATCTGCCTGTGTCTAAATCCTATACCTGCCCTCACAACTAACACCAAATAATGTGTAGGAATTCAATTATAACTCAAAATAGTGTTCCAAACATAATGTTCTGAGCTAATTCAAGCGCTGGCTTATTCATCAGCTTTCTCTCGCAAATGTCAATAAGTTCACCACAAAGTTCAATTTCTGTTCCTGTTAGCATCAGATGAAATGCAGGTTATAAAGGTTCCCTTCCCCATGTTCAACACAGTTCCAGGATAGGTCAGTTACAGGAGACCAGAACTTAGGGTTCCCTCCCGCAGGCTCAATGTTCATATGAAAATAAAGTATCCTTGAGGCTTTTGTCTTGTAGGTTAACTTGGATAACTCAGGGTCCCTTCCTCAAGTCTGATGTTTATCACCATTGGCTTTCTTAATTTCACCACAGCAAGCTTCCTTGTTAACATAGAGAGGTTCCCTGGTCAAGGCGCAGTTTCAGACCAAACGGTCCACCCATTACAGGTCACGCAACCAGGAGCTTCCAGGCTTCTTTCAGATTTTAAGATGTGATTCACCAAACAGTTTCTTAAAGCGCAGCTTCACAACTTTGTCAACTTGGTTTCTTAAAGCCTTTAGTTTAGTTTCCTGGTTAAATTTCAATTCATTATTCAACAATGGTGTTCAGCTTATATCATTGCATTCAAAGAAATAGTTGAACTGGTTATCAGGTTTGCTTCCATGTAATTCAATATATCTTCTCTTTCATTCAATGCGATATTCAATTGAAGCAAATTGGTTCATTTCATTTTTGTATGCTATGTTACTTTCACTTGTTTCATTCAGTTCTCTATTCAATATCATTAATGTTGTTTGCATAGCTCTCAACTCACACGCTTTTGGCGGGTGTCACCTGCCTTGTAAAGGACTGAATCACTCACCAAGCCTCCTGCACGCCCATTCATTCCAATGGGCGTCTCACCCGCCAAAAGTAACATTGCCCGTTTCATTCAATGTGTGAAGTTACTTTCATTAGTTTCATTTAGTTCGGGATTCAATATAAGTAACGTATTTCACTTCTAAGAGGGCCACGGGTATTCCGAGTGTCCCAGACACTTACCCCGTCTTGGCGGCTCCTTCTTTGTTCTTTCGGTTCCCAGTGGACAGCTAAATAGCTGGGCACTTCACAGTGTACTTGCCGGCTGTTCTGCAGAGCTTCGCCTTCACCTTTCTGCGGCGCCTGCTGCTCGCATGCCCAGCTGGGCAACCTCCGATACACATACACCTTCTGACGGGATTCACAGGACTTCTGATGGCAAACTGGCTTCTCGGCTTCTCTTCCTGCACAGCTTCCACCTGGTCATCTTGCTTCTGCTTCTGTTCTGCTGCTTGTTTGCAGTTTGGCTTTACTCTGAGCTTTACTAATAGGCTGCCGGTGTAAGTTAAGGGCTTGCCTTGCCTCACTTGCATGAACACAATTGAACCAATTAAGGGGACATGCCTGACCTTCAGGCCTCTTCTTTGTCCCAGTATTTGAATGGGAGGTAATCTTCATGCCTCCTAGTTGTCTCTTCCTCGTCTCAGTACTGGCATGCATTTTAAAGGGGGAGAAATGTGGAACACATTTATAATGACCCATAAAGGTTGGGGAAATATTAGGTTGGCTATCATGAGGATAAGGGGATACCATGTCTCAACCAAAGGTACCTCACTCCCAATCCCCAAGGGTCCTCCACCCGGTACAGAGTGAACATTTATTTTGATTATTTCCAACGTTAAAAAATATCACTTTAGAAAGACCTCGCTGAGACCGCTCAGCGTGGTCTTTCTAAAGCATACTGTCATGCCCCTGCTGCACACGAGGCCGCACAGGGGCTGACAGGCATGTCCAGGCCTGACAGAAGCAATAGATGATGATGCAGGTAAGTTGTGTGTGTATGTGCGCGTGTGTCTGTGTACGTTTCTATTGGTGCTTGTGACGGGAGTTGGAGCGTGGGTACAGAAGTGAGCAGTGGGGAGTAAAGGGGGGGATTGAGGGGTGAAGCCCCTGAAATGAAGAGTAAAGGAGCGGGATAAGTGGGGTAAGAGGTCAGGGGTGAAAAAATGGAAATTCCAGAATATTGAGGGTCGCACCAAAATCAGCTGGAACAAAAACAGTCTTTTCTGTGTGCGACCATCAATATTTGAGAATTTCACATAGAACCCTTCACCCAGGTTATCCTCCCTCATTTTTCCACCCCCAGGGTCATAATTCAATAGCAGCTACTTAAAATAAATACTGTTAGAGGACTATGCGTCTCAATTGTATTAAGGATACACATCTGCATTGTTTTATCTTTTGAAGACTAGAGAAATTACCTTGTGTGTCTAGGTTTGCTTGGTTCCGCATAAAGGACCATTGTCCTAATTTGAAAGGCTGAAACCCTCCTTAGTGAGGTTGTTGAATTTTCAGTTTGTTCCATTGAAGTCAATGTACTGAGGTATAAAATCTGCTCATAAAGGTGTGAAGTAACCGTTTGGTATTGTGTGTTCTCCTTTCCTATGCTCTCCCTGCAATGCTGCTATTAAAGATATACTGATTTAACCTCACCCAAGATTCAATTGCAATCAGCAACACGGCACACTCCCACAAATGTCAATTGCTTGAAGAATCTTGAGACAATCAGCAGTGTTCAGTTCCATGTGATTCAAAGGCTTGACAGTAGCCTGGTGCAGTGATTCAACTTCAATTGAGATCTGGCTCCTCTGGATTCAACACAGCATTACGTTTCAGCAGCTGCATGGCTCAAAGCTAAAAGTAGCTGGAAAAGTTGTGATTGGAGGTGCTCGCAGCTGTCCGAATTATAGAGTGCCAAAATGATCTTCAGTGGGTCCTTACAGTGGCACAATGGGCTCAAAGGTTCTCAGTCTGGCTCACAACAGTTCAGTGATGCAGGGAGAGCCAGAGGCAGCTCCCTCTGGTCATCCTGGTATGTTGTGAGAGCCTGTCTGGGGTCTCTGAGGAAAGTGGAGTCTGGCTAATGCCTCCCCCAGCCAGGAGGATTGTCAGGGACACTTGCAGGTTTGCCACTTTAGGAGTCTAGGTACCAGTATTCATGCTTTCCAAGAGGAGATAACTTCATATGTTCCCTTGAAGCACTTGGGGAAGGAAAGGTCTCCACTGTCCTTGGAAATGTTTGTCTTCCCCCCAATGGCTGTATTTACCCCAACAAGGTTCCAGTGAATCTTATAAGAAGTCTCAAAAAGATAGTTCCAATGAGATGATTAAAAGACATTCAATGGGGGAGGAGCCAAGAAGGCAGTGTGGTAGGACAGAGGGCTGCAGAGCTCTGGCGAATGCCTCCTGTGCCACCTGGCAAAAATGCTTAACTTAAGCTGTTCGAGGTGGCGGTGGCAGCCCCCACTGAAGCAGCAAGAAGGGGTGGCTGTGGGAAACTATACCCAAATGCAGGCTTCTTCTAGCAGATACTCACCGAGCTCTAGAGCCGGGTGCAGCATGTTATCTTGCTGGGGCTGAGCTGTGGAGCTGTGAGGAGACGGTGGCCCGGCGGACAAACCGAGGAAGGGAATCAACCCCCAGCAAGGCAGTCTATCTGAGGAGGCGAGCTCTGGAGTGGCATGCCGAAGGAGGAGGCTTGGGCACTGCCTATGCAACTCATCTCCCTGTCCTACCTACTGGAGACTGAGTGTCCTTCACTGGGAAACAATCACATGGAGGCAAGGGATGCCTTCTTGACCCCACTAGGCACTTGCTGAAGGGGGTCTGAGAATTGTAAGGAACTCATGGTGCCAACAGTAAAGACAGACACAAGTGATCACGGCTCAAGTGTGTTTATTGAACAATGAATGCAGGGTGGAAAAACACCTAACCTAAACCTAAATCTAAGATAGCAGCAAGCTTCGACCATAAAATGAAAATAAGGCAGTCCTGGTGGTCTCTTGTCAAAATTAATGGCCTATACTAAAGGAAAACTATTGGCAAATCCTCACAACTAAATATAGAGTGTGGGATAGAGTTTTCAAAAGAAGGAACTGTTCACAAATAATATGTCAGGATGTGAATGCCAGGGGTCTCCCTTCCCCACGTTTGAGCACGGGATAAGGTGGGTCTCCTGAGTGCAGCACACACCCGAGTCGTCCCAGCACGAGTCAACAGTTCCGTTTCAGCTATCAGGTTTTCAAGGGCCAAGCCTCTTTACTTTCAAAAGTCTCTTGCTTTCAAGGGCCTGATGTCTCAGCAATAACAAAATGAAAGTTTGGTTCCTTTTTGTACTTACGGTGTTGATTTCTCAACCTTGGGTCCCTCTCTTCCATGCGCAGACCCTCTGGAATCACTATGGCTTTCCTCTCCTTCACACATCTTAATGGGCCTCATTATAACCTTGCCAGTCTGTTGTTACTGGACCGGCACAGTGCGACTCTGCGGGCGGGTGCTGTCCCGCCTGCCAGGGTCAGACTTGGCAGCCGGAACGCCACCTGCCCGCAGAATTTCACAGAAGCACTGGTACCGTTGTTAATCCTATAGGACTCCATGGGAATGGGGACTTACAGAATTACCAGCGCCTGACTTTCCGGCCGCCGGGGTCGTAATTCCACGGTGTTACCAGGAGGTCAGGCGCCAGTAATTCTTTACGGGTCCGGCAGCAACCCGTCTGTATCATCGGCAGGGTTACCACTAGACCCGTACTGAGGCCCAATGTCTTTTTAAACAGTTCCCGTGGAGATCCCTCTGTCGGGTTCACCTTTGTCAACACACTGTTTCTTGGGACTTTAGACTTTGCCCCTCTTTGTCAGCATCCCTCTGCCGGGTTCACTCTTGCCAACTTCATCAATCATGCCTTTCAAATCACCTGTCGGTCAAAGTGTTTTGAATGTACAGAGGATTTTGCAAGACCCCTGTATGACCACTTTAACCGTTCCTTTACAGCCTTCCCAAGGTCTTCTGGTATTTGCAGTTTCACTAAACACAGAATAGACCAGAGTCTCTGGAGTGAGCACCCACATGGTGCGGAATCCCTCTGCAGCTGGTCTCCCCTTTTCTATTAGTTCTTTCAATTTCCCTAGGTTGCTACTTTGCGGCTTTCGTTCAACACAGTTCGGTTTCTTATCGATTCTCCCCTCGGCTCACCTGCTGTGATGAACCACTTGGCTTTCTCTTCGGAGTCAAGGTTGGTAACACGGAGACAAGTGTCTCTCCTCGGCTTGGTTATCAGTGGAGGAGGGTCTCATATACTGTTGACATCTGCTGCAACACACACTGGCTATTGTTCTTGGTCTTACGATTCCTTATGCTGAGGGTTCACAGGCCTTGGTCAGAGAGGGCAAGGTCGCTTCTCTCCTTGTCACCCCCTCTGTGTTAAGCAGGAAATCATATTGTGCCTCCTTCTAATATATATTGGCCTAAGGCTAGTCGCTCTGCGAAGAAAACCGCGTTGCAAAGTTCTGATTTATTTTGACTTTGTCGCCATTTTTAGGAACGTCCGACATTTTGATTTCTGTTCATATGTAACTCTGTGTTCTAAAATGGTGGACTGTGTTTCCAACTTGTAACCGAGCCTTCCCGAGCTTTGTGCCAAGTTAATGGTTAGACTGTCCGAGGGCCGAATGTTTGGACTAGGTAATGAGACCTTGTCCCGTACATGACTTGTGGCTTTAGGATTGTCTGCCCTAACAAGCCTCGTCCAAGAACACACATCCAGGACAATGTAATGCAAATGTCGACCGTGGACACTGGCAGAAACACATCGTGAAGGGATATGTGCTGAGGCTTACTGCTAAATCCAGGAATATACTTTGCCATTGTAACTTCTTTGAAATGTAAACCCATGTAATCCATGTGCATATTATTGTATGAGCCATAGGTGAACTCAGCACAAACTCTAGACCACAGATTATTAACCTGTAGAGGGGCTGGACATTATTACTGAATTGTATAAATATGCGAATGTCTAGATGTCCAGTACCCCTCACTCCTCACTCTGAAGGGCTGGTACTCATTGTGATGTGCTGAGGGCCAGATAGCTATCTGAATTTGTTTCTTTGTAACTGTGCAGTAGAATAAAGATCTGTGAATCTTTATAGCCCGTGCTTGGTGTATTTCTTTTTGTGGTACTCAGCCTCGATATTTCCGTTGCTTTTTCAGATGGCGCCCGAATAGGGACCCTCAAGATTGATGCCATCTCGTTGAAGGTTGACGCGGCTATCGGACCGGGATTTGGACGGTGAAAAAGGGGGCCCCTTTCTTGGATGAGACGCGATACCTCAACAGTACTGCACAATCCAATCCCTGGACGGTGAGCCTGCGGTCCGAGACGGCATCTTGACGAGGGTCCATATATCGAGGCGGGCAGTTTTGCCAAAATCACCAACCATGTGGGTCCTTTTTTGTCCTTAGATATCCGATCGGACATCCTTTGTCCTTTGATCAGGTGAGTCGTGACCCGATTCTTAAGTATCCGGATCATTTGTCTTGGGGCATTGTTCTTGCGAGTACAATTATTGACTAGGTAACACCAGGAATCTGATATGCCTGAGAAATTGTCTGCCTGCTTCAGGGCGTTATTCCGCAGTGACAGACAATCTTTGGAATTTAGCCGTCCGGCACCACAGGAGGGGTCGCCGGCTTGTACTTTGTACTGTAAGCATGGCATTGGTAGTATAGAGTTTAATGATATTTGGCACAGACAAACTAGACATGCTTCCGAAGTACAGTGGTCAACCAATGGTAGTTTTGAGATTCCTCGTATAGAATATTTAGAGTCTATACTGTTAAAGAAAAAGGCTAGACCTGCAGCATTTGATTTATTACAGAATTGGAAGAAAGAAGCTATGCAGCAACTTAAAAGTAGAGAGAAACATGCGCACCGTCACATGTCCAATGCCGAAAAAGCATTGTTGTATGATCAAAATAAACAATCTGTCTCAGTTAGAAATATGGATAGGGCTTTTCAACTTGGTATCCAGAAATGTATCCGTCTAAAGACTTTCATGTGTCTGATGAGTTAATTGACAAACTTCTAAATGAACGAAGGCCTGATGCCACTGCGCCACCTCCATATATACCTATTCTTGCTGCTTTACCTCTTCCTGCTGTCGTTCCTCCTCTCATAGTAATTCCTGCTCCTCCTATTGTTCCTCCTATTGTTCCTCTTCCTCCGGTTGTTGTTCCTCCTCCTATTGTTGCTCCTCCACCTGCACCTCCGCCTTTGCCTACTATTACGGGTTTGGTAGATTTGTCTTCTGCACCAGCGATAGCACCTTTGTTACCGATTGTACAAGATTTGTCTACTCTTCCTCTTACAAGTGATTCTGTCCCACTTGTGGTTGATAAGGGAGCGGAATCAAAGATTACACTCATAATACTGTGTCTAAACAGAGAAAGCGTGATTTGACTGCATGGGCTAGACAGTGCATGGAGAGGGATGAACAATCTGATGTTTTTGCCACGCTCTCTAATCTGGAAGGTTTTCCTGAGAAAAATGTTTTTATTGAAGGGTTGGGAATTAATTTATGTGTAATGTGGAACAGATTGGATGATATAGGTCTCCCACAAGGGTTGAGGGATCTGAATGTTTTAGCATGTTCAAGAGATACTGCGGAGAAAGTATATGAGCATGCCGAGAGGGTTTTTGAGTATAGAATTGAGTTGGAAAGGTTACGGAATGAAGAAATTGATGGTGATAGTTTGAATGCTATTTTTGTACAGAAACGGTTCCTTCCTCGTTGTAAGTCAATGAATGAGGAAACACGAATTTGCACAAAAGATGCGATTAGATGGATTTCAGACATGTCGATATCTCCTGTAGAAGTATATGACACGTATAGTCAGTATACGCCAGAAATGCAGAGGAAAGTGATACAGGTAATGGTAGAATACCTGCAGGATGAATGTATAAAAAGAAAGATTTGTTGTCCCGCAGAATTATTGAATATCTATAAGAGAGCTTTTTCGCCTGACACTTCTTCAGCTGCTTTACCGCTCGATTTAGCTCTGTTGCTCAGTAAGCGTTCGGAGTTTCCTATCTCTCAGTTGCCTATGAGAGAGGTTCTGCCGACATTTGTCCCAAAAGTCGAGGTTCCAGCTAGTGCCGCAGCAGGCACAGCTGCTTATGACATTCCTGCTCATTATGTATTGCAAGACAAGACAGGAAGTGAACACCATCAAACAATCCATCACAGATATTAGAAAGAATCCGACAGGGTTCTATAAAGATATAGAATCTATCTTGCAGTCGTCATTATTTTCTCTGAGTGATATAGAATTGTTATTTCATGTGCTCCTACCCGTTGATTTGTGGAAACAGATTAGGACAGTAGATGATGTACCAGGGTTAGGGGACACATGGGATAATATAGCTAGACTAGATAGAGAAAGACCAGCTGGTGAGAGACCGCCACAGGTAATACTGACTTTGCCTGATAGAATAGTCACGAAAGTAAAAGCTATAATTCCTGAGAGAAGGATTATTTGGGACAAACTTACTGTTTGTGTCCAAGGGAAGTCTGAGGGTGCTACCAAATTCTTTAATCGGTTTGAACAAGTGTTTTCAGATTTCAGTGGCCAAGATTTGAGCACAGAGTCTGGAAAACGACTATTTGCAGACAGATTTGTGCGTGGAATGTTGCCTGACATCCATTTGCAAATTATGTTTTCTGAGAGTGCTTGGCAGGCTAAGTCTCAGTCTGAAGTATTACATATGGCCCAGTACTATGAAAACCAAGTCACTAATGAGAAAGAGAGAATGGAAAAGACAAAGGATGACCTGAAAACTAAAGTTCTGGTGCAACAGATTGTTAGAGGCCCTAGAGGGGGTAATTCACAATTTAGGGGACAATATGCTCCACAGGGAAATGTGCCGTTGTATCCTGTACACGTGAACCAATGTGCTTACTGCAGACAAGAGGGTCATTGGCGAGCACAATGCCCGATCCTCCAGCAGAGGTTGAATAACACATTTGGTGCCATGGGTAGATGATCCAGGCGGCCCTGGTAGAAGTCAGTTTTCTCAAAATTCGCAAACTTTTTCACGGGACAATCAGTCACCAAGTGTGGATAATAGAAACATTTTTGATCTTCCTTCTGCTGTATATCTCTCTGAAGACCTTCCTTTTGATAACATTTTGTTTCGCTAGGATTGCCTGAAGTAGAGTTTGGAACCAACGCCTATTCCCATTAATCAGAAATGTCCCTACGTCGAAATGATAGTGGGAAATAGGAAACATCTATTCTTGATAGATACAGGAGCACAGAAGTGTTCCATTGACCATTCACGGGTTCCAAACATTCCACTGTTAGGGCAAACCAATGTTTCTGTAGGGTTTTCTGGTACGCCAGTAGTTTGTCCGGTTTCTTCGCCGGTACTGATTACACTAGGTCCATTCACGGATCACTGTCCATTTCTTTTGATGACAAACTGTGGAGAGAATTTGTTGGGGTTGAATCTGTTGAAAGAATTAAATGCGGAAATTAATTGTTCTTCGGATGGAGTGCGTTTGATGATTTCACCACAGCAACTTTCTGTCTCTCAGTTCTTGACTAGACCTTTGCCACCGGAATTTAGTGATGTTCCGGAGTGTTATGGGCGATTGATGACAATGATGTCGGTGTTCTACAAATTGAGCCTGTTAAAATCATTTTGAAACACGGAGTAAAGTTGCCACGTATTCCTCAGTATAAGATTTTGGTTGATGGTGAGCAAGCTTTGAAGTGCATAGTTTCCGATTTTGTACATTGTGAGGTAATTGAGGAAATTGCAGGTAGTTTGTGCAATAGTCCGATTTTGCCTGTGTATAATAAAGGCTATAATGCAATTCCCTTTCGTTTTATCATTGATTTACTCGCCATTAATAAGATTGTTGCTCCACAATTTCCTATTGTGCCTGATGTGACGACAATATTAAACATGATTCCGGCTTCTGCTACTCACTTTAGTGTTGTAGATCTTAAGAATGCTTTCTTTAGCATTCCTATACACAAGGATAGCAGATACCTGTTTGCGTTCACCTTAGGGGGACGCTCATTTACATTCACTCGTGCGCCACAAGGGTACACGGAAAGTCTGAGCATCTATAGTAGGGCTTTGAAAGAGCAGCTTGATACACTCGAGTTGCCTACCACTTGTACACCGCTTCTGTATGTAGACGATCTTCTTTTAGCTGCTGACTCAGAAAGTGCCTGTAAGGAGGGCACTGTGTTGTTGCTTATTCACCTAGCAAAACATGGACATAAAGCTTCACTTAAAAAGTTTCAATATTGTCGACAGGAGGTCGCCTATTTAGGCTATCTCCTGTCAAAGGATGGAAGAAGGCTGACGCCTGAACGGATTAAAATCATTTCTAGCATGTCTGTCCCAAATACACAGAAGGAAGTCAGAGCCTTGATAGGAATGGCTTCTTACTGTAGACAGTGGATCCCGAACTTCTCCTTAGTGATTAAACCAATGTTGGCTTTGACAAAGAAGGGCATTTCTTTGCCATTACCGTGGAACTTGGAACACCAGAAAGCGTTTGATTTGCTCAAGACTGCACTGTGTTCAGCACCAGTTTTGGGCACACCAAATTATGAAAAGGCCTTCGTGTTTTATGTGCATGAACATGATGGATGTGCTTTGGCTGTATTAACGCAGGAACATGGAGGGAAGAATAGGCCGTGCAGTTACTTTTCTTCCGCCCTTGATCCTGTTGCATGCGCTTTGCCAAGATGTTTGAGAGCTGTCACTGCTGCTGCTGCGTCCGTAAAACAGAGTGAGGGTATGGTCCTAGGCCATGCTTTAACCCTGATGGTACCTCACTCTGTAGATGTTCTATTAAACAGAACACAAACGCAACACCTCACCTCTGCATGATTAACGAGATACGAATTGAACTTGTTTGCACCGCACATCAAAATTCAGATGTGTTGTGTATTGAATCCGGCAGAACTTTTACCTGTCCCGCAAGATACCGCTTGCAGTGACGAAATGTCACATGACTGCCTCTACACCACAGAGCAAGAGACTAAAGGCAGGATCGACCTGAAAGATACTCCTTTGAACAACCCACAAGGGTAGCTGTTTTGTGATGGCTCCTGCTTCAAACTTCCGGATGGTACATCCACGGCAGCTTATGCCATCACCACACTAAGCACGATTGTGGAAACCAAGAGAATCACGCATAACTCTGCGCAGGCCGTAGAGATTATAGCATTGACTAGAGCTTGTGAACTTTTCGAAGGGCTTAGAGTAAATATATATACTGATAGTCAGTATGCTTTTGGGGTAGTTCACAACTTCAGTAGACTTTGGGCAGAACAAGGTTTCTTGACCTCACATGGAACGAAGATCCAATATGGCTCCTTGATAGTACGGTTACTTTCAGCGCTTGCACTCCCCACTCAGTTAGCGATCATGAAATGCGCAGCGCATCAGAAAATCATAGATGATGCAGGAAAAGGGAACGCTTTCGCTGACCAGATAGCCAAACAGACTGCCACTGATCTCTATTTAGAAATATATACTGCAAGGGAAGCCAATAATGTTTGTACTGTGGATGAAGGGATTGAATCTATAAAGAATAATCAAGCCGATGCTACATTAGCAGCAACGAAGCAATGGGCTGAGGGTTTGGCAAGGTTGGATGATGACGGGTGTTGGGTGGACAAGTTAGAAGGAAAATGGTTGCTGCCAGATGCGTACATTACAAGGATGGTCGCAATGGCTCATGGGCCCACTCACATCTGTGCGAGGAAGGTGTTCAAAATGTTAGAAAATGTCTGGGTGAATGATAAAATCTTGAAAACAGCCGATCGTTTTGTCCAAGGTTTCATGATCTGTCTACAGCTTAATATGGGAAAGGGTACTTTGACACCTAGGGGTAGTTTTGGTCCACCTTCTGTCCCCTTTGAGGTCATCCACTTTGATTTCATTGAAATGGAGTGTTGCAACAACTTCAAGTACGTCTTAGTTGTCATCTGCACCTTTAGTAAATGGGTTGAGGCCTTCCCTGTTAAAGATGCCACAGCAATGACAACGCAAAAACAAAGAGGTGATGGCTGGAAGGTTTAGACTGAATCTTGACCACTGGCATTGCTCGGGGCAACCCTCCAGACCATCGTTCTTCGCCTGCCAAGCCATTACAGAAGGGGAAAGACCATATGCAAATCAGGCTTGGCCCCACCCCAAAAGGGGAAGTCCAGCCCGAACTGCTAGGTCACATCCCTTCTGCACGAGACCACAAGCATCCCCAAACATGTTTCACCCTTGTTGGGGATCATCAGTGAGGAGTAGCTTGGGTCTCTAGGCCCAGCAGGCACGGGACCCACGTCTGGGCATACCCGTCCCACTCGGGGTGACAAAGCAAAAACAAAGAGGTGATGGCTGGAAGGTTTAGACTGAAACTTGACCACTGGCATTGCTCGGGGCAACCCTCCAGACCATCGTTCTTCGCCTGCCAAGCCATTACAGAAGGGGAAAGACCATATGCAAATCAGGCTTGGCCCCACCCCAAAAGGGGAAGTCCAGCCCGAACTGCTAGGTCACATCCCTTCTGCACGAGACCACAAGCATCCCCAGACATGTTTCACCCTTGTTGGGGATCATCAGTGAGGAGTAGCTTGGGTCTCTAGGCCCAGCAGGCACGGGACCCACGTCTGGGCATACCCGTCCCACTCGGGGTGACAAAGCAAAAACAAAGAGGTGATGGCTGGAAGGTTTAGACTGAATCTTGACCACTGGCATTGCTCGGGGCAACCCTCCAGACCATCGTTCTTCGCCTGCCAAGCCATTACAGAAGGGGAAAGACCATATGCAAATCAGGCTTGGCCCCACCCCAAAAGGGGAAGTCCAGCCCGAACTGCTAGGTCACATCCCTTCTGCACGAGACCACAAGCATCCCCAAACATGTTTCACCCTTGTTGGGGATCATCAGTGAGGAGTAGCTTGGGTCTCTAGGCCCAGCAGGCACGGGACCCACGTCTGGGCATACCCGTCCCACTCGGGGTGACAAAGCAAAAACAAAGAGGTGATGGCTGGAAGGTTTAGACTGAATCTTGACCACTGGCATTGCTTGGGGCAACCCTCCAGACCATCGTTCTTCACCTGCCAAGCCATTACAGAAGGGGAAAGACCATATGCAAATCAGGCTTGGCCCCACCCCAAAAGGGGAAGTCCAGCCCGAACTGCTAGGTCACATCCCTTCTGCACGAGACCACAAGCATCCCCAAACATGTTTCACCCTTGTTGGGGATCATCAGTGAGGAGTAGCTTGGGTCTCTAGGCCCAGCAGGCACGGGACCCACGTCTGGGCATACCCGTCCCACTCGGGGTGACAAAGCAAAAACAAAGAGGTGATGGCTGGAAGGTTTAGACTGAATCTTGACCACTGGCATTGCTCGGGGCAACCCTCCAGACCATCGTTCTTCGCCTGCCAAGCCATTACAGAAGGGGAAAGACCATATGCAAATCAGGCTTGGCCCCACCCCAAAAGGGGAAGTCCAGCCCGAACTGCTAGGTCACATCCCTTCTGCACGAGACCACAAGCATCCCCAAACATGTTTCACCCTTGTTGGGGATCATCAGTGAGGAGTAGCTTGGGTCTCTAGGCCCAGCAGGCACGGGACCCACGTCTGGGCATACCCGTCCCACTCGGGGTGACAAAGCAAAAACAAAGAGGTGATGGCTGGAAGGTTTAGACTGAATCTTGACCACTGGCATTGCTCGGGGCAACCCTCCAGACCATCGTTCTTCGCCTGCCAAGCCATTACAGAAGGGGAAAGACCATATGCAAATCAGGCTTGGCCCCACCCCAAAAGGGGAAGTCCAGCCCGAACTGCTAGGTCACATCCCTTCTGCACGAGACCACAAGCATCCCCAAACATGTTTCACCCTTGTTGGGGATCATCAGTGAGGAGTAGCTTGGGTCTCTAGGCCCAGCAGGCACGGGACCCACGTCTGGGCATACCCGTCCCACTCGGGGTGACAAAGCAAAAACAAAGAGGTGATGGCTGGAAGGTTTAGACTGAATCTTGACCACTGGCATTGCTCGGGGCAACCCTCCAGACCATCGTTCTTCGCCTGCCAAGCCATTACAGAAGGGGAAAGACCATATGCAAATCAGGCTTGGCCCCACCCCAAAAGGGGAAGTCCAGCCCGAACTGCTAGGTCACATCCCTTCTGCACGAGACCACAAGCATCCCCAAACATGTTTCACCCTTGTTGGGGATCATCAGTGAGGAGTAGCTTGGGTCTCTAGGCCCAGCAGGCACGGGACCCACGTCTGGGCATACCCAGCAATGACAACGGCGAAAACCATGCTGAAGGAATATTTTCCTAGGTTTGGTTTGCCAAGGGTCCTCTGGTCGGACAATGCTCCACATTTTATTTCTGCTGTAATTCTGCAGATATGCGCGGGATTACAGATCGATAAACAGTTCCATTTGGCTAGACATGCTCAAAGTGCTGGATTGGTAGAAAGACACAATGGAATTATAAAGAACAAGCTCGCTAAAACGTGTGCTGGCACCAAAATGAAATGGCCGGACGCCTTACCGATTGTGTTATTGTCGATGAGAACAACCCCACAGACTAGGACTGGGCTCACCCCTTTTGTAGTGGTTATGGGTAGGCCACCCTAACATTTGGAATTTGCCTAAGCCTAAGGCCCTGAGGGATATTGTACATGTACTTCTTTCTGATTACTGTGACCGGTTAACTAAAAATCTGTATTTGATTCATCAACAGGTGCGAGAAACCCTCCCGGTCAAATATGAGGGGCCAGGTCACAGTATCCGACCTGGTAGCTGGGTGCTTGCGAAAGCCTTTAAAAGAGCATCTTGTCTCACACCATGTTGGAGGGGCCCTCATCAGGACCTCCTGGCCACACAGACCGCTGTACGAGTGACTGGACGAAAACACTGGATCCACGCATTGCATGTCTAGAGGATTCCCTTCCCTTTGCCACACGATACTGAAGATACAGAAAATCCTACCTGCTCTGCTCCCAGCAATCATTGAGCAGCATCGAGAGTGCTTCGAAGACACTCCCTGAGCCCGTGGGGCCTGGGGAAACAGCCGCTTCATCTTCACACTCTCCTACAGATCCTTTTACAGCATTGTTAGGTTCTGTTGCGAATTCATCACTTCCATCAGGAAGCAACGGCACGCTGTTCGCAGATCACGCCGTACCAGGAGTCACAAGGTACGATCTGCGTCCACAGAGCTAGACTTACTGCACGGTTCGGCTGTGCCAACTGGAAAATCACCATAGGGCTTGTCTTTTGGCCCTGTTCTTTTGCACACAAAGATAATTGTTGGCTAGGGATAGGGAAGGACTAAAATAACGCGCGATCAGGAGATCGCCAGCAAATAAACTCTGGAGTATTTCATTTGAAGAAACAATGCCTGCAATCGCTCTCACTCGTACGGAACAAAATAAGTGACTGTGTGGCCAATCGAAACAATGGACAATCAAATGCAGGGTCTCTTAAAACATATTGTTGTCTTGTAATCATGTTAACCGGCTTCACAATAGTAATTGCTTTGGGATTTTGGTATTTAGAAGAAGTACATCCTCTTGAAACTCTTTTGCCCACTGAAAATGTACCTACTGTTTCTACACCTCTCGTGCATCTGCACACTCTATCTCTCAGAGACTCTCAGCACAGACAGAGTTACCACAATAACATGTTACTTCTCATCATGAATGCAACACATGCCATTTTGAGAAGGTCTAATTGTTGGGTCTGCTCTCATTTACCGCAACATGGAGACAAGGGGTTGGCTGGTATATTCATCCTTTGCCTCTGACTACTGCATGTTATGCTTCTTTAAGGGCACTATTCTTTGGCCGATGGAATGATAGCATCTCGGGGAACTTTGATGGAACAAATTTGAATGAATTTGAAAACCGAGTTTTAACGCCCCTGGGATGCTCACTTTTTGCAAATAGGAGCAAGCTTAATGTTGCTTCTATTAGGCCTTCTGATAGACTGACTCAACCTTTTCAATCTCTCATCTCTTTTAAGATGGTTCCTATAGGCAATAGGGATTCCACGTCACCTTCCTACACTGTTTTTTTTTAAAACAATTTTTATTATTTTATAACAACACACCAAACATTACAAAACTTGGGACATCCGCATACAGTTCAACATCATAATGTTACAAGCTGAATTCTTAAGTCCCGCTCTCCACCCCCCCCCCCAACTTGATCCAATTTATCCCTGTCCCAATCAGCCTGTGATTCTTTGGGCGGGTTTGCCGTCTCATTATCCGTCTCAACATCACTGTGATCGGATTGAGGTGGGCCTTTCATGGTGGCCACTAGCTGTCTCCATTCAATTACGGGTCCTACCTCCTCCTCCCCTCTCCTACATACCATGTCAAACCAGACAGTCGTTTCTGCCTCTGCCCATTTCAGGAGGTCAGCCCACCACAGCTCTATCCTTGGTCTCTGGGCCACTTTCCAGCCCATTGCTATCCTTCGTTTGCCCAGGATATATGCTAGGTCTTTTATTTTGCTTATGTGCCTTGAGGTACGTGGCCTAGGGAAACCCCCCAACATGCATGCCCAGGCCGACTCCACCTCCATAGCGATGCCGCATCCTGCTAAGCGTGTCTTTAATTCTGACCAAAACCTTCCCACCTGCGGGCAGGCCCAGAACATGTGTAGCAGCCCGGCCTCCACCTTCCCGCACCTAGGGCATTTCTGAGCCACCTGACCACCAAACCTGGCGATCTTACTGGGGGCTCTATGCGTAACATACAGTTGAATCTGTTGGAGCCTAGCATTCTGAGTCACTTTTTTGTGGTATCTCTGGGCCCTTTCCCAGAGCCCATCCGACATGGGCTCCCCCATCTCTTCTTCCCATAGTTGTCTCAGTTGAGTCAATTCCTTCCCCACCTTGCTCCCCAGCAGCTCATATATACGTGAATCCTCGTGCACGCCCTCCAAGACATCGTATATCATCTCCATAGTGGCATCCGGTTGTGCTATGAGCACCGCCAGTGGCCACCTTGCTCGCACCCTTTTCAAAATTCTAATGTAAGTTGTATACTGCCCCTCATGCAACCCCACATCCTCTATCAGTTTCGGGAACTCCAATGCCTCCCCCTCTTGCCATATGTCTCCCAGGGTGGCCAGGCCTACTGGTTCCCAGTACCTGCGGACCCCCTGCATCAGCTGGGGGTCCTCTCTGCATAGTGCCACCAGCGGCTCCTGCGTGGAGAACGGAACCGCGTGTCCCGATATCTGCCACGCTCTATGCCAGAACTCCCAGCCCAGTACTAGAAGCCCCGCCATCTCCCGAACCCTTGGTTTGGACATCCACACCACTTCTCTGAGGAAGAAGGGGGCCGGCTCCGTGCACAGCAGTCTAGATTCTGCTGTCTCATCATCAGACAGCCACCTCGCTACATACTGCAGCTGCCCTGCCAGGTAATACAGTTCAAAGTTCTGCAAGTTTATCCCCCCCTTGTCACGCAAGTTTTGCAACTTCCAGAAGGCCACCCTGTTCCTGGAGTTGTTCCAAATGAAGCCCCGGCACAAGCCGTGGAGACTGGCGAAAAAGCGCCTTGGGATTACGTGCGGGATGTTAAAATAAAATGCAGCAATCTAGGCAAGACTACCATTTTGAGCAGAGCGGCCCTCCCCACCATAGCCAGGGGTAGCCTGGACCAAAATCCCATGCTATTTTTGATTCCTGCCACTGCCTTTACCGTGTTATGTGCATGTTCTTCTCCTGCTGTATGATATATGTCTGTTCCGAGGTATCGTAACGACTTAGTGCACCAGGGTATTGGCAATATTGGCAAGCTCTCGGGCCGGACATGCCTGTGCCTCCCCAGGGGGAACACACTGGACTTTTTGGGGTTCACCGCTATGCCGGAGAGGGCAGCAAATTGCTCCATCACATCCAGTATATACTGCAGGTTCTCCTCCGGGTAGCGCAGATACAACAATATATCATCAGCATATAAGGAAACAAGATGCATGCCCCCTGAAGTACGGATGCCTATCTCCTCGTATTGTTGTCTCAGGCAGATGGCCAGTGGCTCCAGCGCTAGTATATATAACATGGGTGACCACGGGCAGCCCTGTCTGGTCCCCCTGCTTAGCTGCCATTTATCTGAAATGATAGCCCCCGTTAAACTCTAGCAATCGGGGAGCTGTATAACATTTTCCCCCACCTTGAGGTACCCCTATCCTATTGCATAGCCCTCCAAGGCCGTGGTCAGCCAGGGCCATCTAACTGAATCAAAGGCCTTAACCGCGTCTAATGAGGCTATAGCTATTTCCCCTGGGTCTTCTTTTGTTTGGTTGATGATATGGTGCAACCTCCTGAGGTTATCAGTTATGTTGCTGCCCGGGACGTAGCCCTTTCGGTCAGTGTGTATCAGTTTACCAATAACAGCCTTTAGCCTATTCACTAGCACAGCAGTGAGGATTTGACTGTCCTGGTTGAGCATTGAAAGGGGCCTGTACGACCCACAGTTCGTGCTAGGCTTGCCAGGCTTCAGAAGCGGAATGATCACCGCCTCCCGCAGGGACTCAGGTAGTCTGCCTTGCTCGTATGACTCATTCAGCATGGCCAGCAGCGGAGGGAGCAGCTCCTGTTTATAAGCTTTATAGAATTCGCTCGGCAGCCCGTCTGACCCAGGGGCTTTACAGGTTGGCAAGTGCTGGACTACCAGCTCGAGTTCTTCGATTGTAATAGGGGCGTCTAGGTCCACGCGTTCTGCATTGTCTAGGGTGGGAAGGTCTACGTCCTCCAGCGTCTCCTTGATTGCATAGTCTCTCGGACCACCTGGGTCCTCATAGAGGTGTTTGTAATATTTCAAGAACTCTACGTTCACCCCCTCCTGGGTATTCTGGGTCCGCCCTCCAACCCCTTCGATTTCCCTGATCACCGATCGCGGCTTCTCACTCTTGTATAGCCAGGCCAGCAGCCTGCCCGGCTTATCTCCTCCCGCATGCTGTCTTTCCACGTATTTCTTATAGCTTATATTACATAGCCTGTCCCAGCATTCCCCGCTAGCTCGTTGTAGCTGCTTTATCTTATCTCTATCATCATTAGAGGTGACCCCCCTGCGTGTCATCTCCTCCAGCTCTTCTTTGATTCCCCTCAACTCCTGCTCTAAGCCCCACTGGAGTTTGATATGGCGACCCCCCCCCCCCGCATAACCACCTTAAACCCCTCCCACACGGTTCCCATGGAGCTAACGCTGCCAGTATTGATCTCAAAGTAATCAGTGATCACCTCTCTTAAGTTCTCCCGGAATCCCGGGTCCTGCAGGGCCTCGGCCCTGAGTCTCCAGGTGTGGATCCGCGCCTTTGGGGGCTGGTGTCGCCACTCCAGGACCAGGGGGGAGTGGTCTGAGAGCACCCTGGCTTTATATTCCGCGCCTTCAATCTCTTCTGCCAGCCCTGTGGAGGTGAACACGTAGTCCAACCTGGTGTGAAGTTCGTGCAGTGGCGTATAGTGCGAGTATTGTCTATCTACAGGATGCAGCAGCCTCCAGACGTCGGTTAGGTCAAAGTCTCTCAGGAGGCCCTGTAGCACCCGTGCTGCTGGGGTGGGTTTGTCTATTTTGCCATCCGATCGCCCCTAGGATCCCGCCACACTGCAGGGGGCTAATTATGCTATACAGCGTCCTATAGCAGGCCGCTGTGTCCTGGTTAGGGGCGTACAAGTTCACAATGCACACTTCCCGGTTTTCTAACATCCCTTTAATAACAAGCAGTCTGCCGTCTGGGTCCGCCGCCACCTGGAGCAGCTGAAATGGTACATGCGGTGCCACCCACGACGTAATAACCCCTCTAGCATAGGCCGAATATGTGGCTCCCCCCATGCACCCCCTCCATTTCTTCTTGACCACCTCTAGTTTCTCCCTAGTGAGGTGGGTCTCCTGTAACAACGCTATATCAATCCTCATCCTTTTTAGATACATCATCACCTTGTTTCATTTCAGATAACTGTTTAGGCTCCTGACGTTCCAGGTGACCACTCTAAGGCACCCTGGCGCCATAACTACAGTGTCCCACCTTCCTCCTCTGCCCATTATCCCGCCTATTTAGATTCGCGTTTTGGCTCGTTACCCTTTCCCTCCCATCCAACACCCCCCCACCCACTTCCCATCTCCCGGTTCCCCAACTTCAAACCACTGCACACCCCCGCAGCCCTCCTCCCTCCCCCCCAACCTCGGCCCCAACCCCAACAAATTCCCATCTCCATCTCTGGATCTCAGGCCCCCCGCGTTTGGCTCTGCCCTAGAATCCCAGGCCCAGAGCCCAGCAGGGTGTCACCGTACTACCAGTGACCTAACTAAGCTACTCGGTGTGGGGTTATGAGGTCAGGCTCCATGTAGCTCCCCTGTCAATATCAAAAGTTTCCAGTGCCCCCGGATCATATTTATAACTGTGGCTCCAGGCATGTTCCCCCACCAGTTATATGCAATGCTATATTCAAGTCCCAATGTCACTCGCTACAATGCCCAGGAAGCTCCAAACACATGATACTTATCTTCGCCATCGTTTTCCTGGATATCCGATTCCTGGGGGCAGCTCTGCGCATCCAGCCATCCCATGGCGTCCTCAGGAGTGTGAAAAAACAAGGTTCTGCTCTTGTGGAATACCCTCAGTTTAGCTGGATAGAGCAGCATGCACTTGTGGCCAGCTCACCGCAATCTCCTTTTCACCGACTCAAAGTTCATACGGCTATGCTGTACCTGCAAGCTATAATCCGGGTATGCGTTATATGCGCAGCCCCCCTCTGTATCGTGCCTCCCTTCCGAAAATGCTCGAGGATTTTTTCTCGGTCTCTGTAATTTAAGATCTTAGCGATCACCGGCCTAGGGGGATTCCCCGGTGGCGGCTTCCTCATCAGGGCCCTGTGCGCCCTCTCTACGGCAAACCCCTGGGATAGGGCTCCCCCGGGTATCTCCTGCAGTAGCATGGACTCGATGAATTTGGTGGGGTTAGTTCCTTCAGCACCTTCCGGCAATCCGACAATGCGAATGTTGTTTCTTTGGGCGCGTCCCTCCGCCTCCTCCGCCCTGTTCTCCAGATTGCCCACACATTGCACTAGGGCGTGAAGTTCTGATTGATGAGCCGCGCAGGCCGCCGTGTTTGGGGCCACCTCTTTTTCTAGGGCCCCCGTGCGCTCAGCTAGTGACCTTACATCTTGCCGGAGAAGGTTCACGTCCTCCTGCACTGCTCCTACCTTGAGCTCAAGTGCAGCTTTCAGTTCGTCCATTGCTAGGCCCAATTTTGTCTCCAAGGCCACCTTCAGGTCTGCGATTGCCTCTAGTACCTCCTGGTTGCCCATAGGGCTAGGGCCCTCATTGGGGGTCTTTTCTTTCTTCCTGGCCCCTTCCGTGCCTGGTGGCGTTCTAGCAAAATCGTCTAGTGTGGGCTGCTTGCCTCTCTGTCTGAGGGGTTTATTGGACATCTTGGTGCGTCGGGGGCAAGTGGGCTAAACCCACAGCGTGCGATCCTCTTTTCAGGCGTGCTAAGTTCCCCAAAGTGTCAGGGCCAGGCCTGACCGTATCCTGGGTATCCCGGTAGCTTATCTCACTTCCAGAGTGGACTGTGTCCTCCCACGTGCACCTGTTGTTGCAACCTTCCTTCACAAGGCCAAGGCTCCTGCCCCGACTTGTCCCCCAGTGCCAGTGTGACCCACCGGGCCCGTGTGCTGCCCCCTCGTGAGTCTTTCTGGTGCCCCAAGATCCTCCTCACTGGGACCATGTTGTGGTGGCCCGTGGATCTGTTCCATTTACATGACTACTTATTTGAGGGCTCTGGCCTCAGGTGGCCATGTCCAGCAGATCTGTCCATCCTCTGCGCTCCGGTGCAGCCTGGTACTTTACTCGCGGCTCTGCCGGCCCCGGGTCGCTCCACATCCGTCACCGGGTCTGGGCACTCAGGCTTCCTCTCCTCTGCCTGTGCCCACTTCGGCAGCCGCTCAGTCAATGCAGGAGTCGTGTCCTGCTGGGGGCATATACTCACACCAATGTCTGGGTCTGGGTGCGAGCCCCACCCGAGCCGGGCACAGCACACGGAGCTGGCCAGGCGTCGCCCACAGGGCACCCCCGCTGTCTGCAAGATCCCGCGGGGATCCTCTCGCCAGGTCCTCTAACACTGTTACTGACCCGTTTCCAGGAGTGTCGGGTCCGGGCGAGGCCAATCCAAGCCCCGTGCGCTCTATTCACTGTGAGGCCCGCAGCAGCTGCGCGAGGGATGCTCCGGTGCCTCCCACTAGATGCCAAATCTCTGTGCGGGCCGGTGTACTCTCCTCCTTCTAATCCCTTTGGGCCCGAGCCCCACAGGGGGTGCCGCTCCTGAGGATCTCAATCCGGCAGCAGGTACCCCAGGAGCACAACGCCAGCCGGCCCGCCCTCCGTGCCCGCACCCAGAGGCGCCTGCACCGCCCAGTACAGCGTGCCGCGGCCCAGCCCGACGGGGACCCTTGTCCCACCCGCGTCCGCTGTGGACAACGATGTCTGCTTCTCAGCCCTGCCGGCCTGCCCACCGGCTGGGTCCGCTAGTTAGCCTCCAGGCTGGGCATCACTAGTCGCATGCGGCAGCGACGGGCTTAAATACACCGCTCCAGCCAGTGCTCGCGGTACAGTGCTGCGGTCAGTTTATGACCCTTTGTCCTGATCCGCCATCTTGCCAGTGTCCAAGCCGTGGGCACCCTGCTTCTCCTTTCTGGCCAAAACGTCCCGCACCAGCACCTAAGCGGGCCCCTCCAGTGCTCGGGGCATGCCCCAGATGTTCATGCACACATGGCTGTGTTGCCGGCGTGCGCTGTCCACTGGAAACTTCAATTTCTTAGAGGATCAATGTCAGATCACGGGAGCTCCTCACGGACACGTTCTCTTACGTAGCCATTTAGCCACGCCCGCTCCTACACTGTTAACCATAGTCCTGACTCAGTTTCTTTCTGCATACAGAGGAATGGTACTCAGTCAATGGGCGATTTCAAGGGCTGCACCAATGTTGCGAACTTGACCAGTGAGGACAGACCTTTGTATGTAGGCAAACCTGTCTATTTCGTTTGCGGTAATGAAGCCTTCCCATGGCTACCTAGAGATTGGCAGGGAACCTGTTATTTAGGGATTCTGTTACCAGGGGTATTCATAGCAAACACCACAGAAATCTCTAAAGCTCGTCCAAGGCGGGATGAGAATGGTGATACTTCATCACAAGTTCTGGGTGACGTAGCGAAATCTTTTGTACCTTTTTGGAGACAAATATTGAATTCTGAGGATATCAGAAGACTAGTGAGAGTAATGGAGAGGACAATCAACCGGACCACTGACATACTCTATAACATGACTCTAGAACAGAAAGTGATAAGGTTAGTGGCGCTACAGAACCGGATGGCATTAGACGTCATCCCTGCTGAGCATGGTTGGTTATGTAAATTAGTGGGGTCCGCTTGTTGCGTTTTCGTACCAGATTCCTCCCCAACCATCTTTAAGGCTATACAAAATCTGCACGTCCTTAGTTTAGAAGTGCACGTTCCCGAGGGAAATTGGGACCTTAGCGCTTGGTTCTGGGACTTCTTACGATCTTGGGGATGGAAGCTACTTTCAGTCTTATTGATTATTCTGGGTATTCTGTTGTTCTGCTGTTGCTATGTACAATGTCTTCCTGTCATAAGTTCAGTGTTGGGAGGATGTTGTGCACAGACGATGGGAACATTAGGACAAAAGGTATGTGCACCGGAAGGAATGACCAATGAATTTGTGTTGAAAAAAATTTCTGTCACAGACCTTATGGCGATCGATATATCTGATGATTGTGATTCAGGGTGTATGGACATTGAGACGTGGAGTTACTCGTAAAGTGACTAAAAATAATTTAGCGCCTGGCTTAGGCCAAAAGGAGTTTTTGTTAAACGGGAAATCATATTGTGCCTCCTTCTAATATATATTGTATTACAAAAGTAGACACGCTGGTTGTGTTTACTTAACTGTTTATTGCAGGAAATAAGGAGCATCAGCAGAAGACCCCCAACACATCCAAAGTAAAAGGTCCAACTGACACTACTAGAAAAACATTAACAACTTGGTTCTACATTCCAGAATGGATGGTTTCTCCCTGGCATGCCCATTCTGGAATAGACTTACATCACCATGCCATGGCATAGCTAGGTATATTTATACAACACCCCCCCTCCCTTATAAAAAAAAAAAACATTAGAAAACTTTTACACACAAATATGACAAAGAATAAATCATCTCTTAGTCTTCGCAACCCTAGACATATTCCAAATTTGGCCACTCTCCAAGCATACAGCATTTCTGAAAACTCGTGCAACTTTAACAAGGTCAGTGTAAAGAGACTCTTCTTTCTTTGAAATCACAGCTTTTCTTATCCGGACCCAGTCTCCAACTTCAACCACAGTTTTTCTTTTGGGATGCCTTTCATTGATTTTTTTCACCCATTTTTCTTTGCGGGCATCCATCCTCTTTCTCACAGCATCCACCACCACATTAGTTTCTCTTGTTCTGCCCAACCAGGCTGGAGTCACCAAAGTATTTGCCTTACAGCCTCTCATGAGTTCAAAAGGACTCACACCTGTCTCAAGACCTGGGGCTATCCGCAACGCATACAACCTTTCTCTCACAGCCACTCTCTTGTCTAGACCACACACATTCGCTCCTCGGATAGCTTCCAAAGATTAACTCTTTCGACCACACCATTTCCCTGGGGATAATATAAAGGAGTCCTTTTGTGCTCTATCCCACATTTGTCGAGATACTCCTGAAACAACCTTCCCAAAAATTGCGGACCATTATCTGTGAGAACACTTCTGGGTAGGCCCTCCCTCTCAAACACAATTCTATAATAAGCTGGCATGTGACTTCTCTCAAAATCCTGAACTCAGTCCACCTTGAGAAAGTGTCAACCAGCACAAGGACAAACCTTCCTCTACCCACACCCATGTCTACTGGACCCAAAATGTCTATCGCTAAGTCTTGCCACACTCCCTCGGGTGTGCTTGTCTTTCCCATGGGTTGAGACACTGGCAATAAGTTTTTCCCAGATTTGACACAATCAGTACATGCACCAACGACTCTTTCAATTTCTCGGTCAATTCCTGGCCACCAGTAATCTCCTTTTATCACTTCTTTTGTTTTACACACACCTATATGTTCTTCATGGGCAGATCTTATCTATTTTTCCCTCAGACAACCAGGAACCACCAATTTGTCCCACCGATACAGTAACCCCTCCTTCACTGACAATTCAGTTTTCACTTCCCATAATGATCTTTCCTCACCAGAGAGAAGTCTTTTTTTCAGGCCATCCTTCTTTCACAAACATTGTGACACGTTTCCACATTTCATCACATTCCAAAACTCGAATCCATTCCTGCTTTTGAATAATACCCTCTACTGTTGCAAAAGCCATTTCACTCTCACCACACATTTTGTCACCACCCTCGCTTATACAGCCTTCCAATTTCACCCTATGGGCATGATCATCTTGCACATTCTCTTTACCTGCTACCACCTCTATGGTAAACTTGTGTCATTGCAATCTTGTTACCCAACAGGCAACTCTCCTCGAGACCTTGTCAAGACCCTTACTCTCAAAAATTGATTTCAGCGGTTTATGATCGGTTCTTAATGTAAACTCTTGGCCCCACACAAAATTCTTCAATTTCTCTATGCTCCAATGGCACGCCAAAGCTTCTTTTTCGAGAACAGAATAATTGAGTTCTGCACCTTTCAACATGCGAGATGCATGCATTACAACCGTTTCAGAACCATCAACATCCGGCTGCAACATTACTACTCCTATGCCAGTATCACTGGCGTCAACCAAAAGAATAGTCCTCTTCCTTGTATCAACCTTTCTCTCAAAGCCACTCTCTTGTCTAGACCACATACATTCACTCCTCGGATAGCTTCCATGATGCAACGATTAACTCTTTCGATCGTTGCATCATGGAAGCTATCCGAGGAGCGAATGTATGTGGTCTAGACAAGAGAGTGGCTGTGAGAGAAAGGTTGTATGCGTTGCGGATGGCCCCAGGTCTTGAGACAGGTGTGATTCCTTTTGAACTTATGAGCGGCCGGAAGGCAAATACTTTGGTGACTTCAACCTGGTTGGGCAGAGCAAGAGAAACAGATGTGGTGGTGGATGCTATGAGAAAGAGGATGGATGCCGGCAGTGTCTCAACCAATGTTCCGATGGGCTACTCCGCAGGGAACACACAGCTGTGGGACGGGCGACCAAACCCCGCTACTGCGTGGGCACCGCTTAAGTTTCACGGCGCGGCTAGGGTGTCGTCTGCTCCCATTCAGCTGGTGTTGGGGGTCTTGATGTCCACAAACATCTGTTGAAACCTGGATAACTTCACGGGAACATACATCCCATCCTCGTCGCCATTATTACAAAAGTAGACAAGCTGGTTGTGTTTACTTAACTGTTTATTGCAGGAAATAAGGAACATCAGCAGAAGACCCCCAACACATCCAAGGTAAAAGGTCCAACTGACACTACTAGAAAAACAACAATAACAACTTGGTTCTACATTCCAGAATGGATGGTTTCTCCCTGGCATGCCCATTCTGGAATAGACATACATCACCATGCCATGGCATAACTAGGTATATTTATACAACACATTGGCCTAAGCCTATTCGCTCTGCGAAGAAAACCGCGTTGCAAAGTTCCGATTTAGATCGACTTCGCCACCATTTTTAGGATCGTCCACCATTTTGATTTCTGTTCATATGTAACTCTGTGTTCTAAAATGGTGGACTGTGTTTCCAACTTGTAACCGAGCCTTCCCGACCTTTGTGCCAAGTTAATGGTTAGACTGTCCGAGGGCCGAATGTTTGGACTAGGTAATGAGACCTTGTCCCGGACATGACTTTTGGTCTTAGGATTGTCAGCATTAACAAGCCTCATCCATGAACACACATCGAGGACAATGTAAGGCAAATATCTTGCGTGGACACTGGCAGATACACATTGTGAAGGGATATGTGATAAGGCTTACTGCTAAATCCAGGAATATACTTTGCCATGGTAACTTGTTTGAAATGTAAACCCATGTAATCCGTGTGGATATTATTGTATGAGTCATAAGTAAACTCGGCACGAATTCTAGACCACAGATTATTAACCTGTAGAGGGGCTGGACATTATTACTGAATTGTATAAATATGCAAATGTCTAGATGTCCAGTACCCCTCCCTCCTCACTCTGAAGGGCTGGTACTCATTGTGATGTACTTAGGGCCAGATAGCTATTTGAATTTGTTTCTTTGTAACTGCGCAGTAGAATAAAGATCTGTGAATCTTTATAGCCCATGTTTGGTGTATTTCTTTTTGTGGTACTCAGCCTCGATATTTCCGTTGCTTTTACATCTGTATGCGCCATCTTTCTCTTCCTCTTGAACTACAGTGCTGAGTTAGCTCTCCTCTCCTGTGGTCTGACTTGCTCAACCTGTGCTCTCTTGCTCCACCTTTTATCCCTGTGGGAAGGGAAAGGGCCGTCAGATGTGTGTGATTCTGGTCAATTGCCGTACCTTGCCTGACCCTTGTATTGGGACATATCAGGTGAACGGCTCTGGTGTTAGTCCATTGTCTTTCGTTTTGTGTGAAAGTGTTTGTGTCGGAAAAGGGGGTGTGGCACAGTTTTTTCAAATGTCCTACATGGTTGGACGGGGAAAGGTATTGTGAGAAGGGAGATACTGCATGTCACCCGTCGGTGTCCCACTCCCAAGGACACCCCATCCAGGTGATCCTATCTATTGGAAAGGCAACCACACCAGAGACAGAAGGGCAGCTTGGACCAGTTTGTCCAGCCAAAAACTCACCCGGCGAGGGCCCCCACACCAGACAAAAATAAAGAACCAGAAGTGTCCAAGCCGGTAAAACCCTCCAGTCGAACCAGGCACATCCAGGAGACAGCTGGTCAAAGATCTGGAGGTGCAGGTGCCCAGGGCATTAGACGAAATGAATGCCTTGCATCTTACTGTGGCAGAATTAGATATGAGGTGGGGGGAACTGCTGAGCAGCAGCAACTTTGTCCGGATCTCGTATAATCCTTTTTAGAGAAGATCCTTACATATCGCCACAGTGGTGGTCTGTGACTTGCCCATCTGGAACTGCAGTGCAGTGGAATTACTGGGTTGCAGTTTTGGGCTGCAATAATCCTCCCGGGCAGAGATCTCAGCAGCATTGGAGGATACCGCAGGTGATTCAGCTCCAGCCCGCTGTGACTGGAGGATGATAGGGAGCGGCAGTGGGATCACTGTAGGAGCAGCTGACAGTGGGGGTGGTTGGCAGACCGTGCCACCACACAGATCTCATGCTGGGCACTCATCCGGTGCTCTGACAGCTGCCCAGGTTGCAGAGCTTCATTGTTGACACGGTCCGCAGCAGTTTCAGTGTGGCCACCATTTTGCTTACGGGCCCCAGTGCTGCATCCACATACGGCATATAACTGGAAGGGGGACCAAGTTATACTTCAGCTCAATTTGCAGACTGCTTTATGCATGGGCTTGGTCAGTAACAACACGCACATCCTACCTGCTACCTGAGTCCTCTGCCTGACTGCTCTGCCTGCTGGAGGTTAGGCCAATCCTGATCACCTCATATTTCTGTCTACAGATGGGAGCTGTTGCCATTGTTCCTACAGCGGGACGACATTGATCCTGTGGCTGCTGTACTGAGAACCCTTGAGTCGTGACAGCCCTCCTGCCCTGTGTCAACTCTTGGTCCAGATGATGCAAGCAGTGGGAAAGGAAGGAGGGGCCCTATCGACTCCTTTACAAGCACGACTTGCGATGCCAAAGTGGAGGGTACTGGGGAGGGGCCCCCTGAGCACTTCAAACATGGATCCCTACATGTCAGTGATACAGACTGGCTTTGCATCTGTGAATTCTAAACTTGATGACATTGTGTCAACCATTCACTCCCTCAAAATGAAACTGGATATGGAGAGTGGTCGTATCACAGTTGTTGAAACATGGGTCAGTGATCTTGAGGGCACGGTGGGTAGGCGCAATAACAATTTTCAAGCCTTCAAGAAGGAGCTCCTGGCTGGGCACCGAAATTTGAGGATTTGGAGTCCCGCTCCCGCTGGAACAACATTAGAATAGTAGGAGTTCCTGAGAAGCCTGTCCGTGGCCCTATGGAATCGTTTGTGGAAGGTATCCTACAGTCTACTTTTGGTTAGGAGCAGTTTTCGGTAAAGTTCCTGGTGGAAAGGGCGCACTGGTCACTGACCCCGGCCCCACAGCCTGGGGCTCCTCAATGCGCAATTATCGCCAGGCTCCTAAACTATTGCGACCAAGACCTCATCCTTAAACTGGCGAGAGAGACGGGAACGCTTCAATTTGACTCTGAGAGTGTCCACATTTATATGGATTATTCTGCAGGGATCCAGGTGGCGAGGAGAACTTTTGACCAAGTGAAACACCTCCTATGGGACAGACAGGTCAAGTATGCCATGATGTACCCAGCCAAACTGTGCATGGAGCACGGCGGAAGAACACACTCGTTTGAAACCCCGGATAAGGCCGCAACATATATTGAGAAGTCCATACCTGTCCATACCTGTGGGCCGGGGTCCTGACTTCAGCCGGAAGCATATGGTGCAGCCTGTGTCAGGAGATTGACTCTTGGTTTGACATATCTGATGCCAGCTTTCATGGCTCCATATTATTGCTCACTGCTGTGCCGCATTGGACGCTATGATGAACATTCCTGCTATCTGCCGTTCTGGTTGGTGTTCACAGTGTGCTCTCTAAGGTTGCACAAGCAGAGGTATTTGGGTTATACTATCAAGGGGGGGTGGATGGTGAGGGTGTGGGGGTGACGGGATGGGGGAAGGGTTCTAAAGTTAAAATGTTTGACAGTCATTTTGTGGGAAGTGGGGTGCGGGTCATTGTTGCAGATCTTGAGAGCTTTGACACCAGAATTTGGAAATGACATTGAAAGGGGCCCCTAGGGGACCCTGACGTCTATGGAAACAAGGGGAGTCACCACACACGATAGAGACGCCAGTCACAAGGTTGTATTCCCAAAGCTAGGGTTTATTGCAAAGCAAAAGTCTCAGTTGGCCAACTCGGTATCACGCCCGCGACGTGTATCTCTAGACCTCGAGGGACGCAAGAGCCATGAATTACGTACATCAGTTACATATATCCAAAATGCATATCAAACAATGAGCTATGATATGTTTAACACCCCCCTTTATTGGGTTTCTTTGAACTTGGTGTGATGATGGACATCTCCGACCACTATGACACCTTCAAACATCTATTCTAGTAACAATTTGCAATTTGTGAGTGCGAAGGCATCTTTCAGTTGCTGAATAGAACACAGCGCTTCTGTTCTTGGAAGTGAACTACATACGGGGGGTTGCATTCCGGACCTTGCTATCTATCAGGTGCTATTCGCGTCCTGGGAGCTGACATGCTCTAGCGGGCTCAGAAAAGGGGCGCCGTAAGAAAAGCATAGTTCAAGCCTTTAACGGTTTTATTCTAACATATTCTACCATATAACGAGACTGGCTGGCAGCTGTGAAATGATTAAATGCCCTGCAGCTCTGCTTCAAGGCTACATTCGGGAGGGAGCTGGGCATTCTTCCTGGCGCTGCCTACGTTTGTGTTTCAGCGAACTCTTGTTATCCTCACGGCCCTGCAGCCTTGTCCTTTTCACATACAGACAACAATGTTTCACAGTCGAGCAGTGTAAGCGGAAAATATACTGCGAAGGAATAGGAACAGAAAGCAATGAGCAATGTTTAGAAAACAAAATGGCGATTCTTGTAACATCAAAATGGCCGTTCATTAGCAAACTCGAAAACCTATATTTTGTCATATCGTGCATGAGATGATTGGCCCACGGCCACCAAAATGCATTTGCGGTTTCAAAGTAGAGGTATCCGTATTTCTAGACTGACAACATGTGACAGGGCGGGCAGGGGAGGGCTCCCGCTTTCATTCTTAACATGTATCATACTTGGGTTGGAAAACCCGATTGAGGCCTGAAAGGTTCTTTCATATATTGAACGACATGCTTCTCTGGAACACTTGTGTATGGGCGCGATACAAATAAAATATCAATATCAATAAGATAATTATGTAGCAGGAAACTATGCACTGGGGAGGGTCCATGAGACATTTGTACGCCGGTGGGGCCTCTTGAGGTTCTACACTGATTACACCTCAGAATCCAGGGGAGTCCTTACGCTAATTTCTCACTCCCTGGGATTGAGGGATTCCAAGAGCACTGTTGACCCCCTGGGCCGATAGGTTGTAGTGTGGGGAACACTGGTGAAACATCTGATCGTACTTGTCAATACGTATGGCCCAAATGTGGACGACACTGAGTTCTACCAACAAGTATCTAATGAGCTGACGGATATTGAAGGGGATGATGATAATATTGGGAGGGAATTTTAATACAATCCTGGACTCAAACCCAGACAGAATGTCAGATGTTCCCTGGGTTCTAACTAAGGCGGAACAGACATTGTACCAGCTGATGTTGTACCTGCCATTAACTGATGCATGCCGACAAATACACCCATATGAAAGAGAATATACCTACTAGTCCTCAGTTGACGATTCTAAATCATGTATAGATTTTTGGTTGCTCACCCCTGAATAAATGTTGATGGTTAAGGACTTCAGGATCTACCCCCGAACATTGTCTGATCATTCCCCAGTGATTGCTACTTGAGGACATTCCCAAACCATACCCTCTATGGAGAATGGAACTGGCTATGTTAAAAGACACAAATATTGTTGAAACACTACATACTGATATTACCAAATTCTTTGCTTTAAATGAGGGCTCTATCCAGCTACATCCCACGCTGTGGGAGGCATTCAGGGTGTGGATGAGGATGGCGCTCATGTCCACTTCCATGGGCGCTCTGAGGATTATCAGGAGTGAGCTAAGTGAGGTTGAGAGCCAGCTAAGGGCACTGGAGAACGCACATGGGGCAATACAATCAGGGTCCACAATAGAGCAGAACCAGGAACTGCTGTCAAAGTTTAATGCCCTCGATGACCGGGAAATTCTGCACAACATTGCTGCAGTGAGAGCCACGAGATATGGGAAGGGGGATACATCGGGCAGGTTGCTAGCTAGGCTAGCAAGAGGGGAGTGTTTCAACAGCCCTTTGTGAGCATTCAGTGGCAGGATGGAGTAGGCCTCCAACCATCTTCCAACGTGTAGGCCAGAAACAGAAGATGTGCTTCCTCCGGTTCCTCAGGCCACCCACTCCATCTGCATCTAGCAACTACCCTCACCTTAGTGTATAACAAAAATTGACCCTGTTGGTTCAAAATGTCCAGGTCTCTAAAGCTCCCGTTGTCGTAAAGGTCCCCCAAGTGTACATGATGAATTCCTCCCAAAGTCTAGCTCCAGCCAGGTCTTCACTGTTCGCACATGTATCTGCCGCTAAAGGCGTGCTGGGCGAGTAGGGGTGGATCACCATAAGTAGCTTCAGGGCCCTAGACCAGATTTTCATGGCATTCTGAGAGCCACTTTCCCACAAAGATCAGTTGGCAAGAAGGTAATAAAGTTCGAGTCTTGGCAGCTGCACCCCCCATCCTCATACGGGAGGCTCAGAACTGCAAGGGACAGTTTGCGGAGACCCGAACCCCAGGGAAAGTCTCTAATTAATGAGTCTAGTGAGCAAAAAAAGCCCCCCCCCATGTAGTAGTGGATGTTAGTAAAGTTGTAGAGGAACCTGGGAAGGACAATCATCTTGATAATTGCGACTCTACCCATGAGCGACAGCGGCAGATGAGACCAGAATGACATGGATCTCTTGAGGCCGTCTACCACCCGGAGCGTGTTGCTTGTGTGTGTCTCCTTCGGTAAATGGGTGACACAGGTTCCCAAGTATCTAAAGGATTGTGTCTCCCAGGTGAGGCCGAAGTCAGGTAGGTCAGGCTTATTCACTTCCAGAGCCTGCCCAGAGGGAAAAGGCAGGATTTGCTTTTGTTAAAAGAGATCCCAGATAACTCTGCAAACCTATCGAGTACATCTAGGATCATAGGGAGATTGTGCTGTGGCTCACACATGTAGAGCAGAACGTCATTTGCATACAGTGATATCAAGGAGTTGTATCCCCCTATCTGAATGCTTGCGTCTATGTATTCCTGGTGCAGAAATGCTGCCAAGAGTTCCTTAGATAATATATATATAGAATAGGTGAGAGAGGGCAGCCCTGACTGGTGCCCCAGCATCTGTTCCAGGCACCAGACATATAACGACCAGACTTCACACATGCCATTGGTAAAGTGTATAGCAACACCACCCATCGGACATAGCCCTCCGCAAGCCCGAACCACTGCAGTGATGCAATCAGCCATTCCCAGTATATGGAGTCAAATGCCTTGATGGCGTCAAGAGATGCCACTACATACTGTTCTGTACGTGAGCTTGTTTGGTTGATGACATGCTGCAGTCTGCGGAGCTTTACATGGGTATTGCAACCTGGCACAAAAACATTTTGGTCTGCGTGGATCAAGGATGTTGTGACTCTGCACAGACGAGGCGCCAGAACCGTTGTATCTTCATATTGTAGTTTAGTAGGGCAAGGGGGCGGTAGGAGTCACAACTGTCCATTGGTTTCCCAGGCTTGGGGATGGGTAATAACAAGGTCTTGTTCATGGTAGCCGGTAGGACCCTCCTTTCACAGGCCTCTTCGTAGACCTTTAGGAGCATTGGAGGTCATGTAGAGCTATATGCCTTGTAAAACTCTGGTGGCAGCCCGTCACTGCCCGATGACTTACAGGTGGAGTGGGAGTTGATTTCCTCACTTATTTCATCCACAGTGATTGGTTGGTCCAAGGAGGATTCCTTTTTTTTAACATTCTTTGTTATTGACTTGACAGCACAACAAACAAAACAGAGAGAGCCACATGGCACCGGAGTTGAGAACAAGCAATGTGAATGATAGACAATACATATTGAGTGAAATGTAGCATATTAGTAAAAGGCAATATACAAAGTATTCATACATACACCTTAACAGGCCTTCATCTAAGGGGAACCACCTGGGGAAGTAGAGGGAGAAGTTGGTGGTGAGGCCATGGCAGAGATATAGTCTCAGAATCTCGGCCAGACATCTCTCGGCCTGGAGTGTGGGTACTGCATCACATTCCAGGACTGCTCAGTGTCGTGAGCCCATGTGAGCCATTGTGTATAGGTAGGCGCTCTAGGGCGGAGCCAACAAAGTAGTATACAGCGGACTGCCAGTAGCATGCAGAGAGGGAAGTCATGGAATAAGCAGTGCAGTGGGGTAGGCGTGATCGGGGATTCCAGAATGTGAGACAATGTAGAGCAAATATCCAGCCAAAATTGGGAGAGCCGGGGACAGAGCCACAACATGTGTATGTAGGTGGCTTGATCTGCGCCACACCTGGGACAGAAGGGGGGGTTGGCATTAAACATACGATGGAGTCTCATAGGTGTATGATGGTACCTATGTAAGATCTTGAACTGCATAAGTTTGAATTTAGTGTTGTAGGAGACCTCGTGGGTACGAGCGCACATCCGAGACCACCTCTCATCAGTGATCTCGGAGCCAAGGTCCTCCTCCCATCTGTGTCGCAGCTCGGTGAAGTGGGGGGCCGCTATAGTCTGTAATAAGGAGTAGAGCCTCGACACCTTGCCTCTGAAGGAAAGATAGGAGCAGAGCTCCTCCACTATAGGTTCATCAGGGGGCAAGGCAGGGAAGACTGAATATGTGGACTTGAGATGTCCGCGGAGTGAAGAGTACTGTAGCCACACCGAGGGTCGGCGCCTAAGTGAAGGAGGAAGGTCAGACCATTCTATAAAGTTTCCCTGCTCAAAGGCATCGCGCAGCGTCAGGAAGCCAGCAGCGGCCCAGCGAGTGACCACTGAAAGTGGAATGTGTGGAACATCGGGTAGGAAGTTCCACAGTGGCAAATCCTTGTGGAACGGGTAGGGAGTGTCGACCATGGACCAGAATTTGGGCAGAGCCAGGCATCTACTGGCTACAGGATTCGTAGAGTTCGAATCAGGGGAGATTGGTTGGAGGAACAGGGAACCGATCACTCGGTCACAGACAGTTAGCTTCTCCAGGCGAACATGTGGGGGGGGGGGATCAATGGTATTGAACCAGTGTGCAGCGAACTGTGATTGGGCCACCACCCAGTATCTGATAAAATTGGGTGCGCTGAAACCGCCCAACGCCTTAGGGGCGGTTAGTGTGGATAATTTGAGGCAAACGGCACCAGAGTGCCAAAGGAAGGTGTTACATATGCTGCACAGTGTTTGGAAAAAAGTTTGCCCGGGCCACAGAGGCAGATTGGTAAATCGGTACAGTAATTGAGGTAATACAATCATTTTGAGTATTCCAAACCTGCCTGCTAGTGAGAGGGGAAGTTTAGTCCAGCCGGAGGTTTTAGCCTCCAGGTTAGTTAGGTAAGTACGATAGTTGTCGTCACGCAACTGTGACGTGTGCCGGGAGACCACCACCCCCAAGTAGGTGAAACTGTTAGTAGACCAGTTGAACCCGTGTAGATCAGGGGGGGCTGTGTCAAGTCTGTAAGTGGAAATAGTGTAGATTTGGAACAATTAACCTCCAAGCCGGATATGTCCCCAAATCGAGCCACATCTATCAGTATAGGCAAAATATTGATTTCCGGGGATCGAACATACAGCAGGGTTTCATCAGCGTAGAGGGAGACTTTGTCGGTCTGGCCAGATGTGCGCAACCCGCTGTGTGAGTGTGATCGCCTAATCATGTCAGAGAAGGGCTCCATGGCAATAGCAAAAATGAGTGGGGAGAAGGGGCATCCCTGGCGTGTACCTCTAAATATCTGGAAGGGGGGCAGAGCACCTATTCTCCGTGCGGACCTTGGCTGACGGGGCGGTGTAAAGGAGATTTATCCAGGTGCGGAAGTTAGGGCCGAATTTGCATTTCTCAAGAACACACCACAGGTATCTCCATGAGACTTAATCAAATGCCTTTTGCATGTCCAATGCAGCAGCCACTGCCTGTGTGACCGGGTCGATTCTGCTGATTACATTGAAGAGTCTCCTTAAATTTAGGGAAGTGGACCTACCGGGGACGAAGCCAGCCTGGGCTGGGTGAATAATGTGGGACATGTACGGGGCTAAGCGGTTGGCAAGTAGTTTGGCAAATATTTTAATGTTGCTATTTATCAGTGAGAGGGGACGTTATGAGCTGCACTGCGTAGGGGTTTTACCTGGGTTAAGGAGCACTGTAATCAACGCCTCCCGGAGGGACGGTGGAAGTATGCACCTGTCGCATGATTCTTCTCAAAGGGTCAGTAGGTGCGGCGCTAGTTGGGCCTTGTATAGTTTGTAGAAGTCTATCGGGAGCCCATCTGGGCCGGGAGCTTTCCCCGATGCCAGTGACTCGATGGCCTCCACAATTTCCTCTAGGGCGAAGGGCCTCTCGAGGGAGGCGCTAGCATCAGTTGACAGGACTGATAAAGGGAGGTTCTCTAAATAGGAGTTGATTTCAGAAATCTGGCATCTGTCAGCCTCCGAGTGTAGGGACGCGTAGAACGCGAGGAACTCAGAATTGATGTCTTGAGGGGAGGTGGCGAGTGTGCCATCCGGTGTAGAAATGGCCGGTATGTTGGGGGCACTAAATTCGCGGCGTAGTAGTCTAGCTAGCATTCTGCCAGGCCGTTCACCCTCGCCGTATTTCCTCGCTGATCGGGGGGAGTCCAGGAACTTAACCTCGCGCTCGGTGAGGCCACGGAACCTGCCCAGCATCGCTAGAGTAGCCGGGGAGTGATCCACAGCATATTGGGATTCATAGACGGACAGGGCTGATTCGCTGGTAGCGATGTCAGCACGGATACCCTTCAGTATGCCACTGCTCTTGGAGATGGCAATTCCTCTCGTGTGTGCTTTGAAGGCTTCCCAGAGCACCGCTTGTGTTGAGACAGAATTTATATTCATCTCAAAATATTCCTCGATGGAGGACTCAAGCTCGGAGGCAAAAACCTGGTCAAGAAGCATGTGAGGGCTCATCCTCCACTGTCTTGTTTTGTTGGCGTCTAATCCCCAGTTTAAAGAGATGAGTACCGATGAGTGGTCTGATAGTGTCCTGGGGAGAATGGCTAAGTGCGTTACGCATCTAATCAGTATATCCGTGACAAGCCATCTATCTATTCTAAAGTGGGAATCATGCACTGAGGAGTAAAAGGAGTATGTGCGGTCGTCAGGATACATCAGGCGCCAGGCGTCCACCAGTGCCAGGCGGGGGAGCGAGGTCAGGATAGAATATGCTGCCCTAGACAGTTGGCGAGGACGAGAACCCGATCTATCCAGGGTGACATCTAGTATCGTGTTGAAGTCCCCGCCCCATAGAATAGGAATCAGGGGGTGCCTCTCGAGTAGAGTGGCCAGGTGAAGGTAGAAGTCAGGGTCGTCGACGTTGGGACCATATATGTTCAGGATGACTATTTCTTGGTGCTGTAATTTACCAGTGATGAGCACAGACCTTCCAAGTGGGTCTATTTGGGAGTGCTGACACGTAAACTTCAGGCTTTTATGTATTAGGGTGAGGGTGCCTCGGCTCTGAGTGGAATAATTAGTGTAATATCTCCGGGGGGCCCATTGCTTGGCGAATCGTTCAGATTGCTCCGAGCGAGCGTGGGTTTCCTGTAGACATAGGTTCTTGACTACGTGGCGTTCAGCGTGGAGCTGAATCTGCCTCATCTTTTTATAGTTGCCTAATCCCCTGACGTTCCAGCTCATAAAGGTCAGAGTTGTGTCAGCCATATCGGAAGGGGTGATGGTGGAATAAGTAAAAGTTGATTCCAGTGAAATGAAAGGCGTGTACCCTAGGTGTATGTGGTCGCCTGACTATATATATGAATTGATTGGGCGCGGTGCCTGCGGCGCCTCTGGAGGCTGTCGAGACTTTTTTAACCCATAATGTTCCCATCCTACCCCCCACCCACATCTCTCCCCCGATCAGAGGGACGAAACCCAAACAAAACCAAAACAACCATAAACTCTTAGGCATCAACGCCTGGGGGTCTGTTAGCAGCCGGGGGAGGGCGCGCCGGACTGGGGAGAGCGTAAGGAGAGTTATGCTACGTAGTAGGATAAAGCAGGGCATTTAGAGTGGGTGCGGTTTACATCGGGACCAGATCTATAAGCAAAGGACCCATAGGAGATTGGGATGCGGTCATGCGCCCAAACACGGCATCAACAGAACTGGGCGCGATCCTAGTCTGGGGGGGCCAGGATCTCGGGGCCCGATCTACAGAGGTAGCTGGGATGAAATGCAGGGCAGCTCCGAGACAGGGACCCAATCAGAAATGGTTATTACAGTCTACGATGCAACAGCATGGCGCAAAACATACCTACATAGAGAGGTACTGGAGCAACATTAGCAACATGAAAAGCAATAAAGTACGATGAATAGTGACCATCGTGGGGGAGGAAGCGCCGTGGTGGTCCCAACCTGTGGCCCAGGTATGATAACAAATATTGAGAAACATGAAACTCATATTAACACTGTTTAGATCAACCAGGAATGTGTTCGTCTATAAATTTCAAGGCTTCTTCTGGGATGGTGAAGAAGTATGTTTGGTTGCAGTGTTCGATCCTCAGTTTGGTGGGGAAGAGCATGGAGTACTTGACTCCTAAGTCACAAAGTCTCTTTTTCACCGCAAGGAAGTTTTTACGTTCCTGTTGCACAGCCACGGAGTAGTCAGGGTACAAGTGTATCCTCGCCGCCCCAAGATGCAGCTCCCCTTTGGCCCTGGCCGCCCGGAGCAGGGCATCACGGTCACGGAAATTGAGAATTCTGGCTATGATGGGGCGGGGTGGGGCACCCGGCCTGGGCCTCGAGGTCAACGAGCGGTGAGCTCGCTCCACTGCAAATTGTGCTGAAAGCTTGGGGTTATCCAAGAGTGTCAAAAGGGTACGTTCCACGTAATCCTCCATGGGCTCCCTGACGTTGTCCTCCGGTATGCCAACAATGCGGAGTTTATTATGCCTGGAGCGGGATTCGAGGTCGTCGTTTTTGTTTTCGACCATAGAGACCCGGCTGGTCAAGGTGATCACTGCGGCGCGTAAGTAGACCAGGTCGTCCTCCGCGGTGCCAACCCTTGTCTCTATCTCGGTAACCCTACAGTCTGTTCTTTCGATATGGGCCTTTATGGACGAGATAGTCCCATTCATACTGTCTAACTTAGTGTGGAGCGTAGTGAAGCCCTCTCGCATGTATTCCAGCATTTTCTGGGAGTCATCAGAGGTTGAGGGTGTCGCAGTGGCCGGTGACTCCTCCGGAGGGTCCATTAGCGGCTTGGAGGGAGTTTTAGCAAACATATTTAGCGAACTTTGCTTCTTGCTAGACCCGGCTCCCTTAGTCATGGTGATTGGACGCTTCTGGCGCCCAGGGTCCGGTACAGATATAGCGGGAGGCCCACTGATCGCCGCCCCACCGAATGCCCAGGGGGGGAGGAGGCAAGGTGTGGAAAGCAGTTGATGAGGGTGGGGGAAACACCAGGGTTCCCCACCAGAGCACACAGAGCTAGACAGCAAGGTCACGGGGACCGGAGGGGTAGACCAGACGTGATGTTGCTACTGGAACGCTGAATCGGTGAAGTGTGGGAAGAGCACGTGGGGCCGGGTTGCTGGCACAGGGGTGGGCCGTATTAGGTGCAGCGGACCCAAGATGAGGCACCCCAGACCTTGCAGGACGGCTGAGGTAGGTAAATCAGGTGGCAACAAGGGCACTCACCCCTAGGTCATGGGGAGTAGAGTGTATATGCGGTTAATGCAGGAGTGGGGTGGTGAATGGGCCCACGGGTATAGGCCAGTATAGTTGAGGTGGCAGGAGCCCATGGGATCAGAACTGCAAGTTAAGGTATCCTATATTTGCCAACAATAGGGGTAGCCGTAGGAGGCTTAGCATAGCTGTTTCGCTGCGAGAGGGCGAGAAGTCAATGTTCCTGTGGCAAGCGGGAAGGCGTACAACAGTGATTAGTGGTAGGCAGCAGGTGCAGGTCCGAGTACACGGGAAATGCACCGAGGCAGTGAAGGTCACCACGGCGGGCGAGGCACCCCACACCAGCCCAGGCGCACCGGAGCGTAGTTAGGAGGGGTGGGGAGAGCCAACCGTCCACGGCAAAGGAGTGGAGCCGGGAACAGGGTGTCCTGCGGTGGGTCACCCAGTATGAACTAAGGGTCTGCAGTTGTGGAAGTTAGGGACCCGTCACTATGGAAGGCGGGGAGGCAATGTTCCTGGAGCAGGTGGATCAGGGTGTTCAGCAGAGTGATATTGGCTGGCTGTCAGTGCGGGCCTGAGTGCACCGGGGAACCCACCCAGGTGGTAGATAGCAAGGTGACTGGTGAGGGTCACCAGATTAGTCCAGGCGCGCACAGCGCAGTTACGAGGTGAGAAGAGCCAATTGTCCGCGGCATAGGAGTGGAGCTGAGGGAGGGTATTTCAACATGGGTCGCCCAGTAGAGGGTCAGGATCCGATCAGGTATTGTGGTTGGGGCCCACAGTCTGTATCCAAGGGGGGCAGGCAGAAGAGGACAGTGGTGCCGTGTGGGTAGGCACGATCCACCAGGGCGGGGGAGCAGCACCGGTGCAAGGCCCCCCAGCCGCGTCAGTCCGCGCACAGCGGAGCAGCCGCCGCCGCAGCAGCGAGAAAAAGGGTGGCGGCCTGCCAGGCCCGCAGCCGGTGGATGGAGTGGCCGCAGGGACCGCCGGAGCCAGGTACACCCGCTCCCCTCACGCTCCCTACCTTGCTGAAGTCAAGTGCCGTGGCCGCGAAGATGACGGCCGAGTGCGCATTCAGCGCCGAAACTTCGCAGGGATGCGGTGGGTATGTTCTTGGAGGAAGGCCGGCAGCGCTGTAGGATGGAAGTAGCGTGGTAGAGGAAATAACAGGATCTGTCGCTCTACCAGTCCGGAGCGATACGCATTAAGCGGCCTTCTTGTTTCGGCGCAACAGCGCCCCCGGTCCAAGGAGGATTCCTGATCTATTGTGAATCTAGGTAGATGAATCATTCAAAGAGCTTCCCTTATGTCTGCTTGGGGGACGAAATCATTGTGGCGGTATAACTGTGTGTAGTAAGTGATGAAAGTGTTGCTAATTGCTGTTTGAGATCTCTAAGGGACCCAGCATTCATCGAGGAGCAGTGTGGTCAGGGGCCAGGGGTCTTTGCGCTTACAAACCATGCAAGTATCCTCCCAGGTTTGTCCCCCTCCTTGAGGGCACGGGCTGTTCGTGTGGCGTACTCGAATTTAGATAGCCTAACCCATACGTCTTGGCATCTAGAGTGGGCCACGGCCAGTTCCCCCTCGGTCATTTGGCCACTTGGTTGGTGGATTTCTTATGCTTTGATCTCGTCCTCAGTGGCCCCCAGTTCCTCCCGTAGTTGCCGACGAATTCCCCCAGCGCATGATATGACCTCACCAGGGGTGACCACTTTTATGGCTTCCCACATGGTGCCCCAGCTGTCCACACTCCCGTTGTTGAGTTAAAAAAAGTTAGTCAGGGAGGTTGATAACTTATTCCTAAAAAACGCATACGCCACGTCAGGATGGGGTGTCTGGGGCCGGTAAAGGTCCACATGACCAACAGAGGGGAGTGGTCCGACACTGAGCGGCCCATATATTCTGCATTGTTAAATTCATGTAGTTGCCCCGACCCGACAAAAACATAGTCAATTCTGGTATGTAGTTTGTGAGAGGAGGAGTAGAAGGAGTACCCCCTCATATTGGGGTGCATCTCCCTCCACACATTGACCAGGTCAAGGTCTTGTAACGTGGCATAGTTGCTTAGGAGATGCCCCCCCCCCCCCGAGAGGGAGAGGATCTGTCAAGTATTGCATTGCTGACACAATTGAAATCACTACTCCACATGATAAAGCCCTCCCGCCTGGGTGTGAGAAGATTGCAAAGCGTGCATATGTGGGACGGGATAGCATGATTCGGGAAATATGAATTTATAATGCAGAATTATCTATGATTGATGTATCCCTGTACAATTAGATTGATCCCCTCATTATCTTTTATGATCTCGAGCGGTTGAAAGGGAAGCTACCCATTGATCCAGATAAGCACTCCCCTGGAGTACTTGGACTATGTGGCCCCATAGCCTATTCCACCCCAGCGATTCAGCAGCGCCTCTTGTTCTGAGGCTACTACATGAGTTTCTTGTAGTAAAGCTATAGAGATTTTCCTACGTTGCAAGTAAGATTCCACCCTATTTCTACGAAGGTAGGAGCTGAGGTCCCTCACATTCCAAGTTAATATTTTGATAGTAGACACGTCATTGTCATGTGTTGGGTGGGACTAAGGGGGGGCCAGGGGAGTCACATTGGTATATCTGGTTAATTTCCTGTCCACCCCCATGCCCCGGTTGTACCTACTTGAACCCGGCAGCGGCCACCAGACAAGCCATCCATTAACTATTGTGTGCCAGTATGTATGTATTAAATAAGAACATAACATGAACAAAACAAATATAAAGTTTTGCCCAACACAACCTCTTTGTTTGTGGCATACCGGTGTCGCAGGGGACTGGGGTGGCCGTCGCATACTGGACAGAGGGATCTGCATCAGGCTAGATCCCACTAACTATTATTAGTGGGTTGGTGAGTCCAACAGTAGGTAACTGGGTTTCGTACCCACTGCAAAAAGCAGAACATTAACAGCGGCATGTAGAACAAGGCCTCATATTTGGCAATATGTAACTCTCGTAAGTGATTGGCAGGCATTAGAAGCCTGCCCTGTGGGCAGTTTTGGGGCTATCTATAGGTTCACTGGCAGCCCCCCCGGTACATGTGAAGGACTCCCATGTGAAAGATCAGCTGCTACAAGGTAGAGTTAGTGCTGCAAAGTTTGCAGGTCCCCTCATTTCATCAAGTGTCCGAGTTCTTATTACTGGCTAGGTTGTTGTGTTCCATCCACATGGTAGCTGCTTCTGGACTGTCTAGGAAATACGATTTCCTGTTGTAAGGGATCCTCAGCCTAGCGGGGTACATGAGAATGTATTTAAGCCCTAATTGCCTAAGCCTTGCCTTTGTGGGCACAAATGTGTTTCTGGCCCTTTGTACTGCAGGAGTGCAGTCCGGGTAAATAGCTATTTTTTAGTTGTCTCAGAGTATCTCACCCCCTTCCCTGGAGTAGCGTAAAATTACCTCCCGATCTTGGAAGTTTAGGATCTTGGCGATCAGTGTTTGAGGGTGGGATCCTTGAGGCAGCCTCTTTTGGAGGGACCGATGGCCTCTCTTGACTGCAAATCCTTGTGATAATTTGCCTGGGCCAATCTCTGTTGTAGCAATAGGTTTTCAACGTACGATGTCGGGTCTGGCCCCTCAGAGCCCTCCGGCAGGCCAAGCACGTAGATATTATTCCTATGCGATCTGCCTTCTGCATCTTCAGCCCGCATTTCCAGTGTGGTGTTCCTCCTCTCCAGCTCTCTAATTTTCCCCTCCAGATCTTTGGCGGTGGCCGCTGTGTCTTTTAGTGTTGATTCTCTGCAGTGACCCTCTCAGATAATTGTCTCACATCCTGCCGGAGGAGCTGCACATCAACCTTGACCTCGTGTATCTTATTTTCTAATGAGGTGTGCAGAGCTGCAATTGCGGCCAAGACTTGATTTTCATGGGGGACGGGGTTTGGGGCTGGATGTGACGGTTGTTCAGCGTTTGGCAACTGAGAGGTATCAGCATGCTTGCTCTGGCTGGCGAAGAGTCCATGATGGTGGCTTTCCCCTTGTGTTTTGTCGGTGACATATCGGGGGAGTGGCATTGTAGTCGGCATGGGGGGTATGCCACTATACCGGTGATGCCCCACTTGCGCCCGGATCAGGTGTTGTCAACTCTCCTGAGAAGGCGACCCCTTTTAGGACTAGCTATTGTTGGCGATGATGCTGCCTTTAATTGCAGAGATTCCAGGCATCCAGGTTAGCAGTGGGAAAAAAGGGGCCTCACCGGAGTGTTGGTGAGCTTCTGTGGGTCAATGTTGCTCAATCAGAGGGACCCAGCTTTCTTCATTACTTGCCCCCCCGCCGCCATCAACAAAGGCACCCTGGGCCCGCTAGGTGCCTAGGTGCTGTCAAACCTATGGACCAACTTGAGTGCCAGGGCCTCCTATATGGTGATGCTACTGAGCCAGGGTGCCTGTGGCACTGGTGCGGGAGTTATTGGCCCAAGCGGGCAGGTTGGCAAATGTAGCTGGGTCATCCACAGTGTGGCTGAGAAGCACTCTATAACAGTGGGAGCACATTTTCCTGGAGCTGCATCAGTTCAGCTGTTCCCTCATCTGCAGCTGCAACTATGGTCCTGTTCCACCCAGCGGAGTGCTGTGCTCCCAGGCCGATTGCTAGGCATTGGGTAGCTGGTGGATGCAGGTCCGCTCCAGCTATATACCGCTGGGGTTGGGGGGTGTTTGCTGCGCATACCTACTGGCTCCCAGCTGCAGTATATTCCCCAGCCAGCGCCCAACAGCACAGGCAGAGCCTGAAATCCCCGGGTTGTAGAGTGGCGAGTATACTCAATTACGCGCCAAGATCTGGACCCAGCATAGTTACCTTTGTTTGCTTTCAGTGCTGCGGCCGCCATTTTGGGACTCAGCGTCTCTGACTTATGGCTCTTGTTACTCCGCTTTGCCGGCTCTGTTTTTTGTCGGGGTTGTACTCCGCAGGCATGCGTTGGCTTCCCCTTCACCAGGATATCCTTTTATTGTGTGGTTAAACATCCACTGTAATGATCAGGTTAGGATCCCAGTGGGCGCTCCAGGCAGTCACAGATTACTGCATGAGCTCAGGCCATCCCCCACCCCCACCGCAACAGAGGATGAGATCTCTCAGTGCCTGACCAACATTCGTTTGCCAGTACTTTTGAAAGAGGCTGCCCTCACTTCCAGTAAAGCCAGTCTAGCTTCATCCCCACAAGATCCATGGCTCTAAACTTATGATGGCTTTTTGTGTGTTAGCACAGATAAACCCCCAGGCTAAGGCATTGGTGGCATCACTTGATGATGAGAAAGCCTTCGATTCGGTCTCCTGGCACTACCTCTTTCAGGTTCTCTCCTGATTCGGAATGGGCCCGTACCTTTTGCAATGTGTCAAGTTCTTATACTCAAGCCCATTTGCTAGAGTTCGCACCAAACATACCCTTTCTGCCCCATTCCCATTGAGGCGGGGCACCAGGCAGGGCTTGCCCCTTTCCCCCTTGTTATTTTCACTAACAATTGAGCCATTAGCGACACTGGTATTGGATGTTCACGACATAGATGGATAAGAATATCATGTCCACCCCAGGTGATTTCACTGTATGCAGATGATTCATTACTATTTGTCCGCGACCCTGATCCAAATCTAGACCCCATTATGCAAGACGTACAATACTCGGGGTACAAGATAAACAATGCTAAGTTAGAACTGTTCCCCTTAGCGCCCTCCACTGAGCAGCCTGCTGATCTCGGGGGTTTCATTGGGCCCCTTCAAAGTTTCGGTACTTGACGGTCATAGTTTCCAGGGACCATCAAACACTATATTTAGAAAATCACAAGCTATACCTACAACAATTGCTCGCAAAACTAACGCTGTGGGCTGGTCTCCCGATAACCCTATATGGGCGGTTATCATTACTCAAGATGGTGGTTCTCCCAAAATTGCTGTATTATTTTTGCGATGTTCCTCTCTGGCCGGGGCAAGTCTTTTTGATTAAGGTTCGAACGCTGGTTTCAAGATTCATCTGGGGGGCAGGGTTGCCAGGATCAGCTGGGATAGGATAACCAAAATATATGAGCGTGGCGGCCTTGCAGCACCGGAATTTGAACACTATTACCTAGTGTCAGTACAATACTGAAACAACAGTGGTTCATCTACCGCTGGAATGCTACTGAGCATACCCCACTGACCTTCAGTCAGTAATATTCAGTGACCAGTATAAACATTCTTGTATCTATGACCCTGTTAGAACCACTGTCAATGCTTGGTCAAGGATATTTAGAAAACTGCAGATGCAAACTCCCTACAATAATGCAGTCCCGCTATGGGACTTTCCCACCATCGCTCCCACGTTTGACAGGGAACTTTTAAAAGCTTGGGAACCAGCAGGGCAGCTGACCTTGCGGAATATGTTCCCTGAGGGGTGATTTGTACCCATGGAGGTCTTCTCTCAGTGTCTGGGTGGTGCCCCCTCCGAATACCGCAATATTATTGAATGCAGGCCGCGTTTTGGGGAACATGGCCTTCCTTCCCTGTCGAGCCAGAGACGCATGAGTGTATCAGCTTGATAGTGTCCGCAGATGGGGCACATCATGTGGTGTCTAGATTCTACTGTCTGCTACAATCACACATACAGTCGAAAAATTGAATGAGGGTGGTGTGGGAAAAGGACTTGGGTATTGAGATGGGGATGAGCAATGGCTGAGATGCTTCAACTAACTAAGACTGTCTCCTTATATGCCTGCCTGCGACTGATACAATTCAAAGTGCTAAATCATTTACATTATACTCCGGTTAGAATGGCCAAATTCTCCCCAGGTGCCAGTATCAACTGTGTAAAATGTGGAAATGTGCAGGCAGATTCCTTTCATATGTATTGAGCCTGCCCCCCAGTTCTTGAGTTCTGGAGCAAGGTTGCAGCAATACATTTTTTAAAAAATTTTTTTAAAAAAATGTATTAAACTTTGTATTGGTATTTTAGACAAAACAAGCAATTCAAAGCATGGTCAACATGGCGAATATTGAGCAATCAACATTGTCAGGTCATATTTTCTGGTGTAGTTCATAACATCTAAGACTAGACGGGTGCACCCGACGCGGGGGCGGTGGGAGCTGACTTTGCCAGGGGCTGTCCTTGTGGGCTGGCGGATGAAGTCCAGGCAGTTGCCTCTATGAGTCTTGCGGTTTCTGCTTGTACATTCAGTACCTCTGTGTAGTTATGCATCATCCACCCACTTTCCCCAGACCTTGAGGTGTTTCCTGGGGTATACTCTGGCGGAGTATATGCACTCCTCAAGGGAGGCGCAGCGATCCATTTTGTTTGTCCATTTGCTAAGACTCAAACCCTCAGAGGAGCCCCAGGTGGTGGCAATGAGTCGTTTCCCCAGGCCAAGTGCCACCGCAAGGAAGGTCTTTTCATATCTATTGTGATCAGCTTCTCTCCTGATCCCCAGTATAACCAGTTTCGGGTCGTGTGGAATGGGTGATCCCATCACCCGGCTGATCCAGTTGATACATTGTGTCCAGACGTCCTGAAGAACCGCACAGTCCCAGATCATATGGAAAAATGTTCCTTCTGCACGCCCGCACCGTAGGCAGGTACTATTGTCTATTGTCCCCCATTTGAACATCGTGGCTCATGGCCCTGGAATGATAGGCCTGGTGTATTATTTTGTATTGGATCAAGCGCAGTCTGGTATCTATACCGATCTCTTGGGAGAACATTAGCGCCTCAACGCACTCCTCTGGTTCTAGTAGGCCCAGCAGTCTTTCCCATTTCTCCTGAAGCTTTAGTGAGTTCCGGGGCCCCCAAGGCAGAAATCGCTTGATAAAGAGTGGACGTAACCTTAGTGGGGATCATCATTTGGAGCATGTTTGCTTCGAGTGGGGAGCATTTTGGGATGTCCACTGGCTTGGGGAATTGTGTCCTGATAGCGTGTGCGAGTTGCAGGTATCCATAGTTATCTCTGGCCCGAAGTGGAAATGTGTTCTTCAGGTCTGTGAATGCGACTAATTGGCCATCGCGGAGTATATCCATTAGTGATTGTATCCCCATTTCCAACCAGCGTGTAAAATGGCCTATTTTAAGGACGTCTGGGATGTATACGTTATTCCATAGAGGTTGGTCCGCTGTTGGTCTCCCTCCCCAGCCCATGTGATGCGTGGCCTCCCCCCAGACTTTGCGGGCCTGACGTATCATTCTGGAAAGGTTGGTCAAATAATTTTCTCTCCCATAGAGTACCTGGAGTGGTGTGATTGCTCCCATATATCTAATCTCTCTGTTTGTGTGCGGGAGGTCCGGGTCCCCATGTAGCCAATCATTCACTGCTCCCAATTGAGCAGCCCAATAATAGACCTGGGGACATGGCAGGCCTATCCCTCTCTCCCAGACAAGCGCTGTAGGGTTGTTAGCGCGATGCAGGGTTGCTTCCCACCCCAGAGCATCCTCCTAAGGGTGGTTTCTATGGGGATGAAGGACCGCCGGTTAATGTGGGTGGGAGCGTTCTGGAGGGCATAGAGAAATCTCGGAAGGGCTAACATTTTGAAGAGGGCTGCTCTGCCCATAAGTGTCAGCAGGAGGGTTTGCCAGTGGTTAGCGTCGGCTTCAAATCTGTCTATCACTGGCTGTAGGTTGAGCCGAACATATTCATCGGTATTAGGGGTAAAATGGAATGAAATGATATTTTATTTATATCGCGCTTGTACACAAGTGTTTCAGAGTGCGACCAGGCAAAAAGGGAGGGGAACAAGGGAGCGAAAAAACGGAAAAAACAGCGATCTTACTAGGCCCAGTGACATTTAAGAAAGCGCAAGTGCATGGGAAAGGAAAATGGGGGAAAAGTAGTGCAAGGAGGGGGGTGGGGGTAGTGGAACGTGCGAAGCAGAAGAGAGAAAACATAAATAAATATTAAATAGAATAAATAATAAATAAGCGCTTTAAACCATGGTAGTACAGTCAGCAAGTGGCAGGTGAAAGTTAGTCAGAAAGGTATATCTGATAAGTGCAGATGAAACATGGGCGGGGGACTGTATGGGTACAGATACAGAACCCTAGTGCAGATGGTGGCCCGGAGGCAGTGCAGGAGGGTGGCAGGGTGAGCAGATACCTGGGCCCAAAAGAACAGAGGGTGGCCAGGTGCACAATGCCATAAGAAGAAACAGATCAACAGGGGAGAAGGGGGGCAAAGGCAGAGGCAAAGAGGAAGGTCTTGAGAAGTTTCTGGAACCAAAGATGTTTTTCCTCAAGTTTCAAGGTGGCCAGGAGGCTGTTCCAAAGGGAGGCACCAGCCGAAGACAGGGATCTACCCCCAGCTCTTTTTTTTGCAAAACGACTAACCCTGAGGGAGTTAGAAGTAGAGGAGCGAAGGGCTCGAGAGGGGAGGTATTTGTGGAGGGATAGTTGAAGGTGTATTGGACCCAGGCCCCAGAAAGCCTTGTGGACAATGCAGAGGGTTTTAAATGTAATCCTTGCATCCACTGGGAGCCAATGAAGGGATTTCAAGGCTGGAGAGATATGATTCCAGGGCATGAGGCCAAGGACAAGTCTCGCAGTCCTGTTCTGGATTAGTTGTAGAGGGCGGAGAGTGGAGGCAGGTAGATTTAGGAAGAGGCTGTTATAGTAATCCAGTCTGGAAAGAACCAGAGCTTGGGAGACAGTGAGCTTTTGAGGGAAGGAGAGGAAAGGTAGAGTACCTCTAAGGAGGTGAAGTAAAAAGTTAGATTTTTGGGTGACCAAAATACCCAGGTACAAGAAGCTCTGTATAGAGGCGGGATAGTGCTCCGGGAGTGGCGCGTCTCCCCCCTGTAACAGGAAGAACATAGTTTTCTGTTTGTTCACCATCAAACCGCAGAAGGCCCGGTATTCGGTAAGGATGTTAGTTACTACGGGGGACGCAACCCAGGGGTTGCCCATATGTATAAGGTGATCATCTGCATAGAGTGAAACCCTATCTTCCCCTCCCCAAGGCGACTTAAAACCCACCCATTCCGGTGCGGTCCTAAGCCTCATTGCTAGTGGTTCGATAGCTAGTGCAAAAAGGAGAGGGGAGAAGGGGAATCCCTCTCTGGTTCCCTGCCCCAACTTGAAGGCCCTGGATGTAAACCCATTCACTCTCACCACTGCCTTCGGGGACTCATATAGCAGCTTTACCCATTCCATCTACCGGGGCCCAAAACCCATGCGTTCCATGATATCCCAGAGAGCCGGCCAACTCACTGAGTCAAAGGCCTTTTCAAAATCCACCGCGAGCAGCGCAAGTGGGTCGGTTATCGCCGCCACTCGATCGATAGAAAAATGGACCCTTCTCAGATTCATGCCGGTAGCTCTGGACGAAATGAATCTGCATTGGTCTGGGTGGATTAGGGAATGGATGGCCCCTATCAGTCTATCAGCCAGGACACGGGCGAGGCCCATGGCCTCCCCATTGATAAGAGATATCGGCCTGTAGGAGGTGCATAGTTCCAGTGGCTTGCTGGATTTAGGTAGCACTTCCATGGCCGCTTGTCTCAGGTCTCGGGGGAGCTTCCCCTCTTCCCGGGCTCAGCAGAGCATGTGGTGCATGTGGGTTCCAACTGTGCTCCAAGCCTCTTCCACGTCTCCACCGGGAGCCCGTTGGGGTCTAGGGCCTTCCCCGATTGAAGGTGGGACAGGGCCGCAGCGATCTCTTGCTCTGCGATCTCCGCCTCTAGTGCGCCAATTTGTTGTTCAGAGAGCCTGGGCATTGTGATGGTCTCCAGGAATTGCGGACCCGGTGGTCTGGGCTGTGTCGGGAGCTGGGCGTAAAGACTTTCGTAGAAGGCTGCAAATGTGTCTGGTGTCATCTGTATGAAGAGCTCCGCTGGGGCCTGGTATAGCTCGTACGTGCCCCTTGGTTTGGGCCCGTCGCTCTAGCCATGCCAGCATCTTACCGGCCTTGTCACCGGTCTCATAAATATGGCTGTGTGTGGCCCAGTGTGCTGTTCTAGCATTGTCTAAGGCCAGATTTCTAAGTGCTGCCTGAGCTGTGATTAGCACGTCAGTGGACCCTTCTGACCTATCTGTAAGAAACACGTCCTCCGCCCTTGCTGCCTTTTCCTCAGCCATGGCGATATCATGGATGTGCCGTTTGCGATGGGCGGACACCAGGGAAAGGGCTTCACCCCTGGGCACTGGTTTATATCCCTCCCACAGTGTAATGGGGCTGTCTACCGATCCCTCGTTGTTGGAGAAGTATTCCTCCGTTGTCCGGTTGAGAGCTTCTGTAACTTCAGGCCTTCCGAGGTATTACGTACTGAGGCACCAGGAGGGGCGAGAGGGACTCTTACCATGTTTCAGTGTCATGATCAGGGGGGAATGGTCTGGAATGCTCCTAGCTAGGTAGGTGGCTGTGAGCAGTGTGTGTGTCATGTCTTGGGGGATAAAGAGATAGTCAATGCGGGATAGAGATTTGTGTGCACCAGAGAGGAAGGAGAACCCTGAGTCAGTGGGGTGCATTGTGCACCACGCATCCACCCACCCTAGTGATGAGGCAAAGGCATGAAGTTTTGTCGGGTGTTCCTGGTGTGTGTTCTATCCATGGCTACATCCATAACTTTGTTGAAGTCCCTTCCTATCACCCAGTGGTCCGCTCGCCTATCCAGCTGCTTTGCCTGGAGGTCCGTAAGGAGTTCGTCTGAGCAGGGGGGTGCATAGACCGCAGCTATCCCCCACGAGGTCCTGTGTATGCAGCCATGTAGCCAGTCACCACTACAAAGCATCCCCTCTGGTCTGTGTGTACTTCCCCCAGCTGGAATGAGACCCTTTTGTGTATGAGGATCATGGTCCCCCGAGAACCACTGGTAAATCCTGCATGCTAGGCCCTAGAGTAGTTGGACCTGTGGAAGAGTTTGCAGTCGGTTCCCTAGAGGTGTGTTCTAGTTAGGAGTGCGACATCCGGGGAGTGACTCCTTAGGTATTGTAGTACTAGCTTGCGCTTGATACAGAAGCCCAGCCCATTGACATTCCAGGTGAGGAAGGTTAGACGCCCCTTATGTGCCATTGTCTCAGCCGGGAAAGTGAGTCCCAGGTGAGTGGGTGTGGCCCCTATTCCATATCCCGCTCCCACCTCCCCCGTTCAACCGTTCGTGTGACCCTTCCACCAGAGCCGTGACCATATGGAGCGACCCAAACATAATCAACAACAAAAGCCATATTAACCCCTCTTCTCCGGAGTGGTCCGCGGACCCTCCTTCTCCAGTCAGGTTCGTTGTGTCCAGATCTTTCCCTGTACTTCCCCCCCAACCAGAAGCACCGGTAGCGTGAACTGGGTGCCAACTGGGCACAGAACAGTAAACCTAAACATTGTTTGAGAGTTGTGCCGTGTTCACGTTGTCTGCGTGTAAATCCTGTCGTCTTCCCAGCCTTGCGGCCGTGTCATGGGCCTCCGGATTCTCAAGCCGTCCGTCCATTCACGGGACCCTGATGTCGGCCCTCAGCCCTTCTCGGCGCCATTCTCACCGTCGTGTGGGGGCCTGGGTGAGTGATGGTCCAGCGTGCCCGTTTGTGGTGGCCGGTGGTCCACCCGGGGTTGTCGAGTCGAGGGTCCACTTGGGGAGCGCTGCCGTTCCGATCTGTTAAGGATTTGAGTCTCCTACCAGTTCCAGGCTTCTTTCGGTGAGTAGTTGTTAAGCTCACCTGGTCTCTGCGGAGGCATTGGGGCACGGTTGCAGCCCTCGCTGGGGTGAGGTCGCTCGGGTTTGACTTTGCCCTATGCGCATATGTGGTGACTGGTGGTAATAGGTGATGCTTCTCGAGACTGCTCCTGTTGATTAGTTTTGGCGAGCACTGCGTCCTGCTGCTTCTGGTAGGGGCGCTTGTATGATCTGGACTGAGTTCCTTCACTGGTCCCTTGCACATGGTAGTCCAGTCCTGCTGCGACTGAGCCACTAAACTTCAGGTAAGTTTTCCTGTTTGCCTTTGTCTTTCCTCGTCTGTTTTTGTTGTATTGTAAAGTTTGTTGTCTTGTATTGCTGTCCGTTCCACTTTTGATGTTTGCTCTTTTGCTTTCTTACCTTGCAGGTGATGTTGCCAGCCCAGCAGAAGCTGCAGAGCTCGAGGCGACAGCCGGAGGGAATGAGCAACGAAGCTGCAGTGGTATAGTAGCTGGTAAATCGTTAACTAGGGGGAGCACGGGTTCAAATGCGGCACGGCCCTAGGACGGATGTTCTAACCTTGTCTTTCTTCTTCTTCACAGGGTCTTAGTTCTTGGATGCGGAGTGCGGTGCTGGGGTATCAGGATCAAGATCACTGGATGTCAGGAGATGAGCCTGCAGATCAAGCCTTGAAGCACAGGTTTCCTGGAGGTGAGTATGCAAGTGAACTCTTGGTTTCAAAGGTAAGAAAACTGGTCCAAGCGGCGGTGAGCATCACGTTGCACGCAAGTGCACATTAACATGAAGCACCGGCCTTAAGGATGGAGCAGCTTATATAGCTGAGCTTCTGAAGCCACGCCCACCAGGTTCAGCCTGTCTGCCACACCCTGCCACACCCAATGAGTCAGCACATGAAGACCAGGCTTAGGGAGCCACACCCAATGAGTCAGCACATGAGGATGTTCTATGGAATAAAGGCTTTCAGCTCTTGTAAAATAAAAGCACTCCTGCACTGAAATAAAGTAAAAGCACTCCTGCACTGAAATAAAGTGTTCCTGCTCACATCTCTATATGAGCCTGGCGCCAAAGGTGCAAGGACTGAGTCCAGCCAGGGCCCCTGTGTTTATAGGTCCCAAAGGGACATAAGTGAGTCAAGTGACCCATTGCTAGATGGTGTGGTTTTTGTGTTCTGGGGCCTGAGGCCATGACAGTAGTATAAATGAGTGATGCTGTTGTGATGCACTTACAGGAGCACTGGGAAGAAGAGTGCATATTTGATAGACAGGGAGACAGGGAGTGTAGCTTCTTCTCGACCGAGTCAAAGGACTGCCTAGCCCCCTGCACTTCTCTAGTGTAGTCAGGGTAGAAGCTGATGCAGTGGCCATTTGGAGAATGGCATTTATGTCCCGGAAGTTGGCGATGATTGCACGTGGTGGTGCACCTGGAACTGGGTGGCCAGTTGGGACTCTGTGGGCGCGTTCGATGGAGAAGAACTTAGAGAGTTGCTTGGGGTTGAATACCTCAGCCAGCCAGTCTTCCAGGAAAAATTTGCCGCTGAGCCCTTCTTCCTTCTCTGGGATCCTGAGGATCCGGTTGTTGTTCCATCTTGCCCGTCCCTCGCTGTCTTCAGCTCTGTTCGCAAGTTGGGAGACCTTTGAGTGATGGCCGCCAGGTGTTTCTCCATTTGTTTGACTGCGTCCTCTGTGCTTGAAATCCTTTCCTCCGTCTCCCCCACTCTCGAGGATAGATTGCGGCGGTCCTGGTGTAGGAATGGGAGCTCCACAGATAGGCCACTTATTTTCCCCTCCAGGGACGACCTCGATTCCCTCGGCACCCTCTGGGGCCTGGATGGGGGGTCCCTGCAGGGTACCAACTGTGTATGAGTCCATTTTGCCCTGAAGGGTCTGTTGCTTGGCCTTGTCCTTTCCCATTGCTTCTTTGGCGACGGCTCAGAGGGGGAACACCGACTCTACCAGGACTTTGCAGGAAGCATGTCAGGGCCGTTGGTGGCTCAGTGTCTGGTGCAGGCTCGCGCCAGGAAGTTTGTGGGGTAGTGTGGGAGCCTGCAAGTGTGCTGTTGGGAGTCCTTGCCCCCTACCCTTTGTCCGCTCCTGGTGATGCCTTGTTGTCTAGGAGTCGTCTGCAGGGGAGGCCTGGGGCGGGCGTCTATGAGGCCTGTTATCTTCAGTGGTGAGGGCCGCCTACCCACTCCCAACCCATGGACCCTGGTCAGGGCAAGTTGCTGGCTACTGCCCTCTGCATGCGGCCTCTGTGCCGTGGATCTGTACTGCCTCGATGGAGGCTGTACGTGCTGAGTGTGTCAGTTGCCTTCCCGGTGTCACTTCTATTGCCTCAGCGCTAGGGTTGGGTGGATATCCCCCACACTTGTTCGCTCCTCCAGCTTTTAGGTGTTGCTTGTGCCCCTTATGGCCCCTACCCACTCGTTCTTGGTTGTCCCTGAGTCCCCCGTGCAAGGCAGGTCGTGTTGGTGGTTCTGGAACCTGGTATAGGTCAGTGTCTGCAGGGGAGTCAGCCCCGGGGTGGCCGCCAGGTATCCGAGAGGATTGCTGCGCAGAGCGTCCTCGGGGTCAATGGGGGTGTGGATTCCCACGGGGAAGTACGTTTGCCGGAGAGAAGAGCGTTGATGCGCGGGGGGTGTCTTACCTCCGGTTCAATGAGCTGGGGCTGGGTTTCTTGTGGGTGTAGTGGGATCTTGCACCTTCTGAGCTCTGGCCACGTGTCAGTTACGGCCCTGCCTGCCCTGCAGCTGCTGTCTAGATGGTGTCAATGCACCAGCAGTAGGTCCGAGTTGCTGCCGGTAAGGTCCGCCTCCAGTGATCGGATCAGAGGCTGTGGAATATGTCGGGTGGTTGTATGGGCTGTAAGGTGATGGTGAACAGAGTCCGTCTGAGTGAGTGGGCCACGGCTCCTTGTTCCCCACTTCGTTAATCCTGGCACTGCGGGCTGGGAGGGGGGAGAGCCGTCACTGTCAGCGATCGTTGCCTGTGCAGTGCAGTTGGTCTGCCTTGGGTTCTCCTGCACCAGTCCTCCGTGCGGGAGGTAGGGGTGGCGGCGTGCCGTAGGTGTGTGTGAGTGCCCTTTCACTCCTGTCCCTCGCAGGGTCCTTGGTGCCCCTGGGTGATGATGTGCGAGGCTCTGGCTGGATGCACCAGGTGCGGGTGGGCTCTGTGTCTCCTCCAGACACCAAGATGGCAGCTCGCTTTCCTCTGGGCGTTGCCGGTCCATTGATCGGGTTTCCCTTCACCGTTTTGTACCAGAATTGCAGCCAGATTAACGCTGAGGCATTCCGCTGCCTGGTTGGGCCAGTGTCCCCACATTCCGACTCCAGAGGAACAGGATAATCATGTAGGATGTTGGCGGCCACCGGGAGCATTTTTCTATTAGCTCCTCATGCGACGCTTGCACATGGTTGCAGCAACACTTGATGCTATGCTGGACATTCCACCATCCCTCTCGCTGATTGAATATCTACTGGGGGACATAGGGTAAATTTCTGTAACTTTTCAACATTTGTTCAATGTGGCAAGCGCAGTTGCTAAGAGATACTCCCCTAGTAGCGCTGAATGACTGCTTTCACTGGTTAGTGTTAATGATCGAGAGGAGAGCTATGTACAGACTGTACCACCATGAGTCGGCCTAATCACTTTTGGCGCCTGCATAGGCGATATTTTGCAGATACCGACTCTGATGACCCAGCAGGAGGGAATGACGCCTTAGATTGTGCCCCGGCTGATGATTAATATGTACACTGTTAAATTACTATACTACAACGTGTTTTGCTGTCTACACCTGTATTTGCTCTTAGGGTTCCCATGTCATGTCTTCATTGTAATACTTGTATGTATTGGATTCTGTACCCTGCCTTCTCTGTGACTGTCTCATAAATAAAGTAAAACCAATAAATAAAGAATTAGTTATGAGGTGTGAAGACCTAGAGAAACGCTTCAGACGTGGGAACATCCATCTAAAATATCAAAAAAGGGACTACGGAGTGCTCCAAGCTCAGACATCTGGTCTCACAAATTACATGGAAATCAACAGGTCGCACAGACTGGGTCCTCAATCCGTTGCAGGTGACCAAGCCTTACACAAGGACATCTTGTTTAGGACTCAGTTTCAAGTGGCGCAAGAGGAACCATACAGTAACTACCCTGGACCAGGGAAGACAGACCCTAAACATCACCCAGACCGACGAACCTGGGTAGGACAAGAGCTACACACCGTGGTGCTCAGTATTCAGTAGAGGCCGCTTCAACAAAATCCAAAACTCCTGCAAGGAAAGAGACACGCCAAAAGAGCAGATAAGTTGCCCCGAGTCTTCCTTGCAAAGAGGCCAGCTTGTCAAGGGAAGATTATTAGCCACAGATTATTAGCAGTGTCCTTTGAGTCATTCGGTATTAGCATACTTGATAAAAAAACATTTGACCTTTTCGATTTGACCGCAATTTTTTGATCGTTTTTTTGGTCAATTTAAATAACTATATGGGGAGTGGTAAAGTGGGGGATTTGACCAAAGAAACGACCCAAAAAAAATAGGTCAAATTGGAAAAGGTCAAATATTTTTCGACCAAGTAGACCTAAACCAAATCATTCCTGTTCCCCGATGTGCAGCGGCAGGTCACAGAAGTGAACGCATGGACACTGACCAGGAGACCAACACAGTCGTGATGCCAAAGCGCTCGCCTCCATAGTCAATACAAGCTTGCTGCAGCAAGAGGGGGGAAGACAAAGCAGTAGTCCCTCAAATCAAAGTTCTTTCTTTTTTAAATAGTTTCCTAGATACTCAATCAAGTTTAGTAGGTGTACAGGTCAGGAGGCTAAGTCCACGTCTCTCATTATACCGGAATGGGGGCTAATCTCACAAGAGGTTGGAGGGATAACCTATCAGTTATGGGGACCAGAGGGAAGTGGGGGGAGGGGAGGGTTGACGTGGGTCAAAACCTGTGGGTATCTGAGGGGGCGGATTCTACAACAAAATTACCTTAATTCAAGCATACCTACCTTCCAGAAATCTCCACAGAACTGAGTTGCTCATTCTATGAAGATCCTATCTATTAACATCAGAGATCTGAACTTCCCTAATGAGAGGATGAGGCTGCTATCAATGCTCTGGGGATAAGGGGCCAGAGTTGCCCTACTACACGAATGCCCTATCGCGTGAAGGGCGATACCCTCAGACTTAGCCATAATTCCTACCCCCTTCAGGTTCATGAAACAGCACAATCAAAAAAAGCTGAGGTGGCCATCCTATGTCAAAAAGAGACCCCCTTCAGACTAGATGAGACATGAGTAGACCCACTGGGAAGGTATGTGAAGATGACTGGTATCCTGGAGAGCAGACAGGTAACAATAGCCTCGATCTAGGCGCCCAACAGTGGGCAGGAGGGATGTATCCGCATGGTGCTCAGAGAAGTGGGTGGCTTTGCAAAAGGAGACATAATACTTGGGGGACCTTAATTAGATCATGAATAAGGCACTAGGCCACCTCTTGGGGCTTCATGCCACTGCAAAGCAGGCACCAGAAGACCTAAAGTGGGAGCTTGCAGAACTGTGCCTACATGATTCATGGAAGGTGTACCGCCCAGGCTGAAGGAATTTCTCCTTCTCTAGTGTACACAAAACCTATACCAGTATTGATTAATTTGGGTGTAAGTTCAACTACGCCCAATCATCGTTAAAGCAGAAATGGGGAACAGCACATTCCTGACCATTGTCCCGTATGGATCACAATGAGGGTGTGCTCCCCTCCTCAACGCGCAATAACATGGACACTTCCACATCACGTTCTGAGGGACGATCTAGCCCAGGAAGAAATAAGAAATAAAATCATAGAATTCTTTGAGATTAATAGATTAGAAGAGACCCCACACAATGAAAACTCTGACGCCTTCTATTGCAGTAATAAGGGGGAAAACTGGCAGCGGGTATTAACATTGCTAGAAATAGGGAGGCAGAACAAAAACTGCTAATGCAAGAGCTCTCTGAGCTAGAAAACAGACACCAAAACACGAACTCTGGCAAGTTCCTCTGCAAACTTAGTGGAGTCAGACAACAGCTGAACCTACTAATGAGTAGTAAGGTAGAGAAAACTCTACTAAATTTCAAACCCACTTGTTACGAAAAAAGCAACAAAGCAAATCGATTACTGGCCAATGTACTCAGACGGAACATTATCAAATCATATGCGGGATGCATCAAAGACCCTAAAGGTAACAAGGTCTACAAAGAGGAGGCCAAAGTAAGCCTCTTTCGATACTATTACAAAACCCTTTACATAAAAGAACACACTAGTCAGACAGACGAGAAAGCCTGTATTGCACATACCATGAGTATCTGAGGAACAAAAGTGATCCATTGATAAACAAATCAGAAAGGAGGAAATCCTCATGGCTATTAAAGCGCTATCGGACAACAAAGCCCCAGGGCCAGATGGGCTCACCAGCCAATTCTACAAAACATACTCCAAAGAGCTCCTAACCCCCCCTTCAATTACTGTTCCTTAACATAGGGAAGGTCTCTCGCACAATGGGGGAAGCTGTTATCACACTCATCCCAAAAGCGGAGAAAGGTGTAGAAGAATGCAGCTCCTACAGGTCAAGAGCATTGCTAAATCTAGATGCTCAAATCTACGTCAGAACTCTGGCCTTCAGGCTGAACCCCTTATGCCAGACCTCATCCACCCGGATCAGGCAGGCTTCATTAAGCGGCGACAAACATTTGACAACAGTTGGAAAATGGTTCTCTTAATTGACAAATCCACAATATTTCCCGAAGCCCACTCAGTCCTCCTCATTTTTGATACATGAAAACCATTTGACCGTATGGACTGGTCTTTTTCAAAACAAAAGTTTAGGGTGATGGGCTTTGGCAACCGATACATTAAGTTGGTCCTGGCCCTTTATATACACTCAGAATCAAGAATCAAAATCAATGTCTTGGGAGGATAGCTCAGTGGCAACATGCTCGCCTTGGAAGCAAGACAACACGGAGCAACACAGGTTCTATCCCTGGGTCTGTGCTTAGAAACCTCTGGGTATTAAGCACATTATAAATAACCTATATCAATGGCCGATACTCACAGAGTTTTGCTCTAGAATGCGGGACCAGACAGGACTACCCACTATCTCCCATACTTTTTTCAATAGTCATGGAGCTCCCTGGCCAAAAGGATTTGTGGAAACACAGAGATAAAAGGGACCTTTTTCAGGCAAAAGTAGCACAAATTGGTGATGTTCGCTGACGACATGATGGTCAAAATGCAAAACCTCTCTTCCTCAATTGGGGCCCTCTTGAAGGAGCTCACAGACTATGGCACTTCATCGGGCTATTAAATCAACCTTAGTAAGTTAGAAATCTTGAACCTGACCACCCTGTCAGAGGAGGTAGAATTTCTCCAAGTAGAGGTACCCTTCAAATTTGCTGAAAAGACCATACAATACCTGGGAATCTCCCTAAAGCCAAACATCCAGGGACTGTACAGGGCTAACTACCCCAACCTCCTGGCACATATAAGAAAACATCTTGATAAGTGGAAGCCAATCTCCTTCATCTGATTTGGCAGAATCCAAGCAATTAAACTGAATGTCTTGCCAAGGCTATTATACCTATTTCAAGCCATCCCAAGACCGATAGTCAAATCACACATACTCCACCTGCAAAGAGACCTGGACAGCTTTATTTTGGGGTATAAGAAGGCAAAAGTCTCGAAAAAGATCTGTCAGGAGGCCCACATAAGGGAGGGTTACAGCCCCCTGGATGCATTACTCTAGTATAAAGCTGCACAATTGAGATTGCTAGGAGAGTGGTGCTGAACACACTTGGACATACACTGGTGGCAGATGGACACGGCAAAAAGAGGAATTCCATTCTGGAGAGCAATTTGCCTCACCAGACAGTCGGTCTAGATCCCTTAAAATGAATCCAGTAACTAAACCTATTTGCGAAGAATGGGACAAGCGTAACGTCCTTCCCATCAACATTAGATCCCATACACTACAACCCTGAATGTCGATGAGCCACCCTCCCCAGCGCATTTCCATGATGTTGCAACAGTCACACATGGTGCCTTTATGGCTTGTTTAGTACGGGTCAGATCAAATCTTTTATGGAATGCAAGGGGGAATTTGCAGTACGAGAGGAGGCACGGATAGAATGCTTCCAACTAAGGTTCTGTGGGCTGCAGGGGCGAACAAGGGAAGCAGCCACTAGTTCCCTGATGAATTTTGAATCATTCATAACAAAAACAAAATCCTCCAGAGGGTTAATTTCAAGATACTATTAGAACTGAACACACACTCAAACTCCTCTTACAAATGAAGGTGAAATAATGGTCTAGGGAGAAATATATCGGCTCGTGAGTGGAAAGGGGTCTGGAGAAGGGCAAAGGAATCATCATTATGCATCGAGCATATGGAGGTGGCCTAAGCTTATGTTTAGATGGTACATGACCCCTCAAAGGTTAAACCGCATTGATCGAAGCATTCAAGATAGATGTTGCTGTGAATATGGGGTTCAGGGCGTGGCTAACTATTACACACTTGAAGGAAATGTCCAAAAATCGAATGTTTCTCGAAAGAAATCATTAAATAAGAGATAGCAGAGACGACTTCCCCAGCCGAGGGGTCATCCTTCAGGGTATTACACTGCCAAAAGTGTACCCACTGAACTCAACAGGTGAAAGGGTCATCACAACCATGTTACGCACAGCCAAATACGCCGTAGGGTCGATGTGGCGCATGCAAGTTGCACCTCAAACCCAGCTATGGTGGAACAAGCTGCAGCAACTGTTATCAATGGAAAAAATTGATAATGCACGTGCAGAACTACAGGAACGTTTTTGCCAGTAAATTGAATTCTCTTCTGCAGTTCTTGCAAAGGGACTATTGTGAGTTGCTGACCGACAACGACTATGCGCTTTTAATCTTTTCGGGCTACTGGGGTGAGGGGAGTGAACACCGGCGGGAGGGGAGGGGACTTTGCCTGCGCAGATATAGTTTTACATTAAACAAAGGTGTGCCATCAGGCCATCGTGATACAGAGTTATAGATAGTTTGAATCATTGGTGCCTGCTGTTAAGGTGGTCATTAGCTGTTGAAATTACTTTAGTTGTAGCAGGCTGCTTCAGGAATCCACGTGTTACTCTGCAGCTGCCAGGTTGCAAAAGGACATGGCAGGGGCTGCTGTGTCAGTAGACAGGGGGGGTCATTCCGAGTTGGGCGGTAGCCATGGGCTGCCTCCCATACCGGGTCCGGGTCCGGTGTGGCTGAATGGGGATTTACCGGGTCATTCCAACCCTGAATGACCCGGTAAGTCCCCATTCAACCAACCATTCCCCATTCCCATTGAGCCCCCGTAGGACTAGCAGGCCCGTTATTAGTGCCCAGGTCCCTTAGCGGGAGCCGTAAAGGACGTGTGGTCAGACCACACGTCCTTTAACGGTTCCCGCTAAGGGACATCGGAATTGGGCGGTAAGGGTTTACCGGCACCGGTCTCCTTACCGGTGCCCGGTATCCATTACCGCCCAACTCGGAATGACCCCCAGGGTCCAGCAAAAGAATTTGTGCACACTATATTTTTTTGTCATGAAGCATTGAAAAGCAAGGCCTAATTAGCAGAGGTCTCCTTCTGAGAGAGAAAACCAGATTCATTTCATTTCATACAACTTTATTTCGATTCGGCAGATCATAAACGTCCCATACAAAATTCAACACTCAAATGGATCAATAATAAATCAAATAAAATAGCAATGATACAAGTAAAAAACAATGGCACATAAAATACACAGGTAAAATTCATAAAACAGTAATATTCATGAAACATTAAGGAACAATCAATGAACCATCCAGGGCTAACACATCCTTCGTCAGAGGAGTGACGTGCTTAGCTCTCTTCCTCCAAGCTTGATGTACATAATTCCCCCTACAAAGGGGTCGCTACTTCACTCTTTCCCACCAAACATAAATGAAGGGCCTCGCTGATGCTTCTTCTACAAAGGTGTTTAAAGAGCAGTATCAGATATTTCCTTCTAATATGGGGATACTCCGGGCGAAAAAGAATCAAGTGCACCTCGCTTGCGGCTAAACACTTGGGCAGAATGGGCAATCTGCTGTATTTCTTAGGTTCCATTTATGCTTCAGACTGGCAAGAGGCAAAATACCAATGCTCAACTTTGTTTAAAGAGATCTCATCAATTTCTGCTGCATTCTATCTAAGTAATGTTCAAAGCTGATATGTTCCTTCGTTCCTGATTTGTGTGATTACCCGTGCATTTATTGTCTATGCTTGATTGCACAGGCAAAATGTTTGCCTCTTGGCTAATAAAAGAATTACAATCATGGGCAGACAAAACCGGGGTCTTAGGCCGCTTTCAGAGCGGTTTTAGGACTGGCTATTCTACGTCTCATAATCCACTTATAATGGACTCTTTAAGGAATAAAGCATTGCAACCTAATAGCACGCCACTTTATGCCTTCTACGTTGACTTCAGGGCGGCTTTCGATGTAGTAAATAGAGAAAAACTTTGGCATAAACTAAAAGCATTAACTTGCCCGGAAGCCATACTCCATTATTTAAAGCTCCTTCAAACCACCGTTCAACTCAGATTAGACAGCAGGGGCAGCATGACCAGGCCACGCAAACAATGCAGAGGTGTAAAGCAGGGGTGCGTAACTGCTCCCCTGCTTTACAACCTCTTTGTTTCATATATCCCCGAACATCTATAGGGAGTCTGCAACTGCCCTCCAAAAAATGGCATGAGTCATTGTGTGATCATGGCTTATGCGGACGATCTCGTGATATTTGATCACACTTTTAGTGGAATACAGAGATCGGCAGAGCGGCTCTGGCAGTATGCAGAATCCAACGAGTTAGTAATCAACCACAGCAAGACAGAACTAATCTTATATTCATCTGGTAGGGTTGCACGGCCTTGTATGCACATAGGAAGAGTGGAAATAAAGTATACCCATTCCTATAAATATCTTGGAGTGGAATTTCGACAGCAAGGGTAACTACGATTCATGTATTCTAGTTCGTAAAGTCAAGGCAACGCAATTATCGGCTATGATATATAAGTTCACGCGGACCCATAGTGGGTATTCCATCTGGGGGGTGCGTCAATTATATATCCAATGCCTTGTGCCTATGATAAAATACGGACTGGAGACACTGAAGAACATGAGTCTTGGATGGCTGCAGACTATAGAGGGTACATTCTGGAAGAGGCTTTTGGGTCTCTCCCAGTGTATACCCAAGGCCATCCTTAGATTGGAGCTAGGTATCTTCTCCCTCAGGTCACGAAGAAAAGGGCGGAACTATTCATTGAAATTTGGAACAATCCCACAAATCTTTTACTGTTTTGAGTAAAGAAAAATTTGGGAGCCAGTAAGCAATCTAAATTAGTGGTAGACATGGGAAAGCTCTTTGAAGCAATGGGCCTCATTATGACCCTGGCGCTAATGCGTTAACAGTGCCGTAAAAGGCTGCGGCGCCGTTAACCCATTAGCGCCTGATTACAAGGTCCCTTTGCGGGACCCAACCTTAACGGCTGGTCTACACCAGCCGTTAAAGTAGGGACCCGCAAAGGGACCTTGGTGCTAAGTACGGTACCGCAATTTGTGGTACCGTACTTAGAGCCTTCCCCATTCCCATTGAGTCCTATGGGGCAAAAATAGGAATGGGGAAGGGCCATGGAGGAAGGGGGAATTACCGCCCCGCCAACCTTGTAATGGGGTGGTAATTCCCCCTTTCTCCTGGCGGAGTCGGTAAATTACCGGCATGGACCATGGTGCTACTAGCACCATGGTTTTCTGCCTGGGTCGTAATGAGGCCCAATATGTTGGACTCCCCCGTGGGTAAAAGACAACAAATATATGATATACCACTTGCATAAGCGTTTAAATTTGTGGGATTGGCAGAATAATTATGTACGCCTGGAGAACTTAAAAAGCTCCAAGTTTGTGCTGTATGTATTGTATACATTTAAAAAGGCTCAAATGTATTTAAAGCTATGCCCCTCAGATGCCTTAAGACCATTTATATTGTTGTTACGCATTAACCATCTACCAACTTTAGAGGCTACTGGACCGCAGCGATTGATACCGAATTCGGAAAGGTACTGTAGAATCTGTAAGACTTGCACAGAGCCCGAAACGGTGAAACATATATTAACTCAATGCTTAAAGATGAGCACTAGCTACATTCAAAATTACGGGAAATACGCACACAATGTGGATCGCATCAAGGACACTGAATTTTGGCATCAATGTATCAATACTCATAATCCCAGTGTGCTCTCTTCAGAATATGGACTGAAGACGATGAAATCATCAACATAGAAGTGGCAACATGTTAACTTCATTGCCTGAGAGGATCTAAATCTAGATAATGACCAGCACCGGAGGTAACCATAGAAACGATTACTGTCTACCGCAATCTATAGCATGGATTGATTAATGATTGTAGGAAAGGTTGGCAACGGAATGGCTCGATTATCGTGTGAGGGTTGCTCAACCATTACATGCAACAACTATTATGTAGCATATTCATATGACCTACTTAGGTCTTAACCAACTCCTTGGAGCAAAAGCAATACGAAATTAATTAAATGCATTGTTGATCCCTGCAAGAGCGGGCCTGGCATATGATTGTCGTTTACTGTTTATGGTGATTGTAATGATTGTTATGATTGGTTATTATGAATTTACTTATTTTAATTCTTTAGTGAGATTTGATGATGTATGAACTGAGTTTATGTTTTATAATATGTCTAGTCTAATTTAATTTTATCTATTTATATGAATTTCAAATTTCATATCTTTGTTGGTTGTATATATTTGGATGAATGTGTAAAGTTTTATTTGTATATAAAATGATATCACATTAAATAAATAAATAAAGGTCACCCATTTGTGGTGCTGTGCTGGAATATACACGACTTTCTCTATTTCCAGATTTTGCACATTCTCCTGGAACAGCAGGTTTCATTCACCTGAATGCAGGCCTAGGCCGAACACGGTGGCCCAGTGCAATACGGGTTCCCTCTGCCTCGGCACAATTTAAGGTCGAGTGATACTATCCACGTACACTGGGCCCTGCACATCTTTATGCTCATACTGCAGCCCTATCCGGCAAGGGCCACAGTCTCTGTTGCTGGTGGAGGTGAGTAAGAAGAGAAAGAGAGATGACAATTGTTACCGGTCCTTCCTAAAGATGAACAGGCCAGAGGGCAGCAAACAAAAGAAGCATGGTTGTGTCGGGGCTAACCCAATCCAGTTATACCACAGTACGGGGAGGAGAGTTCAACAGGAACAAAATAGGAGGAAGGTTCTTCAGAAGACAAACTGAAGGAAGGCAGACTTGAAGTAGGACGAAGAAGAGTAGATGTGGGGATAATGCTGAAAGTATCCTCTGATCTGCCCACAAATGAAGATGAAACTAGAATGCTGAGTGAAACTACTTTTTTCAACAAATTTCCAGTGCTGGAAATGGAGAAAAAAATACTCTGCCATCCCACCTCGTGGGGGATCCGTGGCCTGAGAGATGTGGAGGGGTTAGTGGTCAAGCCACTGTAGGCTAATGATAGGCTTGTAACATTTTTTAAACTCTAATATAACACACAATTTTAAGAGATGACTTGAACTGTGTTTATACGACACAATAAACCAATCTGACAATAGATGAATCATTATAGCAACATGTTTAGCATAAATTACATGATGGTACCTTTCCATGCCCCTTCCTGAATTAATGCTTCCCATTACCTGCATGTAAAGTGACATGTGCCTAGAACATCTAATCTGGATTTCAAATTGTTCAATACTGAAGGAAACACAGTAAAAATGCTTGATAGGATTATCTGTGAGTAATCATTGATTCACACAGCATGCATCCCTATATTTCTAATAACCCATCAGTTTCAACTGGTACAATTGCCACTCCCCATTACCCACTCAGTCCTCTGTCTGAATCCATCTGATGTGTATTGCGCTGTAATGGACTGAGACACAAAACAAGGATCAACAGAGCCCCATCTCGAAGGTTAGTATTTGAAGGCTGGGAACAGCTGATCACTGTGGGTGCAGCGTTGTGCAGTGGCTTGGGAAAGGAAGGGCTTTGGTTTCCCGGATTCTTAGCAGTTCGGCACCAGGAATTTTAATCTGGGTGGGCCAGGTTTGTGATCAGGGGGGCCCAATTTTCCATTAGGTGTGGGTCTATGAGTACCCTAAACAATGTGCTGGCATTAATCCAGATTTCCCAGATCCGTGATCCAGCAGAAAATGCCTTCCCAGATCCAGAAAATCCATTTGAACTGCTCTATAAAAAACAGTACACAGCAAAAGAGAAACAACGAAAATAGTGTTGCAACATCAATCTACCGATCTTCCCTTTCCATCTGCTCTTCCCTTTCTATTATATTCACTTCTCCTTCACCTTTCACCCCGCATTAATCTCCCATCGGGTCAGGTCCCCATGACCACCATTCCCATTTACCTGCACTCCCACCTACCCCACACAGCCACATCATGTCTTCAGTGCTTAATTTGTAAATCAAATAAGTGCTAGGGCCCAAATATTTTGTAGCATTCCTGTGACACTGCTGGGTGGGCAGTTCCCCACCACTGCTACCACTACCCATAGGCTTCCCATAGTGTCGACATATTTAGAGTTACCCTACAGCTCGCCACCTGCTCATTTTGGTTGATGGGTGCACTGACTATTACCACTTTATTAAAGTGAGTCTGAGACAATAAGTGGTGTAGATCAAAAATAAGTGCCGGGACTGAGCCCTGGCAAACACCCCCACAAATTAAGCACTGCATTTCTTTCTTGGCCTGGCTGTGGAAAATCAAGGGTGATGCTTCCTCCTCCTCTGCGAGGGCTGAGCATAGAGACCCCCAGTCTTTGCTCCTTCTCAGATGGTTTGCACTCAACAATGCCACCCTGAACACTGTGTCTACTCCCAGCAGGCCCCTAGAGGAGGTGCCTGTGGTCCCTCCATCTTGTTGTAAAAGACAGGGACCCCTTTCCAGAATACTGAAGCAAGAAATAGGACTTTTTGTTTCTTACAAAATGACATTTTGAAGCACAACATTTTATTTTGTTGTTGCATTTTTACAGAACAATTTTGAGGGAGTGCTGGCATGCAGGAGTGAGCGCCAGGATGGGGGGCTGGGGGAGTGGGATCAGGAGGCAGACAGTGCAGGCTGAGCGGTTTCCAGCCTCCTAGTATCGCTCCCGGTGGGGCTTGGCAGGGAAGAGGGGCCCTTGCTCCCCTGCCATGCCCCTGTACATCATTGTCTGGTGCATATTGCTTATATACTGGTTATAATATGTAATTGTTTAGGATAGTTTGTTGTTTGATGTGTTTACTTTGATTTGCTATTGAATTTCACGGTTTTGTTCAATAATGTGGCTTTATATTTTCAAAGAAAGGTGTGTGTGCGTTCTTGGCCGGTCCTGAAACATGCGCTGCCCATTTATTAAACCATGAGTGAGGCTTTTTTGAAATAGCTTATACTGTTTCATTTCTAATCACCCAACAATCACACCATATATAATTTTAAGAAAAAAGTGCCACAGCAATGTTAATGGCCTTTTACCTTTTCTCATATCTGATCACTTCCTTTTGTAAATATCTGCATCTGAGACATTAAAAAGATAAGACCTCGCTGGGAGGGCCTGTGCAGCCCTGGCTGTTTGTGTTTGAGGGGAGAGAGGCCATTTAGGGGGTAAGGGGCATTGGAATATGCCCCTCATCCAAATGTTAAATCCACCTCTGATTGCACGCTTTAGGAAATATTTAAATACAGTTTTTTTAGTTTAAAAAGATGTGCACCTTTTATACTTTTAAAGAGCAAACAGAAACCTGCAGGAAACAGGTGGACCGCACTCCAGGTCACGAGATGCAACACAAATTGAAGAAAACAGCCAAGATGAATTAACTTGGGAAGTTGATTAGTGCTAAACACAGCAGAACCAGAGCACAAGGAAAAAGAAGAGGTAACACGTTTTGCGCTCACAGAGCCCTAGATCACACTAAGGAAGCAGTAGGAAGTACATAGTTAAATAACATCCCAAGTCCATCCACTATGTCAATAGCCACTGTTTATGTCCGAAAAAAACAGTGAAACATGGAGGCAGACATCTTGGAATATATTCATACCAAAGTGATATGGCTTGACCGAATCCTAGTCCATGCGAGTGCGACATTGCTCAATAGTTTAGGATTGTGATAACAAGACTGGCACATGTTTTGATACACTTAAAACTTAAAGAATATTCTAGAGCATGGTAGAAATATCACATGATAAAAATTGGGAAAAGCATATTCATAGAGTATTAAAGTGCAAATACTCGCAGCAATCGATATCGCCTCTAAATTATCAATGAATCAACATAAGATAAAAACACGTTAAAATGCATAAATTGTTAAAAGCATGATCACATAATATTAAAGTGCAAGTGCTTGTAGCAATAGATGAAACCCTGAGATGATCAATGAATCAACATTCATCGACCCATGAGGTTAAAGTGCAAATACTAACAACTGAATTAGACTTGTAACAGACAATGTTCATAAATTGCGAATGCAATCAGCAAGAGAGCCAAAATGGCAATAAAGTGCATGTGCCAAAGGCAGAATGCAGATCATATAAAGTCTTAAGGTGACCATAAGCGGGCACAAGCCAACAACCCTTGCCCCAATTATGGATAGATTACCTTTTATACTTTACCTGCAACATTAAAGAAAACGCTCCTCTCTTGTGTTATTTTCCAGGTGTTGATGATTAATCTTCTGAGAGGCAAATGTTTATTGTGGGTGGGGGCAATCCTCCCAACCTGCTCCCCTCCCAATATTGGTGGGGCCCCACAGCAAATAGCAAATAATTTCCATTTCCGGCACTGCCTAAACACTCAGCACCCAGGATTTACATTGTACTTTCCAAACAAGACCCATGAACTCTGTTATGTTACTCAAACAGTATGAGGTTATCAATTCAGTTCTTATAACTTTGAATCGTGAAAGGTTCTGGCAGTTCAGGCTAGGCTTCCACATAGACAAAGATACATTCTATTTAGGTCGGAACCCGACTGGCAAGTACTCATGAAAAGATGATCTGAAACTGGTCCATACTTGCCATACTAGCCTTATCATTTTCAGGTAGGGTCTTGTTGGACCAACTCGGTGAGGTGCAACTTAATTCCCTAGGCATAGCAAATGAACCACCCACATCTGGGCATATACACTTTCACTTTGGGAGACAAACTGAACCCAACATGCATTGGCAAAGCCAACAGGTTTGGCTTTTGATTAGGCATGGATAGGCTTTTGCCAGGCACTGCGACAAGGGTATCACCTGGCCATAAGATGGAAACAGTGCCTGGGCATATGATGGCATTGCCTGCCAAATGTCTGTCTAATACCTATACACAAGGCAAAACTGCTGGCTTTGCGATTGCTTGTTTTAGACAGGACTCTTGTGCAACGAACAAAGGCATTGATGCAGATATTGCTCATCATATCAGCTGCTAAAGATACACACACACAGATTTTTATCACACCAGGAGCTCATTTACAGAGGCCATTAAGTAAATAAATACTAAAAGAAAATGCTTCGATATAACACCGCCAGGTTCTATACAGCACAGTGATTGATGTTACTTTGTGATAGAGCTTGCTCAAAGCGTTCCCAAAGGGTACGTTTTGGCGGTGAGGGGAAAGTAGTTGGTAGTAATGCCATAGGCATTCACCTGGCCATGGCTAGTCATTGGGTGGATAAATGACCAAACACGCCTGCAGGATGTGTTTTACCCCTCACACCCTGTCTCCATCCTATCTGTGTTCCATTGCAAGAGTTCTGGCTTACACCTAGTAGGCATAACTAACAAAAAATGGATGCAAGGCTCCAAATTAATCATAACCACTTGCATTGCTCTGGTCAGCTTTCCATACCATTGTCTGCAAGTCAGCCTTGGCCCTGCCACTAATGTGAGCAGCCCTGTCTGAACTGCTAGACTGCTAGACTACAAGCCCTAAAAATGCCTGTGGTTGTTTGTGTTCCAGTGCAGGGGGTACATGGCCTAGCAGTTGAGACTGAACTGCACCTTTTGGTGGCAGAACCAAGTGTCATCTGTTTATGGCTTGTCCCCTTCTGTAATGGTACAAACATACTAAATAATTATGACATGGAATGCTGTACAGAGCAATGATAGTGGAAATGTTTAATTGAAATCCTTGCATCTATCGCTTTTTGATTTTACTACTCTTCCCTCCAGAATTACATTTTTGTTACTGCCAACCTTATTCTTTTCACTTATACTTAAGTTGTTAATGCAGAAGAATATATATTTTTAATGTGATTTGTAAGGGTCCTGTGACAAATATTTGAATAACATCAATACTCTACATGGGAATGCCATTGCCTGTAAGGCTAGGGTGGCGTAACCGCTAGCCAATATTCCCCCTAGTGGCGGTAACATGCAGAAGGTCCTTCCAGGGGAGAGCTCCCATCATGGGGATGAGGATGTATATTCTGGGCCACAACCACCTTATTCCCTTAATAACTCCATCATCCAGAATAGCAGTACAGCACCAGATATGCCTTACTGTACTCAAATGCCATATTGCAACCTGTTATGGTGCAGTAGTACTAGAACGGGGAAACCCTGAGGAGGCATAGAGATCGCTTTTGCTAAAAAAGAACAAAAGACTTGAAGAAGGACATACCTTGTTGTCAACCCCAGCCGGGAGAGGCAACAGGTGCAGAAACCAGCGGGAGTTTCAAACGCTGTGGGCAGACCAGAGTCGGAGAGGAGTGGATGACGCCAGCGAAGTGGGCAGAAGTTCTCTGTGGGTCCAGCTGATGTAGACCCTAATGCGAATCAGGAGAGAAGAGCCGAGCAGCAAACCAGAGTGTGGAGCTGCTGCGGTGCTGTGAAAACCAGAGAGAGAAGCCTGGTGCATTGGAGAGAAGAACCCCAGTCCCAGGAAGTCCCAGTGGTGTACCAGTGGTGTACCAAAATCCCTCAGATGGTAATGGGAGGTGCAAGAGACCCAGAGGGGACGCAGGTGTGGAAGATAGATGGAGCTCTAACACTTTCATACCCAGCATCCGAATAGAGTTTCCTCATTGCAGTGGTGCCAATAAGCCCAGTGACCACAAGAGATGGGTAGAAGACCCCAACCATTACAAAACCAAGCATCCATGGAGAGTTTCCTCATTGCAGTGGCGACAAGTCCACTGACCACCAGAGATGGGTCAGAGAACCCAACTGTTGGAAACCAAGCATCCAAGGAGAGCTTCCTTGTCGCAGTGGCACTAACAAGCCCACTGACCACCAGAGAAAAGGGAACTGAACAAGCAAGGAGAACTTCCTCGACGCAGTGGCGGTACTAAGCTGAGTGATCAACAAAGAAGGATTTGGGACTTTTCTAACACCAAAACAGAGTGGCAAAGTGTATAGCAAGCTGAAGATTGTGAGAAAGAACCTTTTAGACACCAGGAGAAGGGAGTCATTCTCCTTGGGAAAGGGCTAAAGGCTTTGGGACAAACTCTAAAGATGCCAGCGCAGGGAGTAATTCTCCGTGGCCTTGTTGTAAACTGTGCCAAGAAATAACAGGAGAAGGGAGCCATTCTCCTGGTCCTGAACTGTGAATTGTGCTAGAGACACAGGGGAAGGGAGCCATTCCCACTGGTTTTATTCGAAACTGTATAGACCTATACCAGGAGAAGGGAGCCATTCTCCTGGACATGGACATTATATAAAGGCTGTGTGAAACCCGCAAACCAGGGGAAGAAAGTAATTCCCACTGACATCCTTGTTGCAAGAGAACATAATTTTAAAACACTATCTGAGCATCAGGAGAAGGGAGAAATTCTCCTGGAAGAGGAACTGTCTGTTAGATTATCCTTTAGTTGTGGTGTGAGGGATAGAAGTAGGTTTTGACACAGGATGGTGGAGTTTGATTTGACAGGCATTCTGATGGACCCTTCAGTATTAGTGTTGAGGCAGGGAAACCCTTCTTAGAAGATAGGGATAGTGAGGGCCTCTTTATGCACAAATAAAAGTCTATAACCACCACCATGCCCCCTTTGTGTCAGCTTCCTTCTTCAACACCCTTACAGAGGCGAGTCGATGCACCTTTTGCAGAAATCTGTGATTTCAGGTTTGAGAAAATAGTTGTAGGCAGGCTGCTTGAGTATGTGTGCTTGAGTAAGTGTGCTACCTAACTTTGAGGTGTGAATGGCCCTCCATCTTCCTGGACATTTGTGCTATCATGGCTGTCGGCATAGATCATTGTCCAGGGCAAGCAAACAAATCCTGCCCGGGCCTCCTGCAGTGAAGCCTCTCAGAAAGCTAATCTCTCTGAGGTTCTGGCTGAACATTTAGAGCGAAATGCCCGCTCTCTCTTGTCCCACATTCAAGGTCTCCTTTCTAGGGGGCCAGGGGATGGTCTTGGGGGGGCTGGTCCCTGTTACCCTCCTTAGGGGTCAGAAAGAAGGACGCGCACACGGAGGGAGTGGAGGACAAACACAACCTTTATTCTCCGTAACAACAGGAAACTGGCGCTCTCGCGCCTCACCCAGAACTCCCCTTTCTCTCTCCCACTCCCCATAACATAACTCCGCCTTCCCAACGGCGGGGGCCGCACTCCTTAACCCTTGGGTGCCTGGCAACACCACCCCCGAACAATATATCCAAACATCAACCTCAACACTCTTCAACAAGTCTCACAGGCTTCTTGACGGTTCTCCGTGGTCTCTCGTCTCGGGCACCTGGCCCTAACAAGTCCAGAGTTCCCGTCTCCAGGCTTGTCCCTCCCGGGTCTCCTCCCGGAGGGATCCACAGGTCATCCCGCGATTCTCGCGGTTCTGGAGAACTCGATCGCTGAGGCAACTCTGCTCCCTCACGCCTCATGTAGTGTCTGAATTGCTGACAGTTCCTGGTGACAGTTCTGTTCTGATCCTCGGCTGTCACCATTGTGCCTTTCACAGCGGTCACCCTCATGGGGCTTGGGGCAAACCGCGGATCTGTCTTCCTGGGCATTGGTTGTTGGACAAGCACTTCATCCCCTATGTGAAAGTCTGGTATCACCGCTTGGCGGCGAGAATCAGTGTCTCGTCTTGCTCTCTCTTTGGCCTCTGCGCCCCTTTGGAGTACGTCCATGTCGGGCAGCTCCTCATAGGACGTATTGCGTGGTATGCGGGTTCGCACCTCGTAGCGAAGCATTAGCTAGGCAGGTGTTCTGTTCGTAGCTTCATGGGGTGTGTTTCTATAGTCCCGTAGAAGTCGGCACAGTGCTTGGTGTGGATCTGTTGCTTCTATTCTGGCTCTCTGTCTCGTCTTCTTTATCGACGCCATGAAGCGCTCAGCCATTCCATTCGCTTGGGGGTGGCGAGGAGTTATCTTCATGTGCTCGAAACCCAAATGTTCCGCCAGTGTCCCGAACTCACGTCCACAGAACGGTGGTCCGTTGTCGGATTCGACTATTTTGGGAATTCCCCACTCACTGAATACTTCCTCTAGTGCCGCTGCTACCTGGGGAAATGCAGTGGTGGTGACCGTTTTGACGATCGGAAATCTTGAATGTTCATCTATTAGGAGCAGGAGGTAGTCACCCGCTTCCATGGGCCCATAGAAGTCCATGGCTACACGCTCCCACGGCCGATCGGGTATCCGTGTGTGCTGTAACGGGGATGGATGTTCCGCAGGAGCCGTGCACTGGCAGGCATGACAGTTCTTCACCCATTCCTCAACCGCTGCGTCTAGAAATGGGAACCAGACATGGCACCTCAGCTGCTTTTTGGTGTTTTCGGCTCCTCTGTGTCCCTCATGAGCCGTTCCGACAACCTCGTTCCTTAACGTGGTGGGGATGACAATCCTGCACCCTCGGAGGAGGATATTGTTGTCCTTGACGGCCAGTTCCCTATGTATCCTGGCCAGCCTCTCAATCTCCTGTTTGCACACCCCTGGGTGTGCCAGCATTGCTCTGTGGTAGTCTCTCCACTTGCTGGCAGACGTGAGGCTGATGGCGAGGGCTGTAGTGGGGTCTGCAGCTGACGCGGCGGCAACCCTCTCAAGGGATTGCGCCGGTGGCAATGCGTTGGAAGCTATGTACTGCACATAGGCGACGTCTCCTTTCCGGGTCAGCGGTGCCCCGACCGGGTGTCATGACAAATAGTCCGCGGGGTTAAGGTCACCCCCGGGACGATGTATAATGTCATAGTTGTATTCCTGTAGGCGGATGCCCCACCGCTCAATTCTAGGGGGCATCTTGGTGTGAGGGTTCCCGAAGAGCGACTGCAGCGCCTGGTGGTCCGTTATTAAGGTGAACTTTTTCCCGATGATGAAGTTATGGAAATGCTCACAAGCCCAGACGGCAGCCAGACTCTCTTTTTCCGCCTGGGAGTAGACCAGCTCAGGAGTGGACAGCGCCCTACTTGCGTAGGCGACCACGTACCTCGGGTGGACATCCGCGCCGCTGGTTTGAGCTAAAATGGCCCAGAGACCCACTGGGCTTGCATCCACCACAATTTCGGTGTGCCATGAGGGGTTGAAGTATGCTAGGCGGTGAGCTTCTGTCAGGGCCTGCTTGATGTCGGAGAACGCCTGGTGGCACACAGGGGTCCACTCAAAAACTGATTCCTTTTGCAGGAGTTTCCTCAGTGGGTCGGTAAGGGACGCATAGTTGGGTGTGTATCTTGCGCAGTAGCCTGCCATTTCGTGGAAAGAACGGACATCAGCGACTTGCTGCGGCTCACCCAGGTTGGTGATCGTGTCGACCTTGTCTGGATCCGGCAGCATTCCTTCACTGGAAAAGATGTGCCCGAAGAATTTCAGTTTTGTCTTGCTGAAACGACACTTGGTAATGTTGAGGGTGAGGCCCGCTTCCTGAAGTGCTGCACATGTTGCATGTAGGGCCTTGTCGTGGGACTCCTTTGATGATCCAAAAACGAGGATATTGTCGCTGTAGTTCAGAGTGCCCTTGATGGGTCTGATCACCTGCCATATGGCTTCCTGGAAAATTTCCGCAGCGGACGAGATCCCGAAGTTCAGTCGCCGGTACCTGAAAAGTCCGTCGTGTGTCGCGAACGTCGTAATGGGTCTGGACTCTGGGTGTAACTCCAGCTGATGGTAGCCTTGGATCAGGTCAAGTTTGGAGAACATCTGTGCATTGTTCAATTGTACGATCATGTCCTCGATGCATGGTCCCGGATGCCTCTCCCGCTGAATAGCGGTGTTTGCCACCCTCATGTCCACGCACAACCGGATCTTGCCTCCTTCCTTGGGCACAACTACAAGGGGGGATACCCATGGCGTCGGCCCCGTAGCTGGTTCGATGATGCCATCGGAAAGCAGTTGTTGGAGTGCTTCCGATACGGCTGCTTGCAGGTGAAAACCTACCCTCCGAGGATGTTGTGGCACTGGCCTCACCGAGGGATCAATGTGAAGTCGGATGGGCGGGGCTTTGAGTTTTCCCAGCCCAGTGGATAGGTTGGGGAAGTCCCTTGTGATGTCAGCCTGTGTGACAAGGTTTTGTGACAGGTGGCATGTTACGGTGCCAACCGAGTCCCTCAAGTTCAGCCCGCTTGAGGTCGCCGTGATGGTGTCCCCTGTCCTCACGTGTATCTCAATTAACCCCAAGCGGGATGCCGTGTGATAACTGAGTAGGCACCGACTTCTGGCGAGTGACCGAATGATGTGTATTTATGTGTCAACTTGCCGACCATTCAGGAGGAAACGTTGTGTGAAATATCCTACTATCTGTAGGGGGGTGGTGGCTCCCCACTGGAAGATCCTCGAGCGAGATTGTTCGAGCACCGGCGGGTCCGGTATCTTGGCATAATCCTGCTCGCCCATAATGTTGACAGTGGCGCCTGAGTCAATCATGAATTGGAATTGGCAGTTTCCCATTTTGATGGGGATTTTGGGGGCCTCTCTGGCCTCTTCTGTGTCAAGTATGAGATTGACAAACTCGTCCTGGTCTTGTGGGTCATATGGCATGTTGTATGCAGCTTCCTGCTCGTCATGGTAGAAAGTCTCAGGCCTGTATTCTGTCGGTGGATGGTCATACTCGTCCGTGGGATACCCGGTTTGGTCTGCCTGGTCTGGCTGCAGTGGGTACCCTTGTTACTCGTCAATGGCTCTGATATATCGCCTCTGTCCTTGCCCTTGTTGGTAGTATCTGGGTTGATTATATGGCGGAGGTGGCGAGCGGAAAGGCGTCCTGGCAGGCGCTTGGGGCCTCACCGGAGGGAATGGAATGCCTTCTTGGCATACCGAGTGAAAGTGTCCCTCTCTTCCACAGTTTGTGCATCTTTGGGATAGAGCTGGGCATGACCCTGCATGTGGAAAGGACATCCCACAGCGGTAGCATTGTCTCTGTTGGCGTGGAGCTTGCGTGGTTTGTGCTCTGTATGGTTGTACCCTCTGTCACCCGGACGAGATGACTGTATGGCTGCGACAAGTTCAGCTGAGTCTTGTTTGGGGTTGCCAGGATTTCCCATGAATGCGGCTTGAGCGTCAACTCTCTCGTGTATGCGAGCGAGCTCGCTAACTTCTTGGATGGTGAGTGGCTTCTTCAGGAGCTGTTTTTTGAGAGCAGTGGATAGGCATCCTTCTATGACCCTCAATCTTATTGCTTCCTCTAATGAAAATGCGTCGAACTGGCAGTTTGTGCCCTTCACTCTTAGGTGGGTTATGAATTCGTCGACTGTCTCTTGTGGCATTTGGGTGCACTTGTTGAACAAATAACGTTCATAGTCACGGTTGACTTCTATGATGAGGAGTTTATCTAGAGCCTTGATCAAATTTTTGAAAGTGTTCTGTTCGGCTGCGGGAATGGTCTTCACCACAGTGTTTATCTCCCCCCCCCCACCAGGTTGAGGAAGATATCCCTGATATTGGGAGAGTCACCATCATCAGACCCTCTCACATAATGCTGGAAGTCCTCCATCCAGTCAGTCCATCTCGGCCCCTTCGTGGCCTGTGGGGTCATGGTGAATGGCGGGGGTAGTCGCAGCTGAATCGGCTGTGCCGCACGGGCCGGTTGAGGTGATCCAGGGTTGGACCCTGGGTTGGAGCCGTGACTGCTCATGACGCCTGGTAGTGGGAGCTTGTGGGTGAGCGCTCAGCCCGCGCGTGTCCACCAGTTGAGCGAGCGAGTGTCTCCACCCACCTGGGAGCCTGTTGCTGGGAGTGGGCAGGCGGCGTCCTTGGTGCTGCGGGGCGGGGGCGTCACCAGCTCCGTCGGGCCTTCGTGGCGAGCTCAGGTGACAGGCGAACACCCCAGACGTCCGTGTGAGGCTGCTGGAGGGCATGGGTGGAATCACCCGATTTCGCGCTTGTCAGTGCTTGCGCTGCCTCGTGGGGACCTGGCGGACTGCCAGGGCTCAGAATTGCACTTCCCAGTGAAGTGAGACCAAGGGGGGGTATGGCGCGTGAATGCACGCTTATGCGGTCAGCAGCCGCCCCCAGGCAGGAGGTTCGGGTACAGCCTGAGTGCGGAGAATGGCAGATTGCCAGCAAATGAAGCCTCGGATGCGCGCCCAGCGCGGAGACGGCGGAATGCCAAAGGAGGAGGCTTGGAAACGCTCCAAGCATGGAGGTGGCGGAATGCCACAGGAGGAGGACTCCGTTACACCTATGGAACAGCCTGGTCGCCAGTGTTACCCTCCTTAGGGGTCAGAAAGGAGGACGCGCACACGGAGGGAGTGGAGGACAAACACAACCTTTATTCTCTGTAACAACAGGAAACTGGCTCTCGCGCCTTACCCAGAACTCCCCTTTCTCTCTCCCACTCCCCATAACATAACTCCGCCTTCCCAACGGCGGGGGCCGCACTCCTTAACCCTTGAGTGCCTGGCAACAGTCCCCTTAGGCCCCCTGCCAGGCCTGATTCTTAGAGACCATTTATGCTGCATTCCGGATCCAGGGACATCGGACCCAATTCCAGCAATGCAGCAATTCCAGTATATTTGGAGCTCCTGGCTGGAACTGGCGGCCGGCTGTGGGAAACACTGCTTGCACTCTCCTCAATGTGTGAGAACAAAGCGTGTCCCACAATCCTTCAGGGCCATTCTTTTGTGGCTCTCCATTGCCAGTGTGACATGCTGCTTAAAGGTACACATGCGCGGTACCGTCTGTATTGTACACAATTACCTACTCCCAAAAGTTCGACCCGCAAAAGTCCAACCCCCAATTTTCCGCATATATATATGTGGGAGGCTGAGGGGTAAAGTGAATAAAAAATGTATAGGGGTAAGGTGGGGGTCTCCCCCCCACATATATATTTGTGCAAAATTGGGGAAAAAAATAAGGACTTTTGGGGGTTGAACTTTTCGGTTCGGTAAAATCACGTAGATGCGGTACTGTTTATTAAAGGATTTTACATCATCTGCTTTAGAAGGGAAACTAAAAAAGGATTAACATAGTTTGTAGTCTCAAGCACTGCTGAGTTCTCTTTACTCAGTTCGATTTTCATCTACATCTCCCCTTTGTTTCTCTTCATCTCAAGTCCCAATACCCTGTGCTTCATGTGGTTCTTCGTGCTCTGTTGATATTGCGCTGATTTCTTCTAGCTCAGATTCTCAGTGATTGCCCTTGTTGAATGTACATGCATCATGGATGTAATACTGGTTGCAATGGAAAGGGGCTTCATTTCATGGATCCATATTCTTCTCTGCCAATTTCACTTTGGTCTTGTTTGCTTTGCTCTCTTAGTACGGGGCGATGTGGCTTCACCCTTTTGCCTAGATAAACAGTGTTGAGTGACATTTGCAACACTTCCAAAGGTGGACTGAATTTTGAAGCCAGACCTTTTATTCTGGGTGGTAGTTCCCCTTTACCCCGTCCCCTCGTATGAAGGTGTGGGATGCTGTAGCATACCTTTTATAGAACGCCTCCCTACTTCTTCATTTCATCCCAAGAAGCTAAGCTAAAAAGCTCTTCCTAGACATTCTTTTATTAATCTACTAGTGTACATGGGCCAAAGTGCAGGTTTTACAGTAGGACCACTATATATCCTAAGCCAACAGCTCCTTCTATCGGTGACATCAGGCGAAGCTATGGAAATTGGCATTGTCTCTATATATCCTAAGGCAACAGCTCCCTCTAGCGGTGACAACAAGTGAAGCTCTGTGAATTGGCATTGTCTCTATATATCCTAAGGCAACAGTGTCCTCTAGCAGTGACAACAGGCCAAGCTACTGCATCGGACAAACATACAAGGACAAACATACATATGGCCTTTTATTATATTGTTAGATTATTTTTCTCGACTTGTATATAATCCCAGTGGTCATAGAGGGTTGATGTTCGGTGAACAAACCTTGTTTGTTCGGGTAGGCCATAGTATTAGACATACATTGTATGTCATTTTTCAAAAAAATGAACTTGGGGTGATCTTCAAATCAGAATAGGCCTTGGAATGCTTTCAGGGTGGATGCTGTGGTGATTTTTGGTTTTAACACATATGGTGGCGCTAGCTGCATGGGTGTTCAGTAGCAGGATATTTGGTTGACATGGTAACTGATGCTCAGGCTGGAATTTTCTGCAGCAGAAATATTTTTTATTTGTATCCCAGGGCTGTTTAAACCAATGTGTGGTGTTTTACAATGATTCAACCAATCAGGAGTCTTATATTGGGAAGCACATGCTTTCATCGTGTTCTGGCGTAAGGATCCTTCCTTTTCCTCCTCACGCCCACCCCTGTCTGTCTGTGTGTCAACTCTTTTCCATGATACCAGCTGTCAGGTAAGAAAGAGTCCTCAGATGTTCCTGGAAAACAAGGTAAGACTATCCACCCTTTATCTAGCCCAATTCATAGCCATCAAGCCTTTTCTATCTCTCTTTTCTTATAAAAGAACTAAAAGTGATTCTATGTACGCATTCATTCCTGGTTGCCGCTCTTTTTCCCTACTTAAGGAGCGCTCAAGCTTCTTTTCTTTTGCAGTTGGGGAGCAGATGCAAGTGGATCTAGTTCACCTGGCCTAAGACCCACCCACCTGACGCCTTCCAGGTTGCTGCTCTTTTTCCCCACTTAAGGAGCACTCAACCTTCTTAGCCGTGCCTCTTCCTTCCTGCTCTTAACTCTTAGATCAAGGGCGTCTTTCGCCCGGGCGTCCGAAGTGAAGGGCAGATGAAGAAAAGGGCAATTCCTGTTTGGACCTGTTCGGACCAGGAGGACCCAGGGCCCGAACCCCTGCTCAGAAAGCAGGTAAGCATGCACCAACATGTTTTTACTCCCTCTGTTCCCACAGGCCGTCCCCAGCCCCTCTGCTCCCCCCATGATGTTCCCTTCTACCCCCCACCCTTCTCGCACACAGGTGCTGCCTGTTTTGCTTGATTCGTCTACCCTGCTCCCCCTCCCTCCTACTTCTTCAGGAGTCTGTCCTGATACTTTCTGGGTTGACCATCACCGTCTTGTGGCCAATGCTGGACTTGACATTTATGGACTTCATTGTTTCATGGTGTGTCACCCTTTCTCAACTCTCATGCTGGACTTCCTTTGCATCTTGTACTCATGGTGGCCCTGAATCATGCTGTGCCCATCTTCATCTTGTATCCAGACTTGCAACATTATGGCCCTCATTACAACACTGGCGCTAAACCATGGCGTTATTAGCACCATGGTTGGTGCCGGTGTTGTAACGAGTCCGCCATGGTGAAATGGGGAAATACTGCCCCTTCCAAGGTTGGCGGGGCGGTATTTCCCCATTTCACCATGGCCCTTCTCCATTCACATTTTTGCCCTGTAGGGCTCAATTGGCATGGGGAAGGCAGCAATTAAGGTACCACAAATTACGGTACTGTAATTGCCTGCGAGGTCCCTTTGCGGGTCCCTACTTTAACGGCTGGTCCAGACCCGCCGTTCAGGTCGGGTCCCGCAAAGGGACCTCGTAGTAAGGCGCAAAGTGGTTAACGGCACTGCAGCCTTTTACGGCGCTGTTAACCACTTAGCGCCTGGGTCGTAATGAGGCCCTATGTGTTACTACTGACTTCTGCAATTGTATTCGCTCTCCCCCCTTGCTTCTCCACTCTTTTTGACTGCTTACTCTGTTCTCTCCTCCTCTCCCTCTCTCCCTTTCTCCTATTTCCTATCTCCTCCCCTCCTCACCTTACTTTCTTCTATTCACTTACGCTATCAGAATTGTCCCTGGACCTAGTATGCTCCTCTCCCCCCCCTTAGTTATTTCCCTCCCTCACCACTATATGAAATGTCATCAGGCCTAATAAAATAGTCGCTTGTTTTGTTCCTCAACTCCCTTTCTGCACCCCTCTCCCTCTCCTTTTGTTTTTCTCCGGCTCTACCAGAAATGTTGTCAGACCTAGTACAGTAGTCGCCTGTCTGTTTCCATTTCCTTCCCACTCTCACCCTCCCTTCCTTATCTATGTTTTAGCACTTGCACTATCTGAAATGTGTCAGGCTGAGTAACAATGTCATTGTATTTTCCCTTGTTCCCTCCCTTGCCTTGAAGCGCTTTGAAACACATTGTGTATAGGCGCCATATAAATAAACTATCATATCATACCATATCATTTAGTATTTGTAGCTTTATGACGCCTTTAATTTCGTGTTTGTCACGTGCGTTGCTAATTAAAGATGGCGTGGGAAGCAGTACTGCACCCGGTTTTCCAACATTTCATTATGATTGCTTTAAAGATGTCAGTGTTACGTCTTTAACTGGGTGTGCGCATGCGTGAGCCTCGTTATGGCCACGCATGCACGTCTGAAATAAAGACGGTCCGTGCGGCAGATGCCGCCGGGACCTTGGAACGAACGGACGTGTGTTCACTGTTGTCTGAGTGGGCATGCGTACGGATGCTAGTACGGGGCGGCCCGAGGCACGGGGGACACCATCACATTGGCGACGAGGCAGGACACGGGGAGAGAAACGCTCGGCACGTACAAACGTGTCGCCATGAGTATTTCATCTTCTCGTGTATCACGAACCTCACACGTGTGATGGTGGCCATTTTGTTTTTGGTATTGACAGTAGTTGCGGCCCGCGAGGGTGCTCGTGCGCTGCCTAAATACTGAGGTGAACATTTCCTCAATTTTTGGACACTCTGCAGTTCTCCCAAAACAAAAAGGGGGACTGCACTTCGGCCTGTACAAACAGGTTGTGGGAGAGAGGAAGCCACAGCGCATCATCACAGCATCTCAGCCCAAGAATTCTGGTACGTTGAATCCGAATTTAGCCAGGTTTGCGGCCTCTAATATGGATTGAGGTGCCTGTGCGACCTGTGAAGATGGCGGACAGCGACGGAGAAGCTCCTGCGGCGGCGAGTGTGGTGAGAAGGCAGCGTGGCTCCTTACAACCCATGCAAGAATTTGATACTTCAGGCCCACCCTCAAAACTGGGACCGAGATGGCTTTTATGGATCAAAAAACTTGATATGTTTTTTGCAGCCATTGGGGAAACGGACGATGATGCCAAAGTGGCGACACTGCTATACTCAGCGGGGACAGAAGTATTGCGCATTCATGAATCCTTCACCTCATCGGTGGTGACTTACGATGCTGTCAAAACGGCACTTAAGGACCATTTTATTCCTTTATCCAACATTGACTTTGACAGGTTTGTCATGTGCGGAGAAAAGCAGCATGAGGATGAATTGTTGGATCAATTTTGTGCATGCTTAAGACAGCTAGCCACCACGTGCAGATGGACGAACGTGGAAGTAATGGTCCGCCATCAACTAATTCAAATTTGCAGCTCAGGTAAACTGTGGAGACAGGTCCTGAGGGAGCCAGGCATGTGTCTAGCACAGATATTGGACAGTGGATGAGTGTACGAACTGGCCGAAAGTAGAGGAGCCAAGATGGATGCTGGCGAACGCCCAGGCAAGCATGAGGACGCTTTTGCCATAGGGAGACAACCTCAGGCAAAACCGAGGTGGAGCCAGAAGAGACAGGAACCAACAACACCGCAAGGTGGTTCTGCCGTTTGTCAATATTGTGGGTATGACTTACCACATTCAGAAGACTGTCCAGCTAAATTAAGGGTCTGCGGGAGATGCAACACGCCAGGGCACTATGCCAGGATGTGTAGAGCTGCCGCCCCGGTTGCCATGCAGAGAGGGCCCGCCAGGCTAAGCGGTGGGTTTAGGAGACAACGTAATATTGCTGCAGTGGAGCAGGAAACCCAGAGGCTCAACATCACAGAGGAGGAGGAGGAGGATGAAGAAGTCTTCTTCATCTCGAATTTGGCGACAGGGACCAAGAAATGCAGACAACCGATGTGCGTTGTGGACATTCAAGGGGTTCCTACACAGGTGCTAATTGACACTGGGGCCTCGGTGTGTGTGCTGGCCACTGAACATTTCCTGGTCAGACCATCCCAGGTCCTCCTCCACTGGACAAGTCAAGGGCCAAAATGTTCACGTTCGGGGGTGACACTCCCTTGCCCATAAAAGGGGTGTTTGTGGCTCCCGCATCCTGAGGAGACAAGGCGATTAAAGCAAGGTTTTTCGTCACAGATGTCAGCCCACAGTCCCTGTTGAGTTGTGCGGCCTTGGAAGCGTTGGCCCTTGTTCATTTTGCGCTTGCGATCTACCAAGGGGACATTACTTCACTTTTGGAGAGGTTTGCGGATACCTTCCAAGGGATTGGCAGACTGAAAGCAGAGCCAGTGCGACTGCATATAGACGAAACCTTTCACCCGATAGCGCTGAATCACCGACGTATTCCGTTCCACCTTCGTTCCCAGGTCAAAGATGAGCTCAAAGCACTCATCAGCATGGACATCATCGAAAGGGTGGAGGGGCCGACTCCATGGGTCTCGCCGATAGTTGTGGCGCCGAAGCCTAAACAACCGGGCAAGGTACGCATCTGTGTGGACATGCGGTTGCCCAATGCAGCCATTAAGCGTGAACGCCACCTGACGCCCACGCTAGATGACATTATCGGCGAACTACAGGGAGCCAGGATATTCTCCAAGCTGGATCTGAGGGCAGGATACCACCAACTTGAGCTGCACACAGACTCGAGGTACATTACCACCTTTACCACACACGAGAGTCTGTAACAATTCAATCACCTTAGCTTTGGGATATCCTCTGCCGCAGAGGTCTTTCAAAATGCCATCAGGGGCGCTCTGGCAGGCCTCAAGGGAGTGATAAATATGAGTGACGATATTTTGGTCTTCGCCACATCGCATGCCGAGCACATGAAACGTTTGGAGGCAACCCTGCAGAGACTGAAAGACCTTGGCCTCACTTTACATTGTGAGAAATGCGAATTCTTCAAGGACCTTTGGGTTCTTTGGTTTCGTGTTTCACGAGAACGGGGTGTCCCCGGATCTGGAAAAAGTGAGAGATATCGGCAAGGCCGCAGTTTTCTGGGGATGGTTAATTATTGCGGCCGATTCATCAAGGGGCTGGCATCCCTCTCTGAACCACTCCGGGCCCTGACAAAGAACGTCGCTGTCTGGATGTGGGACAAAAAAGAACAAGAGGCATTTCTGGCGATCAAGACGGTGCTGTCCGACCAGGACACGGTTGCGTATTTTGACCCCAAGGTCGAATCAGAGATTGTGGTGGATGCGAGCCCGCTGGGCTTGGGGGCAGTCCTAATGCAAGCGGATGCGAGAGGCGAAATGCTACCCATTGCATATGCGAGCAAAGCCCTCACGGAGACAGAGAGACACTACTCTCAGATTGAGAGGGAGGCCCTAGCTATCCTGTGAGGCTGCAGACACTTTGGGTTGTACATTTTGGGGAAACCCGTGACTGTTATAACGGATCACAAGCCACTTCTGCCCATCCTAGCGGGCGCGCCTTCAAAGCCACCTCCCCGGATAGAGCGGTGGATGCTCGCCCTTATCGAATATGGGGTCAAATTGGTATACCGCCCGGGGACGAACAATCCGGCAGACTACCTGTCCCGCCACCCCAACAAGAAAAGGGAAGATGGACATGGGGAAGTCGTGGAGTGCCAAGAATTCATCCACAACATTGTGGAGTGTGCCATGCCGGTGGTGCTGGACAGAAATGTTGTGGCACAGGAGTCGGCGAACGACGATGTATTCCAGATTATCCAAGCGGCGATTAGGAGTGGGGAATGGAGAGATATCCTACAGAACAACACAAGAGGGGAAGACAGAGCCCAGAGGGACCTCCAGGCACTATGGAAAATTTGTGATGAACTCTCCATCTCTGAGGATGGTTTGCTGCTAAGAGGGAGGCAAATTGTTGTACCACGGTCGCTGAGGGCTCGAGTCCTGGAGCTGGCCCACACTGGACACCAGGGGGACACTCGTACATACGGAGGACTTCTTTGTACCAGGAGGGATTCATCCCTGTGAACTTCAGCACCTTTATGCATTATGCAGTGACTTATGAGCTATCTATATAGCCTGGATTCGATAAAGGCAGCTCTGCCGAAACACGTGTCATCCACAAAGGCTCTAACATCACAAAAATAAAAGGAATTTATTAATCATCACTACTTGCCATTCCATTATTTTTCGGCGCACTATCAAGGGATAGCTCAACACAACAATTATAAAAACGAAGGCAAGACTGCGACCAAAAGTATGGTTTCCAGATCTGGAGGGCTTTGTTGAGGCGCATGTGAAAGGATGTTTGCCGTGCCAAGCAGCAAGTCCCCTGGAAAGAGCACCACCGATTAACTCCATGGAGCGGAGTGAGAAGCCATGGGGTACGGTCCATGCTGACTTTGGGTTGACTGGAAGGGGCATGTACTTCTTAGTGGTAGTGGACCAGTGGTCGAGATATCCGGAGGTGGAGCTCGTGGATTCAACGGCCAATGACCATACTATCCTGGCGTTAGAATTTTTTTTTGCCTTGCATAGCCTCCCGGAAGTTCTCTGCTCGGATAATGGACCAGCATTTACTGGACACCAATTTGGGCAGTATCTGAGAGAAAGGGGTATACAGCACCGGAAGGTGTCTCACTCTGGCCCCGGGTGAATGGAAAGGCCGAAAGGCTTATGAGAATGCTCAACAAGGTGTTTCGCATCGCAGCAAACAGTGGAGGGGAACTGAAGAGGAATCTTTTCGAGTTTCTCAGAGAGTACAGGACGACCCCTCACCAGTCCACCGGAGTGGCCCCAGCAGAGGCTCTGTTTGGGCGATGTCCTAGAGGGCTCCTCCCAGAAGTGGGAAGGCGTGAGCCGGGGGTTATAGACAATGACAGAGTGAGAAAAGAGCGCGAGGCCCACAACGAGAAGGAGAGCGGAAGGAGAAGGCTGCAAAACAAGGAGATAGTGGTGGGAGACTCAGTGCTGCTACGCAACCGCAGGTCTTTGCCTTATGAGCCACAACCGTGGGCTGTCACCCATGTCAAGGGATCCATGATTACCGCGGCGAGCGAAAGAGGAACTATCACCCGCAACCAATCATTTTTCAAGAAGATCGACATCCGGCCCGGAGTTGCTGAGCCGGTGGGGCCCTCACGACACGAGAACGGTTCTGAGCTCCCTGAAGAGGACCTGTCCGTGGATCCGCCACGGGCAGTCGGGACCCCGCCACCAAGTCCGAGAGTGGAGCGGCGGTACCCTGCGCGACAAGGACGCAACTTACTTGTTCGGCTCAAGGACTACGTCCTGGACTCAGGAGACTGAACAGGTGACTGCCCGAGGCCAATAAACTACTGTTAAGAAAAGTTAATTTTTGTTATTTAAGCCTGTTCAAGTTGTGAGTTTTTGCACTATTTTGTTTAAAGAAAAAAAGGGATGTTATGTCTTTAACTGGGTGCGCGCATGCGCAAGCCTCATTATGGCCATGCATGTGCGTTTGAAATAAAGACGGTCCGTACGGCAGATGCCGCCGGGACCTTGGAACGAACGGACGTGTGTTCACTGTTGTCTGAGTGAGCATGCGTACGGATGCTAGTAGGGGGCGGCCCGAGGCATGGGGGACACCATCACAGTCAGGTGTGTTTTTTTCGGGCGGCATCACGTAACTAGGGTTTCAGAAGGTACTTCTTCCAGTTGTTCCGTGTTTCTGATGGCAACACTGCGCAAGGCTGGGGCTCTGGGAATGACGGCCTCCTCTGGGGAGACCATCCGTGGGGGTAGGGTTGTGCAGGGATGCAGGTGTATTCAGATGGTCTGTGGGAGGGGGTGGGCGGGGTTTTATTCGGTGTTGTGTGTTGCCAGCACTAGTACATTTATGTTTTCCCTTTTTCATTTCCCTGCCAACGTCTATGGAGCAATCTGACCGTACAACCTCCACATGTCCTTGTAGGGAAGACAGCGATGTTTTCTCTGATGCATTCATGTCATTTTTCAGTTTCTTCTCTATTTACTTTTGCGCATTTAAAGCCTCGGGTGTTCAGGTATTAAGCATGATGGCAATTTCACTTTTTCTGACTTGCGCACTTCTATTCCAGGGACAGTGGGAAGATGATTATCACTGCTGGTGAGTTTCTCACCCCATCACTCACCTTCCCTTGTCACCCTCTCGATTTCTCCTATGCAGCATTCACCATGCCCTCCTCTTTCCTCTCGCGTCCCTCTCCTCCATTTTCCCGTCCTTCATCGCCCCCATTTACTCGCTTTCCGTATCCCCAGCTCTACTCCCATACTCCTACTCTCCACGATCACAAAGTCGAGCAAGTGCCATTACTTCGCTACCAGGCAGCAGTTTTTATAGCAGTCTTCGTTCAGACCCCCTCCAGGCTAGAATAGTACACGTCTGCCCCTGGCCTGCTCCACCATCATTCTCTGCCACAGCCTGCTCCTTTCTCTTCCTGCTCATTATTCTCCCTGCCTTTCACCTGTTTCCTTTTTAGTTTGAGCAATTAGGTGGCACTATAAGCCAATACTATTCCATTGGAGTATATAAATGGCATATGGGGAGGGACACAAAGCTTGTAGGCGTTTTTTGGGTATTAGCCCCCCCATTGCCTGCCCATAGCCATTCTAATCCCATAGCCATTCCCACCTAGTTCCTGCTCCTCCCCACCCAGAACACCTCCTCATGGGAACTCTTTGAGTTTGCTTTAATCAAGTCTTACCATCAAACTTTGCATTCAATGTGCCTGCCATTGTTTTTCAAAGCAGTCTTCTGAGAGTTAATGACTTAATTGGAGTTGTAAATACACTACTGGTGTGATACAAATGATAGGTGGAGATTACCTTCTGGGTCTATTGACCAATAAGGGGAATTATACCCCATGGAGCCAGAATAACACTGCAACTCCGACAAAAACATTACAAAGGATTCTTTCTTGATTATATTTTTTGCTGTGTTTTGTTGTAATGTTGGATTTTATTGTAATACTCTGCATGTTTAACTAACCCCGTATACAAGCCCCTGAAGAATTTCCAGGTACATAACACGAGATACCTTGAACGGAAAGAAACATGTCGGGCACTTTTTTATGATTATGGAATGAAATTTTGAAACTGAATTAAGGTTGAATGAATGGAATGAGTTTGAGTGATTTGTGAGTAATGAGGTATGGCCGAGTGCAATTGGTAGCACAGCACAAGACACTTTAACGGCTGAGCATTTTAACCAATATACTTACCGCTTTAAGGGGGTCAATACACGCAGAGACAATAATAAATGAGTTTTCCCTTTTTTTTTAAAAAAAACTTAGTGGTAGAAAACCACACAGATACTTCAACATTGTGAGTTTTAACTTTTTGAATTAAACGTTTTGTATTGATAAATAAAATGTGTATATTTTTTGATAACTCGGTTGTCATGCAAATGTTCTTTGTAGTACTATTAGTGAAAATAGTATAAGAATGGATTCCACTTAGACAAGGTAGCATTCTCAAACCACAAGCCTTGTGTTTGAATTTTTTAAGGGTTAATCCCTTCAGTTTAAGGGTATGCTTGTGGTTGTTGTCCCTTAATCTCTCTCTGTTTGATCTCGTGATACAAATGTCATCACCAGGTCTGGCTTCAGCCCCTCTTTTTTTCGTAGCGGTATGCGTGTTCTTCACTGAAGTCCTGTTAAAAACAAGCATTTGCCAGGCACTGGTATTAGATGCCCATGTCCTGGCACAACTTTGCACCTGCTACCATCAATATACCACTATAGCAGTGCCTGGCAAATGCCTTTCCCATGCCTACACAAAAGTCCAAAATATTGGCATTGCCAATGCGTGTTTTCTTTTTCTCTGCTCCCACCTTTCTGACCCAACCTCCCTTTGCGCATATATTTGTTTCCTTTCTCTTACTCGTGGGGGCTGGTTGTGCCCCTGACATACCTCACTTCCTCTCTAACCAAACATCGCTTTCTCTCGTCCTTCCACCTCATCACCCTCTCTGGCCTTTTACACCCAGCCGCTACCCTGCCCTTGCTGCTTTACGCTGTCCCACATAACCTGGGCATTTTTCCATACTTGTACCAACGCACTTGTTTATTCCATTTGCAACCCTTGAAACCCCACCAAGGAAAAAAAGGTGCACAATGAGTCATTCTTTCTTTGTTGGCTTAAAAGGCCGCAGATCTATTTTCACAACATTGTTAATAACTACCAGATTCAAAACACAGCAAACCAAACTTTGTGAAAATAGTTCTGAAGGTGCGGCGACCAGCCGACTGTTCTGTGTCCAAACCTTGCTTCCCCCTTTCCCAACCAGTCCACTGTAGGCCAAAGCTCCCCCAACCATTCTTGTCTGAACCCCACCTGCCCTTGCTGGTGCTCCTGGGCTGGAGGAGTGCAGTTTTGTCACGGGAAGCCGAGCCCTCATCGCTACCTCCAGCGCCCTTGCCACTTAGGCCTCACCTCAAAGGGGGCGCTGATCGCGAGGAGAGCGAAAACGTTTCCCGCTTTTCCACGACTCGTTAGTAGTCTGTATATTGCCACTGGTCGCAAAAACACACCCTCGCCGTTCTGCGACAGCAACGACTAGGCCTTGCACTTCTGCCGTCGTTATGCAGGGTGGGTGGGAGGAAAACAAAACGAAACTGCTGCCTCCTTCCTTGGGTCGTCCGGCATTCCTGGACTGCAATGCTCCGGGAGCCTGACGCTTGGTGGTTTATAAGCCCCATGGCACGCCCCTTTCCTTTTGTTTACTTTCCCTGGCATTCTCGCCCTTTTGGTGGGGTTCCTGCCCTTCTTGCTTCCCGGGTATGCCTGCACTCCTCCCCCTTACCAAGGGGGAAGGGAGGAGGATGCTGCCCCGTTATTTGGGGGCCTCCTCCATTTCCTTACGTCGTCACCTCCAGTTTCATCATTTAAAAACGTTTGTCATTTTCCTGCACTTCGGCAGTGTTGACTGTCTTGGGCTAATATTAGTAATTGCGTAATGGTAATATTAGTAATTGCGTAATGTTAAGTCGTTTTAGACAGCTCAGAGTGTCCGTGCAAGAACTGTCGCAAGGGTATGGAATGTGAGAGGTTACCAGGGTCGGTTTGATTGATGTGACAAAGACAACAAGCACTAGCCTTGCTCACTTTAGTTGTGTATACTTTAGGCGAGATTTAGTAGAAATGATTAATTATTCCCCACATGGTTTTGAATTGGGAGATTTTTACTGGTGAATTAATGACTGAAGACGTGTGTCCAAATACGGGGTGAGAAGTTGGGGTAGTTAGTAACTATCTATGCAAAAATCAGCCTAAAGATGCATTCCACTGTGGGGGCTCGAGGTTAATTATGAATGACTCGCAAGTGTAAAAGGAATTGGTTCAGGTACACATGTCACATACTGCTACTTTGGGGAACTTCAGGGCCCCGGACAGTGAAAAAAAAATGTCATGTCCTCCCAACCCCCTCCAATCCCCCCGTGCCCCCAGTCAATGTGGGGGTTGGGGCAGTTGGGAGGGCGCCACATTTTTTTTTAACTCCCTGCTTCCGTGCCATTGCAGGGAGTCAATCACTGGAATAGGGTGCTGCAGCGCCCTATTCTAATGAAAACTGTCCTGCTCCCGTGCAGGAGCGCAGAGGTAATCACCTGAATAGGGTGCCGATGCGAAAGCATCAGCACCCTATTGTTATTGAATGCACCCCACTACCACGCTGGAAAGCCCGGCGCCAGCACAAGAGTGGGACACAGTTAATTTCAATAGGGCCCCTACTACACCTTCTCCCACCATGCCAACTTGGGGGAGCCCTTGAAAGACCCCCCAGAGATGCTGTAGCAGGGGGCTAATGGTGCTGGCCCTGATCCCCACAAGGATGAAGCAGAAGAGTCAGCCCGGATTAGTTATAGTGCAAGGCCAAGTCATCTGGGGAAGTCAGGCTTCAAAATAACAGTTTCTGGTGCTGTACAGACGAAGGCTGTGGTACCTGCTCAACATTACTGGGGCTATGTGGGTATACAAGGCATGTCATGGCCCGATCTGTTTCCTTGAGGCATTTGCTGAGTGTTGCTCAATATTCACTGTTCCTGTTTCATTGACTGTGGGAGGAGGATAAGATGATAAAAACGCACACTCTGGGGGTTGCCTGCTGATCTCCAAACAGGCACATTGACTCTTTGAATAGTCTTCTATTTTTGAAATTGGTGAGTTTTCTAGTGAGGCCTCTCTGTCGTGCAATCGGTGAATGCCCATGTTTGGCATTTATTATTGGCATGCCTTGCATAACCAGGGAAGGGGGCCTGAGTGGGACTGGCAGGTTTTGCCACACCTAACTGAGCTACCTTGGACCTTCATTCGGCCCTGCAGGATGCTGCTGTCAGCCATCTTTTCCTTTGCATTACCTTGCAATCCTTTGGTCACTGTATTTCGGTGAGCACGTTCACATGACACTGTGCCTACAGACTCTTGGTTGACTGGAGAGATGTTTGGACCGTCTCTTCAACCTGAATATTGCCTCCACCCACTTCCTAATCCTTTCTCCCCCTTTGCCAAAACTTTTTCTACATAGCCTTTTTCTTATGTAATGCCTGCCCCCCCTGTGCAGGAACCCATACTGTCAACATATAGCCTCAGCTGGGCCTTTTGTACTTACTGGATAAGAAGGTGGTTGCTGATCTTATAGGGCCTTTGTGTGGGCCTTTAAGTTGGTGTGGGCTATCACAGTGTGACAAATGATTCTGAATTCTTCAGCTGGCTTGTGACCTTTAAACAAGGCAAAGAGAAATGACTGTTTGAGCTTTGAGAAAATCAAGAGAGGTGAATACTGGAGCATGCAGCAGCTAGGAAGATGTTTTCTGAGCTGATGGCGAGATTTATGGGCACGGCACATTAGTCTCGTTCATCCACTTTGAAGATGTTTTAGTACATATTTCTGTCATTCTAAAGACCTCTTTGGGTGATAGTCTCTCATCTTTTAGTAATAGTATAAGCAGGGATGTCATTTAGGGGTCGCCAGAGGTCGCAAAGGCGACCTCTGAGGTCTCCCTTGAGACCTCTAAAAATAAAAAATAAACTCTTTTTTTTGTAATGCAAGCTCCTGGGCTGTGGCCAACACCATGTGGCTCTTTACTTCTGGAGTGGCTGGATTTCTTGTTCAGGTCCCTTAAAAAAAAGAAGAAAAATAAGAATATGGGTGCCAAATGTCTAACAGTTTCAGCACTGACCCTAAATAAGAAAGAATAGGAATAGCAAATAAGACTCATTAAAGGTTTATTTCAGGCACACTTCAGGGGGTGAGTCATTGATTTAGTCTGTTCTTAAATGCCTCAACTCAGCCTTTTATCCTTCTGAGGTCGATAAATGAGTATCAACACAGGTTGGGTGATATTGGGTCTATATTTTTTCTATATAAAGCGCTTAAGTATAGTGCTATATAATAACACATCATCATCATTTGGTCATGGACGTCTGCTTGCATTCACAGTAATTTGGTAATATGGGCCTATACCCACTGATCTTAATGATACATATGGCGTTGATCCATTCTTGTATGAAATGTACATTACATTATTGTGATATTGTAACCATATTTTTCGTAGTGTACAATACTATGTGATGCCACTTCCTGTTTTGTCAACGGGTGAAAGGTCGTGTTCCATCATTACCCGCAATATCAATTAGGGGTGGGGTCAAATGACATAATTTCCTGTGATGTCATCAGGGCCAAGGATCGTCTGATGTCACTTCCGCTACCCCTGGCATTTTGGTGAAATGACGTCCCTGAGTATAAGTGCTAAGTGCAAACTCTACCAGAAAAGTATCAAGGCAATGCAACGTGAATGTATACATACAACCAATATGTTCTATGATGTCTCTCCCGAAGGGTGGGCACTACAACTAGTCTTGCCTACTAATGTCAGGAACCCCAAATAAACGTTCGGACCTTAGAATAATCACCTAAGAAGGACATTGCAATCCTTCTCAGTATAGATCAGCTAACTTAAATCTATGGTGAATCCTTACTGCCTACTTAATACTATGTTTGACTTAAGTTTATGTCACCTCTCCCCTTCCCTGATAGCCCATGTCTTTCCGCACACACATTCATCTATGCACGCTCAATTCTTGGCACTGACATATCTGTCCGCTGGCTTGGCAAAACCAATTCTTTCCCATGATAGAGGGAGTGTTTCATACTAAGAGGGAGTGTTTCATACTAACAATGCTGGTGAAAGCCTCCGCCATACAAGGGCTAGCTTGAGCACCTCTCAAGTCTGCCCCCCTCCCACACACCCTGTGCATCATCTGGGTCTGGCCATCACAGTAAAGCCTGTGTTTTAAACCGAGCTACACAGTCTTGAGTTGTGTCTTTCTCCCACGATAACTAATCACAGTTAAGAATGATGCATGCCTTCCACCACAACGATATTACCTTTCCCTCATCCCTCTTGTTTTCACCCTTGAATTGTTTGTCTCTCCGCGAATCCCTTTTATATTCCCCCCATATTTTACCTTACTATCCAAAGACTAAGTTCTGGAAACACCTTTGCGGGTCACAGTACGCCATCTTGGACATGGTCAGGTGCCATAATTCCACTACATCGTTGAAAGGCACAGTATAATTATTGGGTAACCTAACATTCAGAATCAGTTAGGTGAGCGAAGAAGCTCTGCCCATTTCTCAAGTCACAACTTGGCCGAGACACTCACACGCAGTCGTGTCGCTGCAGCTAGAACCTTCACAACCTTACAAACACATTTCTTTTGTTATCAGCAGAACCTTCCTTATTTGTGCAGGCCATTTCCAACTGAGTGACCTGTAAACAGCAGCAATTATCATGCAAATCTGTGCCGACTTCCAAATCAGTGAGTAACAGAATGAAGCCTCCTTGTAAAGATATGTTTATATCCATGATGTCTACAAACTTGACATGCAAAAAAAAGGTTTGCTTTATGTCCTAGTCAAATATGCTTAACAGCATACATAACAACGAGCTGGAAGTTTCAGACAAAGAATCTCAACAGCAAACTTAGTTTATTACACAACTTCTTTCAGTGTGTGTCAGAAAGTGGTAAAAGTACAGTGGCATTAAGCAGATGAAATTCCAGGCTTTCATTATTTTGTAGTCTGGGACTTATCATTTTCCTTTCAGGAAGTGAAAATTAAAGCTGCAATGATTGTCTTTTCGCTTGATATGTTTCATCAAGGATGTACATGTTGTCAGGTTACTGTAATTAGTGCATTATACAACTAAACTCTATCATACAGTATTACTGTAGGCCGTGAAATCGAAAACATAAATATCCGTAACAAGTCAAGCTTAAAAGCTGTGTGGGAAGTACTTAAATTGCACAGTGGGTACCTTCTTCACTGTTAAACCAAAGTATGTGATCCTAGGCAAAATATTTAATCTCATTTTGACTTTACTGTACACATTAGAGTTCTTATAAGTGATTACAATCACACTATATTAAAAAGACATTCTAACAGTGGGGCAAATGTAATGATTTTAGGGACCAAATGGTGTACCTTCAGTCTCCCCTGTTAGTCCCCCCCCTCCGCCCCCAAAGCCATCACCTAGAAATGCATTATTTTGTCATTGGCCCTCCCTCAGTGCCATAACACTTGATTTGACAAGCAGATATATAGTATCACCAGCCATTCTGTGCGCCAGAGATTCGTGTACAGCAGGGAGACTGCAGTAGTTCTCTCTCTCTCCCTCTCATGCACTGTCACACGCCTTCTGTCTCCACGTGCTGTCAATCTCTCTCTCCCTCCATGCACTGTCACTCTCAAAAGCGATTACTTTGTGTGAAACAATGTGCTCAGTGCCTTATTACAAGTACCGGGGTGCAGTAAAAAACTACATTATGATGCCAGCAATACTGTTATCACTGCATTATCGCACCACCACACCACAGGTTTAGTGGTGAGGATTTTCCACCAGCAAAAAGTTGGAGGGAAATACACCACCTCACCACCAAAATTTTCAAAATCTGACAATTTGCCATCAGCAGAATTACTGCCAGTGGTAATTCTCCCAAAATCACCATGGAGTCCTATGGACTCCAAAAAATTGAGACTTACACCTCCTATCGCCACTTGTAATCCTATGGTAAATTGACAGGACCAAGTGGTGGTAACAGTACACCCGTGGGCCCTGGGCCCCATGCAACCGGTTCAGCGCCCTGATGTCTAAGGGTTTGTGTGTGCTCTACAAATGAATAAATAAATAAATAAATAAATAAATAAATAAATAAATAAATACCACCAAACTTGTGAAGAGCCCCAATGTCTATCTGGAGCAGCCGTATTCACAGTTCCTCTGATTTGACTACTTGTGTGACTTAGGTAGCACCTAGTATACATGCAATGACACACTCCTCTAGTCTATAAACATGTACAGGTACTTGTTATAGAAAGGCAAGTAAGACAATGGGGCTCATTACGGGTACGGCTGTGAATACAGCATTCATTCAGCTGGATGGAATTACTGTTACCGCCGTGGTGTCCAGCAGAATTACCGCCACATTGCAGATCGACGGGAGTGTGCACATGCCATCAGTGGTAATAGTCGGGTAAATATGCCAATTTGCGGTAGAATTATTGTTACCGCTGACTAAGGGCCTCATCACGAGTTTGGCTGTAACCCTTAAATCTGGCGGTAGCGCTATTACCGCTGGTTTTGAGGGTTCGCCAAATCAGGGCTTCGGCGGATTTCTCCCCAGCTCTGAGCTAGGGGGAAATCTGCCGAAAATTCGCGCTCATACCGCCGGCGGGAAATCCGCCGGCGGTATGAGCGCGAAAATTCCCCATTGAGCCCAATGGGGAATGGGGCATTCCCGAATGGGCTCAGTGGGGAATGGGGCATTCCGGAATGGGCTCAGTGGGGAATGGGGACTTCCATTACCACCAAACCCGTGATCCTGCGCTAATAGCGCCTGGGGGTTTGGCAGTAGGGCAGATAGCATCAGCGCTGTTAGCGCTGGCGTTACCGGCCAACTTGTGATGAGGCCCTAAATCTCATGGCCGCCCTCTTTACAAATTTAATCCGTCCTGAATCCTGTAGGCATCCAAAGACAGAAGTGGAGTCAAAAATGTCCCAGGTCAAAGGGAAATAAAAAGGGCTGGAAATGAGAAAGCACATGCAAAAATTCAGCAAGGCAGAGATGTAGGTCCTTGCTGATGAGATAGTCAGCCAGGCTGATTAGCTGTTTGGGGAAAGCACAGGAAGACATATAGCCAGAGGAAGACTTCCAGTGGGCACAGTCTCACGTGATAGCAGCTATGGGGCAACACGCTCCCCTTGGAAGCAAGACGACGCCGAGCACAGGTTTGATTCCCGGGTCAGCGCTTAGAAACCTCTGGTATATTACGTGCACTATTAAGCACGTTATAAATAACCAATTGCAATCCTTCACAGACTGCCATAAAAGGTGGAATGACCTCAAAGCCTGGGTCTGCAGCCTCCTGCCAAAACACTGGCAGGCATCCGCTGCCACAGGAGTCAGCTGCCACAGGAGGCTGCACTGTGGAGCCCCTTACCCTCACACCATGGGAGGAAAAAGCCAGCGCATCCTACACATGGAGGACACTGAGGGAGTTGGAGGGCCAAAGTTGGAGCCAGCAGTCAGGATGGGGAGTATGAATGCCCAGTCTCCCATGAGAATGCACAACCCAAATCTCCATCCCACGCAAAGTGTCTCCTAGTATAGATGTGCACATGGTATTGGCGGAACACCCTACCAAATGGCAATGTGGACAATGGCACTGCAGCAACACGCATAATGTGGGACACTGTGCAAATAGATATGTACTTATGTGGAAATGTGCATGTCACCCCATGCAATAATGAAATGCACACATGTGTGTAAGGAATGGATAAGTGCCAAAGTAACCCCCTGCATCGACATCCACCATTGACACACCCAAATGGCAATGGTAAAAACCAATGCCAATGGCTGCGCAAACACATGTAAAAACCATTTCTGCAAGGCAACTGCCAATAAGCCCATGTGTATGAGGTGGAGACCCCCACCAGACCCTACTCCCACCTTGCTTGAGCACCGTTAATAACCCATCAACCGACCATTGCCATGACCCCTGGGCACCCCACTGCCCAATACACACATGACACCCATCACAAAACACCATGTCCATAGAGATGCAGTTCTCACATCCTGTTATGTGTGTGTGCCCCAGAGGCCATATCTGGTTGCGATTATGAACACTTCCTGCAGTAGATACAACAACCATGAAACCACATGTGTCCAGGATTAACATCCACCATTGTGCATGAATGACTTGCTAGACAATGTACAAATACACATGATGACTGACAACATATCATTGTCCAGCCAATAGGTTCGCGGTCAACTTAAGTAGAAGATGCAAGGCCACCCACATACAAGGGCTCATCCACCACAGCAAGCACCTCCACCTCCACCCCTTCCACGCTCAACCATGGCAATAGTAGGAAGATGAGCAGGAGTGATACACATGGCACAGCAGCAACATGGAAGCTGTGGCAAGAAGACACGCTGCAACTCTTTCCACAAGTGTGGCAATTGGCCATTCACCAGCAGTGTACATGCCACTACTGGCACACCACCCGACGGCAGTACAGCCGACACAGGTGCAGGCACTAGATGAAGGAGCGATGGTGATGGCATTGGACCAGTAGATTGAGGTGATCGGGGGTTAAGGTCAGGTACCCCTGCTTCAGCCCCTGCCCTTTCCATAGTCCTGAGCATGTCCCACAGCATTCGTGTGTTGCCATCTGGAGGAGACTGGACACAATCGAAAAGTGCCAAGTGAGCATTGAGGATATTGCAGAAAGGCAGTTACAGCCAGTGGTCGAAGTGAGTGGGAGCGGTCGGGAGCGGTGCTCCTACACTTTTTTTAATTAGCTTGAACAGCTCCTATACTTTTATTTTAAAAAGAAACCGTTCCGGAATGGTTTTGTTTTAAAATAAAAGTGTAGGAAGAAGTTGAAACCTTCACTTTCAGTGCACTGCACTCAACGTTCCCTTAAACAGCAGGCACAGGTGTTTGGGGGGGGTGTATTGTGTGTGGGAGGGGTTGTGGCAATGGGGTTTGTGGGAGCAGGGGCAGGCTACAGGGAACATGGCTCCACTACTTCTTTTCACACACTTCGACCACTGGTTACAGCATCTGGAGAGAATTCATGACTCTGTCCAGCGTTATACCGCAGGATTGCCAGGTCCATGGACCGTCAGTGCCGGCAATTGTCAGTGGCAAGTGCTGCCATTACCATCGTGGGCCCGAGAGTGAGGGAGCTCACTCAGGGTATACACCGAGAGCATAACTGCATTTTCAGAATCCATGCACAGCACCATGCTCCTGACCCTCCAGCACATCCGGGGGCCAGGAATCAGAACCATCCACCTCTATCACCCCAACTGAGGGCTCATTGTCTGGGAGCCCATGTCACTATTCCCTGTGGAAACAGCCTGCTATGCCCAAGAGGGCACAGAAATGACACTGTTATTGGACTAGTTCAAGGGTCACAAGGGAGGTGGTAGGGCAGGGGTGTTGCCGTTTGCGGGAAGTGGGAGGGCATGGGTGGTGGAGTTTGAGGGAGGTGGGAGGGCATGGGTGGTGGAGTTTGAGGTAGTGGGAGGGCATGGGCATTTTGCACAATTATTAATAAATCACATGTAAACCTGAACACATGCAGGGACAATGCTTTTTGAGTGAGCGTGAACTATTTAATATTGGCTATGTACAAATGAGTGAAGCAGGTGCAAAGAAATGTGTCTACACACATTTTCTATGAGTTCTTGAGGCACCAGATGGTTGTCCATGCTGTCCTCAAGCTCACTGTGGGGCAGCACTTAGGGCCTCATTACGACCCAGGCGGTAAGTTACCGCCTGGGCCGTGACTTTACCACCATGGCGTAAACTACTTTACGCCATGGTGGTTGGCGGACTTACCGCCCCATTCCGAGTTTGGCGGGGCGGTAAGTCCCCAATCCCCATTTACCCTTCCCCATTCCCATTTCTGCCCCATAGGGCATAATGGGAGTGGGGAAGGCGTTAAGTACGCCACCGTAAATTACGGTGGCGTAATTAACTCCATGGTCCCTTAGCGCCATGGATTTTAACACCTGCTAAAAGCAGGTGTTAAATCCGCCATGGCGCTAAGGGACCTCGTACTCAGGCGGTAAGGGTCGGCGCTGTTTACGGCGCCGTAAACCCCTTACCGCCTGAGTTGTAATGAGGCCCTTAATCTGCAGCAATTGCGTTGTAGTCCTCTGGGGGAGACATGTCATCATAAGGACATGCTGTGCAGCATGGCACAGACAACAGAGATTTTCCCAACTAACTCTGACCTGTACATCATTGCCCCTCCATTCAAGTGGAGCTACCAGAAACGTTCCTCCAGTAGGCCAAAGGTCAGCTTTATGCACATCCTGATCCTGATGTGTGCCTCATTGTATGCCACCTTCTGTGGGCCACGTGGATTGCGCACAAATGTCATCAGCCACGAACACTGGGTTCATCCAGAGTCACCCGCAAGGACAAAGGTCACAGGTGTCAGTAACAATGAAATGAAGATAGGTGGCATTTTTCCTGGCATGTTGATTGACACTCTTGATGCAGTTATGGCACATTTTTGTGCATTCCTTAAAATACAGGATCTCTCGTATACTAGGGTGGTAATTATGCAGTTGTTAGAATCATCGCCAGTGATGTGATTTTCTATGTCATTGTTGTCTGTGATGGCCCTGTGTAGTTCTGTCATGCAAATGACCTGATGGGCATTTGGTTGTTGCTGTGCATGTTTGATGATTCTGCATTCCTGCTGTTATGTAATTACATACATGGTTTGCAGCTTACATGCTATCACTGTCTGGCAGTGTTACATTATCAGTCTGCAGTGGTGAACTGTGCTATTGGCTGGGTAGGTATGTGTTTATTTATGTATTTATGTATTTATTGTTCGCTTGTTAGACCCTTATATAGGAAGCAAATACTGTTTCAAAGTGCCCACAGGTAAACAGGTGGGGGACAGGGGATGATAGACAATGGGCCTCATTACAAGTATGCCAGTAAGTATTCCTAGTTACTGTGATGCCGGTGCCACTGTTTCCAGCAACCCGTGATTCCGGAATCACCGGATGATTACAGGTTGTCGGGCACACGTATTCCGGCATATCGGAAACAGCGGTACCGACATCACGGAAACACCATCAAAATTCCCAAAAACTGACAACACCATCATCCTCGGTGCCGATGCCTCTGAATTCGTCATCACGGTGCCGGACCCAGCGGCACCGGAAACAGCGCTACCGCAATTACCGTGACCGGAAACAAAGTGATCACCGCAACAGGAAACTGGCCGGCGGCCATTACAAAAACACAATCCATTGCAATCCTCAAACCACAGGTGACATCCAGACAAACTACACTGGTAGCATGTCATCTACAGTGTGTGAGACCCGCAAGCGGAAGCCACGCTTCTCTGAGCCCAAGCTCAACATGCTTGCGGATACCATTGTCCAGCATGTACCAGAGCTCTTCAGCAATGACCAGCGCAGGCAAACCCAGCTGTGCAACAAGAAAATTTGGGCAGAGGTGGCCCAGAATGTGTCGGCAGTCGGCACAACTCACGCACAGTGCGAGACTGCCACAGTCGATGGGATGAATTGCGCCTGAGGGTGCGGAACCTCCTCTCAGCCCAGCGGAGACAGGGTATGGCCACAGGTGGTGGGAGCGCATCCCCAATACGCCTGATGCCCTGGGAGGAGACGTGCAGCAGTGTGCTGTACCTAGAGTCAATTGAAGGGGTCGGTGCTGCTGAGACCGGAGCCGGGACACCTGAAGAGACCGGTGAGTACACGTAACCCCAATGCAATAATCAAAATCCCTGGCCACACTGCTCCCACCACTGTACCAACATATCACAGAAATGTTAATTGCATCGTCCACAACCCCAAAAACACCCTGCATGCCCCCCCAAGAATAAAACATCCTGGGTGCATACATGGACATACACCATGGCCACCAAACTATGACCCATTCCAGTAATGCACGTAGCACTCAGCACTGGCACCTGTACTGCAAACTGAACATGCATCTGCCCCCACACAGACATACATCACCCTGCCACAGCCTACTGCATGTGTGCCTGCCCCTCTTCCACTGGCACCAAATCACAGCAGTGCTAAGCCCCGTCTCCACCGACACATGACCACTGTTGCAAACAAAGTCAACATGTGTCCCCCTCGTCCCAGCCAGCCTGACCTCTTAGCATGTATGCACAACGGTCTCAGTAACTGGTACAGGCAGCAAGCACATGCTTGTCCTATCCATACCACACCCCTTGCCACCCCAACATCTCACAGTGTGAATACCCCCAACACTGTACCCTGAAAATGTCAGTACACCACAGCAGTATCCCCAGCGCACAACTCTACCATGTACAAACATCACACATCTTGCAGCTCAGTACCCATAACACAAGCATGTGTGCACCATGCCATGTACCACGCCATGTCCCCGACACAGCACAGCCACGACCAACATAATGCATGTATCTGTGCTTCATTAATCGACACTGTTCACTGACAAAATGCCTTTCTGACTCCGTCAGGCACATCATCTGACAATGAAGTGGACCATGCAAACACCTCAAGGGGCACCAGACGCTGCCGGACACCACAGACCATCATCACCCACACCCAGGGCACCACAGACTCCACTGGCACAACTGTCACAGTCACCACAGCTGTGGCCACCCCAACCATCACTGTGACCACAGCCTGCTGCCTGGTGGTCCTCCTCTGCGGTGGTCCACTGCTCTGCTCTGTGGCTGGGCACTGGGCACTGGGCTGGCAGCGGCGGGCCAGCTACCTCCAAGTTGTCTGAGGTCCACAGTGGTGAGTGGTGGCGGTGTGCTTCTGGGGCTCAGAGGTAGAGCTCAGCTGGTGCCTGCCTGGTGGTGGTGGCTCTCTGCCTCTCTCGTCTCACGGTCTCAGTAGTCTCACTCTCTCTGCCCAAGTGAGTCGGCGTGCGTGCCCAAATAAATCAGGTGGGTCAGAGGCCCAAGGGCAGGCAATTAAAGCCCTTTGGCGGCACTGCGCGGGCAGGGGCTGGGGCAGCCTGCCCACCCAGCTGAATTTTCATTGTGTTGTTGCGCTGGCGCAGGCCCGCCAGCCCTGGCCTGGGCCCCAGCCCCCAGGCACAACTTAAGTCAGCAGTTGCAAACAGTAAAGCAACTAGTCTAGTAGACTAGTGTGATAAATGTCACTAAAGTGCCGCGGCCCCAGCTCAGCCTCAGGCCTTCGGCCCGGCTGCAGGCAGGCTGCCTGCCCCACCACAGTCCCCGCAGGGTCAGGACTCGGAGGGAGGCAGGTGTTACAATTGCTTTAGTGTCAATTGCTTCAGCCTGCCTCCCTCCCAGATCAAAGTAACATTCTGGCCGCCGTGGCGCCGGGCCGAGCAGAGCGCGAGCCAGCCGAGCACACAAGGAACCAGACCCCTGCAGTGGCGGCCCGGTGGTCCACGTGGCCCCACGTCCATGATGAATTATTTATGCACATGCATCTGCATCTGCATGCATCATAAATTATGATGCATGCATGATGCAGATGCAATCATTAAAGCAAGGTAACATCTAGTGTTACCTTGCATGAAGATTGTGTGCAGACCGCAGTCTGCAGACAGTGTCGCGCGCCAGTGCGCGGCGCCTCCCTCCTGACTCCCTCTGCTCTGCCCTGCTGCAGACCAGCCCAGAGGTGGCCCAGCCCCCCCTCCACTCTGAATTCCCGGCCGCGGGCGGCCGCGGCCTGCGTGAGTCACACAGTACTCGCGACGCGAGCTGCGCCTGCTGCTGCTCTGCACAGCCTGGTGCGCACAACACAATAAAAAAAATCACATAATTGAAGAAAAAAAACCGGCCCAGAGGTGCCTGCCGGAAAACCGGCCCCAGGGACACCCAAAATCGTTCGGCCACGGTCCGAAAGACCGAAAGAGCCAGTCCAACCCTGGCTGTGGCCATCCCACCAGCCCCAACCATCACTGTGACCACAGCTGCGGCCATCCCGCCAGCCCCAACCATCACTGTGACCACAGCTGCGGCCATCCCACCAGCCCCAACCATCACTGTGACCACAACTGGGGCCATCCTGCCAGCCCCAACCATCACTGTGACCACAGCTGTGGCCATCCCGCCAGCCCCAACCATCACTGTGACCATAGCTGCGGCCATCCCGCAAGCCCAAACTGCTGCAGTACCACCACCACCAGCACAGCAACCACGTGTACGTGCCCATCAGTCAAGTACAGGGGACATAGCTGACAGTGCTGGAGTCAACACAGGGGAGACAAGTGACCACAGCAGTTATGAGCCTGCAGTATTTAGCCAGATGAGCCCAATGAGCCCACAAAGCCCACTGTTACCCAGTGTCAGGGAAATAGATGGCTGACCCTGCCGCATCGAGGAACGTCAGGATGCTTTAACTGCCCTAGTGCAGCAGCAACTCCAGGAGGTGCAGTTGATGCAGGAGAGTGTACAGGCCAATGGCCGACAAAATGCATGTGCCCTTGGATGTGTCACAAATGCCAATGCCCTGATGACACGAGGACAACAGTATTATGTCCTCCATAGCTGAGACCATGGCATTGTGCCTTTAGGTTTTCCTTGACTAACGGCCCACTGAGCAGGCACACACGCCATACACCAGCTCTATGGCCGCAGGTTCTGTGCCCAGCAGCCCAAGGCATCGTTCTGTGCGCCTGTCAGCCACTCCATGCATTTGCACTCCAGATAGCAAGCGTGCACGGAAATAGGCCAACAAGAACCTTGTGCCTTGGATGTGTATTTGGCAGGGACTACACGGACGACATGACACGAGTTGTTGAGGAATAGTTGGGGAGTGGGGAGGGATAGTTGGGGAGGGGTGGTGGGGAGGGATAGTTGGGGAGGGGCAGTAGGGAGGAATAGTTGGTGACGGGGAGGGATAGTTGGGGAGGGGGAGTGGTGAGGGATAGTTTGGGTGGTGGGTGTATTTCCAAGTTTGCTTTGCATTTAATTTTTTCACATTACACTTGGTGTTGCATAGAAATAATGACTGAACATCCGTATTTTAGTGTCAGTAAGTGTTTCATTTCCTGTACAGTGCTGAGTGCGGTAGCTGGCCTAGGCCATGTGCTTGTGTTATGTGCTCAGAAATAGTGGTTAATTAGGGCATTGTGTTCTTCACGCCCATCAATGGAATCCGTGCAACGTGCCAATCGCTGTCATCATCATCCTCAGCATCAGGTAGGTGCATGTCCATGTCCTGGGGGAGTGGCACCATGCGCCTGATACACATGTTGTGCATCATGGCACAAGCCAGGATTATCTTGCCCACCTTCACGGGGCTGTACATCAGTGCCCCCCCCCCCCCGAACCTGGAAGAGGACCCTCGAAAAACAGGGTTGGGATAGCCCAAGCAGTTTACCCACAGTGTGTTGGTATGTTCTGGTGGCAAGGAAGTGTAGCACAGACACTTCCTTGAGCAAAGACGGGGGGTGGCTGTACGGATCTGGATGAGGCTGTCAAAGTCATCATGGATCAGGTCCATTATGGATGGGATGGTGTCCCTGTCTAGCCGGTAGAGGGGGTGGATCTGTGTTTGGCTGAGGTTGAAGGGTGTGGCCCTTGTGCGTGGTATGGGTGGCTGCCTGTAGGATGCAACCTGCTTGCCATTGTTATTTTGCATGGCCATGATGGCTCTACTCCTCCTCCAGTGCCTCTGCTGCCTCCTCTGCCTCTCTGCCTCTTCAGGTTGTATCCCTGCATGCAGAGTCTCCAGCTCCATTACAGCTACTGTTGCTGCAAACATGGTAGTGTTGAAAGGGGCATTGGGTGTGGAGGTGGTCCTTTTGTGATTTTCCAGTCCTCATAGTGGCCACCTGGGCTGATTTGGGCCACCTGTGGCCTGTTTCTGCACACCTGACACTGTTTAAGGCCTGGTCTGTGATGCTGGTGTTTCCAGTGCGGTCATCACGGCGCTACCACTACTCTCATGCCAGTGTTTCCGTGAACGTGGTACTCACAATGTGCACATACTACTGCCATGCCGGTGTCTCAGGGACAGCCGAAGCATCATTCCGCAGATTCCATTCACAGTGCTGCCGGATACGGTAGGGCACTTACAGTGACGAGAGTTAGTGGCATTGCGACTCTGAATATGTCCCGAAATAGATGCCGGTCTGGAAAAAGATGCCAGTATGGATCCACCAGCACCGCTATTTCTGGACCGGCACACTTGTAATGAGGCCCAATGTAATTACAACAATGTTAAATAATGAAATACAACAAAAAGAAGAGACAATGGGGAGGGGAAGACAAACCTACTCTGCCTTGTGAGTGTTCAGAATGTGCAAGTGCATCGGGGAGAGGGGCATGGGATAGGTGCTGCGGTGCTCATGGAGAGCAGCAGGTGAAGTGCTATGAAGAAAGGTAAGTGCAACCTCCAGTTGTGGGGGTGAGCTCAGGCAATTGTAGAGGATAGACAGCAGCTTGGATGATAAGATGTGGGAGGTCAGGTCCCAGAGGATGCATAAGGGCCCTGCACATCAGTCAAGCTACTGTGCGATTAGCAGGGGTGAGAGGGAGGGAGGGATGAGGTCAAGTGGAAGGTAGTGAGGCTTTTCCAGAACTTAAGGAGGTCCTGCTCAAGATGAATAGGGATGGTGAGGCTGTTCCAAAGAAGGGAGCCTGCTGAGGAAATTGATTGACCATCTGCTCTCTGTTTAGCAAACCGCTACACACACAAGGAGTTGCTGCCAGATGAATGTAGGTGGAGTGTTTGGTCAGAAAGAGTTGCAGATAGGGTGGTCCCCGGCCCCAGACAGCCTTGTGGATGTTGCAGAAGGATTGGAATTTAATCCGGGCTGCGATCGGTAGCCAGTGGAGACTTTGTAGGGCAGGAGAGATGCAGTCCCTGTTTCCTATGGATTGTGGTACCCGTAGTACCCGTAGTCCCCTCTTTGTGAATCAGTTACTTGGGTTGGTAGATGCAATTTGTGGAGTGAGAGGGCAGGTCATACATGCACAGGTCCTTGACAGTGCATACATTGATTAGTCACTGTAATGCCCCCTCCTTCACATAGCATTTATTTTGTGATGTAACGGTGTGATGCACTTGTACTCACCTAATATTTATGTCCATTGCCCTCTGTGGCTCTTCATGTATGCAGGCAGTGTGCTGTTGTGCAGGATCTTGGCGTTGTGGGTGGAACCTGGAAAGCGTGCACAGCAGTGAGTTGGTGAGACCAGCATCGCAGATCAACTGTACATTCATTGAATGGTACTGCTTACTGTTGCGGTATACCTCTTTTCGTGCCTCACACGCCACAAACGCCACATGGCTGTAGTCCAGAGCTGCACTGACGTTTGGTAGGTGAGCTACAGACTAAAATCCTGCCTTTGTGGCATTTATCTGAGCCGTGGTGGTGGGCAGGGAGATGTGCTGGGGTGCATCCTACAAGAGTACCTCCAGCACCTGCCCAAGCACTACTAAAAAAGTGGGCTGAGAGTTGCAATGAAGCATGCCCACAGTGTACTGGTAGGTGCCCATAGCCAGGAAATGCTGCACCAACACAGCAGCGGTGGTAAGTCAGTTCGGATGGTGATCCTACTGTAAATGTCTTCTCAGATCAGGGAGAGCAGGTCAGCTATTGTCTCCCTGTTGAGGCGGTACAGGGTTATTAGCAGGCCATTGTTAGTGCCCATGGTGATGGCCTGACCCGAGAAATGGGTGCTCGCCTTGCCTCTCTGCTCCATGTGCTTTCTGGTGCTTTTCCTGCGCCTGCACCTCAATGAAGAGCAGTAGGTGCTGCATTTCCAAGTTTGCAACTGCTAGTGGCAGCATGGTGTTGGAAAGTGTGCTTGAAGACGGTGTGGGCCTTATGTACCCTTTCTAAGTGGATTGGATGTACCTGTGACTTGACTTCCATCACATGCAATAAATTTACCTCCACCCTTAAAGTGGAGGTAACTGCACTGTGTTTTTTCAGAATTACTGCCCCTTTTCAGCAGTATTTTGGCTGTTTTTCTGTTGTTATAATACAGCAGAATTACCATGTTTCTCCATGGCGCTAATTCCGCAGGAGAAATTAGTGGCAGGGCTTATTCTGCCAGATATCAGCGCTATTCCTGCCCAGGCTAATTCCACCAGCACTAATTCTGCCGGCAGAATTAGTGCCCATTTTCTGATACCGTTAATTTGACAAAGTGGTGAAAGTGGCAGAAATGGTGGTATCATTGTAAGATTATTTAAGAAGTTTTATACACAAATTCTTTTCCCTCATTTGCATTTTTCTCTTTTTTTATTTTCATGATTTGCACTCCTGTTTTACTACGTCCTGTGTGCACGCGGGATGCGGTATGTATCTGTAATGTATACTTTCTTTGATTACACCCTTTGTGATATATTGTGAACATTCCATGTATATGATATGATGGACTTAATTTGTTTAAATTGTTAATTTTTTGTGGTTCATTAGATAAAGCATATTACGTTATGGTTTTTGCCCTGAGGAAGGAGCTAGACTCCGAAATGCATAGGCACTGTTAACCATATGTTTTTGGCAATCAACTTGGATGATGTTGAGCTTACTATGCATATTGATCAACACAATGATCAAACATATTTTGAATATTCATTAAATTGTGAAGAAATACGGTACAAATGGAACTCGAATTAACTTTATTTAGAAAATAATCACACCACGCAGTTCTTGGAACACAAACGTGAGCACCAGTCTTGGCTGGATGGTCCATCCAGCCTCTTCTTTTTTGTTTAGAAATTCCATTACTGCCACTTTTTCTACTATTTTTTCATTTATTTTCGATAACTCAAAAACATCATTTAAGAGAGGATTTATGTAGGAATGGGTGTAAAGAATCATATGAATACATCAAACACAATTAGAAGGATAATTCTTGTGTTACATAGGATTTACTTTACAGGTATGATAAGACACTTGCGATATGTCTCATATTAGTATGAACTGATTAAATTGAAACTCTTCCTAACATGGGGCTTTCCTTTTTTTCACAATAAACTTTTCCTATCCATCTAAGCTTACTTTATAATACAATTAGCGGCCGAATATTCATTAGAAATGGTAAAGCTCTTAACTTTGCTGCGATTAGCAAACACAAACATAATTGTTAGAAAACTGTAATGATTCTCTTCCTATGCTCCATTTCTTCTTATTATTTTCTCTATAGACAGATTCTTAAGTGCATTTAGATCATTAATGGTTAGAAGAGTACAACAGATCCAAACAAGATGAGTTAACATGTTGGAAATATGTGTAGAGGTGGAGCCAAGTATCCCCACCCAAAGCTCTGACCCCATGCTGCCTATATGTTGGGAGCCAGAGTTTGAGACACATGCAGTAGCAGTGAAAATACCAATACCAAAAAGAATCCTGGAAGTAAGGTATCCATTGAGAAAGCCATATATGCACTCACAGCAATATGATGGCCATTTGACTGAAATCTCGGGGGAAGTGTGAAAAAAACGAGCAAAAGAGAAGACTGATGATGTAATACGAAGCAGAGCTGACGCATCCAGAAAAGAGGTTGGAGACCATGAATATTCTATATGATTTTAGGAGGAGGTGTTAAAGATGATCAACATTTCGGCCTCGGGATGAAGATGCTCATGCTACAGAAATGATGAAGAAAACGTCAAGTCATTTTACAATTGTGCAGATGCAGTAATGCAAGTAGACAAAGTATTCTTAATGACTGGCTACGTAGTGAATAGATTGCGGCGATGCACCAACTTATATGCAATTTGGCCCCAGTAAATGGGCAGGCTTTTTCAGTGTGGCGCAGTTGGAAAATGACTTAATGATGGAGGTAGATTCAAGAAGAGCTTGGCTGACCCAGCAACAGGAAGTCAAGGCCACTGGAAACTTGGATGTTCATGCAGTAGCTACAAAACGTGTGAAAAGAACAAACTCCTATTTGAGGTGAGGACAAGAACATTGAAGACGTCAGAGGTTCATCATTTAATAGTATTTCAAATACAGAAAAGCTCTGAAACATGGTCTCTAGTCACATGGTCGGATGAAAATAGATACTGAGTTGAGCTGTATCAAAATCAAGAGACAAAGTATGTCTCCACTCCCTTTTATTCTCAGGCACAGAGAACATTGCCAAGGCCAATGTTCAAAGTGTTAATTGACTGGCAGACCGCAAGAGTGATGATAGATGGCAGGCTGTCATGATTCCTGCCCCTCATGTCCCCAGCCCTCCAAGATGTCAGGCTGGAGCCAGGCCACGATCACCTACATGGCCCTCAAGGGCCTCTCCATCCCTCCAAAGACCCACTTGGAGTCAGACTTGGCGCTTGTGGCACCAGACTCACTCACTCCCATAGGATAACATTGGGGATTGGACGTGTAGTGCATTGATGGGGACAAAATGGATGCCCCCACATATTTCGGTTCCCAGAACTGCATGTGCAGTCTAGCCTTTTGGGTGTGGTTCAGCCCAGAGACATCTGGGATACCCAGAGACTATTTAAGCCACATCCAGGCTGAGAAACATGCTTTGTGTTTTCTGCACCCCCAGCGTGACACTCAGTGTGTTCGGATCGGTCTCCAGTAGGCCTGCATCTTTCTTCTGCGCTCAGCTCCTGCAAGAACAAGAACACCTTTAGGAACAGCCTTACCTTGCGGCACTTCTGCCCATCATTCATCACTTCTTCTGTTCTGTGGGCATCTTTGACGGTGTCATTCCCATCCCGGCACGCCGCTTCCTAAGGAAAAGGGAAAAGAACAGAAAAAAGGCATTAGTAAGCATTCAGCAAATCTCTGCTAATTTTTAATGACTGTACGAGCTTCAAACGCTTACCTGAATCCCAGCCGCTCTGGGGAAACTCTGTCTCCGGAACTTCTCATCCATCTGCAAGAGGGAAAAGACACTCCAGCTTAGCGTGGAAACATCGAGAGGCGCCGCATACCGCGCTTACTCACCGCATTTCTTCTTCATAACCCGCATCCACGCTGAAAACGTCGCGGCACCTAAAAGACACAGAAAAAGAACTCAGTTCAATACAAATACGAAAGGGTCGCATTGCACATCGCGCTCTCACTCCCCTTCAGCGCTACTCATCTCAGCAGCCCGTCGCCATCCCCGGACGCCGGCCATCATCTAAGGAAGGAAAGGAACGAAGTTAGAGAACTGTTCAAAAGACTCATTATACTTACCTGTCGGACTCTTGCCAGTGAAGTAACTAGGCAGCAACGAGCCTGCATCAATCAACGCGCCCCTGCTCTGAAAGCAGGACGGAGAGCACACTTTCCAAGAAAACAAGGTGAGCTGTGGATCAAAGGGAAGGGTTGGACCCCGGGGAAGAAGGGGTTCAAGCACACAGAGAAAATAGGGAGTTAAACTCTACCAATCCTGTGTTTCAGGCCCAGTCTCCAGTCGAGTAGACTCCAGGGAAGGGTTTGAGGTCGTAAGAGGTCAGAACAGGCTGAGTGACGTGCCCGTGGATACCAGGTGAGCGTTACCCAGGCTAATTAGGTGGGAAGCTATGGTCATGACCAAACCACCAGCACCTGGGTGCCAGCCTGCGTGCTGCTAGCGTGTGTGGAATATTACAGACGGGTACAAGGGTGCCAACCAATTGTAGAGGGACACGTAATAGAGAGCCCTATAGTTTGTATAACCAATGGGAGGTCGTGTATTTAATGACATTCGTAGTGACTTGCACTAGAGCAGGGCTTATTTGCCCCACCTGATGTTAGAGACCCAATCACTTTCCCAGACAAGTATGGAACGTATACCTAGATGTTCCCTTTAAGCCTATCACTTTCCCAAGTAGGTTTTTGTAGTTTGCCACGTAGATTGATGTCAATGAGGACAGGTTTTTGCTACATAACCTACTTTTTTCAATGAAATTCGCTGAGTTAGAAGATTGAGTGGATGTTTATTGCTTTCGTTTTACTCCCTGTTTTAGACAATTGATATTACAACAGATATACTTTGCCAACTTCCTGAGTCAGTCTGATTATTGATGTTTGAGTATATTCTGCACCTCCATCCATCTCAAAGTATTGATACCTCGTCTTAAAGGCATAGTGCTGGGTACATGGGTCCATATGTCCTGGACAACTAACTACTGCTAGAACTGTTCTGTTTAATGTATCTGTAATGTAAATGAAGAACAATGTGGAAGAAAATAGCTAAATGATGTTGCAATTAAAATGTTTTTGAGTATGATTTAATGTTTCAGACACTTGTCAAATTCTGATTGGATATTTGTGTCTTTGCTTCTCTATTATGTTTCCTTTCACAGATAATTCTCTACTGTGAGCACTTTGTCTTAACATTTGAATTCCTTTTAATGTAGCCTAGAGAAACATATTCACGTGCACCAGTGGGTTAATGTTGGCTGGCAGTTTCTGTTTTGATATTGTGTATAAATCAAGTAAACAATCTTTTTGTTACATACAAATAGATATATTTTGAAATTATCCTTTCAGTAATAACTGGTTCACTAATAAGTGATTCTCTCTTATCACAGCGCACCTTAGCACATGAGAGTTTTATCTTTTATTTATTTATTTATTGTACGCTTGTCAGGCGCTTATGCAGCAAGTAAATTCTTTTTCAAAGCACCCACAATGCAACAGGGAGGGGACAAGAAACATTACGATACATAAAACATATTAAAAAAAATACAGTGGGTGGGACGAACCTACTATGTCTTGTGAGTGTTCAGAACGTACATGTGCAGAAGGGAGGGAGAACCCCATTCTCAGAAGTGCTGGTGTGCTTGTGGGTGAGCAACAGGTGAAGTGCAATGTATGGTAAGTGCAAGCCTCCAGGATGGAGGGTGTGCCGAGGCAAGTGCTGAGGATAGGCAGAAGCTGGGGGCGGTTCAGTGTGGGAAGTCAGGGGCCTGAGGATGCATAAGGGCCCTGGACACCAAACAAGCAACTGTAAGATTAGCAGAGGATAGAAGGAGGGAAGGAGGAGGTAAAGAGGAAAGTGTTGAGGAGCTTCTGGAATTTAAGAAAGTCCTGATCAAGACGAAGAGGGAGGGGAGGCTGTTCCAAAGAAGGGAGCCAGCTGAGGAAAGCGATCTCAGTAAGAGAGAGTTGCAGCTAGGGTGGTCCCCGGCCGCAGCTAGCCTTGTGGATGATACAAAGGGATTTCAATTGAATATGTGATTCAACCAGGAGCCAGTGAAGACTTTTTAGGGCAGGAGACATGCGGCCCCTGGGCTTGAGGCCAAAGATTAGTCTTGCTGTCCTGTTCTGGATTAGCTGGAGGTGTCACAGAGTGGAAGAAGGTAGATTCAGGAGGAGGCTATTGTAGTAGTCAGGCCTAGCGAGAACCAGGGCTCAGATAACATTGAGCTTCTGGGGGAAGCTGAGAAAAGGTAGAATTCCTTTGAGAAGGAAGTGCTGGAAGTGGGACTTCTTGGCAATGTACTGAGTGTGAGGGAGGAAGAAGAGAGAGGAGTCGAAGATGACTCCAAAGTTTCTGGCTTCAGAAGAAGGAGCGGGGGGAGAGCCCATGGAGGAAGGCCGGAGTGAAGGGAAGAAGTCGAGAGCAGTGCTCCCAATGGGACGGATCTCTGTTTTTCTACAAGAGGGTCAGCAGGAAGTTTGAAGAAGAGTTCTGTGTTGTCTGCATAACACTGGAAGTTGGGGGAGAAGGAGGAGATGTGGCGTGCCAGTTTAGTAAGGTAGGTGTTAAAGAGCCAAGGCGAGGGGTGAGAGCCCTGCAGGACACCACAGGTGGAGAAGGAAGTAGGAGAGGAGAAGGTGCCCTGGATGACTTCGGAGTGGTCAGTTAGGAAAAAGGTCAGCCAGTCTAGTGCATGCTACGAGATACCAAGGGTGTCGGGGAGCCTTTGTATGAGGATGGAGTGGTTGACTGTGTCAAAGGCAGAGGAGAGATCAAGAAGTATGAAGACAGCTGGGGAGTTGGAATCGAGGGATGCGAGCTGTTCTTCACAGGTGTTCAGTTTCTGTGCCTCTGGATGCTTGGAATCTGTGCCTCTGGATGCTTGGAATCCAGATTGATGGTCATGGACACCACCAACAAGTTCAGTGTGAGAGTTGAGTTGGGACAAGGACAACTTCTCCAGCAGTTTCCCCAGGAAGGGGGTGATGGAGAGAGTGATAGTTGCCTGGACAGGTAGGGTTTGCTGGTGTTTTCTTAAAAAGAGGAGCACAATTCAGTGCACAAAATGGATTCGAGATGTCAAGCACAATCACAATCCAGTGCACACAATGGAAGCAAGTTGTAAAGCACACCCACCTAAATTCGATTTTAAAAAGGATCACAATCACAGTGCACACAGTGATGCCTGAAGGAAAAGGAAGAATCACAACTTAAATGCATTTTCCAAATGTAGAACTCAGAGTGCAGTGAAGAAAATAGGTGGTCAGGGGAGAACGGCAGAATAGCCTTGTACCTTATTGTTCAGCTGTTGGGTGTTAGCAGCAAACACTCAAGTCAGGTGTAGCGTGATCTATTCATTACTTAATGTAATTACACATATGTTCATACTTTAATACTGGGGTTGGCACAAGTGTTCCCCTAACACATTCCTGTTAGTACACATTACGTAGACAGCTAGTCATATTATATCCTCTTTAGTATAATGTTGTAATTCGTGCTGGCATTGTTTATCATCACCATCTTGTGTTTAATTCAGCTACAGCAATGAGATACAGTACTTGTCTACCTCCAAGGGAATATCATTAATGCCAGTGAATGGCATGTTGTCAAAGAGAACAGGTATTCCCTAAAGTTAGTTGTAGCAACTTGAATGAGAACAATTATAACCAGTCATGTATTATGCGTGAGAAAAGCACTTAATAAAATTGTAACACTCCCAGAAACGGGAAGCCCTATGACTCTCAGGAAAAGCATGCATAGTGGTCTTTAAAAACGACCAATCTGAAAGTGGAAAAACCCAAATCCTCTGTAAAACCAAATATACCTTTTTTGTGATACTCCATTGAGGAATATGCTTAAGGAGCAAAAGGAACTTGGCGGGGAGAATATTATTGAGAAAATTGACTTTTGTGTAAGGGACTTCAAGTCCCAGAATTCCCAGAGTACTGGGACGAAAAAGATGACTGTAGAGGCACAAGGTTGCAGAGTGCAGCCCATTAATGTTAATGACCCACACCTGAGGATGGCTGAGAGGCATAAAAGACCCCCTCAGGTGCAGGCCATAAGACCAAGGTGAAGAAGCAGAAGCAGCCGAAGCAGAAACGGCAGCAGGAGAGCATTAGTAGTTTTAGTTTGTGTAGGAGCTTTGGAATGCCCACGAAGCTGCAGAGGAAGAAATCGTGCAAGAGCCAGGAAGCCGAGAGCATAGTGGCGAGTGATTGTGATGCTGGTCCTGAGACGGTCGTATGGGCTTGAGATTTCAGCGCCCCTTTTTATAACTTTCCTCCATTGTGAAGCTTTCAGCTGTGGTAGGCGAGCACCGTAATGCTGGGAAGATTTCAGCTGCAGAGGTCGCGCAGCGGAGAGTGTACCTTTCCATGGTGAAGCGTTCGGCGGTGGCAGGAGAGCACCGGATTGCTGTGTGAGCCGTGAGGGCTCTGGAAGTAGCAGGCATGAGATTCAGGAAGCCATGCAGGAAAGATTGCTGGGCCACGCAGAAGAACTGAAGCAGACGAGCTGGCAGCAGCGACGTGCATGCCAAACTGGGGGAGTTCACTATTATTTTCTGACCCCAGAGCGCTCCGTGATTACCCGTTGCTTGAACCCAGACTCTCTTTTGAATATCAAACTGATCTAAAACAAATTACTGATTATGATGCATACCAAATTAAATTGAAGTGGTGCCAAAATATCTTGACCCAAGACATTTGTTTTGAAGCTAAGCAAGTTTTGAAATATTCTTATTTGATGTCTATTTTGATGAAGATTAACATGGTGGACAGAGTATCGGAGACAGCTGGTGAGACATACTGCAGTGCCCTCGTCTCTCTTTCCAGTGCGGCCTGATACACGCTGTTCTGGTGCTGGAGCCTGTGCTAGGTGCTTTCCTCTAGAAGGATGCTGCAGAAGAAGCTGCAGTGTTTGATTCGGTCTGTCTGACCTTGCTGCGGCGTGAAGTGCTTCGGACACCGTGAACCGGAGAGCCCAAGCGGGCCGAGGCTTCCTGCGGTACAACCAGACGTTTTTCTCCTGCCAAGGGCTTGGGCCTGGTGGCAAAAGACATCAAAGAGACTACAGTTGACTAAGCCGCTGTTGGTGCTGAGCGGCTATTGATTTCACTACCCTGTATATAGCATGCTGGTAATTGAGAGCGTTCTTTTTTCATTTTGACCTTTTGTCATTATTTTCTGATTTCCTTTGGCTCCCACATATTCAGCTGCCTATTCTCCTGCCTTGCCTAGAGCTGTTTGATTGCCGCCGAGAACGGAAGTCTCTTGCTGACCTTCTTTGGATGGTAGTCCATTTTTCAGATAGCCTGGGAGTGTGGGCTGGAGTGTGGTTCCCTATCGGGCCATAGCCAACCGCAGCCTGTTTCTCTTTTATTATATGCACGTTCTCATTTCTTTGCCTACATCTGTGCTTAAAAGCTGTCTCGTCTCATGTTACTCTAGATGACAATAGTTGCCCTTTCAAAACTAAAATCTTTTTAGCTTGGGTAAGAGCTGGCAGTGACCTGTAAAGCTACAGAGGTGATTTGACCATTAGAGCACACTGTTGCTTAATAATTGGTCACTTGCATATTTAACTGCATTATGTGGTCGATTATCCCTCCCACCACCTGCACAGTACCAACGTATTCCCATCTACAGTGTCACTTATCCCCAATGGGATTTTTTTGCTGTTACTCTATAAGGGATATTACAGATGGCTCCTAAAAAAAGTAACCCCCCCCCAAATACAATCTCTGTGGGACTGTTTCCAACTTGGCAGGGAATAAGGAGCCATCGACTGAGTCAATCTCCCGATCTGTACTTGCTGTAGAGCCACAAATTGAATCTGGCACTGTCTGTGGGAAGATATCCAATCTTTACCCAGTGTTCAAAGATATTTCTAGAGCTATAACGTATGTTGCTGAGGAATGTGTTTCCTCTCAACCAAATACCACACAAGCACAGTTGAGTGCTGAATTAACTTCTTTTGAAGGCCTTGATAATAACTTGTTACTTAATATGGCCTACACATTACAACAACAGATGACGGCCCTATCCCCTGCCCCTTGGGTAGCGGGGGGAGTCCCTATTACAGCTATAGTACAGATACTGCAAGTGAATGACAGTGGGGTTTTGGATAAAGATACAGACCGACTATCTGGTTCCCCTAACCTTCTCTTTCATTCGTCACCTCATAAGCCTCCTCAGGCAATTGAACAGAGCATGTCTGATTTTTATTTTTGGACATGAATTTTTATTAAACCATTTCCATTTCTCATTTTGAAAACGGACCTTTAACTGCGCATTACCTGAGCATTGGGATCTTCAGGACGCTGTGCCTGTGCCTGGAGTAAGCGCTGGGAGTTGTCATCACTCGCGCACCCACAGGCAGTCACAGACAACTGCTCGCTTCCTGGAGGAGGCGGAGCTTTGTGGCTCACGTGACCGCTTACGTGACATCCTCGGCCACAAAAGCAGAGACAGCGCTGCCGAGCGGCGCATTTCTCATTTTGAAAACGGACCTTTAACTGCGCATTACCTGAGCATTGGGATCTTCAGGACGCTGTGCCTGTGCCTGGAGTAAGCGCTGGGAGTTGTCATCACTCGCGCACCCACAGGCAGTCACAGACAACTGCTCGCTTCCTGGAGGAGGCGGAGCTTTGTGGCTCACGTGACCGCTCACGTGACATCCTCTGCCACAAAAGCAGAGACAGCGCTGCCGAGCGGCGCATTTCTCATTTTGAAAACGGACCTTTAACTGCGCATTACCTGAGCATTGGGATCTTCAGGACGCTGTGCCTGTGCCTGGAGTAAGCGCTGGGAGTTGTCATCACTCGCGCACCCACAGGCAGTCACAGACAACTGCTCGCTTCCTGGAGGAGGCGGAGCTTTGTGGCTCACGTGACCGCTCACGTGACATCCTCTGCCACAAAAGCAGAGACAGCGCTGCCGAGCGGCGCATTTCTCATTTTGAAAACGGACCTTTAACTGCGCATTACCTGAGCATTGGGATCTTCAGGACGCTGTGCCTGTGCCTGGAGTAAGCGCTGGGAGTTGTCATCACTCGCGCACCCACAGGCAGTCACAGACAACTGCTCGCTTCCTGGAGGAGGCGGAGCTTTGTGGCTCACGTGACCGCTCACGTGACATCCTCTGCCACAAAAGCAGAGACAGCGCTGCCGAGCGGCGCATTTCTCATTTTGAAAACGGACCTTTAACTGCGCATTACCTGAGCATTGGGATCTTCAGGACGCTGTGCCTGTGCCTGGAGTAAGCGCTGGGAGTTGTCATCACTCGCGCACCCACAGGCAGTCACAGACAACTGCTCGCTTCCTGGAGGAGGCGGAGCTTTGTGGCTCACGTGACCGCTCACGTGACATCCTCTGCCACAAAAGCAGAGACAGCGCTGCCGAGCGGCGCATTTCTCATTTTGAAAACGGACCTTTAACTGCGCATTACCTGAGCATTGGGATCTTCAGGACGCTGTGCCTGTGCCTGGAGTAAGCGCTGGGAGTTGTCATCACTCGCGCACCCACAGGCAGTCACAGACAACTGCTCGCTTCCTGGAGGAGGCGGAGCTTTGTGGCTCACGTGACCGCTCACGTGACATCCTCTGCCACAAAAGCAGAGACAGCGCTGCCGAGCGGCGCATTTCTCATTTTGAAAACGGACCTTTAACTGCGCATTACCTGAGCATTGGGATCTTCAGGACGCTGTGCCTGTGCCTGGAGTAAGCGCTGGGAGTTGTCATCACTCGCGCACCCACAGGCAGTCACAGACAACTGCTCGCTTCCTGGAGGAGGCGGAGCTTTGTGGCTCACGTGACCGCTCACGTGACATCCTCTGCCACAAAAGCAGAGACAGCGCACCCTCGCGGCGTTGAGCCCGATAGGAGTAGAGGGCGTCGGCTGTTGTGTGGCTGTTTGGTGGCGTGGTGATTGCGTATATCTCTTCACCTGATCCCTACTTAAAATCGTCGCTGGGATGAAATCATTCCTTGCAGCTTCAAATAAGCCGGAGACGGGGCTGAGAACAAGGCTGCAGGTAAGGCAAAGACTGGCGTCACTCCCAGGGGTGACTGAGAGCAATGAATATCCCCAAAAATCGCAAATGCTGAAACAGACTCGTCTACCTTTCTGTAAAAAGCGAAAAAGCGGTTCTGTGGGGGATATTATAGACATGGGGAGTATTAGCCCCCCTATAAGATCAAAATCAGACATTCTCTTATTAGTACCAAATACCCCGACTCAACCAATGGCCTGTACGGTTCCTTCAATTGGTGGGCCTACACCCCAGACAATCGGAAGTCAAGCACAACCTATAACACTCAAAAGGTCATTAGATTATGTAAAGGGATGTTCGCACCTTAGTGGGAAGCCAGAAGGAAACCACCATTGTGAGAGGGGTACTCTTCCTAATGATTATACTATTAATCCAGCTGAGCCCCATCTCCCACTGGAAGATCGACCAGGGGAGACCTTGGATAACCTGGACAATATGGGATTTGAGGAAATAATCAAAGGATAGGTTCCTGAAAGCAACCTAGAGGTGAGAGAGGCGGTACCGGGACCTCCTAGCGAAGAGACCCCCTCTTCGGGTGAACTAGGTGATGACCCGATACAAAGATCTAATCAAACAGGCATCGAACTTGAGGCAAGTATGGAAGGCTCACAAGAGGTAGGGGAAAAGCCATGTATAAGTGCCTCCCCTAAATTACCAAGAGAACCAGCAAATAATCTGGATGTGGAGAGGGAAACACCCAATTACATGAGCAAGGATCCTCAAGTGTTTGAGGACTCTGGAGGCTCCTGGGAAGACCATGAACTGACCCAATGGGAAAAAGCCCAGGTCGATTCTACAACTGTCAAGGAGGGGAATACATCACAATTGAACCCAATGGGGTCAAATTTAGAAACTTTCGACATTTTTCAACCTTATAGAGAAGAGAACTGTGTTCCCTTAGCTAAGGTCAAAAGTATTCAGAAAACACAAGATGGAAACCAGGTAGCACAACAAGACTCAAAACCAAAAGAAGCCATCGAGAGGGGTTGTACATACGGGCACTTAGAAAAGTTAACGATTGAAATGCCCGCTTGTAATGAGAACTACCCTCCAAAGAATTGTCTAGATAAGCGAGGTCCAACGGAAACGGAAGGGATGACCCTCCAAGGTACTCCGGGGGCTAGCAGCAATTTGATGCAATCACCAATAAAATTGACTAACTTAAGCCTGGCAAATAAAATCAAGTATGATATCATGATACTGACGGGGAAAATTGAAAGGGAAAAAAGGAGAAGCTTTTCCCTAATAAATGAGAGGATGGCCGCCCTGGACAGGGATCAAACCAAAGGGAGACCCTGCATGACGGATGACGCGGAGACTACTTTGAACTCCCAATTACTCATTAAACCACTGCAAATGACCAACTTCGAGAAAACCAACTCCTTTTCAGATAAGCGATATCAAGACCCTAAGGGACAATCAATGGTCAACGATCACAATAGGGCATCTAAAATGACACAGACCTCGATAATAGATGAGGTAATGATACCGCCAGCTCTCCTTCAAAAAGATCAAATAATACAACTAATCAGTGAGGCCTGTTCAATCGATCGAGCTAAGGACAGTGAACATATTCAAAAAGTGGTGATGACCTCATTGAATATTTCGCTGGCCCCTTTTCTCAAACTATATGAAGTCATTAAAGATTCAGTCCAAGAGGTAACCACGACGATTCTGCAAATTAAGGAAGCTAATCGGCAAACGGGTCTCTCTCTACAGAATTTAAACTCAAGAGTAGATAAAGAAGCAGAACAAACTCAGACTTGGCAAAATCGTCTGGGTGACTTGGCCAGAAGGGACGCTAGTGATAAATCACTCCTTATGGAAGCAGTATTAGAAGACTGTAAATGGATGAGATCCCAGCACAAACAAAGTAAATTGGACCTGCAAGTTGTAGAACAGCCTAACCGAGGTAACGGGCCAATGAAATTGAAACAAGGAAAAGTCACTAAGCCCATCGAACCAGAACAGCTATGTGGAGATGTAATTCTTATCTCCCCGAGCAGTAAGGAGGGCCAAAAACAAGACAATTGCCCCATAAAAGAGCAATTGAGCTTTGCTATCTTTGCAGGTACGGGTAATAAATCCAAGGAACATCAACCAGAAACCTTGCCTGCAAACAATTTTAAAGAAAAGGGGAAAAAACCCAAAAACGAAACACTTAAACGAAAGGTGAATGGATCAAGAGCATTCCTGAGGAATTTAAGAACACCACCGAGAAGGGAAAACCCACAGTGTACCAAGAAGCCAAGAAGAGAACTCGTGATGGGTGTCTTGGATTGCATAGAAGCCGAGGGTGAAACTGCATCTAAAACATCTGTGCCATCAGCAGATGAAAAAATGGAGGACTTGGAACAATCAGCCGTTTTGAGTGACTTAATCGAACTTTTCTCAAATAACAGCGATGAAGATGGGTGGGGAAACATCACGCCGTCAGAATGGAAAACAATTGACAACTGGGATAGGGACGAGCTGAATTGCCATCTGAAGGACAAGCAGACAGAGAAAAAGGATCGATCTAGTAAACCTAGGAAAGGAACAGGAAAAAGTACGATCTCTCCTCGGAATGATTATGACATGGAAATAGAATATTCGAGGTTTAAAACACTAGAAGAAAAAAGGAGGGAGTTGGCTCATAAGGGAAAAACCGTCCACTTTGAACCAAGGAAGCCTAGTCTAAAACAAAGAAGTCACAGTAGAGAAAAAGATCGTATGGGCAGTAAGAATAGTAGAAAGTCGTTAACTGATAAGCAAACACCCTCCTCCAAAGACCACTTTGTGAAACTGGGAATTACATCGAAGGGGCCGAGGAAGGTCCTCTTGAATAGATTCTACGTGATGTCTCTATGCAAACAAACTCCAGCGCTCAGAGCGATTTCAGCTGACGATATAAGAATTGTGGAATTCCCAAAAGAAGGAAGGATGGATCAAGTAATATTACATCTCGACTCAAAGGAAGTAAAACAAAAATTCCTAAAGGCTGAAGACTGCCTTAAACTAAAGGGCTATCGACTGGAGGACGTAGATTGGAGTAGTCAACTGAAGAATCCAAAAGAAACAACAAGGGGCAAAGGGAGACCCAGGGAAGTGTGGATGGAGGACGGCAATAATAAAAAATATATGGTGAAGGACCATAATAATAAAGGACGAGATATGGAGGAGTTGGGGAAAAGGCCCAGAAAACTAAGTGACAAAGTGAAGGAGGTGGAAATAAAGAGTGACGTTAAATCTCAGAAAGCAAATGCCACCTAGCTGAAGTTCTCAGATGAGAAATTGAAAAATCTGAGATTTACGGTGGACAACTCGGATAACCCAAGGAAGGGTAAATCTACATTGAACAAAAAAGGCCTGAAAGCGAATGAGCGGCCTGAACCAAAGAATACGAGCACCACGAAGAAGAAGCAATAGAGTGAGGAGGCCCAGCAAAGATCGGTCTCCTGTGCCTCATGGAATACCCGAGGCTTTCAACACTTATTCTCTAAGGAAAGTGACTTCCTGGCTGACTACGACCTAATTTCGATCCAGGAGTCGTGGCTGCGTGAAGCACCTATGTGTGAAGGCTATGAAGTCTACTTTAATCCGGCTAAGAAAGGCCCTAGAGGTAGACCTTATGCAGGCCTCATGGTATTAAAGAAATTGGACTCGCCACTACAAGTTTTGGAACATGCGACCCCAAATCCCTATGTGCAGATACTAACAATCAACCTTAAAGAAGACATTAAGGAGAAATCTGAGAACATGACAAATAATCAACAAAAAAAAAAAATGACGATGACTCTAATCAATACCTATTGGAGTGAAAATATGCCGAACCAGAAAAATTATCTAAAAACCACCATGAATGCAATAGATAAATCTATGATTGAAGACAAAGAATGGCTAATTTTATTAAATGGGGATCTGAATATCAAACTCCTTGACAAGAAAGGAAAAATAAGAGATATAGAAAATCTACGAGGTAAAGAAAGTCTCTGGACGAAGGAAATGTGTACTCGTGACATGAGGATGTTAAATAGTCAGACCCAAGGTGATCTATTGGGTGCGAATACATGGCATAGCGGTAAAACAGGAGCCTGTTTAGATTACTGCTTTGTCGGAAACAACACGCTACCCTGGATCAAAACATTTACAATAATCAAACAAGTAAATAGCGATCACAGCCTCTTGAGAACTGAACTAGCATGGAATATCACATTAACATCATCGATGAAAAAATGGAAGGAAACAGAAGTATCCTGGGGAAGAAACCGACTGAGACTTAAAAATCAAGTTATACCGAAGCTGGTGAAAGACTTTAAAGAAGCGGGTAACAAAGGCGATGAGACAGTAGAATATAAATGGCTCCTGGAAGCTTTTGTAGTTAAGTATGAACCAGCAAAAGTGAATAAAATTGAAAGAAAGCACGCGTATGATGATTTTGTGGTCACTAAAAGGAAGCAATATAGAGCGGAACTTAAACGTATTAAAAAGGAAAATTCCCCGGTGAAAGAGATTCTCCTGAGGAAATGCCGGCAAACCTATAAAAACTGGCTGTGCTCGACCCGCTTCTTAAGAACTCAAAGAGACGCTGAAAAAATGTTGGCGGCACTATCTACCAACAACTCAAGAAGTACCTGGGACTTAATTAATAATAGAGATCTGAATCAGTCGGCAATTGGTGTAAATCAAGTCTCAGAGGAGGACTGGTATCGGCACTATAATGCATTGTTTAAGGGGAAAACCATGGATATACCCCTAGAAAAAAGAAATACGACTTCAGCATGGGATTTTGAATTCGACAGAGAAGATATACGGATGCTTATTAAAAAGCTCAGCAGTTCCAGGGCAACTGGTCCAGATGGTATTTCCAACAAAAAGCTAAAAGAGAACTGCGGAGATTGGACTGATTTGATCTATGTCCTTTTCAAAAAAATAGCAAAAAAAAGGCAAATTCCAACAACATGGACGGAGGCGTATATAGTTCCCATCTTCAAAAAGGGGGATCGATCTAACCCCAAAAATTATAGGCCAATAGCCTTGTTAGACTCTATTGGGAAACTCTTTGCGGCCATTCTACTAATGAACTTAAAAAAATGGGCCATAAGAATCAACATCCTAGATGAAAGACAAACCGCTTTTATAAGCGGGGTGGGGACATCTCTAAACCTGTTCTTGTTAAACCTTTTGAAAGCTAAGGCTTTGAAAGACAATGCAACAACTTATCTGGCTTTTATTGATCTTCAACAGGCATTTGATAGTATCAACAGAGAGCGACTATGGTCGAAACTGAGAAGCTGGGGATGCCCGAACGCCCTGTTGGCAGCAATCCAAGCGCTGTATACCAATACCTCAATCCAGGTCCAAATTACTGCTAATGGAGGGTTATCTAGAAAAATCTATACCACTCGGGGAATCAAACAAGGATGTGCTCTGGCTCCCTTTCTATTTGTTCTCTACATGGCGGATATGAAGACATCCCAAGAAAGGATCCGTGCGTTCCCTCCAAAAGTGAACGGTATGGAAGTCCCGTGGATGTTATACGCAGATGATGCAGTATTTGCAGATCAGACCCCCATTGGTTTGCAACGTAGAATTGAAGCTTTCAACAAATACCTGAAAGAAAACGACATGCAAATCAATGTAAAGAAATCAATGATACTGTGCATGAAATCGAGTCGTGGGAAAAAACCTGCAGGGAAACGACAGATATGGATGCTGGATCAAGAGAAACTCGAAGAAGTGGATACTTCCATCTACCTGGGTATTAGGATAAATAAAAATTGCAATGAACAAGCACAATACACCCTTATTCGAGAGAAACTTGCAGCGTTAACTAATCAAGGAATCCTACTGCACTACAGATATGGAAAATTTTCATTGCAGCCAATTATCACATTTTATAAGCAAAAGGTGGTGGCTGTATTAACATATGGAGCAGAGGCACTTTTGTCTTTGAGATGGGAAAACTGGAATTTGTGCGAGGCCTACTTCTGGCGAAGGATTTTACATCTTCCGAATTCACTGCCCTTAGTTCTGATAAGATCGGAACTTAGACTTCAATCTATGGTCTCAATCACGGTGTGGAAATCTCTTTCATTATTTCGGAAGTGTATTTTGGACAAACCGGCACAGCCATTTAATGTTTTAGCAAGACCTGGTCTGCCCAATGAAGATATAATTTTTCAAGACTGGAAGAAGAGATGTGAGGATACCTTGGAACATCTAGGTATCTCACTGGAAAATCTGAAGTGTAATCCTGACAAGGCCAAAAGAATCCTGCGGGAAAAAGACTGGGAGGAAACCCAGGTCACTAAATTGGCAGGAAACTGGGCTCACAACATCGTCTGGGAACGTAAAGCATTAAATATTCTCCCACCATACCTTCAGAAATTTCCATCTAAACATTATAGAGATCTGCTATTACGATGTAGATTAAATATTTGGCATTCCCGAGAGGTTAAGCTGAGAAGACGGCTCATTGAAAAAGCATCAGCGCTCTGCAGGTTCTGCAAAATGAAGGACCAACTTGAATCAGTGCGACACGTGATGCTAACATGCCCGGCTCTGGTACCAAAGCGATTAGCGTTTTTGGGCAACTATATAAGCAACATCACGATGGAAACAGAAGAAGAATACTGGGAACGCCTTCTAACAGCGGAAAAGGTGGGTCGAACTATTGACGCATTAAAGTTTGTCGAATCCCTAAATCTGGACCAGGAAGAAACGGAAATGGAGGAGAGACAGGAGCCCTAAGACTACTGGGTGTATCTGTTGCGGTGAAGGCTTCCATTGGAGGGATAACTAAACCGATTGGAACTCAAATAATACTTTAGTTGAGGAACTTTGGACTCTTGTTTCTCGGACTCCTATTTGGCGTTTGTTAAAGGTTTACCTATGATTAACCAATAAAAAAAAAAAAAAAAAAAAAAAAAAAAAAAATTCCAAAAACCATACATAGCCATGAAACAGTAGTAGGAAGCATTATCGAAAAAACAAACAACCAACCCTTACCCTCCCTCCACACCCTTTCCCACCCCCCTCTCATGAACAACCATATCCATAAGGACAGTGGAGAGTCAATCATTGTACGAGCTCCGGGACCAAACAAACTGTCACTGCTGACAAAGGGAGCTCTCATCATCAAGACAAAACAGGAGTTTATTCGCAGTAGGATGAAGTTCATACATCGGAGGGCACACATGCACCCCTGACCTCAGAGTCTCATTAATTCACAGTCTTCATGGAGCAGCACCACCATCCAATCTTGTAAGAATGAATTCATAATGTTGTGAATGAGGGCTGAAGGTTTCTCATACGTAAATATCGGCCAGAGTTTAGCCAGCCAGTCTGATTTGGAAGGCACCCCACCACCTTTCCATTTTCGGGCCAGGGCAAGCCTCCCTGCATGCAACATGGCCTGAACCACCCTCGGTATAGCAGACTCATCTGGGTTCGGGGCCGGAACACCAAAAAGGAAGACAAGAGGCTGCTGGTGCAGATCGGCGCCAGAGATCTCCTTAATCCAGCCCTGAAGATCTGACCAATATGACTGAATAACAGGGCACCCCCACCAAAGGTGAAACCAGGACCCACGTTGACCACAACCCCTCGGGCATATCGGAGAAGTTCCCGGATACATTTTAGCAAGCCTTTCTGGAGAGAGGTGCCATGAGTGCAAGATCTTAAAATTGTGTTCCATAGCCACCGTATAAAGGGAACCTGAGAAGAGAACCTTAAAAATGGACGACCAAACCAAGTCGTCTAATTCCCCCCCACAGCCATCTCTCCCAATCCTTCTTAAAGTTCTGCCTGGGCTCCGCGTCTGCTGTAATAAGAGCCGAATAAACTTTAGAAAGGACACCCTTCCTAGATCTGGAATCTGTGATCACTCTTTCCAAAGGCGTGAGTGGGCGGATCAGATCCTCAACCCACCGGGGGTCTGTCATGATCCCTTTCACTCGAATGTAGTCAAAAATCGAAATTACTACATCCCCTAGGGCTTCCACCAGATTTTCATAGTCAATAAATACACCCTGCCTGAAGAGTTGAAATGCCCTCTCCAGCCCTACATCAGACCATTTCTGAGTTCCGCGGAGATTCCTCTTGCCCAACTCAAACGGGGGAGCCCACACCGAGGACAGAGGAGGTGGCCAGGAAGAAAGATTTTTATTTTCCTTATTATTTCTCCAGAGCGCCCACAGCAACGAAAGCGTAGGGTGCCTTCTAACGGGAGCTGGAATATCCGATCCACTGGCCCACAAGAGATCTCTAACTTTTGTGGGATGGACCTGGGTGTCCTCAATGTATGACCAATATGTCCTCAACTCGTCTCTCGAGTGCTCCAAGAACACTGTTAGCTGAGCTGCTTTGTGATAAAGTCGAAAATCAGGCAGGCCGAAGCTGCCGTGCGATCTACGGAGAGTTAAGGTCCCATGCTCGACCCTTGGTTTTTTCTCTTTCCAGATAAACCGGAGGACCTCTGAGTGGAGGGACTTAAAGAATGATTCTGGAATTATGAATTATGACTGGAAGAGCAGAGAAGAGATAAAGCAGCCGTGGTAATATATTCATCTTGACTGACACCATACGGCCAAACCAAGAGAGAGTGAGGGGGGACCAGCGCCGGAGATCTGAGATGATTTTAGCCAAAACAGGGGGGAAATTGACTTCAAAGAGGCGAGTAAGGTCCCTCGGGATCAGCACCCCCAAGTAGGGCATAACCACTTGTTCAATTCCGATACCCTCCCACCAGTCCCTTCCCCTTATCTCTGCGTCGCCCCTGCCCATAGGCATCAGACACGACTTCGCCATGTTGATTTTCAGCCCAGAGAATGACCCAAAGGTGCAAATTAAGTTGAGTAGATTAGGAAGCGACTGCCGCAGATTGGAAATGTAGGTCAGGATGTCATCTGCAAAAAGCAACAGCTTGAAATCTAGGTCCCCACAGTCGACCCCCGTTGTCCCCTGATGGTTCCTTATCGCTATGGCCAGGGGTTCTATCGCCAGAGCATATAGCAGTGGCGAGATCGGGCATCCCTGCCGCGTCCCCCGAGAGAGGGAGAATAGGGCCGAGGTCACGCCATTTACCGCCACCCTGGCCGACGGGCCATTATATAAAGCTGCAATCCACTTACAAAATCTTACCCCAAACCCCCTTTTCCATAAAACCTTGCTCATAAAGGCCCACTCGACTCGGTCAAAGGCCTTTTCCGAGTCCAATGACAACAGATAAGCCTCCTCCCCCGAAAGGGCGACCTCATGCATTAGATCAGCGATTTCCTGATGTTATCCCCTCTTTGCCTCCCCGAGATAAAACCCACCTGATTGCCATGAACCAGTGACGGGAGAAGCGGGGCCAACCTGTTCGCTAAAAGCTTGCCCAATAACTTCACATCCGTGTTGAGCAGAGAGATGGGTCGGCAGGACTGACACCTTCTTGGGTCTTTTCCTTCCTTAGGGATAACAACAATGCGGGCAGAGAGCATGGATTGAGGGAGACTCCCGGACTCCAGAACGCCATTAAAGAGCCTAAACAGAAATGGGGCAAGGACCTGGCCATACGATTTATAAAAGAAGCCTGTGAATCCATCATCCTCTGGGGTGGTTCCTGGCTTCATAGAGCTGATAGTATCAATCACCTCCTGGGGAGAGATGGGTCTTTCCAAGGGATCAGCTTTGTCGCATGGGAGGCAAGGAATTGGCACGGGCTCTAGAAAGTTATCTATATCCACCCCAGTTCCCCGATATTCTGATCTACACAGAAGCTCGTAGTACTGGCGGAATTGCTCAGCTATACCCAGATCATCCCGGCAACACCCCCCATCCGCTAGGGCGACTGAGTCCACCCTCCTACTCTCCCTCATTTCACGAAGCCTCCATACCAATATTTTATCTGCTTTTTCCGCTTTCTCCATGTACTTTTCTTTAAGGAAGGACACCTTCCTCTCCGTTTGCCCCACAAGGAGAGATGAGAGCTTTGATTTAAGTTGCTGAAGCTCAGCCCACTTCCCTGGAAACATCTGGGACCTCAATTTACCCCCCGGCTGAATGGCCTCGATTTTATCCCTGAGTAATCTCTCCTCCTTACCCCTTTCCCGTTTCCTTGCCGCTCCCATCCCTATAAGGACCCCTCTGATCGTGGCCTTGAAGGCTTCCCAGACCCCTTGCAGGCCCACCTGCCCATTGTCATTAAATTCAAAGAACTCCCTTATGGCCGTCAGGATAGCCTGCGAAAGCTCCTTGTCCTTCAGTAGGAGATCATTGCATGTCCATCTCCCAGGCCCTGGAACTTTAAGGGGGACCCCTATTTGAACCTTGACCATGTCATGGTAGGACCACGGAGTCACCTCCACTCTCCCATCTGAGATCCTCTCGTACAAACCTTTGTCAACCAATATGTAGTCAATCCTAGAAAATGACAAATAGGGCTTTGAGAAAAAAGTGTGTAATGGATCACGGCCCTCCCATGCTGCGTGGGAATCCCTGAGCCCTAACTTTTCATTGGTGCTTTGGAAGGAGGCCGCGAGGCGTCTCTGCAACTGGGAATCTCCCCCCGGACGACTGGAGAGCCTATCACTAGACCCGTCAAGTACCATATTAAAGTCTCCCCCCTCTACCAGCGCACCCTCCGTGAACACTATGATTTTAAGCTTAACCTCCGCCCAGAAGAGATCCTGGGACTCGTTAGGGGCGTAAATGGAAATGGAAATCAAGGTCACCTTGGCCCCTCTGATTTCGCCCTTAACCATTACATATCGCCCCTCTGGATCTCTAACTTGGGCTTCAGGAGAGAAGTGAGCCTTCTGGGAAATAACCACCGCCACTCCTCTTTTCTTGACCTTAGATGAGGCATCCACAACCTTTTGTATTGACCTAGCCTTCAGAACAGGCTCCTTCCCCATAACCCAGTGGGTCTCCTGAAGAAATAAGACATCAAGATTCAACCTATTAAATTCCTTCACTACCAGGGAGCTCTTACATGGAGAGTTAAGACCTTGTGTGTTTAGAGAGCCCAATGCCAGCGGATGCGTATAATCAGCCATCAAGTAATTCTGACCTCAGATCTGATCCCTGGAAGCTCCGAATCTCTTGGGATATCATTCCTGATTGCTCCTCCAATGGACCCACAAAAAACATAGCATTATCTAAGTATATCAAACACCCGGCGATTAGAATGAAAAAACACCTCCAGAACCCCACAACCCAATACCCCTCCATGCCCCCAACCCCCTTCTTTCCGAACGCCTGGATTCGCTGCGACACCGAGCTGCCGGAACAAATAGGCCCCCATGGGCTGCCTCCACCAGGGCCGCCATCAACATAAACAATGCAAACTTTACTGAGCTCCCCCGCAAAGACCCACCACAAGACCTCCCCACGGACCCTCTTTCTCACTTGAGCAGCTTCCCCATGGTCAGACCATTTCCCATCCAAAACTGAACAGACCGGGCACCCCAGGGGGTCCCAGGCCATCACCCCAAGCCACATGAATTTTCAGCGCCCATGCAAACAACCCAGGAAAAACCACTCCATGCACTTTAAGACATCTGTTGTCCCGGTGACGGCGGCGCCACCTTCCTGTATTTCCTGTGGACCCGGATGCGGCGCCTTCCTACAAACTCTGAAGCCTCCTGGTGGTCTTCTTTTTCGCCACTCTAGCCTTCCTTGCGCAGCTTCGAGGAGGAGTCTCCCAAGAGTTCATTCGTCACTCTCTGAATGTCCGATTCCGTAACAAGGGAATATTTATATCCTTCCACTTCAAAAGAGAGCGAAAACGGATGACCCCACCTGTATCGCACTCCCTTGGATTGAAGCCATTTGGTCAAAGGGCCACAGAGCCTCCTGCATGAGAGAGTGAGCACCGAAAGGTCCTGGTGAATCGATACTTTGGAGCCTTCCCAATCAATGGGACCCTTTCTTCGCGCTAGCTCCAGGATCCTGGTCTTCTCGGCATAATAGTGGAATTTCGTGAAGATAGATCTAGGCCCTCTAGCACGGGCTCCTGCCCTGTGGGCCCTATCAATTGTTGGCTCGCTGGTGTTGCTCCCGTTGAACAATTTACTTATAATTGCTTTGACCGTTTTCGCGATGTCTGCCTGCGTCTCTCCATCCTGCTCTGGAATGCCAAGGAACCTTAGGATGGAGCGTCCCTCCCTGTTTTCCAGATCATCCAATTTCAGGGTGACCTTCTCCTCCCTTCTCTCCAATTCTGCTATTTGCATGTCAAACTGCGTCTCAAGGAGGTCCGTTGAGGTCTGATTGGCCTACAGGGCTTGCACACGGCCGTCAACTGCGGCCACCTTATCTAAGGAGTCGAGCCTTCTGCTGATGTCCGCTCTAAATCCTCAGATCTCCACCAAGAGGGCTGCCATTCTACGACTCATAGATTGAGCTTACACCTCCTCTGGTTGACTCGAGGAATGCATGATGCCCTCTTCCCTCGTCTCTTCAGGAATACGCCGGTACTTCTGAAGGGATTGTGACCAGGCCATCGAATCAGAGAGGGGGGTGCAGTAGGTCTGAAGACCAAAGTACTCGGAGACCCAGGATGACCGACAGAATTGGATGTTCAAGATGATCTGCCGGCGCCCCCCCCCCCCACGAGCTATCACGCCCTCCTCTCCAAACCTCTTCTGTAGCTTCAGATCAGCGATAAACAGCACGGCTCTCAGCTGCCTGGCACCTGGCCCCTCTATCCGGCTCCCTCCACAGGGCTTTTACAGCTCCCTGACCGTTGTGGCGAGGGTTTGAAGGGTACGAGCCACTCTTGACCAGCCCCCAAAGATTGCCAGGACCCGCAGGGACACTCCTCAGAGAATCATGTAGCACCTGAGGCTGGCCAACCTCAAAAGAAATCCAGTGCAGGGACCACTAGGAGAAGAACTACCAAATATGAGTTCGGCAGGAAAAGAGCTAGGAGACTACTCCCTGTAGATTGCTGTGGCACCCCAACTGGGCCATCGGCCACAGAGACAAAAGAGCCAGTTGTGGTCTTACAGCATGAACCATGTGCTCGGGGCCAGCTCAATACTGCCACTTCCCACTAAGCCTCCTGACTGCCACCTCTCTACACAATAAAGGGTCCAAGATGGATCAGGGGTGTAGCGCTCCCCCCACACACGCTGGTTGGGCACAGAAGACCAGTGAAGTTCCTTGTCATCCCACAGGGGGGGTGCTGATGCACCATAGCTGGAGGGAAGTTCTTCTGTGTTCCCCACCCCGGCGGGGGGGACCCCAGTGCTCCCAGTCAAGAGGGGCCCCCAGCGACACCCAGCCGGTAGGAGTCTGAGCCTCAGGGCACCAGGAGAGCGCCACCCGAGCCCCTCTCCCCACCACCACCTGGGTTGATGCAGGTCCCCAATCAAGGACCCGGCGCGCAGGGACCACTCACGGCAGCATCTGTGCCTCCACAGACCCCGCAGTCCTCCCCTCCTCTCCACTGCTGAGCAATGCGGGGGTCTCACCACCCGCGACAGCAGACACTCTGCCTCCCGATGCGGGTACTCTAGGGGGCCGCCGCGCTCAGGTCTGCCCCCAAGGCTGACAGCCCATGTCCCGCAGTCCGGACACGGGCTTCTTGGGGCGCAGGTCACCGCTGCTCCACTCGAGGCCGAAGCTCCTCCCCCACCGTCAAACCGCAGGCTTCGGCGCAGGGCTGCTGTCCAGGGCAAGTCTTTCACAGGCCTCGGTCACAGCCCGCAAGCACCTGAAATCTAGACTCTCTGCACTCTCCAACTCCGGGGCTGCTGTCAGCAGGTGCTCTGGGGCATCACACAGCCTCTGGGGGGGGTCCAGTATCTGCACCCATAGGGCGGGGGGGCTCAAATCTGAAAAATTAGGCGCCCTGTGGAGGAGACCGGCTGAGATCCGTCAGTACATCTCAGCGCCCCCTGGTGGCTCGCATGTCTGCTTTTATAGACTTCTTTAGAGCATCATTGAATTAGAGAACATTTTCTATGTATTACCTATGAGCACAGCGCTATTTTATTTGGTTCGCGCTCACGTACGCATAGATGCAGATCGTAACATTTATTTTTTGAAGACATACTACGTCCTATACAAATGGATAATGGATTTTATCAAAAAGGTGTTTTGGATATTAACATATAATGTACTACATCGACCATAGCATAGTCAATAATTCATACTAACGGTGGTCATGGTTACTAAGGTGCATCGTAATATATTTATCACAGAAACATGGAACATGGGACTAAGCCCATTTGAATTACCTAATACTGATGTTTTGAGGAATAAGCCAACAAGTGCAATCGGGTAAGATATTATTGATATATTCAAGTATCTATTACTCAATAATGGACACTAAAATTCAACAATTTATCCATCTTGCTTACTTTTTTATCTTTTTTGTTTCCTGTTTTGTGTTTTCTTTATATCTCTTACCCTATACAATACTCTCCCATACCAAACCGCAATCTCGGTCTTGGATACTGTTACAACTGACTATTGACAATTTATGTTTACTAATCTTTTTTGATTATGTGTATGATCTTGGAAACATTATGTTAATATACGGGAACAATACTATGTTATTGTTTATGAAATCATGTGGTGTTAATGAATGTTTACAGAAATTGCCCTGATTTGAAAAAGACACAGTTGGGCCAAAACACGTGTAATCACTACGAATGGGAACTTATATAAAATCATTGTGAATAAAACACGGAGTCTTTAGCACAAATACTGGCGCAGAGTCGTGGAGTCAATCTTTTCTTGGATACTATTTATTTAAGACTGCAAAGTACGAGCTGAAACAACATGGTGTCGGTGCTCAGACATTTTGGACACTCATTTCCCATTAACGTAATAAAAGCCTGCATCTCTGCGGGCCTGGTAAAATAAACAAGTATTTCAGTAGCGAAAGAAGGGCAAGGTCACATAACTACATAAATAAGTATATAGGTATGTATGTGTTGAAGTATTACTGATAGGAAGATGAAACATCCATTTGATACAATGAGTTCCCTATGTGGGAAAAAAGGAAGCTCTGCAGGTGGAGACTGTCCTGAGGTAACGATCCTAGGCTGGACTAAGGGCCCATATGATAAAATCGCACAAACTTGGGCATGTGGTGCAGGATTGAGTGAGACCTGGGATATGAGTATAGGAGAAGCGAGTCCAGCTGAAGTGGCGAAATGCTTGCACCATGTGTCTGTAGAGAAGGGTAAAGAATGTTCGGCTCTAGGAAGAAGGGGTTGGATTCTATTGCATGCTTTTCGAAAATTGCATCAACAGAATGTGGAATTACAAGCAAGTGTTGATAAACTGGAAAAAGAATTAGCTGCTGAAAAACAGATTGCGTTAATGCAGCCGCTCCAAATGAAATTGTATCATAATAAAGCAGACAAATACCAAGCGGTAGCTGAACGAGCTGATGTGAGGGTTGCTCACTATAAATATCGGAAGAGAAGAGGAAGGGTTAATTCTCATAAAGTGGTAAGTGTGATTGCTTCCGTGGTGTAGATTGGGACCCCGATCCTTGGGATGGGAATGTGTTTGATAGTACTACTACAGATAGTGGTTCCAAATCGGAAGTTGTATTCAAGCCGGAACCGGTCTGTAAAGAGGTGACGATTAAACCCGTATTGCGCAGAAGGATCGGCCGTCATCCAATGAATCTGGGAGGGGGTATGGTGGATATGACCACACTTGAGGATTATTCCCAACAGGAGGTCAGGGAGATAATTAACCGATTGAAACAGAAGGCTGGTGAGTCTTTTCTAGCCTGGATGGTTAGACTGTTAGATGGAGGGGTGGCAGGTCTCTTGATAGATGCAACAGATTCTGCAAGGTTACTACCCTTGACACAAGAAGTCCAGGTACAGGAGACCCTGCATACAGGCCCTCCTCGAGATGCTAATGGTGACGAGGGACAAATGTCTCTTTTGCAGTTAGCAGCCCAAGGATTTAATCATAAGTACCAGATTACGATGGATTGGCCGACGGATTAAAGAAAATGGTACAGGTTGAAAGAAGCTATTCAAAGATTAAAGAACATGCTATAAAGGCGGACATTCATGTGGAAACTCCGGAGCACATGTGGTTGGTGAACCTATCCGTTTCTGCTAGAAACACCCTAATTTAAACTGCCCCACCTGCATATAAAAACATCATGATGACCCTATTGGTGAGAATGACGGGTAAAATAACTGATGAAGTAGTGGATGCCATTAGACAATTGGCAGATATAGGAGAATGGGAAAGACCAGAAGAACGACCTAGAGAGAGAGAGAGGGAGGGGCAAAATTAAAGGCGGACTCCTGGGAAGAGGTGTGACAGCCGAGATTCTCACGTGTCTAGAAAGGACATGTTTCTAGCTTTATTAAAGGATGGTGTGCCATGGGAAGATATTGATGGGATTGAAACACGGGAAATGTACTTCTTGTATAAATAACGGGGCCTAGACGGAAAGGAGTGTTACAAACAAGTGAAACAACAGGAAGTGCTTAAGCCGAAAAAGGATGTGGATCCTTTTGAACCGTCTCCGGAGGGGGGAGACGATCAGTCTTCCGACAGATCTGTTCCTTCCCACCCAATTTATGCTGACTTAAGAAAGATGGTTCGAAAGGGAATCTAAACACACGCACTCTAAGTATGAATAGGATGAGGGTCAAACTCTGGTAACAACAGCCCATGTTAAGATGGACAAACTACCTCATGTGAAAGTGCCATTTTTTGGTATTCAGGGAATAAGCAGGAGGTTCGAGCCTTAATTGATACCGGGGCAGAGGCCTCATTGATACATGGAAACCCTTCCAGATTTAAGGGAAGACATTTTATGAATACTGGATTGGGAGGCAAAGAGACCTCAGAAGTCCAAACGAAAATCGACATTAAAATTGGTCCAAATTAAAAAGAAACACATATCATGTATTAATTGGTCCCCTTACTGCATATATTATTGGGCTTGATATTATAGAAGGATTAACCCTCGGATTAGGGGGTAAAATTTACCAGTTTGGGTTGAGTGCTTTCACTTGTACGCCCGTAGTTGTTGGACAATTGAAAATGCCCCCGTGCATGTTCCAATAGCCACAAAAAGAGTGTCCATGAAACAATATTGAATTCCCGAGGGGGCAGAAAGAAATTTGAGAAACCATCAAAGGAAATGTTAAGGCAGGTGTGTTGCATTCAATAACCACAGCTTTGAACAATCTGATCTGGCCCATTAAAAAAAAAGAGATGGTACCTTCAGAATGACAGTTGATTACTGTAAGTCGAATAAATACACTCCTCCGCTAGTACCGGCAGTACCGGATGTGGTAACTTTGATTGAAAATGTACAAAGACTTGAGGGAACATGGTATGCAGTGATTGATTTAGCTAACGCCTTCATGAACATACGGGTTGCAGATGAATGCCAGCAGTTTGCATTTTCGTGGAATGGGAGATAATATACGTTCAAACGTTTGCCAATGGGCTCCATGCATAGTCCAACAATCTGTCACCGGCTGGTGGCAGAACATTTAGACAAAATTCCATGCAAACCAGATGTACAAATTGTGCATGACATTGATGACATATTGATTCAAGGCAAAAATGAGCAAAGTGTGCAAGTACACTTGGATCTCATTAGAGAAGGATTGCGCCAGGAGGGATGGGAGATTAATGATGCTAAAACTCAGGGTCCGGCAGAGACAGTGATTTTCTTGGGGATACAATGGCATAATGGGCACCGTGAGATGATGCCAAAGGCGAAACAGAAAATCCTCGAGTTTTTAATTCAAAGGACCAGAAAACAGGCACAAAAGTTCAGTGGACTGTTTGGGTTTTGGAAACAGCCCATTCCACATTTGGGGCAGATTTTGGCGCTTCTTTACAGAGTGACGTGTAAAAAAGTTAACTTCGAATGAGGTGAGGAACAGGAAACAACGTTCCAATTGGCCAAGGACACCATTCAAAAAGTGCTAGATTTGTGGCCCTTGAAGGATGGTGAGGTGGAATTATATGTATCTGTACAGGATACCTATGCCAACTGGAACTTGTGGCAGAAACAGGACAGAAAATGTGTACCCTTAGGATTCTGGAGTAGAAAGTTGCCCAATGCGGGTGACAGGTATACTCCATTTGAAAAACAATTACTAGCATGTTACTGGGTGCTCATTGATACAGAAAAAATGACGTGAGTCATGATATATTGACCCGACCTGAAATACCAATTATGCAATGGGTGCTGAGCTCCCCTAAAACACACCGAATTGGTCATGCACAAGAGGCTAGTATCATTAAATGGAAATGGTACATTCAAGATAGTGCCAAACCTGGTAAAGGTGGCATGGCAAAATTACATGAGCAAGTGGCGGGAGTCCCACTGATAGACTTTGAGCCAGAGGGAGAGATGCTTATTGATGAGTCTCCAGTTCAATGGGGGATCCTCTATGGAGAGTTATCGGATGAACAAGTCGAACATGCAGGGTTTACTGATGGCACAGCTAAATATGTGGGAATTGAGTGACATTGGAAAGCGGTGGCGTACAATCCCAAACTGAAAAAGGTGTTAACCACCTCAGGAAACGGGAAGAGTAGCCAGTTTGCAAAGTTATATGCTGTGTATAGGTATTAAAGAAAGAGGCGCCTGGAGGTTGTAATTTGTATACTGATTCATGGTCTTTTGCAAACGGGTTGGTATTATGGCTGCGGAATTGGAAAAAGAATGGATGGAAGATTCATGCAAAAGAAGGGTGGGGTAAACAAGTGCGGCAAGACATTGCCGAGATGCTGATGCATACTACTGTAACTGTATATCACGTAGATGCACATTGCGCAACAGACTCATTTGAAGGGTTGTTCAATTCTGTTGCAGACAAACGTGCAATTGCAGTCATGGATGTGAGGGCTGAACAGGATGATTTGGAGGGAATTGCAAAATGGGCCCACCAGAAGGGTGGACATCTCGGAGAGAAGGCTACTATAAGGTGGGCACAAGAAGAGGGGACTCAGCATTCTGTTAGAAATTGTGAAAACTATAATCTTACAATGTCCTGTGTGTCAACACCAGAAACATTGATCTATTCTGCGCATAATTCATGGTACATTGAAACGAGGTAAATTGCCCAGACAGATTTGGCAGATCGATTATATCGGTCCTATGCCCACTAGTATAGGATGCCAATATGTGTGCACTATTGTGGACACATATTCTGGTTACCTGATGGTTTTGCCATATAAAAGAGCTACCCAATTGATACGCTTAAATTATTGGACCAGGTGGCTGTGTACTATGGTATCCCTTTGAAAATTCAGGGTGATAACGGGTCACACTTTAAAGGGAAGGCGGTCCTGGATTATTGTCAAGAAAAAGGAATCAAATGGATTTTTCATGTCCTTTATCACCCGGAAGCTTTTGGGTTAATTGAGAGGATGAATGGACTGTTGAAAGAACAATTGCGCAAAACAGGTGATGGTACTTTAAATGGTTGGCGAGAACGTATACTAGAGGCTGTTCAAATTTTGAATAACCATCCCATTGTGAACAGTGAAACTCCATTGATGCGCATGTTAACGCCAACCTTACAAATCATACCAAACCGGGTTATGGAAACTTTGTCTTATTGTGAAGTATCCACTGGTGCGTTGACCCCTTATCGTGCCACTCCTGAATCTGGTGGGGTAGATTTGAATGCAAGGGAGGAAATTCGGCTTGAACCAAGAGGTATTGCTGTGATTGATACAGGAATTGGGGGTACAAATTCCATCTGCACATATGGGATTAATTGCCCCGAGATCAGGTTTAGCCCCAAAAGGCATTCAAGTGCTGGGAGGGATTGTGGATGCAGACTACCAAGGTGTGATTAAAGTCATCCTCATCAATAGTGGTGAAAATATGCTGCCGATATATAAAGGGGATTGAGTGGCCCAATTGATACTAGTATCTGTAAAACTAACCCTGGTTAAGAAAGGTGATCCACCCATGGTATTAACAGTTTGCGGGGACAAAGGTTTTGGCTCATCAGATGTAATGGTCCCAGGTGCCAAAGTATGGGTCGAGAAACCTACTGGTCCGCCACTTCCGGTGGATGTGATTGCAGCTGGGGAAGATCAGTTGATTCTTGTAATGGAACCAGGGAAAAGAAAATGGACTCATATCCCCGCTGACAAATGTTATTTGCATGAGTGATGTACTCCACTGACATCTTGTTTTTGATTTCTGATACTTTAGATCTTGTGTATGCTGAGTGCCTGTGTGCAGCACGGTGGAGTATCTTCGGGAGGGTCCGGGAACATGTCAGGGGATGCAGCAGATGTCTCTATTCTCCAAGTGGAATGGGGGATCTGGATGAAGACTGATATTCCTCCTACGAGTGTTACGCCGGAGGATGTGTCTGTTGCTGTTTATCGCGGCACATTGAGAAAACGGCGGGGCAGCGAAATAATTCCTTGTTTTTGCCGTCTTCTGGAATTTCGACATCCTTTTCACATCATGGTTATTCAGCCCTGGTCAGGCAACCCGAAAACGTATGCGTCTATTTAGCCCAGTGAGTTTTGAACATTTCACATTTCTACTTGACTGATGTGCATAGCTCAGCAGATCGGATTTCAACATGCCTTGTGGCTATTTCAACACCTACCCCGATTTTGAAAGAGTTAATCGGAGTATTGCATAATGATTCCATGGTTGAGCATTCGGATGTCCGGAATTCTTTTTCTATATATGAATATTGTAAGTTCTGTGCTGACACTATTCACAAATGGAGAAAAATGACCCGTATCATGACACATGACATCGCTCCTGCGGATGTCCGTTACCAAATGACTTGTGATCCGTCCTATAATGGAAAGTGTCACAACTAAAGATTGACGGGAATGGGAAAAGGACTGATCTTGAGCAACGGTTGTGTACAAGATCTATACATGTTTGTATTGACATTTCAAATGATATGGTGTGCAACTTTACGATTTCCACTGGTAGCCACCTGAACCATGTAAAACTTCCCCCTGGTTGGTTATTTTCCTGTGGGAACTTCACTAATTCATACATTCCAGCTAATATTTCAGGTGTCCCATGTGCTTTGACACGTCTTGGTTTAATGATGTACCCTTTGAAACCTGTAAATGGACGTTCTGTATGTGCTGCTTCATATACTGCCCTCTCGCCAGACTGCAATTCTGAAGTACATTTACTCTCTGAAACGGAAGTGTTAGCGTTAGCCATTTCCATTATCGGAATTTGGGGCTTAGAGGCTGGGGGATATAAAGCCATGATTAAATTAGCCTCCCTGGTAGTTAAAAGGCTTAATGAGACCTCACAAGCTTTGACTGAACTGTCGCTAGACAATGGACATTTTAGGAAAGCTATTTTACAAAACAGAGCAGCTAAAGATTACTTGTTTTTAAGGCATAATTTGGGTTGTGAAACTATAGAAGGAATGTGTTGTTTCGACCTGGGAGACAATTCCCGATCTATTGAAAAACATATTAAGGGTATAAAGGATCTAGTTGCCCAAGTGACACAAGATCAAGACTAGGATTGGTGGGAAAAAATATTTGCATGGATTCCTGAAGCATTGAGCTCTGCATTGATTTGGATTTTTGTATTGCTGTGCTAGTGATTTGTTTATGTTGCTGTGCTTCATGTATACCGAATTTATGGAGAATGATCCGACGATTTTGGGTGTCCCCTTCAAGCCTGTCAGGTTATGGTAGTTGATTGTCCAAGGGGTGGAGTGTAATGCTTGTGCGAAATACGAGCTAAAACAACATGGTATCGGTGCACAGTCATTTTGGACACTCATCTCCCAACACCGTAATAAATGCCTGCGTCTCTGCAGGCCTGGTAAAATAAACAAGTATTTCAGTAGCGAAATCAGAGCAAGGTCACATAACTACATAAATATTGTTGCTGAGTGGACGAACTGTGGAGAATAGTTATTGTATTGTCCACTAAAGGACGAATACGGGAAGGGAGTCGAAGAGTTCTGCAGGTGCATCATAAGTGGTTCTGGGAATGAATGCAAGGAGAGGGGCACTGTGTTTTTCCACTCCTGACTGATTCTTCCACACTCTGCTCCTACACTTTTGCCCTGCTCTTCGGCCGAGGGTAGTCACAACTGAGAAGAGCAGGGACATGCCCCTTAGTGAGAAGAGGGTATTCTGTGGAAGGCATTTAGAACTTTCACCCCCGGGTGGTGCCGTCTCGCTGAGAGGGAGGACGCTCTGCCTCAGACCTCGTTAGTACGAGTGATCTCTTTGCCTACCTGCTCTGGGACTAAGCAGTGTCGTAGTGGCCAAGATGAAGGTGTCTTCTGCTTTCTTGCTAACAGTGATGCCATTTTTCTATATGTTTTTATATATCTGAGTATATGTTTATCTATGTATGCTGAGTTCATATATATATATATATATTGAGTGAATAAAGGGCCTATAACGAGCCATTTTCATTTTTATTATAACAAAATATTCTAAGTGTGATTCTTTTCTTCCCAACTGAGTCCAATAACTTGTTTTAGCAGGGGCCAGAGAAAACATAAGTATAAGGGTTCTTTTCATGGGGCCAAATAAAAGCAAAACAGTGGCCTGAGTGGGAGACCATATGGGGGTTGCTAGTCGGGGTTTATCATTGTGTGACTTCACATAGGATCCCAGTCCTAAACCCTGAAAATGTAATAGCAGTGGAACTCGATCTCATTCCCTATAATCACAGCCACCTGGTTCTTTTTTGTCCATGTTTGCAACCCGCCTAGTGGGAGGCTGACTTTGGATATCCAAGGGTCCTTAAACGAGTTACTTGTCAGCTGGTCCGCTGGGCAAAGGGGCGATAAAATAGTAATTGGGGTGATTTCAACCCCCACCGTGTTTCCTTAGAAGTGGTAGAAAGTACAAATATAAATGTGGCAGAGTATTGTAGTTAGAAGCAGCAATGTGGCAATTACGCCAGAAAAATGTGGTTGGATTTTATGAATGGATGGGATTTTAAAATGTTGAATGGTCGCACGACAATTTTACCTGGCGCATGCTGCAAAATCAAGCTACTTTGGACATTTCTTTTGTCACCTCTCCATTTCTATGTAGAGTGGTTGATTTGTGTGTTAAATGGAACAACTGGAATGATCATGCAACAGTAGAAATAAATTTGAATTAACAGTCCCTCCAGAGTTACTAAAGTTAACCTTGGACAAGTAGAAAGAAATCATGCAGGGAATCGTATTGTTTGGTCTGCACATAGCAATGAGAACGCTGCTAGTACTGTCTATAACTATGGCTCATCCACTCTCATTAACTTCAGTAGTAGGGGCCTTGAGGAAATGGAGCAGTGGATAGTGGAATTTTCCAGTACACACTCTACCTCTAATATGCCATCGGTCGAAAGTGCGGGAAAACCCCAGCACTTTGACAAACAGGTGCGCGACAGAAAGCGATGCCTTATGCAGGATATCAGACAGATTAACCGTAATGCTTCCAATGTTAATGAAAGACTAGCCTTGACAACAGTTGCAAAAAATGCCTGTGGAAATTGGATTAGAGACTGGAAACGTTCCCAACAGATGGCTCAATGGCAGCGTATGATAAAAGTACTTTCACAGAGGAATACCAGAAGTATATGGCAGATTCTTGGTGAAGCAAAAGGTAGCAGCACCAGTGGAATGATTAACCCTATAAAAGAAGAAGTTTGGGTTAATTATCTGAGCGAGCGTAATAAACAAAAAAAGACCCAGGTGCACCTTACCATCCAAGATAAGTCATTAACCTCAATTCATCTCTATGATGAATCTGATATTAAACTTTGTATTCAAGGATAAAAACCCTCATGGGCTCCCGGCCCAGATGAGCTCCCGCACGTGGTCATCAAGCAGAACCCCAGCTTGTGGGCAACTCTACTGAAAATGATGTTCAATAAAGTCATAAGTGAAGCAGGCATTCCTAGGTCCTGGTGAACATCTGTCTTTATCGCAGTTTTAAAAAAGGTCTCACCCTTGGAGCTGTCTTATCAATGCTAGATTCTGTTGGAAAGATTTTCTCGTCTCTTATCCTGAAGGAGCTGCAACGATGGGCTGATACTCAGGGTTTGCTCGATCGGTTCCAAGGGGGTTTTTGCTCTGGCTATTCTACTTCTCATAACCTTCAGGTTTTAGATTATTTGACATTGAGAGTAAATAAGCAGGGACCCCTTGGCCTCTATGCATTATTTGTTGATTTTACCTCTGCATTTGATTTGGTAGATAGGGACCTATTGTAGATTAAAATGGAAAATAAGAACTGACCTCCTGGATTACTCCACTTTCTAAAACTATTCCATTCTGAAACCACTGCAGTCATTCGGCTGAATGCCAATGGCATGGCCTCTAAGTCTATCAAAATAAGCAGAGGGGTCAAACAGGGCTGTGTGTTTGCTCCTTTTCTCTTTGGTTTCTATCTGTCCGATCTACCCTTTAAACTGTCATCTGCGTATTGCACCCCTCTGCAACTGGGTAAAACTCATTGCCAGGTTTTGGCATATGCAGATGATCTTGTTGTGTTCCATCATACACTTGCTGGTGTAAAGCGGGCAGCAGATAAACTATGGCAATATGCTGACGAAAATCATCTGTGCATAAATAGCAGTAAGACCAAGTTGATGCTATTTTCTGCTACATAAAGTCTACCGCACTGAAGGGAGACCTTGCGGTATGGCTATTGAATATGTGCAAGCTTTTAAATACCTAGGAGTTGAGATTTCTAATAAGAAAGCCTATGTGCTATGCAAAGAGGCTTGTATCAGGAGAGCATCTCAACTCACTCCATTGATACATAAGTGTGTGGTGCGTACAGGGGGCTTTACTGTAGCGGGAGACAGACGTCTCTATATACAGAGTCTGGATCCATCTATAACATATGGGCTGGAAAGTCGTTCCCTGCACGATCTAGGTTGGATCCAAAAGATCGAGAGTAGATACTGGAGAAAGATTTTGGGGCTCCCACGATGCGTTCCTATGGAGATTATTAGGGTTGAGATGGGACTCCTCTCCCTAGAAAGTATGAATCTTAAGAAACGGATGGCGCTGATTCTTTTCACTGAAACTTGTGGGGAGTCACACTTTTTATATGACCTCCGCTCCCCTCACTCAGCAGTGAAAAACAATCATGTCTTTGAACAAAATATCCTGGCACTATTTGAGTCACTTGGATGGTTCCCGGATTGGGGAAAGGGCTACCATGAACTGGTTGAAAAAACTCATAAGAAAATGTAACTCTGGGATTGAGGGAGGAATTTCACCTATTTATCTGAGTTAAGGTCATATGGCTTTATAACTGAAAGGCTGTACCCCTATAGAAGACCTCAGAGGTATCTTACTATCTGCCTCTCTAAACAACTTTGTAGGTTTCTACTTTTACTGTGCCTAAATAAGTTACCCGTCTTAAAGACTCTAGGTAGAACTTTGAGGATTCCCAGGGACCTTCGCATTTGTTGTTTATGCAAAATTGTCTCAGTAATTGAGACGCAGAAACATGTGCTAACACATTGTCCAGTAATGGGTCCCCATTATATTAAATATCTGGGGAGTATGAATCAGAGCTCCATTCCATTACTATGTACAATTTCTGGAGAAGATGCTGTAATACTCAAAATAAAAAGCTGCAGACGGATATCTATAGACTGTGGCTGATTATCAAAAAATTGATAGATAACGATACACTGGGGGAACCGGCGATAGCTCTTCAATGAGTGCGAACCAGCAGTATAGTTTTGATGAACGTTGAGTACAAGCATCATTGGACACAGTGAGATCTGCAGTTTAATGATGTGAGGACACTTGAGCATCAAGGAGGGGTTGCAGTAATCTTACAAAGCAATGATGTTTTAATAACTGGTGGGACTCTCTCCATTCTTTTGTGATTTTAGTGATACAGCCAAGTCATTTTATGTATGTTTCTGGTACGTATGAGATTATACAATTGCGTTTAACATTTTATATGATATGCAGTACATTATATATTACTTGGAAATGTTATATTTTGAATGCTTTGGAATGTTTTTGCGCAAAGCTTTATACTGAAATACAATAAATTAAATTAAATTAAATTTATTGAAGTAGTACTAAAGCTGAAGTGGTGCCAACATATCCTGGCAAAGACATTTTTTCTGAAGCTAATGAAGTTCTGAAATATTAATTGTTGATGACAAGAAGCTATCTCAAGTCCTTTGCTACAAGTGGAAAGAAGAAAGCTTTGTTAAACAATTGTGAACCATTCTTGGAAATCAAGTTGGAAGTTTGTGTTGTCAAATTGGATTAGAAAGTTAATTGAACTGGAACTTTTTTTATGACACAGGATTTCCTTATCCCTTTTGAACATTTAAATAAATGCCCACTTGAATCTGGGGAAGGTGAGTTAATCCAGTTTATCAGAAGAAGCAGCTTTTATGGTGTGACCTATTCTGTTATATTTGCTATTGTTAAACAGCCATGTAATCCTCATCAGGGTAGGGATAGTGAGGCGTTTATCCAATCTTTTGAGTTAATGAAAATTGCATCTTTTGAAAAACCTTCAAGAAGTTGTCTGCCTCACATGTCTGACCCCTCACACTATACAGGGTAATTCATAGAATTCAGCGCACAAGTGGCACATGCGGTTGGGGCACAGTGTGCGTGTGCGACTTTCTGCGCCAGCCGTGTGCGCTAAAATCCATTTCCGCGCACAGTGTATTCATGGATTTTAGCCTCCATAACCAGCCGTGGCGTAGAGTGGCGCAGCCACCCTGCAGCAGCGCCAGTTACGCCCCCAACCCCTCCCCGTGTGCCATGCACAGCACACAAATCCCGTACATGGCGCACAGGCCCCGAACCATGAAAACACCAGTAAAACTCCAGGCGCACCCCTCTGAATAGACGTACACCCCAGCGCGGGGAGTTTCCCACGCGATTGGCCCTGTGCGAGTGGGGTACGTGTGTTACTGGGGTGCGCGGGTACTTTCACATGAGATTGGCCCTGTGTGAGCGGGGTACGTGTGTTACTGGGGTGCGCGGGAACTTTCACACGCGATTGGCACTGTGCGTGCGGGGTACGTGTATTACTGGGGTGCGTGGGAACTTTCAGACGCGATTGGCCCTGTGCGAGCGGGGTACGTGTATTACTGGTTTGCGTGGGAACTTTCACACGCGATTGGCCCTGTACGAGCAGGGTACGTGTGTTACTGGGGTGCGCAGGAACTTCCACACGCGATTGGCCCTGTGTGAGCGGGGTACGTGTATTACTGTGGTGCGCTGGAACTTTCACACGTGATTGACCCTGTGCGAGCGGGGTACGTGTATTACTGGGGTGCGCGGGTACTTTCACACGCGATTGGCCCTGTGCGAGTGGGGTACGTGTATTACTGTGGTGCACTGGAACTTTCACACGCGATTGGCCCTGTGCGAGCGGGATACGTGTGTTACTGGGGTGTGCGGGTACTTTCACACGCGATTGGCCCTGTGCAAGCAGGGTACGTGTATTACTGGGGTGCGCGGGCACTTTCACACGTGATTGGCCCTGTGTGAGCGGGGTACGTGTATTACTGGGGTGCGCGGGAACTTTCACACACAATTGGCCCTGTGCGAGCGGGGTGCGTGTGTTACTGGGGTGCGCGGGAACTTTCACACGTGATTGGCCGTGTGCGAGCAGGGTATGTGTGTTACTGGGGTGCGCGGGTACTTTCACACGCGATTGGCCCTGTGCGAGTGGGGTAGGTGTGTTACTGGTGTGCGCAGGAACTTTCACACGCGATTGGCCCTGTGCAAGCGGGGTACGTGTGTTACTGGGGTGCGCCGGTACTTTCACACGCGATTGGCCCTGTGCGAGGGGGTACGTGTGTTACTGGGGTGCGCAGGTACTTTCACACGAGATTGGCCCTGTGCGAGCGGGGTACGTGTATTACTGGGGTGTGCAGGAACTTTCGCACGCAAATTTGCTGTCAGAGCGGGTTACGTGTATCCAGTGTGGTGCGCGGGGAGTCCTACACGTGAATTGGCAGTGTGGGTCCTCCCAGGTGTCCCCTCTACCCCCTCCACGGCCCCTGCAGGCAGCCCACACCACAGGGGACTACCCTGCACCCCTGGACATATCCCGCAGGCACCCCGTCCACCATGGCCATGCCCCCTAGCCAGGCCACGTTTCACGTTGCACTAGTGATCACCAACTCATGTCCCCCAGCACCCCCACCCCCCATCAGTGAGGGGCAACTGGCAGCAGGCCCCCACTCATGTCCCCCAGCACCCCATCCCCCATCAGTGAGGGGCACCTGCCAGCAGGCCCCCACTCATGTCCCACTCATGTCCCCCAGCACCCTCACCCCCCAGCAGTGAGGGGCACCTGCCAGCAGGTCCCCACTCATGTCCGATAGCACCCCCACCCCCCATCAGTGAGGGGCACCTGCCAGCAGGACCCCACTCATGTCCCCCAGCACCCCCACCTCCAATCAGTGAGGGGCACATGCCAGCAGGCCCCCACTCATGTCCCCCAGCACCACCACCCCCCAGCAGTGAGGGGCACCTGCCAGCAGGCCCCCACTCATGTCCACCAGCACCCCACCCCCCAGCAGTGAGGGGCACCTGCCAGCAGGCCCCCACTCATGTCCCCCAGCACCCCCACCCCCCAGCAGTGAGGGGCACCTGGCAGCAGGCCCCCACTAATGTCCCACTCATGTCCCCCAGCACCACCACCCCCCAGCAGTGAGGGCACCTGCCAGCAGGCCCCCACTCATGTCCCCCAGCACCCCCACCCCCCAGCAGTGAGGGGCACCTGCCAGCAGGCCCCCTCTCATGTCCCCCAGCACCCCCACCCCCATCAGTGAGGGGATCCTGCCAGCAGGCCCCCACTCATGTCCCCCAGCACCCCCACCCCCCAGCAGTCAGGGGCACATGCCAGCAGGCCCCCACTCATGTCCCACTCATGTCCCCCAGCACCCCCACCCCCATCAGTGAGGGGCACCTGCCAGCAGGCCCCCACTCATGTCCCCCAGCACCCCCACCCCCCAGCAGTGAGGGTCACCTGCCAGCAGGCCCCCTCTCATTCCGCCCCCCCAACATGACCCACAATCATGGCCCTCATGGCCACCAAAATCCCACGGAACGCCACCCCTGCCCAAATAACCAACCAAGCATAACATACACCCCACATTGAAATGCCCATTACATGAAACAACCCAAATGGCATGTATGTACATCAACACATGTCCGTCACACACACACAATGGGTGCCAGTGAATGTGGAAACCCACATCGTGACATGCATGAAACCAATGAGAGAATACCACACATTGAAGTACGGGAACAAATGTATTGAACAAATAATGTGGTGAAAGAAACTCAAATACCAAACAATGGACATAAGGAAAACAATGCAGAATGTCACATAATGATAAAAAAAGGAAATCATTATCCAAGATATATGAAATCAAAAATGTCTTCAAAGTCTCCTTCCAACAAAGCAAATCCAAACAGAAATGAAAAAGTAAAATCCATTGCTCCATGGAAAAATCCAAAAGAAAATGCCGACAAATCCACACTCCAACTATTTACAAGGATGAAATCCTGGGTCCATGAGCCCAATTGTCCAAATGAAACCTACAAAAATACACCAACTAATGAAGAACTATATACAAAAATGTGGGGTATTGTCCAAGCGCACCAAAAAAAAATGAAAACCAAAATGAAACCTAACACTAACTAACTATTTACAATGGCAGCGGGCTAGTCTGACGGCTCACTTTTGGATGTCCCGGGCCAGGGCATCATCGAACTCCCGCTCAATGTCCTGGAGGCGGTCCTCTTCCATGGCCCCGAGGGTTCGCAGGGACGATGACATGTTGGCCTACAACTCCCTGCGAATTGCCTTGAGGCACTCAGCCCGCCTCAGTGCCCTCCGCATGGAGTTCTCCGCCCTGACCATTGTGAGCCGTGCCTCTTCCGCCCGCTGCCGCTCCGCATCTATGGCGTGGCCCAACCGCTACCACACGGAAGACACTTCCAATTCTGGGTCGTCCTGCCCTCTGGCCGATGCCTGCCCCTCCAATGTTGAAGGCCCCGAGCCATCATTGCTCCCACCATGTTGCTGCTGCTGCCGTGCCTGTGCCTGCGCCCTGGCTCTTGCTGCCTGCACATCCTCCTCCGGCTGGGGTGCAGTTGTCGTGGTGGCCACTACTGCTGGACATCTGACTCCCGACTGTGGCAGGGATGTGTCCTCCACCAGCCTGGCCGCTGGGTCAGAGGCAGCTCCACAGGGTACCCAGGTGACACATGGGTGGGAAGATGGCATGGAGGACGACTGGCAGGTAGGGGGCTCAGGTGAGGAGGGGGTTGCAAGAAGGTCCAGCACACGGAGGAATCCAGCACTGGTGACCCGTCCCAGTAGGTCAACACGGTCAAAGAGGAATCTGAGATGACGTGCAGTGTCTTCACGAAAACACTGCAGGTCAACTCGCATGCCCCTTTGACGCAACGCTATCCCAGCCAGGAAAGGCTCAACGCGTTCCCGGATAGCCACGTCCGCAGGGAGAGGAAGGCCAGTTGTTGTGCGCCCATCCCCTCCTTGAAAACGGGTCTGGACGTAGGCATCCCTGCTGGTGCCGGATGATGCAGTCACAGGATCAGGGACAGGATTACACACAGGCACCTCTGTGGCGGCCTGTGCTGCCTCCTGTCCCTGCCCCTGCACTGCACCACTGGCACCAGTGGAATCCCCACCTCCAGACCCCGTGTGTGTCCCTTCCACGGCCTCCACCTCCTCCAAACCCCCCACCAACCTGGATGACTCCATGCCATCTTCCTCCGTCGGACTCTGTGGGGTCTCAGCTGCCCCTTCTGCTGCCGAGGAGTCCATCTCCAACCTCTGCCTTTTGGACCTACCCTCGGCAGCTCCGGCCTGGGGCGCGGCACCAGACTCCTCACTCCCCGAAGAGATGACAATCTGGGACGGGAGCCAGGCCTTGCCTCACCGGCTGGTGGTGCGATCCCTGCCGCTTTGCTCTACAGAACCCTCTCCGCCCTCTTCATCAGTTGACGCTGCAGACAGGGAGAGGTATAACACAGGCATCAGGGCACTGTACAATGGACTGATACACACATGACAGTTGTACATGAGTGGCAGTGTCAAACTTCAGACATGGCATCACACTCCCTGACACACATGTCATTTCTACTCACACACATGAGCTATTCCACAGCAATATTGCACCAGGCAGCACCATCCATACACGTACAACAGCATCAGCATCCGAAGGTGAGCATGACATCACATGAAACTATGGGAGTACACGACACATGCACACACACCAACACACTTAAATGCATGTGTGCATGTCCACCAACGGTCACAGTGATGAGATGGCCATTCATGTCACATCTGGCATTCAGCCTTCTACATGTCAGTGCCACATGCATCCATGTTGCATCAGAGTTGCACACTTGTCAAATACATACACATGCACATGTACACAGTGCAGATACATGCAGCTGGAACAAACATCCATGTGTGACACCACAACCATGGCAACGTACATACACAGTAATTCAAACATGTGTGCTCCCACATCTGCATTTGGCCTGCATGCTTAGCCACACATACACCATCCATGTGTCTCACACATGACAGGACTCGCATGTGTCAGCCTCATGCCCCTGTACATACACATCCATACATGGCCCTACAAAAACACATGTGCAATCTACACACTACTGGCACACCACGACACGCACAACGTCCAATCAGTATGCATGTACACTTACCGCTCGACTCCAGACGGGTCTGACTCTCAAGGACCTAGACGTGGAGCGCTGGGCATATGCGTTCCAGTACCCTCATTTGGTGGTCGGACAGGTGGCCCCGGCGCCCCTTGGCATCCGCTGCCTTCAAGAGGCGCTGGGCCTTGTTGAGGGTCCTGGACCTGAAGTCCTCCCAGCGCTTCTTGACATGTTTGAAGTTGCGGACTGCCGACCCCTCCTCGTTGATGGCAGTCACGATGTCCATCCAGATCCTAGTCCATCCTTCATAGTCGGCGCGAGAACTTCCAAAGAAGGCATCATACTGCCCCAGGACTTGCTCCACAGGACACCAACTTCCCTGGCACTGAAGCTGGTGGCCCTCTGCCTCTCTGGCTGGGGGTTGCCAGTGGTGCCAGATGATGGTGTGCCCGACATGGCAACCCCAGAGGCATGTGTGGGTCGGCAACTGGGTCCTTGGGCTGGGCTGTGGAGCGATGGTATCCCAGTCGGGATTCTTCAGTTCCAGCAGGGGTGGTCACAACAACTGCACCCCTGCAGATGGATGATGTGCAGGCAGCAAATAGCAGGGCACGTGGGCAGCAGGCAGGCAGGCAGCAGCAGATGGCAGGTGGGAGCGTGCTCGGGGCTCTGGGGGGCAGTAATTCGGCCTTCTGGGCAGGAGCGTGGTCTTCCGTGTGTTGTTGCGTGGCCAGCTTGATACAGAGTGATTTGGTACGTGAAAATCTTGCACGTCTGCGTGTAATTCGAGGAAAGGCCCTTCGCGCGTAAGCGCGTCAGCACACGTACGGGGTTTCTTTGGACCAAAGGCCCTTAGCGCGTAAACGCTTCTGTGACGTGACTCGCGTGGGCATTTCCCTCGTGACGTGGGCATAGTGGTTCAGCGCATGTGAAAAACTGCACGTCCGCGTGTGAATGCGTGTAATCCGAGGAAAGGGCCTAGGCGCGTAAGTGACGTGAGGCGCGCGGGCATTTCCATCAACACGGGTGCATGTTCATCGTACACTTCCAAAAACTGCACGTCCGAGTGTTAGCTCGTGTAATTGGAGGAAAGGGCCTTAGCGCGTACACGCGTAAGTGACGCTGTACGTGTGGGCCGCTTTAAAAGGTAAGTGTAGGACCCCATTTCCTTGTACGTGCTTTTCGTGGAGAGCGAGTGGGTGAATTCTGTACTTCTTGTCGGTTCACACGGGATTATGTCACAGCGTTTCAAGTCCGTACTCCCTGTTACCTCTGACAGCGTTCATTTTTTTTTTTGGGTCTGTTTCCTCAAACAGCGTTCACTTCTTCTTTTGTCCTGTCTCCTCAGACAGAGTACAAATCTTCTTTTGGCGGGGTTGTTGCCCACGCGCACATGCGTGTTTTTTTCACATTCTTTTCCAGGCAGACAGTGAGTCGCGCACGCATTTACCAACTGTGCTTGCCCCGTGTGTCGCGTACCCCTTCAGAGGTCATTGTAGGCTGCGTGTAACACGCGTACACTTATTTTTGTGTTTCTGGGTGCCACAGCGTAGTGCGGGTTAATTTTTCCGCGCATGTGGTCTACGAGGGGTTGCGTGCACGTTACTTTTTGTTTTCGGGGTGCCTGTGCATTGCATGACCCGTCATCTTCCCCCAGGGGTCACAGACAGCCTTGCTAGAGCACTAGGGTACGAATTACATCTAGTACCCTACCCCTTTCACCTCCAATTGCCCAGGACAATTGTTTACTGCAACTCCCATACGCACAACAACATCAGTGCCATGGTGGGGAGGCGACCAAGCGGGAAGGGAGGCAAAGGTGGCCGACCTCCAAAAGGTGGGCGTGGTGGGCGCGGTAGGCCAGGATTTGCAGGGTGCCCCTGGACCCCCATGTGTGGAGGACCAATCAGGGACACCCATGCTCCCCCCCATGTTGAGGGAAACGTGGCTGACACCATCCCAGCTCAGACTTGTTGGACCAGCCCATTGTGGCACCTGACCCGGCACAGGATGACTCCCAGGCTGACTTCCAGGTCAGCAAGTCTAAGTCACATGTGCCGGTGCAAGTTGGTGTCACCAGGCCACATGGAACTGGGGCAGCGATGTCATCTGTTGCCACAAGTAGGCAGGGTGAGGAGGCTGCAGGGTCAGCTGCAGCTCTATCCACCCCAGCTCTGAGTCTCCCAGCCGGGACAGTGTCGGTCCTGGTCCATCAAACTGACGCTGCCCCTGCCAACATCACACTTCAGCCAATGCCTGCACCAAGACCTATGGTCATTGTGCATTCGCACACTCCCAGTACCCAGTCCACCTGCGCTTCTGCCCCTACTGACCAGAGTAGTGCAAGCCACTCAGGCTCTGCTCCACCTTTGAAAAAGAGGAAGAAGGGTGCTCTGGCACTACAGGCTGATACCCCAGACACGGCTACACAGTCCGGCACGTCAAGGAAGCCTAGCTTTAATGACCCCGAACTTGATGCACTTGTTACCTATGTGTCGGCACATAGCCGCGAAATGGTGGTGAGTGCAAGGTGCAAGACCACACCTGGTCAACGTAGGGCACACTGGCAGACCATCGCGGACCGCATAAGTGCCCTTGGATTTGTGAGGCGCACAGCTGATGATTGCTACAAGCGGTGGAATGACCTGAAATGCAGAGCAAAGAACAAGCTGGCCTCAAATCATACCGCTACTCTGGTGACTGGCGGTGGGTATCCACCAGAGGACAACAAACTCACTGAACATGAGTCTGTTGCTGGGACCTTCGTCACAGAGGAACATATCCAAGGCGTGGGAGAGCTACCTGATTACAAGGCATTGTCCGGTGAGTGCCCATGCATGTGTGTGTAATCCATGTGTATGTTGTTTCAGTGACGGGTTCTGATTGAGTGCCAGGTGAGGGTGTGTACTCCTGAGTGTTATGGGTCACCCATGTGCTTCCTCCAATACATTCACGTGCCTTTGATTTGGGTATGACAGTATCCCTTCTGCCCACAGTAGCCAATTAGCCCCACATTACTGCTGTTGCACTTGAACTATCATCTTGAAACAACATTATTCTGATTTTTTCTGTGTTCATTCAGACTGATTGTTTAGATTATCCCATTTTTCATATGCTTTTCTCATCCCTAATGCCACATATGTGACATGCTTCTGTCATTGTTTACACCCCACATTGTGCCACTTTAGTTACCTGGTTATGTGAATGTTTAAACCATTCAGGTCGAGGGAGTATTGGCCTGCTGAAATGTATTTTTAGGGCCTGTTTGCATGTGGAACATGATAGTTGTTTCCTGTCATGTTGAAGTGAACAACCATTGATGTGTACATCTGCCTACAATCACTGTCTAATTGTACACTGGATGTGTTGCAGTGTGCGGCACATGCATATTTTGCAACACTATTCTGCATTAATCTTCTCATCATGTCCATGTGACATGGATGTGTGACAGTACTCATTCATTGACATATCGCTGTCGTTTTCTAATTTACCATGGCTATGCTACATGACATCTGTGTGCTGGCATGTGTCATGTATGTGTATTGGATACGCCACTCACAGGCTGATGTGTGATGCCAGTGCTACACGACATGCTGTGAATGTGTTGCTTTTCCTTCTTGGTGTCCTCATTGTCTGCCTTTTTGACTCCCCTTCAGAATCATTGACAGTGCAAGCATGCCAGGGTTATGGTCATGTGGGACATGTGTTAACCATGTACAGGATCTCTGTCTTGTCAGGCCTATGTGTGTGCTATGGTGCTCATGCCTGTTTCCATTTCTTGTGTTTCATGTTTTTGCAGGTGACGACGCACTTGATGCTGGTGAGGTTCAGGAGATGGTGCAGACCCAGGAGGATTCTCAGCCACGACCAGGCACCAGTGGGGGACGTGGTGTGGTGGTGGGTGAAAACACTTTGGTACTGCAGACCTTAATGTCGAGGAGTGCCTCTGGGTGCAGCTCCCCAGACCTCTATTCAGGTGCTGAGTCGGATGATGAGACTTATGTGCTGGCGCAGGTCAGTGCTTCTGGCAGGGATTCTGTTCTGTCCAGCCCACCTGGACCAGGGGTAGAACCCTCTATGGGGATGTCAGTGTTGGTAGGTCCGCCTTTGGCGGTTACGGATGCAGGGTCACACTCCACAGCATCTGATCCTGTTCCTGGGCCAACAGATCAGAGGAGGAATGCAGTCCTGCAGCCTCAGGCAGTGCCAGCACAGCAAGGTGCAGATCGCCTTGCCCCAAACAGGTGTGGTGCCCGCCGACGCGGTGGCCGTGCGCCACCAGGCAATACTGTATGGGAAAACTCCATGTACGGTATGGCAACCCAACAGGAACATCAGTAGAAATGATGGCTCAGGCAATGGAGAGGGTGGCCACTTCCATTATCCCCCCTGAAAGGCAGATGGAGCGACAACAGCAGGCAACAGACTCCATTTGCCAATCACACAGGGAAGACATGTTGGCGTCCAACAGGGACCAACGGGCAGCACTGGAGACTCTGCGCGAATCCATATCAATAGAGACACAGGGCCACAGGGAAGCCCTGAGGGTGGAACTCCATAACCTCAGGCAGAGTCTGCTTGAACTTGAGGCTTCCCGAAATGTTAGGGCAGAACAGCAGCTGGAGCAGCTCACACGTTCGCTCTCAGCTGAGCTGCAGGCAACACATGAGGAGATCCGGGCATCCCGCGAGGCCATGCGTGCAGAAGTGCATGCAACCCATGACGTGCTGCATGGGGATCTCCGCACTTTAATCCTCCAGAATCAGACCTTCCAGACCTGCATGCTTGCTACCATGGAGGACCATACCAGGGCTTTGCGTGGGCTGCCTCCCATAGTGCCACTACCTCCTGATGCAGCAGCAGAGGGTGAAGAGAGCGACAGCAGTTCTCCCACAATGCCATAGCCGTGCAGGCCATGAGCCCATGGAGGTATTTTTTTTTCTGCAACATCCACGCAGGTGGGTGTTGGTGTGCACCCTGTCCTCGAACCTCCTGGGTTGCCTCCCCACCTGACCCCCACATGGCCATTTAAAAAAAAAACAAAATTACAGTGTGTTTCCTTGTGTGGCTCCCGTGGGCATCCACTGTATTCCGGCTGGGCACATGCAGGCTTGTCCTGAGTTTGGGTTAGATGCTTGGGTTCGTGACACACACACCCCTCCTGCTTCCCGTTTCCATGAGCTTGCAAAGGGTGTGACCAAGTGACAGTGACTTACACAGTGACATTGGGCTCCCATGAGCTGTGTGGGCAGTCTGTAGTCAATACTGTGTGTACATCCCTAGTGGGTATTGTTGTTGTATTGCACACTGCATGGTGTATTGATATGTGCTTGTGCAGCCATGTCTTCCTCCTAATTTGCAGGTTCCTTCCTCATGTCTTCACAAGGCCGTCTCCTTTGCAGATGGAGTCGATGTTGTATGCAGTACACTGACACATTTGCGTGGCAGCAACACTCTACAGTTGGAAGGGGTCGATGTGCTGGCTTATTCAGGTTATAAGACTACCACTACTTTGACTTAGTACGGTCATGTTTTTGCAATGTTTCATGGTGTGTTGCTGTATTGTGTTGGTGGTAAGTATTTGTTCATGTGTGCTGTTTGTTATTGATTACTGGGAGCATATTCTCTGTGGGCAGTTTCCATTTGGGACAGTGCACTTTGTGACACTTGTGTCAGGTCTTGTGCATTGCTTTGTTTGCTTTCACAATGCATGACATGCCATGGTGTGTTGGGTGGGGGAGCTGGGGAGGGGTTAGGTGACATGGCGCTATTTTCATGTTGTATTTTGCAAGGGGGTAGTCATTCATGCAGCATAAATGTGTGTTTTTTTGTGACACAGCATTGGTTGTCTTTCGGCAGGTAGGGATGCACACAATGTAACAATTCCAGGTGACCAATCTCAGGCTGGTATGGTTGTGACAGTTGACTGTCCCTTATGTCATCATCATTGATTGTCAGCTGGTATGTGCCAGGGCTGTGTGCACTACACAGGGGTGTGATTTTAGGTGAAGTAATTAGCCACCAGCTGCGTACAGGCTGCCTCACCACGTGCCCTTTCCCCTCCCATGCGCAGCAGCCGTGCTTGTGGTTGGGGGTGTGGGGGCACCACCATGTCCATGGGCAGGCCCCGGCATTTTGCACCGTTGTGCAGGACACATGCTGCCACTATGATCCTGCACACTACTGGGGGCGCGTATAGCAGCTGCCCACCAGAGCGGTCAAGGGAGCGAAAGCGTGACTTGAGCACTCCGAATGTGCGCTCCACTATGCCCCGGATTGCAATATGGGCTGTGTTGTATCTTACCTCGGGTGGTGTGGTAGGGTTCCGAATTGGCGTCATCATGTGGGTGCTCAGTGGGAAGGCACTGTCCCCTGGGGAGGTGATGATGGGTATCATTAGTGGGGTTGTGACATTACTCAGTATTTGACATGCATGCATGTGCAGGGGCATTTATACTCACCAAGCAGACATGTATCGCCATGCCGCCCAGCTTCTAGGTCCCGGTTTAGGGTTGACATTCTGTAAATGAAACTGTCATGGGTAGACCCTGGATAGTTGGCATGTACTGAGGTGATGATTCCCTTGGCATCACATACTACCTGCACGTTGATGGAATGCCAGTGCTTGCGGTTTCTGTAGATGTGCTAAGTTGCCCTGGGAGGACGTAGAGCCACATGGGTGCAGTCAGTGGCACCTAGCACTTTGGGGAAGTGTGCCACCCCGCAAAAATCCTGGACGACAGCCTGCCTTTCTGCAAGTGTTCTGGGCAGTTATATGTGCCTGTGGACTGATGGGCGTGCAGTCATGATGGCCAACACCTGGTGCAGGCAGCGTGACTGCGTGGCCTGTGATACCCCCCCCACTATGGCAGTAGTCCGCTGAAATGAACCAGTGGCCAAGAAGTGCAGTACATTGAGCACCTTTTCCAAGGGGCTCAGTGCTTGGGAGCACAGGGTGGGTGATGTGAGGTCATCCTCCCACTCACTCACCAAGGTCGAGTATTATGTGAGGTGGAAACCTGTACCTCCCATACACCTGGTCATAGGGCATCCCAAAAAGGCTGGTTCTGGGTGTAAAAATTCTGGGCCTGACTATCCTCCTCCTCCTCCTGCGGTATCCCAAGACCACTGCTGCGAGGAACGGTGTATTCATCTTGGCGTCTGAGCTTGTTTGTTGTTTGCGTGCACTTTTATGCTGCGCTGGTCCACGTATGCCTGCTTCCTGCTGCAATGGGCAGAAGGCTTGTTATTGGTTAACCAGAGGCTGTTCGTACCCACTTGAGCTCTTCAGTTAAAGATTTTAAAGTGGTGCCATGACCATGCCACAGCCGGTCACCGGGGACAAAGAGGTACCTTGGAGTTGGTATCGCATTCTTTTTTTTGGCCTTCTCTATCGAATGACATGAAGAAGTATTGTAAATCATGCCCTGTATGTGCCAAGAATAAGACTCTTACCAGCAAACCTTTAGGCCTACTGCAACAACCAGAAATCCCCAACAGACCTTGGTCCCAGATCTCGACAGACTTCATTGTTGATCTGCATTTGTCCCAAGGTTATACTTGTTTAATGGTTACAGTGGATTCCTTTTCCAAATTAGCTCACTTTTCCCCGCTGTCGGGAGTTCCTTCTGCTTCCGAGATGGCTGATGTCTTTCTCAAGGACATTTTTTGTCTACATGGCCTTCCAGACAAGAATATTACTGACAGAGGTAGCCAGTTTACATCCAGGTTTTGGACGGCCTTGTGTCAGCGTTTGGGTATAGAGAGGGCTTTGTCTTCTGGATTCCATCCCCAAACCAACGGCCAGACTGAATGGCTCAACGCTACACTTGAGCAATACCTTAGGTGTTACATCAATCGTCATAAAGACAACTGGGTATCCCTCTTACCCACCGCAGAATTCTCTTCTAACAACACGGTACACTCCGCAACCAACCTCAGCCCTTTTTTTTGCACTTATGGCATACATTCGAGGGGTATCCTTCCGGTCTTCCTTTCCCCCTCCAACTTACCCTCCATCGAATCTACTTTGACAGAAATAGCCACTGCCCATAAAACCGCCCAGCTCAGTTTGTCAGCGGCTAAGCAGAGGTATAAGGATCAGGCTGATCACCATTGCCTGCCCCGCCCGCAGTGGAAAGAAGGAGACCGGGTCTGGCTCTCCACCAAGTATTTACCTCTCTGGACTCACCCCACTAAGCTGTCTCTCCATTACCTCAGGCCATTCAGGATCACACAACAGATCAATCCTGTGGCATACCGACTCAGACTCCCGAAGACTCTGAGACAAATACATCCTGTTTTCCACTCTTCTCTCTTCCGCCCTGTAGATCCAGACACACCGATAAACAAGAAACACGGTCTACCCACCTGTCCCACTTCCCTTCCTGAAGAATATGAAGTATCCCGCATACGAGACTCTAGGTTTAGACGAGGTCGCCTGGAATACCTGGTTGCTTGGAAGGGCTATCCCCATTCAGAGGACTCCTGGGAACCAGAGTCGAATGTCCACGCTCCTCTCTTAACCCAAAATTTTCATCGTGCCCACCCAGATAAACCCGGGGGTGGGAGCAGTAGTGGGGGGCATACTGTCACACACCAAAGGAACTGGCGTGTCTGGAGCAAGTGGCTCGGGGCGGCCATTGATCTCCCCAACACGTTTCCTCACGTTGTTAGCATAACGGTCTAGCTCTCTACGGCCGCACGGCCATGAGAAGCCTTTTCCGTACGCTAACCCGGAAGCCTGCGCGTTGCAACCCTTTCGCGTCAGGCTTCGGGTGAAATGCTGTCAGACTTTTCCTCGCTCCGTTGTTTACCTTGGCTTCGTCTTTTGCTTTCCCTCCAGCGGACTGCCGGTGCCTCCTGCTTAGCCTTTATTCTCCGTTCCTCACCTCTTTGTCATTTCCTCTTCTTTTTGTTTTCCTTTAGCTGACTTGTTTGGCATTCCTTTTTCTACCCTCCCTCACTGTTTTCCTGTTCTCCATTGCTGCGACTTTTTGATTTGCCATAATTTCGTTTTCCCCCATCTCAACGTAGTTTTTTGTTACTTTTTCTTAGTCCCCTCTTTCATCCTGCTGACATATTGTTTGGGACTACTGCTCCTTTCGCTACTTCCTTTGTCACATTCCATTGAGAGTCCTTACACCTCCAACTACACGGACGGTTGACAGCCTCTGGTACCTTTACAACCATCGCCCCGAGAGGGTTTTTTTGTGCCGTAAGGCTTTTTCCCCGAATTGTTTGTTCCGGAAGAGGGGCCCCCTAGACCTCTCTACCTGACGGTCAGTGTGGCTTCCTTCCGAGGCAGACCATACCCACTAACTAAAAAAAAAGGCTCTGTGGAAGAAGAAATTGGAGCATCCGGTGGACTCTGAGACTTCAGATGAGGAGGAAGGGGAGTGGAGTGACTTAGACTCGGGGACCCCTACTGTAAACAGTGACAATCCCCAGTTGTGAAGGTGTGCAAATAGCGATTGTGCAGATGAAACATATGACGCGTTAGGTTTGAGAGTGCAAATGCATGCCAAATGAACATAAAGTTGTAAGTATTATGAGTTTGAGTGTCTTCGTGGCTATAAAATGTGCATGTTTTTACACGGGCATTTGTCAGAATGGGTGTTGCATTAATAACATCATTTGTGTTTCCAACATTTTAAGTTGCTTGCATGGTGGTGTGCATAATTATATTAATTTCCCTAAGAAGAGCTTTGAACGTGCAGTTAGGCTGCATGTGTGTGTGTGTGTGTGTGTGTCTCTGCATTTGTGTTGGGGTATAGCATGCAATCAGTTCTGTTTTGAATTTTAAAAGTATCTCCATATAAGTTATATTGGTGCATATTATTTTGTTGGCCTAGGTTGTTGACATATCAAGCATCTTTTAGAGAATGAGGGTATCTTGAATTCACTGGCTTCAGCGTTTTGTATGGAACATAAATAAAACTGGTTTTCTCCAGAAATTAATTCTAAGCAACATGCAGGCAGACATTTAGAAAATTGAGACATTTATCTGATCCTGTCATAAAAGCTTTTTTAAATAAGATACCTTTGGGAATACACACCACTGTGTTTGATGCTACTAACCCCATCCTCTCTAAACAGTTAGATAAGGTAGGAAATGTTATGAAGGAATTATTTATCATCTTGAAATATTTGGGCAACTCACACGCTCTTTATTCTACTATGATCCTGTCTCAGAGGTTGTCAAATGTATTATCTGCTTATTGTTTCCCATAAAATAGAAAATATAAGAGCTATCCTTATTGATCTGCCTTCACCTAAAGTTATTTTCTCCATGAACCCCTACCCACATACGCCCTTAATGAGTTTGAGCTCCTAACCAAAGATGAGACCAAGACATCTGCATGGTGCTCAGAATCTTAAGTAGACCATATATCACACAAAACAGTTAAAGATTTTCTTATTATCATTACTAAATTATCAAATCACTGAGCTGTTTAATAGGTCCTTAGCCTTTGGGATAGTCCCTGATGTTTGGAAACATGCAGAAATTCAGCCTCTAACAAAGAAGCCCCACTTGAGCCCAGGAGACTCTGTCAATGTGTGCCCCATACCCCAGCTCCTTTTTCTTCCTAAACAGCTGGGAGGAGTGGGTACGCAACAGCTCGCAACGTTTGTGGAAATGTTTGGTCTTCTTGATGTAGTACAACTGGGCTTCAGATCTGGATGCAGCAATGAGCTGCTGACAACCACTATATTTGATTGGATGCAGGTAGAAGCTGATGAGAGTGAGTCTATTGCCTTGATTTTGCTTAACTTTCTTTTCAAATGTTTTTTTTTAAATTGTGGATCAGTCAATATTTGACTTTTCACAAAGACCGAAAAAGAACAACATAATTAAAATAAATGTAAATATTTATTTATTTTTATTTATTTATTAAAATGTATATTCGTTCAAAAACTGAACTTTTACAATAATAACAATTTACACAAACCTTACGAATAATAAAAATAAAAGAAAGAGAAAACCAATACACAATTTGTAGCATTCAGACACAATTCAGATTTTTTTCACAATAATCAAAACATAAAATAACAAGACTAACAAAAGAAAACACATAGGTAAATTAATAAGTAAGACCAAATTACTACATCCTATCAACACCTTTTAAAAAACAGAAATATATTTTTACATTGCTAATAAAATACTTTTCTCTACCAAGCTAAGAATATAAAATCTAATACCATATTCTCGTTTTTTTACATAATCAAAGGAAGAGGTCAAAAGAAAAAAAAATAGCCCGTCAATATACCATCAGTGGTTCAATTGCTTAACTTGTCCACCACATTTGATACTGTGGACGATTAGTTCCTTCCAACACTGGAAATCTTATGGCATAGAAGGGACAATCCTAAAATTGATTAATTTCTTTCTCACCTTTCTTTCTTACCTTGTGCCTCCAAGGCGTTTTATAAGGGCTGTTCTTCTCTGTGTCACAACCAGTGGTCTGTGGTGGTTAGAGGATGGGTTTTTTATTTGCTCAATTGCACACTTGACAAATCAATCCTAGTTGATTTATTAGGGAGTAGGGGCATCTCTGTCTTTAAACTCAAATAGTGTCTAACAACAGTGAAAGATGGAATGTTTAAAATAAGTACAACAAAACTGAGATTCTTGCCATTATTGTTGCTGAGAATCCATGCAAATGTACATTTTGTCCAATATTGTTTGGTTAATATCCTAGTCCATCTAAAAGATTCAGGAACCTGTTTACGATTACTGACCCTGATTTCTCAATGGACTGCCAGATTTCCCCGGTTGTCAAGTTAGACTTCCGCCGGGTTCGGAAACGCAAACATCTGTTGCCATTTCTCTTTCACATAAGATAATGTTCGCAAATGCCTTCATGACTTTGTGGTTTGGCCTTGGCAACAAGATGTAATTGGGACTACCAGAAACCAAAATGAAACATATACAGAGAGTCCAGAATAAAAACAACTACTAGCATACCTCACAAGCGTTGACTTCCCTCCACTGGTTGTCATGGAAAAGGGTGACAGTTCAAAGCAATGTGTCTTGTCCGCAAGATCCTCTGCGGGAATAAAACAACCAGTCTGTCAAATAAACTTCAGTCCTATCAATCAGACAAAGCTTTACAATTACAGTCTCACTGTGTCCTGGTGGTTCCAGGGATTTTCAAAACAAAACTTGCTGATTGATCATTTTCATACTAGCCTTCTATCAATTGAAACTCATAACCATTACATTTACATTACATTCCAAAAAACATCTCTGCATTTCGGAAAATTCGTAAAAGGTGGCTATTCAGGAAATTATTTGTTGCTATTCTGTCCACTGTCCTTTGTCTTTTGATAGCGCCATGATTCCTAGTGTGATATGTGCACCTTATAAAATCAAACAAAAACAAAAATAGAACCAAACCATAGGAGTTTGATTGGCAGAATATCTGAGCTGCAACATCCACTTGCGAGGACATTGGGTGCTACATTGGCTGACCTATTGGTTTTCTAATGATGTAAGAGGTCTTGTAATGTCCTATTTGATGGTGTTCCTGATGTGCGCGTTTTACATGTTGGTGGGAATGACCTTGATTATACCAAGGGCACAGTCCTTCTGCCGCAAAAGAAAGATGCTCGGCAGAGTTTATTCTTGCAGTTTCCATCATACCACATTGTTTTTATATTTATCTCTGTATGTAAATCTTGGCACAGAGACACAGCAGTACATTACAAGAGTGTCAATGAACAAATATATGAGTGCCTTCATGCTACTTCTCAGCGCTGGCTATTGGGTCGGCTCTCATCGGATACGAGATCCGGCACCAGTTCTCTAGCCGAACATGTGTGCACAGTGCGCTCGCACAGAGCACATTAGATCACGGAGGTCCAGTAGCATACCGAGGGGAGTGTGGGGGGGATGAGGGGAGAGCAGCTGAGGTACATTTATCAGTGGGGCACCTTTCCCGTGCAGCACCTCAATGAGGGTGCCCAGCGAGAAAGGTGTTCTACTGGCAGGACAATGTGTGCCTAGCAATTCCTGCAATTCCTGCTCAGCACGCTCATTGTCCTGGCAGCAGGAGACCTTACCTTTTCTGAACGGGAGGGGTGTTCCGCTGCCAGCATGAAGCCTGAAGGCGCTCTGGGCAGCAGAGGGGCTCTCACATTTCTTTGTGTAAACAGAGCATTCGAATCTGAGCCATTAGGCACTGATGGGAGGGCGAGGGGGACCATTAGCAGGGACTATTGTCCCTTTAGAAACGGAATGGGAGGGAGTGATAAGTGTGCATAATGAGCTTGCTTTATGAAAAACTGCTTTAAAACCCAAGGGGGATTTTTTAAGCTCACTTTGAATGCAGGATGGGGAAATAAAACTAAAGCCATACTCTTATTGCTCCATTTATTTCTATGACAATGTATGTAGTGTATAGTTAGTTTACTATGAAAGGCTAGTTTATAATGTAATGTGGTTTGCTTCCAAGACATTGCTATAAATAAAGTATTATTTAAGCACTTGAAATGGAAAGCAAAATCTTAATAAATACGTTTATCAGCTAAACCTGGGAAGATGTGTTCAGTTGCTTAAATTGTCCACATCCGGTTTCACCATTTAACCACGTGTGTGATTCTGGGCAAATTATTTAATCGCATTGTGTCTTATTTGCAGCTCTGTAAGTGATTCTGATTCACTTCATAGTTTATGTTAAGATATGCTATTATTTAAAAAAATGGCCCAGTGACTATAGAGTTGCTCTATATATAATAATAGTGCAATTTAGATATGTTGCACCACAAAGTTATTTGCCACTTGGTTTACTTATGGCAACTTATTCTAAAGTAATTTCCATGGTGCCTCCAAGTATCAAAGAAGATGCTCCTTGCAATGTCCTTTTCTGTGAAGTCACTTCTGTTGGTGCAATCCATATGCAAATTAGGAGGTTTGCATGTATTTTGCCCCAGAGCGCCTGGACAGTGCCCTCCATATATGAGTTTCCTGCATCTGTAGTGATCATGCAGTTTCATATTTTTTTGTTATGTGTTAAAATGTCATCTGCCACTAATGTTACCAAAAAAGTAGATTGGGGCGGGAGAGGCCGGTTGGGGGGGGGGTGCGAAGGAGACCGTGTGGAATTGCGCACACTGCATTTGGGGGGAATGCAGCACCCCCCACTCTTGCAATGCTGTATACTCCCCTGCCGAGGACAGCCCCCAAGTTCGCCTAGGGCCAAAGACCCCTGTGACAGAGCAGAAAGCATGCAGAGCAGAATCCATTTGGAAAACTCAATGATCACGAGCCTACAGCTTTGCGGCCTCGGTAATGTAAACTGCTCTGTGCGAGCACACTGTGCACACAGAGCAGATTAAATAATCGAGTCCGCATAGCTGGGGGCTCAGTGATCATATCCGTTCCCAAATAGATTCTGGTATTTGTAGTCTTGAGAAGATGGCTTGAAAAGCACACAAACCATAGCAAGATTTGCGCACACATATACACATCCTTATATTTATATATTTGTGTGCATATCTTCCTATGGTTTGAGTACTTTTCAAGCCATGAAAGAAACTGCTCCATTTTTAAACTATTTCGAACATCCTTCGATTGGAGTTCAGCTGCCAGCTGAACTCCGCCCCCTTAGAACTCTGCCCCTCCTTGAAACTCTGCCCCCGCTCCGGCCCTTGTGGGATCCCCCTTCACATTTTTTCCATTTCCACCACTGCTACTTCGGTACTAAGTGAACCAATCGATTACTGAAAATCGATTTGAAAAAAGATTTAGAAATTGGACTGTCAGCCTCTGCAACGCACATGAGTGTGCACAGGGGCTGACAGGCATGGGAGGGCCGAGAGTAGGAGTCGTGGGAGACAGAGGTGAGTGTGTGGGCCACTGTATGTTTGTGTGTATGTGTGTAAAATGAATGTTTGAGAAGGGGAGGGGGTCAATGTAAATGGTTGTATGTTATGTTATGTTATGTTAAGTTAAAGGTACTTTTATAGCACTCCATCACCAACCAAATTGGTCCCCAGGCGCTCTGGCGGATCTGTAAACAGGAAGTACGGGTAGGGTTTGTCAGGAGGAGGGGACGAGGAGAGTGGGAGAAGTGATGTGCTGTTGGCAGCTTCATCTCGGTATAAACCGAGTGCTGGGCTTTGGTGCTAGTATGGGATTGGGCGAGGCCTCAAGTGCTGTAAGTGATGTTTATGTGTTGTTGATGCGGTGTGGTAAAGTGTATGCGGATTGCTGGGAGAGAGATGGTTGTGTGACTTTGTGTCAGAGGTCGAAGTGGGTGGGAGCGGTCGGGAGCGGTGCTCCCATACTTTACATTTTTTAGTTTCTCAGTTCCTATACTTTTATTTTAAAAATAAACCTGTCATGATGCCTACCCCAGGGCATCCGGATCGAGTCCATCCAGATACTCATCAGCAGGCATCCAGATACTCATCCATCAGCAGGCATCCAGATACTCATTAAAACCCCAACAGCCCCGGCTGGGGGCTGTTTGGATTCAGTCCTGGCGCCTTAGGCGCCAGGCTCATCATAGAAATCAGTCCTATAGACTTTAGTTACCTTAGGCAGACCATGCTGCAAATGAGTCCAAGCCAACGTGAGGCCTGGATGGGACTATTTTATTACAGGGACTATTTTTTACTCGGGTCTGGTTCTGGGGAACTTCTTACCTGGGACTACTTTGCAGGCTATTTAAACCACGCCCGAACAGCAGCTCATGCTTCGTGTTATTCTGCATCCAGCAGCGTAACGCTCACCGTGTCTGCAAGTGAGCATCCAGTCTTCTGCCACGCCCGCCTCGAATCCAGAGCTCCTCGACAAAAGGAAAAGAAAGGAGAAGAGGTTAGATCACGGACATTATTTGATTCCTTACCTGATTCCAGACCCAGCACATCTCCAAGCCTGGAAAGGACATTATTTCAGCACGCGTCGCTTCGCTAGCAGCAGCGCCGCGTTATACTCACCAGTCCACCGCATCTTTCAACTCGGCGCTGCCTCCATCATTTTCTTCGTCGAAACCCCCACCTGGGGGGAAAACAAAAGGAATAACAAGGTGAGCCGAGAAAACCAACAAAGACAATCTCTTTGCCACCATAGGCTTACCTGCTTTACCACCGGAGGTATTATCCTTTAATACGCCACATCTTTCTATGCCGCACCTATAAAGGGAGAAAAAACAGCAAGTTTTACGGGACAGTGTTTGGTAATACAGACTCTTACCTGAACGCCATCAGCTGCCTCCAGGCAATATTCTTTTGGACCCAGCTGCAACCTAACGAGGGAATGGAACAAGAGTGAACATCGGACATATTGAACTCTTTGAACTTTATAGACAAGTCAATATTCCTCCGGAACTCCTCCAGTACCTTCAAACCAGTGAAGTAACTGGTATCTACGCGCCCCTGCATGCCATGCAGGATGGAGAGCTCATCATTTAAAAACATAAGGTGAGGTTACCAAGAGGGGATATCAGAGGTGATTAGTGGGGAGAACGAAAACAGTTGGGGGGCCATCACTAAAGTCCACGGGTGGCTAAATCCCTTTCTCCACTTGCAGGAGAATACTTCTACGAGTCCAGCAGACAAGATTAGGCGAGCCAGTCCAGACTGTCATCTCTTCACTACGCATCACGTTGGTGGAGACTGCAGCTGTCTGGGTCCGATCGACGCCCCTGTGGGAACCAGGTGAGCGTAACAAAACCGTTCTGGAATGGTTTCGTTTTTTAAAAAAAGTGTAGGAAGAAGTTGAAGCTTGCAATTCTGTGCAATGCACTGCACATTCCCATAAATAGCAGGTGTGTTTGTGTGGGGGGCTTGGATTGTGTGTGGGTAGGGGCGCAGGTATGGCGTTTGTGGGGAGGGAGGCAGACCAGCAGAGAACATAGCTCCACTACTTCTTTTCATACACTTCAACCACTGCTTTGTGTGGTTTAAGTATGCAGAAGATTGAGGGTTGGGTCAGTGGAGTCTGTATCTTGATTCAGGTACTTCTGATTCCGTTAGAGTTGTATCCCTGTGGATTGGGTTGATGCTGGTTCCTTGTGGACCGACTAGCTTTGTTGGTGCTGCGTTGGTCCAGCTGTATTATGGCGAGTATTGTTTGGATTGATAGGTGCATCTGAACGTTTTCTTCGGGTGTGGGACTGGGTTGGTAATATCTATTCTCTTGTTATCTAGTGTGACACTGGTCAGTTGAGGTTTTGAATGGTTCAGGGTCGGAGTGGTGTTGATGTGACCTTCTAGTGCATCCCTCTTGGTGACCCTGTGTATTCAGTCATTTGTTTCCTCCTGTCATGACTGTCTTTCCGTTGGTTGCTTGGTTTCCAAGGAGTGAACATCCTAGGGGTTATTGTTTAGTTGTAGTTTTTGTGTGATGGGGCATTGTGCTTCCCGCTGTGTAGTAGGTGGACAGTGTGTAATGACGAAACATTCTGTTTCTTACCCACTGGATTGGGGCTTGTGGTGTGGTGCTTCCTTTCCCTCTCTGTTGCCCTTAGGTCTGTTGGGAATGGCTATAGTTTAAGGTCATGGTCTTCTTGATGATTCGTGTGTGTGTGAATATGGTGGGTGATTGAGTGCGTATGCCTGTGGTGAGAGGAGGCGGGGGGGGAGAAAGGAGGAAATAAGGTATGGGGGTGAAAATCTCCGAATACATGTAATTTCGGCTTTTTGAGGGCTGCACGTAAACGACAGAAATAAATCAGTCTTCTTAATGTGCCTTTAAAAAAGCCAAAAAATGACATAAAACCGCTACTTCAGCACCCACATGAATGGCCCTTAAGCTTTCTGTTGAGACAGGGTTTATTTAACTTACTTTGGCAACTTCATTTTTTAACGAAGCATTTTGGATGTTTTGCCTGTTCTGCAGTAAATCTTTTTTTATTGTTATTTTGTGTGGTCGCACCATATAGTTTTCACTTCGTGTTTGGCGCCCTGTGTCTTGGAACATACTAGAAATACATTTTCTTGGAAACTATTTCCTTTTGTCCTTTTTAAGGGTAGATTTTGATTAGTGGTTAGGGAGAGGAGAGTGTTGTGTGATGAATGCTGTGGATGATTGTTTAAGTCCACAATATATCCCTTACTGGCATTTGTCCTTCTGACCTTCATGCACATGCATTACATTATAGGTGTGCTGTTTGTGGCTTAGTATTGAGAATTGGGTGTTTCACATGGGTGATGGGGATCAAAACCAAGCCAAAACAAAAATGAAAATTAAACCAGGTTTCTTTATTGTGGTAATGTAACACCTGGTGGCCAACACAACAAACGTGGTGCTGTGACTAAGGAAAACTAAGTTAGTGTCATTGTAGCCTGTGGTATTGCAGATTCTCCTAAGGGCATCTCCCAGTAGTCCTAGCTCAGCCTTATGGGTTTCCTGTACCCTTCCACGTTGTGTTCCTTCTGGGTCTTCTCTACCCTGGTTTCTCAGTGTCAGGTTTACAAGGTTCTTGCACCCATCTTTGCGGGTCTTCTAACAATCGTGTCTCCTTAGGTCTCAGTCCCTTGTTTAAGGTGGCTCTATGCCCTTATTTTCATGTCTTATCACATTCTCTTCTCCTTAAGTAACAGTCCTGAGTTTAAAGGGGTTCCTACACCCACCTTCTTCTGATGTTCACCTACTACCTCCTCCTGATGTTCCTCTTCTATCTCCAAGTCTCTCTCTGCCACCTCCACCAAGTCTTGCTCCACCAGCTCTTGACTTATTTCTCCCTTCGCTCTCCAACCTCCTCTTCCACACTCACCATTCTCAGCTTATTCTAAACTCCTTCTTCACTCTCCCATCTCCTCCCAAATCCTTCCTGGCACTCCACCTCCTGCAAGCTGAGAACCCATGTTTATATAACCCTGCCATCCTCCTCCTCATTCCCCCTTCCGGGGTTGGGCTTCTTGAAAGGGTCTGCACCTGTGAGGGTGAATGAGTGAGAACCTTTGATTGGCTGTTTGTAATTGCTGTCTTAGTGTGATCTTTGAGGTTTGCATTTGGGACCAAGTCTTCATTAGGCAAGGCTGCCATTTTGGATTTTACTTATGTGTCCTGTGTGTTAAAGGACTATCTACCATGCCTCTCTTGTATGCATGTGTGCAAAGGCTCGGCCTCATGGTTTTTAAATTTTGAACTGATGGTGAGTAAACACACAGCAGTTTTAGAGGGAGCTACATTCCCAAAGGAGTGCTCCACGTGTCTGCCCTGCCAAAGACCATGTGTGCTGTTCTCAGATCAAGTGGCCTTTCCACACAAGTTCCTTTGGTAAATGCAATGTGATCTTACTGCCTGTGGCACTTGGAGAAGCTGGCCGTAAGAACATTTTCCTCTGCTAGTTTGTTCTATCTGGGATATCAATGCAATCATCATAGAAACTTCTGACATGACCATGATGTCGGAGGTAAGCCTTGTGGTTAGCATTGAAGGAAATGGGCTGGTGCACTGCATGTCTGTCCGAGGTCTCAGAGCCTTGTTTCTCCTAAGGGACCATGTCAGCAACCGTATTAGTTTCCTATTTATTTTTAAATGTTTTTATTGACATTTATATTGGCAGAGAACAGTTAAACATGGATGCATAACAACATCCGGAGTGTCACAAAGTTGCCTAATAAACAGTACAAAACAATAACAAAAAACAAACAGTAACTTGACCGTCCCGCCTCCCACCATCATGCGGGTACCTGCCGGCCCCGCTTCAGGCCTTGCTCCAGACACCATCTGGTTGTCCCTTAGAGTCACAGAGTCAGGGTTGTTGTGGATGTAGCTTTTAAATCTGTTTCGTGTCAACAGTCCATGGCAAGGGATGCGCTCAAGGGGGCTTGAAGTCTGTCAGAAAGATCATATCTCTCAGGAGGGCCTTCCAGGATTCCAGTGTTGCACTCACATCTTCGCCTCCTCGGTTGTTCCCCTCCTCCCAGGCTTTGGTTTCAGCGCTGGTCCATCTCTCCATTTCCCTGATCCAAGGTTCATATCTGGGGCCTCCGGGAGATTTCCAGGCCATTGCTATCGTTCTCTTCGTTAGGATGCACGCCATGTCCATTAATTTCACTATGTGCTTAATTTTACTCAGTCTGGGGTATGTGCCCAGGAGGCACTCCTTAGGTGTCCACTCGTACCTTTCCAGTCCAGCCCCCCTGCAAGTCCTTTCGACAGCGGACCAGAGTTTCTTGGTTTTGGGGCAGGTCCAAAACATGTGGATTAGGTCTGCGTGCTCGCTGGTGCGCCATGGGCACACTGGTAGGGTTTTTCCGCTGAATGTGGATACCCTGTGTGGAGTCATGTAGGTCCTGTAGAGGACATTCAGCTGGATGAGCCTGAACCTGGCGTTACGGGACACTTCCTTCGGGTGCATCAGGGCCCTGTCCCACTCGCTCTCTGTGATGTTAGTCTCCAGGTCTGCCTCCCACCTTTCCTTCAGGAGTGCGCTCCTCGGGTTGCGTCTGTCGTTCAGGTGGGCGTACAGTCTCGACGTGGGTTTCCAGCCATCGCTTAAGTTGTGCATCTCTTGCACAAGGGGGTGGGTTTCTGGTTCCTCAGGCCATGTGCTCCAGGTCTTCTTAGCAACCTGTTTCACCCTTTGGTACCATAATAATTGACCAGCAGCAAGCCCTTCTTTCATCTGTAGTGAGTCAAATTCCCTGAAGCTTCCATCCTCGAACATGTCCCCCCAGGTGTAGAGGCCAAGATTCTCCCATTTCCTCATTGCAGGTAAATCGGTGGGTGTCTTGTAGACACCAGCGAGCAAGGGGATTTCAGGCATGTATGGTTGGCTCGGGCCGAGCGATGAGCGTACCTTGTTCCAAACTTGTCTCCCCAGCCTCACCAGCATGGGCGGGTCAGGAGGCCCGACTTGTGAATTCCATATTACTTCTTTGGGATGCATTGGTGCTATCAGTTGGCGAAGGAGGCCTGTCTCAGCTGTTGGTTCGTCGGACAACCACTTAAAACGTGTGTCAATTGTGCTGCGAGGTAGTATTTCTGGAATTCGGGCAGCTGGATTCCACCCTCTTTGTACGGGAGGGTGAGGGTGCGCAGCAAAAACCTGTGTCTGGCCGGGCCCCACAGGAAGTCTCTGAGGAGGGATTCCAATTTTCTGAAGAAGGGGGGAGGTATATAGTACGTTATGTTGGTGAAATAATACAAGAATCTCGGTAGTATTATCATTTTAGTGATAGCCGCTCTGCCCATCACAGAGAGTGGAAGTCGGGACCAAAATTTGGTGGATTTGCGCACCCCTCGCATTGCTGCCTCCGTGTTGCTTTTGTGTGTGGAAGCAGCCGTGTGCGTAATGGTGAGTCCAAGATAGCGGAACGCTTCCGTCTGCCACTGAATCCCAATCTCAGGTAGCTCTTCTGTTTCCTTCCCTTGAAGCCCGGCCAGAGGGAAGGAGCATGATTTCTGCCTGCTGAACTTTATCCCGGAGTATTTCGCGAAGTTGTCGAGGATGTCTAATGCTGTCGGTGCATTCATTCGGGGGTTGCACAGATATAAGAGGACATCGTCTGCATACAGCGAGATAATGTTATCCGTCTCACCCGTTCTGATCCCTGCGTCGAAGAGCTGCTTCCTGAAATAGATCGCTACTGGTTCCAGGCCAAGGCCGTACAGCATTGGCGACAGTGGGCATCCCTGCCTTGTTCCTCTTTGGATATCCCAGGATTTAGACACCACGCCCCCTGTCTTTACCCTCGCCACTGGGGTGTTGTAGAGCACCTTGATCCACCGGTTGAAATGCTCGCCGAGTCCGAACTCCCTCAGAGTCTCAATCAGCCATTCCCAAAATATTGAGTCAAACGCCTTTATGGCGTCCAGTGAGAGCACCGCCAGATCTTCCTTGCTCCCTGCGGTTTGAGTTATAACGTGCTGGAGCCTTCTCAGATTGGCTGTGGTGTTACGTCCCGGGACAAAGCCGTTTTGGTCCTCGTGTATTATAGACCCCATCACCCTAGACAGCCTTCTAGCCAGTATGGTTGTTAGGATTTTGCTGTTGTAATTCAACATTGCCAAGGGGCGGTATGAGTCGCACTCGTCGATGGGCTTGCCAGGTTTAAGCATTGGTATTATAAGTGTCTCTCTCATGCTGCCAGGTAATATGCCGGTCTCATATGCCTCTACGTATACTCCGTGTAGCATCGGAGCTAAGATCTCTTCATAGGCTATATAAAATTTTGGTGTGAGGCCGTCGGTTCCAGGAGTCTTGCATGTAGAGAGGGACCTAATTGCCTCCGAGATGTCCTCCGTCATGATAGCTTCTCCCAACATCTCTCGCTGCTCCGAGCTCAGTTTGGGGAGACCCACTTCAGCCAGGGTGTCACGAATGTCTTCTGTTGGGACCTGTTCATCGTGAGCATAGAGCTTGGCGTAGAAGTTTGAGAAGACATCGTTAATTGCCTGTTGTGCCTCTGGGTTGCTCCATGTTCGTCCTTAATTTCCTTGAGAGCCTGCCTTGGTTGCTCTTTCCTGCACAGCCAGGCCAGTATACTGCCCGGTTTGTCCGCCTCCTTGTGTGCCTTAGCAGTGCGTGTGGAAAAGTCAAATTTGGATAGCCTATCCCAGGCGAGTCGGCATTCGTCCCTGATTTCTGCCAGCTTGGATTCCCTCTCACTGGGTAGGGTCGGGCTGTTTTCCAGTTGCCTAATCTCCTCTTCCTTAGTCTCAAGTTCCCTTTTCAGTTGCTTCCTAATTCCGCCAGCTTCTGCTATCACCTCGCCTCTGGTTACTACCTTCATTGCCTCCCAAAGCGTGCTCCACTTCTCGACTGACCCCGTGTTGATTCTTACGTATTCTTCCAATTTTGCTCCTAGGGTGTTCCTGAAGGAAGGATCCACCAGGGTCTCCGTAGGCATACGCCACATCGGTATGGGGGCCTGGGGCCTTTCAGACTTAGTTGCATGAGCAGAGGAGAGTGGTCCGAGATCGACCTGCCCAAGTAGTCCACGGAGTGCACCTGTGGGATGAGTTCGCCGTTGATGAAAAAGTAGTCTATCCTGGTGTGGAGGCCATGTGGAGATGAGAAGAATGAGTAGGATCTGTCGGCTGGATGAAGGTCTCTCCAGATGTCGACCAGCTCCAAGTCTTCCACTGCTTTGCGAAGTGCCCTTGAGACAGAGTTGTTGGTGGTTTGTGGCGTCCTAGACCTGTCCATCTCCTCATTCATAACACAATTGAAGTCTCCCCCCCATAGGAAGGTATCGTCTCTGTGATGCACGATTCTAGTGCATAGTTGTTTCAAGTGGGAGGGTACCCCATGCTGGGGAAAGTATGAGTTTACAATGCATATCCCCGTGTTCTCTATCATGCCCCACACCACTACATATCTTCCGTCCTTATCCACTTCTGTTCCCATTTGGTGAAATGGTGTGCCTGGGCTCACCCATGTATATACACCCCGTGCATATTTGGAGTAAGATGCGCCACTGCCCTGCCCCCCCCAGTAGTCTGCCAGTTTGTGCGTGGCGTCTGCCAGGAGGTGTGTCTCCTGGAGGAGTGCAATCGAGACCTTCTTGCGCCTCAGGTACGAGTGAACACGGTTCCTCCTTACGTAGGATCCCATCCCCCTGACATTCCGTGTAATTATGTTAAGTTGTGGTGCCATCGCTTGAATGCAGTTTCTGTCGTGGGCGGCCCCTCGCCTCTCCACCGCATGATCTTGTGTTACTGGGCATCGTTTCTTGCTCTAGTTCTGCGGGTCGGCCAGATGCATCTCTCGGTGTCGGGTACTCATTGGTTACTTGGGTTGTTCCAGGTAGCGGGACGGTCTCAACGGTAACACATAAAAAATAACTGTAACTGGTGCACCCAGCTCCTGCCGGTGAAATGCAGTGCTCAGGTGCTCTCGCGCTATCTGGCCCCATCAGGGTTTCCGGCACGAGCGAGGTTGTGCTGGCAACGGGCCTGCACTGATCTTTCGGGGGTTGTCGTTGTGTGCTCATGTGTGGGAGGCCTGGCAGGCCCCGTAATCATGTTGCGTTCTCGTATCATGCTGGTGTCCAGTGTGCTCGTTGTGTCATTCTAGGGTGAGGTCCAATGTGCGCATCAGGAGGAAGAGGTTCTGGCGCCAGGCTATCGTGCTTTGCGGGCTGCAACGCGGTCTTCAAGGGTGGGCTCTTCAGGGACCTCGGCCAGATTGTTGTGTTCCATCCACATGGTGGCCGCATCCGGGGTTTCAAGGAATATCGCTCTCCCTTTGTGGATCACTTTTAGTCTGGATGGGTACAGCAGCATGTACTTCAAGTTTAATTGCCTTAGTCTGGCCTTAATTGGGACAAAGGAGTTCCTTGCCCTCTGTACCGATTGTGTATAGTCTGGGTAGATGGTAATTTTGGAGTTGTTTCTGTCAATCACCCCACCCTCCCTCGAGAATCTCAGGATCACTTCCCTGTCTCGGAAGTTGAGGACCTTCGCTATGATGGGTCGGGGATAGGAGCCTGGGAGAGGCTTCTTCTGGAGCGATCTGTGGGCTCTCTCTATGGCAAAGCCCTGTGACAGCTTCTCCGCCCCAATCTCCTGCTGGATTAAGGATTCCACATATGCAGTCGGGTCGGAAGTCTCTGTCCCCTCAGGGACACCCAGGATCCTGATGTTGTTGCGCCTGGCGCGTCCTTCCGCCTCTTCCGACCCTGCCTCCAGGATGCCCACCTTCCTCCTGAGATCTGCCATCTCGGCTTTAAGGTCTTTCGTGTCTTCCATCGTATCCTTCTGGGTGGATTCTATATTGGTGACACGCTTTGTCAGGTTGCGAGCGTCTTGACGGATGAGCTGGATGTCGGCCTTTACCTCTCCTATCTTAGTGTCTATGAACTCCTTTAGGGCAGCTATTGCTTCCAGTACTTGGCTGTTTGTAGGGCTCTCTCCCTGGGTGTCCTGTGGCGCCGCCCCCTTTAGGGTAGATTGGGCGGCGGGGTGAGCCTTGGTCAGTGCTTTAAGTGGGGTAAGAAATTGAGGGGGGGCCCTCGTTTGGAGGCGTGGCCTCCATTGTGGGCGTGGCCTAAAAGTGCACAAATCATAGTAAGGTGCGCAAACAAATATATAAATGTATTTGAGCATTTATATATTTGTTTGCGTACTACTATGGTTTGTGTATTTTTCAAGCCTTCTTTTATATTCATAGCAATGTTACATATTTCTATGTTTATAAAAGGTGGCTTGAAAGTGCACACACCATAGTAAGTTACGCACACTTGTGTGCTTACCTTACTATGGTTTGTGTACTATTCAAGCTGCCTTTTATAAACATAGACATTTGTAACATATGTCTATGTTTATAAAAGACGTCTTGAAACGTAGGCATCTTTTATAAAGCGTTGAGGACGGACAAAACCCAAGGTGGCTTTGTCCGTCGACAAAGCTTTATAAAAGTTGCTTTGAATTGTGTACGATTCAAGCCATCTGTTATAAACATAGAAATATTTCTACGTGTATAAAAGATGGCTTAAACGTACACAGTTGAAGGCATCTTTTATAAAGCCTTGCCAAAGGAGAAAGGCGCCTCGGGCTCAGTGATCTCTGCTCAGAGCACTGACCCCGAGGCGTCTTTCACTCTCTGCGAACCCGCGGGCTCCGTGATCTAATCTACATATTAGATCATGGAGCCCGCGGGTTCGCTGAGGGTCAGTGACCTGGCGAGGGGAACTAAGGGACTGTAGCTTCCTCTGATGGCCCCTCAGATGAGGGGTCATCAGAGAAAGTTACAGAGACTGACGGAAGTGCCAGCCAGTCACAGCGACGCTGTGGCTGGCTGGCACTTCTGTCAGCTTGCCTGACGTTTAACTGGCGGGCGCATCTCTTGTTGCGGCTGCGGCCGCGGAGGGATAATGCGTCCTGCCATGGCGTGGTGGGGCTGGGGGGCCCCGGCAGGGCCCCGGCTCAGCCTCACTTTTTGGAGACTGCCGGGGCCCGGCCCCGGCAGGCCCCGGCCCACTTAAAGCACTGGCCTTGGTCGTGAGGAAGGGGTCCATTGTAGCGGTTTTGGGCTTGTTTCTCAGGGTGGACATTGTGGTGTTATTTGCTTGGCTATTACGCCTCTTCAAACTGGGTTGCTGTGTGGGCCCCTCCAGTCTATCTCCGGTCTGTTTCGCCAGTGACCCCACCTGCGATGTTCCGTGTTGTCGTGGTGGGGAGTGTTTGCGGTGTGCGCCGTGCCTGGCCCGACACCGCTGACGGTCTACTGTCTGGAGGCCGCCTTAGCAACGTCGGTGGTCCGGTCCAAGAGGCGAGTTACTGGGGTATTGCTTGCCTCAGCGTTTAGGAGGGTATGAGTCCCCTGGGGTGCACCTCCGGGTCTAGCGGGTGCGTGCTGCCTCGAGGTTCTTGCCGTTCAGAGCTCGATGGCGCCAGAGACAGGGCCGTGTCCTGCCCAGGTTTGTGGGGCGTTTTGCGGCCCCCAGGAAGGCCTCGCCTTGGACTGCCTCGCTCAAGTAGCCGGGGGAGGCCCCCGACGGGCGTGCAGTCCCAGGGACCTATCCGCCTCGGAGGTGGAGGACCCACATTCGTGATGGGCTGGGGGTGATGTCCCAGTATGGCCAGGTAGGCAGAACGCCGCGCTCAGGGCCGCCCCTGTTGGTTGTAGAGGCTAATTGTGGAGGGTGCTCAGCGCCTGTGGCCCCAGTGTGCCAGTCGGTCATGGGCCCTCAGGATGGAGGAGGTAGCGGCCCAGAAGGTCAGGCCAGCCCCCAGGTGGGCCCGCGGTTTGGCAAATTGTCGTAGTTCTTGATGCGCGCTCTGCGCCGTCTCAGGGTTGCGTCTCACCGTGTTTAGTCGGGAGAAGATCCGCAAAGGCTACCACCGACCAAGGCCACCCCCCGGCGGCTCCTCCTTCAGTGCGTCTCACAGGCCCCAGGTCTCCTCCGCTTCTCCGGGTGACTTCCGCCGCAGGCTCCGCAAAAGGGCTCCCACCCGCTGTTGCGCGGCCTGGATGGCCCGGGTTGCAAGATGCTGGCGGCGTTAGGCGTTAGGGGCCTCTCCCCGGAGGCCGCCCAGATGTAGGCCGCTGCCTCACCCCGGTCTCCAGCGGGCGCGCAGTGCTCGGCGCCGTGGTCCTCAGGCGGCCGCCGGCGGGGGCTCCGAGAGGTCCACGCTGGGTCTCACCTCCTCCGGTCCGCTGAGCTCCTCTGGGCGGCAGCCGAAGTTGCTGCTCTGCCTTCGCTGTTTGGGTCCCCGGTGTTAGGCCGTCGCGGCCGCCATCTTGCACGTCTCACCCGAGGTCAGGGGGGACGCCGGGCCAGGCTTCTTGCTCAGTCCCCGATATCCGATTTTTGTCGGACAAATCTGCAAAGGAGGGGGATTCGTCCCAGCTTCGGCTGGGTCAGCTTAATTTTCGGTGCTGCTGGTAATCGGACTCACTATTCAGGATCAGATTACGGGCTCGGCCGGAGCTCGGTATTTCAGCCTCCTCACTCCATGAGCACCAGGCCACGCCCCCCGCAACCGTATCAGTTTCCTAAATAAATAAATGCCTTTCTGATGAGCACAGGGTAATATTGTAACATAGCTACCATGCAATAATACATTCCCCAGTGCAAGAAGTGACTTTCTTAAAGGGTTAGGGTCTGCCATTTCTGTCTACAATAATCACACAAAATACTTCTCTCTGAGCATGGATAGTGCAAGTTATCCTTAGCCACTTGTGTTCTGACTTTCCAGAGCAAGAGGGTTTCTCCATTAAAGAACCAGCACCATTCACTGCTACACGAGAACTCAAAAAGCCAAATTCTTTGCATGATGTTTTGGCTCAATTGTACATTTTAAGGGGCGGCAAAATTGGATCTAAGGATCAGAATGAAATGGGGCTTCATGCTGAGGTACAAGGAGGCACATTGCATATGACTGTCCCCTGCCCAGTGGCAGAGACTAAGTGACGGTGGCCAGGAAATCCTCCCCATACCACCCCAGGCCCATCAACCACTATCACAGGGAGGCATGTCCTCCCTAGCTCGTGGTCACACCAATGCATGTCTCTATAGTGAATTGGGGTACTTCATTACAGGTAATATAAAGTTCATTAAGTTTGTCCCTCCAACCTTCCTGTGCACGCATCCCACGTTGGATGTACTGTTTGTGGATTTATTTGATGAGCGGTATAAACCTTATTTCGCTTCATCCTCTGGACTGGCTGTGCATGACTGAAAATGTTCTTTTTATTTAAAAAGTGAATATCTAGAGTTAGGCTGTTAGGATCATTTCAATGTTAGTGTCATGAATTACTTAAGCACATCTTCTGCCATGGTTGGATCTGGTGTGGCCATCCCCTCTATTGCTGGGCTGGGGGGCGCTGCAAATTTGTATTTTTTGAGAGCAGTGGACCAGTTCATGGAGGGGCTCTCTTGGACTGTCTCGCCCATCTTGTGCTTGCTGGGTGCTTGGTGCCCCCTTCTTTCTCTTAAACTTTTCCCAGGGGGGCCCAGTGGGGAGGGGTGTCATGATGGGGTCGCAGGGGTTTGTTGTGAGGAGTAAAGCCTTGCACCTTGCCCCCCGGTGTGTCCTTGGATTTGGACTCTAGAAATAGTGCGGGGGCCTCTTAGCATTCCGCGGGGTCGGCCCTTATGCTGGGGGTGCTTGGGGGTGTCCTTCCGGGGCATCTCCCCATTTTCCGGGTCAAGTGGGGGGTCTAGTGGTGGCCTAGAACCCTGCTCCAGTGTCCTTGTTTGGCTGGCCCTCCACTTTGGGGCTGTGCGGGGTGGGCCCTCTCTTCTGGGTGACGAAGGTTGTCTCACTCCAAGACTGATCCCATCAGTTAGTGGGTGCCTCCATCTCCACTGATCCCCTGAGGCCTGGTGGAAGTGGTGCTGCAGCCTTTTCTTTGTTTACTTATTTTCTCCCCATATGGTTCTGTGTTGCTGGGTATCCCCACAGTGCAGTTGGGGGGAAGGGCCAGCCCCCCCACAGGGCTCCTCCTGCTAGCTTTGGAGCACCTGAGCTCCTGTGGTCTCTCTCCGGTGGTGGATGCTGCCCACCCCCGGACACCACTGTCACTTGTTAGGTTCTCTTATACCAGAGGGGGTGGGGCCCACCGATAACTTATTTTAGTTCAGACCCCGATGGCCAGGTTCCCTTATGTTCTTTTTTTCTCCTGCGTCTGGGGAGGCTCCGAGGCTGGAAGCGGTGGGACCGGGCTAATGGAGTCAGAGGCGCTGGACGGAATGTCGGGCCGCCCCAACCACAGGCCGATTACTTTGATGTTTGCTGCGGGCCGCCTGCGATGCCCTCCATGGGGGGCTGATCATCCAGTTGCCCTCGGGCGTGAGCGGATGCATGCTGGTGTTGCCAGGCTTGGCTTGGAGGCGGAACGAGGCCAATGATGGAGAGGCAGTCCACGTCCACACAGTGCCTCATTGTGGGCGTGCCTGCCACCCAGATCGCTACTCCGCTACTCCAGATAATCGGGCTCCCCAATGCTCTCCTTGGTAGGGGTGGGCTCCGCCTCGGGACGGGACCTCAATTGGGTTTTGTTTGATGCTGTGTCCCAGGACGGGAGAAACACTGATGCCGCAGTCGGTCTCCCACCGTGTTGTGCCTGGTGAGCCCTCACTCCCAGGAAGCTCAGATTGCCAGGGGGGCTCGCCAGGGGGGACACAGGCACAACATTTTGGGGGCTACTTGGGGGGGGGGAGGGGGAGGGCTCCACACCAAAAAACGTCCGGCAGAAGGGGAGCGACGGAGTTATGCTAGTGCATCTCTACTCCATCTACTGGCCGATTTTTATTTTTAAGGTTATTTGCTTTTACTTTTCTTTTGTTATGACATAAAAATTGTTACCCTTTTCCTTTGAGATACAAATTTGTCCACCTGTGTATAAGCGCTGTATAAATAAACAATTACCAATCAGAAATTTGCCATGTTATGTTGATGGTGTTTGGCTCTCTGGATCTTCTATACAAGTATCGCACTGGGTCCAATTTACATGGGCAGTAGTTGTTGTGCATGTTGTTCTCTTCTTCTATTCCTATTTAAGACCAGTTTTCTATATATTGTGGATACATATTACATTTCAGAACAAAGTACATGAAGAAAAACCGAATACTTAAAAACCTTAGGTGGTTGGTTTTCTTGGCATGTGTAGTCCTCCCGTGAGGGTATTTCTCTGTTTCTAAGGATGAATAAACTGTTTCCTAAAATGTAACGGTGCTATATGCAATAATTATATTTTTGGTAGGCATTATTAACTAATCCATCTGGGTTGAATAGGTTTTAAAAACACCTACCATATCTGTCAGTACCCCAGTGTCTCCAAAGCAGAGTGCTTCAGCAGACCCAAGTAGCACTAGTGGATGATGGTGCTGTGCTCTGTATTGTTGTCATCTGAGTTAGCATCAGCACAACAAACATGTTCAAAGTCTTTCAGATGGGCTTGCTCCAAATGCTCATCATCTGGAACATATATGGGGTGAGATGTGCTGATTCATTTTCAGCATAGTTAGGATGTTTACATGTTTGTCTTACAGAGATGCTTCGATCACTGGTGATCACCTCAGCATCACTAAAATTGAGTATCAGACCAGCATCACTAAAACATGTTCAGCGTTGATGCTGGTAGCAAGGCACACTAGATATGTGATTGACAGCCTGACCAGTATTGGCTACTGTTCCATTTGGCTCTGCTAATAATGCAAAGATGTTTCATCTATAGTAAGCTGCACATTGGGCCTCATTACGAGTTTGGAGGTAGCCATGGTGCTATTAGCGCCACGGCTGCCTCCAAACTCGGGTCCGGGTTCCTTGAATGAGGAATTACCGGGTCATTCCAACCTTGGAGGACTCTGTAATTCCTCATTCAAAAAACCCATCCCCATTCCCATTTGAGCCCCCATAGGGCTCAATGGGAATGGGGAGGGAGCTAATAACGGGCCCATTAATAACGGGCCTGTTATTAGCCCCTTGGTCCCCTTGCGGGACCCACAAAGGAAGTCTGGTCTGACCAGACATTCTGAGCGGGTCCCGCAAGGGAACCTCGTAATAGGGCAGAATGGGTTTACCAGGCTCGTAATGAGGCCCATTATCTTTGAGATACTAATTCAGTATTTCGTCTACAAGCCTTATTGATATGTATATTTGTTGTGTGTGCTGTTTCTTGACTACAAATTTGGCTAAGCCTTTCCACATTAGGTTCTGTGGCCTGCACTGAACTTGGTAAGCTCCTTAAAAAGAAAACAAATTCAAAATGTTGCTGCTGTCCTCGCTGATAAGTGATGGAGACATTAAAGAGGCTAGTGATTTCCATTGTTCTCGGAGTATGGTGGTATTATTGGGGGTAATGTGGTGGTGCCACTGGACTGCTCTCTTTTTAGGTAGAAGAGTACAGTTAATTTCCTGGGAAGTTGCAAATGACACACCTTTCTCTCACGTTTTGCAGTTTGGTCCATGGTCTTCATCCTGTACATTCTCAGATCTTGGCCTCTTCCTTTTGATAACATACTCCAAATGTTCTGCACCAAACCCATAGAAAGCATATTAGCACACAGGAACTGAGTACTTTTAACCTGCACCACACATTTTGCATCTGTTTCTTTCACTATCACACTAATAAACCTGCTTTTTCTTATAAAGCTCTATGCAGCGAGGACACCAAAAGTGGCAGAAGGGGTCTAAACAAGACTACATACTGGACAGTAAATTTACATGTTTTAGCGATCAGAGCTATCCCGTAAATTGCATGTAGTTGCCTCTTGCACAGCCAGTCTTTGGTTAGCAGAGCTATCATCCTAAACCGTATGTCCTGCATGGTACATGGTCAGGCATTAGCAGACGTATGCCCCTAAACCGCATGTTGTGCACTCTACATGTACAGGTTTTAAACATTAGAGATATCCCCTAAATTACACATAGCATACTGTACATTATCAGAACTGTCCCCTTAAATTGCATCAAGAGCACAGTACATATTGAGACTCTATACAATAGCACTATCCATTAAATTGCATATAATGCATCGTACATATTCTGTCTCTAAACAGCTGAGCCATTTACCTAAACCGCATACCCTGCATAGAACATGGCCAGGCATGTAAACAGCAGATCTCTCCCCTAAACCCCATGTTTTTCACCGTACATGGTGAAGCTTTAGGTGGCAGAGATAGCCCCATAAATCACACATACCCTAATGCACATGGTCAGAACTATCCTCCCAATGTGCATGTACTGCTCTCGACATGGTCAGACTTTCAACAACAGAATAAACCCCTAAATTACATCCTGCACAGTATATGGTCAGACACTAAACATTAGAGTTATCCGCAAAAACTGCACTTTTGAGTGATATTTCTTTTAGACAAGGCTTTTTTTAGGGATACTGACTATCCTGATATTATTTCTTCTTGGCTTCTTCTCTAGGTCCTTGTTCACGGTCCTGACCACAGCTACAGTCACTCTTGATCTTTATGATCTCTCTCCCCATATTAAGCCAACACAATTCTCATTTGCAACCCTCTGTTCTGCCACCCTTTTTTTGGTTTTGTTATTGGATGTTGCATTCATCTTCTGGACAATTCCAGACATGCTGTTCCGTAATCAAAGCATCATTGCAATTAGGTCACCTCTCATTTGTGGCTGCATCACTGTCTCTTACATTCTGGATCTGCTGCAAATCTTCAAGCTTGGTTGGCTTCTTCTGTGATCCTGGTCTGGAGATCCCAGTGTGGAACAGGCACAATCCTCTGTGTGGTGGATATCAGTGACATACCCTCATGTTTCAAAGGCCTCGGAGCTTAAAGGTCAGATTTGTAAAGGTTTGCCAAAGACAACCAAGGCCTCATCACTGCCCTTCTGCACACAAAGGAGGAAGCAGGGGTGTCCAATGTAGAAGTGTCCACACAGCACGGCTCACATCTTTTGGGACTGCACAGATGTATAGTATTAAGAAGGGGAACCCCCACAGATCACCTCTATGCAACTCTTCTTGCATCAGCAGTCTGGACCCTAAATCGGGGTTTAAATTGCAAACATGGAATATAGTGGCAGTTCTCAAGCAGTGTCTAGAGACCAGAAATGTTGAGGTCCCATGGCACGATATTCCTTTGGGATGCTTAACTGCCCCTCTCACATCACTGAGTGTCCCTGCAGCACCAGAAGCACAATTGGGGGGCTGCATCATGGAATCAGCACTCTGCCTCTAATCTCCTGCGCTATGTCAGCAGGCCTCTCACTGGGTATCAGGTGGACCTTGTTCTTGCTTTATTTTAGTTCAGCTTTCATACTGTCACGCCCCAAGAGCAGACAGCTGGGGAAAGGTGAATGACTGGCCTCCCCGACTATAGTGATTAGAGGAGTTTCGTTACACAGCTCACTCCCAGCCCACACTGAAAAAAACAGCTGCAGTGGTGGCGTCACCAGTGCCACACTCTTCAGGTATCAGGCCCTTTCTGTCTATGTTCACTTACCCCTGAAGGCCAGCAGTAACATACCTTGCTGCACTGCAGCAGCACTCCAACGAAAAGAGCATTCTAGCTGTAAAGCAAAGACCAATTGTGTTATACAAGGTAATGCGCTCTGCCCAGTTACAAGCATGGCAAATGGTAAAGACAACAGCAAACACATTTCTGCTGAAACCAAGAAGGTAGAATTCAGTTGATCAATCATCCTGTGAAGATCCTCATCCCGACAAGAACAAAGATCTTGGTTATACCCTTGCACTCAGACCAACACATCAGAACAACCCATCCTAGCATTTGAGCCTCATTAGTCATCGAAAATCAGCTAAAAAAGGAAGATCAGCCAACACACTTACAATCCATCACTGTCTTATCAAAATTCATAAAGAATTCTGAAATTATGTTTCAGAGGGAAGAAAGCCCAGCGTCCTGAAGACCCTTTGTTGGCAGAAGTCCAAGTATGATATGAAGGCCCTCATTACGACCTTGGCGGTAGCCATGCCGCTATTGGTGGCATGGCTGCCACCGAAATCGCGTCCGGGTCCACGGAATGAGGAATTACCGGGCCATTCTGAGTTCGGAAGGCCCGGTAATTCCTCCCTCTAAGGACCCGGACCCGGTCCTTACCCATTCCCATTTCAGCCCCCATAGGGCTGAATGGGAGAGGGAGCAAACAATGGGCCATTACGAGTTGGCCCGTTGTTTGCTCCCTCTTCCCCTCGCGGGACCCGGTAAGCACGCCTGGTTTGACCAGGCGTTACTTACCAGGTCCCGCGAGGGAACCTCATAATGAGGCGGTACGGGGTTAACGGCGCCGGCACCTTTTACGGCGCTGTTAACCCCGTACCGCCAGGGACGTAATGAGGCCCAAAGACTTTCTACTATGTGGGCCAACCCAGAGTGATAAGACACTGGCAGCTGGACTGTCTACCAGATGGCAATGGCACATGGAGTCAGGGATGGCAGGAATGCTGCTTAGACGCATCTTGTGGCTCATTTCTCAATAGTATATTGTTCATCCAATTCATTCTGGGCTTTTGAGTTCTGAAGCATCTTCTCCTGTTCCTTTGAACACTTTGATCAGATGGACAAAACGTTGAGATGTAAAGTGGACATGCAGGTAAATTTGGAGGATCCTCCATCAGCCTCTTTTTTCAAAGACAGTAGAACCTTCCTTATTACAAATGTTCCAAAACATACATGTTGTCAACCTTGGAAATACTTTGTAACAAAATCCTGAAGTGAGTCAATGAGAAGGTGGGGGCTACTGGTGTGTGGCCTATGGATCTGACTACCTTGAAGAGGGTTCATGTACCCAGAATGGGGTCTGGAGACTGCTTGTATTTTCATTTGTTACGAGCCAAGCAATCCTGCATGAGCTTCTCCAGACGAATACTGACTGGCAACAGACAAAGTCACATCTTCCAATTGTAATTGATTCCCGTTCTCCAACTCTCGCATCCTGATTATTTATTTGCTTGATATGCATCTGCTTTTGTTGTTCTAAAATCTAGCGTCATTGTAGTTGTTTGTGTGAGATTATTACTTTTTTGCCTTCTTTTATTGTTTCATTTGTTTTCCTCGTGTTTTATGGTATTTGTTCTAGAGCACTTCATTGACCCTTTACGATAAGGTTCACGCTATGTATATCTCGAAGAAAAAAAATTGGAGTAGGTATTGCAGGAAACAGTGTTGTGTGCTATATTCATAAATCATCACATTTCTAAAGTCCTAAGTGGTTGACAAAATGACGTGGGAGGCACATAACCTACGTGTCAACTGCACACCAACGCCTTAAAACCTGGCATTTCCCAATCCTCCAGCACCCAAGGATAATAAGCCAATCAGTGTGCGTTGTCATTTAAAGATACCACTGACCAGACCACCGGCCAGCAACGCTCACCTACTAGAGGCAACTTCTTGCCAACTGGAATGTCAGGAAAAGTGCACGGAAGCCGGGAAGCATACTCAATCTCTGCATGTTCTAAACAAGTTGATGAAGACCCTTCTGCTACTCTTGCATGCATGTTCAGTAGCAAGATTCTCGGAGAACCACCATTTGAGCACCACCCTGGCCGTCACGCTCATCACTAATAGGCAAACACTCCTATAGCACATACCTTTTATCCAGGCCCCCTTCTGGCCTGGTACACTGACAGTATTGGCATACCCACTTCCCTTAGGCTCAGTGACAATAAGGGCGAACCATGATCAGAGCATGTCTCTGTCCCTCATTCACCACATCTAATGGTCTTATTTGACATCACACATCTCAGCCGCTGGATTGTTGCTGTGGATGTGGGGCTAGATGGCATTCCTAGACAAATGGCTGTCCAGCCTGTGCACTGTACCGTTGGTGTGCAGAGTCATGGGGCAAAAACGCAGGAACCAGAAGCGTTGTGGTTGATTAATTGCATTTATAATACTATTTTAGTTTTTACTGCTCAATTGATTTGATTTGCCCTCTGTGTATATTGGTTCACCTTATCATTGGGTGTTTTCTCTTTTTCTCCATGGATTTTGATATTATTTGCTCGTATCCTTTTTTGGAATCTTATGATTTTTTCAACCAATATATGACTGTATTACTAACACTAATACTTGTTTTCAACATGTATTAGTAACCGCATGCGATTAAGTGGCCGCCCTCAAAACATGAGGGCTGGCTTTCCCATCCCGTATTATCAATTTAAGCTCCTCTCACTGTATCTAATATAACTAAGAACGCATTTTTGTAAGGTAACTAATTAAGTATTCTAATGCAATGGAATTGTAATGTAACTAAGGAAGTATCCCTGTGCTGTAACTATAAAAGTAGTCTTGTAACTAAGAAAGTATTCTTGTAAAGTAAATAAGAAAGCATTCTTGTAAAGTATCTAAGAAAGCATTCTTGTAATGTAACTAAGGGCCTCATTACGACCCAGGCGGTAAGTTACCGCCTGGGTCGTACCTTTACCACCATGGCGTAAACTATGTTTACGCCATGGTGGTTGGCGGACTTACCGCCCCATTCCGAGGTTGGCGGGGCGGTAAGTCCCCAATCCCCATTTACCCTTCCCCATTCCCATTTTTGCCCCATAGGGCATAATGGGAGTGGGGAAGGCGTTAATTACGCCACCGTAAATTATGGTGGCGTAATTAACAACAAGGTCCCTTAGCGCCATGGATTTTAACACCTGCTAAAAGCAGGTGTTAAATCCTCCATGGCGCTAAGGGACCTCGGAATCAGGCGGTAAGGGTCGGCGCTGTTTACGCCGCCGTAAACCCCTTACCGCCTGGGTCCTAATGAGGCCCTAAGAAAGTATTCCTGTAACAGCGCCACGATGCCAGAAAGCTGCTGCGCGCTTTACAAATGTAATAAATAAATAATATGTGTTTTGGGATTGATTCATATATATTTTTGGTTTGTTCCACCCCTATGCCCGTGATTATCTGTGCACGGTGTGATTAAATGATCTGACATAATGGCTTTGGATTTTACATGTACAACAATCCATAACAATGTATTATTTTGTGTTATGGTATTTTGTCAACAGCCTGGAACAAGACCTGTGGTCGAAACACGTGTGGGCTGTTGTATTCCAATTAGAGTGGATGCTTTTTCAAAAACATTGTGATCAACGCAGTGTGGTTGTGCTTTCATCGATTTGTCCTTTTTGAGTGACGGTTGTAGGGTAATAGCTTGAGTGTGGATATAAAGCTCTCCTTTACACTTAGCACAGTCTGGTTGGCACTTCCATTTATGGCACACATCAACCACACACGTTTTCACTCCTTTACCTAGGCTTTGGCATAGACTGCAGCAACGCAAGCCCAAATGCCTATGAGGCCAACAAAGCTGCAGATGTGAAAATAACAAATAACATAACATTGGGACATTTTTAAAGTCTCTAGAAGGATAGAGATGTTCAGAGAGAGGGAGAAAGAAAGAGAGAGAGAGAGAGAGAGAGAGATAGAGAGAGATAGAGAGAGAGAGAAAGAGAGAGAGAGAGAGAGAGAGAAAGTCAACATAATCATCATGATTATGGCCAGAATTTAACTTCTTCTAATTCTTTTGAACTATGACTTATTCTGGAGATCTTGTATCGAGACAGTGCCTAAAGAATGGACATAGATGTTGCACAACGCCAGAAAAGAAATGTATAAAATCATGGATAATTGTGGACATGTTGTCCTGTGTCTCTCCAGGATCTGTGGTAGGGGGATACATGGATGGATAGTGGACCTGGTAATATAATTCATGTACAATCTCTTTTGTAACAGGTCGAAAGGAAAATAATTTCAACCCGAGTTTGATGATGATATTTGCAACCCCCGCACGATTCTAGAAGGAATAAATGTGATTTTTTGTGTTCAGACGAATAGGCATAGTTAATGCTGCAAATTCCGATTCTGGTGCTAAGCGCAAAGACGCGTTAAAATTCAATGTCGTCTTTTTGAGTGAGAATTCTGCTGAAATCCAATACATATACAAATAATCTCTGTGTACTTCTAGAGCAGACACGAAAGAGGGACTAGCCAGCTCTGCCGGTTGTGAGTGAAGGCCAGTGTAAATTCAGATCTTGAAATTAAATTGTTGTTAAAGGTACTACATTGCCTCTTTACCAGTCACAGTCAAAGTTGCACAAATGGTAGGAATACATATATATTTGGCAAGAGATTGAACTGTGTGATGCTGAAACCTAAACCAAAGCAAGGGACCCCCTTCCAACGGAACCAACGGCATTCAGAAAGATTGTGCTGCATGGCATCACAATGGAACATTGTAATGTTTTTAAAATGTGTTGTTTTTTTTAGGCAAAAAGGAGGACGACTACCTTTTTCGATAAGAGTTGTTGTCCAATCGGAAACCATCTGAACAGACAGTGGACTAGGATAATTGGTGGAAGCAAATCAGAAAAGAAAGGACGAGATTTCTTTAATTCTACCGAAGCAGTGACATATGGAGAAACTAAGAGCCGTTTTCTATGTGTTTACTTGTTGATTAAAAAAAAGCCCAGATCAACTGGAGTAGTTATGTTGATTTTGGAAGTAGATCGAAGAGTGGAGACTTGGGGCGGTGGCGTGTGGCCTGACACGGCTATGACAGAAGCCGTGCTGAGTCATTCGCCTGCTGAATGACCTTTGATAGGCAAATATGACCTACGCCCTGCACGAGTCACATGTTTGAAGTTGATTTTGTTTCTTTAAGGAGGCTTGGATAAGGTTTCTCTTGTAAATGTTTTCCTGTGGGGGGTATGGAGTGTCTTGAATAAAACAAAAGATGACTGCTAGTATGGCTAATGGCCTCTTTCAAGCGACTATTCTTTTTCCCATTAAAATGCATTTAATTCTCTTGGAGCCCTGGTGAGCAGCACATGCTGACCACCAGATTGATCTAAACCTTCTGGACTCTTCTTTTTATTTTTCAACTGTCTTATCTATGCTAGAAGTAGTTCCCACCTGTGACGAGGGGCTTCTGGGTGAATGAAGACTATTCAATATAATGGGTTGACAGCTGTCAGCCTAACCTATTTTGACTGTCAGCCTAACCTATTTTGAAAGCCAAGCTTAATTTGCGTAAACTTCTGTGGGGACGGATAGTCAGTTCAATTTCATAGAAAATGTAGTTTCGTTTGCGGTCTGTAGGCCGTGCCCCCTAAAGACCAACATACAGGATGTCGCATGCAAAAGGCCGCCTCCTGTACATAGGTCTTTAGGGGGTGTGGCCTGAATGGGAGCCGGACAAGAGCACGGCTTTTGCCACAGATTGCAGCAGGAAGGGTGGGGTGGGGTACTGGTTAGTGGGGGACGGATGTGTGGGCTGCACATAGGCCGGAGATAGCGTGGGTCTGGGGACACCCAAAAGAGGACGGGAGAGGGCCAGCTACAAATGGCCAACCCTGCGGAATGCAGCCTTTCGGTCTCTAATCTCCAAGGTCGCCCTTTTTGGCAGCGGCCTTCGGACATAGATCTTGACTTTTATATAGCTTCCTAAGGTAATTATTTGTTATAATGCAAAAAGGGGTTTCAAAAACGTCTCAGTTTAGGTTGATGTTGGAATGCAATACAATACTTTTGTTTTGCTGTCAATACATGTTTTCATGTATGTAAAAGCCAATAGCAATGCATGGCCATTAGTTTTGCATGTGATGAATAATTCATTTTTCAAGCAGTGGGCATCAAATGGACGGGCTATTCTTCAAAAATGCAAATAGCTTGCAAAATGGAAATCAAAAACGCACTGACTTTTCTTCTTCCGAGTAGTCACCTCTATATTAGTCATTTATTTATATAATATATATATACAGGGATGTACTATGCTCTTTTGATTGTAAAAGAACGTACAATAGCTAAGAAGTCAGATTTGATGGGAAGCAGTGAGCTTCTTACAATGAAATGTCTAAATCCAGGCTATGCTAAAGCCATCGCAGTGATTGCGCCAAACCCAATCGCCATTAATGATGCAGCTTTGTGAACTTGTTAGAATTGAACCCAATTCAAGACCTTTACTTGGTGGTAATGGGGTAAGATGTAGACTGGAGAGAAAAGAACCACTGTAGACACTAAAATAAAACACAAAACTCAGCATGTGAAAGATCTTTGAGTGGGAGTGCGCACTGATGTGGTTGTGAACTCTACTGAGAGTCCTAAGCTCACTGCAAGGTGCCCAAAGAACGAAAAATACTTCCCATTGTTTGGGGTTCAGAGCAAAATGGGACCTAGCTGTTCAGTCTTGAGGCATTCTTTATGGTGGGACCAAGATTATATTTTTACCTCCTGCACTTGAGAAGGACAAAACAATGGAATGGATAGCTGCCCAGACTCATTCCCATTGGGTATGATTGATTCAATTTCGAAGTTTTGGATCCATCCCTTTTTGGTAGTTATATTTTTGTAAGCAAACTTGTTTCTTTGAGCACGGCTTCACCATGAGCCCCGCAAGAAGCAATGGCAATCCCCACAAGCACCCACAAACAGAAAGCTGTTACATAGCGTCTTTTTATCGGCCAGGTTGCATACCTATAATTCGTAAAATGAAAAGGCACAGTTCTGCTATTCTTAAAGTATAAGCAACCGGCCTTACTTGCTCAAGCCGATGACATGGTGAGGTGGCGAGATAAGGCCGAACCCTTCTGGAAGCGATACTGACCAGGATTATCTTGTGAGCAACCTCGGTGGAAATGGTAACCACAAAGAAATAGCGGGCTGGAGAAAAAGCAGAGTGCTGAAGAAAAACAGAGTACCAGTCACAAGGACTGCAGCCTAAAAATGTCAGGAAGAAGACGACTTAAAATATGCTGCCACAGTAAGCAGGAAGCCAAGGCTGGGGGGAATTCACCAGGATATGCTGGATGTCAAGACTGGGGGAATTGCCAAGAAAGGAAACCTTGAGGGAATTCTGGAAAGCAACTGCTAGGTATGAGGGACAGGAAGGTCCTGCAGGAAACAGAAGCAGGGTGCAGAAACTGGTAAGGATGGAGGGTGCAGAAACTGGTAAGGGTAATGAGTCCAGCAGGAAGGAATCCATCCCAAGGAAACTCGGGCAAGGAGAAGCAGCACGTAGCAAGAAGCAGGACGGATGCAAGTGAAGGACCAAGGGAACGTCTGCTCTGATTCATGGCAAATTCATACCAAAGTGTTGAAATGCTGAGATCGGATCACATCCTATGGAGAAACACTGTTCCAGGTAGATCACATCCTATGGAGAAACACTGTTCCAAGTAGATCACATCCTATGGAGAAACACTGTTCCAGGTAGATCACATCCTATGGAGAAACACTGTTCCAGGTAGTGAGCAGTGACTAATGTTATCAAACCTGGAGATTGCACCTTAGAGGCAGATTCCCAGGAGCATTACCCTTCAAAATGTCATACTCTAACACCTCCCCATTTCCCAGTCACAGCTGATGAAGAGTAGTCCAAAAAACCTTCAGAAAAGGTTAATTTCAGAACGGACAAATGGAACACTGAGTTGTTGGGTTTGGGTCGTTCACAAACTCCTCTGCCCTTTTTGACATCAATGAACCATCTGTGATGTATCTGTGGTGTCGTGTATGCATCTGTGGTGTATCTATAAGAGACCCAAACACATGGACAGAAGCCTGGGTGCAAGACTCCCCTTTGAAGTAAAAACAACTGGAAAACCTCCTTTATTCAGACTTCTGAGGTGGCTACAGCAATGTCCAATTTAAGAGTAAACTAACTACACACGTTGGAAAGAAGAAGGGTGTAGGGCGAGTTCTTCTTTCAGCCATCAAGCCTTCAATACTTTTGAGAAACTACATTGAAAAATAGAAGCACACACCGACCATGATGGTTTCAGATATCTGCCACCCACCCAACCTGTAAAGCAAAGTTCACAAATATTTGCTAGATATTTAAAAATGATCAAAGAGAATCCCATTCATTTTCCAGACCCGTTCTCCCTCCTACCCCCCACTCATGGAGAGACCAGCTCGTACTGCACAGGCAGGCACCCCTAATAGCCCGACTGCATCCCATATGCCAAGGGCACAACTCCATCTTTGACTTATGTGTCCATGTATCCAATAATGACTGATGCAAAGCCAGACAAGTTGCAACTGACTTCATTATAATCCTGACGTATGACATGGATTAACCTTTTTGAGCATAATTTGGACGAGTGGCACTGGGTTTGTATTTTTCTGGATATGAAAAGGCCCTACAAACTAAACTTGATGGCTGGAACCTGATCCTGTGAGTGAACAACCAAACCTTATCTCTGGATTGGTACAGTGGACCGGGTGACATTTCCTGTATCCAAAGTTATTTTACATTATTCAGAGATAGGTAAGCTTTTTGGTAAATCTCTTTCATTTGCTTGTCTCATTGTTCAATAGACGTTCATTTTGATAGATAAAGCTTGTGTCTAAAATCCGTAAATGCCAGAAACTCATGGTCATAAGAAAGGATCACTTTTGAAGATTTCTAATGTGATTTTGGCCTTTCAGAAGAGATCCGGGGGACATCCCTGAAAAAGACAATGCAATTAACTTAAATTAAATAATGGTGAGTTGTTCCGAGGTGTTGCAAAGAATGAACACACATCTAAATAAGTTCCCAAAGATATATTTAAAGAAGAAAATAATTTGTGAGGATTTGGTCAGCGCCTTTGAACAGCTCTGTCCAACTATCTCCCTACTCAGTCTCTTGTTCTTTTCTCAACTCTCTTCTTTCATCGGATTTATGGTTTCTACTACATTCTACACATGTCCACAGTACTCATGATTTCTCTTCCCTATATTTGATTAGTTTTTATGGATGTGTACTTAATCCCTCATGTTCTCTCTGTGTGATCAGTGTTCATGCAGCTGCTGTCTGCCATAGTCAATGGGAGGAATGAGCACTACCTTCGTTCTCAAGGCCTGCTGGGTTGTGCTGCTCTGCTCAGAGCATCGCAATGGGACACATGATCTGAGATATCTTGTCTCTATCTGACAGCTCAGTCCCGTTGTGTTAGCTGTAGCAACCCAATTCATTTTCTCTACTACTTAGCCTGCCGCCTGTGCAGGCTCACTCCGTCAGCCATGAAAGTGGGATTAAATACTTATCTTTGTCCTGCACACTTGGGCATGGCCTACCATGATTGTGGTGTCAGTATGGTCAGCAGGAGCTGCTAAAAGGCAACTGCCTGCTCCAGTGGACCCAACAATCTGATCCAGATTATATTTGGACCCAACAATCTGATCCAGTATTTTATAACAAGTTAGTTATAAAATACTGGACGAATATGACGATCCACTACCCTCCCAGTCTGCTGAGTTCCTTCAGGCTGGATATAGGAAAAGGCCCAGGGAAATAAGGTCTATATTCTAAATTAGCAGCATTTGAACTGTGGCATAACTTGTCCTGAGAAAAGACTGCTAGCAATGGGAACAATTCCACATTCACACCTGACCATATTTGAAGACCCGGGTTAGTGAAATTCAGATAGATTATTGCACTGCAATGTAAAAGAATGCAGCAGTTTTGGCAGAAACTTGAAGTATCCAAGCATTACATTACATAACCATTAACTCTCTACACTGTTGGTGAGGTCACGGCATGCCAGAGGTCTGGGGGTTACTACAAGCTCGCCCGGTCAGTTCCCAAGGGCCCAACAGCCCTTCCCCCAGAACAAAGAGAGGACTCAGCCAAGTTCAAGTTAGAAATGACAGTTATTACAAAAAAAACGACAAGGATCATACAGGACATTAAAAAATCTCCAGTGTTCTCATCCCCACAATCGTGTCACCCCTTTTTGAAGCAGAGTGGTGTCATAAGATGGGCCCTCCCCGAAAAACCTATCACACGTATTCATTCGGTGCTCAGAGTGGTATACACTATAGATTGCCCTTATAGATCTCACTCAATTGGTCCTTCCATGTCAGGGGGCTGGCATGCCCCGTCTCCAAGAAACTATCTATTACATTGTTTTAGGGTCACAGGATTACCATTGGTCCTTTCCCCATGCCATTCACCCCTGGGTTTCTGCCCCCTGATTGGCTGAAACTGGTCTTCTCAGGCCTGGGACCTAGTTTTGTTCTCAGCCCTCCGTGCACCTCTTCAAGGTGATGTGAATGATTATGTGTTCCCAATGTAGCTGTTAGCAACACCACTTTTGCCTGTGAGAGTGCTCTTCACATTGCAGCATTGTTAGCTTGTTCATGTTTCACTTCATGTGTGGGTTGCTGTTGTGAAAGACCATTGTCTAGCTCTGCCACATCACATGGTTGATGACCACAAAATCGAGCTCTTCCGGTCTGCAATTATGAGGATTTATAATTTGGTGCACAAATCTCCTCCGTGCTTCAGACTCTCCACAGGCTACCTGTGGTTTAGCGGGTCGAATTTAAGGCATTATGTATAGTTAATTGCGCCCTTCATAACCAGGGTGCTGAATACCTTCAAGACAAATTTGCCCGCTACTACCCTACATATAGTCTTCGTTTTGCCACTGCCGAACAACTGATAGTGCCAAGATACAAACGGTCTTGGGTGGTGGCCGGGCTTTTTCCATTGCCGCAGCAACTCTATGGAATGAGCTCACGTTTTTCATTAAGAAAACATCCAACTATCTAGCCTTCAGAAGGCTTGTGAAAACCCACTTATTTTAGGACTGTACTTAGTGACCTACTTCTCCTCTCTCAAAGCACCAAGATACTTCTGGGTGACCGTGCGCTCTATAGGTTATTATAACATAACATAACATTTATTCTGATTTTCTGCAGATGGCACCTTATCGTTTTAGGTTTGGAATGTGCTGCTTGTCTTTGACCTTGGCTGAGAGCCCTGTCCTTCCTGCACTGTGCAGCCTGGTTCTGCTTCCTCTCGTCTCTTGTCCTGGAGCCTGTGGCCTTATGTGATTTTCATTATAGTCATACTATGATTTCTACACACTTATATCATGCTATATTTCCTATAGGTTAGTCATATTTGGTCCTGCAAGGCTCCTTATGTAAGTCCTGTAGTTTCATAGGGTTAGTTGCCATAAGCATCTGCAAGCTAGTTCTGCATATCTTTGTTGCCTTGCATTCAGCGTTTATGCACTTAGCTAATGAGAAAAATAATAAAAGCTTTTGACAGCATGTATGTGTATCTGTCCTCTATCTACAGAACTGTGTAAGCATGTTCTTCATGTATACGAGTGTGTGTTTGTGTAAAGCTGTGCATGGTTGCGAGTGTACTTCATGACTAACGTGGCTATGCCATGGTGTCACTAATGACTTCAGCACAGTCATTTCTCAGCATTTAGTCAACGTCATCCATCATGGCATTTGGGTCCATGACAACTCTTGAAGCACCTGTAGTCATAAAGGCATTCACTGAATAAGGTTTGAATGGTTGTCTGAGAGTGTACTTCTCTGCATATGAGTCAGTCACTGGTGCTCCTGGGGTTTGTCTGAATAATGAGTGACTTTGTGCATTCTTGACTCTTTGTGCTGTTAAGCTCATGGGAATGAGAGGGCATTCCTGGGACCCTCTCTTCAGTCCCCCCTCTGGTCGACATGTCGACCAATACTCCTTACTTTGTCATTCTTGCTCTTAGTAGCCATATCTTCTTTACTCCTCCAAAATATCTGTATTAATTTGCATGATCATCGAAACTCCAGGTCGTATAGCTACAGTCTCCTTCTGGGTTGCATCACACCCATTTCCCCCCGTATCTGTTACTGTCAAATGGATTGTCGAATGTTATCATCTCAGTCAGGAACAGTGGACATTCCTTTATTCTTGTCCTCAGGTTATTTCTTTCTTCTACTATCTTGTCATTTTCTTTCTCCATATTCACATCCAACCATCACCTTAATCTCTATTATCTTCTCAGTGTTTTTGCCACAGTGTGTAATGCAGATCTTCATCACACACAATCCCACTATTACTAGTATTAGTGCTTTTAGTAATACTTTCAGTCCTTCTGCTAGTCATGATGGCATCCAGAACCATATGTATGACAACCAGCTCTGGTCCTTTCCTGTCCCTTTGGCTTTTTACTCCATTTAGGCATGCATTTTCCATAATCTTGTCACTGCTTCTGCCAGTGTGTGCCATTCTATGCACCATTTGCTGGCACAAACGTGCAACAGGTACTCCTGATCTTGGCGCAAACTCCTTCTTCCATTGCTCTGAGAAGGTCCAGAACATATCTGTTTTGGAGTGCCATTAACCTTACTGCTCAGAGCTCTTCTTTATCGCATTGAAGCCATTTACTGTAGAGATTAGTCTCTGCATCAGCTCCCATCTGGTTATCTGCAACCTTTTTGTTTTTGTATACTTCTGAACAGCTGGAACTACTGAAGCGAAACACATCTCTGTCCTGCTGAACAACCGATCTTCAGGTGGTACATTGTCTAGGGATGCTTCTGATTCTGATGAAAAATAGTTGTCTCTTTTCACTGTACTCACTTCTACCAACAGTTTCTTTCTTTCCTTTTCTTCTTCTTCTATCAACCTCTTCTTTCTCTTGTTAGTATCCATTTTAGGAAAGTCCACTATATTCACATCCTTCTGTGGCACTACCATTGCTGGCATATTGATGTGTACCAATGAGCAAATCCCTCCCCAGTTGGGTTGCAGCTTCTCGCATGCCTTGGATCCACAAGCCCAATAGTGGATCATTAAAACTCCTGTGCCATCCTTCATTGCTGGAAGCTTCTCTGTGTTCCTGCACTCTGTGTTATATCCAACCTTTACTGCACCTTCATTCTGGTAACATAATGCTGGTTTCTTCAGTGGTATTATGGGCATTGGTTCAGCTTCATTGTCTACCCAGGTGAGTAACTTAGCGCTTGCATGCCATTCTTTCAGGCACTTGTCATTTTCTCCTTGCACTGTGTTCACTGGTGCTTGTACTAGGGTGTGTGCTTTGTTTCCTACTACTCTCTCTTTCCATCCTTCTGCTGTGTATACTTGGCCATACACAAGCATCTATGGTCTTTCCCAGCATCCTGGTTCTCCTCCTATTTCCCTGACCCCCCTCTTCGGGCATGCTAGTTCCTCCAGGGTTATTGTCTTTGTCTCTCCTTTCTGTGGGCCATCAGTTACGTATTGTATAGCTTGGTCTAATTGCCAGTAGTTGTTCATCATGTCAAGAGTGTTTATATAACTGTCTTCATAGGGGAACGTTGCCTGAGACATTCATCTTAATATTGCTGTCTTCCCTTGGAATCATCCTCATGTTGTGTCTATGGATAGGTACATGAGGCATTGTGCCCTTGCTGCTGGTATTTCAGTTGCTATAAACGTTCTGGAGTCATTCATGGCATAGGGGAGTAGTGAGCAAACATAGCAGCTCTCCCTAGCGGTTTCTTTACCTACTTTGGTCATGTGCTTGTACCACATATTGTTAGACACTCGAGCAGTGTCATTGAGGTATAGGTCCACCCCTCCCATGTCTGTATCAGCACTGCACTTACCTCTCCTTACCATGCTTACAGTGCTCACCTGTCCACCTGATATGGTTGTTCCACCTGCTGGGGTTGGGGTAATGTTAGTAGAGGATAAAGCGATTTCGCTAGATACAAGGGATATTCGCCAAAAGAGAAATGCAAAATTACCACTTGGAAATAAGAGACAAGACAAGATGAGCATGTTTTTAATAACCCCTTCCATTACCTGTGCTGCTTGGATCCTGGTGCAGATTGAAGATATCAGTTGCTAGCCTGAAAAGCGCAACAAATGAGCAGTACTGTGTTAGTGTGTAGTAGTTCAAGCCCTGTTAAACATGTAATCTGACATGGCAAAAATGAATAGTTGTTCCCACACAGGCTTAATTCTAGGGTCTCTGAGGACTGCAAGGGCAGATGGGTTTCCGCTTTCTAGTTGCGTGTAAACTTGCGTCAAATATGCTATGAAGACATGATAGTACACATTCGGAGGACATGCACAGAATCTGTTGGACCTTCTGATATATTGGACAAATTGGCCTTGAAAGGTATTAGGTTGAGAATCAGTGAGCAGCATGGAAGAAATGCAATATAAACAGTTGGGCTACCACGATGAATATGTGCGGAAAGAAAAATAACAGACAGTGTATCCTCACTCTGGATGTGCAGGAAGTCCTTGCCCTAACTCCTCTGCCCATGAGCGAGTAACCATTGGGAGTCCTCTGCTCGGCAGTGCTGATTCCAAATTGTCTCTCTGCTCTTCTTGTTGAGGATCGTTGGCCCTGTCGATATCGTTGCCAGGTGAGGCCACAGCTTTGTAGGGCTTGATTCCCCCAAAATGATTCCAAACGCTCTTTCCAATTAATTTGACAGCTCTTTCAGTCACTGCTTCAACTGTGTGGGGACCCGTGAACCTGAATGCATCCCACCATCTTGAAAGGTTCCTGAGGGGAACCTGGTCTCCTGGGTATACAGGTGGCTGCTTAATTAAGTCCTCTTGCCTGTCAACGCTGTCGCTTTCTGTGCCGGCTTCATGCCTCTCCTGGTGTTGTCGCAGCTGGAAAGAGATAAAAGAGGCACTAGCAATCAAGGAAGTTTTATACTCATACATTTCCTGACCCAATACATTAGCTACAGTTTCAACATCTTTCACTGCTCTAGTTGGAGAAGCCATGGGAAGTCGCATGTGCCGTCCTGTCACCACCTTGTGTGGGGTTAAATGGTGGTCGTATCTGGGCTTATTGCACAGTGAGAACAGGGCTAGGGGTAGGCAATGCAACTAACTCTTGTTTAGACTCTTCTTAGTCTGGCCTATGACTTCTTTAAGCAAGCCGTTGAGGTGTTCACACACCCCTTGCTTGTGGGTGATAGGCAGAGGAAAATTTGTGGTGGATGCCCAGCAAAGTTGTAATGTGCTGAAACATCTCATTAGTGAAGTGAGAACCATTGTCAGACTTCAGGACCTCACACAAGCCGCATCGTGGGAAAACCTCCCGGACCAGAACTTTCGCTGCTCTAAGCACGTCAGGATGAGAACAAGGACCAGCTTCGATCCAATTGGAAAATGGACACACAACCACTATCATGTGGTGGTACCCTTGGCAGACTTGGATCATGCCAACATAGTCGACGTGGACATGTTAGAATGGACCCATTGGGTGAGGTATGGCTCCTCTCGCTACCCTTAATGTATGACCTGCAGTATACCGCATGCATATCAAACAATTGCTCATGAATTCAGCCATGTGTTCCGCCAAGTTAGGACAAAACTTCCAGCAAGTTTCTACAATATGGGCGGCAAGCACCTCCTTCCCTGTATGGGTTGGATAATGTAACTGTGTCAGTGCTGTGTGCAATAATGCCAGTTGCATTCCCACTTTCCCTCTGTTGTTTTGACGCCATAGGGTGCTTGTTCGGGATACTGTACATCCTCCCCTGAGCCACAGTTCCTTTTCCTCCCTGGTTACATCTCCATTCAGCTCCATAATTTGTGCCACTGGTAATATGTTATACCCCTCTTTGAGTATCATAGTTCTTGCATAATCGCATGCGTGTGATGAAGCCTCCATTTCTAAAATGTCCCCAAAATTGGCGGCACATTTTGCCTGCGCGTCTGCTGCTTCATTTCCCCTTGAGCTAGGAACCTCCCCTTGTTTTCAAATTGTTTTATTGGTTAAATACATTTAAACCTTTAACATTGCTCCTTTTATCACTTATAAGTACTTTCCTATCAGATTGCCAAAAGTCTATCCCCAAGACGTCGTTCTTCATTGATTATTGTCCTTTAACAGTGTCTCTACCAATTTCAGGGAGTCAATCATTATTCCTATTTTCTTCACTATCATTATCCTTTCCCACTATTCCTCTTCATGCATTTAATCACATGACTGGATATAAGCCCCCAGAAATGTTGTTCTTAATTCAGTGAGGGATGTACAGTATAACATCAGATGTCTGATTGTTTCTATTTGTTCTTGGTCTTTACAGAAGCAGCAAGTCGCCTCTTGGGGTTTGATCAGTTTTCTCATTAACAAGACCTCTCTCTCTCGGCTATGATATTTAATCTAAACTGCATAAGGATAAGGAGGTCTCTGTAATGGGGCAATGGAAATTTTCTCAGATAATTTGGTGGTTGATTTAACTTCTTCAGTTCCTAAGTGATGTTAGTGCAGAGTTTATTATTATTCTTTAATTCTAAGGTTTCCATCCAGTCCCTTTCCTGCAGGATTTTCTTTGCCTCATTGGGGTTCGTTGTCAACACTTCTATCTCGCTGTTAATGATCTTTGGGTATTCTTTACATCAGTTCTTCAATTTCTTCAAGTTTTTACCTTTTGGAGAAATGGTTTTCCACATAACCATTGACATCAGCGATTGCAGTCTTAACTCATATCATATTGTATTCACTGACAGGGAGTTTGGCAGCTTCAATATCTTTCTCCAAATGAAAGCCTCACAGACTCCCCATATTCTCCAGGATAGATTTAGAAGTGCTACCGACCCATACGTCAAGACTGCCACCACCTTATGCTTGTAAAATGTGAGGATCGGGATCAGTGAAAAAGTTCCATATCTTCTATTTATGGCTCTCCCCTGATTTGTTAATTTCATTAACTTTTCTTTAATCAGCAGGTATTGCCCTTGTTTATTTACATTTTTGTTAAAGTAATAGTGCGCTCAAAAATGTTATTGGCCCGATTGATCGGGCAATTCGATATAAGCATACGTTGATCGATTATTAAAAAAAATCCTATGCATCTAACCTTAGTTTTCCTCACTTTTACACATGTGAAATCAAGCAGCAGGGCACCGCCATCTTGTGCAAATCTTATCAGTTGCTGCATCGCCCTAAGGTGAACTGCTCTTGCAGCACTAAATCATATCCCCCGCCCCTAAAGCTGACATCACTAGACGCGTACTGCCCATTTCACAATGCAAATGCACATCTCGTGTTAACGTTCTCTGTGCGCCAGCTAATGACGTGTCCCCATGGAAATGGCAGGATGCCTTTTTCCTCAATAAGTATAAACAGATCGCTTCTCATCAGACAACATCAGAGTTTCTTTTTCAATTGTTTCACTGTCTTTTTTTGTGTATCCTGTGACTCATTTCTGCTCTGTTCAGCTATCTTCGTTGCTCGTAGCCTGTGCGAACAGATACTAGTACTAGCATTGCTATCGATTTTAATTTTGTCGTATAATGGCAACAATACAGCCCTACCAGTGCGAGCCGGAGTATTCCGAGGTGGAAGTAGTTGAAAGAGATAGATGCGGAAACAATGGGGCAACAGACGACAGTTGGGAGGACGAATCACCGGATCATGAGCCTGAGCCTAGTCGCATGGAAGACGTTTCCATCTGGTGTACCTGCAATCGGTGCGAGGTCATTCCAACCGAGGAGTAGAACTGCTGCTGCAGAGAAAACTCTGGATGCTCGGCCTACATATCGGAAGAAGAGACACCGCTGCCATGCGTTACCGAGCTGCATGACTTCAGGGCCGCCTCCCTCACAAGGTCCGTGTTTAGGTTAATGATGGTGCTTATGCATGAACTTCGCGCAACAGTTCGTCCTTGCAATCCAAGTAATGAGTAAGTGTACTCTAGATGTGATGTCACTTAGGCCACTAACATTTCATGTGTGTCTCCTATATTGTCATAACTTTGATCTATCACTGCAAAATGTATGTGTCTGGCAATTCAATACATCTCTCGCGATTTGGGGAAATCATAGTGGTCATCTTATGTGTCTTTCACGTACAACCATACAACCAAGAAACAATATGTCACTGCGCCCCAAATGTTATGGATTGCATGGGTGTTCACTTTTATAATGTGTAGCCCACTGGCAAATATGCCATAGGATACAAGATTGCATTTTCAACTAAGGTTTGTACACTTATCATGTTCATTTAAATACAGTTTGTATGTTTCTCTTCCACAGGTGGTACAGGCTGGTGGCCTTTTGTGCGTTTACATGGTGGCTTCATGGGAGGCTTGGATACTACATTTGACCAGTAATAAGCCCCTGTGCCGTTGGAGCCATTTGCGCCAAATTCCTGAGTAACAGCGGACAATACAGGGGATTTTTCCACACTGTGCTGCAACCCAAAGTATACAATGTGTAGTACATTTGTGCCATCAACATCTGAAACAAAATAAAATAAAAATCAACTTTTCACAATAGTTGTTTCAATTTTGCAGTGAATCAAGTACATGCTCACTTGTCCTGTCAGGGCAGGCCGGGTGGGAACGGCCAAGGTGCCAAATACCATGTACACTTCAAAGGTATCTTCTGTGCATGGGACATTGTTCTTGTGGCCTAGCCAAACCCTGTGTCTCCTGGCTCCCTTGATTCAGACGGTGCCCCTGCAATCCACATAAGTGTGTCTCCATTCAGCAGTGTTCCAGCCTGTTCTGCATGCCTCATGGCCCTGCATCCCCTATGCCCCTGCAACTATCAATGGCAGTTCGCACTTATGGCCATGCCCTCCCGAGGGGGCTGGCAGGGTTTGAACGGACGAGGTGTGAAACACCATGTACACTTCAAAGGTATCTACCGCGCAGCGGCCATTGTACACATGGCCTCCCCAGACCCCGTGTCTCCTGGCTCCCTTTATTAGACCGTGCCCCTGCAATCCACATAAGTTTGTCTCCATTCAGCAGTGTTCCAGCCTGTTCTGCATGCCTCATGGCCCTGCATCCCCTATGCCCCTGCAACTATCAATGGCAGTTCGCACTTATGGCCATGCCCTCCCGAGGGGGCTGGCAGGGTTTGAACGGACGAGGTGTGAAACACCATGTACACTTCAAAGGTATCTTCCGCGCAGCAGCCATTGTACACATGGCCCCCCCAGACCATGTGTCTCCTGGCTCCCTTGATTCAGACCGCGCCCCTGCAATCCACATAAGTGTGTCTCCATTCAGCAGTGTTCCGGCCCTGTTCTGCATGTGTCTTGGCCCTCCATCGCCCCACAACCTTCAATGGCAGTTTGCACCTGTGGCCGTGCCCTCCCAAGGGGGCTGGCAGGGTGGGAACGGCAAAGGTGCCAAACACCATGTACACTTCAAAGGTTTCTTCTGCGCATGGGTCATTGTTCACATGGCCTAGTCAGACACAGTGTCTCCAGGTTCCCCAGAATCAGACCTCCCCAGAAACATGTCACTCATTCACATACACACCCACTTTTCTAATTCTTTATAAACCCCTTGATATTTATTCTGACAAGATCTGTGAGTAATGGAAATCAACTTGTGATCACGCTACCTGTTCTCCTGCTTCTAACTACCCTGCTTGCTGAATCGAATTGTTTGTTAGTCAAGGTAAGGGCAGGTCACCTAATCATCTCTTTCTGATCCCAAAATTTCTATCTATCTCGAACGAATGTTCCCAGTAGTGTGATGTTCGTTCATCTCAATGACTTTACCATTGGCTACTGTTTAAAGTGTTCAGATCTCGATATATAGCACATTTCATCAGTGTCAATTGTCATAGCATTCCATCAATCTTATGCATTCAGTAGAATGTCTTTGGGCCTCATTACGACCCTTGCGGAAATGGAAAAATGATGGCGGAAATGCAATACCGCCATCGAACACCGCTCGTTGCGATCATGACCCGTCACCGTAAAGTACGATGCCATTAGCGACACCGCAGTGAACGGCAACGCTAACTGCACCAAGTACGCGCACGCGCGCCTTGCAAAACCGGAATCACCGCCATGGCGCAACGGTACGCGAATTCTGACCCTAGCGGACATGTACTGAACGCCATCAAGCACGTCGTAAAGTACCATTCCGCCATGGCGAGAAATACGGCATCGTGAACCAACCGTAAATGGCCCACTGAGTGCCTGTACTCCACTCCCTGGCCACATTGCACAACTCCTGGCAGGCGCAATGTACTCACACTATGCAACCAGTGAAATCTACAATTCACCCATGCATGCCAACGTAGAAAAGCATGCAGGGGCTCAAAGCGCCCCGTGAGTGGGCATCCATGTACGGCATGTCACCATAGCCGTACTGACGCAGCACAGGCATGTGAAGGTACAATACATCAAAATGAAAATCAAGAACACATGACACAAAACAACAGTAGTCCCCCATCGCTTGCCACCAGCGCAAGGCAACATCCAAAACAGCATCCTGAGGGGGATTGCACCAGCCCTGTACTCTTGCCAGTAAACAAACCAACCATCAGCAGAAGCATGTACCACACAAGTTGGCAGAGTGACTGAGCAGCCAGGCTCATCCCAAGAGGGGCCGATGGGAGCTGCAGGGCACAGATGGCATCAATACAGAAGCTATTCCAATGGACATGACCCCAGTCCCCCTCCAACAAACGCACGCAAACACAGTCACCTGTGACCAGCCACATTCTGAACATCCCATCATTCCACCAATCGACCTGGCTGACAGGCACCAGTCGGCCAAAAGCCAATCCCCCGCCCCTGAACAGCACATCATGTAAACAGTCACAATGGCAGCCCCTATCCGTGACCATACTGTGCTACGTAGGCAAACGCGGCCAGTACTGTACCACACAACTCAACTCAGAAGGCGGAACACAATGCAGATCATCTCGCAATACATACCGCCACAAAGCGAAAATCGCCACATCACCTGCAAAGAACAACGCAACACGACAAATATCGGAATACAATTTAAATGCACATCCAAATGACAAAGGCCCCACAGCAATTTGCAAAATAACACCAAAACAACCATCATCACCGAGGGCTGCATCTGCAATAATTGACCAGCTTCCACTTGTGTGACGCCCTGTACCATCATGGCACACAGGGCCTACATCAACGTTCCAAAAGGCAACATGGAAGCGGCAAGAACCGCAGGTCCGTCCCATGAGGCAGGCACTAGTCGAGCTGAAAGGCCGAAATGTTGCACCTAGCCACCAGTACAGCGTAAGGGCATGTGGCCCATTGGCGATCGTCCCATAAGATCGAAATGGTGCTCCACTGATTCACCCGAAGCTGCAGGAGTCGAGAGTAAAAACCATCTGGAGGAGTGGCGTAGAGATGGCATCTGCAATAGGGCAGGAGATACCTGTCACCCAAAAGAAACACAAATTAACCGATTGCATTACGGGACTCATGATGCATTACAATCTTCATTCAACACACCAAATCCACACCCATATGCATGCTAGCCCACTCCAAAGGAATATACACACCCCTAAATCAGTATCGAATCATAACGAAATCAATCGAGCTAAATACACCATTGGCAACGTCGGTTACTGTGCATGCGTCCGTCAAGATAGAACCCATGACATGGGATTAGTAACGTGCCTAGACACAAGTGTATGAAGGCGCGTCGAGACAGGGAGGATCCGACAAGGGCAGATAGACGTATGTCCCACTATGGCAGCCTTGCATCACATAGCGCAGGGGAAGGGGAGTGATTCAAAAAACCCATGTACATGGCAGACCCTAAACGGAATCATCAGTCCATGCATCCATTCATCATTCCCTCATCCCGCAATGAAAACGCATGAATATTCACTCACATTATATGTGAAACTTCCATCGCGTCTGTGCGTAATGCAGTCCGCAAAAACCACTGTGCCCCTGGCCGGACCTGTAGTGTTGTGAAGCAAGATGGATTTGGGAACGTCCTGCCTTATCGTCCACTACGCTATTGCGCATCCCATTCAATTCATATCATTCATTGCCTGCTCGTTATGGGCCATGTCCCAAGGACATTCTACAATAGAACGTTACATTTCCAGCCAGACCTGTGGGCGTATCCTCGCCGCTACTTCAAAACCAAAAATGCTGGCCTTCGAATTCCTCACTTGCAACATTACGTCGAAAAGGCTTCTGTGAACGCTTGCATTCACAATTACATCAATGTAGTGCGGCTGTGTGTCATGATGCTAACTGGCTGCAATCACAAATGGGACGCCACGCCCGTCGGTGAAGTACGTTACTGTGCTGCATGAGGGTCGGCCATCGATCGAGCCCTACATACCACTGACTCTTCACAGGTATGTAAGCGGCTGCAATCATAGCATGTGTAACAATGGGAGCATACCATGAAAATCAGTCAAAGTACATCACACTGCCATCGGGATTTGATACATGATTCCAATCCCAAGATGCCATGCGGCCAAATGCAGCCTTACGTGCGGGACGTGCTCGGCCAGAAGGGATAGCATCTGCCACAGAATCATTCAATCAGCACAGGTGGAGGCCATACAGGCCGACAGCACATATATAGCAGACCCAAACCCCTCCCACAACCACTCCCACTCCAAAATGCTACCGGCAGGACTAGCGATGTTGGGCCTGGGGGACCAGATAGCACTGCAAGTGCTACAACTACAAGAAGACGACGAACAACAACAGGTACAACAACCGGGCGCACAGGGGAGACGGAGGAGAAGGAGGAGGAGGAGGGCAAGGCAGGGTCAGCAAGGCCCACAAGCACTGCCACTACCACCACGCAGGCGGCCCGCAATCCCACGCCTCCGAGCCGATCCGTTCAACCTCACTGCTGAGCAGATCCACACCCTCTACCGTTTGGACCGGGACACCATAATCGCCATTGTGGACATGACACATGCTGACCTCGTGAGCATGATAGATAGCCCAACCGCCATCCCACCCCTACTGAAGGTGGTGTCTGCACTCCACTTCCTGGCCACAGGCACCTACCAGCACACAGTGGGACAGTTGCATGGCATTTCACAGCCACTGTTCTCACGGACACTCTTCCAAGTGCACGATGCCCTCCTGAAGCACGCCGACGACCACATCACACTACCACGCACGTACCAGGAGATTACCAACGCAAAAGTGGGATTCCATGCACTTGGCGGCATCCCGGGTTGCATTGGTGCCATCGACTGCACCCATGTTGAATTGGTTGTCCCACATGCCATGGAGGTCCAGTACCGCAACCGGAAACAATTTCATTCAATCAATGTGCAAATGGTGTGTGACTCCAACAAGATATTTACGCATTGTTGTGCCAGATTTCCAGGATCTACCCATGATTCTATGGTCCTGAGGAACACAAGAATACCACGCTACATGGAGCGACACGCAGGGCACAGATCCTGGCTACTCGGTGAGTCTCATTCCATGCATGACATCGTGGCCCATTTGATGCGTCAATGACCTTGCAGGAGGGGGGGGGGGCTACTTAGCACTATCATTCCACTGACACCCTTTATTCGTCTCATACAGGTGATGCCGGGTATCCACTGAAGAGATGGCTCCTTACACCAATCCGGAACCCACAGAACGAGCATGAGGAGGACTACAACCATGCCCACTCACGTACCCGTGTGGTCATTGAACAGGCATTCGGCCTACTGAAGGCTCGTTTCCGCAGCCTCAGCAGGTCTGGCGGGGCACTCATGTACAGCCATGAGAAGGTTTCTAAGATGGTCATGGCATGTGTCATGCTGCACAACATGTGCATACGTAGGAATGTGCCCATGCCCCCTGACGCTGTACTGCATGCACCTGAAGATGATGATGATGATGAGGGTGGGGATGTGGAGGCACCTCAAGGAGTCCATGAGGCACAGGATGCACGTGCAATCCGACAGAGCATCATAGATGCATGCTTCTAGCAACCACGCATGGTGCCTATTACACGGAAAGGGGACCTGTGGCACTGTGTGTGTGTAGTACAGGCACATTGTGGACTGTACGCCTATGAAGGCCTCGTACGCAAATATCAATGTCCACACATGTCATTGGATGATTATGAGATGCTGTATTGTTAATGTGATTTGATTTATACACCCTATGGACCCGCCACCCAGTGAAGCCCAACACACCCCCTCCACCCTACTACCTCCCCCCCCAACACCAGTGTCCAAATATGCATGCTGTCCGTGGTTGGACGCTATTGCAAGCCCCCTCTACGGGTATCAGGGGCACCCCTGCCCGTGGAGCGCAGGTTCCTGCCAGATCTGCGTTGGGGGCTGCCCTGGACGGAACTTGCCACGGATGATGTCTCTGCCTGCTCGCGTCCATGCATGTCTCTGAGGGTTTGTGAGAGCTCCGAGAGCACACGGCGCACAGCAGCAAGTTCAGCACAAACGTCTTTGGACGTCGCATGCAGTTCCCCCCTCAGGCTCTCGGTGCTTTTCTCCATTTGTGCTCTCAGGCTCTCGGTGCTTTTCTCCATTTGTGCTCTCAGGCTCTCGGTGCTTTTCTCCATTTGTGCTCTCAGGCTCTCGGTGCTTCTCTCCATTTCTCCCCTGAGGCTCTCACTACTTTTCTCTATTTGTGCCCTGAGTGTCTCGGTGGATGTTTCCATGGCTGCCCTGGAACCCCCGCATTCATTTGCATGGTCCTTGAGTAGCGTGGACGCTTCCTGCTGTTGCTCGATCAGCAGGTCGAGGGACTGTTGCCTCTGCTGGGCCATGGACATTTGCGGTGGTGTGACAGGGGGGCTGCTCAACACATGTTGCCTTGGCACAGGACTTGTGGGGGTTGGCCAGTCGTCGTCTTCAGGGTGCCCCTGCGTGGTTTCGTCATGGTGTAGGGGATGGAACATGCAGGGGGATTGGGAAAGGTCATGGATGGTACCTACGTCGCCAGCACTGTTTTCCGTGTCGGAGCATGCTGGCATGACAGCTGTGTCACCTATGGTGCTGCTACCACCAGAGGCAGTGCCATCAGATACGTTCTTTGGGGGGACCTGTGGTGCTGGGGTTGTGGACTTGCTGGCTGCTGGGGTGCCTGTTGCAGTCCCCTCCAGTGTGCTGCCACTTGATTCCTGCTGCTGCCGTGTCTTGATCCTTGCACCTGAGGTGGAGGCTCTTGGGACGTTGGTCCTGGCCCTCTTTGCAGGCGTGCTGGTAGGGGTGTCCTGCAGCTCGTCGTTGGTATCGGACCCTGTGGTGGAGTAAAGAGGGGCGAGCGTTAGTTATGGGTCTGTCGGATTTGGAATGGCAACGTATCAAATGCATTGGGGTGGTACATGAGGCTGATTTGGGACTGGGCCTTGGAGGTGGTCTCATTTTCGTGTGGATTGAGGATGCATTCATTTGGCTGCCTGCAGTTAGGGGGTGCATGCTGCACATGTAGGGGTTGTTTATGGCATCTTGATTGATTTGTTTATTCATTCTGACTTTTAGAGGGCGCTGTCAGGGCAAAGTATGTATTGCACTATGGGGTCACATGGTACTGCACATGTTCGTGGTTTGTGGATTTCGCATTGTTTCTCTTGGCCAACCTACCTGATTCTCCGGATGTCGGCACTCCTTTCTCCATCCCTCCGACTCCCTCTATGCTCTCCATTCCTATGGTGGAGGCGCAGATATCCTCCCAGGGGGTCAACTTGATGGGCGACTCTGAACCCCCCCCGGTAGCTGTGGCGATGTTCCTGTTCGCAGAAAGTATGCTGCGTACGCGGATCCGCAGGTCGTCCCACCGCTTGCGACATTGCTGTGGCGTGCGGGGTGTTGTCCCCACCGCACTTACGCGCTGTGCCACCAGGGCCCATATGGCCTTCTTGTTGGCAAGGGCCGTCCTGGTCATTTGACTGGAGAAGACGACGGCGGCATTTTCCTGGAGGGTCTCGGTGAGCACGGTCAGTTCCTCTCGGGAGAAGTGTACCTGCCGCTTGCGGTCACACGCTTTCTTGGCTACCTTTCCCATATTTATTTTTTTAACTGGGGTTGCTAACGGGTTGGGATGTGTGTCAGGGTCGGATTTTTAATGGTTGTGTTGGGATTCGGTTTTTATAGTTGTGCGGCGTGCTGTTTCCCGTTCCGGCCACATGCTTTTACTTCCGTTTCCGTATATTTACGGTGGCCGTAATTTGCGGTGCCCGCTCGTTACGGTGACCGCTCATTACGGTGACCGCTAAGATGGGTGGCGGTATTGCACCTGGTGCAGCGTACGGCGGCGGTAAGGGCCGTTTTGGGGTCATTTCCGCCATCGCAGCCTTTCGGATTCCGCCATGGCGTAATGCTCGTGCCCGATGGGTCGTGATTAGCCGCACTTTGCTCCTTCGTGCAATGGCGGAAACGCTATTTACGCTGTTGCGGTCCGGTCAGTCACTTTCCGCCAGGGTCGTAATGAGGCCCTTTGTAACTATGTGTACTTTTTTATACAGATTTTTCAAAAATGTCTGCTTGTATGGTTTTAAGTTTCCGTTCTAAGAGCCATGACAAAAGTAAGGACACAATCATGCATACATTCCTGAGGAATATTGAGCTAATAAGGGAATGGGTCTGATATTGTGGATTTTCAGTGGACGAGCTTGAAAGTAAAACCCAGGACGATTGACTCAAAATGTCTCGTAAATTGCTTTCAAATGCAATTCCAACTCTATCCATGCACATACTGCCTCAGGTGAGTCCCGGATGAAGAATTAGCTGTAGGCGGAGGGGTACTGAACAGGTAACTTCATGAATGGATTGGTGCTTTCGGGGTAAATGTGCCTTACTAAAGTTTGCATATTTACCAGATTTTATTACTTTTTAACTATGCCACATTTTACTACACATCTGTCCCAGGTTTATGGAGCATCATAGAAAGTAATTATGACCATAGAAAACAAGTGCCCTTCAAAAGAAGCATAATATTTTTGTAATCGGTTGCTTGACATGTCCATTTATTTAGGAGAGCATACTGACGGAAGCACAGACCCTCGCAAGTGACGAAAACACTGACACGTCCAGTATAATAGTGATGAGCCCTACAGACTTGCAGAAGTTCATATTATCCAGAGGTGGATCTTCCCACATATCTAATGCAAATCTAATTTTCCCTTTTACCTCATCGTGACAATGTACTGAAAATGAAGGAGCAAGATTCTGCATCCATTTGTTTTCAGGAGTCAACAAAAACGTTGAGCGCCTATCAGGTAATTTTATTTCACTTTTAAATTACGAGAATGTATTATGCTTGCAATTTAAAATAATATGAAATTGTTTATGTATCCTGTTGGTTGTTTACACTACGTGTCATTTATGGGTTTCACTTTATATGTACCATTTTCTGAATCCTATTGTCTCTGTTCCATTTCGCTGTTTTCACCCATACTAAAACAAATACTGTGTTACAGGGGGATGCTGGTACTTCGACTACAATTACATCATCCTTTGGAGCTGGTCCAGAGTATGAGGTATGCGTGCTGATAGTTCCCTTGAATGAAAGAAAGTAAATCCTACATAGGATACTATTAGACAGTGACAGTCATATAAACATGCAGTGTTTCAAACTTTTATCATTTCAGTACTAACGTTACAATTTCTACGCTAATGCAAAATACATTACAATCAGTATGTTTTGCACGCTGTTCTCTGATCGAGTACACTTGCCATCAATCAGGTGAAAATCGAAATTTATATTTTTATTGAAAGATGTACACTGTTTACGAGGGTGTGTATGTAAGCAATGTATGCGATGAAAGATTTTAACTTCAAATACATTTGACTTTTGTTTTTTAAAATAAATATTCTATTCAAGGAATGTATATAAGGTGTGGAATTAGAAGAGGAGGCACATGGATCACAGGTAGTGGACCAGCTTGCTGGTGCGGTCGTTATAGAGAAGACGATGGTTTCACAGAAAATCAAGAAAACAACGGTAACTAACAAACAATTTTGTTTACTAAAAGTGTTTTGGGCTGGTGTTTTCTTCATAACATTTTTTTTTAATCTAAAGTGCTATCTAATGTATGTGTCATTTCCTAGAGGCCCAGAAGAAAAAGAAGTATAAAGACACAGACAACAAATGAAACAGATTTCACCATGGAGCAACTACTATTTGAGGCACAGCGAGGTCCAGTCTATAAGTAGACTTGAGATGCTTATGCCCAATGGCCAGAAAGTTAATTGAATGTGACCGGCGATGCCAGCGAAGTGTTGTTGGACCATTGCTACAATGTGAGAACTCGACAAGATGAAGATGAAACTGAATATAATGAAGATGCTTTTGAATTACTCGCTGACCACTTGACACAATCTACACCCGCAAAAAAAGTCTACCCAGTAAACAATCAATGTTGATGGTTTCTCCAATTCATGTGCAAATAACACAAGCTGAACTAACAGAGACTGAAGCCTCAACGCAATTGACCAAGGAACTTGCCAAAGATCTCGACTACAGTATGTCCAGTTTGGGCGATTTGTCCACCACCACAGCTGAGTCACAAATCACATTCATGCCGGATGATTGGCGAATTAAGGAGCAGAAATACATTGTATTCGACAGCTGCCTGGTAGAGATTATACTGATGTTTGAATGTGTCCAATCAGTAAGGGGGAAAATATGCGGGGAGCCATTGGAGAATGTGACTTGTTTATTACAAGGCACTAACTTGAAAATCCAAGCCACCTGTACCCACCTCCATGATACATTTTCATGGTCCACTCAACCGATGCTGGGAAAAGTGCCAGCTGGAAATCTACTGTGTTGAGCAGCTTTACTTTTCAGTGGTTTGACTTTTAATAAGTTGTCTAGTTTCTGTCAATTTATGGGGCTTCAGTTCTTTGCTAAATCGCAGTACCAAATCGCAGTTGCCAAATTGAACAAATACTGGGGTATGAACTCCTTCTACTAAACTTCACTTCCAACCCTAAAACCCCCACCAACATCTTGGTTGTGTACAGATCACCGAACAAAAACACACACCCTGACTTGGACATCCCTCTACTACTAACACACCATATCAAACTCTCAACAGACAACTTCTCCCCCGCCCTGAGAGCAGCTCTAGCTACCACCACCCCAGATACTAACAATCCTGCCTACTTAGCAGAATGCTACCAACAAAGCCTCTCCCACACTATCGACATACTAGCCCCTATCACTACAAAAACTCAAAGGCTAGACAAACGCTCCTGCTTCTGGTTTAATGAGGAACCTGTCTCCTTGAGACACACAAAAAGATTGCTTGAGCACCTCCACAAAAAAACTAACACCCCAGACTCAGAGAAAGCTTTTAACGATGCCAACAAAACCTACAAAGCAGTTATAATCACCCAAAAAGCTAAGTCCTTCAACCTTTGCATCACCAATGCTACCTCTAACACCAAAGAATTATTCTCCATCCTTAGAGAGCTAGAGAATCCCTGCCAAGATATAGCGCCCACCAATGCCAGCAAAGCCTGGTGCACCACAATACAAGATACCTTAGCTTCCAAAATCCTACTCCTAAAAAAGAAAATTGACAGTAAAAAAAAACTTCTGGCGGAAATAACCTTACCCACTATCTCAGAGAACCCCCCAACACCAATCCTAGCATTCTCTTTCACTTCACAACGGTCTCACACAAAGAGGTGCTAGACACCATAGCCAAACTTAAAGCATCCAATTGCAAAGAAGACCAATTCCCATCCCAGCTAGTTAAACTCTGTGCCCCCACCCTAATCCCTATCATTACCGAATTTGTTAATGCCTCCTTCAACACCAACATGGTCCCCACCAGCATCAAAAAAGCATGGGTGACCCCCCTCCTAAAAAAGCTGTCTCTAGACCCTTCCATCCCCACAAACTACCGACCCATTACAATGGTCCCATTTCTCTTGAAAATAATTGACAAAATAGCGTACTCCCAAATACAAAGCCACTTAGAACAGCACCAACTATTGGGGGACTGACAATCAGGATTCCGCCCCAACCATAGCACTGAGACAGCTCTTCTCGACCTGAAGATCCAAATGGATGCCTCCAGAAAAGCAGGCAAACTCTGTCTCCTAATGCTGTTGGACTTCTTCGCAGCATTCGATTTGGTCGACCACGACAAACTCTGCGCCACACTAGCTAATAACTTTAACCTTTCCAAGGATGCCACAGACTGGCTCTCAAGGGTCTCAACTGGCAAAGAATCAACCAACCCCATACCAGTTCCCGTAGGAGTCCCGCAAGGTTCATGCCTATCCCCCACACTATACAATGCCTATACCAAGTTGCCCTTCACATCTCTGGATGGCATGGGTGTCATCTACACCAATTTTGCTGATGACACCCAAATCCGCATCCCACTATCAGGCAACCATGAGCAAGACTCACTGCTCATCAACCAAATCTATTCACTAATTCAAAACTGGATGGCCCATAATAGCCTATTCCTCAATGATGAAAAAACAGAGCTACTCAGAATAGGGTCCTCCTCCAAAATTGACTCACTACAGCCCGTCTATACATCATTCAACATTGATGGCACTACGATCCCAGTACTTAAGCAAGTCAAAACACTTGGTGTCTACTTAGATGCCACCTTAACCATGTCTAAACAAGTAAACACCCTGTCCTCATCCACCTCCTACACCTCCAAATGCATCTCCCTAACTCCCTAACTCGCAAATTCCTCACACCCAACAACTGCATCACATTAGAAAGAGCACTAATACTCTCAAAGCTCGACTACTGCAAAGTTCTCTTCCTAGGCACTTCCAACACTAATATATCCAAACTCCAACTTATGCAGAACAAAGCCCTCAGAGCTGCACTAGGCATAAAAAAGACTGAACACATCCCCAATGTCAGGAGAGACAACCACTGGCTCCCTATCAAAGCAAGGATCCTACTCAAAACCCTAAGCATCACACACAAAGGCATTGCCAATAAAGCCCCTAAATACCTTATCAACACAGTCATGAAGAAATCCTCCACTAGACTCCTTAGATCCAACAACAACTCACACATCGAAATTCCACGCTACAAAAGAGAGAAAGCGGGGGGCAGTAGTTTCAGAGTCCTTTCCCCTAGACACTGGAATGCCCTACCAATTAACATTAAGAACGAAACATCCTACCTACAATTCAAAAAATCACTGAAAACCTGGTTATTCAACCAATTCTAACTTGAGCCAAAACCTCATAGCCTATCTGACCAGGTCTCTCCTGTTACCTGCCGCTAGATCTGTATATATAATGTATGTATTTTTTTATGTTTCTTATTGTGTCCTCATTTATAAAGCAAAGGTTGTACTTACCTAAATGTCTGTAACTACGCTGTGATACCTCCAGGTCTGGGCGTATAACAAATGCAATAAATAAATAAAAATAAATAAAAATACTATAAATATCAAAGAGAATTTTTATTCCCCGCTATTAGTGAAGCCTGGAAAATTGAACAAATGTCAATTGAAAGGACATTCTATGGAAAACGGTTCAGGCTAACTGGTGATGGACAGCGTGACAGCCCCGGATTTCCAGCAAAGTACTGCACATACCACTTTCAAGACATGGACACCAAAAAAATTGTGAGTTCAGAGGTTATGCAGGTGTCCCATTGTAAATCCTCAGTGGCCATGGAGAAACTTGGTTTTCTAAAATCCCTCGAACATCTTCAATCGAGGGGAATGCAAATCGACATCACAGCCAGTGACCGACATGTTTCAATAGCCGCGATCAAAACGAAGCAAAAAAATGTGTTGCCAAGCCGATATACCAGGAAATGGAATTCGATTTTGTGAAAGATCTCATTTTGACTGTGTTGGCGATGCACACTCACGGAATCAATCCTGATTTGGTTCCTAGGACACATATATTGCCACAAAACATTGCACACAAGCCCTGTCCACCAGAAGCGGAACTCATTGAACAGTTTACTTCCCGGTTTAAATGATTAGCAGTGGTGTGTATGTTCCACAATGTTTGTACATTGTACACGACCAATGGAAATCAAAGCTAATAAAAGTTTTAAGAAGTATCAAGCAAGGCGACACAAGAGCCAACATGATCAATGCCGTTCCGGCAGCCACCTGGGTTGATTTCTTCACTAAGCTCTTCGCTACTCCACCTACAACTGCAACCCCAGACCCAGAACCGAACCAAAGCCCATGGGTTGATGTCTCGAAAAAAGCTGACATCTTTGACTGTATTCAAAAGCTCAAAACTTCGAGAGCTCTGGGACCTGATGGGTTTACGAATACGGACTTAAAAAAACATACTGCTGAGTGAACAGATTTCATCAGTCTCCTGTTCGCGCATTGCAGAGCAACCAGACTGATACCATCGTCATGGACGGAAGCCGTTGTGATCCCGATCTTCAAAAAGGGAAGCAGAGAAGATCCTGCCAACTATAGGCCGATAGCCCTACTAGATATCATGGGCAAACTGTTCGCTACGCTTCTTCTCGACCACTTTCGGCGCTGGGCCAAAACTGCACCTTGTGAAGACCGATTCCAGACGGGCTTCAAGAAGAACGGCGGGACGGGAGTGAACATCCTCATTCTCAGCATTCTTAAGGCCAAGATAAAGCGGGGGGCACCAACTACCTATGTAGCCTTTATAGACCTGTCGCAGGCTTTCGACAGAGTCGACAGAACGCGTCTATGGAAAAAGCTACAGGGATGGAGCTGCCCAGATAACATCCTTCAACCGATCATAGCTCTCCATTCTAAGACCACTCTACGTGTCCGCTTGAACAAACAAGGCTCTCTTACAAACGAAATTCCTGCAGAAAGAGGAGTGAAACAGGGCTGCCCGTTGGCGCCTGCACTCTTCGTAGCTTTTCTGGGAGACTTCCAAGAATCCGAAACAACGGTTCGCAGCTTTCCGCCAAAGCTGGGCAGCACCGCGCTGTCCCGGATCCTCTACGCTGACAACATGATCCTCTTGGACCAGACGCAAATAGGCCTTCAACGCCAACTCGACAACTTGGCAGTCTACATGGCCGTCAACAACATCGCGATAAACAACGCTAAGACAAAAATTATGATCTTTGCCAAGAATCCAAGAGCAAAAAAAATACCGTATTCTTGGTCAGTGAACAATTGCCGTATTGAAGTTGTTCCCCATTTTAAATACTTGGGAACTTACATCGATGGGTCATCCAAGGAAACTAAAATGCAACTGCATCTTTGGGAGAAAGCGAAAAATCTAACCTCGCAAATGAAGATGATCGATCGCAAGTTTGGCAAATTTTCCTGGAATCCCACAATCAACTTCTATAAGGGGAAAGTAGTCCCAGCACTCACATATGGTATGGAGGCCACGATCAACATGCCCAGCTCAATTTGGCCTAAGCTAGAGGGCTACATTTGGAAAACAACTTTGGGTCTCCCGAACTCTATTCCTATCGCAGCCATCAGAAGAGAGTTGGGATTACTCTCGCTGGAAGCAACGGTCGTTGTCGCCTCTCTGGCTATCTTCAGAAAGACTCTCATTCAAAACGGACTCCCAATTTTCAATATTATCAATAAGGAGCTGGAATCGACAAAATGCCCGGAGATCAAGAAGTGGATCTCCTGTCAAGAAAAAAATCTACATGAAGTGGCTTGCTCTACAGAGGACCTGAAAAACAACCCACAAAGAGTGTCACAAAAATTGAAAAACCAAGACTGGATCTCTACAGGTGAGCAAGCCAGAGCGATCAAATTTTTAAATCACCTGCCACCGACATACAACAGGCTCAAATTGCCTCTGGCCTACTGTGAAAAATTTCCAAACAAAAAGCTACGAACTTTCTTCCTAAGAGCAAGACTGAACCTGCTCCATACAAGAGAAATCATGAGGCTAAGAAACCAGGCCGCGGTAACCATGTGCAGGTTGTGTCAGGTTGAGGGTGTTACAGAGTCAATTCGTCATCTCCTACTAAACTGTCACATTCTCAAAGCTGAACGCCTGGCTTACTTGGAACCCCTATGGGGCAACTCTGTTCTGGTGGAAGAAGACATATGGTGGTGCCGCCTCATCTCGGGTGAAAAAACACGCTGGGCTGTAGCTACCTCCAAACTCTTGGAAGTGGCCTTTACAAAAATAAATGCTAAAGAGCATGCTTATCCAGCAGATCACATCTCAGCCCTCCCGACTATGCAAGAAATATCCGAGATGTAGCGCACCAGGGCGGCTAAAGATGACAAGTCACACACCTAGACCCTGTGGACCTCAACAGTACGACTTAAACGCAATCAACTTCGAACACTCTGCTAATGATTGCACGAACTACCTTACTTGCAAGATAGTAGCAGTATACGTGGTGAGCTCTGCGTTGACTCATCCTTGTAAAAATCATTTCCTTTGATTATACACAAGTAATAAAAAAAAAAGTATCAAGCATCAAAATTGTCTTTTCAAATGTATCCTCTTTGTCAATTGTTTTTTCAAGAAGTGCCTGTTGCAGAATGCCATACAGTGTAACTCTGTGTTTTCCACCATCCCACTTTCGCCAAACTCTTGTGGGTCCTTCACTGATCAGGGCACGGGAGGGTCAGATGGATCTCAACATGAAAGCAACTGCAGGGTCTTCATTCGCCTTAGCATGAACTTGGCATGCCAAACTTGGCATGCAAGAACTAATGACTGTAAGCAAAACAGCGCATGAAAGGGGGCTGTTGGTGTGAAATGGGTACATTCCGACCTATATTTTTATGGGGGCATCTGTTAAGGGTCGTTTCTTTCGATTGCCTCATCAGAAGGGAAGATCTTTGATTTGCGGCCTTTGGAGTCTTACGATTTCAAACAAAGTGAAGAAAGGTGTTAGTGTTACCAAGATATATGACCACTCTAGATTAGGTATATGGTAGGTGAATTGGAGGTGGTGCGGGGGTAGGGTCCGGTGACCAAATGCGTTTAAAGGGAATAGGGGGCATGGCTATCTCCCTGCCTCCTAACAGGGGATACCAATATTTTTCATGTTCAATCTGTATCTACAGAGTCTTGCAGATAAAACGCCTCCTCGAGACTTAACCAGACAGACATCTTCCATAATCTAGGCCAGCTCCCTTTGCTAAACATCATCCATAAACTGAGCTAAAATGCCCAATCCACAGGGAATCCACTATTCACATAACTTCTGTTATCCGTGCCCTTAAATCAATAGTCTATGTTATTCACCAGATCCTTTTCCCTTAAGAACGAATGTGCCTATCCACCGGAATTATACCTACCTCTGCTCCTTATTATGCTTGACAAGGCTCGACACTACTACTCGACAATACTTCAAAGATACTCAATAATACTCCTTACCACCCTCGCACCCCTGTTACTTTCCCACTCCCCTTAGTTGCCCTGTGGCTGAGTCAATATTTGCACTCCGTGATTTACTGACGCTGTTCAGCTACCGGGTCTCCGAAAACTGCCATGCCACCCTTCTCATCTGCTGGACTCCTCATGGACAGGATATTTCCAAGCTGGCTCCTGATGGCCTTTGCACAGGGGTGCACCCCATCTGCTTGGCTTTCCGTGAGATGCCCCAAAGCCATCCAGGTGCTGCAGCGGGAGAGTGGCGACTTGATGCCGAACGGGCGTAGCAAAAACCGATCATCTGCTACCATCTTGTTGGTGAGGTCACAGTATGTCAGAGGTCTGGGGGTTACTACAATCTCACCCGTTCAGCTCCCAAAGGCCCAACAGCCCTTCCCCCAGAAAAAATGGAGGACTCAACCAAGGACAAGTTAGAACTGTTGTTTATTACAAAAACCAACAGTGATCATATAGAATATTTAAAAATCTCCAGTGTTGTCATCCCCACAATCATGTCACCACTTTTTGATGCAGAGTGGCGTCACAACATGGGCCCTCCCTGAAAAACCTATCACACGTATTCATTGGATGCTTGGAGTGGTATACACTATAGATTGCCCTTATATATCTCACTCAATTGGTCTTTCCATGTCAGGTGGCTGGCCTGCCCCTTGCCCAAGAAACTATCTATAACATTGTTGCAAGGTCACTAGATTTCCATTGGCCCTTGCCCCCTGCAATCCACCCCTGGGTTTCTGTCCCCTGATTGGCTGAAACCGGTCTCCTCAGGCCTGGGACCCAGTTCTGTTCTCAGCCCCCTGTGCACCTCTTGAAGGTGATGTGAATGACTATGTTTTCCCAAAGTAGCTGTTAGCAACACCACTTTTGCCTGTGAGAGTGATCTCCATGTTGCAACATTGTTAACTTGTTCATATTTCACTTTATGTCGGGGTTGCTGAGAACTGATCATCTTCCCACGGCAGTTGAAGACCATTGTCTAGCTCTGCGGCATCAGATGGTTGAGGACCACCAAACAGAGCTCTGCTGGTCTGCAATTATGAGGATTTATTCTGTTTTTCTTCAGATGGCCACTTATCATTTTAGGTTTGGAATGTGCTGCTTGTCTCTGACCTTGGCTACAAGCCCTGGACTTCCTGCTCTGTGCAGCCTGGTTCTGCTTCCTCTCGTCTCTTGTCCTGCGGCCTGTGGCTTTATGTGATTTTCATTATACTTATACTATGATTTCTGCACACTTATATCATGCTATATTTCCTATAGGTTAATCATATTTGGTCCTGCCAGGCTATTTATGTAGTATTGTAGTTCCATAGGGTTAGTTGCCATAAGCGTCTGCAAGCTTGCTCTGCATCTCTTTGTTGCCTTGCATTCCGCATTTCTGCACTTAGCTAATAAAAGCTTTTGACAGTATATATATATGTATCAGTCCCCTATCTACAGAACTGTGTAAGCATGCTCTTAGTGTATATGAGTGTGTGTTTGTGTAAAGCTATGCATGGTTGCGAGTGTACTTCATAACTAACGTGGCTATGTTGTAGTGTCACTAATGATGTCAGCACAGTGGTTTTTCAGCATTTAGTCAACGTCATCCATCATGGCATTTGGGTCCATGACCACTGCTGAAGCACCTGTATCCATAAAGACATTCACTGGATAAGGTTTGAATGGTTGTCTGAGAGCATACTGCTCTGCATACGAGTCAGTCACTGGTGCTCCTGGGGGCTGTCTGAATAATGAGTGACTCTTCGGGCTGTCATGTTCATGGGGATGAGGGGGGACATTTCTAGGACCCTCCCTTCAATACTGTCTCCTATATCCATCCTCTGCCCCTGGCTCCTATGCCCAGATCTCCCCTCACCACTCTGATCTTTCCTCAGCACCAATCTTCTTCACCTAACATGTTCACCATACTGCCACCACCGTATGTGTGTCAGCTCCTTGCACACTGCTTCCACTCTGTGCACCATGCCTTTCCCCTGTGCTCACCCTGCACCCATCTTCAACACATTCCTTATGCACACATCCTCTGCACTGTGCACCCCTGCCACCTTGCTCCAACCACCTGCCCACACATTGGTACCTACTAATATCCTCTTCTGCTATCCAATACGTCTTACTACAACTCCCAACCACTCCTCCTACCTCTCACATCCCGTGCTGGACTCCCACCACTTGCTCTATTCATCTGCTTTGCTCTGTTCTGAAACTAGCCCTTCATCACCCTTTGCATCTATCACCTTCACCCAACCTCTGCTCTCTGTTGCCATCCAAGATGAGCATCATATTTCTTTACCCCACACTCAAACGATGCTCCTTACCCCCATCATCATTTTCTACACACTACTGCTCCCAACCAGACACCATGTGCCTTTACCCTCCACCCTGACCCATTTTTTCTTTCTGTAGCCATTTCTGTCCATCTTCTTTCTTCCACTAATTAACCCCAATTCCATTCTTTCACATCGGTCCGCCCTCTACATCCATTCCCTATAGCCCAACATTTTCTGTATACTGCCTCCATCACTTATACAAGATATTCCCATTCTGTGGCACCTAATTCCAGACACTTCACCTTGCTTGCAGATGGTCTTGCATACTTTCGCTTCATTCAGTTCCTGACAGGCTGCTTTCGCCGAACAGCAGTCTTTTGGGCAACAACGCATGTGCTTACAGCGCATCCAGGCAGGGGGACTGGTGGCAGCGATGGCGTCATGAGCGGTGAGATAAGCAGGTGGTTTGGGGAAGGGTAGTGCTATGTGTATGCATGTGTGTATGTATGTTTGTGTGGAGTTGCTTGTGTAGAATATGCAACATATTGGGAACGGGCGAGTGGGGTGGGAGTCCGGGGGTTTCCCCTGTGGAACAGATAACATGGTGTGGGGGAGGCAGGTAGGGGGAGAAAGAGGGTTGCGGGGGTGTCCGCTGTATTGGGAGATACCACTGGAGGAGGCGCTGAGAGGGAATGACGTTTCCCCACAGCAACAAAACCGGACTCTGCCAAACATGTGTCAGCAAAATCAGCCGGCGGGGAAACATCATACAACCCCTGTAGGTACAACACCCTGCCAACTCCATTTCGTTCTTTGCTCATGCCCTTTGCACTCTGCCAAAGCCAATTTTCTCCTCATCTACACCTATGCCCCAAAACATAATCCTTATCTCATTTTCCCAGCCCCACACCATGCTCTGGTTCACTGCACCCAGCCTCACCCTGTGATCTCGCCATATGCACTTTGCTTCTATATGTTGTTCTCATTCCATTTGACAACCAACGGAACCTATCAATCCTGCTTATTCACTGTTCCCAATTTCTGATTTCATTATCTCCATCCTATTAGAATCCTGCTGCCATCCACTGCATCCTACCCCTTTCCCTTGTATCCCGCTCATGCCTCATACACCACCCATCACAATCCCATTTTCTGCATTATCTCTGTAATCTGATATCCCACAACAGACTCCCTCTCTCCTCTTCCGGCATTCTGCATCATGCTACCATATCCAGCATCATATTTCCAAGCCTGGTAATATTTTCATATTACCGTTCTGTTCCATGGTTATATCTCCTGCACCCAGCTCTTTGCATGTCTTGCTGTGTACTTGTGTTTCTGTGGGTTTAGCTATTCACATGTCTGTCTATGCACCTGACTGTCAGCCTGCCTCTATGCAAGTGCCTGTCTAAAAGTGTCTTTCTGGTTCTGTCCATCTGACTGTATTAGTGGCTGGGTGCATGTCTATCCATGCAGTGTGTGTGTATGGGCATGCATGTTTGAGTGTCTTTGTGGGCACACTCCGGTAGTGGCAAGAAAACAGAAAACTCAAGAAGTAGGGTTTCAGTTAGATGTATTAGTAAACAGGAGGTGATTGAGCTAAATTACTACAGGGAGTGTGGTTTATTTACAACTAAACAATGTTTTTCTCTTTGGGAACTTTCTATGCAAAACGGTGTCAGGATGAGGTTCGGAAATTGCAGGGATACTGGGCTCCCTCAGGTTCATTATTCGTAACACAGTCTCATTCATATACTACCCAGGGGCTTTTTTCCCAAAGCCATGTCAACAGAGATATAGGCCCTCATTACGACTTAAGTAGTAATTCAGCAGTAACTCAGCAAAATCGGAATTACTGTTACCGCCATGTTGATAAGCAGAGTTACCGCTGAATTACAATTTAGCGGGCGCGGGCACTAGCCAGTGGCAGTAATGTTAATTCCGCCTTGCGGAGTTAACTAAGAAACCTGACCCAACCTCGTAATTACTGCCGATAACGAGCAGATTTACCATTACTGTTGCTTCTGTCCCCGGAATTTCAATCCACGGAAATTCTGTCGGCGGAAGTACGCTGCAGCCTATAAAGGAAGCACTGCAGCGACCATTTTGGAAATCACAATCTATCAAAAATTGGCAAAACTGAGTGCCACCCAGCAGTACTGACAAATTGAATCATGTCAGGTGGAAAGGGGAAGTCAAGGGTGCCAGATCTGAGAATGCGGAAACCTTAATTTACCGAGCAGGACCTCACCGTATTGCCTGAGCAGGTGGTGGCTCACTGGGATGAGTTGTATGGATATCAAGACCGGCAGACTACCCAGAAAAGCAAAAATGCAATATGGGCAGACATCCGGGACAAGGTGGTGACCATAGGAAATGTCCAATGCAAAGAGATGGACATGAAAAAGCATTGGAACGACTTCAAGTACAGGGTACAAAGCCTGATTGCTATACAAGGAAAGGGAGACAGCTGCCACTGGAGGCGGCACTGTAGAACCACTCGTGCTCACACCCTGGGAGGAGATGGTTGCCGGCATCATCCACATGGTTGGCATCGAGGGTGTGGGCACTGCAGAGTTTGGAGCCATCGGCCATACAGAATTTGGTGAGTACCTGTGTGAAATTTGCGTCCCTACATGGACAACCTTGCATGCATGCTGCTAAAAATATAACTCCATCAGAGTGACATAAGCCCCAGCCAGAATACACAATCCAGGCCAGGTGCAAGTCCACTCTGATACCAGTCAGCAAACCAATGATGCACATACAAGGAAGCCGGGTAGGAAGTGGAGGTGATGACATCCAACTATCACCATTGCCATGCAAGCCCGAAGACCCAAGGCACACTCACAGCACACAGCACAGCCCCTCTTGGCAAATGGTCAGAAATCCAAATGTGCACTCAATGCATGGCCTTGTCCTCCTCTGCGCATCAACATAGGCTTCCTACTGTGGTTTGCCAGGGTTCCTCACATGCGTCCTCAGCCATGGTGACTGTGGATGGCCAGCTTCCCATGCAAAAACAAAGAGGTGATGGCTGGAAGGTTTAGACTTAATCTTAACCACTGGCAATGCTCTGGGCAACCCTCAAGACATGCATGGACTGTGTGAGGTTGATGTGACTTTTCAAACATGGTACAATTGCAGTCAGTCACATTGCAGGATTCAGCAGTAATCAAGTATTTGTCAGTGTCATGTCATCTGCAAATCACTTCAGTTTTGGTGTTGCAGTACATTTTTACTATGGTTGTGGCGAGTGGCCTGAACGTGTTGTGCTGCCTTGCATGGCAGAATACCCTCTGTCATCACATGAGTACTGTCTGTGTACCGGGGTGGGTCAGGCAGTGTACTAGATCTGTTCTGTGTTCTTGTCTTGTTGCATCATAGGACTTGTAATAGTTAAAATGTGCTAAACATTATGTACCCCAGGTGTGTTTCGGTGGTCCTGTGCATCAGGTATGCATGTCTCTTACCCACGAGCCAGGTGAGCTGTCCTCTGTGACTCTGCATGAACTTTGGCAGGGTGCTTTTCCTCAATATCATGGCATCATGTGTGGCCCCAGGGTATTGTGTGCAGTAGTGGGTGATTGTGAGGTCATGTCACATGGCATTTGCACATTCAATGATTGCTACTGTTTCCTGTTCCTGTATGCCTGCTCAGTTGCCTTGGATGGGTACCAATGCCACATGTGTGCAATGCAATGCCGCTATGGTATTCGTCAAATGGGCAATGTAGTTGAAACGTGACTTTGCTGCATGCACCTGCATCTGGGTGATTTGCATGCCTTATTAACGCATCCATGCCTTGGTCCAGCACCTTAGCAAATGTGGCCTGTGACATCCCATGCAGTGTACCCACGGTGTGCTGAGATTCACCCATGGCAAAGATATTTAGGGCCGATGCCAACTTCAGCAAGGGGAAGGGGGGACATTTCTGATTCAAATGGCACTCTGGAGATCAGCCTGGATCAGGGTGAGCAGGTCTGTGATGGCCGGGCAGTCCAAACAGTAGAGGGTCACTGATTAGCTAACCATTGGTGTCCATGGGGGTGGGCGGACACGTGGTATGGGTTCCCTCCATGCTGTGCATCGCCTGCGCCTTTGTGGTGACTGTCTCCTTCCTTGCTCGCGTCTTGCATGCTGCTGCAGCTGTATGTGGAGTAGGGGATAGTGGTGCCCATAATGAATGCCTGCTTGTGGCTGCATGTTGGCTGGATGTGTGTTGGGGAGGGTGTGGTCCTTATATACTCCTCTTGCGGTGATCTGGTGCACCTGCGCCTTGATTTCAATGACCTGTCCGCATTTACCTCCACCATTTTGGTGGAGGTATATCCCTGTGTTTTTACCTGTAATTCTGCCCATTTTTTGAGGAAATTCCGACGATTCCAAACTTTTTGGTGGAAATAGGTTGATTTTTTTTGGGAGGTAATTCCGCTCACAGCCTTGGCCCTGGGGCTGATTCTGTTAATTGTTTGAGAATTTACCACTGGAGCTAATTCCACAGGAGGAATATCCGCCGGTGGAATTAACGCCAATTTTGTGTGACTCAGAAGTTGGTGTAGTGGTAAAGTGGGCGGTAACGGAAATACCTCAAATTTTATTGCTTATCGCCAAACTCGTAATGAGGCCCACAGCCTCATTATGAGTTAGGTAGTAAGTGGTAAAATTGGTGGTAACTGAGTAACTGCCAATTTTACCACTACGCCAAATTATGAGGTTTGGATTTGAGTGGAGGATTTACCTCTAGTCAACCATGGACGTTAATCTTCACATTCAATGCCAAAAAATTGGCAGAATTGGATAAATTACTGCAGCAGTAATTACACCACAGTAATTCCACAAAAAAAAAGCCCCAGTGGGTCCAATGGACCCAAAATAAATGGGGGAATTACACCGTCACCACCACTTGTAATGAGGCGGAAATTCCGCCTGACCAAGTGGCGATAGCGGTAATTCCTTAGGGCAATTTTTTGTTTGGCAGATTTACCACTGAATTTCCACCTAACTCGAATTGAGGCCCGTGAGAAGAAGTGGTTGTTCAGAGGGGCGATGACTGGTAAAAGAATTATATTGAGGAACTGGAAGAATGCTTTGACATTATGTGGTCGATTCATGGAACAAACATGCGCCGAAAATCCCAGCCCAAGCAAGCGCAAGGAGGCGCAAGCGTGAGAAATCAAGCACACGCGCACGCGTGTGATACAAGGAAGGTGCTGCGTTAGTTTCCCGCTGGTCGTGCGCCAAATCCACGCATGTCGCACATGGGCACACACGTCATCAAATGGCGTGCGCTACGCGCACAGCAAAAGCGCACATAGCGCGGCGCACTCAACAAAAGTGGGCGGAACAGTGGGCGGAACACGTGGAATGGGGAACAACGCGTGAAAAAGAAGGCGTAACTGGGGAAGTACTGCAGGGAACTATACGGAACGCCCACACGCACGCGAACAACCAGTATTCATGGATTCGAATACGGGAAACCCGCAAAGACGCGCACAGGCGTCAACGCGTCCGCCACACGAAGGCAGGCGGAAGCGTCCCCGTGCACAGTATAAAAGTGCGCGCAAACAACAAACACGTATATACAGCTACGATGAATGCCCCATTTGTCGCAGCACTGATCGTGGGACACTGCAGGAGGAGGAGAATAGCCAGGGCACGCATTTTCTCACCACGGACAAGCCTTTTTGGGATGCCTGATGACCAGGTCTACGGCAGGTATAGGTTTCCACCCCACATCATCCTAGACCTGGTCAGGGAGTGGGAAGATGACCTTACATCCCCCACCCTTTGCTCCCAAGCATTGAGCCCCTTGGAGAAGGTGCTCAATGTCCTGCATTTTTTGGCCACTGGGTCATTTCAGCGGTTCACTGCCACAGTGGGGGGGGGTCTCACAGGCCACACAGTCACGCTGCCTACACCAGGTCTTGGCAATCATGACAGCGCGCCCCTCAGTCCGCAGGCACATATACATGCCCAGAACACCCGCAGAAAGGCAGGCCGTTGTCCTGGATTTTTACAGGGTGGCACACTTTCCCAAAGTGCTCGGTGCCATAGATTGCACCCATGTGGCCCTACATCCACCTAGGGCCACTGAGCACATCTCCGAAACCGCAAGCACTGGCATTCCATCAACGTACAGGTGGTATGCGATGCAAAGGGAATCATCACATCTGTCTATGCAAACTACCCTGGCTCCAACCATGACAGTTTCATATACAGAATGTCCGCCCTGAGCCGGGGCCTGGAAGCTGGGCAGCATGGTGACACATGGCTCCTAGGTGAGTACAAATGCCTGTGCACATGCATGCAAGTCACACACAGACAAATACCCAAACCCTAATAATCTCAACTATTATAACCTCCCCAGGGGACAGTGCCTACCCTCTGAGCAACCACATGATGACTCCAATCCGGAACCCCACCACACCACCCCAGGTAAGATACAACGCGGCCCATATTGCAACCAGGGCCATAGTGGAGCGCACATTCGGAGTGCTCAAGTCACGCTTCCTCTCCCTTGACCGCTCTGGCGGGCAGCTACTCTATCCACCCCCAGTAGTGTGCAGGATCATTGTGGCAGCATGTGTCCTGCACAATGTTGCAACACGGCAGGGCGTACCGGTGGACATGGTGGTGCCCCCACATCTCCAACCACAGGCACAGGCGCTGCCCATGGGAGGAGATAGGGCACATGGCGAGGAAGCCGGACCCAGCTTGTGGCCACATTTTTCACCTAAACTCCCACCCCTGCGGAGTGCACACAGGCCTGGCACATACCAGGTGACAATTGATGATGACAAAGAGACAGTCAACTGTCACAACCTTACCACCCTGAGATTGTTGCCTTGGAAGTGCCACATTGTGTGCAACCCTAGCTACTTAAACACAAGCTATCCTGTGTGACCAAAAGGCACACATATAATATATGATATGATATGATATGGCATTTGTAACGCGCCTATACACAAGTGTTACAAGGCGCGACGAGGCAGGGAGGGGGGAACAAGGGAAGACAGACAACGATCCTACTAGGCCAGGTGTCATTTAGATCGCGGAAGTGCAGGGGTAGGTGGAAGGGAAAAGTGCAAGGGGAAGGGGCTGGGGGGAGTGCAGTACAGGGTAAGTAGAATAAAAAATAAATAAATAGGCCATCTGGTGGCAAGTGCAAAGGTAAGTGCAGACAAGTGCTGGGAAGGGGGGGCTGTAGGGATACAGAGACAGTCCCGCAGTGCAGGGGTTGCCCGGGAGGCAGTGCAAGTGGAGAGTGGCTGGGCCAGGGGCTGAGGTCGGTGAGAGTGGCCCAGTTGCAGATCCAGTGCAGTTTCAGTGAAAAAACTAGCAAGGGAGAGGGAGAGAGAAAGCAGAAGCAAAGAGGAAGGTGTTGAGGTGCTTCCTGAAGCGCAGATAGTTCTCCTCAGGTTTCAGGGAGGCAGGAAGGCCGTTCCAGAGGGAGACCCCTGCCCCGGAGAGAGATCTACCCCCAGCTCGTTGCTTCGAGAAGCGGCTGACCCTGACATGCAAGGTGTGAATCGCACACACCTACAAAACAGGCCATGACCATCACTGTTATGTCACTCAAACCCTCCCAAACCACACCATGACATGGCAAGCAATAGCCATACACCAACACAGTAACAATAAGGTACACATTGCCATGTGAAAAATGTAAACTGGCATCAGACAATGATGCCGGACATGGAATCAGATGAAATGACTGACCAACAACCTCCCACCCAAAATAAGTAATTCCCAAATGCATCACAAAAGTAGTAGTCGCAACATAACAAAGAATGCCTGTCTACATGCACATTGTGCATTGCAAAATCAACACTGCAGCTTCTGTGTGCTATGTCCAACTCCTGCAACACACTGCTCAGTGCACAGCACAGTGAACAGCCATTGTGTGTGATGCACACCCTGAGCATCACATCTAAGCGACAAACCACATCAAAAAGCAAAATAGGCATGTACAGGATCCATAATTGGTCACAGAACATGTGCTGCAGGGACACAGTGGGCAGCAGAAGGCAAACAGAGTGTACATGTGGATATCGAAGGGTGGTTGTACATGTAGTGCATCATAGTGCGAGTGTGCGGGTCAGTAAGGACATGCACTCAACATATGCATGTGCAATCAATTGACCATCAGTGTCCTCTACACATCACATGTGAACATTCACCATGTGTACACCCCAGCATGTCAAACCACAACTATCCCCTCACACCTGAAAGGTAAAAACAACACATGAACATGCATTGATCAGCAGAACACATCATGTACATAGGATACCACAATTACAATGTCAGGGTTCCCATCACAATGCAGGGCAAGGCAACTATCAACAACAAACCCCCCCTCCCTCACAAATGACCATGACCCACTGAACAACTGCACCTGGGTCATGGAGCCTTCAACCCTCAATTTCACCTGGCCACAGGATCACCCTTCCCCTTCGTCACCATCTCCCACCTTGTGTGTTAAAAGTTGCCTGCACCCTCAGAGTCCACCTTCATTTGCAAAGACACAAAATCCAAGGCAGAAAAACGAACCGGAACAGCCTCCAGTAGATGACTTGAAGTAGCAGTACCTCACAAAGTCCAAGTACTACCACAATGATGTAACAACCAAGGTAGCACAGTAAAACAATGTCACAACAGGATGTGAACCATGTGTGGTACATAACATAGAATGATGCACCAAAAACAGATGTGTACTGTCACAGCTCCCGTGTACAGGCGCAGGAGTGGCACGAAACAACCACCCCCACCGTGGCCTAGGTGCCTGCAAGGTCAAACTCACACAGGCCTCTGAGACCCTGGTGGGGAAGGAGGGTCAGGGATATGCAGTTGGGACAGCCGTTGGCATACTGGATAACTGGAATGAAGGGCAGGAGAGGGGAGTAGGAATGACACGTGAAAGTAGGGAATGCACTAAAATGGAGTACCTGCATTAACACATACACAATCATAACAAGCTTGTACATCATTGTCAGGGCCTTCCGGAGTTCAGGCGCAGGAGTGGCACGAACCAACCACCCCCTCTGGGTTTTGGCGCCTGCAAGCTTGGGGCTTACACAGGCATCCGCAACCCCAGCGGGGTAAGAGGGTTAGGGAACGTTGGTTGGATAGGTACGGGAAGCAGGAACACCGGGTAGAGGGTACAGGGTTTAGAATTGGATAGGACTCGGGGTGATTATGGAAAAAAAAAACATACCAAATTGAATTACACATTCATCCATGCATCAGTGCACCCACCAGCAAGCCTATGTAGAGCAGTTTGAAAGAAAAAACAACAAGACACTCAGCTCTGGTTTTGAGAGCTGGCCTCCTGCCTGCGCACTCTAAGGTCCGGTTACAGGAGCACTTCAATGCTGCAAAGAGAGCCACAGCTAATAATCTGTGCGTGCCCATAACACACAAACACACCACCAAATATGCCCCATAGCAACAAACTACTTTACAAACAGACAATCTGGTGTGGATGCTTCGTACCCATACGTAACATTCCCCCTGTGATGGTTCATACACAGTCAATGCAGTAAGTCAGGCGCCGGTGGGTGAGTGGCAAATGGAACACCAATGTGTCACGATTCACACAACATGCAATGTTCCCTGGGTAAGCAGACAACCGCATATAGCAAGGTATGACTTCAGAAAAAGTCATGTCCCACCATGACCGTAAAAAAATAGGCAGTGCATGTTTCAAAATGTACATGGAAATGAAATGCACTGCACCCAAGTCTGTCCCTTGCTGTATGTCCCTGTGAGCTGCTCCTTTCCATGTCTCGGAAGGCAACATGGGTGATACAAGTGCCTTAATGGCCCATGGTGGACCGGAGGGTATGTGCCACTGCCCCTGCAGGTGCCCCAGACAACCTTACAATCAACTAGCCATCAGTCCACCAACACATCTCAGCTGTATTGTGTGCTTCAACACCAATATTCGTCCAAGCTCACCGTCAGTGCTGCTACTAAGCCTGCATGTGCAACTGGCCTGGTGGAAGCTTTGCTGTCTTGTGGCCCCCCTGCAGTGCTCACCTTGCCTGGAGTTCCTTGGAACATGTCAGCAGTTCTAGGATGTATGTCTGCAATCCCTGTGCCTCTGCTTGCACACACATGTGCATGTGGGCACCAACAAACGTGTACAGAATCCAGACGTCCAATGGGCCATGTCTGCTGGCAAAGGTGGTCTGGAGGCTCATCCTCCTGCAGAAAGGGCATGAAACACATGATTAATGCTTTAGAGTCATCTGTGTGTGTCTCTTCAGGCATCTCATTACTGGACCATGTCAGAGACGTACATCAGAAATCACACCATCAGTCCGTCTTTCACATCCAAAGTGTGGAACACACTATCTACGGCATGAATTGCAACAAGCACGTGTACAGTAAAGATAAGAAACATACTACACAATGCATAGCAATGAATGTACACATTAATCATGAAACACCCCATCTAGCAAAAGCAGAACAGTGGTCAATAACACCGCAATCATCCCCACTAGGGGTGTTAACACAAGTTACACAGCACCAGACATGCCACAGATATGACAGTCCAAAGCCCTTGTGTAATAGGCTGTTACACTGAACCATCCTTGCGAGCCCATGGATAAGGGAAGCAGGAGTGGCATATGTGAGTCAAGGACCCCAAGCAGCAAACACATACACAAGACAAGCCTGAAGGGCCCAGCTGGAACAGACAGTGGATGCTTTCAAAAGCCACAAAGCAGTGCACCGTCACATGAAAGCACAATAGACAAGCAATTTTAAACTATATTAACTAATTACACTAACTATGAACAACCTACATTACTTAATTAAACTAACTATCAAACAGAAACTTAACTAACTAAACTAAAAGGAAAATCAAAAATGGCCACATACGACCCGGGGGGGAGGGGAGGCACCCAGGAGGGGGGAGGTACAGGGTGCTGCTCAACACCCACATGCGATGATGCTGAGCCAAAAGAAAAACCTCCATGGGCTCAATGCCTACACAGCCTGACCTATGTGGGAGATAGATGGTCGTCCGAGTCTGGCTCATCCTGGAAAGGAGGATGTGGCACAGTAGCTGGGCCACGCCTAGCCGCAGCTTGCTCCTCAATGGCAGCAAGTCTGCCGGGCGGGTGAGCCTGGTTCTGTGTGGCGATGTGACGTAGGTCTGCATGCAGAACCTCACATGATACACGTGCTTCCTCTTGCAAGGTAGCACGTGTAACACGGAGTTCCTCCTGCAAGGACTGGCTGGACAACCGCTGCACCTCCCGGCAAGCCTGTAGCTCAGCCGAGATGGTACGCTCAAGCTGCACAAACCTCTCCTCTGCCCGCTGCCTCTGGGACATCAGAAGGACACCCCGAGTGGATTAGAGGGAAGCATTCTCCTCCCTCAGGGCATCCATGTGCGCCTCTGCATGAGCAGCAATTTCTTGATGCAGAGACGACATTTCAGCCTGGCGTGCCCTGTCTGAGGCCGCCATGCCCAGCCTGAGCGAGCGGGTCGTGGACACGGCTGCCTGCTGCTGGAGAAGCACCTGCCTAGCAGGGGGGAGCACAGATCGGGCCACATGCTCCATGCTCCATGCTCTCAGCGATGTTCTCCATTGCTGCCCCCTGCCGTTCTGAATTGGCAGTCATATCTTGATACCACTCAGTATACTGTGGTTGCGCATGGCGACCGCGTTGCTGGGCTTGACCCCTGCGGGACCCAAGGACCGGGTGTCCTCGCTGTGTTGGCACCGCCCGCGGCTGCACGACTACATGCCCCCGTCGACGTGATGTCCCAGGCACATCAGTGACTGGTGTGGAGGGTGACCCTGCATCCCGATCCACCACGGGCGGAGGTACCAAGACTGTCTGACCCCTCAGTGCAGGTGTCGCGGACAGAGGAGTGTCCACATCAGAATCACTCACCCCTGACACATGGACTTGATGCTCATCCAACTCGACGTGGACGTCAGAGTCGTCATCAGGGCTGGACTCATAGGCAGCCAGAGACAAGATTGACTGTAGCACTTGGGGGTTTTCGTGGCCTACTACCCCACGACCCCCACTTGTGCCGGGTTGATGTAGTGGTAACAACCCTGTGTCTGGCATGACAACACCATCCTCTGCCTCCATTGCGTCATCACCTGAAAAATAGAGAGAAAAAAGGTCACTACACATGTCAGAAGCACACAACACACACACACCGACAACAAACACATCAGGCAGACATGTGACACAAAAAATAGAACCTGGCATGCATGCTGGGTCAACTTTGAATTGCTTCTGTGATCAGACCTGTTGAAAGGTGGCAGTTTGCATAGAAGTGGGTTTATGCAGTGCAGCAAATGTGTATGTCACTCACTACCTACATGTACAAGGACTCCATGGTGTGTGTCAGGAAATGTGAAGGCAGTGCAAGGTCAAATTCAGGCATCACGTGCAATGTGCATTCAATGGGTAGCATATCTACAAGCAAAGCACCCCTCCACCCAAATACAAAAGCAGGGATGCCTAGCATGGTATCAAAAGGCTGACCATAGACCTGTGTATTGACAGGCAGTGTTGATTGGCATCAAAAGCTTAATGTGATTCAAGTGACAACACTGCAAATGATGATGGGACAGTAAGCAGGACAGATGATGAAAACTCTGGAGGCCGCCCACGTGTGAAGAAGACACTACAACAGTCGGACAGAGTCATTGGCCATTAAACAGGCTGAGGCCTGTGACCCACACAGATTGTCAGACCCTAAACATGTGTGCAACGCAGTACTGAGCCACAGTTGACATGAGAAGGCTGATGAGATGCCATGCAATGTATGTCACTCAGGACTTGTATTACAGTGATAATCCAGTCAAGGACACATAGGGGCATGCGTGCAATGCACATGGAGCATGAATGGGCACTCATGTCCCTGCGGGGCATCTGACCTGTGCACAGTACAAGTGAGATACCCTGCATCAAGTACTAAGGCTGTACCACACAGCATATGTCCGGCAGATTGTACGCTGGAAGTTAGCATGTACACAGGACGCATGAACAGGAAAGTACCCAATGGCAAGATTGAAGCAGACCAGTGCAAAGGTGGAACTGGAGTGCAGAGTGGCGGAGGAGGGGCAAGGGAGCATGCCTACATGGAGTACCCGCATGCAGGCAGAGGACACATGCACGTCAGTCATGCTATGACATTGTGCCTGGGCTGAGAGGAAGGTCACCCCACGCCACATGCAGAAGGGCCAGTGAGCAGGAACATGGACCGGAGGGGTATACTGGTAACCAGCATGTGAGTAAGGTGCAATAGTGGTGATGCGGACAGTCCCCGTCTGCTCCACATGTCCACCATCCAGCAGAGCAGACATGCATCACGGAAGCATTGCATTACTTGCACATCAGAACCATGTACATGTCACATGTAGTGGCAATCATGCACTACACATCCCACAAGTAAAACGCACACGCCCTCAACAAACATGCATCAACACTCACTGGACTGGGCATCAAAGTCCAGCATCTCTCCCACTCCTTTGACCGATTCAGGTGGTATGAACTCCGCAACGAGTGACTCATGCGGAGTGAGCTCTTCCTCCTCTGGTGCAGGCCCACTGCCAGTCACCAGAGTCAAGTTGTAATTTGAGGCACGCTTAGCCTTAGCGCTGCGTTTGAGGTCATTCCAACGCTTTTTGCACTCTTGCGCCGTGCGCTCCTCATGGCCGAATGAACTGACATGTTCCGCAACTTGCTTCCAGTGGGTGTCACGGTGGGCAGCCGTAGTCTGACTATTGGCACCCACTAGCATGTCACGGCTGTGGCCCCGCACAAAGTCCACGAGGAAGTCCAGTTCCTGCTTGCAGAAAGGCTTCTTCCTCGACGTGCAGGAAGTCGTGGCTGTGTGTGGGGTCCCAGCCTCTGCTGCAGGTGCAACCTTCCTCATCTTGGACTGTGGCGCATACCCTGGCTGGCTAATGCAGCCCTGACCAGTATGGCCAGTGGGTTTGGTGGATTGAGCCAAGGGAGTGGCAGGTGGAGGGACGACCAAAGGCCTGACTTGTGTCAGTGGCAGCTGGGTGCCCTCTAATGGACCCTGCGCAGCAACATCCGCTGTGGCAGGGACATTGACCGCAACGGTCCTGGTGGGCAGACTCGCAACCGGGGTGTTGTTGGGTGCATCTGCCCCTGCACTTGCCAACACCCGGCTGTTCGGGGCAGCAGATGACATAACTGCCCCAGGGACATGTGTCTTGGTCAGAGCAGAGCAGCCCTGAATGCCCCTACGGTTTCCCTCCTGGCATGTTGTAAATCTTCCAAGGGCTCCTCAAGTGCCAACGCAGCCTGCGCTGGCAGACCCTGAGCCTGGGTGGCGGTGTCCACAGCTGCACCTGCAGCTACCACTACCCTTGGGCCCGTGGCAGTCGATGGAACGGACTGCCGGGTCACACGGGCGCCAGTGCCAGATGCAGAAGCTGCATCTCCCGGAACCACAGGGGGTGGTGGCATGACTGCACCGACACATGGCACAACATTGTGCTCAAGTGGCGCACCCCTGCCTCTTCCCCCTCTGTGGCAGCCCTGGACACCCTGGAGTCACTCTACTCCCTGGTCACCACGGCCACGTCCCCGACCACACCCGCCACGAGGAGTACACCCAGCTGAGGCGCCCCTCACCTTTGCTGGCCTCCCAACCATGGCACAGATGTGGTAGTGCCGGCACAGATGGAGTAGTGCCAATGGGAGGTGTACAGCACAATTGACCTGGGCAATTGGGGTGAAGGGGGTGGGAAGCAAGATGTTAACAGCCCCCCTGCACCTGCAAGGCTGTATGTGACCCCGGTGATGTAGTGACGGGTCACGCAACGCTCATGCACCCCAAAACTGCAGTATAACCGTGCACGCAACCCTGCAGCCTACGTGCATGGAATCAACCTCCCGCAGTACGCGGTGGCACCCAGTAACACGAATAACGCGTACGCGTGGGACACGCAGGCTACTAAGACCTCGAAAATGGGTGCGATACACAGGGGCACCCGCAGTTGGAAAAATAGCGTGTGCGACTCACCGCCTGACTAGCATGGTGCAGAAAAACACGCGTAGCCAATACCCCCACCAAAAGAAGAGATACGTCCTTGATAGCTGTGAAGTTGTGATGGCGCGCGAAACAACAGGAAGCAGCAACACACGTCGGTCTCCACAAAAGGCACGTACAGCGAACTGCTGCCCCCGCTCACCTTTAACCCGTGCTGAGGGAAACGCCCGCGCGCATCACGTCACTTACGCGCATGTGTCCTTTCCTCGGATTACACGCATTCACACGTGGACGTACACGTCACAGAGGCGCTTACGCTTGAAGGGCCTTGGTCCAATGAAAGCACGTACGAGTGCTGACGCGCTTATGCGCTAGGGGCCTTTCCTCGAATCACACGCTGACATGCACATGCCAAATCACTCCGTATCAAGCTGGCCACGAGTTCACACACAGAAGACCACACTCCTGCCCAAAAGGCCGAATCACTGCCCCCCAGAGCCCCAAGCACGCTCCCACCTGCCATCTGCTGCTGCCTGACTGCCTGCTGCCCACGTGCCCTGCTATTTGCTGCCTGCACATCAGCCAGGGGTGCAGTTGCTGTGACCACCCATGCTGGAACTGAAGACTCCCGACTAGGATACCATTGCTCCACAGCCCAGCCCCAGGACCCAGTTGCCCACCCACTCCTGCCTCTGGGGTTGCCATGTCGGGCACTACACCATCTGGCACGACTGGCAACCCCCAGCCAGAGAGGCAGAGGGCCACCAGCTTCACTGCCACTGAAGTTGGTGTCCTGGTGGAGCAAGTCCTGGGGCAGTATGATGCCCTCTTCGGAGGTTCGCGCGCCGACAAGGAGGGATGGACTCGGATCTGGACGGACATTGTGACTGCCATCAACGCTGAGGGGGTGGCAGTCCGCGACTTCCAACATGTCAAGAAGCGCTGGGAGGACTTCAGGTCCAGGACCCTCCACAAGGCCGGGCGCCTCGCGGAGGGGGGCCGGGCACGCCTGAGTGCCATCCAGATGAGGGTCCTGGAATGCGTAGGCCCAGCGCTCTGCGCCCAGATCCTTGGGAGGCAGACCCGTCTGGAGGTGAGTGGCCAAGCATTGCTGTGTGAGACAGGGCATGTTGCAGTGTGCTGGTAGTCTGATGTTTGCCTGTATGTGTGACATAGGCCATGTATGGATGTGTGTGTGCAGGGATATCATGGTCATGCATGTGATACCAGTTATGTGTGAGCCACATGGTTGGTGCATGTGTTTTAAAGCAACATGGGGAGCTCTATGTGGAATGCACACATGAATGCATGGCTGTCTCTGTTCCTGGACATGGAGGGGGGTGAGGAATGGGTGCTGCTGTCATGTACATGTATGGTGCACGTGTGTGTGTGTGCCTGAGAAGTGTGTGTGTGACTTTAAAACGCCATGGATGCATGTGACTTTGAAGGCAACATCTTGGTTTACAGGGGCCCTTCTACATGGATGTTGATGTTGATTGCAGGCGCCCGGACTGTTTCTTCATGTGTGTTGTGTGCATTCACCCATGTGTTGTGGAATGACAGGATGGAAGTGACATTTGACAGTGCCACTCATGTGTTATTGCTTCCTGTCTAGGGTATTTTGTACTGTGCCCTGATGCTTGTGTTCTATGTCCCCCTCTACACAGCGTCAAGTGAAGAAGAGGGCGGAGACGGCGCTATGGAGCCAAGCGCCAGGGATGCCTCCACTGGGCGGCGACGCAAGGCCCAGCCACCCTCCCAGGAATTACCATCATCCGGGAGCGTGGGGGCTGGTGCTGCGTCTGCCTCAACGGCTGTGGCGGAAGGGCCGGGTGAGCCCCCACAGGGGCTTCCAATGGCAGAAGACGGTGTGGAGACATCCAGGTTGGTGGCCTCCACAGAGGAGGAGGAGCCCGCTACTGAGCCGCAAATCGGGCCTGGTGGGGGTAGTACCACTGGTGCAAGTGGTGCAGGCCAGGGTCAGGAGGCAGCACAGGTCACCGCGGAGGGGCCTGTGCATGTCGCTGTCCTTGACCCTGTGACTGCACCATCATGCACCAGCAGGGAGGCCCCGTCCCAGGCCCGTCCGCAGGTAGGGGAGAGTGCCATATCACCTGCCTCTCCACTACCTGCGGACGAGGCGTCCCACGGCCGTATGGGATCCGTCCTGGTGGGTGTCGCGTTGCACACGCGTGTCATTCGTGATGACGTGCGTTCTTCCTGGGCGGAGAACGCACGCCATCACGAAGAGCAGCGTTGTGATGTGGCACTGCTGGGAGGGGCCCTGGTCGGAGGGTTCCTACATATGACGTGCACTCTGGCGGACCTCTCCTCCTCTGTGGGGGCTATGCGCCAGTCGTTCTCCACATCGTCTTCCGGCCCAGATTCCACCAGGGCCCTGTGGACCTGGCCTAACCAACACAGCCAGCTTGGTGGAGATCCCATCCGTGCCACAGTCGGGAGTTGGCGGTCCAGCAGGGGTGGACACCACAACTGGAGACCAGCAGATGGAGGATGTGCAGGCACCATCGGACAGGGCACATGGACAGCAGCAGCAGGAGCAGGCTGTAGGTGGGAGCAATGATGGCTCGGGGCCATCAACATCGGAGGGGCAGGCATCGGCCGGAGGGCAGGAGGACCCTGGACGGGAAGTGTCTTCTGTGTGGCAGCGGTTGGGCCATGCGATAGATGCGGAGCGGCAGCGGGCGGAAGAGGCACGGCTCACGATGGTCAGGGTGGAGAACTCCATGCAAAGGGCCCTGAGGCGGGCCGAGTGCCTCAAGGCCATTCGCAGGGACCTGGAGTTCCAGATGTCATCGTCCCTGTGAACCCTCTGGGCCATGGAAGAGGACCGCCTCCGGGTCATTGAGCAGGAGTTCGATGATGCCCTGGCCCGGGACATCAACATGTGAGCCGTTGGACTTGCCCGCTGCCCTTGTAAATAGTAATTTGGTTAGTATTAGGTTTCCTTTGTTTTTTTTCTTTATTTTGGACCTTTTGGACAATGGACCACATTTTTGTATATAGTTTTTTTATTAGGTAGGAGTTTTTGATAGGTTTCATTTCTTCAGTTGGGATCATGGACCCTGAATTGTTCATCTGTATATAGTTAACTGTTGGATTCTACTTTTTTGTTTGGATTTCCCCATGGAGCAATGGTTTTCACTTTTGTTTTGCCCTTGGATTTCATTTTTGTAACTGTGACTTTGGACACCTTTCCTTTGGATTATGATTTGTTGTTTTTCATTATTTTACAGACATGCAGCTTTTCTTTTTTTAATTTCCATTGTCGTTTGTTTGATTTTAATTCCATTCATGTTGCTTTTAATACATTTTTTTCATCCAACTTCGATGTGTGGTATTATCTCATTGGTTTCATGCATGTCATGATATGGGTTTTGAGATTCACTTGCACCCATTGTGTGTGTGTGAGGGACATGTCTTCATTTACATACTTGCCATTGGGGTTGTCCCATGTAATTGGCATTTCTATGTGGGTGGATGAAATACTTGGGTGGGTGTTTGGCATGTGGAGGCTGCCCATAAGGGCCAGGGATCGAGATTGTGATGACGTGTTGGCTGGGGGACATGTGTCGGGGCCTGTTGGCAGGTGCCCCGCACTGCTGCGGGGTGGGGGTGCAAGGGGACATTAGTGGGACATGAGTGGGTGCCTGCTGGCAGGTGGCCCGCACTGCTGGGGGGTGGGTGTGCAAGGGGACATGAGTGGGGGCCTGCTGGCAGGTGCCCCTCAGTGCTGTGGGTGCAAGGGGACATGAGTGGGGGCCTGCTGGCAGGTGCCCTGCACTGCTGGGGGGTGGGGGTGCAGGGGGACATGAGTGGGGGCCTGCTGGCAGGTGCCCCTCAGTGCTGGGGGTGCAAGGGGACATGAGTGGGGGCCTGTTGGCAGGTGCCCCACACTGCTGGGGGGTGGGTGTGCAAGGGGACATGAGTGGGGGCCTGCTGGCAGGTGCCCTGCACTGCTGGGGGGTGGGGGTGCAGGGGGACATGAGTGGGCCATGAGTGGGGGCCTGCTGGCAGGTGCCCCACACTGCTGGGGGGTGGGGGTGCAAGGGGACATGAGTGGTGGCCTGCAAGTGCCCCGCACTTCTGGGGGGTGGGAGTGCAAGGGGGTAATGCGTTGGTGATCACTAGTGCAAGGTGACATGTGGCTTGGCTGGGGGGCATGCCCATGGTTGTTGGGCTGCCTGCGGGACATGCCCAGGAGTGCAGGGTAGTCCCCTGTGGTGTGGTCTGCCTGCAGGGGCCGTGGAGGGTGTAGAGGGAACACCTGGGAGGACCCACACTGCCAATTCACGTGTAGGAATCCCCTGCACCCCCAAAATACACGTACCCCACTCGCACAGGGCCTATCGTGTGTGGAACTTCCCCGCACCCCAGAAATACACGTACCCTGCAGAAATCGCGTGGTAAACTTGCCCGCACCCCAGGAATACACGTACCCTGCTGCAATCGCGTGTGGAACTTCCCGCGCACCCCAGAAATACACGTACCCTGCTGAAATCGCGTGTTAAACTTCCCAGCACCCCAGAAATACACGTACCCTGCTGAAATCGCGTGTTAAACTTGCCCGCAACCCAGGAATACACGTACCCTGCTGCAATCGCGTGTGGAACTTCCTGCGCACCCCAGAAATACACGTACCCTGCTGAAATTGCGTGTTAGACTTCCCTGCATCCCAGGAATACACGTACCCTGCTGAAATCGCGTGTTAGACTTCCCTGCACCCCAGGAATACACATACCCTGCTGAAACCACGTGTTAAACTTGGCTGCACCCCGGAAATACACGTACCCTGCTGAAATCGCGGGTGAAACTTCCCGCGAACCCCAGGAATACACGTTCCCCGCTTGCCGTGTGCTGTGTGGCGGCCCTTTATACTGGTCTAGGGTTAGCACAGCCCTTTGCGCTGGATTGGGGATTTTGATGGCTTTTCCTTGCGCGAGGGGCGTTCTTGGGGGCGTTACTGGCGCTGCTGCAGGGTCGCTGCGCCGCGGCTACTTTTGGTGGCTAAAATCCATGAATACGCTGTGCGCCGAAATGGATTTTGGTGCATGCGGCTGGCGCAGACTATCGCACGCGCACACTGTGTGCCAGCTGTGTGCACCACTTGTGCGCTTAATTCTATGAATTACCCCTGAATGTGGAGACGTGGTTGTCTGAGATGTATGAATTGGCAAATATGGAGAGAGTGATGTATAGGAGACTTGGTAAATTGGCTTTGTTTGAGAAAATATGGGGTAGATTTTTGCAGTTGTTTTAAATTGACATTATAATTGTTTGGTGGGGGGGCAATTGAGAGATGTATTTGAGTTGTTGGGGATTTAGGGTATTGTATATCTCGCTGTGTACATAGTACTGTGTAAAATGTTGTGCTTTTCTTGTGTTTTATTTTTTTCATGTGTTATTTGATATATGCTGATTGTATTGGGATTTGTTATGGATGTTGTGTAAATAAAGTTTCAACAAAAAAAAGGTTAATACTGCCCATCTTACTACTACCCTCCCATTTACTCTCATTATGTAATGCACGTAACCTGTGTCAGTTCGGTTTTTTTCAGCCTTTGATTGTGGGGAAAACTTGGAAGAGCTAAGGTCATGGGGCGCAGTCAGCTCCATGTGTGCCTTGCATGGCTCACATTTGGAGCTGGGCTGGTGACACTGAGAAGAGCTGGCATGGAGCCACAGGCCAGGCTTTTACCTGGAGAATATTTCTGGGGTGAGAAATTTGTGATAGGAAGGGCTACAACCCTCCAGATGTTTTGAACTACAACTACAGTCCTAACCAGTATAGTAAATGATGAGGGATTGTGGGTGTTGTAGTCCAGACAATATGAAGAACCACAGACTGCAGACCCTGATCTATCAGAAAGGACATTACCGAAAGTAAGTCATTTGTTTCTCTCCCCACCACTCCTTTGAGAGTATGGCTCCAGGCTGAACGAATATAGACTTCTAGGCACTTCTGAGGTGCAGTCTACTAAATTTGTTACAGAACCTATCCTCTTGAAATTGGATATTTCAGGTGACCCTGACTGGTAGGGTCACAACCTTTGTGCACTGAAAATAACCTTCGTTTTCAAGGTATTTTACCTGTGCGGCATTTTACTTACCTTCACAGAAGATAGAGTACTATTTTTATAACATTCCCAGGTGTTCATTCCCTTATTGAATGATAATTGTATTCTGCTCTCTTTGTAGGGGTTGCCCTTGGCTGCCTAGCCATCGCTACCACTAGGAGAACCTGGAGAAGCTAGCAGGAAATCATTCTACATATCTGCAGGTCAGTTTCTCTCCATCTGAAAATAGAAAGAAGAAAAACAGTCCAAACAGGCCCTTCTTTCATCACATCAACAAATTGTTTCTTTAAATTGAAATTGACAACAAAGAGTAATGGACTGACAGTAACTAGTCAGCGTGAGCAAATGAGAGTGAGAAATTGGTCATGGGTGTGCCCATGCACCCTAGCTTAATGTTTCCTAAAGGATAGTAGCTGCTGCTCAGAATGTCTAGAACCTGCCACTTTGGAAAGACTCCCACGACTGTACAAGAGATGGGATTATGGACCAGAAATACAAGTGTCACAGAACTCACAAATGCTCATGAGAACTCACTTTAGAACGATGGCCTGAAAGGTTACCCAGAGAATTGCTAGAGGTTAAGATTAATTCTAAACCTTCCAGTCATCACCTTTTTCGTTTTTGCAAAAGAGTTTCTAAAATACAGCATGAGCATGATGAGAGCCAGAATTATTATATAATAAAATTCCTGTCCTTAGAAACCTCATTGATTGCATATTGATTATTTGTGCTAGCTACTGTAATTTCTCTGCCTTATATAATAAAAACAACATTTTAATGAAAAGAATCTTAACCTGGTTCCTTAATTGTGGTCTTGTACATATTGCCATCAACCACTCATGTAATTAACACAAACATACTTCTCTCTCATGACAGTAAATACTAGAGTGATTTTTCCAGGATCGTTAAATCCAGTGGGCATATGGAAAGGGGATCGCAGGTTACACAGCTTTTGGGACAAGATCTACGTAGTGTTCATCATAGGATGGCAGGACATTGAGAAAGCATGCCACTTCACGTCAAAGGGTGTATACAGTATCTCTATGAGACACGGGTCTCCAGGACAAGCCATCTTTGGGAAACAGTAATATTCCACTAATTATGAATCTGGGATCTAACAGCATGCCTAAGTATCCCCACATACCATTTGAGTTAGCTGACACAAGTGCACTTTTTCAGATGACTCTGGGAGTATTGAAAGTTTTTCCCAGCTGCTCCCTATTTTATTCTTATATAAACAGGGAGACATGAAATCATTTTCGAGGAAAACACTTGCAAAGGCTACAATTAGGAATAATTTCTCTGGCGTTGTGATGCCAGTGATAATATCTAATAAGCTGCTCTTAAATGTAGCTCATTCTACTGAATGAGTACCCACTACAAGAGTTAATCAATAGGCCATAAACATTTCATTAAGGGCTGATAAAGTAGATGTAGGCTAAATGTCTAACCAGGAGAGGGGGTGCAGTTTGTGGTGACAGGTGATAGAAGGGGGAAGGTGAAAGATCCACGAAAGATGTGATGCACGTGGTAGTGAAGGGTTATTGAGCAGTGAGAGGTCATACAACTATGAGGAGAAGTAATGTAGGTAGCAGTGAGAGATAGTAGAGCAGCAAAGGGTCAAGAGAACCTTAAAGGGGAAGTTTGCTCAGAAATGTTTTTGTTCCAAACGATCGAGCATGTATTTTTAAGCATACTGTAATTGATTTAAAGAAAAAATCCTATGCATCTTACCTTAGTTTTCCTCACATTTACAAATATGAAAAGAACAGGTTGGGTGCCGGCCTCTTGTGCAAATCTTATCCCTGGATACATCGCCCTAAGTTCACATGCCTTTGTGGCAAGAATATAGATCACCCGCCCCTCAAACTGACATCACTTATCCAAAAGATATGCTCCACCTATTTTCATGACCTTCGTGGCCAGAGTAGCCAAATGTACTCTGTCATCACCCACGCCATAACGTTACCTAACGCAGAACCAGGAAGATAAACACACACATACTCTCACAGCACGAAACGTTTCTTTCTTTCACAAATAGGAGAATAAAACATTTATTTTGAAGAAAACAATAGTCTGCAATTTATCTGAAATCACTACTCCCACAGTACCGGCCTTCAAGGACGCTAGAGTCTTCAAATAAGAAACAGATCACATGCCAAAAATTCAAGCGTGCCAATGACCTGGAAAGGTTTTTCCCGGTCAAATCGGCAAAACCTTGGAACTCACTCCCTACCACTGTGTCAGGGGTACTGGAACTAAGAACATTTAGGAAATACTGAAAAACCCTGTCATTCAAATAAATCTGCCCTCCCCCACTGCACTTATGCTCCCTTGTCTCAAAATAAATACATACAAATAAATAAATACATAAATATAACAAGTACTTTTATTTTTCACATAACGCTCAAAATAGAAGATTAAGTCCATGAAAAAATTATATCTTTAGCCAATAGAAGTTATAGCTAGCGAACATCTCATGCTTCGATAGATTTATATAAGTTCCTCATGAAACACTGATTGCGTTCAGCGATCGATTAATCCCTGTGTTTCATTTCTTCTATGTTCCTTGTATCCTTATGTTACATTGCTGATCTTTCTTGAACCCACATGATGTTCCATTAGTCAGAAGATAAGGAGACGTTTCACTTTCAAACGCAACGTCTTCACACCAGCTTGTTTTCATATTATGAATGCTGACAGGTTGCCCCTAATTGCTACTACCGCTAAAGGACAGATTGGTCCATGGCGATCATCCCATATAATGGTTATCAATTAAGTGCCGTTGATTGTCATCCAATGTTGATTGAAGAATCCATCAGACGGGGGCTGGAAATGATGGCATGCGCAGAACGGTAGAAAATAGCTATGTAAATGACAGAATTTCAGTAGACATTTTATAATTGAATAAATACACATTGAAATATGCTAGCTAACAAGTTACGTTATAATTCATTAGCAGACAAAAGCGAATTAGCAACACCCACACCACACGCAATGAACACAGAGCTGTCAATACGGGGAAGTAGGTCACACCATGATATGCAGTTAAGTGCACTGAAGTAGTCAGACCACTCAATGGGAGGGAGATCCAGGTGCACCCGTTTTACTTCTTTGCAAAACCTCCTTTGCAAAAACTCGTCCGGAATGAGTTCATGTGCCTCACAAGATTGGTTGGGGTAGAGGGCCCAAAGACGGTGGGCAAAGGGTAGGAGGAAAAGAGGGCACATGTGTTCCAATGAGGCAATTAGGAACATAGAGCCTCATTACGAGTTAGGCGGTGAGTGGTAAAATTGGGGGTAAATGAGTGACTGCCAATTTTACCACTATGCTAAGTTATGAGTTTTGGTTTTGAGTGGAGGATTTACCTCCAGCAAAACCTTGAAGGTAAATCTTTCCACTCAATGCCAAAAAATTGGCAGATTTGGTGGAATTACCGCAGCAATAATTCTGCCACGATAATTCTGCTAAAAAAGCCCCATTGGGTCCAATAGACCCAAAATAAATGGGTAATTATACCACCACCGCCACTTGTAATCAGGCGGGAATTCCGCCTGACCAAGTGGCGGTGACAGTAATTCTTCAGCGCTATTTTTTTGAGGATTTACCTCTGAATTTCTGCCAAAATCATAATGAGGGCCATAGGTCTTTGTTTGATTACAATCTGAATGTGTGCATCTGGGATGCCATCCTTTTCACCACTCTTCATGGACCTTTCAGAAAGCCTTTACCGATTATTCTGTATTCACGATAAATTCAAACAATGTCAATATTACATCTTCCTTCTGTTGTATTGTAAATATTAAAAGATGTGATTGCATTATTTACAGATGATTTTTGATTTTTTCACAATGTACATTTTACACAGATGGTTTAAAAAGATTTAGAGAATCGAGAAGCATATGTCTCAAGAATTTCAATTCCCAAAAACGTTTCCATGATTTTGAAATAAAAGCACAAATAATCGCATTGACATTTTAGGTTTTAATATATATACAATGATATACAATGACAGACGAAAGGAAAGGTCAAATGAAACCATTTTTGAAAGCATATTTAACACAATTACATTGCCAAAAATAAATAAATAAAAATACATTATTGAACATTAACATTGCAAGTATTATACCATAACATTATTTTTTTAATCGATACAGTGTCCAAACATTGGGCAACACATTGAAACTTGGTTGTGAAAAATGTGTGAAGACAGCTACAAATCATTTAAATCTGTAAGTCAACCTATCAAAAAGTTAAAGTTTTGGAGGTCAAGCCCCTTACACAATGTTGTGTGGCATAGTCTGGGCCCTTGAACAAACTCTGGAGCCATTCCTTGTGTATGCATGGTTGGCACAGTCAATGTCAGATCTTTCACAAATTCCAAAACCATCTCCTAGAATATTGGCTTGGCCACCCACTGTTTGCTTTGTTTTGTAACCGCCATGCAGTAACAAAGCATCCCGAAAGTTCCTGCAGTTCTTGCTTGTTCCCTCCCAATGTTCTTGTTCTACGTAAGTACAGCCAGTCTTGTTCTGGCTTCCATACCGTCTATGCCAAAATGCAACCTTTTTGGCCTCAACTTTAGGCACATGTTATAGAACATCTCTAAATCTCCAGTGTGGCAGAATTCAGTGAGTCCCTTCAGGTCTCCTGAAAGCTTTTTGTCATACACAATTTTCCCCAGTGCTGCGTGAGGAGGGGAACCTGACACCAACCACTTCTTCTTACGCTCCTACTCCACAATCAATGGGCCACTTCCACATCTGTGGAAATGTTCGTTTTCTCTCTATGAGTGTATGTTGGAACAATGGCGCATCAATGAATGCCACTTTTCAAGTAGAATTTCTACAGATCCATTGCAAGTTTTTGAGCTCCACCAAAGATGGTTGCTGATAGACTGAGACAACTTTAAAATGTTTTCTGAATCCTTTTTGTACCAGCAGCTGTAATTTATTTAGAAATTGATTTTGCAACGTGCCATACATCACATTGATGCTGTATGTGTGGGAACTGCTCTCGCATGGCCTTTGCTATTCCAACATGCCTGTCAGTGGCTATCAGGTCTGGATTCTAGAAGTTCGATTGTTTTAACGAAACCATGTTTCTTCATGGCAACACATGATGTACATTCAGACACCTGCACAATGACTGAACTCGCTATTTTTTTACTTTCCATATCTTGAAAGTGGTAAGTATAGTATTTAGTGTAGTGGAAAATCCTGGACTGTCACACTATCTGTCACCAGCAAGCATGACGCTTTTGCCAGCAAGTGTACTGTCAATTGATATCTGTTTGTGTTTCCAGGCCTGCCTAATAGAGGGGAACAGGAAATCCTCTGATGTTTGTAGTACTGTGTTTTAGCAAGGAACTCAAGTCCCACAAATTCACAGAAACTTTAAAGTTGACTGAATGTTGAACCACTGAACAGCAAAGCAGATTAACAAAGTACATTTACAGCAGGCACATTTTCAAGCATAGGTTGTGCTGACCATGAAAATTTTTATGGTGGTCAACACAGCTGGCCTGGATTTTCAGGTTGGTGCCTTTGACTACACCAGTAAAATTCACCAATGGCTCCCCACATATCCTCCTATGTAATTTAGGATCACATTTAATCATTTGTATCATTTCTGGCAGGCAGCAGTCAAATACAATGTATTTTTGCTCCTTTAAAAGCCAATCATCTTGCAGTACTGTGGTTTGTGATTCGATGGTGGTGGACAACTACCACAAAATAGGAATACTGAAGTTGAGATCATGAGGAGATTTGTCAATGAATTGTGAAGAAGCTTCAGTTATTTTGGGTTGTGATATTTCCTCATAAATTGAGAAATGGATAATGTAATGTTTCGTCGGTGGACATTTGTAGACTGTGTAGATTGTGTCAACGGGTCTGCAAACAATTCTGATATATTTTCTGTGTCTTCAGTTTCACCTAGGCAACAATTTGCAATGTAGCAATGATCCCTGGTTACTTTCCATGGCTCGCTGGTGACATTACATTCATATTCCAGCCGTGTCACGCCTCCCTTGTCATCTTCCGCCCCCTGGGCCCCTTCCCCCTTACCTACATGGCTGGGGCCTCGGCGCTCGCACGGGCCGCGTATCCATTCCGCTTGGCCTTCGGCGGCACGTTGCCCCTTGTGGCGTCCTTGGCGCCTCTGTCCCTGCCTGTCCTGGAGCTTGCCTTGGTGCTTGCGGGTGCGCAGGTGTGCCCTCCGACAACACAGGCACCCCAGGAACCCAGCGCCCTGCACCAGATGGTCACGTGAACCAATTAGCGGTCACGTGACCCAGAAGAAATATAAGACTCAGTCACATGACTAGGTGGGCAGTCATTTGGCCTGGAAAAGAGTCACGTAACCCGGAAAAGACGCTTAAAAAGAGTGTTGGTCCGTTTCCTCATTGCTTCTCAGCTGTCTTCACCGGCGAGTCGCTATCTGGACCTTTTCTTGTTGTAATTATGGATTTTTGGACCTTGTTTTTTGCTTAGCTGGATTGATTTGGATTTGCCCATTTGAACCTTGTATTCTGGAACTGTGCTGACCACCGGACTGTATTACTGGACTGCTACCTAGATTATCCTTTGGATTTGTTTGCCCTGGACATTTAGTTGTTGGTTTTCCACAACTTCTTGGAACATTTCTGGTACTACTGCTTTCCCAGATTCAAGTATTCAGCCCAATCTCCGCAACCTTGACTACCAGCATCCTGCCCTCCGTTCCCTCAGGCAGGAACAGTTAGGTCCCACGTTAGCACCTGTTATCCTTGGGGTATGTGTTTATTATTCTCCTCTTCACCATTTTATATTGTGGTATTATTAGACTTGCATTCTAACCTTGCTTTTCTTTTCAGCCACCCGGGGACCCGGTGCTTCCTGTTCCTGCCTATCTCCTGCAGCCCCAATAACTGGTCAGCGAGTACTTTACTGTTCTCTGACTGGTGCTTGGGGACAGAGGCATTATAATCTACGTGGACCTCAAGTCATAACAGACTGAGAAGCCACCTCCCACGAGATTATGGATGCCTCTGGCTGCCCTTGTCCAAGCAATCCCTGTCCTAAGAACTGATTTGACTGCAGCCACTGCAGCCATCCATCAGCGATTAGATACAATACAAAGCGAGAGACATGCCTTACATCCTGATGAAGAATTCGGAGACGCCCCTTCCCAGCCAGAACCCCCTGTAGCACCAACTGCTCCAGCCCCGCTCTATGTACCTACATCCTTCCCATTAGCAGCTCCTGAGAAATTCCATGGAGACCCTCGGAAGTTTCGCACCTTCCTAAATCAAAGCAAATTACACTTTTTATGCCGTCCCCAATCCTTCCCTTATTCCACCACCAAAGCTGCTTTTACTTTGTCTCATCTAACAGGCATCGCCGCCACCTGGGCCAACCCGTTGCTGGAAAATGATAGTCCTGTATTGTATGACTTTTACAGGCTAGTAGAAGAAATGACTAAGGTGTTTGACACACGCCACAAGGCACAGACACGGGACCTGGAACTCCTTGATTTAACACAAGGAAAAACCACCTTACTCGAATACATAATACAGTTTAATCAATTATCAGTCGAGACGGCCCTTTATGGCCAGATGAAAAGAAAGCAGCTATGTTCTATAAAGGACTAAGTGATCACATGAGAGATGCCCTTGTTGTAGTTGCCTCACGTCCTACACAATACTCTGAATTAGTGGATTTAGCACTACAAGTAGATGCTAGACACTCTGAAAGGAAGACGGAATCCAAAAGACCAAGTCCCTCATTCTCCTCACATCCTACCACGTCTGAATCACCCAGTGAACCTATGCAAATTGGGGGTGTCTGCAGTCCCATATCCCCTACTGAGAGAGAAAGGCGCAGACAGGCCAACACCTGCTTTTATTGTGGCCTGAATGGCCATTTTGTTAAAGAATGTACCAGATGGCCCAAACAACGATCTAGGGGTTTTCAGAAGGCTCGTCCCTAGAGCAGGGGGCACGGACAAGCCCACCAACACAGCATCCTATGCCCCCTCCCTTGTCACAAGTCACGCAACCTTTGTCTCTCTCAGCCGTTCTGATTTCTGCTGATAACATCAAACATCAGGTTCAATTGGTCATAGATTCCAGAGCCACGTGTAACTATGTTGACGTTTCACTTGCAGCGTCACTTAACCTGCCTTTACAGAACAAACTAAAACCTGAACCCGTACAGGCTGTAGATGGGTCTCCATTGCTTTCGGGTCCTATCAGACAACAAACAGCACCCATGACCCTTCTCATGCAAGACACACATCAAGAAGTCCTTACTTTTGACCTGATTAACACCCTGCAATATGGTTTGATCCTTGGCATCCCATGGGTATGTACACACAACCCTGTCGTCAACTGGTCCTAAGGTGTAGTGTTTTTTGAGTCAATATACTGCCAAGAACATTTTCTTACTCTTCCGGATCCAGTAACCACACCCACCCAAGTACTGGGCGCCATGGTCCAGATGTCCATACATGACCCACAACCGATGGAGCTGGATATCTCAGAACATGTAGTCGGTCTCGTTACCAACCAATATACCTCCCGAATACCATGAGTATTTAGAGGTTTTTGACAAAAAAGCCTCAGAACATTTGCCACCTCACCAGTCTTACGATTGCCCCATAGATTTGGTTCCTGTGGCCGGATATACTCCCTCTCCCCTCTAGAGGATGCCATCCTAAGGGAGTATATACACCAATCTCTTCAAGTAGGGCATATTTGGTCGTCTCAATCCCCTGCTGCAAGCCCAATTTTCTTCATCCCTAAAAAAGAAGACGACTTCCGCCCATGTATTGATTATCGTTGCCTTAACCATGTTACTGTTAAAGATCGCTATCCCATCCCCCTCATCAGTCCTTTACTGGATTGCCTTGCAAATGCCACAGTCTTTACTAAACTCGATTTACGTGGATCCTATAACCTTATACACATCCGTAAGGGTGATGAATGGAAAACCGCTTTTTGCACCAGGTATGTACACTGTTATGCCCTTTGGGCTTTTTAATGCACCAGCAACATTTCAAAGATTTATGAATGCCATTTTCCAAGATATTATTGACACCTTCATGGTCGTTTACCTGGATGATATTTTGATATTCTCAAAGACACAATAAGAACACACTCTACATGTCCGGGAGGTCTTAAACCGACTCCGTACTCACCATCTTTATGCCAAACCAGAGAAATGTCAGTTCCATGTCCATGAAGTAGACTTTTTGGGGTTCCATATCGCCTCTCGGGGCCTAGCCATGAACACTACCAAGGTCCAAGCAGTGGTGGATTGGCCTGTAAGAAAAACTGTAATAGAACTACAGTAATTTCTTGTTCTCGCCAACTTTTACAGACATTTTATCGTGGGTTTCTCCTCTATTGTTGTACCATTAACTCATCTTACAAGTCCAAACACCCCGTTTATATGGACCTCTTTGCATCAGAACGCGTTCACAAACCTCAAGACGGCCTTTACTACTGCCCCCGTTCTACAACACCCCAACCCGGAACTACCCTATGTCCTAGAGACGGACGCCTCCTCTTATGCCATGGGTGCCGTCTTGTCCCAGATGTGTCCTACCACTGGCCTACTAAACCCAGTCGCTTTCCATTCACGTAAATTTACTCCAACCGAAAGTCACTACACGGTCACAGAAAAAGAACCCTTAACGGTTAAGGATGCTTTTCAGGTGTGGCGACACCATTTATTGGGGGCTAAACACCAGGTCACAGTTGACACTGATCATCGTAACCTCCAAGATTTGGCAACGTTTAAATGCACTAACAGTCGAAAAGTCCATTGGTATTTGTTTTTTTCTGCCTATGATTTCATCATAAAACACCATCCAGGCCCCGCACATGGAAAAGCAGACGCCCTGTCACACATTCCCGGGGGCACATCACTCACCATCTTTCCCGAAACCTTCTGGACAGCAAACATGTAATCGGTGTATGCACACCACCAGCGGATCTATTAACTACACTCTGCCACTAGGTTGGCACGCATCCAGACCACTTATGCGAATGGGAATTGGACATTCATGACGGGTTGCCATTCATACAAGACAAACTGTACTTGCCTACCCCAGACACACGCACATTAGCTTTGGAATGGTCCCATGATGCAGCTGTTCATGGTCATCCCGGCCAGAAACGTACCTTGGCCTTGCTCCAGCGTTGGTGCTGGTGGCCCTCTATGAGTAGGGAGACAGTGTCCTACGTGGCCTCTTCTTTGGTCGGCGCTCAGTGTAAGAATAGAAAGGGTCGGCCCCTCAGACTATTGCAGCCATTACCCATACCATTGAGACCCTGGCACACTGTCACCATGGACTTTGTAACAGACATGCTCTGTGTAAAAGGCTATGACATGATATGGGTGGTGGTGGATTCCTTCACAAAGATGGCACGACTCATTCCTTGCATTGGAATACCCACAGCCCCTGCCCTGGCTAGCCTTTTTTTTCATCACATCTTCTGTTCCTTTGGGTTACCTTCTATTCTGGTTTCCGATCGGGGGTCACAGTTCACAACCCGCTTTTGGCGGTCACTCACCAAGTTACTCAGAATTGACACACGTTTCTCATCCTCCTACCATCCTGAGACAGACGGGCAGACCAAATGTGTCAATCAATCCATGGAACAATATCTGCGTTTCCTTTCCTTACAACACCAACAGTCCTGGTACCAGATACTCCATGTGGCCGAGTTCGCATATAACAATGCACCTCATTCATCCACAGGTTACTCACCCTTCTATTCCCTTTATGGCCAACACACTCGTGTATTTCCTGTTCCTGATCTACCACCCACACTACCTCCCTCTGTTTCTTCCTGTGTTACCAACCTAAGGGAAATACACGCACAAACCCTAGTACACCTTGAGGAGTCACAGGTTAAGATATGTAAAGCAGCTGACAAGCGGCATGCTGAGGCGCCTCTCTACACTATAGGGGACATGGTTTGGCTTTCCACTAGGCATCTTCCGTTACCGGGCTGCCGCAAGCTCCTGCCCCGTTCTGTTGGTCCATACCGAATAATCCAAGTAATCAATCCAGTAGCCTACCAACTCTCAATGCCCGTCTCTTGGCACATCCACCCGGTATTTCACACTTTCCTTCTTAAACCATGTCCAGACAGTATGCGGGTATTCCTGCCTCCTTCCCCAGTCCTGAAAGGAACCTCAGTCGAACACAAGGTTAATGCTATTCTTGGATCCTGTGTCATTCGAGGCTATCTATACTATTTGATAGATTGGTTGGGGTATGGGCCGGAGGAAGTTCCTGGGAGCCCGCTAGTCTAGGTTAATGCCCCTTTGCTGGTTGCTCGGTTCCATGGGGATAATCCTCTCAGCCCACGAGGACGTGTGCCCTTGGGGTTGGGCTCTGTATCGCCTCCCTTGTCATCTTCCGCCCCCTCAGCCCCTTCTCCCTTACCTACCTGGCTGGGGCTCGGTGCTCGCACGGGCCGCAGATCCATTCCGCTCGGCCTTCGGCGGCACGTCGCCCCTTGTGGCGTCCTTGGCGCCTCTGTCCCCGCCTGTCCCGAGGCTTGCCTTGGTGCTTGCGGGCACGCAGGGGTGCCCTCCGACGACACAGGCACCCCAAGAACCCAGCGCCCCACACCAGATGGTCACGTGAACCGATTAGCGGTCACGTGACCCAGACGAAATATAAGACTCGGTCACGTGACTAGGTGGGCAGTCACGTGACCCGGAAAAGAGCCACGTGACCCGGAAAAGACACTTAAAAAGAGCGTCGGTCCATTTCCTCATTGCTTCTCAGCTGACTTCACTGGCAAGTCGCTATCTGGACCTTTTCTTGTTGTAATCACGGATTTTTGGACCTTGTTTTTTGCTTACCTAGATTACTTAGGATTTGGCCATTTGAACCTTGTATTCTGGAACTGTGCTGACCACTGGACTGTATTACTGGACTGCTACCTGGATTATCCTTTGGATTTGTAAGCCCTGGGCATTTAGTTGTGGGTTTTCCACAACTTCTTGGAACATTTCTGGTACTACTGCTTTCCTAGATTCAAGTATTCAGCCCAATCTCCGCAGCCTTGACTGCCAGCATCCTGCCCTCCGTTCCCTCAGGCAGGAACAGTTAGGTCCCATGTTAGCACCTGTTATCCTTGGGGTAGGTGTTTATTATTCTCCTCTTCACCATTTTTTTATTGTGTTATTATTAGACTTGCATTCTAACCTTGTTTTTCTTTTCAGCCACCCGGGGACCCGGTGCTTCCTGTTCCTGCCTATCTCCTGCAGCCCCAATAACTGGTCAGCGAGTACTTTTCTCTTCTCTGACTGCTGCTTGGGGACGGAGGCATTATAATCTACGTGGACCACAAGTCATAATAAGCCACTAGACATCTGCATCATGACTCAGAATCTTGATTGGACCATGCTGTGCCTCAAAACTTAGTTGTTCCATGGTGACATTTGTTTGGCAAGCAACATCATTTGTTTCTGTCATTGTCTGAGTCTTTATGCTCCTTTTCCTCCCTGGTCTCTAAGAGATTGAAATAAAAATATCCTCAATTTACAGCACACACACAGAAGATATGAATTACCAAGTAAAAATGTAATATCAGCACAATATCCACTTAAAAACATCTCCTAAACAAACTGTTTTTTTCTTTCCCCATGTTTTCTTTATTTGTCTTGAAACAGTGGACTTTGATGGGCCAACCACAAGACCAAGCTGAAAAAAAGCATTTTTACAGTGCATAATCCCAGCAAATGTCTTTTCCACTCAAGGAAACATACGCACATATTTACAAATAAAACCAACTTTACGTATGTAAAACATCTCAACATATTAAAAATGACACCAATAAGATGTATGGATAAATTATATTTTAGAATATGTTATGAATACCTCTGGTCTATATGTCTCTTAAATTTCAACCGATTCAGTGGTACATTCCTGGGACAAAACATTAATTAAAAAAATAATAATTGTCAAGCCCATTTAATTGTACAATCTTTCATCTCACAAAGTGCTTCTCAACAACGTTTTTTTTAAATTATTTAGTTTATTACAAACTTTTAACAATTCCATTCCATCCTTCATCACATCAATTCATTCTATTACAGGAAGGCACAAAAAAAGCTGAAAAAGAAGAAGAAGAGGAGAAGAACGCAAAAAAAAACACATAATCTAAAACCCTAACATACTACTAAAATTTGGAATATCCTTAGATTCATAATTCAATTCATCAACCAATCTTAAAATCCAATAATTATATCTCATTCATTCTTTTTCCCCTCTCCCTTTCTTCTCCCTTCCTTAAACAAAAGAAAGCTAATACCTTCCAAAAGTCTTATTAGAGCAAATGTCATCCTAAAATTAGTGCCACCACATAACAGTTGCCACCAATTTTCTTCACCCATCAACCGGTATTCCCATCTAAAATTACCCAAACATATATTTCTCCACTCATTTAACAATGTGCAGTTCATAACCAAATGTTTCAATTATTAAACTTGGTTACTTACTTCCCAGCCTCGTCACCCCTTGTATTTATCATCTGTTCCCGTGTTTCCAGCTCTCATTATTTCCTTGGTAGGTAATACATTCATGCAAAAATGTATACATTGGTCGCAATGATATCTACTCGGGAATGTTTCCATATATTTAGGCAGCCTATTTAGATGTTTAATGTCCTCTCTCAAGTGTGTAAACATCTTATACTTATTCTTTTTCTCCCATGTTTCTCTCCGATTGTTTGCCCACAGAATTCTTTTCACTAAATTTGGATTCATTTTTAATTGATCTTACGCCATTCCCAATTTTATTAACATCTTCTCGCATGCAGTACACCATAATCTTAATGTTCCATCATTTTCCCTACCCGCCTTCAAAATATCAAATTTAATTTTGCTGTCCTCACAGATTATTTTCCTGAACAGTGATAATGTTGACCATACCCCCTCTCACATACATAGACACCAGCCCTAGCTCGTTTCTAATAACAGCTATCGGTACACAATTTGGGAGACTTGATGCTCTCTGCCAAAATATTCCCTCTAGTGTATCCCACGTCTCCCAAAGTAGTTTTAAATAATTATTGACTGGAAATTATAAGGTTAGTCATTGTAAAATTGGTCGGTGCTGTAATGTTTTCTTTTTAATGTATTTTGCTTTGGGTAGGAAGTTAAATATTATTAACAAAAACAGAAAACTTTCATACAGTGAAAGGTTACATGCATTTCAGTTTCATAGTATGTTTTGGGGAGATTTTACTTTAATTGTTGCATGTCTATGGGTGATGGAATTGTTTGCACTTTTCTAACAGTATTGCACATTTTATAAAAAATAAAACACTTATGTTAATTTCAAACCAAATAAAGTAGATCCACAACTACCAATGTACTGCAAATTCTAACTATGCATACCTCATACTCCGGACCGGTTTCAAATGAGGGAGGGATCGTTGTCGAAGATCCAGCATCCCCTATAACATAGTAATTGTTTTAATACAGATGTAAAAGCAAAATGAAAAAGAAAACATCAGATGCAGACAATGGTCCATATTGAGTGACACTCCAACACGACACTTTGTGTAAATAATTAATATTATACTTAATAATCTTCAGTATGTTTCAATTCAAAGTAGGCCAAATGCATGTATTGTTCAGACGTATATAAAGGATTAGCATAAAATAATTACTGGATAGGGGAGTGATGCTGCTGTTGACTCATTTATTTTATGTATATAATCAGAAAAGAGTCCAACTGGAAAGGTACATTAGTATTATAAATTTGAACAAATCCAACTCTCAAAACCATTACTACGTGCATGTGGCTTGGCCTCACCATTGGGATAATTAACGCGTCTGTGGTTTCTTCATTGTTGAAGATCGGTACTTCCATCATTGAGCTCTACGTAAAGAAAGACATGTTAACCAACAAATATAAATACATTTAGCGAAAGTGGGATAGAGAAAGTAGTTTAAAGTGATTTTTTTTTAAAGTACAATGCTTTGAGTCGCAAGCACAAATTGTGTAATATAACATTGATGTAAATATTCCCCAAAAAGTCACAAACGGTCATCATTTTACCTTTCCTCACACTAATTCATTAGATTGTGAGATCATTTAGAAGACATATGTATAGAGAGCACTCCTTTTATATACCAACATAGATAACAAATTCTTCGTCCGTCACTCACAGGAGCCAGCGTGTGCTGAAATTTAGTCAGAACTGCATTGGGAAATAATTTGCAAAGGCGTCTGGGGAGACGCTTTTTAGTGTAGTGGGATGCTTCGTACATATTGCCTGAGAAGTGCATGCTGCAGACACGGAATTGATTGCCCCTCACGTCTTTCAAGACATCCTTGGCTCTGCTTTCAATCTCGGACAATGGAAATCCAGAATTTGAAAGCCATCTTCTTATTAAATCTAAATCCTTTGAGAATAAATGCAGGACTGTGCCATAAATTTTGAGATGGCACACAGTAGGGCAATCAAATGATACATGAAAGCATTCCTGAAATGGCTGTAACATCTGTTAAAGAAATATAAATAATTATTAATATTAATAAATATCACTGTGATCACATAGCTTTGTTTGTAAACTTTGATTTTTTTTTCCAAAAACTCTGTAACCTGGTCTAATTATCACAGCGATCAAATTAGTCAGAACTCATTGTTATACCAAAAATTGTAACGTATTACTAGTCCATTCAATAAAGTTTGAGCCACTAAAAGAAAACATGCGTTGAAAACATGAGCTACGAAACATTACATTTTGATACAGCGCTCTGGAATGAGATGTGCTAATTCCAGAGATAAAAATACCTAAAACATTCGATAATGGTGAACTCTTCGAGATCAATTAAAATTAGAATACACTGTACATTGCGTATAAAACAATACAAACTTTCAGAGCAACGACTGATGAAACTACAGAACGAAATAGTTGACCAACCCTTACTTGGACACACAGATGAGTCTATTGAGCAAGCTTGGTAACAAGTAGATCAATAGCAATATACCTTGTGGATTGCAGAGATGTTCCCTAGTGAACATTCAAGGTGTTTATAAAGGCTTAGAAAAGTGGGTGTGTATGTGAATGAGTGTCGTGTTTGTTGACACCCACCAAGCCTCAATGCCAATGTTTGGCATCCTCATACCCATGCACCCGGCTCCCTAAGAAGCGCACGGTCTGCTATTGATTCTGGAGGGGGATGTATGGGCATGAGGTGAGCGCAATATGCCCAGAACAATGTTCAAGAGATACATACATATGTTGATTGCAGTGATGGGGTTTTCAAAGGGGTCTGGAGACACTGTGTCTGGGAAGGCCATGTGGACAATGGTTGCAGTGCAGTAAACACCTTTGAGGTGTACATGGCGTTTGGCAACTTGAGTGTCCCCATGCACCCAGCCCCCTCAGGAGCACACGGTCTCATAGGTGCGAATTGCCATTGATACTGGAGGGGGATGGATGGGCGTGAGGTGAGCACAAAAGGCTCAGAGCAATGTTCAAGGGATACATACATATGTTGATTTCATGGACGGGGTCTTCAAAGGGGAGTCTGAAAACACTGGGTCTGGGGAGGCAATGTGGACAATGGTCACAGTGCAGTAGACCCCTTCGAGGTGTTTAGGGTGTTTGGCACCTTGAGCGTCGCCATGCATCCAGCCCCCTCGGGAGAGAACAGTCATAGGTGAGAACTGCCATTGATACTGGAGAGGGATGGATGGGCATGAGGCAAGCGCAAATGGCCAGAAACAATATTCAAGGGATACATACATATATCGATTGCAGGGACAGGGTCTTCAAAGGGGAGTCTGGAGACACTGTGTCTGGGGAGGCCATGTGGACAATGGTCACAGTGCGGTAAACCCATTTGAGGTGTCCATGGTGTTTGGCACATTGAGCGTTCCCATGCAGCCAGCCCCCTCTGGAGCACACGATCATAGGTGCAAACTGCCATTGATACTGGCGGGGGATGGATGGGTGTGAGGCGAGCGCAATTGGCCCTGAACAATGTTCAAGGGATACATACATATGTTGATTGCAGGGACTGGATCTTCAAATGGGAGTCTGGAGATACTGGGTCTGGGAGGCCTTGTGGAAAATGGTCACCGTGCCGTAGATCCCTTTGAGGGGTACAGGGTGTTTGGCACCTTGAGCATCCCCATGCACTCAGCCCCCTTGGGAGCGCACTGTCATAGCTGCGAACTGCCATTGATACTGGAGTGGAATGGAAGGGCATGAGACGAACGCAAAACAACACAAACATTTGCGCCTGATCCTCCTAGACGGTTGGACATGTTGTTGACTTACTGAAAAATTCAAACGACTATTCACATTAACTCTTTTTTTTATTTACTTCGGTAATGTAGATGGCACAGACAAACTATGATTTGTATTGATGTGTTTGCTGTTCGGTTTGTAAAATTCCTTTGTACTGTCTGCTGTCACGGAGGAATTTCGTGCGAATGGAGAAACCAAGCCTTGTATGAATCCACAATGTAAACACACGATAGGCCACAAGCCTGTGCCACCTGCGAAAGAGAAACAGAAATATTTTACTAGAATTAACCAGATAACTGTGCTTGTTTAGTTTGAAAAGACATTTGAAGTATTGAAAAATTACAAATTTGAAGCAAGAACCGTTTGGGACCTAAGGAAATATTGTTTTAAAGTTCAAAGTGAAAGAAATGTCATGTTTGGACGTTACATCTAGTGATGAATACTCCAGTTTTACATTAGTTCAAGAAATGTATTAAAATTACAGAAAAAAACATTTGTTGGTGAGCAATGGAAGTTTCAATGATATATCAGAACAACATCAAATGTTAGCCATCTCAGTTGTCAAACATACATCACATCTAGAGTAAACATACTCATTCCTAAAATTACGAGGGTGAACTGTTGCTCGAAGTTCCTGCATAAGGACCACCATCATTCGGAACACTGATCGTGTGAGGCAGGCTGCTCTAAAGTCAATCCGCTCGGTAACGCATAGCGATGGAGTGTCTTTGTCGGTTATGTAGGCCAAGCATACAGAGTTTTCTCTACAGCAGCAGTTCTCCACCTCGGTTGGCATAACCCTGCAACCCTCACAGGTACACCAGGTGGAAACGTCTTCCATGCGACTGGGTTCAGGCTCCAGTGATTGATCATCACGACTCTCATCCGATTCCCCAACGTTTCCGCTTCTTTCTCTTTCAATGATTTCCTCCTCTATATATTCAGGCCCGTACTGGTATGGCTGTATTGTTGCCATAGTTCCTGATTATTGGATAAGTACAAAATCAAAAGTCAGAAAAATAAGAATGTGATTGTTGGTATACAAGAAGTAGTGTTAAAGAAGGATAAGAGAACGCACTGCCATGTTACAAAAACCCATAGTGCAAACACATGAACAATAGGCACAAACTATGAAATTTCACATTCACACATGTAAAAAATAAGCTTTGTAAAAGTACAATTGGAATATGGTTTGGCAAAGACATTTGCACATAATTTAAGAAACGTTTAAATAAAAAGCAACTACTGAGTTCAATGAGTTCAGATAGTGTACATACCTGTTCGCAGGTCGTCGAACTAGGAAGATAACTGAACACAGCAGGAACAAGTCACGGAGGCTCGGAACGAATTACACTGACACAAAGGAAAAAGAAACTCCAATGTTGTGTTATCAGAAAGGGTTTGTTTACACTTTTCAGGGATCAGGGCGTCTTGGCATTTCCATGGAGATATGTCGATAGATTGCGCACAGAGGACTTTGACATAAGGCGTGCATTGGCATTTTGAAAGAGGGCATAAGCATCTAGTGATGTCAGTTTGAGGGGAAGCCGATCTATATTCTTGCCACGAGGGCACTTGAACTCAGGGCGATGTATCAACGGATAAGATTAGCACACGATCCCAACCTGTTGTTTTCGCATGTGTAAATGTGAGGAAAACTAAGGTAAGATGAATAGGAATGTTTTTTAAGATTGATTATGTCCCTGATCGATTGGGATAATACAATTTCTGAGCAATCTTCTCCTTTAAGGAGAGGGGTTGCAGGTAGTAGTGAGGGGTGATATAGAGAATGGTGTTGGGGGTAAGAGACCGGCAAGGAGAAGAAATGAAGGCAGTGATCATCGCCAACCACTTTCATGGTGGCTGGCTCAAATATCTGCTGCAGCACATGCTCAGCCACAGTCCACCACCACTTGCCATTGAAGCCAAATGGGCACAGGCCAAGCATCAGCACCAACCACCCGCCATTTTATTCATGTAGAGTAGGAATTCCTTCAGTGCTAGTCCCTGGAGAACAACATGCCAACACATACAGGATGCCCAGGCGATAGGATCCTCTCTAAAGCTATACCCCAACATTTGAATCAGACCTTTGCCCACATGCCATCCCAAAGTGAAATGCTATACAGCTTATCTGTACCTGTGTTTGTATGAGTGAATCTTGCACTGCTGGTGCTGCCTGTGCTGTAAATGTTCTGTTTAAGGGAAGCTGCCACTTCTTCTGCCATGATTCACATATTAACACATTGGGGAGAGAGGCGCCAGCCAAACAGTTGTTCAGGAACCATGGGTTGAATCCACCAGTGACCACCTGCATTCTATCCTGGCCACTTAACCTGCCCCTCACCACCAGGTTAATCATTTTCATTACAAGACAGTGCTCCAGGCCCCCATTCCCTCCTCCCCAGCAAGTCTGCATTCACTGTATCTTGCATCTCCTATACCATCCCTATAGTTACCTCATCAGCAGCTGCTCTTTCAGCTGCCCACATCCCGGCCTTAGAAATAGTGAATGGACTATGTTAGGTAAGATTTCCACAGAGCTGGTAAATCTTCCTTTCCTGGTTCAACTCCAGAACTTTTTGCTTTTCTAGTGGGATATTTTTCATTAATACCTCAGTGAGTGGGAACCCTTTTCCACACTCACCTAATCTTGAACTCTTTTTATGGGTGTCATTTTTAAGACTCTCCATAGTGTCTTTTTAAAGTTATCATGTTTAACAACTTATTGGCAATAAGTGCCTGTTGTTGCTGGGTTGCGCTAGGGGCTCCCCATTTAACTTTCTTGTGCTAACCTTGAGTGAACTACAGTTCCTAAGGGTAGAAAGGATCTTTGGATCCCTTTTACATTTTATTCTGTGAAACCAGCACACCCCACCTTATGTGGAGTGCTGGGGAGATACAAAGTATGCTGTAATCACAGCTGCAGTAAAGGCACCTAAGGGTGCTCATTTTACCAAAATGGCCTCTGTCTTCTTTTCCTGCCATTTTTGTGTTTCTTGTCGTTTCTTGTTCCTTCCCCTGATATTCAGGGTGGGAAATTCCTTTGTTTGAGTTTTGTCTTTGGTGGGAGTCCCCTGGACACCCTGCCCAGGCTACAGTCAGTCTGTAAGAACAGGAAGTGGGGGAGGAGTCCAAAACCTCCCCCTCCTTTGTCTCATGCCTTCCTTCAACTGGGCCAAATCCCAGTGGGGGGCTGGCTGTCCTGATTGGACAGCCAGACAACCCTTTCTTGTAAAATGCAGGGAGAGAATGCAGATGTTGTGTTGTAGTTCCTGATAAATACTGGAAACTTGGAAGCTGATGTCATCGACCACTGGAACAGAAAACCGAAGAGGATGATGAAGGAAAAGCGGTGGGAATGATTTCCAGCGACCGGAGAGCCTGCTGTGTAACGGGAGCCCGCTGCAGTCCTTCCTTCCGATCGACCTCGGGTCTCCCAAAATGACGAACCGAACCCAGAGTCTGATGAGACCCACTAGACTCAAGACCACCTGCATTTTGAGCCATCCCACGGGTTGCTGCGACCTTGTGTTCTTGCAATACCCCAATACCCTGGGACCTCCAGCCACTGTGCGGTGCAAAGTCTTCCGAATTCCGAATCTCGCTGAAACTTTGTGGGCATCCTGGTGTATCTCCAGAGACACGAATCGAAAAGTTCCCTCACAAGAGTGCTGGACCTTTGTAACAACGAGAATTCAACCGCAAATTTCTGTCTTCTTCTGTGCTCCTTGAAAAGGTGCCAAACCTGCAGAACCACATTCAGCCATGAGAGAAATCTTGCCTAGAGCCTTCTTCATCGATCCCTGCTGCAAAGTCCCCTCTGAGGTCTTGTGTTCAGTCTCCAGGACAAGGAATCCACTGACTGGGTATTAGGCGGCAGTCCCTGAAGTTCTCCTGCTGCAATCTCTTCTTCATTGCTGAGGTACTGTGTTGGCTTGGGTATATACTTACCTTAAGCCTGTTGGGATTTCTTTGTAGCTTTCGGGTGTTTTCTGTGATTTGGAGGTCCCTCGTCCAGTACACCCAGTCCCACTGCTAGAATCCTGCTGGGGTGTCATCTGCGAAGCCCCTGGACCCTCTTCTAACCCTAGAAGTAAAGTACTCACCTGTTTGCCCAGTTTTCCTAAGGAACTCTGACTTTTGCTACTAAGGAACTTATTCTAACACTGCCTGTTGGTCACTAATCCTAGTGACCCCCCTTCTGCCACTGAGAACACTCATGCTCTAAGGGAAAGACTTTGAAGGGATTCGGACTTCTGCCTAGAAAAGAAATCAAGTGTTTTACTTACTTGTAAAGAGTTGGTGGGTAACTGTAATTCTCAGAATGAACAGTTACAAAAGTTCTTACTGATCTTGAATGTGTGATGCACTATTCTTAAAAGTATGGTTAACATCCTTTCTTCCTTAGCCACTGTTTTGCCAGTCTAAAAGAAAGTAGATGAAAAGGTATTTTACTCTCCTGTGATTAGGTTGTGCCTCTTTACAAAAGTAACGTGTTGGTTTCACCAGATTATTCCTTTAGGGTAATTGTATGAGTGTCCTCCAACTGTTGGTACCACCGGGTTAGTCCTGTTAGGATAACTGTATGAGTGTCCCCCAACTGGGTCTTGCTTCCCCTGACTTGCTGCTAGCCTGTCCTTAATAAGTCTACATTAGGTTGTTGCCTACCTAGAATAACTATTCAGTAAAGTGTGACATTGGGTTTTACTTTCCCCTTCCTTGTGAAGTCACAGTATGTGGGTTTTACTTACCTTGTGTTAGCTGTGTGCCATCCAAAACAAGTTACCAGAGTTATTGCTTACCTCAATCTGGGGTCCCCTGATTACATCCTTAGGCTTTACTCACCTGGTATAACTGTGTGTTATGACAAAAGTAGTTATAGGTTTCTACTGCACCTAGAATAAGTGTTTCATTATTCACCAAAAAGTATATTGTCCAGTTGACTGTTTATGTGATTTGTTTCAAGAGTCACTGTACAACTGGAAGGGCCTACTGTCCTTGCATTACCAAAAGTAATCTAAAAGTAACCATTGGTCTTTTACTCCCAAAGAATAGGCTTGACCTATACTAAATGTGTATAACAAGGTTTTGACTTCCCTAGAACTACTGTTCGGTGTTCCAAATAAGGTCTATGCTTGGGTCTGTGTACTTTCAAGTATAGTGTTGTGTTTTATATTGTGATTTCCTATAATGTGTTAGTACTTACTTAACCCCTAGATTTATCTGGGCCTACCTGTATTTAAACACATCCTTTATTTTTACAATACATAGTGTTTCAGTGTTTCTTTGGAGCATTTGTATTACAATGTCACTTGTACTGTATCTACTGCCCTCTCTCCCTCCTAAAATAAGCCTGGCTGCTCTGCCTAGGCTACCACGTACTCAGGTGGTACAGTCTTATACTAAGAGTGGAGTCTTGTACTGCCTCAGTTGAATGGTTTTGAAGAAGCCCTTAGTTGGACTTCAGAAAAACTGTCCTAACAGACTATGGCAACTTACTATTCTAAACACCAGCCATCTCAGTGTGTTTATTATTTTAAAGGCACGCATGGTTACACGTTAGGCACATACCGATTTCCTTCACAAATGAACAACTACTAGAACCCTGTATGGTGCACCGCAGTGCTAATGGCACTAATCCCTGCATACAGTGGCAGACAGGGACAGGAGCCCTGGTGAAGGCTCTCACTATGCTCAGTTCTAACATGGATGGACTGGGATAGCAGGTGTGCTTCCACTGCTGCTGCATCCTGCCTTTGCCTCTTGTGTGGCAGTGAAGCTTGCACTGCAGTTGCCTGTTCTCTGTGAGTGAAGAATGTACTGCTGCTACATGTGCTGCACTGAGCATAATTGTTTATGGTTTCGGCTGTGTGATAAAGCACTGCTCTGTCCCATAACCCACTCCCTTCCCATAATATCCAAACGGAGACAGGATCCTCCCTGGAGCAGGGCCTTGTCCCCATGCCCCATCCTGTAGGGAAATGAAGTAATGCGTATCTTTGTCTGTACTGTGAGTGAATCTTGCACTACTGGTGCTGTTTGGGCTGCATCAAACAGCTTCTTTATGGTTTAATACCCCTTAAAAGTTGCTAGCTCTCCCACTAAGCTTGTTTCAATATTTTATATGAATTGTGGAAACGTATTAGTATTTACATTGCTTCGGGTACTTGACCCACAAAAAATAATTTGGAGTAAAACGTCTGTAAGCCACTGGGCTATACACTAAATATCTCTTTTCTAGCAAGTGCACTGCTCCCAGTTTGCCATACATCACACTCATGCTATTTTATAAATCCATTCGTACAACAAATCGCCATGTTCAATCTTTCAGTTAAGGGGCTAGTCACTGACTCAGCCTCACTTGCAGGGCTGCACAATTAGTTTTGCCAGAGGGCCAAATGTACCTTACAAGCTATCTACCGGGGGCCAGATTGTTTGTGTGGGGTAGCCAGGTGGGGCACGTGGTGAATTTACGACCCCCCCTCAGACACTTATAGTAAGTATGTGGGGGAACAAATGGGCATTTTGAGGTGTACTTCTTGTCTTTCTTGCTATTTGCGCTTTCAATTCTGTAGTACACGTTATTAACAAGCCAGAAGAAAAACTGATTTGGTCCTGGGCTTCAACATGTTATTAATAGTGTGAGAACAAAATCATCCCTGCACGCCCAGCAGCAATAACCTAACAGAACTGGCTGTCCTGCAGGTGAAAAAGAGATGTGCAGATGTGGCTGACGAGTGATCTCCCACAATAACGACTACATGACTCCACCCGCCACCACAAAACACCTCTGCTTTCAGAAGTACTGCCACAAAACACTTCAATACCCACTATCAACATTGCTTTGTCACCGGGGCAATAAATTAATGTTCTCTTTACAATACTATTATTTGAAGCATCATACAAAGGTGGTGTGTACAGGCCATGGAAAGAAAATATAACCAATATAGTTTTTATCTATACTGCTTACTACCATGCTTTATAGCACTAGTGTTGATAAAATTGTGTACTAAATTGGAGGGTTGTAAATATTTCCCCCAAATGTGCCAGTGTGATGGAGCGTAGCAAGGGAGCCCAAACCAATCAAGAGGTGTTGGGGGTGGCAGGGGGGTCTTCCTCCCCTCCACCCCAGGAATAATTTTAAAACGCAAGCACACACAATGACATACACAATTTAAATTAAAGTACCTTCTGCTCTGGTCCTGATGTTTCCTCTCAGTGCTACAGCTCCTGCGTGTTAGGAAAGATTTCGTAATTGTAGGTAATTTTCCTTCCATGTGGCAACCCCTAAACTTTTTGCTGTTGTTTTGCACCTTGTTCTTGACTTTGCCAGAGAAGTGCAGCCTTCTGCCGCACTCCTCTGGGCTTTCGCTCCTTTTCTTACGGGGAAACTGATATGCCCTTAAGACAGTCAGTACCGGGGAACGCTGTTTCCCGTAGTTTCTTTTATCATGTTGCGGCTTTCGCGCAACATGACACAAGAGGGCACTGTAAGCTAAGTTACAGCTCTCTTGGGTCTCTAGCCTTCTACAGGCCCTAGATACTCTTTTAGGATGGTATTTGATCGGTGCAAGTCATTCAGGGACTGGAATGGTGGCAGCGATCGTTTTGTTTATTTTGAGCTCCTTTTGGCGTTCTGAGCACGTTTTTCGCACTGAACCCAAAATGGTGGCCTGGCTCCCAAAATGGCCAGACCACGAGGCTCCTTTGTCCTGTCCACTGACCGTCTTGCTCCCTTCACCTTCCCCAGGTCGGGCGACCCGGGGCCTTCCTTATTTGGGCATGTACTTTCCCGCGAAACGTGGTTGCTTTCGCGGGCTTCTACATGTCGTTTGTGTGCCTCCAGGGTGTGGGCTGGGATGTCTGGTCCCAATACACATCCTGGGTGCCAGAGAGTCTAGGGTGGTGTGAATGCCTGGGACCACCGTGGTCCGTGATTGGTCCACGTATGGTATGTGTGTTGATGAGCGGATCTCCCATTGGCTCCCCTCCGTTTTGGCGCGAAGGAATACAGGAGCCAAGTATCCTGCAACCACGAGGCTGGACCGAGGAATCGCTGGTGACCCGCTGAAGGAATCCTCCTTTGCACTGCTGTCGTCCTGTGAAACCCTTTCCTCCTTTGATCGAACCAGAAGGCCTGTACTGGTGCTTCGACCTTTGGAATAGCAGGAACAGCTATTCCCGGCGACTTCATCATCTCCTGCCAAGTAAGCCTTCGGAAGTGTCTCTGGGCCATCCAGTTGACTGACCAGCTTACAAGGGAGTCCTGCTCTGTAACCGCCGCCAGGTTGTGTTGTATTTCGAGTCCTGGTCACTCTCCCACGCTTCGTACACTTGGCGTTCCCAAGTCTGAAGGGAGGAGTGTACATTTGGCTCGAATACACACGGCCGCTCCGTTGTCCTGCTGCGGCAACAAACTGTGCCGGTTTCGTCGATTGGGATGTCTTTTTGCTCTACACGACTACGAGGCGTTCCCTGCTCTTCTGAACCTGCCAGCTGCTGAAACTAACGTGGAGAAGCCTGGGTCTGCTTGCTTCGGGGACCGGTGAGTAGTTTAGCTAGGATCTGGTCGCCCTCCTGCAGTATCCCATTGCTTTTCCCTGCTGTGTAAAAACAGCACCCTTTTGGCCGTACTCGCGCTCTGCTTCTGCCCGGTGTGGAGGCTGCGCTTGAGTTGCGGAACCTGTTCTCCTTCTGCTGTGCACTAACCCGAACTGCCTGACTTCCTCCGAAGAGCTTCTCCTTTTGCCCGTTGGCACCGGCGTGGCAGGTACTTTGAGCACAAGGCTCCACTCTTCGCAGGGCTCGGACTTCCATCTAGTTAGGTGCCTCTGAAGGCGAACTGAGTCTAAAGCGTTATCGCACTGCCTGTTTTCCTTCCCTGGCAGGTGGACTACACATTTCGTGCCTCTAATGCTTAAGACTGTCGTATTTGTATATATATTGTGTTGATATGGTATGTGTTGGTTTAGTATTGTGATATTGTGATTTTCTCGCTACGGTCATTGTTTTAAAGGCCTTAAAATAAATGTGTATCTATTTTTGATATAACAACTGTTTGGAGTAGTTTGTAAGCGCTCTTGCTTTGTGTGCTCATTGCGGGCTTTCAGTCACCCTCACCCCTCTTGAGACCTAGTCTTGACCGCCGCGATCGCTACCTTGATTGGTCTGGCTCGTCCAGAGGTTACCCTGTTCCAAGTAATTAGGTTGGCCTTCTGAACTTCTGCGCCACCAGGACAGAGTTCAGAAATCCGTCTTAACAAATTGGTGTACAGCGGTGGGATACGACTGAAGGTATCCAGTGTTGCGCTCGAACTAAGGCATTTCAGGTTATTCCAACCAGTACACGTAGTGAATTGTTGTAGTATAACTTTAAAAAGGCCATAGTCCTATCAAACAGTATGGAAACAAATACCTTGTTAACTTTAAATGCTTCCAAATCAGAAACGCTGAAAAAGATGTGTGCGGAGAGAGGTGTTTCCTCTCAAGGCACTAAATTGGAAATGATCCAAAGAATCGTGGCGTGGCAAGAAGCGCAGCTTGACGCTATAACTTCTGAGGACAGTGCAGAAGGTGGTGGGGCTGCTCTCACTGGTAGAACCGACGGTTCTGCCGCTGCACTGATCCATCGCGACCACGAGGACAGGGAGGATGTGATGTCTAATGTTTCCTCTGCCAGTGTTGATGGGAATGCTATGCTTGAATTCAAGAAGCAAGAGCTGCGGTTTAGGCAGCAGGAGCTTGAATTCAGCATAGCCAAACTAAAAATCGAACAGGCAGAAAAACAGAAAGACAGGGATCACCAGTTGGAACTGGCCAAGCTTCAGGTTGCAAATGGGTCCAAGGGTCCTGGAAATGGGTCTGGGGCTTCCTCTCATCCACGGTTTCCGAAAGATCTGCTCAGTGTGTATGAAGAAAGGAATGACATTATGGACTGGCTGAATGCGTTTGAGTATGCATGCGAGGTTCAAGAAGTTGACAATGCTGATAAGATTGCGTGGTTGCTCAGTAGACTGCCCCATTCTGGCTGTAGTGCCATTATGGAAATGTCGAAGGCTGAGCGAGCTGATTTCGCAATGTTAAAGCAAACTCTCATTTTTGGGAAGACTCCGGCCCAATATTTAAAGCGTTTTCGAGAGTATAAGAAAAAGGAAGGTGGTACTTGGGTATCTTATGTCGCTGAATCTTTGAAAAACTTAACTGGCTGGGTCGAAGGTTATAAGGTTTCTACCTTCGAAGGCATGATAAATCTTGTCATGCTGGAACATATTTTTGCTTCTTCTTCCCCGGAGCTTAAGCAGCATTTGGCCGATTCGAAGGAGATAGATCCTAAGAAGCTGGCCATTGCAGCAGACTTATGGGTGTCACATCGAGTGTCCCATAAGGACAAAACTCATCCTGGTAAGCAGGAGGAAGGGAAAAAGTCCAAAGATATGGAGGGTGGGGAATCTGCTAAATCTTCTTCCCATAAGGGCCACAAAAAGAAAAACAAGGGTAAGACACAAGAGAACTCACAGGGCAGTGGAGGTCCGCCTCCGAAACAGAACTCTGGTTACAATAAGCCTCCCTACGTAAACAGACCCACTGGGGCTTGTTTTTCTTGTGGAGCAACTGACCACGTGAAGGGGGATCCCCGTTGTAAGGTTAGACCTTTGGGGGTCCACTCCGCTAATCTGGCCTTCTCCTCCTACGAGGAAGAAGAGATTACAGGAGCATCCTTCTCCTCAGACTCATTTCCCAGCGGAATAGAGGCTGAGGTAGTTTTAGTGTCCCTGGGTTCCTGGGAGCCTAAAGTCGCAGAGGCTTATGCTAGGATTCCGGATAATACCAAGCACTACTTTAAAGACAGTGTGCTGATCAATGGAGTGGATACTCCAGCTCTTAGGGATAGTGGGTGCAGTCGCACTGTAGTGGATTCTACCTTGGTAGACTCAGAGGAAGTTGCCAGAGCTACTCTGATGCCCACTAAGTTGGCTGACGGCCCCCTCCGTATGTTTCCAGTAATACCTGTAAATCTTACTTTAAATGGTACAGCAGTCAGGATTCCAGTGAGCATTCAGAGAAACGTCCCAGGAAAGGTCTTGTTGGGTAATGATCTCAGAGCTTTAGGGCTCGTAGGAGACACTGCCGAAAGACCCTACACACGGTCTCAAGCACGGGCAGCATTGGCCAAGTCCAATACGCCGCCCCAGCCGAAGGGGAAACCCAAGGCGAAAGGAGTCTACAAGTCAAAACGAGGGAAAGAGAATATTCCCCCGAGCTCGCCTACCACTGCGGTGGAGGAAGTTGGTCAATCGCCCAGGCCTGACGAGGAGGTGGCGATGCCTGAAGTATTCGACCCCAACGATCATCCTGAACTAAAAGACTTGTTAGTTGAAGGAGGTCCTGATAGGGACGAATTCAGTAAAGGCCAAAGTGAGTGCCCATCTCTGGAAGGCCTAAGGAGACAGGCCTGCTCCCAGCTTGAGGGTGAACCTCCTGGGAAGCATAGGATTTATTGGGAAGGTGGACTCCTGTATAGTGAGCCCACAGAGTCTACAGAAGGAGACCATAGGAGGTTGATGGTTCCCCTTGCTGTTAGGCCCTTCCTCCTGCAGTTGGCGCATGAAGTTCCCCTTGCTGGTCACCTTGGTATGAAGAGGACCAAGCAAAGGTTATCCATGCACTTCTACTGGCCCAAGATGGGGGTGCAAGTAGAAAGTCACTGCAGGAGTTGTGCCTCCTGCCAGTTGTCTGGTAAGGTTGGCGCGACAATCCAAGCTCCGTTGGTACCGCTCCCAGTTGTGGGGGTACCATTTGAAAGGGTAGGGATCGACATCGTTGGTCCCCTTGACCCGCAAACATCCTCGGGCAATAGGTTTATCCTGGTGCTGGTCGACCATGCAACCAGGTATCCTGAGGCCATCCCATTGAAAACTGTAACTGCCAAGTCAGTTGCAAAAGCTTTACTCGGCATATTTACTAGGGTTGGCTTCCCTAAAGAAGTTGTGTCAGATCGTGGCAGCAACTTTATGTCGAAGTATATGCAGGCTATGTGGAAAGAATGTGGGGTCACCTACAAGTTCTCTTCTGCATACCATCCCCAGACCAATGGTCTGGTGGAACGTTTCAACAGAACGTTAAAGAGCATGATTGGGGCTCTGGAGGAGCCCCAGAGAAGAAAATGGGATCTTCTTTTACCATGCTTACTGTTTGCCTACCGAGAGGTACCACAGGAGGGTGTTGGCTTCAGCCCCTTCGAACTTCTGTTCGGTCATCCCGTACGGGGACCCTTAGCCATCGTCAAAGAGGGATGGGAGATGCCCACTCCCCCTGTTACTACCAATGTAGTTGATTATGTGCTAGGGCTCAGAAAACGGATGGTACTTCTGATGGGCTTGGCTAGTGATAAATTGAAGGCAGGGCAAGCGCTGGTGAAATATTGGTACGACCAGAAAGCTTCCCTCATCAACTTTACACCTGGTCAGCAAGTCCTGATCATGAATCCCATAAGGCCTCGAGCTTTACAGGACAAATGGTCAGGCCCTTACACAGTGGTGGAGCCCCTGGGTGAGGTGAACTATTTAGTGGACCTTGGAAGGCCTGGACAGGCTCCAAAAGTGTTTCACGTGAATAGGCTGAAGGCTTTCGTCCCAAGAGTCGAAATCGCAGCACTGCTACTGGCTTCAGACGTTGAGGAAGAGGAGTCTGAACCTCTCCCCGACCTGTTCCAGAGCGGTCCTTCAGATAGCTCCTTTGAGGGTGTCCGAGTGGCCCCTCACCTGACTTCTGATCAGCAGGCTGAGGTGAAAAGTTTGCTTAGGCAGTTTTCCCCCCTGTTTTCACAGTCCCCTGGTTTGACACCTTGGTGCAAACATAACATTGACACAGGAGACAGTGTACCTACCAAAAGTAGGGGATACAGGATGTCAGACAAAGTACGGTCTTATATTAAGACCGAGGTCAACAAGATGTTAGACCTTGGGGTGATTGAACCCTCTAGTAGTCCTTGGTCCAGTCCTGTGGTGTTGGTTCCAAAGGCAGGCACTTCTGAATTGAGGTTCTGCGTGGATTACAGGGCTCTGAATGCTGTCACCAAGACAGATGCACACCCCTTGCCTCGAACAGATGAGCTGGTGGATACTTTGGGTGCCTCCCAGTACCTCAGCACGTTTGACCTCACTGCTGGCTATTGGCAAATAGCTTTAGCAGAACATGCCAAGGAGAAGACAGCATTTTCTACTCCAGACGGCCTTTACCAATTCCGGGTAATGCCGTTCGGGTTGAAGAATGCACCTGCCACTTTCCAGAGGCTTGTGAATCATGTGTTGAATGGGTTGGACGAATTCTGCCTTGCATATCTGGACGATATAGCAGTTTTCAGTGCCACCTGGGAAGACCATGTGAAACACCTCGGGATTGTGCTCCAGGCTCTTCAGAAAGCCCACTTGACCATAAAGGCTAGTAAATGCCAGATTGGACAAGGCTCAGTGGTTTACCTTGGACATGAAGTAGGTGGAGGGAGGATACAGCCTCTACCCAGTAAAGTACAAGCAGTAAAAGACTGGCCTACCCCCACTACGCAAACCCAAGTGAGAGCCTTCTTAGGACTCACGGGGTATTACCGCAATTTTGTGGCAGACTATGGCACCATAGCTGCTCCTCTGACTGCCCTCACAACTCCGAAGAAACCCAAGAAGGTAACTTGGACCGACGAGTGTGAGAAGGCCTTCAATGGCTTAAAAGACTCCTTGTGCCAGGCCCCTGTCCTTAGGGCCCCGGATTATCATAGACCTTTTATCGTGCAGACGGATGCCTCTGACACTGGGATAGGAGCTGTACTATCGCAAGTAGATGAGAAGGGTAAGGAACACCCTATCAGTTTTATTAGTCGCCAGCTTAAGGACAGAGAGCTCAGATGGTCCACGGTAGAGAAAGAATGTTTCTCTGTTGTGTGGGCCCTAAGGAAGCTGAGGCCCTACCTCTATGGGACCCACTTCACTGTGCAAACTGACCATAAGCCGTTAAAGTGGCTAATGAACATGAAGGGGGAGAATCCAAAGTTGCTTAGGTGGTCCATAAGTCTACAAGGCTTCGACTTCACTATTGAGCATAGGCCAGGTGTCCAACATAGCAATGCTGATGGGTTGTCCAGAATGTTTAACCGACCTGAACAAGAGACTCATCCAGGGGTGGATTAGTTCCCCCTGTCCATAGTCTGGGAGGGGGAGTGTTAGGAAAGATTTCGTAATTGTAGGTAATTTTCCTTCCATGTGGCAACCCCTAAACTTTTTGCTGTTGTTTTTCACCTTGTTCTTGACTTTGCCAGAGAAGTGCAGCCTTCTGCCGCACTCCTCTGGGCTTTCGCTCCTTTTCTTACGGGGAAACTGACATGCCCTTAAGACAGTCAGTACCGGGGAACGCTGTTTCCCGTAGTTTCTTTTATCATGTTACGGCTTTCGCGCAACATGACACAAGAGGGCACTGTAAGCTAAGTTACAGCTCTCTTGGGTCTCTAGCCTTCTACAGGCCCTAGATACTCTTTTAGGATGGTATTTGATCGGTGCAAGTCATTCAGGGACTGGAATGGTGGCAGCGATCGTTTTGTTTATTTTGAGCTCCTTTTGGCGTTCTGAGCACGTTTTTCGCACTGAACCCAAAATGGTGGCCTGGCTCCCAAAATGGCAAGACCACGAGGCTCCTTTGTCCTGTCCACTGACCGTCTTGCTCCCTTCACCTTCCCCAGGTCGGGCGACCCGGGGCCTTCCTTATTTGGGCATGTACTTTCCCGCGAAACGTGGTTGCTTTCGCGGGCTTCTACATGTCGTTTGTGTGCCTCCAGGGTGTGGGCTGGGATGTCTGGTCCCAATACACATCCTGGGTGCCAGAGAGTCTAGGGTGGTGTGAATGCCTGGGACCACCGTGGTCCGTGATTGGTCCACGTATGGTATGTGTGTTGATGAGCGGATCTCCCATTGGCTCCCCTCCGTTTTGGCGCGAAGGGAACCGTGGATAAGAGGGGGCTGGAAACACCACTACCATGTCGATCTCCTGAGTTCTCACGAACGAAGGAATACAGGAGCCAAGTATCCTGCAACCACGAGGCTGGACCGAGGAATCGCTGGTGACCCGCTGAAGGAATCCTCCTTTGCACTGCTGTCGTCCTGTGAAACCCTTTCCTCCTTTGATCGAACCAGAAGGCCTGTACTGGTGCTTCGACCTTTGGAATAGCAGGAACAGCTATTCCCGGCGACTTCATCATCTCCTGCCAAGTAAGCCTTCGGAAGTGTCTCTGGGCCATCCAGTTGACTGACCAGCTTACAAGGGAGTCCTGCTCTGTAACCGCCGCCAGGTTGTGTTGTATTTCGAGTCCTAGTCACTCTCCCACGCTTCGTACACTTGGCGTTCCCAAGTCTGAAGGGAGGAGTGTACATTTGGCTCGAATACACACGGCCGCTCCGTTGTCCTGCTGCGGCAACAAACTGTGCCGGTTTCGTCGATTGGGACGTCTTTTTGCTCTACACGACTACGAGGCGTTCCCTGCTCTTCTGAACCTGCCAGCTGCTGAAACTAACGTGGAGAAGCCTGGGTCTGCTTGCTTCGGGGACCGGTGAGTAGTTTAGCTAGGATCTGGTCGCCCTCCTGCAGTATCCCATTGCTTTTCCCTGCTGTGTAAAAACAGCACCCTTTTGGCCGTACTCGCGCTCTGCTTCTGCCCGCTGTGGAGGCTGCGCTTGAGCTGCGGAACCTGTTCTCCTTCTGCTGTGCACTAACCCGAACTGCCTGACTTCCTCCGAAGAGCTTCTCCTTTTGCCCGTTGGCACCGGCGTGGCAGGTACTTTGAGCACAAGGCTCCACTCTTCGCAGGGCTCGGACTTCCATCTAGTTAGGTGCCTCTGAAGGCGAACTGAGTCTAAAGCGTTATCGCACTGCCTGTTTTCCTTCCCTGGCAGGTGGACTACACATTTCGTGCCTCTAATGCTTAAGAATGTCGTATTTGTATATATATTGTGTTGATATGGTATGTGTTGGTTTAGTATTGTGATATTGTGATTTTCTCGCTACGGTCATTGTTTTAAAGGCCTTAAAATAAATGTGTATCTATTTTTGATATAACAACTGTTTGGAGTAGTTTGTAAGCGCTCTTGCTTTGTGTGCTCATTGCGGGCTTTCAGTCACCCTCACCCCTCTTGAGACCTAGTCTTGACCGCCGCGATCGCTACCTTGATTGGTCTGGCTCGTCCAGAGGTTACCCTGTTCCAAGTAATTAGCTTGGCCTTCTGAACTTCTGCGCCACCAGGACAGAGTTCAGAAATCCGTCTTAACACTGCGTAGCATAAAAAAGAAGCAAAGAGCGCTTCCTGGTTTGTGCACATGAACCCAAGAGCCGGAGCGCTGATGACTAAGAGCCCATCTCCCTTTGTATGTGGTAGGAGGCGCAGGAGCCCCTCCCTCACACATACACACATGCAGTTCATCAGCCAGCATCCCCAATGGGCCATGCAAGGTTGGGGAAGCAAAATGCCCCTTTTTTACATGGCTCACTGGATAAAATCCAATGAGCTGCAAGACTTATCCTTGGTCTCAACCCCGGGGACCACATCACTACAGCCCTAAAATGTCTCCACTCGCTCCTGGTTGCTGCAAGGATTAAATTCAAATCCCTCTGCATCATCCTTAAGGCTTTCTGGGTTTGGGGACCACGGTGTCTACAATAGGCTCTCACCAAATACTCTCCCTCCAGATCTGTATGCTGCTCCAGTGCCAACTCTCTGCGTGTCAAGCGCTTTGCTAAACAGCAAGCTGGTGGCCGATCTCTTTCCTCGGCTGGCTGCCTACTCTGGAACAGCCTCTCCCTTCCTCTCTATCTAGAGCCGTGGGTTGGTGCAACCTTGCCCATTATGGAGAAGTGCCACTGGTTCACCGTCAAAGAATGTATGCACAGGGTCGGTGTGGATGGAGATGAAATACTGTTGACTTTGAAGTCATGGACATGAACTGCACTATTGGTAATAGTGATTTTTGAATACAATAATGAACTCATAGAGAGGTGCTACAGAAGAAAGCTACCAGGGTAGCTCAGCAGGTTGAGTGACTGTTGCTAAAATGTTATATATTTAAAACTGGCTGCAAATCCTAGGACTTTGCAATTCCTTATAAAAATAAGTGCTATAAAATGTATGCGGCCAGGGGATATGTTGGACTGGTAGCTTGCTTATATTCAGGGTGAGGGTGGGGGAAGTTTTGCTCATGCAGTGAAAATCAAAAAATTGCCACCATGAACCCACAGTTTAACTTCCTGATGTTATGTTAATGTTAATGTTAAAGGACATTTGTACCGCGCACTATCACCACCGGAGTGGTCCCCTGGTGCTCTGGCGGCTCTGAAAGAGGAGGGGAGGTTGAGTTAGTAGGAAGAAGCAGGAAAAGTGCAAGAGAGCAGTGATGTGCTGTTGGCGGCCTAGGCCCGGTGGGTCCGTTGGCTGGGCCTGGGGTGTTTGCGGCCGGTAGTCGTCGTGTACTGTTGTGCAAGACTATGTGTGTTTTTGTTTTGTTGTTGCAACGTAGTGAAGTTTGTGCGGTTTGTTATGCTGTAGGTTTTGGTTGTGTTTGGTTTGGAGTTTGAGAGGTGTATGCAGAAAGGGAAATGGTTAGTAGGGTTGATTAGTTTGCGTCTCTATCCTGAATTGAGGCACTCGGCTTGCGTAGTCTTCCCTGATGCGGCTCTGTCCTGATCTGGGTCCGACTGGCATATAAGGTTCCTTACTCCTCTGGCCCCCACCTCTAACATGCTCTCTCATAGCTCCCCATACCCTCCCTTCATATTCCTGTGGCCAGTGCACCTGCCAATGTCAACCTTTCAGGTAATGTGGTGATTGCCAATATCTCGACAATTCCTCATCACTGTGGTGCCTGGCGGTAACTCAGGGGTGGGCGAGAGTGTTCGTGGGATTGTCTGGGGTAGTTGACTCAGTTTCCGTGCGTGCCGCCTGTGTTCCAGTCTATCCGGTGTCACCCGTGCAGGTGCCGTGGTTGTTACCCTCTCGGGTAGGGGATGTCTTTGTCCTTTCCGGTTTAGTCATCCTTTTTCCGGTTTTGGTTTCCAGATTTAGTCTGTGGTGTTGAAGAGCCAGGTTTTTAGTGATTTCCTGAATTTTAGGTGATCTTCAGTGTTTCTTATTTCTTTTGGGATGTTGTTCCAGGTTTTTGCGGCTAAGTGGTAGAAGGAGGTGCCTCCAAGTTTTTTCTTAAGGTCTGGTTTGAGTTCCAGGCAGATCTCGTTGCATGATCGGAGGGGGCTCATTGGTTTGTAGACTTATTTTCTTTTGTAGGAATTCTGCTCCTTGTCAGCTGATTGCCCTGTGCATTAGGCACATTGTTTTGAAGGTGATGCAGTGTTTTAATGGGGTGCAGAGGTCCTCTCCCTATAATGACTTGGTGAATGTTAGAAGTGAAAGACGGAAGAACTAAAGCGGTAAATGGAGAAAAGTGAATGTATCGCACAGTGAATGACATAGTAAAGACACGCATCCCAACCTAGACAGTAAGGCCAATATTTAAGGAACATGTGGAACACAAATCAGTACAACAATAGAAAACTAAGCCATTCTGTGCTTCAGAAAGAGGCGTGGGCATTGGAACCATGTACTCCTCATTCTCAGTTGCAGGATCCACAGAAAACATCACTGAAGGCAACTGTTAGTCATCCTGGTTTATACATGTTTTTAGTTAATCAGGATTAGTATCTTAATCCCCCCTTTATTCTTCCACCCTTCTCTCTTAAAGGTATTGCGTTAACTCATGTTATAACTGCTGTCAGTGCAAAGGAAGCATTTATTTGTGATTACGCTGCTTGACAAGCATATGGCAGCTTTAGAAATATAGCTTGTGAAAAAACACAAAGGAAAGGACAAAAACAACAGGGTATTTGTGACAGTCAGACAAAAAAAATAAACACATTTCAAAGGACACGAATGAATGTAAATTCCAGAAGCATGTTTCAGTTTGGAAATGTCTTTTGTTGTTTTTTTTTACCAGTTTAAGTTGCACATTTGGTAAACTAAAGTGTGCCCACCATGTACATAGCCTGCTTTTATCAGTGATAGCCCCCACCCCAGTGATATTCATGGCCCATTGCTTCCCGTGGTGTCCCTTTCAGGCCAGAGGAAAGAATACAGGCAGTGCAAATGGAGCCTGCTAGGCGCGAATGCTGGCTGGGCTAAGGAGCACCTTTAAGGTCCTTGCAAAGAGTTATTGTCCAGAGGTCTGGGAGGAGGGGAACAGGCCATCAATTAGAAAGGCAATTACCCCTCTCCTGGGACGCCTCGCCTATGCCAGCAACATGTCAGGCTTCAAAGACTTTCATAATGAAGTGCAGCCAGCTTTGTTTTCTGTTGCTTGAAGTGGGCCGCACTTCATTATGAAAGTCCTGTTCTTGTGGGGGCCGCAAAGCACAATACCGCGGGCCGCATATGGCCTGTGGGCCGTATGTTGTGCACCCCAGGGCCAGTGCTATACAAAACACTGAAAAACAATTAATAAGTGAACAAAGTGAGACCTATTGATTTTACCAATGCTTTTTTGTTTATTTCCTGTTTCATCTGGCTGTAAATTGCTTGACTTAACAAACATGACAAAACAAATTAGAGCATCGTATCTTATATACTTTTCATTTAGAGAAAAGGAGATACGAATATTTGTGACAATTTTTTCATATATTAACTCTTCATAGAATTGTTGTATTTTTTTAAAAAAATTAAAAGTTTTTTGGGCCATTTTCCAACGTAACCGGCACCCATGTGCCAACATTAACAACATCCCGTAAAGAAACAAGTAGTTACAATACAATGAATCGAGGTATCACATTTCTACTTACAGCCCCTTTGGACATCACATGTACATATTTCTTAGCACAGCAGTTCTCGCTTACTTGACATATTACTCAGTCGACATCTCGTTTTCACTAACTTCAACCAACCCCGTTTAATTGGACAGCATCATCCCATACTTCGCATTCAGTTTCCTAGTTTCTTGGGGACTGTGACAGGTTTCCATCTACCTCTTGAGTTTGTGTCAACAGGTAGTTTATAAACGGTCCCCATATGTCTCTAATACCAGACTGATTGTTTGATCATCCACTGTATTCCATATCCATATCATTGCAATACAGGATATCAGCCTGCCATTGATCCACCCTTGGGGATTGTGTTCCACCCCAGACCATCGGCAGCGCCTCTTCACCAAGAGCAGAAGCAGCCCAATTAGTTTCCTCATACTCCTGGGGATAAGCTTAATGTACCCTCCTAATGCAATCAATGGGCTCTGTTCGAATCTCTCACCCATTATCTCACCAAGTATCTCAAAAACCTGTCCCCAGAAGGCCAATATCCCCATGCCACATGCAGAAACTCAGCTGTCGAGGCATCTGGGAAAAATCTGTGAAGTTGAGCTGGTGTATAGTAACATTGGTGCTGGTATTTAAAGTGGATTAACTTAAACCTGGCATTGAGAGCCAATTTCATCCTCCCCTCAGAGCAATACCTCCACGTTTCATCTGAAATCTCATACCCCAGTAAAAACTCCAATTTCTTCCTAGAGGAGGCATTTGTCCCCTCTTTGGCATGGAGGCACATAGTGTACATGGCTGAGACCTTCCTATTATTATAGCCACCTTGAAGCACTTTTATCCCACTTGCTCTCAACTCCTCCAATGTTATGAATCACCCACTTGGCAAAAGGTCCTGATAGCAAGTCACCTGCAGTCTCTTCAAATGGTTTTTTTTTTGCTAGTAAGAGGGATCCATGGTGTGTATATGACTGTCAGCTCTGGGGAGTAAATAACCTCGCCCCTAGATTTATGTTCAATACAGGTCCATGCCCTGCAGGTCAGTTCCACAATATTACCTGCGCATGATGCCCTGTCAGGTGCTCTAAGGATAATCGACCTTAAAGGAAATGGTGCCGCCATCGCTTGTTCCACTTCCAAATGTCTTCTAGCCCCCTGTTCACCAAACTAGTAGAAATGAAACTCCACCTGAGCCACGTCGTAGTACTTCGCAAACTCAGGCAGTGTTAGGCCCCCCTCATGTATTGGCACCACCAGCTTATCCCATGAGACTCTGGCCTGTTTCACAGCCCAAATAAACCGCTGCATCAAAGACTTCAGATCTCTGAAGTATTCTCTGGGTAATGCCAACAGAACATTGAGAAAAATGTATAGACACCGGGGTAATAGCACCATTTTAATCAGGGAGATTCTACCATACTGATTAATTGGCAAATTCCACCATCTGTCCATTGCACCTTTGGCCTGTTTTATCACCCTCTGATAGTTATTCTTATATAAGACAGCCGGGTCTTGAGCAATATTAATCCCTAGGTATTGAGTCTGAGCAGTATGTCATTGAAACCCCCACCCATCTACATACTGATCCACACTGTCCGTTAGTGGGAACAGGACTGACTTTGCAGCATTAACCCTGAGCCCCAAGAAGTCCTCGAACATCAAAACATTGCGCATAATTGGGTCTAAGTTACGCTTGTGGTCAGTAACAAAAAGTACCATGTTGTCCGCATAGAGAGAAATCACCACTCTTTTGTATAACTGAACTCCCCTATGTAGGTGACTCTCCCTTATCCTTTCCGCCAACGGCTCTGTAGCCAGCGCAAATAACAGCGACAGAGAACATCCCTGCCGGGTGCCTCTCTGCAACTTTATGTTGGGAGTGAACTGATCATTCACCTGTATTTTAGCAGTAGGCAGTGTATATAGTAACAACACCAATGATATAAACTACTCAGCCATACCCATCCTGCGCAATGCTGTAAACAGGAAGGGCCATTCCACCGAGTCAAATGCTTTAGTGCCTTCCAGCAAAGCTGCTATTATCGACTCATCTTATTGCACTGCAGACATCAACCCAAACATCCTCCGTAGTCCATATGAGATGGAACGCACCAAATAAACCCAGATTGATCTTCTTTACCATCGTTTTCATCAGGGGTGCTAGCCTACAGGCCAGTATTTTAGCCAGGATTTTATTATCCAAGTTGATGAATATAGCCGGTAGGAAGAACAGTCATTTGGGGCCTTATCCGGCTTGAGCAGCACGACCACCACCGCCTCCCTCCGTCTGTACAGAAAACCCTTGTTTCCAAAGAGGAAACAGAGAAACGGAAAACAGGACTTGGTTGGAAAGATCTTCCATAGTTATGTAACTAAAGGGAACACATGTGGTGCAACTAGAATAATGGACAAAAACTCTGCTGCAGATTATCAAAAATTTGGAAGAATGGAGAAGGCAGATTAGTCATGATGAAATTGCACACATGAAATAGATCATTAGCATACGGTTCAAAATAGGTATCTAATGGGGATAATACTTGTGTGGAGTACTAAACGAATCGGGGAGAATGCAAATTGGCCAGAGGCCTATTTATTGACAGACCTATTACTTGACAGAGCATGCAAACTTGACTTCTGTCACAAGAGAGAAAGAGAAGTAATGAACACCATCCTTCTTGTTTAATGGTACGGTGACAGATCATTCATCCCACGGAAAATACATTATGGTTATGTAATGCAAACAAGGCTCTATCACTTGAATAGACTGTTACATTGTTCCTGGTGTATTATTTCACTTTGGTATCAGCCCTGAAGCCCAGCACAACTGTGGAAAGATTGTGTGTATTCTTCCCAGACAGTCTGGACTTTCCTACTACTGGCAGGAAAGTAGCCTGGGGGATTACCATTCTTTGTTCCCTTGTCAGAGCATGTAACACCCTCCCCAGAGGAACAGCAACTCCACAGGAAGCTTCGCTGGGAACAAAAATTAAAGGGCACACCCATTACCGAAAATCTTGGCCTCACACCAGAGTTCTGAATATCTAAATGCTTTTGATTCGTTTGAGAAGGGAAGGGGCAGGGTAGTGTAGACAGAGGGAGCTTCATTGGACTTCAACCCTGGAAGACGATTCCGTTGGACCCTGTTGGGAGAGCAATCCTTTTCAAAGTCCGCCAGTTGCGAGGTGAAGACAGGTGTCCCAAGACAGTGGCAGGCCCTGTCCCCTAACCATCCCCAGGGACCATTGCGGGTCAACCTGTTGCTGGAACAAGACCTGCAACTCTGCCAGCCACTCTGCTGCCCAGGGCCACACTGTGCTGACGAACCTCTGGAAGATGTGTGCCAGCCTCCCTTGTGTTTTGAAGCCCGATAAAAGTACTCATCTTGTCCTTGAGACCTTGGGATGAGACTCAAAACTCCCGAGAACCAACACAGCCAAGATTCCTGCCATTTTGCAGTCAACCCACTGAGAGTCATGATTCTAGCATGTTCAACCCTGTTTGACCCACTAGGACCCCCTGCATGATATGATATGATATGACATGATATGATATGATATTTTATTTATATCGCGCTCGTACACAAGTGTTTCAGAGCGCGACCAGGCAAAGGGAGGGGAACAAGAGAGAACAAAAAATAAAAACAACGATCTTACTAGGCCCAGTGACATTAAAAACTCGCAAGTGCATGAAGAAGGGAAATGGGGGAAAGTGCGTGGAAGGGAAAGAAGTGGAAAGTGCAGAAAAGAGGAGCGAAAAGAATAAGTTAATTCTTTGGTCACTAATGAAGCAATATGGTGGAACTGTCTCATCACAGGCGACAAGACCGGATGGTCCACAGCGACAGCAAAGCTTTTGAACATTGCAATGGAAAAGATCAAACTCGGCATTGCTTCTAACTTAATCTCTACTTGAAAATTCGATCGACGTGAAGACTGTTCGCTGTTTTTTATTTTCAACCGTGAATGAAAATTTCCTTGTAAAAATCTAAATGATTATAAACAAGTAAATAAAAAAGAAGTTCAATAAATGAATAAATACAGGCAATGAAAAAGTGGTAGTGCAGCCAGCAAGTGGCAAGTGCAAGATTAGTCGGATAGGGTGGGGCACTGTATGGGTACAGATACAGAACCCAGTGCAATGGGAGGCCGGGAGGCAGTGCAGGATGGAGGCAGGGTGAGCAGGCATGTTGGCCCGAAGGACAGAGGGTGTCCAGGTGCACAGTGCCAAGAGAGAAAAACAGGTCAGCAGGGGAGAAGAGGGGCAAAGGCGGAAGCGAAGAGGAAGGTCTTGAGCTGCTTCCGGAACCAGAGATGGTTCTCCTCAAGTTTCAAGGTGGCCGGTAGGCAGTTCCAAAGGGAGGCCCCAGCCAAAGACAGAGATCTGCCCCCAGCTTGTTTCTTTGAAAAACGGCTAACCCTGAGGGAGTTAGAGGTAGAGGAGCGAAGGGCTCGAGAGCGGAGGTATTTGCGGAGGGATAGTTGAAGGTATTTTGGACCCAGGCCCCAGAAAGCCTTGTGGACAATGCAGAGGGTTTTAAATGCAATCCTTGCATCCACTGGGAGCCAATGAAGGGATTTCAGAGCTGGAGAGATACGATCCCAGGGCTTGAGGCCAAGGACAAGTCTTGCAGTCCTGTTCTGGATTAGTTGTAGAGGGCAGAGAGTGGTGGCAGGTAGATTTAGAAAGAGGCTGTTACAGTAGTCCAACCTGGAGACAGTGAGCTACTGGAGGAATGAGAGGAAAGGCAGAGTACCTCTGAGAAGGTGGAGTAAGAAGTGTGGCTTTTTAGAGATGTCAGAAATGTGTGCAGAGAAGGAAAATGTGGAGTCAAAGATGACCCAAGGTTCTTGGCCTTGCAGGTGGGGATAGGAGGAGGGTCAAGGGAGGCCAGCCAGAGAGTAAGAGGAAAGGATGGTAAAGGTGTACCGATGAAGAGGATCTGAGTCTTGTTGGCATTTAGACAAAGATCGTTGGCAGTACACCAATTTTGAATGGCAATCAGACAATCAGAAATGAGGGAGGGAGAGGAGGTGGCCGAGGGCAGCCTGAAAATAAGTTGAGTGTCATCAGCATAGCACTGGAAGTTTGAGCAGAAAATGGAAATGAAGTAGGCGAGAGCTGCCAAGTATTGGTTGAAAAGCCAGGGCGAGAGATTAGACCCCTGGGCAACACCACAGGTAGAGACGGAGATCGATGAAAGGAAGGAACCAAGTTGTGCCTGGGAGGATCGATCAGAGAGGAAAGAGGTCAGCCAGGCCAGAGCCTGATCAGTGATACCCAGGTTGTCACGGAGATAGTTGAGCAGGGTGGTGTGGTTGACCGTGTCGAAGGCAGAGGAGAGATCAAGTAGGATAAGGACAGAGGGAATGTTAGAGTCAAGGTTGGAGAGCAGATCTTCACGGATGTTCAGGAGAGCAGTTTCCGTGCTTCTGGCAGCTCTGAAGCCAGATTGGTGGTCATGAAGAGAGCCAACAGAATTGGAATGAAGGTTTAGCTGAGAGATGGCCAGCTTTTCCAGGAGTTTACCCAAAAAGGGAGTAATGGAAATTGGGCAATAGTCTGCCGGACATGAAGGATCGGCTGTGGGTTTCTTGAGTGGAGGATGCACAATGGAGTGCTTCAGGGGGGAGGAGAAAGATCCAGAGGCAAAGGAGAGGTTGCAGAAATCGCCAAGGGCCGGAGAAAGGGTATCAATGTGGTCCTTAAAGATTTTAGAGGAGTAGGGATGGACTTGTTTTGATGAGGCTTTCAAAGATCAGATTTGTCTAGCGACCTCATCAGGTCAGAAAAAAGGAAAGGAGGAGAAAGAGGGTGGGTGGATAGCTGGAGGAGGGACAGCAAGCAGAGACAGAGAGGGGAGAGCAGGGGGAGCCGAGGAGAGGGTGGACAAAATGTCCTGGGCTTTAGAGATAAAGTGAGCAGCAAGGGTATTGAAAAGAGCCTGGGAGGTGAGAGTGGGGGCTGGAGACTGCAGCAGGGTTGGCCAGCTCCTTGCAGATTTTAAAGAGTTCAGCCGAGTTGTTAGATGCCGCAGAGACACATGCTTGAATGTGGACTCTCTTCTTGGTGCGGACAGAGAGTCTGTATTGCCTTTTGAGCAGGCGGCAGGCCAGTTTGTTAGAGGATGAACAAGAAGCCCTCCATTTCCTCTCAGCCGCCCTACACTTATGTTTAAGTGTAGCTAGGTCAGAGTCATACCAGGAATTGCACTTGGCTTTGGACTTCAAACAGATCCTCATGCCAGGGGAAGAGCATCAAGAGTATTAAAATAGAAGAGTAAAGAACGGACGGGCTGTGTCCGGGTGTGAGTCAGCCAGAGGAGAGGAGGCAGTGGTCACTCCAGGAGAGAGGAGTAGTCAGAGGGATGGAGAGGGGGAGGCCAGAGGAGATCAAGACATCAAGTGTGTGACCGGCAGAGTGAGTCGGGCCTGAGGGGTGGATGGAGAGGGAGAGTGAATCGCAGAGGTTGAGAAAGAGCACAGATGAAGAACAGGGAGAATCCAGATGGATACTGAGGTCACCAATGAGAAGGAGTTGAGTGGTTGAGGCCAGGAGGGAGGAGGAGAGGTCTGCCCACTCAGAAGTAATTTGACCAGGGGGCCGGTAGAGAGTAGCAACAGTGAGAGAGTGGCTAGGAGAGAGAGAGCCTGCAGACAAAACATTCGAAAGAAGAGTAAGTCTGAGTAGGGATGAAAGAGGCTGGAATCCACTCAGGGTAGATTAGGGCTACACCCCCTCCAGGCCGGTTGGATCTGGAAGCGGAGAGGATCTTGTAGCCGTCAGGGAGGTGAATGTCAAAACTCGTGACTGAGCTGGCCGTGAGCCAGGTCTCGGTAAGACCGAGGACATCAAGATCAAGTTCTTCGAGGAGGTGGCAGATGTCAGATGAGTGTTTGACAGCCGAGCGAGAGTTGAGAGTGGTGAGATGAAGAAGGTGGCTAGCCTTAAAGACCTTCCGCAGCTGCATGTTGTCCACCTATTACTAAAGTTTGCCATTTCACTGCTCCAGTTGAAGTGTGTTGTTGCCTCGGCTCGAACAGAGATGTGCTGCTGCATCTGCATTGCTCAAACTGCTGTTTGCACCACCAGCCGCTTCATCTCTGATCGAGTCGATGATTGACCTGCTTCTGGTGTTCTTTCTGAACGGCATCCTTCGAGTTGCATCAAGCGTGCTCGCCTGTAAATCCTGTCCTCAGCCCAGCCACCATCAAACCTTGGCCATCAAACCGATCCTGGTGACCTCCACGAACCGCACTGCTCAAGCCATTTTGAACTAAAGCCTTCATCCAGTTTGACCCTGTTTGCCACTGGACGGCCACTACAGCTGCATCTCAAAGTGACTCGAACTACCAGACAGCCATGAGAAGCCTGGTTCACTGTGGTCGGCAGCCAAGACACTGCAAAAGGAATTATTCTCTGATAACTGTCCCCTGGTCCATTTTGGCCCCTAGAGACTGGCTAGGGCACATTAATCCCTTTTTGCAACTCGAGAACATATTGTTTGAACATTTTAGTTGTTTTACCTTTTCTCCCCCTGTCTCATTAGACAGAGTGCTGCATCCTTGCTAACTTGAAAATTCTGTCTTCTTTCTACAGTTGTTGGGTTTTTGCAGTGTTTTATAGTTAGTACATGGTGTGTTTAATTAAAGTATTAATATTTGAAAGAACCTTGATAGGTCATTCCTTTATTTTTGGACTGCTATACTTCGCTGTTTGGGTTACTCCCAAACCACATTCCCACCCCTCTTGAGAGTATAACCTTCCCTCGACCCACATTACGACAAAAGGCAAAGAAGGTATATCTCTTAACAACGCTTGTTTTACCTTTATGGTTTTGTTGGCTCTTGGTTTGTACAAATGTGAGTGCTGAGTGGGCATTCTAGCCTCTACTCATCCTTGCACTCCTGCAGTGCAGATGTCAATTCCTCACAGTTATCCCCACCATGTGTCGGAGAGCAACTGCTGAGAACCTTATGAAAATTCAGGGGTAGGAATATAAAAGAGAACGTGTGCCACTGTGGAGGGGAGAATGATGGGGATCCAGCTTGGAAGCTGTGTGCAAGAGTGAACAGCTGCCACTGAACCCCATGAGAGCGAGGGAAGTCCTGAAGCCGGGTGAAAGACTGCAATCTCCCATTTTGTTGAGATATGTAATAAGTATGGTCTGGAGCTGTAACAGGTTTGAATTATCAGTTTAATGAAGACGTGACCTTTTGTACAGCTCTGCCAATCGACTAATGCTTGACTCCAACCACTCCTTGAGGATTCCTTGTTCCCCTTCCATTTTAGAGGTAGGTGTTGTTTCCCTCTTACATGTTAAAGGTAGAAGACAAAGTGCACCACAATGGATGCTGCAAAGACCCCTCTCTTCCACTTGCTCCTGGTATACTTCATCTTAGCTAGTATTCTCCTAATATGTGAGTAACCATGCCTTCTTCTACTCCCTGATGCTCTTTATCTATGCTCACTTTTCTCAATTCCACTTTGGACACTGCCCACCTCTGTCCACAACCGGTGCATGCTCCTCTGACCTGGGCTCACTTGTACTTCTACCATTCTCACTGTCATTTATCTGCCACACTCTTCAACTCTCCCTTCCTGTCTTCCTATCGTTCTTAATATCTTTCTTCCATTTAACCACTTTATTGATGTTCCAAACTATTCCACCTTCTACTATCACAGCATATTGAAATACTTCAATTACTCTCATGGGTTTGTAAATTGTCGATTTTCTCTTGTTCACATCCATGCCCCACTTCTATCACTCCTTGTCCATTGCATGTGCATCAGCCCTTTACACATGCAGCCACAAGTTTTTCATACTGTCTTTTGTATTTTTTTTAGTTTCTCCTTTTGCTCTTTTATTACCTGATGTGTCATTCCCCCCTTGCCAATCTCCCATTTATCCAGTTGGGTTTATTTTGCAATGTACTTCCTGTCTACACATGAGTCTAAATGGAGAGACCAATGTTGTTTCAATTGATGCGGACATGACATACCAAAACATATCACGCAGGGAGTTCCGTGCAGTACTGTTGTTCTTCATGACTTGCTCTGTTATGCCTGTAATCTCTTTGCCTGTCATCTCTTCTAAGCTAATGCTCTGTGGGTGATAAACTGAACCATAGCTCGACTTGATATCTGTACTCTCTGCATATTCTCTCATCAGCACTTCCAAACTTAGTCCATTATCTCAATAACTCTTATGCATTTTATTTATTTATTTTTAATTAATTTATTTGTTTCTAAAGCGCTGCCTGCAGGCATCAGGGCGCAGTACAATTAGACAAGGACAACAGAAGAGACGGGACAACATGGCATAAGTACAACCTGGAAGAGTGCGTCAAGATGGTCTAGACTATTTAATCAGTCATTTATTTGAACAGCAGGGTTTTCAGTTTTTTCTAAACTGTAGGTAGTTGGGCTCTAATCTTAGGTGGTTAGGGAGTTCATTCCATTTGGAGGCTGCTTTGGTGGGGAAAGCCCGACCAAGTCCATTTGCTTTTTTTGAGTGCATGACTTTCACTAGCCCTTGGACGTTAGACCTTAGAGCACGGCTTGATTCATGTGGGGTGACTTGTTTTTTTAGATAGTCAAGGGCAGATCCGAATAGGCAATGATGGACAATGGACAGTAATTTAAAGGTAATGCAGTCTTCCAAAGCTAACCAGTGAAGGGATTTCCGATCCTCAGTGATGTGTTCCCTTCTTGATTTTCCAGTGATTATCCTAATTGCATTATTCTGAATGATCTGACATTGTTTGATACATTTGCTGCTGGTCCCCATCATCAGCGAGTTCCCATAATCCAATCGGGATAAGATTACGGCTCTGGCGATATTGGAGCTATTTTGTCTACTCAGCAAGGGCCTAATCCGTCTGATAAGTCTCTGATGGTAGTGGCAAGTGTGCTTCAGGTATGCTACATGAGCATCGGCCCCCAAGGATGTTGAAGATAGACACCTAGGGCCTCATTCCGAGTGCGGCGGTAAGGGGTTAACGGCACCGGTAAGGATGCCAGTGCTGTTAACCCCTTACCGCCGCATTCCGAGGTCCCTTAGCGGGTCCCACTAAGGCCGGCTGGTTTTACCAGCCGCCCTTAGCGGGAGCCGCTTAGGGACCAGGGAGCTAATAACGGACCCGCTATTTGTGGGCGCGTTATTAGCTCCTTCCCCACTCCGATTGAGCCCTATGGAGCTCGAATGGGAATGGGGAATGGTTTTCAGAATGGGGACTTACCGGGTCCTCCAAGGTTGGAATGACCCGGTAAATCCCCATACCAAGAACCCGGACCCGGTATGCAGTATGGGGGTAGCCATGGCGCTAATAGCACCATGGCTACCTCCATACTCGTAATGAGGTCCCTAGTGTGTTAACCTTATCAGAGACCCTGGCATTTGAGTCTTTGATCTTAAAGGTCGAGTAGGCTGAATCTAATTTAGTCCTAGCCTAAAGGGATCCGAAGACCATGAGCTTGGTCTTGCTTCCATTGAGGCACATCCAGTTTGTCTTCATCCAGGTCTCAATGGAGTTGTAAATGCAAGTGAGATTGTTGTTATCTGTGATGTGACAGCCACTTAGTTCAATGACTAATTGCGTGTCGTCAGCGCAGTTTGTGAAGAAGACTCCTAAGTTGGTAAGTAGGGTACGTAGACAACTCAAGTAGAGATTGAACAAAAGGGATGAAAAACTGCCCCCCCCCCGTGGTACACCGCAGTCTATGGGTCGGGAGCAGAGAAATGGTCACCCCATTGAGTTTTAGAGCTCCTGTCTTCTAAAAAGGAAGATACCCATTCGATGGCTTCTTGGGAGCAGTTGCCTAATTTGTCTAGGGCCTCCCGGAGTTTCTGATGGTCGAGCAAATCAAATGCTGCCGAGAGGTCCAATATTATCAGCATACCTGCCTTCCCCTCGTCCAAGATACTGAGCATTTTGGTCTGGAGGTCAAGCAAGGCGGACTGCATTCCATGTGCTCCTCTAAAGCCCGACTGTTGGATGTGTAGAAGATTGTTTTTGTCAATGTATTCCTGCAGTTGACTTGTGGCAACTTTATCCAATATTTTTAATATAAAATTGCAATTCGTGATTGGGCGGAAGTTTGCGGGGTCATGTTGGTCTAAGCCTTTTTTTTTACTAGGGCTGTTACAGTGACAGTTTTAATTGTCATAGGGACCCTGTGGTCTCTGAACGAAGGCATTTAGCATTCTGCGAAGAAAAGAGGCAAATGTCTTGCGTTGTCCAAGATTAGTTTCAGTGATAAAGTGTTTTCAGAGCAGGATGTACATATGATAGTGGATAGAACTGTTTTCATTTTGTCTAGGGAGACGGTGGTCAACTGGAATTTCATCCTCTCAAGATGGCTGGGTTCAGAGGTGATAGGGGATTGGTAAGACTGGCTATCCACCCTACAGGCTTTTATGGTTTCACAGGCTTTTAAGATTTTATTGAAGAAGGCTGTTTGAACTTTCTCGCAGTCTTCCTGTGACAGTTGGAAAGGAGTGGAAAGGTTTGCTGGTTTTTCGACCGATTTCAAGATCTGGAATAATTTTTCTGTGTAACTAGAGGATGCAGTGATCTGCTCATTATATGTTTTTCTTGGTTTCTGTCAGTTTTTCCATATGTAGGCTGTCCAGTTTTTTCCAATTCTTTTTGTTGTTATCCGTGGGATCTTTTTGCCACTTTATTTGCAGTTTTCTTTTTTCTTTCTCAAGCTAACAGGTTTCAGCATTGAACCAATTTTGGTGGTTTACGTTAGGTCTAATTTGTTTATATTTGATGGGTGCATGCTGGTTTAGAAGCTTTTCTAATTGGTTGTTGAATGTAGTTACTATTTTGTCGCAAGAGTCCTCGTCGGCTGTGATGTTCATAATGTTATCTACGCCTTGTGTCACGATGAGGGGTGTGAGTTTTTTAAAGTTCCTTCCTTGAACTTTGTTGGGTATGTTGTTTAATAGCCTAACATTTTCTCTAGGTGTGAGTACCAATTCAATGTTATGGTGGTCGGACCATAACATGATAAGTTCCAAGCATAGTACTTTCCACATTGTTGGAGACTATCCAGTCAAGTTGATTCCCTTTATTTGAAGTGGGTTCACTGTTTATCATGAGGAAGTCGGTAGATTTTAGATCTTTCTCGAGAGATAAGGCTTCCTTGTTTTGGATGTCCCCTCTCCACCTATTAAGGTCACCAAGGATCACTGTCCCTATATTGGGTCCTTTTAAGGCATTCAGAAGATGAATTAAGTCATCATTGAAATCGGAGATCAGTGAGAGTGGTCTGTAGATTATAATGAAATTGATGCAGCTATTTTTAGTTGGTGTCATTTTGAGCAGGAGTGTTTTACAACCATTACAATGGATAGGAGAGGGAAAGAAGTTAAGATCTTGTTTGGCTGTTATGGCCACTCCCCCGCCTTTTCCTATTTCCCTGTTTTTAAAGTAGATGTTATATCCTTGGGGGGCCCCAATCTCAATGGTGGGACCAGTGGGTTCCACGTTTCGGTAAGACATAATGGGCCTCATCACGAGTTGGGTGCTAACCCCGCCCGTATTACCGCCGGGGCTCTTAGCCCTATCGCCAAACCCCCGTTGCCATTAGCACCGGATCACGGGTTTGGCGGAACAGTAAGTCCACATTCCCCATTGGGCCCATTTGGAATTTCCCATTCCCCATTGGGCCCAATGGGGAATGTTCGGCGCTATTACCGCTGGTGGTATTACCACCGGCGGTAATAGTGCTGTAAATCAGCAAATTCGCAGCGGATTAGCCCCCAGCTCAGAGCTGGGCATAAATCTGCCAAGCCGGTGATTTGGCAGACCCTTAAATGTGGCAGTAATAGCGTTACTGCCACATTTAAGGGTTACCACCAAACTCGTGATGAGGCAGAATATGTCTAATTTGTCCTAAATGGCGTAGTTATGAATGTTTTGAGCATGATTGTTCATAGATCTAGTGTTCAGGAGGCCTATTGTAACCTCTAGGAACTTTGCTGATTGTACATAAGGGATTTCTTCTGAAGGTGTGGTTGTTTCGATTTCTATTTGAATACTACCTTTGTGGTGATGAAAAGTCAAGTTTCGGTCTGCCCCAGGAGTTGTGTGTGAAGGACGGTACAGTGTCAGGGATGGTTTTTGCAAGAGAGAGAGATCAAGAGTCTCACTCTTGGTGTCTAGAAAACGCTGCACAGTGGGCATGTGGTGCAGTTGTTTCACCTGGGACACTAGTTGCAGTATCTTTGAGTAACCCATACCTTGTTTGGATCTCCCTGAAGTTGGATGGTGAGAGTAGCAGAGTGTCTCGCCGATGGATGGCGTGGACCGGCACAGACTGGCTTGTCGCAGAAGCGCCGGTGCTGAAGCACCTGACGCTTCTTGAAATGCGACACCGGATTCCCAAGTCTGTTATACTGCTTCCAGTGGGTGCGAGCTTGTCTGGGACCAACTCTTGCTGGCAGAGGAAGAGCAATAAAATACCTCTGTCTTCTGAATGCGTTCTCCAAAAAATCTATTACATCTGTTATCTCCCTCTCACCCACTTTTACCTCTGGACATTTTTATAGTAATCATTCATGGCAGGCAGATGCTTCCCTAAAGTACTGTATACCTCAATCCCTTATAGATTGCACACTGGACAGCACTCACTTGTTAAGGATTCCAATCAGGCGTCACACACCAGACCAGGACCCCTGCACACAATTAAAATACTTTTTCTTTATTTCCTAGAATTCGGATTGAGCTGGCACCCTACCCGTCACACACCCCCTTTTATAAAAACCCCGTGTCACAATGGACCATGAACCAGGCCGGTGGGTGGTAATACAATATTTATTTATTTAAAATTCCAAGAAATCACACAAGTTTAATATTGGGTAGCAATCACCAATGGAGTGATAATTACAAGGTAAAATGATAAAATATACTTAGTTGACCTTCTACTATAACATATCCAAATACAGATGAATGGGAGCAATTTCACTGTTCGGGTAGATAGCACCCAAGTTAAGATTTCCCCCTGCAATGCTCCCTCAAACCCCTATTAATTGAATTTGGAGTGGATAGAAAGGAGCAGCAAGGAGCCAGGGATACTGGGCAGCAAACAGAATTAGAATCCAACCTTCCTTCATGAAAAACCTTTACAATTGCATAAATAACACTCGGAATTGGTAAATATTAATTTACATATGCAGTTGAATTAATGGGGTAAATATGAGTTATAACAGTATCAGAGATGTAAGAACACTAGCAAACTACAAGGCAAGATACTAACAACAGGCATACAGTTCAGAAATCAACTTTGAAGTGAAAACACATTGCAGCCAAATGACACATTGGAAAATTGCAGTTTCTTCTTTTTAGAGGTTTAAATGTCAAAACCATTTGAAAAACGGGTGAAATAGACACAATCAGAATACAGTTTTTAGGCTGGGTGATAGATGCACATCACAGGGATAATATGAAAGTGAAAGAGTGACTCTAGCTGAATAACTGGATGAGATTTTCAATGTGAAAGGAAATTCGGTTTTAAAAATAAAAGCAGCTAACACAGAAAATCGGTTTAAAAAGGAAAGGACAAGTTTTACAGAAACTATATTTTGATGGCTAGAAAAGAGAGACGCCCCCTGAGACACAGGTTACTTTGCAAGTGTAACCCCTTCGTGCTGTGTGGCTCTTTATGTGGGAATTAATTAGTTTAATGTAAAATAGGACTACAGACTTACGCAAGACAGAGATGAGTGAAAGAATTGTGCTAACACTAGAAAATCAAGGAACAGAATACACAGAGGATTCAGACTATCTTAAACAAGTTATCAGGGTAAGGATGGGATTACTTAGAGGGTAGAGCAAAGACAAAGTATCAACTTGGGGGTATACTATATGTTGCTATGGGATGGGGAGATACTCACAATCAGCGCTTGAGTTTGGGATTGGGGACAGCCAACCGGGTTTCTGGACACAAAGGATCTGATCACGGCACCACGGTGGGGCTCTCCTAGCAGAAAATAGCTGGGCCTGCCTGGTCACGGCACAGCGGCATAGAGGTAGTGGGACAAAAAGCTGGTCTGGTCACAGGATACTTTCGAAAAGGGTACCACAGCTTTTCCCCCTTTCTCCCTGAGTTAATGCGATTTTGCTATGGGGTTTAGTTCTGAAGGGTGGTTCTGCCTGGATAGTGTCAGCTATGCTCTGGCCTGGCAGTGGATCTGGAATCTTGCAAGATGAATATGAAATGTCTGGATACGCAGGAGTTGGAAAATGCAGAAGAGTGTGTCCTTTGTCTCTATGAGCTTCGGAATCTTGCAGGATGAATATGAAATGTCTGGATACGCCGGAGTTGGAAAATTCAGAAGGGTGTGTCCTTTGTCTCTGTGAGCTTCCCCCTTTTATAAAGAGGGTGACATCACAGGATTTACCATGGGGGCAGGCTTTGGCTGGACATGCCTCTAAACAACTGGATTGGTCAGGGTTTATTGTTACCGCCTTCCTGTCAGCCAGTTGGACTTTAGAGACATGGCATCAGTTTTATGGTGTGGGTTTACTATCCCCAGGCCCTCCCACAGTTAATTTTGCCAAAAGATCAGTTATGACATAAATTGCACATTTTTACAGTTGTGGCGCTTTCGCAAATCATATAGGCAAATTACATATTCCACACAGAGCATAATATTCCCACTCCCAAGTTTGTAGGACTTTATTTCATCCTTCTAATAATCTTTCGCCATTTTCAGTGGGAAATATTTTACCTAAATTTCTATAATTTTATACATGTATACCTATTATCACAAAACATGTTAGTATTGAATTTCAAAGTGGCACCATATACACTTTCCTCAGAATATACAATTTTCTGTCATTTATGCCCAACATGCTAGTGAAAGCTACCACGTCTTAATTTAATGCCCCAAAAATTGCACTTAAACTGTAAAACATTCGTATTGCTGCATTATTCGGTTGTAGAAATAACAGTTTTATTAATTAAAATAGTCTTTTAAGCCAGGTGGGCTGGCCTTTGTCTTCCAAATATGGTCATTTCTTTCCAGGCCACAACCAAATGCCAGTTTAGCCCAGTGCTGCCTTGGAGTTTGTCTTTGAAGCTCTGCAGTTTAATTTGAGGGGAGGTACTTTCTTGAAATTTCACACCTAAGTGTCCCAGAAATCTATTCTAAAAATACAGAAACAAGGCAACTCTGCCTTATTATAACTGGCGCATCTCAGTTGGCCCCTCTGTAGGGCTGCAAATTATCCAAGAAGTTCAATTTCTTCTGCAATATGTTATTCAAATTAAATACAAAAAAAGTCAAATGTATCTATGTACTTTTAACCAGGAATGTTTATTCACATTCCCGTTTTTGTATAATTATTGATTCACATTATACTATATATATATTTCGGTTAGAACCTTCGTCAGGGCTGTATATAGGCACTTGATTACATCATCAAGCTAATCATAATTATATATTCATCAGTTGCAATGCATTTAAACTGATGAATATATAATTATGATTAGCTTGATGATGTAATCAAGTGCCTATATACAGCCCTGACGAAGGTTCTAACCGAAATGCATTGGCAGAATGTATATTGATGGCAAAAAATGATCGCCCAACACAGTATAATGTGAATCAATAATTATACAAAAACGGGAATGTGAATAAACATTCCTGGCTAAAAGTACATAGATACATTTGACTTTTTTTGTATTTAATTTGAATAACATATTACAGAAGAAATTGAACTTCTTGGAAATTTTGCAGCCCTACAGAGGGGCCAACTGAGATGCGCCAGTTATAATAAGGCAGAGTTGCCTTGTTTCTGTATTTTTAGTCTATTAAGGTCCTTGTGCTATAGGACTAGGTTTGAACTGGTAGCTCCAGGTTAAAATCAATTTAATCTGACACTGAAGGTGAAATTCATATATTCAATTAAAGCAGAATGTATATTGATGGCAAAAAATGATCGCCCAACACAGTATAATGTGAATCAATAATTATACAAAAACGGGAATGTGAATAAACATTCCTGGCTAAAAGTACATAGATACATTTGACTTTTTTTGTATTTAATTTGAATAACATATTGCAGAAGAAATTGAACTTCTTGGAAATTTTGCAGCCCTACAGAGGGGCCAACTGAGATGCGCCAGTTATAATAAGGCAGAGTTGCCTTGTTTCTGTATTTTTAGTCTATTAAGGTCCTTGTGCTATAGGACTAGGTTTGAACTGGTAGCTCCAGGTTAAAATCAATTTAATCTGACACTGAAGGTGAAATTCATATATTCAATTAAAGCAGAATGTATATTGATGGCAAAAAATGATCGCCCAACACAGTATAATGTGAATCAATAATTATACAAAAACGGGAATGTGAATAAACATTCCTGGCTAAAAGTACATAGATACATTTGACTTTTTTTGTATTTAATTTGAATAACATATTGCAGAAGAAATTGAACTTCTTGGAAATTTTGCAGCCCTACAGAGGGGCCAACTGAGATGCGCCAGTTATAATAAGGCAGAGTTGCCTTGTTTCTGTATTTTTAGTCTATTAAGGTCCTTGTGCTATAGGACTAGGTTTGAACTGGTAGCTCCAGGTTAAAATCAATTTAATCTGACACTGAAGGTGAAATTCATATATTCAATTGAAGCAAAGAAAAAACTTGTGGTGCCCACCTCTCCGATACTCCAGAAATCTATTCTACCAGGCTAAAGCCCAGCCACAAAGTCTGACGAGCATGTTAGATGCTTCCTCTTGGTCCGTTCATAGTTTCCAAGGTAAGGCAAATCCTGTTCCCAGAAAGCAAATGTCCATTGAAGCCAGGGCAGGAAACCTGTTCTGTGGCTTCAGCACAGTAAATACATTTATTTATTTACTTATTTATTTTTTTCTGAATCAGAAGCAAGTCTGTTGAAATAAAACATCCCATATATGTTTTCAAACAACCCCCCCCCCTCACATTTCTAAACAAGGACAGTGCCTAATTCAACATTACACTTTTTAGACAGACATTTTTCTTATTTGCAAAAAGCAACTCTTTTTACATGCAGTGAATTTTCCTTTTGCTGTCACTTCCAATGCAGTTTTCTCTTCCATCAAGATTCTAAACCTTATTTGCAGTCAATTTCTCTTACACAGCAATCTGTTCAAGGCAAATGTCCACTGATACTAACATAAGCACAGAGAAATAGGGCTTCTTGTTGAAGAGTTCAGCTGTGATATTTTGTTGCAGAGTACAGCATTTTTCTGTACGGCTGGGAGTAAAGTTCTTGGTGATTTCACAGATCTTGCCTGCCACAGCCTGTCATTCAATGAGAACTGCCCCTTTTTGTTGGAACACAATCTGAATATGGCTGGGCATAGCTGGGTCTCACTGGATCACAACTGTGTATTGTTGAACAGATGAAAAAGAGCATCAGGGCACCATCATTTTAATGCAAAATGTTTCCTTTTGCAATGGGAAATTTTAAGCTAGCAGCAAAGCAGCGCTGTTTTTCAATTCTCTTCTTTGATGCACATAAGGAAACACACCGGCAGCCTTTCTCGGTTTTTTCCCTGTTCCATCTTGCCCAATAGATGCTTGGCAAAGACAGCGCAGCCATCATTTTTGTAGCTGCAAAACACAGTTTTGATGCAAGGGAATGGCGCTCTGCAGAGCCAGCACAGCCATTCTGCTGGTAACTGCTGAAGTGCAGATTGGTGATGGAGGGAAATTCTGCTTGGTGGGTAAATGTACCCCACACACTTACCTATCACTCCATTCCCATGTCCACACTTGGACACCAATATCTATTGTACACTTTTCTCTTAGTGTCTGTAATGCCCGGTAGTCTTTCATGCACACATTTTATCTGCTTGTCTCGGCACTGCTTCTGGAGGCATACATTTATTGGCCCTTAACACAAACTCCCCTTCAATTGAGAGTTCCCTCTTCAGTTCCTAGAATGACTGAAACTTCTCTTCCACAAACCTCTTTTCTTGCCACCCGTTTTGTATCCATCCTTTCACCATGACAAGACTGCCACCTTTGTGACTTCTCTCTATTTCTCCAAAGAGGCAACTTTATCCTCAATTTGCTCATGCACTATTACAAACTGACCACCTCCTTCGCTACCTCCTTGAGCTCCTAATGACATTCTGGACAAAAATCAACTGTTCACTTCTGTATGCGTGAACATAAACCATCTCGTAATTATATTCTTGTAACCTTAAACTCATTCTCACAATTCTAGGTGTCGGCTTTAACATTCCCTTAACCGGTAGCATTTCAAACACGAGCCTGTAATCTGTGTGCATGGTTACTTTTCTTTCCCAAATTCACTGTTTAAAGTACTCGCCCCTCAAATGAATTGTAAAAATGCTCACTTTCAGCCATGAAATAGCATGACTAGTATGCATCAACGTCAGATACTACCCTTGAAGCATTGCGTATGTACTTTTCCTGTTGCCCTTTCATCTGTCACAGCACTGATTGATTTGTACCTCATGGAAGAACCTCACCCCACCTCTGCCACCACCCAGTGTTACTCTCCAGAGCTTCAACATATTTGTGGATGCAGCTGCAACTCCAAATGGTTCAGTTGTGGTGATGAATGCACTACCCATGGAAGAGGTGCCCTTTTCAAATGCTGATCACCATAACATAAAAAAACATAACACTCTAGTTGTTACTTGAAATGAGAGGGCATGATTAACTGCCTCCTTAAAAACATCATTCTCATTGTTTTCCTCTGATCCTATAGGTGACTAGTGGAGCATGCTGACCATCTACCTACAGATATTACAGCAAAAGAACTGATGAAGGTGACTCTCAACGCAAGAGCTTCTTGAACAGGTGGGTACTCAGCACAGGCACTCCTTGAATGCCATCTTTTCTCTGACATTTGTGGTGGTATGCTGACTGGCGGTTGGCCGGTGTCCTCTGCATGGGTCCCCTCTGCCTCACCACTGGCACTAGCGACTGTGCAGCAATGATCATAGTCACATTTTAGGTGTGTTTAAGACTACAAGTCAGTGGCTGAAATGCAAGTGTGTATCGGAGCACCTCATGCTGGCTGCATCCCAGAAGAGAAAGCTTAACAAAGCACTACACTTAACTGCGGAGTGCCGCCACCCGCAGGGGTAAGGCAGAGTCAGAGGTGTGTGCACCGTTTTCCAGCGATTCCCCTAACAGTGGTTTATATTCATGTTTATTCCTGCCTGCCCAGTGAAATACTTAGTTTCCCCTCATACAGTAGCTTCCTTGCTGCTGCCCGTGCCACATGTCCAAGCCACACGCTCGCCTGTGGCAGTGCCAGTTATTACAATGCGCAACTCATGCAGGCTGACGGGTTATATGAACGTTTGCTGCAAATGTTTTTTGCCAACCTACACTTTCGCAGATTATTTTTTCAACCGATGTTTGCACTATTTTTACAGCAAAATGCCGGGGGAGAACCCTTGCATCTCCCTTAACATCCCCACCACCCACACCTATATACCTTACCCCCACTTACCATATGCATATTTCAGGGGAAAAAGGCCTAATGAAATCAGCAAAATGCATTCAGCGAAAGTGTAGTTTGGTGAAAGTGGGCTAGACTAGCTGACAGGAGAAGTCTGCAGGGACTAGTAACCAGAGATATCCCTTTCCAGCTCATTGCTATTCATTAAAATGAATAACTAGCACAGGAGTGCCAGGGTGGCTCATCAGGTCTATGAATAACAATGAGCCAGTCATGGATGCAGAGACATGTAGCACATGTGCGCTATGGTTGCTTTGTGCGTTATTGCGGCTGAGTTAAAATAATTAAGTTGGCAAATCACCAAATGATCTTTGCCCTTAGTCTGACACAATAAGGGCCGGTGCTCCGGAATAAATTGCAGGGTTTAGACCCGGTAAACCCCCCTTCACTGCCCCCCTTGCAGATTAAGAACTGTGTAACAGTGCCGTATCCAAACCCTTGGTGCTTGTGTCAAATGTTTGAATAACAGGTAACATTACATCCAACCCTCCTATATTGTGTATTTGATATATTTCGTCTTTTAATTGGCTCTCATCTGCCTCACATTCTTCATCCAATCTAAATATTGAATTGCAGAGGAGCAGGTGGAAGTGCTTTCCCTAACTCCCGCCTCCTCACTGCTGTCATATTGGAACAGCAGGACAAGAGCCCTAAATGGGACCCCACGTATTGTTCCTATACTGCATCGGCTATACAAGAGACGATATGCACTCAGACAACCATACCGAATGTACCCCACTAAAAGAGTGGAAGGATGTCAGCATGCACCATTGGACATCATGGAGCTCTGAGTGAATTCTGAAGAAGGCAGAGTGATATCATGAAGCAAATATACAAAGACATACTGAAATAATATGAAAATACTTAAGAGTGACAATGTAACTAAAGCAATAAGAGAACATGTACAAAATGATAAAGTAATCATGTGCAAAAAAGATAAAGTAACTTGCTGATCATAAGTGTAAATACGCAGTAACGCAAGGTAGATGAGACATATAGAAGCTTGCCACAGAGGAAAATATATCTTGCCCAGGACGGCCATGATAGGAAGATGGACGCAGCTCGTGTCAGATTCAATCCGGCTACCTCATAGACAGACCAAGGCTGCAGAGTTAGGAGACGCTGGAAACAGTTTCATGTGCAAAACAAAGAGGAGTCTATTTTGGCCTGGGATCAAGGATACTATTTTAAGGAATAATTGAAAGGCACAAGGGTAGGCACATGGATGAGCCTTGTACGTGAGGCATATTTCTCTTAGATTAAAGCAGAAGAAAACATATGCGAGAGCCAAGTATTGAAGAATTAAAAGTATATAAAGTCTATACAAAATGGAGTGAGCAAGGCTCTAGAGGTCAAGAGGAGTAAGGATACTCAGTATAATTAAATCAAATAGCAGTAAACAAGAGCTCAAAGTGGACAAATTTGTGGTCTCCTCACATGTGATTCAGAAGTCAAAAACAAGGGCTATTAAGCTTTGGATGAAGATAGTGATGTGATTACACTCCCTTGAATGTACCAGAACAGAGAGCAGGCTGCAAGGTCAACTACAGACGGGAAACTTTGGGTTGTGTTCAGACTGCTGAGAGATGATGGATTAATTTGGATAGTGGGGTGTAATCTGACGTGACTCAAACACCTGGGTTTCGTTTCACTTACGTGCTGCTAGCAAGCAGAAAAGTCTGAGGTTGGGTGAGAATGCCAACCAATCAGAGGGTCTATGGGGCAACCTGCCATACAATGTTGCATAGACCAATTTGCTGTTATTTTCTCTGCTATGATATGATAGGTTATTTATAACGCGCTTAATACCCAGAGGTTTCTAAGCGCGGACCCGGGGATCGAACCTGTGTTGCTCTGTGTCCGCTTTGCTTCCAAGGAGAGCACATCTCCCCTGAGCTATCCTCCCGAGACCTACATCAGTATTGTGCTTACTTAGAGGTAGTTCAAGGTATGCCTTACAGATAAGAGGCATTCAATGATGTACTAACCCTTATGTACACTATAGGTACATATCTTCCACTACCCAATCCCTCCCATCAATAGGTTTTATGGTTTGCTACGTAGGATAACATCATAGATGATGCATAATGGGGTATAAAACTCCTGTAAAATCAAGTTTGTGTGTGAGTTTGTGAGCATCAGCCTGATGTCTGCCAGTTTGCCCTGCTTTATTAAACTGACAGTAAAGTAGTACTTTGCCATATTCCTTGAGTCTGTCTGGTTATTTGGTCTATGATCTTTATTGGTAATCTCATCTAGCACAAGATACGCGTCAAGGTGCTAGAGCACATTTTGATAGCGGTCCGGATGTTTCAGGTCCAATCGACATAGGCCCAGATCCAGACGTCAGAACTTTTGACTGCTTATGCCAATAGCCAGAAGACAGCAGAGCTTCCTGTGGAAAATGGCACGTAAGAAAACACGTGTAAGAAGATATGGTTGACAGGTTCCCTTTTGACAAAAATTCCTGTCCGGTCCCCGCAGGCGCCCCACGGACAGAAGGCGTTGGGAAAGAGTCGATGCTGAGGGACTCGAGCTGAATCACAGAAGTAAGTAGAATATCAAAGGTGGCAAAAGTAGGGGGAGGGACTGTGTTTTAAATGATATGTATAATAAGTGTAAGGTACTCATGGTGGCAACAGTAAAGACAGACAAGTGATCACAGTTCAAGGGTGTTTATTAAACTGTAAATACAGGGTGGAAAAATGCCTAATCTAAACATAAGTCTAAAATGGGAGCAAGCTTCAACCAACAAATAAAAAATAAGCAGTCCTTGTGGCATCTTGTCAAAGTTAAAGGCCTAAATTAAAAACCACTATTCCCAAATCCTTACAACTAATTACAGAAAGAGTGTGTGATAGGGTTTTCAGAAAAGAAAGAAGAGTTCACAAATAATAAGTCAGGATGTGATTGCCAGGGGTCTTCCCTCCCCACGTTTTGAGCACAGGACAAGGTAGATCTACTGAGAAGAACACACACTCGAGCTTTGCCAGCACGAGCCGACAGTTCTATTCCAGCTATGAGGTCCTTCAATGGTTAAGTCTCTTTTAACAAAAGTCTCTTGACTTCAAGGGCCTGAGGTTATCAACAAACACAAAGTTCTGTCCCATTTATGGTTTGGGTGAAGGCTTTACCCCGGGGTCCCCCTCTTCTGGGCGTAGACCCCTCACAAGTCATTTTCAACAAATTCAACTAAACAGTTCCTTTCTCAATGAATTTTGGGTGATGACGTTCCACCCCTGGATCTCACTCTCTCGGGCTTGGACCCCTAGGCTTTTTGCATTCACAAATCTTAATGTCTTTTTTTAAACAGTTCTGTCTTCACCCCTTTTTGTCGGACTCCTTCTGCCGGGTTAACTCTTCCCAGCTTTCACCCAAACAGTTGACTGGGGACATCCCTTAGTTGGGTTCACTTCTGTCAACACACTGTTCATAGGGACTTCAGGCCTCGCCCCTTTTTATTAGCATCTCTCTGCCGGGTTCACTTCTGCCAATGTTGGGTAAACAGTTCACTGTATTTCGGCACTTTAGACTTCACCCATTTTTGTTAGCATCACTCTGCTGGGTTCAGTCTTGCCAACATATACGACACACAGTTCATACGCTAGTTTCATCAATCGGGACTCATCTCACTTTCCTTCACAATCATCTGTTGGTCAAAGACTTTCGACTGTACAGAGGATTTTACAAGACCCCTGTATGACTACTTTGACCTCTCTTGGCCTCTTCCCAACGCCTTCTGGTTACAGTATTCTCTACCATCGGGCAATTGCCCAGAGTTTCCTGTGTGTGCACCCACGTGGTGCCATACACCTCTGTTGCTGGTTTCTTTAAACCTTTCAGGGTTTAAATTAGCCATTGGCTACTTTTCGTTCAACACAGTTTGGTTTCTTAACGACTCTCCCCTCAACTGTGATGAACTGCCTGGCTTTCCTTCTCTTTGGAGTCAAGGTTGGTACCTCTGAGACAAGCGCCTCTCCCCGGCTTGGTAATCAGCGGAGGAGGGTCTTGTGTACAGTTGACTTCTGCTGCAATAGACGCTGGCTGCTATTGTTCTGAGTCTTATGTTTTCATCTGCGGAGGTTGCACGGACCTTGGTTGGAAAGGGCAAGGTTGCTTCTCTCCTTGTCACCCTCTTGATATGTGCCGTCTTTTGCCTCCTCTTGAACTGCCGTGCTGAGTTAGCTCTCATGTTGTGTGGTCTGCCTTGCTCGTCCTGTGCTCTCGTGCTCCACCTTTTATCCCTGTGGGGAAGGGAAAGGGCTGTCAGGTGTATGTGATTCTGGTCAATTGCCTGACTTTGCCTGACCCTTGTATTGGGACATGTCAGGTAAACAGCCATGGTGTTAGTCCATTGTCTTTCGTATTGTGCGAAAGTGTTCGTGTCGGAAAAGGGGGTGTGCAGTGTTTTGGAATATCCTATGTGGTAGGATGGGGAAAAGGTTTTGAAAGAAGGGGGTTATCGCGTCTCATCCGACAGTGTCCCACTCCCCAAGAACCCCCCATCCAGGTGATCCTCCCTCACTGGTCCACCCCCAGGAACTGGATCCAATAGCGATGGCGGTGTCCTGGCCACCTGGATGACAGATCCCCAGGAACTAACTAGGGAGACACTGACATTTCTCTCACATAAGTAACAGGATTTTTTGGTATAATAGAGAGGAAAAGTAGATACCTTGATTCCTGGTTTCAAGAGGGGTGGAAGGGTACGCTCTAAAAAGACTCCAATAGGGGTGTTAAGGGTTCCTGAGGCAAGGCCGAAGAAGAGTGCATATCAAACTCCAAAATGGAGTTAAAGTGAGATGAGATACATTTACTAAAGGTTGCAAAGGAAGGCATACGCAGGGACAATTATTTAAAGTGCACATGTGTATGGGGTTATACTATGTCAGTTTAAAACCTCTGGTGTGTTGACTAATAGATATAAAAGAATATTAAAAAAATTAAGGTGATTATTAAAAATTGTTATAAAAAGATTGCCGTCAATCAGAAGGATAGAAATTGAAGGAAACTAATAAACAAATAAAGAAGTGATTCTTAAAATATCAATGAAAAAACCATGAGATACAAAAAATTGATAGAAAGTGTAAAAGAAGGAACACAAAGAACATTGTTGCATAGATTTTAAAAACAGTTAAAATATTTTGATTTTTTGGACATTAAGCAGCGATTGATGGTGCCTACTCAATTTGATCAGTGTGGTATATTTGATAAAATAAAGAGAAGAATAAAAGGTCGGGTAAGTATAGACAGTGGAGATCGATTTGTCATCATGGCGGCATTCTTCTTTTACACTTATGCAGGACATTGCCAGGATATATAGGTAAGATAAGGAAATATCCTTCAGAGTGGGGGCAAGGCATGAGCAATAAGACATTTATGCCGTGGCCTCAAGAGGGTTTGTTGTCAAAAACAGTATTGTGACATATTACAACGTATTTGAATGCTACATATAAGGGATACTAAGTTACAGAAGAGGATGGTTATTTTAGAGTTATGGACGATGTATCAGAGCGAGAAAGAAGATCTAGTTGAGAGGGAGTGGATGCTTAATCAGCATAAAGGGGAGGATGCAATGTCTTCGGCTCCCCGTTCCCCTTCTGAAAATAAGAGAGTACAATACAGAAGAGAAGGGATTTTATCCCTTAAAGGATCTGAAAGCAGCAGTTGGGTACGTTAATCCGACATATGAGCCCCCCACTTGTAACAGTGAGGACAATACGGAAGAGAGCAAAGGCAGAGAACGCAAATATATCACAACACGCATTGAAAGTGAACAGCGTGATGAGAGAAAGGACAGGCAGGACAGAGAGATGGAGATAGAGGAAGAAGCAAAGAAACAAAGAGAAATAAAGGGCAAGGCTAAGGGACTAACAATAGTACAGAATTAATAAATGGGAGGACAAATATGACTTAAGTTGGACAATAAGGCCATTGATGGTGTTCGAGATAGAGAAGAGAGAGAAAAGAAAGAAAAGGAAGATGAGAGATGACATGAAGTAGAGAAGGAAAGAGAAAGCAAGCAAAGAGAAGAACGCAGAAGGTACGAGGCTAGAAAAGAAAAGGAGAGACTAGAAAAGAGACGAGAGGAGGGAGAAGCACAAAAATGAAAGTACATAGGTTGCAAAGAAGGCGAGAGGAAGATATTTAAGGGAGATGAGGAAGAGAGAAAAAGAAATGGACAGAAGTAGGGGACTAAAAGATGACGAGAGTATCTATGTCATAGAAGCATAGTGCTGATTGAAGCACAAGAACGATTTGAGGAAGAGAGAGAGTCACAACAGCCCTGCAGGGAGTTCCAAGGGATGCCAAGAATATCAAGATGAACAAGACACAGAGTGTGCGGAAAATAATTGGGGATTTCTATAAGCAAACAAAGGACTAAGAAGGGTATAAAATTCAAGAGAATAAAGAAGGATCTTTATCGAGGGAAACAATAGGAAGATTGATTGATAGGTTATTTATAACACGCTTAATACCCAGAGGTTTCTAAGCGCGGACCCGGGGATCGAACCTCTGTTGCTCTGTGTCCTCTTGCTTCCAAGGTGAGCATGTTGCCACTGGGCTATCCTCCTACACAGACTCTAGTTAACATATTAGGGCGCGACTGGATGACGAAACTTAACATGATGATATCTTTTACTGATGCAGGAATCGTGTTTTCCACCCCAGGGATACATTATATGAATGTGAAAGAGTTTATATTAGCCTTTACAGGCCAGAAAGCATTATGAGGAGTTCCCTTAGATTTAAAATGTATTTTTGTATGGAGTGACTATTCCATTATCATGGTTAAACAGGTTGATACCAGGTACATCATACCAGATGTGTTTTTGTTTAGACCAGAAATTTCCATGGATGGTGAAGAAAGGCAGACCATCCCCTGGGAGTTAGAAGCAGCAGTGGTCAGAGAGGAAAGGGTGGTTCTGTTGGGACAGAAGATGAGGGAAGAGGATGGAGAACAGTGATAGCTCTCAGTGAAGGATGTAAGTTGACAGTCTTGACAGATGAAGAGCTTTTTAGGGATAAAAAGAGGTCACGGTGCACCTCTGCAAGAAAGAACATGGCATGATAACCTGTTCTGTTGGAATGTGCCCACTCATAGTCTGCAGCCACATGATTTAGCTCACTGTGCCTTTCATAAGGGAGGAATATCCATTTCCAAATCATTCTGTGTCCTGTCCACTGGAGCAGTCCAGTACCAAAATGCTATGGCAATCCTCCTTTGAAAAAGAGTACCAACAGCAGCCCCAGACACGTGTTTCAGCCTAGTCAGACATCATCAGTGAGGTGGCACTGTGCCTCACTGAGCACAATGAGCAATGGTACCACGTCTGGATAACCCTAGGTAACTTAGGGTGACCAAACCAAAGTTCCTTTTACATACAAAAAGAGGTCAGGGCGCCCATTTGCAAGAAAGACTACAGTATGATAACCTCTTCTGTGGGAATGTGCCCACTCAGAATCCGCAGCCACATGTTTTAGCTCACTGTACCTTTCACATAGGAGCAATAGCCATTTGCATATCAGTCTTTGTCCCGCCCACTTGAGCAGTCCAGCACCGAAATGCTATGGCAATCCTCCTTTGAACAAGAGTACCAACAACAACCCCAGCCACGCGTTTCGGCCTAGTCGGGCCTCATTAGTGAGGTGGCACTGTGCCTGTCTGAGCACAGTGAGCAAGGGGTCCACGTCTGGATAACCCTAGGTAACTTAGGGTGACCAAACCAAAGTTCTTTTTACATACAAAAAGTGATCAGGGCGCCCCTCTGAAAGAAAGAGCATGGCATAATAACTTGTTCTGTGGGAATGTGCCCACTCCGAGTCAGCAGCCACATGTTTTAGCTTACTGTACCTTTCACAAACGAGGAATATTCATTTGCATATCAGTCTTTGTACCGCCCACTTGAGCAGTCCAGCACCGAAATGCTATGGCAATCCTCCTCTGCACAAGAGTACCAACAGCAACCCCAGAAACTTCTTTTGGCCTCGTCGGCCTCATCAGTGAGGTGGCAGTGTGCCTCTTTGAGCACAGTGAGCAAGGGGTCCACGTCTGGATAACCCTAGGTAACTTAGGGTGACCAACCCCAAGCTCCTTTTACATACAAAAAGAGGTTTGGGCGCCCCTCTGAAAGAAAGAACAAGGCATGATAAACTGTTCTGTGCGAATGTGCCCACTCAGAGTTTGTAGCCACATGTTTCAGCTCACTGTATCTTTCACATAGGAGGAATAGCCATTTGCACATCAGTCTTTGTCTCGCCCGCTTGTGCAGTCCAGCACCAAAATGCTATGGCAATCCTCCTTTGAACAAGAGTAACAACAGCAACCCCAGACACGTGTTTCGGTCTAGTCGGGCCTCATTAGTGAGGTGGCACTGTGCCTGTCTGAGGACAGTGAGCAAGGGGTCGCTATCTGGATAACCCTAGGTAATTTAGGGTGAACAATCCCAAGTTCCTTTTACATACAAAAAGAGGTCAGGGCGTCCCTCTGGAAGAAATAATACAGCATGATAACCTGTCAGAAAAGGTAGCAGGCACTCCTCTCCAGAGAGAACATGGCATGGTAACCTGTTCTGAGATGAGAGTTTGCAGCACATGCATTTTGCTCACTGTACCTTTCACAGATGGGAAATATCCATTTGCATATCAGTCTTTGTCCCACCCACATGGGCAGTCCAGCACTGAAATGCTAGGGCAATTCCTCTCTGAACAAGAGTACCAACAGCAACCCCATACACGTGTTTCAGCCTTGTTGGGCCTCATCAGTGAGGTGAAGCTGTGCCTCTCTGAGCACAGTGAACAGGGAGTCCACGTCTGGTTGCCCCCAGGTAACTTAGGGTGACCAACCCCAAGTTCCTTGTAAATATTTCCAAAAAGGTAGCACGCGCTCCTCTCCAGAGAGAACATGGCATGATAACCTGTTCTGAGATGAGAGTTTGCAGCACATACTTTTTGCTCACTGTACCTTTCACAGATGGGAACTATCCATTTGCACATCAGTCTTTGTCCCGCCCACATGGCGTTACCTGGGGGCCTAGTCGGGCCTCATCAGTGAGGTGGTGCTGTGCCTCTCTGAGCACAGTGAGCAAGGGGTCCACGTCTGGCTAACCTTAGGTAACTTAGGGTGACAAACCCCAAGTTCACTTTACATACAAAAAGAGGTCAGGGTGCCCCTCTGAAAGAAATAACACAGCATGATAACCTGTTCTGTGGGAATGTGCCCACCCAGAGTCCACAGCCACATGTTCTAGCTCACTGCACCTTTCACAAAGGAGAAATTTCCATTTGCATATCAGTCTTTGTCTCACCCACTTAAGCAGTCCAGCACCGAAATGCTATGGCAATCCTCCTTTGAACAAGAGTACCCACAGCAACCCCAGACACGTGTTTCAGCCCAGTTGGACCTAATCAGTGATTATTTTTCAAAAATCTCACTTATTGGATTAAAGTGGAGAATTGAGAAATGCTGCAGAGAATAGCACTGGTAAAAAAGAAATCATCATTTTTTCAGGAAGATTTAGAGAAATTGTCAAGTATTTTATGGACCACAAGTCCATAGGAAGGGGGTCTATTGGAAGGGGTGGGAGGGTAGGAAATAGGTAGGAGCAGTTAAAATCAAACTTAAACCAGGAGCCCTTTTGCCACGAGCAAAGCAGTACCCTACATCTAGAGAAGCAGTTGAATGTATATTTGAGACCATTTCAGCTTTAATGAAACAAGGAATATTGGTGACATCCAATTCTTGATGTAACACAGCTGTGTATCCAGGGAAGGAATCGACAGGGTTGTCACAGAGCTTCATACAGGACCTTCGTCCCCTTAACAATATAGTCAAAGCTGAATTTCTTTTAGTTCCAAATAATGCAACAATATCGTACAACATCCCATCTAAGGCCAAATATTTCACAGTTATAGATTTAAAAAATACATTCTTTTCAATTCCCCTGCATGAAGACTCACACGATATGACTTCCTTTTCATATAGAAATATTAACCTGAAACATACTTGTTTTCTCCAGGGGTACTGTGAGTCCCCTTCAATCTTTAATAGAGTCCTTCAGACGGACTTAGGTAATGTTCAGCTCTAAAGTGCAATAATTCAATATGTGGATGACATTTTGGTATGCAGTGAGAGAGAAGAAAGATGCAGAGAAGATTCAGTAAAGCTTATGACTATACTCTCAGAGAAAGGGTGTAAAGTGGACTAAGAAACGTTACAATATTGTCAGGAAGATGTCTTGTATAGGACAGTTGATTTATCATGCAGGAAAGAAAGTGAAACCGGGGAGAGCAGAGCCAAATATGAAAATTTTAGAGCCTAAAACAGTGAGGGAAATGCAACAATTTCTAGGCCTTTGTAACTATTGTAGGGCCTGGGTTTTCTATTATAGTACATATATTCGAAGACTTTTAAAATTACTTAAAGAAGCACAGGTGGATTAGAGTAAAATAACATGGACAGATGAGATGACAGAAGGATTTGTAGAATTAAAACAGGCAATCAGCACTGCACCTGTGTTAGGAATTCCAGATTATCATGAAGAATTGTATTTGTTTTCTCATTCAAATGGAGAAGTTATGACATCAGTTCTTACACAAAAACAACGTTAGAGCATGGACATAAACCATTAGTTTATTATAGTGAGTTTTTGATCCAATTATGTAAGAGCATTACCCTTGTGAGCAACCTTTAGCTGCTGCTGCATTCGCAATTGAAAAAGCTTCAAGTATAACAATGGGGTGTTCCATAAAATTATTTGTGGAGCACTCATTATTTGCGATTTTAGAGAAACCCAAAAGTACATTAACCACACAAAGAGCAACAGGATACAAAGCAATTATTTTGAACCCTGCAATTAAAATTGTTAGATGCAAGACATTGAACCCAGAAATGTTCATAACATAACCATTAGGGGCGGATGATTATGCACATGATTGCACAACGTATACTGAACAGCATGATGATATAGCCCAAGCTAGAAAAAAAGATCTTTGGAGGGGGTAAGTTCTCTTTATTGACAGGCCTTTGAAATATGATAAACATTTGGTGCCAGGCATTTTGAATCTGCGGTAGTGAAGCTGAACTGAGAGGGTGAGTTTGATGTAGTGACAAGCTTGAGATTGCCTTTATATAACTCAGAAAAAGGCCGCAGAATTAGTGATGCTTATCGCTGCGCTTTAGAGAGAGATTTGAAGATGGAGAAGTGACAGTGTACTCTGGGTCTGCCGATGAGACATCAACTGTACAGGCAGGTTTGTCACGCTGGGAAAGGAGGGGCTTCCTCAGTGCAGATGGCACTCCAATGCAATATGCAGCCCTATTGGATAAGCTTATTGAAGCATTAAGACTCCCATTAATGCTCAAAGTCATCAAATGCGCAGCACATACTAAAAGAGAAGATGTAATTTCTCGCAGAAACAAAGCCACAGATTTAGAAGTCAAAAATGCAGCCTATTTCCCAACCCTTTCTAATTTTGAATTGAAGGTGGTAAACAGATGGCAGGATGAGGCATGTTGGTAAAGGAGGGCTTTAACATGCTGTCTATTATCCAGTTAACTGAGATACAAGGTAGAGCCCCACAAGAACAGAAGGATTTATGGAGAAAACAGGGATGTTCCTTATCCCCCACAGAGGCAATTTGGAGGCAGGATAACACTAGAAAGCCAGTTATGCCTCTAGCATTATTGAGGGTAGCGCTGGAGTAACTCCACTATCCTGTGCATATAACTCAAGAGAAGATTGGTTTTCACCTAATTTATCAGAGCATGTGGCACAGTTTATTTTAATTTGCATTGTGTGTATGAAATGTACTGCAGGGCACACTTTGCTAACACTGAGGGGAGGAATTCCTAGACCAAATGGCCCATTTCGGCACCTACATATAGATTATGTGGACATACTGCAGACATGCAACGGCTACAGATATATGCTTGTCATGGTATGTCTTTTTTCTAGTTGGATTGAGGCAGGTTCATGCATGCACTCCAACGCCACATGTGCAGCGAAGTTCCTTGTGCGTGAGTGGTTCCCAAGATGGGGTGTTTGAGAGGTCTTGCAGTCTGACAATGGACTGCATTTTGTATATGAATTGTTTGAACAAATAGTTTTTCTATTAGGCATTAAGCATACCTTTTTGCTCAGTGTATCATCCGCAGGTGAATGGCGTCTGTGTGAGATTAAATAGATTGCTAAAAGAAAGGATTGCAAAGATAAAAATGACTTTAAAGAAGGGATGGCTACAAGGCCTAACCCTTGCCTTATGTGCCCTAAGAAATCAGCCAGGCTCAGATCACCATTTAACTCTTCATGGGTTGGTGACTGGATACTGCATGAGAACTGCCCTTGCTCCTCCAACTAGGTTAAAAACTGATGCCCATAGTGTAGCAAAGGTACTGGCTGATGAGATGCATGAGATTACCTAATAACAATAACTGCAAGTGTTTCTTTCATGTTTCAACAGGTAGAAAAACGGATAGAGCGGTCAAAGAGAGGCGACAGTCAACCCATTGATGCTAAAGATTTGTTAAAGCAATCCAGTCTGTATCCAGGGGACCAGGTGCTGGTACTAAAATATTTACGCACATGGAATACGCCCCACTTTGAATGACTCTATGAGGTGGAAGAAGTCACCCCCACAGCGGCTAAATTAAAAGGACGATGTCCTGGCTGCACTTGCATGACATCGAACCATATGAAGGAGAAACCCCGACCCCTCCTCCAGCTACCGACGGTGAAGCAAGACTCGTTCAATGGCCAAGAGCAAAGACATAGAAAATAAAGAGCACAGAAGCACTTTAATTTGAGGACTAATATCTTACACATATGATAAAGGAGTAAATATACTTGCAGTTACCCTGGAACTTTTTTAGACAATGGGCCTCATTACGGGTCTGGCGGTAACCGTGCCAGTATTACTGACGGCTTGCCGCCAGACCCGTAAATATTTACTGGTGCCTGACTTGCCGGTAACACCAGGGTATTACCACCCCGGCGGCCTGGAAATTCAGGCGCCTGTAAATAGTAATTCCACATTCCCATAGAGTTCCATAGGACTCTATGGGAATGTGGAACATGGAAGCACCGGCACCATTGTTAATGGTGCCGGTGCTTCCGTGTTGGTCTGCCTACCGTGGCTACTGTGCCCGGCGGGTCAGACCTGCCGGGCATGGCAGCTATGGCAGGCAGGCCTGTAGTATGCCGGTCCGGAAACAACGGTGCTGGTAAGCTTACCGGCACTGTTGTTTCCGGACCAGCATGCTTGTAAGGAGGCCCAATGTTTTGAAAATACAAGAGCTGAAAGAAAAGAAGCACACTTCTTCTCTGATATTACCCATTGTAATAACAATACACACATTGTTGTATGCTTTTTTAACTTATATATTACAGTCTTATTTCAAAAAAGGTAGCAGGCGCTCCTCTCCAGAAAGAACATGGCATGATAACCTGTTCTGAGATGAGAATTTGCAGCACACGCTTTTTGCTCACTGTACCTTTCACAGATGGGAAATAACCATTTGCATATCAGTCTTTGTCCCGCCCACATGGGCAGGCCAGCACCGAAATGCTATGGCAATTCCTCTCTGAACAAGAGTACCACCAGCAACCCCATACACGTGTTTCAGCCTTGTTGGGCCTCATCAGTGAGGTGAATCTGTGCCTCTCTGAGCACAGTGAGCAGGGAGTCCACGTCTGGTTGCCCGTGAATGCAATAGCAATTCGGTGCTGGACTGCCCTTGTGGGCGGGACAAAGACTGATATGCAAATGGATATTTCCCATCTGTGAAAGGTACAGTGAGCAAAAAGCGTAGTATGTGCTGCAAACTCTCATCTCTGAACAGGTTATCATGCCATGATCGTTCTGGAGAGGAGCGCCTCATACCTTTTTTAAAATATTTGCAAGGAACTTGGGGTTGGTCACCCTGAGTTACCTGGGGGGAACCAGACGTGGACTCCCTGCTCACTGTGCTCAGAGAGGCACAGCTTCACCTCACTGATGAGGCCCAACAAGGCTGAAACATGTGTATGGGGTTGCTGGTGGTACTCTTGTTCAGAAAGGAATTGACATAGCAATTCGGTGCTGGACTGCCCTTGTGGGCAGGACAAAGACTGATATGCAAATGGATATTTCCCATCTGTGAAAGGTACAGTGAGCAAAAAGCGTGTTCTGCAAACTCTCATCTCTGAACAGGTTATCATGCCATGTTCTTTCTGGAGAGGAGCGCCTGCTACCTTTTTTAAAATATTTGCAAGGAACTTGGGGTTGGTCACCCTGAGTTACCTGGGGGAAACCAGACGTGGACTCCATGCTCACTGTGCTCAGAGAGGCACAACTTCACCTCACTGATGAGGCCCAGCAAGGACGAAACACGTGTATGGGGTTGCTGGTGGTACTCTTGTTCAGAAAGGAATTGCCATAGCATTTCGGTGCTGGACTGCCCTTGTGGGCGGGAGAAAGACTGATATGCAAATGGATATTTCCCATCTGTGAAAGGTACAGTGAGCAAAAAGCGTGTGCTGCAAACTCTCATCTCTGAACAGGTTATCATGCCATGTTCTTTCTGGAGAGGAGCGCCTGCTACCTTTTTTAAAATATTAGTCTTATCCTGCTTTAGTAAGAAGACATAGGAACATCATAACGTTTTTTGGCAATCCTAAGCATAATTGCATTATTTTCAGAATAACTATGGCAATAATTTTGCAGTTCTTGATATCAAGGTGTGATCCATAGAGAATTACAGAGTTATAAATTAAAAAGTGCAAGTCAAAATGAGGAGGTTTTGGAATATAAGAGGCTCATTGCCATCAAGAAAATCGATGAGTTTTCATGGTATAATTGCAATATCATTCTGTATTATGATTTGTGTTTTCCTCCTAATTTTCATGGCATTTATACATGTTATAAAAACCAATACAGACAATGTGACAATGAAGCATTTGCTATTGTCCCTGATGAAAGTACGAACAGCATGCTGTATATTCTTACTAGGCACCTATTTCGATTTAAAAGGGATGCTGAGGAAGATCATGAAGATATAAATACATAACTTGATAATTCAGCTCATAAAAAAAATTATTGTTGGTATCAGCACATGAAGGAGGTGGGAGAGAGAACATCAGATTAAAGCTGCTATGTCTTTTCATTAATACCATATGCCATGAGTGCAGCAAGAACATTTATTGCCAAAGAAATGCCTGCACAGGAAGCAAAACGTCTCAGTCATCTAGCAGCGTGTACAACCAGAGGGCAATTCGAAGTAAAGTAGGCAACCTTATGATGGCGATCCCGATGAACATTTCCATATGAAGACACTATGTGAAAACAAGGAAGATGGAAAGTGGAATGGGGTGGACGAGCAAAAAACATACGTATCCATTCCAGATTGGAGAACAAATACAAATTGTCAAGATTAAGAGGATGAAATGCTCAGATATGACTGAAAGATAGGAGAACCAGGATGCTGGGAGAGACCTCAGGTATTGGTGTATCTGTGTGTTGCCACCAGTATCGGATGGGAAGAAGGACTTTTATCTTGCCCTACTCAGTTATTGAAGAAGGAAACAGTAAGCATAGTACAAATAGTGAAAGACAGATACCTAGAATCATGGCCAAGTATTCTAAGTTACTAACATGGGTCGACAATGAAGTAGGGCCAGTATCGATAACACCACTAAAGAATTTAACAACATGCTTCAAGAAGGACGGCCTAGTTCTGGATGAAGAAAACAAAGGATATGGACAGATAATCGAGGTCCCAGGAATGAATGGAGGAACTGCAGCATTGATGGACTGATATTGGGCCTGTGGATCCAGAGCTTACATGCAGTTGCCTAGAAATTGCGGAGGAGTATGCTCTATTATGATAATACATGCTCCAGCATTAGTGATTCCTCAAAGTTACCTCAATATTGAATAATTTCCAAAACAAATGAACACCAGAGGAGAAAGAGGTCGCTCAACCTCCGCCAGTTGAAGAGAGGGAACTATTTCTTATCAAAATCAATAAAGGACTATGAAGATATTCCAGATGAGCATAAACCGTTCAGCATGTGAAATTCAGTGTCAGAGAGCAGTCAGAAGCAGCTGCAAGACCTTTTGTGAGATTACGTGTGTGAGATTACATGCAGAACTCCAGGAGCAGTGTGGCTTGACGGATGGGTGACGCTGCATGGACCTTTCCTCTTAGGAGGGCGAAGCCGGCAGAGGCAGCAGACTGAAGACAGCAGTGGTTGCGGTGCTTTTTTTCTCTTCTTTGCTTTTTGTTTGGCAACTTGTGTGTCTACCCAGTCAGCAGAAGCAACAGCCGTGGTGGAGCCAGAGTGCTGCAGCTGAGTGAGAGTTCCAGAGCCCCACCTGCCCACCGTGTCCCGCCGTGGCTGGTGATTGGTGATAAGATGGTGAGCTGATGGCAGGTCAGATAGCCTCTGTTTGCACCCCCTTGCTTGCATTTCTGTCTCCTGTTAGCACACCATGGCAGTAATTTCAATGGAGACAGACAGTAAAATGAGTGCAGATAGGAACAGCAAATTATTTAAACATGACATTAATTTCAGTGGGGTCAGTATAGATAAAGATAAATAGGGACAGTGAACTAGGATTTCCATGGTGTTAGCAACATGGATGCAAAAGACAGCAGAATAAATATGCACTGAGCACATGTAAATGTGATTCATGTTATAAGCAAATTCACCATCTGTGTAGTCTTGCATTGAAAAAACTAACCCAGATTAATCAACTAACCATTCCTATTAAATAATATCCCAGTAATTAATTAGTGTTTTTCGTTTTGCGGAAGTAAATGTGCAAGCAAAATGAATGAGCTGTCTTTTCCATTCAGAGAAGCTATTGTTTGTGCAGGAAATAAAGTGGATACAAATAAACTCTCGCTAGGATTGGACAGAGAAATGCTATGGCTCTAGAAACTTAGTGGAGCACAGAGGACGTAAAAAAAAGGGCAGGTTTAGTTTTTGATCGACAGGGCTCAGGCAGTAATACACCAAGCAGAAAGGGTGTGGGCCTTTTTGCTGCGTTTGCCTGTGCGGTTCCAATCAGTTAGTTAGGACAAAGGGTTATTTCTAACAAAATGTTTTCTGTTTTTTCTCTCAAATGACAAATGCAGATGAAAGAAACTTTTGCCATGCATTGTGCTGTGCTTCTTATTTCTTCTCTTAGATAACCGTCTCAGTGTTGATGCATTGGTAAGAACAAGCAAATGTGTTATTGTGAACTGAAATAAGGTTTTATTGCAACTTGTGTTATTTTAACACGTGCATAAAAATGGTAGAAATCTGAACTGGTGGGATTGTTTATTGTGTCTCTGGTGATTAGTTTTATATGTGGAGAGGTAACAAGGGAGTGCCTTAGAGCATATACCACGGTGGTAAAATATTTACCGCCGTGGTTGAGTAAAAATAAAGGTTGGGAACCAGAAGAGCAAGCTAGAAACTTATGATACATGTGTGAGTGTCTTCAGCTGTGCATGCTGGAGGCTGAACAGAACTGTTAAGTATGGTAGGCTGATGTCGTATATAAGTCATCAGCACAACATTTGGTAATATTTTATTCCTACTAAATGTGTAAGGTCCGGTAAATTGTACTTACAGTCAACCCTAAAAACAGTATACAAATACAAAAAGGGCAGAATTTGTCTCATCATATAGGGCAGTACTATAAATATGCTCACCACTGTTATAAACTAATATACTAAATTACCACCAATTTACCATGATACTAAAATACCACCCAAGTTAGGTAATAGCTCTATGACAAAACACCTAACACTCCCTCTCTTGTTTGGATATGGCACACGCCCAGTGTCCCTTTGAGCTGGAAGAGGTCCCAGCATAACCACAGCATAACCATACTGCCAAATACAAATACATAGGTTATATAATGTTTTAGTTGAAGTTAGTCGTGAAGTGGGCTGCAAAGCCATAGCCTTCTGTACTGCTGGATCCTTTTCCTCTTGGCTGCAGTCTGTTTTTTGTGTAGGTTGCTCCGTGTGTTCCTCCTCCCATTCATCTACAGGCAGTGTACATAACCTCCAAGTGACTTTTGCCAAGTGACTTTTATATACGCCTCCAGTATGAGGAAAGCTATGCTGCGCAGTGCCAAAATGAGAGGCTCTTGCTGCTCAGCAAAAAAACATAGCTCGGCTGAATCTTTTGTAGTGGGGTAAAACTCAATACCAAACAGCACTCCAATAAAAGTTCTCAAGCCGCTATCACAAGTTTCTTCGATTCCACAAAATCATACACTCCCATAGCTAAGCCTATCAACATTTCTTATGACATATTGACTCATTCCCTGCCATTGACGATAACAATTCTATCCTAAAAATGGTGGTTGGCATGCAAAGAGCATCGCTTGGAGGGGAGGCGACACTACCTCAAAGTCATATCGATGGTGACATACTGGATGCCTCATCTTCGGAAGACTCTTATACATCTGCTACTAATTCTACCACTGTCAATGAAAGTATCCATGCTTGTGAAAGTGAGCCTCTTTCCACTGTTAATTTATCCCAAGGGGACTTTAATTCTCTCATTGCCAAGCTGGATGCACTAGCACTGCTCACAGCTACCATCGCCAGGGTCAAATTGCCATTAAAGAGTCTCTAACTAAATTGCTAAAACGGGACTGTGCTCAAGTCGTAAACTCAGGCGCTGGATCCTTTGGAGCTGAAAATGACGGCCTCAAGAGCTGCTACAAAGTCTTTATTGATCCCATCTGCTTCGGCAGGTGATATAGCTTGCCTAGCTCTGTGGCCTTTAACCCACTAATCGGAAAATGACTGGGACTTCGAGGCGGTATTCATACCAGCCAACACTATGCCTATAAATAAATCACTTCAGAAGACTTTGTTGAAAAAACCATCTAAACATTTAACATTTGGATCAAACCGCTCTAACCAACTCAAATGCTTAAAAGCCACTACTAAAACAGCAAATTCCTATGATGATTTAAACACTCCTAAAAGTTGCCCACCAAGGGAAAAGAAATAAATGATCCAATATCTTCCCTGATGGGACCATATGACATGCTTTTCTTAAAGGGCCACATGTTTTGCAAATTTCTCTAAATCCATGCCAGTTCCCATTTCCCTGCTCCCTCTTTGCGATAAGGTTTGCATTAATCATACTATGTCATCTTCTTGTTGTTTAAATCCGGAATATTGCTTCTAGCTAAATAACTCTAAAGAAGCAAACAGGCTCGACAGCCAAGTGGCCCGTGGAAGATACACTTGTTTAAAACAACAGGAATTTAAAAGCAATCCTTTGCCCACCACAAGCAATGACCAGAGCATCAGCATGAACAAAAACCTGGGTAAATTGATCATACTTGAAGAACTTAATCCTACAGCCTCCAGCCCATTTCTTAATTGGTCACATCTCCTTGCCATTTAAAAACTGCTCCCCAATCTTGGTCTGATCAAATCTACCGAGATTTCATGCATCGAATTACCCACAGTGGGAAGTACTTCCAACTGGGCCCTGATAGGGTTCTCTTCGACATTGACAGTGGCATTACTAAAGACAAACATAGCTAAGCTGACTGAACTGGGCTTCGCACTCACTCTTTGTCGTAAGACACAAATTGAAACACCGGCCTGCCCCAATCCTGTCATGGGCAAAGCTGCCAAGAAACAAGTGGAGAACATTGATAAAGTAGCCCTACAAGCATTTTCTTTTACCAAATAATGATCGCATAAAGGTCCTTAATGCCGTCATCTGGGCCCCTGAACACATTATGTCTTGTTCTCACTGACTGTTGTCTTTGGAAAATTCTTTAAAACGTATATCATGGAACACTAGAGGCTATTGATCTTTCTTGGTCCACCCTCTAGGTATCCAGATTATTGAACTGAGTGATGTTTTCTTTTTACAAGAAACCTGGTGTCCTAAATCCTTTACCATTGATGGTTATCAGATCATCTTTAATCTTTAATCATGCTGTTCCTTTTCATAGAGGGCGGCCCATTGGTGGATTGGAAATCGGCACAAAGTAGCAATATGATTTGCACCATTTTGAGGGTAACTTGCTTTCACCATATCTTCTGGCAGTACTTTTAAGGCTTAAAGAGCAGAGTAATTTTGAACATTATTAATTAATGTATAAGATCTGCCGGGAGGCCTTCATACTAAATGGATTCTAGCTGAAATTGATATTATTATCAAATGGCATGACATATCAGCGGAAGGCTCCATTATGATTGCAGGCAATTTTAATACTGGTAGCCTCAGTAGTTCCTTTGCCTTGGGTAGCATGATTATTTTTTTTTTTTTATTATTATTTTTTATTGGTTTAGATTAAACCTTTAAAATGTTTACCTGCCATGACATAAAACCATTCATTACATCGTTTCTTTGACAATTACTTCATTCATTTTTTTTTTTTTTTTTTTTTCTATGTCTTTAAACGCATTTGGAACCCAAAACTAGACTATTCAGGCTGGGTCATTTTCTGCATTTAATCTTTCTTCAATGTAGGCAAGGAAGGAGGTCAAAGGTAGAATTAATTTCATATCTGAGCCGTTCCACATATGTTTCCACCATTCATCAGCACATATCGACTGATGGGCACTATACCAGCCGCCTAAGTGGATTGAACGTATGTCCTTCAATATTGTACAGAAAAGCACCAAGTGCTTTAAAGATTCTGGCTCTTTACCACATAACCGGCACGTCGTCGATAAATCCACATTTCTCGCCCAATGACTCATTCTGTCCTTTGTTTTCATTGCGTTGAGGCGGAATAACATGAATGATCTTCTTGCTTTCATGGACGGAAAACGACTCAGATAAGGTTGAAGGATTCCATAGCTTCTTGCTTCACCCGGAGAATATTTCATTGCATGGGTTTTATTGCGCTCATCGCATGTATTTATCCAATCAAGGCGCCATATTGATACCTTGGCGGCTGTTGGATTTGTAAGGAGAGTTTCTACAGTGATGTTATAGTCCTTTAGCAGATCTTCGCATCGTTTTACCCATTGCGTGAGCAGAGCTGAACCTTTGGCTGAGGCATTGTATAAGATTGCAAATTGAGGTATTCCCACTTCTGGCCTTGATTTCCGATACAGGCTAAGTTGATTCCAAATTAACCTTGCCTGTAATGAAATTAGGCCTAGTTCGTATCTTATACATGCCGTTGCAATGCCCGGGGGCAAACTCAAGGACTTTGTCCAAAACGTATGTTCCAGCGACGCCCAGTGTGTTGACGAGCATCCGAAGGCGTTTTCTGCACCATAGGACAAAATCGGGACCACTTTTTGTTCGTAAAAGTTCCTTAAAGGCTGTGTAGAAAAGTTCCCAAATTTCCTATGTATCTTCAGGCCCTGACATGCTAATTGGGCACATTTCCGTTTTGAGTCTGCTACCCACGGATCATCACATATGCTTGAGTTTAGTAGCATGCCGAGATATTTAATGCTTTTTGAAATTTTCAATTTCTCATGGTTCAGCAGCCACACCTGTCTTGGACCTTTCTGTGACCGTTTAATTTTTAGATTCTCAAAGATCAGTATTTCCGACTTCTTGGTGTTAATCTTTAAGTTGTTCTGGTCCACGTATTTTTGGACGGCGTCTAGTTTACGCTGGAGTCCAATTGGAGTTAGATCTAGAATCACTAAATCATCGGCGTAAAGTAACCAACTTATCTTTGATGCATTGAGTGTCGGAGGAAATGCTCTGACCGACTGAATGGTAGCCCCAATGTCAGAAATAAAAAGGCTAAAAATTGCTGCAGCCAGAGGACACCCCTGCTTCACACCTTTGTATGTTTTTATTTGGGATGTAAGTGATCCCGATTGATCCAACCGGACAGAGATTGATGTATCGTTGTGTAATTCTTTTATTGCCGCCAATAATCCCTCAGGACATCCCCACAAGACAAGCTTCTGCCACAATAAATCACGGTCAATCCTGTCGAAAGCCATGGAGAAGTCTACAAAAGCTAAGAACACTCTCGAGTTCGTTCTCAGAGCCTCCATTTTCAACAGATTTAAGATCAATAAGTTCAACGAACATCCAACGGATTTTACAAATCCTGCTTGTCTTACATCAACTCTATTTACAGACTTTGCCCATATAATCAATTTTTTTTGGAGCAGTGAAGCAAAAATTTTTCCCAATACATCAAGTAAGGCCATTGGCCGATAGTTTGCAGGATCTAATCTATTGCCTTTCTTGAATATGGGTATTATTATTCCTGTTTTCCATGATGCAGGGATTTGTTTTTGCTCGTTAATTCGTCTGAATAACTCAGCGCATATCGCTGTCCATAAGTCAGGGAATTGTTTAATCATCACATTTGACAGGCCATCCGGTCCAGGCGCCCGAGAGTTTTTTGCTCTCATTATTATCTCGTGGATTTCATCTTCTGCAAAATCTAGGTCCCATGATGTTGTGTTAGGCGTTAACTTAAGGGGTGGCGAATCATTCTGGTACAGTGCTGAAAAATAGTTTACCCATTCTTTTTCAGGCACTGGGCATGTCTGCAAAGCAACTTGCGGTGCTTCAAGGGCATTAAGTATGCGCCAGAAATCTCTACTATTTTTATTTTCGAGCGTCTTCATCAATGCTTCTGCATCATTACGCATCAAAATGGCTCGATGACTTTTCATCCAATTTTTATAGGCTTGTCTTGCATTTTTGTTTTTTTCCCTGATTTCACCAACTGGGCCTTGATTATTTCTGCGGATTTCAGCTCTCATTTCACGTTTTCGCTGTCTTATGAGTAAGTCAAAACTATGCTTGTTCTGAAATGACCCATTTTTCATGCCAATGTGTTTTGTTTTAAATTGCCACAGAAATTGAACGTAGTCAATGACCTTCTCAGTTGCTCTAAATTGATTATGAATCTCTAGGACCTCTTTGTCGACTAGTTTTAATCTCAGCCTGTTTGATGCTACTGCCACCTTTGATCGCCATTTTTCTCTCGGATTATTACTCCAATCTTGAAATGTAAATTCAAGCCTTTCATGGTCACTATTGGTCATTGGACAAATCGTCATCGACTTTATTTTCCTAAGCATATTATTGGACACGAAAATATAGTCAATGGTGGAACTTTGGTCATCACGCCGCCACGTTGGTTTAGGAGGAATATCACCTTGCGTGCAGCCATTTAACATTGTGAGGCCTCTTACTTCCAATTCGTCATTCCATGTTTTTGCTAGTTTGGATTTTAGAGCAGTCTGCGGATTGAAGAAATCGATGTTTAGGTCCCCACAGACTATCATGGCGGTTCCACAGCCGGATTCTAATATATTATCAATTATTTCCGTGACTTGGTCGATAAATTCAAAGGATCCAGTACGCTGATGGTTCCAGTACAGATTAATAATATGTATCACGTCATTCTTCTTAACATCCGCCCCGTACTTACTTATTTCAGAGGTCTGGATGCATGGTGTTAGGTTGACAGAGCTTACTAACCTGTACCCAGACGATCGATTTATCATCGTCAATAGGCCGGCTATTGGCCGACCTTTATCAGGCTTAATGGCAGGGTTCAAAACGCATTCAAAATTTGCTACTAAAGGTAAATTGCACATCCAGGTCTCTTGAAGACAAATCAAATGTCGGTTGGTAGCCCAATTATTGATCGGCAAATGACTAAAGCCTCGTGTGTTCCAAGAACTAAACGTAAGATCTTGTTGCGTCTCGCTCATTGGGCATTAGCTGGATGATTTCCTGTTTAGAGCGTTCGCCATCCAGGTCCAATCTTCATTTAAGCTAGTCCGTCGTGGTATGTTAGAGCGTACTGAACTTGTGGTCTCGTTTAGCTTCTCATTACTTATTGTAATTTCGATTTTTCCCATTAAAGTGGCAAAATCCTGAGGTCCAGCTCTCAACTCTAACGACTGGGATCCGGCTTCGATGTTTTTGTAATCCATTTCGTTCTTTTCTAATTGTGAGTTTTGTTTTGTCAGTGAATATACAGGCTTTCTCAAGGCCCTCTCTGAACTGTGGTCGTTAAGGTCACACTGAGCGGCTACCCCTTTATGGGTTTTACTTTCGTCCTTAAGGCTTCCTCTCTCGCGGTCAGTCGTTATATAGGCGTCAAAGCCTAATGAATGCAGTTCTTCGTTTGCCTCAAGTATTACGTTTGCAATTAAGGTTGAGTTTAGATGTAAAATCACTTTGTCTGTTCGCAATTCATCTGGAAATTCGATTATTTTTAGATCTTTTGAGACCAGCGACCGCAGTTGTGGAACGTGGTTTAATAGTCTCAATACATTGGTGCGATTCAAGATCAGATTTTCATATCCCTGTAGGCATTCCAGCATTAATTTAGGCAGAGCCACCGAGTCAGTAGCTTTCGTGCTAATCCTCTGCTGTCTTCTATTCGAGTTTTGCCCGAATGGCTCCGTTAACTGGGGGTCCACCTTCCGATGTTTCAACGGAATAAACGAAGGATTCGGTGCGAGAAACGCGTCCTTTCTTTCTTTCCCTGGATTCATGTTAGCAAAGATCGGACTTTGCGCCTTGGGGCTTGTTGGTTTTGCGTTGTTCCTCTTCATTTGCCTATCCCTTTTTTCTTGGAGTGTGACAAACTCAGGGCTCTTTGGCTCTTCCTTGTCCATTTTACTCTCGACAATGGGATATAATTTCACGCACCTTTGGTCCTTAGCATCGCTAAGTGGCTTCTCAGGGAGAACCTTAGGAATTATTTCCACCCTCATGTTCATTATATCTTTGTCTGGATTGAGCTTCTCTGTGCTACCTACTATTCTTGGTTTGGCTGCAGGTTCCACAGGGCTACTACCAGAGCTCACTTCATCTGATGCATCCTCCTCATAGACCGATAGTTCCAGTAAATCGGTCTGTGTTGTCTCCTCCTCTGCGATTTGTATGATCGCATTTTTTTTTGTCGTTGCTTCCTCTACAAGTTGATACTCCCTCTCTTGATCCTTTGCCTTTTGTGGCTCGTGATCAGAATCCACCGACTTACCTTCTTTAAATGAGTCGGCTAGTTTTAATCGTGAGGTAATTGCTTTATCCACTAGGTGGAACATATTTAAGTTTCGCAAGAACTTTCGTGCACCTTTTTGTTGCTTTCTTTTTGTAGCCGGCATGTTCTTTTGTTTTTTTATAGAGTCAGTATTTTTCGTTTTATCCCCTACAAGACTTGCTCTCGCTTCTGTCTTCGAATATCCAAAAATCGGGAACAAGCCCGATTGCTTTAGTGACACATCTTGCTGATTTTGCGGGTCAACTTCCAGATCTGTTATATTTTGTGTCAAACTAGAGCAGGAGGCAATTTGAACATCCCCCAATGCTGGGTTCATTGCATTTTGTGAGTGTTTAAACGCAGAATTAAATGAGAGGTCGAGAGGATTTGTATCACTCTCCTCGTTTCTATTCATTTTGTTAGTGATAGCTCGCAAGTCCTCCTCCAGCAGTGTCTGCTCAACTTCTGTGCAGTCCCCTTCGTTCATTGGGACATTCGTAACAAACTGTGATGTTTCCGTGATCAATGTGCGATGTAGAGGGGATTTGAGTGGAGCCTCCACTTGCGGGTTGAGGGGGGAATTCAATGCCAGATTTGGAATATTTACTCTGCTGCTAGGGATTACTGAAGTAGGGGTCAAGCCTGCATCTTTCTCTCGAACAGCAGCTTCCAATGTCTCCCCGTTATGAACCACGTGAGATTTGCGAAATAACGACAAAGCTTCTCTTGCTACTTCAGCAAATAACTTCTTGTCAATCCTGTCATTTTGTTTAGATTCGTTCATGTCTTGTAAACCAGACAGCAACTGCTGGTTTGTCTCGTTTTGTTTATGGCTTCCCAAGCCCTGCGTTGCCTCTAATTGAACCAGTTTTGAGTGCGTCAATACTAACAGGGTTGAGATGTCCTTTACATTGTCATTTAATGATTCATAGAGTTTTGTGAATGGTGTAAGAGAAATTGCCATGGCCGCAGTTAAGGTCGTTAATAGATCATTTAGGGGGACATGACTATATGACACTTGTTTCATATTTTCATTTCTCTCACTTGATTTTGCTAAGTTGGTATTATAGCACCTCGTCTCTCTTCTTATTTTAGGAAAAGGGCGTTCCCCAATCGAAGAGTCTGAAGTTTCCTCCTCTTCTGATGATACATCGAGCGACGAGGTTGACCTACTAAACTCGTGTGCTGTTACCCGTTTTCTCTGTTCTCCATACTCCTGTTTAGAGGCCCTATTTTGAGAGATAGGCACATGGCTCTCCTGTGTCTGTCTACCCCTCGTAGGCGATACTACCTCTTGAGCGTTATTGTTCTTCAGACTATCTGATCCCCCAATTTCATGATTAAGTGCTGTGTCGTACTTTGTCGTTGATACAGCAGTTCTAGGTGCGATTCTTGGAGTCAATAATGTTTGTTTATCACGGTTCCTGGTTTTGTTTATGTTAATTAAATTTTGCAACACAGAGGAAACCACTTCTAATGAATTTCTTTTTTCATCAGGGATATTGACATTTAGCCCAGTCGTGGTACTCGCACTGGGCTCTTTCTGCGCATTACCGTATTTCAGCAGCTCTGTCGTTGTTTCGTCATTGTGTGGATCGACTACAATGATCATGTTGTGCTCAGGAGTGGCAGGTGGCTCCGAGCGATTAAGTATAACATTAGTGTTTCTACTAGGGTTGACATTAGAAAGATCAGGCTTCGTAGTCTGATTACTTACTTCTTTCTTCTGATGCGAGTGCTCTTCGGGCAACTCTGCAGGCGTGCTAACAGAAGCGTGATTGACTTCTACAAAATCGCCTGTTCTATTGCATCCGCCCGCTTCCAGCCGCGTCGCGGTGGTGACTGCAACACCGCTCGAACTGTTCGATGTGACCGTTCCGCCGTACCGCCTCCGGAAGGCCACGTCATCATCACGCGTCGGGTTTGTCCTTTCCTCACTCAGCGACATCTCAGGATCTCTCGGCGTCGGCTCCAACTCCGTGGCCTCTCTTAACCGGCCACAGCCTTCTGCATTTGGTAAGTGGGACTCTTTCACAGCTATGTGTTCGGGGGTTTCATCGAATGATATTATTTTGTCACTTGCTACCGATGCATTGGTCCTCGACTCCGCTGATATATCGAGCTCGGAGCTCATGCAGCCACCAGTAGTACGAGGAGCTTCCGAGGTTGTGTTTAGGACTACAACCTTGTGATCTCTATTGTTCGGGGGCTGCGACTCTAGCTCTTTGCACGTATTATTAAACACACTGTCTGAGCCTTCTGTTGTTAAATCCACGTTGCCAGACGTATCGTGTTCGTGTTCGAAACCCTCTGCTATATCGGTTACAGAGTTGCATGACAAATAGAGACTTTGTTGTTTTTTCCTCGATCGTTTGGCGGTCAACTCCTGTGTCTCATCCGATGATGCAGCCCTTTTTAAATGGGCTCTTGTTCTCGGAATTGTAGGTCTCTCAGTGAGACTTAACGGTTCCATTTCTTGTAGTGTCCTTGTTCGCCTAGCGCCGCACGCCAAACAGCAAACAGTAGATACAACAGCCCTTTGCACACAGGGCTTAGCGCCACAAGGGCGAGAGAGGCGGCCTTAAGTGCCCAGAAGACTGGGTCAGGTGACACAGCCAGTCAGTTGGTTAAAGGCACAGGTACACGGCACACGCACCTCTCTTGTTGTCTTCCTTCTCCTCCTCCTTCCTCCACGCCACAGCAAACAGTAGATACAACAGCCCTTTGCACACAGGGCTTAGCGCCACAAGGGCGAGAGAGGCGGCCTTAAGTGCCCAGAAGACTGGGTCAGGTGACACAGCCAGTCAGTTGGTTAAAGGCACAGGTAAACGGCACACGCACCTCTCTTGTTGTCTTCCTTCTCCTCCTCCTTCCTCCACGCCACAGCAAACAGTAGATACAACAGCCCTTTGCACACAGGGCTTAGCGCCACAAGGGCGAGAGAGGCGGCCTTAAGTGCCCAGAAGACTGGGTCAGGTGACACAGCCAGTCAGTTGGTTAAAGGCACAGGTACACGGCACACGCACCTCTCTTGTTGTCTTCCTTCTCCTCCTCCTTCCTCCACGCCACAGCAAACAGTAGATACAACAGCCCTTTGCACACAGGGTTTAGCGCCACAAGGGCGAGAGAGGCGGCCTTAAGTGCCCAGAAGACTGGGTCAGGTGACACAGCCAGTCAGTTGGTTAAAGGCACAGGTACACGGCACACGCACCTCTCTTGTTGTCTTCCTTCTCCTCCTCCTTCCTCCACGCCACAGCAAACAGTAGATACAACAGCCCTTTGCACACAGGGCTTAGCGCCACAAGGGCGAGAGAGGCGGCCTTAAGTGCCCAGAAGACTGGGTCAGGTGACACAGCCAGTCAGTTGGTTAAAGGCACAGGTACACGGCACACGCACCTCTCTTGTTGTCTTCCTTCTCCTCCTCCTTCCTCCACGCCACAGCAAACAGTAGATACAACAGCCCTTTGCACACAGGGCTTAGCGCCACAAGGGCGAGAGAGGCGGCCTTAAGTGCCCAGAAGACTGGGTCAGGTGACACAGCCAGTCAGTTGGTTAACGGCACAGGTACACGGCACACGCACCTCTCTTGTTGTCTTCCTTCTCCTCCTCCTTCCTCCACGCCACAGCAAACAGTAGATACAACAGCCCTTTACACACAGGGCTTAGCATGATTATTCACATCTGGCCACGCTTTGTAGAAGCTCATGAACTTATACTTGCACTTTTCACCAAATTCCCCGAAGGTCACCGAAATTTCATATTGTCAAATGGAATTAATAAGTCCCACATCAACTATGTTCTGATGGACTATGCGCTTTCTTGGAGATGCAGTCCGATCAAAACTTGCTTTACGACCTTGAGTGACCATGCCACTCTAAGCTGGGATTTATACTGCGATGTTGATTACCCTAATAGGATATATCCTATTAATAGTAATTAAGCTACTGTCCCTGTCACCGAGCGCAACACTGGCCCTCTCTCTAACAGTACTTACACCTAAACATGCACATCCTAAGGAATCTATTGCCCTTCCTTACTATTTCGACAGCTATTGCGTATTTAGTGATAATACTGGTAGATTACCAACAATCATACCAACCATAACTCTGCTATGGCTCTACCTCCAACTTATAAAAGTAAACAATGGACATTAAAACTTTTCACGCAAGGACCCTTACAGAATGTCCAACCGCGTACCACCACTGATAGAAATGGAAGACTTGTTCGAGATTAACCAAACTCTATGAACCGCTAGCTAGAACCCTGGCCACTACTAACAAAAGATCTAACCCTAATCCCGCTACTCCCATTACCAAAACAAAAGGCCGGCCTACACTTACCGCCCCTAACCTCTCTACCTCAAAGACCCAAACTACAACAGGCTCTCTACTACCAGCCTCAGCTAACCCTAGTCTCAAGGGCGCTCTAATAAATATGAGATCTATGGTCGCTGATGCAACCGAGATAGCAGATATTATCCATTCATAACACATCGACTTCCTAGCGATCCCTGAATCCTCACATGATTTGATATCCGGGGATGGGACTAGTCTAATCGGTAGATAGTCTCTAGCTATAAGTGCGATACCTCCTCCATGAGTATCAGCTCTGTCTGATCTTAGGATAGTATATTTGTTGGGAATAGCTAATGAGAGAACAGCCAAGCTCACTATAAACAGCTCCCAGACTCTCACGATCCAGTTGATATATAGCATATAGACCTCCAGGCCTTATCAGAACGTTTGAGGAGGACATATTGAATATTGTATCCAATAACTTAAAAAACTCATCCCAAGTTTTACTACTAGGGGACCTAAACCTAGGCTATAATGACCCGAAAGATGCACATGCATCCAGTGTGGCAAGTATCCTAATGAACAAGGCTTTACCCAAAGAGTGCTCCACCTCTCACATAATAAAGGAAGAACACTGGACTGGGTAGCAGACCACAACTGCAATGCCTCAATCTCCTCCATATCCCCTCATATATGGACGGACCACTACCTCATAACCTTTACCTTAGCCACTGATAAACCTATCTCCGTGTCTGTACCGCCAGCTCCACCTATTCCCACCCGGAATAAAAAGAATATCACTTGTGATAATTTACTCCCGTTTATCCTCCCTACACTCAATGCAATCCCTGAAAACTTGGGACCTGATGCATTGGTCAAGGAATATAATCATATTATGACCAGATTCAATAGCGCCATTCAAATTAAGACAAAGCAAACCCAAGGCCCATCTTAACTCTTGGTACAGACCACATTTAAAAACACTACACACCAAAAAAAGGCAATGCGAGATATCCTGGAAATCACAACCATCTGAAAAAAACAAGACTCATTTTAGCACCATCACAGCCCTATACAAAAATGAAATACTCCTAGCTAAACGTGAAACCTACAATGCTAGAATATCTCAAGCTAACTCATTTATGAAGGAACTCTTTATCATCCTCAAAGAGCTAGAAACTCCCATCCCAGTGCCAGACAACTGTATAAAAGATAGACGTTGGTGCTCAAACATACAGCAAGCACTAGCCAACAAATTTACACATAATAATTGCTAAGAAAAAAGCCTCATTAACCAGCACCACGCCCACTAGAACCACCCTAGAGCCATCTAATAACACTGTCAAACCTTCCCGCTTTAAGTTTTCTAAAGTCACCAATATCGAAACTGAAAAGATATTGGGCCTCATTACACGTTAGGCGGTAAGGGTTTACCGGTACCGGTAAGGACACCGGTACCGGTAAACCCTTACCGCCTTACTACGAGTTCCCTTTGCGGGACCCGACCTTAACGGCTGGTTTTACCAGCCGTTAAAGTAGGGTGCCGCAAAGGGACCTTGGAGCTAATTACAGTGCCGCAATTTGCAGTACCATAATTAGCGCCTTCCCCATTCCCATTATGCCCTATGGGGGTAAAAATGGGAATGGGGAAGTGCCTTGGTGAATGGGGAATTACCGCCCCCGCTCACCTTGGAGTAGAGCGGTAATTCCGCCATCCACCAAGGCGGACAAAGTAAAATACCGGCGGCAACCATGGCGCTAATAGTGCCATGGTTACCGCCTACCGTGTAATGAGGCCCATTATCACTCAAACCTTCTAATTGTCAGGGTGACCAATGCCCTGCTTAACTCAAAGGATGCGGCCAGAGACCTGGCCCCCTTTATCACGAAACTCATCAACGCTTCATTCGCATCTAATACCATCCCATCTAACCTCAAGGAATAATGGGTGCTCCCATTATTCAAAAACAGACTCTAGACCCTTTGATACCTACCAACTACCGAGCAATCACTACTGTGCCATTTCTCCTGAAAATCATAGATAAAATGGCCTACTCCCAAATACAAAAACATTTGGAATCTAACTGCTTACTAGGAGCAAGGCAATCAGGTTTTCGGCCTCAGCATGGAACCGAAACAGCGTTAATAGTCCCGAAGGTCCAGATTGATGAATTTAGGGATAAAGGGGAATCAGCCCTTCTTCTCCTCCTGGATTTATCGGCTGCTTTTGAACTGGTTGATCACCGATCTTATGCAGCCACCTGGATTCTGCGGCACACTTCTTAACAGAAGCCATAGCGTAGGTACAATCTTTTCTAAGTAATCGGACTATGAGAGTCTTCTCACCTATGGCTGCAGCGGACCCTATCCCTATCACTTGCAGAGTTCCCCACTAGTCAATTACTAGTTGTATAACCCTTGCCAGAGCACTTATCTTATCAAAGCTCAATTATTGTAATGCCTTGTATATAGGGGCTAACAAAAAAACTATTAAGAAAATCCAATTCTTGCAAATCAACTCTCTCAGAGCAGCACTTGGAATTGCAAGGAGAGAACACATCTCTGAGACGAGAAGAGCCAACAACTGGCTGTCCACATACAAAAAAATTAAACTAAAAGTTGCCTCTCTCACACATAAATGCCTGAACAATGCAGCACCACGCTATCTGTCAGACAGAATTACTACGAAACCTGGGACAAGAACAACTAGATTCTCTAATACGAATTGCCTCTTGATCCCTAGATTTAAGTTGTCCAGAGTTGGAGGTAGCAGTTTCCAGTTCAAGGCAGCCCAACTGTGGAACTCGCTACCCTCCCCACCATGAGTAGGTCACTCGTACCAAAACTTCAGTCGCAGAATAATAAATTGGCTTAAAGACGCTGACTTCTAGGTCGGCCTATGACACCCAGACTAATTGGCCTTCCATTCTGTAAATATCCTAGCTGGTCATAATACTGACTGTTACCTACACAGACTACCACCTATGAACCACAACTCCCCCAAGTTCCCATGTGCCTGTTCTCAGCCCGTAGTCTGAATCACATGTTTGTATATATCCTGTATGTATATAATTTGCCTGTGTGTAACTAAATTGCATTATGTAAGTGTCTATTTTTATGTGTAACTAAGCTGTGAGTGTTCTTATACAATGCGCCCTAATACCTATGGGTCTGGGGCGCAATACAAGTAATAAAACAAACATAATATTAAGCTTAATACCCAGGGAAATGGTTTATGTTGGTCTGAATTAGACATTGAATTAATGAATGACCTACTTAACCAGCCAAATTCCGATCTTGACTTATCTATGAAATCATCAAATTGGGCGCTGGAACATATCCTCCATGCAAGAATGAATCACAATTATCATAATCTGAATAGGAGCATTAATCCCAATGGTAAAATAAATAAGATCCTATTTGATCCATTTGTTGCTGTGCAGAAACAGATCTATCGTTATAAATGTATGCATATAAAAGGAGACACTAATATGAATGATTGGGTAAAAAGCTCTAACATTAGAAAACTTTCTACATTTTATAGAAACTGGATTAAGATGCACAAAAGATCAGTCCACACTATGAACTGAACACTACTTTTTGCCTGGCTTTCATCAAATAATACCAACAAATGTTGTTCTAAATTCAATGTCTACAGGAGGGGCTAGTCCCCAGTGGAGATTATCCCTGTATCTGAGGCCGCATGGTGTGGGTATATCGGCGATTTATATAATGATCCCTATGGCATCCGTGACAAACTTAATCCTCTGCTCCCTGACTTCAATCTATTGAAATGAGATATTGATGCAGAGTCTCTAACACGCATTATTTTACCCTGAAAAATTCTCGGGCTACGGGACCAAATGGTATACCCAATATAGTGATGAAAGCTAAGTCGTTACTTTGGGCAGAAATTCTTAATATGCTATTTACCCACGTATTGCAATCCAGTCTCCTCCCCCCAAGTTGGCGTAACTCTGTCCTGGTTCCTATTTTTAAAAGAGGTGACAGGTTAGACCCTAATAAATATCGCCTGTTGGCTATGAATGATTGCAGTCAGAAGATTTTTGCAACAGTTCTACTTAAAGAACTTTCTTGCTGGGTGAAAAGAAATAACATATTGCACCCTTTTCAGACTGGCTTTCCTAAAGAATACAATACTATTACTAACAATTCTACCCTTCAATACTTAATTGCTGAAACCAATGGTAAATCGCTACCTAATTTAAACTGCTGTTACTTTGATTTCAGCAAGGCGTTTCATTTGGTCTCTCATCCTTCCCTTTGAAAAAAGCTTAGAGAATGGGGCATTTATAAGACATTATTATATTTTATCCAGCAACTGTACTCAAATACCTCTAATTCAGTTTGTTTGAACTCTGCCGGCGCACACACAAAATACTGTGACACCAATAGAGGCCTGAAACAGGGATGTGCACTCACCCCGATACTTTATAATTTATATACAGCTGATATCAACCAAGTGTTTACTACGATCCGTAACTTCCCTCCCAAAAAGAATGGTACTTTTGTTCCCTGGCTTGCCTATGCTGATTATATCATACTGTTTAATCAAACTGCTATTGGTCTTCAGCGTTCTCCGAATGCCCTGATCGGGGATGCTGATAGAAATCCTATGGTAATCAATATAGGCAAAACTAAAACAATGTGTTTGGGCAAAAAAGGCAGCGCTAAGCCTCCTTGAGTCCGTAAATTTAAAAAACAACCCATGGAAAATGTTGATGAATATATATATTTGGGCCTTCCCATTAAAATAAACCCATCTCAATCTTTTTACGAGGAACATATCACAAATAAAATATGGAAGAAATGGCTGGCCGTTAGGCATTATATAATCCATCAGGCTGGTTATAATATACAGGGTTTTATTGGAAATCTATCGTACAGCTACAACCCCTGGTATATTGTATGCACTGGTGGTGTTGCCCTTAGAGCAAGTAAAATGGCACAAGCACCTAGAAGCTAGGATATTAGGATCAGTCATAAACATCTCTCAAGCCGTGCCTGTTGAGGCCCTTAGATTGGAATATGGCCAGATGTCGCTATTGTTTATGTGGCAGGTTCATAGAGTTTTCCTTTATACTAAATTCATGCAGACCAATCTAAATTCTAATTTCTTGTTGAAATTGTTGGGCCTTAACATGGAAAAAGATGATATTAATGGGTTTATTGCTGTCCTGAAACACTCCTCTCTGTCATATATAGATAGAGCTGCTTGGTCTTGGCAAGGGCATATGCATTGCTGAACCGAATTATGAAATGATTATAAAAAAGAAAGCTAAATGGAATTATATTTAAAGTAATATTGATACTCTGCATACTAAGAAAAGGTACAACACGTTTTCCCATCAGTCTTTTGTAACGAACAAACCCTGTAGCTATCTTGTATAACTTTGTTCTATTGTACTTAAACGTTTCATATTGCACCTCCGGTTCAACATTTTGCCCACTAGGGATTACACTACCAACTGGGAAAAATACTGAAGAAAGAGACTTCTCTTGTCGCGTATGTCATGTTAACATTGAGACTTGCCGCCATATAGTAAATGATCGCATAATATTAAGAAAACATTATGTTAAAGGATATACTGCTTATGTATCGTGGATCGAGGATATCTGTAAGAACCAATTTTGGTCCACAATAGTTGGGGCTGAGTCTATTGTTATATCTTCTGCAGCTTGTGCAATACGGAAGGAAGCACAAAAGTATTTTTGCGATATTTTTGGGGTCAATTGGTATAATTTCTATTTTTTCTTTTTTTCATTTTTCCTTTTATGTCTACCTAGATTAATTGTATTGTTAAATGATTTTATAACTGATTAATTCTTTAACGCTGTAGCTTTTATCACAATTGTACTTGATCTCAATGACTTTTTTAACTTGATCTTTTCTACCTTATTCACTATGTGCTAAAAGAGTGTAATCATCTATTGCACAATAAAGAGAAAAATATATAAATATACTGTTCAGCACTGATAATGACATCTATAATCATGCCAGGACTCCAGAAAATTTCAAATGGTTGCAGATTGCAAGATGGGAGCTGTTACAGATGATCAATGCAACGATAAAGGGATTTAATACAATCAGAGAAGAATTGAGAGCCATGAGCCTGATGACTCACCAGAACAGATATGTTCTGGACTTAATTAAAACAATAGAAGGAAACGTGTGCGCTAAGGTTGGGCCTTCTTGCTGTACATTCACACCATCTCACGACAGAGAAAATTTAACCCTGACAGAAGCAATAACTATGCTGATGACCCTGCATACGAAGATGAAAGATAAAACTGATGAGACAGCAGGAGATGACTGGTTTCAATTTCTATTATCATGGATTTAAACCTGGCTGGCAAATGCCTTCAAAATACTTGGAGCAATACTAGTGTTGCTATTGCTAGGGTTCTGTCTCATAAGGATCATCTTGCGATGGTGCCAGAAGACAGTCAAGGAAGCTATTGGTATGAAGATAATGATTGATATAGAGGCAGGAACTGGTGACAAAATGCAAAATGAGGCTTCCTGGCTCTGCACTAACCCTGCATTACACCCTTGCGCTTTAACCATTCCCTTGCAACTCATAACACTTTGTCCCTGTATTATCTGCTGTGGGCGGTGGATATTCCTCCATGCCTGCAAGTTGCCATGCCTACCAGGCACAGGAGGGGGGCTGTACGGGAAGATAGTCACTAGCAACTCTGCGGAACCCATCTTTCCTTGCTCCAGAGAGACCAGTCCTTCTTGTGCCAAGGGTGACTCGTCACTGTTCCTAGAAAAGGTCATGCCACAACGTGCCTGGAATGATAACATACACCGTCCAAGAGCACTGTTGTTAGATTTAATGTTTTTAACATTCTATACAAAAATCGTTTTCGCCAATCTGCTTCTGCTATTATTATAACGGCCCTGATATCGGAGCCCAGCGCTCTGCCATTTTCCCTCCAGTGTTTCGTCAAAGTTGTAACAGCCAGTGGCAGGTGGGCACTGTGTCCCTAGATCACTTATTCAGTTGTCACCTTTTATATCACGCTTTTATTTTTTTTGCTCTGTTTTATTTTCTTAAGAGAAAGGCTTGAAGACTCTGGTACAGAGCATGCTGGAGGGCCTTCCCCTGGGCCACTTGAGGAGCTGGGGACAGAATCTGGCTGGAAGAGCAGGTGCCTGCATGCACCCTATTTACTAGTTTCCTGCATGTATGCACGAATGTGTGTGTGTGCTTGAGCATGTTTGCATTTTCGTGTGTGTGTGTTGATCTTTCATATAGGAGATTGTGTGCACTTGTATATGTCTTCCATCATGTGTGCTGATGTATTTGCTTCTGCATATGCGTATGGGTAGCCGCTCATGTGTGCTTGTTGCCCGTGTACATGTTTGTGAATTTTTTGTACGTGATTGTGTTTGCTTCAAATTACTTGTGTGTGTGGATGCTTGCTTTATAATCCCCCTCCCAGCCATTGCTTCCTCATGCTCCACTGGCTGCTGCTGTCCGATTTGTAAACTTTCATACTTCTGTATATATCCTTGCCACCAACAATAAACTTGCTTCTATTAGCTCCCCATATTTGCATGTAAAGGGTCCAAGGCACAGGCAGATCAAACATTGTAACCAGGAATATGAATTTGGTGAATTGAGGAAATTGGGAGTAGAACTCAGTCACGTTGTACCGCTGCATAACTGGGTACTAGACCACATATCTTGCCCATGAGCACTGCCTTGACCCACACACTCTATCATAGTCTGCATGATATACAGACACTATTCTTTTCCTTAGGCTGACCCCATATGTAGTCAGCACACGTAGCAAGATTTGCTCCCAAGAACACATATAGCGCTCTAATAAGGAAACAGGAACCTTCCCCAGGATGAAAGGACTCCTACAGTTAAGGAAGGATGCATAATGTTGTTGTGAAGATAACCTTTGCAACCTTTGTCATCTGCCCCACTCCACAGCTGATCACTGTCAGCACCCCCTCCTGAGTGGCCTTCCTTTGCGGCATAGAGGATAAAAGGCCTTTTGTTTTCAGTGGGCAGCTGAAAGGCTACACTCCCCGCAAACGGCACTGCTTCTCATTAGCCCCTTGCCAAAGGCTGAGTGCTGCCCTGATCCTGTTATCCACTGATTTGCTTCCCCACCCCCTACCTTCTTTGGGGTCATCATAACTCACCTCACGCTCTGCTGAACTGGAGGTATGAACACACTCACTTTCCTCGAGCCCGGCCGCTGTGTGTGTTTGTAGCGAGACTGCGGCCAGAGTCTCCCTGGAGACTGACAGCTCGAACCTTTTGACAGCCATAGCTCTGAAGCGAAACAAGGAACCAGCGGCAGGAACATGATGAGGGACTTAGCAGGTCTATGCGTAAATAGACATGTGTTAACATCGTCAGTCAGTCCCGGGCTTTACACCAACAACACATTGCACTGAGGCAGCTTCATTTGTAAAAATGGGCCTGGATCTCACAGCTTGAAAAATAATGGTGTGAGAAAGGACTATGGTGGCCAACTTTACAAAATGGTTTTGCAGGACGCTTTAGAAGTGGTAGCCATTGAAAGCGGCCTGGAGTGTGTGCAGTGCCATATAGTGTCATTCCACCCTCCACCCCCTCCCATTCACTTTTGGGGTAAATTAATGGCAGATGGCATTTTAACACACATAGCACAAAAAAACGGTGGGAAGATTATAAATGCAGGACCCTCATCTGTTAGAGCTGTGTCCAGGCCCTGTTTGCCCAAATATATGCAAACATCCCAATTTGCATATGTGTTGACACCAAAATAAGTGACGTCAGAGAAAGGGCACTGCAAGAAGCAGCATATGTTTTTCCCATTACCACAATACTCATAATGAGACCCAAATTAGGCGTGATGCATTGCTGAGTCCCAGCGAATTAAGGGCATTTTGACAACCTTTGAGGTAACACTAAAACAGATGTTATTTATAGAATACTTCCAAATTTAGTACTCAACCTATGGCAGGTAGGGTTATCAAATACCACCCAGAGTATTTTAAGGGAATACAGAGAGCTTTAGCACCAACCTATACAAGGTAGGGCTAACAGGTAGGGCAGCAAATACCACCAGTGGAATTTCAAGCCATTACAGCAATAGTAATGACAGTCATATCACAAGGTATTTATCCCTTTGTACTCTGGCAGTTCTCCCCACCTCCTCACATCACATTGCTTACTCCCCCACCCTCCCGCAGGACCCACACATTTCCACCTTTTCCTTGATGGAGCAGGGATTGATTTGGAAAGACTGGGAAATTACTTTTTAAAGTTATTTCTTTGTTATTACCAGTGTCATATTGTAATATGTAAATGTTTAAGTAATTGCAGTTGTGATGAAACATTTTATTATGCAATGAAAGCAAGTGATAATAAAACTCCCCTTCTAAAGCTTAGTTACAGCTATAAACTGTTTATAAGCACTATGCATGCCCTTCAGTGAAGTTCTGTTAAAACAAGCATTGGCAAAGCCAACAGTTTTGGTTTGTTATGCATATATTGACACATTTACTATTCGGTTCACTATTCGGCTCCGGCCGAATACTTCGGCCAACTATTCGGTATTCGGCCGGATGGTAAATTTACTATTCCGTACACCCCTAGATGAGACATATAGAAGCTTGCTATAGAGGAAAATATAACGTGGCTAGGATGGCCATGATAGGAAGATCGGCGTAGGCTTGTGTCAGATTCAATCCAGTTACCTCAGAGACAGACCAGGACTGTAGTGTCAGGAGACGCTGCAAAACAGTTCCATGTGCAAAACAAAGAGGAGTCTTTGTTGGCCAGGGATCAAGGATGCTATTTTATGGAATAATTGCAGAGCACAAGGGGAGGCAGGCGGATAAGCTTTGTACGTGAGACATATTTCTCTCAGATTAAAGAGTAAGAAAACATCTGCGAGAGCCACGTATTGGACAATTACATGTGCAGAAAGTCTATACAAAAGGAAGTGAGCAAGTCTGTAGAGGCCAAGAGAAGTAAGAACACTCAGTATAATTAAATCAAATAGAAGTAAATAGGTGGAAATTGATAAATTCGCGGTCTCCTCGCACGTGATTCAGAAGTTGAAAACAAGGGCTATTCATTAAGGTTCGGATGAAGATAATGATGTGATTACACTCCCTTGAATGTCCCAGAACAGAGAGCAAGCTGCAAGGTCAACTACAGATGGGAAAATTTGGCATGTGTCCGAACTGATGAGAGAGGATGGATTAATTGGGAGTGTGGGGAGTAATCTGACATGATTCAGACGCCTGGGTTTTGTTTCACTTTCATGCTGCTACCAAGCCTAAACGTCCAAGGTTGGGTGAGAATGCCATCCAATAAGCAGGTCTATGGGGCAACCTGTTATACAATATTGCATAGACCAATCTGCTGCCTTTTTCTATGCTATAATCAGTATTATACACGTTTAGATGTAGTTTGAGGCGTGCCTTACATATAAGAGTCAGCCAATGATGTACTAACCCTTTTGTACACTATAGGTATGTATGTTCACCTAACCAGTCCCTCTCATCAATTTGTTTTATGGTTTGGCACCTAGGTTAACGTCACAGATGATGCATAGTGGGGTATAAAGCTCCTGTATAATTAACTTTGTGTGTTAGTGTGCAAGCAGCAGTCTGATGTCTGCTAGTTTTCCTTGCTTTATTAAATTGACAATAAAGTAGTATTTTGCCATATTCCTTGAGTCTGTCCGGTTATTAGGTCTGTGATCTTTATTGGTAATCCCATCTAGCACAAGAGACGCTTCAAGGTGCTAGAGCACAGAATTCTCATCCAGACTGCCATGTACGATAAAGCAGATCAAAAAGCACATGAACACCATGTATTGTTTGCTTTACAGTTTTTTTGAGGACTCTGTATGTGAAAGGACGTCCTTAAATGCATAGGATCTTCCAACAAGAAATAATACTCAGGATGATCTTCTCCAAAACGTCTTTCCTGCGATATGTGGGTAGTTATATCCTTATGCACTGGTGTAGCGGGGGCCCTGCAGCCCCCGTGGCAAGGGGAGCCCTGCCACCACATGTCCTGGGATGGGGGCCCCTCAGACTAAAAAAATAAAATATTATTTTTTTAAGTCTGAGGGCTTCCCTTACCCCATGACATGAAAGCCTATAAGCTGAAGGCCTCCATATCATCATGTGGGGAACCCTATGGCTTAAAAAATAAATTGTTTCTTTTTGAAGTAACTCTTCCTTCATAAAGAAATTATTGCTGTTATGGTTCTGCACATTAACAGAAATAATTTCTTTATGAAGTCAGAGTGACTTCAAAAAGAAACCATTTCTTTTTGAAGTAATAGGGCTCCCCTCCACCCCATGACATGGAGGCATCTAGATCCTCTGCAGATGACGTGAATAAGCGTTCCTAGCTGCTGCAGGGAGCTGAAGGCCTTGTTCCCTGGACCTATAATGGATTATAGGTACGGAAATGTATTTTCTTTAAATGTGTGTATGTGCATGCAAGTGTGTGTATAATACACAGCCACGGTAGTGGCTTTGTACTTATGGTTAAGTTGCTGTTTCCATAGGAAGAGCACTTTTTGGGCGACTTATAACACTGCGCTCCCTGGACGAATCCTCACCAAACTTTGCAAAGAAAGTATATGGCCCACTCTGAATTTCTTTGCAAAGTTTGGTGAGGTTAGGTCCGGGGGGGGAAGTTATAGGGGGTTCCCAAAACGTCTTTTTTTTTCCAATAGACTGAATGGGGGGAAAAGTTTGTGCACGCCTACAGCCCAAACCGCTGGACGGATTTTCACCAAATTTGCAGCAGGAGCAGGAGCTTGGTCCCGAAAGTGTGCTTTTGTAAATTTGGTGAGAATCCGTCCAGTAGTTTTCTTTAAAACGACCCAAAAATATGTCTAAAAAAATTAGTGATATCTATGTCCGCTCCGCGGTCACACTTCCCTGTTCGCTCAGCGGACAAGATACCAATTGGCTAATCCGTAGCGTCATGTCTGCCAACATTTGACGCGTTCACTGATTGGATGTTGAAGAGCGTGAAGTGCGTCAGATTGTTTCGATGCGCCCGCCATCTTTCATTTGTGTTTTGGTCTACGTGATCATCGCCACTAAAACATATAAAACAACACAACATTGCACTTGTTAAACTTATGAAATACTGTCTCGGAAGGTGAGTGTTAATGAGGCTGGGATGGGATGTGGCAGCAGGAAGTCAAAAAGTGGTGTTTTTTTGTCACCCAAGTCATACAGTAAATCGCAAATTGTTGCTCAATATAATGTCCGTAAAGTACAGGCGAAGAATTACTGTGTCTGTGTTACAATGTATTTAAAATAATATTGCAGTCAGACTGGCACCATAGAGTTTGAAATCTGAGGCAACCACCTGCAGTGTTTGATGGAAACAGCGGGTCTGCATGTGTATGGGAGTACCAGTTGTCATGAATGCATTGAGACATGTTGTTGCAAAGTCAGAATGTATTTGGATTCTGAGTGAAGGTCGCTTGCTTTGCTTTTTTGGTTGCGAGCTCAGTAGGCCCACGCATCCGACTGAACCCATAAGGGTCAATTGTTTTTTTTACCTTGAGCGAAAGGGAAAATTCAGTAAGAATGCAGGGAGTGAAAGTTTGCAAAAAAGACCATTTGATAAGGTTATGCATTCAAAACGTTTGTAAGGCACATGTAATATCAGTTCATGAAGATTCTTTGGTGCAAGGACATTGCTGTCTGAGTTTCACAAAGACAATGGAGACGGTCAATATCACCATCCGAAGTGAGGCCTCCCTCCTCGCTTTCCGCAAAGCAATGAAAACCATCCTCTTCTCATAAGGTCCTTCGTAGCGGCATGAATACCAACCATAGGACCCACTGCTTAATCTGTATTGACCAATCAAATAAGCTGTAATGATACCTATGTCTGTGTTTGTATGCAATGTGCCATTTACTGCTACCACGTCTGTACCCCTGTAACTAAGCTCATGCAAGTAACAGCGCCTCAATGCCCTTGGGCTGCTTGCGCGCTATATAAATATAAATAAATAAATAAATAAGTTTGCTTTTGATGAATGTACATCGAAACGAGATTTATTTTTTATTACCTGAACATTAATTTTGACAATGTAACTGAAGTATTATCTTTCTGTGTAGTTGTCATTTTTTTTTTGTTATGGAGAGTGCAGATTCTCGGCGTGTGTAGGCTATCACTAGATTCACCCATGTTCAACGCTAACATTTCTTTAAAATGTCATGTATGACCACCATGTTATGTTTTCCAAATAGCTACATCCTGCCTTAATGCGATTGCCATGGATTCCAGATGCCAAGTGATGGATTTTTCGCACGCAAGATGCATGTACTCATGACAGGCTGTCTAACCGTGATTGTTTTGTGGGACGATAGCTCAAGACCCATTTGTCCGTACGCTGCAGTGGCAATTAGGAGTAACATAACATCTTTTATGGTGGTCTAAGCCCAAGTTCATGCCGATGTCCTGGAATTCACTGTACGACTGAAGCGGTTGCTTTATCGAAAACAAATACTTTGTGTATGGGAAAGAACAACGTGTGCCTCACGATTAACATTTTCGATGACGACCGAAGAAACAAAGTTACAATTTGATTGAACATGGGAATAGTCCGATGGTCTCGGACAGTTTATTGTGAAATAAAAGTACTTTACAAATTGTAAAGTGTTAATGTTTTCTTTTAAGAACCAGTTTATTATTTCAAAATGTGACATGCTATGTTGTAAGTCGCTGTGTGTTCATTTTCAGGTTCTGCATCACAGCACGTAGGTGCTTATGGGCGCATTTGGCTACGCTGGAGAGGAACGTCATCCAAAACAGGTGTAGAATATCATTAGGGTTGGTTATGTGACAGTCAGGGGCGGCCCATATGATTTAGTGACGTCAGGGCAATTTATGTTAGGCAGATGCAGCAATGGACAAGACTAGTGATTGCGAATGATTTTACAAAGTATGTAGGAATTTTGTGCACACTTAATATGACAAATTATTTGTGTATTCTTTTGACAGTTTTGAAAAAAAACGTGGGTGGATTTACAGTAAATTTGCGTAAGGCTGATTGGCAACAACCGAAAAGCATGGTGTTGGAGATATGGGAGTGTTTTCGTATTTGACAAGTGTCATAATGTAGTTAAAAAAAATAGCGGTATACCTTTAATGACTGCGGGGTAGGCTGTAGCCATGGGGAGTGGGCAGAATGTCGGGGTCATTGTATAAGGTCATGATCCGCACAATGTGGCCACTGGGCATGACCAGAAGGGAGAAAAGATAGGATTAAAGTGGACATGTCCACCTGGGACTGGCTTTGTGGTAAAGTCGTTCGACATTAAGATACATTTGAAAGGGAAGAAAAAAGTGCTTGTGGTAATATGTTAACAGGGTTTCCTTTTTGCTTTTTGCAGGGTGCCATGGAAAGCGAAGAGGGGCCCTGTATGGAACACTTGCCTTCCCTTTCTATGGTGGCCATCTTGGAAAAGGATTTTGTTTCCTAAACCGGGACGCCAAAGGCGTCCAGGTTTAGGACGAAAAATCCTCTTTTTTAGTAGCACGGGTTACTGCTTTGGAAATCTAGATTGTTAAAGGCATTTATCCCCCATTTTAGGGTTCGAAGGGGGGGTAGTGATACAGAGATTTCGTTATGCACTCTCGCTTTGATTGGGCTGATAACTTGGCCTGCTGGCCCTTTATTCAACGTTCCAGTCCCTGGAACGGAGGATGAACGCTACAATATTCCCATTAGCATAACACAAACTGCAAATAGAAATGTTGGAAAATCTTATTGCGTCTATGTACTTTACTGAGAAATATAAAGTAGATGGAGTCTATGCGATTTTTTTTAGTTATATTTTTTAACTGTGAAAGGTGGTTCTTAAAGGAACATTTATTTTGTTTACGAATGGCTTTTTTTTGGGAGGACAGATCAGAACAAAAGTTGCGGATGGAAATGAGCAAAGAGGCACCAAACAGTAATATGGAGGGGTAGGTGGACGGGGGAAAATGTTGTGCGTGTGTTATTTGTAAGGTAGGGGCAGTGTTTCTCATGCTCTTTCATTACAGCAGTGGTGCTGTTTCGTGGGGAGGAGGGATGGCCTTAGCTCATGTCGTTTTCAGATAAATAGTACTTTTGCTAAAAGTATGAACTGTGTACTAGATTGTTAATGGCGGAGTACGACTAGGTGTTGGAGTTGTGCAAGGGAAATGTTGAAGTTACAAGTTCCTACATCAGTAAACAATGTAGTTCCACACTGTCCACGAGGCATAGATCTTAAGTGTGTACGGGTTCTCGGACACGTCACCATGCTGTGCGCCAGCATATGGTCATGTGGCATTCTCCGGAAGGTGTGCAATGAAGTCAGATGTTCCTTTACATTATGGTTAAGTGCCACTACTAGAAACCTATAAACTTCAGTAAAAAAACTTTGTTAAAGGGACATTATGGTTAAGTTGTGCTACTAAAATCCTATATGTATATATATATATGTAATGCAATCTGCATGAATTAGTGAGTGCATGATGTATGAATAGCTGCCTGGGTGTGTCTGTGTGAGTTTATGGTGATAGGGTGCACACTCAAATGTATGGGTGGCTACCTGGGTGTGCCTGTATGGTGAAAGAGTGCAAACTTAAATGTGTAGGTGGTGTGGGTGGCTGTGTGTGTGCGTGTGTGTGTGTGTGTGTGTGTGGTGAATGGTGTGTGTGCTTTTGTTCAGAGGCACAACAAAACCTACATTTCAAGGGAGGGGGCTAGCCCTTTAAATGTTGGGAGAGGTGCTAACTTCATGGGCGGTGGGGGAGGAGCAAACATATTTGTTTCAGGCCATCTATCTTCTTTACGCATTCTAATGAGACTATTCTAGCGCAGCTTCAATGTTACAAGCAGTTAACTCCTTAAAGTCTGAATGCACCCACTTATGAATGCTATGAGAATGAGTGGTCTCCGGGTCCCCTTTCTACTTTTCCACTCCCTCCTCTGGCATGCAAGTACTTAGCCCACATCACGATTTCAATTGCCTAAAAAATGATGCATGTAAATGCAGGTACTAACAGTGAAATGCTTTACATTAGTTATTGATGGGCCTTTGTTAACAGTGAAACCCAGGCATTGTTTAACATCTGTGTCCTGTTCTGTCCAGCAATTGCTCTGTAGGTCAGCAAGGTCGAGTCAACATAGCCCAAAATGTTGGGGAGGAGAAGAGGGCTGAAGGCCAGTCAGCTCAATGGTGTTGCACCACTGCTTGTGTGTAATGCATTGATTACTTGGCAATCTTCATTACTCCTAGTCCTATTCTTCCTTGTCCCCGTACTTGTGTATGAGGCACTTTGCCTCATACACAAATACTGGGATGAGGTAGCGGGACCAGGAGGTAATTCATGGCTAAATTACCTGTAATCTTCATTACTCCTAGTCCCACTCTTCCTTATCCCGGTACTTACCTATGAGGCAAGGGGCCTCATACGTAAGCACTGGGACAAGAAAGAGGAACATGGAGGTAATTCTGGACCGAGGAGCTGATCTTGCGGTTTGGGGCATGGGGTGGGAGGGAGAGGGGGGTTGCTGTGCGTGGATTGTGCAATAAATTGTAATGGTCAACCATGTCCAGGCTAAGTAGTCATGATATGTGGTATTAGTGGCTAGAGGCATTTTGGTGCAGCCAGTCTAGTCATTTCTTAGTTTTTTTTTTTTTTAACTGCCCATCTCTGATAAAGCAGTCCTGCTAAGTGTGATTACCTGGCTAGATTGGCATTTGGGTGCTTCCAGTCTAGCTGTTTCTTACTGTGACATTGTATATTTTTAATAGCAATGCATTAAATTCATGAAAGTATTAATGTTCCTTTGCACTGTTGGTGACTTGCATGCATTGAATTTTGGACTTGGTGTTACCCTACAAAACAATTGCAAACGCTCTGGCTTTTTAGCCACTTTTTCTCAGAAAGTGTGCTGAATAATGCATTAAAACATATATATATATATATATATCTTTGTCCCAGTGCAGTATGCGTTGTACCCCTGCAGCAGCGCGTTTGTGCATATTGCGCAAGCATGGTAATCTAAGCTGGTCGAGAGTGTGGCGTGACCTGTGATTTGTTGCCGAGCTGTGGGGGCCCTCAGCATGGCTCGCAGGGGGGGGCCTACATTTTGAGATATGCCACTGCCCGTAGGCCCCTGAAGCCACAATCCAAGTGTATATATTTCATAGGTGGTTGCTTGAAATCACCTCCACAGGTGTTGTGCGCATACTGGTAACACACAACCCCCTTTTTCATCTAGACTAGTTGTAGGCTTTCCAGGGTCCCATACACACGATTCAATCAGGCACAAAGTCTTTTGAGGAGATAGGATGGATTTTGTAGCTGCAAGGGAGAGTGAGAGAGGGGTTCTGGGTTGGGCTGAGCATGCACTGGCTTCCGTCACATTCGCCTCTCTGATTTGACTGTAACTTCCATGGCCATGTCTTGTTCTTGCTTCCAGTGTCTGGTCCTGCCCAGGGCCAACCTGGTTCTCCGAAATCTTATTATTGTTCTCTATGCCCTAGCCTTCCTCTCTCTCGTCTTCACTGCCTGATCTTCTTTGTTTTCGACCCACATCCTTCCTCTGATTATGCTCCTTTTGTGCAGCTCCTAGCCCTATTGGCCACACCTCCTCCTAGCCCCTACCCTCTACTCCCTCCTTCCTATGTCTGAGTCCTGAATGTATCTCCTTCTTAATGACATGTCCTCCTTCTGATAACAGCACCTCTCACACCATTAGGTCTTACCACCTCTTCTGGTCCTATGCCCCTCTCAGTTCTTACTGCATCCTCCTTCTGCTTTTCCTTTCTGACATTTCCTTCTGTCCACTCTTGCCTCCTAGTTTTACCACCTCCTCCTTGGGCTTCTTTACTACCTATTTCTGTCCACTTTCCCCCTGATCACCTCCTCCTTTATCTGCTTCACTATCATTACCTGCCTTCTGTCCACTCTCCCCCTCCTGATGTTACTACCTCCTCTTTGACATTCTTCACTATTGCCACCTTCTTCTGTCCGTGCTCCACTACTGATATTACCACATCCTCGGTGACCCTCTTAGCTCTCACTTCCTCTCTTCTTCTCCACTGCTGCAACCTCTCCAGTCTTTTATCCCTCCAGCATATGCTTTTTCAATCACCCTCTAGTTTCCCGTCTTCTCCAAACACAAGCCTCCTGCTTCTGGGAACCCAAATTCAGCAACTATGGCAGGTTGCACTTATAATACGATATGCTCTCCTCACATGTGGTGGTCTTTTCACTGAGTTTCTGTGCCTGTGAGTGGTAATTGAGTGAGGGCTGGGATTGGTGGCTTACATGGGTAAACCTGCTTCTTTGAACTTATGGGTTGAACCAATCATATTGTGGTAATTGAAGAAGCATCACACGGGTAAGTGTTAAGACCTTTTGTTGGAGGGACAGACCCATGGCCACACCACCACTAAGCCCCCAGCCAACCGTCCTCGAACACCTGGAGTGCTGGCTGGGACAGACCAGTGCCACACCACCACTAAGCCCCCAGCCAACTGTCCTCGAACACCTGGATTGCTGGCTCGTGTTGACGCAGTGACCACTCCAGAATACATTACGACACTTCTCCCCCCCCTTAATAACATATGAAATGCAACAAAAGGCTAGTAACAAACAATGAAATTGCGGAAACCATAAAACTTGGAAAACAATGGAAACAAGCAAGTACATCCATAAGACACAGGATGCATTGGAAAGAGAAACACCTGAGTATGCCTCTGAGAATAAGAACAACATAATGCAACAATGACTCATACACACACACTCCTCACACACATGCACTACTCACTACCACCCTCCCAAACATAATCCTTCATTCTGACAGGAGGTGCCCACACCCTCAATGGACGCCTCCCATCACCACCACCCGATGTACGAAGAACACGCTCCTCAGCCACCACACTCAGACCATCCCTACAACAGTCAACAGCTGGCACTTCTTTACACCTCACATCTGACTCAACAGTAGACCCTCCCACATGCTGGTCCACGGAGAAAGCACTTAAATGAGATCCCAAAATGGAACACCCCTGATCTGATGGTGATACAGAGGTACCGCTCAAAACTGCAACCCTTCTCTTGCTCCACCTTGTACCATCATCCAGAACTACGTACCCTGTCCCCACCTTCACCACCACACACGGGGACATGAATGTGCTCCTCCCCTTTGGAACAAACCTGTTTTTTTTATGCAAACGTGATCACCAACTTCGACTTCCATGGATTTCTTCGCCCTCTGCTGTGCCCTCAGGTGATCATGATGCACATGCACCTTTTCCAACACTTCTGCCATGTTCATTTCTGTGGCCATACCCCCACCAAGAGCAGCTGTCTTCAGTCTTGATCCAGCCTTCCTGCCCCTCATGAGTTCAAAAGGTGACTTGCCAGTAAACACAGAAGCTGTCCGCCTGTACGCTGACAAAGCCTCTGAAACCACCCCCTGCTAACATAAGCCATTAGCAATGGCCAACTGAATAGCCCTCTTCACAAAACCATTCATTCTTTCCACCAACCCATTGGCACAATGATTAAACAAAGCTGTCCTATGATGCCTGATACCATTGTGTCTCAAATCTTGCATTTGATGAGACAAAAATTGCACCCAATTGTCAGTAACCAAACTCGTGAGTACACTCTCCCTGTCAAATAGCCTTTTAAGAAAACCGATCACCTTATCTGTGGTTACTGTTTCAAAAGCAGCAGCCTCAACCCACCGCAAGGTATAGTCAACCAGCACCACCACAAATTTCAAACCACTTCTGAACACTCCATAGGGCCCATAATGTCTAATGCCACCTTGGACCATACCTCATTGGGGACATCCACAGGGTGCACTAGTTGTGGGAGCACCACTCTGCTCTTGTTACTTTTGGCACACACCACACACTCCTTTACTACCAACTCTACATCCTCATCCATAGCCGGCCTCCAAAATGCCTCCCGCAACCGCCCTTTTCTTAGGGACCTACCCAAATTCCCCTTATGTGCCAGCTCAACAAGCCTTCCTTTCAAACTCACAGGAGGCACCAACCTCTCTCCTCTCGTGACACACCATGGCCCCTCCGCCAATTCACACAAAACCTGCATGTACCCCTTTCCTTCCCCTTAACCCTTGACCGCTTCCCAGCCATCATGCAGACCATCTCTAATCCACGCTAACTAAGCATACTTGGCTGATTCATTCGCCCACTCATCCTTATCCACAGCGGGAAGCACACACGCCACCTGAGTGCTTATATCACACTCCCCCTGCTCTTCTGGTAACTCCACCAGAAATTGTGATAAACAATGCACCACCACATTCCTTCTGCCTGGTAAATACTCCTCATGAAATTAAATTCTTGCAGATCCACCATCCACCTCGCAATTCTGGGAGGCACGGGCCCCACACCCTTGGTGATGAGTACATATACAAGTGGTTTGTGGTCCGTCCTGATGACATACTGAATACACCACAAAAATGTTCTAAAATTATTTGAAGCCCAAGAAGCAGCAAACGCCTCCCTCTCAATCACTGCATACCGCTTTTCAGCATTCCTAAGCACCCTGGACGCAAATGCAATCGGCTTGCACACACCATCCTGTCACTGCTCCAGAACTGATCCTAGGCCAACATCAGTGGCATCCATTGTATGCACCGTCTTGTTCTTAGGATCAAACGACTTCAGAGATGGCATTTTTCTTCAACAACGCCCGCGTCTTCTCTACATATGAAGGTATAAACTTTACATAATACTCAGTCATACCCAAAAATGACGTGAGTTGGTCCTTATTCACTGGGGAAGGAGGCTCCCTCATCACACTAACCAACCCTTCCCTAGGCTTTATGCCACATCAAGTGTGTTCCCTAAATTCATCACGCTGGGCACCCCAACCTGTCACTTTGATGCCTTCACCATCAAACCACTCTGCTGCAGAACTCGCATGACCCAATGCACCCTCTAACCATGTTCCCTCTTGTTCTTACCACACACCAAAATGTAATCTTGAAAGTAGCTTACACCCCTCACACTTTCAAACAATTCCTGCATCAAACGCTGAAAAACTGCAGACGCCGATGCCAGACCAAATGGCATTCAACAAAATCTGTATGCCCCAAAAGGTGTCACAAATGAAGTCAATGGCCACGATTCCTAATGCAGATTAATCTGATGATAAGCTGACGACAGATCAAAAGTGCCAAACCATTCTGTATGCCCCATTGGCAACAGTAACTCATTGATGTTGGGGAGTGGATGGCAATCAACCCAAACATTGGAATTAAGCTCCCTAAAATCCACGCACATCCTTAACCCACCATCCTGTTTCTGTGCTAACACCACAGGAGATAATCATTCAGAACTTTCAATTTCTTCTATAATCCCCGCCTATAATCAACTTTTCCAATTCCAACTTCAACCCTTCCCTGGCCAACACCGGAACACCTCTGACCTTGTGTACCTTGGGAACCACCCCCCCTTTTCAGAACAATTTTATGTGAGAATCGACGCAACATACCCAGTTGCTCTGCAAACACTGTGGGATATTTGCTGCTCAAATATTGTACTGACATGATGTCACCTGACCCTTCCTCCACACTAAGCACAGGCACACTCTTACCAGGACGTATCACTTTATCAAGAGCAGCTTGCTCATCCCACCCCAAAACGCTTGCACCCTTACGTGCCACATACAATTTTCCTTCCATGCTGCATCCCTTGAATTCAATTCACATCATTCATACCCCAACACCTCTATGGGTACTTGACCAGAGGCACTGGGATTAATGTCCGGAGGTTTGAGAGCAGATACATGCTTCCCAAAATTCTTTCTGTACACCTCTGGAGAAATCATAGTGTAAGGTGAACCAGAGTCCACCAACATTTCCAAATGCACACCATTCACTGTTAACACATCCCAAGGTCCCCTCTTTACTCCCCCTTCGACGTGCAGCATCACCCCTTCTCTCATGACACTACTGTCAAAGGTTCCAGTGCTCCCAGAAACACTGTCAGCTTCAATCATCCTGACATTCCGTCTTTGTCATGATCCCCAAAACCCCAGTGGGCAGTATCAATGACATCTGGTCTAGGAGGATGGCTGAGTGGCGCAGAAACAAGTTGCTGCCTGCACACTGCACCAGCGGTTGCCCCTTTCAAGATGGCCCTCGGGACAGGCTGTTCAGTAGGATCCAAAATGGCCCCTAGTGAGCCTGCTGCTCAGAAATCCTTGGCGGTCTAGTGGTGTTGGGTGGGGCCCAGGGCTATATAAACCCCGCCCTGGGCCGCACCCAGCGCTTAGCGTTTTCTCTGGCTGGGAAACAGCGTGACACTTGCCTGCTTTGATCCGTGTGACACGGACCCGGCGCTTACAAGGACCAGCGCAGTTGTCAAGACTCAGGAACTGCACTGGAACATCCAGCGTTTGCTGCTGCTCGCCGCATCCAGGGAAGACACAGGCAGCTCCTACAAGACAAAAGACATGGGGTAGCCAGGGGAAATCAGTCTCTTCCCGCGCCCCCATCAGTGCACTTACTTTTGTCCACTCCTCCTACGTAGCAGGGCCCACTAATGTCTCATGGTACTGTAGCTGCAGGCATCGTTCAGTCCGGAAAGAAAAAACAAAGAACAGTTACTAACATTTATTTTGTGTAAAAACTAAATCTCACGCTAATAAGCATATCTTGGGACAACAGCAGAAGCGTGCCTCTGAAGTCAAGACGGCACGCAGGCACCACGCTTGCTCAGCATCATCACAACCATCCCAGATGCTATAGAGAGACTGTACCAGCACAGATCTAGCGCCCACGACCTAGAAACATTCCCCAAGGCAGACAGGCACACCGCAGCAGGCCTGGGCCACCGTGACTCAGTGAAGTAACTGGGTTAGTCTGCAGAGAAAACATTGAATGCCTATACCTACAGTACATCAGAGGATCCCAAGAGAGTCAGCCCTCCAAGAGTGACCCTGAAACACCATCACTCCAAACCACTCTCTACTCTCTGCCTGCTGGGTGTATAAACCTGCAGTGAGCCAGAGAGGGGGGGAGTGTTTTGGGCAACCTACAAAGGGCCAGCTTACCACGTCGACAGACCGGACCAGCATACGCCGACAGACCGGACCAGGCACTCCTGCAGGGCCCCAGAAATAAGCGTTACAGAACGCTAAACTCACGTTACTGCTTTGCCTGAGTGCCATGGCATCAGAGATCGACCAACTAGCTGCCTTGCTGGGCGATTTTTTCGGGCTGCGGTGAACGCTGCACGCTCAAAGACTAGCGCAATAAGAAAAGAGCTGGTTATGAACAGAGAAAGAATGGAGGAACATGCAAAACATCTTACCAGAACCCAAGCAGGACAAACCCCATTGCCTAGCTCAGCAGATGGTGCAACAGCAGCGGCATCCCAGATACAGGTAACCACTCCAGTTACCGTCCCTTTGGCCCCACCAGAAAGATTCATGGGGATCCCCTGAAATACGCAGTATTCATGACCCATTGTTGGCTCCATTTCCTATGTCGCCGGGGGCATTCCCGACGGATCAAACTAAGGTGGCCTTCATCCTGTCCTACCTATGGGGGCATGCCGCTAGCTGGTCAGTACCACTAGTTGACCGGGATGACTCTGTCCTACACAACTTTGCCAATTTCCAGCAGGAAATGGACAAGCTTTTCTCTTGTCGTACCCGGGGACATGCCTTGGATGGGGAGTTGTTGGCCCTTTGACAAGGATCTCAGGACTTACTAGCGTACATTACCACATTCAACCGACTGGTGGCCGAGACCAATTGGCCAGAAGACAAACAAACCACCTTGTTTTATCAGGGTCTACGAAGTGAGCTGAAGGATGTCTTAGCACAGGTTGTTAACCCACCGGACCCTTGTACGGAATACATAGATCTGGTAGTACAGCTAGACCATCGTTTACAAGAAAGGAAGTCAGATACAGCAGAATACATATCTACCCGGATTTCTCAACCAACGTGCAATCACTAAGAAGGTCCTACGAACCAGTCAAGAGGCAACTGAGGCTACGCCGGATCCCCATGCCCTCATCCTCCCAGCAAAGATAAGAGTTCAACACGGGGGCAGAGCACATTTCTTTGAAAATCCCATGGAAGCCATGGGATATGTTGAGGCCTCCATCCCTCTGCACCCTAAAGAGCGAGCAATAAACCAGAATGTGCAACCACAGCCTTTCGTGGAACAAGACGACCCTGTCGGCTGACAAACAAAATGCTTATACTATATCCTTTATTAAGTTCATAGCTCGAAGGTGGCGGGGTGGCCCGGACCACCACTTGTTTGAAGTAGGGTTGTGAGCCCCTTCGAATGGCAGCCATGTGAGTGCAGCTTGCACCCTCATGAGAATTCCAAAAGTTATGGTTAAAGGGATACATCATCTTGTTGGGGTTGATGATGCGGGTGGGTCCGCTATCTTGGATTTTAGATCTTTTCCTTTGACCATTCCTGCGGATGCCTGCACTGAACTGAACTGAGGGCTGTGATTTTCCTAGTGTGTGAATTAGAGACTTGGACATGCTGAATAAGGTTCATATCATTTCAGATTCACTGGTAGCATTGTTCGAGCGGGGAGCATGATACTTTGTTCCTCCAGCTTAATATTTTGTTGCTGGGGAATTGTGGAGTTATAACACTGCTTCCTGCATCACTTTCTACGTGTTCGGGAAGCAAAGGGCTGAAACTAAGGATTCCGGGGGGCTGCAGTGTTCAGCACTGGTGCAGTGGCCCACAAACATAATTCCTTTGATGTGCCGGGTGGCCTGGCAACACTAAAACGTACACACTACTTTCTTTGAACAGAACGCAGGTAAAGATTTTCTTTGCAGTGTTGGAGTTTTGGGCATGGCTAGGGTAAGCTTCAGGCTCTCTCAATCGTGGAGGGAGAGCCGTTCAATTAGCCTGCAGACTACTAAGGTCAGGAATTAAGCTTTCAGGGTTGGTGTTCCCTGAAGGGCCAGTGGGGATGGGAGGGCAGGGCCTGTGGGGAAGACAGTGTGACTGTGAGCTGCCACAGGTCGGGGACCAGAGGAAGATGACCAGGGGATCCTCCTCATGCCTCCCCGGGCCCAACATCCTCTGGTTTGAACATTCACCAGGTCAGTCTTCTGGACATTAGATGGCATTCTCAGGTGGAGTATTCACTGCCTCTGTCTTCGAACAACACTAGGGACTGTACGGAGCTGCATGCATACTGCCTGCTGATTGAAGAACTTGCACAGCTTGGACTGCTTGCAGCAATGAAATCTCTGACTGCAGAGCTGAAGAGCAGCGGGGAGCACATGCTGACCAACCACACAACTCAACTGGGCCCCGGAGAAAGGCGAGTGATATTGAATGATTCTGGTCTCCCTAAGCTTGCAATGCCTTGAGCAGCTCTGGGTGTCAGCCCCACTCGCTCAGGATGAGCGGTTGGAAGGGGCATCCTTTGATTCTCACTTCACCCCATGCAATTGTATGCTTGTGGTGGTGGCAAAAAAGTGTTTTGGGCGCCTTTCAGAGCATAATGCCAGTAATTACCTGAAAACAACTCAGGTGTTCTCCCTTTAACCAATAGGCTTGTGTTTTTACTGGTGTAGCTGTTTCGACTACAATGACTGTGTAAATGCACACTCTGCTAATGGAGTTTTGTCACGCTACTTTACTGCCCTTAGGGCAGATCTGCCTAATGAGGTAGGGGCATGTGTAGGATAGCTTGCATGGAGTGGAACTCATGCACCGCTTGTCCCCAACTGTAATATTATGCTCTGAAATAGCCGTCGAATTAAAGTATGAGTTAAATGGAGAAGTGCCCTTGCACTGATCTCTAGCCATTAAGCTCTAGACATCAATTGAACCCCAACTTTTATGGTTCCCTGATGAATCCTGAGTCGCCTTCCATTCTAGAATCAGGTGCCCCGAGAGTTATCTTTTAAATACTAAGTTGGCTTGTGCGGTAATAACTTGCTGGTAATAATGTTTACCGGAATATTACCTCACTGGCCAACTGCAAGTTTTCCAGCGAGGCCCCTGATTTACCTCCAGCTCAGGTGCCGTACCATCAAAAATCACAGGTAATACCGGTGCCGGTAATACTGACAAACCCCCCCCCTCCCATGGAGTCCAATGGGACGCCATGGAATGGGGATTTACAACTGTTGCCGCCACTTGTAATCTGGCAGTAACAGCGCCAGACCAAGTGGCCGTAACAATGATACATTTTGGTGGTATCTGGGCAGACTTACTGCCCAGATACCACCAAACTTTTAATGAGGCCCTTAAGTCTAGAATACAAAGTGCACCACTTTGGAAGCTACATGTTGATGCAGAATATGTCCAGTGGCCGAGAGAAGGGTCAAAGCCAAGAAGGCGGCAAAGCCTCTGAAGTGCTTGCTGTATCCTGAAAAAGCCAACAAGCAGGAAAATCCTCTGCGACTCACCGGTGGTATCTTGATAAAGCCAAGAGTCAAGGGTGGCGTCTATGAAGCTTTTTTGTCCTTATAAAACCAAGAGGTTGGGAAGGCCTATGTGAATCTTGTATTATGCCAAATGGCCTGGCCAAGGTAAGTCTATTAATTAAATGAGGTGGACATCAGGGATCAAAAATTGCAATCCCTGTGTTCTCTCTAATGACCCATAATCCTTTCTGCTTGTTTCTTTAAATGTAGCTTCACAGTCTCTGATCCAGACAGGGGCACGTTTTTGAATGATCCCTTCTTGTTGGAACCTGTAATAAACTGGTGTGCAGAAAAGTAATGGAACAGTGACTTGTGTGACTATTTTAGGGGTCAAACTCCATTTTCCATTTCAATAGATAGGCCCCATCAATCGCGTCCTCAGAACTGATGGAGACTCTAAGGAAGTGACACCGGATATTGCCCAATATGAGACATCAATATATTTTGCTCCATCCGTGAACAACTGCCCACATCCCATTCTACAAAGGCCTAAAGTGAAATAGAATTGATTTACATTAAGGGGCACATTTATATTCGCTCACATTAATCTTATTTTTTTTCCAGAATACATTTTAAGAAAAATATGTAGTCCTTTTGTGTTTCATTGCTGCTATTGCCAATATCCAATTAAAAAGTGAAATCGGAGTACTGGGAGCAGAGAGCTAATTACATGCCAGTCTGAGGTCATTTTATAGGGATTAACTTGTAAACCAAAGGACAGTGGAGCATTTCATTAGCGGCATAGTGACACCACAGTACCTAATTTCATAATGTCCTTGGGTGAGCTCACAATGTGCCAGGCATCAAGCCAATATCTGCCAGAGAACAGCTCATATTGAAAAAAAATCGTTTTCTCACCCAATCTCGGCCAGTGTTGCACAGTGTTCCAATCAAATGCTAATTCTTAGAAAATGTGGTACCACTGCCAAAGATCATGTGCAAGCAAACAGGCTTTTGTTACCTTGCGATCTCGCAGAAACCATTTTTAAATTGTTAAAAATAAAGGGCATTTTTTCATCAAGTGCTACCTAGTTTCTTACTTTTATAATGGCCCATGGCATCAGTAGCACCTATAACAAGTCCGGGCTTCATAGCCATCAACGACTTGCATGTCAGTTCTTGTAGGTTAATACTTATTAGGAAGAAGTGAACGTACGAGTCCCTACATACAAAGTGCTTTTTGAAACAACAACAAAAATCAAAAAGCGGTAGATTAAGAGTATTTTAATGACATGGGAAAAGTTGCTAATTTTCTGCTTTTAACTCATGACAAACCCATTCTTCCCTACATCCACCATTGCTAGGAGCAACTGCCTTTTCCAAGATATTTCTTGATTAATTGCGCATGAGTGAGTTCGATGCAAGCAATGGGAAATAATTGTATCAGTGCGAGAAACCACGGTGGCTTTCCAAGGCCAACACAATGCAGGGGCAAGCCGTGAGACAGCACTCATGGGGAACAGGGGACCCCAGTTTTATAGTTCATAAGTTGCATTGGTGGTAACAAGTGAGCACACATTTGGGCCTCATTACGACCCAGGCGCTAAGTGGTTAACGGCGCCGTAAAAGACTGCGGCGCCGTTAACCACTTAGCGCCTTACTATGAGGTCCCTTTGCGGGACCCGACCTGAACGGCTGGTCTGGACCAGCCGTTAAAGTAGGGACCCGCAAAGGGACCTTGCAGGCAATTACGGTACCGAAATTTGCGGTACTGTAATTGCCGCCTTCCCCATTCCCATTGAGCCCCATGGGGCAAAAATGGGAATGGGGAAGGGCCATGGTGAAATGGGGAAATACCGCCCCGCCAACCTTGGAATGGGGCGGTATTTCCCCATTTCACCATGGCGGACTCGTTACAACACCGGCACCAACCATGGTGCTAATAGCGCCATGGTTTATCGCCGGTGTTGTAATGAGGGAATTCAAACAAATAATGAACGAAAGCAAATAGCTCAGGCATATGTTCTGTCTCCTTGTGTGCCCTGATGCCTGCAGGCTGCGGGGCTAAATACATAAATACCATATTACATTTCAGAGCTCTAGTGGATCAGCTGGTGGATATACCTCTGCAGCATGCAGCAGACTCACAACTGTTCAACACTTTCTGCCACTCACTTGTGGTGTGGGACCCTCCTGAGTGTGTTGCCCCTTTAACATGGCAGCTAATAAAAGGAGCCTCTGCAGACACGTGCACCTGAATGGCTGCAGACTCCAGAAGAAGAGCTCCTGAGCCTGTGTCTCAATTCATGTAAGCTGTAAGCCTACACATGGAGGCACAGGCCCGCATGCCCTGATGCTGTGGGACCCTTGTGTGGTCCGGGGGGGGGCAAAGTTATAGGGGCGGTCCCAAAACTTCTTTTTTTCCCATAGACTGAATGGGGAAAAAACATGCTCACGTCTACAGCCCAAACCGCTGGACGGATTTTCACCAAATTTGGACCAGGAGCAGCGACTTGGTCCCGAAAGCGTGCTTTTGCAAATTTGGTGAAAATCCGTCCAGTACTTTTTTAAAAAAATGACCAAAAAGTAGGTCACAAAAAATGTGTGATATCTATGTTCGGTCCACGGACACACTTCCCTGTTCGCTCCGCGGACAGTGTCCTGATTGCCCAATCGGCTTGCGTCATGTCGTGGACATGCAACGTGTTCGTTGATTGGACGGTGAAGAGCGTGAAGTGCGTCAGATTTTTGGAAACGCCCGCCATCTTGGATTCGCGGACAGCGCGGTGAAACTTAGTGGAAAAATACTATTTAGTAATGTGTTTTGGTGTGTAAGACTGTTTGGGGAGGGTGGGGGAGTAAGAGATGGGTTAAATGTTGTATTTATTTAGGTGGCAGGCACCCCTGTTGTGTTTGTTCTGACCGCGGGCAATACGGGTGTCCTGAAATATTCGTAAATAAAGGAAATGGGGTGTCCTGAGGACACTAAGCCTGTCCGTATGGTTCGTAGGCAAGTTGAAACTGTTCTAAGAACACATAAAGTGTACTGGGATGTTTGTAAATAAACAAAATGGGGGTATTCTGAGGACGCTAGAACTGTCCGAATTGATCGCAAGTAAGCTGAAACTGTTCTAAGAACGCACACGGTGTCCTGAAATGTTCGTAAATAAATTAAATGGGTGTGTCCTGAGTATGCTGTCCGTATTGTCCGTAGGCAAGTTGAAATTGTTCTAAGAACGTGTGTCCTGGGATGTTCGTAAATAAACAAGATGGGGGTGTCCTGAGGACGCTATACCTGTCCGTATTGTTCGCAGGCAAGTTGAAACTGTTCCAAGAACACTCGTCATGTTCGCGGACATTAAAAGTGCCCATATGGCATAGTTAAAATGTTTGACTCTATGGTGTGTGATTTGCTGTGGTGGTTGTGGCCAGGGCATTGAGTCTTTGGAGCATGTCCGTATGGGCATGCACCCAAGACTCTATGCCCTGGCCACAAACACCGCAGCATAGCACACCCATAGTGGCTTATCCAGTCTTGGGTGCATGGACAAGATCAAATTTATAAGCACCGAAGTTATAATCTATTACGGGTGTGGTATGCTGCGGTGGTTGCGGTGTCCTGAAATGTTCGTAAATAAACAAAATGGGGGTGTCCTGAGGATGCTACACCTGTCCATACTGTTCGTAGGCAAGTTGGAACTGTTCTAAGAACACATCAAGTGTCCTGGGATGTTCATAAATAAACGAAATAGGTGTGTCCTGAGGATACTATGCCTGTCCGTACTGTTCGCAGGCAAGTTGAAACTGTTCTAAGAACACTCGTCATGTTCGCAGACATTAAAAGTGCCCATATGGCATAGTTAAAATGTTTGACTCTATGGGTGTGATATGCTGTGGTCGTTGTGGGCAAGGCATAGAGTCTTGGGAACATGGCCGTATGGCCATGCACCCACGACTCTATGCCCTGGCCAAAAACACCTCAGCATAGCACACCCATAGTGCCTTATCCAGTCTTGGGTGCATGGACGAGATCAAATTTATAAGCAGCGAAGTTATAAGCTATTATGGGTGTGGTATGCTGCAGTGGTTGTGTCCAGGGCCTAGAGTCTTGGGTGCATGGTCAAGACCAAATTTATAAACAGTGAAGTTATAAGTCACTATGTGTGTGGTTTGCTGCGATGGTTATACTTATTATAATATACTTACTGTTTGGTTTGGTAACTGGAGTACATGTATTCCTTGTTAATTTCTGTGATAAAAGAAAAGATCATGTTAATATTGGTATTTTGTAATGACTTATAACATGGAATAATCAACATTTTTTTTACCCTCATATTTAGTAGATTACAAACCAGTGTACTGTGCAATTTGCTCAGTTTCTGTGTTTGTTGCTAAAATCATTGGATCTGTGGAAAAAAAAATCCATGTTGTATTTAAAAAAACCTTTTTTTGTTATGCTACAGTCTATTTGTTTGTTTGTTTTCAGTGTTCACTTGTTGTTTCTGGCTAATGTTCTATATGTTGGCTTGTTGCAGATTTTTGGAGCAGTTAGATATCTGTTGACATATTGTAACTGTCTATTTTTTGATATAATGTAGTGGTATTGATTTATCTGTTTGGATATTGTAAAATCTTGGGGCAGTTAGATACCAGTTGGCGTATTCTAACTGTCTATTTTATGTTATAATATAATGGTATTGATTTATCTGTTTGGTTATTGAAAATCTTGGGGTAGTTAGATACCAGTTGGTGTATTCTAACTGTTTATTTTTTATATAATTTAGTGGTATTCATTTATCTGTTTAGTTGTTGTAGAATCTTGGGGCAGTTAGTTACCTGTTGGCATATTCTGTCTATTTGTTTTATAATGAAGTGGTATTGATTTTTCTGTTTGGTTATTGAAAATCTTGGGGCAGTTAGATACCAGTTGGCGTATTCTAACTGTCTATTTTATCATATAATTTAGTGGTATTCATTTATCTGTTTAGTTGTTGTAGAATATTGGGGCAGTTAGATACCTGTTGGCATATTCTAACTGTCTATTTTTTTTTTATAATGAAGTGGTATTGATTTATCTGTTTGGTTATTGAAAATCTTGGGGCAGTTAGATACCAGTTGGCATATTCTAACTGTCTATTTTATGATATAATTTAGTGCTATTCATTTCTCTGCTTAGTTGTTGTAGAATCTTGAGACAGTTAGATAGCTGTTAGCATATTTTAACAGTTTATAGTTTTATAGTTTTTTAATAGAAGTTTTGTTACTGTTTAAGTACAGTTGAGTTAATACATTTTGGTTTTAAGAAGATTAAATAAGCGTTTGTAAGATTTGCAGGTAATCTCTGCTTTAGAGTAATGGTACTATCATTACATTCGAACCATCCATATTTTTTTTTTATATATGCACTATAGTGACCTGCATTGGTTGTGTCTCCTGTGTGGTAGATTATACCTATTGTTGTGAAGGTTTTCTTACCAAATGATACTTGACCATGTGTGAATCCAGTCAGCTTGCAGTTGTTTTTGGTACCATCTGCATTGTAACGTAGAAGCATTAATATTACGTATTTACTATGTGTTTGTATTAGTAAGGTGGAGCAATTATCCGAATTGCAGGTAGTACATAATCTACCATGGTTTGCATTTTGTACAAGTTGCTGAAATGGAACGGATTCACAATTAGGTATTGATACATACACAAAGCGCTCATTGGGGATTTGTTCTTTTGTCACATTGTTGCAGAGAGTGCAGTTGTGTTTCCACATGTATGAAATCTGGAAGATTTCATTTATAGGTATGTTTTTGTTTTCCAGTACTTGTAGTAAGTACATTAGACATTCTTGTGGATCTTCCTGTGAGTTTATAGTGAATTTCACCATTCCAGCACAGTAGTCCAATTGTTGTCTTATTCCATAAACACTATACGTGTTGTCAGGATTGTTTGTTGCGTTTCTATGAAGTACTAACATTTGCAAACACAATTGGTCTGTACTGTGTAAGTAAATGTTGCCAACAATTGGTGGTAATTGAAATAGAATATTCATTGCTACATTTGCGTAGCAACTTAAACCATTACATTTGAAAGTTTAAATGGACCAGGTAGTTCTGTATCTGAGTGCTTTTTTTTTAGTTTGTCTTCCTTGTTTGAAGAAGTACCTGGTTTACTTTCCCTAATAGTTTCTTTTTTGTTTGTGATACTTGATGAAGTATTAGTTTTTTTAATTCTCTTTGGAGGATTTGCAGTTACATCCTGTTGCATTTCTGTTTGATTTAGTTTTCTTTTAGAACATTTTACTTTTTGTGGAACAGGATATGTTTTTAGATGGGGTGTATAGTGATTGAAGTCTATTGTATTCTAAAATGCAAGGAATATCAGCGTTGACTTTACTTGCATCAAAGTTGATTAGAAATAGACCGTAAAGTGTACTTAAGCGTGATAGTGCTACGTAGCTCATGCCTTCTTTAAAGACTGTGTTACCAATGTCTATCAATACTTTGTCTACGGTAAGACCTTGTGATTTATGAATGGTCACTGTGTATGTAAGAGTTAGAGAAAATTGTTCTCTGCGTACATACATGTCTTTGAAAAGAAGGAATCGAGCTGTTGAGCGTCCTATCCTTTTCACTTCTGAAAGTTTGTCAAAGAGAATATTGACAAACTGAATGTTTTTGTTACGTGGGTATGTTTGAAAGCCAACAACTGTACCCAGTGCTCCATTAACTAGTCCTTGCTCCACATCAAGGTTACGTTTAAGCATTACTCTGCAATTTAAGGCTAATTTTAATATTTTTTCCAATCCAGCTGTGTTGGAGATTGAAGTTTCTAAACTATTTAGTCTTGTTGTGGCTTGTTCACACATGGGTAGTGTCATACCATGTATGTCTAGTTTGTCTGTGGCGCTAATTTCATTTATTGGTTGCATTTCTTTTTTTAACATTGTTTCATTGAATTTGAAACAGCTTGCAAGAGTTGGCATTAAGGCCATGCAATTGACATTTTTGTGGGCTAATTGTTCCATAATATCCGTAGCACATGCATTATCACCATAAAGTGCATGAATGTGCCGGGTTTTCAATATTGCTTGTGCTTCTTGAGATAGTATACCAACACTAATACTTTTTAAGGTGTTGGCATAAGTGAGATCTGCAGATTGCCGCATGTTTTCTGTTAATTCTCTGTATTGGAAATGTTGCCAAAGGTTGACATTTCCTATGCTGCCAACAGTTTTACGGCAGAGTTTGTGTCCTAAGGTTTTAAAAATAGACTCACCTTTCACTGGTGTCAATAGAAGAAGATCTCCGAAAATAATAATGTGTTTTCCTCCAAAGATCTCTTTGTAGTTTGTTTTGAGTACTTCTTGTAATCTGAGGTGAATCAAAGCCAGCATTAGGTTGGAGACCATGCTCACTTCATCTATTAGTAGCATTTTCATTTGTTTTAATACTCTGCATAGTTCCATTGCAGCTTCTGTAGAAAGTTTGTAATAGTCTAATTTGTTTTGGTGTTCTACTGGCAGGAGTAGTAATAGGTGTAAAGTGACACTGCCTATGTTGTAGGCAGCTAAACCTGTCAGGGCAGTGACAACAGCTGACAGTTTGTTGTTTGTCAATTGTTGAAGGAATTTACTGATGATTTTGATTGAGAATGTTTTGCCAGAACCAGCTTCACCACTGACGTGCAGTAGTATAGGTTTGTAATTTTGGCAGGTGGATTCTTTGTTTTCATGTTGTACACCATGTGCAATTTCTTTTGTTACTTCTTGAAAAATGCTACGTTGATCATTGTTTAGTTATGATTGTAGTATAGTTAAGTCTTCTTTATCTTCATACTGAAACATGGTGTTTTCTACTTCCGTCATAGCTAATTCTGCCTCATTTGTTATTAGTGGCTCTCCCAGTGGATCTTGGCTTCCTGTTACAGAAGGTTGACTACTGTCAGGAGTGTCCTTATCTAGTTGGGCCTGGAGTTCTTCTTCGTGTTGCTGTTCATTGGGCAACATTGTTTTGTACTGTGTAAAGTTTACATCGGTTATAGTGCTTTCATTTGCTTTGAAATAGTCTTCATAGAAGTCATAGTTATCTAGTATTTCTTCTTCTTTTCTCCATGGTTTAAAGAGTTGTAGCAGGGACATGCAATATAGTTCTTTATTTTGAGGAGTCTTTAATGACAATTTGATATGATTAATTAAATTTGGTTTGGTGAGTTTTACTAAGCTGCCCTCACAATTTGACACTCTGTATCTACCTTTTTTTCATTGGGTTTTATATTATTTTTGTATGTGAAGTTTTGGGCTATGTAGTATAGACACATAGTTTCCAAAGTGGTACTTCTGTTTGGGTAGTATGTGTCCAGCAAATTGTTTTTTAAAATGTCTTGGCTGTTGGGATCATGTTTGGCTATTGTTTATATATCGTCGTATGATTTCAGAACTCTTTTTCTAGATTTAGCAGGACCAAGACTTAGCCATACTATATTTTCAGATTTTCCATACAAAGCAGTACCGGTTAAACGATCTGCTGCTTCATAGGAGCCACATTCTCTATAGGAGAGCATTTTTATGCCCAAGCTGTATAATTTCTGAGACAGCGTTTGTCTGATGACAGGTCATTCCAGAGGTCTTGGAGCTCTGTTTTTTCTGCTTTGGTTAAGTATGCTGTAACATATTGTGCAACTGCAGTGGAATTGTCTGCAATGTACTGCACATCCATGTTTGCATTTCATAAGTGGGATATGATTGCATTGTAATCATTGATATATTTTTCTTCTTCTGTTCTTTTTATGTAATATGTATTTTTAGGTGATTTACCTTTAACACTATGTCTAACTGAAGACATGAAGTAGTTTACTTGACCTGTTTTTGTAACTGGTCTAGGGAAACCAAAGCGGCATTTGGTGTAGTATTTCCCTTTGTTTTTGTATTTGCAACGACAATATTTGCCACAGGTGTGTCTTTGAAACTGTAAAATTTGTGCATGATGATCACTATTTGTTGCTTCCGATGGAATTTCACAAGTGACATATTTTTGGATAAACTATAAAACGCTGGCATCACTGTCTTGACCAAATTTAGGAGCATCTTTAATCCATAAAAGCATGTGGATATGTGGTGCTCCTCTGGCTTGGTATTCTTTTCTCCAAAAGAATTGTTGCACTTCTCCGACGGAGAAGCGTAGCATAGCAATGAAGCGATGGTGAAAATATCTTGAAACATTAACAGGATCTAGAGAACAAAGTTCTCCAGGTGTTAGTATATCTATGTTTGTTTTGTTTTTGTTTGATATGCGTAGGAAATCATGTAAATCTTCCCATGCATATTCTGCACAACTTAATGTAACAAACCAAGTGGGTGGGCCAAGGTTTCTTATCATACAGCGTACATCTCCATGACGTCGGAACCACTGCTCTTTAGTACCACGCATGTTTGCTAATAGATTTGTAATACTTGATTGTAAAACCTCATCTTTTTGTTGCACTTTTTGTAATAATTGTGTAGCTGACATATTTTGAAAGTGGGTTCCTGATTTTAATGTGTGTGCAACTCCGTAACATAGAGTTGCTAGTTCACTTTCAAAGAGTAGGTGGAATATGTATTCCACATTTTGTCTAAATCTGGGATCTTCAGAATACATCCGTAACGAGCGGTATTCTGATGCTGTTATATGAATAGGTCTATCATGGTACCTTCCTCCTTTGCCAGTAGGAACGAGTAGAGGAAAAGCACGTGCTTCTATACTTTTTTCCCATATGCTGATTGGTGATCCTTTTGTTTGTCGCATTTGGTACGTTTCTAGTGCATCTTCTACAGTGTCAATAGAGTGCAATGGATGAATTGTATAATGGTCTAAAGTATTGGATACTGTAGCAGGATCTAGAAGCTCAAATTGACCAGCTTCTGGTGACTCTTGAATTATTTCAGTGGTTTCTTTCAAGTTTTCTTTAATATAAATTTCTTTGTAGCATTCATTATTGTCTTTTAGATATTGCAAGGCTTGTCTAACTTTATGTAAATCTCCCAGTTGTTGCCAAATTCTTTTGTCTTTTGTAGGTACACCATTTACTAAGATAATTAAAGATTGCTCCATTGGACGTTTCACTCCCAGAGTGTGCACATTTTGTTTTAGATCTAATGGTAAATACACTACTTTTCCCCAAATACCTTTCACTAATTTAGAGGGAGATAATTTTGCTGTTTTGGGTTGAAGGCGTATTATTGCTTGAAAGGGGTGCACTGTTTGAATTATGATGCTCTCATATAAATTGAATTGTTGTAGGGGTTTTGGTAGTGGAAATAATTCCAAATTTCTTGTGATAGCATGTGAAGGAGTTTGGTTGTTGTCAAGTTTTGTAGTGCAGTAACTGCAAAGTATTAAGGGGTCAGTTATTTCGTATTTGTTTTCTGCTATACGGTAGAGAGCTAATTCAAACCATTTAGAATCTTCATTGTCTTCTATTTTGTATGTTAGATCTACAGTATTTGTGTTACTTTTATAAATATTTCTGCGGCAACATACACACACATGGTTTGGTACTTCAGCAGATGTACTTTTAAATTTCAGTATTTCTTTTTTGTATGTGTGTAGTAGAAGGTTGCCATGCATAGAATTGTTGCTAATTTGTTTTAAAGCTATTTCATTCTGTAAGTGGCTTTCACTTCCAAAATATTTTTTCTGGATATTGTCGATTTCTTCAAGTAGGTCTTTTGCTGTACCATGTAAAAGAATGTTATTTAAATTGGCTAGTGCTAAAGCAGGACTTTTAGCATAGTACAGTTTATAGACTAGATTTCTTCTAGTTGAATGATGTGTTGATATCATTTTGATACGATGGAAGGTGGTTTTTACAAGTAGGTCCTGAAATGCAGGCCAATTAATGTCCACTTGCGCACTGTACAGGTATCCATATTTTGCAGTAGTTTAATTTTGATTTTGTCTTTGCCTTTCACATACTGATTGAGGAATTGGCGTAAAGACTTGAAAGATTTTTTGTGAATGTTACACATTGTCGTGCATGGCCATTTGTACACTAAGGGGGTAATTCATAGAAATCAGCGCACAAGTGGCGCACGCGGCTGGCGCACAGTGTGCGCGTGCGAATCCCTGTGCCAACCGTGTGCGCCAAAATACATTTCCGCGCACAGAGTATTCATGGATTCTAGCCACCAAAACCAGCCGTGGCGCACAGTGGCGCAGCGACCCTGCAGCAGCACCAGTTACGCCCCCAAGAACGCCCCTTGCGCAGGGAAAAGCCATCAAAATCCCCAATCCAGCGCAAAGGGCTGCGCTAACCCTGTACGAGCACGGCAAGCGGGGTACGTGTATCACTGGGGTGCGCGGGAAGTTCCTCACGTTATTTCAGCTGGGTACGTGTATTTCAGGGGTGCGCGGGAAGTCTCACATGCGATTTCTGCTGGGTACGTGTATATCAGGGGTGCGCTGGAAGTTCCACACGTGAATTCAGCAGGGTACGTGTATTTCAGGGGTGCGCGGGAAGTTTCACACGTGATTTCAGCTGGGTATGTGTATATCAGGGGTGCGCCGGAAGTTCCACAGGCGAATGTCCTGGGTACGTGTATTTCGGGGTGCGCGGGAAGTTACACACGTGAATTCAGCAGGGTACGTGTATTTCAGGGGTGCGCGGGAAGTTTCACACGCGATTTCAGCTGGGTACGTGTATATCAGGGGTGCGCTGGAAGTTCCACAAGCGAATGTCCTGGGTACGTGTATTTCAGGGTGCGCGGGAAGTTACACACGTGAATTCAGCAGGGTACGTGTATTTCAGGGGTGCGCGGGAAGTTTCACACGCAATTTCAGCTGGGTACGTGTATGTTAGGGGTGCGCTGGAAGTTCCACGCCCGAATGTCCTGGGTACGTGTATTTCGGGGTGCGCGGGAAGTTACACACGTGAATTCAGCAGGGTACGTGTATTTCAGGGGTGCGCAGAAAGTTCTACACGCGATTCCATCAGGGTATGTGTATATCAGGGGTGCGCTGGAAGTTCCACACGCGAATGTCCTGGGTACGTGTATTTCGGGGTGCGCGGAAAGTTACACACATGAATTCAGCAGGGTACGTGTATTACTGGGGTGCGCTGGAAGCTTCACACGCGATTGGCCCTGTGCAAGCGTGGTACGTGTATTACTGGGGTGTGCGGGAAGTTTCACACGCAAATTCAGCAGGGTACGTGTATTTCAGGGGTGCGCGGGAAGTTTCACACGTGATTTCAGCTGGGTACGTGTATTCCAGGGGTGCGCTGGAAGTTCCACACGCGAATGTCCTGGGTACGTGTATTTTGGGGTGCGCGGGAAGTTTCACACGCAATATCAGCAGGGTACGTGTATTTCAGGGGTTCCATGGATTACTACACGTGAATTGGCCGTGTGGGTCCTCCCAGGTGTTCGCTCCACAACCTCCACGGCCCCTGCAGGCAGCCCACACCACGGGGGACTACCCTGCACCCCCACTCATGTCCCCCAGCACCCCCACCCCCCAGCAGTGCAGGACACCCTCCACCAGGCCCCCAACTCATGTCCCCCTGCACCCCCACCCCCCAGCAGTGCAGGGCACCCTCCACCAGCCCCCCAACTCATGTCCCCCTGCACCCCCACCCCCCAGCACTGTGGGGCACCTGCCAGCAGGCCCCCACTCATATCCAACTCATGTCCCCCTGCACCCCCACCCCCCAGCACTGTGGGGCACCCTCCACCAGGCCCCCAACTCATGTCCCCCTGCACCCCCACCCCCCAGCATCCAGGGGCACCCTCCACCAGGCCCCCACTCATGTCTCCCATCACCCCCACCCCCCAGCAGTGCAGGGGCAGCCTCCACCAGGCCCCCACTCATGTCCAACTCATGTCCCCCTGCACCCCCACCCCCCAGCAGTGCGGGGCACCCTCCACCAGGCCCCCAACCCATGCCCCCCTGCACCCCCACCCCCCAGCACTGTGGGGCACCTGCCAGCAGGCCCCCACTCATGTCCAACTCATGCCCCCCTGCACCCCCACCCCCTGCAGTGCGGGACACCCTCCACCAGGCCCCCAACTCATGTCCCCCTGCACCCCCACCCCCCAGCACTGTGGGGCACCCTCCACCAGGCCCCCACTCATGTCTCCCACCACCCCACCCCCCAGCATCCAGGGGCACCCTCCACCAGGCCCCCACTCATGTCTCTCACACCCCCACCCCCCAGCAGTGCAGGGGCAGCCTCCACCAGGCCCCCACTCATGTCTCCCATCACCCCCACCCCCCAGCAGTGCAGGGGCAGCCTCCACCAGGCCCCCACTCATGTCTAACTCATGTCCCCCTGCACCCCCACCCCCCAGCAGTGCAGGGCACCCTCCACCAGGCCCCCAACACATGTCCCCCTGCACCCCCACCCCCCAGCAGTGCAGGGGCAGCCTCCACCAGGCCCCCACTCATGTCTCCCATCACCCCCACCCCCCAGCAGTGCAGGGGCAGCCTCCACCAGGCCCCAACTCATGTCTCCAACCACCCCCACCACCCAGCAGTGCAGGGCACCCTCCACCAGGCCCCCACTCATGTCTCCCAAAACCCCCACCCCCCAGCAGTGCAAGGTACCCTCCACCAGGCCCCCAACTCATGTCCCCCTGCACCCCCACCCTCCAGCACTGTGGGGCACCTACCAGCAGGCCCCCACGCATGTCCAACTCATGTCCCCCTGCACCCCCACCCCCCAGCACTGTGGGGCACCCTCCACCAGGCCCCCACTCATGTCCAACTCATGTCCCCCTGCACCCCCACCCCCCAGCAGTGTGGGGCACCTGCCAGCAGGCCCCAACTCATGTCCCCCTGCACCCCCACCCCCCAGCAGTGTGGGGCACCTGCCAGCAGGCCCCCAACTCATGTCCCCCTGCACCCCCACCCCCCAGCAGTGCAGGGCACCCTCCAACAGGCCCCCAACTCATGTCCCCCAGCACCCCCACCCCCCAGCAGTGCAGGGCACCCTCCACCAGGCCCCCAACTCATGTCCCCCTGCACTCCCACCCCCCAGCAGTGCAGGGCACCCTCCACCTGGCCCCCAACTCATGTCCCCCTGCACCCCCACCCCCCAGCACTGTGGGGCACCTGCCAGCAGGCCCCCACTCATGTCCAACTCATGTCCCCCTGCACCCCCACCCCCCAGCAGTGCAGGGCACCCTCCACCAGGCCCCCACTCATGTCTCCCACCACCCCCACCCCCCAGCATCCAGGGGCACCCTCCACCAGGCCCCCACTCATGTCTCCCATCACCCCCACCCCCCAGCAGTGCAGGGGCAGCCTCCACCAGGCCCCCACTCATGTCTCCCATCACCCCGACCCCCCAGCAGTGCAGGGGCAGCCTCCACCAGGCCCCCACTCATGTCCAACTCATGTCCCCCTGCACCCGCACCCCCCAGCACTGTGGGGCACCTGCCAGCAGGCCCCCACTCATGTCCAACTCATGTCCCCCTGCACCCCCATCCCCCAGCAGTGCGGGGCACCCTCCACCAGGCCCCCAACTCATGATCCCCTGCACCCCACCCCCCAGCAGTGCAGGGGCAGCCTCTACCAGGCCCCCACTCATGTTTCCCATCACCCCCACCACCCAGCAGTGCAGGGGCAGCCTCCACCAGGCCCCCACTCATGTCTCCCACCACCCCCACCCCGCAGCAGTGCAGAGCACCCTTCACCAGGCCCCCACTCATGTCTCCCATCACCCCCACCCCCAGCAGTGCAGGGGCAGCCTCCACCAGGCCCCCACTCATGTCTCCCATCATCCCCACACCCCAGCAGTTCAGGGGCAGCCTCCACCAGGCCCCCACTCATGTCTCCCACCACCCCCACCCCCCAGCAGTGCAGGGCACCCTTCACCAGGCCCCCACTCATGTCCAACTCATGTCCCCCTGCACCCCCACCCCCCAGCAGTGCAGGGCACCCTCCACCAGGCCCATAACTCATGCCCCCCTGCACCCCCACCCCCAGCAGTGCAGGGGCAGCCTCCACCAGGCCCCCACTCATATCTCCCATCACCCCACCCCCCAGCAGTGCAGGGGCAGCCTCCACCAGGCCCCCACTCATGTCTCCCATCATCCCCACCCCCCAGCAGTGCAGGGGCAGCCTCCACCAGGCCCCCACTCATGTCTCCCCCCACCCCCACCCCCCAGCAGTGCAGGGCACCCTTCACCAGGCCCCCACTCATGTCCAACTCATGTCCCCCTGCACCACCACCCCCCAGCAGTGCAGGGCACCCTCCACCAGGCCCATAACTCATGCCCCTCTGCACCCCCACCCCCAGCAGTGCACGGGCAGCCTCCACCAGGCCCCCACTCATATCTCCCATCACCCCACCCCCCAGCAGTGCAGGGCACCCTCCACCAGGCCCATAACTCATGTCCCCCTGCACCCCCACCCCCCAGCAGTGCAGGGGGCAGCCTCCACCAGGCCCCCACTCATGTCTCCCATCACTCCCACCCCCCAGCAGTGCAGGGGCAGCCTCCACCAGGCCCCCACTCATGTCTCCCACCACCCCCACCCCCCAGCAGTACAGGGCACCCTCCACCAGGCCGCCACTCATGTCTCCCATCAGCACCACCCCCCAGCAGTGCAGGGCACCCTCCACCAGGCCCCCAACTCATGTCCCCCTGCACCCCCACCCCCCAGCACTGTGGGGCACCTGCCAGCAGGCCCCCACTCATGTCCAACTCATGTCCCCCTGCACCCCCACCCCCCAGCACTGTGGGGCACCTGCCAGCAGGCCCCCAACTCATGTCCCCCTGCACCCCCACCCCCCAGCAGTGCAGGGCACCCTCCAACAGGCCCCCAACTCATGTCTCCCTGCACCCCCACCCCCCAGCACTGTGGGGCACCTGCCACCAGGCCCCCACTCATGTCCAACTCATGTCCCCCTGCACCCCCACCCCCCAGCACTGTGGGGCACCCTCCGTCAGGCACCCAACTCCTGTCCCCCTGCACCCCCACCCCCCAGCAGTGCAGGGCACCCTCCACCAGGCCCCCACTCATGTCTCCCATCACCCCCACCCCCCAGCAGTGCAGGGGCAGCCTCCACCAGGCCCTCACTCATGTCCAACTCATGTCCCCCTGCACCCACACCCCCCAGCAGTGCAGGGCACCCTCCACCAGGCCCCAAACTCATGTCCCCCTGCACCCCCACCCCCCAGCAGTGCAGGGGCAGCCTCCACCAGGCCCCCACTCATGTTTCCCATCACCCCCACCCCCCAGCAGTGCAGGGGCAGCCTCCACCAGGCCCCCACTCATGTCTCTCATCACCCCCACCCCCCAGCAGTGCAGGGGCAGCCTCCACCAGGCCCCCACTCATGTCCAACTCATGTCCCCCTGCACCCCCACCCCCCAGCACTGTGGGGCACCCTCCACCAGGCCCCCACTCATGTCCAACTCATGTACCCCTGCACCCCCACCCCCCAGCAGTGTCGGGCACCTGCCAGCAGGCCCCAACTCATGTCCCCCTGCACCCTCACCCCCCAGCAGTGTGGGGCAAATGCCAGCAGGCCCCCAACTCATGTCCCCCTGCACCCCCAATCAGTGCAGGGCACCCTCCAACAGGCCCCCAACTCATGTCCCCCTGCACACCCACCCCCCAGCACTGTGGGGCACCTGCCACCAGGCCCCCACTCATGTCCAACTCATGTCCCCCAGCACCCCCACCCCCCAGCAGTGCAGGGCACCCTCCACCAGGCCCCCAACTCATGTCCCCCTGCACTCCCACCCCCCAGCAGTGCAGGGCACCCTCCACCAGGCCCCCACTCATGTCCAACTCATGTCCCCCAGCACCCCCACCCCCCAGCAGTGCAGGGCACCCTCCACCAGGCCCCCAACTCATGTCCCCCTGCACCCCCACCCCCCAGCACTGTGGGGCACCTGCCAGCAGGCCCCCACTCATGTCCAACTCATGTCCCCCTGCACCCCCACCCCCAGCACTGTGGGGCACCCTCCGTCAGGCACCCAACTCCTGTCCCCCTGCACCCCCACCCCCCAGCAGTGCAGGGCACCCTCCACCAGGCCCCCACTCATGTCTCCCACCACCCCCACCCCCCAGCATCCAGGGGCACCCTCCACCAGGCCCCCACTCATGTCTCCCATCACCCCCACCCCCCAGCAGTGCAGGGGCAGCCTCCACCAGGCCCCCACTCATGTCTCCCATCACCCCCACCCCCCAGCAGTGCAGGGGCAGCCTCCACCAGGCCCCCACTCATGTCTCCCACCACCCCCACCCCCGGCAGTGCAGGGCACCCTCCACCAGGCCCCCACTCATGTCTCCCATCACCCCCACCCCCCAGCAGTGCATGGGCAGCCTCCACCAGGCTCCCACTCATGTCTCCCATCACCCCCACCCCCCAGCAGTGCAGGGGCAGCCTCCACCAGGCCCCCACTCATGTCCAAATCATGTCCCCCTCCACCCCCACCCCCCAGCAGTGCAGGGCACCCTCCAACCGGCCCCCAACTCATGTCCCCCTCACCCCCACCCCCAGCAGTGCAGGGGCAGCCGCCACCAGGCCCCCACTCATGTCTCCCAAAACCCCTACCCCCCAGCAGTGCAGGGGCAGCCTCCACCAGGCCCCCACTCATGTCTCCCACCACCCCCACACACCAGCAGTGCAGGGCACCCTCCACCAGGCTCCCACTCATGTCTCCCATGACCCCCACCCCCCAGCAGTGCAGGGCACCCTCCACCAGGCACCCAACTCATGTCCCCCTGCACCCTCACCCCCCAGTACTGTGGGGCACCTGCCAGCAGGCCCCCACTCATGTCCAACTCATGTCCCCCTGCACCCCCACCCCCAGCACTGTGGGGCACCCTCCACCAGGCCCCCAACTCATGTCGCCCTGCACCCCCACCCCCCAGCAGTGCAGGGCACCCTCCACCAGGCCCCCACTCATGTCTCCCACCACCGCCACCCCCCAGCATCCAGGGGCACCCTCCACCAGGCCCCCACTCATGTCTCTCATCACCCCCACCCCCCAGCTGTGCAGGGGCAGCCTCCACCAGGCCCCCACTCATGTCTCCCATCACCCCCACCCCCAAGCAGTGCAGGGGCAGTCTCCACCAGGCCCCCACTCATGTCCAACTCATGTCCCCCTGCACCCCCAACCCCCAGCACTGTGGGGCACCCTCCACCAGGCCCCCACTCATGTCCAACTCATGTCCCCCTGCACCCCCAACCCCCAGCAGTGCGGAGAACCCTCCACCAGGCCCCCAACTCATGTCCCCCTGCACCCCCAACCCCCCAGCACTGTGGGGCACCCTCCACCAGGCCCCCACTCATGTCCAACTCATGTCCCCCTGCACCCCCACCCCCAGCAGTGCAGGGCACCCTCCACCAGGCCCCCACTAATGTCTCCCACCACCCCCACCCCCCAGCATCGAGGGGCACCCTCCACCAGGCCCCCACTCATGTCTCCCACCACCCCCACCCCCCAGCATCCAGGGGCACCCTCCACCAGGTCCCCACTCATGTCTCCCATCACCCCCACCCCCCAGCAGTGCAGGGGCAGCCTCCACCAGGCCCCCACTCATGTCTCCCATCACCCCCACCCCCCAGCACTGTGGGGCACCTGCCAGCAGGCCCCCACTCATGTCCAACTCATGTCCCCCTGCACCCCCACCCCCCAGCAGTGCGGGGCACCCTCCACCAGGCCCCCAACTCATGTCCCCCTGCACCCCCACCCCCCAGCACTGTGGGGCACCCTCCACCAGGCCCCCACTCATGTCCAACTCATGTCCCCCTGCACCCCCACCCCCCAGCAGTGCAGGGCACCCTCCACCAGGCCCCCACTCATGTCTCCCACCACCCCCACCCCCCAGCAGTGCAGGGGCAGCCTCCACCAGGCCCCCACTCATGTCTCCCACCACCCCCACCCCCCAGCAATGCAGGGCACCCTCCAACAGGCCCCCACTCATGTCTCCCATCACCCCAACCCCCAGCAGTGCAAGGCACCCTCCACCAGGCCCCCAACTCATGTCCCCCTGCACCCCCACCCCCCAGCACTGTGGGGCACCTGCCAGCAGGCCCCCACTCATGTCCAACTCATGCCCCCCTGCACCCCCACCCCCAGCACTGTGGGGCACCCTTCACCAGGCCCCCACTCATGTCCAACTCATGTCCCCCTGCACCCCCAGCAGTGCAGGGCACCCTCCACCACGCCCCCACTCATGTCTCCCACCACCCCCACCCCCCAGCATCCAGGGGCACCCTCCACCAGGCCCCCACTCATGTCTCCCATCACCCCCACCCCCCAGCAGTGCACGGGCAGCCTCCACCAGGCCCCCACTCATGTCTCCCATCACCCCCACCCCCCAGCAGTGCAGGGGCAGCCTCCACCAAGCCCCCACTCATGTCCAACTCATTTCCCCCTGCACCCCCACCCCCCAGCAGTGCAGGGCACCCTCCACCAGGCCCCCAACTCATGTCCCCCTGCACCCCCACCCCCCAGCAGTGCAGGGGCAGCCTCCACCAGGCCCCCACTCATGTTTCCCATCACCTCCACCTCCCAGCAGTGCAGGGGCAGCCTCCACCAGGCCCCCACTCATGTCTCCCACCACCCCCACCCCCCAGCAGTGCAGGGCACCCTCCACCAGGCCCCCACTCATGTCTCCCATCACCCCCCAGCAGTGCAGGGGCAGCCTCCACCAGGCCCCCACTCATGTCTCCCATCACCCCCACACCCCAGCAGTGCAGGGGCAGCCTCCACCAGGCCCCCACTCATGTCCAACTCATGTCCCCCTGCACCCCCACCCCCCCAGCAGTGCAGGGCACCCTCCACCAGGCCCCCAACTCATGTCCCCCTGCACCCCCACCCCCCAGCAGTGCAGGGGCAGCCTCCACCAGGCCCCCACTCATGTCTCCCATCACCCCCATCCCCCAGCAGTGCAGGGGCAGCCTCCACCAGGCCCCCACTCATGTCTCCCACCACCCCTACCCCCCAGCAGTACAGGGCACCCTCCACCAGGCCCCCACTCATGTCTCCCATCACCCCCACCCCCCAGCAGTGCAGGGCACCCTCCACCAGGCCCCCAACTCATGTCCCCCTGCACCCCCACCCCCAGCACTGTGGGGAACCTGCCAGCAGGCCCCCATTCATGTCCAACTCATGCCCCCCTGCACCCCCAGCCCCCAGCACTGTGGGGCACCCTCCACCAGGTCCCCACTCATGTCCAGCTCATGTCCCCCTGCACCCGCACCCCCCAGCACTGTGGGGCACCTGCCAGCAGGCCCCAACTCATGTCCCCCTGCACCCCCATCCCCCAGCAGTGTGGGGCACCTGCCAGCAGGCCCCCAACTCATGTCCCCCTGCACCCCCACCCCCCAGCAGTGCAGGGCACCCTCCAACAGGCCCCCAACTCATGTCCCCCTGCACCCCCACCCCCCAGCACTGTGGGGCACCTGCCAGCAGGCCCCCACTCATGTCCAACTCATGTCCCCCAGCACCCCCACCCCCCAGCAGTGCAGGGCACCCTCCACCAGGCCCCCAACTCATGTCCCCCTGCACTCCCACCCCCCAGAAGTGCAGGGACCCTCCACCAGGCCCCCAACTCATGTCCCCCTGCACCCCCACCCCCCAGCACTGTGGGGCCCCTGCCAGCAGGCCCCCACTCATGTCCAATTCATGTCCCCCTGCACCCGCACCCCCCAGCACTGTGGGGCACCCTCCACCAGGCCCCCAACTCCTGTCCCCCTGCACCCCCACCCCCCAGCAGTGCAGGGCACCCTCCACCAGGCCCCCACTCATGTCTCCCACCACCCCCACCCCCGAGCATCCAGGGGCACCCTCCGCCAGGCCCCCACTCATGTCTCCCATCACCCCCACCCCCCAGCAGTGCAGGGGCAGCCTCCACCAGGCCCCCACTCATGTCCAACTCATGTCCCCCTGCACCCCCACCCCCCAGCACTGTGGGGCACCTGCCAGCAGGCCCCCACTCATGTCCAACTCATGTCCCCCTGCACCCCCACCCCCCAGCAGTGCGGGGCACCCTCCACCAGGCCCCCAACTCATGTCCCCCTGCTCCCCCAGCCCCCAGCACTGTGGGGCACCCTCCACCAGGCCCCCACTCATGTCCAACTCATGTCCCCCTGCACCCCCACCCCCCAGCAGTGCAGGGCACCCTCCACCAGGCCCCCACTCATGTCTCCCACCACCCCCACCCCCCAGCATCCAGGGGCACCCTCCACCAGGCCCGACTCATGTCTCCCATCACCCCCACCCCCCAGCAGTGCAGGGGCAGCCTCCACCAGGCCCCCACTCATGTCCAACTCATGTCCCCCTGCACCCCCACCCCCAGCAGTGCAGGGCACCCTCCACCAGGCCCCCAACTCATGTCCTCCTGCACCCCCACCCCCCAGCACTGTGGGGCACCTGCCAGCAGGCCCCCACTCATCTCCAACTCATGTCCCCCTGCACCCCCACCCCCCAGCACTGTGGTGTACCCTCCACCAGGCCCCCACTCATGTCCAACTCATGTGCCCCTGCACCCCCACCCCCCAGCACTGTGGGGCACCTGCCAGCAGGCCCCCAACTCATGACCCCCTGCACCCCCACCCCCCAGCAGTGTGGGGCACCTGCCAGCAGGCCCCCAACTCATGTCCCCCTGCACCCCCACCCCCCAGCAGTGCAGGGCACCCTCCAACAGGCCCCCAACTCATGTCCCCCTGCATCCCCACCCCCCAGCACTGTGGGGCACCTGCCACCAGGCCCCCACTCATGTCCAACTCATGTCCCCCAGCACCCCCACCCCCCAGCAGTGCAGGGCACCCTCCAGCAGGCCCCCAACTCATGTCCCCCTGCACCCCCACCCCCAGCAGTGCAGGGCACCCTCCACCAGGCCCCCAACTCATGTCCCCCTGCACCCCCACCCCCCAGCACTGTGGGGCACCTGCCAGCAGGCCCCCACTCATGTCCAACTCATGTCACCCTGCACCCCCACCACCCAGCACTGTGGGGCACCCTCCACCAGGCCCCCACTAATGTCTCCCACCACCCCCACCCCCCAGCATCCAGGGGCACCCTCCACCAGGCCCCCACTCATGTCTCCCATCACCCCCACCCCCCAGCAGTGCAGGGGCAGCCCCCACCAGGCCCCCACTCATGTCTCCCATCACCCACAACCCCCAGCAGTGCAGGGGCAGCCTCCACCAGGCCCCCACTCATGTCCAACTCATGTCCCCCTGCACCCCCACCCCCCAGCACTGTGGGGCACCTGCCAGCAGGCCCCCACTCATGTCCAACTCATGTCCCCCTGCACCCCCACCCCCAGCAGTGCGGGGCACCCTCCACCAGGCCCCCAACTCATGTCCCCCTGCACCCCCACCCCACAGCACTGTGGGGCACCCTCCACCAGGCCCCCACTCATGTCCAACTCATGTCCCCCTGCACACCCACCCCCCAGCATCCAGGGGCACCCTCCACCAGGCCCCCACTCATGTCTCCCATCACCCCCACCCCCCAGCAGTGCAGGGGCAGCCTCCACCAGGCCCCCACTCATGTCCAACTCATGTCCCCCTGCACCCCCACCCGCCAGCAGTGCAGGGCACCCTCCACCAGGCCCCCAACTCATGTCCCCCTGCACCCCCACCCCCCAGCAGTGCAGGGGCAGCCTACACCAGGCCCCCACTCATGTCTCCCATCACCCCCACCCCCCAGTAGTGCAGGGGCAGCCTCCACAAGGCCCCCACTCATGTCTTCCACCACCCCCACCCCCACCCACCAGCCGTGCAGGGCACCCTCCACCAGGCCCCCACTCATGTCTCCCATCACCCCCACCCCCCAGCAGTGCAGGGCACCCTCCACCAGGCCCCCAACTCATGTCCCCCTGCTCCCCCACCCCCAGCACTGTGGGGCACCTGCCAGCAGGCCCCCACTCATGTCCAACTCATGTCCCCCTGCACCCCCACCCCCAAGCACTGTGGGGCACCCTCCACCAGGCCCCCACTCATGTCCAACTCATGTCCCCCTGCACCCCCACCCCCCAGCAGTGCAGGGCACCCTCCACCAGGCCCCCACTCATGTCTCCCACCACCCCCACCCCCCAGCATCCAGGGGCACCCTCCACCAGGCCCCCACTCAAGTCTCCCATCACCCCCACCCCCCAGCAGTGCAGGGGTGGCCTCCACCAGGCCCCCACTCATGTCTCCCATCACCCCCACCCCAGCAGTGCAGGGGCAGCCTCCACCAGGCCCCAACTCATGTCTCCCATCACCCCCACCCCCCAGCAGTGCAGGGGCAGCCTCCACCAGGCCCCCACTCATGTCCAACTCATGTCCCCCTGCACCCGCACCCCCCAGCACTGTGGGGCACCTGCCAGCAGGCCCCCACTCATGTCCAACTCATGTCCCCCTGCACCCCCATCCCCCAGAAGTGCGGGGCACCCTCCACCAGGCCCCCAACTCATGATCCCCTGCACCCCCACCCCCCCAGCAGTGCAGGGGCAGCCTCTACCAGGCCCCCACTCATGTTTCCCATCACCCCCACCCCCCAGCAATGCAGGGTAGCCTCCACCAGGCCCCCACTCATGTCCAACTCATGTCCCCCTGCACCCCCACCCCCCAGCACTGTGGGGCACCTGCCAGCAGGCCCCCCACTCATGTCCAACTCATGTCCCCCTGCACCCCCACCCCCAGCACTGTGGGGCACCCTCCACCACGCCCCCACTCATGTCCAACTCATGTCCCCCTGCACCCCCACCCCCCAGCACTGTGGGGCACCTGCCAGCAGGCCCCCAACTCATGTCCCCCTCCACCCCCACCCCCCAGCAGTGCAGGGCATCCTCCAACAGGCCCCCAACTCATGTCCCCCTGCACCCCCACCCCCCAGCACTGTGGGGCACCTGCCACCAGGCCCCCACTCATGTCCAACTCATGTCCCCCTGCACCCCCACCCCCCAGCACTATGGGGCACCCTCCGTCAGGCACCCAACTCCTGTCCCCCTGCACCCTCACCCCCCAGCAGTGCAGGGCACCCTCCACCAGACCCCCACTCATGTCTCCCACCACCCCCACCCCCCAGCAGTGCAGGGCACCCTCCACCAGGCCCCCACTCATGTCTCCCATCACCCCCACCCCCCAGCAGTGCAGGGGCAGCCACCACCAGGCCCCCACTCATGTCCAACTCATGTCCCCCTGCACCCCCACCCCCCAGCAGTGCAGGCCACCCTCCACCAGGCCCCCAACTCATGTCCCCCTGCACCCCCACCCCCCAGCAGTGCAGGGGCAGCCTCCACCAGGCCCCCACTCATGTTTCCCATCACCCCACCCCCCAGCAGTGCAGGGGCAGCGTCCACCAGGCCCCCACTCATTTCTCCCACCATCCCCACCCCCCAGCAGTGCAGGGCACCCTCCACCAGGCCCGACTCATGTCTCCCATCACCCCCACCCCCCAGCAGTGCAGGGGCAGCCTCCACCAGGCCCCCACTCATGTCTCCCATCACCCCCACCCCCCAGCAGTGCAGGGGCAGCCTCCATCAGGCCCCACTCATGTCTCCCACCACCCCCACCCCCAGCACTGTGGGGCACCTGCCAGCAGGCCCCCACTCATGTCCAACTCATGTCCCCCTGCACCCCCACCCCCCAGCACTGTGGGGCACCCTCCACCAGGCCCCCACTCATGTCCAACTCATGTCCCCCTGCACCCCCACCCCCCAGCAGTGTGGGGCACCTGCCAGCAGGCCCCAACTCATGTCCCCCTGCACCCCCACCCCCCAGCAGTGTGGGGCACCTGCCACCAGGCCCCCACTCATGTCCAACACATGTCCCCCAGCAGTGCAGGGCACCCTCCACCAGGCCCCCACCTCATGTCCCCCTGCACTCCCACCCCCCAGCAGTGCAGGGCACCCTCCACCAGGCCCCCAACTCATGTCCCCCTGCACCCCCACCCCCCAGCACTGTGGGGCACCTGCCAGCAGGCCCCCACTCATGTCCAACTCATGTCCCCCTGCACCCCCACCCCCCAGCACTGTGGGGCACCCTCCGTCAGGCACCCAACTCCTTTCCCCCTGCACCCCTACCCCCCAGCAGTGCAGGGCACCCTCCACCAGGCCCCCACTCATGTCTCCCACCACCCCCACCCCCCAGCATCCAGGGGCACCCTCCACCAGGCCCCCACTCATGTCTCCCATCACCCCCACCCCCCAGCAGTGCAGGGGCAGCCTCCACCAGGCCCCCACTCATGTCTCCCATCAGCCCCACCCCCAACAGTGCAGGGGCAGCCTCCACCAGGCCCCCACTCATGTCCAACTCATGTCCCCTGCACCCCCACCCCCCAGCACTGTGGGGCACCTGCCAGCAGGCCCCCACTCATGTCCAACTCATGTCCCCCTGCACCCCCACCCCCCAGCACTGTGGGGCACCCTCCACCAGGCCCCCACTCATGTCCAACTCATGTCCCCCTGCACCCCCACCCCCCAGCAGTGCGGGGCACCCTCCACCAGGCCCCCAACTCATGTCTCCCTGCACCCCCACGCCCCAGCACTGTGGGGCACCCTCCACCAGGCCCCCACTCATGTCCACCTCATGCCCCCCTGCACCCCCACCCCCAGCAGTGCAGGGCACCCTCCACCAGGCCCCCACTCCTGTCTCCCACCACCCCCACCCCCAGCATCCAGGGGCACCCTCCACCAGGCCCCCACTAATGTCTCCCACCACCCCCACCCCCCAGCATCCAGGGGCACCCTCCACCAGGTCCCCACTCATGTCTCCCATCACCCCACCCCCCAGCAGTGCAGGGGCAGCCTCCACCAGGCCCCCACTCATGTCTCCCATCACCCCCACCCCCCAGCACTGTGGGGCGTCTGCCAGCAGGCCCCCACTCATGTCCAACTCATGTCCCCCTGCACCCCCACCCCCCAGCAGTGCGGGGCACCCTCCACCAGGCCCCCAACTCATGTCCCCCTGCACCCCCACCCCCCAGCACTGTGGGGCACCCTCCACCAGGCCCCACTCATGTCTCCCACCACCCCCACCCCCCAGCATCCAGGGGCACCCTCCACCAGGCCCCCACTCATGTCTCTCATCACCCCCACCCCCCAGCAGTGCAGGGGCAGCCTCCACCAGGCCCCCACTCATGTCTCCCATCACCCCCACCCCCCAGCAGTGCAGGGGCAGCCTCCACCAGGCCCCCACTCATGTCTAACTCATGTCCCCCTGCACCCCCACCCCCAGCAGTGCAGGGCACCCTCCACCAGGCCCCCACTCCTGTCTCCCACCACCCCCACCCCCAGCATCCAGGGGCACCCTCCACCAGGCCCCCACTCATGTCTCCCACCACCCCCACCCCCCAGCATCCAGGGGCACCCTCCACCAGGTCCCCACTCATGTCTCCCATCACCCCACCCCCCAGCAGTGCAGGGGCAGCCTCCACCAGGCCCCCACTCATGTCTCCCATCACCCCCACCCCCCAGCACTGTGGGGCGTCTGCCAGCAGGCCCCCACTCATGTCCAACTCATGTCCCCCTGCACCCCCACCCCCCAGCAGTGCGGGGCACCCTCCACCAGGCCCCCAACTCATGTCCCCCTGCACCCCCACCCCCCAGCACTGTGGGGCACCCTCCACCAGGCCCCCACTCATGTCTCCCACCACCCCCACCCCCCAGCATCCAGGGGCACCCTCCACCAGGCCCCCACTCATGTCTCTCATCACCCCCACCCCCCAGCAGTGCAGGGGCAGCCTCCACCAGGCCCCCACTCATGTCTCCCATCACCCCCACCCCCCAGCAGTGCAGGGGCAGCCTCCACCAGGCCCCCACTCATGTCTAACTCATGTCCCCCTGCACCCCCTCCCCCCAGCAGTGCAGGGGACCCTCCATCAGGCCCCCAACTCATGTCCCCCTGCACCCCCACCCCCCAGCAGTGCAGGGGCAGCCTCCACCAGGCCCCCACTCATGTTTCCCATCACCCCACCCCCCAGCAGTGCAGGGGCAGCGTCCACCAGGCCCCCACTCATTTCTCCCACCATCCCCACCCCCCAGCAGTGCAGGGCACCCTCCACCAGGCCCGACTCATGTCTCCCATCACCCCCACCCCCCAGCAGTGCAGGGGCAGCCTCCACCAGGCCCCCACTCATGTCTCCCATCACCCCCACCCCCCAGCAGTGCAGGGGCAGCCTCCATCAGGCCCCACTCATGTCTCCCACCACCCCCACCCCCAGCACTGTGGGGCACCTGCCAGCAGGCCCCCACTCATGTCCAACTCATGTCCCCCTGCACCCCCACCCCCCAGCACTGTGGGGCACCCTCCACCAGGCCCCCACTCATGTCCAACTCATGTCCCCCTGCACCCCCAACCCCCAGCAGTGTGGGGCACCTGCCAGCAGGCCCCAACTCATGTCCCCCTGCACCCCCACCCCCCAGCAGTGTGGGGCACCTGCCACCAGGCCCCCACTCATGTCCAACTCATGTCCCCCAGCAGTGCAGGGCACCCTCCACCAGGCCCCCACCTCATGTCCCCCTGCACTCCCACCCCCCAGCAGTGCAGGGCACCCTCCACCAGGCCCCCAACTCATGTCCCCCTGCACCCCCACCCCCCAGCACTGTGGGGCACCTGCCAGCAGGCCCCCACTCATGTCCAACTCATGTCCCCCTGCACCCCCACCCCCCAGCACTGTGGGGCACCCTCCGTCAGGCACCCAACTCCTTTCCCCCTGCACCCCTACCCCCCAGCAGTGCAGGGCACCCTCCACCAGGCCCCCACTCATGTCTCCCACCACCCCCACCCCCCAGCATCCAGGGGCACCCTCCACCAGGCCCCCACTCATGTCTCCCATCACCCCCACCCCCCAGCAGTGCAGGGGCAGCCTCCACCAGGCCCCCACTCATGTCTCCCATCAGCCCCACCCCCCAACAGTGCAGGGGCAGCCTCCACCAGGCCCCCACTCATGTCCAACTCATGTCCCCCTGCACCCCCACCCCCCAGCACTGTGGGGCACCTGCCAGCAGGCCCCCACTCATGTCCAACTCATGTCCCCCTGCACCCCCACCCCCCAGCACTGTGGGGCACCCTCCACCAGGCCCCCACTCATGTCCAACTCATGTCCCCCTGCACCCCCACCCCCCAGCAGTGCGGGGCACCCTCCACCAGGCCCCAACTCATGTCCCCCTGCACCCCCACGCCCCAGCACTGTGGGGCACCCTCCACCAGGCCCCCACTCATGTCCACCTCATGCCCCCCTGCACCCCCACCCCCAGCAGTGCAGGGCACCCTCCACCAGGCCCCCACTCCTGTCTCCCACCACCCCCACCCCCAGCATCCAGGGGCACCCTCCACCAGGCCCCCACTCATGTCTCCCACCACCCCCACCCCCCAGCATCCAGGGGCACCCTCCACCAGGTCCCCACTCATGTCTCCCATCACCCCACCCCCCAGCAGTGCAGGGGCAGCCTCCACCAGGCCCCCACTCCATGTCTCCCATCACCCCCACCCCCCAGCACTGTGGGGCGTCTGCCAGCAGGCCCCCACTCATGTCCAACTCATGTCCCCCTGCACCCCCACCCCCCAGCAGTGCGGGGCACCCTCCACCAGGCCCCCAACTCATGTCCCCCTGCACCCCCACCCCCCAGCACTGTGGGGCACCCTCCACCAGGCCCCCACTCATGTCTCCCACCACCCCCACCCCCCAGCATCCAGGGGCACCCTCCACCAGGCCCCCACTCATGTCTCTCATCACCCCCACCCCCCAGCAGTGCAGGGGCAGCCTCCACCAGGCCCCCACTCATGTCTCCCATCACCCCCACCCCCCAGCAGTGCAGGGGCAGCCTCCACCAGGCCCCCACTCATGTCTAACTCATGTCCCCCTGCACCCCCACCCCCAGCAGTGCAGGGGCACCCTCCACCAGGCCCCCACTCCTGTCTCCCACCACCCCCACCCCCAGCATCCAGGGGCACCCTCCACCAGGCCCCCACTCATGTCTCCCACCACCCCCACCCCCCAGCATCCAGGGGCACCCTCCACCAGGTCCCCACTCATGTCTCCCATCACCCCACCCCCCAGCAGTGCAGGGGCAGCCTCCACCAGGCCCCCACTCATGTCTCCCATCACCCCCACCCCCCAGCACTGTGGGGCGTCTGCCAGCAGGCCCCCACTCATGTCCAACTCATGTCCCCCTGCACCCCCACCCCCCAGCAGTGCGGGGCACCCTCCACCAGGCCCCCAACTCATGTCCCCCTGCACCCCCACCCCCCAGCACTGTGGGGCACCCTCCACCAGGCCCCCACTCATGTCTCCCACCACCCCCACCCCCCAGCATCCAGGGGCACCCTCCACCAGGCCCCCACTCATGTCTCTCATCACCCCCACCCCCCAGCAGTGCAGGGGCAGCCTCCACCAGGCCCCCACTCATGTCTCCCATCACCCCCACCCCCCAGCAGTGCAGGGGCAGCCTCCACCAGGCCCCCACTCATGTCTAACTCATGTCCCCCTGCACCCCCTCCCCCCAGCAGTGCAGGGGACCCTCCATCAGGCCCCCAACCCATGTCCCCCTGCACCCCCACCCCCCAGCAGTGCAGGGGCAGCCTCCACCAGGCCCCCACTCATGTCTCCCATTACCCCCACCCCCCAGCAGTGCAGGGGCAGCCTCCACCAGGCCCCCACTCATGTCTCCCACCACCCCCACCCCCCAGCAGTGCAGGGCACCCTCCACCAGGCCCCCACTCATGTCTCCCATCACCCCCACCCCCCAGCAGTGCAAGGCACCCTCCACCAGGCCCCCAACTCATGTCCCCCTGCACCACCACCCCCCAGCACTGTGGGGCACCTGCCAGCAGGCCCCCACTCATGTCCAACTCATGTCCCCCTGCACCCCCACCCCCAGCACTGTGGGGAACCCTCCACCAGGCCCCCACTCATGTCCAACTCATGTCCCCCTGCACCCCCACCCCCCAGCAGTGCAGGGCACCCTCCACCAGGCCCCCACTCATGTCTCCCACCACCCCCACCCCTCAGCATCCAGGGGCACCCTCCACCAGGCCCCCACTCATGTCTCCCATCACCCCCCACCCCCCAGCAGTGCAGGGGCAGCCTCCACCAGGCCCCCACTCATGTCTCCCATCACCCCCACCCCCCAGCAGTGCAGGGGCAGCCTCCACCAAGCCCCCACTCTTGTCCAACTCATGTCCCCCTGCACCCCCACCCCCCAGCAGTGCAGGGCACCCTCCACCAGGCCCCCACTCATGTCTCCCATCACCCCCACCCCCCAGCAGTGCAGGGGCAGCCTCCACCAGGCCCCCACTCATGTCTCCCATAACCCCCACCCCCCAGCAGTGCAGGGGCAGCCTCCACCAGGCCCCCACTCATGTCCAACTCATGCCCCCCTGCACCCCCAGCCCCCAGCACTGTGGGGCACCCTCCACCAGGTCCCCACTCATGTCCAGCTCATGTCCCCCTGCACCCGCACCCCCCAGCACTGTGGGGCACCTGCCAGCAGGCCCCAACTCATGTCCCCCTGCACCCCCATCCCCCAGCAGTGTGGGGCACCTGCCAGCAGGCCCCCAACTCATGTCCCCCTGCACCCCCACCCCCCAGCAGTGCAGGGCACCCTCCAACAGGCCC